>NC_136057.1:804850121-807822199 GCF_964261635.1 Lissotriton helveticus | reverse complement strand
TACCCCAACAGGGAAAAACGTCACGACCCCACCAACAAGAGATGATGGCAAAGCCGCATGCACCAGCAGCACAGACAGTGCAAAACAGTCCAAGAAAAACTGCAAAGATGCTACGTGGACAAAGAGAATGCAAATTTCCAAAGCACAGCATGAAATTGAACATCCCAAGTCACATTGACAGCATTGGCAGGACTTAAACCCTCAGCACATGATAGCCTGTGACACCAGAGGCATATGACATACCAACGAGCAACAGCTCCGTGGATGCACCGGAGAGGAAGTCCCCTCAAATATGGCGAGCAAAGGAGTAAACCCCATATATGGAACGCATCACGAAATTGCTTGTCATCCTTGCGCAGGGGCCATGCCAATCCTCGCTGTATCGTTCCAAGAATAGCATAAGTGCTGCCGAAGCGAGCACCAGGAAAACACCTAACACACCAATAAAGGAAGTGCCCAGCAACCTCCAGGAAACACTGCCCTAAACAGTAATCTCGCATGTGAGATCAGAAATTAAACAAAAAAAGGGCAGCCCTGCAGTCTCCACCCACAGCCACACATGAAGAACATGGCTGCAGGGGCCGGACGCTGCACTAAAGCACCAGCGCCGGAACGACCTGGGGCCAGAACACCAGGAGGGCTCCCCGCCCCAGCCCAGCACATGAACGGGGAGAATCCTGACCCCAGAACAGGAGCGAGGCCGGCCGGAGGACCGGAGCGGCCACGCCGGCAAAAACATGAAAAGACCATAAACAGAAGCATTTAAAAATGCAAAAGAAACACTCACGGCACCGCCAAACCATCCAGAAGAAAACAGGAACAAAGGCAGGAACCGGGAGCACCAGCGTTCCGACAGCCGTCGGAGCAGAAAAAAACAGGCATGGCGGTGGGTGGGAGGGGCTTATGTCACCTTCGACCTTTGGATTTCTGGCGTTTTGATTGGCTGGGTGGAGGCAGGACTGCCTCACGTGGTAAGGACTGGGACGGGGAGGACCCATGAGGGGGTAATGTCTGGAAGACTGAAAAACAGATGGCTTTTTTCCGAAGCTTAGGTGCTTGGCTTCAGTGCAGGCGCTCATAAGAACAGTGTTCTAAAGCCATGATGCCTGGATCTCAAAGTTTTCTGCATTGCTTTGCACTACAGCACAATGGACCTTGAAAAGGGCTTTGCATCTAAGACAGGAGCTGGGTAGTGATGCAATGTTGTATGATTCTGATGATGTATTTCGGGCCATCCCAAGAATGTACAACGAGTCACATGGGGCCGGAAGATGAATTGTCTGGACAGAAAGCCATGCTTATACTTCCAGAGATGACATGGTTGAGTCTCTGAACGTCCTGATGCAGTCTTCTGAACAACTAGGAGAAAAGAGACTCAGTATCCTGCTGAGGTAGAGTGAGATGTTGTTGACATCTTGGAAGTTGATGGAATTATTAGGGCGTCATCAGGAGGGAAGAAAGTGGGGCAGCATTAGAAAGGGTAGAGGTTATGTGCTCAACCTGTGGTGGCTGTTTTTCTTGTAGCAGCAAGGACAGGACATATATTGCCTGGCAGCTGCTAGTTAATCAGATGCTTCCATCAAAGAACTAAGGATTTATGGCAGCCATCAGGTTGCCATAAGCGACCTGATTTGTTTTAGTATTTATTGCTTCTAGACATAGGGTCTAATCTAGAGCTTGGCGGATGGGTTTCTCTATCACAACAGTGACAGATATCCCGTCACCTGGAATATAAATATCATAGGATTTCATGAGATTTATATTTCAGCAGATGGGATATCCGTCACCATTGTGACAGAGTAAATCGTCTGCCAAGATCTAAATCAGGCCCTAAGTTAGCAATTACATCTTTTTCTTCTCATATGAAGTGTTCCTTCTATAACCTTGGTTCAAAACCCTAAGGACAGCCTTCCCTGTCAATGGTTTGCTTTGGTGGTAGGGTCTGAACAGTCTGTAAGATGTACCGGTAGCTTCTGTGCAACACAAATCTTCATAGCATCTCTCCCAGGTCTGACAAAGTGGTGAGATCAATAGAAGCGTGTGATCACTGGAGGGAGGAACTGCTAGTCTCTCCCATGCAAGCAGTAGGAACTCTTTGCTAGAGTATTAAAGTGCAACATGGAACACATGACCACTTACTACTGGGTGGTCCCTTGAGTTTAATTGCTGTGAGTTGCTGCAAAAAGCATGTATGGCATTCTTCTGCAGTGTGCAGTGCTTGCCGTATTGTGTGGCAAATACACCTGCAATAAAAAAATGAATCCTAAAACCGATGAGTCTTCAAAAACCAGACCCTCAATCTAAGATGTGCTTTCTTGCTCGTGTGACAAAGAGAACAAATGATATATGCATTGGTTCTAGGGTTAGGCCTAGTGGAATGCTGACAACCATGGAGGTTTGTTTAAGTAAGCTATCCTACCGAGGAGAAAATAGTAATAAAATATTAACCTAACTTTATCAATATCACCCTTACACCGTATAATGTCATTCCTCCGGAATCATTCCTCCCGGAATGTTCATCCTCTCGAATTATGCCTCAATTACATACTCAGGAAAATAACCAGAAGAGAAAAAAGAACAGAAATTGAAAGTCACACATTGGGGGGAGGCGGAGGGGGGAAGAGAGAGCGAGAGAGAGAGAGAGAGAGAGAGCGAGAGAGAGAGAGAGAGAGAGAGAGAGGGGAGAGAGAGAGGGGGAGAGAGAGAGATAGAGAGAGAGAGAGAGAGAGAGGGGGGGGGGAGGGAGAGAGAGAGAGAGAGAGAGAGAGAGAGAGAGAGAGAGAGAGGGAAGAGAGGAAGAGAGGAGAGAGAGAGAGAAAGAGAGAGAGGAGAGAGAGAAGAGAGAGAGAGAGAGAGAGAGAGAAGAGAGAGGAAAGAGAGAGAGAGAGAGAGAGAGAGAGAGAGAGAGAGAGAGAGAGAGAGAGAGAGAGAGAGAGAGAGAGAAGAGAGAGAGAGAGAAGGAGAGAGAGAGAGAGAGAGAGAGAGAGAGAGAGAGAGAGAGAGAGAGAGGGAGAGGAGAGAGAGAGAGAGAGAGGAGAGAGAGAAGAGAGAGAGAGAGAGAGAAGAGAGAGAAGAGAGAGAGAGAGAGAGAGAGAGAGAGAGAGAGAGAGAGAGAGAGAGAGAGAGAGAGAGAAGAGAGAGAGAGAGAGAGAGAGAGAGAGAGAGAGAGAGAGAGAGAGAGAGAGAGAGAGAGAGAGAGAGAGAGAAGAGAGAGGAGGAGAGAGAGAGAGAGAGAGAGAGAGAGAGAGAGAGAGAGAGAGAAGAGAGAGAGAGAGAGAGAGGAGAGAGAGAGAGAGAGAGAGAGAGAAGAGAGAGAGAGAGAGAAGAGAGAGGAAGAGAGAGAGAGAGAGAGAGAGAGAGAGAGAGAGAGGGCTCCCCAGTAGAAATACAGAATCACTTGCTAGGGTATTTTGAGTGGGCTGAGCCTTTCAAAGCAGCTTTATTTCATATTTTGTATGTATAGATTCTGGCAAGCACGTGGTTGTGAACAAGGCTCTCAAGTTCAGCAAATAAAGTGAAAAGTGTACACTTCTGACACTGAGATTGAGCGCCACTCGAAAGACCACCATAGTTAATGGTCATGGTTATCAACTGGAACACCAAGAAACAAGGGCCTGATTACGAGTGTGGCGGTCTAGTGCCCGCCACACTCGTGGTGGCAGTGGTCCGTCTTCCGCATTATGACTTCAAAAATTATTGCAGCTGAGGACCACCGACTGCGCCAGGGAACAGTTGTTCCCTGGTGGTGGCAGAGCTGTGCCACAATGTAACCTGATGAGTGGGACTGGTGCAGTCCTGCTCAGCATATTAAGAGGCAGAGCAACTATAACATTGTCCAGAAACCCTTTGGAAATTACTGGGAAAAGAAAACACATACACACACATCTTGCCTTTCAGCTGGGCACCATAGAGAGCCTTGATCCCACATCGAGATAAGGCTTATGCAGGTGACTTAATTTACACTTTTAAGTGATGAACTCTGGCAAATAATCTTTAAAGTTTTTTTTCACTTTCAGGAGCACCAAAAGTGACAGTAATCATTCAAGTCTCTAATGACATCACAGGACTGATCCCTTGTCCGACACTTAGTCTCTCAACAGCCTCCTACGTGCTGCAAAGGAAAGGATAAGGACTGGAAACTACACAAACTAAATAGGGCTTTTAGAGCCAGGTTTACTGCTGCTGCCTTCGTGACTTCTGCAAAGAGTGGTAATAAAGACGGTGTTAGATATATCAAATATTAAGTCAGGTGAACAGCTGCTAGTCAAGGAGACACCTAAATGACATGAATGTTTTAATGACATGTGTCCAATCCCAAGATAGATGGAATGCTTTAAGAGAGTTAGCTTTTTGTAAAGTATGCAAAGATGATGCTCCTCTTAATTTTCATTTAGATCAAACATTGCCTAGACAGTTGTCTAAGTAGCACTGTACCAATGATAATTACTTGTAGAAGTGGGATGAGGCCCGTCAGAGATAGCAGGAGAGCATGCAGCAACAGCATGTTGAGCTGCAGTTTCCCCTCCTCTAATGAGGCTTCACAACAGAGTCCTTCCACAGACAAAAAGAGGGACTAAATGGACTAAATTAATGTAGAGATGTGAATGATTAGGACCAAGAGAGGGAGTCTTCTTTAAGAGGTTTTGCCACTTCCACGCCACAACATGATCAGGAGAAAGGTGGAGTACCACATCAGCTCAGTGAATAGAGGGTTCTCAGTCTGAACTGACTGACTACAATGTCACATTCCCATTCCCCTCAAGCAGTCAAAAGAGATACAGTTAAGCCCCACAAGCCTTGGAAACCAGAAAGCTAGCGCAAAGTGTGTCCTGTAGCTGAGACATGGTCTTCTTAATCAAAAGAATCCTCTGAAAGGATAAGTAAATTCTAGTCTGTAAAAATAAATCATGAAAACACAGACATTATGTGTGCAGAAGTGAGACAAAATGCAAGGCATTGTTTCTGGACTTTTATATTGCCCACTGAAAGTTTGCAAGACCCATATCATTCACAGGTTCAATCACTGAATTAATCGTCCTGGAATCAGATTATTTCTTCGCAGTCCCTGAACTTGCTCCTGGGATGCTTCGCAAGCACATTGAGAAGACCTTGATATCTCATGCATTGTGGAAGCCAAAAAGTAAGTGCTTATTTAACACCTTGGACACCCCCGGGTATTCGTGCGCTTTATAAATACCATACATTCTTGTGCTATTTAACAAACTGTTAAAGAAAAATAATCCATCCAGTATCATTATGAAAACAATTTTGAAAGTGCCACAAAAACACTTAAGATAACTCATTTATCCAATACGTCTGATGACAAGGGAGAAACAGTTCTAGTAGCAGCATATTATGATTGATTTACATTTTTGTGGAATATATATATTCACTGAAAAAAAAGGCTAAAGGGACATTACAGTTAGGTAAAAAATGTCACTTAAAGCGTACCGTTTTAAATGAACAAAACTACTGACATTTGCCTGTTATAATTTTCTCATGTAACTATAACTCTTGCACAGCTCCAACTCAGAGTGCTTTTAAAAAATATGGCAAGCACTCCAGGGTTAATGGATTTAAGCCTCCCTCCTCCTCCCACACAACATTAAAAACAATATTTGGTGGTGCCCCTGCCTTGGTGCCTGTCACACAGTGCAGGGATGTTAAGGAGGGGCGCAATAGGTGCCCACCAGGGCCAAATGCGGAGGGCCAGGGGGCCCTGCTTGTGTCCTCCAAAGCCAGTTTCCGACAGCAAATCCATGTCTGAAAGGCTTCAACTCGCCTTGTTAGGTTTTTATCTAAGTTACAAGAGTATCATATGCAAGTGAAGTACAGACTGTCCTTCTCATTCACTATTGGCAGTTTCTATAGTAAATTAACCTGTCAATGATGAGCATGAATGGGTGGTAGGTACAATGGATGTGGTTTCTCCATATAAAGAGGTTATCGCTGAGAGTGACTAGGAGACTGTGCCCGTGTACGAGTATAACTTTTTTTTATTGAAGTTTGTGCACATTACATATGAGCATTATGAGTTAATTTAGTCAACTTAACCAGCATAACAACAAATGGCGCAAAAAGGTATAGTAGTATATACATTCTGATAGTTAAGTATACATGAGTTATAATGCATGAGTACAATAAACCAATATGACCCAGCGTAGCTAAACATCAGATTCCGGTGTTGCTTCATTGGTGTGTGAGCGGAGGTGCTGCAACAACGGTTCCCAGATGTCCTTTGGGTTAGATGTGGTGGGCAATTCCTAAAGTTTTAGAGCTAGGGATTCCTGACAGTATACCATGAATTTTACCAGTAAGTAGTGGTGAGGCATAGCCACCCTGTGCTTGGCTAGAAATAGCGCTATTTTAATAAATCTTCACAGCATGCCTTTTAGAGATGGCACCAGGCCCAAAAAACATACATGTGGGGAACCATCCAGAGTGATGCCGGTCATGTCATGTATCACTGCAAGCACTGATACCCAGAATTCTGCTATTTTCCCACATTCCCATGCCAAGTGCCAGAGGTCCGCACCCGGAGCCTTGCACCGCTTGCATCTGTCATGGTCTCTGAGACCGCATTTAAAGAGTTTATGTGGTGTATGATAGGCTTGGTGTATGTACTTTAAATGTTTTATCCTTAAGTTGCCATTCGATGTAAGGTCCCTAGTCGACTGGCAGCAGTACTCCCAGTCCTTCTGTGTGAGTGGTGGATCCATTTTTTTAATTCCATGCTCCATACTCTTGTTGTGATGCAACAGAGTTTCGTCTCTAGCGGCCCTGTATAACTTAATTACCAGTTTTCGTCTTGTGGGGCAGGTGAGCTTTGTGTGTAGAGAGTGCAGTGTCGGGGGTTCTGTCAGGAACCTCGGGTAGTATGTACGCAGTGCCCCGCGAAGCCTATGAATAGTAAAAATGAACAGTGGTGATTGATTGAGTACATGATTGAGGTCCGCCTGAGTTATAAAACTACCATCCGGAAAGATGTCCTGCATTTTGTCAACGCCAGCTAGGGTTAATGTGTGCATGACACCCTTCTCGTGTGTGACTGATAGGTTTGCATTCTGTGCCAAGGGCATCAGTGGGGAGTACAGCTGGAGTTTGTCCGCCCTGCGGCCTAGTGCCTGCCAAGCAGCAATAGGGGCATTAATGGAATTAATTTCTGAGCGAGGTATGCCCCGTCGCATGTGTGTCAGTATAGAGCTTAGCGAGACGGGATGTGCATCTCCATCCTCCACAGCTACATGCGTGATATAATCGTTAATGCGGTACCAGTAATAAGCAAACTGAGCCTGCGCACATAAATATGTAATATGATACCTTGAAAAGTGTAATCAACTTCTCTGTGGAAGGAAACTTTTGTTCAGGTTTCTGCAGAACTAACCTGTAAGAATGACAAGTTTGAGAGGTAGTTGTTTTGTTCCTCCTCAGGGAGTACGTGACATAATAATTGAAATTGCTCATGAGGGACATCTGGGCATATCTGCTATGTGTAAACAAATCAGAGAGTTTTGTTGGCCATCTTTAGATACCCACATTACAGCCCTTGTGAGTACTTGTCCTCAACAGTGTTGTGATGAAATTTGAGGGGGCCACCTGCAAAGTACTTGGAGGGGACCCTACAATCCGCACTCAGTCAGAAGCTTTTAGACCAGGGGCCCGCCGTCCATGCACAGTGCTGAAGGGGGCCCCCTGGAGCTTGGGCCCCCGGCACAGTAGGGGCTGCGGGAGCTATTGTTACGCCACTGGTCCTCAAAGCATTGTTTCAGATAAACATTGGAAAATTAGGAGAAACATTTACATCCTGTTTCCCTACCTAAGGTACCTTGGGTCAAAGTTCTTTGGACTTTTCTGGTCAGGTCCACATGAGGATAAATATATTTTAGTGATGATTGACTATTTTGTGAAGCGGATTTATTATTCCTTGGTGTTGCACTTTATAGTGCAGCAGCCAATGGCTTTGTGGAGAAGGGTACTCGATTTTTTAAAGAAGGAATCCAAACGGCTATCTCTTAAGGTTTGGATCTTAAAGAGAATATGAATATGAAAGAGAAGATTTGGGTGTATCATTCTACACCACATTCTACTACTGGTATCTCTCCTTTCTACTTATTGAGACTAAGAAAGTCCAAGTCGAAATTGATTCCTAAGTAGTTGTAAGAAAATGTTATGCATGATTAGAGTGTCTCTCCATATTCGGATGTGTATTCAAGGGTCCAGGGTAAAGAAAAGGAGTATTTTGATAGTAAAAAAAATATCAAATGTTTGGAGTTTACGCTTGGTGGTTGGGGTTTTATTAAAAAAACCTTACATGGTCAGAAAAGGAAATTCTATATTTTCACAAATTATCAAAGTAAGCAAAAGTTCGGTCTTGTAGATTTAAAAAGGTTGGTGGAATAATAATTAGTTAGTTCCTATTTCTGAAAAATAGCTTGAAATTAACAATCGAGCTAAAGTTACTAGTGCTGGTCTTGATGGCAATGCCTTTGGCTTTATGTTATCTTCTGACCAAGGCAGTTTGCGCGTGGTGATGTTGAATCTAAGCATTTCGATCCAAGTGTAAATGAAATACCAGACTTGAGTGAGGTGACGGGCTCTGGTGGTAATGAAGGTTCTGAGTCTAGTTCTGATGTACATGAAGGTTCTGGTTCTTATGAGTTCAGACATGTTTTTTGTACACACTCTCATCGTGATATCACCTATTAAACTGTTAGATTATATATTGTCATAATGCAAGGATTTGTTTTCATTTGGTGGGGAAAAGATAATGAAGTAATGTATGTGTATGTTTAATGTTATATTTATATATTGATTAATCTCTTTATTTTGTTCTCCTAGCAATGCTTGATTGCTTTCAGTATTTTTCTAAGAATTCTTTTAAAGTGCAATGTTCCAGGATTGTCAGAGCACTGGTGAACGTTGTGGTGTTCAGTTGTCTTTCTGGTCGTGTGTCATTTGGAGATGGATTAAAACGTACTTTACTCATCTACAACATGTCAAAGTCATTGTTTAACTCCTTTACTACACCAATGTCCCTTATTCATCATCTGTTGATACATTCATGTTACCAAATTCAAAGACAAGCATTGATTATTGATATAGAAGGCTGGAAAAAATCCCTATCAATAACACATTTTTTGACCCTGGCTAAAACCGTCAGGCTTACAATGGGCCCAAAGGTTGTCAATATCGAACCAGGCTTTTAGATGAGGAGTGGGAGAAAATAATATATAGTAACTGTAGGTTACTGGTCTACCATAGAGCAATTGAGTGGTCAGCATTCATATCAAAAGAGCACTAGCAGAACCACACCTTTCCTAATTGAGGCAGGGCATGGATTCATCAGCTGCGGTAAACAGGCCTCCTTTGATTGCCAGTTCAAGAACTGGTGTTCTAACAAAGGCTGGAATACGAACTCTTGTCAGAGGATTGGTTAAATCTAGGAATGAGTGCTGCATCATTATAGAAAAAGACCCCCAATTATAAGAGAACTGTTTTCTTTCCTTTTAGAAATGCTAGCTAGGTTAGTGTCATGAATATCATGCGTTTTTTTGTGCTACTACTGACTAGTTCAATCAGTCCTAGGTATACCCTTTCCATCCTCTAATGAGGAGTAAGTGTTAACTGGATCCATTAAACTCACCCCTGCTCTTAGATATGTCACCTCCTTTCAAATTGTGTGCACTTTTCTTGGGGTTTCCTTCAAAACAGGGACAGCCATTCGTTGTTCTGGTATTATGGTGAGAGTACCTCGATTTTCAAGTATGGCACACAGAATAGTGCCTGTTTGTTCCGAAATGGGCATTTCATACTGGTTCTTTTGTGTAATCCACCAGTTCTTATTTAATAGTTTAGGTGCTCAAATTGGAATGTGCAGGTCTAGATATTCAATATGGGATTTTACTTCTGGAACATGACCACTCTAAATGATTCCACAATGAAAAGAAAATACGATTGTTTCATATTTAATCCTAGCCATCTACTAAAACTTTGAGAAGCTCTTCATTCATGAAAGAATGTATCTCACAACATCAATCAGTTGTGATAGATACCCTTAAAGGAACCGTTGGTCAGACAGATGAACGCAAAAGCACACGCACTTCATATGGTCTGTACCACTTTTCATATTGAATGAGCGCACACTTTACTTATATGCTTCATCAAGACTTTTGGACATGGGCCAGTGGCAGAACGAAATCTATGGAATGAGGAAAAATAGGTTCTTACATGTAGACTTTTAAGCTCATGTCATCCTTTGGTTCTCCTGACAGCAAGTCAGCAATACTGAGTACTGCACAGCCAAAAGGGCGTCGGTATTGAACATTGGATGAATTCTTCTTTTCTCCGGCTCCCATGCGGCCTGTGAAATAAATGACCCCAGTTATATACTGTACTTCAATGCCTCATGAACATACAGACACTTAAAGAGATATAAGCAGGTTGTGCAAGATAATTAACACAATCAGGATACATTCAGAGAAAAAAATGATGGTAAGATCTGAGCAAAAATCTCTTGTCAAGTTGAATGCTGGTTTCATCTACTCCCCTCAAGCTACATTCAAGCAATTACATTGATACTCTTCAGACATTATTGTATTTGGTTTAATGTATTTCTTTATCTGCACCTCTTAATGATAAACAGAAGATTGGTGTATACACATGGAAGTCTTTTCATTTATTCAACTCCAACATGAATACCTGTACTCCAGCAAATTTACAGAGGTAAATTGATCGGGATACAAGATATAGTGTTATATTTGCGTCATTACGTGCATTTGTTTGAGCATCTGCCCATGTCTAGATTCCCCATGAATATCTTGTCACATGTGATGCTTACTTACCATTTGCATGGGCCAGATTTTTTACTTTTTATTTTTCTAGCTTTTCGCTTCAAACCAACAAAATTGGTGTCTACAAACTATTTTCAATTGTCACTAAGTGATTGTGATGCAGCTGATAAGCTGCTAGATCCTTTATTTGACACATAAACCAATTATGAGACATTTTGAGTAAACTATGAATAAACATGCTCCAATTACACGTTACAGAAGCATGGGAAATAAAATGTGAAAGAACGTAGTTACTGCATCGTAAAAGCATACAGATGAAATTAGAATAGGCATAATTGTAATAATTGAATGATAGAGGTTCAAATTTTATTAAATATCCATAGTATGGTATTTTAATGTGTATTAGAGTGTTAAAATGATGTACTCACGTGTTAGGAATCCCTACTGATCCTCGTTGAAATAGTAATGGGTGTAAAGAACTTATGAAACCCAATGTACTGTAGTTATTTTTACATGTGATATTGAAGGGTTTCAATCTGAATTTTATCATTGCATATAATAAATTGTGCACCAAATGAGAAAAGATAAATTGGTGCCATATCGAATACAAACAGAACAAAACGTTTCAAATATGATCTTCATATTTGTACTAATGTAAACCACTTGAAACGATATTAATAATTTATGTTTAGAAATTATTTTACTCTAAAAATGCATTAATATGTCATAGTTACATGTGAGTTTTGCAACGCAACTAATGATATTTTCTGAGTGCCTCTAAATTGAAAAGAATATTATAATCATATTGTCCTCTACGAAATTTATGTTTCAATTATTTTATATTCTGCATGATTTTAAATCAAATTTAATATAGGCCTGCATTTTCTTACTCTGTCTCGCATTACCTTGTGAGAAAGTTTCATAAACTTACAATGCAATGCGAAACGGTGTCTTACTGGAAGAGTTTTCACTCACAAGTACTCATTGTAACAATTTGGGAACATTTGCTATGTGTTCATTTGAACACACTTATGTGCCAACTACTAAAAGATCACTGTTTGAATGTTTACGTATAGCGGATGATCTGTCTACTTACGTGACCAGCACCACCTCTTTCTATAATATGTGTCTTCTTTATGTCTCACAACAAACATCCTACACAAACTGATCAATGGACTGAGTGGTCTGACACAATGCGGTGACTAAGGAGGTATCACCACCGGAACTAGAGGATTATAATATACATTGATTTTCAAGAAGAGAAAGAGAGATTTTTTCCGATATAACCAAACCTGATCCCAGAGACTGCCTTTGATTGGGAACTTTTGTGGACTCTACGTGCTTTCCTTTCAGACTGACGCATACACTGGGTGCGCCATTTCGTGGACTCTTTTCATCATGGGACACGGACTTTAAGCTGTCATGGCTCATGTCCTAGATGAACTTTGCAGAGCAACCCAAATTAATGAGGTTGTACTTCTCTCTTTAGATCTTAAATGCTAAATAATGATGCACTTGCCCTTTTGAATATTTTGATCAAAGCTACATTAACAAACTATAGCTTATGTCTTTTCATGATTTGTTTCCTCAAGATTGATTGTGAATTCCAATTTATTGATTAATGACAGGGAGAAATCGGCATAGAGAAATCTCTGAACACCAGATACTAATGTTACTGTTTTGCATTGCCTTAATAGAATTATTGATTTTTATGATTTGAGCCGACTAAATTTCTACTGAAGATTTGGACTAGCAGTAATAATTCTCTACTTGTATAGTCTGGTTTATGAGTCACATATATGAATTTGATTACTAGCTTGTAAGTCAGGTCCTCACTGGATATCCTGAGAATGGATCCCCTATGTCCAAACCCTCATTGTCACAAAACAAGGTCCATCAGAGGACCAAATGAATGACAGTAAGATATAGCAATAAGAAAACTAAAGTTAACCAAGAAGGGCCCAGCAACATCGGGACAAGTGCTAACGGCAAGGCATAAAGATCTCTTCAGTGTAAAAGCAGAGGATAAGGACCTCAGTCTGCTTGTAAAGTGATTTAGTGGAAAGGATTCACCCGGTCACATGACTAGTGTGGAATGTGGGGAGGTGCTTTACTGCGGTTAATATCATTTTTTTTAATTCACTGAAAAGGAGATCTTTTAAAGGTTGTGATGAATATTATAAAAAGTTACTTGTGGTAATTCATGAATCTCCGTATTTTTATGATTTTGACGAGCATGAAATTCATTTGCACACAATGCTCAACTTTGGAAGGCCACAGCAGGTTGCACCTGTAAATAGATATCAAAACTAGAACACATTGCTTGACCCAAGTTTAATCATCTTCAGTGTGGGACAGTGTTTAGAATGCACACTAGTGTATGACATGCCAACGGGTATTCTTTATCCTTGGTGGGACTAGAATGCCTTGCGATGTCTGGCAGGCAATGTTAAAACACCGAGTGTCTCAAGAATCATCGCTTCTTCATACGCCGAGCAGCATACACCACCCAGAGTGTGACGGACACTACCAGACTACCTGCACAACTGGTGAACATTTTACAAAGATTATAAATTAAATAGATAAACACTAAATATGCTTTTGTAAATTATGCCAAATATGTGAAATGTTAGAGAGTAAATCGCTTAAATATGGGGACATTTTCGTGACAGGATAGTCAGTTTTTTAAGAATGTCATATCACTTATGCCTTCCGTATTGAGTTGCTTTTAGTATAGCTTTTGGTAACCCTTCTGTACAATATTATCTGTACCAAACAAATTCCATGCAGCATTATTTGGTGTATTGATTTTTTTCTTCTAGGAAAATATTGTATTAATTTTTTTGACTGAACTGATAATGTCATAGTCCTTTCAATTTTAGGTAGTCTGTTGAGGGTGGAGAGTTTTAACAGTACTAGTTTCCAGCTGTACACAAGGATACACAAGGTTAAATGATGATATAAGTACTGCTATATACAGTAAACACACACATAATGTTGTGCTAACTCTGTGACTGTATGTTCTTGTGTCTTCTCATATGCTATGTACCCCACTCTTGAAAATGAAGTCCACATTTATCTGAAGACCAAATTCTGTTTTCAGCCTTGGTACCGTAAAGGAGGTTTGATATAAGGAAAAAAACAGGTGAGCTGTGGGAATGAGGAACCAAGAATACCAGTGCGCTGAGAGAAAAGAGTGGCATGTGCACATTCAGAAAGCCTCAACTAAGCATATAAGCATAAGCCCACATGCCTATGTTAGGGATCTATTTTTAGTCTGCCCCATGCTTGTGTTGCCTGTGGTGGGCTTATAGTTACCAATCACGCTAAGGTATTTGCCAGAATCTCTTTAGTCCTCAACAGGAAACCCATGAGCATGCACATTAGGGTTAAAGTAAAATACTATAAGAGGTATGAAATGTTTTTTCTGTGCTTTCCAAATGTTGGGACATTTATTCAGGTACTCCAGGAGACATGCATCCAAATGAATGATGTTTTACAATACTGACTCGGCTACCGGAATAATGCATTAGCGGAGTACTAAATTACCAGTGAAATGTGCCAGTCATAGTAGCTTCGAGACGGCATTCTGAGGTATTCTTATGTCAGCTATTGTACGAGATAAGGTTAGTGAATGGGGATAAAAAAGGGGACCAAGAGTCAAGATTTTAGAAATGATCGATAGTTGTAATCATGTAAAAATCGTATCAACGCAGAGTAAAGGAGTAAACAAGGCAAAAGCTAGTAGGATTATCTCGACAAAAGGCACTCGGGTCAATTAACGCATAACTGGATGGGGGCAATAATTGCTCGGTAAAGTGGTTAATACCTTAAGTGAATGAGCAACAACTCTCTGACTGTGTGGTAAAGCAAGTTTATATATGAAACAAAACTGAGATAAATTGTAGCATACCTAAGAATAATATCAGGCTCACCATACTGATTTTCACTATTTTATAATGCAGTAACTACATGATGTCACTAGTCTGTAGTTCTGCTTGAATTGTTGTGGTTAATTAAGCTATTCACCCTGCCCTGTTTTGTTCTGCCGTTAGTTACGTAACCCTCACAAGCAACTTTGACTCCTCAAAGCTCAATTCCAATGCAACAGGAATCTGGAGGTTAAGATGCCTCTAACTGCAAGGAGTATGCATCAGACCCAGACACCTACACTTTTAGGGCCAACAGAAAGTGATGGACTAACTAGAAAAGGGGAAAAGACCACTACCTAAAATATACCTAAACTTTACGGGAATATTTGTGGCACCTTTCACACAACTGATCTCATG
Source organism: Lissotriton helveticus (assembly GCF_964261635.1). Classification (NCBI taxonomy): domain Eukaryota; kingdom Metazoa; phylum Chordata; class Amphibia; order Caudata; family Salamandridae; genus Lissotriton; species Lissotriton helveticus. The sequence continues at coordinate 807,807,120 of NC_136057.1, read as the reverse complement.
TTGGCTGATCTGTAGCTGCACACCTCTAGTTCCCGTTTCTAAAGTCTAGAATTACATTTCTCTGTACCCTATCCCTAGCGCTTTCTTTGAATGCACCAGTCAATTGAACAGGGCAGGCATTGGGACTGCACCATTTCTCCAAGCTTCTTCAGGATCCATAGACCTCTTCCATTGGCTTCCACTGGCTTATGAACCTTAACCTTTGAACGCTTTAAAAGGTCTCACTTTTGTAAATGGACTAGACGTCAGTTTTGCATTTTTTGGAACTGAAACTTACGTGTGTCGTTCTGGACTGGATACTTCATTGCCCAGAGACGTAAGAATGTGCATATGTAATTTCTTGACATATAGAATGTGGAAGGTTGCGCGGAATCCCTGAGGCAGAACTGCTGAGGCATAGAAGCTGTTGGGTCCTTTAGTGTGCCATTGCTGCTTTAGTAAATTCATCTCAGATTGCAGGGACGACTTCTTTCTCGTCAATTACACAGCATCAGTCCTCGCATTCTTTACTTTCAGTTTGGAATACTGAACAGACATTGGCTCAACATTTCTGCATTCTCCTAGTACTCTCCCACTTCCCCCACAAGTTTCTCTCATCATTCTCACAATCTCTTGAAACCATATTTGTAAGGGGGGGACCTTTTGGAAAAAAACATACTGCTTTGCTAAGTAGGACCAATTAAACACGTCTGCATTTTCCAAAGTGGCCATTGACTCTGCCTGTGTTGTTAATCTAAACCACCACGATTAGGTAGAAGCAGGCTGCAGGCACTCCCATACACAATGTTTGCAACAGCCACAAGTTGTACCAGCCAGTTTGTGCTTTACTACTATTTAAAGTTGATGAATTCAGAATTTTGAGTCATATTGTCCTTCGAGTTAGAGCACAACACAATCAGAACAAAAATGTTCATAATGTAAGATTGTGTCAATAACAAACACACAATACTGTTGCCAATAAATGATGTTGTCACTTCTGAAAAAAATGAAATAGAATAAAATCACAGCACACGCCAGCCAACAGAGGTGGCGAAAGACAACTAAGTGCCTGAGCACAATACCTACCTATTCGGATTATATGGACCGTGATGAACATGTCCTTCCTCAGGTCACTGCTTCCCAGGTCCTAAAATGAAAACAAGAACTATTACGCTTTTCCCACCGAGAACAATACATTTAAAGAACGCACTCTTTTGGCTTCACAACGTCGAAAACAGGATATGCATCCATTAAAGGGACCACAGCATGGTCATCAGAAGACAGTCAGTCACCACGCCGGGCCCGTACTAGTCAATGAAAGGGTGTAACCAAATGGTAGTGTGGTGGGTAGAGACCATGTGGAACTTAAGTTACTAATAGCAAACAGGGCATTCTTAATGAACCACTGGGGGAACCGTGTTATGCGGGATTCATCGCCTGCAATATTGACAACACCGAAGGCTAGTGTTACACTGAGCAAGAAGTCAAAGAAGTGCTGGCATTGAAAACCTTTACAACAGGCAATCACGTTCGCCTCCCTCATAAAAATCCTATTTTAAAGGAATATTGCATGGATTAATGATAAACCATCTGCATTTATTCACTTTCCCATTGACAAATCTACTGTATGACATTTTAACAAGTTGGCCCCGCCCTAGGGGCTGCAATCAGCCAGGAGCGATCACACCTTTTCGGGCCACAGGACATACTTCAGCTTGCAGTGACTTTCACAGAATATAGCAACCTGGGACATGTTTAGACCAGAGTTCCAAAGGAGAAAGGCACTATGTTGGCAGGTCAACTCCACACATTCTTTGACTAAACACACTAACAAATGTTAGAATGTTTAGTGTCTTCCACTGACATGCAGTCATTCTTAATGGTGCAGTATGACCTGGCCCACTCGGTTTCCCACCTATGCCCTTACGGTTAAGAAGTACTGCACTAAAGGTATAGCCCACACAACTCCACATACTGTCGGAACACGGACACAGGTGTGTTCCGGTGGGATTTATATCACAGGTCAGATTCGAGAGTTCAGGTAAGTAGCCCCGTTTTGACTGAGTGACTGTTACCCCTACACACGTGGCTTACAAAATGAAATGACTACAGGCCGCACTTACCGTAAAGAGGGTACAATATCTTTCTGCCTTCTCCGGAGATTTCGGCAACCCGTTTCTGTTGAGTCTCACAAAAAAACTCTCGCTGTAAAAAGAAAAAAAAGAAAGAAGAACATGGACTTCTTAGTGGATTCCTCATGTTGTTCACATCCAGCTGTGATTTTTTTTATATCAACTCTATATTAGAAGTCTCTTTCCTCGTTTTGATTCAGTTACACGAACATTATATGCAACAGCATTCACAAATCAGGCATTCCTCAGTAAACGACACACATGGTCAATTTCGTTGGCATAAATTGTTTAAAAAAATCTGTCAGCCTGGGTACATGTTAATACTAATATAAACAGACTGACAGGCCCGAGGGAAGACATTAACCCTTGGTGAGCTCAGGCTCGCCGACAAATTGGGATCACAACAGCAAACTTCAAGGTGAAGCGGGCTTCCCAAACATCTTAATAATGCAGGGGATTCATTTGCCCAGAGAACGTCCTCAACATGATTGAGAAGGAGAAAGGGTCGGCGGAATTTGCATCCAAAGTGCTGACTTGGCTGTCATAACATTCCCTGTATTTCACCGCGGGGGTTTCAGCATTAACATTGACGCCGACGTCGTTTTGCATAATGTAAAATACATCCAGGAAAGAGCAGCACGATTCAGGAGGAATGCTTAAAGCAATAGAGCTGGAAGTTACTGGCCTGTGATAGGGAGCTGGCCAGTGACGTCAGCTGCCCTCACAAGGCCATCGATTCACAAAGAATACCTTTAAATGCAGGGATGTAAGCATTGTAGGGTTGCTCCTAAAATGTGTGTAGATCTCAAGGGCCCCCCCAGTAGGACACCTGTAAATTATAAACAGCCAGTAGATTTGCATATGCTCCACTACAGTTATCCCTCGTGTCTGCTTGCAGACAATCTGCAGTTGTCAGAATGGCTGAATTGTGAACTGGCCGTTTAAAGATATTTCTTTCCTTTACCTTCAAACATATTTCCAGGTCCCCTACGCCACCACACGACGTTTTCATCCCCATGTAACACACTTACAGCAGCTTCGTTTGACACTACTAATAGTAGTATGAACAGTCACAGAAACGGTCTGTAAATATTCAGAAGTTAAAAGAGTACTCTTGTAGTGCTACGTTCAATACTCATAATCGTGTTTGCGAATTCTTCTAGGACAGCCACAAAGGTGACGTGCATGTATCTTAGACACTCCCTTGCTACAAAAGTTCTAGAATGTGTGGTATATATCAAATCATAGCAAGAAAGTCGAATCTAGTCTTGCACATACACACCTAAAGACCACTCTGGTGGCGATGATGAACTTCATCGAAATAAACCACGTCCTGGACACCTCCCAATCCGGCTTCCGAATCAACCACAGCATGGAGACCGCCTCGCCACCACCGACATCCGCTCCCTCCTTGACCGTTGCGAGACCACAGCCCTCATCCTACTGGACCTTTCGGACACCTTTGACACAGTCTCCCACCGCACTCTAATCAAGAGACGCTACGACGTTGGCATCTGCGACAAGGCACTGGACTGGATCCACTCATTCCTCACTGGCCGGAATCAGAGAGTTAGACTAACCCTGTTCCTCTCACAATCTACAGAGATCGGCTTTGAAGTCCCCCATGGTTCCTCCCGAAGCCCCACCCTCTTCAACGTCTACATGGTCTCCCTCACAGACATCATCAGAAGCCATGGATTCAACATCATCTCCTACACCGATGACACCGAGCTGATCCTCTCCCTCACCAACAAACCCACAACCGCTAGTACTAAATTCCACAGCGGAATGAAGGCTATCGCCACCTGGAAGAAAGATCGCTGCCTCAAACTCAACTCGGACAAGACCGAAGTACTCATCCTGGGACTCAACCCCTCAGCATGGGATGACTCCTGGTGGCGAGCCGCGCTAGGACCCCCTCTGACCCCTACGGACCACGCACACAACCTTGGCATCATATTGGACTCAACGCTCTCAATGAATTGCCAAATCAATGCAGTTCCTCAGCCTGCTTCTACACACTTTGCCTGCTTCGAAAGACATTCAGATGGATACCCACAGAAATCACTAGCAGACTCGACTAGAGCAGCGCACTTTATGCCGCCATCACCTAGAAACAGCTCAAGATACTACAGAACGTTTGAAGCGCTGCCGCCAGACTGGTCGTCGACATCCCCCACAGCAGCCACATCATTCAACACCTCCGACAACTCCACTGGCTCCCGGCCAACAAGACAATCACCTTCAAGCTCCTCACACATGCCTACAAAAACTCTCCACAACACAGGACCAGCATTGCTGAACCACCGCCTCACATTCCAAGTTCCCGCCAGACAACTCAGTTTCGCCCATTACGCCTTAGCCTCCGTCCCCAGGATCCAGACCAGAGCCAGAGGAAGTTCTTTCTCCTACTTCAACACCAAGACCTGGAGCACCCTGCCCCTCCACCTCAGGCAATCTGTGTCGCTGATCCAATTCAAGAAGGACATCAAGACCTGGCTCTTCGAATGCTCCTCCACACACAAAAGGACTAGCAGCCCCACCCCGACAGCGCCTTGTGACCAGTCGTGCTTTATAAACCCCTGAATGACTGATTGATTGAATTTTAGTCGAGCATTTCAAAGCCTGTCATGTCGTTAGGTGCTCAAATAATAACTTTCCGATACTCATTTTATCAAACTCCTAACCAACGGGCGGGTAATCATTGCTGGATTTAGGTTAGGGCTCAGCACATCCTACCAGGGACATTTCTCTGAGGCGACTACACTGAAAATTATACTCCACTTCCTCCTTTGGCCTCCTCGTGCCTCTTCTGTACTCTGTCCCACTCTCGGTAGCCTAAATATCTTAGCTAAAGTTACTTCAAGGCTGGGTGTAACTGCAGCTGTGTGCTCCATGCTCCTGCTCCTTGCCATCATTACAAACCTGGAGTGTTCGATTGGGCTGTAGATAGATTGCAGACTGGTCTTCAGAGCACATGTGGCAGAGGCACTTTGGCTATGGCAGGGTAGAAAGCTGTCCTACTGCCTGGCATTGCGAACCACCACAAGACCAGACAGCATGGATTGGCATGACACACTCGCTGTAACTTAGTATATAGACATTCCAAGAGCTGCTTCACAGCAGGAGCAGGCGATGAAACGCAACATTACCGACAGCCTTTAGGCAGCGGCGGGAAGAGGGCATTTATTAAAGAAAGAGAACAAGCATAGGCAAAGTCAACCAGTCTTGCTGCATAAGCAGCCACGGAGTTTTTAAGGGAGAAATCAGGGCGTGAGAATGAGTAGAACATGAGAATGGGAGAGGAAAGAGAAAACTGGATGAGGGACCGTGTGTGAAGTGAGAGTGAGGTTGTGTGAAGTGGGAGGGGGAGCTCGAGGTATAGTGGTCAAAGCAGTTGCAACATGAAGCTGAAGGCGAGTCCTAAAAACCGAACACATACATGTACTCTTTTACACCAGGAGGTGCTGTAGCACTCCAGGTACCCCCTGAATTCAATCGCCCCCTCACAGTGTTTTGGACTCGAGTTGAATAAACACTGCAGAGCAGCAACTAAAGTGCAAACTTGGTTTCTCTGTCTCAGCAGATGCTTTGTGATTCCAGTGTGAGGGCCCGTTCATACCTATAAAATAGGCTTTTTGTGTTGGCAGATTCACGAAAAACTAGTTACCGCAGATTAAAGACTAGTTTACGCAGATTAGAGACTAGTTTAAAAGAAGCATCGCAAAAATATGAGATTTACACGTAATTCACATGGTAGTAAAAATGTGAAAGTATATTTTGAAATACAAAAGCTCTACATTCAATGCAGATGGGCCAAAAAGGAATACGATTTTAAACGGGACAGATAGAAATTAGCTTTCAACATGCATTCTGCACATTTTGGTAAAATAATAATTGACTTATTAATTGACAAAGAGAAATGTATACACTATGCAAAACATGGGTAAGAAGTCCATAAGTACATCGCGTTTGGGATAAACATTGTTTCAAAAATGGGAAGTAAACAGATTCGAGATATTCAACGTACAACAAATGATAGGATTTTAACACAGTCGGGTTAGTGCTGTGTTTATCCTCAGGCACAGAAAACAAAAGCTGTGTTCCTCACATCGATTTTATGAAACCATACGAAGCTTCTACACCTGCTGCCCAGACTCCATATAAACAAAAAGATATTAGCGCTCTGGGGATAGACTCAAGTTCTTCACTTCAACAAAAACACCTCTCATGATTGTGCACCACCCCCCTTCCTTTCAGACAGGTAAGCAACTGGCAGCGGTGGGCCCTGGGGCCCCAGGCGCGGTTTGCAGGAGCTGCAGACTGCCACAGTCAGCAGTATGGACCTCGGTGATAGAGCACCTGCCACAACCCTGCTTCTTCCCCATCTATTAAACTTTCTATTCCCCAGTTTGTGTTGGTTGCAGGGGGGCTTAGCAGAGGCATTAGCATAGTTAGCAGCAGCCAGGCCTGAAGATTTCACTTTAAACACACACAAAGGCCACATTTGAGTAATAAACTATTTTGAGGCCTTCATCTTAATAAGAATATGTGCGGTTCTGTTCTGGGGGTAAACTGTCTGTTGATGCACAGCAAGGGAAACGGTTGGCATTTGCTTTATTGACCTTTCTCGGGCTACCAAGAAACTGACATATATACACAGAATGTGAATGTGCACAATATATTCAAAGAACAAAGTGGAAAACAAAGCTAATGTACTAGACTTGTTTATGTCAGATACAAACTACTTAATAAGACTCCTCTGTAAGTATGCATCAAAACTAATTGGGACAGTAAAACAATCACGGTGAAATAAATTCATAATTTAGGAACTGGAGGGCATAACATCAGAAGGAAATCTAAATGAATATACATTTAATTAGTTAGCATAGGAGAAGGTAGAATGAGGACAAGCAGGCTGGAGAATTAATACGTGCTGAAAATGAAGGCATTACATTTTTAAGATAACAAACATAATCGGAAATAATTCAAATTAAAATATATGCCTATAACGCACTGCAATCCTATTTAAACTTTAATAGAGCTTCCGATTCTGGAAGAACCCACGCAGTGAGAAACAAACTTTGTATGTAATGGAATCAGAACATTTTCAAAATGTCACAATTCAGCTGACAACAAAGAATATGATAGGCCCTTTAAGGTGGTGGTGGGAGGCAAAGGGGGCGGGGGGGGGGGGGGCGGGTGGGGTGGGGTCTACTGAGTCCAGTAGATTGAATGGTTTCGTAATTGTGAAAAAGCCACAGCAATAGGCACTGTTGGAAGTCTTTTGTTTAAAAGGACGCTGGACCCTCACCCACCTACGTAGCATGGTTCATCATCGGGTCCACTACTCACTCCGGAACTGATGCTCCTAGCTAGGGTGGGCTTGTAGGAAGGAGCTCCATACAGGAGAATTACTTTATCTTTTAAATCTTCCAATGCTGATTTTTTGAGTGAATGCTGTGCTATTGCTGGTAGGCTTTTGAATATTTTTATAGAGTTTGCAGGTACTAGGGGGACTCTTGTTTAAGTTTTAAAATGTGGTAGATTATGACACTTTAGTGCAGGCACCCTATGGCTACATTACGTACCACAGAGGACACTAAGGGTGAGAAGTCCTCCCTTATATACATGTCACAATTACTGACCCAGATGTGAGGGGTACGTCTATGTTCTTTGCCACTGCCACAGGACAGATCTATGATAGGCCCCTGAAAAAAGTAATGCCTTACTCCTTTTTAGGTCGAAGCCTACCAGACATCACAGCTATCTGCTTTACTAAAGACATCGTGGGGCCATTCGGAAAGCTGACCTAGGAATGCATTCCGCCCACTAATTACCATTTGCTTTGTGATTTGCAACTCACATTTGCTTGCTTTTTATTTGCTGGCTTTATTTGTTTTAGGAGGTCCTCGATGTCTTTGTCCCTCCCGTGGAGCACAGCCCGTTTACTGTAGTCTTCGAAGAGTCCTCGCTTTCTGTAAACCTGCTTTAAAATGTTATTCTCATCTTGTCACATTTGCTGAGCATTTAAAGACAGAGGTCAAAAGTCAGTCTCCGTTTTACGAGGCAGCTTGGCGTTTACTATTCTTTCTCGGACAAAATTGAGAGGGTTTATTGGACAATATGGGGACGTGAAAAGGGGTGACATTTTTCCCCTTTGAGTCTGTGTAGGGTTTTCTCATCTTTTTCATTAGCTCTCCCTGCCTCTGTCGCAGCTTCTGTGTTTTGCTTGTGCTGTAACACCTTTGGGTACTGTGCACTCTACAAATGTATTTTACTTACTAAATAAATTATTTTTTTATAACACACAACAAAATGTAAATGTCTGTAAATGAATGAATGTCTGTAAATGAACTGTGCAAATATTTCAGAATATATTAGAATTAGCAAAACACAAAGTAAGCACATTTTATGGTAATTCAGAAGTGTGCTGGAAACAAATATTTGAACGCGATTAAAACAATTCAATTTTAGTTTGTGCCCCGTGTAGTTTTATCAGACAAACTATATGCCTGTGCAAATGTAAATGGTAATTTCAATAGAAAATATGCACTACCACACCATGCATACTCCACTCTACGCTCCTCCACTATACAACAATCGACTATATGACAACTGCACTGTATCCCACTCCACTTTAAGACACGACACTCTACACCACTTCATTCTAGGCCACTCCACTCCTCTCAATGCCACTCCACTGTATTCCACTGTATTCCACTCCACACCATTCTACATTACTCTGTGCCACTCCATGCCACTTTACTCCACTCTACCACAGTCCATTCTGACACTTTACTCCTTGTCATGCCACTCCAAAGTTAACTCCACTCCAAGCTACACCACCCTATGCCCCTCCACTCTACGTCACTCCACTTTAAGCCACCCTCTGCTCTGTGTCACTCTATTTCACTCTACACCCCGCCACTTTACAACACTTTACTGCACTCAACAACACGCCCCTCCACTCTCTAGCACGGCATGACACTCTACGTTACTACACTCTACGACACTCCACTCTACTCCCCTCTAAGCCACTCTACGATACTCCACTCCACAACTCTACTCTACTCCACTACACTCCATTTCACTCTACTCTACAGCACAACACACTATGCTTCGGGCAGTCCATACCCTTACCTCCACCCCAAGTAAAGCAATGCAACATATTTATCCCATCCAGCATCCAAGTTCAACCTACCCATGACGACCCTCGAATATCCTCTATGACGGGTGTTGAACGCTTGCATATGTTGACTGATACACAAATTCCTATCTGGGTATTGGGAGTCCGGCGTCTCATCCAAGATCCAGTGTAGTTTCCTGATATAGGAGGTACTGTGCTGGGGGATAAATCTGTTTTGGTCCATATGTACCAACACCAAACTCAGGACCTTGCAATCGGTGTTCAGCATTGAGAGTGGCGTGTAGAATGCCACGTTGTGAGTTCACCCACCGACTTCGATACCGACACAATGAGGGCTAGTAATGGCCAGGAGGGATCCGCCGTCGAGTGCTCTTGTGTATAGCTCCACTAGTTTTGGGGCAAGGATAGATGCACAGGTCTTGTAGAATTCTGCCATCAGGTCAACTGTCTCCCGTGACTTTGCCCTTGCTAGCTCCTTGATGGCAGCTCATATTTTGGGTTCCAGGACCAGCTTGCCAAGTGCCTATCTAACTGCTTCGGTCAAGAACACTAGAGCCCCTCGGTCCAGGAAGTCCTCAACTAGTCCAAGTGAGGCTGGCTCTGATACACTGAACAGCTCCCGGTAGTCCCAGGTAAACAATCCATGTATCTCCTGCCGGGCATATACCGGCGCGCCTGCCGGTCCCTCAACACATGATAGGGTGGTTCTTCTCAGATGATTGAACCAACTAGGAGAGCAGTCTGCCTGTGTGCCACCCTCCGCATGTGCATTGTCCAGGTATTCCCATCTAGCAAGCGCTCTAAATCTTTCCAGAATTACAGCATGCTTCTTCCTCTACTGCGATAATCGAGTTTGGGTTGCTGGGTTAAGCGCATGCTCCTTCTCCAGCCACCTGACGTTATCTTCATAACAGGACAAGTCACTCCCCAGCAACTTGTGGACTCCTACAAACTTTCCAATGCAGTGGCCCCATACCACTACCTTAAAGGCGTCCCACTCTATGTTTGTGTGTGTAGCCGTATGCCAATTCTGTTGGAAGTACCCCTTAATGGAGCCCTTCAATGGGCCCCGGAACTGAGGCTCCAGCAATTAGGATGTGCAGAGTCTCCAGGTAGGAATGTGGGGCACCGGTCCTACCCAGTTGCTGTGCTTGAACAAAGGCTTATGGTCAGACAGTGTGCGGCCCAAGTATTCCATGTGTGATATGGCCTTCTTTTACAAGGGAGCATACTATCCAGTCAAGTCAGACGTGTAGATCATGCACCAAGGAACAGGAGTAGTATTCCCTCTTCCCTGAACCTCCAACTGTTATTCAAATCCGAATGTCGCAACCAGTGGCGAAACTCTCTGGCAGTGCATAAGTTCAGGGAGTAAGCCAGCAGAGGAACTGATTTGTCAAGGTCCTCGTCTATCACATAATTGTACCCCCATGATCACAGGAGTTTGCCCATCTATGGACAATGTAGGAGCCAGAGACTCTAGGAACTGGATCTGCCCTGTGTTTGGGGCGTAAAGGCTGCTCACTGTTAGTTTTATCCTATTTAGTCACCCCTCCACAAATATTTGCCCTCCTCATCAATGTTAACCCTGCTGGGCTCAAACGGCATCCCAGGTAGCACTCATATCAGCCTCCCTCTCGCGAAGGACGTATTGCCTGTTGTTTGTAGCTGCCCTCTGCATCGCCTATTCAGATAGTATATCTCCCCTCCAGCAAGGGTGTCTCTTGCTGGAATCCCACAACAACGACCCTGCATTTTTAGAATGTCTTAATTTTGTGACGTTTGCTGTTGTAGTTCAATCTGCACACATTCTATGTGGGAAGGTATGCCTCCTCTCACCTCCTGTCATCTATGTGTATTCCTCCATGGAAACCCCTCTTTCCCGTCAGTCTCCACCGTCTCCAGTCTTTAGGTGGTGGGCTCCCTCTCCGCCCCATCAGTATGCCCCCCCTCGTCACATATACAAAGTGCGCGCGTAGCCACCTATGACCGCATGGTAACTGGACTGGATGTGAAATTAACAGTAACTTTCACCAACTCCCGTTACAACGGTCATCGCGGCAACAGCTGTCCATCCATTCAAACCAGAATCAACCATGTGTAAAAACCAACCCCCGACAGCAGCCAAATCTCTCTGTGTCTCCCCCAACCCCTCAATGTAATAGTGTCCCAGAATTTACCTACTTACGGTCCAGGCTCCAGTCCCCAAAGTAAATGTACATTGCTGCTGAGTTTCCATTCTGTGCAACACGTCGCTCAGCCCAGGAGTCCCAAACATTCAGGGGAGTCCCAGAGAAGTACCCCCTGCAGTCTACCCTCCACACTGATCCATTTTACAAATCATCCGCCATTCTGGGCACTATCTGAGGCCTAATGCCCTGTATCTCGAGGAGATCCTCAATGTCCTTGCACTCTGAGGGCCTGTTCGCGTTGTGGTCACTGGAGAAAGATCACACCAGCACGGCATGGCAAACGTGCTTGCCGCAGCTATCACTACCCTTTGGTTGTGTTCCACTTGTTCTTTGGAGGGCCATTGGATCTGGTTGCACCCCAGGCTGAGGGGGCAGCGCTAGCACCCTATACACCTGCTCAAGTGTGAAAAAAGGTAATAGTCCCTATGGGGCCACCATCATTAACAGCCAGCCCTCTAGCTATAAGACCATGTCCATCCCTTCCACTTTCTCAGGAAGTCCGACCACCCTATTATTGCAGTGGCTGCTCCATTCTGCGTTCTCTGCTCTCCGCATTAGGGCCCTGCCATCCCTGGTAAGCTAGGCTAGTTGGATCTGTATTTGAGTTAAGCTTGGGCCCATCATATTCTCCTTGTTGCATTTAGCATTGTTCCTGAGTTTGCAGTGGTAATAGCGCAGGATCCCAGGTCAAGGGACAACTGGTTGATTTTGTGTTGCAGCACTTCCTGAGAGTATCTGACTGTGTTGAGGATCTGGTCCAGTTTATTTGCCAGAGCCGCATTCTGGGGTCCAGGTAGCGGTGGTGCAGGCCCCTTTGCGGGGTCTCCCTGCCTTGAGAAAGTAAGCTTGGTATTCATTGGTCACCCCAGTTGGGCGTCCCTGGTGGTTCTAGCGCCATCCATGTTTATTCCGATCCATTGTCAGAGGGACCGTCTGGGAGCCCGGAAGTGCCTAGTGGGTGAGACTTTTCAAGACCTGGCTGTTCAAACAGTAGCTGCAGCCCCCCCCCTCCCCCCCCGCCTCAGCACCTTGAGACCCTCATGGGTGATTAGTGCGCTCTACAAATTGATTGATTGGTCAGTGGCCAGTTTTCCTCCTTGAGTCTTTCCGCTTGTGGGGGGCATTCTCCGTGGGAAGTGGCGGGTCCTCGCAGTCCGGCTTTTCCTGTCAAATCTGATTTTCTCTACACTTCCATTGGGGGCATTGATATCCCCCTCCCCTCCACCCAGTTTCCGAGGCAGAGGGGGTGAGGAGTGCCTGACAGGACCGACTCACAAGTCATTTGCAGTCCTCCAGCAGTCGCACTCATCCTGCATGGCCACCGGGCCTCCAAGAATGAAGCCAGAGCTGCTCCACTTGCGCCATGGTCACAGCCCTCCCCTCCTCCCAGCTGGTGTCCCGGTGAAGGGGGATCCCCAGTGGTCTGGTTGCTGTTGGGCCGACCCTCAGGATCAGAGGCTGACGGGTGCCGTGTTAAGTGCCATCACCACAGAGCACCAACCCGTCCCATGCTGTTGGGAGTGGGCCAATTTATACCGAAGTGCCCACATGTATCTTTGATAGTCCAGTCCCTTAGCTTCTCGGGTGGCAATAGACTACGAATAATGGAGCAGCAGGAGAAAGCGATGAGATCTTCAATCGCAGCTAGCCCCGCCCACCCCCACATAGAACATTGATGATGACTGCCTCAACATTCAAAAGTTCCTCCTGGGCATTTTAGGTGGTATTTACATATAACCTCATTTGGCGCATTACAGTTGTGACTGGGCTGGCGATAAACTCCAGCATATGTTGAAGCCATCCTTCTCAAAATAAGGGTGTTACCTAAAACAGACACTACACTTTGCCAATTTCAGTGACACCACTTACTAGGAAGATGTCAGGTCACAGGTCATATGATGTCTCTTCCTGTAATGTCGCTGGAGTCAAAGGATATGTGCTGTCGCTTCCGCTAACCACCCCACCCCTGGCAATTTGGTAAATCGAAGTCTATGGTTTCTCATGTGGGACTTGTTAAGTGTTGAAGACCACCCTGCGGCTCCCATACATCCCAAATATAAAAAAGAAATGAGAGGCAATATTATCACAGATAAGAGTTAAGATTCCAATAGTTTCAATCCACAGTTCCAAAACTGAACCGGTTATTCTTTATTCCAAATTCTTCTATGTCATGTAGCCACAGCCAACGCATTTCGCCCTACATCTAAAGCTTCTTCAGGGCACTGTCAAGCAGTATCAATAAATGCTGGTCACGATAACAACGCCAAATGCCTGTCACAAATCTTCAATTCCTCTTAATATCAGCATGCCTAAGAGGATAGCTGGAAGGCAAAAGCCAGAAATTGTCTGTGGAGAACAGCCAGTTAGTGAACTGTTGTCTGATAACTGGCTATGAAAGTGGCAAAATAGCTACCTGCATGGCCAGGTTTTCCACATTGGAACAAGTACATGTACTTTAATGTTTGATTTTGATGACTTTGAGGCATGCTAGACATCATGCCTCCCAGTGAGGTACACAAAAGTTGAAAAGAATACTATTTAAAATCAGGTTTTCCATCAGGAGTGCTCCACTAGCTTTTTTCACGTTTTTCAGGTGCTGCCTTAACCACAACGAAGTGACAAGCACAGGGTATAGTTGTGAACCTTCCCCTCTAAACAATACTCCTACCCTTAGCTGATGTGCCATGAACTGCCTGCTAATGAGCTCTTTAATGGCTTCTTTTGGAGTAAAATGGTGCACAGAAAGGCCTGTTATCCTTAAGGAATGCATAAGAAAGCATAGTAGTGCAGAGGAAGAAATAGTTGGAAGTTCCCTCAAGATAACAGGAGGTAGTTTTTATTGGACAGCACAAAAGAAAAGGAAAATATTTGTTCTTATTTTTTTATGTTCTGTACTAGAGTCCCTCTTCTTCTTGTAAACAACAACACATTCCTGAAGAAGACCCCCATAATTTAGATAACCCCAGGGAGGTCAAAACCTTCGCACCATGGAATAAGGACCGGACTTATACATAGATTTGAGTAATTTTCACCGAGAGACACATGCAAAAAAACACAGTTTAACACTTAACTGCTTTCTGCCTCTGTTTTTGCCCTCTTCGTGGATGCCTTTTGTTGGGCTTATACTGAATGTTTGACCAGGGGAAATCCTAGAATAAGGAAAACTGTGACGACACTATGCATTTTTTTTCATTATAGGCAATATAATGAATTTTAAATGTGATTTCAATGTGCACACTCGCCTAAAAGCATGGACTTAGGCAACACTTATTTTTTTTTAAATAAATAAATAAATAAAAGAGGACCAAGGTGACATTTGAGAAAAAATAACGAAGTTCAAGATAATGGGTTGTATTGTGTTACAATACAAAATGTCTATAAAGTATTAAATAAGGTCAACCATGTGTATATACACTATAAATGGGTCCATGTGCATTCAGTGACTTCAAGCAAACGTGGATGTATGGCTGAGAGGATGGGCCTTTCTTGCCACGGGCCAAAAAAATAACAGCCTTCAGACTGGACCTTTCAAGCTGACTCAGAGAGGCATTCTTTCAACATAATAACATCTACGTCTACTGACCACGCAAACCTGCCATTCTTTCTGTGTTCCTTCACCATGGTTACTTATACCGACCTTGCCATTCATAATGTGGATCGCACTTTGCTACAAAGTCTGGGACATGCGTGCCTGTTCGTAGTGAAAACATTGATCTGTTGGGCAAATCAATACGCCCCTGGCACCGAATTACTGCAGCTGCCATCCAGAACCAGCTCAAAGGCGTCCGCCACACAGGACAGCTGCCGCTCCACCTCACTGCTGCGGAGCGGCCTGTCCGGGACAACATTTAATGTACAAACCTCTGAGTGCCACCAACCCTGTGAGGATCACATGCGAGTCCATCCATTACAAAGAGATGCCGGCCCCACCGGTGCTCGCAAACATTACATTTCCACTCGAGACAACCTGCGTCCCTGCTTAGAGAGCGTGCCTATGTCCCTGTGTGTGTGCTGCCAGTGCCTTCTTTAGCTGCACACAAGGGGCGTGGAAGCGGAAATGAGCCACCCACAGACATGAGGGTGAGACTGCAGGGAGGGTACAGTGTGCACACTCATTCATTGGGAGGGAGGGGCGAGGGGGGGCAGCAGACTACAAACCGTGTAAAAGGCTACTTTATTGAAACAGGTACACATAACATCATAAATCCTTGGCAACAGCCTTACAAAACTAATCCTCACTAATCAAACCGTTTACCTATCCCAGACACCACCCTGCCCTAAAATTTCCTAAAACCCGCCCCCACCCATACATTACAACGTTAAAAACAATAAAAAGCAATGCATCAACGTATAACACTATACATTCCACAAATCCGTTAAACAACCCCCCCTGCCTGCTTCTTTACCACTGTCAATCACCCCCACCTGTAGTTAAAATAAAAATTGTTCTGCCTACCCCTACATGTCGATAACCCAAACTCCAACAATGATAAACAAATCTCTGCCAACCATGGCAAACTTCCTCTAACCCCCGCACTGCACCTGTTCCAATCGACAATTCATAGCCAACAACCCCTGCTCACCTGTCCCAAGAAAGCCACCTCGAGAAATAGAAAAATGTGAAAAAGAAAACCCCAAAAACATTAAAAAAAATTGGGAGGGAGGGTGGGGAAAAACTGCACTAAGTTAAAAGCTCCCAGCCACCAGGTCACCATACCTAAAATGGTGGCTGGGAGAGGGAGCCTAAATTATTTATAATTGGGCTCCCTTTGGACTACAGCCAAAAAGGAGCCCAAAACAAAATGCCCGCAAATTGTGGGGAACCCCTCCTCCGCCCCTCCCAAAGTGCGGTCGTCTACCCGTCCAAGCCCCCCTTTCAAGCCACACACTATATAAAAGTTATCTTCTGGTTGATCCCAGTAAGAGCTGGTAACAGGGCGCGAGAGTTTAGCTCCGGAGAGGAGGGGGGCTAGGCAGCATGCGAGCCAAGACACTGAAGTGTAAAGGGAGGCGGTGCTGTAACATCCGATTGCTTGATTCCAGGGGGTTTCATGCACGTGGGATGCCTCATTCTCGGGCACAAGGATCGCGGGGCAGGCTCTAGTGCACAGCTGCCGGCCCGGCCTCCATGCCTGTCCTTCACTCAAGGACACCGGTGACTGTCACCCTGCTGTACAGAAACCAGGCGAGCCGTGTACCCAAGCCTATCCTAACCACACTTGAGCTGTTCGCATAGCTTGTTTACATGTGGTACTTTTTGCTGTTGATGCAAGAATTGCCTTTAACCATGCGTATTGCAACATGCTGGATCTAAATACAAATGACAGGACGATCAATAAGTGTAAATTACAAAAATAACTCTTGTTAATTTATTTCACAAGCTACAGATTCTGAAAAAAACATATTGGCAGCTGTGAGAGACACCTCTGATTACACCTACGCGTTTACATGATGCAGTACAACTGCACTGTTTGCCCTCGGGGACACACACGAGCCAGACTCTGGCTGGTGAAACTGTGAACCGCTAAATGTATGTAAACCCCAAAACAACTAGTTGTTTGAAATAAAAGTACTTTGGAACGACAGTCAATTCACTAATTCCATGAACGACGTTGAGATATTGTAAATGTATTTATGAATGAGTAGTAAAGCATTTCAACTTTGTATGCATACTGAAAGCACTGCATGCGTGAAAGACTTCAGTAAAATACTACAAAATTAAGTACATCACAGGGTTGGAAATGCAAATGTGCAGTAGGCATGCCCTAAACTCACAGCCTTCCTTCACATTGGTGTCACCTCACACAGCGCAACCCTTTCACTGCTCCTGATGAAGAGACCTGAGCAGCTGTGCTTCCAACCTATGCCCCCACAGACTCCACGCTGCGAGTGAAATATGGCTGCAATCCCACAATGCTCCAGCTTTAATGCGCGCCCCCATGGTCCTATCAGACTTGCCCGAAGCACACCAGTCTATTATGTTTCACTCTGACCATTCCCTTCTGGGCCCTAAAGACATATTAGATCAGCTCAGCTCTCCTTGTCCTCCGGTTGCACCAGTTCACTGAGGCTAATCTTTCCCAGTAGCCTGACCCTGGCAGGCCATTGTATCAGCGCATGTGCTCTGAGCCCGTAGATCCAATGTCTTCATTGTATGCCTGAATCTCAAAATAACATATGAAAATGTGTCCAGGAGGGCCCTTCAAAATAGAGGACCGGCGAATCCAAGCCGATCAAGCCATCACTCCAGCAATCAGTCCACTTACATGTTATCAGCCTCGATGACACAAATACATTTGAAGACGCAGCTTATTTTTCTCTGCTGTGCTTTACAACAGTACCATACACTATTGATATACTTGAAATCAGACTCCCCTTGAACTGGTACTTTGTACTGAGCTTCACTGAATTACAGCAGCTCAGTTATTCATCATTCCAACACCATGATCTCAAAACTCCAGAGAGGACAGGTCTCTCCATTGTGCCATATGCTCTATCGTGTCTCATAGCTAAAGAATGACTACCCTATATTCTTCCTGCTTCTGCGCCACTGGTGGCCTCTCCATCACAGATTCATTACTAACCTGGACAATACAATGTGGAAAAGTCTCACATCCCTTATTCTATTAGACAACATTTTTATAAAACCTTGCATCCATCAGACCTGCAGCGGAGGTCCATATATTGCCCTACTCTATGGTGGAAGGACCTTACAGATGTGTTGTAATGAACCTAATCAAGCAGGGTTCCGACCTTGCCATTCTACCGAGGCGGTCATTCTCTCGGTGTTAAACACTCTAAGGCGGAATGCAGATGCAGGAATCCATCAGGCGCTTGTGCTACTGGACCTCTCTGCTGCATTCGACACGGTCGACCACACCATCTTGGTCGACCGTGTCGAACAGGCAGGTCTCAGGGGTCCTGCATTGAGCTGGATCCGCTCTTTCCTCACGGGCCGTACTCAATCGGTCAGATTGGGCTCTTTCTCTGCTCCCACTATATCTACCACCTGCGGGGTACCACAAGGTTCCTCGTTATCCCCCCTGCTTTTTAATGTATACCTACGCCCTCTCTTGCACTCCCTTCGGAATGCAAATGTAACCATCTTCAACTATGCGGATGACTTGCAGCTCATCTTCCCTCTTAACACCCAGGACTCAGTGGTTGAATTCCAAAGAACTATGTCCCACATACTGAGTTGGATGAGCTGCAATCATCTGAAGCTCAATCCGGGCAAGACCGAGCTGGTCTTGCCCGGACAGAGCTCGCTTAGTTGGAATTCCAGCTTTTGGCCCATTAGTATGGGAGTCCCCCCATCTAAGTCATCTGTGGTCAAGAGCCTAGGTATCCTCATTAGCGAGGATCTCTCGCTAAAAAGACAGGTTGGAGCGGTGGTATCCTCCAGTATCTTCCAATTGAAGAAAATAAAAAAAATTGCTTGCTTCTTTACCTTAGCAGCCCTCACACAGATTGTCATCTCCTTGGTGCTGTCCAGGCTGGACTTCTCTAACAGCCTCTATCTTGGCCTCCAAATAGGAGAGCTCAAACGTCTCCAGCTTGTTCAGAACCAAGCCGCCAGGCTTCTTCTGAATATACCTAGGAGGCAATCTATTAGATCTGGCCTTAAACAGCTACACTGGTTGCCAGTTGAGCAGCGTGTGGCCTTCAAGGCCGGGTGCATATTGTTCAGGTCTCTGAATGACTCTGGCCCTTTATTCATCAGAGATTTATTCAAAAAATACTGCCCCTCCCGTCATCTCCGATCTACTTATAAATCACTTTTAATCGTACCTCCATTTAAAAGGAAACGCCTTGGAGGCAGCTGTTTTGACCACCTTGCTGCTGGTCTTTGGAACTCTTTCCCCCTCCACATAAAGCTGAACGATAACATCCTCAGCTTTAGACAATCCCTGAAAACTTGGCTTTTCACCCAAGCTCACTACTGACAGCACAGCTCCTCTTACTGACTGCCTTGCCTGGTTCCTTTTCTATAGCGCCATGAAGCCTTCGGGCGTACGAGCGCTCAATAAATTCCAATTAACATTAACATTAACATTAACATTAACCAGAGTGGCAAAAGTGCCCCATCTACAGTATACTCCCATGTGAGAGAGAAATTAACTGCTGATAGATTTACTATTAAGCAGTTTCCCACCCTCACATATACGCATGTATCGGGTGGAAAGGTGCTTTCCACTGTTGCACTGGGTCTTCAGTACTAAGCTGGCCACAAAGATGTAGCATAAGGCTGCGTGTAACCCAAAAGGGCCTATCAATACAGAGTTCAATGGAATGTAAAGCTCTACAAATATCGATCTGTACAATAACGTACTGCATGGCATACATTATGAGGATACTGCAAGTCGCCAAGGAGTTCCATGACCATACACAGATAAGAGGCCAAAGTCAGAGTTCATTTAAAAGGTCATGAAACACAGACGTGACTTACATTATTCTTTTGATATATGGTAGAGGCAATTCTATTCTTTATACTACGTGGTCACACCATTGCCCTTCCCACAAACCACTTATATCCGTGATGTGTTTCTCTTTCACATGAAAGAGACAGTGTGTTTAGAGCCACGAAGAGTAAACGTAGAATCCGTAGTGAGAAATTAAACACATCAAAAGCAATTACAAATTTGTTTAATGTTAGTTAGATTACAACAATTCGGTACCACAGATTAAGTAAAAACGTGGATAATCCATCTTTCTTGTAATGACCCAAAGAGTGGAAATAAATATACATGTTGCCATTAAAATCTCCTTTCTGTTATTTTTTTAAGAAAAAATCAAAAATAGAAAAGCCAGACCTCATTTTTCTTGCTTAAACTGTAGCTGTGATTATGTTTTGATGGATACTTCAGAACTGCACATTCCTCAACCTTAGAACAATTCCCATGTGCCTTTCCCCATAGCAGTGCGCCCGCAGGCAGCTAGGTGGCGCTGTGAAGCTCTGCGCTAACTCTACACTGCCACAGATAATAGAGCTGAGCCGCATTTAAGCACCTCCTGTGCAGTGATTGCAATTCCTTTCTTTACATGCCTTCTGGCCCAGATTCAGAGCTCCACTCCCAACTTTGTCGGTTTTCATACTACTTCTAAATGGTTTCATCAGTGATCGTTTAAAGACTTGAGTTTAGGAAGTGCGCTTTACAAGCACCTACTAGCATCTAGGCTAAGTTTAGTGTTCACATGGCAACTGACTTGCTTCTTGGTTCACCAATGGCATGATCTTTGGGGGTGAGCCGTGAATGTTTCTAAAAAGTATCACTTTTAATGAATGTTTACCTATGCAGTGATATACTCTGATGTACTAAATTGAAACGTTTTCACTTGTTAAAAAAAATACACTGATTTTTTTAGGAGATTGTATCATATTTTTATTTTATTTTTGCATGATATACATGCCATGGCCCGCTCGTGCATGGACTCTTAG
Source organism: Lissotriton helveticus (assembly GCF_964261635.1). Taxonomy (NCBI): domain Eukaryota; kingdom Metazoa; phylum Chordata; class Amphibia; order Caudata; family Salamandridae; genus Lissotriton; species Lissotriton helveticus. The sequence goes on along the minus strand of NC_136057.1, from coordinate 807,786,228 downwards.
AGCCAAGCCACCCCCATGCCTCTGCTCTGGCTCAGCTTGACCTATTAATTTGCCTGTGAGCCCTCTTTTATTTGCGACTCAGGCTGAGTACATAATAATGCACATCAGTACTGACCCGGCTCCGCATGGAAACAGTGCATCCCGAACCCTGGCCATAGCAACCCCTCCCCCATGCAGCTTACTGCTTTTTAAGTAGGGAAATTTGAGGTTTACACCCCCAAACGTCGATGACTAAGCTACACCCCTGATCAAACGCACACACACACACACACACACACACACACACACACACACACACGCGCACACACACACACACACACTAAGACACGAATGTAAGTAAAATGAGACCACTAGCTGCACATGGGATCAGAAACAGTTCATGAGTGCACCGTGTACATACATATTTGCCCAGGGTTCGAGTCGGGGTACCACGCGGGTGGACGGCGTCCCCCCACTTATTTTACCGGGTGGACGCCGTCCCCCCTGCCAAACAGCTGGACTTCATTCTTTGGCCTCTCTGGGACGAGATCGGATCTCGTCCCAGAGAGGCCAAGCGCTTTAAAAGTTTTTTCAGAGTAAGCTAACGCAACAGAGAACAGGCAGTGGAATCTGACCCTGTGACCCTGGGGCTGAGAGGCAGCATGAGCCACCGAGCGTGGAACAATGGCATTTAAGGGGTGGGCGAGGGGGAGGCAATGAGCCCACTGGTGCAAGCCACCTTTCGTGTTGTCACTTCCTGTCGTGACGCCACGAAAGGTGACAGCGTCCCCCCACTTCTTTTTAGGTTTCGCCTGGCCGAAGGCTGCGCTCTGCGCAGCTTTTCGGCGCAGGCGAAATCTTATGTTACAACAGAGTGGGCTTGGGATTACGCCCTCTGTTCCATTGGCTAGCTCCATAAATGGAGGCTAGCCATTGGAACAGAGATCTGTCCGTCATGGCCGGACCAGATTCGTGGGCGTTCCCGAGATTTTTTCCCTCTCCGCCTCTGCGATGTCGTCATTGCGGTGGTGGGCGGAGTTTTTTTTGTTGTTGTCAGGGCGTGTTTTCTCATTCCGCCGAAGATGGCGCCGGGGCCCGTCGACCACTGTTTCCCCTGCTCAATGCACTTCACCGAGCGTCGATTATTTGTGCCCCAGCGCTCAATAGCGCTTTAATTTGCCATAGCGCTTTTATTTCTGTCAAGCGGCTGCCCACGCCGCATATTTGCCTGGGCTTATGCTTATTCCATTCCCGCTACCCCTCGAGATCACCGCCGCAGCCCGGAGAAAACACCGGAAGAAGATGTCCGGCCCGCCGCCTGGTTGTGGGCGGGGCCGGGAGGACGTGGTTTCCGCTTCCCCCTTCCTTGGGGAAGCCATTGCCCTTCCACGGCTCCTTCGTGTCGCCTGGTGGCTGTTGTCGCCTCTGCTGGGAATTGCAGGCTGCTGCGGCTGCAGGAGCGGGCTGAACTTTCCTGGCACCGGGAGGCCCTTCACAGCTGGGGCGCCCCCCTCCCGCTGTCCGTGTCTTTGTTTGCCCCCCCCCTTCGTCCGTTCCCGCCCCCCTCCCGCTGTCCGTGTCTTTGTTTGCCCCCCCTCCCGCTGTCCGTTCCTGCCCCCCTCCCGCTGTCCGTGTCTCCGGGCCCGTGACCCTGGAGAGCGTCATGCTCCAGGGCAGCGAGTGATGAAGCAGCGGAAAAGCCAACCACCTCATCTGTCTTCTAGGGCGGAGGCTTCCGTGCCATACAGATGCCAGGCGGTGCTCCCGGGAGCACCCACCGAGGCCTGTGTGAGCCACGCGGTGTGGGTGAATGAAAGACAGGAGGGGCGCACGTGCGTTAAAAGACAGCAGTCAGGGTTGAGGGTGCAAGGAGACGCGAGGGCCCTCCTACAGTACTGGGTTGCACCGTGTGCGGGAGCACCACTGGTTTAATTTCAGCACGGGAGGGGCCGGGGAGTTGCTGCTGGAGCAGTGTCACACCATACTTTTATAGAGGCTTTAACTGCAGTGCTCTCTAGGGTGTGCTCAGCGGGGTTCTGCCTGCAGGGTGCTCTGTGTATTATGGTAAGTGGAGAGTGTTCTGTGATCGCTGGTCTCAGCACATCGCTCCGTGATTGCTGGTCTCGGAGGAGGGTACTTTTTATGAGGTGTTCTTTCCAAGGTGTTCTCAGCAGGGTTCTGGCTGCCCGGTGATCTGTGAAGTGTGCTTTGTGTGGGGTGCTCTGTGATAGCTGGTCTCAGGCAGGTGTTCCGTGTTGACTCCTCCGTGCTGGGTTCTCGGGCACCCTTCTCTGCTACTTCCAGTTGCTCGTGTAGCTGTGTGGGGTCCTCTGGAGGGGACCCTAAATGAGGGCCCGACAATATGGTGCTCTGTGGAAAGTTTTCCAGGAGAGTGCTCTGCGATAGGTGTCCTCCATAGTGTGCCCTCTGGAGAGGTCTTTGTGGCGGGTGACCTGTGCAGGCTGCTGTAAGGAGATTGTCCCGTGGACACTGTTCTGTGTTGTTCCTCGCCGTGGCTCGTGCTCGCACCCCTTTCGTTTGATCTGCTGAGTGTGGGTGTTCTCTGGCTTGTGAGCTCCGCACAGCGCTCTGTGGAGCTTTCAGTCTGCGTGGCTGGTGCTCAGGAACCGCATGCTTGTAGTCGTGATCGCTGGGTTGGACGGTTCTCAGGTGGATTGTGTGGGGGATGCTTCATGGGAGGTGCGAGGAACTTCTGCAGGGAAGTTCTACGGTGCTCTGCGGAGGGTGCTCTGTGGCGGAGTCTCTTGGAAGGATGCTATTTGCAGGGTTCACCATGGAGGGAGCTCTGTGCTTATTGCTTAGCAGTGGTTGTGCATGGAGGCTGCCTTGTGGAGGCTGCTTTTTAGTCAGTGATATTTTCAGGGTACACTGTGGCCAGTACTAGCTGCGGCGCGCTAACTGTTGTGTTCTAGGTGGAGGATGTTCTGTGGAAAGTACTCTGCAGTTGGTGAGAATATCACTGATGGGTGCTCCTTGGAGTGTGCCCTAAGGAGGCTGACGTGGTGGGTGCTCTTCAGAGTGTGCCCTAAGGAGGCTGACGTGGTGGGTTCTCTTAAGAGTGGGCCCTAAGGAGGCTGACGTGGTGGGGGCTCTTCAGAGTGTGCCCTAAGGAGGCTGACGTGGTGGGTGCTCTTCAGAGTGTGCCCTAAGGAGGCTGACGTGGTGGGTTCTCTTAAGAGTGGGCCCTAAGGAGGCTGACGTGGTGGGGGATCTTCAGAGTGTGCCCTAAGGAGGCTGACGTGGTGGGTGCTCTTCAGAGTGTGCCCTAAGGAGGCTGACGTGGTGGGTGCTCTTCAGAGTGTGCCCTAAGGAGGCTGACGTGGTGGGTGCTCTTCAGAGTGGGCCCTAAGGAGGCTGACGTGGTGGGTGCTCTTCAGAGTGTGCCCTAAGGAGGCTGACGTGGTGGGTGCTCTTCAGAGTGTGCCCTAAGGAGGCTGACGTGGTGGGTGCTCTTTGTGGTGGGCGCTAAGGAGGCTGACGTGCTGGGTGCTCTCTGGAGTGGGCCCTAAGAAGGCTGACGTGGTGGGTCTCTCTGGAGTGAGCCCTAGGAGGTTGAGGGTGCTCGATGGTGGCTCCTTTCTTAAGGGTGTTCTGTGAAGGGTGCTTTGTAATAGGTGGTGTTTCGAGGGTGATCAGTTGAAGGTGGTGTCTGTAGCGTGCTTTTGTTTGTATTCCAAGTAGGAAGTGTTCGGTGGGTCCTGATCTCTGGTGGTGCTCTCGGGTGGGAACTTGGTGGTGGCTACTCTCTGGAGGTTGGTTTGGAGTGGGTGATACTTTGTAGGTACTCCGATGAGACTGCCATTTTCAGGGCATTCTCTTTTCTGTTCCAGGTGCTCAGTGTTCCGTGGAGAATATTTGTCGTGGGTGTTCTGTGGAGGAGGTTTTCTAATGTGTCTTCATTTGAGGGTGCTCCAGTGAGAGTGGTAGGTGCGTTGTGCTCTGGTTTGTGTTCAGGAAGGAAGGTGCTCTTTGGAGCGTGATATGAGCACACGCTCGTGCGTGTCCTTTTGTTGTTTTTGTTGTGCTTATTGTTGTTCGCTCCCCTGTCGTGCACAATCTCACTTTTCACTGACCAATCTTTCAATTTCACTTTCATTGTTTATTTCACTCACGTCTTCCCCTCCCTCCTTTCTCCTGCCCTAAGACTGATCCACTCCTTCCACTCAAACGGCCTGTCACCTCCCTATTCCATCACCTCCCACGCTCAGCTTTGCTAGGCATTTCGTGATTTTTATGTGAAAAAACACATCTGTATTGTTTTGCACCATTTACATTGCGTTTACTACCCCATGAGGGGCGCTGAAACACTTGCCTAAAAAGGTAGTACACTGCACCGTGTAGGGTTGGAATTCCTTGTTTGATTTAGAACTGCAACAGGTTGTAATACATGATTTCGAAATTGTGGGCACTTCACACACAGTCATGTCTTGCAGTAGTTAAAGTTAGAGCATTAAAAATTAGTGTTTTTTACTTTAGCTTTTTTATACCAATGGCAATAGCGCAATGCAAATATAATTACTCCACTGCAGATAAAAAAATTACAAAGTAAACATTGTCATTTTCAATGCCAACAGCTCCAACTTTAACAAATGCCAGACCTATTGCATTGCAAATGCTTGTTAACTTCTGTGCTTGGCACTACTTTTGCCACCTCTGAGTCCAGAGTCACAAAGGTAGAGCTAGGGGCAAACCCGGCCCCTAAATGACATCGATTTATGATACTGTGGGGTGCCCTATTGGCCGTGTTTTTTTAATTGCTATTTCATTTTTCAGCCACTGAAAGTAGTTTAGGTGATTGGTCATTGCATATACCCCAGATTTTTCCTCGAGAAATATGAAACAGAAAATGTTCGGATTTGCAGAAAATTCCACAAAACTCATCCTGCTGATTTGGGAGTTTGCGCCCGATTTAGGATTCCTGTGGGATTGGGAATGAGCCCAGAGTGGGGTCCTGTAAAATTGCTAGAGAGCCTGGAAATTTTTTATCGGAGAAGGCCAAAGCTGAGGATGTTTAAATCTGTGCTTTATTCTGCATCCTAAATAACTGAGGAAAAGGGCCAAGAGTAGCCATTTTACCAAGGTTCAAAGTCGTACTTAGACCACTCATAGGCCAGGGAGAGGTGTGGCGAAGCGGCCGGAGCGTCTGACTAAGGAGTATGGGGCTCAAGGTTCGATCCCCGGAGGCTGTTCAGCATCATATGACTCTGGGCAGTGCTCACTTAATCTCACCGACAGCCCCCAGTGCCTTGAAACCCTTGAGGGGTGATATGTTTGAGCTTTACAAATACAAATTTGTTTATTAGGCATTACGAATAGTCCAGAAAATGGCCAAGAGGTTTACCACCTTTGGAGGTACTGATAGCAGGGTTATCACTTACTCCAGGTGTGGGTAAAATCTGGGTCATTTAAAGTGGGACCATTAGGGCCTGTATAGAAATGAGGGATTACCAAGATAATCAGTAATTCTGGTAATTACTGATTCCCCCCCCAGATTGAAGCAGAAATCTTCTTTATTTTAATTTTATTTATTTATAAAGTTATGTTATTTATAAAGTTTTGTATAGCGCAAACATGACCCAGGTGGGTATCAGAGCCCTTCACAATTAAGGTAGGTAGGATGCAATAGTGGAAAAGAACATTAGTTACAAATAAGCACAAGGCGTGAGCATGACCCTGGCGCGATTCAGAGCGCTTAACATTTGAGGTCGGACGGCTCCAGTAATGGTAGAAGCGTACGCGATCAATACAATACCAATATGTGCATAGCCTGCCAACACTGTTAATCACCGTGTGGAAGTTATGGGTGTGTGGGAGCAGGTTGTGGTGCCTGACGACCGGACCTCGAGGAGTGCGCAACATGTGCAGTTCGTTCTGCATTTGGGTTCGTGGTGTACACGCACACCATGTGAAGGTAGTTCAGTCCTCAAGTTGTGGGTGTTTGGAATCCGTATGCGCTGTTTGTTGCAGCCCAGAAGTTCTGGGTTTTCAAAAGGAATATGCTCAGTTTATTCTGCTTTCTGAGCTCTGGTAGGTCACCGATATGATTAACTTGAAGTTTACACTTAAATCATGCACCTCATAATTTACCCATAGAGAGGTCACTGACCTCATTCCTCGTTGGATCCCATTAACATCCTAATTACTCTAGGACCTCAATAGCTGGATGATCTCATTAATCGCATAGCTCCCCGACTCACAATATACCTACAAAGCTCAAGGACATCATAATTAATCGGCGACTCCTGTAGATCTAACAGTTAGCCTAAGATGACTTTAAGGCGTATCATGATCACTATTATGCTGTAGTTCGGTACAGATCATAAATAACTTGCAGATAGATGCCTTAGCTGCTGATCATCATCACTGGTGACCTGCACCTTTTCTACAGGTCACACTGAACTGACCTGTAAATTCTGTGAAGCTCACAGATCGGGATTAGCTCGCGAACTCTGTGTTTTACAGGTCACAATCTGTGACTTCTGGACAGCTCACTTTCCATTTCGCAGTGGACTGGATCCTTCAGTGCGATTCACAGATCACAATTAACCTGTGAGGCGCCTTAAATCAACAGCTGCCGTAGAAGATTCGCCTGTAATTTCTCGTGGAGCATGACTAGAAGAAGCAGAACTCCCCCAGAGTACTAGTAAGTGCCATGTGGATAAGCACATGGTCCTAAGGTGACCTCGATGGGTCTCATCAGCACCTCTTTGAAGTAGCGGACCCTTGTCACACCACCAGCAGCTGCGTGCCTTGCACATAACATGCATAAACAGTCCTCTTTTGTGCCGGAGGATGGCCTGGGACACATAGTTGTTTTTAGGTTGAGCCTACTAGACTGCACTTGCGCAGTCTGTTGTAACGCACATTGTGTGCTTGGCAAGAATGCACAGAGGCTTGAAGCTCAACCCTTGCTTACGACTGGTTGGCTTTCCAGCCATATATTAGCTTGCTTCTTAATAGTCACATCTGTCAGTCTTGTGTTTGTTCCTCACATGGAGCATTGTTTGTTTACTATGTCTGTTGATTGGCTGGCTTCGGTGCTGCCTCTGTTTGCTTTTTAAGTGCAGGTTATTTCTTTTTGGTTAGGCACTCGATGGGAGTGCATATTTTTTTTTCTCCATTTGCCTCCTTTTTAGATTTTGCCTGTGCTTCCCTGCCCCCTGGCTGTGCTTGCTTCCCTGCCCGTGCTTGCTTCCCTGCCCCCTGGCTGTGCTTGCTCCCCCGCCCCCTGGTTCCCCTTCCCCTGGCTGTGCTTGCTCCCCTGCCACCTGGCTGTGCTTGCTCCCCTGCCACCTGGCTGTGCTTGCTCCCCTGCCACCTGGCTGTGCTTGCTTCCCTGCCACCTGGCTGTGCTTGCTTCCCTGCCCCCTCGCTGTGCTTGCTTCCCTGCCCCCTTGCTGTGCTTGCTTCCCTGACCCCTCGCTGTGCTTGCTTCCCTGCCCCCTCGCTGTGCTTGCTTCCCTGCCCCCTCGCTGTGCTTGCTTCCCTGCCCCCTCGCTGTGCTTGCTCTCCTGAGTGTGTGTGTGGCTCTGGGTGGGTGGGTGTGGCTCTGGGTGGGTGTGTGTGTGTGGCTCTGGGTGTGTGTGTGTGGCTCTGGGTGTGTGTGTGTGTGTGGCTCTGGGTGTGGCTGTGTGTGTGTGGCTCTGTGTGTGGCTCTGTGTGTGTGTGTGGCTCTGTGTGTGTGTGTGGCTCTCTGTGTGGCTCTGTGTGTGTGGCTCTGTGTGTGTGGGGGGCTCTGTTGGTGTGTGTGGGTCTGTGTGTGTGTGTGTGGGGGGGTCTGTGTGTTTTTGTGTGGCATTTGCCAGAGATTAAACTATTGGCATTGTAAATGACAATGCCATTTATTTATCTGTTTTCAAAACCAACACATAAATACAAACTTTGTCATTTACAATGCCAATAGCTCAAACTTTTCAAAAGGCGAAACCATTGCATTGTAAATGCTGGTTTAGGACTTGTGCCCTGTATTTGCCAGTCCAAGTCTCTTATTCCCTCCATTTACCCAGGGAGCTAAAGGCCACGGACTGTCCTTTCTGCGCAGTAGAAATTGTGGGTTGCCAGCAGTGCGCTTTAGAAAGCTTCACTGTTAACGTTTTTTCTGACACGCCATTATTGAGAGCCATTTCTCTCTCTGTAAAGTCAGATGTATTTATTTGCAGTAACAACAGATATAACACATTAATCCCATTAGGACAGCATGCAGGTATACCAATAAAACTAGGTAGTACCATCAGCAGGTTTCTATGTAGAGGAAGACTGAGCAACAGTGAACGCAATGCAAAATGAATCTTGCGAGGAATAAAGAGCTGCATTTTACAAGCAAAGAATTAGCTTATACAAACTAATACACAATAAATACAACCGATCTGGCCAACATAAAAATATACAAAATAACAAATATTGACATAGCTTCTCCTGATTTAGTAGGAAGACTAACCTAAACATTAATTAAAGGCTGCAAATGTTTTGTGTACTAAACATACACATTGCAAACATTAACACAGCTACACATAGTGCGTTAGAGAGCACTTGTTATGTATCCATTGAAGGCTGAAGGAATAGCGGGTGCGGGGTACAATACAGCTAGATAGCAGCCTGGCTAAGTCGTGTTAGGAGTTATGTTAGGCGGGAAGAGAGATAGCCTCAACTGTAATGTGCCAGTAGTAAAGAAGGTTTGAGATGTAGATGAAGAATAGGGGTACTGAAGTGTTACCCTGTTGCCTACCTTAGAGGACAGGAACGGGGTTCTAGCTAGAGCACCCCACTTTATCTGCCATGATGCGCCTGTGACAAGGAAATACAAGGGAACCCTACTCACAGGGGAACCAGGGCGCGTACTTTATCTAGAAAACAGTGGTTCCTGTGGTGCAATAAATGTACGGTAATAAATCAATACATAGCATAATAGCAATCACAGTTTAGAGGAATTGAAGAGGGATGTAAGAGGGAGAAACAAGGCTCATAAGACCAGATTTTTAAATCAGCATTGTATCTGTATTCACAAAAAAAGAAATTAATCAATTATATATACATTTTACACATAGTATTCATGAAAACTGCAGAGTGTCCTATGTGTATTGTGAGAACCAAAGAACAGTTAAGTGACAGTAAGTGGGTTATATACAGGTTTCTACTGGGGGTATTTTACAGGGAAAGGGAAAGCGACCATGAAACAATAATTTTCACAATGGCTGTACAGTAGCTATCTACAATCATAGGCACTGTTTGTATGGTTCATTTCCATATGGCGTCGACGGCGTTTCGACCCGGAAGGTGAGTGACGGGTCTCGTCAGGACCAATTTGTTGTGAAACATCTGGGTAAGGTGTGCTTGAGATTCAAGATGTGCCAACCATGAGTGAGTTAGGAGCATAAAAATTACTTACAGTGAACCCGGCCGGGTACACTGTGGGTGGAAGTGTAGAGGATGAAGGATTGACCCGTCCTAGGATCAGGTGCTGGGTCTCTGCCCTCACGGGGCCGAATTGAATTCGGGCGACCGAGGCCTCCGGTGATGTAAATGGAGCCGGGTGGGGTCTAACAGGAAATTGCCTGTAGATCGGGAATCTGGAGCGCAATCGCGTCTTTCAGTCTGTCTGGATCCGACTTGGAACTGGAGTTCTCAGTCGTGCCGCTAAATTTGCTAATCTATGCCGCTATATCCTGGGGGGTCTGTCTAAGGGCATGACCATTCAGTTAAGCGAGTTGTAAATTGTACAACAGTGTCTTCTGTTTGCGATTCCCAATGGGGTCGCAAACTGCATACCTCATCAATTTTCATGAGGCAAGCGTAATTTGCGACCCCATTGAGAATGGCTAGCAATCACAGGGATGGTGGCCTGCTGGGGTCAGCAGACCACCATGTCTGTGACTGCTTTTTAAATAAAGCATTTTTTTTTCTTTAAATGCAGCCAGTTTTCCTTAAAGGAAAACGGGAAGCATTTAAAAAAGAAAAATGAAACTGAAAAGGAAAACGGGAAGCATTTAAAAAAGAAAAATGAAACTGAAAAGGAAAACGGGAAGCATTTAAAAAAGAAAAATGAAACTTTTCAGTTTCATTTTTTAAGGGCAGGTAGTGGTCTCTCGGACCACTGACTGCTCTTAAAAAATATTTTTGCACCCATTCACAGACCCCTTCCCCTTTGCGAGTGGTTTACCATCTACTTGAAGTAGGTGGTAACCTGTGATTGTTTTGAGACCGCAAATGCGGTCGCAAAACAATCATACATTGGTGTTAGACTCGCTATTAGGAAGGGACGCACTTGGCACCCCACTTCCTAACACCGAGTCAAACTATATTTTGCGGGTCGCTAATAGGTCAGCGACTCACAAAATATGGTTTGCACATGGGGAAGACCAATTTTGCGGTCGCAAACGGGCCGTACATCTGCCCCAACCCATGCCCTCAGGAAGCCACATATAAAGACACATCCAGGTCTCCTGGAGTAGTGTGCACACCTGAAATGACGCCACTCACTCATTCACTTTAATGATCCATAAAAGGAGCAGCAATATGCTACTTGAGGGTGAAGGTGTTCATTCAATCCAGGCAACAGACAATAATGATAATAACCAATGAATTAACTCTAGGCGCGTGTGTTCAAAATCCAGAGGGGTGGGAAGGAGGAAGTGACGGAAGAGGAAGTGACAGAAGAGGGTGCATGGGCAGTCAGTTATCGCCTCGGTGTATTCACTACCACTGGTGCCCTTCTGGGAATTACCGTGCTCTTTGTATTATGACACAAGTTGTTAACTTTGACCCGCCTTTAATCTGTACCTTTATTTTCCTTCAAAGAAGTTAGGGTGCATTGTTCGGCATCTTTTGTGCCACACACTCTGATGACATCCTGCCTAACCCCAATTATTGTACTTCCTCTTTCTTCTCGACACACTGAGAGGTAGAGGACGGACCACTACTCTACAACCCGCCCATCCTCTTTCAGTCTCAGAAGGCAGTCAGTGACAAAGAAGCCTGCTAGATCAGTCACCGTAGCTACAAAAAGAGAAAGCAGAGGACACTCAAGAAGAGAAAGGGACCAGCAAATCATGTCCACTCATGCCTGATCTCTGTTCATCACACAGGCGTTTTCAATGCACACACGCACTGAAACGAGTATTCCACCACACACAATCCGTCAATGCTGTAATTAAAACACGGATTGATCCCTGTGCTGAATTCTATTAACCCCTTTATATGCAGAGGCCAGACGAATCCTTGTACACCATAATCAGTTATTGGCCTGTCGATCCTCAAGATGGTATTTGCTTGGAGGGCACAACCAGGAACATTAAATGTTGCTTAAAATGTCTGCTCAGGTCAGGGTCTGAACCTTTTCTATACTAATGTATGCACTGATTGAAATATCAATGAAAGACGTGTTCCCTTAATGTAAAAGATATCTGACTAAGCGGATTGATAAAAAAGACTCTAAAAGGTGGGAGCGTTATTTGTGCTACCATAAACTGAGATTACATAAATGAGGGGTGAAATGAATGGCGGAGGAAGAAGACACACAGGGAGGGCATTAAACTGCACTTGTGTGCAGTAGAAATACTCTGATAAATGTAAATTCAATGTACTTTAGGAATCATTACCTTGCTTCCACTAAAGACCTTCTATTTAACGGAAAGGGATGACTTCCTCAGAAGCCGCAGAATAACAATTCTACGACAGTAAAGCGCCCACATGCCTTAGCTAGTGCACTATAACCAATCATCCAAAGCCAAAGATCTCCATGCACTCACGTACCACAATGTACACCCCTATATGTCCATCTGTGTCTTCTGCTGTCTGTCTCTTGCAAAATCATAGAAAGTCAATTGTGATGATTCCTCCTGTTAATGCTCTCCATGCTTCTGCCGCTCTGTCCCATCACTGCCCATCAATGTGGCCTGGCAGGGACGGGTCTTCATTAGAAAAGGCTGCAGGGGCTAAGGTTTGTTCAGGTGCAGTCCGCATTGGTCCATGCCCGACAGAGGACATAGGTAGCTGGGCTGCCATGTCTTTGTCATCCACCATATTATAGTATCAAAAAACACTTTGCCGACTACACATTAATTTTTATCCTCACTTTTTAAGGAACAAACCAAGTGAAACTCCTGGGTTGGTTGGGTATATTTTACTCTTACCCTTTTATTTTTAGTTTTCAATTTTTGGATATTTACGTGTACAAAAAGGGACACTCTAAGGTCTAGTTACATTTACACATAAACACTGTACATTTCTACATCACAAATACGACATTTATATTCACTAATACGACATTTATATATACACACTAGTTTTCTTTAAGTTTATACACAAGCATTTGTTTTCTCAAAAAGACAAGAGTCTCGCCTTGGACTCAAAATCAGCAAATAAATGCAGCCAAAAGAGTATATTAATATATACAAAAATAAACCATAAATTTAATATGTGGCTTAATACAAAGACAAACATCAGTTGTCCAATAAGCCACATATTAAATTTATGGTTTATTTTTGTATATATTAATATACTCTTTTGGCTGCATTTATTTGCTGATTTTGAGAGCCCATGTAGCTGCTGAATGCCATTATTGCAAACTTAATTCAGTACCGGTTTAATCTCCTAGGTACATACTCAGACCAAGTTCTAACTTTTCTTCCCGGTCACTATGTCTCCTACCTTGGAGTTCTTCCCTCCAGAGGCCACCTCCACAGGTCCCGCTCACCTTCCTCCATAAAGAAACTGTCCACGGATGCGTCAGGCCTAGATGGGCAGGTGGATTGGAACCAACCGCACCAGCCAAATGGCAGAAAGAGGGGAGGGAGATTAGAGATCATTACCAACCCTTCCTCCCTGTGGATTAGTTCACGCATTGCATGTTGGGTTTCTGTGTGATTAGAAACTAGCGTTTTGAAGAAATTGGTCCAGGTCCATCTGGAGGCCTTTATGAGGATACACAAGGAAGCTGATTTGTTGGAATCTGAGATTGCTAATACGTCCAAAAGCAGGGAGTTTGGGTGAATCAAGAATAGATAAATGGGCCAAGGGATCTGTATCTGACTCATATTTAGTAGCCATTGCTTATTCTATTATCCCACACGGTGCAAAGCACCGTACATAAAATGTCATAAAGCAAACACACGCAACCTTCACTTGTAAAATAACCCTCCTTCTTTTCATTATGTTCACCAGACGCAATAACAATTTGTTATGGCTCAACCTGGGGAGCCCTCTGTAGAAGGGTTCCCACAGCTGCACTATCTGTGGCAAACCGGCTCATCAGGTGTGGTGAATGTTTCGAAGCTTAGGCAAAAGACTGTTGTGAGAAATTGGCCTGATGTATGATGTCTCCAGTTCTGGGGGCACCTTATATCAGTCCAACAATCCCTTATGGTGGTGGTTGTAAGTCAACCCTATAGACAAGCTATCCTAGGGGTAGCATGGACTAAGCAGCCTTAAAGGCTTAACTTCAAAGGGCGAATAAAGTGAGCTGTTTTATCATATACAATCCTGTAATATCAAATGAAAGGACACCACACAAGTTATATATTATCAAAATATATGTATTTATTCTTAGAATAATCCCCACTATTCTTTATGAGCAATGAAGCACAAGCGTTTAAATAAAAGCACAGTTAAACATAGACAAGTTGCACGTTTTGGATGAGGCCGGTGGCCACTCAAACCATATATCAATAAAGTGGTATAACAATCACTAATCGATCTGGGGTAAGGCCTAGGGCCTTGGGAATCGCTTGGACTACGATGCACTAACAGCAGTTAGGGCGGGAGTAGCCCGCGGGATTCGGGTGCAGTGCAGAAAGCACAGGCATGCACCAATGCAAAGTCAATGGTGCGTAAAAGTTATCGAGTTACAGTTTTAAGAGTCTTCCGACTGGGCTAGAAGGACAAAACTTTAGACTTAGACACTAGAGGTGTAAAACACTACAGGAGCACCGGCGTTCAAGAGTTACCTCACCCACAGGAAGCGGGTGCACAGGTGCAAAGGTGTGTCGGGTTTCGTCACGAAGATTTAGGGTGCCTGGAGATGAAGATGCTGCAGGCGTCCAGAAGAGAAGTGTCCGGTGCGATCCAAGGGTGGATCGAAGTTGTAGAGTACCTGAAAGCAGAGGGGACAGCGTCTGGGTCACTAGCCAGTGACCAGGAGGAACCAGGAAGGAACCAGGCAATGTCGGGCGCAATCAGGTCGATGCCGTGTAGCTTCTCTCCGCTGCCACGTGGTCTCTGGGGCACCGAGGATGTCCTGGAGTGAATCACGAGCTGTCCCACGAAGGCTCTCGCTGTCGGCGGTGTCGGCTTCAAGATCGGAGTCAACAGGCCTTTGCAAATGCAACCCACGCAGGAATCGAAGATGGCTTAACACTCGGACCAGCAAGGTCTGAGGGGGTGCTCCTTTTCAGGGGAGCGAGTGCCAGTCTGGAGCAACCAGACTTAGCTGTGTAAATTCAAGGTTTCGTCGGTACTGGGGCCACTAGCCAACAGGCAAGCGACCGGACCAACGCGTCGAGCAGAAAAATGCAAAAGGGCCCCACGCAGCACTCGTCGAGTGTGGAGGGGTGAGCTTCGGTGCACAAGCTGCTCGGGGCTGGAGCTTCTCAGACTCCAATGCACAGCTTCGAGGGGGCCTCGGATGCTGCACGGTCAGCGCTTCGTTATTTCTCCAAGATGGCCGCTCCCACGCTTCAGGTCGCCTCCACGGGTCTCAGCTCTGCAGGGACTGTGGATCGGGCTGTTAGAAGGCAGGCACGCTGGGTCTTGTCGATCTCTGTCGCTCAAGTTCCGGCGGGAACTGCAACAAAGCAAACATCGAGGTGCTGGATGGTGCCTGTTTGCACAGGGTGGTCACTCCTTGACCACAAGGGAGATTCTTCAGTCTTCCACGAGGAGTGGGATGTCGAAGGGTCCAGCGTTTCATTTCATAAGTTTCAGTCAGGATAATCTGATGTGAATTGGCACAGCTCCTACTTTTAAGTCGAATCAAGGGGTTGGATTACCTGCTAGGTCCCTCCTATAGGTGGGACCTGGGAAGGGGGTGGTTACACCCCTTTCCCTTTGTCCAGCTTCGCGCCAAGACTGGGGCAGGAGTGCCCCAGAACCGGTTTGACTGGAATCTGCCCAGGGACACCTTGTGCGCCCCAGGCAGTGTCTAGTTTCATTCAACCCTCCCTGCTACAATCCACTATCTCCTGTCTGGGGTGGTGTGACACCTTCCTGTGACAGGAAACCCTTTGTCCAGGCGTCCTCTGCCGAGTTTCGGTCAGCAGCAGGAGGCCAGACATGTGTCTGTGGCAGCAGCATCCATTTTGTGATGCTGGGGCTCTGGTTAGGATTAACCGCGTTTTCAGTAAGTAACATGCCTGCACCCTCTAGAAGGGTGGGATGCTATCCCCATTACCAGGACTGGCAAGGGGATAGTATTTCAATGTGTATGACACCAAACACGACATTGGTCCCAACACTGCAGACAGGCTCAGCTCATGCTAGAGCACCATCTCACATAAAACCATGCACTCTGCCTTAGGACTGTAAAGGCCTGCCATAGGAGTGATTGATAGGTATAGATGTGTCCAGATATAGGTTTAGACATAGGTATACTACATCTAAGCAAGGGGTGAGTACACCACCCTGCCCAAGCTGTGGGAACAGCCAGTTGTGTCGATTTAAGTACCAGCCAGGGGTGGCAAAAGATATGCTGCAGCCCCTGGTAGGCCTTGGATGCACCTATGCCCTTGGCACCTAGTGTGCACTGGATAGGGGCTGACAAGGTGTCCAGTACCAAATTGGTTATGTACCAATAGTACATGTCTGTGAATTTAGAGAGAGAACAGCAGGCTGGAGGTCTGATTAGCAGGCCCACAGCCACATTAAGTCGAATAAAGGTGAAGCGAAAAGCAAAAATTGGGATGACCATAGGATAGCAGACTCTACTCTCCTACAACTGTTAAATAACTTAAAGCCATAATAGAATAATGTACAGGATGATGTAAAAAAAATTCTTAATATAGTGGCGCAGGCATGAGGCGACAGGGAAGTTCACAGCTGAGCCGATAACCCTGCACATTAGCATCAAAAGTAAGTGGTGGGGCGCCAATGTCGGCCACCAATGGTCCTATGATGATCAGGACCCTTGGTGGCCGACATTGCCACTTAAAACCCAGGATGCCAGGGCAGACCCTTAATAGCTAATTGGACTGCCCTGCTGAAAAGGTAACCAGCGCGACCCACGTGGGGAGTGACTAACGGTCAGCCAAGCCAGGTAGTGGATGAGCCTGGAGTTGGGAGTGGCACTGATTTGCTGTGAAAGGTCTGAGGGGTGCAGGGGTCCTCAGTGCGGCTTGTGGCCTGTGGAGTGCAGTAATGCACGTGGCCCACTGAGTTACAAGGTACTGACCTGTTTGGAGCTGCTCAAGGACGATCAAACAAAAAAATCATTTGAGGCCATATTACTCAGTTGAGTGAAGAAAACTCAGTGAGGAATTGTCAGATAAACCCTCGGTCAAATATATTTCAAACGTTGTTAAAATGTCTCTTTTTTATGATTCCAGGGATACAAAAACACATTGTGAACCGAGCATGTGGTGAATATGAAATAAGATAAGGCAAACAGAGAACCCTGGCTGCGACAAAAACAAGAAAATAAAGACAACCAGAGCCTACCAAAACAATAAAGTGCGTGCCCATTTCTATAACAACTCGCATCCTAAGGATTAAGAACAAGCATTGAAAATGCAAAAGGTCTTGCCTTTGATTAAGTTTAAGCCATTTGCTTTGCTAATGGAATTGTATAGCAAAGCAAATGGCTTTAACTTAATAAAAGGTGAGACCTAATGTTAGTCAGTGTCAGTCAGTCAGTCAGTCAGTCAGTGTCAGTCAGTCAGTGTCAGTCAGTGTCTGTCGGTCGGTCGGTCAGTGTCAGTCTGTCGGTGACAGTCAGTCAGTGTCAGTCAGTGTCAATCAGTCAGTGTCAGTCAGTCAGTGTCAGAGTGTCAGTCAGTCAGTGTCAGTCAATGTCAGTCAGTATCAGTCAGTCAGTGTCAGTCAGTGTCAGTCAATCAGTGTCAGTCAATCAGTGTCAGTCAATCAGGGTCAGTCAATCAGTGTCAGTCAATCAGTGTCAGTCAGTGTCAGTCAGTCAGTGTCAGTCAGTCAGTCTGTCAGTCAGTGTCTGTCAGTCAGTCAGTCAGTCAGTCCGTGTCAGTCAGTCAGTCCGTGTCAGTCAGTCAGTCCGTGTCAGTCAGTCAGTCCGTGTCAGTCAGTCAGTCAGTGTCAGTCAATCAGTGTCAGTCAATCAGTGTCAGTCAGTCAGTCAGTGTCAGTCAATCAGTGTCAGTAAATCAGTGTCAGTCAGTCAGTGTCAGTCAGTCAGTGTCAGTCAGTCAGTCAGTGTCAGTCAGTCAGTGTCAGTCAGTCAGTCAGTGTCAGTCAATCAGTGTCAGTCAGTCAGTGTCAGCTAGAGCAGCTCTGCTGACCTGGTTCTCTGGCTCTAAAGCAGCTCTGCTGACCTGGTTCTCTCCCTCTAAAGCAGCTCTGCTGACCTGGTTATCTGGCTCTAAAGCAGCTCTTCTGACCTGGTATCCCTGGCTCTACAGCAGCTGTGCTGACCTGGTTCTCTGGCTCTAGAACAGCTCTGCTGACCTAATTCTTAGGCTCTAGAGCAGCTCTGCTGGCCTTGTTCTCTGACTCTACAACAGCTCTGCTGACCTGGTTCTCTGTCTCTCAAGCAGCTCTGCGGACCCGGTTCTATGGCTCTAAAGCAGTTCTGCTGACCTGGTTCTCTGGCTCTAAAGCAGCTCTGCTCACCTAATTCTCTGGCTCTAAAGGCTCTGACCATTCAAACATGCCTCTGTAGTCCAACCCCGCCTCACACGAAATATACTCCTCAGCTCATCATAATGCGCAAATTAATGCATGAATAGATTGCTTTAAAAAGCTAAACACCAGAGAGATAAGGTGCGTTGATGATGCAGCAGAAGTCCACATTTTGCGAGGGTGAGGGGCTGAAGCAGGACAGGCTGTCAGCGGTTATTACAAGCATGTGGATGGCGCTGCAAATTAGAAAAAAAAGTGCTTCGAGTCCTTTAAAGGAAAGAGTGTAAATCCGCCCGTAAATGATCCAATCCCAGTGGGCGGGCCTAAAAGGAGACAGGGTGGCAACAAGGAATGATTGGCATGCCTTCAGTGTGATCACTGCACTGCTTTAGGCATAATTCGTGTCGCCAAACGACGCGCACGAATGACAGCTGAAGGCAGAGCTGGGACAAGGCTTCAGGAATTGTATCGATTCCAAGAAGTCTCGTATGACGAGAGCAGCTCATGCGCTGCTGACGTCAGGCCGAGATCTAAAAAGGGCGCAGTTCCAACAGATTTTGACTTCATTCAAAGTACACATACCAACATTCTAGCTGGCGTTGATGATACTAAAGATAAATTATGCTCCATTAGCACAGTTAATCGAAACTAGGAAATAATCTCTCTAACTGATGCCTTCATCAGTGGCTCACAAGAGGCAGTTTATGGCAATGACCTAAAAGAGGGGTATCAAGAGTAGAAGAGAATCACTCTCCACACTTGCTGAACAACTCCTCATCTGGTTGGATAAGATTTCCTTAGGGAAGTGAGCTTGTCAAGGATAGTCCTAGTTACATGAAAATGTATTAGCTCAACAAGACAAAACACATTTACCGACTGGGAGCATCAGGAGCCATCCATAGTCATCACACAATCTTTCTGTAGCCCATGCTTTACACAAATGTGCAACCAACAAGCTCAGTATTATTAGTTTCATCAAACAGAAAATTCAGAAAGTGATTTTTACTTTTCTCCAATGTTATTAAGCAATATTGAGTCAAACCAAGGGTAAAATATCGAAACCATCCAAGCAAATAAAGAGCGCACTAGGGGCAGGACGTTTTAATAAACAATGGATGTATTGCACAACAGGATGCAATAAACTATCAATTTAGACCTGACAAAGCAACTGAACCTCAAACATCCCATTTTACTATCGACTCAGAGGCAGAACCATTTAAAGATTGCTAGCCAGCATTGTTAAATACCTTTAAAGCCACTGTAAACACGCTATATTATCACTTAGACAAATTAGATATGCAAGTTAAACTTTTAAACACAATAGCTCTTTTTGCATCAGGATTTCTGTAGGAAAGTTATTCTTTTTGCCCTGATTACCCCCAATTTTCGACTGATGCTGGTGGCTACTGACTCTGAAAGTGACTCTGTCCACTAAAGGTGTATGGTAATTTGTATAATTCTAATTGGACAAGACACTCTACCTGTAGCCCCCTAGTATATGGTAGGCAGCGGCAGCCGCCATAAACAAAGGGTGGTAGGGTGGTGGTGGGAGGGTGGTGGTAGTAGGGTATGGTGGTAGGAGGGTGGTGGTGCTAGGGTGTGGTGGTAGGGTGTGGTAATGCGGGAGACGTAGTGCGAGGGGGTGAATAATACAATATTGCTTAAAAAGTACCTTTTGTTGCCGGCTTTCTCCAGCTTTGAGTCTTGTCACACTGCCTCTCCTCTTCCTGGTCTCAGCAGCCCCTGGGACAAACTCCGTGTCCAATCCCCACGATGCAGAGTAGCATGGAGAGTTGGCCTGAGCGGGCAGGAAAGACACCCTGCTCAGACCAGGGAGTCTGTGGGGTTTCTCCAGCCCGCTCAATGCAGCTGGGCTGGAGAAAACCTTAGTGCACATGTGTATTTTGGTCTCCCTGAGCCGGCTGGCCAAACACACATGAGCACTTAGGGAATGGAGTGCACTAGCACTCCTCCTCCCCTCCCATGCCTTGGCCCACCCCTCCCAACACCCCTGGCTAAGAGCCGGCATATGTAAAATAAAACGATGCAAGAACATCATTTTATTTGATATTTGCTGGCTCTGAGCCAGGCGGCGGGGCGATGCTCCTCCGCCCTTGCCGCTATTGATGGTAGGGCATGTAGGTTTAGAAACTCCAGTTGGCTTAATGCACTTACGTGTGGACTCCTGTGGTGTCTGGTGTCATTTTAAAGCCCAGCTTGTCTTGTAGATTGGTTTTCAAATATAACCGTGTCCAAATTCGACTTTTGAATTAAAAGCATTTCCAAAGTCCAAAACTACCATTTTATTACCATTTTTCCTTTATTGGTTCTTTATTTCAGTGTAAGTGCACCATAAAAGAATGACCACATATGATACAAACATTATTAAACTAGTTTTAAAAGTTTAAAACAAGGATAAAAACTACCAATACAATTGAAGCTAAAAACATAAAATATGATCAATTAACAGGGTCATAATTTATTTTATTTATTTTTATTTAAAAGGTTTTATGTAGCGCTGGCTAGACCCGGAGGTATCAGAGCGCTTTACATGGGTATCAGACAATAATTTGCAGGTTACAGCTTTACAAAGGTTACACAGTTATTAGAGCATGGCAATTTTAGTTACAAGTAAGGTTGAGACAAACAAAAAGGAACATATAGGTAGGGGAAAAAGCTGGCAAGGGGAGATATTCCGGGGAGTGGGGGGGTAAGACTAGGGGAAGTAGACAGAGAGTGGAGGAGGGAAAGAGGAGGGGAGGTTTAGAGACACAGCATGGCAAGAGGAGGGGGAGGGTGACAGGGACACAAACCGGTAGGGGAGTCAAAGCTGCGCCCAAAGTCCAGAAGCTGTGATTCCAGGGGGAGTGGTATCATTTCCCCATCTCTGTTGCGAGAAGCTCCCCAAGCGCAGTGGACTCTCTCAGAGGGGTCTCTGAGACTCCAAGGCCTATTTACTGGATCCTTCCCCAAAAAGGGGAGAGGGAGTGCTTTGGCAAGGGGTGCCATACCATTCCTCAATTGTGAGTGGCTCCCTTGGCGCTGTGGACTCTCTCAGCGGGTATGCTGAGACTCCAGCGTATATAACTTGGATCTTTCCCCAAAAAGGGGAGAAGGAGTGCTTAGTCAAAGGGCAAAAATGGACAGGGGGCTATGTGGTGAAAGCAGGCAAGGGGAGATATTACACTTTAAGAAAATTAAGCCTTGGCCCTCCAAATAGAATTTAAAATACGCGATACAGCATAGGTTATATGCAGATCAGTGCTGTAGTTTAGGAGCCTAAAAGCTTCTTTGCAGAGTGTTGTGCTGAGGTTTCAGCATAACTGGACCAACCTTCTATGCCTAATTTTATGGTAGCCCTTGCAGAAAAAAAAGTACATGTAATTCTGACTTCTCACCCTCGCCACAGGCAGAACACCCCAATAAGGGCCCGTTTCTTGTCGTATAGGGGAGCAAGCATACACCTCATATCAAGTTGTGCTCTGTCCGCCTTAAATGACAGGGTCAGTCTGCAGGACATGTATCCATTGACTAACCACTTTCAGTTGTGATGCCCAATAATAAAGCTGTATGTTAGGGAGTGCTATTCCACCATCGTACCAACCGCGCACTAGCTTGATCTGTGCAATACGCGGTGGTTTGTTACTCCATAAAAGGCTAGAGACCTGCGCTGAAATAGTCTGAAAGTAAGTTGGCTGCACCGGGTATGGCGTGTTTTCCAATATATGTAAGAATCGGGGTAGAGCCATCATTTTGAAGAGCGCCGCCCTCCCCAATAATGTTAGGGCAGCGCCTCCCAGTGGCGCATGTCTCTCTTTGGGCGCTCCAGCGGGGGTTGTACATTTTTACTAAAAAATTCCCCCGAGTCAGCAGTAACGTGTATACCCAAATATTTAAACGCACTTCCCGCAATCTGAAGTGGGCAACTCTCCGGAAGTCTCGGAGGTGGGCTGTGCAGTATATAGAGTGTGGACTTAGACCAGTTTATAGTGTAGCCAGATGCTCTAGAAATGTGACCATTGGCTGTGACGTGGGCCATGGGCTTAGTATGCAAGGGCCGGACCCAAGAACAGAACTTTGGACCGAATCCTAGATGCTGTAGTACAGCAAAGAGAAATGGCCATTTAACCAGGTCAAATGCCATGTGTGTGTCTAGGAAAAGCACCACAGCTGGCTCCTGTAAGAATTTCGCACGCGCCAGCACTCCATGTAGTCTCCTCAAATTGAGAGCGGGACACTGTTTTTTTATCCTGCCAAAGCGCATTGGGTCGCGCCTACCTTCCTGGACTTTGTGTGGTCTCTGCTAACTTCTACCCACTCCTTGCAGCACCCGCTCCGCGGGTGCCGCTGCGCCACACCAACGCGAGGAGGAACACTGCGGGAGACCGGGGAAAGACTTTCTCGGCGTCGGCGGAGGGCTGCAGGGCTGCGAGCGTGACAGGGACTCCAATTCCCAGGAGTCCCTGACAGACCGTGGTCAACTTCCGGTCCGCTCTCCCTGCCGGACCGCCCCGCCCACCGGAGAGCATTTTTAAATCCCCGCTGACAAGCCTTCACTGGGACACTGTTTTTTTATCCTGCCAAAGCGCATTGGGTCGCGCCTACCTTCCTGGACTTTGTGTGGTCTCTGCTAACTTCTACCCACTCCTTGCAGCACCCGCTCCGCGGGTGCCGCTGCGCCACACCAACGCGAGGAGGAACACTGCGGGAGACCGGGGAAAGACTTTCTCGGCGTCGGCGGAGGGCTGCAGGGCTGCGAGCGTGACAGGGACTCCAATTCCCAGGAGTCCCTGACAGACCGTGGTCAACTTCCGGTCCGCTCTCCCTGCCGGACCGCCCCGCCCTCTAATACTTCCTATATCTAGGGTTATATCTCCCGCAGCGCGGGACGCAGCCCGGGACAAGACCGGGCTAAGAGCGGGCCGTTTGAGGCCGTTCGAGGACGGCAGAGGACGGCCCCGGCCCATACCCCCTTATCGGTTTATTCCCCACATCCAAGGTAGGCGGGATACTTAACCGCTGTTGTTGTCATCTACTAAAAACTGATACTTTCTATTTGTTTGGATATAAGAAATTTTCTATTCCCTGATAGGTCTATGATATCAGCATAGATTATTTGTGTACATTAGCGTGTTTAGTTGCTATCTCCCATAACTGTTCCTCATAGAAAATATGCCATTACGTTCAGGCAAAACACGCATTGTCCAAGTTCAGACCCCTAAAGGAGTGGTTTCGGGGCCATTGGATGCTTTTATTTCTCGTGCCACAGGTATACTAGAAAAAGAAATCGCAATGGTGGAGAAACGTCTTTCAATTGACCTACTTAGCGAAAGACGCTCTTCACTGGGTAAGCTGGCTACGATCGTTAGCCCTGTGACACAACCCCATGCAGCTTTTAATTGTATTCATTCAGCAACTATCGAGGCCCTAGTACATATAGATAGTGAAGGGGTTGACTTGCCCGCACATATACCAGCCCATGTTGAACATAATTTAGATGATTCTGAGGTTAGTAGAGAAACTGTATCTCAGGTTAGTTCTGAATTAGACTATACCGCGGAAACGCACCAATCATCTCCCGAGCCCCCTAAAACAGTCTCTAAAAGGGTAATACAAATGAACATAGTCGGTGCTGACACGGTAACAAGGAAGAGAAAGCACGACACGAATAACTTAGAGGGGAGAGAACGAAAAATGCCAAAATTAAAAGTAAAAGAAACTATAGACAATTGCCTTGGCAATCCCTCATCATTAGCTATGGGTGAACCTGACGATAACAAATATTGTCCTGGTACTTTTCCTAATATCCTTTGCCCCTCCCTTATCTCGCTTGGATCCTCTGACCCTTGCCCAACCTGTCAAAATAGCGACGAATCATTGATGGTTAAAATCGAGGCTTTGATGAAAAACCTCTTATTGCCTATCCTAGAGCGGACCAGGTTAATGACCCAAAAAATTGAATCCCTGGAGGCAGTAGTAAATACTAATTCAGCCCTACTAGTATCACTGACTAGCTTGAGCAAAGGGGGGACTAATCTAATACAACCAGTAAACAATGCCCAAATTAATACTTCCACATCTCTTAATAATAAACCCCTCGGGGTAGTAACTAATGGACCAATGAGGGGAGGAGATCCTAAGGCTGTACCTAAGAACACATCAGTGGCCGCATCCCAATCTTTGCAGAGGAAGCAATCTGTGGTCAAACCTGACAGCTTAATCCCTGTTAAATCCCAGCCAACTAGACCACCATCCTTGGCCCAACCCAGTCTGAATACCCCTCGGCCTCTTTTCCCAGGGCCTTTAGCCAACCAAAAACGTAACACCTTAAAACACCCGGTTGAAAAACATCATAGACATACCAAGTCACGGGTTGATCTCCCTACCGAGGCTGCACTATATACAATAGTTTTGACTGGTGTAGCCCCACTCCAACCTGGTAAGAGGGAGACTTTTGATGACCTACGAAATAAGGTGACCTTTTGGTTAAATAAAAACCGACCATTACCCCCCTCACTGCCTACTGAAATTCTGTTTGTGAGAAGGGTGGACTGGGTGGGGCATGGCACAAAAGATCTGGAGGGCGACTGCATACTGATCTCGTTTAAGGATCCTTGGGTAGTGGAAATGATTAGTAGAAAAGCGAGGTTTGCCAGACAGGGGGATGTTCAAACACTAAGCCTATCATATTTTTATCCGCATAGGCAGAGTAGTACCCAGATGGGTCCCAGACATGGCCAACCCAACTTTAGGAGTTATCCAACCATGAGGACACCCCAGCCCACCATTTTCCCTTCTCTTTTTAATCAATTCGGCCCATTATCTGGCCTTGAGGCCAACGATTGACTTCATTCTCGATCTGGTATAGTAAATACAGGGTCTCTCCCAGTCAGGCCGTGTAACGAGTCTCCACAGTCTGTAGTCGCAGAGGTAGAGCGAATGGGGGCTCCAATAATAGAAAGTACTACCAGACCACCTCTAAAGGAATTAGAAGCCTCCCGGAAGATAGGGGAAAATCGGAGAATCACCGGGTGGACCATCAATGGGTGTGATGCCGAGATTAATTCGGATGTTTTAGTAGCCCTGGATCCGGTGGTACACCCCGTGACCCACGCCCCAGAACTACTTACTATTGTCTCCTGGAATGTTGCGGGGGTTAAAAGTCGTATTCACTCAGATGACTGGCTGGAGTTTATAGATAAATATGATATCATCCTACTCCAGGAAACTTGGGCAACTGAACCAATATTTAGGCAGGGATATACTAACTTTTTTAAACTCGCTATTAGAAGTCCCAAAGGGAGAGCTTCAGGGGGTTTATTGATCTGGGTGAAACAATCCCTGGGATTTCAATCCACAGAAATAACATCATACAACCCCGACCTCCTTATAATTAAGTTGAGCAAGACTGGTTGTCGGGATATGATCTTGATTAATGTATATGCCCGAGGCTTGCCAGGAGGTCGCTCCCCTCTCCTATTGGAAACATTGGATCTCATTTTAAACGATTTTGATAGTGATCTTGTAACCCTCCTGGCTGGAGACCTAAACTGTACCTTTGAGCCTTTGCTTGACTCAGGGGACAGTTGGGGCTACGCGGAGGATGCAGTATGGGGTATCCCTGAACTGATGCCCTGTAAATCAGTAATGGCAACGTAGGCAGCAGTGAATTGGACAGCTTTTTGTCTTAATAGGGGCTTTCGGGCTGTAAATGGCCGGGCCAAATCAGACCAAGAAGCAAATTTCACATTTGATAACGGGCTGCGAAAAAGTCGTATTGATTATATCCTACTAAAAGTAGGAGACTGGCCTCTTATGATGGACATGGTAGTTCTCCCCCGCCCAGAAAGCGACCATAACCCCTTGTCTTTAAAATTAAAGCTACCAGGTTTAGTGAGATCTGAGAACCCTGGCACTGCACAGACTGGGGATGCCTTCCTAACTAATGATAGGAAGAGATTAAAATGGTCCAAAATAGTGGAGGATGTCACTATAAGGGATGAGGTAAACATAAAAGTTAGCAACACATATAGCGAAATGCTGGCATATGACCATCTGGGGGACAATCAAGAAATGGCCAACCATATTGTTGACCTCCATAATCGCTGTTTCGCTGACCTCAAATCCCTGCTTTCAAAACCACGGCCTAAGGCAAACCCCAAAATACCGATCTGTCCCAAGAAATGGTATAATACTAAATGCAGGGAAGCCCATACCAAACTCATAGGGGCAGTCAAGTCCAGAGTTATGATCTCAGTGAAAGAAGCTAGATCAAACTATAAGAAAACGCAGTGGGAAGCAAAGCGGGTGTGGGAGGACAAGCATTGGTCCGATTTATTGGAGGCTACCACTTCAAATAATCCCATTAAATTCTGGGAAATAGTTAAGTGGGGGAAAGATCCCGATGCACGTATCCCTGTAAATCATGTGTCCCCTGTGGAATGGGTAAAGTTTTATTCGACCCAGTTTTGTGCTGAATACTCTAAACCCCCCAGCATTATGGCGATGGTATCCAAGCCACCCTTGCAAACTATGACTATTACCTTTACGGAAAAAGAGGTCGAATTGGCTATAGGTCTTACAATGCGAGGGAAAGCGCCGGGCATGGATCTTATACCAGCCGACCTGTTTAAAACTGACCCCGCCTTATGGATACCCTACCTTACTAAAGTGGCTAATTCAATAGCCGCTGGTGCAAGTATACCAAAATCCTGGAAGGGGGCTGAGATATTACCCATCTATAAAAAGGGCAGTAGGTCAATCCCGGGTAACTACCGCCCAATTAGCCTCATAGATACAACCCAGAAACTTATTGCACGTATGATTTTAGGTAGGGTCCAAGGATGGATTGAACTAGAGGACATTCTATCTCCAATGCAGGCGGGCTTCAGATCGGGAACGAGCACCATTGACCAGGTGTTCAGATTTTGTCTGATCTACTGGAAGGTGGTTCAGCTTGGCGGTGGTACAATCTACGCGGCGTTCCTTGATCTGAAGTCCGCGTTCGATCTTCTCCCTAGGGATAAATTGTGGGGAGTTTTGAGGAGCTTGGGAATGCCTGAGGAGTTATTAGGCTTAATAGTTAAACTGCATGAAGACAATTTTGCGAGGGTGAGATGGGGTGGCCAGGGGCAGGTGACGGAACACTTCCCAGTAACCAGGGGTGTCCGTCAGGGGTGTGTTCTGGCACCTACCCTCTTTTTACTGTTTATTGACCAAGTGGTCAAATTTTTTAAAGATACCCCCACAGATGCCCCGATGCTTGCAGGTCAACGCTTCCCGATGCTCATCTTCGCTGATGACACCCTTCTCCTTTCCCGGACACGCTCTGGTCTTCAACGGGCATTGGATCGGTTTGGGGAGTTTTGTGCCATTAGCGACCTCAAGGTGAATGTCGGGAAAACCAAGTTTATGGTATTAACAAGGAATCGCCCTGTCAAGTGCACAGTTAACATGGGTGGTGTTAAACTAGACCAAGTGGAGAATATGGTGTATCTAGGGGTTACCCTAGACAGTCGTCTGGGATGGAAAGCACAAGTTGAAGCTCAACAACTAAAGCTTGCTCGCCTTACTGGCTGCCTGTTAAGTGAACAAAAAAGATCTATTACTAAGCGGGTTTGTCCGGCCCTTAAAATCTATGATGCTAAAATCAACCCAGCAATTTTATATGGTGCAGATTTGTGGGGTTATATGGATCTTATGGGTTTGTTCAAAATACAATGCAAATTCTTGCGTAACCTAGTAGGTTTGCCACAGTCAACCCCCTCTATCCCCCTCTGCTTGGATATGGGTTGCCCCCCGATTAATGAAATGGCCAAATTTAGAATGGTTGCTTTTTGGAGGCGTTTATGGACAACCCCTGAACTTACCCTATTTGCTAATGAGGTAGCCGAAGTTAGGTCACTCGGGGGTTCAGGTAAAATCAAATGGTTTAAAATGGTAAAATCTATCCTGACGGATATGGGGCTAGAGCAACTTTGGACATCCCCTTCTACCAGCTCCTTTCCATCTAAATTAGCTTTCAAGGAACTGTACTGGGCCACGCTCCGTCAGAATAGAGTCAATGCCTCAAGCTCTACCAATCTTACGGGCAGGTTCCTGTCATTTAAGTTGGACTTGTCCCGTGAACTGTATTGGGACTCAATCTCCAAAACACTGGACAGGAAACTCTACCATCAGTTTCGGGTGGGTGCACTACCATTGAATATTTTCACTAATAGTTGGAAAAAGAGTACTGTGGAACAGTGCAGATGGTGCCCAGGCCACAAGGAAACTATAGGACACTTCCTGTTTGCTTGCCCTAGATACCTAGCACCCAGAGCCAAATGGTTAAAGCCGTTGTTTCAGCGTATGCCCATAAGAAAATCTGAAGAGGCTATTCATGTTTTAACAACTAACACCTCTGAGTTTATTTCAGTGTGCCTGGCTAAATACCTGGGGTGGGCCTGGATACTGAGGTTGAAACCGTAATATAACTACCGCACTGACCATGATAATGCTCCCCCATGATGTATTGAGCCCTACTAAAACAGGCTGCTCATGCCTACTTATGTTATTGAAAATTGTTTGGAATTTAACTGTAAACTTTTGCGCTTTTATTTTCTGAGCTTAATCGTAGTAAGTTCTCCCAGGTTTGTCTTTTGTTTGTTATTTAATACTAGTTTTATGAAGTTAAAGATTATGTATTTTTTTAAAAATAAGCTATGTATGTCAAATGTTTGTTAAATGTTTGTCTTTTATGATTTTTTTATGAATCGAAATAAAGACTTTAAAAACCTGAAAACCTGAGAGCCGTACTTCTGCCTGGCATAAAGCCCGATTGATCTGGATGTATGAGCTTCAGCAGGTAAGATCTTGCACATAGGTCAATGCCTCTTCTATTGACATCTCTGAGTCTGAGGAGTATACTGCTTGAAAGTGTCGCGCTAACATGTCTACTATTTGGTGCGGGTCAGTTGTTGCCTGCCCCTCTGCCGTGCAGAGCTGCGCGATCCACCTATTGCTTTTCTCCCTTCTATCCAGCCATGCCAATAACTTCCCAGCCTTGTCACCTACGTCATACACTTTGTGTCTGGTGGCCGACAGTTGCTGCCTAGTGATTTCTGTTAGGTGTGCCCTGTGTTGCTGCTGCTTCAGGTGTAAGCTGTGTGACGTGTCCGGGGTTGGATCAGCAGCGTGCCGGGACTCCCCTGCGTGCAACTCAGACTCTAGTTTTCTCAGCTCTGTCTGTCCCTCCCTCCTGTGTGCTGTGATGGATGCCATGGCCTGCCCTCTAATGACTGTTTTGAATGCCTCCCACAAGATGGTTGAGGAAGCAACAGACCCCACATTGTCCTGGAAATAATGATTTGTGACACGTTTGACTGCCTTCCAAACTTTGGGAACCTGTAGATAACCTGGGCTTATCGGGTATATGCGGTGCCGTCTGTGGTGGTAGTGCGTATATCGGAGCAGGAGTGGGGAATGATCAGAGATGCCTCGGGCCTATTCTCCGCCACCTCGATATTATTGAGGCTACCCAGGGAACCCAAGAAGTAGTCTATTCTTGTTAGACTATTATGGACACTTGAGTGGTATGTGTATTGGCGTTTTGTCGGGTGGTACCTTCTCCATACATCTGTAAGACCCATAGCATCCATAAAACTCTGCATACGTGACACCCCGGACGTCCCCTCCCACGGAGGAAATCTATCTAAGGAGTCATTCGGCAACCCTAGTAAGAACGCATTGAGATCCGGGAAGGATGGTGAATGTAGCGCCGGGGGAAGATATACAGACACTATGTTCAGGGGGCGTCCCTCCCATTGTGTTACCATGGCCGCAAATCGCCCTGCTCTATCAGATTTAACGTATTTTATTATCAACGGGAACTGTTTCTTCACCATTATACCCACCCCCCTGGATCCAGAAGTAAACTCAGAGTGCACCACCATTTTATATCCCCATCTATCCATTGCCTTGCTGGCCGTGCCCATAAGATGTGTCTCTTGCAACAGCACCACTGCCGGAGCACTTCTTTTGATGCACTGAAGTACCAGACCACGTTTTATTTTATCTCCCAGGCCTCGAACATTCCACGTAAGCATAGAAAGAGTGGTGACAACGGAATTCAGGCCTTCAGCCGATCCAACTTGTGTTGTATCACCCATTTCCTCGCTTGATAGTCCTGCTAGAACTAGTGACTTTTTTCATCAGTGAAGTTGAATACTTTGTTGTGTGTGCTACTGTCGCCCTACCATCTACGTATCTAACAATGAAAGAAACCATATACCAAAAACTTGAAAACAGTCCCATCCCCCTACCCCTCTCCCTGCCATACGGACCCATAACTGCCCACCCCAATACAGCAGAGTGCTTGAAACCCATGCCCTGAAACTTTAATTGCATGTACGGGAGCGGGAAGTCCAAGGAAAAACGTAGCATCCCCTTGCCCCAGAGTCCTTAGTCCTCGACACATTCTTTGTAGGTGGAATGCCGAGACAGGTCGTAACATGTGCTAGTCTTTACTCACTCCATGTGGGTGTGAACTTCATGCGGTGGCCTCATTCCCCTGCGTCCTCATGGGGCTGCTCTATCTCTTCGCTTCCTCACTCAATGTCCTCAGGGTCACCTTTTCTCCCAAGACGTCGTCCCCTCCTTGGCGCTCGTCCAGATCTTCCCGCTGTTCGCCATCCTTCTAGACAGTCGTGGGCCTCCTCTGGTGTTTCAAAAAACCAAGTTTTGCCATCCGCCACCACTCGGAGCTTCGCTGGGAAGAGCATGGAGTATGGCAGTTCACGTGTCCTCAACTCTTTCTTGACCTCAAAGAAACTTCTGCGGCGCGCGGACACTGCCGCCGTGTAGTCCGGGAAGAAGGAGATCAACGAGTTTTGTACTCAGAGGGGCGGTGCCACCCGGGCCGTTTGTAGAATGGCATCTCTATCCCGGAAATTGAAGATGCGGGCTAGTACCGGCCTTGGGGGGGGCTCCAGGTTTCGGTCTCCCACCTGGCACTCTGTGTGCCCACTCCACAGAGAAGACGGCAGAGAGCCCTTTATACTGAAGTTGTTCCTTTATAAGGCCTTCAATGTATAGGTCCATGGCGGGGCCTCCTTCCGATTCTGGCAATCCCGTGATTCGAACATTATTACGTCGGGAGCGCCCTGCCTGATCGTCCAGTTTTGCCGCCATGCGCTTGTTATCAGACTCCAACTGCGTCACCTTTTTGGTCAGAAGTGCCGTATCTTTTGTGAGGAACGAAGTCACCTGTTCCACCTCAGTTATTCTAGCTGACATTTTTTGAAAATCTGCTCGTAGAAACGTAACATCCGTCGAAATAGAGCCTACTGTGGTCTGTACCTCGTCACCTTTGGCCCGCCCTTCTCCTCTGCACCTTTATCTGCCTGCTCCTTATGCTCTGGTAGCGGGGGAAAGTCTTTAGCGTAGGCGAACTTGTCCAGATTACCCTGCTGGGTCGCCCAGGACCCTCTGCCACTCATTGTCTACTGTGCTGCTGCTTTTGCTCGCTGTTACTCTTTTTTATAGGTGGTGCGGCTTCTTTATAGAGGAAGTGGCTGTTGTAGCGCCGGGGGCATGCAACCCGTCCGAACTGTAGGTGCTTTTCCTTGTCAGATAGTTGATCTGGGGGGATATCGATGTTTTCACAGCCACACTCAATCACTGTCTTTTCCACCTCTTCCCAAAGCCGTACTTTACAGACGTTGCATGGTCCGCAGCTTGTAGTAATCCTGCCGCAGTTCACCCCCAAACAAAGTTCATATATTCCAGAGCTTCTTGTATGACGTTGGTGTATCGTGACTCTGAGGTGCCCACCACTCCTCCGTTAATTTCCGCGTTACTCTCCTAGCTGTCCTTCACTCCCCAGCCACTTCTTCTGTCCGTTCGACAGATTCCCGCCCGTGATAGGGTCTGCCGCCCTATTTCAGGCCGTTTTAAAGGTGTACTGTGGGTGATCCAACCTGCTCCAGGCCGTCACCGCCCAGGTCCTTGCCGCCGTATCGGATAGCCTCTTGCCGACGCCATCCGCCCTGGTCCGCTCCTTCTCACGCCCGCTCCGTGCCTACGTCCATATGCCTTCCAGGAGGGCGCCACTGTCTTTCCGTGCCAGGGCAGGGAGCAGTCTGCAGCGTTGCCACCGCCTCCATCTGCCCTCACTCCTCCCGCAGGCGGGCACCGCAGCCTCTCCGGCTCTCTCAGCCGATCGGACGGTTCCCGCGTGGGACGTACTTAAAAATCTGTGCCCCGGCTTCAGACAACCACGTAGCCAGAAATTTCTCTCCTCCCACAGTTCGTCTCACCGATCACGGAGGGACTACAGCTCTCGATTACAGGCCGCCGCTCAACACCAGTATTACCTCTGGATATTCCCAGACAGCGGTCACATATTTCGGCGTCTCTTAGTTTTAGTTTAAGTTTTGCTGCATATTTGAGCTCGGAGGTGCCCAGCCAGGTCGCTGTTATTTCCAGCAATGCTCTTCTGGCTTCCCGTCACTGCCTCTGGCCGCGCCTCACAGCTTTCTGGCAAGATTATATCCGCAAAGGGGCCTCTGGCCCGATCTGGCTGATATATGTGCCTTCCTCCGGCCATTCCGTGGCGCGCTTTGGGTGCCCCGATCTGTGCTGTGTCGTTGTTGGACAGGTCTTCTCTGCCGCGTCGGGTTGTTCCTTTCCGACGCGGTCTCCTCTTTACTTTGTTCCGCAGCTTATCACTCCCAGCCTGGGTCTTCGTCTCGGAGCAGCTGCGGAAGCGAGAGCAGCCACCGTTTACTTTTGGTCCTCACGCCGATGCGCCCCGCCTCCTCTCCGGCCCTCGCAGTCTCATGGGCCGGACCTCAAAATCTATGTCCCGGCTCAAGGCAGTCACTTAGGCCACCGTCTGTCGCTGCTCATATCTCGCCTCCCCGGGCAAGGAGAGACTCCAGCTCCGGACCGCACCGTTCCGCTTCCTGTCAGCTACACAATGTCGGTCTCTGGGTACACTTTAGAATCTGGATAAGTGGTCGGATTATAGGGGAGATGGTCTCACCCTCAGAGCCCCTTTAGACTGCGGCCATCTTGCTTGGCTGCTAGCCACGCCCCCTACTTTCTCCACTTTGAGAGAGATGTTAGGAAGACTAATGTCCTGGCTGCTATGGCAAACCAGGCACAACATGAGGATTAGGGTGATTTAATTTTAAGAGCAGTGGAACAGCAAGAGGGCTATTTTAGCAACTGTAGATGGAGACCACCTTTATGTGGGAGGTAAATGGCCTTCGAAGATCACTCCAAAATTACATTCATATCTCCTGGGATAGGTGGCTGTTTACAGAGAATATGGCCAAGGACCATTTAGAGAGAACTAATTATTCTGCATCCATTGATGAACCTAAGATAAGGAGTGAGAAAGAATAGGAAGGTTGACAGAATCATTTTACAGCTTCAGATGGAACTGTGTAACATTTGTTTTCTTGCAATATCGTATCTAGCAGGAGTTTAAGATGTTAGTAAGAAGGACCTTGTTAAACATCGAATAATGTTGGTGAAAGGACAGGGTCCTAAAGCGTTCCACATTTATTGTTCCTTATTCTGGAGAAGAATGGAACTAGTTGGTTTTGGTGGGTACGGTTCTGCAAGAAGAAGCCAAAAATCAAACAATGATAAAGTTACACCACTGAAGCGGGCTGAAGAGGACAGTCTATCTAAAAGCCCCTGGTGGTCTAATGGTGTCAAAGAAGGCCAAAACCCTGCCACAACTGCTTGAAGCTGGTTGTAAAACTGCATAGCTGTTTTACACTGTGGTGTGTGTTTATATTCTTCAATAAAAAGATTTGAATAATAAGTAAAACTGCATAGCAAAAATAAGTGAGTGAGCACAAATAATGACTTGTAATCAAGACTAGCACTAAAATTGGTGCAACAAGGATTGACACTCATTGTAACACTTTCATTTAACTCCAAATAACTTCCCTCCATTAGGGTCACTGTCATTCTCAACCAAGAAGAGGCAGTTTACATTGCAAACGTTTTCACAAGGGAAAGGGTTCATGGGGAAGGAAGTACATTATAATGTGTGACTGAAGAATGGGTGGATGGGAAAGGAAGCACATTCGTGATGCATGATTGTACAATGTTAGCAAATAAGTTACCCCTGTGCTATTTAGATCATTTTACACCAACATACATACAAACTGGGTGTCACAATCATCCTCGTTTCTCAGGAGAAGCTTCCCAAAAGCATATGAATCCACTTATTACAAAGAATCAGATACTTTTTCATATAATGATACTTAGAACGGTATTTAGTATTACATTCAAAATCATTCAAAACGGTGCCCTGAAACTGATTTGCATACTAATTACAAATCTCTTTTGGTTGAGGTGCAGAGAGGTATACTAGCTCCTTTAGATGCTTTAGGCCTGATTTACAGTTTGGCGGACAGCCCTCCATCCTCCAGGATGACGGAGGTCATTACCCCCACCCCACAGGCCTGTGGGGTGGGGGTAATGACCCCCACCCCACAGGCCCTGCTGAGATCTCTATACCTTCAGAGAAGCCTCTGCCACAAGAGTTTGTCTGAAGGCACTGAAAGTTTGCTGAGTGGCAGCCTTATTTCATTTGTCCACTCAGCACACTTTTTTTGTTTTTTGCAAAAGAAAACTCTCAAACAGAAATTACGCTTTTGAAAATGTAAATACTAATAATCCTAACAGCCGGGGGAGTTTTACCCAAGGGTGTGGTAGAATTGTTCTTAATTTGTTTCTGTGCAAACACGCCAGGCTTTCTCTGAAGATCGGGAACAGAAAAAATAGGGCTGTCCATTCTAAATCGGGCAGATAGTCGGATGTTCTTATATGTACGGTCCAAACAATGTTGGGCTGTCAGTATAGGGTTTCCGCCAGCAGAGGCACTTCCATCGGAAACCTGATGGTCTCCAGCCTGTAGCCAGAGCAGGCAGACTATCAGTTTGGCATACAGGGCACTCCGTCATAGTAGTGGTGGAGCACCATGTCTTCCAAATGCTAAATCGGGCCCTTTGTCTGAAAATAAAGATACACAGGGCTGTATAGCTATGTAGAATTGGTAAGAAGGGTTGTTTAACTCATCTGCTGACAACCTTCATAGGTACGGAAATTATGGGTGCATATTTGCTGTCCTTTGATATGTGCACTAACAGCACAACTGTTGTTACCAACCATATTTGGAGCCACTTCTTTTAAGAACGAAGGCAGTGCCGGGATATGATTATGGTAAAATGGGATGAGGAGATCTGAGCTTTCAAAATTACACATTTCGTTCTACCGGACTGCCCAAAATAGCTCAGGATTTTCTACCTTTTCTTCTACGAGTGGAATAATACGCAGCTGAATGTGCTGGCCATTTTCAAAGCTATCCAAGAAGTCTAAACTCTCGGAGACATCTTTTCACAGACATACAGTGACCAGGGCACACTACAGTTGTTTCTGTCTGACGATCTGGATACGCAGGGTTGTAATTTATTTTCATAGCAACATGATTTGGGTTGAAGAAAAATATCACTCGTGTAATGGGCAATATAAAATGCATGTTGTTATTTGCTAGAGTAAGAAAAAGTTAGCAAACAATGTGTATCAAAACAAATTATTCTTGGAGGTAGATTTTTTTTCTGCTTGTACTGTCGTAAAAAACAAAGGCTTCAGCAAACTGCATTTTAGTATGGAAGCAACACAGCATGTTTATAGAAAATGATAACATTAAAACCCTCTCACTGGAATAAAGGAATTGCTGAGAAGTGATGTGGTGCTCAGTGTTAGAAATATGAAGCAACAACATTCTTGGTCTCTTTGGGGTCTCTCAAAAGCATAGAATAAACATGGACCTGGTGAAATGCAGCACTTTCAATCAACCAATCAATCAGGATTTATAAAGTATGGCTAAACCCCAATAGGCTATCCATGTGTTTGCAGATACCAGAAGCACATTTCGAACAGTCAGGTCTTGATGGCCATTCGGAATTCCGAAAGTGAGGTGATGGTCCAGTGATAAGTGGGGAGGCTGTTCCAGGTCCATGCTGTGATGTAGGAGAAGGAGCATGTTATGTCCTTTTGTGTGCATCTTGTCAGCAATCTTGTGCTCGTGGTCCTGTGCTTCTTGAGCCGTGATGGAATCAGAATGATAGCTGGGATTTCATAACGGCCGAGAGGGATGAAAGACACAGACTGTGGACGTGGTTGCCTTCGCATATTGCCTACTCCTTTTATACTTCAATAAAGGAGTTTCTTCATACCTACCTTCCCAGTGTCTCATTTATAATAGAGCGTCCTCCACTTCTGCTTTGGTAGATGCAAGGAGCATGGGCAAGTGAAAGCGAGGCGGAAGGGAGTCTTCGGTGGTTGGCGGAAGTTCAGGCAGTGGTTAATGTATGTAGGTCCTTAGTTGTGTAGAGTCTTTTATGCGAGGGTCAGCAGCTTAAATTGGCATCTCCTCTGTACGGGTAGCCAGTGGAGTTGCCTGAGGTAGGGAGTGATGTCGTTTTGTCAGGGAAGGCCGAGGATGAGTCTAGCTGCAGCATTCTGCATAGTCTGAAGTTTCTGTAGGTGACTTATTTGATAACAATGTGACAATTTCAGTATGAAATGCAACATTACTGAATTAAAGCATGATCCGAGAGTTCGGGGAGTAGACCAATGTCGGAATCTCAGCTCACAGAAAGTACATAGTGCACCCCAGCTTCCGAAAATGTGTTCACAAGTTAAAGACATGGGACAGCAAGTGTTGGTCGCTTAGAGTCATGTTACAATAAGGAAGGTTTGCCAGCTGGTGTACCTCTTCTGTGTAATGCTACTTAGTCACTACTTACAAAGAACAACACAAGGTTTCTCCAATCGCTAAATGCATTTTACCATACATTACTCAGCCACACAAGATATTCTTTAAAACTGCAACACATGCTTCTCATTATATGAAATACATACAATAATATGTCTAATGAGCACAATTGATAAGACCTGCTGTAACTCAGCTGAAGAGGACAGAAGGGAATCTGTGATAAATATAATGAAAGTTATCAATGCAAGGTGCTTTCTCAATGCAATTCTGTCATTTATAACCCACTCGTGAATCACTGGCTTGTTTCCTGTTTGGCAGCAGAGTACATCATGAATAAACTGATAACTGTATCATTGTCTACCCAGTACCAGATGAGATGATCTTTGTATGTTCCACTCAAAGAATTAGGATATATTTATAGTCCAGTTCTGCGTACTTGCAGGCACATGGTAATAATGTTCTCAACAATGATTTTCAAAGGGCACAGTCATACACTGGTTGTGGGGATGCACAAATACTAAACAAATCTGGGAATGTGTGCCGGTATTGCTAGGGGAGGGTCTAATTCTAGCACCCCAAAAGGCAGTACTCTGGATCCAAGGAGAAAAAGAACTAACAAGATATAAACAATATTTTGCATGTTGAGATGTACAAAGGCAAAAAGAGACATCGTGGGGAATTGGGGGATCCGGACAACTACCTCCATGGAACAATGGTGGGAGGAATGGACATCTGTACGAAAACAGAGGGAACAAGGGGAGAGGATGCCACAACAAGCGCCTTAAAATATGGGCCCATGGGGAGCACATTTGGAACGGAAGGTGATGAACAATGAAGATGGGGTGAAAATGAAAAGATGTATGAAGGTTAAGATATACATTTACAGCTTTAGTGAACTTTGTGTTGCATTTGTGCCCTGGATATGAAACGGGGGAGACGAAACTGATGAGCCACATACACTGCCATACAACTGAAATGTTAATTGTTACAAAACCAGAATAAAAAGAGGTTATTAAAAAAAACACAATGATTACGCAGAGGATTCCATAGGAGCTCTTGAAGTTACACCTAATTTCTAGGTATTATTCATACTAAAAACGTGTTGTATATAAAATAGCTTCCAAGGCCGAAAGAGGAGCGCAGATTTAGACTCACAGCTCTTCCCGACACAGGCATTTAAAACACTACACCGTCCGGATAATGCATACATATGTAACTCAGATTAACCACTTTTCAATAAGGCTGTGCCTATCACATGAAAGGCGGTTGGTGGGTCTTTCCAATAGCTATAATTTAACGCAGTCTCTGGATGCCAAACACTCTCAAAAAGGAGATGGAATTCAACCTCAGAAAGACTTAATAATGCTGCTCAGCAAGGTAAAATACAAAACAACTCTACTGAGATAGAAATGTAGTCATGTGCTTCTATTATTCATGGTGAAAAAATAGTCTTGGCCTGTGTGTAGGACAAAGGTCCACTTACAGTGATCGAGCTAGTAGAATATAAGTACTGGCTGAGGTTCAAGCTCATAGACCGGGGTGGATATATTGGGGTGGAGGCAGAAATACAAGTTAAAGCGTATAGGTGGATGAAGAAGACAGAAGTACCTAAAACATAGTTCAGCGAGAAGCGGAGTTTGCCAGGGTACCTGAAGGATGATGAATAAAGAGGGACTAGATAAGGACGGAAAAGAGTATACATGAAGGGGAGCACGGGGACACAAGAAGTTCAGCTTGTAAAAGAGAGACAAGGGATCAACGTGACACAGAAACAAGGCTGCAGGGAATTCATTCAACATGAAAAAATCGAGTAAAGACGATCGTGGAGAAAACGTTTAGTCCTACAAAAATCACACACAATCCCTGACATCTGTCAACTGACGTACTCTGTTAAAAATCCTGCATCATGCAAATTATGTTAAGCACTTTACATTGATGAGGGCGGGAGGACACGATGGCACAGAATGAGAATTGCAGAAACCTGCTACAATGTGAAATTCACGCCCCCAAATGCCCAAACAGCCCTTTTAATGACGTCTACACGGGGAGTTAAAGCATCAAAGGGGGGCCCTGACACCAGCACTGGTGACCGATGCAACCAAACCTCCTAGAAGTTCACAGAGGATTCTGCATAGCCACAGATCGGGGACTACATGTCAAACCACAAGGTATATCACATGAACTGGCTGCAGTCACGTCGTCAGATGGGAAACCAAAACAGCAGAACACACTGCTGTGCTCCTGCTGAGCAGAAATGCGGCGAACAGCAGCATCCCTTAGCGATCAACTTTCCACTAAGCTTTTTTAATAAAGCATTAATTGTTCAGGCTCTGTTCTGTTTGCTGAACTCTCAGCTTTAAAGCCTGCTTTGCAAGCCAGGCCTACCGGCTGAAATCCTGCCATTTAGTACATTGTTTAAACAACAAAGGCTCCAGTATCAGAAAGATAAACAAGGGCACACAAGAACCCTTTTTTACAGAGAAAGTAATTACTGCAGCACTGCATCTCGGATCAGTGGTTTGAATTTAAAAACCGCACCCGCTGCAAAACCCAAAGGTGGAAAGAGTGTGAAAATGAGCCCCTTCTTACTAGAGGAACTACAAGTGAGCAGTACAATCACTCTCAAAGTGGAGGGCTCATTAGATCTTGTGCTGAACTACTCTGACCAAAACAAAGAACTGGTCAATATTCAACAGCATCACATGGCCAAAAATACTTAAAACATGAAGACACATTTATTGCACCTAATGGAACAGCTTGAGCAAGTGTATGTTTTGAATTATTTTCATGATCTGTCATCCCATGGGCTCGATGTACGCCACTGTTAATCAAAACAAAGTGCAAACATTAATATATGTGACCAGTTCTTATGTCAACTACTGAATAAAACAATTGCAACTAAAACCCAAAGGCAAAGGTTGCAATTAATATTTACTGAAGGAGAAATGTGTGGCAAACTTAAATACCCTAATAAAAGTAAAAAGTATGTATTTTTAAGTACACCCTGGGAACTAATGTACAAGGATATGGCAAACTTCAGAGTGGGAAACCTTCGGTGTACCACAACCTGGTTAAGTACAACTGATATCAAATTGTTAATTTGAGACAAGGGCAATGAAATGAAAAGATACCTATTTTCTCTCAGTTCCTGTAAATAGTATACGTTTCTTTCCCAGCTAAGTCACTACAGTGTAATACTGAAAATTAGCACACCTGAAAGCATTTCATGACTCAAGTTTCAGACATTCCCGAAGGCTTCCTAAAATTAGTGTCTCATTGGTCTTCAACATTCTCCCTCCCCCCCCCCCCCCCCCCCCCCAGGAACTCAAATATACCTAAAGAGGAAGGCTACTCCCAAATCCACCAGAAAATACATAAAAACAAACCTCTACCAAAG
Source organism: Lissotriton helveticus (assembly GCF_964261635.1). Taxonomy (NCBI): domain Eukaryota; kingdom Metazoa; phylum Chordata; class Amphibia; order Caudata; family Salamandridae; genus Lissotriton; species Lissotriton helveticus. The sequence continues at coordinate 807,746,251 of NC_136057.1, read as the reverse complement.
AGCTAAGACCAGCTCCTACCTATTCAAAGGGGAGATAGTATGCTAACGGTATGTGGTAAGTACATTACTGAAATTATGCACCAATCCTCTTTTTCCGCTAGAGCTGGACACCCTTAGCTGTGACACAGATCTCCTCAAGAAAGAAAAGGATCGGTTCAGGGAGAGCTGTGAGGGAAGTCAAACGAAGCCCACCGAATGCGGCTATTTGGTACATTTCTTAGGACACAATGTGGTTTTATTCATGAGGCAAAACTCCCAAAGAATACAAATGAAAGTTGACACTAGCACTTAGTGCTCTATGCATAAAGTGGAGCTGCTTTCCAAAGAAATATCTGCAGGTCCCCACGCGTGTTCCTTCCATCAGGGAGTTTCCTCATCACAAGTGGGCTTCATAATGAGCTGGTTTCTCCACTTTCAGTAATCTATGCTGCAAGGGAAACTCACTAAAGTGAGCCGAATACTGTGATTAAGAGCTGCATAAAGGAGTAAAGAAGTGTTTCATGATGTTTATAGCTGGGGCAAGTAAATACGAAAAGCTTCCTGGAAAAGTACTGCAATGGGAAAGTGATTCACTTAAGATTCGGTCTCTAAATGAGCCAAAGAAAGACGGTGTGCAAGGAGAAAAGGCTAGGAGTCATGGCCTGTATAATTTCTAATGACTACATCAAAGAATGCATTCATGACAATGACCCCACTGCAAGGATTGCTGTGCGATTATTCCACATAACCAGCGTGATCAATTGACACACCAAATGTCCTTAAACTAAGGGCGATCTTTTCAGCACACTGAAATGCTGCATATTCATTGTAGATATGGGTCAACATAAAAAATGGAAATACCTTCATAGCATGGTGTACATTTGCCTTCTTAAAACTTAGGGTCTGAATACGACTTTGCGGCAGTTGCGCCGGCTTCCGTTTGGCACGGCTGCGCCATGAGAGGACCACCCACCCTATAATGATTTCTTTTGTCATTGGCGGGCATTCCCTATGCCGTTCCCACAGCAGTGCCTAAATATAGGCACTGCAATGGGAACGTCAAAGGAAGTTCCAGCATGACTGAAAAGTCCATGCCCTGCTGGAATTTCTGTGGATGCACACAGGAGGGGCACATGTTATGCCCCCCTGTCTGGATCCACAAGGACAAGGATCCACAGGGACCCTTTTTTCCCTCACCGCCACTGTTTTCATGGAGGAAAGACCTCCTTGAAAACAGTGGCGGTGTTGAAAGTCGTTATATGCGTGGCGGAACAAGGCTGTCCCGCCAAGCATATAAATGCCTCTGGACCGCTGTGCCACTGCCAGGGAACGGCAGGGTCTGTGGTCCCAACATGGCACGACCACTAGGGTCATAATGTGGCGGTTGCAAGATCGCCACTGCCGCACCATCACAAGCCTGGCGGTCCTCAGACCGCCAGACCCGTAATCTGGCCCTTAGTGTTCTGTGTTCCCAAGTCCTTTTTCTCTCCACATACTTACTATGACCCAACCCGTCAGTGATATGAACAGAGCTGTGTTTCTGCATTCAAAGAGACCTAAAAGGTTAGCTGGAGATGGAGTTTTCCTTTCGCGTACTTCAATAGGTCATTAGTTGTGGCGTTGCATTACTTTATCTTTTTTGACTATGCTTTCGTTTACTGCACATTAGGGATTCAATGGGTTTTGATCCGCATATGCTTTATTTTGTCTTGTGCTTCACGCCAGCAGTGTTTCATTGGCTGTTCATTTACCTTACTTCAAGTCGTGCATGCCTTGGGATACCCTACTTTAATATTTGGTATTAGCACACCTTACATTTGTCAGCTCTATTCTAGCACTACAAGCAAAACCTCTAGCGTAGTACAGTCAATGTAACAAGGCAATGTGGTACAAAAAACAAGGCCTATCCTGCTGACATTGACCAGTTGAGGGGAAAATCACATGTATTGTCCATCTGAAAGAAATGGTTTTCATTGACAGGACACATATTTCTTTCCCTCTAAAGTGAGCACAACAGTGTACATGTCGATCCCCACCTTTAAAATATTAAAATGAGCTATGTGCTTGGATATGAATCCATACTTTGAAAATCGCTTATTTGAACACACACTGTGCAAAAGTGTTCATTTTAAGACTGAATGTGGCATTTTATTTGTTTTGAACTAAGTATGCACAGAATTATATATAATTTGCTCATTTCATTTAGATTGCTTCCTGCTGCTAAGGTTTATATTAGAGGTGGGCGAGCCAATAAATTAACATGGAGTCGAGCTAGGGCAGAGACAAGGCTATTGCATTGATCTGAGAGCCGGTGCACGAGCCAAGCCCTGAAATTGTTTCCTACTTCTGATTACAGTGACTTCAAAATTCAAAAAGTGTATTTCTTTAATATGCAGAAGCATTGGCATGAATATGTCACATTATGGTACAGCAATGAGAAGTACTTTAATAAAAGTGATAGTTTTCAAATATGAACCATTAGTGAACTACCAGGCAAGACAATTGTCATATAAAAATCCCTGTAGGTGGCCTACATCATAGAGCAGCATTATTGTATATTAAACCAAATTCAAATAGTTTTTGTTCAACTGGTATTCTGAAATCACATATTTAAAATGTTTTCATCAGTGAATAATGATATAAAGTTTGAGTGAAATAAGATCACACAAATTAAGGCATGATTTAAATTTTTGGGGGTTTCACTTTGTACAAATCAGCCAGTAAATGGTATCTATTTGTCTTTCCTAATGTTAAGGCTTTGTTTTTCCGTCATTGTGCATTTTCTGCGGTTTTTATATAGCGCTAGCTCGCCCCGAAGACATTGTGTGGAAAACGTGTAATATTTTACTTGGCATAAGCGACAGCCATTTTGGCTGTGGTGTCTATTTAGTTTCCATCGCAATTCTCTGGTCCTCTGCTGCTTGTCTTTTTACTGTGCTATTTTTACTGTGCTTGTGTTATCTATTTTAGTTAACTTCCTGACTCAGCTAAAAGCAATGTACGTGCTGAGAGTTTGTAGCTGCCAGTACACCTGTTAACTGTCAATCATTTACGGCTGCCATGAGCATTTCTGCCCCCCCCTCCCACTTTGCTGACCATGTAGTTATTCATCTGCCCTTGTTTGCTGATAACTAGCTCTAAAACTTGTTCTACCTATTTCTGTTCACATGCTTACACCGCACAAAACCTGTATAAAAGGGCACTGGTTTGTGAAGCCAGTGCACTACCTCCTTGCAGAACTTGAGAGTGCTGTGTGGACGTGGTCCCATTCATGAGTGATTAATAAACTGGTTATTTATTCCAACTCCAGTGCTGATTCACAGTGTCACAAATTCCAGAAAATTGAGGGATTGGATAGGAGAGGAGTGGCCAGCTAAACAACACGACCAAGTGGCAGATGCTGCAGAGTGAAGAGGAGCCTTGGTGCACAGACAGATGGCATGCATATCTGAGCAGCGAAGGAGTGAGAAGCAAACTGAGCAACCTAGAAAGGTTGTTGAACCCTCAGACCAACAGGAATCCTGTGTACCTCAGAAGGCATCCCGATCACATGTGTAGGGTACGGAGGACAAGGCATGGTCACATATCGTTCCTTATGAGACATGGACCAGTAATAGAGTGTGACAGTCGCGCCCAACAGCAGCGATTGATGTGGTTTCTTTGCCTTGACTAGTGGATGATTCTATCTCCTCACATAAGATTGAGATTCCCAACCCCATCAAGAAATGCCCTTGACAGGGTGGAAAACCAGAGTTTTCACCCATAAAATACTGTGTAAACATATTCTTGTATTCCTATTGCTTTAACATCAATCTCCCTGTGCACCCGTGTACCACAACATGTACTGAGATATTTTATAATAAAATAAGGCTGTTGTTTTCTTATTAAGTTGGGTTGCCCTTTAGCCTCAATATACAATACACTAAAATGGCTCTTGGAGGCGTATAAGCCGTTTTAGATAGGATAGGATTGTTGCACATTTCCTGCCTTGCTTTCGATTGGGGCAACTAGAAGCACAATTTTAAGAAATTAATGGAAACAGCTGTGACTTCATGTTTGTATATTGGTTTCAGGGAAGCCTCACTTTTTCTGCGTGAGAGAATCCTGCGACCTGCTAGTCAGATAAGTTTAATTGAAAGTAGCTAGTTTCTGTAATGTGTTTGCACTCCATAGATTATATAGCCCAAACAATTTACATAAACTGTTAAAAACTGGGCATTTTAGGTGGGAGCTCTGGTCAATTGAAAAGACAATAGCCTCCTGATTATTTGAGGTGCTCCTAGTTATTTTTGCATGAAGCTCATGTTAGACTTTTTGTCTTCTGGTTTTAACAATATCCTCCAGTAAACAAAGAGAGGGAGATGGCAGAAGGTTAATCCTCTTGCCACATTTCAAGACTACTAACCATAGGAAAGTGACAGGACTCAAAATTTATAAGAACACATTCTTCAAATGCCAAGTCTGATGCCCTGTATGGGAATCAAAGACCGCTACAAGAGAGCAGTCATGTTGTGGTAAGACAAACATTCATGCAACAGAGACTGTAGCCATTGCAAAACAGCCAGAGTCAAACTCCACAGAATACATCAAGCAGTAGAAGACTTACGCGGCCACAGAACTGCCAGTTAATCCAAGGAACTTGGAATTCCTAAAAGGGAGCTGGCAGAATGTATGAAACACTGTATTCAAAGTAAGCCATCTTACACAATGTTAGGAGAGTAAACCGGACCACACTAAATCAGGTCTACAGAGAGCATTCAACTCACTCCACAGGTACAACATGGCCTGCAAACTGCAGGTGAACCAGGGCAAGACCAAAATCATCATATTTTGATAATATCGCCACAAGAAACAAGCTCACTGGTGGCTCGGGATCTACAAATAACAACAGTCCCAAACTATAATTACTTAGGTGTCTGGTTAACAGAAGGGGCCAAACCAATGGCCCACATGAAGCACCTCAAAACTAAGGAAAAAGGAATCATCCCCAGCCCAAAACAACTCAACAGTCGCCTCAAAGCCCAACTGCTGAACCAATGCAGAAAGTCCTTAAAGTAAAACTGATTGCAGCACTTAATTACTACCACATAGCATGTCCTGGTGCATTGGTAACAAAATTAAGCAACATCCAAATCTCACCATATAAAAAATATTTCACACCCACCAGCAGGCCCGAAGAGCGCAGCTGAGACTAGAGCTAATACTTGGAAGAATAAATAACGAATGCCAAGGGGACCTACAAAAATCCTATATTGGAATTCTGCTGGCCAACGAGATCACACTCGAGGCAGTACTTAAAGCAGTCTTCGAGGCAGGGTGCACTCCATGGCTTGAGTATTTAGTTCTGGCAATTAAGAATCTAAAAATAGAAGCCACCAACCTTCACTGTCCTGACAAACCTTTTCCAGTCCGAATAAAGACAGTGATCTTGTAGGTCAAAAACATCTCCCTAGAAGGGAACACAGAAAGCCTCCGTCGCTCTTCAATCACTGAGGCACTAGACGCATCTTACACGGCCGGGAAAGAGCAGCCTTACTTGCATCAAGCCCAGCAACTCATACCCGCAGGAAAATCCTACACATGCGGCTCCTTCCCCTACCAATTACGGATCTCAACCCCTCTTGGGCAAGGCAGGGGGAGGCAAGAGCATGCAGATGGATCACAAAGAACCGTGGCTTCACCTAACGTGCTGCTGCCCTACACTCGCCAGTGATCGTCATCGCCTGTTACTTCCCTGATTTCTGGACTACGAAATAAGAACTTGCAGAACGTCCTAGGACTTGTGCTTCTCTAACAACACCCCAATGATTCTAGCAAGGCTGGGGAACTTTACTGATGATATGCGCTCTCCCCTTTAATTGTCACAGGTAGATACTACTGGACCAGATTCTATCTGTGCTACGCAAAGTCCCCGCTGAAGCACCTCCTCTCTAGGTGCAAAGACCGTGGCCGGCTCCAGCCACCAGACCACCGCACTGGTTCTTTTTAGCAATGGGTCACATTCTACACTCTTAAGACTTTATGTAATAGTAATTTGGACTCTGTTGCCCACTAAGACGATCCAACAGCACTTTGGACTTTGAGAGGCCACCGTTTTCACCTTTTAAGGATTTTTAACATTGATAGTTTTTATAACTCTGATTTTAAACTTCTACTTTTCTATTCAGAAAATATTGTGTATGTTGCTTCATGTAACGATTCCAAGTAATTGAACATGAATAAAAAAAACATTCTGACATGCACTTTTCTGAGACGGAGAGCAAACTGAAACGTAAATATGAAGACAACATGACGCCTGACTGAAGGAAATAAGTCAATACTTATCAAACTGGGCCTGATATTCACATCTTAATAATGATGCACACTGCCCTGCAAAAAGGCCGAGGCAGAATTCTTCTGTTTTTGCCAGCACTGCCTAGCCGATGAAGCAGCCGCATAAGTAGATGATTTTATCTCAGTGTAACACCTGAATTACAGCGTGCCTTCATTAATTAACACAGAGCGAATTGACTCTAGTAACACCCTTTGAAAAGCTGAGATTACATTTGTAGAAAGAAGTGTGGTTTTTCGCTGAATTTGTGAACTGTGAATATGCAGTGCAATTAAGGTTGCAGCAGGGAGTAGAATACTTAATGGAAGGCAACGTGACCTGCAACGTAACACCGACGCTGCCCGACTTCCAACCTGTGATTCACGCAAACTACTATGAGAGAGACTGTGGTGAGGCTGAACGGGCTCGCCTCGGGGGAGTGTGGGGGGAGGTAGCAGGGAGGTGGGGTGTGACAAAAAACACATCCGCTCCGCTGACATCGCTTCTGAAGAGCTGAGGTGCTGTTCCATGGCAGGCCGGGCTACAGAGATGCGCGCTCGTGACAGAGCAGCTGCAGCGGCAGCAGAGTAATGGCAGAGAGGAAGAATGAGGACATTACATTACAGAGAAGCTAAAGTGCATTTCAAAGAAATAAATGCTTTCCTTGGATTCGCAGAGTGGATTAAAGAAAAACAGATGCCTTATTTTATGAAGTTTCTACACGGCTTATGACTAAAGTATAGTTTGCTGCTTATCTTTACAAGAACAGTAGTATGAAAGCAAGCCTGGTAATTCCTGCTCCGGCTCTTACAGTGACAGAAAGAGTCAGCGCGTGCGACAGACCACTTGCCTACGAGCTTTCTTTATGTCATTAGCTCAGGAAGATGGGCGTGCCCTTAAGGTACCGCACAATCATCCCATCATGTTGCTCAGCAATGAAAGGATACAGACCTGGTGAACGAATGGTATATTTACTAGCAATGCGTTCAATGTTGCAGTAGTCTCAAAGTAAACTATAAACGCATAGCCATCCGCATATGTTTCACTTTTATAGACCAGCACAGCAATTATTATCTTGTTTACAAAATAATAATAATAAACCAGACTCGACTTGAACCAAGGTGTCCATAGAAATATCCCTATTAAGCACAGAAATAAAGGATCTACAGATTTAGCTTTCACAAAGAGTCCAGCCATCCCAGAATATTCTATACTATTTTGGGGAGGACTGCTGGTAGGACCAAGGGACCGGCTCAGGGTCCCACGATTCACTTCCTGTAGGGGGCACATACTGGTGGGGAATCTTCTGATTAGTTACGTCCCCTCCAGTACAACTTATCCCTCGGTTATCCTCAAATTGGTACTTCAGTTTCAGAATTCGTTTGTTCAAAACTAGAACACACCTTACAATAGGAAAAGGAAAACTCTGTGGCTCCCAAGCAGTCCTTTTCGATAAATCCCTCATATCAGCAACCTTAAAACACACTGATTACAATGTTGGACTACAAAACGTACGCTTTCATCAAATTATATTGTACCACAAAGCAAGTGGCCAAACCCTATTATGGAAGGTCTCTTCAAAATAATATCAAAGGCAAAGAACTAACGGTCTGACCAGACGGGCAAGTGAAAAAAAGAAGGGGCAGAGGAAAATCTGTAAAAATATTAAAATTCTACAAATATTAACAATCTAAATGCTAGGTAGAGGGCCTTGGTTGGCGGGTTCATAGCTGCCCAAGAGAAGCCTTCAAACCCCTCAAAATAGCAACCACCTAACCCCAAAATTCTGGTTATACTTTACAACCTTTTTTAAGGAACAACTTTCAATCATTCTGGAATAAAGTTAAGAGAAAAGGCAGGGCAGGCATCGGATACGCTGAAAGTATGGCGGTCGTGCCGGCCTCTGACGACCACAGAGGCGGGTCTGTCACGCACAATAGTGACGCGACAGGCACGCCTCGATCGCGATTGGTCATGGGGTCCCGAATGTGACCCAGAAGTGATTATGATCACTTCAGGGTCACACGTGTGAACAACGCCTGGTTGTAGAAGCATAAAAAGACAAGGAGCAGAGGAGTCGTCCTTGCTTCCCCAGCCTGCCAGACCAGCCTCGCTAGGAGGCTGTCATTTTATTTCTCTTTCTCTTGTTTCAGGTCTGCCTCGTTGTCTTTTAGAAAGTCTTCTCATGACGCCGGTCTATGCTGGGATTATCGCATCGGACGGGACGGCATTGTGGCGAGGTGCCTTTTGTTACCCCCTTTTGAGGGTTACGTGTTCAATTCCTGCTGTTTTCGCCCGCATCCATTTGAATCGGCGACTGAAAGATATCACAATGATGCGCAAGATGGTTAATATGGATAGGAGATGGAAGAAGGTCGATAAATTAGGACAGAGCCTTGCTGATCTAGGTGAAAGGGTGGAAGGACAAGGCGATGTGGTAGATAGGCCTCGGCGAACCATAGTGCCCCCAAGCCTAGTGGAGAATTACCCCCGCTCCCCAAGCGGGCTATGCCCAAGAAAGGGGTCGCTAAGGTAAAGAATATACCAGAAGCACCTGTGCCATTGCTCCAGCCCATGGGGAAGGGGGAGGTGCCGGGTTTATCAGGGTTGGTCCCGATGGGAGGTGTTCCTCTGGGTGCACCGGTCCCAGTTGTTCCGACAGGGGTGGTTCCTCCGGGAGGTATTCCGTCAGGTGCCCCAGCTGTCCCTGGGGAGGTGGTCCCAGCAGCAAGCAGCAAACTAGTTCCAGGGAGTCAGGCAGGTCTGGACCCAAAGGATGCCCCGGCAGGCAACACCCCGGTTCCACAAGATTTAGTAGCACAGTTAGCCGCAGTCCTTCCATGTTTGGGGAAGGCTGGGATGTTGTCATCATCAATTGAGGCAAAGAGCATAGGGGGGACCCTTTGGCAGAAGCAAGAAGGATGGTAGCGCAGTTTGTTGCAACACCTGGGGGCCAGTCAGGAGAGGGGCTGAGTACACCTTTCCTTCCCAATCCAACCGGTGGGGTATTCTCAGTTGAATCCAACAAAGGAATGCCAGTGAACAGCCTGGCGAAGGAGAAGTTGATGGAGCCAGTTGAAGCAGCTCTTGTAGGTAAGCAGGTAACATTGCCACTGTTGGGTGTGGGTGAATCCCGCTCCGGGAGGGAACATTTAGCAAGACACATCACACAAGAGGTGAAATAAAGGATATGGGCAGGAAGTTATGTTAGTATGCTCTCATTGCTTCTTGACGAAACCAAAAGGGAGGAAGCAAAGATAAAGAAGGACTGGATGCTCCCTAGAGAATGAGCAAGTGAATTGTTGAAATTCAGGATTGAGTAGAATTTGAATAACTGGATTAGAGGTTTCATATTCATGGCAGTGATGGCTGAACATTTTCCTAATATACAGGCAGAAATGGCATGTTACCAGAGCCGGATTACTATGGCTCATGACAAGTATGGGGGTCTCGGTTGGAAGGAGTATGACAAAGATTTTAGGAAAACTAAGGCAGCTGACCCATCCCTTTCCTGGGACCGCGTTGACACATTCTCGTGGTTAGAGTAGTTTGGGGTGGGAGCGCAGCCCAATAACAGGGGCCAGTCATTCCAATCGGGCCAGTCATTCCAATTCTTTCAGCCTTTTCAGCCACCTCAAAACACAGGCCCTGCCACTAGTCTGGGTAGCGTGGGAAGACGGAAAGGGACGTGTTGGGACTTTAATAGGCAGACATGCACTAGGACTCCAGGCACGTGCAAGTTCAAACACGCACACTCTATCTGTGCCAACCCATCGCACCCAGAGTCCAAATGTCTCAAGAAATCAAGAGATAAGGGAAGGAGGAAACAGGAGTGTGGGGAGGACACAGCATATGGCACACTCACCCATTAACGTAATGGCTATGATCCCTTGGCTGAACAGGTACCCTTATCATTCCACTGCTAGGACATTGCGAGGTTTCATGTGTGGGTGCAGGATCATTGCACCTGACTACGTGGGGGCACCTGAATGCAAAAATCAACTTTCTGTTAGGACCAATCAAGGCGTGGCAGCAACAAAGATTGAAAAGGAACTACGCTTGGGCAGAATAGTTGGCCCATTTGATAGCATCCCTGTACACAATTGTCTGCTCCCTGTGGGGGTGGTTCCCAAAAAAGAGGGTGGTGTGTTCAGGTTGATTCATGATCTGTCAGCACCTAAGGGCAACTCATTGAATGACGCTGTCAGTGATGAGATTTGTAGTCTAAAATATGCTTCCTTTGACCAGGCAGTGGTGATGATTAGGGGCCTGGGCCCTGGTGCCCTGCTGGCAAAATCTGATATTGAGTCTGCTTTTCATTTGTTGCCAGTTCACCCATCGGATTTTCACCTTCTGGGTTTTAAGTTTCAGGGCAAATTCTACATGGATATGTGCATGCTTATGGGTTGTTCGGTCTCCTGCGCTTACTTTGAGAAATTCAGTTCATTTTTGGAATGGGTTTTTAGTCAGGCCGCAGGGCATCCTGTCATGTATTCCTATCGGTTCTGAATCGATCCCCCTATTCCTGACCCTATTCTAGTTAAACAAACCAACAAGTTAACTAGCAGTCAGCCCATGAGGCAGAAATTCCCCATGATGCAGATACCGTTATCTGACGCAGTCACACTACGGCACAGGAACGTGTTATCTGATTAGGTCATAACGCTTGCGATCTAATTAGACAAGCGATATTCCTCCAGCCCCTGATAAGGCATACGGAGTTCTCATAACAAATCAAACCTATGACAACCTGGGCAAAACCCTGCGGCCATTGTTTTGATTTCACCGAGAACTTTAGTAAAAGAATGTGCTAACGAGCAAATCGTATGACATCTTTATTGACGTATCTATGTCCATCCTTACGTCAATCTCGGCACCTTAAAGGTATAAATATTACCGATCTTGCCATATGCAAACACACGCGTGGTGACGAGACGGAGCAGCCATACTTGCCGAAGCCGAGAGCAGAGCAGACCCCGCTGGCAGCAGCCCCGCCTTCCTGACGCGCTGAGAGACGCGCTGCTTTCTCCTGCCGAGAATCCAGCACCGGCGTTTCTGGGCAGCCCTCGCAGGCAGCCTGGAATATCGAGACCAGAGAAAGAGATACCATTCCTCATTCATCCTAACTTCCAGGTACAGAACTGAATAACCCCTCACAGAGAATTCTTTAGTTATTCACTTGGCAAAAACAAACTTAACTTAAACTGTAACTTTCTATTCCCGCCCACGTATTAGGCTTAGGTCAGGTACACGGGGTAGGCGTATTTAGAAACACCAGTTGAGTACGTTTAGTCAAATGTATATGTGTATGTAAATATATTTTATTCATTTTAAACATCATATGGCTTAGAAACCATATCAATGTTTTTACAGTATTACTTTATACTATTGCTTTTAATGTATGCACTTTACTTAACTATAAGTATTGCAATAATATCGATCCATTTCTCTTGTATGAGAAAAGAGACTGATCAATAAATAACACCTTTTTATTGAACACGCCCGTCTCTTCCTTTTCTCTACATTCTGATGAGACTAAGAATGCACGTACTGACTGAGTAAAATAATTTGCCTTTTGTTCACACGACTCTCGAGATTGACTCTTGATTAGGGGAGAGCAAAGTTGTCATGTTCTATGGTTGTCAGAAACTAAATCCCTTCTTGTCTAATCAGGGAAGTTAATTCCTCCTTGAACATTCGAGAAAGTTTCTAGCGAACTCTGAGCTACGCTGGCAAACCCAAAACTTAAGTCTAGTATCGACAGTAGTAGACCTAGTTAACGTCTGGCCTAGGCCTTTACTGCTGTAGGTATTATTCCAATGCGCAGAGCCTATTGGGAAGATAGGAACTACACTACATGGCGCCCAACGCGTTTGGAAAGGGCGATAAAACTAACGTAAGACATTTAGAGTAACTCAGTCGTGCTTTCTCACTCAGACCCCTTTTCCCATAATACTCCAAAGACGTCTGGAGTGGGTGAAAGGTAATATCCTCCAAAACCTCGCAGGAGGGAACTCCTATGTATGGTTCTTGGTATAGTCAACGTTGAAGGATAAACGGTTCCAAAATATTGTGCATCTAATCTCTGTTTCCATAAGAAACCTGATCTGCAAACAAACAAAATAAGCTTCCTGTCGGTAAAATGGCAGAGAGTGATGATGAAAGAGAGGCAGTTAGATTAGCAACTGAACTCGCAGATGCTGATGCTACCATGCAAGCAGCAGACGCGGATATAATACTCATTCCGGTCATCAAAAGGAGATCTATAACTCTAAAACTTATAGAAAATGGACTGACACCTAGAGGTGGCACAGTCATATTCGTAATTGAGGCACACGAATATCGGCAGACAGAGGTATATTATTCATGGATACATTTTCCAGCAGCTAATGCTGTAACAAAGTACTTCCACTATTACAAAATAGAGGAACCTCCTAATGAGTACACTCCTTTCGAGGAGGTGGAAGTACCACTCAAATTCCAAGAGCATTTGCTCTTATTTGATGGCGCCCTAAAACATAATAATCACATCACCAGGCTCGGTCCTTTAGGTAGACCAGGAGCAACGTGGCCGATACTAGCCGGATACACACCACATCCAGACTTCGAAAGAATGCCTGCAGCAGATCTTTTAGTACAACTAAAACAATTAATAAAAATTCATAGACAATTAGTTCAGTATGTGATGCGGACATCAACAATTCAGCCAGCGATTAAACTTCCACAGCTGACCCCTCACCAGGGGAACACAAATAAAATTACACCACAGAACATCCAGTCTTGCCTAGGTAAAGTACCGGCTAAACGGGAACAAATACCATTCTGGTTGGCACAGAAAATTACCCAAATAGAGGCGGTGTTTCCTGACACCACCCCATTAGAAAAACACAGGATTCTGACTATCTGTCTCCCAATGGGAATCGCACCACACATTGAGGACTGTGACACTTGGGGTACAGTCTTTGCTTCCATCTACACAAAAACGCACGGTGTTCCATCCATTTCGGTGATACCAGATGTGCTAAAACAAATTCAAGACGAATATGGTCCAGAACCTGCTTTAACTCTTGGTATGAAATTACTAAAAGACTTCAAGCAGGTCTCGGCTATATTATTAGCCAATATAAAAGGTGAAGCAGCAAACGTGGCGATCCGCCAGAGGTTAAAAGAGACAGATATAGCAGACCAACCAGCTGAAATTGCCAGAATCATAGAAAAATCCTATGAGGAACTAGGTAGAGATAGCTTAGGTGGAATACCAGTAAGACCACAACTGACTGAAAGTCCAGAAAAAATATTTTTTAATAATAATTCACCGAAAAAGAACTGGGATGGAAACAAACAATCCAATCCAAAAGAGAAGAAATTCCAGTCCCGAGGAAGGTCTCCTAGGCGAAGGGAGAAATCTCCGAACCAGAGACACAGGTCACCCCAGAGTGACCCCTCTGGGAAAAGATATAACCTTAGAAATAGGGATAATATAAAAAAGCCTGATAGATATCAAGACATTGATACACGTCCCTCTCAATCTTTTCAGAATTCCTCGCAGAAATCGGAAAGAAGAGGACGATCAGAACAAAGAGAAGAGCACACCAAGTCCAAAGACAAGGAACCTGCTCAGCTAAAAAAGAAATTACAATTTCCAAAAAAGAAGGTAGCCAGTATCAAGGTAGTTAACAATGCCGAGAATACTGAGGACACAACTGAAAAACGGAGAATGGGCTCAGACAATGCTAGACAGCGCAGCAGAAGTGAGCATAGCTCGCAAAGTCCTTATGAATCATCTGGAGACAGTGGACACGAATGAATATCTTCAAGTGGAAACTGCAGACACCAGGGTTAGCAAACCTCACAAGATATACGAGATAACATTACGTATAGAGGGAGATAAGACTAGGAAAATAAGGGGACTATTTTGGGATAATCTCTCCAAGGGCTATGATATCCTTCTAGCTGAAAAAGACTGGCCACCAGAGTTTGTCAGGGAGTGCCCTCATGGCGAAGAAGTAATTATGCCTGCCTTCTCGAATCATATACCAATTCATAAAAAATACACACTTGCTAGAAAGTGGGCAGTGGCTCTAGCACCTGCTTTATATAAAAATCATGTAGGATGGGATGAGGACTCTCCTCCTCACAAAATCCAGTTAAAATCACAACCTACTGCACAAAGGCAGTACCCAATTAAGCAAGAAGCTAAAAAACAGGTAAATGAAATACTAGATCAGCTAGAATACCAGGGGGTGATTGAAACTTGCACCTCACCAATGAACAATCCTTTGTTTCCGGTCTCCAAACCAGACAATTCATACCGTCTAGTTTTGGATTACCGACACCTTAACACATGTTGCAAAACTTTTGCAGTGCAAAACTCACATAGTGCTGCACTAATGAATAACATAGTGCGCAAAAAATACAAAACAACCTTGGACATCTCCAATGGATTCTTTTGTCAAAACATAGCACCAGAGAGCAGATATTTAACTGCATTCTCAGTAAATGGCACTCAAAAACAATTCTGTCGGTTAGCCCAGGGGTACAAGAACAGCCCGGGAGTATTCTCAGCGAGAGTAACAGAATTACTACAACTATATGATGATGAAGCATTATCTTATGTCGATGACATTTACTTAACAGATGATGACTTGGAGACTCACTTGAAAAGAGTGAACACCATAATACTTGGGTTCGCTGCAGAGGGTTACAAATTCAACTTTAAAAAGTCCAGAATTGCCCATCTGACAGTCCTGTTCTTAGGATATGAGTTATCAAGTGAAGGCAAAAGCCTGGCTGACAATTTCCTAGAGAAATGTGCCGTACTCCAAGCACCTAGAACACTAAAAAACTTGCAGTCAATTCTAGGCTTCCTAAATTTCAGAAGAACATACATTGCAAATTACGCAGAAAGGGTCAAACCCCTTTATGATCTAATTAAACCAGATTTTAAAAGATCCAATTGGACTCAAATACACACAGAAATTTTGAGATCCTTACAAACAGACATGCTAATTAAAACAAAATTAGAAACACGTGATAACACACGCAATCTTGTGATTCGAGTCATCCCAGGGAGATGCAGATTCACATACCTGACCTCTAATGAGGGAGAAAAGGTACCAATTGCATTCAAATCACACTTGTACACAGAAGCTGAACAGAAATTCGGCAACAAAGAAAAAATTGTTCATGCAGTTCAAACCGCAATAGCTAGAGAAAAAGACATAGCTGACGGTAGACATATCACAGTCAGAACAGCTGAATCAGCCTTTGAGGCATTAACAACACCGTGTAATTTACCAACAACAACATTGGATCCAGAATGGTTACAATGGGTAAATTCAATCACAACGGACAAAGTATACTACTACTTTGATCCAGAACTAGAAGAATTGAAAAATCTAGCATATGAAGAAACATATCCTCTGCCAATCGACATTCTGCCTTTACGACATTACGCCTGTGTAATCTATACAGACGGACATGCTCAACCGTCCGTTTGGGGAGAACAAGCATACAACCCCACATGTGAGATTACAAAAGAAGTGTGGCGCGGAGGTAAACTAAAACCTCTATTAACAAAGACACACTCAGTAGAAAGTAATTCAGAACAACAAACTGAAATATTAGCTTTAAAAATGGCGCTAGATAATGCGGATCGCGAATTCCCGACACTTATAGTGTCAGATTCATATTACTGCGTCAAATCATATAACAGCGATTTGCAGACATGGATTCAAAACGGTTACAAAGATGACACAGATGCACCAATAAAGCAGAAACTGCTCTGGGAACAAATAGCTCTTTTACAAAAAGAACTACCAAAGACTCACGTGACTCACTCACTGAGTCATCAGCGTGATGGCGTTCACGTTGTAGGGAATTCATTGGCTGAGACAGCCACAGCGGCAGCCACTAAATCGGCTCCCGTAGATCGAAAAAAGCGTACATTAAAATACATTGACGGTGAAACAGTGCTGGCAGTGAAAACGTCATCAAAAGGCGACTGCTCAGCGTTACCGATCAACTATCCACTCAATTACACATACATAATCGATGCAAACTCCGTCCCTTTTGCTCGAATCCCTGGAGTGGGGGATAGAGTGATTCCAAACATGGACAGGAGAAACTTGTTAATCGCAGACGCACACATGGGCGAGGGTCTCAGACACCTTAAATTAAAAGATTCTCTGGAAGAATTACAATCACGGTACTGGTGGCCAGGCATGATCCTGCGTCATACCATGTTTGTAAAAAACTGCCCAAACTGTAACAGAGATCGCAGTGGGGAGAGAAACAGTTTAATACCTTGTCGTTCTACTCCAAGAAAAATCAGGAGTAATAAGGAAGGGTTGCGTTTAACATATACAGGCTAGTTCCACTTATAATGTAGATCACCAGCACTTGGCTGACGTCCGGACTGTTATACAAAGATTTGCGAGTCTAAATGGCATATACGCTAAGAGCATGCTACGTTCGACCATTGTTTTCACTCAGGCCCACCAGCCTGGGGGGAAACATAGCCGAATGAGCACAGTCCAGCGGGAATCTTCTCACTTCCTTCCTGAGGGTACGGGACGGTGTAAAGAAAAAACCAAGGCATAAAGCAATCTATAGCGGAAAGGATATTAGGTTCGGGAGCTGGGTGGGTCAAACATCTAATAAGTGTCCAACGTAGTCTCAATAACTTGCCAAGAAATTCTCTGAGGGGATTCAGTGCGTACGAATTATTATTTGGAACTAGGATGATGATCTCTGACATTGATAGTCAGACTTCAGTGGTGAAAGAAAAAAGCTTTGATATCAAAGACCGTTTGGCTATTTTGCAGGACTTAAACAAAACAAGAAAAGACCTGAGCAACATAAAGTTGAAACAACAGCCAACAACCACTGAAGAACCACCACCTGTCCCAGCAAGACCTGTCTGGATTCCAAAAGTCGGGGATCTAGTCAGGGAGAAGATCGCGGTAAAGAAGGAATTTGGGCCTTCTTACAGAAAAGCAGTTCCTGTCTTGTCTGTCAACGGGACAAGATCAGTTGTACTACCGCCACTTGCTGGTAAAAAGGAGAACCGAGTTGTATCCATCGACCTGGTAAAACCACAACATGTGGCCGATAACAAACAGTAGGCCAAGTGGACTCCCAATAAGTAGCAGAACACCAAGGTTTGCTACCAGTACAGAGGTTCTAACGAAGAGGCTCATCACATTCGAAACGCCTACAGAAGAACAACAAGGACTATGCAACAATGCAATAGAACTGAGACCTCTGAAAACCCAAATAAAAACATTTAGCAGAGACACACCAATCTATAATGAAGTACCAAGTGACAATGCAAGAAACAAAAATCCTGAACCAATTGGAACAATTGACAGAACTGCATCCGGCTACTTCATAAACTTCGATGATTCCTCTGAAGGCTTCAGTGAATCAAAGACACAGCCATCATCAAAATCCTTTAAAGACAAAGCTAAGGAACTTTTGAAACAACTGAAAGAAACATATCTGATTTCTCCATGGATTGAATTTTGGGTGGGTTTTGGTGCATTTATCCTCATACTTTGGCTCATCATGGTACTTACTTTGGGACGCTTCATTGAGGGAAAATATGCAAAAATGGACACAGCAAGTCAGAACATCAACTTGATCCTCAAACCACACACATCTTCACACGTCGAGAAAAGAGAACTTTCTTCAGCCAACTTCACAGCCAATCCGATACCTGGTGGGGTAGCCTGGGACAACACTGACTATGAAATTTATGGTCCGGTCGAGATCCTGAAATATCCACACTAAATTAAGATCTCATTGAGTGACTTTGCAAAACCAAACTCATTTGCTGATGATTGGGACTTCGAAAGCATTAATAACATGATGTCTGACTTAGTAATGTCTGCTAAATTTACCAAACATGATTATTTGCAGGGTTCTACAAATTATGACAATATGTATTGCTATAACCACTGTGGTAACCACTTTTTACATAGATCTGCACAATCTAGAAATGTTTTAAATTATAATCAATGGGAACATTGTGCAACACCTCCAAAAGGGAGCTCAAGAACCGTTTATGACAAATATTCATATTTTTCAGGTTTTAACACAAGTAATGCTGAAGCATTTTATTTTAAATTATCAAACAAGACAGGAACCAAGACCATGATAACCAACACAAAATTGTTATATTCAGACTCATTCTTTGAAAAAATGAATACTTTTGGATTTGATTATTGGGACAAAAATGTTGAATTGAAAAGTGTTTGGGGTACAAAAGAATGGCAAGTACAGGGTATAGAAGCTTTGTTTAGAGCCTGCATGATCCCAGAACAAATGATATTTTTAAATGACACTGTTCAACAAACCACCTGTCTTGGCTTAGCCAAAATCAAAGATTTAATTAAAAAGGCCAATTCCAAAGCCAACAATGTTTAGCAATAACTCTGATACAGATGAAGAGATAGACGTAAACCATATATTAAACCAAAACAGAACACATCCAAATTGGAAACAGTGGTTGATCTGGCCCACAGATACTAATAACTGTCAAGACAGATTCCTGAACAAAACACAGGGTTTCAAAATGAACAGGCCAGACCCTAGATATCCTCAAAGACATCACCCAGGGATAATAACCACCTACAGTGTGGGCAAATTATGCCTTCAGTGGCTACAAACTTCCACACTGGCAGAAATTAAGCAACACCTAACTTTACTTACTGATGGTGCTGACTTGCGTGATTTCACTTTGGGACCACGCAAACAGCGTCAAAAGCGTTTCATAGCAGCCTCTGTATATGCAGCATACAATGAGACCTGGAAGGTTACTCAAATTGAAACAGCAGAGAGAATACGGGAAATTGACCGTATTATTTTGGAAAAATCACTTTCTGTAGTGGACAATGGGTTAATGACTCTGTCCTCCAGAATTTTTTCTTTGGACAGCATTGTGTCGTCAGCAATCGATATATTATCGCAAGACTTACTGTTATTACAACATGGTCAGTCACAATTGCGTTCTATTGTACAGCTTGGCTGGACGTTACAAAATCTGCGTTCAAGCTATGTGCCTTGGCGTTTAATCAACACAACGTCACTATTCCAAATCTTTAACCTTACTGATAGACAAATCGGTATGGCGCAAAAGGGTGCTGATTATACAATCTTGAGCATTGAAAAACTAGAAAGATTACCAATGACAATGTCAGAACGACCTGTCAGTGAATGGATAATACACGGAATCATAAATATTCCAATCTCAACCTTCAGGTTTCAATACTGCCAAAAATATATACAGGCTGGCATGTACGAGAAATTAGGAAAGGGGTACCTTAAAACAACTTGGAACCTGCCCTATTCACATGCATGTGTCAGTAATAAAGGACAGAAAGTGTTTCTTAGTGGCAACAATTGTGCGATGTCACTAAGTGGCATGCTTCTGTGTAACGGAATTAGTTTGCATGGAGCCTGTGAAGGGAATTCATACAACCTTTCATGTCACCAGCAAGGCGCACCTGCAACAGAAATAGAACCATTCTTTCAAAGACTCTATAATGGGAGTTACATTCTTATTGTAGACCGCAGATGTTGTAGTCTTATGCCCGGGACTCCTTATCTAGTTACTACGACTGCGAAGGTCAAGTGCTGTGGACGCTCATTGTTCCCCAGCTCCTTCCCAGACAGGGAGGCAAGGGCATGGCCCGATTTGAAAATTACTTCTATTCGAATAGATACTTTAAGCAGAATGAAAACAGTCCTTCTTCAGACGCCTACCAGGCTCTCGTCATCAAAAGAAACGTATGATCTACAAGTCGCAAGGACGACTGAAGAGATACATACATTATTATCAACTAATTCCCCCGTACATTTCGCGGAAATCCTGAATGAAATCTTAAATATTTCTGATACCAATGGGGTCTCAAAGGTATTTAAGACAGTATTTTCGATGGCATTAACACCATTCAAAGCCATACTGGGTATTTTTCCAGATTTCGTCCATTCGATTTTTGGCGGACTTCCCCTGATCCTGGGACTAATTGCAGGAATCCTATTCTTAGTCCTTATTTTTCGTTATGGCAACCCATGTCACAGACAAAACTCTTGTGACAAGGGAAGAAACAATCCTAGCCATTGGATACCGGGACCGGATATCAAAAATCCTGGGACTCTCCCGGCTTAGAGACCTGAACATGACTTGGTTTCTATCATTTCGACCAATGTGGCAAAGATGTGTTTTACCTGTATTGAGGTGTCTGCTATGCGGAGAAGAATGCGTGTTAGACACCTGTCTGACGCTACAATCGGATGCGCCGATGGATGCAGAAACATTGTTGAGCCCGATCAAGGTTCATGCTTTGTGCTGCCCTCAAAGGCTACCAATCCTGATGACGGCATTCGTGGAAGCTTCACCACTACGATTGATGGGTAGTGAAGTTCAAGATGAAAGCAGCATCGAACAGGTACGACCTTCTGTCAGTAATGCAAATCAGAATGTCAATGGAGACAATCATGCGCAAGAATGCATGATTACACCTATTTCCGAGTTAGTGGAACTTTCCCAGGAAGCTGTTGACAGTTTTTTCGAAAGCCTAAATGATATGATGTTCTCACCCGAACAGAAATAGAGACTTTTGAGCAAGCTCGCACACGGCGTTCCCTGAATTCGGCCTTCAACTTTAAAAATAAAGTCACATGAACATTTTCGCTCCAGTTCACGGACAGCAGTTTTTTCAGCAGCCCCAAATATTTTTGCATATTTTTCGGGACACTATCTTCTGCTTAAAGTAAGAACTATTCTTAGAGAACTAAGGTTTCTACATTTTAGATAGCTTATAGACATTAGCTGCCCGCTGGCATGTTCATAAAGATATTTTATTCTGTGATGGAATGGTCTCGAAACTTTTTTCTGTCAGAAACCATTTCATGTGTAATTCTCATATACCAAATAAGCAATAATGTATACAAATGCAATTACTTTGGCATTTTTCTACAGCTTGAGTGCATACCATATATATATGTCTGCAATTTTTCCGTATATTTGAAAAATTTCAAAATGCATTTATGTATTTTGGGGTGGTAAGGTATACACACTACTCTATAGTATGTTGTACTATGTTATACTATGCCTAGATTAGTAAATATGTCCATAGTTATCGTGGAGTGGGTGTCATGTATTCCTATCGGTTCTGAATCGATCCCCCTATTCCTGACCCTATTCTAGTTAAACAAACCAACAAGTTAACTAGCAGTCAGCCCATGAGGCAGAAATTCCCCATGATGCAGATACCGTTATCTGACGCAGTCACACTACGGCACAGGAACGTGTTATCTGATTAGGTCATAACGCTTGCGATCTAATTAGACAAGCGATATTCCTCCAGCCCCTGATAAGGCATACGGAGTTCTCATAACAAATCAAACCTATGACAACCTGGGCAAAACCCTGCGGCCATTGTTTTGATTTCACCGAGAACTTTAGTAAAAGAATGTGCTAACGAGCAAATCGTATGACATCTTTATTGACGTATCTATGTCCATCCTTACGTCAATCTCGGCACCTTAAAGGTATAAATATTACCGATCTTGCCATATGCAAACACACGCGTGGTGACGAGACGGAGCAACCATACTTGCGAGAGCAGAGCAGACCCCGCTGGCAGCAGCCCCGCCTTCCTGACGCGCTGAGAGACGCGCTGCTTTCTCCTGCCGAGAATCCAGCACCGGCGTTTCTGGGCAGCCCTCGCAGGCAGCCTGGAATATCGAGACCAGAGAAAGAGATACCATTCCTCATTCATCCTAACTTCCAGGTACAGAACTGAATAACCCCTCACAGAGAATTCTTTAGTTATTCACTTGGCAAAAACAAACTTAACTTAAACTGTAACTTTCTATTCCCGCCCACGTATTAGGCTTAGGTCAGGTACACGGGGTAGGCGTATTTAGAAACACCAGTTGAGTACGTTTAGTCAAATGTATATGTGTATGTAAATATATTTTATTCATTTTAAACATCATATGGCTTAGAAACCATATCAATGTTTTTACAGTATTACTTTATACTATTGCTTTTAATGTATGCACTTTACTTAACTATAAGTATTGCAATAATATCGATCCATTTCTCTTGTATGAGAAAAGAGACTGATCAATAAATAACACCTTTTTATTGAACACGCCCGTCTCTTCCTTTTCTCTACATTCTGATGAGACTAAGAATGCACGTACTGACTGAGTAAAATAATTTGCCTTTTGTTCACACGACTCTCGAGATTGACTCTTGATTAGGGGAGAGCAAAGTTGTCATGTTCTATGGTTGTCAGAAACTAAATCCCTTCTTGTCTAATCAGGGAAGTTAATTCCTCCTTGAACATTCGAGAAAGTTTCTAGCGAACTCTGAGCTACGCTGGCAAACCCAAAACTTAAGTCTAGTATCGACAGTAGTAGACCTAGTTAACGTCTGGCCTAGGCCTTTACTGCTGTAGGTATTATTCCAATGCGCAGAGCCTATTGGGAAGATAGGAACTACACTACAATCCATTTGTCATGCACTATCTGGACGACTTTCTTATCCTGGGGTCAGCGGACTCTCGGGAGTGTGCGTGGGTACTGCAAGAATTTTGCGCGCTCATGCTGGCTTTTTGGGTTCCCCTGGCACAGGGAAAGGCAGTAGGACCAACAAATACAATAGAATTCCTAGTCATTGAGTTAGACTCGGTCCAAGGGTGTTTCCGGTTACCGGCAGACAAGATTAAGAAATTGAGGACAGCATTGCAGCAATGCCTGGCAAAAGATAAGGTGACCTTGCATCAGTTACAGCAGACGGTAGGGCAGTTGAATTTTGCTCTGAGAGTCATATCAATGGCACAACCATTTTCGCGCTCTATCTCCCAGGCCATGGCCTGTCTCAAAGAAAAACACCACCACACCAGGCTGTCGGCTGAGGTTAGGCAGGACATGCAGATTTGGATGGCATTCCTGCAGGACTTCAACAGCAGGGTAGTTTGACCCGGTCCACCCACTACTTATGCGGAGTTAGGTTTATGGACTTACACTGCGGGGAGTGTGGGATTTGATGCCATACTCGGTAATGAGTGGATAGCTCAGCATTGGCCAGCTTAGTGGGTGAAGCATGGGTGACAGCTAACATTGAATTCTTGGAACTGTTTCCCATCTGGGTGGCATTAACAGTTTGGCCAAAACGTTTGCGTAATTGATCAGTGGTGTTCTGGTCGGATAACATGACTGTAGTGGAATGCATCATCCAACAGGCAGCACGGTGTAAAATGATTCTCCGCCTGTTGAAAGAGATAGTGTTGCTATGTATGAAATTGAACATGCAGTTTAAAGCTAAACATGTGCCAGGAGTATTGAATTATGCTGCTGACGCACTCTCTCACTTCAAGATGCAGGTTTTCAGGGCACACCTCCCCTCTGCAGAAGCGATTCCAACATCCTTCCCAGAAGTACTTTGGCAGATTGGTGTCCGCAACTACCGAACCTCGTGGCAGCAAGCCTAGCTCCCAGGACCAGGAAAGCTTATGAAGGGATGTTTTGGGCATATTGTACATTCTTGGGAAGGGAGTGGGCAGGAAAGTGGCATGATACAGGGGCACTTCTGTGTTACTTGGGTGCTTTAAACGAAGAGGGGCGCTCAGCGGCAGCACCAGGCAGCATGTGGCAGCAATCGCTTTCTTCGTGCAAACTAGAGACAGGAGAGATCCCACCAACAGCTTCACAGTTAGGAAAGCCTTAAAAGGTTGTCATCGCATCCAGGGGTCAGCATCAGACACAAGGCGCCCAATAGGGGTGGAGTTGCTAACATCTTTACTGGAGGCTCTTGATATTATTTGCAGCACCACAGGGGAAGCTCTGCTTTTCAGAGCAGCCTTTTCATTAGCTTTTGGTGGTGCTTTAAGGGTAGGGGAATTGGGTGTCCAGAATAAACAGGATGTGCAAGGGGGCCTGCAGTCAGAACATGCAAAGATAAGAGGCCATGCCTTATTGATATCCATTAGGAAATTCAAAACTGACCAAGAGGCCCGTAGTGAGGGGGTAGTACTACATCGGGCACATGGTAACCCTTGCTGCCCCGTAACAAAGTCAGAGCCATTCTTACAGCATAGACATAGTACAAGAGGGGGGACATTGTTAATCCATGCTGACGGTAACCCGATCATAAGGTTTCAGTTTAAACGAGTCATGATTATGGCAGTACAGAAGGCAGGTTTGGATGCTAGTTGCTTTGGGACTCATTCTTTCAGAATAGGGGCTGCCAGTGAGGCGACAGCAAGAGGCTTTCACAGCAGCAATGTTAAAAAGATTGGGAGGTGGTCCTCCAATTGTTATAAGCTCTACGTGCGGCTGCACATGTTGTGAGTAGGGCATTTGCCTGGTGCTGATGCATGTTCCTTCTCTGCTTACATTTACAGTTTCTCAAGCCTGTCACGCAGGGGGGAAACTGGCAGCGCCACATCAGCAGCTACTATCAACAAAGGGATGTGCACATCCACAGAAACCAGGACCACATGTCGTTTGTATTAGTGGCCATTCAAATGTGAGACGTTTGAATGCATTTTTCTTTTCAGGGAATTACAAATCCAGAGCTGAACAGGTGGGTTTTAGGGTGTCATTTCATGGGAAAGGGGGTCTTTGCTTTAGTCAGTACAGGGGTTTTGTAATGGACATGTCTGGGCAAGGGTGGGACTCTCCCCAGTATCATTATCTTGTACCTGGGAGGGAATGATCTTGTAAATCTGGGTAGAAGAGGGCTAGTGGAAGCCATAATCATGGAAGTAGGTTGGTTAGCTAGGACATGCCAAGGGTGCACCATAGTATGGTCACAGATGGTATCCAGATTTCAATGGAGGGGGGTGGGGGTATGTGAGGGCACTGATTCACCCAGTAAGGAGAATCAATAAGAAGATAGAGAGGTTGTTTAGGTCTTCTCATTTACAGCCGATCGTCCACTGGTGTATCGGAAGGGAGCTGTGCTTCTTAAAAGAAGGTGTCCACTTGTCTAAAGTAGGTAATGAAATCCTTCTAGAGAATCTGCTGGTATGGTTGGGGGGTTTCAGAAGCAGGATATGACCTTCTAGTTAGCAATTGGGGGGGGGGGGGGGGGCAGATAGTCGGTCAACTATGCTGGCCTGTGGCGGTAAGGTCATGATTGGTGAGCAGTAAATTTAAGGTCATTAGAGGGCGGCGCCAATCTTGAACGGGGTCGCCCAAGGGGGAGGGACAAGTGGTCTCTCCTAGAACTCCAGGGGCAGTTGCAGCTGGTTGGCTGGATGGGTGTGGGGGAGTGGGGAGTTACGCTTTACCTAGGCTGGTTGGCCACCCCGCACATGCACAATGACGCCATTAAAAGGGGCAGAAATGCAAGGGCCCCTTATGGAGATAGTATACAGGCATACAGAGCGTATGGGGGTAACCGGGGGGGGGGGGGGTTGGGGGAGTACCCTCACGGTGAACGGGCCCTCTGCGCATGCGCACTCCGGTGGGAGGGCGGGCATCATTTGATAAGGAGCTGACACCAGTAACTGACCTTGCCGTAGGCTCAAATAGTTACACAGAAAAGTAACTGCTATTATGATTATTGATGATGATATGTTTAGATTCGGCTAGGAATAACTTGTATTAGAGTTATGCTAAGGTTAGCCATCTGACATCTGTACTTATCAATGTAATCAATGCCATTTCTATGTTTTCTGCGTAATTTTGTAAATACTGTAAATATTAATTTTGTTTTCATATTTATGTTAATAAATACGTCTGGGGGTTATCCACGCCCCACTCATCCAAAATCCTAGTTATTTATATTTCCTGGGTTTTGACAAGGGAGGAGGGGATATAGGTAGTACCAGGCCATATTTACTACTTAACCAGACATTCCCTCTGATCCTAAAAACCAAATAAATAAAAACCCTCTGTAGCTCCATGTTACAGATTGACAACTACAATATATGTTCCGGCTCCTCTTGCATACAGGTATAATGGCAGTGAAGCCCAGCCATGAGTCTTTACATAAAGCCCCATTCCTTTCATTTTCACACAACCTTGTACACAATCAATAACAAGTCATTTGAAGAAACGAGCACCCCTACAATACAGATCACCTTTCACTCACAAAAGACAAATGACTCCAAAGTTATATGGCCCACTTCAATTCTTACCCACAACACAAATACAGAAACAGTAATATAGCAAAACACTTCTAATTAAATAACAATTAAACAGGAGGAACAAGAGACACCAAACAAACCGTTTATAAAAAAACAGGTGAAATCATAGTCTTTCTCCTTTCCACCATCAGTGTTTTGCCCTTATCCACAATCCTCTTCAAAGTTTGCACAACATTTTACAACAAATTTCAGATGTGCACAATCAGTTAATACCTAGCTCTACTTCCAAACAATGGCTACCATATGCCACTTCAACAGTCTTACTTGGATATTAGTGGAGCAGCATAATTTTGACTTCATCCTTAAACGTCACAAATACGCAACATATAAATGCACTTAGCACATGTTCTTTGTGTGTCCTAATGATATTAATGTAAAGACTTAAACTTGTAAACATTATTGAAGTGTATTCACTGTAGGGTTAGAGAATTTATATATACTGTGTGTCCTAACTTGATTAAATGAACACTTATTTTTTAGGTGATTGAATACACCATTCTCATACTATTAAAATGTATTTACTTTAGAAACTAAATTGATTTAAGTAATGTGTGCATTAATGCGTCACCTTTGCATTTAAATGTAACTGATAGTTACATTTAAAGATGTGTACTCACATTATTTTACCTTTATAAACTTTAAAGTGAATCTAAGGTACTGACAGTTTTATTCATTTTTGTTTAAAAGTTCACACACATTGTTAATGTGCACCTTTGATTTAATACTTGAATTTGTCCTGACTAGGCCTATGTTTCTGCATAAACTGCTGTTTCCCATTTTCTGCTGGCATGTCTTTTTCCAAGCAGGTAGCTTAACATGGTTTGTTAGTTTGAGAATATATTACTAGTACTAGTACTACTGATATAGAGAGGTCAGAGAAAAGGATTTTGATAAGGAACACAGAGAGGCAGAGCATTAACTGAAAATGTCCATTCAGTACTGTAGTAAACAATTGCTGGTAACAAAGAACAGTACTTTTCCCATGTTCGGCCTGGGATATTTTGTGACTATTGTAGCTTACAATGTGAGAATGGAAAAGGACAATGGAGCCCCTGATGACGTGATCAGGGAGGTGTTACTCTGGAGATTCTGGTGGAAATAACTGTTGTTCACTCAATCTGAGGTTAGGTCACTTTCCTTTGGACTTGGAGAGGTTTAGAGCTGTACGTTTTCCCTTTGATTATTTCCTAAGTGTGGCTTAGGCTAACACTAATTTCCCTGCCCAAGAAGACTCTTAACCAAGCTTCTGCAATGACGACACCTTCCAATCCCTTCTCGTACTTAGCCGCATTTTCCTATTTTTCTGCGGTTCACTGATTTTTGAGTTCCTTTTGGGTCTAAAACCATCCTCCTTTTTTTGGACTTTCACTCAGAAGATCGAAGACTTCACTTATGTATACAAGAGAGGCCCAGAAACTTTTCTCTGAGCACCAAATTTTGTTATTGATCTTTTCTATCAGTATGATTGAACTTCTGGTTTGCCTCCTATTGGTACGCCTAAACGTCTTCAGGGTGTTGGGTTTTCTGGTTGTTATTCTATACCTCTACTGTATGGTACGAAGATTAGTTTATCTTAACCTGACTGCTAACTTGTAATAAACCTCCTTAACTATAGTTGCTGTTTCCTGGTTGAAATTGATTTATTGGATGCTAACTCCCTTTACGTCTCAGTGAGCAAAAAAAAGATCCACCGGCTAACCAATGGTAAGAGGGTTTGCCCAGAGCACTGAGCCATTTGTAAGATGACTTAAACTAAACTCCATCCAGAACATTCCGGCCAAATTTCCAAAATCCAGCTTTCCCACCTCTTGCTCCTGGCAGAAGCAAATATCCTACAGATCTCGCTCTCTCTCAAACTTTAGTTATCATGTCATAAATACCAAGCCTCAGATCCCTAAAGCAAGGTTTCCCATTCATCACCACAACAGACTGATGCTACTATCACCTCAGTCCTAACTGGATCCAGACTGGACTTTGGTTAATGCCTACTAACAGTGTTGCTGGCAGCTTTTTAATCAAGGCCCTCTCCTTTCTTGAGACATGTTACATTTACAACCACCTGGCTATACGTGATCCCGTTAAGATTCGGCACTAGGGCATATTTACATGCACGCACTGACAGAGGCAGCCATAAGAACTTCAGTATAATAAACGCTGCATGTTCAGGTGGCAAGACCAGACCACAGCTCCTTGAATGCAGTCTTGGCTGTGATCCACCATTCACTGCACCTCTCATGTACAGCGCTAACGTCCTGATACCAATTGCAACTGGGATGTATTGTGGATCTTGTACCCCATCATATGTGCAATGTAGAAAACCATATGTCCGTCTGATACCTACTTGAAACTGCCTGTTGTAAGAAAGCAGGTAATGAATGGTACATGCATTATAATTTCTCAATTCATTTTATTCAAAACAATAAGAGAAAATGGAAGATTTATTGACATGAATACAGATACAAAGGAACCGTGTTCCCAACAGTGTCCAATCTTATTGTGCAGCCGTTGTTGAAGTACCAATAGCTTACACACTGGCTTTCCTACCAAAGTTTCTGGAGTTTGCCCAACTTACTCGTGCACATACTATGAGGACAACAAGTTTCACCTGCCGAAAAGGGAGAGAAGGATTGGGCAGTTGAATAAAGTCGTGCGGGCCACCAGTTCATTTCATTTACTGTTGAATCGGTGCTCGAAATGCTGGCAGAACAAGGTGCAGGGAAAGCCAGCACTAGCAAAAACATCTCCGTCTGATGAACATGAGGTATCTTAGACGAGTTACACCGAAGTCAGATGCGCAGAGGCTGCAAACCCCTTTAGAATTCCAAGGAAGCCAGCAGAGACGTAAAGAGAGCGTGAGACTGAGAAACTACTGCAGCTCAGAGGGCAACCGAGACAGAAATAAAAGCTACTTTCGATGATCTAGCAGCCAAAAATGAGCAAGTCCATAAGCCAGTACAAAGAAATGAAGCACCGCAGGATGCTGGCAGAATGGATATGAGCGTTTTTATAAATAGTTTTTTTAAGCTAGAATCCTCAGCCAGGGTACTCACTAACCAGGTGGCGCAGCAAAAAAACATGTCAGCAGACGCCTGAAAGAGAAATCAGAAGATTACAACGGAGACGAAATGCCCAGCAAATCCCAATGAAACACAGCTGTCAGCATTCCATTGATTAACAGGATTATTTAAAAAAGCAAGGATTTGAAGGGAATGCTGTAGGCACTAGGAAGTAGTCGGGAGTCGCGGCACAGTTGCTTTGGCTGCATAATTTGAGGACCTGACCTTCAGAGAAGAAGGAACATAAACGGAATAATTCCTTAGAGACAGGGAGTCTCCCAGAGAGAAGGAAAGGATATTTACAATCTTGAAGAGGTCATGGAATTCCACATAGAACTGTAAATAGAAACTCTGCTGCTCAAGGAAAGAAACAGCTCTATCAAATTTAGAAGCAGATGAAAGAAACAGACATAACAGATACATTGTACAAAATGGTGAAATATCAGACCGTAAGTAAGAACTTCAGAAAGAAGACCTATTCCAGAAACAAAACACCCAGAAACATGGCACCCCGGAAGATGGAACTGGGGGCTCAACGGGTGCCAAAGATAAAGGAGGGGCAAGCTGGCTTCAAACAGCAATGGACAGACATGATCACTTAGAAGCAAGAAGTCGCAGACACTACTGAAAATGGCACAAGTCAGCTCAAGAAGGGCACAAGCTTTTTTTTTATTTCAAAGAGTTTTATTGAAGATTTTTAATACAGTACAGTTTTGGAGAGAACCAATCTTCCTAACTGAAAACACTGAAAGAAACAGACCTAATTGAGCCCAAATATATGAGGCAAAACAGTGGTGTCATAAGTGAGGAACAGACCCTACGTGTTGAGCTCTCATGCAATCAGCACCCTATGGAGCCACGGAAGCCTTAACTCGAAATAGGGGCAGAAAAAAACACTACTGTAGATTGAAGGTTCCCTTCAACTAAAACATATCTGGACATTTAGGAAACTAAACAAAGTCTCATTAGACCGGAAAGGGAGAAGAAAGGCAGTGACCGCTACCAAAAGACGTTTGGAAAAAGTCCAGATGAATAGAAACCAAGACACAAGTTCTCTCCTGGTGATCAGCCATTTCCTTACTCTACTCTCATAAGTTCTTGCATATTGTTTGGACAGATAACAGAAAACTGTTTTTGGCATATAAAGTTCTGGTAGTCTCATAGGCTTTTCCAAATAAATTTTTTGGCAGTAATAATTCAGCCGGTGTGCAAATCAGTCGCTGGAGCTCAGGAAATATGAATACACTAGAGTGTATATCCAGCAGTGCAGAATGTTTTCAGTTGAGATCCCATTGCAATTCATGGCACCTCCTTTGCAGGGACGACAAGCACAACTTAGCACTTGTGTTGCCTCTATGGTGTGCGCTTGGGCGCCCACTTAGCCTCTGCATTTGTGGCACGCCTAGGGAGCCTGAAAGCGTGCACACAGAGAAAAGGCACCAAGCACAGCAGTTAGCACCACCCACAGGAGAATGCCATTTATACCCCACCTCCCAAGTGAATGCTCATGCCTGTTGGCCATTCTCATTAGCATCACTACAGAGCAAAGGTGCTGTTAAAGACCTTTTTTTCTGTGGCACCTTCTTGCTGCCACATCCTGTACAATGAAACGCAAGCTCCTGAAAGTTTTGTCCCAACAGTATACTGTGGGGGTAACCATAGTAAGCAGATCCTACTCTCCCTCACTCGCTGGCAACACGAAAGCAGCAACGCAATCAAATATCAGTATCCTGCCCAAGACCCTCTGGCATTGCCTCGTTTTACTTCAAAAGGCTGTGACTCTTGGTGTTCAGTACTAATGTTTTAGAATTGTTAATACAGTATGTCCCCATCAGAAATGTTATTGAATATCTCGCCGCTAAATCTTTAAAGTACCAAAGAGCTCTTCAGACTGAACAATCTATTCCCTGAAATCTATTTCCTTGTGTGGAAACCGTGAACGTTTAAAATGTGTAAAATATGGAATGCTGTACAGCAAAAATAAAATGCAAAGCGTATCTTTTGGAATGTTGGTTATTCTTTATTCTTGTATGTGTTTTTGGGCTGGGAACATATGGGAAAAGGATGTCAGACCACATTGCACAGAATATTCATTATATTAATCTATAGGTTCTTATGTTTAAATTGTGGATTTGATATGAAAAAAATAGTCCTAACAATTTGTAGAAATGTTATTACTTAAACATTCATTTTTTTCTACCATTGAATAATCGAGATATACATCCAGTTAAGGTGTCATTTTTCACTTTTACAAGGAAAGCATGATCACTTTTTAAAACACTGCCACTTATTCTAGAGGTTTTAGAGATTTACCTGGATGTATAAAGAACTAAGGGTCAGATGTACGACGCTTGCATTTAGTGAGTCACAAATTGCGTCAAATTACGACTCACTAAATGCAATGTACAGCAGTGTTCAGACACTGTTTGCGATTCCCAATGGGGTCGCAAATTGCATGCCTCATCAATATTCATGAGGCAAGTGCAATTTGCGACCCCATTGAGAATGGCTAGCACTCACAGGGATGGTGGCCTGCTGGGGTCAGCAGACCACCATGTCTGGGACTGCTTTTTCAATAAAGCAGTTTTTGTCTAAAAAATGCGGTCCGTTTTCCTTAAAGGAAAACGGGATGCATTTAAAAAAAGAAAAATGAAACTTTTCAGTTAAAATTTTTAAGGGAAGGCTGTGGTCCCTAAGACCACTGCCTGCTCTTAAAAATATTTTCGCACCCATTCACAAAGGGGAAGGGTCCCCTGGGGCACCCTTCCCGTTTGTAAGTGGCTAGCCACCAACCAAGAGTGTTATGCGACCGCAAATGCGGTCGCAAAACAAACATATATAGGTGTGAGACTCGCTGTTAGGAAGGGAGGCCCTTGGCACACCCCTTCCTAATAGCAAGTCGCAAACCATATTTTGCGAGTTGCTAATAGGCTAGCGACTCGTAAAATATGGTTTGTACATGAGGCTGGCCTATTTTGCGGTCACAAACGGGCCAAATTCCCATTGCGACAGCAAAAACCAGTTGTACATCTGCCCCTCAAGGAAGTTGCTACATTAGATATTACACATATGATGTAGCTTTCACTTAAAGACATAAGCTATAACTTTATAATGTGCCATCTGCATTTAAGGCTTCGCATTCAATCTCGGTCTCAATTGGTGTTAGCAAAGGACACTCATCATACTTAGAATATACATTTAGATGCTCCGGTGGCACTTCAAAGATGCACTTCATATCCATTATGTATCTAAAAAGATTTTTTTTTCCCAATAATACTGCACATTAAATATTGCACATTAGATATCACACTATGTTAACACATAGGGTTATAAAGCCCCCTAAGGCATAAAGTCACCAATCTAGTAAAGCGCTGTTGCTTGAAGTTATTCCAATATGTGGAATCCATTCTTGTTCCTGTTGGACATCTTAGTAAAAGTGCTAAGGTGCAAATTCACACAATAAGGTGCAAGTCTATATGGTGACATTCTGAAACACAGTGTTTCCTAGCAAGAAACCTTTAATGTGACACACATGGCGCTTAAAAGCCTTTTTTGTTGGTTTGATCATTCCCAAAGGATTTTACGAACCACATTTCAGGATTAACGGCAGCCTGAGTGAAGAGAGAAGCTGTACCATTTTTGTCCCTGCTTCAAACACGCCAAAAACCGGTGTGCTCTCGCAAATTTCATTGACTGTTGCAATTTCGGCATTATTTGAAAAAAAAACACTGCACTAATCTCCCATCTTGGTATGGACTACGGCCTTCACGCTGGAAATGATGGTCATAATTAAGTTAAAATATATTGCAGAATAAAGATGTATAGGCTAAAAATGTTGAATCTTGTTTGAGATTTTTGTGCGAGAGGATATATTAAGATAACTTTGTTATCAGAAGGTAGGGCTATTGTCCCATCACAGATATGGCTTGTGTGAGCTTGACACAGAGTTTTGTTGCTAGAAAAATGCTCCAATGGAAGCCACATCTTTAGATATATGGGACCGAATTACAAATCATTTTAACTAGCACTATTACATATCATCAGTGGTAAACGTGCAGTGTTTGATTCGAGTAACTTTCCCACTATACCGTGACAGAGGATTTTAGATGGTGGTTTGATGAGTCAAAAGTGTTACTGTATAATTAAGGATAACGACTTCAGTTAGGCACAAAAAGAATATAATACCACATCAACCCAACAACACGTTACCGAAAAACAGAACAACACAAGAGTGTCCCAGCACAGCAACAAAACAGCACAATAACAGAAAAGAGCAACATAACACCACAGACCACATCGCAGCATTCCACAAAAAGACAACACAAGACATTGCTAAATTAACACTATAGAGCAATACACCACAAAAACACAATAATTGCGTTGTTCTGTGTAACGTAATGTGTAACGTAATGTTGTGTTTCATTGTGGTGTTGCTTTGCTGTTCTATGTTATATTGTAATGTGATGTTTTGAGTGGTTGATGCATTCTGTAGTGTTGTTGTTTCTTGGATCATTATTTTTTATTGTGGTTCTGCTATCGTTGTGCCGTTACGCTATATTTTGTTTTTTGTTATTTTATTTTTATTTCATTGCGTACTGTTTCTTTGTCGTTGTTTATAGAGTTGCGTGCGACATTGTGTTGTGTTCCGGTGATTCCTTTACAGACTTAAAAAACGTATGACTCGCTTCTAACAAAAAGCAGCACCATCCCTTAGAAATTAGTTTAGAACAAATATTACCCGGTGACATGAAAGGTAACATTCACCAGTGACCAGAAAGGTAACATTCGCCAGTAACAAGAAAGGTAACATTCACCAGTGACAAGAAAGGTATCATTCGCCAGTGACGGAAAAGGTAACATTCGCCAGTGACAGGAAAGGTAACATTCGCCAGTGGCGGGAAAGGTAACATTCACCAGTGACGAAAAAGGTAACATTCGCCAGTGACAAGAAAGGAAGCATTCACAAGTGACGAGAACGGAAACATTCACCAGTGACGAGAAAGGAAACATTCACTAGTGACGAGAAAGGAAACATTCACTATTGACGAGAAAGGAAACATTCACTAGTGACGAGAAAGGTAACATTCGCCAGTGACGAGAAAGGTAACATTCGCCAGTGACGAGAAAGGTAATGTTCGCCAGTGACGAGAAAGGTAACGTTCGCCAGTGACGAGAAAGGTAACATACGCCAGTGACGAGAAAGGTAACATACGCCAGTGATGAGAAAGGTAACATACGCCAGTGACGAGAATGGTAACATACGCCAGACGAGAAAGGTAACATACGCCAGTGACGAGAAAGGTAACATACGCCAGAGACGAGAAAGGTAACATCCGCCAGTGACGAGAAAGGTTACGTTCGTCAGTAGCGAGAAAGGTAATATTCGCCAGTGACGAGAAAGGTAACATACACCAGTGACGAGAAAGGTAACATACACCAGTGACGAGAAAGGTAACATACGCCAGTGGCGAGTAAGGTAACATATGCCAGTGGCAAGGAAGGTAACAGTAGTCAGTGACGAGAAAGGTAACATACGCCAGTGACGAGAAAGGTAACATTTGCCAGTGACGAGAAAGGTTACATTCGTCAGTCACGAGAAAGGTTACATTCGTCAGTAACGAGAAAGGTAACATTCACCAGTGACGAGATAGGTAACATTCACCATTGACGAGAAAGGTAACATTCACCAATGACAAGAAAGGTAACATTCGGCCACTAAAGATCTACAACATTAAAGGGGACCAATGGGTCCACAACCACAGCAAGACTGGGACTGGGACTGGACATGAAAAGTATTTTGAAAACACACTTTACCTGACAACGTCCTACATTTTGTTCAAACATGGTTAGATACATTATGTATAAATCTTATAACAACTGATTTCAAACTAAATGTCATTAGCAGGTGGCAAAAGCCCCAAATATGATTAACTAGACCTTAAAAAACACAAAACCATAACTCGAATGTGGGTTTGGCTGGGAGAGACGGCAAATCACCTGGCGTCCACTGGCCAACCAATCGAGAAAACATGACCCCCAACAGCTGCTTGGGAGAGGACCGTGGAAAGCTTGGGAGCCACACTGCACTTCCGCCGGTCTCTCTGAGTATTCCGCCTGCATCGGATGTCTCCACTAGTTATGCAGCAGGCATGCAACACAGGCTGAAGGCATCTTCCCCATCATCTGTGGACCTGTTTGGTGGCAGCTGTGTTATGCGACAGCTGCTTTCCATTCCAGAAGAGATCATGCAATAATTTATAAAAAGGAACCATGAGAGGCAGGGTGACGGATGTAAGAATGTATTTAGTCTATTTGAGAGTTTTTTTATTCATTTGCTCTTGAGATTTGTATAATGTGGTTACAAACTGAATTGTATCAAAAATCCACCTATATGGAAGTCATGACTTACTTTCCTCTATTCTATTTAGAAACACCTGAAAATACTAAATTCAAGAAAGGGCAAGAAAGAACCTGTCACAAGAAATGACCTGGCAGAAGAGCAGGACGCACCCAGAGCACATTAGATGCAGAATTTTAAAGCACATTTCTTCAGTGACGTTAACGTGAAGTGGGAATATCTGTTTCAGTTTGTGGTTTTGCTGCCTCACACTGACAGCCAGGAGTTCAGCATAAAGCTGCCAACTACGCAGTCTATCAATTGTGGCAGAGCTCATTAGGAACACAAATGCACCAGGCATCAAACAACCCACAATAAAATGAATAGCACTGCTTTAAATAAACAAGGATCAGAGATTGCAGCAAGTTTGCTTGATACTTCACTAGTTCAAAAACACAGAAATTAAATAAACAAGTGCCCAGGGCAAAAGTACAATCAAGCCGGCTCCATAGACACCAGTGCTCTAGAAACCGCGCAAGATTGGTGAGATATGGGTGGCGTGGAAGGAGGTAAAAGGTGGTGACTAGACAACGTACTTCAAATTTGATGCAGGAGTTGTGATCCTTTCTCGAATGCCCACATGGTATCGCAATGAACACTAAAGGCCTCTGCAATTAACACTCAGCTATGTCGGCCATTGAATGCATGCGTCATTTCCATCGGGTGCCCACATCATGGCCGACCATTCCATGTGGAACACCACAGGATAAATGCAGGAAATGGTGCATAGGGATCACTTAGAGCATCATAGACAATCTTTGGTCTCTCAGGGCACCATGAGCTTATCCACGGCCGGTGTAAACATGTGAATAACCAAGAAAAGATCCACTGAATCACTTAATGAATGAAAAATTGAACTACAGGAGTATTTTCAGATTACAGAAAGGGGAAGTTGTACCAGGGTATTGCAAGGTCCTTAAAGAGCAGACCACACGTTTTTTAGGCAATAAATGCTGGTGAAGCCACATTAGAAAAGGTCACTCTGAAAAATCATGTGTTCCTGGGACACAAAAAATAAAATATGCCTGGGCATAGTTCAAATATCGAGGACATACTTGCACAGAAAGATGTCAGAAATTGCCAATTCTGTTTTTGTTCAGGGAAGAGATCAGGAAGGGTATTGGCCCTGAGGAGAGTGGTACTCATGCACCTAACACCACATCAATGATGAACGCCATCCACTCGGGAACACCAACGAACCCTGCCCCCATCGCCTCTTCAACCTGTGAAGAAACAAGATCAGCCACCAACTCATCACCATCCTCAACTAATCCATCGCCATAGGCACCTTTCCAGACACATGGAAACATGTAGAAGTCAGGAATCTCTTTAAGAAACCCTCCGCAGACTCCAGCAAACTCCAGAACTACCGCCCTATCTCGCCGCTCCCATTTCCCGCCAAAGAAGGCCATCCACAGGAAACATCCTTTACCACGAAACCATTACAACGCGGGATAGTTACATCGTGGTTTTAACAACGCAAGTCGTTACATCGACTTGCACTGGAGGGCGCTCTAGACTAAGGCATAGTGTGAATTAATATTCCAACACCTTCCCTACTGTACGTAGACTGGAGTTGGAATAGTAATTCACACTATTCCTAAGTCCAGGGCCCTCCAGCGCAAGTCGATGTAACAACTTGAGTTCTCAAAACCGCGATGTAACATACCGCGTTGTGATGGTACGCGTTGTATCATCATACATCCCCATCAACCGTCATCTCACTGAACAACTGGAGAGAAAGAACCTGCTAGACCTCTAAATCTGGTTTCTGAGCCAACCACAGTACCAAGATGGCCCTAATGGGCGCCAAGGACAACATTCTGACTATTCAACAGAGGAGAATTGGCCGCCATGATCCTTCCCGACCTCTCTGTAGCCTTCAATACTGTTTCGAACAACACACTTATCAAGAGACTGCACCAGATCGGAATCATGAGAGAAGCACGCAGATGGATTGCATCTTTCCTAACGAGACACCCGCAGAGAATGCGCCTCACCCCTTCACCTCAGAACCTATGAGCACTATCTGTGGCATACCTCAAGGCTCACCCCTCAGCCCCACCCTCTTCAACACCTAGATGACCAACACCAACATCGTCATAACCCATGATATCAACATCATATCCTATACCAATGACACCCAGCTGAGCTTCTCGCTCTCTGTAGACCCCACCACCAAGACCAACTTCCACAACTTCATGAAGAACGTCACAGCCTGGATGAGCAACAACACTTGAAGCTCAACACAGACAAGACTGAAGTGCTGATCTTTGGAAATCATGCTTCCCTCTAGAACGACACCTGGTGGCCTGCTGAATTTAAACCCATACCCACACGTAAGAACCGCGCCAGCAACCTGCAAACTCACCATGAAACAACAGATTAACACATTCTCCTCTGCCTGCTTCCACACTCTTCGCATGCTCCGAAGAATCTTCAAATGGCTCCCCATAAGCAAGGGAAAACATTCATGCATGCCCTAATCACCAGTCGGCTGCACTATGTCAATGCACTGTATGCAGGAACGATATAGAATTCAGAAGCCAGACTGACCCTCAACCTTCCCAAATTGACCCACATCATCATCCAGAAGTGATGCCAATTCAAACTACTGACCTGCCTACATAGCCCTCCATGACGAAAGACTAGCCTACATGAACTACCACCTGAACTTCCACCAACTGCCCAGAAACCTGCGCTCTGCCTCCCTCGCTCTTTCACGGACACCGCACATCCACTGGAGCTACAGTGGAGGCTGCTCCTTCGCCCAGCTCGCTGCCAAGTCCTGGAACACCCTCCCTCTCCACCTCCGAATATCACCCTCGCTGACAGACTTCAGAAAGATACTTAAGACCTGACTTTTCAACTTAGCCCAGAAACCCAGCGCCTGGATAACCATGCGGATTTATAAGCTGCGCTTTACAAGTATTGATTGGCTTATTGAGACAGCAAGGTGGTTTGAACTGTTTGCAATCAGAGAGAAAGAAGGAAGACAATGAGGGAGAGAACGAAAGAAGGGGAAAGGAGATAGAAAAGAAAAGAAGAGAGAGTAAAAACATAAGAGAAGAGAGATACAGGATTATCCTTATTGCAGTACCAAAACATAAGGTAGCCTCCTGGACTGGCTAGATATGGTACATGATGGAACAAGCCAATATATTAGTTAGGATGGAAACGTCTATTTGAGAAGAGGTACAAAGTTCCTTACTTCATATTAGATGAGAACTAATTTGCTCTAGGAAATAACATTGTTCAATAACAAGGTGGTTATTCTTAAATGTATTAATTCTTGTCCAAAGTACCACCATTTATTTTTTGGGGATTTGTATTTTGCCCCACAGTGAGCTCAGGGTACCACTGATGTTAATGCTACAGAACGATCACAAAGTGGTTAAACCGGACATCAGAACATGACAAGGCATAGAGACTCCTGGTTAAAAGACTAGTTTTGATTCATCTTGTATCTTTCATGCATGCTACAAGTCTATCTAATCTACAAGTACACAATGAGAACTACCTTAGTGTTGATGTTATTTCTGGTCACATTTATATTTAAACTACACGTATGACATATTGGTTCCATAAAGGATGAGCAAAGTTTACATGCACTTCAGTACTTTCCAAGTTCGGTACAAATACCAATAATTGTAGAAAAGAGATGTGGTCTAGTGGATAACTGCTGACTTTGGAATGGGGGCCTGGGTTCTGCAATTGTAAATATGTGAAATATACTACTGTTGTGATAAGCGTAAATCCTCAACTGATGTACATCACTCCATTGCTACCCAGCTAGATTTGCCCTACATAAATACCAATACATGGATTGTAAATAGATACCATGGTAACCAATGATATCCAGATCTCAAAAACAGTCTGGCAAGATAAAGACACTCAAGTGTTTTCAAGATGTCACTTCACTTACAAATCAAAGAGGTTAGTCTGCCAGAATCCAGCACCTTTAAGATCCACTAGTCATTCAAATGGCATAGTCCCCTCCGAGTAGGCTATGTGCTTTGGCTTTGCTTAGAATGTAAACATACAGAACTAGTTCTGGTGTTCTTCATGAACCAGAGGACTAATCATCTGCCATTCAAGATGTACTGTTAAAAGTCCTCACTGCTCTGCACACAAAAACCCAAGAAAAAGTGAACCTTTTGCTGTGGAAAGGGCGCCACAAATAATGACAAGGAATGGCATTAGGCAAGGTCTTTATCCTTCAACATCTCATTAATTATCATGTGTATTGCTGAGTTTCCCAAAGTTTTGTAGTGCTACAGATCAGCAGCTACCATCTTAGTGGATAGCAATAATTAGGTATTAAGTTTTCCGGGCAGCACCTCGATAGTGGAGACAGCGTCAGGCCTTACGGAGATGCTTCAAGGTATGCAGTAATATACATTATTAGAAAATGAATCCAGAAAAAACTAAAATCATAAACTTCTGTACTACAGTAATGCAAGAAAGCTAGAGGTATCACCTAAAAAACATTATCAAGAAATATGGTGCAAATTGCTTTTAAAATAGGACAACAGGACACGAAAGGCTGGAGAATCCTCAAAAGATGTTTATACAGTTGAGGGTTCAAGATAAGAAGAGAGCAGGGACAGAATATCAATTGAAAAACCCCTGACTGTTAATCAGTGCTATTCAATGGCAACCATTGAAGGATTACTTGTGTTGGAACAGTGAGAGGAGACGTTTTGTAATAACCTTTGGTCAGCAGACAAGTATACTTCCATTAAGGCCATTAGATCGGAACTATCTACTACAGATATTATATGTAAAATATTCCATCTGTTAAACCAAGAATACAATTTTAGGACCTGGATGTATATCCGAATATCAAGCACAATGATAATATTCTTCCAAAAAATTGTGGTCTAGTCATCGACTACCATAATATTACCCGTATCTGCATATATAGACAAGTAGAAATTGACAATTCTTAACTCCAAATCCTTATCCCTTTAAGGCCTATATATTATTGAGGTGCATATTTATAGAGTGTAGTATGGTAAATCTTTATATACCTATGTATACCTATGTGTACCTGCATATATTGGTAGTCAATACTGCAGCTATAATATTTTGGAACTTTTAAAAAACAGTGGTCCCCATGAAAGCAATACATCTCATGTAATAAGTATGAATGTATGCATGTTTTTAATGAATATGTAGAATTGTAGATGGGAAGCAGTAAATTACGGGAATGTTTTCCACCAAGAGTTTCTGAGTGACATTAAATAGACATCAAGACAAAAATTCGAGTTGTTTATGATATCACTCAAACCCCGAGGTGAAAAACATCCTCGTAATTCACTTTTTACCCATCTATAATTTTTTGTTGTATATGGCCCAAAAATCGTCAGCCCCTACTTTCAACTGCTCCACAGTGGCGCAATGAGGGAGCGATACAAAACATGACCTTGGTCATGTAACACCGTCAGAAAGGTTTAAAAAAGGGAAAAAACGTATTTGCCATCCTTGACAACCTCTACCAAATTCCCTACCTTCCTTCCCGCTGCAGCTGTGCCTTGTGTTCCCAGTCAAACCAGACAAGCAGAGTTGCTTGGACAGGCTCTCAGGGAGGCCTGTTAGCCTGGCCTGAAAGGGCTTCATGACAACACAACAGTGGGTAACCAGTTTTGTTATCAAGTGTTGCTATGCCATGGCAGTCGGTTATGAGATTCAGGAACTGAAATAAACATTAGAGGCTCTCTATCAGAGCCTTACATAATATATAGATTTATAGATGGGAAACTGAATTACAAGCATTTTTTGACCAAAGAGATCTGATTGACATCAAATAGATGTCACCCGGAACAGCGAGGTGAAAAACCCCCCAAATCATCTGTCGCTGCTTTCAACTGCTACGTGTAGGCAGACAGGTAATGGGAAGCCATACATGACTGGGACGGTCTTCTGTGCCCAAAATGTTTAAAACAAATACCTGGCTTCCTGCCGCTCACTTTTACCACTCTCTGTGCCCTTTCCTCCAGAAGTTGTGCTCCCTGATTCCCAGCACTGCTCTGACTGATCCTTAGAGAGGACAGCCAGAGAAGCGTAGAATTCCTTTATAATGTAGCATGAGTGGGTAACAGCTTTTGTTAACAACTGTTGCTACATCACAGCAGTGAGTAACTGGATTTGAATCCAGTTTTCACGCTAGTGGCTCTCTACCAGAGCCACACATAGCAATACAAATAAAACTCATATGGCCGGGTCTGTATTAAATATCAACGGAGTTTCAATTGCCTATTAATGAGGGTTGATCATCAGGACAAAGATTCAATGTTGACCTGAGTTAGTTATATGAAGCAAGATTACAAATCTCAAAAAGGAAGATGCCAATGCTTTAGTGTATTCAATTTAAGGGGTCTGCAAGCAAAGGAAATTGGGTGCAACAAGTGCTGGAGAGGTCAGATAATCTGAATATGGTGTACCAACAGACTCTTCAGTTCCACCATACCTCAAGTTGGTTCAGGAGCAATTTTGCCAATTACACCATTGCTCCTGGTATCAATACATCATTTAAGATTATCCAGATCGTCCAAGCACTCCCTTATTACCCTAACATCCAAACCCCTTCCTTGCGGACTGTAGAGGTTTCCCTTTGCATACTTTGATGCATCAGCATCTTCCCATTTCTGTTTTACAGATGGGCTGTATTTAACCGTTGAACACTTTGATACAAACAATGCTCAAATGTATCAAACTTGCCTGCACACTTTCTCTTCACATTTTGCTTGACTTCTAATACTCATTAAAACACTTATACATTCATGATGACTACGAGGAATATTGATTCATAGTGACCACTGTTCCTTAGAAATAATGGTTATCCAAGGTGCATGTGGTCTCTAATAATTTAGTAGCACAATATTCAAAATCTCAATCTTTAGGTAGTTTATCCAAAACATATGCAGAGCCATTCTATTGATTCTCCAGAGTTAATGCAAAACTGGGACTGCTCAATGTTCCTGAATGTCACTGCCACAGAAAGTGTTGGAAGAGCAATGGTTTAATCAGCCCTGAAAACCTTGAAAAAAAAGGATTTTGTGAAAAGGTTTCGTGTTGTGTCTGTGAACTCATACAACACACAACATATCGCACAGTCATCTGCCATGTTGTTCTCCTGTTAACTCCTTCTGTGTAAAGGTGTTTTGTATATAGTAGTTAATTGTAAGTTGCTGTACGAGTTCAAGAACATGCTGGCATATTTCTGTAGTTTAAGGCTTTAACTCGGGTTTTAACTGTGGTATTTTTCTGTGAAATGTATAGACTTATTCATAATTGAATACATTTTAACCCCTGCTGTGCACAGCCTTTGACTATGTGGTGCTGAGGTTGGGAGCACGGCCTGCCTGTCGCAGCAGGGGTTGAGCCCAGAGCATGGAATCTTCTACGTAGATGTTAAGATGACATTTCAAGCAGCTATTTAATATTGTGGGAAGGAAGAACTAGTTAGAGACCCGATGGAAATTATTTAGATCCTCTGGATGTATACTTTTGTTATAGGCACAACCTGGGACTGTTCTTTGAGACAGATGCATTGTTCATGCTCATGGAGCCTGATGTCACAGAGACACTGATATCTTTCAGCATTGACCATTTCTTTAAGGGTGACTTCTCTAAAGGAAGCCCTTCTTGATTGTTACGT
The DNA here is from genome assembly GCF_964261635.1 of Lissotriton helveticus. Classification (NCBI taxonomy): domain Eukaryota; kingdom Metazoa; phylum Chordata; class Amphibia; order Caudata; family Salamandridae; genus Lissotriton; species Lissotriton helveticus. The sequence goes on along the minus strand of NC_136057.1, from coordinate 807,702,672 downwards.
CATGATTCTGATCGTTCACCTTCTCTACGAAAGACTACTCAATTTTTTCTTAGATATTTGTGATCACCCCTGATGGAGTGGTTTGTTTTCAAATTTTGAATTGCTTTTTGTTTGGCCTATCTCAGTTTTGCTATAGGTCGATTTGGCTTTGAATTTGTTTAGTATTTATTTTGGTCAGAGAAAAGTTGTCTGGTTCTCAGAAGAGAGTTTTTGATATCAAGCTCACTCTATGGCTTTATCTTTCCTCATTAAGTATCTTCGATGTGATGATAATTTAGTTGTTTTAAAGTTTATTTTGGCACTGTTTCATCAAACCTAACCTGGTGCCAATGCATTGAGTAGTGAACAAGCTGACCTCTTAGAGAGATCCACTGTAGAGAATTATCATTATTCTCATTGTCTTTTAGGTTGGCCAATGGTCATATTTTTCAGGGAGTAAAGTGATAAGAGAGTAGGGTAGTTATCACACCCCTCCGCAGGATTTGGAGCTTTGTTTTCAAGACTATTCTTTCTATTACTATATAGATAAAAACTGAAGCCATATTCCGAGGAGAAGACTACGTAGTTTAGTATGGTTATTACCGGGTAAGTAGGAGAACAAAAGAGGCAGCTCAGAATCTCTTAAACCATCCCAATAAATGCTCCTTGCTGACACTAGCCAGCATTTACACCAACTTTAGTTGACAGCTAAATATGTTAAGTGGAATGATTTTACAAGTTTCAGAATCTTGCAACTGCATGTTACTACTATTTACCATTTGATGGGTAAAGAAAGTAAACAACTTGATCATGAAAATTATATTTATTTAAAATGTCTGTGCTTTATTTGTTTATACCAAATCCTTAACACTATCTGATCAGATTCTGCTGCGGAAGAGGTGACTTGCACTCTTAACATTTGGAAAATATGAAATTCAAATATTGGTATACTATTGATGTATATATGCCCTGCAACACTATGATTTTTTAACAGAATCACTTGGTTTCTTTAGCATTAAAAATATTACAGTTTCCATCGGCGATAAAAAAAGATAGAGATGATACGTTTTAAAAATACTGAATTGGCACCATGGCCGAGATACGAATCCCAGCTTTCTACTAAAATAGCATTGTGGCCTTTGTCAAGATCTGCAACTCAAAAATACTTCCCTGTGCATGGAGTATGCACCACAATGAACCACACATGCAGAAAAGCCAATTAAATTGAAAGTTCCGCACCACAGCCACCAGAAAGTCTTCTCTGAATTACCTAACTGGACGGCTCTCTTTGCTGTCGTAAATTGAGAAGATCACCTCCAGTTCCTCCCCAAGATTTGTGCACACCAGACTCTTCATTTGTACAAAGAGATGATGGCAGCTGGCAGCCACAGGCATGTCCTTCTTTCGATGACGATGTTCCATCTGTTAAACACAAGACAATACATTAAACTTGACATCACCATACACGTTTTAAGTCTAATACGCAAATTAGGGGTAAGAGAAATTCTTGGCCTTATTCAGGTATCAATCATTACAGATTCCAGCATTCAGAAAACAATAAGCTCCTGATGCCATTATAAATTAAGTGTGAAAGTTGTGTTTCTGTTTCAACGGTATCCTGCTCGTCACACAGACATGCTACGTTGGGAGGTTTAGGACAGTCTGTGGTTAGGTAATAGGTGTACCACCAGACAATTCTTTTAACAAAAGCAAGGGTTTCAGTTCCCGAGCAGAGACTTTATATTTATTACTAGAATTATTATTATTTTTTTTTAACTTAAAAAATATGTTTTGCCGGTCTGGTTGTATTAGATGTCTCACATTATTACAAGTTAATTTATTTTATAATTCTTCATCAATAAGTTCAAGTGAAGTCAATAACATCAGTACACCACCAAGAACCCTGAACAAGCAACTACCTAACACCCATCAAACTTGAAGGAGACCTAGAATAAGAGAGTCTTCAAGCCCTCTTTAAATGTACCCACATATATGACACATCAAGTTAGGTGGACAGTCATTCCACTATGAGCCCCATTACCATTGTTTTTCCAAGGTGTTATCAAATATAGTTACTAGAGGTGAGACATTCTTCATCTTGAGGTCCCATAGTGCGTCCAGGCATACACGATATTAGCCTATACATCCAGTGATCATAGATGATGAAGGATTTATCAATCAGTGTCAGAGCCCGGAATTTTACCCAATGTCCAATGGGTAGCTAGTGTAATAAACGAATGGATAAACTAACATGGTTTCGATAGAAAAATCCAACAAACACATGTGTCTCAGCATTCTGCATCCTTTGCAGATGCCAGAAAAGACTGATTGATGAGTCAAAGACAATGAGCAGAGTTAACAAATCACAGAACAGATTTACTGCTATAGTGGGTTTGAAGCTTTTAGATAGTAGCAGTTTGAGACATGCTATGAGATGGATGCAATGTTCACACCGCGCGTGCAACTTCTCCTGTCCTTCCCAAAGAGATGGCTAATATAGATATAGCTAAGTGTTTTAACGATTCTAGACAGTTTCACTCCCTTAATTCTAACAATCCAAGTCTTATAGGACATATTTAGTTTTTTCGTGGCAGCCCAACAAAAATCACCAGCTACAATTCTGTTTTGTTGGCAATAAAGTGTGACCCAGATTTGTTGCATTCATGTTTGTCTTTAGCCCATAAAGCTGCATAGATGGGTGGGATCTGGATAGGAGGAAAGCACCAGCTGTTGACTGACCATCAGCAAAAATATGGAATCAGAGGAGCTCTGTGGGATCCTTCAATATAAAGCCATAGCTGGAGTTTTCACTTCTTCCCTTGTCATTTGAAAGATTCTCTGAGAAAGAAAGGCTTAGAACCATTCAAAGGAGTACGTATAAGCTCCCACTACATGCAGTAAGTGACACACGAATCGTCCATTTTATGATGTCCAAGGCAGCTCTGTCTGCAAAATCCAGTAATCAGCCTCTGCTGTTAAACAAAGTCATTTGAATACTTTGATAGGTACTAAGGCCCAAATGCGGATCCCAAAGCAGACTGTGTGATTCAATTTTTGCAACAAATGTTTAGTTAGCATCTTTGTGACAATTGTAGTAAGAAAAGGGGTACCCACAATTGGTCTATAATTGATATGATGTGCCTGGCTAAGCTAGACTTTATCATAAGTTGTTTAACCAGTGCTACTTCAAGTTGCCTGGAATACTAGCGTCTAATAAAGAGCAATATGCAATTTAGTTGAGAACTAGAACAGCAACCTGGAAATCTCTTTTATAAGGGACAGGAGGCGAGGATAGTCAGGACACTAGTATTCATAACCTTAATAATAAACTCTGTATTGTATCAGAAGCTATCATCTCCATTAGGGAGAAAGTTGGAAAAACTGCAGCTGGGATGGGTTGTCAGTGACCAGCACTGGTTTCCCTCTCTAGGTTCACAATGGGCACATTTACATTTGTCACAAATAAGCTTTGGGCAATGAGGAAATGGTATACAACTGTGGATAGGAGTGTTCACAAGACTACCGCCTCAGCACAGAACAATTTGGGGATTAAGTGCAACGAAAACAAAGTGATGGGTGAGATGCACGAAATAATCACAGCTATGGGAGATCACACGGAGCGGCATTCAAATCCACCATTTTTAACACGCTAGTCTCCTCTAGACAGAGGCCAGCTCTTGGTTTTATGCTTCTAGTTAGTGATGACAAGGGCCCCAAATGGAAATCCATATTCCCAATTATTACTTTCCTTGCTTTAACAAATTAAATGCAACATCATATTTTAGGTAGGGAATAAAGATTTTCTTATGTATGAAAAAAAAATCTAATCGCTGCCCATGGCGCTTAACCCTTCATATCATTTACAAACAAGCAAACCTTCTGCCTGATTGTATTTTTGCATCCTTTCCTTCCGTTTTTTTGTATTGCAGCTAACTACATACTACATGCTGAAATAAGCATGCAGTTGTGGTCTGCGCGTACCAGTCTATACAGTTCGGTGATGCTGATGTCCTCCGGATCCACCATTCCATACTCCTTTCTCGGCACCAAGTCTAGACCCAGCTGTCTGTAGAAGAAAAACAACAATCAAAAATGTTAACTGAACCTCAGACTGATGGTGAATAAGAAACATCTAACATACACTGTGCAGTAAACCCGCCCCGCAGTGAAAAGCATAGTTGGTGAGATATTGTTACTACAGAAGAGTTTACGCCTGCGCCAATGCAGCACTCACCCTACAAATAACCTTTACCCAAGCAATGCTCAAGTGACCAAATGAATACAAAACAATGACACTCGTGTATTTTGGCAAACTCCATTATTCATTGCTCTAAGAAACTACATTTCAGTGGAGTTGAAACAATTTAAAATTCTAAAGAGCAAGGAATAGTGTAGTCAGTTGTACACATAAGTGGTGGCTTGCACAACTAAAATGCTTGTGAATGTTCGTGAACGCAGTACATTGCTCAATGTGCTATTCATGTCTAACTTTAAAGAGATACATTTACCACATTTCTGTGTGGGCTGCTCAGCACGTCCTTTCTCATGCCCCTTGTTCTTCAAAATCATTTCCACGTGCCCCATGACTACAAACGCAGATAATGCTAACAAACTCTAGCTTCTCTTCCATGGGCACTCTAAAGAGTTGAGCACAGTGCCTGTCTCTTTACTCTTTTCAAGACTGCAGAGATTCAGGTACTGTGAGAACACGCTGCAGAAGAGGCGTACTGGCTCTGCAAAAGCTTGCACAGCGATCCAGTGTAGCTGATCGAAGGCAAAGTATGAGAAACATACCAGCACACTATATGGCGAATAATGCAGGTCTCTTTTGTGGAGAATTTGTGCTCCCCTTGCCTCTCGACAAAAATCCTCACTGCAGGCTTCGTTCCTCATAACTGCAGTGGAAGCAGTTTACACAGTTTAGCAATGTCAATGGGTGGAAACGCGTTCTGGGTAAATCTTGGTGTCCAACAGGGAGAGGTCCAGAGTAATGGAGATCAGGAGATGCTGATAGCTCAATGGTTGTACCTTAAGTCCTGCACACAACTAAGGGCTCTGCGAATCGGAGAAACGTCAGCAAGGCTGAAATTCATGTGACTCCTGTCCCTGGGAGCACTGACAGGGCTATTGGATTGCAAGGGACAGTAACTGCTGAAAAGCCACAAATAATGCTAGCATTGCCAAGGTGAGGGGCCAGTGGAAAATCTACGACTGGCTTAGTTTTAATTTCAGGATACTGCCAAGTGTCCAGCTAACGCAGCAGTCAACTGAAGATAATTTGCCCAGCAACAGATGTTCTAACATGCTGATCAGTCACGGGTCAAAAATGTTGACTGCGGGGCGTGGCCTGCAGCGCCATGCTGTAAGCAGCGTTTCTCTGGGGCTCCGGTGCCCGGCGGAGACTCTGGGGGCGAAATATCCTGACCCCGATACTAGATGACCTGCCGGGGGGGTGGAGGCAAACTGCCGGAGGTCAGAAGCAGTCAACCGGATACGCTTTGGGCAGCCTGGGAGCTGACAGATGGCCCAGGCGGGTTAATTTGGCCTTCACTTGAACCCCTAACACTTCACAGCACAAGTGGTGAGGCCAGGAGTGCAGGGAAGAGAGAGGGACCGATAACTGTCCTCTAATGGTGAGACCCAGGGTGGATTCGCGGGACAGTCCTTAAGATTGGGGAAAGAACACACTATGCAGTGACTTTGAGGGGGGCTGCCCCCGTTGTTCCTCATTTTCGCTCCCTCCTCCCCAAACAAGGAAATGGGAAGACAGAAGAAGCACCCAGAGAGTAGCAAGACTGCATAACAGCGAAATAGCCCACACAGATTTGGACCACTGGGAGAAGGGCTTCCTGACACAGGCCAAGTAGTGAATATTAATGATTATTGTAGGAGTCATCACTGAAAGAGTAAGAATAACCTGGATGGTGCCACCTGCTCATTTTAAAAAGGCCCAAGGATTATTCATCAAAGATACTATAGTAACCTAATTTCGTGTGGGAGATGAAAAAAGGGCTGTGTGCAACAGATCTCTATCTGATGGAACCATCAGCCTCACAAAGCTCTAAGATCACTGAGCTTAAGATGAAACTTCCCCTAAGATGCAGGTGCCATTGTTAGAATCCAAATATATGTGTCGCAATATATACTTTCCTATCAAATATATGGCTTGTGATCATACTCTTATTGTGTCATTTGACTAATCAGACTGAATTTAAGAAATTATGATTTCCCAGAAGTGACATTTCTCCACCCCATTTGAAGGTCATTCTAGACCACAGATCACATATTGGACCAGCATCAGCTGTAGGGAAAATCGTGTGAGTAAATTTGATTTTACCGTTGTGTCCGCCAGCCCAGCTTTGAGTTGGGTGGATTGATCCTGTAAAAATATAGTTACAACTGCTGCTTTCATATATATTAACACATGCAGTTTTGCACTTCATAATTGTTGGGCGTAATTGAAATTGCACTAGAATGACATTTGAGAAATCCAAATGCAGATTCTGCTATTCATTTGCAGACAACATAAGGAGGGGTTGCAACAGACCCCTTACTAAACCTTCTTTCTGGTCCCTATGTTACCATTTTTCATATGCCAGGCTAGAGAACATTCAGTACCCATTTTACGGAGATCTACCTCTGAAGGGTGATGAATGTGCCCCCTTCGGGCTCCAGTCCAGCTTTGAGATGCATCGTCCAACAGAGAAGACTTTGCTCTGTTCCTTGTGCTGCGCTGGCTGGATCCATGCCCAGGCCTGTTGGAAACTCTGGAGGAGGCAAGATTGCAGGTGTGGTAGCTGGAAATCCATCCTCAAGCATTCAGGAAAAGGGGAGGCAATCTCCAACCCATTAGGCTGTCAGGCTTGATGTGATTGTTAGTGCAACAGTTTTCGTGGCAAAGGGAGGATTTCTAATGCAACAGCAGGTTCCCCTGACTTAACGGCTAGCACAGAAATAGGGTGCAGGTAACAATAAAAGAAGCAACATCGAAACTCCTGAAAAGGGTAAGAGCTGGAGCATTCAAGCCAAAAAAGAATTCTTGCATGCATGCAATGTCCATCCGGTGTGAACATCTCAGTGGATCAGTAAGCGCTCCTCACTGACCAGTCTCCGAGTGTTTCCCACTAGTGTAAGGGGGAAGACATCTAGCTTTTTAAAATCATAGTTCTAAGATTTAAAACTTCCCTACCTTAATAGAAAGAGAGCAAGATAAACTCACAGGTCTCTTTCTCACTGCCAAAGCCATCTTACAGACACTACTCTGGTACACCTGGTTAAGATGTGTGCCATCATGAAACTCAGATGGACGGTAGCAAGAAAGACTGAAAAGGTGATGGGGAAACTGCTTACAGTACATCTAACCACTGGCAATCACTTGGGCAGCCTTCAATAACCCATCGTTCTTTTGCCTACCATGCCACCTCAGATTGGACCCAGCCACAGGCAAATCAGTCTTGATCCTACTCCAATAGGAACAGTCCAGCCAGAACTGCCGATCCATATCCTCTCCGGAATGTAAGACAAAGACAAGCAGCCTAAGAAGAGTTTTGCCCTGATTGGGGCTCTTCAGTCAGGTGTTACTTGGTTCCAGTGGCAGAGTGAGCAGTTTGGGCTGGACTGTTCCCAAGAGCGGCAGGGTCAAGACTGATTTGCTTATGACTGCCCCAAACTGAGCTGGCAAGGTGGGCAAAGGAACAATGGTTTCGGATGATTGCCAGTGGTAAGACAAATTGCAAGCCTGTCTCCTATCGCCTTTTGTGTGTTTGATGTAAGGCCCAAGGTGGCACGGGTATGCACAGACATGGGTCTGTGCTCACTATGCAACTGAAACTAATCTATTGCTGGCTGATGAGCCTTAATCGGGGAGAAACTGGTCCTGGGTTGCTTGTGTTCTGGTTCAGAAAGTAGCTTAGATACACACAAAAAAGAGTCTGAGGAGGTTTAAAGACCTACAGGGGACGACTCCCCGTTACCACAATACAAAAACACCGGATAGACCCCTCAGTCTGATATGAGAAAGAATGCTGAGGTATCTTTTACAGAACCTTTTCCCTCATCCACCCGAAGGTGGCATGCTTCATCTTAAGGCAACCTCCTCGCATTACGAGCCTGGTCATAATGCAGGCTACAACCTCCTCTCTGAGAGGGAGGAGCTCAGGGATGTTTTCCTTTGTCAGGAAAGTGGTATCCCAAAACCTATAATGAAGCATGGTGTGGTGAAGGGAAAAAAGAAAAAGTGTATGTCAGCTAAAACTAAGGCTGTGGAACAAACTTTAAAGGGACGTCCAGAGTTTAGGACTAAAACAAAGAGCTAAGGCTGGGGGTTATTCAAGCAGTCATAGAACAGTGGGGGTCGACATGTTGCAGGCTTTTACCCTCCATGGAGGTTCAGCGGCTTTCTGCGTGTCCGACAAAAGAATAACAAGGTGGAGTAAATTATCCCCACATACAAAGTAAGCAGTGATTAAACAACACCAGTGGATGGAGTGATTTGTTACTTCGAAATGTAGAATCCAGTAGTCATTATGGTACCCTTTCGAGATGCAACTGAGCACCTGCTGCACCGGATCCAATAGGACCTGGTTGCTACCTTGAGGTTTGCTCTAAGAACAAGGTGCCACTTGGTTACCTGTAATTACAGGTAACATATTGACTAGTGGATTCTGCATTTTAAAGTAACAAATCACTCCATCCATCTGATTATTTCTGTATATCCTAACGTACATACAGTCCACACAACTGTTGTTGTTCGTCTTTTGAGCGTGTGAAAACATGTCTTTTTCTCTGATACGTTCTCTGAGCATTAACCACTATTTAAGAACAAATAATTAATAAATAGTTTACTATTCTCTGCAAGGAACACGGCTGAGTTTCAGGGGAGTGGCCGCAGCTTGTCCCTAGAGGACTGCCAAGAAGTTAAGCCTGTTCGGTGAACATTTGTGTTACTTCACATTGTGTTTAAATCAAATGAATGCTAGAGTGTGTTGAGCTATTCAATTATTTCTACTGCAGTGATTGATGGGGGGATTTAAAATGCAAAGGCCAAACGGCCACCTCCTTGATTTAGAGATTAACAGTCTTAGCAGTCACTGTTCACCCAACTCTGGGGCCGATAATGATGTCAGTCGGAGAGCCTCCGACAAACATCTCCGATTTCAATTCCGACCACCTAAAAACAATGTAGGCGGTTGGAATTGAAATGGGCTGGTCATTCCGGCTGGATTCTGACAGGCTCAAGTCGGCCAGTTGGAGGTCCCAACGTAATCCCAGAGGATGGCGTTTCAGCCATAGGGATTACAATGTCGCTGTCCAACAGGCTATCCATGTCAGGCTTTCCGACATGGAGAGCCCGTGAGAAAGCAACTTTGGGGACACGTAGCAGGGTTTCCATTCTTCCACGGCCTCCGGTTGGGGGCTGAGGGGGAACCTATGGCACCCCCTGTTAATGCCTGCACCGTATGGCAGCCACCTTGAGGTGCCTGCCACGCGGTGCAGGCATTAACAGAATATCCAATTTTTCCATGGGCGCTTGTGCTACGGCTGGTTTACGGCCACAGCACAAGCTCCCATAGAGAAATATGAGTATGCGGTTACATTGTAATGGCAGGGTCGGGACCGCGGCGATGTCGGGCGGATGTGAGTCACAATCTGTGTTTGAAATGAGGTCCCAAATTAAAAATCATGACGAGTTTCATTAAATTCTCACTGATCGGGACGACGGGCTGTTGTGTAGAAGGCTGAAGAGAGATGACTGAAAGTGAAAACCTCTGAATGTTTTTATGATAATCTTTTGGGAAAACGCAAGGCTGCTGAGACAGCTATATCGTACAGACCAAAAAATATGAAAATATTTTTATACGGAATCACACGATAACGTAATATGTACAATATTAAAACTTGCACAGAAATACGACATTGCAATGCAGATCACAAAATGGGTTCGACACTAAACCCTTCAGAGGTCAGGCAGGGTATACCGAAATGATCCACTCAGATTAGAATGTTCAGATGTTGCAAATCATGACAGCGTTATGCAGACAAATACAAAGTCACGCGCTGATGCCATTTTTTTTATTTATTTAGATCAAAGTGCGAAACGAATGGTCAGTCAATTTTACCTCTCGATAAGAAATGCTGATGTACTGTTAAAGCAAACAACTCAAGCGTAGTATCTGCTTTGTGTTTAATTGGATATAATAAGTAGTACGAATTAAGCAATAATCCCACTGGCATATCATGGCACTTAGTCACATTTTTATCAAGCTTTACTGCGTACTTTAAGACGCTTGACCTCTGGTACTTTGTGCACATGACCACCACTGAAGCTTTTCCATCTTGTTTTTCTGTCCGCACTTATCTTATAACGACTCACCTGCCAGAAGCATGCTGTTTATCTGTCACGCGCTTTTATAAATTTTAAATTGCTTTCTCATTGAATGTTTTTTATCTTTCACATTCAATTTTTTTGTACTTTGCCCCTTTCTATCCCCATACAGAGCTCTTCTGAGCCATGCTTTCCACTTTATCCAGAGCTTTAAATGGATGATGAATACGGTATATTTGAAAAGTGTTCCCTGTGCTCGAGACCAGTGGAAAAACATGAAATTTAAAGAGGTACCATAATGTTACCTCCGTTTTTGTAAGGTGAATAAGCTTGTACACTAAAAACCGAGGTGTGATAGGGTAGGGGCGCTACAAAGAAAAAAGTAACACCAAGTAATAACTACCACAGCGAAGAAAAACTTAGTTTTTGAATGGAGCATAAGGGCAGTAAGCAAATAGTTAGGAAAATAGTATACATTGATAAATGTTAATCCCTGTTTTTGTTAACACCCACATCTTTATTGGACTTTTACAGCGACCATCAAAAACCCGCCAGAAGAGGAGCCTCACAAAGGGGTCTTTGGTATACACACAAGCTGACCTGGAAAGTTACCATGTGACAAAGGAGTAAGGAGAGAAATGGAAAATATATACAAAGACTTAGAAGGTCTCTTCCAAAGACTCTTCAAATGGACGACAAATAAAAAATACTGGGCAAATCATCTGGGGCTACTTTTCCTTTTAAGGTCCAATACGAACATTAATCAAATGCATATTGAGTCAGGAACTGCAACAATAATAAGCCAAAATAGCAACATAATGTTTCATCCGTGAAGACAATATTTAAATTAATATTTAGAATGGGGCCTGAATCAACACCTTTAGCTAAACAGAAACAAATCTTTATTTACGACCGTTCTAAGGTATCTTACTTCATAATAATTTATTGGAAAGAACATATTTAGAATGACTTATTGAGATCTGGTCACCACGTGCAAGCACTGAACAATGTAAAACTGTTACACTGACTACTGGAGTGTTTCTATAGCATGTTTGACTGTTTTGAAATCATCAGCAATCTCTCTCCACTACCTGACCCTGGGCCTGCTCAGTACAATCTAACAACGAACATGTGAATGGGGTGGTGGCTTTTCTAAGTCAGTCTGCACTATCAGAGCGCCGGCTGAGAGGCAACAGCTGTGTGTGTATGCACGTACAGACCCCATATCCGATAAACATCTGGACTGACCATCGTTTTGGAGAACATCAATAAATATGTAAGTATGTATATTATCAAAACGACATATTCCGGGGATGAGAGCAACCACAAACTGCCAAAGCCCCTGAAAGAGAACCAGAGCAGGAGGCACAAGACAGCGGGAGAGTGAGTGGGAGGGGATGCCAGTCACCCATGAGAGACAGAGAGAAAGTAAAGAGGATGATGCAGACAACCAGGCAGGGACATGGAGTGCTAGACATGGAGAGTGAAACAAAAGGCCATGAAAAGGAGGAGATACAAGCAGCAATAAATAGATAGAAGAGAAAGACATGGTCAGACATAGGCACCTCAAAGAGACACCGTTTCACACCTGCAGCACTTGACAACTCCTTAATTTATATAAATAACCAAATGTCTTTATTGCTTCCCCCCATGAAACAAGATAACTTTCTTTGTGTCCTGAACCACTTACTTAGTCTTCTAGAGTGTGAAAACTCTTTGTGCCATCGTTCTATGCAGTCATCCTTGCTCAAGTCAGATCATTCTCTAACACCTAGCCCAAACTTAGCTTCTTGTGTTTCCTCACTGTCGTCTTAGGTCCTTTCAAAGCCAAATCTCTTTCTTGTTCACAATTTGTTCCATGCTGTCTGCTAACATGTATCATTCCTTCATCAATGTCTCCACAGTGCAAATTTTAGATCTGCCTTATGCCAAGCCAGTGCTGCTCAATTCCTTTTGACAGTGCCATCTTTTTGCTGTTGGATGAACCCCTATGAGATATGGATTTCCCTGCTTCCTTGTGAGATGTTGATTAGTCTATTGTTTCAAACAAAAAACAGACTCCTGCTCATTGTTATAATGCCACACAAAATACTAATGGTAAGGTAGGTGTCAGTGCTACCGAGGGCATCTGCTTATCGCCTTTGGAAGCAGCATTTGAAGAATTTCCAATTATGAGAATGTGCTGGGTAATGTGTTTAAAATGTATCTTTGCAAGTAAAATTTAACAAGTCACATGGGCAAAACCCAACATTTCCCTTTATCCCCTCAGTTTAATGGGCCTATGTAGCATGTCCAGCAGCTGCTCAAGTTCAGTGGGATGGACTTCAAAACTCCTTCAGAATTATGTTTAATATTACTTGAGGAAAGCTAGTTTGTGGCATTTCAAACTTTACGTTGGGCAATGTCCTGGGTGAGGTACATAAACAATCCACCATTTGCTTGTAACATTTTTGGAAGTTTCAAAGGAGAGAGTCTCCAGGTCTCTTCTTTCCACCACTGCAAGCCGACTATCCAGTTCTGAGTGATGCGTGGGTGACAGGTATTAAAGTAGTATATTTTCCCCCCATCTTATTAAAAAAGTGGAATGTTGGGAGCTCCACTGAAAAAAATGGAGCGCTCCGGGCTTCTAATGGCCGGTAGAAGCCTGGAGCTCCAATATTCCAATGTGCCTTTACAGCTGTTTCTGTGAACAAAAGGCCTCACAATCAAGGATCCTGGGGCGATTTCAATCCCCTAGGGATCCATGAGGCCTTTGATTTACAGATTAGATCATTCTGCCCTCTATGGGTGGAATGTTCTGATAGCCTTAGAACCCTTCGCTGAGGGCTCTACCAGCCATTAAAGGCCCGCTCGAAAGCTGGAGCGGGCCTTTAATGGCTAGGAGAGCCTGCTATGTCGGGCTCTAAAGCTACATTTGAATGTTGAATGAGGAAACGCACTTTCAGAGACACCGTGTTTGATTGAAGGTCAGAAGGTCTTAGATGTGCCTGATCACGTTTCAATCTTAGGTGGCCACAACAGCCATCTTTATCATTACTTCTACCTTGGGAAGTTTGCATTAATGCATTGGCACAGTCAAACTTCAAACTGTACTTTTTGTGACACTCCCCCGAACCTTTTTTTTTTCAACCATAACATATGAACAATGAGTAATAATATCTTAATATGGTAAGTGTTTAAAAATGAAACTGATAGAGTGCACAATAGTGCTATATAACCAAAGGGGGTAATGACCTGGAAGGAAATAACAAATAAGGCACCAAAAGCCAATAAAAAGGCAATGGTTTATAAATAAACAAAAAAAATACATTGAGGTTAGGCACGTTGCAAAACATGTGGACAATGGAGCAATAGCCTGCCCAGTGAGAATATTAGTAGTTATCCTCAAACTAAACCCATCTCTAAACCCGACCTTTGCATCACTGACTTTTATCAAGCTCCCACCTCTGTATTCAACCAAAGGCCAGGTTTCCTGAGATTAACAGTCTTCTCATCGCCTTTTATGAACCTACCGATGGAATATTAAACGCTATACCAGCCATCAAGAATTACCCACATTGTCTGAAAAGGCTGCAAGTCAGCATAGGTTTGCTATAGAAATACCTGAAGTACATAAATACAAAAATATAATATCTTTAATAAAGCAATGTATTCATTTCTCACGTGATGCTCGAAAGACGGTAAAAGAGGCCTGGCACAAGTTGGTCCACTGAGTCCTTTTGAATCTATATTTCTACATTATAAAGCTGGGTGTGAGCGGCAGTCTAGATGCCTCCGTGGGAGGAGGCGAATTTGAAACAAGAGCCTAACTAAAAAGCCACACATGTTCAATACCTTCAGAAAGGCCAAGACTTCTGAAGGATTTTAGCCCGCATCCCATCCAGTTCTTTTTTTTCTTGCTCCACGTCTCATTCAGGAATTATGGCAAAATATAAACATTATTTTATATCCTCACTCTCCAAGCTTTATCTTTGAATACGTCCTGCATTTTCTCCCACAGCAGGTATCCAGTTGTGATACCGCTTAACATGTAACTCAAAAAATGAACATCTGGGGGATGAATTTAACACCCCTGTGCAATGCATTTAAGCAGAACACATTTCCAGAAGGGAAAAATCACTTCAAGTCCATAGTTTAAGACAAATGCTCCTAAGGGGCGGTGGTAATTCAATCAAAATGGCGTACTTCAGACGTCTCAAGTTATAAATCGATGCCAGACGTTTTCATCTAAACCACGATCATTGAGCCACTTCTCTGTCTACCTGTTGAAAGTACCAAGGATAAAAGGGAAACCATTGCTCTAGGTACCAGCTCCACGATCTTGGACCACCTCCCCCTATACTCCAACAGCTATTGAGACTACATATTTTAAGGAGAAAGAATGATGAGACACTGATGCTCCTGAAGTTCCATCTATCATCGTTATAATTATGCAGGAGTGTAAAGTCTTATTATACAATGCATCATTTTCAAGAAATATTATTTTACATATCCATCAAGAAGCAAACCCAATTTGTCGATGACCTTGCATATTCTACTAAGGAGTTTAAATTGTTTATGATGGCTTAATATAGGAGGGAAATATTGTGGTTAAAATCATCATATTAAAAAAATGTAAAATATAGACCGAGTCTCCAGCCTTTTCTGTAAGAAGAGCTACTTAGGTTCTAATATTAAGTGTGTTGTCGTAGTGACCACATCAGATAATATTGCATTGCCAGCCATCATAAGCATGTTTATTATCCAGCAGTGATCACCTCAGTGCACCAGGCATTGATGCCAGCAGTAATGTGAAAAATGCTTTAAAACTGTGGAATGCCTCTACCTGCATAATATTATTATTATTATTATTATTATTGAGGTTTTGTAAAGCGCATAGTAACCCGTAAGTATCCCAGCGCTAAGACCAGGACATAACATACATACATACATAACAGCCATAACTGCAATGCCCGGGTAGTAAGTTAATAATATTAGTAATAGTTCTTCACACCACATGATTTATCACTCAAATGTCAGCTTTAAACATTCAACCATTTATTTGCAGACATCAGGTTAGGAGTTCTGAAAATACGGAAATTCTTTTCTGGAAAAACACACTTTTCAATTTTGGTATACATATACTGAATCAAACAAGCAAAAACTTCTTATTTAGCAGGCTAGGTTGCACACATGAGACCTACTTCCAAATAGGTGGAGAAGTCGGATATAGACTGAAAACATTTTTAAAAAAGTTGTAAGAGAATTCATTTTACCCTGTAATTGTATGAAAGAGAATGAAGACGGGAATTACTGAGTATGGTATTACAGGCAGAAAACGTATCTTGGTAGATTTTAAAAATAGACAAGGAATGCACTCATTTTTATTTTTTTAAACAGCACTAGATGAAACAGGCATTTTTTGAAGGAACAAGGAGTTAACAGAGAACGAGACTCTTGCAAGGTAACCCATTTTTGGGTGACCAACCCCAGTTTGAAATTTTTGGGGGGACTCATCCGCTGGTGATTTTGGAACGCTAACACTGGAACACTGTTATCCAGTGCCCAGTATATGTGCTCTGACCCTAAAACATGTTGAAATTGGCTAACAACCCTAGTGGAGCATTTAACATTCCTAAAAGGCCATAGTATATGGTGCAGAAATACCTCCATGTCAAGGAAAGTTAAATGCCACTTGTGGACTGCAGCACCTATTGACCCTTCCACTACAGTGGTACTAAAACATGACTCCAGGCCTACTCTGTGTAGCCTGACTGTGTAAAACCTACAGAGTAAACTTAAAAAAATAACCCTTTTGAGAGGCAAAGACCCTCCTTTTAAATATTAACAAGTCACTCCTGTGGAGGCCTTGTAGCACACAAGACAGTGTGCACGGAATTTGAAAATGAAATATGTGGGAAATGGATGCTACCATGAACCTAGAGCTATTTTCACTTTGGGAGGCCCAGCCATCCTATGTAGAAAACCACAGTGCAGATTAAAATAGTATTAATACTATATCAGAAATGCTATCAGCTAGAAAAATAATGTAGCCACTATTTTTTTTTTGTTTTTAAAAATCCAAATCAATGGGGGTCAGATGTGTTATAAATATTCAGGGAAGGCAACTTTTAGAAAGTTGCATTTTCCCTCCCTGAGTCTTCAGAAGGCTAATCGGCATTAGCCGCTGACAGCTAGTCAGGCTATACTTGTCTTAAATGCGGTATGACAGAGGTGAGTTTCCTCCCAGGAGCTATGCAATAGGTCACTTTGGTTGACACGTTAATCTCAAAAGACAGAGATGACTTCTTTGAGCTCAGCAGAATATTCAGGCTGGGGGTTCTGCGGAAGCACCGTGTAGAGGCAAAAGTGTAAAATACTGCCTGACAGGTCAATCTAAGGCACATGTAAAACTTTTGCGCTCTTGAAAGAAATCAAACAGGACCCAAAAACAACGATTGTATACCTCCTGGCTTGTCACTGAGAAAGAACTT
Source organism: Lissotriton helveticus (assembly GCF_964261635.1). Taxonomy (NCBI): domain Eukaryota; kingdom Metazoa; phylum Chordata; class Amphibia; order Caudata; family Salamandridae; genus Lissotriton; species Lissotriton helveticus. The sequence goes on along the minus strand of NC_136057.1, from coordinate 807,685,896 downwards.
ACTTTGTTTTACTAAAAGCCAGTCATGTGAGTACAAGGCCTGATACAAACTGGATTTTAGTGTTAGATGTGGGAGGACACGTGAATTCCCTAGGATATGCCCAGATACACCCCCCACCCTCTGAGCCCAAATACAGCGTGGCTGAATACTTTGATTAACTTGGCATTGCCCAAGGTCATGTCGTTTTTTGCCTGTCTTCAGTAAAGCAAACAAAAACAACTGAAAAAGTGTGATTGGTGCCCCTGGGAACTTTAACCCCATTGATTATGGAATGCCAATGAGACTTACGAACTCACTACCTAGGGTCAACCATAAATGTGGCGTCCCATAGCCCCAGACTTATACTCAGAACACTTTCTGGACTAGTGGAATATAAGACCAGGACTGGACCTTCTCCCTATTGTACCCAGGACAAAGAAGTTGACTCCAAGGGTCAGTTGGCTGACCTCTTGTGTGGCTACATGGACACAAACAAGTTGCAAGAGGCCTTTTCCTAGAAATGCCCAGATAACCAGTAGGAACTGGACCTAGACTGGACTTTGAAGTTGACCTGAGATCCTGGAGGCCTTAGAAGTGTACTCCTGTGGTTGTTTGTGCACCATAAGGAAGTTTGAAAATCTTTAAAAACTTTTCCTCCAGAGCTTCAGTGGGACTTGCCTGAAAACTTTTTAGACCAGCAGTTCGAATGTGTTCGATTGAATTTCAGCTTCATCCTGCTCAGGGCACCCAGCATCTATGAAAAAACGACGAAATCTCGTTCTGCGTAGGGACTTAAAAAACATTCTGCTAGAACTCTCCAAACCTCTAGAGGGACTAACCTACTTCAAGCATCCGGCGATGCTACAATTTTCAGTGGCAGCCTGCTAAGGGCAGATCTTCCCAAAAAGAACAAAGTCCCTTTCTGCGTTTAGACTTAGAACGTTTTCAAGCTGTAAGACTTTCAGCATGACCGATCCACTTTATGTATATGTATCCGACCAGGGCTCTATCACGGTCACCTTCATATTGCACTTATGTAACTATCTACTACAATCATTAACTATCATAGGTGCTGTTCGCTTCTTAGCGATATTTTCTCTTAAAACTTTACAAATTCAAATCCATGGATCCCTTATTAGAGTTTTGTAGTTTTGGTATAATTTGACTCATTAAATTATTCTCTTAAAATTACATTTTTGTGGAGTTTTATTTTGTTTTGTGTGACTTTTTCTACTGTTTGCACAGCTTAAATACTTTACACACAATAAAAATATGTTAAAAAATACTTTACACCTTGACCTTGATTTAAGTTTGACTGCTTTGAGTCAATTTACTAAGGTTTGAGTACAGGTTTACTTTACTTAATTTGTGTGGTATCTAGCAGGTGGTCACCTTATCCTTTGAGGTGGACAGCTGCCTATCCCGTCAGATAACAATCCACTTTCTCAATGAGACATTGTGAGGAGGCTATGAGGTCAGCAAAAGAAGCTTTAGTACGGGCGGAACTCCATAGTGATAAAAACGAGACCCCACACAAACAGGGACAATGTTTTTCAAAACAAGGCTCAAAAGAAAGGAGAAAGGAGGCAGGGGATAAAAGAGGAGAACATACAGAGGGATATAATAGGTGTATTATGGAGGAAGGGGGATGATGTAGCCATGTAAAAAAAAAAACAATGGAGGAAATAAGTTAGGAAACACAAGAAAAGAATAAGGAGACATTTTTGAAAAAGGGGATTAGAGGAATGGAAACAATAAATATTTAACATACAATCTTTATGATGTAAATTGTGTTACACATTTGGAAATCGTTAGAAAAACATAAGGTTTCGTTATTTTCGCAGAACAAGGCCGGATATAGGGTTCAGATATTTTAGTTCTCATTATCTCAAGTATAAAAACTGACTGCTTAACCTTAGGTTGTGTCAAGTTGGTGATATAAAATTAAGTGAATGTGGCATCTGGCCAAGAAAGAGACAGTGAGTCTGAGTTTCTGAGACTGAGACCTGGGGTGAAAGCACCATTTAATATACAACACAATCGTGAGTAGGAGCAATTGAGGAGTGTATAATATGATACTGTTTAGTTACTGAAAGAATTCTTACATGGGGGGGTCTTGATTTTTCAGACCATAGGGTAAATTCTGAAAGAATCATGATGTCTTTACCAAGATGTTGTAGTTCGCTCAGCAGAGTGAACAATGTAAGTAAACACGGTCTGATGATAACTGTTCCTCAGAACAAGGCTGCATGCAGTAAGGTCAAAGAAGGCTGCAGGCTATATATAAGAGCAAACTCAACATTTACATGTCGCTGAGTGAAGGCGGACTAGACCAACTTCTCTTGTTCTGTTTATGCCAAGTTTGGTAATCATGAGCCAGGATGGTGTCTGGTTGTTAAAGATTCCATAGTAGACTTTAGCATCATAATTAGTGTCTTATGGCTAATCAGGTGTTAACTTTTCCTTTAAAAAAGTGGAGCCGCGGTGCAGGCTTGCCTTGAGTCCCTACATTACGTTTAATTCCTTTGAAGACATTAATACAAAAAGTATATTCCCATTCCTTGTTGTTCACTTGGTCGCTGCTCCAGTTGAATATATGATGATACAACGAATTCCGTTGCAACGCATGCCTTTACCACGCATGCGTTACAACGGAATTCGTTTAGCACGCATAAACCTTTCACCGACTATTTGCGTGGTGACGTCATACGTCGTGAAGAGAAAACGGCATTTTTTTACCGATTTCTCTTAATCGACTGATGCCGACGTGACTTAAGGTGAGTTGTTTTATTTGGGGGGGGGAGACCCCCCCAAGCCCCCCCCCTTTTTTTTTTTACTTTTACCACATATGCCTTTACTAAAACATCGTAGTAAAGGCATGCGTGGTAAAGGCATTAGTTGTAACCACGCATGCGTTGTACTGCATGCGTGGTTAAAGATTTCGGGGAAACGGCTTCGTTGTAAAAGCCGTTTCCCCTCCAGTTTAGCATTACTTGACTTTACAATGCACATCTTCCAACAATCCAGTAATGTTATTTAGTTCTCTGATGTTAAGTATGGTCGTAAGTTGTACTACTATTTTATGGTTCAAACTGGAATGTTCAGGCCTCTTCAAAGGTGATAACACTGATACAGAAGAAAAGAAAAATGCTATGGCCAACTCCATCTGCCTGCTGTATCCGAGATCTGTTTTGCTCTTGGTGATATTGGTTGCAGGCTCTGCGCTATCTACTGTGGCCCAGCCCTCAGTTTTCGATGACACGTTACTGCTGCATGAGCACAAAGCCTGCTGCAGTGCCAAGGATGCCATGGCCATATCTAGCCACGTGAGAATTGCATTAGTCCAAGAGGGCTTGAGATTTGGCCACCTAATTTATTTACACAGGTGGACTGGTATATCTCAGAATGACTTGTCACTTTAAGACACTTTTGCACAAGAGGGACCTCTTATATAGGGAAGATGGAGTTAGGCGTACATTGGCCGTGAATGGAATTTAAGATGTCATGTGGATTATCGATCAATCTTTGTACATGTAAACTTTAAATTGTATTTCTTTGTTTTTACAGATGTGCCCCTGACGAAGGGAAGCTAGTACCGAAATGCAATGGGCTGATGTTATTCTTTTTTTTATCATTGTATGACTAACAACTGAGTTGTCTGCTGTATATTGTAAGGCTGATATATGTACAGTGCTATATATTCATGAAAAGAAAAGTGAAGCCAAAATTCCATGATTGGAATCAAGAAGGATTGTATTAAAATCTTTTGTAAAATGTGAATTTAATTTAATTTACTTTTGAGATATTCGTAGTGCGTACCTCTGTCCAGCAGTCTGCTGGCCCTATTTTTCATATCCAGCCACTGGCAGATTGCACCCTAAAACTGTACAGCCTTTGCTTTATTTGCCTATTCACAGCCATGTTCAGAAAGTACTTTCTAAGTAAATTGTTATGATCAACATACGCGGCGGAGCTCCGCTACACAGGTATTTATCGGATACAAAATACAGCAGCAATTTTATGTTCAACTTGAATCATGTTTCTAAGGGCCTGTGTTGGACTGAAAATCTTACCATGTTTGGAGGAAAGGCTAAATAAGGAGGAGACTCAACTGCCTGAGGTTCGTACACCATATGGATAGTACGTGTGGAAGAATAATGGGCAATGTATGCAATTTTAGACTCTTGTGCAAGTTTAATATTCATCTTGCATTTGTCCAAAATATAGCAGTGGATTTCGAGCCAGCACTGTGAAAAATGACTAAATTAGGTATACATAAGCGGCGTTCATTTATGTTCACCACAGCCACTGTTGAAAGTAAAGTGAAAATCGTGAAACAGTGGCCACGCCATCTTGTCCCTTTTTAGGCCCCTTCATACACGTAAGTGGCAGCCATTTTGTGTGTCATAGCCTCTCTGCCCACTGCCAATAGCCTGCGCGTCTCTCCCCCTCACTCCCCGGCCTCGCTAGCATCTCCCCGCACCCCGATAGCCCCCGATCTCTCCTGTTTTGGGCCATAAACGCGCCTCTAGCGCGACACTGTCTCCGAGCCACATCCCGTGCTGAACCCCTCCACTCTTTCATCTCATTCATAGAACAGGCCCTTTGATAACTTCTTCCTCCCTGCCCGATTGCCCGGCCTGATCCCAGGCCATCACCTAGCCCAACAGATGCAGTTTATTGCCCCCTACAGTAGGACCTCACCTCACATCAAAGGAGCGGGGATTAAGCAATGCCTTCACACCCCTAGATCCGACCGATCGTCCGCATTCCTGTTCCCAGCGGAATGTCCAGCTGCGCGATAGCCATCATGCTGAGATTTGGGTGGGGACCCCTACTGTAGATATGTGTGAGAACGGGCCTGAACCGGGGATTCCAAAGATGCCTTTTTCGTACTTCAAAGCAATACCACGGATGTCATAAATGTAATAAAGCCATAAACCTGTGTATAAGAGGTCAGGCCTCAGAGATGCGGTTAGAGCACCTCGAGAAGATACCCTGTTGTCTGATTTGACGTGTTCTGATTCCGTCGGAATAAACTCCTGTTTCCTGCCTTCAGCCTCCAGCGCCTGCCTCTTTGTTTGGTAATATTGAATGGTATGAGAAGCGGCTAACGCCGGGCAAATACTGAAGGGTTCTTGGTCGACTTCGATTCTGCCTTTTTACAGCACAACACTTGCAACATGGGAGAAAAATAATGTAAGAGTGATGATCTAAATTGGATTTTTACCGAACTATTGTCCAAAGACTAAGTTTGAGGTTTTAAACAAACATCATCTTATATGGAGCACCTCCTTATTTGCATGAGATAGAGGAAAGGTATTATTTTGAGTGACCGAAGAGATGCGCCTTTCATCGGGAATTTAAATACAGGAAACCAAAAGGCTCCAGATATACATGTACAAAATGGTTTTGATCAATCTGGCAGTAAATGTGGCAGCAAGAGTATTGCCTCAGGGGTCAGGCTGTCTTCCCAAAAATACACCTAAAATTACCAATCTTGCTGGTAAGTGGAGACAGGGGATAAAGAAACGTATTAGTGACTACTGTGTAGGTCTGAAACTCACATAATTCAAAAGGTTTGGGTTCCCTCCGTAGTGAAAAACCATGTAGCACTCAAAGTGTAACATTCTCACAGCCAATAAGTTACACTTCAAAGCCCAGAAGGCGCTGAACATTATCACATACCTATAACAGAAGTGCAGTGATTGAGACTTTGTTCAGTCTTAGGATGCTCTCACTCGTACCAAAACTGCAGGTTTCAAAAAGCTATGAAGCTTATTTTGAGGGGAAAGAACTGTAAAAGATTCCATTTGAATGTCCAGCTTTATAGATATTGGCTGAGTGACTGCTGCATTGATCTGAGACAGACGCACTGTATTTGGGCTCTGGCTTGGTCTCCTCTCACTCTAAACCTTCTTGATCCTGAAAAGACTCTTCACAATGAGCTCTAACTAACTAGATCTACAGCTACAAATGTCCACAGAAACTCTACCCCAGCAGCACCAAATGGGAGAAATAAACAGTCAATTGATCCAACAGCCATGAACCAAACTTTAGTTTAAGTAGGTGCCTTCTCCACCTTTTAGGTTCCAACTACAGACAGAATGTTGCCGTCTACAGTCGAAAGACCTATAGCAGAAAACAACAATACTTCAGCGGGCTTTCTGTCACCCCACTGTTTAAAATTGCATGGCTTTCTTGTCAATCTAATTTGCTTGCATCATAAATGATGGCCTTCCTTCCTCTTCTTGTATATGTCCCTTCCCTGGAGAATATCTTCTTTACCATCTTTTTGACTGGATGACGTGTATCCTTCCACACCAGAAAACTACTCTTTTCTTTTGTTTGTAGCACAACATGGTAGTGCGTGTGTTTCCTTGGTGTGCACGTTTCCCTTAGCTCCCCCACTCTGCATTGCTCCCATGTGTTGCAGCTACCCCTCAAACCCATGTACCCAGTGTTGCTCCCATGTGACTCCCTGCTCTCTTGTTGGAGTTCAGTTTTACCCTCAAACAATTGCCGCCCCAACCTCTTCATTTCCACCCTCATCTTCACGTGCCTCTTCCTGCCATGGGAGGAAGTAGCAAGGCACCGGATGTTAAAGTTCTGTTAAAATAATGCAATTACGCTGCAGGATAACACAAACACCCCCGCTGCAGGATCTGAGGGAGACCACCCTGTTGGCCAGGAGACCTACTCTCATCTCAGTTGGTCTTCATCGCCCCCAGCCCAACAAGCCTGTTCTCTGCTTCGTGTACTCACAGCCGATTTTTCAGTAGAGCACTAATAAAGTTAGTGCAGCGGCCTTAGAAGTGTACCTTTCGGTTCGACTTTGGAACACTAAAACTCTAATGCAGCTGGACACACAAAACTTTAAAAACCACAGCTGTACAAGGCCTCAATCTTTGATCGGGGATCAACTCTACGGCAGTCGGGCACACGACTTTGCAATCATAACTTCTACTAACAGCTGTTTAATGCAGTCCAAAAACAAACAGAGCTCTCAGGTTCCACATATGCCTCACTCAGCCACTCCAGTTTTCTGAATGTACACATCTGTACGTTTCGTCCTGCTTATGCTATTGCAGAATTAGAAGTGAGAACACCAGAATCAGAATGCAAATTGAAAACCTGGACTGGAAGAGCTGCATAAGCACAGAATATATAAATCAGAAAAAATGTAAGCTCTAAAGAAAATCGCTGTTGTAACTGCCAAACAATGCCTTCTTTGCCCTGTGCCATATGGTAGGAAGAAAGACATCACAGATTAAAAATATGTAAGCACTTTTAGACCAGATCACTTAAGCTCTACTAAGCATCTGAACGTGTAAGCATGTGCAGGTTTATACTCTGACCCGATAGATTGTTGCATGTTATCACCTGCTTTCCCCTGCAGATTGTACTTTCCTCTGACAGAGCCACGTTTTCAATGTATCAGATTGCTGCAGGTCTATGTTTGACATTTATATGTTTTATGTGTGACGGTTTATGCTGCATTGAGCTAAGCTTATGTTCCTTCCTAATAAAAACAACGTTGGTGTCCACCATGTTGGATCGGTAAATTGAAGAAAAGAAATGCATCGTTATGCATGTACGAGAATGCATAGTGGTGCTGGAGCTACGGCAGCGCCATGAATCACATACGCATGCAGCAGCCCACACTTTTATTATTTTTTTATTTGCTGCTGCTGTTCAGCATCAGCAAAAAGGCATTGTTAAACGGCAAAATTGTTGAAAAGGCTTTGCCAATGCTTAGTCAATTACTGCTAGGGTTCTTCGTTGGAGGAACCTCGCCAAAATTTTACGAGGAAGTGAAGCCGGCCTTTGCAAACACATGTGGTCAGCAGCTACTGGAGTGATTGAACACCAAGCATAGTGCGGTTGGCCCCTCGCCACGAATCAGAGGGTTCCTGTGGTCTTTTGGGTCACTGCCAATGGACCCAGAGGAGGTAACATCAAACACAAGACCTCTTCCTTTCTATTTCTGTGGTCCATCTGGGATAGATTTTAAAAAAGGACAGACAGACTGTAATGCCGAAACGCTGTACTCGCCCAAACATTCAAGAGGAGAATATGAACCCAAGATGTGACGCACCGCCTCTGCTACCGTTTGAAGGTTCTCTTCTGGATGCATTTGCAGCTTCAGAGGTATTGTGCCAGCCAAGCACTTCCCCAGCTTCCATTCTTCACTTGTAACATATGGTCGAGGACAGCGTGACCCAGATTGCGCAATGCGAGGATCAAACTCCAATGTGGGAAGATTTATCCGTGATATTACGTCTCATCAGCATTTAACTCTCGCACATTGCAGAGAAAGGCAAATAAAGCCATATTGCAATCTTGCCTGATGCAAAATGCATCCACATAGCACAAATGAGCACTGGCGTTGCGCACATTTGAAGGCGTGCTGAAAAACCCCTTGTGTGGCGTATGATGCTGGCAAAGCAAGTGTATGCTCGTGAATTTCTCTTTCCTTCCTCCTTCACTCTGGCTGGCTCTACCCAGAGTACCTCACTGAGTAGGACCTCTCATCTGAAGAGTGACTAACAGCACTTTCCATGGCTGCGTCTCTCCTGTGCAGCCCTGTGGGTCACTCCCCAAAGCTCCTAGAGGAGCCACCACACTGAGATCACGTGCCCACACGGCTGCCTCTATGCAATGCATGCCTGGGGGATCCTCACCTATAGCTCCAGGGGGGTTATACAGCGAATCCACCACAAATCCTGTATCCAGGGCAGGCCGCAGGCTGCTCCTATATCACTCCTGTGTGGATGCAATAGACCCCCTCAAGCAGGTACAACAGTAAATTAAGGTAAAGTCCATGTGTTCTGTCTCTCACTCTTTAAAACACAAAGGCACAGAGAATTAAGACCGAAGAGCTCCACCCTAGTCACTCATCAATGACACTAAAACACTCTACCAGTAGGTTACATGGTTATTCACCGCTTTTCCAACCAAGCACTAACACAGCTGCCAAGGATTCAGATTTCCATAAGTGACATTTTCATAATTTCAATGTAATTATGAGTGACATTTTAAAGAATATGAGTGACACTTTCTCGTGAGCGACATCAAGCAATGAAGACGAGGGAAACATATAAATATTACAAGTTACACCACAGAGTGAGGCTCAGGCATGCATAGGTAACAGCCAGGCTATATTTTATTATGTCACAACTAGTTTATGCGCCTCATCCCTAACAAAAACCATTACCCCGAGCTGAGCTGTCCTCCCCAGTTGGCAAGTGGAGCCACTTACTGCCCAGCCCTCAGCAGGCACCAGATCACACCAGCCGCAGACAGCCTCTCACAGAGCTACAGGCTTTGCTGACAGTGACCTCCAGCTCAGCACTGAAAGTAAAGTAGTTGCTGTGGGACTCGGTCGACACTGAAGGCAAAGATGAGGGTGAGGGACCCAGAACCAGTACCTGGACCTCAGACTCTAGATCTTGTCCCTCCCAGCACCATGTTTGTGTTAACACTGACAGACACTCAGGGGTGGCAACTGGTAACTAACTGTCTACTTACTCTGATCATCAGCATGACTGGCACGTCAGCGGCTTACACTGCAACAAGACAAAGCTGTCTCAGGCCGCGAGCGAGTCACACCCCACGCAATCTGCCTTAGGCTTCAGTCCAGGCTGCCAGGTAGTCCTCTGTAAGTCCTTCCAGCCGGCGCTACAAACCATGACTTACCCGTCCACTGCACTCATTCCCTCGGCTGGCTCGGAAATTACAATTGAAAGTGGCGGCCTTGATTATATTAGACCACAGACGAGCGTGGGAGCCCGGCAGGTCACGTGGGAGCAGCAGCAATGTGGACTGAGCTGCGGCATGATTGCGGATGGTCTTCCTCACAACCAAACTCCCCGCTCAGGCAGCGCTAGCCAGCAGGACCTGAGGCGCCCTCTGGAGTAACTGTTGGGCTGGGCACTACTGACTGACTGGTGGGGCCGTGCGGCACCACCAGTACTATCTAATGATACATTGTAGCTCATCTGGGAGCAGTGAGACCACAGGCAGCTAGCTGCAGCCAGCTGCCGTACACTGACTGACACTATGCCTTATGCGTGACAATGCATTTCAGTGCCGTGATGCGGAGCACCACACTAAAATTTAGAATGCATTAGTCTAGCGCCTGATGAGTGGTACTTGGCAGGACTGCACTACGCACTTTGCATCGTGCTACCTCTCCACTTATGTGCTGTGTGTCTTGTCAGGGGCATGAAGCACTTTATACATACAGTTGTAATTTGTTGCAAAGGCATCAGTAAAGGTACTTAAGCTATGTGTTCTAGAGTACACTACTGACCACAAGGAACTAGAGTCGAGTTTGAGCATTAAGGGGCACACCAAATCCACATTTCACAATCTCTTCTTTCAGTTGTAAACTAGTCCTACAAGTTTGGTTTTCATCAATTTCCGGCAACATATAGGATCCCCTCTCATTAAAAGTATGTGTAACTGGCATTCCAGAGTTTGGACCTGGCACTCTCAGGGCCTGATTCGTGTATTTCTACATGCAGTCAGTCAGCTGGCTGATCTAAGATATCTCAATGGGATGCAGAGGGTCATATTTAAAGTGGGCTCTTCTGCATTCAGCACAATACTTTGAATCTAACCCTGGCTTCGGCTGGGAATCAGTGGACTTCTTTAAAGCTAACTTTAACATAATATTGTTTGTTTGCAAAATCTCAAGGTCTGCAACTCCAAAATGGCATTTTGGTACATATTAACCCCATTATGCATGTCGGAGAAAAATTGAGACCAACAAAATGGGCTTACCACCATATATGGAATCTCAATTATGATGGGGCATGAAGGGGGCGTCCTCCTTAATTGATATTCGGTATAGTTTGTATCCACAACTTCAGAGGGGTCTACCACACGACATGCGCCTGTTTCCAAGCTTAAAAAACGTGTCTTTCAGAGAAAAAAAAACCAAGAAGATACACCATCTGGCGCCACCAAGTAGTATTAGCTACCTCTTCATTAAAAATCTATAAACAAATGTTGCAACACGAACAAGTGAACTGAAAAAGCACAGGGTCTGGGTAAGAATGCCTCGTCTGTGCCTCCCTTCTGGCAGCCTGGTCTTCTGGTCAACTCCATGTGCTTTGCGATAGATGAAAAAATGAGTCAACAGAAGAAAACAGAAATGGTTCTCATCTAACCATATTGTTGTAGTATGGACAGTTGTATCAGGAAGCCACAGATGTGACTCCAACATGAGAAAGCCCTCTCTCCCTGATCCCCCACATTGCTTAATTACTGTGCCTTGATACTTACTGGCTATTGAAGGGCTAAAGTTTAAGGTATTTTTCAGTTGTTTTCCAAAGCTGACCTGCACATTTTACCGCCCATCTCACTTACAACTTGGAGTATGTCTTCTATTCACACTCAACAATTTGAGAATACTTTTTGGATAGACCCTCTGCTGTGAAGCCTCTTTAGGGCTACATAACACTCCCAAACGTTGAAAAGCACCTCTACAAAAGGGAAGTTTCTCATCCTCGTTTCAATGATCCAGACCCTACATAGTACCCCATATATGTGAGGCTCAAATAAGATTGCTAACTACCTGGTCAGAAACCTTGTTCATCTAGTTTGTCTTTAAGCACTTTGACTGCGGCTTAATTCATCCCCGTAATCAACCTCCAACTTTGAAAATCCTTACATTGCTAGAAACACACAAAGCTCTGAGTAAACGAGGCTATTGGAACACCTTCGCTCACTACTTATCCAGCCTGACTTTTATGTTTTAGCGGAAACCAGAATCGTATATATTGCTTTGGGTAATGTGGAAGGGATGATGCTTGTCCCGTTTCTGTTGTCCTTGAAAATGGACGCCATAAAACTGAAATAATAGGATTTGCCTTTTTTCCACTACTTAAGGTGTTTTCCAAGGTCTGACTGTGAATATTCACTGCAACAATATGTGGCTTTCAAAATGTGATCCTTCTACTCATGCCGAAAACTATGCTAGTCCTTCTTACTAGCAACCTTCTCAGAACTGTCACATTATGAATACAACAAATCATCGCATGTTCCAAAAAGTGGCATTGATTTCCCGTCATGAAATATTTTGCAGCCCAATTTCAAAACTGGGTGTCCCACAAGCGGCTGCATTACTTGACCCCTTTCTGCTTCTGGGCCTTTTTTATAGGCCTGGGCGGTGAACTCCGCTCCGTTCGAGTGCAGAAAACTCCGCTTAACGTATTGCAGCGGAGTTTTTCACAGTTCGCGCTCACGAACGGTAAGTTTGCGAGCTGCAGCTCGGGTAGAATTTCTACCCAAGAGGCAGAAAGACCAGCGCGAACAGCAGTTCGCACTACACTCTGCACTTGCAGCACTTCGCTGAGTTTTTTTTGTAACTTTGCAGAGTTCCGCGAAGCAAAACTCTGAACTATGCCCAGGCCTGCTTTTTTTACCATGTCAGGGTACCCTTACCCATTCACTGCGCTCAACCACACCACATTCGCAACTGGCTCACAGTTCCACGTGAAAAGAGACTACTGTCACATATTCTGTAAAAACATACACTCCAAAATATAGACTTCCAGGATCTCAAACTTACATAGATATTTCCCAACAAAAATGGCCATCTGTTTTTTTTTATTCCTAAAGTACAGTGTAATTTCCCATACTTGGTGTGCGTGCTTGACAATGGAATTGGGTGCAAGTTAAAATGTATTTGAAAACATATCTATGTTAGTTCAAAACATATTGAGTTTGTATTGGAGTGTGTTTTTAGAAAAATGATTAGGGATAGAGGGCTTGATTTAGAATGTGGGGGACGGACGGGTATTTCGTCACAAATGTAACGCTATTTCATCAGACTGATTACAAGCGCATTTCCATTATAACCTAGTACACTTGTAAGGTGGACAAGCTATACGTGATGTTTGAGACGGAGTACCTGTCCGTCAAACTCTAAATCAAGCCCCGTGGTGTCACTAGCTACACTTCCACATTACTCTGAAGCACATTGTTGTAACAAAATTATATTACCGAACTGCTTTATAAATGCCACAAGGCGTCTGCAGCAGAAGAAATACAAGGCCACAGTACAGATGCAGTGTCACAACGCTGACCCTTTGCATAGCCACAACATTCAATTAAATATGCTTGTGCGAGGTCTCACTTTCACCAAACTCGAGGATATTCACTTTAGTGACCTCGGGGACAAGACTGGATCACCCCGGCTTGCATTCTGCGACTTTCAGGTCGGACATAGATTTATGCAGCAGGTGCATTAGCCAGCAGTGGCATTTTACACTACACATTCAGTACGCCGTGTGAGAGGAAGGAATTAAAGAGCTGATGGCGTGCAAAAAAGGTAAAGGGAAGAACTGGCACAGAGCATAGTTCGGGGGAAGCAAGCGTAGAAGCAAAGAATCGTGCAGGGGGCCTCAGAACCTCCACTTACATTAAGCTTTGGTGCGGTGTCGTAACCAATGCGTGTTTTTTTGGTATGTGTTAATCTTGTTAAAATCCAGTGGAAATGCTGGCAACGTGTTACAGACATAATCACGCCAACAAGCCATGTATTATTTAGCGCGCATGCAGCTCTTTGAAAGCAGACTTGTTGTGGCGCGTGCTACCCACTCGTTGCCCCAGTCCAGACGGGCGGTGATGTGGCGCTTGACGTCATTCATGCGGTCGTGCGTCAGGTGGCCCACGAGCACCTGCCTACGCAGATCCAGGATCTCGTTCATGATGTGCCACAGGCGGTGGAAGAGGTCGCCGTCATTTTTCTGTAAAACATACAAAACGGGCATTACTTAACAATCCACAGAGGAACACAATCATTTCTCTGCATAAAGCTACGAGTGAGCCAGGAGCTGTGCGGAGGTATAGCCGAGAAAGGAAAGTACATTCCCTCCCTTGCCCCCTAAGCTCAGTTAACATGCGGGTACTTGAATGACTCACTCAGGAGGTTTTATTTTTGTTCTGCTTTGGAGTTCTCCCCACTTTTGCGTTGCTTTTCTATATCCAATTTACCGTTCGCTAACCACATGCCTCCCTTCCCACGAAAACACATTAGTCACAGGTTTTCCATTCGACTCCTCTTCACAGGATGTTTTTTTCACTACATTTGATAATGTTTTAAACTAAGATCTCTCTCTCTCTCTGCTGGCAGGCTGAACCAGCCTCCCGCCCATGTCACCAGCAGAACAAAAACATTAATCACCGTCACACTGAGGCGCCTTATTTCAGATGCAAAGATACCCTGAAGAAAACGACTTTCGTACTGCTTGTAATACTCCTCCCAGGGAGGAAATATTCGCTCCACTGACTGTCACCAAGTAACATGCACACTAGCAGGAAAACAGAGACTATATCTGCACTGGGGCAGAAATGTCCTAAAATTTGATGGAAGTGTGTCCACACTGCAGAGCCTTACGGGCCCTTCAGAAAGCACTAATGTCAGCCAGAGCCCTTTGTCCACTAACATGTACTGGTAGTAAGACCTCTCCACTTCTTGAACACTCTCTATGATCCCTTTAGCCAACAGTGACTAAATATCCTGGGAAAGGATGGAGACAAGAATTTCTGAAGTATAAACAAAAACATGAGAACAGGAGGGTGAACGGGTTTTAAAGGGTGAACATAACCATGTTCAACAACTTGCAACACTCACTGCTCTGAGGTAACTGAACACCAGCCGGGCAGATAAAAACGAATTGTGCCGGTGCATGAATATGGGAGGGGAAATCAAAGTGGCTTGACTGCAATCGACAACAGGAAGAGGACTGCTGCCCTTGCTGGTGACTTAATTTCCTCTGGACCCACAAAAAGACAATATGGGTTGTTTCACAGGCTCAGATAGGCAAGGCTGTATTTTCTGTATTGTTGGCAGGGCCAGACTCGCTATAGCAGGCATTCGGCATTGGCCCGAGAGGCTGGAAGAGTGGGGGCCAGTTTTGGAACAGTGGGGGTCGGTTTTACAGCGTTGCTGCAATATCGGCCCCCACTAACAAAAGCGGCAGTGCTGGGGGCCAGTTTTGTTAAGCAGCAGTGTTTTCCCTTGCTCCCCCCCAATCACCTCCCTCGGGATGGGGGCGGACCGTCAAAATTGCCAGGACTGATTTGGGTTCCCAGTCCAGCCCGGATTGTTGGTGGAATTGACGGGCTGTTGCTAGCCAACTGAGGGCCATAGCAGAGTTGTGGTTGAAGCCAAAGGTGGCTCCTCGGCTAAGGCGGAGGAGTGTCACCCCACTGTTATTTCAGCAGTGCAAAAAAGAAAATGATAATAACAGTACGTTATTATCATTTTATTTTTCTCTGCGGGAGTCGGGCGGGGTTGGGCTCTGTGACACCAGAGCATGGGAGGGGTGGTTTGTACTCTTCTAAGTGCACATGAAGGTTTGACTGGCGCTCTAGGACCGGCCACAGTGTCATGCACATGTGGCATGTTATCCATTGGGCTGTGTTGCACAGCCCCCTGGAGAACATTGCCAAGCTTCCCAGGCGCTGCTGAGCTTCCAAACAGGACGCTCAGACCAATTACGATGCTGCTCCTGCAGCGTTGTGATTGGCTGGGAGAGTTCGGAAGCCTGGGTGCTTCCGGTGCTTCAAACAGATGGAGGAGAGGCATACAGCGGCAGGAGAGGTGTGCGGCAGAGAGGTACGTTTATTTTTAATCCATTCCCACCCCCGCCCCATCACCCTCATTCCGAGGCAGCTACCACTTGTTGAAGCACTTTAAAGTAAAATCAACTTATCCTTCATATTCCCTGGAGCCATCAAATGGCAGGTCCATAAGGGAGGTTTCCCAGACAATCTTTAGGGGTGCACAGGGTCGGCTCTTCCACAATGGGGCGGAGGAGCGTTGCCCCATTGTTTTCTCGCAGTCCAGAGAAATGCCAAAACATAAAATGGTAATAACTAAAATTTATTACCATTTTATGTTTCCTTTGAGCATTGCAGGAAGGTGGGCAGGGGTGCTCTGCTCTTTGAGCAAGGCAGGGGAGTAGTGGTTTGGCCATTCATGAGAGCGCAAAGACTGTTTGGTCGGCCCTCTCGGGTCGCCCAAACCAGTCATGTGCACTCTTCCCTTCTCCATGCAGGCTGGTTATCAGCCTACATGGGAAAACATAGCCACCCCATTAGCCCATGGCTGAGCGGCATCCCGAATCACAAGCTAGCAGCATTGTGATTGGCTTAGGGGAGGGAGCCTGGCTTTAAAAAAAACATCCCTGCGACTCCCCCTCCGCAAGACCCCCCGCAAATCCCCCACAACCCTTCGCGCCCGGCCCCCCACCCACGAGAAAACCCTGCCGCTACTGGGGGTGCATGGTGCTTGATTCTCACACTGCTGTCTAGGGCACAACTTACACAGTACTTTTTATAATTATATAGGTTCCCAACACATACTTAGGCACACCCTGACCTGAATTGCTTGCGCAAAAGCAGTTTTGAATTCCTCAGGAATGGCAGGAAGGAATCACACTGGCCATATTTCAGCGGGGGTGTTTATAACACCCCAGAAATCAGGCCTCATTCAGAGATCTCAAAGTCTAACTACCGGATGAAAAGACCGTCTTCTCAAAAGCTTCTATGCACTTCTATTCCCTATCTGGCAGAGCAGTGGAGAAATTTATTGGGATTGACCTTGCTGGTGGGGGCCTGAACCACCAAGCTCTCAGGAGCTGGTTGCTGGGCAGAAAGGTCAGATCCACGCAGGCAGGGATATGAAGTCAAGCCACATGGTGACTTACTGGTGAAACTGAGCATGGATTGGACCAGGTCACAATTAATGTCTCTGTCAAAGCTTCATTAAAGGGAAGCAAGGACTTTGATATGGCAGGTTGCAAGACCACAGCCAATAGCCTTATCTTGGTCTCTCTTGTTGATAGCTGAAGATCCACCATGCCAGCAGCCCTTTAGACTACTACCGCAAAAGAGGCATTATCCTCTGTAGGAGGCCATGTTGTGATTTCGATTCTGCCACAGAGTGAGCATTCAGGAAAACAGAATTTTGGAAATCTGAATATAGGCCATTATCAGTGTAACCACTGTTGTCATGCATAATATTTTAGAGACCCAGACAACTTCCAGATATAATCTATACAAGGTCCCACGCCTTTGGTAGTACTGGTGGTGAGGAAATGGACCTTCCTAGGAATCCTCCCTGGCTGGAGGTTGAAGCTTGGCTACCTCATAATGGTTAATCA
Organism: Lissotriton helveticus; assembly: GCF_964261635.1. Classification (NCBI taxonomy): domain Eukaryota; kingdom Metazoa; phylum Chordata; class Amphibia; order Caudata; family Salamandridae; genus Lissotriton; species Lissotriton helveticus. The sequence goes on along the minus strand of NC_136057.1, from coordinate 807,668,734 downwards.
GCTGAGCATGGGCTGACATCGGCTTTGCATGTGAAACAGGTAATGGACCCAGCGCAGGCACGTCTCGAGCAGAGCCTGGAGATGATGGGAACGACATGGCCTTTGGTGCAGGTGTGAAGATTTGGGCTGATGCCAGATTTGGAAGATCCCAACAGGGTGAGTGTGCAATGATGTGGTAGGCTAAGCCAGCGGAAATCCGATTGAGCACACCTATGGTTCCAGGAGGCTCAAAGACTTTCCAGAAGGGACCATCATTATCTGGAAACACTGCACTATGGCCTCCATGAAGGCATCTACTTGCTGTAGGGTTGACGATGGCCTGGGGAAGTCAGCGTACATCAGGACCAGCCTTGGGAAACTCCAAGTGGACGTGAGGGCAGAGTCAGGTCCTTTGAGTGCTGACTAAAAAACTCTCCCGAGTGAGAGTGATAGGACTGAGAAGAGTCACTTGGCCTGGTTATGTTTATGAAGCAATCTGCCCTACTGACTACACCTTCAACTTATCCAAGGATGGTAACTTGGAGCAAGATCTGGACCTGAAATGGGAGCGAGTGAGTGGCTTTGAGTGCAATCTTACATGTTTTTTGTTCTCTGAGAAATAGTTTCACATTCTGTTACCTGACGGCTTTCTGTGCCTCAAGGAGCATTCATCATAGGATTTAGTCATACTTAGACCATAAACACTACAAGCAGACCTCATTCCGATCCATAACTGACATCTGTTACTTACAGCCATGGCAGAAGTCTGAATCCTCTGTTCTTTGGGCAGGCCAGTTCTCTAGAACACGGTCTTGAACAAAACATTTTTGGAGTCAGATAAACTCCGATAAACGTTTTAGGAGTGGAGTTCTGGATTGAAGTTAAAGTGTGTGGGAAGAAAGGAACAGATGTGGTGGCAAGTACATACAGTTAAGTGACATCACTTTCAAAGGAATTGCGATGCCACCACCGAGTACTATGGCACCCCTTATCAAGGCACAGGTGCAATTACTAGAAAAGCTCTAGATCCAGTCTAGGAACCGGGGGAATCCAAAAGTTAAGGAATCTATTCAAAAGTTGAGAAACTTTTGGTTAGAATTCACCATCAGAATAAATGTTTTTCAATTGACAACCACACCTCAGCTTGCATTGAGGTAAATAAGTAGCAGAATTGACAGCCCTGTCCTCCATGGCACGCAATGAATCACATATTGAATTAAATTGTCTAATGTAAGCACAAATGTGCTTGAAATGCCTTCCCTTTTTAGGACAGGAGGAGGTGGATCATGGGACCAGCGAAAGAGCTGCGGGTTAGAGTGCAGGCTCTATCGCTAAGAAATCAAATCAACTGTCCATCAAGGAAAAGCACTTTCACATTTTTATTCTTGAGAGAATGAACCCATCATCCCAGATTTACTAGTGTCAACGAGCTTCATTTAGAGATGCACACTAATGGTTCATCTGTCAAAAATGGACTGAAGCACTCTTAAAGAGAAGTGTTGGCAATACTGCATTAGTGCTGCCTTTCTGACGGATTTTGGCCTTAAGTCTGGTGTGTCACAGCTCATTGATGCACACCCCTCTGTCAGTGGCTTGGAGTCAAGTGGAGATGAGCTGTCGTTTGTCACTTGGCTGAGTTGGATGTGTCAATGTACATTTGGAACGTGAACTATTGGTCAATATTAACAGGCGACAGTGCTGAATCGTCGTGGGATCCTCGTACTGGAAGAAATGTGTTGGCTGTAAACTTGGTTTGTTGTTGCTTAATGTGCTAGACAAAACATGTAAGAAGTACTTAGCAACACATTGGGATCAATTACATGAATCAGTAGCAGACTGCTGTGGACTTGGGGCCACTGGAGGAAACTTTCAGGTGAAGTCTGAGTGCAAAGGCTTTGCAAGTTTCTCTCGTTTCAGTGGAAACAATGGAGTTCTGGCTGTTCTCCATCCAAAAACCTTCATGAAAATCATATATGGATACAGTTTGTATTCGAGGTAGCGTTGAAACATAGAATATTTGCCAATTGATTTATTTTCCAATTATGTTATATGTACTATTAATGTGATTGACACACAAGTATAATTTATCCTTAAGATTTCCCTAAATCAGACAGCATTATAAGCATTCTCAGCAGTGTACCATCATTTGTTTAAGTGAACACATTTGGTTACTATAGTAAACGTCCCTGGTCATAAAATTACCACAGAAATAACTTATCAAAATTAAGTAATAAGGGGACAATCACTAACAAGTGAAAAGTCCAGGCAAGACTCCACCGTTGCTGTAAATAATTATCTTATTAAGATCTTTTATTTACATGAGGAAATGTGCCTAATTGAAGTCTTTTTTTTTGCTTCATTTCAATTAGGGGTTTTGTAAAGGGCTATGAACCACTATGCACATCATCAAAGTGCCTCGAATAAGATGCATAGACAAGGGTGGATGGATCCATTTCTGAATAATAGCAGACAACAGATCATGATCGGGGGCGGGAGTGCTACACCCATGTATGCTGATACAAGGATGATAATGCCAGGGAGAACACACTTTAAGGTTTTCCGAAGAAAGTTTTTAGGTGTTTCTCCAACAATCTTGCTAGTCGATTTTGAAATGCAGTGTCAGGCACATGTGTGAAACAATGTACTCATGGAAGTGTGGCACCAGCCAGCTTTTGCATCAATGTGCTCGTATTCTTTGAAGCCTTTTTTAAAGCAGGGCTTTAAGTTGACAGCAATTTCAAAAATAATTTTCTAAAGTCTTTTTCAATTTGTGCTTTTTATTTAATTTTGTTAACCAGAGATTAACAATTTTGCACTACTGGTGGAAAATCTACAAAACACAATTAGTTAAGAATAAGGCGGTTACTTGTAATATTGTCACTACCGGCACCCACACTACTATCCATTGCACAAATGTCTTCAGTGGTAGGCCAGCAGTAAGGCCCACCAAAAATAAATGTGTACAGGTCATGGCATATCACTAACAAATGTTTTTATCACTTACCACATAAAGCTGTTTCCACATTGTGCCCCAGTCTCTTAACGTAGATGTCATCTCTGTTATGACAGAATCTTCTGTGGGAATCACCACTTCAAACTGTCTGTGGTGGTCAGAAAAAAAATATCAAACCGATGTACTTTAGAATGGTCTTAGGATAGTACACATCAATAGAGAGTTATATGAATGGGGACACACGTAAGTAAATTCAAATACAGTGACATATCCAAAAGTATGCATGGACGCAAAGACGAAGTCTTTGAGGCTTACATTTTAATTCATTAGTGCAACGCTTCAAATAATGTATGTACCCAATTAAGAGACAATAAATACCATCACACAGCCTTCTATAAATTACGGACACAACAATGTCAGTGCACCCACACTCCTCCCCACATCACTAATATTGCGTCAGTGTAACAGTATGATAATAAGTCTTTCTAATGATAATGTTTACAATCAGCTGTACTGGTTCTCATATGCAGCCATTTGTTTTCACAGACGTTGGTGCCATACTTTTCTGACTGCAGTTATTTTATTAGGCACTTAATATTGCCCTGCAAACACAAAGGATGTTTATATAACGCAATACAAAGATTATTGAACAAAAATGCACATCTGCATGCATCTTGAATATCTCACTTGCAATATCCGGTGGGTCCACAAAACATACTGTACGTTGACTGGTGTCATCCGCCATCATGTTGGAAATTTAAACATTACAATATATTTAATCAAGCAGAGGCACTTTTTTAGCTATTGCCTTTGCCAGTTCATATTTCTGATGCAGGGTAGCATCGGCAAAACAAAATACAATAAAAATAATGCACAATGATTCGGCCACATCATTCCATAGGTGCTTGTATTGTATGCATGATGATACAAGCGAGTAAAAGCATCATCGTGCATGTGAACCCTTAGGGAATGGTACGGGCAACGCTTTGTTTTTGTTTATTTACCAATCCAAGATGGCAGATGCCAATTGAAACGGTAAATAAAAAAAAATTAGAAATGATTTAAGTTGCGCAACAGTGCTTTTTTCACTTAGGAGTGGCCCCAAAGCAAATGGTATCTACCAGGCCCTCCAAAAAAAACTAAAAGTAAAATTACAAATATGTATATGTAAAGGACTACAAAGGATTTGGAGAGCAATGGGGAGCAGGTAGAGAAAATGCAGTGGGGAGTAGATGGGGGCAAGGTAGCATCTGAGGCCGCTTGTGGCTGGGCCAGGCAGCGGCCAAAACAAACAAAAATATAATAAAGAAAAGAGAAGCCAGGAAGAGGTGGGGACAGCAAAGGACATGCTTGGACGAGTTATGAGGGAGCAATACAGAGCACACGGAGGGTGTTTAATTCCATGGAGGGGGTGCAACACAGAAGGGAGCACGACAGAAAACACATGCACTGTGATGCTGAAAGAAAAAGTAGTAGTTTCCTGCATGTGATCAATGGAAGAATAAAAGTTATGCAACCAGAAGTGTGGTAAGGAGGCTATGTTCAAAGGGAGGGACAAATACAAGAGGGGACGAGCAGTCAAATATGAAGCAAACAAACAAGACTGATAATAAAGCCCACTGATGGTAAGCAATCAGTGGACTCTAAGCCCAGTGTAAGCTTTGGAATGGTACAAATAGGTCTTTCGCAGACAGACTGCTAAGAGCGGTCTGTTAGGTAAAAAAGTCTTAGATTTTTGTGATGCACTACACAACCAAGTGTGCAAGGGTTGCAATTCAAGAAGTGCGGAGATCACCACACCCGGTAATTTCTGGGTGCAATAAAGTCTGCAACACCAGGGGTTTTCCCAGTTATATTTCAGCAGGCCAAACCTGCAGGAATTTAACTGGGGGTAAAGACCCATTAAATACTCGGTCATGTGGATTTTGGTGCAAAAATCACCGAAAGATGTATGCTATTCCTCTAATTTGAATAGGATGACTTTCAATTGGGGATATATATCACAGTTGAAAAATTCAGGTATTGGATTTTGCCTGGTGTGATAATGACAAGATAATCCTCTGGAGCACTTGGAATTAGGGCATTTTTATCTTCCAAACAAAATATTACATATACATTTCACGGGTTAATAGTTAAAAAAAATTTAATTTTAAGGGGCACTGCTTTAAGGAAATCAAAATCAATACCGTATGCCAGAGTGATTTTCCAATTCTTGAGTCATCAGGAGTGGCCCTGGCATTTGCCACTCCATATTAAATCAATCTGTTTGTACCTGTGTTTTCCAGACGTTTCATTCAGCCTGTCACTTATCTTGTCAGTCTTACATCTTGCTATAGTAGTACATCACAAGATTGTTGTACTTATAAAATGCCCGTTTGCTCGCAGGCTTAATAATATCCCTTGCATTTCCTAGATAGGTTAGGTTACTTTTATTTAGCAGAGTTACTTAAAACCATTGCTACAAATGAGTCATTACAAATTCAAAAGTTAAAATCGATTAAAAAACATTATGATATTACAGTCCATTAATAAAAATGATTATTCTAGCAACATCAGTCTCTTTCCTTGTCAGCTGCAGTCCCAATCTGATTTAACATTTTCTTCTCCACTTTTCCTAAAAATTTCACAAGCCTGCAGTTAAGGTGCGTGTCCCCAGGAGAAAAGCACGCTAACACGGCTTGCCTCCGTGTACGGATGCCTCTCTGATTAAAAAGTGGTTTTAAAAGCTGTCTCTTTTCCTCTGTTAGGTCTTTGCACGTACAGATGAGATGCAGCATATCTTCCTCCGCTATCCCACACAGATGGCAGTTAAAATCAGATTGGTTTTTCAGCCAATGTGGAAAGTGCTTTGTGCATGGCAACACGCCTAGTCTGTATTTTAAAATTTTAATTTTTATATGTTTGGTGAAGCCGGAAGCTAAGTACTTTTGTGCAGCCTGAGAAGAGTAAGTGAACAGGATCAACTAGCCATGCGACCTCTTTGCTTCAATTCAAGATTCAATTTTTACAATTTTCTTTGTAGCTTTTTTGAAAAGACAGTGGCTTGTCGGGGTTGCCCAAAGGTCGGTTAGGCCCAGGATTGAGACACTGGTAGCTAAATATTTAGCTGCTGGAGATGACTGTTTCTGTTGTAACTCAGTCCATAAGTGCCAGTTTAAGGTGCCTGGTTTAGATTTCCTCTCTGTGCCTCGCTCCCGTAAGTTATTGTCGGAAGAAGTTGTGCTCGTATAACTTCGACTAGATAGGAAATGTATGTTCTTCCCATTTTGATGGACATCTGATGGGTTAGTAAATGGGCAGCAAAGCGCTCCCTTCATTGTCGAAACTAGGCAAAGCCAAGAAAAGCCTGAGAAGAAGTTTACACAGTGATCAGGTTTATGAGTTCAGTGCTAATTATCACCCCTCACAGCTTCCCCCCTATAGTTTCAGACAGGTCAGACGCTTACATTTTTAGTCCGAATAGGTCTAGAAAAAAAGCAAATTATGCCGAATTTGGTTAGTTAAATATAACGTTTTTAAAAAACGGAATAGGAGGTATTTAATACAACCAGTACAACCTACGCCAGTGTGATGGAATTTATCAGGCATGGTAACTACCGCACTCTATTCTGCACAAATTGCTATTATGGCTAAATGTTTCTGGCGGGCTGCTGTTGGTGCATGATGGCAGCAGCAGATTACCTCCATTGCTCCAGCCCAATCCCAATCACAACTAAAACAGGCGCCCCAGCAGCTGGGGACCAGAAGAATCGAGCTGCAGGTTACCATGCCAAGAGGAGCAGATGCCAAAGTGCTGCTGGGCTACCTGTGAGCAAGAAGGGAGGAGACAGAGTGATCTTTTATGCTGGCGCTGTGATGACCCAGCTGACAAGGGTCAAGATGTTGGCAGATGGGGCCCCAGAAAAGTTTGACCACTGATGGGGAAAAGCAGGTTGGAGATCAGTTACTGTCACCATTTTAAGTTCTGCATACCCTCTTTTTGGGGAGCATAACAAGTAAGATTTTCTTAACCCCCTGAGACATGAGTATACGTGTGACAGCAGAGAAAGGGAAATCAGAAACAAATTTCACACCCCTACCTTTGAGCTATATACATTTGGAAAAGCTATCTGGAGAAATTTATAACTGCTAGATAACTCACTGAGTTTATTTCAGACTCCCTTAAATTAGTACAACATGCAACAGAAATGTATAATCAAGGGGTTTTATTATTCCCTAATCTACGCTAACATATAAATATTAGAACCACATTGATGATGATACAAGAACTAGCAGAAGCAAATGATATCAGGGTTAAAAGAATAACACCACCACACATTATATATAATGTTAGTTAAACCCCTATCCTGCCTCTATCTCAGATTTGTGAAGGTATGTAAAATGTGCATTTCATACGACTGGGCCGCCAGCTTACTAGAAGGTATATCCTTGGACAGACACAGCTGCCATGCATGTAGATAGTCCTTTCCCGTTCTCCCTAGCTATGAGGCTACTGTAGCCGTCATTATGAGCAGGCATGTAAACGGGATGGTGTCTCTCCACCATTGGAGTTACCAAAACCAGGAACCAGTAACACGGGATGCAGAGACCATATCACCCATTGGTTTGAGTATGACCCTGACAGTCCACTAAGAAATGAGAACTTGCCAAGGGAATCCGTAATTCAGGATCAGTTTCTACCAGAAACTCCTCATTTCCCCACAGACCTTCACCCAGAGATTTCAGAAGCCCAAATCTCAGATCTATGGTGTTTCTGCAGATCTCATAATTCTGATTGGTCGGTATCTGCCATTACTGGCTTCATCAGAAATACAAAGCAGTTATGAGGACCATAGTAATGGTTGCCTGGATACCAAGATTGACTATTGAGGATGGCTTGGCAACCTAGTGCTATGTGAAGGAACCCACCAACCTATTTCTGACTTGGTTCCCTAGTAACCCATAGCTTCCATGATGGCATAGCAACCAATATGGCAGCAAGGGTTCATACAAGAGCCCAGCACAAAAGCTGTTTGTAAACCGCTCACGTCATTATAGGCAGAATGAAAACTGCGTAAATTGTTCTGTTAGAAACAGCAGATGGTATAGGAATATACACACAACCAAATACATAGCATTAGTGTCTAATGATTTATAACCTAAAAAGATATCTATCACAGGCATTAGACCAATTACTAAGGATTATTTTGCACTGCATGGGTATAACAGATGAAAAAGGAAAGAACCCTTCCCAGAGGGCAAATTCATGCCACGCAAGGGACAAAGTGGACTATTGGAACGTTGCAAATATGCATGGGAGTCAAAAGGACCAGAGAGCTTCTGTACAGGCCGGGTAATGGTTTTCAGGGGACTCAGAAAGGGGCAGACTACGTGCAGGACAGTCCCAGTTGGCAGTGTGTAGAATTTCTGAACGAGAACTGCCGAGATCTAGGTTGAAGGTGCTTGAGGCACTGAAGTAGGCTGGCAAAAGAGCCAGGTGTCTGCAAATAAAAGCTCAAGGGGAGCTTAGAGCAAAAGACTGAAAACTGCACAAATGTATGACGAAGCGAATGAAGAAAGTGAGAGGAGAGAGGGCAAAGTAGTTGAAAGCTGGATGGAGGCATGGTGCGGTAGTATGTCTGACTGCATATCACATCAATGGCACCCAGGGATCCAGGCGGGAGAGGAATAACCACAGAGCTGATGGTTGGGGTGATGCTCTTGATAGGTGGACGCAATGTTTTTCCGATGCACCCCGAGAGTCTCCTCAGGTAGGAGGACACTTCGAATGTCAGTGTTGATAGTTAGAGATAGAGTTTCTATTTTTACCTGTTGGTTAGTAGCTATATGTTTGATCTGCCTAATGTGAGAGCCCTAAACAGCACAAAAAAGAGGTGCAGTGTGCCAGAGGAGCTGAAGGGAATGAGGGCTTTCTGCCAGAAACTCACCCCCTGCCGCATGACCTCATGAGAGTCCTCTTGCATATACCCACTGTAACTCAGTCTTCGTTATGACAGAGCAGGTGTGGGTATTTTCCAAGCACGCGGTTTTGAGTTCAATACAGATAGCGTATCTACAGATAAATAAAGGAGACACGTATTGGTAAACAGCAGATGGTAGGGTCCCCTCTATGGCATAAAACTACATTCCTAAAACGAACTAAGAAAGCTTCTTATGAGACACTAAAAGGTGCGTGACCTGGCCACAGCGCATATCTGAACTTTTTTTCCCCCCTTTTTTTTTGTCCTCATTTGCCAGACCCTCGTTCCAAAGAAAGAAACGCCAACCACCTGGGGAGTCATTTAGGCGCAGGGCAAGAACATGCTCCTTACCCGAGCCCAGAACAAATGTACCAGATTGGCGGAAGATGTTTTCAAGGAAGATTTACTCCATCTAGGCGGATTTTGGCCTGCTGGGCCAGGTTCGTGGATGACCTTCTTGAGCGATGCCACAACTAAGGCCATGGAGTATATAGGCATAATCATCGGACCCGGGGAAATAAATAAATAAATTTTAAAAAAAAACAGGCTAACCTAATGATAATTCTATCTCCACTGAACCAACAAATTCCAAAAAGTGAGATTGCTTTTATGCAGGACCTGGCCATGTCCATCCTTAATGTTTCATACAGGGACATAAGCCAACCTGCATGCGATGGTGCTTTAGAGTCGACCCAAAATTTACAAATCTGCCGTCTTGCAAGCAGGATTGCGTAAAATAGGAAAGTACCTGCTGGCCCCGTGAGATTGTCGTCCAACCCAAATATTAAGTAAATAAGGTAAGCACCCATTGAGAAGATTGGGACACCACTGAGAAGAAAGAGGTGGAACATAAATATATTCAGTCAGTGGGGGAAAGATAATAAGAGCCATTGAAACCAATAATGCCTAGAAATTATATTTGATAGTGAGACGTTCATTATAGCTATAAATAGCTGTAGCGGGGAGACCAGGCAGAAAGAAGGGTTGGCCCCAAACGTGGAATGGTGGGTCACTGACTCGACTACCCTTCCCTCTTTCCATATACCCCAGATCGACTGGAATACGGACTCCCAGTCACTATGGAGAGACCAGACCGACGAAACAACCGAAGGTACCTTTAACTGGGCGTACCTAGAGGAAGAGATGACGCCTCCGGATGACGCGTACCTTTCTGGATTGGACAAAGAGGAGGAAGCAAGACGGTCGGCGGGTGACGACATCGCGAGAGGGTGTTTGGTGTGCAGCGGAGACCAGGAGGAGAACGGAGAAGGAGCTTACAGCGAGAAGGAGACGGGAGAAGGTTGACCGGAGGGGCTACTGAAGAAGGTTGCAGTGCCTGGAAGCCACCGTCACTACGAATCGCGCAGCCACACTCGCGGAGGAGTGTGGCTCAGCCAGGTACGACAGCGTGTGTCGGGCTGGATGGGGAGGCGGGGAGGCTCGATTCAGAGGTAGATCGTCCAACCGGCTACTGCCTGTAGGGCTGGAATTGTATATACTCCGTTTGTGCTCCCCCTCCCCTTACTAACTCGTTCCCACCACACCCTCACCTCACAGTTGTCTCACCCCGTGTATATAGGTATTTTGTACATACACACGTGCAGCGATGTCCTCTCACTCCCGGGTTTTCCCCTTGGGAATATACTGATTAGGATAACTTCCTAACTGTTCTTTATTTCTTCTCTGCATGTCCTACTGTGGCGCAACCGAGGTGGAGCGGTCTACAGAGGACTATAAGAGAGCCCAAAAAGACCCAAGAAGACTCCAGATGTGTCCAGGAACTACAAACCCTGCTATATTGTCCCAAGAAAGACTCTTTCAAAGGAAAAAGAAAACGTTCATTAAAATAAAACCTTACTTACCAAGGTCAAGTCTCCGAGCCCTTCCTTCAACCCCGCAACAAAGGCAAAGATATGATACATATGATTCAGAGACACACCTTGTGAAGAACGAAGAATTTTTAGTTTATAGACCTGAAGAAGTCATAGGGTGACTTACCCAAAGACGAAACACATGTTGGCTGGTGCGAAAGGTGCTAATCCATTAAAGACAAGATTTGATGTACCTGAAGACTGCTGGAGTTTCTTATGGACGAAAGATCGCAATTGCACAGAGCTCTTGTTCAATTTGATGTTTACTTGGGGATGTGGGTTGACATCCCTACTCTTTGGACCAATGCATTTATTGTTTAAATTTAAATTATTATGGATACTATGTTCCAGTGCGCCTGACTTCCCTTATTTACCGATATCAGTTGAACCCACCATAGGTGACTTGCTCAGGGACTCATGCTGCTTGAGGCCTCTACAGGGTCTGCCCTAGTGAATCCTAGTGCAGTCACAGATGCTTTTGAAAGAAGAGGCCTTAAAGCAGGCCTGAACCTGTGCCTTAGGGTTCCAGGTAACCTGTGCTCCACTCCCTCTGGCTTGGCAGAAGTGAACAACAAACAAGGCAAAGAAGTCCTTACACTAATGGTAAAGAAAATTAGAGGCAGTAGGAAGAATATGTCAAAGAAAGCCCAGAATGGGGCACAATTGACTGAAGGGGAAGAGACCCTCCTGAGTTCTATCACCATCTAGCATGAAGCTTTTAGTGCAAAGAATTCTTTTTTTTAAAATATATATATTTTTTAACTTGTTCTTCCACAGAGTAACTCAGTAAGTTACAATCATAATGCCCGCAATCATAAAACAAATATTCTCATTACATAAATCAAGGACAATGCAATACAGTGTCATTTTGTAAATAGGAGGATACAAAAGAACAATATCCAAATCCTATACAAAGAAACAAAGAACTCTCTCCCTCCTCCCTACCCCCCAGGGTCAGCAAGATACACCCCTCCCATCACATTAGGGGAGAGGGGTTGGCCTAACGGCTAAGGCGCTCGACCTCGGACCTGGGGATCTGGGTTCGAGTCTCGGTAACGACGCCAAAAAATCCTCCTGTGATTCTGGGTAAATCACTTAATCTCTCTGTGCCTAAAAAAATGAAAGTGTGTCCTCATGTACGTAACTGGTGCTATGTAAAGCGCTCTGATACCTGATTCGGTTCGGGTCTAGTTCGCGCTATATAAAACTCTGCAAAAAAAAACAAAACATATATATCATGATAATCAGAATGAAACCAGTGCAATAACTCAGTTACACCGTTTGCCCTTTAGGCTATCATGGGCAATGTACATACCCCTTCGTCGTGCCCAGATTACACCCCAGCATCCCCGCAGTATTCTGTGAGGGAGAGGCTTCGACCTCCTCCCAAAGCGGAGCCTCCACAAGCATTCCCTGCCATGCACTCAAGTAATCTTATAGTTTGACATCATTTCGGACTCGTATCATACGAACTACCTCTGCCATTGCCCACTCTACCAGGTCCCTGGCCCAATTCTGTAGTGTAGGTGGCTGCGCACTCATCTAATGAATCGCCACTCGTAGTGCAAAGATAAATGTGGTGGCAAAAGCAGTGAGAAGAGTCAAAGAGAAGTTCGAGGGATTATTGGGCAAGATTCTGTGAGTGGAATTTAAGTTGGAGACAAGTGACAGCAGGGTGAAGGCGCTAGAGGGTTATACAACTTAGTAAACGATTGAAATAAGAGACATGTAAGTCTTCAAGTCAAACGCTGTCAATGCACTGGTGAAATTTGAGGAGAGGGTTGCTTGATAATGTTTGGAGAGACACTCAGATGAGGGTGTTGGGTGTGCCTGGTGAAGTTTCCAAGGGACCCTGAAAAGCACACTGGTTGCAGTGCTGGCTGACCTACTGGCTATATCACCTACTGAGGTGAAAGGGATAATTTAAACAGCCTTTAGAATTGCCACAAGGAGGCAGATATCTGGGGGATGGATTGAGTGTCATTGTGTTGGTAAACTCGAATGACTGGGGGGGTGGAGAGTCATTTGCGCGGCCTTTCAAAGAAACAAAGAAGAGATGAAGGTTGGGAACCAACAGCTTTTAATCATCCTGGATCAACACATGGGTATGTTGGCAAGGACTAAGGCCCTTTTGCGAATTAAGCAAGAGGAGATGGCAAGGCAGCTCACAGAACTGGTGGAATTTCCAGTAAAACTGAAATGGAATACAAAGGGAAAAATATTTATTAATACGGATTAAATCTGCAAGTGCTTTCGGAGACAATTTGAACCTTGATGACGGATGACTTTCTAGTGCTGGCTCTGTCCGAGGGGGCGCGAGTGGGGTGCAGGGTACATTTAGGTCCTCTGAGTGTTGCAAATCTGGGGGGTGGTCCTCTGGGAGGAAGCTTTCCCAAGTGATGTGCTGAAGATGCTATGTTTTCATTCTGTTTTCTGTTTTCTCCTCTTGTTTGACTCTGAGAAGACATAGTGTTGTATGTAGGGCTTTGTCTTTCTGGAGACCTTCTATTTGTAATAGGTAGATGTGCTTCTCTTTTGAAGTTTGGCTTTAAAGTTAGTACCACCGGCCCTGCAAGGTTGTTGGTAGAAACTGTGTGCCTCACATCACAGTGGCAGTATCCATCTCCAATACTCTATATCATTCAAATGTATACAATAATATATGTAAACAAATATTTCTGATACCTACAGAGGGTCAACCATGCTGTAAGGGCCTAAATCAGGAAGTCCTTATGCTATGGCTGGACATATAACCACAGGTAATGCGGTCTTTCAACACCACAGTACTTTGATGAAGTTTCTGTGGTCTAGAATCAGGCCCACTAACTAAAGACCTTCAAATGACATACATGATGATGTAGATGTCGGCATCATGCAAACAACTGAGCATATATAGCCTTTGACATATTCTTTTCTGTTCAGTTCCTTTCTGTTAATATGTATTTCAGTAAAGTATAAAGTAAACATTGCAGCTTAAAAAGGCACCTCACATGTAGCGAGATCAAAGCATTTTCTTATTTTAGTTAATAGGATAACCGCCCTCTTGAATGTTTATTACATCTAATGACTGGAGTAAATTGTCAATTCTGACAAGTTGAGACTAAAAGTCTATACTATTTTCCACAAGTTCTCATCAAAACAGAGGAATGGAATTGGTCTTAGTGGCAGATGGCCCCTGGACGGAAGTAGATGGCCCCTGGATGGAAGCAGATGTCTGTAGTTTCACTGCAACATTCCTTTTGGATTGGCCACTGTATTTAGCATTGTGAACCACGCTGTCCTCAGGGGGGCTCGTTAGGGAATGAACATGTTACATCGGGCAATAAAGTGTATAAGCTCTTACTTAGCTAATTGACCACAGTCTTTTCAAATCAGCATATACTCAACGGCATATTTGAACAGAAATCCGCTTTTGCGCCAACAATGCTCAATCTCTGTCCACTGTTAACTGAGATGACATATACTAGTTCTAAATAAATGCAGACAACCTTTTAGTTATCCTCCTTTAAAAAACCTGAAAGCCTCTTTAAAATGCTTTGATATAAGCTTGTGAGCTGTAGATGATTGACCCACAGTCGAAGGCTGAAGCTGATCTAGCACAAGATGATCATGAAGATTCTACAAGACAAGAACTATCTTTGGTGTTCTGCCTTTTTTTGAAACAAGGATTGTGCCAAACTCGAGTAAATTAGGTACATACTTCTCTTATCACTTATACAAGATAATCATGTTTCACATAATTAACCTGAATTCTGAGGCAGAATACTTTAAGTATCCATGGTCAAACGCAAATCTCGAGGTGTTGCCATCTTCTTCTCAAGTGGTTCAAACAACTTGAGCTTTTACTTATATCATTAGTGGTTATTTGCCACAATAATGTTTCTGCTCATAATTTCGATTTCATGTTTCTAGTTCCTTCTTGGTGGCAGTCAGAATCAACAAAGAGGCTCAAGCTTCAGAAAAAGTTCCTGGGTAATCGGAGAATTATTTTAAATGTCTTGGATGCCAGACATGACCATTTTTGCATATGAATCCAATTAAGTTGAGATTTGGCTTCAGACAGAACAGAATAAAAACTCTAACTTCTAGGTATAAAGATGCTATCTGGTTTAGAAGAGATCTCACTTTCATGAAAATCTCAGCAAGTCGTAAATAAAGTAAATGGCTGTCAGAGATGTGTTCAGCCTGTAGATTTGAGGACCGATCAGTCTCCATTTGTATAAGACATTTGTGACTCATGATAAACAGTATGAATGGGACCTTGCTGAGATGAAGATTAGTATGAATTCATTTTTGAAGGCAAGTCAGTAACTTTGGGATGCTTTTAAGTTGACACTATCTCTACCAATTTATGAAACTCTTACAAAATGTTTCATTGAGAAAGAGCTTAGATCGTACAAGACCTTCAAGCTACTAAATTCAATCCACCTCTTGCTCAAGTTGGTGACCTTCGTACCAGACAGACCATGTCCAGGATCATTCTGAAAAGTTTCTTAATGCAACTGTTGAAGTGAGAGAGACCACATGTTTAAAAATAAGCATTTCAACCATTTGAAACTGAGTAAAGTTATTTAGAAGGTTTAAGTAGAGGCGGAAATTAAATGGTTTATAAACCACAACAATTGAGCACTGGAGTAGGCCAGAAAACATTCTTTTAGAACAGAACAATTTAAAATAACCCAGAAAAAAAACTGGATCTTTTCATCATGAATACATACGTAACCATTTCATCATCTCGTTTATAAGATGCTCAACACTCTAAAGGGACTCTTAATAGGGTTATTATTGAGGAATTACAACACTCCTGGAAGTCACTATCCTCAAATAAAGAGCACATGAAAGTCGACAGAAAAGTTTGAGAACATTTTGTTGTGGAATATACTTTGACCTTAAGTAGGCCCAGGAAAATCAACTAGGAAGCCACAACAGCATGAATGCTTTTTTCCCTTTAGAAATAATCTCCATGGTTACAGTTAGATATAATCTTCATGTGTACAGTTTTAAAATAAAGTTGAGTTTAGTTTCAATACATTTTAATTATGGTATGAAAAATAGCGATCGCAAGAATAGCAATGCCACAAACATACTCCCCCGCCGTCCTTGCTCCTGCCCCCACCATTTCTCAAAGAAATACCTCTCAACCCCGCACCCCAACCACCATTTATAAGCAATTTCTCAGATCTATCATGTTCCAGAGGGCAATGATGCCCTGTGTCGGTCTCTCAGATAAAGGAACTATTATTGGAAGAGTCCTGGACACTTCCATAATAGTGCAGCAATAGCAATTCATCCAGGTTATGGAGGACTCTGAGTCTTCTGGGGCAATTCAGTCTTTTAAACCCTGTCAAAATAGTCTAGGAGTGGGCCCCGTAGGTTTTTTAAATTGCTTTCCTTGCCTTCGGCAGATTTCTCTATGACCAGTAACCACCATACCCCTTTCAGTTAAGTGTTTTCATTTTAAATTAACTGTTGGCCCCACTGATCCAAAATTGTTTGTTTTGCTGGACTTTTCTACTACTGAGATAATAAACATCTGTATAGAGATGATTTTAAAGGCAGGCACTTTAACAAATCGTTATCTTTGTGGTTCATAAAACGGAAAAATTATTCAAAACATAAAGGACTTAAATAAGCAATGAATTTAAAATGTAACTTGGCTGATTGCCATGACTAAGGATTTGATGAGGGTGCACTGGATCTAAAATAAAAGGTTCTAAAAACAATTACAAAGGCAGCAACATATCTTGTATATAACAATCCAGCCCTTCTTAAACTGCGGTGAAATTTACATAAAACTATGAAATACATGAGATGATCTCTATATGTAAAAATAGGAGAAGGAAGAACTAGTCAATCTCACCTGACTAATACCATTTTAAAATGTGGATGAGAATTTCAGTGGGAATAATTATATTTATACTGATTCATTGATCCACTTGGAGGGAAGGCACTGTCCAGCTCTCCATCAGCAGAGTAAAGGAGCTGCAGGCAGTGCAGCAGGACAACATGCAGAAAATCAGTCCTTCCAGAAAAGCAGTCCAGTTAAGTCCTTTAAGTAGCACAGCAATCCTTCTGACAGACGTTTAGTTCAAGATCCAGAAATGTCTGATTTTAGGGAGCCAGTGACCCAGTACTTATACACAAATGTGCCTTTGATATAGGTGACACTTCAAAGCAGCTCTCTGAAGTGCACAAGGATTCCTTTCAATCTAGTCCTGTCTGCCAGGTTAACCCTGGTGGGGAGAGGGTAAAAAAATCAGTGCTATGTGTGTGGACAGGACACTACCTATTGAAGTGAAGTGTCAGCCCCTTCCTGCCCGGGAAGGCCTATCAGAATGCAGATGAGTTCCCAGAATGCAGATGAGCCTCACCTTTGTATACATCTAGAGGGGAAAGCACAAAGTGTAGCTGTCACTCAACCCAGACATGTATTTGAGATAGGCAGTCAGGCACAAAGAGCAGTAGTGCAAAGAAATGTCCACTTTCTAAAAGTGGCATTTCTGAATGAGTAATGTTTAATCCAACTTCAACAGTAAGGAGGATTTATTATTACAATTCAAAAGATATGAAACATAAAAAACGAATCCTCTCTGATCAGAAATTACAACTCAAAAGTGCATTAAGGAATTCCCAATGCTGGCCTATGAGAGTGGTAGGCCTCACAGTAGTGAAAAAAGAAATACCTGGTTTGTCACTACCAGCATATGCAAAACCTAAACGTAAATGCCCTACATTTTATTTACATAGCACCCAGCCCTTAGGGCCTACCTTAGGGGTGATATGGGTTTTAAAAGGGGAGTTTAAGGTTTGGTAAGTAGTTTTAAATGCCAATTTAAAGTGACAGTAAACTGCACATACAGGCATTGCAGGCATACCTGAGACAGGTTTAAAAGGCTACTTGTGTAGGTGGTATGATTAATGCTGCAGGTCTACTAGTAGCATTTGAAGTACAGGCCCTGGGTATATAGTATAACACTTTACAGGGGACTTAGCAGTACATCAAATATGCCAATCAGATATGTTAAATCAGATATGTTTAGGGGAGAAGCACATGCAGTTTTAGCACTGTTCAGCAGTGGTAGAGTGCTCAGAGTTCTAAGGCCAATAAAAGGAATCAGCAAAAACAGGAGGTAAAAGGCAAAATGGCTGGGGAAAGACCACCCTAAGAATGACAGGTATAACAATTTATGAGAAAATGTTGTACTGGACACATCACCACATGGGAGATAATATGGGATTATGGAAGCATTCTTGGTGTCTAAATGAACTAAAGAGTGGATAGAGGATATAAAGAGCACCATGACCCAAAAAGACAAATTTGAAAAAAAATTAAATCCCTGTTCTATGCAGCTCATATATTTCACGGACAAGATCAGAACAAAGTACATTTTCAGACTAAGGAACAGAAGTTACTGAATAAATTGAGCCATAATTGGCCTTTAACACTATTTGTTGTGCCGCTGAGCTTCATTGCATAGATGAACAATCTCATACCAATGGAGCTAGGAACTGCTGAACCTGGATGCCTTATGCATGCCCCATCACAATATGGTGTGATAGCTACGGATAGCATACATACTTTCAAGCTTGATGTGTATTTAATAACAGTGAACTGTGCCTGGGGATATATGGAAGGCAGTATTTGTCAGTTAGTCATATAGTTCACAATTAACTGTGTACTTATGCTATGCCTCTTTATTCTCCAAGGATATTTTGAGTTTGTTTGTGCTTTCTGTTTCCATTTGTTTATTATTACTTTGTTTTTATAAAACGCTAAAACATGTCCTTTGAGCAAGGTCTAACAATTTGTTCTGATGTCTTCGGTTTGTATGCTGTTTTAAAACATTAAGAATATAGTTTAAGATTTTTTTTAAAAAAAGAGCCTGACCTGGAACCCGTAGGTCTTTGAATGCCTTCTGGCTAGACCAGAGAAACAACTTTGATTTTCTACATTACCAGTGGCTTGTAGCCATGCCAAGACCATTCAAGTATCACCCATTGTTGGTGATCCTGGACTCTCCGTTCACCTACTTGTTTTGTGGTGATCAGTAATCCCCTCTTCAGCACCAGTGAAACACAAAGGCTTCAGCTTTCATCACACTACCTTGGGTGTGGCCCATTGAGGTAGTCCTAATTCTTGACCCATTTGACAAGGTTTTCCACAGGTCGTACACCCAAGATGTAAACCTAAGCAACTTTAAGGCCGTTTTCACACTTACTTTGTGATGCATATACCCGAAATCATAACTTTCTCACGAACAATTCATTTAATGCCTGTGTGTACGGTCTGGAAAGCAAGCCTCTCTCCATCAGCGTCTACCGACTATGGTAACACAAAACAATAATTACAACCATTTTCGTTACAAGTGGCATCTTGGGAACCTTTTAGAATGCATCGTCTATCCACTGGAGCCATTGCTGATTAAGTGATTTGTAAACTGAGAGCAGAATTGGCAGGAGCAGATGGATGTCCAGACAGAGGATGCAGGCCTTGTGGTTGCCAGCCCCAGGCAGCTCTCAGTATCAGCACTGCTTGAAGCCATGCTTCACAATATTAAGAACCGTGTAGCATGAGCTGCTTAGATACCTCAGTGGTTTGTAAACTTGCTGCACAAATCTGTAAAATACAGGCCAGCGTTCACATTCAGGAGGTTCATGTAAGCCTTTCCTTCTGATGTATATTGTAAAGTAAGAACCTCTTAATTGGATGATAAAAATAACTATTATTTCGAGTAATATGCGACAATTTAAGCCATGGTATGAACAATGTATGTGGGCACTGCAATCACATCAGCTAATGAGAAAAATGCTGCTTGCTACTGCTCTGGAGATAACATGTGCTGATGTCACCGGTTCTGTCCTAGCCAAAAAGCTGTAAAGAAGAACCTGGAAGATGAGACAAACCAGTGCTGCAAATAAGTGGCATGTAATAAATAGGCAGTAGTTGTGTCCTGCAAACACTTTAACCTCACACTATGTAAACTGCTGAGACCAGGGATCCAGTCTCAGCAAAAAGATGGCACAAGATGTAGACAGGTAGGAACGAAATGGCATGACACTTTAAATGGGGTTTAAAACAACCTTTTCATTCAATACTACGTGCACAACATAAATGATACCTAAACATGAAGAATATGAATGGCAGACTTTTATCACATTACAAAGCCTCGGGTTCAAAATAAAATAATAATAATATCACTTTAACGGAGACAATTAAAATATAGTAACTCTTTTAAACAATAACAACAATAAAACAACATGCCCACGGGCTGTAAATTTAATCCGCTCCTTATATATTGAAATACCAATAATTACATACCCATTGTTCTTAACATGTGCATTCTTCAAGTGAACGTAGCTTGACGGAAAGATACCCTATGAGGAAGGAAAGTACAAGGGTTAGGATCTGCAGTGAAACTTGCAAGTTTGCCTATATCAGCCACTTCTACTTAAGCTCTCTCGGTATATTGGAAACCAAGCCATTGTAAACAACCAGCTGCACACAGACAAGGCCATCAAACCTCAGCATAATCACAGGTGACTCAGTGACCCTACTGATAACTAGGATCTGTTTGAGGTTATCTGCTCTGCCCTGGCTGGGACTACAGCACGGATAGAATATATCAATACTGTGATGATGTTATTTATCGATATTTGTTCAGAGCAATGGCGTCCGGCCAAGCAGGAGTTCCAAAAACAAGGCGAACAACCAGATTGAATATCCACGCCGAGGTTGAAAATGAGACTTGTTTATAACACGAAGTCACATATTCGCCCATAAAAATACATTCAATTCATCCGCAAACCGGTTTCTTCCTTAAGTGTCAAACTGCTACCTACTGGATGAGTGGGCGCGTCACCCCAGAAGAAGGTTTTTGTGCAGGCAGAAATATCCATCTGTGTCGTAGAATGTGGAGGGCTGAGCGGTTATGTGATCTCACTGTCCTTAATCACTACTCTCATGCTATAGCGTGGCGTAGGTGTCCAGATCTACACCTACGGCACCCAACAGTGTATTAATATTCAAGGCATAAAGTACCCTTGCCATACAGTAGAAGGATATTGCAAATCACCGAGGAGTTCTGTGACTATACAGAGGCAGAAGGCTGAGTTTCTATATAAGGTCATGGAACTCTGGGGTGGCTTGCAATATCCCTCAAATGGACAGCAGAATGTCATTTATTCCTCATAAATATATGGCATCAGCCTCCCCTATAAACCGCTTAAATCTCAGGTTTCTAGCTCATTCATATGAAACAGATAGCATGGTTGTAGACATGAAGAAAAAAAGCAGAATCTGTGTATTGAAATTAAACACACAAAAAGCATTTAGTAACTTGTTGCAAAAGGATATTAAAATCAGATTAATGTAAGTAAGATTTTAATGCTGTAGCTCAGAACGTATAGAGAGATGAAGAGCCATTCTATGGTTTCTGAAATAACCTACAGTTTGCAAACACAGACATGTTGCCATAAATAACTCCTTCAAGTTTGCGTCTATCCGTGGGACAGTGCAATGCTTGTAATAGGGTGCACTATGCTTATTTGCGCTTGGCGTACCTATATAAATGTGCGTCATGGCGCAAAGAGGGATAGTGCGCTTATTAAGTAATATGGGCCCAGTTAGGCATTCACATTTACACAATTAATATTGATGACA
Source organism: Lissotriton helveticus (assembly GCF_964261635.1). Classification (NCBI taxonomy): domain Eukaryota; kingdom Metazoa; phylum Chordata; class Amphibia; order Caudata; family Salamandridae; genus Lissotriton; species Lissotriton helveticus. The sequence goes on along the minus strand of NC_136057.1, from coordinate 807,647,311 downwards.
CATTTCTCTAATATTATGCTGAGGGGGAATCATCTGCATACTGAGTGGTTAAAAGAGACTTGTCAGCCAGTATCGACGTTCTTGAGTCACCTCACATACTCCAAAATAATCCTAGTACTTCTTTTTCAGTATTATATTGTTGTTGTCATTGTCTTTTCTCACTGAGGTAAAATTCATTTCCTAACTTACTACCTTGTGTTGAGCAATCACCATTAAAGAAAATGTAAGGTATCCGACTGAGCTGATGTCATGATACGGGTTCTCATCCTCTGCTTGCTTTTTTTTCAAACTCTGTCCACTTATTGGTGCATTTCAGTGCAATCAGGAAAGCTGATATGTGCAAGTCTTAGGATATTTTGTTTCCATCTTGCAATGTAGTACTATTTTTAGCACAAAGCACAAATTAAAGTATATCAAAGTGGCTTTATCTTGGGATCCTTTCATGCTATCAATGCTCTGCTCCCTCTACTACGGATATCGCAATCAAATGTCTTTCTAAACTACCAAAATGTACCTAGAGAATCAAGCACAGTAGATTCCGATACATGAAGAATGTGTTTCACAAAGCAATAATTGCGTGTGCAATCGCCATTTTTCTTGGGAAATCTCGAAATAGTAACCACCTACTGTATCCAGTAAATAGCTCACCCAGGGAAATAGTATTTACTGACTACCGTAACTACATCAGCCCATTCTGGTACACAAATTATGGAGGCTCAGGCTCCCCCTTTAAGGCTACGTCTGAAATAGTTTGATATTTAAGACTATCTAACTCAAGTCCACTGCAGAAGAAAATAATGAATGTTAAAAACATACACGGTGTTATGGTCATGAAGTTGGGACAATAAACAGTCTGGAATGTCCGTATTGAGCCAATAATGATTCCCATTATGATCATGAATACTTAGATTGTAACTTAAACAAAATCACATTGTCTGGCTTCAAGGCCACAATATTATACGATTTTGCAGATGGAGCCAAGGAGGCTAATCAAAATCAAACTATTTTGGGTCTAACTGGTGCAATGTCTGAAATTACACCTGTTCAACTCATTTTAATATTATTTTAGTGCAACAAGAGACACAAAATCAACACTTAACCCAAAACATTAGCCATGCGGTCTCTGATCTGCAGAACAAGGAACAATCCCAAAGTAAGCACTGCAGAGACTCAATGCTGGATGTGTCTGTAAAAGAATGAGAATCATTCAGTGAAGAGCAGACTAGATCCACTAAGGATGACAAGCTTAGCCCCAAATATATGGTGGCATGATTCAGGAAACTAGATGAACCTACTGTTCTTAGTAATACAAAGACGGAGACGGCTTCTCCATACTAAACTGAAAGATGTCTCATTAGGGTGCTCTAATGAAATGGTACAAGCAAGGGAACTGAGGGTGGACAGCAATAAATTTAACACAGATTATCATCAGAAAGGGTATCAGATTTGGCGACCAGCTGTAAATTAAGCTTTGTTTATCTGGTTTGTGTTTTTTTCTATTGTGGGACTGTCAGCGAGTGCAAACCTCAATTCTAGTTTCACAATAGATCAGCTTAAAGAGAGTTTATCCATAACTTAAATAAGAAATACAAAGACATACATAACCAATGAAAAGCCCAGAGTAAACCATGAAACAAACATTTAGATTTTGTCAGAAAAGCTATTGTTATTTGTAATTAGACAGATCTCAGCGCCAAGATTATAAGACCACCTTACGAGAGCCCGGGATGAAGATTTTGGATGCACTCATCAACTTTAGTATGTAGGGTCTGCAGTCTGTAAAACATCCTCTGTGCTACACAAATATCAGGCAAAGCAGCAAGGTCTGTGAGCACCAGACTAAGCTCTCCATTCTCTTGCTTTTCTAAGTCAAGCAAACAACCATTGTTTCGAAGAACAGAATCCCTTCATCTACTCCTGCTTCTGTCTTGACAGTACTCAGAGTTGCCTCGTGTACTGACTTCAAGAAAGATGAAAGAACTCGCTTTGAGCACTCTTCTAGTTTAACAGTGTCGTAACTCATGAGATCAACCACAAACTATCTACCAGAATAATAATAGCACAAGAGGGTTTCCAACCCACATTACATATGACTGAAGGTAGTCATGGCATTGAGAAGATATATAAACTAGCCTGAGATTGTAAAGGCAATGCTGCTCTGTGATTTTATTCTCTTTCACTTTTACATATTATGTTTATACAACTGTGAGAAATCTAAAAAAAGTTCTTAAAAAAGAGCTTTTTATAGCATCAATAAAATGCATTGTCAATAGCAAGGATGGCTTTCAGATATGAACTAAAAGACATTGATGTACAAAATACTTTTAGCCTTCTCACAAGGATACCAGTCTACATTACATTCAGTGTGGGTATGCAAACAGGGAAGATATAGTGATAGTCCCACATTTCCAAATTACGGATACATTGGCTGCTTTAAACAATCATGACAACAGAGGTTTTAGTTGCTATTACCTACTGAAAATATCCGTTCCTTTGAGTCTGGTCTCCAAGGATAGACTACCTTGTGGCGTTGCATCCTTTTCATATATAGCTAATATAGTCAGCTTAAGATAAAGATCACGCACTCTGTTTGCAAAGTCACAAAAAGAAGCTTGAAGGAAGTCTAGAAGGAGAGTAAGAAAATGACGCAGAGGCTGTTAACAATCACATTGCAGAGATCACATAACCGGACAAGGGAGGTTGGAAAGCTCCAGTAATTACACCATGTTTCTGTGAAAACCATCAACTTGCTATTAGTTTCTGGAATCACAAGGCCAAGTCATGCAAATTCATAAACCCGGTCAATCCAAGACTCCAGCAGGCGGCAACGCCCACGAGGAACATGGCGGCGGGCTGAGAGCCGGTCGCGGCAGCACCGAGGAGCTCTCCGATGACTGAGACAATGGTAGCGCAATAGCGAGATCGCGAGTTTCCCCATGAAAAGGTAAGCGGCAGATGTATTATGCCCCAAAATTGTCCCAGGTTAGACTAAGCCGGCTCCCTTTTCTTTTGTGAGGTAAACGGCGGCTTGTGCGGGGTTTGAAGCAGGCGGCGCTAGGACCAGCGCATACCCGGACCCGCATGACACGGGAGGAATCACCTTCACCACGGAGCCCGGGAGAACGCCGGCGGAGCTTATGGGTCAGGTCGCACTTCGCGCTTATTCAACTCCGGCTCAGAGGACCGGCGTGTGAGGGAACTCGGAAGGTTTTATCCGGAGAACAGAACAGTTATACTCCTGCGGTAAGGTGGAGAGTAAAGGGGGGTTTAACAACACGTCCCCTGCCTTTCTCTATGAGGCAGGTTTCTATGGAGCAAGTATTAACAGAGCTCTCTGTTAAGAGTAATTGTACTAAAGAGGCTCCAAAAACTGTGGAGAATTCCTCAGAGTCAGACGTTGTACCAGGGCAAGAGCAGAGGCGATTAGAGCCTGTCATAGCTGCCTCAGTCACAGTAACTGCGCAAGGTGCTTTAAACTCAAGCCTGAAAACTAACACATTGAAAACAAGAACTACCCCCCTCCAAGGAGGAACAGGTATCAGCTGAGATCTCGGCAAGAGTTGAAGGAGGGAGGGGTCCTGGACTTCGAAGAGAGAGAGAGAGACCCATGCCATTAACCCCCTGTAAAAGAAAAAACAAAAGGACGACTACAGTAAAAAAGCCTAAAGGGTCTAATATAGATAAACAGGTGGTGAAGAACACTCCCTCGCTCAAAACTTATTTCAAAGTTAGGGATCAGTCTACGAGCTCTACTATACAAATAGAGGGAAGTACTACTACAGTGCCCTTAAAAAATCGGTTTGGGCCTTTGGAAAACCTATTTAACATGGAAGATGCCGGGCAGCCAGATCCGTTAAATGGAGGGGTAATAAGTGAAGAGGCTGGGGATAAAGAGTCTTTGGTAACATCAGACTCAGAGCATCAACAGGTTTAATTAAATCACCCAGAACATATAAGCTCCAACGCACCCCCCATACTTTCTATTCCCTCTTCCACTTCTCTACCTCTCCCTCCCTCTATCCCTTAGCATAAGACTCAGTCCAGTGACACAGTATTAGGCATACAAGACACCAGACCCAAGAAACCTCAAGTAACAGCTGCGCCTTTACTAAATGGCTTAATAGGAACCCAAGAAGGAACCACGAATCAGGGTCCCTATAAAGATAGGAACCCAGAGCCCGCTTCTTCCAGATCAAGACGAAGATCAGAAGAATTCAGTGAGCAAGATAGCGACCGATTGGGACATCTTTTTCAGTCTTTAAGGGGGGACATGATGTCTAAATTTGAGATATCTGAGAACAATCAAAAGACAATACACGACAGATTCGACCTTTTGGAGTCCAAGTTAGATGACGTTATTTGCCGTACTGGGAAACTGGAAATGGAAATGGTAGCATTAAGTAAATCTGTACAAGGAAACTCAAAAGACATTGATACCCTGAGAGCGCAAAATAGATCTCTGGTTACAGATGTCGAGAGATTGGAAACTCAGGCCCGAAGAAACAACTTGAGGATCGTGAAGATACCAGAGGGCGAAGAGCTGGAAGACATTAAGGGATTTGTTTGTCGGCTTCTCAGAGAAGGAGTCTTAAAAGACCGTCCTGATATAGATCTGGAGGCGGAAATCCAATGAGTACATAGAGAGCCCTTCAAGAGACACACAGACAGGAAAGCCCCTAGAAAGATATTGGTAAATTTTCAAACTTTCAGTGTCAAGGAGCTTATCTTAGGGAGATGTCTATCAAAAATTGATCTTCGTTACCGGTCTAATCCCTACCTCATCAGGTCAGACCTAGGAGCAAGAACTGCACAGAGACAATGGGAGCTCAGCACTAGAATGCCAGAATTGAGATCATTAGGCGCCCATGTGCAAATGAGGTTCCCCGCTCTACTTAGAATTATGTGGAAAAATAAGACCTACAGCTTCTCACAGCCTGACGAGGTAGATAATCTTTTAGGTCGTATGAGAGAAAATCAAGAAAATTAGTGAAGAGTAAGACAAGATACCTATATTAGAGTCGGGTCCAAAAAAAATAAATATATATATATAAAAAATATTAAAGGGGAAAATTGAAATAAGGAGAGTATGAACTATTGAAGTTGATTTAACATATGTCGTGACACAATGTATCGATACACTAAAGGGGAAAGGGAAATCACCAAGTACTATACTCTACTCGCTGTAAAAGACAAGTTTAAGTTTGGATTCAGTCAGAGGATCCTCCTAGGAGCTCCAAAGGCGATGTCATCGTCTGGTATGTTGGGAGGGTTCCTCTGGGGGGAGGGAGTACACTGGGTGGAGGGAGCAGTGGGAGAAAAGAAAAAAAAAATCCTCATATATATAGAAAAAATCCATTCACACAAAGCTCAGGATGGGTGTGAGATCATAGTTGGGTTATGAGTAAGGCATATAAGCTTAAAACCCTTTCATGGAATGTAAATGGATTGGGGGAAAAAAGGAAACAGACCCGGATCTGTGAATTTTTAAGGGACTCAGATGCACATCTTATAATGCTTCAAGAGACCCATTTAGAGGCAAACGTTTGTAGCTCACTTTTTAAGAAATTGAGGTGGGTGCAGGAAATTATATGCTCTAGACAGACGGGAACAACTAGGGGGGTCACAATTATAATTCGTGCGAATAGTGGGATAAGTTTGAAAAAATATGAGACGGATCAGACAGGAAGATGGTTGGTAGCAGCTATATCTATTCAAAATATTCCTTATACACTTGCAGTATACTACGGCCCAAATGACGATAACCCCCGCCCGCTTCTTAAGTTAGCAACAGCTTTACTGGGGACAACTGGCCCAGTAATTTTGGGAGGTGACTTTAACCTGGTATTTGATCAGATACTAGATAGAACCTCCAAAGCCAAGTATTATGCTCCCACCAAATCACTTTCTACCTTAGGTGGTATAATAAAAGATTTGAGTCTCTTAGATGTATGGAGGAAGAAATATAGATCTACACGGGGGTTCACTTTTTGCAGTAAAAAATAAAAAAAATATTCAAGGATTGACCATTTCTTAGTTGATCAGCACCTTCTCACAGATATTAGTTCTCTCTCGTTTACGCCCGTTGGGATGTCAGACCATGCAAATGTAAATGTAAATGTACAGGAATTTATATAGCGCAAATCACCAAGCGGTTTCTAAGCGCTTGCTTAGGGAACCCGTCCTGGTATTCCCCTGTGAGATAACCCCGGCAGGGTATCCGCAAGGTGAAAGCCAGGCATCCCGCCGCGAGGGGCCGTTGTGGAGATTAAGCAAGCTATTGCCCAGAGTCGCAGAGTGTGAAACCGTGAATCGAGTAGGCACCGGAGCGAGAATTGTCGAGTCCATGGACATTTTAGGACTCAAGACCCCGCCGAGCCGGGAATTGAACCCTGGTCCCAGGCTGACCTCTGCTTCCAGGTCTGCCTCCTCTAACCAGTGAGCCACACTTGCAGTCTTGGAACTGGTATTTTTTTTAAACTTGAGTCCCTTAAAAACTAGATGGACTTTGGAAAGGACATTGTTACTCAGTGACCAGGTAAAAAGAGAAGTCAAAGAAAAAACCACAGAATGTTTTGCAATAAATATAGGCTCCTCTACCCCTCAGGTTGTTTGGGAAACTTATAAGGCTTTTTTGAGAGGGGTTTTGAGTTCCCTAATGGCCTACAAAAGAAAGGCTATAAAAGTCAAAAGGAGGGAAGATCTAGCGGCAATAAATAGAAAAGATTCTGAGCTACAAAGCGCCATTCTATCAAACTCCGAGAGGGTCCGGGCTTTAGAGAAGGAGCTTATAGAGTTACAACTTCAGCTTAAAATCTGCGACGAGAAAATTATTGAAAAAAATGGGAGACCAGTAAATTAAAGAACTTTGAATACGGTCAAAAATGCGGGTCTCTCCTAGCTTGAAAATCTAGAGAGGAAAGAACTAGGAACAGTATCAAAGTTTTAACTCAGAGAGAGACAGGAGACTTGATTGTGGAAGACACTGATATTAGAGATGAAGCCAGGAGCTTTATGAAAAGCCTCTATACTGTAGATAAAGACCCAAAGTTAGAGGAGATAGAAACCTGGTTGTTCCAGAAAAACTTACCGCAAGTTTCTGACCTGGATAAGAGATATCTAGAAAGTGAGATCACGGAGGGGGAAATATTAAACCAATTAAAGAAAATGAAGCGGGGCAAAGCAGCAGGTTCAGATGGGCTTCCGGTTGAGCTCTACTTCGATTATATAGAACAATTGTCACCCGTACTCATAACACTCTTCAACCACTTACTATCCCACGGTTACAGTATCCCCCCTACTTGGGCTGAAGCCACAATAACGCTTATCGTGAAACCCAATAAAGACCCCAAGAAAATAGAGTCTTACAGGCCAATCTCTCTCCTAAATACAGATATGAAATTATATTCTGGGATTTTAGCGACTAGCCTCGCGAAGATTATAAAATCTATAATCCACACTGATCAAAGGGGCTTCATCCCAGGGAGACAACTAAATGAATTCACTTTTCAAGTGATAGGAGCCATAGATTACGCTAAAGATAAAGGCCTCCCGTTAGCCTTGGTGGTGATAGACGCGGCCAAGGCCTTCGATCAGGTCAATTGGAACTATCTTTGGGCCACAATGAATGCATTTGGGTTCCCCCCAGTGTTTATAAAGGGTATTAAATCACTATCACAACCCAACTGCAAAAGTACTGGTTAACGGGGCATTATCTGACTGGTTTGACATATCCCGAGGAACTCGACAGGGTTGCCCCTTATCCCCTCTTTTGTTTGACATTTTTATGGAGCCTTTTGTTTGTGGCATTAGAGGGGATAATGTTATTCAACCTTTTAGGATGGCTAACTTGGAGTTAAAAACTGCCCTATATGCCGATGATCTCCTCTTATATACCTCTAACCATACAGAAGCTATACCCAGGCTATTCTACCTGGCAGAGGAATTCGGAAAACTGTCAGGTTATCAGATCAACAAGGAGAAAACAGAGATAATGGGGTGGAATAATAACACTCCCATACAGGGGGTGAAACAAAAGATGCGATATTTGGGAATTTATTTAACTCAAGATCTAAAGAATATACCGATAATTAGCTGGCAGACTGTTGTTAAAGACATCACTAAAACATTAACTAGATGGGGCAACCTACCATTAAATATATACGGACGAGTTAATCTCATTAAAATGACGATACTCCCCAAACTGACCTTTCTTTATAATTCCATCCCTTTATCCTTCCCGTTAAAAGATATTACTAACCTCCAGGGTAAGATTGGATCTTTTATCTGGGCCTGTAAATCCCCCAGGATAGCCTGGAAAAAATTGAGGAGGGGCTTAAAAATAGGAGGTCTGGCCTTACCGGACTTACTAGTATATTGCCATGCTTTCCACTTTAAAAACTTCAGGCTACTTGCTAACACACTAGATGCATCTTCACAGGGCCGTCTGTTCCAGGCTTTATTGTATGATCTACCATATGGCCATGACTTTTTTTTATTTAAATTTGGCGACCAAAATTTTTTTAAGAAAGTTCGTCTTAAGATCTTACAGACCGCACTTAAAAACTGGGGGTTTATCCGTAAGGTATTGGGAATTCCCTATTATCATACGTACACTCCAATTTGGGATTCTCCGGGCACTCCTGCGTGTCTTCAGGATCAGCTTTCACTTCCTTTGAGAACAGCTGGAATTTTGAAATGGGGGGACTTATGGGTAGACTCAGGCCTTATGGACTGGAACGCCCTAACATTACTTACAAACGGGCTACTGACGAGATTTAAATTCTACCAATTATCTGCTTGGTGGTCAAGCCAGACTTTACAGCAGGAAAAAGACACTGGAATTCTGGATGCAATTCGTAGAGGGGGGGGGGTGGATTAGAGAAGTTTCATTCTGGTATAAATTGTTTACTACTGACGAAAAGAATAACGTACATCTTGAACTGACAAGCCTCTGGGGGAACATAATAGCTGAATTCCCTGAAGAGCGCAGTAAAATCTGGTCAGACTCCTTTTCTTTATCCCAGAAATTAATTAAACCAGCTAATCTAAGGCGGAATCATTTATTCACGGCCTACAGAGTATATTGGACCCCGGCTAAATTATATAAGATAACGCAGAACAATTACTACTGCCCCCGCTGTAAACTCATAGCTGCAGATGATATCCATATATTTTTGGAATGCCCGGAGATCCAGGAGTTTTGGAGAGCGATAGTTGGCTTCCTGGGTGAGGTACTTTTAACAACCATTTCATGCACACCCAGATTAGTATTTTTTGGCTTACCTCATGACTACAACATCAATAACTTACATTCACAGTTTATCTTCTATGTGATGGTTATTGCTAGAAGAGAAATATGTAAAGAATGGAAGTCAGCTGCCCCTCCCAGATTTGCAGAGTGCCTAAAAAATATAATGGAAGTCTGTAAGATGGACATGGCCGGTCGCGATGGAAACACCGAGAATGTATGGTCAAAACTGGAGGTCTGGTCGAACAAGTAAACAGTCCGATGATTATGCCAGAGGTTGTGTCTGTCCTGTCCTCCCCTGGCCTGAATTATACCACCATAAGTCAGGGGAGTTGGATAAGGAAACAACCTACCTCTGGGACATCCCTGTCCGCTAGATACTGACCCCGGGGCGGATACAGTATTGTCAGTTTAAATGGCGACAGTGAGACCCATCTAGAGCATACAAAAACTGGTGGCATAAAAAAATCCAAGATTCCAACTATGTGAATGATGGTTGCCTTTCTAGATCTCCAGGAACTGACCAAAGTTTTCTGAAGGAGCCCACCAGTGCTGCTGCTGCTGAGTGGCAGGGTTGATGGCCAGAAAGTATGCCTCTTCCCCCCCTGTACTTCCTGTCTCGTTGACTCTCTTTTTCAGGTGCTTTTCCAGTCATGTTTTCTCTCCTTGTCATTGTTTTCCCAACCTTTCCCTTTCCACCCCCAAAGGTGAGTGCCGGTGGCTAGTGCCTGCAATCATTAACACAAGTTGGGTAGACATTGCTATCTATGCTATATTACTAAGCACATCCTTGTAACTAGGATATTTCCCACCTATACCTAAAAATCTTACATCAGACTGCTTATTAAGAAGAATCTAGACCCATCCAGCCAATTAAACTACAGGCCAACCTCCAAAGGCCCGTCCCTAGGTAAAATATGCAAAAAGAGCAGTTTTTTACTGAACTCATCAGTTTTACAGAGTAAAATAACTTGATCAACAATCTGAATTCAAACCACGAAGACACAGAGCCAGCCGTCATATCCACATGGGCGACTTATAGCTCACAGTGGACGAGATCAAAATGGTTACCTTACTGCTTCTTAACTTATAAGCGGTATCTGACACTGTTCACCGCCAGGCACTACTGTACAGACTTCAGCATCTTAGAATACACAAAATCATCCAAAATATATTGCCTTGTACCTTAAAGAAAAATAACGCTTGGTTTTCATAACACTTTATGTATACAACCCTTCCTGAGGAGTAAATCATTTTGCCTTTCCTACTCAACACCTATCGGACCACTTAGCATACCTGCTTGGATCATTCAACCTTAAATGTTACAACTATGCAGATGATACACAATTCATGCTAAAAATAGATGGCCCAGAAGACCTCTACAAGTCAAAACTTGGCGATTGCCCAGTGCTTTAGATGTATGGATGACTATTAACCACGTAAAGCTCAACACTACAAAGACAGAGATCATGACCTGTGGACAATGTAACACACAACAGTTTAAGGATCTATCATCCATGGAACTTGAAACTCAACCAGCTACACCATGCAAAGTGAGAAACCTAGAGTAAGCAAGGGATCTAATTTGTAACTAATACCACATTCCAATTAATACAATTTATTAAATGAAAATGCTGCAACCCATCTTCCCATATCTGGGACATAAATAAAGCTATCTTCACTCTTGACATCTCCGAGCTCGACTTCTGCAAATAACTTGTACATTGATTCCTCTCACTTAAAAGTGTGCAAAATTCAATGAATACAAAATGCTGCAGCAAGATGGTTAGCTTCACCCCACAGAATACATGATGACATTCCTGTAAAGACTGGCTACCTTTAGCTACGCCTTCAATGTTCAAAGTACTTTGCATCATCCACAGAACCTTTCAAGAAAAGGACTACTGTCCCTATAATTTAAACTTGAACATACAAAACAGAGCTCTGCACTCTAGGCTAGCTCCACAGACAGTCATACCACCTTAAATAAGTAATCCATAGGAGGCTCCATTTTCTTGGTACATATTGCCAGGCTTTGGAAGCCATTTCTCTCCAAGATTTAAAGCATCGAAGAGCATTTATAGCTCAGAAGAGACATGAAATGTGATTGTTCCCAAGTTACCCGAATCAGCCACTGACCTCCGAACCCAGAATGATAATCCTTCTACCAATATAACCAAATTCTAAAGCTATTTAACAGTATGGACCAGTACACAATACAAAGAAGACAGACACAGGAATTCAATCCAAACTGAGCCGCTCCATCCAACATAACCGTTACAATGAGCTCGAAATATGGATGGAATATAATAACGCCTATCCAATAAACACTAGAGGTACCTGCTGCCACTCTACACCTGGAGATTCACAGTTCCCCAATGACACTTGGAACTCCAAACAGAATCCCACACCCACCCAAAGACCTCACAGACAAAGTAAACTATGTTTCTACCCTACCTTCGACCTCTAACCACAAGATGGAGGACAGATAATGTATGCTTTATGACTCTCATCCCAATATAAATTAGATATAATTCCTGTCAATATATCATGTAACATACCTGATCTCTCATTGTCAATGGGACAGGCATAATATGTCTGAAGGGGCCTGAGGAGCCTTGCTGTCAATCGGATGGCACAGATTATACCAGATTACTTAAAAAACCAAGTACTACTAGCCAAACATATCAAGGCCAAAGAGATCTGACACAAATCGCTTGTCCACAGAGAACTCTATCAGTGTACCCTGCAGGTGCCAAATATTCACATACTCACAACACTGACATCCTACGTTGACAAAACGGATACAAATAAAATAGTACATCTTGGCAAATCTCTTCAACTGACATAGCAATCAGAAAAAAAGTGACTGTAACATGGCTCATCGGGGAAGATCTCTTATCGCCCCCTCACTCTTTAACAGTGTCTGGCAGATCTATCATATCATAGAGTGGATAACCTCTTGCCACAGCTGGCATAGGATATCACAATAAGAGCATAAAAAATAAACTACCAACACAATAAGGGGACTGGCAGTGCTACTCAAAGCTGCCAGCATAATACATTTTAAAAATGTCTGTCTATCGCACTACTTCCTCTTCCATCACTTCCCATATAGGCTCAAAACAAAAATGACATAGTGTAGTGGGCTACAAGCTTGGACAAACACTTCAGGACCACACATGAGGGTAGGCACTATAAAAATACTAAAATAAAATACAACATATTTAAAGGGGCTAATTACTTAAGTCTTAGAGAAGTGAACAAGTCACAGTTTGCAATAAAAATATCATGGGGGAAAAAGTAGATTGGAAAAATAATTGTGTCAAAAATGTCTACTGAAAAAATAGAAGGAATTAATGCTGTGGCAACAAAAACAAATTACAAATGTCATATACTTACCTTTTTTTCTAGAATGCACCAGGAGCAGAGAAATGCATTTACAATGAAGTGAGAAAAGGTTTGTGGGACCAGTAAGAGGTTTTTTAGGATGTAAGGAAGGGTAGCTATAAGGGGAAGTAGGGAGTTTTCAATTTCAGGGAAGGGTTGGGTTAAAAGGTAGTAAGGAGTTTTAGGGTTCATTGAAGGGTAGAAATAAGGGGTATTAAGTGGTTGGTAACGTTGAGGGACTTTTACAGTTAAGGGGTAGCTATAGGTTTTAGGCTTCAGTGAAAGAGCATTAAGGGATAGTAAGTGTTTTTATAGTTTAGGGAAAGGTAGCATTGAGGGGTAGTTTTGGATTTTAAGGGTTGAAGGAAGTTTCTAGAGGAGGTACTTATGAGTAATTAGAATACAGTTAGATCAATTTTAAAATGCTTTACAAAAAAATTATGTTTGAAATTTACATAGGTAAAAATGTAAAACAATTTAAACTCGACTTTAATGCGGCTGACATTTGAAAAGTCGACCTTATTACATACAGCCAAATCCATGTCATCTTGATTACCAGGATGAGTAATCGGGGTGAAAGGAGCTAAACTTTGCATGTGCCTTGTTGTTGAGCCAGCACCCAACCCGCACCAGCTGACTGAAGCTTGTATGTCATTTCTAAGTGGTAAGCGGCTTCCAGAGGTGTATTAGATTTTTCCTAGTCAAAGAAGTTACTTACCTTCGATAAACGTATTATATTAAATACTCTATGTAACAGCACATTTGTCACCTTTTAAATATTCCCAGGCATTAGACTGGATCCGGGAAAATCTTTAGCAGTCCCCTTGCGAACCACTAAGTGGAGCGGAGTGGCTCTGAGCCAAAATCGTTCAGCTCCAAAATTGATGAGTGGAGCCGTATATAAGTGCCACACCCGTTAGATGATGTTAGTTGTAATCTGGACTGTACATGCTCCCAGAAATAGAGATCTCACAAACATGACTTAGACCAATGTGCCTATCCCTAGACTTGAAACCTTTTTAGATGTAAAAAGAGTAAAGTTAAAAAAACACATGGAGGTAGGGTGTTGGTGAGGAATCCGCAGTTGGACAGAGTATCTACTAAAAAGAGCATTACCGAATGCAAGAAACTTGTTCTTCTGATAGATACTTCTAATCTCAGGTTCCTCACTTTTTAAATAGATACCAAAGTAGTATTTGTAGGTGTCTGTGAACTGGAGCAACTCATAACGCAACTCATAACGCCCTGCAGGACAGAGTGAGCAAAGTGTCCATCTCGATGGACCAGGCTATTCAGACAGTAGGGGTTTGTGAGTGTGTTAAGTGCGGCCCACATAGCAGCCTGGCACATATCATGAACAAGCACTTGGCATGGCAACGCAGTGGTGACAGCCTGCGTCTGATGGCCCCTACAGCTTGGCAGTTCGGCTGGACTGTTCCCATGAGGCACAGGGTCTAGACTGATTTGCATATGGCCAGGTTTAAACTGGGGTGGCATGGTAAACAAAAGGATGATGGATTTAACCCAGATCTCTTGACTGGGGGCTGAAATTTTGATTTGTTCTGCATTCCGTCCATCAATTGTGTCTCTTTTACTTTCTCGCCCTAAGTGCGCCGGGTATGCCCAGACCTGGATCCTTGGATGCTTGTTTCCAGTCCAGGGAGGGCTGAATGGCAGTTCGGGCTGGATTGTTCCCATGAGGCACTGGGTCTAGACCAGAGGGCTTCAAACTTTTTAATGCCGAGACCCCCCGGTCAAAATCTTTTAGGCATAAGGACCCCCTCCTGACAAAAATTTCTAGAACTTGGTACTCCTCATCATTGACAACTATCGACAACCATAAACGCCCCCAATGCCCACAACAAATCATTTTTACAGTGGGGAAATCATATTAAACGGTCTTAGCCCGTTCACCGCACCGCACATTCCACCACGGTGCGGCTGAATTTGACGCATGCGCAGATCGGACGGCCCCCGGTTCGATTTACACGCCCACTGTGATGCATGGAAGCGGCTAGCAAAACAAAGGTCAGTGATCGTAGTGGTGTGGTCAAAGCCGTGGCTAAAAACAAAGGACCTTATTTATAAGGCATTGGCATAGGGCAACGCAGCAAGTCTTCTTGCTGCGCTGCCTTACACCAATGTGAAAGGGCAGGAATGCACCCTATTTATGAAATATGGTACATTCCTGTCCTTTTTCCCTGTGTTGGCGCACAAATTGCTGCCTAGCACCAACTTAAGCAGGAATGTTTTTGTGCAGGAAGGGGCACCATCCTGCACAAAAACAATCCAGAGAGGGGTTTTCCTCTTTCTATGTGTGCTGCATAATGCAGCACACATGGAAAATGGGAAATGAGGAGAAATTAAAACATTTCTCCCTGTTATGCCTGCTTTGTGAAGGCGTAAGGTTTTGGCGCTGCCCCAGGTTTACATGGTTTTGTAAATCTGGGGCAGTGTCAAAATCCATGGGCGTTGCATGGGAACACCCACCCCAATGCTCATGGATCGCCTACTTGACACATAGTAAGGCTACGCAGCGACTAGCACTGCTTCGTCTTAATCCATATCTATGAGGCCAAGCACAACCGCGCTGGGTGACTTTGCGTCGCCGCATATATATGATTGACACTCTCGCGCTGCCAGAGCTTCAAAAAAAGTGGCACTCCAACGGCTCATAAATAAGCCCCAAAATATTTGGTTCCTTTTTTTAGAACTTTCACAATTAGGTAGCTACATATAAAATAGTGGGTAGCTTAAATGAAAATAAATTTTAAAAAGATGTTGCTCAGCGGGAAATGTACTGAAGAACATTATGAAACCTCTATTAGTTAATGCCCTACAGAGGTCTGTGTCTGTAACCAGAGAGCCACAGAATTACATTTCGTTGGTGCAGTGGAGAATAGTGACTTGTGTAATTTTTTGTGCTACGAGGTCACAGCCTGTTATAGAAAGCACTGTGAACGCGCAAGTCATTATTTTATTCTTGAATTACACACATTATACGATAGGCTGCTACAAACTGTGCAAATAGGTTTAGGATAAAATGGAGCTTCCAAAATGTAGATTTTAGTAATACCAGTTCGTAAGTAAAGCAATTTGTTTTGTTGCATAACTGGACCTTCAACCCTCCTCAAGGGTACTAAGCGCTGTGTAAATACAGTTACAATTAAAAGCATGCACTTCACAGCCTTGGTGTTACCTCTTCCTACTACCACTGAAACCCCCCAAATCTGTGCAATCACAATGCTTGGAGTGATTAAAGCTTTCAAGCACCCTTTATATTTTCAGATTAACTCATAGCTGCATTTGCATTTCATTCAGCCAAGCAGGCACCCTAATTTTCGTTCTGCCTCGACGCCCACGGAGGGTTGAAACTGAGAGGTGACTGCAGGACGCCCCAGCGTGAGTCGACCTCTGCGCCCTTGACGATCACGTTGGAGCCTGCATCTGCTGACCGGTCTCACTCGTGCCCAAGGTGGGCATCAACAACGATGGGGCTATAGGGAACCCCAGAGAGTAAGCAACCTCCTCTGCCCCCAGCATTGACTGTTTGCGTTGGAGGAGGGTGGTGGGTCCTTCGCTTGCCTGCGATGGGACCCTCAGTCCAACGTTGATTTTTATTTAAGGCACCTCAGGGAATCGACCGGTCTGTGGCTAGGTGCAGCCTGTGTGTTTCGGAGATCGGATGTCGGCACCCCTGCCTGCGGCCCCAGTGACTGTGAGACACCTTCAAACACCTTTCAGCCTCCTGCCTCGTCAACAACGCTTGATAGGGGAGGTAGGTGCTTAAGCCCGGGCTCTCAATCTGGCTGGTCTGAAAGGCGCCTCAGGGGATTTAGTCAGTCCTCGGCTGCGTTTTGCCTGTGCCTCCGAGCTCGCATGTCGGGCCCCAGTCCTTGGTTTGTTTCGAGGCCTTAGGGCATGACATGTTTCTCCCCAGCCGTTTGACCTCGCTGCTGCCTCTGGTTGCCTCTAATTCCCAGATTCCTGATTGCAGCGCCGATTGAGGGACATCCGCTGTTTCCGCTTTCAACCTATTGTTTCCACCGCAGTTGCTGTAGCTTGATGGTTGGTTTTAAACTCCGGGATACTGTTTTTGACCTGCATACGTGCAGCCGGGCTGGTGTGCTTTGCTGCGAATCGTGGTTGCTCCTCCTGGGATTCATGGGGTTGACTACTTGACGCACTGACCGGCTACTTTGTTTGCAGGTTTGTCTGCAGCTGATGTCAGTCTCGGAGCTAAAAATAAAAGCTTTCTCTGCATTGTTCAGTCAAGCTGCCTTCTGCCCGGGTGTGTCAAACAGGATTACTTTAGAAGCCATCCTAGAGTCATTCGATGGTCATCCAACTACATTAGAAGTCATTTTCACATCATCAGACATCATCAAGCTCTTGAAGTCATCAGCAAAGCTGAGAAGCTGAGCCTGATGATTTGCGGATGACTTGAAAGTGAGTACCCGATGACTTTAATAGGTGTCATTATTCGTAATGATTTAAGGATGACTTGAAAATGAGTATCTGATGACTTCAGAAGGTGTCGTTTTTCCTGATGATTTAAGGGTGACTTGAAAATGACTATCCGATAACTTTACGAGATGAGATGTTCCTGATGACTTTGGGATGAATTGAAAATAAGTATCTGATTACTTCAAAGGTACTATTGTGTTTTCTATTAGATGTTTTTGCTTCTGGTGATTTTAACAGCAATTGCTTGTCTATTTAAAGAGCATGTCCACCTCTTTTTTTCAGTTTTCCTAGAAAAATACAAACTGTTGGATGATTGCCTGATTAATTGCGGATAAACGCAAAACGACATCTACGTTTTCTATTATACACAACTGAGCATACAATGTGCTTTACCAAACTGTGCATAAGTCATAGGTTATTTTTTAACACATTTTTTTTTATGTATGTCACTTTCTCTTTGTACAAAACATGTAAAATAAGTATCCACTGTAAAAGGATCAATGCCTAACATTAATAAAGCTGAACATTGGCCATTGTATGCATAGTCAATGAAGTTAAGGGACAATGAAGTATGAAAATATGTGGCAGGATAGACTAAATAACGTAACAGAAATAAATGCTGCACATTATGCAATCACTGGAGGCATATTATGCAGCCAAATCTTTATTTATCCATGTGATATTTATTGATTTCCACCTCACTGTCACCCTCCACTAGTGCCCCTCATCTCGCCGTTGGCTCTCTCTCATATCCATGCCATTTGTTGTATAGCGTTACTCATGAGTGTAGGGTCTCACAGTACTTTACATAACAGCACACATTATACAGAGACAATAAATCAGTCTACGGGGAATGTCACATAAGCCAATGAGGATTACAAGGTTTAGAAATCAAGTCATCCACAGATGGTGGGCAGTATATTATACGAGGGGTTTTTTCTGGAGAAGCACAAACTCAGGATTTAAAGAGTATATAGTGGTTGGGGGTTGGCTTTACAGATAAAAAGTTATAACTGCCCAAAAAAACTCTTTTTTGTAACATTCGAATTTTGAAAGAATAGAGAAGTTCTAACTATATCACAACACAAAAAAACAAATTTTGTATGCAGCTCTTTGATGATAGGTCAGTCCGATAGTAACTTCTAAACTGCACACAAGGATATCAGTGAAAGAGGCAGAAACCCAGCTATACACATTCAGTTAGTCTGAATTTAAAAAGTACCAGACAAATGGTTGCTCGATCTGCAGCAGGATCGTAAATCATCATTTTAAGAAACCCTGCGGAAAACCTGATTTCCCACGAGCACCTCGAGACGCTGCTCATGTGGAGTCAGCTTTAGGAGCCAATCAGATGCAACTGTTTCAATAAGGAATAAAGCAGCTAGGCTCAGCGAGAGGAATTCAAGGCCCTTGCACACCATATTTATCAGTTACATATTATTTACTAAAAGTCCCCACAAACAAACTGAAATAACTTTTTTACAGAAACGCATCAAAACCTAAGCGCCGGCCCGCGCTGGGACTCGAACCCAGGTCCTAGACAGCAGCTCTACGCTCCCTTAACTGTTTAATGCAAATACACATGCAACAATTAAATACCCAAAATGTTAACATTGACAGCATGCTTGCGCTCACCTTAAGGCATATACCTGAAGTAATCAGGTAGGCTCCCGAAGACTACGCACATCCGGGAACACCCGAAGTGACGTCATTGGTCTGCTGCAAGGACGAATTCAGCGAGGGTGCAATGGCCATACAAAGGGCACGATGGATCGGCTTCGGTCTCTTTATTTTCAAAGTTGACCTTCTGAAAGCAGGAAAACTTGAGGGATTCCACATTTTTTCAGGTAAGACATGCTGCAGCTGAGGTCCAGCTTACTCGAGATATAGGCTGGCGTGCATCGACACGATAGCGCGCGCACGTCCCAGTCAACGCACCCCCGAGCTGAGACCAGTTACCCGCGCAAATGGAAGGGAAACTTTTGGAAAAGCACAGGCGCAGTGCAGGCTCGAACCCACATTTGATACCTGAAAGTCGATTGCTGTAACACTAGGCCACAGCGTTTCCCTTTTGAAAATGGCTCGAATATTTAGTATAAGCGTGGGTTGCTGCGTGTTTCTCAAACACATTACACCCATTGACAAAGCCAATAGTCCTGGCTTGTTGTAGGTGTAATGTTAAGTCTTTGCTTGCCAGATCAACCCCAATTTTGAGCCTCGGTCCTCTCATGGTAAACAGAGTAGGTACAGCTCCTAGGCTCCCGAACCCTGGGCTTAGCGCTGCTGGGTCCAGCCAGTAATGTTTATGTGCTTTTCTACCCAGTGCCACAGAGAATAGATTTTGTTTTAGGCTTGTTGTAGGTGTAATGTTACTTGCGTTTTAGAGCACATGAATGGACAGAAGCAGCGAAATACTAGTGGGGCAGCACACTATGCTAAGCACAGATTTTAGGCTTTAGAATTTGTTACTTAATACATGGACCGGTTCCTTTTTTGGTGACACCTTCAACCTCACGGTATGCCCCAGTGTGCACATTTGTGGTGCCAGATGCATGTATATCTGAATGCATACTACATAATAGCTTAGTGTATTTGTATAAAGACGGGCTGCAAGGCCTGTGTTACACCCACCGAGTCGGGGTGCCTTCATCACTGCTGCTGCATAAATGTTGATGTGTAGTTTTACTTCAATTGAAGGGGATGTGCTTCGTATGGCCAGCTTCCCAGCAGGTTTTTATTTCCCAATAATTTTCTAATTAGCCAGCTGGTTCTGAGCAAACAGGAGGCTGTGTGTAACTAAGGTAGAATTAAGTTCTCAGCAGTCAAATGATGTCAAGTGTCACTTCTATTAATCCAGGTGTTTAGATTGGGGAGGGTAGGTATTTACAATAAAATGTCTGATTTTTCAAAATTGGTAACTCCACGCTCTGACAGTTTTTTTTTAACACTTCCTGTCCTCTTCCTGGTTTCTACTTGCTTCCCAACTTCTCTATTTGCTCCTGATGCCTTGAAATACCTGGGTAGGGTGGATTAGTGGAATAAAGCATCATGATCAAAGGTTCAGATTGTGGTGGGTCTACTCAACCATTGGTCCTGCTGAGGAGGGCAAAATGAGTAACATTGAGTTGGGCAATAATAAACATGTTAAGCGGCCAGATACCTCGGGGTGAACGTGCACTTTACAGATGCATGTTATGTTGAACTTACATGTGGTCGGTATATGATGCTTTGTGCATGAGACCACTAGGAACAACTTATTTAAGTATTTCTATGGCATTTCCCACACTGTGTACAGTCTCCAAATCTCTTTGCTCCTGTCGCCTTGAGGTGCATGTGGTTTGCATATGGTGCATATATATGTGAGCTCCCTTGCCCCAACTACCTTTCATTCCCCTTTCTTCCAAGAAATACCCACTCTAGCTTTTTTTCCCCATCAAACAGCATCAGAAGTCTTCCCGTAGTCCTATGGGGTTTACAGTGGTCACTTTCTACCATTAGAAGCATGTGATTTAATGGATGAGATGGGGCATGGTTAATGGTGTGTACAGCTGTATTGCGTTACCAAGCAGTGCCAATTTAATTGCTTTCTGCTTGATGACAATGAGTCAAATTATTGCAGCTCCATAGGGAGCTGCCTACCATTATATCATATGAATGTATTCCCTTTACCACATAATGGCAAGGGCGGTCGACCTCGAATCTGGGTAACTGGATTAGAGTCTCGGCAATGACTCTGAATATTCTGTGATTCTGGGCAAATCGCTTCATCTCCCCATGCCTAACAAAATAAAGACTACAAAAAAATGAATGTGTCCTCATGTAATGCAACTGGTACTATGTTAAGCGCTCTGATATCCGATTCCGGTCAAGTTCGCGCTAAATAAAACTCTGTAAAATATATATGTTATGTTATGTTATAACAAATTTCTTGAGTGCACTGTCACCGGAGGTTTCCTGGCGCTGATTGGACTGAAAAAGAGGGGAAAAATCAGGAAGGGAAGGGAGTTAATGAGGGAAGAGTATGGTTTTTAAGGATTTCCTGAAGGAGAAGAGGGAACAGGATGACTTAAGTGCAAGAGGAAGGGAGTTCCATAACTTAGGGGCTAGGCAGGAGAAACTGCGGCCGCCCGATCTGGAGAGTTTAAAACGAGGAACGGCAAGAAGCCGGAGATGAGTGGACCTCAAGGTACGAGGGGGACAATAAGGGATGATGAGAGACTTGAGAAACGCGGGGGCAGGACCAGTGAGAGCTTTAAACACCAAGCAGTGAACTTTAAAAGTGATTCTCTTATTCACTGGTAATCAGTGAAGATGACATAAGAGAGGTTGAGCAGACTGCCATTTGGGGATTTTGAAAATCAGCCGAGCGGCCTGATTTTGAACGATCTGCAGCCTCGATAATAAAGTTTTAGGGAGACCGTAGTAGATGGAATTTGAGAAGTCCAACCTGGACATCACCAGGGCTATAAGGACTTGCAGCAGGGCTTCAGGTGAGAGAAGGTGAGCGACTGTCCGTATCCTGTAAAGTTGGAACATGCAGGAAGATGTTACTGCGCTCACCTGTGCCTTGAGAGTGAGCTCGGAGTCGATCAAGACTCCGAGACTCTTGACACATCCAGCTGGGGAAGGTGGTGTTCCGAGCTCTGTCGGCCAGTACTGAGGGCCCCAAAAAAGGGCGCTTCTCCCCGGAAGGAGGAGCTCAGTCTTGCTCGGGTTGAGCTTGAGTTGGTTTTGGCTCATCCAAAGCTGGATATGTGTCATAACGGCCTGGAAATGAATGGCAGCATCAGGGGTAGTGAGGGGAAAAATAATCTGTAAATCATCCGCGTAGTTGAACACGGTGATATCCCATTTACCCAGGGAGTGAAGGAGGGGTTGGAGATACAAATTAAAAAGAAGGGGAGATAAAGAAGATCCTTGGGGGACTCCACAAGAAGAGGGGACGCTAGTAGCGCTGGAAGGACCCAGGCTGACTGCCTGGGACCTTTCCTCGAGAAAGGATTTAACCCAGGATAGAGCGGCCCCACAGATTCCGGCGGATTCGACACGGTGGATTAAGATGTTGTGGTCCACCGTGTCGAAAGCCGCCGAAAGATCAAGTAAAACTAATGCCTGGGGTTGTCCTCTATCCTCGCTGCGTCTGAGATTGTCCAGCACAGCGAGAATCACGGCCTCGGTGGAGTGAGCAGGTCTAAACCCGGCATGGTTAGGTGCCAGGTACCTGGACTCCTCGATGAAATTTGAGAGGCAAGTCGTGACGTGGGCCTCAAGGATTTTGGATAGGAAGGGTAAGAGGGAAATAGGGCGGTAGTTAGCTAGGACTGCTGGATCAGCGCCAGGCTTTTTCAAGAGAGGCACCAATGTGGCCTCTTTGAATGACCTGGGGACGATGCCCGAGCTGAGAGAGGAGTTGAGTAAAGAAAGGATGCAGTGGGGAAGGGTGTGGCAGATGTCACGAAGCGAGGGCAACAGTCCCTGGGGGATCCAGATTTCACACGGACAGACAGTTTGGCGAGGGATTCTGGGTCGAGCACAGGAAACTGGGAGAAAGTGAATGTGTTGACAAGGGGGGAATCAGGTGTGACAGAGGGGGGCAGGTGAGGAATAGAGTTCTTAATGGAGATGATTTTATCAGTAAAGAAAAGATTTAAGGCAGTGCAAGATTCCAAGGAGGGGGGGGGGATCGGGAGTGTCCTGGCGTCCGATGTCAATTCGCCGAGGACTTTAAAGATCTCCTTGGATCTGTTAGGGGCTGTTAGGATCCTGTTGGAAATAAAAGTGGTTTTGGTAGTGATAATTGCGGCCTTATAGGCTTTGCGTGCGGACACGTAAGCTTCTCTGTCAGGGGCAAGGTAGTGACGCCGCCATCTACGTTCGAGTCGGCGCAGCTCCAGATGTTGTTGCTTTAGGGTGGGATTATACCATTTATGAGATTTATTGAGATGGGTGCGAGAATAGCAAATAATAGGTGCACAGGTGTCACTGGCCGCCGTTAACCAGTGAGAGATATTGGCATCCATAATGTTGATGTCAGTATCTGGGGACTCAGAGAGGGGGGGCTGGGTATTGGCAAGTAGGGAAAGAAAGGCAGGCGAGTCAAGAGACTTCCAATTCCGAGCAGACCCTCCGAGCCGGGATGGAGGCCTGACTAAGCCTGTTATAAGGATGGACGACTCAATCAATGAGTGGTCCGACCAGACACAAGGGGAGATAGTCAGGTCAGAGAGTGATATGCCCTGAGTCCAGATGTGGTCTAGGATGTTACCCCCGATGTGAGTGGGAGAGGTGACATGCTGCGTCAGGTTGAGGCTAGAGAGTGCCTCAAACAGTTCGGTGGCATGTGGACCAGCTTCAGCATGGTTAAACCAATAGTTAAAGTCGCCATATATGGCAACGTGGGCTGAAGAGGTTAAAAGGGCAGAAAGCTGTTCACAGAGCGTGATAGGAAACAACGGCATCGAGGTAGGGGGGGCGATAAAGGACAATGAGGGTCAGGGCCCCAGCTACGGTTGGCAGGCTGATTACCAGATTTTCAGTATCAAGAAGGCATAGGGAAGACGACTTAATAAAAGGTAAGTCTTTGCGAATGATTGCTGCCACCCCACCGCCACGACGACCATGCGGCCGGTTGGCGTTCAGCAGGTAGTAATTGGGGGGTAAGGCAGCCAAGATGTCGGGGAGGGATAGATCAGACAGCCAGGTCTCGGTAAGTAACAGGATATCTGGGTTTTCCGCAGTCAATAGGAGGAAGATGTCAGTGTGATGTTGGGGAAGAGACCGGGTGTTAAGGTATAGTATACGGATACGAGTTTCCGGCGGCGCAAGGAGTGACTCAGGTGCACAAATGAGTCTGGGGGAAGCTGTGTCGGCCGCTATGCCGAGGGATGTCAGGCGGTCCCAAATTGTAGAGGGAAGGGCGCCGGAGGGCTGCTGAAGATTTCTAAGTGCGGCGGAAGAGTATGCCAATAATTGGGCAGCATTTCGTGGCCCTAGGCCCGTCTGGGCACAGACGGGCGCAGACGGGCTAGCCTTAGGCGCGCCTTCGGCGCGCAAACGGCGCGCCCGCTGCGCCCGTCCGCTGCGCGTACGGAAAAGGCACATGCTTTATGTGGCTGCTTGAGGGCGTGGCCAGTTAGAGTGGGCGTGGCCGGGGGAGCGGCCGCTGGAGGCGGCGATCAAGAATTACAATGGCCGCTGCAGCGTCAGCTTAGGCTGCGCGGCGGTCACAGAGGAAGGGAGAGTCCCTAAAGCCAGGTAGGTGCAGTTAAAAATAAGCGCGAACAAGCGCTCAAGGAATGCAAGTGCTGTTAAAAATAAGGGCTCTATAAGGTCAAAGATTCCCGCAGAAGGCAGGGGAGTAATCCAGTCCAAGAGTGAGAGCTCGTATTCAGCTCCTTAAGTGCTCAGGTGGGCGTGGCCAGTTAGAGTGGGCGTGGCCGGGGGAGCGGCCGCTGGAGGCGGCGATCAAGAATTACAATGGCCGCTGCAGCGTCAGCTTGGGCTGCGCGACGGTCACAGAGGAAGGGAGAGTCCCTAAAGCCAGGTAGGTGCAGTTAAAAATAAGCGCGAACAAGCGCTCAAGGAATGCAAGTGCTGTTAAAAATAAGGGCTCTATAAGGTCAAAGACTCCCGCGGAAGGCAGGGGAGTAATCCAGTCCAAGAGTGAGAGCTCGTATTCAGCTCCTTAAGTGCTCAGGTGGGCGTGGCCAGTTAGAGTGGGCGTGGCCGGGGGAGCGGCCGCTGGAGGCGGCGATCAAGAATTACAATGGCCGCTGCAGCGTCAGCTTGGGCTGCGCGGCGGTCACAGAGGAAGGGAGAGTCCCTAAAGCCAGGTAGGTGCAGTTAAAAATAAGCGCGAACAAGCGCTCAAGGAATGCAAGTGCTGTTAAAAATAAGGGCTCTATAAGGTCAAAGACTCCCGCGGAAGGCAGGGGAGTAATCCAGTCCAAGAGTGAGAGCTCGTATTCAGCTCCTTAAGTGCTCAGGTGGGCGTGGCCAGTTAGAGTGGGCGTGGCCGGGGGAGCGGCCGCTGGAGGCGGCGATCAAGAATTACAATGGCCGCTGCAGCGTCAGCTTAGGCTGCGCGGCGGTCACAGAGGAAGGGAGAGTCCCTAAAGCCAGGTAGGTGCAGTTAAAAATAAGCGCGAACAAGCGCTCAAGGAATGCAAGTGCTGTTAAAAATAAGGGCTCTATAAGGTCAAAGACTCCCGCGGAAGGCAGGGGAGTAATCCAGCCTGCATAATCAGGCTATTTCCTATGTGGCCTTGAGTGAATGCTTAACACTTCTTTGCATTGCAAAATCTACGCATATTAGTTATAAATTGCACCAGGTCAGTGTACTTTTAGTGATTATTTTCTCAAATTAAATCTGTGAAACAGTTAGATATGCTTTCTATGATACGTCTGAAACTTAAATCAGCCCCAAGCTAATTCCTGTTTTTTATATCTAGCAGGACATCATCATGTTTTCATTCAACGTCTTATTTTTCGCTTGCGATCGCTCTGTGTGTGTTCGAAAAGATGGAGACTTTCTGGTTTTGGACAATTCCGGAGAAGTTGTTTGTAAATGGCTGGTAGAAAATGTAGATGAAGCTGGTCGGACAATCACCGAAGAGAGAGTTTTTATAGCTATGATTCTTTTCCAATCATCTGGTAAGCACAATAAGTACATTGTTATATTAGATTGCAACTGCAGGATAATGGTACTAATTACCAACATGATTCAGTAAAATCCTACATTTGGGAATATGTTAATCCAATAATGGTCAGTGAAAATGAACATGCATGTCCTTACATATGCCTTGCATTGCTCTCCAATGACAAATGTACCACTTATGAAAAGAGCAGAAACTTTTAGCTTGTGGCACTACTATAAGGCAGCCATTTGTGGATAAACTATTTTACTTAGGCAACGTTTTTTAGGAGGTTCAAGTTCAGGCTTACAATGTGTACTGTCTAATAAGGAATACTTTCTTTGTTATGGATAGATTATACATGTCCTTTGATATCAATACCTGTTTATTTATATATTCTGGCTAGCGCTTGAAGATATATTGCAAGTGATCAATGTGTTACCTCTGTTTAGAAGTGTATATATAAAATGTTTTCTTTTTTTTTTTTTAGTGAAGAAACAGTGGCATCAGCGAAATACTTTTTTCTCCTAAAGAACTTGCATCTGCAAAAGGTGTAACGAAGGCTCGTGCTGGAACAGCCGTCCTTGACGAGGAGAAGGTTGATGCATTGTTTGGTAAGATATTACAAATGTTCAAATTAACATTCAGTCGAGCTGGGATTGTGACAATTCATTATACATTGTGTTAAGTTATGTTTGCATATGTGAGGTTGTATCATAATTGAACGATGACTCCATCATTGCTTAACAGCTGTCTGCAAAAGAACAATAAGAGCAATGGGGGTGGCTTGTAATTTCTTAACAGTTTGTGCTGAGCTTGTGCTACAAATGGCATGCAAATCTGGCACAAAGCCTTGAGTTGGGATTTCATTTGTAAATCTGTAGGTCCAGGTGTGAGGTTCTCAAACTGGATGAATGAGTGATAGCAAACTGCACTTATAAAATATACTGTGCTCGCAGCTTTTATTTAGACCGGATCAACTCCCTAATAATTAGATCAGTTGGTCCTGGTCCTAACACTTGGTTATAAGCTCCTATTTTGATTTCTGGTCACTATGCTAGTTTCTTAGACGACTGTTTTCCAAATATGATTATTGCAAGTACAGTTCAGATTCACCCTGGCTGCCTCAATGATGGTTTTGTAAAGAAATATGGCACTGATAACTTTCTGTTTGCAGAGGAAGCTTGCCCGCGTCTAGTGAACAGGACTATGGCCCATGCTTGTTTCAATGCATCTACATTTGTACAGTCTTTCTTCCAAGTACCCCAGCATTTCAAAAGGGTGAAAGAGCCAGAGAAGACACACTGCTACTTGGGGCTAGAACTGTCATTGGGGACCAGGGGCTCATAGTTCATAAGGGAACTTTCTTTTTCTTCAGCCCCCTCTTCATCAATGCTTTGCTCTAAGCTGTGCCAAACTTTGACCAAGTGGCCTTAATGTTTCACTTAGGAACCATGTAACCCTAACCATATCTCATCTGGCAGACTGTATGAAATAATGGAATTTGATTTTTTGATAGGCAGCCCAGCCATATTAAAAACCATAAATAATGGTGGTAACATGATACTGATGTATGTAATTTTGTTTTTCCAGAGTTTATGAAGTCTGTGTGCAGTGCCAACGGCTGGTCATCACTGGACAACAGAAGTATGAGAAGTAAGCAGGCTATAAATATTTGCAATGCCAGAAGAGGATTAAGGAAATCTCCGCATCTAGAATCAAACCACGAAGTTTCTGGTTTTCGTTGAGCTATTTGTTCTTGTTGCATTAGTCTGGCCTTTCTTCCCTGGATCTTATTTTTTTCTGGACGTTTTCTCTTGTTTGGTGTCCTGGCCCCTGTGGGGCCAAATATGTGCTTTAGATAAATAAAATTACATTGAAACCTCCCTTTTGATAATTTTTTCCTTTACCACTGTTTTGTTTAGTGTTTTGCAAATGGTCACCATGTCAAACATCGTCCGATAATGCTCTGTACCTCTAAATAAGGCAAATCCCAGTGAGTCAGGAGTATGGGAGTAGTGGCACATGTTAAGCTGATCTGAATGCAAAGGTATAACATTGCTGCAGGCCACTTCTTTTATATAAAGGTGCTTGTGGTATTTCTGCAGCACAAACATAGCCAAACATAGCAACTTGTATTTTATACAAGTGTCTACCTCTCACTTTAGAGTTTAAAAAGTAATCTTTCCAATGCAGGACAAAAATAATCTGAGTATTAGGACCAGATTTAGAGACGTTTTGTGTCTGGTTTGCTTGGGTTTTATAATGCAGACCTGATTCAAAATTTTCGGGATTTGCAAACAAGAGCAAATTGGTAGACATAGTATTTTTTGGGTAATGGAAGGGTACCCTTCCATTACAAAACCTAAACTAGACTCTCGCAGACAACATTGCATTATGGTACTGGTACTGGCACTGGCCAACAAACTGTGTGAACTGTGTGTGAAGCGAGTAACACTGAACCACATCGACCATGATGCATGAGGTAATTCAGCTGTGACGTGTCAGCAGGGTGCTCCAAATCCCTTTGAACATTGCATTATAGTGCCAATGTGTGGGCATGGTTCTCAGCTGCCTAATGGTGCAGCGGTGCTAGTGAAAGAGGTAGACATGACACTTTCCTACTCTCCTAGTGGCACCCTGCAAGGCAATATTGGCAGTCTGCCAACGTGCTCCTAACATGGAATTGTCAAGGTGTAATCCAACCCGTAATGATTTATTAGTGATCCACAGGCATACTATATTAATTAAATCATCCTTATGTAGTCATCATTTAGTAATCCACACATTCTTTAGTTGTCCTTAAATAATCCTGAGTAATACATGTTCATTTTTAAGTTGTCATTAAATCATCCGAGAGTAATCTACACATACTGAAAATGTCATAGGGCCATTCGAAAGTAATCAATAGCCATCCTGAAGCAGTCCTAGGATCATCCAGGAATAATCCACGCTCATCCTGAAAATGTTATGGGATCATCCCAGAGTAATTGACTTCCATCCTGAAGCGGTTATAGAATCATCCAGGAATAATCATCAGTCATCCTTAAATTGTCTAGAGCCCATCCTGGAGTCATTCTCACTCATCCTGATGTTGTCAGTTAGTATTCGTGGAGTTGTAAAAGGTAATCACTCCCTGTCAGTGGAAGTCATCAGAACACCATCCTAGCGTAGTTTTTGTGATTACAGTAAGAGTCATCCCATTTAAATAATCGGCCCTATGGGCAGACTTCAGGATGGCTTGGGATGACGTCCCCAGGAATGGCTGGCTGAAGTCATCCAATGACTTCAGAATCACTCCAGGATGATCTTCCTTTTTGACTAGGGAAGGAGGGACACCGCCACCCTTGTTTTCCCCCTGGACAGGTGAAGTGTTTTTATAACCAAAACCTCCCTGCTACAATGGCGGCTCTTTTGTGAGTAATTAGGTAACAACCTCTCTTAGACTGTTTGGCTTGATCCTACAACGTTTTCAAACGATAAAATGATTTTCAAAATGGTGCTTCTCATGGCTATTCAGTCACTCTTAACCCACTTTTCAAAATGGCCACTTCTTAAAATGGCCTCGAGGATGGCCTGATCCTTGACTTTTCAACATCGAAGCTAGGCACGCTCTGGATCCTTCTCAAATGGCATCGATGTTCACCAAAATAGGATTTAAATGAAGCTGTTGAAATAATTACTTGCTGGTTGTTTACCCCTCTGATCCTGCAGAAATAACTTCCTGTTGAAATAACTGCACTGAGGGTTAACTGCACTGGGACCCCATTTTGGGCTTCATAGGGATACTTCCCCTGACCCCCTCCTCAAACTGGCAGGCCAAAACCCCATTCATGGAAACTGAGGACAGACCAACACTCCGGGTACAATTCTCATGGAAAGTGACATCGGACTATGCAGTCACTACATTTTTACCTTCTTTAATCATGACTGAATAGGACCTAGTACCCAACCTTACCTAGGGAAAGGGACTTTGATCTACCCCCAAAGTGTTTATTTACTTATTTACCTATTTAATTTGCTCCATGCTAGCGATGTTAACCTGTTTTATTATCTAATCTGCTCCTGACTTTTATTCCTCCTTTGTTTACCCCACCTTCTTATCGTACCCTTATTTTAATCATATTTATCGTATTTGTGTTACCTATTTAATTTACTCCATATTACCAATGTTAACCTTGTTTTTGCTGTCCAATCTGCCTCTGATTTCAATTTCCTCATTTGTTTAACCTACCTCCCTATATTCCGCCACTATTAATATCATCATATTTATCGTGTTATTTCAACTGTTATTTGCTCCATTTTAGCGATGTAATCTGTTTTTCTGTCTAAACGGCGCATGATTTTTATCTCCTCGCTTGCTTACACTACTTCCCGTTCCTGCCCCTATTTTTTTCTCTCCCAGCCCCCTCCTTCCCCCCAGTTTTTGGTTTTCAATTCCTCGCTTGCTTACCCTACTTCCTGATCCCGCTCTACCTTTTCTCTCCCAGCTTTTTGGATTTCCAATCCCCCTCTCCTCCTCTACCCTAATCTCCTTAACTTCACTGTCTCCACTCTGTCCTCCTCCCTCGTCCTCCCCAACATGCCTCCTCACAGCACCGTCCATCAACCCCAGGACCCTACTCTCGCCAAACATGGCCCTAACTCCTGGATCATTCTTTACCCCCCAGTCTCTCCAAACATGCTAGAAAAAACTTCAAACAAACTCCTTATCCGTAACACGGAAACACTCATTGTTGATAACTACATCAGCCTCACCTCCTCCATTATCACCAACTACATATTTTACTCCAAACGCCCCTCCAAATGGAAGAGCACCTTCCTTCAACACCTCCCAATCTCTAAATTAACCATAATACCATATGGATTCAAAATATCCACCACTCCCTCCCCAGTCTTTCATGGTGATGTTAATATCTCCATCTTCAAAACAGGTAACATCCTCATACAAGCCATGGCATCCCATCTTTCCATCTTCAAACTCCACTTCAGCACTATGTCCCTCCTCCTCGATCACTCGGCGCCTAACACTCCACATCCCCAAACGAATAGCACCCCTCATACCTCCTCCTTTCCCCCCTGCTCTACCTCCACTCTTAACCACCCAACTAACACCGTCGTCCAACAATGGACTTCACTATTTCCCTCCTTGGACCTCTCTACTGCTAATGACATCCCCCATCCCCAATCACATACTTCACATCCCCCTCTTATCTCAATCTCTCCCCCAACCCCCATGAATTCCCTCTCTTCGGACTCCTCCTTGAATAATGATAGCCCCACTCCCAATCACCCACTTACCACTCCCCTCCCATGACCCCACGTCCCCATGATCCCCCAAACGCCCTTCCCCTGACCCAACCACTCACGTACTCCACCGTCCTTTCCCCTCAATCACCCGCTTCACCGGAAACTCTATGCCCCCTAAACAACCTAACCCCTCCACTGACACGTAACAGCTCCGTCACCCCTCTCTCCTCACCTACCACCCAATCTCCCCACCAACACAACTTGCCACCTTCCGCAACTAATCAAGACCACCCCCTTTCCCCAGACCATATTCCTCTTTTCTCCTACGCCCCTTCTATCCCTCCCCGGAACGGTATGGCTCCGAACCTACACAACACCAAACTTGACCGATCTAATTTGACTACCGAACCCCTCAAAACTCCCAGCACCATCGCCTTCCACCACACATCTCCTACTCCATCTCCACCCTCACACACTAGTCCACCTCACCGCACCTTAATTGCCCAGAGCCTACAAAACATTGAACGTGACCTTTATAACGTAACTACTGAACAGACCCGACTCAGGAAAGATTTCATCCTCCTCTGCGCAAAAACCCTGCCCCACCATAAAACCCCCTCCCACCCTCCCTAAAACATCCCTCACAACACACACAACAGGTGGAGATTGCTCCCTCTCCGCAGCGGTACACACAGACCTCGCCGCACCTCTTACCATCTCTCCTCGCCTGACCTGACCGACCAATGCAACTCCTACTTTCCGAATGTACCAACCACAAACCCTCCACTCCCCCACGCCCATCCCTGTTCTTATAGGTACCAATAGAACCCCTCCCCCACCACTTCCCTTAGACCACGCCCCAACTCACGTTGATCCCCTTGTGCCCACCCTCCATAGACAACCCCACACCACTGAAGTGCATGCTCGTCAACTGCCGATCCGCTGTTTTAAACGCAACGGAAATTTCGGAAAACAATCCAAAGTGAATCCATTGATATCGCATTCCTCACAGAAACCTGGCTAAATGACCACTCAGCGAGCATACTCGACCTACTCTCCCCTCCTGGATACTCTATTCTTAGAAAAGACAGACCAGACAGAGTGGGGGGTGGTCTCGCCATTATCTTCAAAAATGATTTTCAGTTATCCCTTGTCACTAACCCAGGCTACTCCTCCTGCGAATACCTGGAAGCGGAACTATCAACTCAAAACTCCCTTCCAATTCGCCTACACAACATCTATCGCCCCCCGGGTCCACCACAGCCCTTCACTGAGGACTTATCTGAGCTTCTGGCGGGATCTACATTATCCAACTCAAAACATCTCTTTCTTGGGGATCTTAACCTCCATTGGAACGATACCAATGAGCCCACTATCTCCCTCCTCACTACTCTCCTTGAGATCAGTGAACTCAAACAACTTTGCTTATCCCCAACACATTCCAAAGGTTCCATACTTGACGTCATTCTGTCTAACGAAGATCCGACATCCGTGACCAATATCATTCCCATTGACTGGTTTGACCATCACCTTATACTGTTCACCATCGATACCTCTGCAAGCCTCCCCGCCTCTAAAGTTAACAGACTTAAGAAATTAACAAGGAACCTAAAAGGTATCCCCCAGACGCTCTCCAATCTAAACTCCAAGCTCAACTCCTTTTCATTTCCCACTCACAAAATGCAAATGAGCTCACTGAACTCTTCAATAATACTGTCACTGGTATTCTTGACGAACTGGCCCCGCCTAAACTCAAAAACCAAAGAAACACCCCCTCAAACTCTTGGTTTAATACTGAGATAAATAATGAAAGACGGGCACTCAGACTAGCGGAAAGAACCTGGAGACACCAGCCCTCTCCCTCTCATCTGGCTCAACTCAGAAGTGCTAGATCCACGTACAAAAAACACATCTTCAAGCAAAAGGCATCCTTCTTCCGCACTCAACTTGATCGTGACAAAAACAGACCCAGGGAACTCTTCAATATATAATTCGTAACCAAACTTCCCCAGCACCTCCTAATATGACAGCCTCCTCAGCCAGATGCGGCGAAATAGCCCATTTCTTCTCTGAAAAAATTGACAAAATTGATCAATCCTTCCTTCCCACACAACCACCCTCCAACCCGCTCCCTTACGACCCTTCTCACCCACCCACTTCTCTACACCCCCCCGCCAACCACTCCACTGGCCTCCCTCCTACCACTTCACCGGCTACCAACTCCCCTAACTCACAACTAAAGAACAATGCATCCTTGCTCAACTTCCTCCCCGTCACAGAGCTAGAAGTCCTCAAAATAATTGGTAAACTTAAACCGTCCTCCCACACAAAAGACCCTGTACCCTCCAATCTTGTCGCCACCCTTAAACACATCATCGCCCCATTCTGGGCCAAAATTATCAACACCTCTCTCTCCACGGGCTGTGTCCCCACCTCCCTTCAACTTGGACAAATCTCGCCCTTAATTAAAAATCCTAATGCTGGCCCAAATGACCTAAACAATCTCCGCCCTATCACCAACCTCCCCCTTCTCTCAAAGGTCCTTGAAAAATGTGTCCTACTACAACTTGACAAACACATCATAAACTTCAACCTACTCTACCCCCTTCAGTCTGGCTTCAGGAAAGGCTGCAGCACCGAAACGGCAATGCTCAATGTCATTGATGACATCCATCAATCACTTGATAATGGCGAGACCTGCCTTCTTATCCTCCTTGATCTCTCCGCAGTGTTCGATACAGTCAACCATTCAGCCTTACTTAATGTTCTTAGGACCCGTTTCGGCCTTAATGGCACCGCCCTCAAATGGTTCACCGAACTCGGCAAATCAAAATTCACAATTGTCTCTCTAACCCCTCTCCTGACTCCCTTGGAGTCCCCCAAGGATCTGTTCTCTCTCCTTCCCTCTTTAACCTCTTTATGGAACCCCTCACTCTCATTCTTAAACAAGCAGGTATCAACTACCACCTATACGCCGATGACACCCAAATCTATTACAAGATTAAAACTCATGCTGACATCTTACACCTGAACAACTCCCTTTACAAGATTCAATCCTGGTTCCAGTCAAATCATCTCAAACTAAACCCTAATAAAACTGAAATCATCCTCTTCTCCCCTAAAAAGAACTGTCTCCCCATTCAATCATGGGTTTCAGACCTTAACGCACTCAACTGCTCACTCACACTGTCCAACTCCGTCAAATCTCTTGGCATTACTATCGACAACACCCTCACCCTTAACGTTCACATCAAAAACTCTGCCAAAGGAGCCCTCTTCACTCTCCTTCACCTCAAGAAAATCAAACCATTCTTACCGATCGATGATTTTAAACTTGCATTTTAATCACTGGTTCTTTCTCGTATTGACTATGGCAACGCCATCCTCAACGGAATCCCCAAGGTCCACCTTGCTCCAATCCCTCAACCTTGCAGCTAGGCTCATCACAGACTGCAAACGCTTCGATCATATCTCCCACCTGTCAAATCTCTTACATGGCTCCCTATCTAAGGGAGATCAGCTTACAAAACGGCCTGCATTACTCATAAAGCCCTCCACCAAAACACTCAGCAGTACCTCTCCCAGAAACTCCTCATCGCTGGTATCACTCGTCCTCTGAGAAGCACCAACGCCCTCCTCCTAATCCCACCTCTGCATAAAAAGAAAACCACACAATCTTGCTCCTTCTCTGGCAATGCCCCTACTATCTAGAATACCCTACCAAAAAAACCTGCGCTGTAAATCCTCCTACGCCAGCTTCAAAAAAGACCTCAAAACCCAACTCCTTAACTACTATTGGGATCCCAACCTGTGCCCGACTCCTGATCTCTTTTCAACATACCATATTTGTCTCAGTAATATATGTCCCTCTTCCTGTACTCCATGTTACCTATTTGACCTGTATTGTATTGCTCCAGCTCCTGTTTCATTCCTTCTTGATTTGTAATTATGTTGTTTTTTACTTTGCTATTATGCTTTTGTACCATGTTTGCCTAATACTATCCTGATCATGTAAAATGTTCTGATACCTCTGCATCTAGCCAGCGCTATATAAAACTTTTAAAATAAAAAATAAAAAAAATACCTGTCTGCCCGGCCTCTTTTTTTTCACAGCACAGGAGACTCAATTAACTTCAGCAATTAACTACAGCAGAAGCATTTTACCAATCAGAATGAAGCGTCCCAGACGTTTGTCTTTTTCCAAAAGGAAAAGCACGTTTTGGATTCCAGGCAGAAGCTAGGCCTGGATATGTGCGACACCCTTTCCTTGACTCCAGGACCCCCCTGGGAGTCGCGCCCCACAGATAGAAGACCTCTGGTCTCGACTGATTTGCATATGGCCAGGTCTAAACTGGGGTGGCATGGTGAGCAAAAGAATAATGGATTTAACATAGTTCTCTTGACTGGGAGTGAATATTTTGATTTGTTCGGCATTCCGTCCATCAATTGTGTGTCTCTGAGTGTAAAACCCTGCAAGCCTTCTGGGGATGCTGCTTAGCCAA
Organism: Lissotriton helveticus; assembly: GCF_964261635.1. Lineage (NCBI taxonomy): Eukaryota > Metazoa > Chordata > Amphibia > Caudata > Salamandridae > Lissotriton > Lissotriton helveticus. The sequence continues at coordinate 807,611,822 of NC_136057.1, read as the reverse complement.
TGCGCAGCAGATTTTGATGCAGACCACAATCCAATGAAAAATGGTTCTCTACTGCTCGGTCTTGCCCTTTTTCGTCCCAGCAAATCCAATGAAGAGCTGATCATTCATGCGCTGTTCCCTGGTATGATCGATAAAAAAGCTAAGAGCTCTTTTAAGATAAAGCTGATGGAGTCTCTCCTCCCTTTTTAGCAGTGAGGAACAGCAAAGATCATCGAAATGGTAACATTTTGGCTGACATGGAAAAGAGTCACTATTTTCAGAAGAAAGGAGGCTAGTGTTTGCAAAACTCTTTTATCTGGAAAGAATGAGGTGTATGGAGGGATAACTCAGGGCTTGTAGCTTGCTCACACATAGTGGCGATGTTACTGTGGCAAGAAAAACAGTCTTGAGGGTGAGAAACTACAGTGGACAACCATTCAGTGGTTCAAAAGGAGTACACATACTGCAAATGTTTCAAAAACTGCATCATGACGGGTGATTTAAAACAAAGAGGGTTGATCTGGCAACTGCAGGATAAACAAAAGAGATTAAAAGTATCCGTTAACTGTGTCCAAAGCAAGTCCTTGCTGGCCTAAGGACAACTTAAAAAAATAATACTTCGAAAAGCTTGGCATGAAGTGAGTCAATCTGCCGCGTAGCACACCAAGCTACAAACTCGTCTCAATGGCAGGCACGTAACCGATTTGGTGGAAGGATGCCTGGCTGACAAGATGACAACGACAACCTAGGGGAGTAAGGTTGAATGTAGTCCACTGCCGCCCTCAATATCTAGGCATGGAGGTGGACATTGTGAAGGCTCAGGAACATAACCCTGGTTCGTTGCTAAGACAGAAAATTCTCCCAAAACAGCAGCCTGATCGGAGGGTAGATGTTCATGCCCAGGAGATCTGGATAGCACACTCCCCTTGCCCAATCTGGTGCCACTAGGATGACTTGCACTCAGTCATTACTGATGTTCTTCGGAACTCGAGGCAGAAGAGGTAGCGTCAGAAAGGTGTATAGGATTCTCAAGCTCAACTCTATGTTGAATGTGTCAGCGAGTGAAAGCTGTCTTACAAACTCCAACTTGAAAAAGTGCTGATATTGGGCGCTCTCGATGGTGACAAAAGATTGTGCAAGGATTCTCCCTATTCTCGCAAGAGACCCTTTGACACCTCTGGGTGGAATTATCATGTGTAATCCCCTAGGTGTTGATGGCAAAGTTCCCCCCCCCCCCCCCCCCGGCATTTAGTGATACTGCCAGGTAGTGTACCACCAGAAAAATCCCTTGGACTGCCACCCACTTCCAGAGGTGTAGTGCCTCCTTTACAAAGAGTCCATGACCCCATCCTGCACTGCCTGGTGCAGTACCATACAGGAATAGGTGTTGTCCATGAGCACCTGTATCAGGCTCCCATTGATGGGTGGCATTAAGGCTTCCAACTCCTGCAACTCCAGTAGACTGATGTTGAGAGAGGCTCCTGCCAGAGACCAGATGCTTCTGATCCCCATCTCTCCCAAATGGCCTCCCAAACCCAGGAGCAATGCATCTATCACTCCTGTCAGCTCTGGGAGAGGTAAGGAGAGGTGTCTGCACTGGCTCAGTTGCAGCCCAGTAACCACTACTACAGGTCTTTTGCAGTTTCCTCCAAAATCTGGACGCAATGGGAGTGGTTCCTTTAATACTGTGCCCAAAGGGACTTCAGATGCCACTGCAGAGCCTGCATATTCCACTTGGTGTGCTTGACCAGCAGGAAGCTGGCGGGCATGAGTCCCAGCAGTCTTACTGAGATTCCGGTTGAGACTGAAATATCAGGATCATACTTTCACACACAAATAGGGGGAGATAAGAGTTGAAGGCCTGGTTTATCCTCCTTATAGACACGTATTCCAAACAAATCGAAAACCAGTCCAAGACAAAGTGTATGAAATATAACAAATCTCCAATGAGATAGTTTACTAGGAAAAAAAACGTTTTTATTGGAGACCGCTCACCCACCAGGGTTATCCCTTGGTGGCATGCTTCATCATTGGGGTTCATCCCAATCCTCTATGGATTGAGGCATGCTACGACCAGGCGGTTACTCGGGAGCACTTATAGATGGAGTCAATTATAAAGAAGACGTTGATGAAAGGGAGTGAGAGAATGGGTGCTAGTGAGTAAAAAATACCTGACAAGTAGGATTTTATTCCTGACTCTGGACGGAATGGTTCAAATCAGGGACTGTAGCTGAAGGGGTGGACTTTTAACGAGTCTGTTCACTTCAGAGATATTTGGTCAACATTCTTCGAGCCGTTCCCCTAATGGCTCTTCTTCAGGACCTATAGGGAAAAAGGTCCCATTGGTACCACTCCATGCAGGCTGTTGAACTGTTAACTGGCATTAACTGAATATAATTCAAAGCTGGTGAAAGAGAACATGCGCTTTCCAAACGTTTCAATGAGCTTGGATTCTCTATCAGGCGATGTGGTAGGGAAGACTTTGGGGTTTACTTGGCTTGTGGATTCCTGTATAACCAAGCTTTCCAGTGTCGGTGCTGTGTCAGGAAAGCCTGTTCACTCTGGCTGAACGATGGCGTTGTGCTATCTGACTACTGACCAGAGGGCCACAACAAGACTCTGTCCATGCCCCAAAAAGAGGGTCTGTGAGGTATTCTTTGAATGGCAGAAGAGGTTCAGCAGTAGTTTCTCCCAGCTGCATCATCTCATTGAGGAAATTTGTTTTTCCCTCCACAGTGGGCAACTGGAGTCCAGAACCTCAGCCGCCCTTCGCATCACCATTGGGAATGAGACACTGTCAACTGTGGCAAGCTCAGGTGGAGAAACTAGCCCAGTATCAGATGAAGTGTCTAGGTCATTGGCATCTTCAATATCCTCATATGAGTTTATCTGTATAGGGGTGTACAAACTCATAAACAACATTATCGGAGTACATTCCAAACAAATTCTGAATAACTTGGACCCTTTCATGAGGTGGAGCAATGTATTAGAGTCAGAAAGGTTGCCGAAGGGCTGCAGCCATGTGGATCAGCCTGTGACCTCAGTCGAGTCCGAAGCTGCACATGCTAGGAGTCGGAAAGCACTATGAGAAGCGCTTTGCCATCCTGAGTCGACGGCCTCAGCATTGATACTCCATGGTCTGGTGTGGGTTGTGGTGCCAAAGTCAAATTCAGCACTGACATCAGTGTATGACTCTCAACAGGTACCGAGGGTCTAGTTTGTGAGGAGGGCAGACCTGCCGGAGGAATCCCAGGTTGAGATCCTTGCAGGTCCTTTGGGCCCAGTGGTGTGCCAGAGGGAGCCGGTAGCATTCTAAATAGCCGCTGCATGGCATCACGGAAGTCTTCAATTTCCCACAGCGTCACCAACAACCCCTGAAATTCAGGCTGCCTTGGGACAATGGTAGAAATTGGCACCAAAGTGGAACAGCTTCTTGAGCGAGACTGTGAGGCACACTGATTACCTTGCACCTTCTCTGGGGTTTGCGAGTGAGGAGGAGGGGCAGAGTCCCACTTGAACCGGTTAGGTTTTCTCTTGGACTTACCCAAAGACTTTGACCGCAGGGATGATCTGCTGTGGGAATTACTTCAGAAACTGGACTCTACCTTCAACTTCGACCGGTCACACCATGGAGTCTTGTAATATTTAGCAATGTAGAGATTTCCTTCACATGCCGAAAGGCCTTCAGATGCATTGAAATGCAGCCACCGCAGACCTTGAAGCTGTGGTCTGACCCCAAGCACCAGAGGCAAACTTGATGGGAATCTGTCTCAGACACTTGTTTGCAACAGTTCCTACAAGGTGTAAACCCTGTTGTGTTTGGGGGTGACATTTCCTTTGCACACTGGTATAGTAGAAAGAATTGAGGAAACAGTCTTGTGAAGAGACGTGGGGTAGTTCCAGATTCACATATTGCGGCACGGAAAGAAAGAAACTGATATCAGCTTGCATGAGTGGTGCTTATATGTGGCTCTGTTTGTCACTTTCAGAGCATAACGACGTTGGTGCGGAAATGCACAACACAACCTACTGTCACACAGGGGTACTTCTAAAGATTTTTCAGATCCAGTCTGATCCCTGGGGAATATTCAAAAGGTGAGGAATCTGTGATTAGAAGTATCCATCAGAATGAGGTAACAGTCCATCTATATTATCTTGTCACTGGAGATCAGGTTTGAGAATCTTTGAAATTTGACTTCTTAGGAAAATACTGTATTTAAACTAGTAGGCTTTCAGTCTGCATATTTAAGAGCTGTGCTAATTTCTGGATTCTAAGGTTAATAGCATCATTTATGTGTACATATTTCTTTCCTAAAACAGCCGTATTTAATGCACAGCTGTTGGGTATCGCTTCTGTCAAAGTGATCTAATTTCAGAAAGGGCAGTGCCTATTTTTCTAAATAAATGGCCCAATATTTGAGGTATCTGTGCTTTAAGAAGGGCACTTTAGTTTGTATCGTATACATATTCAAATAATCTCACGGGTATGGAACATAAAGACAAAACCCAAGTAAGGATGATATATTAAAATGAAAAGTAGAATTATGACCTAACAAAAATATGGCAGACAAAAGTATCAGTTGGGTCCCTGTTGGCCGACCTGTTTAGTTCCAATGCAAAGTAGGGGCTCCTGCCAACGCTCCCGAAATGCGAGAAACAAAAATGATAGACTGGGCTGCTTGGTCGGCGGTCAGTGTTTCAAACTAAAGGTGAAGTCGCGGCCTACATGCAGTATTTATAATGCACAGTAGGCAACAATAACAAGCATTGGAAATGCAATAGGTCTCGCATTAGGAAAGTTTGAGCTATTGGTCTTATAAATGATTTTTTTTTTAAATGTATGTGTTGTTTTTTAAAATAGCTAAATTAATAGCGTTGTCATTTACAATGCCAATAGTTATAACTTTCGCAAATGTGACACCTATAGCAGACACACGTCAACATCCTATTTTATCAATTGAACATATATTAATTGATTAAAAACGCGTTAACAACGCATTTCAACAGTGGCTGCATCCTGCGTGAACAGAGTTTTCCACAAAGCTTTGAACATGCTGGGCAATCTACAATTGTTCACCCTCTTGAAACAAGACACACGTCAACATCCTATTTTATCCATTGACAAGATACACTACAAACACTCCTTCCAGGTTCAGATGCATCATATTTCTTGCACAAAAACAATACGAACCATCACTAAACAAAACACTACACTGACCACACACAATGACACCATATCACCATGACCCCTGCCACTGAGAGACTCCACAATCGTGAAAAAGCCGACCAGGCTTCGAAAATGCTACGAGGCCATGCATATGACCGATGCGTGCTACATGAAATGCTGATGACGTGATATAACCTGCCTTGGCAAAAGCAAAACAGGAACATCAAGACGGTGCACGCCAGTACTGTCCTTTTGATAATTTTACAGCAGTGCTAACAAGTGGCAGTCGTTTATTCACAAGGCAAGAGGGAATTGCCACTTATACATGACGTACCGGTCTTCAGTTATCAGCCTTTACTGAGTCAATATTCCTTTACATACGATGAATATAAATTAATTATCTAGGCCGATATAAAGGCGTCACATGACCTAGGCCGGTGGAAAGGTAGCTTCAGCAATGGGCGATGACAAAACACACTCGGCTACACTTCCACACAAGAGGCACCTGGTAAAATGGTCAAGTGCACCCCTGCCGGTGACTCAAGTAAAGAAATCTCTCACAGTGGCATTAGTAGCCTTAGGAAAATTTGCTACACAAACCCATCGAATTTCTAGGATGAACTGTCTCTAGGCCTTTGGCTGTGGTGCATTCCAGGGATGTTTTCATAGCATAGCGCTGCAGTTCAATACAGCCATCTAGCGAACTTCCTTTGGCGCATTTTTGGAAATCTCTACCAGGTACCATCATTTAACTAAACTGATTTGTCACTGGAACCCCCTAAATATCACAGTTGTTCAGCTCGCGCAGTCGCTGCCAGTCAGTCATGCAACCAATTGCACACATTAAAATAAAATGACAGCCTTGTTGGCCAAATCAAAAAATAAAAGCTTGGATAAGTAGCGTGAAAAGCAAAAGTGGGGGATCAAAGAAATCAAACAGGGAGGCCTGCGTGCACCAGACGTCACACGTGGATTCTACTCTTCTCTGGGAGCAAACCCCATAAAGCAAGGCATTGTGCACATGCCTGCGCCATGCAGAAACATCCCAGATCCACACGACTGGAAGCCCAGTGATGTTCTTCAGAGTGCAGTGACATCCAGACCAGGCACAAGCAGGCGAGCTCGTGAAATTTCCAACACACGCAAGGGAGTCAGCAGGGCTGCCTGGACAATCCACCATAGCGCTGAGGAGCAGGAGGATTTCATCGTCTTGATTGCCAACGTGCCAAAGTCACAATAAATGAGCTGTCCAATCCACACTCGCGATTTTCTCTGGTGTGCTTTCCACTTATGCTGCTATGCAGCTTGGGTGTCTGGAGACAATTCCTTTCAGTACTTTTGGCGGGGGGAGAAGGGGGGGGGATTAGTGGAGGCCATTGGTTAGAGGCGGATCACGCTTTTTGCAAACAAAAACAAGCCATGAATATAAAATAAAACGACACACGGCCTGCCGGCCGTGAAAGTGAAAGTACGGCCGGCCGGCCGTGAATAATTAGGGGAGGAGCAGGCAGGCAGCCGCTTGTGATTCGGAGAGATGACACGGGATAGGGAAGGGAGGGTGGGCAGGCTCAGAGCCGAATGGGATAGGGAAGGGATACCCGGCGTGAGAGTTGTTAAGACCTGTGCTCATGTTAAAAATGTCGTTGGGCGCCGTGTTCATTAAAGAAAACAGGGCTCGTGCCTCCTGCTGTGTGCTGAGATGGCACAGTTTGCGGCAGCAGAAAGCATCAATTAAAACAATAAAAATAATTCTCCCACGCAACCTCTGAAGAGGGACATTGTAAAGAAACGGCGATTGGCCCGTGCGCCTAAGGCGCGCAGGTAACTGTTGTGTTGGCAATTCCAACGAGTTAGGCGGCAGCAAGAACAAGACGGAGGGCATTGCTGTGGGGATGGGGGAGGAGAAATGCGACACGGCCGCAGCAGGGGGCGGAGCGGGGAGAGCGGCGATGAGGGAGAGACACGGCCTGGGGCAGTGAATAGTGCGAAGCAGCAGGGGCCTTTGAAGTGAAGCTAAGCTTCACTTCAAAGGTGTGGGAGGAGTGCTGCTGGGGAACAGATGGCGATTTGATGATGTGCACGCGCATTTTAGGTCAATGCGCTTGCGCACGGACCTAAAAGCGCACGGGCACAGCATCAAATCGCCAGTAAATCGCCAGTCTAGGTAAACCTTGTTTAAGCCCCTATAGTCTCGCTCAAAGCGCTTGCGCATTGAGAGGCGAGACCTAAAAAGTCAGGAGAGTCAGGTGAAGTATGCACGTGCGATCACAGAGACAAGAACGAGTGCATCTAAAAACACAGTAATTATCTAGTAACGTCAAGAGGCCGAATGTCTGGTTGGCTATGCAAGCACAGGATAACAACATAATTCAGTGCTGAGGGCTTCCACATTCATTACAAAGGCCCATTGTCGGCCTCAGTAAGGTCCACTGTCAGACCACCAATACATCAAGAATAGAAATACATGAAACCTCTCACAAACATATTTCATGTCATATAAACTTCTTCCAAGCGGTCCTTATTGGCTACTAAAGAGAAGTTCAAAGTTCACACAAGAGGCAAGTGTGGCACACCAGTAGTCCAAATATTTTCTATAGAGGAGCATAAATCAATAAGTTTCACTCAGATTAATAGAAATAATCTAGACTTCTTTCCAAATGTTTTGTACTTGTGCAAAAAGCAGAAAGCCTTCCGATGTCTACTGTGCTAGCAGTTCACAGCAGCATTCCTCATACATCGCAGCTATGGCTTCACGCGTCGACTCTTAGCATTAGGGTGACTCCGGGACACCAGTCGGCAACGTGTATGATGGGGTGCGGTAGCATTCAAGTTGGATTAAGAGCGCGGCACTTGCTCTGCAGCTGCGGCGTGGATGGAGAACGTGCGTGCGTCACCCTGAGTCACTCATGACATAAGGCCGCGGCATACTTTCAGACCAAAAGCTCTGTCTGTCTGTCTGCTCTCCAGCTCAATGCCCGGCCGGGGCACGAGAGGAGGGACGCGCCGGCGGCCCTTCATTTTACCGCGGCTCCACAGCTGCTGCGGATATATTCATCACCCTACAAGACATGGGAGCCCGACTTGCTGGGTTCTAATTGCGGACGGCTTAGGTTTGCTTTCTGCTCCAAGGCGTAGGTTAAGCAACATTATTTTGCCCCTCGATCTTGATGTATATTTTAGGAGTGTTCGTTCTGACAAATGGTATGTTCTTGGTTTCATGCCTCCTAATTCCCGCTGGGAAACTCAGCCTCACATCCTTCTGGGGTGGGTACCTTATCGAGTTAATAGCAATATGTGTTATTTACAACGCTTAAAAAAGGTATGTGTGGTATTTAACGCTAGGTAAAAACAACTTAAAGTTATTATTAGTGCCATCAAATATCCAGCATCATAGCCATAAAGTCTCATTAACTTTTGTTCTTCATATAAAACCATAAATTTAGTTCAACCTATGCAGGGCCCTTGTCCTAAAAAAAAAAGATGGGGGGGGGGGGCTAACCAAATAAGGCAGTATGCAAGTGTCATCCCAGCGCATGACATTGTGTGTGGCATCACAAGAAGTGATATCACAGGGAGTGGCATCAAATCCTCACAGGAAATGACATCACAAGAAGTGATAGCATATCTTAAGACTCATACATATGTTTAGCAGGTGTATCATGAGTACATTTGAGAGCATTATGAGATTTAACAAATTAAACCTAATCAGTACTTAAGCCTGAACCTTGAAGTCCCTGTCTGAAGAAATGAGTAGCCCAAAAGTGAATGATGTTTGGTGTCCAACTAACTACAGTAGACAAGCTACTAGATTCTACAAACTAGGCATACAAAGCGTGGCACCAAGAACAAAGCACATTTCATGCATTGTATTAAAAATCCTAGAAACTCCAATTGTGAATATCAAAACTATAAAATGTATTAACCTAGCAAACATACCACCATTATATACAGTGACAATTTTGGCAACATGACCATTATGAAAAAATGCACGTTTCACAACGCATTTGGTATTTTGACCATGGCAAATCATATTCCCTACGAAAGATAGTTATAACTGGATATTCTGCAGATATGTTAATTCAAACATTACAGACAATACTGTATAGCCATAGGATATTTAACAATAAGAAATTAGCAATTAGTGACGACTTTTATAAAACTGAATCTCTAACATACGGGTAATGAAATCACTTTAAAAATCCCATGCGTCTGAGATCTTTTGTTGTGATAGGCAGTAAGATCAACCTTCCCACGGGCGAGGAGCAGTCATCTGATTGATTGTCAATCTATAACGTGTGCATATGTTGTGAAGCGTTCTGACACCTACGTTGGGAAGAGTTGTACTATAAAAGAAATACTTTAAAAATGGTGTCATTTAAATTGTGATTCATGTAAATACTTGTACAAGCAGATAAACCGGTCATTCCAGTGCATTCCTATGTCTTTTATATACGATTGAACCAAGTCAAGAGCTTGCTTCCAAGTCATAGATTCTCATAAGGACTTGTGAGGGGATAACAAGCTGTGTGCCTTTGTTTCCCCTCTATTGCTCAGGCATCTAGGTCTGGGTGATATGCTCGAGAGAGCTCCCAGTCAGGAAGCTACTTGAACAAATGGAGGGTTGATGGCCCTTTAACATCAGGCCTTTGTCTTTAACCCAGCTGGAGATGAAAGCCCCCTGCCTTACCGCCTGCACGTTGCTGCTCGGAACGAAAGCAGACAACATACAGGCGCTGCTGAATGAGTCCGGCGTCGGAAAATTATACCCGGACAAGGTCAGCATATTTAATGGGGCCCAACTTCTTGGCATGGGCGACGGAAACATATTGGGTGGACGCCGCCAACCAAAGTGTACCCTCAACCTGTGCCCTGAAGCTGCGAGCCTTTTTAAGTGGAATAATCAATTGGGTATTTATCAAAACAGAGCTGCGAGTGTAAAAAGAAACCATCAGGGGCTGTAGTACTAAGTAAGTCGAAAGACAGCCAGAAGACGGCCAAGAACGGAGAAGGGTGGCTGGTGCGCCAAAGGATTTTAATATTTAATGTAAGAATACACCTGTCTCCAGGGAGCAGATACTCTGCACAAAGTACTGACCACAGTTACTCTGCACAAGGTACTGAGCACAGTAGTATTTTTCGAGGACAACGTACCAGTAATTAAACCTTTTCTTAAATGTGACTTGAATACAAAGGGATTTTGGTGAAAAAAGAAATAAGAAGTAATCTTCATTGTAATATCTAATTTTATTATCGGTTCACTATAACAAGTATAATATTAAGAAAAACAAAAAAAAGACCACCACCTCAAACCCGTGCAATAAAAAGTCAAGATTTACCCAGTGATAGCCCTTGTGATGTAGTTGATGTTTTGAGGACCTTGCTATTGAGATGTGAGAGAGACAATGACAAGTAAGAAAGATGCGCTGTGAAGCGGGGAAGAAAATAAACAGTACTGTAGTGATTTCCAGTACACAAAGCCCAGAGCCATCCATCCATTTGGCGTTAACCTCGTGATTTTAAGCACACACAGAAGACATTGGAAAAGCAAATGTTCACAAAGAGATATTGCTGTTATGCATCATTGGTTCCAAGCGAATGCAGGCCATTACGCCATAATCTGAAGTGTCACTTTTAACAAGACTGTCGGAGGTGCATTCTCAACATATACTCCCCGTACTCCAGGGTCAGTAGAATTATCTGATTTCCGAGGCTGTGGCTTTCTTGGCATAATTATTGACCTGTTATACGCTACACAAACTGCTGCAAAATTTGCAAACTAAGGTAAAATATTTCTATTTTTATAAATTACTGAAAAAAGGAGCCATACTTTGTCCAAGCAGTGGCAGGCCTTTTAAAAAGCTTATTTTACTTGAAATACCCCAAGATTTTTTAAGAGACCCTCGCCCACCGGAATTCTCCTGTAGCATGCTTCATCATCAGTACGGCACTCCGGCAACTAATGTGGCCGAGTAGGCTCAACCTCCTTGCCGTGGGAACACTTCTAAATTAAATTGTGAGTGAGATCTGTAAAGTGTGAGTCAAAATTGCCTAGTATATTTTAATCTGATTTTATTTTGTATTTGGGAATCAGATCAATGCTCTAAAAAATTAAGAGCTGGAACTAGGAGTGGCAATGATCCCTAACATCATCTAGGTACTTATGGTCTATATGTTTTTAGCCAACTGTGCCCGAACCGGTACTCGTGGCTTTCTGCAACAGCTCTCTGTAACCGACCCTACATATATAAATACACATATAGTTTCACTGAAAAAAATAATGTTTAAAGTAACATTATAGTCAGGGGAAATGTTCAGTTACAACATAACATGTTTAACTCTAAAACCACAGAAATTCACCCCTTACTTATCTGAAGTAACTATAACTCGTGCCCTAGGGTAACTAACTTTAACTAACACCCCTGCCATGCACAGTTTTCTCATCAATAATTTCATTTAAAATGTTGCAGTGATACTGTCAATGATTTCAAAGAATATATGTTAGGAGTGATGTAATATGTGGAGTAATTAACAGTGCATGACAAGGTCGCAAGTTATAGTTACCTTACGGCACAAGTTACTTGAGAACTTTAACTGGAGAATTTCTGTGGTTTTTAGAGTTTAAAACATTATGTGCCACCCATCCCCCCCCCAATGAATTAGACTGCAACCCAGGTGATGGGTCCTGGGGCCAGAAATAGCTTGTGCAGCGGGGGTGGGGCATGTGCCCCCTTCCCCTTAAAAGATACTATGGGCCTCATGGGATGGGGTCCCTATGGAACAAACAGCTCAGGGAGAAGGGTCATGCACCCTCCTGCCCTCCCTCCCAAAAAACAGACATGGTCTGGCACCTACCCCACTGCCCTGGGCCCTGGCCCACCCCGGGCCCTCTGGGACTCCACCACCAGGCCTAGGGGGTAAGAAAATCCCTATCATGCTCCCTTATGTATTTTTGTTTTTCGTTTAGTCCTAAAATAGCTGCCACCACTTCCTGGTTGAGGTGGTGGTGGCCAATCAGATCTCCGTTTGAGATCTGTCGGCTCTACAGATCTTCAGCAGCATTAAATATGCAGTTTTTTTTCAAACTTAATTTCTCCTAAACAGATTTACACCAAAACACTAACATCACTCTTTCTGGACCAAGATATGTCTTTCTGACAAATTTGGTGCAAATTAATTCAGTATAAGACGCGCCTATCCAGATTTTTTAGGTAAATGCGCGTCATGTTACCCCCTAGACTCACAAGGTGCTTTAGTGGCCTTTTCCTCTTTTTTCTTTTTGGCGAACCACTATGTTTAAGCCTGTTTTGTTCACAGGTCTCGCTTTGGCTATGTTACAAATGGATTGGTTCTTGACGTTTACATGTGGGCTCTGAGTATTATTAACCTAAATTATAAGTGACCTTGTGATGTCGGATATAAAGATCAGGAGGTGTGAGCATAAAGTAAATTTAATTTTATGATTTTATTTCATTTATGTTGGCATTAAGAAGGTCCCGAGTGCTCTGGTTGGAAGTATTATCGTTTTAACCTCAATTTAACTAAGGTCTTGAACTTTATTGCATGTCAAATATGGAATAAATGGCTAAGAAATGTCTTGCCCTTATAGAGGGTGGTTTTTCACAAAGCTCACTGCGTGCATGTACAATCAGAATCTCACCTTGGAAGTCACGGGTGATAATATGTATTGTATACGCATGTAAGAATTATGCACAGATAAGTAAAAGAATTATTATTGTTTTTGGTACTTTTTGCTCTGATGAAGTCGTCTTTACAACTAAACAAGTGTTGGTTAAAAGGGATCAAAGCTGTTTTCGGAATGAAGCGACTCATAACGTTTGAGATCAAGTACAACGCTGAGAGATTGGACTCTTAATTATAGTATGTTTCAAGAGGCTGCATTTAAATCCATTCAGCACTTTGGGCTGTAGCTGTGTCTAAAGTTTTTATAGGAAAATGAATGGGGAATATGAGTTTAGGCACCCCCTCTTTTTCTCAGACCCTGCAAGATCGATCACATCAAAACTTTCTATGCACAAACTAGTCAAAAAGTAGCAGTTTTGGGGAAAGTTTAATGGAGACAGACGGACAGACAGACATACACACACACATGATGGCAGACGTATAAAAGATATTTTTACTCTCCTGTTAGCCCCACGTGTCCCATTAAGCAGTATTGGTACAGGTGACTAACATCAGTGAACATTCCATTCATAAATGCCATATGCACTCACTTGAAATGTTATTTAGTAGTTCATTCCCAATCATAGAGATAAAATACGAATATGCCAACAACAACAGTAATAAACAAAATTTGTAGGTTCTTGTTGCTGTAGTTATTGTAGATTTTTTAATTGGTTTCACAACCAGCCGACACGTGTTTCGTCGCGGGGGTTTGGGGGTGCCGCCGAGTTCTTTGCCGGGGACGGTTTTCGGCCGATTTTGGTACAGGGCCCTGTAACAAAAATGGCCCCCAGGGGCCCAAAACCGGCCCCCACCCGTGCGGCGCACCGGGAGATTGCCCGGTGCCCGCTATGGCCAGTCCGGGCCTGCTTAGTAAATTCGGTTTCTGAAGGTGATTAATTCAGTGAGTTTAAATACTTTCTAATGGGGCGTACTATGGCTCATAGGGTAATGTAGACGGAGACGGTAGTCACACACTGCAGGTAGAGATAAGGGGGAAGCCATTAACAAGTTAGCAAAAGGTAAATCATTCTGAAAAAGTTCAGTGTCAAGACCCCCGATAGTGCACTTCACTTATTTCACTGTGTATCTTGTCAAAGAAGGAGCTCTGTGAAACTTAAAAACGCCAAGCCGGCGTAGTATATCATACTCCTTGTGGGTGTCCAATACGTCACAATTCTTGTTGGAAGGGCATAAGAAGCTATAGCCACATACGTCAGTTGATGTGGACGTAGGCTGCATTGTTCCTAAAACAAAAATTCATAGCAGTTGTATCCACATATGTAATGAATGAAAAAAGGAGGAGGGAATAATAAAAGAACAAATACACAGAAAATAATAACACTACACGAATGCCAAATTAGCCTATATTTGCTATTGTGGTTTTATACCTAATAATGGGGAAACGTGCTGGACCATGAGGCCGATCTCAACTTAGAGGATTTCCAGGTGGTACTTTGGCAATTACCTAGGGAAAAGGATCTAGGACCCAAAGGTTTACCGGCGGAGTTTTATCCGGCCTGTTCCCTCTCCCTTAACCAGCATCTACTAGAGGTCTACTTGGAGGCCTAGGATCCGGGAGTACTTCCCCAGTCCATGATGGAGGGCTGCATCTCTATGATGATGAAACCAGGTTTGGAAAGTTCCGATCCATCCTCCTGTTGACTGTTAACTATGATCAACACGGACATGAAAGTGCTTTGTAAGGCATTGGCACTCAGATGACGCTCAGTATTACACAAATACCAATGCAGGTTCAAACCTATAAACCTCCGGAGGTTAACCCATGTTTTACATGAGGTGGAGGGAGAGGAGGAGCACACCATTGTGTCCATAAATATTGCCAATAGTCTATGGTACCGTAGACTGGAAGTTCAGTTCCTCATGCAGGTGCTGGCTGCACTGGGAATGGGCCCGCACTTTAGAGCCTGGGTGAGACAGCTTTACACTCGCCCCATTGCTGATTAGCTGATTGGCAGAGGGATGCGTCAGGCCTGCTCCCTCTCCCTGCTGTTCTTCACTATCACCCTAGAGTCAATGGTCATTTGGATCCAACAGGAGATGGCTCAATGGGGGATTAAAAGAGGCAACGTTACCCATCAAGTGTCACTTTATGATGATGACCCCCTTTTTTATGTGAAAGCACCCACACATTCCATGCCCCTGCTTTTGGAATGCTTGGACACATCTGGGGGAGCTCTCTGGCCTACGGATCAACTAGAAGCTGTCTTTGTTCTTACCTCTAGGATCTCTCCTCCCCGGTTGTCGGAGTCCTTACCGGCATTGTCTCTTCAGTGGTAAACTGAAAGATTTCGTTATCTGGGTGTGGACGTCGCACACACTGAGCAGGAATATTTGTGATACAATATTCTGCGGTCCTCCGTCCAATTCTGGAACACTCTTTTCCTTTGCCTTTTTACCTAGATGCCTTTACTCCATTCAACACTTGTTTCACTGTCTTGCCACGGACGTGTTCCGGCAGGTGCATTCACTAATTTCCTCCCTGATCTAGGCGTGGGTGACACAATAGGGTGATTAGAGATATTTACCCATTGGAGGAGAGAGCCAGCCTCAGACCTAGAGAAGTATTTTTTAGCATCTCAATTGCAGCATGATGCGCATTGGTTCACAGAAGAGGAAACATGGAAGCAGAGGCTCTTGTCGGACCCCACTGGAGGTTTTGCTATTCCACAGATCCTGATGGCGGGCGGTAGAGATGTTGGCCATGTGCCTTACTTGATCAAACATACTGCCTTACTCTGGGAGCACACTGTGAAATTGCATTCTGTGATTTTCCTGCCTTTAGGGTGCTTTTGGACTTAGTGAACTTGTCTGCCTGGCAGGCGGCGGGTTGTGAGACACTGGAAGACCTGCATACCAATGAGGAATTTATTTCCCTCAATGCCGTTAAGACTAGTTTTAACTTGGGGGTGGGGCATTTTTTACAACATGCTTGTCTAACCTCTACAGTTAAAGAGATATGGCTGACATACCCAGCCCAAGCTCTTCATCCAGCTTCAGAGACTTTCTAGAGTTGGGGGGAGGGCGTTATTTAATCACCTTATTTTGTAAAGCCATGAAAGCTGACTGGCCTCAACTGCTCCCCCATGCCAGGGAGGCCTGGAACAGGGAGCTGGTAACTCAGATTGAGGACTCGCAGTGGGCTAGGGTGTGCGGCCTGGTGAAGTCCATTTTGAGCAATGCCAGATTCATTGCCAAGTCGAGAAATGCCTTTCATTTTCTACACTGCACTTACATGACTCCATTGTCCATGCTGCCATCCCTCTGATGTGTCCTTTTTACATTTGATGTGGTTGTGTCTGCCGGTTCACGCATCTTGGTTGGGTGTGGTTGACCGAGTGATGGCCACTGTGGCTATTCCATGTCCAGCTATTCCATGTACGGAAGAACCCACCGCCTGCCTTTTGGGATTCATCCGTATACCCAATGGTCTGAAAATCGCGTTCAAGTTCTTACAAATACTCCTGCTGCTTGCTAAGCGTTGAGTGGCAATTACATGGATGGGCACTGTGGGACCTAGTCTGGAGTGCTTGGATACGGAAGTTGCTGAATGGGTGGGGAAAGAGGAGATTCAGCTGAAAATGTGTAGACATGATAACAGTATGGGAGAGTTGCTTTCAGATTTCTTAGACTCCTCCAGCTCTTAGCGGGCCTCTAAAACTGCGGACAATTATTTATTTGATTTAAAAAAATGCTTGATGTTGTATATCCAACAACCTTGTATATTTCTACTCAACATGCAGAGTAGGTGGAGGTATCCATTCCTGTGCACTTACATTATGTATATTAATATTTGCTATATATGTCTGTGTCCTTCATTTACCCATGCCACTACTCTCTATTAAGGTGTTGCTCATGGCACTTGTGAGTGTGTAATTGTTGCTGTAGAAATGTAATATAAAAACCCAATAAAAACTGTATTTAAAAAAAAGCGAATAAACTTCTGGGTATACCGAGAGGAGCTTTGTGGTCAATGCAGAGAGCAAAATAGTACTGCTCTATACAGTATATAGTATATAGAGTTGTAGACTCTGTAGTCATGTTGTTCATTTTCTCATGGATAACTACAGAATATTATTGTTCAGTCCAGTCTAATGTGTCTGCAGATGATAAATCTACCATTGTTCTTTTTCAGAGAGGATACTCTCTGTCTTTTTGTTGGGATTCTCTACTGTCTTGAAGATGACCCATTTGAGGGCCTCCACAGTATGGTTTGATTCTAGGTAATAGTTACTAATTCTCATCAATCAGTACTTGGAAAGCTCTGCTTAGCACCAGTGAGGGTACCTTCCTCAAGTCCGTCAGAGGTAAGAAGGGAGGGCATTTCAGGACTTGATGGCGAGTTGGGAGAAGGAGCAGCCTCTGCTGCTGCGGATGTGCAGTGTTTGTGCCAGGGCAAGGTAGGCGGAGCGAAGGTTTCTGGATGGTTGGTGGAAGTTCAGGCGGTTGTTCATGTATGTTGGTCCTTGGTCGTGCAGATGTGTGTCAGTAGCTTGAATTGGCATCTTTTCTGGATGGGGAGCTAGTGGAGATTCCTCCAGTGTTTGGAGATGTGAGACTGTTTGGGCAGGTTGATGATCAATCTTCTCATTGAATTCTGTATTGTCTGGAGCCTCTTATGAGATCTGTGGTTGTTCCTGTATACAGTGTGATGCAGTAGTCCAGACGGCTGATGATTAGGGCTTGCGTGACAGTTTTTTCATGTGCTTACGGAGAGCCATTGTAAATTCTTCAGAGCTTATGGAGAGTGTGAAAGCAGGCAGAGGAGACTGTGTTGATCTGTCTTTTCATGGTAAGTTTGCTGTCCAGGATGATGCTGAGTTTGCAGGCGTGGTCTTTTGGTGTGGGGGCGGGTCCAAGTTCAGCATACCACCAGGTGTCATTCCAGAAGGAGGCATTGTTGCCAAACATCAGCACTTTGGTTTTGTCCGTGATGAGCGTCCAGGTTGTGACGTTCTTCATACAGTTGTGGAATTTGGTCTTGGTGGAGTCCACTGAGAGCGACAAAATGAGCTAGGTGCAGTTAGCGCAGGATAGGATGTTGATACAATGGGCTCTGACAATGTCTGCTAGAGGCATGCATTATGTAGATGTTGAAGAGGGTGGGGCTGAGGGATGACCCTTGAGGTACGCAGCCAATGGAGCTTGTTGGTTAAGAGGTGATGGGAGGTAGGTGGATTCTCTTTATGCATCCTGAGAGGAATGATGAAAATTATTTGAGTGCTTCTTCCAGGATTCCGATCTGGTGCAGCCTCTTGGTGAGTGTGTGGTGGGATACGGTGTTCAACGCTGCAGAGAGGTAAAGGAAGATCAGGGCCTCTTTGTGGGTTTTTTCTTACATCAGATGTTACTTCTGCAAACATGGATCTTTTTACAAATCATACCGAAGTATCTCATATCGCAAGGGCAGGTAATGTGTATATTATGTGTGATGTATTACAGTTGTTATGTTTTCGCAATACCCAGTGCTTTTCCAATCCTAAGTCAATCAATTTTGTTGCTTTGACCAGGTGGCATAAGCTACATGAACCACAAGGGAAATGTTCCACTACTGGTTGAAGACACCAAAGCTGTGGTACTGTTGTTGATTTCTTAGAGGAGGCATTGGGACGAGTTTGTACCAATTGGTCCCTTAGATTACAGCCTCCTTTATAGGGCTGCCTAAAAAGTTAGGGCAGACTTGTCAAAGGTCAAACTAGTCAGCACCCAACCCTCGATCTTCCGATATGTTGCGAACATCAACAAACTAGGACACCAAGTATCACACATATATAAGCTATTGCGCCCAAATAACACTAAACTCAACGCTAAAATAAACGAATTCTAGGACAAACAGCTAAACACCCAGTTAAGCGAGCATGAATGGGAAAGCATCTGGATTTCTGCCACACAAAATAAGATCACCCCAGTCCTAGCACAAACAAAACTATGGCTCCTCCACAAGGTATACTGGACCCCAGACCGCCTACACACACTGGCCTTAGGGAGGACAACCTCTGCTGGAATTGCAACACACAGAAAGGGGACTTAGCACACCTAATCTTCCACTGCCCAACACTCAAGGTTTTCTGGGGAAGGGTGTTTGACTTAATAGACGAGGTTTTCAATCGCAAACCAAACAGAGACTTTACCTCCCTTGTCACAGCGGTCATAAGGACAGACCTCACATCGGAAAAGGAGGAGGAACTAATGGACCTTTTGCTGACAGCTGCGGTCAAAACAGTCCTAAACAACTGGAAAGACTCAAGCAAAGCTACCTTTCACATTTGGCTAAACTGGATTAGGTACCTAAGAGGAGCTAACAGCTTGGCAATGCAGTACTTTCCATGGAAGGCGTCTACCAGGGGGCTGTGGGAGGCCCTAGACAGGTCTCTTGCCCTGCATAATCCCCCATGAACTGCCGGAACCAAAGACGCCAAGTTTCGCTGGCCTGTCGCATTTGATCAACAAAATCTGCAGCAGGGAAGGGTCAGGGTTTTTGTTATGATGCCTATCCTGTGTACAGTACTCCTTCCTACTGGGCTTTCCTATCCCTCTCTTCTTTTTTCCCTCTTTTCCCTCTGGCGGTACTTTCGTTTCCTTCTTTATTACTCTCCTAAGAGTTAACCATACCGTAACAAGAAATGTATATGACTGATGTAAAACTCATAAAATCCCAATAAATTTTTTTTTTTTTTTTTTAAATCAACAAAAAAAATCAAGGGAGCCTCAAAACCAACACTTACAAAAACTGATAGATAAGAACAGCCTACTGAAATTCAGCAGTTTCCACCCTCAACCACTATGTGAGATTCTCCCCTATGGTCAATTCCTACAGATCTGGAGAAACTGTAATCATATCAATGATTTTAAACTACAGCTCGAGGCGCTCACAATGAAACTAAAGAATAGAGATTATCCAGACTTGATCCTCTCCAAGAGCTGTAAGCAAGCCAGGAACCCGAACAGGGAGGGGCTCCTTGATCCATCACCTAAAACCAATGAAAGTAACACCTTGACTTGTGTGACCACATACAACATAGCCTTAAACTATGTCACGATGATTATTAACACAAATGGATGCGTTGAATGTTGAAAAGCCGAGATCTGAACATAAGATAGGCCGTAATCAAACGTTATTGCCCGAATCGGAGTTGAGAGTTAACTCGTTGAGCCACTAGGAGGGATATTTTTTTTTTTATGACTGACGAGGACATGCTGCATTTATATTACGGCATTATTCCAAGTATTATATGGGACCAGATGAGGAAGAAGACAACTGTCAGATCTGCAATAGATGTTTGTATCCCTTTTATTTTCAGGTGAAAAGTTCAAGAATGTAGATGATTATAGAGAATTTTGTTGCATCATGATTCAAACAAACAGAAAGAAAAAAATAAAAGAAAATAGCCAATATGTGCCAAACGAAGGGCCCTGGAGATAACGTTAACTCTAGCAGCACATATTAATAGGAGGTACAATACTGCCACCCTAGGGGTAAAGAATTGTGTTTCAGAAACTTGAATCAATCAGTTCTTAATTTACAAAATGCACGTGCAAGCGTTCCTTAGAAGGCGATAGAGTCCAGCTTCCATCTCAGCATTTTTCTTACTTCACTTCCTGCCTCTTAATGTCACTCTTGCAGGTCCTTTTTTTACTCCTGCTTCCTCCCTCAGTCACTTTCACCATCACCCGGGTCTCTTTTCTTGCATTCGCTCCCTTGCTCAAATTATGATAATGACAATTAAATTGCAAACCGGTTGAAGTGATAATATAAGCAGCGTCGTATTTTAAACAAACATAGATGTAACACTGGTCCAGCAAACTGTTAGCGAAGTCCTGCCAATGTTGTATGTCTTTAACGCAGAATGAATCTATAACATTTTACAATTGAGTTATTCTGTTTATTTCACAATTCACACTATGAGTACTTAGCGTTTACCTTGTTATTGGGGTTCTTTAAGGCAAATCCTCTGTACCAACCTAAAGAGGACACAAAAGATTAGTGTTAGGTTTTCCCCAAATTATCAGAATAGTAGTAACTTTAATAACATTTATACATGAATGCACTACATAGAAAATGAATACGCGGCATTTTATGAATGTTGTGCGAATGCAGCTAGCTGCTCCGCTCATCTGTGTAGGGGATGCGGACTCCATGGCCAGACAGGAAGATATTGAATTTGAGGGGGCGGGGGAGAGAAGACAGGGATTGAGAGGGAGAGAGGGTTTGTGTCTTTGTGAGTATATATTCAGTTGCTATCCCAAAGGCTGAAGAAGTTAAAGGACAGAGTGCCAGTCGGGCGCTGTTGGGTACCTTACAAGGTTGATGAGGTGAAGAACGCCAACAGGAAGTCTGCCCCTGTGGGGTTCCCTGGGCGCTCTCTCCTCTGACAGCGAGGAGGCCACCATGGCTCTTTATTGGAATGCCCATGTAGCATCTAATTCTGAGTGAGAAGAAGCAGCTTACACCTTTAATGAGTAATTAACCCCACGTTCGCATTTAGGTACGGAAGTGCAATAGCGACACAGACAAGCCCCGCAGGAATAAGCCAAATGTACCAAATAGTTTGAATGCTAGAATGAATGTGTGACTGGTCCTAACCCCCTGTAGACACAGGTCTTAAAGATGATCCAAAAAAAAAAAGAGAGTTCATGACAGTCAGTGGCCTAAATAAAAATACCAGAGAACTGTGGGAAACCACTAAAAGCTTTAGTTAAGCAGGCATTTCAGCCTTACTCTATGAAATAGATTTCCAACCTCAAGTTTGAAAACTCCCTTAGAGCCATATCAGCTTGTGTGTAGCTGCCTAGGCCAATGTGTCAGCTGAAACAGCTCCGTTAACATTTTGACACTAATGCAGACATGCAATATCCATTAGAAATTCAGAAGAAAAAATTTGCTGGAGTCCCAATGGGACTTTCTGGAGAAAAATTCAGTTACATATTCTAAGCATTGCTCAGACTAGCGCTTCTCGAATCTTAGAGGTTACGTAAAAGTAAATGGTTGATACAACAGGGGAGTTCTGATCTGATATAGCCATACTCAAAGGTATTTCAGATTGTGGCTCCTCATGTTTACTTGCCCAATTGACTTGTGCTTCAAAGATACTTCTAAGGGCTTGATTATGAGCTGCTCTTTATATTCCGACCAGTGCGTAAAGCCCTGTTTACGCACAGGTCGGAATTAAGAGTTAAAAGTTATTTAACGCATCCGATAATTATTATCAGATGTGTTAAATACCTCAAGGTTTGTTAAATTTCAGCAGTATAAAGCTGGTGAAATTTAACAAGGGAAATGTGTAATGTATTTACCATACCATATGGATTTTAGTGTTTTAAACAACAAAATCTGCATATTCCCCAATAATTCGTAATAGGTTCTATTTATCGCACTCAATAAATAACGAACGCCAGGGTATCATTATTTACCAACATTACAGGTTATTAGAAAATTGGAATGTGGAGCACTCCATTGCAGACAAAGGAGTGCTCCTTGCTTCTACGGGCCGGTAAAGGCTCGCAGAGCAATATTCAAATGTTGTTTAAACAAAGGCCTCTCGAAGTCCGAGGGGATTACTCCGAGAGGCCTTTGTTTAATTTGTTAGAACATTATGCCCTCTAGTGGGAGAATGTTCTAATAGCCTTAAAGCCCTGTGTAGCTGGGCTATACCGGCTATTAAAGTCCTTGCCTTGGGCCTTTAACTCTGAAGCGGGCCTTTAATAGCCGGTATTGCCCGCTACGGTGGGCTACAAGGCTATAATATAATCCATCAATAGATACTTGCTTATAAAAAAAGAACAAAATGTCTGTTAGAATCACAGTTAATATGGTAATAATACAACAAGCATGTTCCAAAAAGGAAAATCCCTATTCTAAATAAAATAGATTAATGAGAGAAAAAGCTGTCAGCTGGGAAACCTAATATAGAGTTCTGATGAGAGAGAGTAATATAAGCACAAGCATGAACCCTTTGCATTATAAGCTGGAAAATATTCTCAGCTCCAATATATCAGCAGACAATTCAGTAAAGTCTAAGTAAGGCAGCCTCTCATTAAGAATGAATGAATGAATGAATTTGGCATTTGTATAGTGCATGGCTACCAGAAGGCCTCCCAGCGCTAAAGACAGAGTCATCACCAAACTACAGCTGAACATTCAGGGAAACAGAAAGGTTTTCAGGAGTTTGCAACAGGCAAGATAGTTGGCTTCAAGCCGAATATAGTGTGGTAGCGGATTCCAACATTTCTACCACTCCGAACTCTGTTTATCCTAGGGACAGCTGCCACATGTTTCTTCCCAGAACGCAAATATCTTTTAGGGAGGTAGGGAGAAGAGGCATCAGACACTCGAAGGAGTGCCTCCGGTCAGAGAAGGTATCCTACTCTACTCTAGGAACACACACTAATATAAACACACAAACTCTAAATTGCAGCATTATTTTATTCCGTCTACTTCATCCTACAATAGAATATCAGCAAACTCGTGGGAATAAGCAACTCCCCAGTTTCTCATAGGAGCACAATCAGCTTTCAGACATTGAACCATGAAAAGTTACACAGTTGGATGTTTTGCAGTCCAGACAGTTCTTCCCATGAATAATCCTTCCAATCACCTCCTCTTCTCTTGCTGAGGTACTCACTATCAGTCGTCTAATACATAACAAACGCCTATTCACTACCTAAAAGAAGGCTTCTGGCAAAATACAGCATTTGAAATGTAAAAAAACATTGTGCGCAAACAACTAACATAGCATCAACAGCTAGGCTAACTTAAATCAGCACTTTTATTCATTTGCAGGGCTATTACATTAAAGTATGATTACCCACTACAAATTTTGCATCTAATATATGTTTTTTTAAACGTAAACTTGGCACATTGTTAGTAAAATCATTTTGAATAAAATTTGCGTCAACAGTTTTATCGGATGAGACAGCAGGCAAAGCTCTATGAAATGGGACAAAAAGCTGATTAGAGACTACATTTATATGTACTGAGGCCATCCTTAGGATTGCTGACTGGAGGACAAGTGATGGAAGCATGTAAGCAGACACATTTACAGCACAAGCACTGCAAAATGGTAAGGCCACCAAGAATGATCAGTGGCAAAGCTAAGGCCACATCATTGAGAGGACTCTAGAAACAGAATAGTGATCTCTGGCTGCACTGTGGATACTAGTCTGCCAGTCGCAGGAGTTGGCCTAAAACACAAGTGCTGTGTGTAAGATATAGGAACTGTGCACCAAATGAGAAGAATTCATTCTTAGTGGGAGGGGGTCTGTGGGTGACAGGAGGAGGCTGCAGAGCAGCTTTACGCTGGTGACCAAAGGGGGCTATATCGTTGATATTAGCAGGATACAATAGCAGCTGAAAACAATGACTCGTATGCACCACCACTCGAAGATGGCCAATGTACACTAGACAGTAAATTAACATTGAACTCTAGGTGAGCAGAGAATCCAAAAGCATAAAGTGGCACAGATGTAGCACAGAGTTAATCACAGGCCCAACTTCCGACAGAGGCAGCATCACAAAAACACTGCTTGTGGTGATGAATGAAAGACTTATGTCCATAAATACTAAAATTAACATGCTATCTCTCAGAACCGATCTTCTCAAAGAGTGTATGGACAAGAAGGCAACTAACACAGACATGGCCATGCTACAAGTCTTAGACCTGGAAGACTGTACTACTGGCCAGTCTTAATAAATCCTTTAAATGCAGGGTGTACTGGAGATGCAAAGAGAAAGAGGAGGTAGAAACGCGAGTCATACTTAATAATATCAGGACTGCCAGAGACCACAGCTATCGGCAAGCCGGAGACATTTATGGAGTTACTCCTGACAGACTTCTTTGTCAGGACAAACATTTCCAAGGTCGTAATTATCAAAAAGTTGCATAGATCACGTATTCTCAGGCCACCTCCTGGTGCCCATCTGCGACCCATAAGAGCCAGACTATCATGACAGAGCTATAGTATAGTATAGGATTTAAGATTCGAGTACCACATTAAAAAACTCTCTGGCACCTGTTTTGCGACCTTAAAAATGCTCCGCAAATTCTTTCCTCTGCTCCCAAGGGAGGCAAAGGAGTCTGTTGCGCGAGCGCTCATACTGGCCAGGTTGGACTACGCAAATGCATTGTTCAGCGGAATCCCCTCTTACCTGGTAAAACGCCTGCAAATTATCCAGAACGCGACAGTCCGTCTTTTATTTAACATTCCTAGATGGAAGAGCGTTCGCGCTGAGATGCGCACACTCCACTGGCTGCCGGTTGCACAGCGCATCCTGTTCAAGTCACTAGTTCTGGCGTTTCGTGCTATCCATAATCAAGGCCCCCAGTATTTGAGAAAAAGATTTATTAGCTATGTCCCTACACGCACCCTGAGATCCTCTACTCTGTTTCAACTATCCCTTCCCCGTTTCAAACGTGCCAGACTTGGTGGTCAGTCGATCGCGGTGGTCGTGGCTCGCGCCTGGAATGCTCTTCCTCTTCATCTGCGCTCCACACTCACTGTAGCTGCATTCAAAAAACATCTGAAAACACACCTGTTTAAAGTGTAACTTAAGAGGCCTTTTTTTTATGTTTTGCTGTTTGCCTTTCTCGCTCCCGCGCCAGGATACTCCCCAGTAGCAGAGCGCGCTATAAAATGGTTTATAATAATAATAATAATAATAATAGTACTCCATCTGACATAGGAAATGGAGTAAATTAACTCTCTCAATCTACACAGAGTGTACTCTCAAGGTGCAAGAGACGCATGATCATTCATGACAACTTACTACAGAGAAGAAGAAATGTGAAATATGCCACGCTATATCTAGCTTAATTGAAAACTATGATGGGTGAGAAGTCACATCTTCATCGATCACACGGTGGCATTTCAATCCGTGAAGGAGAAATTTGGGAAGGACAGAAACAAACTCCAGATGAAGAGTGGAGAGATGGATTGCCCTCCATAGAAACAGATAAAAAAAACAGGATATTAAAACACTTGCAACCTATAGGCCTCAGTAAGTTCTTCGTCGTGGAGCGCGCCCACAGGATCCCGGGCGACCGTCCCAAACCGGTCGCTCCCCCGCGGCCCATGTTGACGCGGGTCCTGGACTTCTGCGACAGAGACGTTATCCTTCAAAACTCCAAAGCTGTTGCCCCACTGCGCTATGAGAAATACGACATCTCCTTTTTCCGGACTTCACCCAGCGGGTACTGCGACAAAGACGATCGTTTATATTGATTAAGCGCGTTCTCAGACATCAGGGCCTGAAGTATTCCATGCTGTTCCCTGCCCGTCCCCGTATTGCGGCGGATGGGCGAGAGTGGTTTTTCGATCATTCCGAGGCAGCAGCTGACTGGGTCGAAAGCAGAGGAGCGAGGAGCCCGGCCGATCAAGGTGGGGGTGGCACCGACAGTAGTCAACCAGCCTGAGATGACGCCCGTCCAAAGGCTGGGCCTGTACTGTTTGCGGTGAATTGACTTTCTACCAGAGGCTGTATTTGTATTGTTTGCACTTGGGGTGGGTGAAGAGACCGGGTGGGGGGTTCCTTTTGGATTTATGGTCGATGGGTAAGTGAATTCGTACATACCTGAGATATTTGTCTTGTAGGGGTACGATGTGGACCTTCTGGGCTTAGGTGGGACGGACCCTGCCTCCCCCCCCCTTATAGGGTTTATTCCTTTTCTATCTTGAATCTTTTCTGGGGCGACAGGCACTCTGCTGATTTCTTTTCTTTTTCTCATGGGCAATTTTCAGCCCAGAGGGCAGGGCAGCGGGGTGGGGGGGGAAGAGGGGGGGAGTTGGGGTGGTTTGTTTAATGTTTTGGTTGTAACTTTGATTGCATCAGCGGTGGATTTGGATGTGCTGACTGGGAAAGCAGCATTGCATTCTGTGAATTCCAGTATACTTAGAGATGGCATTGATCGGGGACAGTGGGGTTAAATTGATGAGTTGGAATGTCAATGGATTGGGGGATAAGATCAAGCGTAGTGTTGTTCTCCAGTGCATTAAGCACCAGGCACCTGACATCGTTCCATTGCAGGAAACCCATTTGATCGGAAGTACATGTAAAGTGCTGCATAGAGAGGGGCTACGTCTTGATGGCCCACGCTGGGTTTACCACGGGCTCCAGGGGAGTTGGCATACTGATGAAAAAATCCTTCCCCCTCGTGGTACAGGACACCTGGTCAGATGCAAGAGGACGATATGCTGGAGTCTCGGGCACATGGGAGGGCCGTTCTGTCACCTTCCTTTCGATTTATGTACCCCGGGGCCTTCAAGCCTCCACATTTAGGGACCTGGGTACGCTGCTGTTGGAAATCCCAGAAGGCCTCTTGGTGCTGGGAGGGGACTATAATTCGGTGGTCTCCGGGCATTGTGACCGGCACCCTTCAAGCGATCTCCCCTGCTCACACAGCTGGTTGCCGGAATTTTTAGATTCCATTGGGTTGGCGGATGGGTGGAGGGCTTTTCATCCCGACATCGCCCAGTATACTTTTCACTCAGGCGCTCATGGGAGTTTGTCCAGAATTGACTATTTTCTGTTATCCGCATCCCAACTCTCCCATGACTGGGAGATAAAACACCTAGCCAGAGGCATTTCAGATCATTCGCAAGTCTGGCTCCAGTTGTCGCTCGGATTCCAGCAGGTGGGTCGTGTGGCCCCCATCAATCCATGGTATCTGCGTGATCCCCATATCCGACGGGAGCTCCTTAAAGCTATTGATAATTACTTCAATAAGAATGAGGGCTTGGTTGAGTCCCCCCAGGTGCTTTGGGGGGCATTCAAGACTGTGATACGGGGTCAGGCCCTTTCTATAATCTCAGGGAAGAAGAAGGAACAGCATAAAGAGATGGTGGCACTGGAGGCAGAGGTGGGGAGGCTGGAGACGGAATTGGAGGTGGACGTCATACCCGGCAAACTCCATCTTCTCAAACTCAAACAACAGGAATACAGGGCGCTAGCGACAGACCAAGCAAAGGCCATGGGCAGAGCAGTTCAGGGTCGAGTATATGAGATGGGCGATAAGGCCGGGAAACTCTTGGCATGGTTAGACAAGAGGGAATGGTCAAGCAGACCTGTCCCGGTAATTCGAGGCCCAGAGGATAATTCCCTGTCGGACCGGCAAGTTATTGTGGACTCCTTTGCAGCCCACTTCTAGGCTGTCTACACTTCGGTTGCTCCTTACCCGGTTGAGGACTCCCGCCAGCTGCTTACTGACATTCCCTTACCCAAACTGTCGGGGGTCGAATGTGATCTCATGGACGGCGACATATCTAACGAGGAGGTAGCGGCAGCAATCCGTTCGCTTAAACCGGGCAAAGCCATGGGCCTTAATGGGTTACCGATCGAATTGTACAAGCTTTAACCTGACATGCCGGCCCCGTACCTGAAGACCATGTACGAGGAATCAAGGCAAACGGGCATCTTGCCATTGGACCAGCATACTGCCACTATAGTTACCATACAGTGGAGAAGTGTGGCTCACTGGTTAGAGGAGGCAGACCTGGAAGCAGAGGTCAGCCTGGGACCAGGGTTCAATTCCCGGCTCGGCGGGGTCTTGAGTCCTAAAATGTCCATGGACTCGACAATTCTCGCTCCGGTGCCTACTCGATTCACGGGTTCACACTCTGCGACTCTGGGCAATAGCTTGCTTAATCTCCACAACGGCCCCTCGCGGCGGGATGCCTGGCTTTCACCTTGCGGATACCCTGCCGGGGTTATCTCACAGGGGAATACCAGGACGGGTTCCCTAAGCAAGCGCTTAGAAACCGCTTGGTGATTTGCTCTATATAAATTCCTGTACATTTACATACATAAGGAAGGAAATGCAAAGACCGACTGTGGCTCCTACCGACCGATATCTCTGCTTAATGCGGAGCCCAAAATCCTCGCTAAGCTTGTTGCTACTCGCCTCCTGACGGTGATGTGGACTTTGGTCCATCCGGACCAATCGGGTTTCATACCACACCATGACACGGCGCTGAATCTACGCAGAGTCCACGAGGTATCGAGCAGGGCGTCTTCTATATTGGGGCTGGCAGTTATAGTTTCCCTGGACGCAGCTATGGCCTTTGCCACCATCGAGTGGCCATATTTGTGGGCAGTGTTGGAGAAACAGGGATTTGGTCCAAAGTACATTCAATGGGTACAGTTATTATACTCCCTACCAATGGCCCAGGTGGTGGTCAACAACAAGAAATCTGCTACTTTGCGGCTGGGCAGAGGGACCCGCCAGGGCTGCCCTATGTCCCCTCTGCTATTTGCTTTAGCGCTGAAACCACTGGCTGCCTGGATTTGTCAAGACTTGATGATTAGGGGT
Source organism: Lissotriton helveticus (assembly GCF_964261635.1). Lineage (NCBI taxonomy): Eukaryota > Metazoa > Chordata > Amphibia > Caudata > Salamandridae > Lissotriton > Lissotriton helveticus. The sequence goes on along the minus strand of NC_136057.1, from coordinate 807,582,674 downwards.
ATGCGTTGGTCCTTAAAATGGGAAGATCGGATCTCCCTCTATGTGGATGACATCCTCTTTTATTTGACCTCCCCATGGAGATCCCAGAGTGTAGTGTTGAACATTTTTACAGTTTTTGGAAGGTATTCCGGCTATTCCATAAACTGGAGCAAATCCCTCATGTTCATAGTGGCGCGAGAGCCGCCGATTCCGCCGTGTGGGTGTCCGTTACAGACTCGTTCCGACAGGTTTACGTATGTTATGTTAAAATGTTTAAAAAAACGTAATACCGCGCACATACACCAATTGGTTTCTTGGCGCTCAATGACCAGTGGAAGAAGGCAGGGAAGTGGGAACAGCCAACCGTGGGCAAGACAAAACAGATGAGTTTTCAAGACTTTACGGAAAGTAGAGTAGTCAGATGAAAGACGGATAGGGAGAGGAAAAGAGTTCCAGGTGAATGGGGCAAGAAAAGAAAAACAGGCGCCACCGTGCTTCTTACGATTAAACCTAGGAGTGATCAGGAGATTGTGGGCAGAGGATCTGAGATGTCGGGAAGGAACATAGGAGTGCAAGCAGAGAGAAATGAAGACAGGAGCGGTGGCAAAAAGAGATTTGAAAATGGTGCAACCCATTTGAAGATGCAACGTTGCGCAACCGGGAGCCAGTGTAAAGCTTTCAGCATCGGGGTGACATGTTGGTGTTTGGGTTGCTGAAAAATTAATCTGGCCGCCTGGTTTTGTACCAGTTGGAGTCGGGAAAGGTGGCAAGCAGGGATCCCCACGTATAGGCAGTTGGCGTAGTCTAGGCGTGAGGTAACCAGGGCCAGGATAACAAGAATAAGGGCCTCTTGTGATAGGAACCTTCGGATCTTCCAAATTCTGCGGAGATGATAAAAGCAGGCCGAGGTTACAGCATTAATGTGCGGCCGCATCGAAAGGTCACTGGAGATGGTAACGCCTAGACTCTTTACAGTGTCAACTGGACAGGGGGGGGAGCCGAGGGCAGGGGGCCAAAAATTGGGAGACCAAGGATGTTGGGGCCCACCAAACAAAACCAGCTCTGTTTTGCTAGGATTGAGCTTCAGCTGGCTGAAGTTCATCCACTCGTAGATGGTAAGCATAGTCTTTTGAAAATTAGAACAGGAAAGAGGGGAAGGGTCGATGGGAAAAATGAGCTGCAGATCGTCTGCGTAATTAAAGGTGGTGACAGAGTAGTGACGAAGAGAGACAAGGAGAGGCTGCAAATAGAGATTAAACAAAAGAGGGGACAAAGCAGAACCCTGGGGAACACCACACGATAGAGAAATCAGAGGAGCAGAAAAAGAAGACAAATGAACCGATTGGGAACGAGATTGAAGAAAGGATACCACCCATGACAGGGCCGGGCCAGAAATGCCAGCATTTCTGACACGGTCGACCAAAATGTCATGGTCGACCGTGTCAAATGCGGCCGATAGATCTAATAGTACCAGGGCCTGGGCCAGGTTCTTATCAGCCCCCCGTCTCAGGGTATCCATAACCGCCACCACCACTGCCTCTGTGGAATGAGCCGGTCTAAAACCTGCCTGTCGATCATCGAGGAAATGGGTTTCCTCGATAAAAGTACTAAGGCAGCGGGTGACGTAAGTCTCCAACACCTTCCCCAGATAAGGGAGAAGGGAAATAGGTCGGTAGTTACCCAGAATCGCAGGATCAGATCCAGGTTTTTTTAGGATGGGTACCACCACTGCGCTTTTGAAAGCATTGGGGACAGAGCCTGTAGAGAGTGACCGATTTAAGAGGTCAAGAGGAGGGCCGGGGCAGGCCATGAAGGCATCTCTTGGAATAGAAGGGGGGCAACAGTCATTAGGGGAGCCAGAGCCAACAGCCTGAAGTAATGAAAAAAAGGTGTCCAAAGAAATAGGAGGGAATTCAGACAGGGAATGGGGGTTCAGGGGAGGAGGGACACTGTCAAGAGACAAAGTAGTAGAAGGAATATTGTTTTTAATCATGGAGATTTTGTCAGAAAAAAAAGAATTAAGGGAATCACACAAAGCCTGTGCGGGTAGAGGCTGAGGCGTGACTCGATCAGGTAGGGAAAGTTCGGCTACAATCGAAAAGATTTCTTTTGTCTTGGATGTAGAATTGATGACTTTCAGGGAGAAGTATGCGGATTTAGCCGAGATGATGGACATTTTGTAAGATTTCAATAGATCGATATAGGTGGACTTTAGTAAAGGATCATAGTTGCGCCTCCAACGGCGCTCAGCCTGTCTAAGAAGGAGTTTATCAGCCTTCAATTTAGCAGTAAACCAGCGTTGAGCATCGTGAGGGCGTTTAGATTTAATAACTTTGATAGGGGCAACTACATCACTGGCTTGGGACAGCCATTGATCGAGGGAGGCTGCCTGTGAGTTAAGGTCGAAGTGGGCAGGGGGAAGTGTGGAAGCCAGAATCGAATGAAGGCAAGAAATGTCAGCATGCTTCCAGTTGCGTGCCGTGAAATCATGAAGTACAGGAGGACAGGTGGGGATTGACAAGTGTAGGGAAAAAGAAATAAAGAAATGATCAGACCAAGAGCAGGGGTAAACCAGAGGAGGAGAGATATCGAAATTGGTGGTCCATACCTGGTCCAAGGTATGACCCTTATTATGTGTAGCAACAGAGATATGTTGAGAGAAATTTAAACCAAGTAATAAGCCAGAGAATTCAAGAGAGGGAGAGGATTCGAGGGGGTCTAGTGGCCAATAATTGAAGTCGCCAATGATCAAGACTCTGGCGGAATTGATGGCTAGCTGCGAGACCAAGTTACTAAACAATGAAGGGAAGGCGGGCATACTGACAGGGGGACGATAAACTAAAACACAGATGAAGGAAAATTTGGGGGATGTAAATTTCAGCAAGAGAATGTCAGAGTTAGTTATAGATGGGGTTGTGAGGGAAGTGAATTGTAGGTTAGAACGAATAATGGCCGCGACTCCACCGCCAGTTCTACCGAAGGTCCTATTGGAGTGGAGAATATAGTAACCCGAAGGTATGGCGGCCAAGATGTCAGGATAGGAGTCAGCGTGAAGCCAAGTTTCTGTGAGAAGCAAAATATCAATAGTGCCACTATCCAGAAGTTGGAAGACTTCAAGTTGATGTTTGGGGAGGGAACGGGTGTTGAGATAGACTAGTGATATGGGACGATTATCCGGAGGGCTAGGCTTAGTCAGTGTAGGGATGACAGAGTTGGAGGGACAAATGGAAGGGGGAGGGGCCAGAGGAGTAGTGGGAGGAGAGGAAGATAGTATGTTGTATTTCTGAGCAATTGCGATAATATGAGGGGCAGGAGGGGCACAGAGGAACAAGGAATGAAGATCTTGTGAGGAATACGTGATGCGTCGGGCAGCATGCATGGCCTCCGGCCTCGGTCGGCCGCGGACGGGCGCAGACGGGCTTGACTTGTGCGCGACTTCGGCACGAAGTCGGCGCTCCCGTTGCGCTCGTCCGCTGCGCTTCCTCCAGCTCGCCATTTATACTGGTCGACGTAAAACACTAGACCGCTCACCTGCACGGTGTAGAGGCAGGGGGCGGAAGTGATGCAGGAACCGGAAGTGACGCTCGTGCTGGGACCCTCCGCAACAAACGGCACACAGCCGGGGCGGACCGGGGTCAAGAGCGGGTAAGTGGAAAGAGCGTTGCCATCAGGAAAAATGGATGCGCGGTAAGCATAAGCACACAAAAGCAATGAGGAGTTTAAACAGTGCGCAAGCAGCTAGTAGTCAGCTCGAGTGCACAGAGAAGCAAAGAATCTTAAAAATGAGCAGCAGCTCGTAGTCAGCTTGTAAGTGAAGTTAAAAACAGTTCGTCAACAGCGCTGATGCACGCCCGTGGTCTTCAAGCCACGTATCTGGGGATCTTCCTACCTTTGGACCCCTCTCTCCATTATACTTGTAACCTCCAGCCCCCACTGATCCGGCTACGCAAAGATATCACCAGGTGGAAGACTCTTCCCCTCTCCCCGTTAGGAAAGGCAGCCCTTTTTAACCCCTTCCATGCTCATGACGAGCTCAGCTCGTCATGCAGTACACTGCTCGTGTGCTCATGACGAGCTGAGCTCGTCATGCTCAATGGGGATCTGCAGCGTTCAGCACCAGGGGGGAATTAATATAGCATTGAAGGTGTTAAGATGATGTCCCGGCCCAGATTTCTATACGCGCTTCAGAATTCCATGGATCCGATACCTGCGTCATACTTCCGGGAGGTTGAAAGCCTCCAGCGGGAGCTACTGTGGAATGGTAAACCTCGTATTGCCCTCACCAAACTATAACTGACCTGGTACGACGGGAGCATTAGTCCTCCATTAACCACTGCACCTATGCCCAGCCCGGTAACCCGGGATACAACATGGATAGGTGGCTCCTCTCGGGGGGACCTTCAGTAGAGCCCTCTACTCTAGGCCCCAGCACTTTCCACTAACAGGCCCTACCGCACATGCAGTACACGTTTGGCATGCTGCTACCTCCCGTTTAGTTTGGAGACGGAAGCTAATGCTCGCAACCCTATTATGGGATTCCGGGTGATTGGGTGACCTGTGGAAGAGTAAGGGGTTCGACAGATGGGATCTCATAGGTATCACCGGCATAGGGGATCTGTGGGACAAAACTGATATTAAGCCCTTTGCATTGCTACAGAAACAATATCACATGGCGTAGTCGGAGCGCTTCCAATATGCACAAGTTCGACATGCACTTCACACACACCGTAAGCCTGGTACCACACTGCCGGAATCATCCCCATTGGAAGACAGAGTACTAGATGGTCATCTCCCTGATAGCACCATTTCCCTGATATACAAAAAGTTGGTTAATAATATTTCGGACCCTCTCAAGGCTCTCCGAGAGAAATGGATCAGAGATGGTATAGTAATGGATGACGAGAAATGGCAGGAGGCAGTTTCCTCCCCCAGAGTCGTAGCTATACCAGCTTGTCTCCGCCTTGTTCAGTTGAAACTTCTTTACCGTATCTATATAACGGGGCCCCAACTGGTAAGAATGGGAAGGGTAGATGAAGGCGCCTGCAGGCGAGGATGTGGCCAACTGGGAACCTTTTTTCACATAGTCTGGGAGTGCTCACAACACTACTGGCGCGAAATCCACGACATCATCAACACTGTTCTGTCTGTTCAGCTCCAAGTGGAGGCCCGTAGGTGTCTTCTGAACATCTGGAAGCCAACTGATTTAAATGTTTGCATGGCGCAATGGGTAACACTGGGGCTTATGCCAGCTAAGAGGAATATAGCTCAGCGATGGGGTGCACTGTCACCGCCCACGGCCCAGGATTGGGGAAAGGACTTGGACTGGGCAATGTTTAGAGAAAAGGCTGTGTATGTAGCACGTGGGTGCCCTAAGAAATGGTCTCGAGTGTAGGGCCCTTGGAATTCCTACCGGGGAGAAATATGTCAGCCTCCCTTGGCCCCAGCGATGGACGATCCCCCGTCACCCTAGACTTTCCGTCAAGTGTAAATGTATCTCTGTAAACTCACCTATTGTAACAACTATGCTGACTGAGTGGCTCCCTCTGAACTGTCATGCTATTGCTGATGCTTGTTTGTTTCTTTCTCAACAAAAAATGTTTTACAAAAAAAAAACAGGATATAAAAAGACACAATATGATGCATGGCCGGATGACCAATACATAGTAATAACTGCTCATGCACACAAGCAAAATGTGAAGAATATTTGAAGATATGCTAAACTGAGATTATGTACAATCACATGCTCATGTTACATCATGACTACTGCAATTATTACCTTCAGGGACGATGTCTCTATTAACAGCTAAGACCATCAGGGTGTGGCACCTGCAATGCATTCACGTGCTGTACGCAAATTTAAGAGTGGACTTATCTAAATAGGCACATACTGCAAAACACTTTTGGCTTCAGATGTAGAGGGAAAATGTGCTAAAAGCTGGCGTCTACACAGACATTTCTCCTCATACAGTACTCATTCAAGGGAGGTAGCACTATTGATATACAAATCATCTCATTCCAGCATATTGCTACAATGGAGGAAGGTATTTTATAATACAAACTTAACACAAGGAGATGAAGGACAGAGCGCTGAAACTTTTCAGACACTCACCCCACCCCTGGTCACAGATCTGGATTGAATCCATCATTGTTCTTTAGCTCACTTCGTCACCTCAGCTCAGACATATGTTAATCAGCCATGACCCTGTTCCTCATGGGAACAGTCCAGCCCGCACTTGCAAGCCAGGTCTTCCCTGGACCGGAAACAAGCATCCTGGGACTGATTTCGGGGTAACACCCCTAATCAGCCAGGCTAGCTTGAATCCAGTGGGAAAGTGAGTAAGAGACCCACGTCTGGGCATACCCTGCCAACTTTGCCACTGGATTCAAGCAAGCCTGGGTCCAGGCACTACAAAGCATGCTCGAGAGATGTGAAAATGATATTTGGGGTCTGCAGGTGAAACAAAATTCAGCTGGAGAAAGGGTGCCCCTAGGGAAACTATGTGCTCTGATCATAGAATGCTGCAATGTGGCGGAGAGTGAGGTAAAATACCTCTGTAAGTATGCAACAGCCAGACAGTACCGAAAGGGCAAGCGACCAGGTAGGAGTCTGGCATGTCTGATCCGGCTACAGTGGGCATCTCAGAGTGTTCTTGAGATTGAGGCATCTAGCGGGGAGCATGTGTGGTTGATATCTGGGATTCCAAGCGCTTTTTGGAAATATTATGGGGAACATTACACAGCACTGGCTGGTGAATCTGATACCCGATATATACTGCAATATTTAAAGTGGGCCACAATGATCTTGCTTGAGCAGTATGAGAGGGAATCTCCTTCCCAACCCTCATCGGCGGGCAAAATCAGAAAAGCAATCGGCGACCTGGTTTAAAATATATAAAACAATAGAGGTGCAGCTGTCCCCATCCCAACCCTTGTGAGTTCCATGCCTATTTCAAGGAGAAGCCAGTAAGAGGCCAGGGAGATTGCAACAACATGGAGCAGGGAGTCAAAGTCAAATAAATGGCTGTCGGAAAAGGTTTATTTTAATGCCACATTAGATTTACGTACTTTGCTTGTAATGGCCACTTCTTGCACCAAAGGCAGCTGAAAGCTTCTCACATGCTACGTCACTCTGGTACAAAATAATGAGGCATGTCAACTAAACATGGGGAAGATACAGATGCTGTGCTGCAGCGGACTCAAGAGGCAGGCTGAGCATGTGACTTGGTCTTTGGGAGGTACATGAATGTGTGTGCCACCTGTTTTGGCAGAAGGGAATGAAGTGATGGGAACTGGATGTGGAAGGACATGGACTGTTCATATCAGTAAATATGCGACACCGGTCCTGCTGTTCATCTGTGATGCCTTACTGGTCATTATGATGACTTATGGGAAGTACTGGACTAAATCGTTCCATATGTCACATTGTATTGCTTGTATTGAACTAATTTGAAAGCTGACAGGACAGTAATATTTGATTAGGTTAGTTCTCCCAGATTTTGTCTTGCTTGCTATAATATATATATATTTTTCTTTAATTAACTATAATATCGAGCATTCCATCTAGTAGTGATCAATAATTGTTTTTGAGTCAGAGGAATGATCCTTCCTTCTGACTAGAACTCTGTGGACTGCAGGATACAAACCCTATTAACATGTTATATGGTGGTCCCATACCTTCATCTCTTCTTTCTGCCATAAAAATTGCACTCGATTGCTGTAATAAAAGTATATAATGAATAGCATGGTATCATAAGCGGACACACCCACAGACTTAGGTACCTCACTGACGACGAGGCTCCAAGAAGTATTGTTTTCTTCCTCGCATGTATGCTTCGGGCAGCAACTTGCCCGAGCATGAGCACGAAAGTCCCCAGGGCCCTCACTTAATCCCATTAGCTACTGGTAGGGGGGGGTGCAGGTTTATTGGTGCGGAGGGCCCTGGCGTTAAAATGGCGACAGGGCGAGCTGTTAGTGTGCCCTCCAAGCCAATCCTGGCGCTGCTTGAGCGCCAGGATTGGCCGGTCACCGTGCAGCACAGCAGGGGCAATCCATATTGGATGCCGAGCGTGGGTGGCGCAGCCGCCCTGCACAGTGGCCAATCACTGTCTGACTTAATGTAGTCATGCAGTGTGATTGGCCATTTTGCGGCGCTGCTGTCGTTGGATCCGGTGGACCGTTCACTCGCCTCGTGGTGTGCAGCCCTGGTGGTGTTTGGAGTAGACAGACTGACAGAGTGCCTTTGCAAATTGCTTGCCTGACGCCTGTTGCCTTTCTTTCTGGACCCCGGACCGTCGTCGTGACAGTCACCGGCCTGGCTGCATCATCGTAAGAGTTAACTTGTTTTTTTTTTATTAGAAATTCCGACTTTTCATTGTATTCTTGAAGGATGGGAAGAGTGTGTCTACTTTGATAGGCTTGTCTGCAAGCATGCACATGCTGCACTGCGGTGGGTGTAGGAGGGACGTGTCTATGGTTGCACACCGGAGCGATGGCCAGCGATTCTATGCAGGAGGGTCCTGCAGTTTTTGCCTCCAGGAATGGCCTGCGAGTGCGACCCTGTCATGTTATCCAACAAGAATTCGTTTGTAATTTTTTTGGGAATGGTAGACCTGTCAGTATTTGCTTGCTTCTGAAGTAGAGATACTGCTGTACAGCAAGCAGCGGGGACTTGAGGCAATTGCTCGCAGCAGGAGGGACCTGTCCATGATTTTACTCAGGTTAACCATAGGAGTGTTTGCAAGCAGGAATTAGTGCTAGTGTTTTCATTCAGAAATAATATGATAGTGGTTACGTGATGGAGGACTGTCAGTGATTGTATTCAGGAGGGTTCTTCAGTTGTAAATGGGAAACACTGACGAATGACTGCATGGGGTGGGGTGGGGTGGGCGGAGTGCTACATAGCAAAAGGCGACTGTCCCTGATTTCACAAAGGAAGAATTTAGTGATTGAGTGAAGGGAATACTGCATGTAGAGAGATCATAGGAAGTAGCTTCCTAATGGTTTATTTAAGGGGGCGCCTGATTGCTTGCAGGACGGACCTGCCAGTGGCGGCATTAAGGAGTCCTCTGGCATAGATTCTATGCAGGAGTGAAATCTTGTGATTGCCGGAGAGATCTACCTTTTATTGCATGTAAGAGTTACACGTTTGTGATGTCACATAAGCCAGACCTGAACAAAGCACGTGTATGGAGTAATCAGAAGACTGAAGGCATGCAGTGCGGCATATGTCTATTACTGTGATTGTGTATATGGCAGGCATGTAAAAGTGCTGGCATGCAAGAGATACCTGTTGGTGATTACAAGCACGAGGGACCACCTTTCCCATTGGTCCATGCTACATGACCTGGGATTAACTGCATGAAGTGAAACCTCCTGTTATTAAGTGTCTGGGCGTGGCATTGATTGCCTAAAGGAAGGACATGCTTCTGACCCCATGCAGTAACAAGCATTTACAATGCAACGGTTTCGCCTTTGTAAAAGGTAGAGCTATTGGCATTGTAAATGACAATTTTTTTTATTTATGTGTTGGTTTTGAAAACAGATAAATTAATGGCATTGTCGTATCGTATCGTATCGTAAGGGATGCTTATAAAGCGCGCTGACACCATGGGTTTCCTGGCGCTGGTTGAAAGTAGAGGGGGCAGAGAAATTAACCAGATTGGGGAAAAAGCCAAGTTTTTAAAGATTTACGAAAAAGTGTCAAAGAGTTAGAAATTTTAAGGGAGAGGGGGAAAGAGTTCCAAAGCTTGGGGGCCAGGTATGCAAATCTCCGGCCCCCGGATCTGCAGAGCTTATAAGAGGGAACAGTCAGGAAATGAAGATGGGAAGATCTCAAATTGCGGGACGGGCAATAGGGTCGGATGAGAGATTTTACAAAGGTGGGACAGAGACCAGCCAAAGATTTGAAAGTGAGGCAGCCGATCTTGAAGGCTGCCCTAGAAGCAACAGGGAGCCAGTGGAGTTTGACGAGAAGGGGCTTGGCAGATTGCCACTTGGGGATCCCTAAGGCCAGTCTCGCCGCCTGATTTTGGACCACCTGTAGTCTGCCCACCGATGTTTTAGGCAGACCATGGTAGATCGAGTTGGAAAAATCCAGGCGGGAGAGGACGAGGGCCATGATGACCTGCAGGAGGGCATCGGGTGTCAAAAGATATGCCACTTTCCTGATCCTGCGCAGTTGGTAGATGCAGGACGAGACCACGGTCGCCACCTGCGGCCCTAGGGATAGGGCGGAGTCAATAGTGACCCCCAAGCTCTTCACCGAAGCCACAGGGGTGGGAGAAGGGCCCAATTCCACCGGCCAGAATTGGGGCCCCCAGAAAGTGGAGCTCCTACCAGGAAGGAGGAGCTCCGTCTTACCGGGGTTCAACTTTAGCTGGTTATGGCCCATCCACTGGAGAATGTGGGACATAGCTGACTGAAAGTTGGGAATAGCAGAGGGGGAATTAAGAGGGAAAATAAGCTGCAGGTCGTCCGCGTAATTAAACACGGTGACGTCCCACAGCCTTAGAGAGAGAAGAAGGGGGCGAAGATAAAGATTGAAAAGAAGAGGAGACAGAGAAGAACCCTGGGGGACCCCACAGAGCGAATGCTCTCTAGGAGCCCTGAAAGCACCCAGGCTTAGGGTCTGAGACCTGCCCGTCAGGAAGGATCTGACCCAGGCCAGAGCCAGGCCCTGGATGCCAGCCTGCTCGACACGGCGGAGAAGGATGTTGTGATCCACCGTGTCGAAAGCGGCTGACAGATCTAACAATACCAGGGTCATTTAGAATGCCAATAGCTTAATCTCTCGCAAATGGACGATACCTTACACATATTGTTTCTAAGTACTGTATTAAAGGTAGAACGATAACAACACATTTCACGAGCACTTAGATACATTTGATATATTGAAAACGGTTGCTAACCCAACCCAACACCCATCTTGCTACAACCCGTATGTTGAGCACTTCGAACAGCAAATATAAATTATATAGCTGCAGTACACATTCAAAACTCGGACACACCAAATTAATACTAGTCTTCCACTGGAACACCTTCCCCAAAGATTTGTTTAGTTTACTATTCCTTCTCACTTTCAAGACAGAACTGAAGGCCAATGTGTTCAGTTTCAAAATACCCTAGGCACCGCTCCACAGCTATGGGTCTTGCTTAAAGCGCACCTGATATTATTTTGCCCACAAAATCAGTAATTGCCTAAATGTAATGTAATTGTATTGTTTCATTCACCAATCATGCTCCCTACTGTTGCATGTGACAATGTTATCACAGTGGCAACAATCCAATATACCTAATTTGTGGTAGAAATAATTCATCAAGAAATACAGACACATGGGTATAAGTCCCCCACAGAGCGGGCATAAAAGTATGATTTACCACATGGATTCAGACATTCTATTGCACGCTGCTTTGGAGAGCCAGAATTTCGGCACATATTTGCGAAGAACATTTTTTCTCACTACTACATTGCTCTTTGGGGTCTAGTTCGTATCCTACTTTTCTTTTCTATAAGCAACCATAAGGCAGCTGCAGTAAAGAATGCTGCTCTCAGCAATACAGGATGTAGAAATACTGCTGGAAAAAAACACAATGATGTTATTTTTTCCCCCGGCTTGTCCTTCTGTGTCTGTCTAAGTGTAAACCATTCCCTTATCAGCGTCAGATGGAATGGATGACTAACTTCATGAAGGACACAGCAGCATAAGTTGTCTGGTGTATCGCTTGTTTTGCATCGTCCTCGGTTATAAACAAACTTTCCCGAGACAAGCTCAGATATCTGACCAGTTTGGTTCAATAAAGAAATTAAAACACAGGCACATTTAACTCTAAACAACATCTTACAATGTGTTATTGGCCTAAATTTTCAACCTGAAGTGGTTCGTCCACACAAAAAAAATCAGAAGAGACGACATGGAAACTTATATACGAAGTATCTGAAAGTAATAAATTCAGCTTGATTTAAACTTGAAACCTGTCTGCAATATCTGCAGAAACATGTAAAAAGTGCTTTAGTATTGTAACTGTTTTTATGCCAAGCGATCCAACGCCCATCAGGTCTAGCTCACTATGTACAACTGCAACATACATTAATAGTCACTATTACACATGCCCAGTCAGTTTTATTCTCCAGGTCAATTTATCAATTTGCATGTTGTATGTACAGTTATTCTACCCTGGGGAACATTAGAGAACGTCACAGAGTAACTATGAAAATCATTTACAAAAAGACTTCTGGTAGACAGGTATGGGGGCAGTGGGAAGGGGGAGTAGGGCTAGATGGGGAACCGGGTAGGCATGATGGGATTTGAACAGTACTCAGAAGGGACAGTTAACTTTTAATACAATTTTTATCAGTAAACTACACCACCTCAGGAAAACAAGAAAGAGATGACGGGACTGAGATGACTCCTGACATAATGCACGGATGCACACCTTTTTAGCAGGAGACCCTCATTCGTGTCCCCTATGCCCCTCCTAATCAGACTTTGTCATCTTGGCCAACTTGCTTTATTCCCTCGTAGTTACTTGCCACTGCTAAGAAACTATCCCGGTCGCATCGTGTTGTAAACAACTTTGCATCATTCATCTTCAATTAATTCAGGAGGGACATGTTGGTGTTGGATGCTTTAAGTAGCAGTACATTTTGGCGTCCAAACACCTATATTGTTTATTTTTCGCACCAAGGGAACAGAGCAAGCTTTGAAGCGGGTCTGGCATTTTTTTAATTTTTAGCCCAAATGTCGCCACTCCCTCCCCCGCCCGTGCTTGTAGTTTGGGAGCGGCGCCTGCTTTCGTGAAGTTGTGTTTCCCAGATAGCCATCTCCTTGTAATTGCCCGGGCCCGGGTTACTTGAGCCCTCGAAATAGCTGAGCAAATTCCAGCCGTTCGCTCACAGCGGCCAGATATTCCGGTTACAATCGCCCTTTTGTCCTCGTGCGAGCCCTGCTTGCCTCCTCAGCTAGTCACAAATACTCCAAAAACGCAAAACAATACTCTGCTTTTTAGGGGGAAAAAAGTACAATTAGCGTTTAAGGCAGTGATATCGGCGGCGCGTGCTGGAGCCCGCAGTCCTGGAAGGGGTGGGGGTGGGGGGTCCGAAGGCTCTAGCTATGTGTGTATCTGTCTGCCCTTATCTAGACTCTGCGGTCTAGAGAGATCTTTCTTTTCATTCCGTTCTGTCACCTCCTGTTCTTATCTCTATCCAGAATCGCCCGTCAATCTTTGTGTATTAGTCGTTGTGTAACCTTCCCTATCATTATCCAACCCCCAGCTCTGTTTATTCTCATCCGTCCGTCTGGCGCATGTCTGTGTATCACAGTCTGTTCTCTCATGAACTGCCTCTCTCTTGTGATCTATCGATCGCACTTACCTATCTTTATCTGTCATTTTCTGTCTATCACTTCGACTTGTAGGTTTGCAATACATTCGTTCCACTATTAGTTCTTCACACTCACACTTCAGCTTCCCTTTATGAACCATTAATAGCACCGCTCTAGCTGCCATCTTCCAGCGTTAACGGGCCGCCTCGCCTTCAGAGCCAAGTCTCAATCTCAATGAGAACCGCTCTTAGTTTGTGTTTTTACAAACGTGACTAAAAGTATATACACAAATAATGAAATTTAAATACGGGGATGATTTGCCAGTAGTGGCCGCCATATACACAAGGCATAGGCATATGTGTGTGACAGTGTATAGAGTGACATGCACGCGACATACAGATTTACCTACCCCGCATTACACGTAAGTGATGCAGCTGTAAACATGCAATGTGATAAAAGTGTTAAAGTCCTTATAAGGGAGGGGAAGTGGGGTTTTCAGCTGCGGGATTTAAGGTACCGGGAGGAAGTGATGCTTTCATTTGCTGTGCGATTCCCTCCCACAGCCACTCCCATTCCACACCCACTGCCCTGCCCCTTTCACTCTCTGCTCTTACCTTCCATACGATAATACATTACGTCACACCGCTGCGCCTCATAGGATCCCCAGGCTGGCGGCGGTGATCTTCATGGCGGGAAAAAGACACGGCAGGGAACAAGATGCGGAAGTGGGGCGGAGCCCAGAAAGACATGACGACAAAAGGGGCGGGACTTAAAAAAAGACCCAGAAACGCCCCCGAATCGCGTCAAGGCGGGCCCTGAACTCAGTGACGCTTCTCTCCTCCAATGGCTGGCCAGCATTTACGAGGCCAGCCAATGGAGAAGAGGGGCATGTTCAGGCCCCCATACTACTAACAAAAGATTTCGGCTCCGCCCACCCACTGCTTACGCAGTGGGACGGTAGCCGAAACCTAAAAAACGTCCTGTGTTTGTGTGCAGGAGAGGCCTTCCCGTTCTTCCGTGGGCACTAGCCTACCAGTGAAGAAATACAGGAGTGCTATATTTTATTGAGGAATTGGGGCATGCCCTTGATTACTTGCAAAGGGGACATGCGGTGAATGCACAGGTTAGTGTCAGGCATGGGTGTGGCGACTGTTATCGGTTGCAGAGTGCGGGTGTGAGATTAAATATCCGCCTATTATGAAATGAGTTAGGGCCGCGAGGTGTAGGTCCTCTTGTAAGAATGCACCTGCAGTACTGCAGTACACGCTAAGGGGTGTGCTGAGGGCGGGAAGGAAGGCTGTTGCTAAATGCTTATTTAAAAAGGGCCGCAAATAATGCAGCGCTAACATGCCGTACAGTTTAAAAAAAAATGTAAATGACTAGTGTTGAGATGGGCATGTTCTTTTTTAGACTATGCATACCTAATTATTAAAACCAGGGTACAAAAAAGAACTGCATGGTCTCCAGACACTCGTAATTACGGAAAAAAAAAAATTCCAAGGTCATGGACCCCGAAGAGTTTCTGTGCAATAACTTGGTACACATTAATTCCAAATACTCACTTTGGAAATGCTTAATTAACAGAGTGCCCCAGCTCCACTGGCTACCTGCTATTCCAGCATCGCACAAGCCATAATAACATTTAGGCAACATGGTACTGTGATTAAATTGTCTTTATGTCAACAATGTATGGCAGAGTTTTTTAATATTTTAGCAACTCAGTATCTGGCGGGCATATTAAATTAGTAAATTGCACATTATCTTTCCATAACATGAGTTGGTTTACACGGATATTTTATATGCTGATTACATCTTTTTATGATTTGATTTATTGAAATATTAATATTTATCTCGAGTAAGCATCTTACACATTCAGCTCCTTTTTTGGAGACAGCTAACTGCTTTATATAGAAATATGTTATGTCACGTCCATGTATAATGCTGCCAATCTCATGGAATACATTGATGTAGATGGTTTAGTAATTACCAATCCCCAGGGCCTTCGAAAATGGTCTGCCTGTCGACGCTGTGAATAATTTGAGGTTGGTCGCTATATGGGCATCCTGCCCATTAATAATGCCAAGACTTCCCCACCCACTTGTAATACGGGGTAATAAAGATGGTCACTTTAAGGGCCATCTTGGGAAATGGGGGAGGAAAAGCTGCAGTTGGTGGGACAGGGGCTTTGCTGAAGGTGAATGGCGTGCCACAGCCCCCTTGTGCCATATCAGTGTAATGTGAAGAGTGAATGAATCTACCACATCAAAGGCCGTCGTGGACGAGAGGGCCCGCCCTTAGGCCCTAGGTTTCAGAGACACAACGGAGTTGATTAGAACTTTTACCGGACAACTGATTGCGCAGTAAGGGGGGCTGTTTTCAAAGACATTCTTCATAAGTCTGCCATTTTAAAATAAATCCTCTTTTAGGCTCGGAAGCAGGCCCTGGGGTTACAGTAACTAAACTTGAGAGGAGCAATTTTAAGGCCTATGCTATTTCTAAAAGTACATCTAATTACAATCACACAGCAGCGGGTTCAGTTTTTGCACGAATTGCAAAAAATATCCTGTCTTCTAAATGTGAAAGTCTGTTTTCAAGTTCCACGGAGACACTAACAAGCAAGAGCTCAGCCAAATATCAGAGTCCATATAAATGCGCTTCAAGTACGAGGCCCCCTGATAAGGGGGCACCCACTTCTAGCCACGTAACGTGCCCTTTTTTGGAAGTTATAGCGTAAACCTGACCCGAGGGTATTGGAGCGCTGTACATGAGCAACAGTGACATTACAAAAGGACACATTCAATTTTTGGAGGCACGGAGAGATTACGTGGTTTGCAGTGCACACAATCACAGGATGTACTAGTGCCGACGCCGAGACCCAAACCTGGTTCCCGATCTCCAAAATCAGCAGCTTTGGTCATTATGCCACATATTCTAGGGAATCCTGCGACTGTGAAACAGGCAAGTGCCCCAGAAGGGCCTGTAGGGATGGGAAGTTAATGAAGGCATGAAAGTCCGGTATCTGACTGACCTAACAACCCTTCAGACACAGTGGTACCCTTTAGACACCAAACTCGCCTATTACCTACTCTCTCATGACAAATTGAGCAATGGGGTACGTAAGGACCTGTGGAACATTGCTGCCAACTGATGACAAACATGTAGTCTACACACAAACCGAGTTAAATACCCACTCTGTCTCAGCAAGCCTGCCGACAACACAGATATCTGCCACAAACTGCAGGTCCCAAATATCACATACTCTGCACTGATATCACCAAATAGCAAAACATGGTATTTAGAAAAGGCCATAAGATTTTTTCTTTTACATCCTCAGAAAGCCGTTAACCCGTAGCATATTCGGAAGAAGCACTGTAAGGAAGTTTACACAAAAAGTGGAGTTTGTCCTCCATTAATTGCGAGTTTACTTGAAGTGGTCGTTTGGGAGCAGCAGTTCAACAGCAAATGTCCCAAATAATAGATCCTATATGAGGTCTTTCATTTGTATTTTTAAAAGTTAAACAATTGAATAAAACTGTATTTTTTCTAGTAGGGCGGGGGCCACTCCGTTGATGGTTATTTACTAATAACTGAGGGAGTTGAGGCTCACACTTCCCCCTTCAGGGACCATTGTTTCCTTTATTTCTGAATTACCCAGGTCCCAGGGCTACTGGGTTGCCCCTTGTTCTTTGAATAAATGTTGTTAGTAACGGTTAAATAATTCCTTTTAAAGCAATGAGTTTCCATTAGATTCCTGTCCATTTAAATTAGTCTTCTAAGGTGGCGTCAGTGAGGCGAACCCTCATTGTACAGGATGCTGCAGAAAGTGGTCTCTCTCTGCGATACATTTTTTCATTTAGCTGCAGAGACCTT
The DNA here is from genome assembly GCF_964261635.1 of Lissotriton helveticus. Lineage (NCBI taxonomy): Eukaryota > Metazoa > Chordata > Amphibia > Caudata > Salamandridae > Lissotriton > Lissotriton helveticus. Next base: position 807,565,506 of record NC_136057.1, on the reverse strand, counting down.
TTATAAGATTATCCAGCCGCAAGCCACTGACACAGGTAGAGAGCAGCAGTGTGCTAGTCCACAGAAATGAATATACTAATAACAGGAGACAGTTGTTGACTAATAAAATAATTGAATACTGTAACATAAGATTGTAAGTCTTTTCAGTGCACCCGTATTGGAGAACTATTGGATATTTAGAGGTTACAGCACTAAAGGGAATTTGTTTTGTTTAATTGCTAGTCTATGGAAAACAATTTCCAAATGGCCATGAAAATGTGTAATAACCTAACTTCACCCTTGCTCTACCTTTTGAAGCTTGTTTCTTACAAATAAAAATCAAGAGTGTCGACTCTAGGTTAATACAGGTACCACAAGATCAGTGCCAAAAAAAGGAGGATACCCTGTGATATGTAGTTTTTGTTCCTTTATTCACATGCATTTATTAAAAATACAGTCATCCCTATATTGGTTATACCACCACGATACACATTGCATTAACGACAAACACGTTTTTCGTCTCTATAGTCTGTGTTGGTCCAACCTTCTATAAACTCCTGTTTTTACAGAAAAAACTCGAAACTAATCAAAACATGGCTGTAGATGTAAATGGGTTTACTTTTCTGGCACTCTGGAACAGCAGACATTAAGACCAATGCGAATGCCGTCTCTTGCCACTATAAAATATGCCCAGGCTGCCATTCGTTACTCTAGAGTCTAATAGAGTCGGAAGGCCGTAGGGGAAGACTGTGGACTTTTCTTCAAGTTCCTGACGCTCCTGCGTAACGAACCTGGCAACCATTACACTGCTGTGTAACTTCTTCTACTCTTAGAGCTGAGATTTCCATGAAAGTCTTATAGTCTGAATTCAGCACCTGAGCATAATAGGACAGAATGTATGAAGCTCTGTGGTAATACTGAATAAGCAGCTACCTATGTTATGCCATCTATTAATGTAATAACTGCACTTTCACAATTGCTTTATTAACCTTCATGCTTTCTCAAATTTGCTTGAAAATGCACGTTTTTTCTTCTTTTTTTCAAAATTTTCTTGGGGGGGGAAACCTCCCAAAACCCCCCGTTTGGGGTTCGGGCTCGCTCGCTGCGCTCGCTCGCTACGGTGCAGTATGCTAATTAGTTTGCGCCCCACCACTTTAAAATCTCACCCACCGCCCCTGCTATATAGGTGTTTCAAAATTTATTGACATTTGGTTGTGGGATCACATTAAATTCTTTCAAGCATTAAGTTAAGAGTTCTCATTGCATAAATACGTTCACCTGTAACATGAAAGAAAGATGTAAACTCCCGTCCACTTTTAGTCCATTCGAAGATAAACAGATCATGGCCAATCAGATAATAATGGCATTTCACCTGTCTATTGTATGAAGGTTATCAGTATGCCAGATAGCTTCCTTGTTCTCAGATCTAACGGGAGCAAGACTTGAGTCGCTAGGATGAGGATGACTAGAGGGAGGTTTGAATGGCATCTTGTTAGGTGCCATTATAGCCTAACCTGTGCCTGATCAAGATAGATGTGGAGGGGTGTCAGCTCTACAAAGCAACTGGAAGAAATCAATGTTTCTACTGGGCAGTCTGCTGCATCAGACTATAGAGACCCCTCCCGATTGGGGGTTTAGGTGGGAAATGCAATTTATCAGATATTTTGGAATCCAAGTAGCACACTCAGCAGATAGCCTATACTCTTGTAACATGGGCATGGTCAAACAAGGGCTGATTTTTTTGGTTCAGTTCTGAGACTCACTCCTACTCTCAACCATGGGCGTACTGCCCAAGCTGAAATGGTGTTTTTGCCCAGATGTTTGTAGGTGTTACAAAACATTATGTGCTCCATCCCAAGGGCGACACTCAGAGACCTAGATAGATTGTCCCTAGAATTGGCTTTGAAAAGGACCAGAGTTAAATTAGATTTGCAAAAAATTGATTAGGAAAATGGGGGCCACACACTTGCTGATTTACAACTTTATTACTTAGCAAGTCAATATCAACATGCAGTTAAATGGTGTATGTCAGAAGATAAGTGGGCATCAAAGACTGTTACACGGATCCTTTGAAGATGAACCACTTAAGAAAGGGAAAAAAACATACTCGTAAATGAGGACTGATTCAAGTAACATTACATTTAAATTAATGCATTTTAACTCCTTGCATCACTGATGTAGATACATTAAAAAAAAAAAAGAAAATGTATCTTCCTGCCAAAAATGTGGCAAAAAAAGAAGTTTCTTTCATTCACATTATTTGGTCAAAACTGATTATTGGGGGAAATGGTCTTGAGATTGCCAAATGTGGCATTCTACACCTAGAATGTGCCCCCAAACAATGCATTTTACATTTTATCCATAAAATAGAAAAATACACAACACAGCATAAATTAGTGAAATCTGGATTTATGCTAGAAAAGCAATGGATGTAACCTAAATGGCGATAATCGCTGGTCAAATGCCCTCATAGTGGGTCTAAAAATGGAAGACGCTGCTGATGTATGGAACTAACATCTGCCCCATCATCAGTTTTAAAAAGTACAAAAAAAAAGTGGTACATACAGCTTCCTTTAGGACGAACTGACCTTAAAAAGAGGAAAGAAGGCCCACCTCGTCATTGACAGCTAAGAGCGGCGAGGGATTCGAAGGTACCTCACCGAACCATGTATTGCTTATTACAAATGGAGGTTTTGCCAGATTTGGACAGGATGATTTTCATCACGAGACGTTCTGCCTTCATGTATAGCCCAACCAGCCTCCAATAAGTGTTGCCTAGGTCACCTGCATCAGGAAAGGTTTGCACATCTTCTTTGCATTAGTCCTTATCAAGAGTGTCGACTCTAGGTTAATACAGGTACCACAAGATCAGTGCCAAAAAAAGGAGGATACCCTGTGATATGTAGTTTTTGTTCCTTTATTCACATGCATTTATTAAAAATACAGTCATCCCTATATTGGTTATACCACCACGATACACATTGCATTAACGACAAACACGTTTTTCGTCTCTATAGTCTGTGTTGGTCCAACCTTCTATAAACTCCTGTTTTTACAGAAAAAACTCGAAACTAATCAAAACATGGCTGTAGATGTAAATGGGTTTACTTTTCTGGCACTCTAGAACAGCAGACATTAAGACCAATGCGAATGCCGTCTCTTGCCACTATAAAATATGCCCAGCAAACGTTGATCATACCTTCGACGGTCCCTGATTTACCCCAGGGTACCTTCACTTTAGGTGGCCGTTGACTGCTTCTTCAAAGGAGAGCAACTGCAAGCGATAGTAAGGTCTATAAGATTCTTGTAAATAGTAGAAAAACTATTAAGGAACGCAAATTCGTCAACTTTCCCGGGAGGAACTTATTCTACCCCAATTTAAATGAGTTTGGTTGAATAAAGGAGTACATGTGGTCAAAGCGTTCAGGCTGTTAGCGGAGGGTGGGCATCTTTTTTTGATTTCGGTTTATGAACAATTTCTCGGTGACAGTCTTAAAATGGTAATTCTTCTTACCCGGCCGTTATAAGTAATCCAAAGCACAGCTGTCTCATTACTTCCTTATGATTGATAACTGTCTTTTAAGTCCGCAGGTACTCAGTACACTAAGGTTTTACAATCATTGGCGTATGTGTGCATAGACCTCTTATTTAGTCATCAGTTAATTTAGTACCTCTGCCCTGACCAAAGACAGTTTGTAGCACACAGCACTTCCTCACATATCTTCAGTCAATGTCACTGGAGGTCTGGGCATTGGCACATATTTTGATTTGTGACCATTTTAATGTAACGTTTAACCTTTTAATTATCTTTTAGTTAGAAAAGTCAATTGGCTTTTGAAATCTTTGCTTGTATTTTTTGATTTGCATTAGACCTACCACTTTATTCTGAAAAGAGCGTAGCACTTTGTACATTAATACAGTGCTGTAGACAACAGTGTTACCTTATGTATTGTTGTAGACATCGACCAACATAATTAACCTTAACAAACCAACGAACTCAGTTTAGAAATTCCGGGCCTTTATTGCGGACCTTCTGAGGTTTTTTTTTGTTCAATAACTTCATGATCATTAAGTCACTCTATTATGAATATCCTGATTTTTATCATTAAAATCACGCTTTTGCGAACGTCTGTGAGTCCGCGGCATGCTGTTCAAAGCAAGTTGGAAGCAGCATTTGTTTGGATTTGTAGGGCCCCGCCACCCCGCCATGTGAACGCCGGCACAAGAGGCTTGGCTTAGAGCGACTGTTACTTTTTGGGATATATATATGTATATATTTAAACTTGATAGCACTTTAACAGACTTGATAGTCTAAATAAAGTAAGATAAATTGAAATTGAATTGACCACACACTGGCTTCCCCTTAGAGGTTTTAAGAAGAAAGTATGACGAAAAGGCATGACAAAATGGGACATGGCTGAAGAGATATGAATAAAAAGTGTAAGAAAGGTTGAGAAAGCTAGGCAGACGGATCCGATTAATGAATTAGTCAGGATACTAGAAAACAACGCTTTGCAAAACTAATGAATGTTCGTTGGAATAAATATATGACAAAATGAGATTTATTCACTATGAAACATTTGCTATATGTGGACAGTGCCCTTACAGGTACAACTTAAAAGCATAATGTGATGTTCTGCTTGCAATACGGTATACTGAATGTTAACAAGTATAGCCTACCGAAGTACTAATGCGACAACACAGAGGGTGTTATGGTTGATTTATTTTTTCACACACTATAAATACATTTAAAAAGCCCTTTGCCTTATACAATGTAAGTGTTTTCATCAAGCATACTACTCACTTGATGCCTCTGGAAGATGGTTAGGGGCGTCTCTCTGAAAAGCCTCAAGTGCCAGAGAGGGAATAGGAATTTCCTTATGTTATGTGAGGCTGTGCAACTATCCAGCACTAATGGTGGAATGAAATGTGAGGTCTATTGAGTGTCCTACTCTGGCATATTATTTTCTACCCTAAAATAACCCGAGCCAAGATGGTGGACGCACTCTAAGAGTGCTCCGGGACCCCTCCACCATCCACTCGTAATATCAGCCTACATCGGGACCTATATCTTCCTCCCTACCTGGCTTGATGCTTTGGCGGTGTGTCCGGGGGTGTGAATCTTTGCACCGGGACCCCCTGAAACAGCGGACCGACCCACCGAGTGCTGCAGACAAAATGGTGGCTCCCGGTCCGTGACAGCGGCGCCGGCCGATTCTTGCCGTCCATCTTGGGAAGCGGTGCCGGGCCCCAACTACCTGGCTTGGCGCTCTGGCGGCATGTCCGGGACTGTGGATCCTTGCACAGGGACACCCTGAAACAGCGGACTGGCCCGCCGAGTGCTGCAGACAACATGGCAGCTCCCGGTCCGTGACTGCTGCGCTAGCTGATCCTTGCCATCCACCTTGGGAGGCGGCGCCTGGTCCCAGGTGCTGTGGGGCTCTCTGGCACTGACCCCCGGGTCCGCTGTGGTTGGCGGCCCAACCTGTTGCTAGACTTTGTTTCTTGCTCCTCTCGCCGACTTCTGTGTATGGCTGCTGGCGCCCGGCCCTCCGGCGGTGCGGCTGCTTCAGTGTGTATGGTTTTGGGCAGCCGGGGGAAAAGGAGATGGACGGTATCACCCTCCCCCCCCCGACACATCAGCGTGATTCCTGTAGGCCCGGAGCAGCGCTGCAACAGGTGGGGCAGCGAGTGACGCCTGGGGTTGCCGGGCCCACCCGTGCCCTAGGCCCTCTGGCGGAGTGATTGGGAGAGCGGCCGCCGTGTCGGGAAGCGGGGACCGCGGACTGTGGCAGAGGGCCTCGGAGCGAGGTGAGGGGCTGCGGGTTTCTGTGGACCTGTAGGGAGACGCGCACTGGAGCGGGTGAGTCCTGGCGGCGGCGTGGTCCCGGGACAGTTAATTGGGGGGCCCCGCACGCAGGTTCGCCCCCCTGGAGGGTGCGTTCCTGGATCTGCCTCCCCCTTCTGAGCTGGCAAGGCCCTGATGTTGTGCGTTGGGCCACGCGGTGACCCCTGGGTTGAGTTTGGCCCGGCGCTCCTTATCGGCCGCAGATCCAAGCAACGGTGAAAGCATGGTGGATCCTCTACCGCCTTGGTACTCGCCAGGGAGACTGCGTTGGAGTGGACACGGTGGAGGGTCCTCCCTACTCTGTAGCTACATCCTGATTTTTCCCCCCGCCAGGCAGCATCACCAAGTGAGGATCCGCAGTTTGGGCTTTCAGACGTATACACCGAGTGGCACCGGTTTGTCTATTTGGGAGGGTTCGCTGGTCCGCATTTGTGGCGCTGGGCAGTGGCCTTAGGCGGCGGCCCCCTCCCTTGCGCCGTTGCACCCAGGAATCTTGGCTCTGGCAGCGGGGCAACTTGCGGCCAGAGCTGTAGGGGCGACGGCCTCGACCAACGGGGTCCCACCCCTGGCTCTGGGACCTGGCATATAGCCACCGTATTATCCCCCCCCCACCCCCGAGGACCCACTTGTCGGGGACAGCAGACTCGGCCGCACACATCAGGCGGCGGCGATCTGGTTCTAGTTGAGCCTCGGCGTTGGTTGCCCCCCCTGCTTGCTCTGGGCCGTCTGCGGGGGCACGCAGGCTACCCCCACTACAGGATCCACCTACAGGGTACCTGGGCGCCGCCACTCCCTGGGGTGCCACCATGGGCAGGACGGACAGGTCGGCCAAGATCCTGCCACCCAACCCAAAATGGACTGTTTCACCACCTTGGAGGCGGGCGCACCTGGGGGAACCACGGATCAGGAGCCGCCACCCTCAGCGGAGTAGTCTACTATCCTGCAGGCTATCCACTCTTCGCAAATCTCGGTGGAGGGCAAAATCGCGGAGGTGTGTATAGACATGACTGTGATCTGGCAAGATCTCTGAAACGCCAACGCCCGGATCAAGGAAACTGAAACTCGTATCTCCACCGTGGAAGACGATGTACAGCAGATCAAGGGGCAGGTGGCCCGCCTTCAATCCCACACTCAGGAACTGCACCGCCGGGCAGAGGACGCAGAGAACAGGTCTTGACACAATAATCTACGCCTGGTGGGTTTCTGGGAGGGAGCAGAGCAGGGCCGCACGGCGGACTTTCTGGAGAAATGGCTCAAATCATGGGTACCTGAGGGCTCTCTCTCTCCTTGGTTCGCGATTGAGCGGGCACATCGGTCCTTGGTCCCCAGACCTCCTCCAGGTGCGGCCCCCCGACCAATCATAATGGGGGTCCTTAACTTTAAAGACCGGGACACCATCCTGTCAGAGGCCCGCAAACAGCAGCAGCTACGGCACGAAAATCGCACTACCATGATTTTCCCGGACTACACCCACGAGGTTCAGAGCCAGCGCCGCTCCTTCGACGACGTTAAACAAAAGCTGAGGGCGCTCAATATCCAATACCAGCTCCTCTTCCCGGCACGCCTGCGAGTGGTATTCGCCAACAAGACCTTGTTCTTCAACAGCCCCGCGGAGGCCTGAACCTGGGCGACGGAGGAACACCAGTTGCACACTGATGACCAAGCTCCGCCCTGTGCCGCTGTACACCCCTGTGGCATGGGACCTGGCTCAAGGAGGTGACCGGAATTCTGAGCTTTGAAGCTTGGGACCTCATAGGCATCACGTAACAGAGACGTTTGGGTGGAGGACCATATGCGCTCCTTCGAAGATCTCCAAACTAGGTACTCGCTGCACCACTCGCAATTCTTTCGCTATCTCCAGCTGCAAAACGCCCTACACTCACATCTCACAACAGGTACGTGGCTGCCAGATCACAGCCCGCCTGAAGCCCAGATTATGTTTGGGGACCTGGGGAAGGGCGGCATTTCCCGCATTTACTGCACACTGATTAACAACACCCCGACTTCCCTGGATCGACTGCGGACGCAATGGGAGGACTGGGTGTGCCCCTTGGAAGAAGAAGACTGGTGAGCCGCCCTTATGGCCCCTAGAAGGGTCACCGCCTCCGCTAGGCTGCGCTTGGTGGAGCTCTACTATCTACATGCCGCATATCTCACCCCCGTACGCCTTCATTGCGCGGGGCTTAGTCCATCCTCAGCTTGTACCAGATGTGGCCACAACCCCGCTGACTTCTTCCACATGGTTTGGGCCTGTCCCCTCCTGGAGGGATTCTGGAAAGGCATCGAAGAAGAACTCTCCGAGGTGCTTGGGTGGGGGGTTCCACACGACCCTAAGCACACGATCCTGGGCATCAATGATGGGCTGTACGGGTCACGCAACGAAAAACTGTTCTTCACTACAGCTTTGGTGGTAGCCAAAAGAGACATTGCAGCCTTCTGGAAATGCCCTGAACCCCCAACTGTGAGACGTTGGTGGAATTGGGTGGACTGGTGCGCCACACAGAAGAAGGTTATGTATGCAGCACGTGGTTGCCTCAAGAAATACCGCAGAATTTGGGGGAAGTGGCTGGGGGGAGGGGTATAATCATGGGGGGTTTGACTGCTTCCGTTGTATTCCTGCTTTATTAATGTCTGTATATTGGGTAACAAGAATTTGTGATTGTAATCCTCGATCATTGAATTACGGTGCGGATTGGCTGGTGCACTCCTTCTGTAAACTAAATAAACATGTGTTTATCAACAACAACAAAAAAGAATCATCCTGGGAATTATAAATAGAGAGGTTTTACACTAGGTGAACGTTCCAGGGGCGGCTCCTCCACAATGGCGGAGGAGCATTGCCCCACTCGCTAGGAGCCAGCAGATGAAAAATAAAACCATTACCTATAATTGATTTATTTTTCATTTGTCAGCTCTAAGCCAGCGTGTGCATAGAGGGGTGTGATGGGGAGGGGGAGGGGAGGAGGAGTGCTTTGTGCACTTTTAAGTGAGAATGTGTGTTTGGCCGGCCGTCTCAGGCTTGCCAAACACACATGCAAACGTAAGTTTCTCCAGCCTGGCTGTATTTAACTGCCAGGCTGGGATAACAGCACAGACTGCCTGGTCTGAGTGGAGAGTTTTTTCAGCACACTCAGGCCAATCCCCGAGATGCTCAGGGATTGGCCTTGGGGATTGCACAGGGAGTCTAATGCTGCCTCGGGGCCTGCTGGGACCAGGAAGACCGAGGTGCCACGCAAGAGGTGGCCGGCAACTCCAGGTAAGTGATTATTCATTTTTTTGTATTATTAAACCCCAGTGCGCTCCCCCTCCACCCACCCCACCAGCTCTTCATTGTGTTGGCTGTCACTGGAACATTCCCTTGCTGGTTTAGGACGATTACGCATCGAGAGACCATGCTAAATATTGGAGATCCTACACTGGGAAGAGGAACGGAGAGATTCCCTGTGACTGAACAAACTGAACATAGGGCCTGGGGATGCCTGGATAAACATACTAAAACGTAGCCTGCGAGGCTAGAACCCTTTGACATTTAAGTAACATATGATTACAATTTGCGACTAGTAAAGTTCCCTCCTAAAAATATGTTTTATTGTGTATACTGTGTGCTCCAAGCGCTCGATTGTCCTGATATCTGTACTGACTTTGATGTATTTCAGTTTCTTAGCATTCTACTGTCATTACTACATGCCAGTACAGTGTTTAAAGAAGCATTTGCAATGTAATCGGCGTCGCTTTAGTGAAAGTTAGAGCTAACTGGTGTAAATAACAATGCTTTTTTAGTTATGTTTTTTATTTGCAGTGAAGTGATAATTTGACCTATCTAAAGAGATAGTAAGGAAAGAGGATGGCGCTGGGGTGAAAAATAACACACACAAATGAAAGAAAAAGACAGGAAGTGCAGGTTAGTAGAACAAAGAGGGCTAAGGTGAAATAAAGACAAAGTATCTCTGCATTTCATTCACATGTTTCAAGGGTACTGTATCAGCTACGTGAGGTCACAGGTGTGTCATACCACAACAAAGTAGGCCCTCCTTGTCTACTAGCGCATGCCTGTTAGTGGCCAGACACAGATAAAAGAAAAGTATTAAAGGAGTGCCATAAGACGTTTGGTCGCCATCAGATTTTTCCAGGGATAAGAAGAAGCGGCTGGGGGTCATGGAAACAGGTAGCTACAGGTAGGAAGGAAGAAGTAGGACAGGCAGAGCAGGGATGAGAAAGCAGGGTCAGGGGAGACCAAGAAAGAGGGATTAGAAAGGAACGAGAGGCATCTTTATGTTACAATGAGATCAAGATAGTACATGTGAACTTGTGTAAAACAGTGCAGTGTACTAACAGTATTGTTATGTACAATGCGGCAGTGTGTAAGAAGTGCTTTAAGCAAACATATGCAATTGCAAACATCCATCATAAGAGTTAGAGAGGGAGGCTGGGAAAAAAGTACAGAACAAAAACAAGAGGAAGAAACAAATTGTGTCATAGTGCTCCAATACCTTCGGTCGAGATTGTGTTTTATTAAAATGTTTTTTTAAAAAAAACAAATCACAAGAGAGGCGTGGGAGGGCAGCAACATCAGACAGTGCGGGCCAAGAAAAGGGGGGAGGAGGAAGGGAGCAGAGGGGCATGGAAGGGCGAGATTTTGATCGATACCTTATTACTATTGATCTAAACCCCGATCTGGTCGACTGAACCTTTGTTGCCTGTCATTGAAGGAAGAAAGTTCCTCTGCTACCAAGTTAGTACACCCAATAAAGGACCCCGCTCCAAAAGATCACAAACAACTTCTAGCTTTCAAAAGTTTATTGTAAGGATATGATAAGCTGCAAATACAGACATCTCAGAATGAGATTCACGAGATACACAGGTCCAACTACATACATGTGCTCTCTGAAAGCCCTCAGACGAGCAACGGAAATTACCAGCACAAGTTCTAAGAATAATAAAGCTATCAGCATTGACGCATATTGAGATCTCTCCTTCATTTAAGTTGGAGAAAAACACACAGGTTAGGCTGTCCCTACCCTGCTCTAGATGGTATCCCTACTTAACCAAGTCTCAACCTAACAAAGGTGTCAGCAGTGAATGACCCCCAAGGGAAGTCACTCACTCTTAGTCTCTTGGTGAAACCCTATAGTTCTCCAGTCATGACCCCTCTCTGCCTACCCATCCGCTCTCTAAAGGGTCCTCAGGCATCTGCTCTAACTCCACCCAGGGGTGCTGTCCCTAATACAAAACAGTCAACAACATTTGAGACGCCCCTCGTGAGACGCCCCTCACGTGGTGTAGCTTCTGGCTTTTTCCATGCTGCTTTGTATTGGGCCTCATACGTTGGAGTTGACCTTGCTTCTCAGACTCTTCTCCGGCCCGCTGATACCCCTTAAACATTCCAGAACCCTCCTCCATGTCTGGGCCGTCTACTGAACAGACCTCTATTCATATTATTTATAATCGGATCCTCCCTTCTCCCTTGCAGACAGACATCTGCAGCCAAGAACCCAACTCTCATAGACTTCCAAAAAGGTTCGCAACATTTCTCGGCCCAGACATGTACGTGTAAATCAATGTTAAAACATTTCAGGCCTACAGCATTTCTCATAATAATTATAGCATTCAACTTCTTCATTAATTAAAGCATGTTAATACTCTTATTCTATTATTCAGTAAACACATCTATAAATCATGGCCCATTAATGCAATGACCAAAACATTAGTTCAATCTATGTCGTGAAAAAGAAACACCTTCTAGCTCTGGCCCTGAGGCCTACCACATTCTGCGTTTAACCACATGCCATCTTACATTTTAGCAGCTACACGACATGGATTCAGGAATAATCACATTTAATAAAATCATATAGTGTCACACATTTCTGTATTAGTTCCACTTCTACTTAAATCTCTACATTAGCTATACATTCAGAATATAATTGCAGATACTACTAGCACTCATGGCATTTCTCCTCATGATTTGTGCTTACTACAGGTAAGTGTGATGCACTCATACATTTAGGTCAGTTTGCGCTCTCTCAGTTCCCCCCTTTGATGACCTCTCGGGGTCATCACTAACATTTAAACTGCAGTTATTGCTAGCATAACTTGTCTCTGCGCTTCCAGAGCCCTCAGACTCCTGTACTGATTATCTTGTATGGCAGCCAATCTCTGCAGCTGCTCTCTTTGGGCCCTTTCTGACCTTCTTGCTCTGTACCATTTGAATACCCTCACCAATCCCCACAATATAATCCCACAGATCAATATTATGATGATAGGTTTTAGTATATACCACACAAAGCTTTTGCCTAAGGTGGAGATCCACCCTCCAACTTCACTCATTCCGTGGCCCACCTTTTCCCATACATTTTCTCTACTCAAGTCTTCGATCTCCTTGTGAATATCAGTTATGTTCCTAATAACTTTCTCAAGGGGCTTCGAATTGTCTGGAATGTAAGTACAACATTCCTGGACCTTCAAAGCCTTACAGACTCCGCCCTCTTTTGCTAGTAGGACGTCTAACGCAAGACGGTTCTGAAGAACCATAGCCCTTATCGATTGCATCTCTCCCTCTACCAGCATTAAGGACTGAGCAGTGCTGGCAGACAACCTGTCGACGACTGTTGCCAGTCGTCTAATTTTAACATCATTCAGGATTAGTCCCAAAAGAGGGAACATAGCTCCAAAGACATCTCCAACCATTTCTGCATCTCCTATATCTCTCCTTCCCCTCGATGATGTCTTGCCCTCGATGATCTCTAAGTCTTGTGCATGATATATTTTGGGGAAGACAATTGCTAGGTAACATGATCCATACCAGTTGTCAGGTAGTCTCACGTAGGCATTTCTTCCACATACAAAATACACATTTGGAATCACTTGCATTCCCTTCAGGAAATCCTTAGTATAGTACTCTATATTGAAAGCATGTTCACAGCTGACTTCTCCCACGTATACATTTTCATAATACGTTTTGGCTCGGTGAAGACATAGCTTTCCTTTCTGCGTCTTATCTAAAGCTATTGGACCACTACTACCCTTTCTCTTGTGTGCCTTCTCTTCCTCGGTCCAATCTGTTTTCCATTGTCCTGATTTTTTCAAAATCTTTTGTCTCTTGTAACGATCATCCACCTGCCCTATGAACTTCTTCTCGACTTCTGACACTTTGCATGTCAGGTTATTTCTACGGGCATGTGAAGTATCTAAGGTAATCCAAGGAATGAAGAACTTAGCCAGTCTGTCTTCACTCTTCCAGTAGTCCCATTTGTTCATCTGCTTATAATTTGGGACTTCTGGCAACACTGAATCATAGTTGGAGAAATAGTATTCAAAACTATCTCTCTCATAAAATATACTAAGCAATAAGCTACATGTAATGCCATATGTCAGCGGGAGGTGATGATATCTAATGCCTTCATCTACAGACGCCGGCAACTGCATGCAGACGTAACAGTCCTTAACCTCCATGGCATCCACGTATTCATATAAGAGTTTAGCATAAGCATTTGACCTAAAGTCTCCTTGGGACTCATCTACGTGTAACCTGCGGGCTTCTGCAGCTAATAACGCTTTCTCTTGAGTGTTTTCCCTTTTCTCACCAGCAACAGTGGGTGTAAGCGTTTCTACAGATTTCACATCAGTTACCTTCGCCTCTTCCTCATGTCCCTTTACATAAGAAATTGTTACCACTAAAGCTATTAATATTATCACTCCTACTATTAGTGTACCTATTATACATTTAGCTCTGCGGTTCTGGGTGCCGGCTTCCATTTCGTCAGACAATATGGCTCTCTCTTATTTTGGCACAAAGTTCCTTTCTTCACGTTCCTTTACAGTCTCTTTTTACTCCTTTTGTCTTTAGAATCCACACAACTGGAAGCTGACAACCTTCTTCGCAAAAGTCTTTTAACAGTTCAATAAAGACAACCCTAGCCCTTCTCCATCAACTCAAGGGAAATTCCCTAATATTCTCTGCTTCCTGGGCGCTAGGTAATCTTCTTTTTTCTGCTCGCTTTATTTACAAAGTCCTTTAAGCATCTACTATCAAGTTTGTGCCTGCAGCTTCGATAGCAAAGTTCAGTATTTCCAAACGAAGATTGTGCTCTTCATGGGCTGTTATCGTTGTACCAAAGTCGGGGAATTGCAATTCTGAAAGAAACATGTGTTTTAACTTGCTGAGGCGGGGAGGTCTGGGGAGCATGAATGTTAGTGACCCTTCTTGTTCGACTCCGGGTACCAACAGTCGTATTTCCACGGTGACGATGGGCTCAGAACTGGACACCACCACCGCTCGAATCCTCCCTGTCTCCTGTTTCAAAGACATTTGTCGCCAGATATGTCCACTCAGGTGTGGAGTATCTTCTGTTAGGCACACGCACTCTTCTTGACCTTCTTCGGTCCGGTGCTTCCGCGCCCTGAGCACCTTCTTCCGGGTCTGAGTCTTCTGATATCGGAGGAAGGGTTATCTCTGGAGTTGACCTCAGGCTAGAGCTCCTTCTTTGCGGCCAATTAGCTTCTCCACGTGCCCTTCTACTCCTTCTCCTTCTTGTCTGTTCTCGCTCTCTGTCAGACCTGTCAGTGTCTGACTCGTACTCCCAGCTACTTTCTCCTTCTGTAGCGTCGTCTGTTTCGCTGTTGTACTGACCGTCCTCAGCTTGGTCAGACTCGTTCCCTGCTTCCGCTGGCACCTCTTCAGCTTGACTAGCCCCCTCTATGGCTTCTCGGTCCTCTGCTGGACGTCTATCCGAGAGAGGAGCGGTTTCTTCCCGAGGTGCTGGAACCCTTCGTGTATGTGACGCGTGGATCCAATTGGGCAGGCCTCCCACCTTCACAGCCGTATTCGCGATCAGGATGATCTGGAAGGGCCCACGCCAACGAACATCCAAGCAGCTTCTTCTCACATGTTTTTTCACCAGGACCCAGTCCCCAGGGTACAGGTCATGGCACGGGCCCTGGCACGATGGAACCTCGGCAGCCTGCACCTGAAGGGACACAGAATGAATGGCGTCAGACAGCCCCTTACAATAGTCCAGGATCATATCATCTGTGATATTTAACAGTGCAGTAGTTGGGACAGATGGCAGCCTCATTGCTCTCCCCATTAACACCTCATGTGGTGACAACCCCGTTCTTCTGTCTGGGGTACTACGAAGGCTCATGAGGACCAATGGCAGGGCGTCAGGCCAACTCAGGGTCGTTGAGGAACACACTTTTGCAATTCTGGCTTTAATCGTGCCATTGATCTGCTCCACAATTCCTGAGGCTTCTGGTCGGTAACTGCAATGCAATTTCTGATCTATGTTCAGAGCCGCACAAATCATCTTCACAAGCTCGCTGTTGAAATGCGTTCCCCTATCTGATTCCAAAGAGGCCGGCACCCCGAAGCGCGGAATGAGTTCCCTAAGCAGTAACTTGGCCACTGTGAGGGTGTCGCACCTACGTGTAGGGTATGCCTCAACCCATCTGGAGAATACACAAACAACCACCAAGACATAGCGGAGGCGGTTGCACCTCGGCATTTCAATGAAATCTATCTGCATTCGATTGAATGGACCTCCAGACCTTCCTATGTGACTCAGTGCAACTGGTGTTCTTTTCCCTACGTTCAGCTGCTGACAGGTCACACAACGCTGGCACACTGCTTCTGCTGCTATTCTAAACTTAGGATTGTACCAAGTCTGTCTAAACACTCTCAGCATAGCGTCTCTCCCTAGGTGTACGGGACCATGTATGTGTCTAGCCATTGGGCTCACCATCTCATTGGGCAACACTGCTCTGCCATCTGCTGAGACCCAAAAATGGGACTCACCCACTACATATCCTGCCTTTTCCCATGTTTCTTTTTCAAAATCAGGAGCATTTTCTTGCATGTTTGCCAGTTCGTCCCAAGTATCAACAGTTTCCAATATCATGGCTAATTCAGTCCTTACATTTATTCCACCCACTTCCACCTCTGTGAAAGAGTACCCTTGTTCCGCGCAATACCGCGCGACTTCGTCGGCATATCTATTGCCTTTCGAGACGAAGTCCTCATTTCTGGTATGTGCGGTGCACTTTACAACTGCGATACCTGCTGGACATTGCAACGCCTCTAACAACAGGCGCACAAACTCTCCATTGCGAATGGGAGAGCCTGAAGAGGTCATGAACCCTCTTTGAGACCATAACTGCCCGTAATCATGAACCACCCCATAACCATATTGGCTGTCGGTGTATATGGTGACTCGAATTTGATTGCTTGCCAAGCAAGCACGTGTCAAGGCAATAATCTCGGCTACCTGAGCGGAGTGTACTCCTTCCAGGCACCCAGCTTCTACAACTCCAGTGATTGTACAAACAGCGTAAGCTGCTCTCAACTGCCCAACTTCGTCTCTTACACATGAGCCATCGACAAAGAAAATTTCATCTGGGTCGGTCAGTGGCTCATCTACGATGTCGGGTCTGGGTTTGGTGCATAGTTCAGTCACATCGAGGCAGTCATGGTCTGTACATTCATCATCATCCTCGATATCATTTGGGAGTGGCATCAAGGTGGCAGGGTTCAAAACAGAGCATCTCCTGAGGGTCACATTCTCTGCAGCAAGAATAACTTGCTCATAGCGCGTGAGCCTGCTGTTGGTCAGATGCTGTGTTTTGGTCCTGGTCATCAACAGTTCAACAGAATGGGGCACGCACACCTCTAACGGGTGCCCCATGACAATATTTTCACATCTCTCAATGCTGACACCCGTTGCAGCAACGGATTTGAGACATCCGGGCAACGCTGCGGCTACTGGGTCTAAAGTAGCCGAGAAATAAGCAACTGGTCTACGGGCATTCCCATGGATTTGGACTAACACAGACAACGCGCAACCTTCTCTCTCACAACAGTAAAGCAAAAATGGTTTATTGTAATCAGGCATTCCCAATGCCGGAGCACGACACAGGTCCTCTCGCAGCTGTAGGAATGCCATCAAACAGTCTTTGTCCCATGGTACCGGATCGCTCACCTCCTTATGCGTCAGTTTTTGCAAGGGCTTTGCTTTCAGTGAAAAGTTCGCGATCCACTGTCGGCAATAACCCACCATCCCTAAGAACATCCTGACCTCTCTCTGTGTCTTAGGCGCATTCATTTTCATGATCGCCTCTATCCTGTCTGGTGACACCTTTCGTTTGCCTTTCTCTATTCTGTGTCCCAAGTACTGCACTTCTGTCAGGCAGTACTGCAACTTTCCCGGGGACACCTTGTGCCCATTGGCAGCTAGGTGATTTAACAAAGCAATGGAGTCCTCCCTGCAAGCTTCTTCTGTTTCTGACGCCACGAGGAGGTCGTCTATGTACTGGACCAGAACTGACTTCTGGGGCAGCACTAGACTTTCAAGATTTTTCTTCAAAAGCTGGTTAAAGATCGATGGGCTCTCTGTATACCCCTGAGGAATACGACACCATGTTAGGACGCGACCTTCCAGCTTAAATGCGAAAAGAAAATGGCTTTCTTCGTCCAGAGGGATCGAAAAGAAAGCCTGACAAAGATCAATCACAGTGAACCACTCAGCTTGGAATGGAATCTGAAACAGTATCACTGATGGATTCGGTACCACTGGACAACACGAAACGACTATGTTATTAATCTTTCGAAGGTCCTGTACTATCCGGAATTTCCCATTTGGTTTCTGCAGACCCATAATCGGGGAGTTGCATGGACTACCCACGATTTCTTTCAGTATTCCCTGTTTAATCATGGACTCGATCACGGGTTTTATGCCTGCAATCGTTTCTGGAGTCAATTTATATTGGGGTGTTCTTGGGAACTCAGCATGCGGTTTCACTACAATTTTCACTGGGTCCACCCCTTTGACCAATCCAATCTCTTCCCCAGTGAAGTCCCATACTTCTGGTGCCACTGTCTCTCTCAAGTCCCAGGGGAGCTCATCTACTGTTAAAGTAGGGTACAGCTCCACGCATATTCTTGAGTTTGCAACTTTGAAGTCTGCGTCATCATCATTGGTCAATACCTCCACTCCCTGAGGTGTACAGTATATTGTACAATTCAATTTACACAACAGGTCTCTGCCTAGCAGACACACAGGACTTGAATCGCAAACCACAAACTGGTGCTCATCGCTGTACTTCCCTATTTTCACCTGTACCGGTTCTGTCAATTGGCTGGTTATTCTCCTGTTTGCGACCCCCACCACTTGTATGGTCTCTCCAGACATGGGCAGGTCTGGAACTGCAGCTGATCTGATCGTGGACCTAGTGGCTCCTGTGTCCACCAGAAATGTTGTGGGGCACCCTGCTACTTCTGCTTCGACATAGGGTCCCCTCTGGTCCACCTCCAAGGCTGCCCCGAGGGTGCAGTCTTCTCTTTCCACTCTCTGTCCGGTTAATGGGTCCACATAATAGCACTCTTCTCCTTCTACAAACAGGGGCATCTGTCTATAGGTCTTACCCATATTCCCTACTCGGGGAGGTTGCGGGAACTGGGCTCGGGGAGGAGCCCCCCCCCCTTTGAGCACCTTTCCCTGGTATGGCGTCACCCCTCTCGTGGGCGCTCTCTGGACCTCTTCCTCCTCTTCCTCTTGTTCTCCTATCTCTACATTGTAGGGACACTCGCGTTTCCAATGCCCCACCTCGTTACACTGGTGGCACCTAGTCGTTTTCTTCAAGGCAGCTATGTCTATTCTGGGTCTAAAGGTGGAACTCTCCTCATTGCCCTTGTTCTGACTGTACTGCTTCTTTCCTCCTGTACCTGTTCCTTGCTGCTGTTGCTGCTGTCCCCCCTTCCCTGCTGCCTGCATCTGTACCACCATCAATTTTTCTTTTAGTTTCTTAGCCTTGGAGTCTATCTCATCACAGCAGTACCTGGCATATCTCAGTATTTCGTCTAGGGGTCTATTTTGCCAACAAATCAAGTGTTGCTGAATCATTAAACTAATATCCGGTCTCAGTCCCAGGACGAACTTGGACACAAATTGCCCTATGTCTTTTGGATCCATTACATCCAAGCCGCTATACTGTTTAAACGCCTTCAGCAATCTCTCATAATATTCATGGACTGTCTCTTTGGGTTCCTGTCTGGTTCGGTCTATTTTGACCCAATCTATGTCTTGCATTGGCACTTTCTCTTTCAGCCAAGTCATCACTCTCTCGAATTTTGCCATCACAATCTCGGACGGCCCATTAGTCTTAGCATCTCTCTCCGGCTCCGTTGTGGGCCACTCAGCGCTAACCTTGCATGCTGTCCACAGATCTCCTGGTACTACAATGTCAAACAGCGTGTTCAGATCTATCCATAGGACCTTTGAGATTTTTACAAATCTCTCAACTTGCTTGTACCACTCCACTGGGCTTTCCCGCAATTTGGGGAAGGAGGTGGTAAAAGCAGCTAAATCTCCCCTACTCCAAGGGACATGTACATAATTCCCATTTGCGACTTCACGCAAAGGGTATGCTTCTATTCCCTGCAGCCCTCCTGGTGTCGTACCAAGCGTGCTTCTCCTGACGGTCCCTTTCTTGGACCACCTCTCTTCCCACTTATCTAGTGCCCTCCATGTCCTTATTCCAGTGATCAGTTCCCTTATGTGCGTTTTCAGCCCGATCGTTCTCCTCTCATCTAGGTCTCGATCTGTGTAATGTAACCTGTGGTTACCCTGTAATGCTTTGGTTCTTGACAGGTCCACCATATATTTGCCTGCTAGTTCGACTAACTTCTCATGGATTGCTCTCGCTTTTCGAGTGATGTCCTTTGCCATATACAGTATTTCATCCTGCTCATACATTTCCATTCTTTCTAAAGGCAGGGTACCATCTATCATGTCATCCAGGTCTGACCTTAAGCTGGCGACATCGAGTCTCTTAGCTTTTATCTCAGCTCGCAATATGTCTTTCGAAGGGGGCTCACTGGTCTCCCTACCATCCCAACTCCGAGCTCTACGTTTGGGCTCGGGAGAGTTAATGAGTGCTCTTCCTTGCTCCCATCTCTCCAGGTCCCATGCTCGGCCATCCGATCTTGGAAGGTGATGGAACACGGGCCTGTTACCCCCACTCTCTCCTGCTTCTCTCCTTTCACCGTACGCCTCTCTGTTATTTTCCCTCTGGTCGCTACTCTCCCTTTGCCTAGTATCGCTCAGTATCCGATACGATCCTTCCTGGTTCCCCATATTCCCTGGGCTGCGCTCGTTTCCGTCATCACAGGGACTATGGTGCGACCTCTCACAACTCCCATTCAGTTCTCTGGTGCCGGGCACACAGTGGGTACACTTAAAGCTGTTTCTGTACTCTTGCGTTCTCCTCTCCCTTTCACTGAGTATTGGGCGCGCCACCCCTCCACTCCCGGGGCCCCCGTTTTCCAGGTCCGTTCTATCTCCACTCCGGGCCCAATGGGTGACTCCCCTACTATCTCTCTCCCTCCAGTCCCACTCCGGGCTGCTCTCCCCAGCCCCGCAGTGAGTCCGAGCTCTGCTGTCCTGACTTTCCCTTTCAGCTTCTGCAGCTATGATGCTCTTGTGAGCCTCCACTGCCTCATCCCACTTCTTCATGTACTCATTTAGCTCTTGAAAGGATTTTCGTCCAGATCCCCTCAGATCCACTGGCCATCTAGGGCCCCCAGGATCCCCTCCTGGATCCCCTGCTGTGTGCATCGGGGTGCTCCACTCTCTGGGTATCGGCATCTGACTTGGGGAATTGATCGTATCGTTCCTCCTTGCCGTCTCTGCTCTTTCTCCGTCCTTCCGTACCCGTTCTTCCCCTCTTGCTCTCTCTGGGTCATATATCGATACTATAGGACCTATGGTAACAGGTACCTGTAGTGCAGCTGGTAATCCGTAGGATGTGGCGCACTCCGTTTCCGGCGCTCTTTGTACCACAAACCTCCCGACTACCTGTTGCACCTGACTAGGCTGGGACAGCTCTTTCTTTGCCTCAGGATCCCACTCTGAACTGGGAAGCGGTCCATGCTCCCCTGCATTGCCCCCCTTTTCTCTTTCACTATGCTCGACCTCTCCCCCTGCTCTATTATACGGGGGTGGCCTGTCTGTCAATAGTCTGTTTATCAGGCTGTCCTCTGTTTCGCTCTCATCATCCTCTTCTAGGGGGCTTTTATTTCCGGGCACCTCTAACACCGGGTACAGTTTATTTACTTCCATGTTATGCACTCTCCATCTTTTAGCATCCGCATCCCACCTGGCATCCTGCACTGCCCTTACCGATCGTTTCACCCTTTCTTGTCGTCTGTTCATATTTTTTTCATGCGCTGCCCTAATCCATGCATCAAGGGCTTCAAACTGGGTCGGTCTAGGCAAGGGTCTCATTGAGGTCATGACTGATTTTAATCGATGTAACACCTCTAATCTGAACGTCCCGTACTTCGGGAACGTCAGTTCCTCATTTCCTTCCGTAATCTTACTCCACTCTGATATCCAAAGGATCGTATGCAGCCCAACATTTACTGCCATGTAACGAGCCGGCGTACCCTCCGGCGGGGCTTCTTCCCCTTCATCCGATCTCCGCTTCTCTTTTTTAAACGCCGCTCTCAGCCATTTAAAACACTTCATAATTATGCGCACAATATCCAGCCTCGCTACTCTGTTTACTTCCTGATGACAATCCACCAATCCTGTCGCGGCTTTGCTAACTTGGCCTATCGCAGCGCGGTCTTTCTCCGGTCGGCCAATCCCAGCTCGCCACTTTCTGACGTCTTTGCTAGCTGGCCTATCACAGCACGGTCTTTCTCCGGTCAGCCAATCACTGCGCGACACTTCCTGACGTCACTTTTCTCCGCTTCGCAGCAGCACCCCTCCTTTCTTAACTCGTCTCCCGGTCATGCATGCGTCCCATTCATACACCGAAAAATGACTACTTCCGACCAAGCGGTCACTTCCCTCGACTGTACGTCCACAGTCTATATGTAATTGTCAACACAACTGACGAAATGTCTATCGTCTCTCTGATAGGTTGCTTACACACACAGTAACCTCCGACCAGCGTCCGTTACTCACGCACTCACTCTTACGTTCCCCCGATCTCGGTCTTTCGGGTGATCAATGGTACCTCATGACCCCCTTCACACTATTTGACAATTACTCTGGGTGTCCGATACACCCGAACCACTTAAGCTCTCACTTAAGATTTCCACCGGTTGCACGCGCTCACAACCTGTTCCACAGTCACTCTACAGACATTCAACTCCGCCAGACATTACAACATAGATACAATACAAAAACACCGCAATCTAACACGCATGACCCTTTATACTCACTCTCGACCGATACTGCTGCTTTTTCTGCCTCACGTCATCCGGATCTTCTTCGGCGGGCGGTTCTTCCGATCATCGATCTCTAGGGGCCTTGGGGTAAGCTAACCTGGCCTAGGTCACCGTCCTCAAGAAGGCAACCATCCTCTATAGCTACCAACTGGAAGGGCGAGATTTTGATCGATACCTTATTACTATTGATCTAAACCCCGATCTGGTCGACTGAACCTTTGTTGCCTGTCATTGAAGGAAGAAAGTTCCTCTGCTACCAAGTTAGTACACCCAATAAAGGACCCCGCTCCAAAAGATCACAAACAACTTCTAGCTTTCAAAAGTTTATTGTAAGGATATGATAAGCTGCAAATACAGACATCTCAGAATGAGATTCACGAGATACACAGGTCCAACTACATACATGTGCTCTCTGAAAGCCCTCAGACGAGCAACGGAAATTACCAGCACAAGTTCTAAGAATAATAAAGCTATCAGCATTGACGCATATTGAGATCTCTCCTTCATTTAAGTTGGAGAAAAACACACAGGTTAGGCTGTCCCTACCCTGCTCTAGATGGTATCCCTACTTAACCAAGTCTCAACCTAACAAAGGTGTCAGCAGTGAATGACCCCCAAGGGAAGTCACTCACTCTTAGTCTCTTGGTGAAACCCTATAGTTCTCCAGTCATGACCCCTCTCTGCCTACCCATCCGCTCTCTAAAGGGTCCTCAGGCATCTGCTCTAACTCCACCCAGGGGTGCTGTCCCTAATACAAAACAGTCAACAACATTTGAGACGCCCCTCGTGAGACGCCCCTCACGTGGTGTAGCTTCTGGCTTTTTCCATGCTGCTTTGTATTGGGCCTCATACGTTGGAGTTGACCTTGCTTCTCAGACTCTTCTCCGGCCCGCTGATACCCCTTAAACATTCCAGAACCCTCCTCCATGTCTGGGCCGTCTACTGAACAGACCTCTATTCATATTATTTATAATCGGATCCTCCCTTCTCCCTTGCAGACAGACATCTGCAGCCAAGAACCCAACTCTCATAGACTTCCAAAAAGGTTCGCAACATTTCTCGGCCCAGACATGTACGTGTAAATCAATGTTAAAACATTTCAGGCCTACAGCATTTCTCATAATAATTATAGCATTCAACTTCTTCATTAATTAAAGCATGTTAATACTCTTATTCTATTATTCAGTAAACACATCTATAAATCATGGCCCATTAATGCAATGACCAAAACATTAGTTCAATCTATGTCGTGAAAAAGAAACACCTTCTAGCTCTGGCCCTGAGGCCTACCACATTCTGCGTTTAACCACATGCCATCTTACATTTTAGCAGCTACACGACATGGATTCAGGAATAATCACATTTAATAAAATCATATAGTGTCACACATTTCTGTATTAGTTCCACTTCTACTTAAATCTCTACATTAGCTATACATTCAGAATATAATTGCAGATACTACTAGCACTCATGGCATTTCTCCTCATGATTTGTGCTTACTACAGGTAAGTGTGATGCACTCATACATTTAGGTCAGTTTGCGCTCTCTCAGTTCCCCCCTTTGATGACCTCTCGGGGTCATCACTAACATTTAAACTGCAGTTATTGCTAGCATAACTTGTCTCTGCGCTTCCAGAGCCCTCAGACTCCTGTACTGATTATCTTGTATGGCAGCCAATCTCTGCAGCTGCTCTCTTTGGGCCCTTTCTGACCTTCTTGCTCTGTACCATTTGAATACCCTCACCAATCCCCACAATATAATCCCACAGATCAATATTATGATGATAGGTTTTAGTATATACCACACAAAGCTTTTGCCTAAGGTGGAGATCCACCCTCCAACTTCACTCATTCCGTGGCCCACCTTTTCCCATACATTTTCTCTACTCAAGTCTTCGATCTCCTTGTGAATATCAGTTATGTTCCTAATAACTTTCTCAAGGGGCTTCGAATTGTCTGGAATGTAAGTACAACATTCCTGGACCTTCAAAGCCTTACAGACTCCGCCCTCTTTTGCTAGTAGGACGTCTAACGCAAGACGGTTCTGAAGAACCATAGCCCTTATCGATTGCATCTCTCCCTCTACCAGCATTAAGGACTGAGCAGTGCTGGCAGACAACCTGTCGACGACTGTTGCCAGTCGTCTAATTTTAACATCATTCAGGATTAGTCCCAAAAGAGGGAACATAGCTCCAAAGACATCTCCAACCATTTCTGCATCTCCTATATCTCTCCTTCCCCTCGATGATGTCTTGCCCTCGATGATCTCTAAGTCTTGTGCATGATATATTTTGGGGAAGACAATTGCTAGGTAACATGATCCATACCAGTTGTCAGGTAGTCTCACGTAGGCATTTCTTCCACATACAAAATACACATTTGGAATCACTTGCATTCCCTTCAGGAAATCCTTAGTATAGTACTCTATATTGAAAGCATGTTCACAGCTGACTTCTCCCACGTATACATTTTCATAATACGTTTTGGCTCGGTGAAGACATAGCTTTCCTTTCTGCGTCTTATCTAAAGCTATTGGACCACTACTACCCTTTCTCTTGTGTGCCTTCTCTTCCTCGGTCCAATCTGTTTTCCATTGTCCTGATTTTTTCAAAATCTTTTGTCTCCTGTAACGATCATCCACCTGCCCTATGAACTTCTTCTCGACTTCTGACACTTTGCATGTCAGGTTATTTCTACGGGCATGTGAAGTATCTAAGGTAATCCAAGGAATGAAGAACTTAGCCAGTCTGTCTTCACTCTTCCAGTAGTCCCATTTGTTCATCTGCTTATAATTTGGGACTTCTGGCAACACTGAATCATAGTTGGAGAAATAGTATTCAAAACTATCTCTCTCATAAAATATACTAAGCAATAAGCTACATGTAATGCCATATGTCAGCGGGAGGTGATGATATCTAATGCCTTCATCTACAGACGCCGGCAACTGCATGCAGACGTAACAGTCCTTAACCTCCATGGCATCCACGTATTCATATAAGAGTTTAGCATAAGCATTTGACCTAAAGTCTCCTTGGGACTCATCTACGTGTAACCTGCGGGCTTCTGCAGCTAATAACGCTTTCTCTTGAGTGTTTTCCCTTTTCTCACCAGCAACAGTGGGTGTAAGCGTTTCTACAGATTTCACATCAGTTACCTTCGCCTCTTCCTCATGTCCCTTTACATAAGAAATTGTTACCACTAAAGCTATTAATATTATCACTCCTACTATTAGTGTACCTATTATACATTTAGCTCTGCGGTTCTGGGTGCCGGCTTCCATTTCGTCAGACAATATGGCTCTCTCTTATTTTGGCACAAAGTTCCTTTCTTCACGTTCCTTTACAGTCTCTTTTTACTCCTTTTGTCTTTAGAATCCACACAACTGGAAGCTGACAACCTTCTTCGCAAAAGTCTTTTAACAGTTCAATAAAGACAACCCTAGCCCTTCTCCATCAACTCAAGGGAAATTCCCTAATATTCTCTGCTTCCTGGGCGCTAGGTAATCTTCTTTTTTCTGCTCGCTTTATTTACAAAGTCCTTTAAGCATCTACTATCAAGTTTGTGCCTGCAGCTTCGATAGCAAAGTTCAGTATTTCCAAACGAAGATTGTGCTCTTCATGGGCTGTTATCGTTGTACCAAAGTCGGGGAATTGCAATTCTGAAAGAAACATGTGTTTTAACTTGCTGAGGCGGGGAGGTCTGGGGAGCATGAATGTTAGTGACCCTTCTTGTTCGACTCCGGGTACCAACAGTCGTATTTCCACGGTGACGATGGGCTCAGAACTGGACACCACCACCGCTCGAATCCTCCCTGTCTCCTGTTTCAAAGACATTTGTCGCCAGATATGTCCACTCAGGTGTGGAGTATCTTCTGTTAGGCACACGCACTCTTCTTGACCTTCTTCGGTCCGGTGCTTCCGCGCCCTGAGCACCTTCTTCCGGGTCTGAGTCTTCTGATATCGGAGGAAGGGTTATCTCTGGAGTTGACCTCAGGCTAGAGCTCCTTCTTTGCGGCCAATTAGCTTCTCCACGTGCCCTTCTACTCCTTCTCCTTCTTGTCTGTTCTCGCTCTCTGTCAGACCTGTCAGTGTCTGACTCGTACTCCCAGCTACTTTCTCCTTCTGTAGCGTCGTCTGTTTCGCTGTTGTACTGACCGTCCTCAGCTTGGTCAGACTCGTTCCCTGCTTCCGCTGGCACCTCTTCAGCTTGACTAGCCCCCTCTATGGCTTCTCGGTCCTCTGCTGGACGTCTATCCGAGAGAGGAGCGGTTTCTTCCCGAGGTGCTGGAACCCTTCGCGTATGTGACGCGTGGATCCAATTGGGCAGGCCTCCCACCTTCACAGCCGTATTCGCGATCAGGATGATCTGGAAGGGCCCACGCCAACGAACATCCAAGCAGCTTCTTCTCACATGTTTTTTCACCAGGACCCAGTCCCCAGGGTACAGGTCATGGCACGGGCCCTGGCACGATGGAACCTCGGCAGCCTGCACCTGAAGGGACACAGAATGAATGGCGTCAGACAGCCCCTTACAATAGTCCAGGATCATATCATCTGTGATATTTAACAGTGCAGTAGTTGGGACAGATGGCAGCCTCATTGCTCTCCCCATTAACACCTCATGTGGTGACAACCCCGTTCTTCTGTCTGGGGTACTACGAAGGCTCATGAGGACCAATGGCAGGGCGTCAGGCCAACTCAGGGTCGTTGAGGAACACACTTTTGCAATTCTGGCTTTAATCGTGCCATTGATCTGCTCCACAATTCCTGAGGCTTCTGGTCGGTAACTGCAATGCAATTTCTGATCTATGTTCAGAGCCGCACAAATCATCTTCACAAGCTCGCTGTTGAAATGCGTTCCCCTATCTGATTCCAAAGAGGCCGGCACCCCGAAGCGCGGAATGAGTTCCCTAAGCAGTAACTTGGCCACTGTGAGGGTGTCGCACCTACGTGTAGGGTATGCCTCAACCCATCTGGAGAATACACAAACAACCACCAAGACATAGCGGAGGCGGTTGCACCTCGGCATTTCAATGAAATCTATCTGCATTCGATTGAATGGACCTCCAGACCTTCCTATGTGACTCAGTGCAACTGGTGTTCTTTTCCCTACGTTCAGCTGCTGACAGGTCACACAACGCTGGCACACTGCTTCTGCTGCTATTCTAAACTTAGGATTGTACCAAGTCTGTCTAAACACTCTCAGCATAGCGTCTCTCCCTAGGTGTACGGGACCATGTATGTGTCTAGCCATTGGGCTCACCATCTCATTGGGCAACACTGCTCTGCCATCTGCTGAGACCCAAAAATGGGACTCACCCACTACATATCCTGCCTTTTCCCATGTTTCTTTTTCAAAATCAGGAGCATTTTCTTGCATGTTTGCCAGTTCGTCCCAAGTATCAACAGTTTCCAATATCATGGCTAATTCAGTCCTTACATTTATTCCACCCACTTCCACCTCTGTGAAAGAGTACCCTTGTTCCGCGCAATACCGCGCGACTTCGTCGGCATATCTATTGCCTTTCGAGACGAAGTCCTCATTTCTGGTATGTGCGGTGCACTTTACAACTGCGATACCTGCTGGACATTGCAACGCCTCTAACAACAGGCGCACAAACTCTCCATTGCGAATGGGAGAGCCTGAAGAGGTCATGAACCCTCTTTGAGACCATAACTGCCCGTAATCATGAACCACCCCATAACCATATTGGCTGTCGGTGTATATGGTGACTCGAATTTGATTGCTTGCCAAGCAAGCACGTGTCAAGGCAATAATCTCGGCTACCTGAGCGGAGTGTACTCCTTCCAGGCACCCAGCTTCTACAACTCCAGTGATTGTACAAACAGCGTAAGCTGCTCTCAACTGCCCAACTTCGTCTCTTACACATGAGCCATCGACAAAGAAAATTTCATCTGGGTCGGTCAGTGGCTCATCTACGATGTCGGGTCTGGGTTTGGTGCATAGTTCAGTCACATCGAGGCAGTCATGGTCTGTACATTCATCATCATCCTCGATATCATTTGGGAGTGGCATCAAGGTGGCAGGGTTCAAAACAGAGCATCTCCTGAGGGTCACATTCTCTGCAGCAAGAATAACTTGCTCATAGCGCGTGAGCCTGCTGTTGGTCAGATGCTGTGTTTTGGTCCTGGTCATCAACAGTTCAACAGAATGGGGCACGCACACCTCTAACGGGTGCCCCATGACAATATTTTCACATCTCTCAATGCTGACACCCGTTGCAGCAACGGATTTGAGACATCCGGGCAACGCTGCGGCTACTGGGTCTAAAGTAGCCGAGAAATAAGCAACTGGTCTACGGGCATTCCCATGGATTTGGACTAACACAGACAACGCGCAACCTTCTCTCTCACAACAGTAAAGCAAAAATGGTTTATTGTAATCAGGCATTCCCAATGCCGGAGCACGACACAGGTCCTCTCGCAGCTGTAGGAATGCCATCAAACAGTCTTTGTCCCATGGTACCGGATCGCTCACCTCCTTATGCGTCAGTTTTTGCAAGGGCTTTGCTTTCAGTGAAAAGTTCGCGATCCACTGTCGGCAATAACCCACCATCCCTAAGAACATCCTGACCTCTCTCTGTGTCTTAGGCGCATTCATTTTCATGATCGCCTCTATCCTGTCTGGTGACACCTTTCGTTTGCCTTTCTCTATTCTGTGTCCCAAGTACTGCACTTCTGTCAGGCAGTACTGCAACTTTCCCGGGGACACCTTGTGCCCATTGGCAGCTAGGTGATTTAACAAAGCAATGGAGTCCTCCCTGCAAGCTTCTTCTGTTTCTGACGCCACGAGGAGGTCGTCTATGTACTGGACCAGAACTGACTTCTGGGGCAGCACTAGACTTTCAAGATTTTTCTTCAAAAGCTGGTTAAAGATCGATGGGCTCTCTGTATACCCCTGAGGAATACGACACCATGTTAGGACGCGACCTTCCAGCTTAAATGCGAAAAGAAAATGGCTTTCTTCGTCCAGAGGGATCGAAAAGAAAGCCTGACAAAGATCAATCACAGTGAACCACTCAGCTTGGAATGGAATCTGAAACAGTATCACTGATGGATTCGGTACCACTGGACAACACGAAACGACTATGTTATTAATCTTTCGAAGGTCCTGTACTATCCGGAATTTCCCATTTGGTTTCTGCAGACCCATAATCGGGGAGTTGCATGGACTACCCACGATTTCTTTCAGTATTCCCTGTTTAATCATGGACTCGATCACGGGTTTTATGCCTGCAATCGTTTCTGGAGTCAATTTATATTGGGGTGTTCTTGGGAACTCAGCATGCGGTTTCACTACAATTTTCACTGGGTCCACCCCTTTGACCAATCCAATCTCTTCCCCAGTGAAGTCCCATACTTCTGGTGCCACTGTCTCTCTCAAGTCCCAGGGGAGCTCATCTACTGTTAAAGTAGGGTACAGCTCCACGCATATTCTTGAGTTTGCAACTTTGAAGTCTGCGTCATCATCATTGGTCAATACCTCCACTCCCTGAGGTGTACAGTATATTGTACAATTCAATTTACACAACAGGTCTCTGCCTAGCAGACACACAGGACTTGAATCGCAAACCACAAACTGGTGCTCATCGCTGTACTTCCCTATTTTCACCTGTACCGGTTCTGTCAATTGGCTGGTTATTCTCCTGTTTGCGACCCCCACCACTTGTATGGTCTCTCCAGACATGGGCAGGTCTGGAACTGCAGCTGATCTGATCGTGGACCTAGTGGCTCCTGTGTCCACCAGAAATGTTGTGGGGCACCCTGCTACTTCTGCTTCGACATAGGGTCCCCTCTGGTCCACCTCCAAGGCTGCCCCGAGGGTGCAGTCTTCTCTTTCCACTCTCTGTCCGGTTAATGGGTCCACATAATAGCACTCTTCTCCTTCTACAAACAGGGGCATCTGTCTATAGGTCTTACCCATATTCCCTACTCGGGGAGGTTGCGGGAACTGGGCTCGGGGAGGAGCCCCCCCCCCTTTGAGCACCTTTCCCTGGTATGGCGTCACCCCTCTCGTGGGCGCTCTCTGGACCTCTTCCTCCTCTTCCTCTTGTTCTCCTATCTCTACATTGTAGGGACACTCGCGTTTCCAATGCCCCACCTCGTTACACTGGTGGCACCTAGTCGTTTTCTTCAAGGCAGCTATGTCTATTCTGGGTCTAAAGGTGGAACTCTCCTCATTGCCCTTGTTCTGACTGTACTGCTTCTTTCCTCCTGTACCTGTTCCTTGCTGCTGTTGCTGCTGTCCCCCCTTCCCTGCTGCCTGCATCTGTACCACCATCAATTTTTCTTTTAGTTTCTTAGCCTTGGAGTCTATCTCATCACAGCAGTACCTGGCATATCTCAGTATTTCGTCTAGGGGTCTATTTTGCCAACAAATCAAGTGTTGCTGAATCATTAAACTAATATCCGGTCTCAGTCCCAGGACGAACTTGGACACAAATTGCCCTATGTCTTTTGGATCCATTACATCCAAGCCGCTATACTGTTTAAACGCCTTCAGCAATCTCTCATAATATTCATGGACTGTCTCTTTGGGTTCCTGTCTGGTTCGGTCTATTTTGACCCAATCTATGTCTTGCATTGGCACTTTCTCTTTCAGCCAAGTCATCACTCTCTCGAATTTTGCCATCACAATCTCGGACGGCCCATTAGTCTTAGCATCTCTCTCCGGCTCCGTTGTGGGCCACTCAGCGCTAACCTTGCATGCTGTCCACAGATCTCCTGGTACTACAATGTCAAACAGCGTGTTCAGATCTATCCATAGGACCTTTGAGATTTTTACAAATCTCTCAACTTGCTTGTACCACTCCACTGGGCTTTCCCGCAATTTGGGGAAGGAGGTGGTAAAAGCAGCTAAATCTCCCCTACTCCAAGGGACATGTACATAATTCCCATTTGCGACTTCACGCAAAGGGTATGCTTCTATTCCCTGCAGCCCTCCTGGTGTCGTACCAAGCGTGCTTCTCCTGACGGTCCCTTTCTTGGACCACCTCTCTTCCCACTTATCTAGTGCCCTCCATGTCCTTATTCCAGTGATCAGTTCCCTTATGTGCGTTTTCAGCCCGATCGTTCTCCTCTCATCTAGGTCTCGATCTGTGTAATGTAACCTGTGGTTACCCTGTAATGCTTTGGTTCTTGACAGGTCCACCATATATTTGCCTGCTAGTTCGACTAACTTCTCATGGATTGCTCTCGCTTTTCGAGTGATGTCCTTTGCCATATACAGTATTTCATCCTGCTCATACATTTCCATTCTTTCTAAAGGCAGGGTACCATCTATCATGTCATCCAGGTCTGACCTTAAGCTGGCGACATCGAGTCTCTTCGCTTTTATCTCAGCTCGCAATATGTCTTTCGAAGGGGGCTCACTGGTCTCCCTACCATCCCAACTCCGAGCTCTACGTTTGGGCTCGGGAGAGTTAATGAGTGCTCTTCCTTGCTCCCATCTCTCCAGGTCCCATGCTCGGCCATCCGATCTTGGAAGGTGATGGAACACGGGCCTGTTACCCCCACTCTCTCCTGCTTCTCTCCTTTCACCGTACGCCTCTCTGTTATTTTCCCTCTGGTCGCTACTCTCCCTTTGCCTAGTATCGCTCAGTATCCGATACGATCCTTCCTGGTTCCCCATATTCCCTGGGCTGCGCTCGTTTCCGTCATCACAGGGACTATGGTGCGACCTCTCACAACTCCCATTCAGTTCTCTGGTGCCGGGCACACAGTGGGTACACTTAAAGCTGTTTCTGTACTCTTGCGTTCTCCTCTCCCTTTCACTGAGTATTGGGCGCGCCACCCCTCCACTCCCGGGGCCCCCGTTTTCCAGGTCCGTTCTATCTCCACTCCGGGCCCAATGGGTGACTCCCCTACTATCTCTCTCCCTCCAGTCCCACTCCGGGCTGCTCTCCCCAGCCCCGCAGTGAGTCCGAGCTCTGCTGTCCTGACTTTCCCTTTCAGCTTCTGCAGCTATGATGCTCTTGTGAGCCTCCACTGCCTCATCCCACTTCTTCATGTACTCATTTAGCTCTTGAAAGGATTTTCGTCCAGATCCCCTCAGATCCACTGGCCATCTAGGGCCCCCAGGATCCCCTCCTGGATCCCCTGCTGTGTGCATCGGGGTGCTCCACTCTCTGGGTATCGGCATCTGACTTGGGGAATTGATCGTATCGTTCCTCCTTGCCGTCTCTGCTCTTTCTCCGTCCTTCCGTACCCGTTCTTCCCCTCTTGCTCTCTCTGGGTCATATATCGATACTATAGGACCTATGGTAACAGGTACCTGTAGTGCAGCTGGTAATCCGTAGGATGTGGCGCACTCCGTTTCCGGCGCTCTTTGTACCACAAACCTCCCGACTACCTGTTGCACCTGACTAGGCTGGGACAGCTCTTTCTTTGCCTCAGGATCCCACTCTGAACTGGGAAGCGGTCCATGCTCCCCTGCATTGCCCCCCTTTTCTCTTTCACTATGCTCGACCTCTCCCCCTGCTCTATTATACGGGGGTGGCCTGTCTGTCAATAGTCTGTTTATCAGGCTGTCCTCTGTTTCGCTCTCATCATCCTCTTCTAGGGGGCTTTTATTTCCGGGCACCTCTAACACCGGGTACAGTTTATTTACTTCCATGTTATGCACTCTCCATCTTTTAGCATCCGCATCCCACCTGGCATCCTGCACTGCCCTTACCGATCGTTTCACCCTTTCTTGTCGTCTGTTCATATTTTTTTCATGCGCTGCCCTAATCCATGCATCAAGGGCTTCAAACTGGGTCGGTCTAGGCAAGGGTCTCATTGAGGTCATGACTGATTTTAATCGATGTAACACCTCTAATCTGAACGTCCCGTACTTCGGGAACGTCAGTTCCTCATTTCCTTCCGTAATCTTACTCCACTCTGATATCCAAAGGATCGTATGCAGCCCAACATTTACTGCCATGTAACGAGCCGGCGTACCCTCCGGCGGGGCTTCTTCCCCTTCATCCGATCTCCGCTTCTCTTTTTTAAACGCCGCTCTCAGCCATTTAAAACACTTCATAATTATGCGCACAATATCCAGCCTCGCTACTCTGTTTACTTCCTGATGACAATCCACCAATCCTGTCGCGGCTTTGCTAACTTGGCCTATCGCAGCGCGGTCTTTCTCCGGTCGGCCAATCCCAGCTCGCCACTTTCTGACGTCTTTGCTAGCTGGCCTATCACAGCACGGTCTTTCTCCGGTCAGCCAATCACTGCGCGACACTTCCTGACGTCACTTTTCTCCGCTTCGCAGCAGCACCCCTCCTTTCTTAACTCGTCTCCCGGTCATGCATGCGTCCCATTCATACACCGAAAAATGACTACTTCCGACCAAGCGGTCACTTCCCTCGACTGTACGTCCACAGTCTATATGTAATTGTCAACACAACTGACGAAATGTCTATCGTCTCTCTGATAGGTTGCTTACACACACAGTAACCTCCGACCAGCGTCCGTTACTCACGCACTCACTCTTACGTTCCCCCTATCTCGGTCTTTCGGGTGATCAATGGTACCTCATGACCCCCTTCACACTATTTGACAATTACTCTGGGTGTCCGATACACCCGAACCACTTAAGCTCTCACTTAAGATTTCCACCGGTTGCGCGCGCTCACAACCTGTTCCACAGTCACTCTACAGACATTCAACTCCGCCAGACATTACAACATAGATACAATACAAAAACACCGCAATCTAACACGCATGACCCTTTATACTCACTCTCGACCGATACTGCTGCTTTTTCTGCCTCACGTCATCCGGATCTTCTTCGGCGGGCGGTTCTTCCGATCATCGATCTCTAGGGGCCTTGGGGTAAGCTAACCTGGCCTAGGTCACCGTCCTCAAGAAGGCAACCATCCTCTATAGCTACCAACTGGAAGGGCGAGATTTTGATCGATACCTTATTACTATTGATCTAAACCCCGATCTGGTCGACTGAACCTTTGTTGCCTGTCATTGAAGGAAGAAAGT
This sequence comes from Lissotriton helveticus, assembly GCF_964261635.1. Classification (NCBI taxonomy): domain Eukaryota; kingdom Metazoa; phylum Chordata; class Amphibia; order Caudata; family Salamandridae; genus Lissotriton; species Lissotriton helveticus. Next base: position 807,531,455 of record NC_136057.1, on the reverse strand, counting down.
TCCTCTGCTACCAAGTTAGTACACCCAATAAAGGACCCCGCTCCAAAAGATCACAAACAACTTCTAGCTTTCAAAAGTTTATTGTAAGGATATGATAAGCTGCAAATACAGACATCTCAGAATGAGATTCACGAGATACACAGGTCCAACTACATACATGTGCTCTCTGAAAGCCCTCAGACGAGCAACGGAAATTACCAGCACAAGTTCTAAGAATAATAAAGCTATCAGCATTGACGCATATTGAGATCTCTCCTTCATTTAAGTTGGAGAAAAACACACAGGTTAGGCTGTCCCTACCCTGCTCTAGATGGTATCCCTACTTAACCAAGTCTCAACCTAACAAAGGTGTCAGCAGTGAATGACCCCCAAGGGAAGTCACTCACTCTTAGTCTCTTGGTGAAACCCTATAGTTCTCCAGTCATGACCCCTCTCTGCCTACCCATCCGCTCTCTAAAGGGTCCTCAGGCATCTGCTCTAACTCCACCCAGGGGTGCTGTCCCTAATACAAAACAGTCAACAACATTTGAGACGCCCCTCGTGAGACGCCCCTCACGTGGTGTAGCTTCTGGCTTTTTCCATGCTGCTTTGTATTGGGCCTCATACGTTGGAGTTGACCTTGCTTCTCAGACTCTTCTCCGGCCCGCTGATACCCCTTAAACATTCCAGAACCCTCCTCCATGTCTGGGCCGTCTACTGAACAGACCTCTATTCATATTATTTATAATCGGATCCTCCCTTCTCCCTTGCAGACAGACATCTGCAGCCAAGAACCCAACTCTCATAGACTTCCAAAAAGGTTCGCAACATTTCTCGGCCCAGACATGTACGTGTAAATCAATGTTAAAACATTTCAGGCCTACAGCATTTCTCATAATAATTATAGCATTCAACTTCTTCATTAATTAAAGCATGTTAATACTCTTATTCTATTATTCAGTAAACACATCTATAAATCATGGCCCATTAATGCAATGACCAAAACATTAGTTCAATCTATGTCGTGAAAAAGAAACACCTTCTAGCTCTGGCCCTGAGGCCTACCACATTCTGCGTTTAACCACATGCCATCTTACATTTTAGCAGCTACACGACATGGATTCAGGAATAATCACATTTAATAAAATCATATAGTGTCACACATTTCTGTATTAGTTCCACTTCTACTTAAATCTCTACATTAGCTATACATTCAGAATATAATTGCAGATACTACTAGCACTCATGGCATTTCTCCTCATGATTTGTGCTTACTACAGGTAAGTGTGATGCACTCATACATTTAGGTCAGTTTGCGCTCTCTCAGGCACAGACTGCTGACATGCGCTCTTGGGGCGTGAATGGCCACATATGCTAACAACTTAGAAGAGGCAGGTCAATGCATGTAGACACCCAGTTTGGTTTCCCCCAAAAAACAAAAAAACACAAGCAAAAACACACACACACACTTTTTGTTGTCACCTCTTTCCTGTCTGGAATAGCACTGTGCAAGGCAGAGGAAGGGAAGTGAACAGCTGATGATTTACAGCAGCGCACAAAATAATCGTCCATAGTTGGGTTCTCAATGCCAGATCAATGCATAAAAACAGGCCCATTTGCTACGTATCTAGGCAGTCTACCTTCGCAGGAGTAAGGACTCTTTGAAAAAGATGCTTCTGGCATGCTCACTCCCACTGTGGGTCCAGACAGGCATGCTACTATTGCTCTACACTAGGTGCGGTCCCTTGAAACTATGCGTGTATTCAAATATGCGATGCAGGACTGAGGGGGCTCAGTGCCCAGTTCAGTGGAGCTCAGGAGGATGCTGAAAAATAGAACTAATGACAGTCTCTGTGCTGCTGGAGAGAGCTGAAGCTGCTGCATGGACACTGCCATCTTGGCTCTGCTGATGTAGACCTAGGGACAGGAGGGCGCCCTCTGATTGTTCAAGAAACCACAGGAGCATGTCAAAAGTCTGTCAGGTTTTGTTTACTGTGTGAGCTAAGGAGGCAGCTCTTATGGAAATAAAAGACAGATGTAATTAGTGGTTGCTCACTTCCTCTTAAAAACAAAGCTGCAGGACAATGAGGCATTTAACTAGACAAAACGGGGGAGGCGGGCTGGAATATATGTTTCACATTTCGGACTTTAAAAAAAAAATACTATGCAGGATGGCAGAAAGCAGCTGTCGCACTTAATATAAAAAAAAATATGGTCAAAATATTTGATGGGCGAAAGGTGGTGGTGGTGGAGGGAAGATGGGAGCCGAAGCTGAACAACACTAAAGAGCAACCAGGAAATAAATAATAAACAATCAGAAGGAGGAGGCAGCTGCAGCCAGAGGAGAAGGAGCGAGCGAGCTCCTGAGCCTAAATAAGCATATATTAAAAAAAGAGTCCTTATAAAGTAATAAATTACATGAAGAAGAAGAGCACATGTAACAGGGGAAGTCCTGATGGGAGGTTACAAAAGTAAAAAAGGAGGGACTACTGAACATACTACCCAAGAAAAGCATCCATTAACAAAAGACAGTATAAGGAGCTGCTTATAAACATGGGCGGTGCTTAAAGCCCATATTCTAGATACATCATGTCTCAAAGAGACAATGCAAGCACTGCCTAGGCAAGACCATAGAAGTTACTGGGCCCCAATTGTGGCAACTATGTCTGGGCTTCAATCATAACCTCAACCAAGGTATTTTTCCTCTCATAGACTTAAGAGAATGAGAAATATGTTCTCCTATCTTAAAACGGTCACCATATGACGATCCATTGAGGAGAGATGGCACAAATAGACATTGCATGCTGCTATTTGCCATGTAGAAGAAGAAGAGTATTCACATTACTTGTGTCTTTTTATGTACGCACGTACACACATTATAAGGACTCACACTCCCCTTCACCACCAAACAACTTTGTGTAAATAGCAAGCTACAGCAAAGCATTCCTTGTTAGAAAACGAAATGGTACAAGATAAATGTATAAATACATACGTGGCTACCCAGCCTACCGTATATAAATAAGGGGGAAAAAGTGGGAAGGGAAAATATGCATCAAAACACTACACTGATGCCTGCAAACTCTTTTGGGTGCATTTTGGAAGGGGCGTTTTCAGAGGTCTAGATACAGTCTAGCAGCAAGCACTTGAAAAGCATTTGGAAATTAAAGATCTGAGAATATTGCTAGTTCCAAGTTTAGTGCTGAAAAAACTAAGATCAAGATCAGAGCTGCAGCAAAGTTTTCAATTAGAAGAAAATGAAAATCTCAACACGTCCTCAACTTATGGAGTGAGGCAAGTCAGACTTAAATACAAGCTTCTGATAGGAACTTTATTTTCAAGATAGCATTACCTACGTCAGCCATTCACCCAGAAGAAAGAAAAAGCAAACTACTAGAAGGGGTCTAAAACAATGGACTTAAAATAACATCTAGCCCTGTGCCCTCCAACACTCTACCATCAAAGAGGCTTCAACAGGTGCCAACTGACAAAGAATGAAGGACTCATTTACTGGCACTTTCTGTGCTCTCTTGTATAAACAATTAACATAAAACAGCTCTAGAAAACACAAACAACTGTCCAAAAGCAGACATAGCCTCATAATTATTTTTAATCCTCTATGCCCTCTATTTGCAGAGTGATATGAATATTCTTCTTGTGTATGTCACTGTGCTGGACAAATCAATAAATCAAGTTTTAAGTCTTGAGTTGTCGCATCATATCAAGAACACGACCCAAGAACAATTTCTTCCTGGCCACCAACTTTTTATCCAGCATTAAAAGGTTAGCCTTTGCTAGACTCTAAAATCAATTATTTTAAACATTTCTGGATCTACTAAAATACGATTGAGGCTATTGGTCCCAACATTAAATGCCACTCTATGGGATATTACCAATACTACTTAATTTCTGGTTATTACTCTAATCTTTTAAGATTTGATACAATTTTCTCATGTGGTACAACTATGAGGCACATAATATAATTTAGAAGGGATGGATACAAGTATATCAAAATCATGTCCATTATGCTAATATTGCAAATACTTGGAAGATGCTTGATTGACTTGTTAATGAAGCATGCTCCTGCTAAGACGTGTCCAGTAATCAACTGGTCTTTGAGATATTCCACTTCATTGTATATCTAGTGGAAGGCCTTTATATGGGCTCAATTATGGGTTGGAACCAAACTCGACATTTCGGAGCAAGCGTATGAAAACATTTCTTCCAGACCATCCTTTAGAAAACTAAAACTTGCACCATCCAATCCCTACATTTCTGCACCATAGCAGAGTATTCCTTCCACAGCATACTGCATTGTAATGTCCAGTTGGGGCATAATCCAGAAATCAAATTTATTTGCAAACCTTCCATGGCATGGGCTGATGTTTTTTCCATTACTGATGACAATGACACACAAGTGTTTTTGCTCAAATTTTGCTGCAAGTATAATGCAAATGTACGTTAAGGTTTTTTTCTTTTGAATGTTCTATAAAAAGCCATGCTTTTAGATTTGTAATCGTTTACTCAACAGTGATTTCTTTTTATTGCTATAATTTGCCAAGGCCTTCAATTGTTTTACAAGCGCATTTGATGTTCTTGTCATAACAATGAGGGCTTCAGCACTACAAAAGATTGGTGTCAAATCAAATCCGATCTTTATTGTATTCAGCCTGACGGCCATAACAATTGGAGGCACAGATTAAAACACAGTAATTACAGGATGATTCGCACATTTCTCTTAAAATCACATGCGATAACAAATACATGTATTTCACTTCGTCCAGTAATTTAGAAATTACAGTTGAAAGAGGCCATGTTGGCAGGTTATTGTTAGAACTGGCTATTTCTGGCAGGCTAAGGTTGACGCCAAAGCCAGGCAGAAACCACCATTCTAGTCAGGGCAAGGGAGTCACACGCCAAGATAACCCCTGCTCACCCCCTTGGTAACTTGGCACGAGCAGTAAGGCTAAACTCGGAGGCAATGTGTAAAGCATTTGCGCTAGCACACAACAGCAACAACATCCTAGGCACACCACAAAAGGAACTCCACACAAGGTTATATAAAAATAACTTTTGTATTGTCAAAACATCAGATAGAAATAACACATGTACAGTGTGCCAACTGGCACGGGCAATATTCACAAGGGAATATTCACAAGATAGGGCCACATGGGCCACTGTCAGAATCAACACTTTTAGAAATAGAAATACTATCAGAAATTAGAATAAAAGGATATAAAATCACTGTAGCAAAAATTAGCAAGTATAGCACACAACCAGTAACTACTGGTAACAGGTAAGTACCACCTACGCAACCCTAACCACCTTAGGAGAATGTCACGCAGGGGACCAGGACCTCACTATGACCACCTGTACTGGAAAGAACAACCACCTAAGAATAAAATACATTTAGGGGTATCAGCAAGAACACATTACACATGATGTATCAAAACACATTCAGAGGTGTAGGGAAAAGGTAAACACATGATGCATAAAAACACATTCAGCGGTGTAATAACAAGGCACATGATGCATCAAAAACACATTCAGAGGTGCAGGGAAGGAAAAACACATGATGCATAAAACATACACATTCAGAGGTGTAAAATCAAGGAAGACACATGATGCATAAAAACCTTCAGAGGTGCCAGAACATAACTCAATAGCGCAAAAACACATGATGCATGAAAACACATTCAGAGGTGAAATAAAACCACACAATTGCGCAAAACTTACATAAGCCACCACCTGTGGCAGTCCCTAGGCCAACTGGCCTTGTTGGGGCTAGGACGCCCTGTGTCCAAAAGTCAGGGGCCTAAACGGTGCAGCTGCCCACTAATTGCTGGGCAGCTGGGAGTCAACAAAACTGCACCAGGGCCATCACTGGCCCTAGAACAAAAGCTGCGGCAAGCTGGAGCCACACAGGCTCTGCAAATAACTGTGCCCCCTAAGAGCCCTCTCTGGGCTCGCAAAACAACAAAGGGGGTAGGGAGCCTCTCGGGGGCTCTAAAGCAGCCACGTGTGCAGGGAGCCTCGGGGCTCTAAACAAAGAAATGCCCCCACGAGCCTCTCTGGGCTCGTCGAACAACTATGCCGCTGGGAGCCTCTCTGGGCTCGTCATCAATGGCCGGTCTGAGCGTCTCAGGGCTCAACAAATAACTGGGGCGTCGTTGGAGCCCCCCTCCTGGGGACTCGTGGACAACTGTGTAAACCAGGAGCCTCTCTGGGCTCAAAAACACCGCAAGGCCCCCGGAGCCTCTCAGGGCTCCTCAACAGATATGCCCCCTAGAGCCTCTCTGGGCTCTCAGCTCACGCAATGCCCCGGCACTGGAGGGGCAGGACGGGCACCGGCAATGTGCCCCGACGCCCCCTCCTGTCACGCACTCACCGGGTCTCCTCTCCTCATGCGGGGCTCTCCTTTCTCCTGCTGCGGGGCTCTCCTCGCAGCACGGAGGCCTCGCGGCTCGGGCGGCCGGACTTCTCTCTCTCCCCGGGGCTCTCCCTTCACTCAGGAGCCCCAGGACGGACACGGCAGGCGGCTTCCTTCTTCCGGTGGCAGAGCGGGGCTCTCCCAGTCTCATGGGAGCCCCGCGCCATCTCCCGCCGTACTTCTTCTCTCTCCCCGTGCTGCGGGGGCGGGACTTCCGGCCGGGCCGCACTGCAATTGGCCGGCCGGCCAACCACTTCCAGGTCGTCGCGGGCAGCGCGGCGGCCGTTTCAGGCACTTGTAGGCTGGGGATAATTAACCGAGGGGTGGGCTCCCTCGAGTTAAATTAAAAATATAAAAATAGCGGCCAGGCCCCTGGCAGGGTGAGCACCTGCCAGGGGACAAAATCATAAAAAAATAAGCGAGGTGGGCACTCGCCACGGCACCCCCAGCAGGGTGGGCACCTACACAGCTAGCAAAGCGCTACCAAGCGCTTAGGGGCAGAATAAAGCGCTCTCAGGCGCTAAGGGTCAAGATGCAGCGCTTCTAGGCGCTGGAAGCCAGCAAAGTCCAGGCAAAGTCCTTCAGCATCCAGGACAAGTCCATCAGGTATCCAGGGCAAAGCAAAAGTCCCCCTATCAGCCCAGGCAAGGCAGAGGGGTCCCCCAGAAGTCCTCCAGGCATCCAGGGGCTGGGCAGAGCCCGCCCCTGGCAGATTCAAGTCAGAAACAAGAACATTTTTAGAGTGTCACAGCTCCCTTTTTATACCCAAAATCCTTTGTCTAAAGGGTGCAGGCAGTGTGAGAACCAGCTAGAACTGGTTATAGGGAACTCCTTTCAGTGTGAGGGCAGAGGTGACAGTCGCCCAGCGGGAGGTGGAGCCAGCATTGTGGTCAGGCAGGCACAGCCCTATTCACTCCCAGGTGCTATCTCCTCCCACTTCCCTGGCAGCAGATGCAGCCTTTCATCCACGGGCTGACTCAGACAACCTCCTGGGGGCTCTGCAGCCCCTGTCACCCTCAAACCACAGTCAATCCACAAGCAGGCCCAGGCACTCTGGGCCAGGCTCACCAGCCAATCACACGCCAGCCACAGACTACACAAATATGCCAACTTCTAAAAGTGGCACTTCTAGACTAGACACAACCATGCCGCATACACCATTACGCAGCATTCAATCTCACGAGTTCGCACATATCAAACTCGACCCTGCACTCCCCACACATCAGGAACTACCATGGGCATACATATTCCCCATTCATTCCTATGGGAGGGCAGGTCACTCACCACACATACACAGAGAGCTCAAGCACTTTACACTGTACCACAGTGAAAAAGTGCGCAGAGGCCTAAAATCACCAACACCAGGTCACAGAAACAGGCTAGGAAAAAGCAAAAAAGTTTCGGGGTGAACCTGCCAAAAGGGCCAGGTCCAACACATCCCCCTTCCAGCCAAAACGCAGGGTAGACCAATCACTCCACTGATGGGCTTCCTTGCTTTGGGCGACAAAACACGAACACGGGCCCGCATGGCAGGGACACCTTCCGGTTCTACGCCACTCTGAACCCACCTCGTTACCTCCAAACCAGAACTCTCTGACCCAACTAGAGTACCCCACTGGTACACACTAGTGATCCACAGCCAGGACCAGGCCCTAGGCCATCCAAATATCACAGGTCCTGTCCAAACCACAGAGTGGGGGGCAGTAACCCCTGGCACACTATAGCCACTCTCCACTCTCCCTCTCAGGGTAGCTACAACTACCACTTATCCAACAACCTAGGGACCACACCCTCAGGCTGACCAGAGGTCACGGGCAAGAATGCCCCACCCTACCTCTACTTCTGGGTTTCCGCACCCTCACAGGGAAGCACTCACCAGAACACAACTCTCCTACCAGATCAGGACCTCACTCCATCACTGGTCTACCACCTGGAAACTATTCCACTTCTGAGGTACAAAGCACACAGCACAGTCCCTCTTCAAGCAGGTGGGGGGGACACAGCACACAGCAAAGCCCCCTTTCCTCTACCTTAGTAGAAACAACAGACTGCAGGTGGGCCCCAGAACACACAGCAAGGGCAGCCCCCTCAATCTCTTCAGCTGATCTACTTTGGTAGAGATTCCTTCTTGACCTGGAAGTTTCCTAATCTCCCAACCTAGGATCTAAACCCTCAGGTTGCACCGGGGTTAGAAGTACACCGTCCCTCCGCACACCCTTCCAGAGTTCTGCACCCTCCACTTTGGAGCGGTACCCCTCAACACCAGGACCGCCGGAGTTCTGGTTACAGACACTCCCCGTCCTCTAGACACAGGAAGATCCTCCTCAAATGACCTGTAAGTACAGCCTAGGCCCCTGACCTGGCGCTCCCGGGGGAACCCTCCAGGCCCAGAGACAGGGTTTCGGGCCAACGTGGAACACACCGTCCCACACTCACTCCGCCTCCACTGAGCCAGGACGTGAGCCCCTACACCCCTACCATCCTACTGGGACCTAGCTGGGCAACACATGAACCTCTTCACCTACACAGGATCATCAGATACACAAGCCACTACTTTTAGAATCACTCCCTAATGCCTCTGCAAGACATCTAGCATACCGCCAGACATCCACCTTCTTGTCCAGTGCCTCTGCAGGACCTCCTGCACACCACCAGAGGTACACCTCCTATGCAAGCTCCTTTAAAAAAACTCACACCACCTCCTCCAGTTCAACACAACCACTCAGCCACCCACTCCCCCTCCAGACTGGTGAGACAGTTCCTCACTGCCCCTGACTCTCAACCTGTACCCCTCTTACTGAGCACCAGGCACCATACTCTGGGAACTGGGAATGGGACTACACGCACTGGACATATTTTAGCTGCCAACACTGGATCCTACCATACTGGGGAATCCAGACAAACACACTACACTCAGGGGATAACCACCCTCCCAAGCAAGCCATTTCTCCTCCACACTCCCTCTCTTCCATCTACCCACACAGGAACAGGAACAGGGATTGGGCACTGGACCCAGCAATGGTTTCCTAATCTATGGGAACCTCCCCCTCTACTGGCGTCCCGCCCTGTCATTTTCTCTCATCTGCCACTAAACATAAAGCGCAGGAACACCATCTGAAAATGACACTCCTGAGGAAAAACAAAATCATAAACAATAATCCCAAACATGTGACTATCTAAAAAAAAAATGCAGAGTTTTGTAATGTAGCCAGCTGTCGCTGTGGCACTGCGCAAACACAAGTCCTAATCCGCACCGCTGACCAACAATGTTTGAACTGGCTATTTCTGGCAGGCTAAGGTTGAAGCCAAAGCCAGGCAGAAACCACCATTCTAGTCAGGGCAAGGGAGTCACACGCCAAGATAACCCCTGCTCACCCCCTTGGTAGCTTGGGACGAGCAGTAAGGCTAAACTCGGAGGCAATGTGTAAAGCATTTGCGCTAGCACACAACAGCAACAACATCCTAGGCACACCACAAAAGGAACTCCACACAAGGTTATATAAAAATAACTTTTGTATTGTCAAAACATCAGATAGAAATCACACATGTACAGTGTGCCAACTGGCACGGGCAATATTCACAAGGGAATATTCACAAGATAGGGCCACATGGGCCACTGTCAGAATCAACACTTTTAGAAATAGAAATACTGTCAGAAATTAGAATAAAAGGATATAAAATCACTGTAGCAAAAATTAGCAAGTATTGCACACAACCAGTAACTACTGGTAACAGGTAAGTACCACCTACGCAACCCTAACCACCTTAGGAGAATGTCACACAGGGGACCAGGACCTCACTAGGACCACCTGTACTGGAAAGAACAACCACCTAAGAATAAAATACATTTAGGGGTATCAGCAAGAACACATTACACATGATGTATCAAAACACATTCAGAGGTGTAGGGAAATGGTAAACACATGTTGCATAAAAACACATTCAGCGGTGAAATAACAAGGCACATGATGCATCAAAAACACATTCAGAGGTGCAGGGAAGGAAAAACACATGATGCATAAAACATACACATTCAGAGGTGTAAAATCAAGGAAGACACATGATGCATAAAAACCTTCAGAGGTGCCAGAACATAACTCAATAGCGCAAAAACACATGATGCATGAAAACACATTCAGAGGTGAAATAAAACCACACAATTGCGCAAAACTTACATAAGCCACCACCTGTGGCAGTCCCTAGGCCAACTGGCCTTGTTGGGGCTAGGACGCCCTGTGTCCAAAAGTCAGGGGCCTAAACGGTGCAGCTGCCCACTAATTGCTGGGCAGCTGGGAGTCAACAAAACTGCGCCAGGGCCATCACTGGCCCTAGAACAAAAGCTGCGCCAAGTTGGAGCCACACAGGCTCTGCAAATAACTGTGCCCCCTAAGAGCCCTCTCTGGGCTCACAAAACAACAAGGGGGGCAGGGAGCCTCTCGGGGGCTCTAAAGCAGCCACGTGTGTAGGGAGCCTCGGGGCTCTAAATAAAGAAATGCCCCCACGAGCCTCTCTGGGCTCGTCGAAAAACTATGCCGCTGGGAGCCTCTCTGGGCTCGTCATCAATGGCCGGCTGAGCGTCTCAGGGCTCAACAAATAACTGGGGCGTCGTTGGAGCCCCCCTCCTGGGGACTCGTGGACAACTGTGTAAACCAGGAGCCTCTCTGGGCTCAAAAACACCGCAAGGCCCCCGGAGTCTCTCAGGGCTCCTCAACAGATATGCCCCCTAGAGCCTCTCTGGGCTCTCAGCTCACGCAATGCCCCGGCACTGGAGGGGCGGGACGGGCACCGGCAATCTGCCCCGATGCCCCCTCCTGTCACGCACTCACCGGGTCTCCTCTCCTCATGCAGGGCTCTCCTTTCTCCTGCTGCGGGGCTCTCCTTGCAGCACGGAGGCCTCGCGGCTCGGGCGGCTGGACTTCTCTCTCTCCCCGGGGCTCTCCCTTCACTCAGGAGCCCCAGGACGGACACGGCAGGCGGCTTCCTTCTTCCGGTGGCAGAGCAGGGCTCTCCCAGTCTCACGGGAGCCCCGCCCCATCTCCCGCCGTACTTCTTCTCTCTCCCCGTGCTGCGGGGGCGTGACTTCCGGCCGGGCCGCACTGCAATTGGCCGGCCGGCCAACCACTTCCGGGTCATCGCGGGCAGCGCGGCAACCCGTTTCAGGCACTTGTAGGCTGGGGGATAATTAACCGAGGGGTGGGCTCCCTCGAGTTAAATTAAAAATATAAAAAAAGCGGCCAGGCCCCTGGCAGGGTGAGCACCTGCCAGGGGACAAAATCATAAAAAAATAAGCGAGGTGGGCACTCGCCACGGCACCCCCAGCAGGGTGGGCACCTACACAGCTAGCAAAGCGCTACCAAGCGCTTAGGGGCAGAATAAAGCGCTCTCAGGCGCTAAGGGTCAAGATGCAGCACTTCTAGGCGCTGGAAGCCAGCAAAGTCCAGGCAAAGTCCTTCAGCATCCAGGACAAGTCCATCAGGTATCCAGGGCAAAGCAAAAGTCCCCCTATCAGCCCAGGCAAGGCAGAGGGGTCCCCCAGAAGTCCTCCAGGCATCCAGGGGCTGGGCAGAGCCCGCCCCAGGCAGATGCAAGTCAGAAACAAGAACATTTTTAGAGTGTCACAGCACCCTTTTTATACCCAAAATCCTTTGTCTAAAGGGTGCAGGCAGTGTGAGAACCAGCTAGAACTGGTTATAGGGAACTCCTTTTAGTGTGAGGGCAGAGGTGACAGTCGCCCAGCGAGAGGTGGAACCAGCATTGTGGTCAGGCAGGCACAGCCCTATTCACTCCCAGGTGCTATCTCCTCCCACTTCCCTGGCAGCAGATGCAGCCTTTCATCCACGGGCTGACTCAGACAACCTCCTGGGGGCTCTGCAGCCCCTGTCACCCTCAAACCAGACAGTCAATCCACAAGCAGGCCCAGGCACTCTGGGCCAGGCTCACCAGCCAATCACACGCCAGCCACAGACTACACAAATATGCCAACTTCTAAAAGTGGCACTTCTAGACTAGACACAACCATGCCGCATACACCATTACGCAGCATTCAATCTCACGAGTTCGCACATATCAAACTCGACCCTGCACTCCCCACACATCAGGAACTACCACGGGCATACATATTCCCCATTCATTCCTATGGGAGGGCAGGTCACTCACCACACATACACAGAGAGCTCAAGCACTTTACACTGTACCACAGTGAAAAAGTGCGCAGAGGCCTAAAATCACTAACACCAGGTCACAGAAACAGGCTAGGAAAAAGCAAAAAAGTTTCGGGGTGAACCTGCCAAAAGGGCCAGGTCCAACAGTTATAAATTCTCAAATGTTCTCAGTAAAGATCTTCGACTGAGTGGTAGGCCAGCCTATGTGCTGCCCTCAGAACGACTAGGTGGATGTAGTAAGTAAAGAGAGGGTAGGTAAGAAAACTACTGGAGTTGTGGGAGTATATACAGCTGCATAATGTGCAGATAAACTAATCCTTTAACAGACTTCCCCGGGTTCATCTGTGTTGCCAATAAAGACAGCTCCTTTCATTGAGGTGCCAGTGAAAAAGACTCTGGAATATTTTTACAAAACCAATATGATACAGGGCTTGCTTGATTCAGAGGTATTTGGTGCTTAAAGGCAATTAAGAACAGTTAAGTGCAAGTGTATTCACTCTTTCTCCATGGAGATGCGGCCCAATGTCTGCCAACAAAGGGGACGCCTGGCTTAGGATTTTAACTAAGATTTTCAAATTCTACCCCCAGCACCTTCTTTTGTTATCCATTATATGCGGATACATTTATGCTTCCCTTCGTACTTTCCCTACAGCCTATCCACGTAATAATTGCTAAGTTTTAACGAGGAAAAAGACTTTCCTCTATTGGATTATTCAAAGGGGCCATGCATTTCTTTTGGCACCAGCATGCTTCAAATATAAAGTGCAAATGCACGTAGGCGAATCTGTGGAATGCGGAGGTAAGCCCCCCCGGGTTTATCCTGTGGGGGCTCAGGAACTTTAATACTTTCCCAGGTGCCCTCAGCGTAGCCGTCCCAAATACCGTTAAGGGAAGGGATCCTTGATCCTTTGAGCATGGCTTCGCCTTTGGATTTAATCTACTGTTTTCAGCATGGGCATGGAAAAATATATATATTTATCAACTTAATGGCTGACTTTCTCTGATAAAGTGCAAGTGCTTGTACATTGGTGTCAATATTGCCCACCTTTGGAAACTAAAATAAAGAAAATTACGTTGAAGCACTACAACGTGCACAATAGTGGTGTGTACCCAAACCCTTCCCACTTGGAAGACATTTACAATGTCTTACCTACAGCTAAGCACTAAGAGGCACATGCATCAAACTTCATTTTTGTGATTACCAAATAGCGATTGTTAAGAAATCGCTATTTTGTAATCGCAAAATGCAATGTATCAAAACAGGGTGCAAATAGCGATTCTCTAATTGCGATTCCTTAAGAAATCGCAATTATGGGCCTTGGCCCATAGGTGGGGATGGAAATGCATTGACTAAATTGCGATTACCTAATTGGTAATTGCAAATTAGTTAATGCAGAGGCAAGTGTGGCTGGCAGCCTAAGGCAACTCTGAGGTGCCCCTAACAAAAAAGGTGCACATGTAAGGCACACACATGCCCTAGTGGCATGTGTGCGCCACAAGGCACTTTAAAAAATGCAGTTTTCTGCATGTTTCATAGTATGCACATGGTTAACATCAACTTCAAATAGATTTTAATTAGCGTTTTCTAAAGGCACAGTTCACATTTAGGAAAGGCTTCTTGCATGTGCATTAGGGAATCGCAATTTGGGATTCCCTATTTGCATTCGCAATTTAGGTAATCGCAAGATATTGTGATTAGTAAAATTGTGACGCCAAAAACTTTCATGCATAGCAAAAGGCCATTTTGCGATCTCAAACATCCGATTTTTGACAATCGCACTGTTTGCGATCACAAAATTGCTTGATGCATGTGCCCGTAAATGATTACATTCAGGCATATCTGAGACCGCCAGTACTCTTCTATGGAGGGAATAATCATTTCAGACACTGTAAAACAACAAATACATGCCTCTGGACATGACCAAAAACTAGGCCTATGCAGCAAATGAGCTTTCTAGAAAACTACACCAACATGCAATCATTTGAAACAAAGTAAAGACAAACCTACAAATAAAGGCTCCTGGTTTAGCTCAGGTGACAGACCTGCTATAGCATGACTACTTGAACACATTTCTCCCTCAACAAGGATATAATGGAATACAATGTTGTAAGCATGAAAGAAGGGAATTTAACAAGAAACAAGCGCAACAGACCGCTACGTCTACCGAGATGGGCAGTCCTCTGGGAAACACAAGGAAGTTCTGGTTGAATATTCTCACTTAAAGACAGGTCAAGGGGAGGAGTTGAAATGAATATTTCTTGAAGAGAAAACAATTGCCTGGCTCTTGGACATAGACACAAGGACGGTGACAAGCATGAATAGTAATTGCCAATCCGTTAGGGCAGGGTGGATAAAAAGTACATTGGCTGCTGGTCTGTCAGCAGGGTTTGTAGAAAAGTGGACTATGCAGGATTTTTGTTTAAATTTGTTTCCGAATTTTAAACTTTTCATGTATTCAGACTGGCACCATTGACAATCAAATGTATGCTGACATTGATAAAAGAATTACAAAGTAGATGTTATCATATAAGCATTACATAGTCAGCATTTTGTTTATGCGAAGCATTTGGAGTGCCAAATATACCAGGGTATTCATATTATCAAATGAAACATAAGGGTAAAGTCCCATTGATTCAACGTAATGGGATAACAGCATATGCCAGCTGCAGTGTAACACCGCCCTCCCCGACACAGCCCACCCCTACAGCTGCACATTAATCACATATTAAGATTGTATGAAGCCACCCATTGCTGATCATGTTTTAACTTGGATTTATACATTAGGTACACAGTGTTTGGGGCCTTGCAGATTTCCTAGGCTGAAACCCCCTTTCATGATGTCTATTTTACCCTGTGTTATTAGTTAGCTCTTGCGCCTCATATATCCCTGAGAGTGTCAACTGTGTTTCGGAATTCTCCAGCCCGTAGCTGCGGAAGTCTTGATAGTATTGCATCCCTACCCCATGCTGGTGCCAACGGCAACGCACGCAATCCTATAGTGTCTTCGAAATGGAGCACTACGCTTTCCACCTGGGCCCAGCATATTAAGGATTGGAACCAGACTTTCATAGATGGGGGTTCAGGGAACTTCCAGCGCCCTGAACCCCCAGCGCTACATTAGTTGCTTAGCTACGATGAATCTTAGGTCCATGAAACAGGTTGTTACTTTATATTTTTCAGGCCTCTGATACAGACCCAAAAGGCATACCTCCCAGATCCACTCTACCGTGCGACCAGTGCACTAGGCTAAGAAGTTTTCCCAGTAAGAGACTATTGCAGCACAGGCTCATAGCAGATGCAGGACATCACCTCCCACCAGCCCACACTTTGGGCGTCATTACGGCTAATGTATTGATTAATCTTGGCTGGTGTCATCATGTAGGCTCTGTGTATTATGAAATATTGTATGGAACATAATCTGGCATTCAGAGGAATGTGCGCGGGCCCTTCTAGAATGGCCGCAGATTCACGCTCAGTGCTTGGCTGCTGTAGATCTGTATCTCAGTGGGTCCTAAGTGATGACAGCGGGAGTGCTGCATGTGTCCGCAGTGATTCCGCTATCCATCTGGTGAGGTGTCACCCCGCTCCTAGTACATGTAGATCTTGAATTGTCAAGTGATTCGTTGGCTCTTGCGTTATGTCACCACACAATGTCTGCAGCGTCCGTGTCAGCATGCGTGAAGTAGAGACTTTGGCCTTGCCACAGGCTGTATTCTTCTGCAACCATGTCAAACGGCAGCAGCTGTTTATCGTGATATATGTCCCCTAGGGTTTGGAATCCTGCTTCTTTCCATGAGCAGAGCTCTGCCAAAGTGATTGCTCGATTCTTTCTGAGCGTACCAAGCAAGGGCAGGGAGGGTGCGTACGGAGTGACAGTTTTTGTGAGTCTTAGGCCGCTCCTGTCCTTCCAGGGTTAAATAGTGTTATGATTTGGGGGTGGGTGTAGCCTGTTTGCCCTGTAGCAGTGTCTGCGAGGTGGAGAGCACCGATCCACCGGGCCACCCACTGCAGCTGGCCACCAAATAGTAATGCTCCATATTGGGCACGGCTGGTTGGTAGGTACAGTTTGGCCAGTGCTACCCTGCTGCTATGTGTGCCGTGTCATATGAACTGCCGCATATCACATTCTAACAGAAAAGTGCTGGCTTGACATATAGGGGTAAATTGGTGAATTGGTAAAGTAGTCTAGGAAGCACCACCATTTTCAGGAGAGCAATTCGGCCCATAATGGTCAGTGGAAGGGTGCGCCAGAATGTCATATGCAACCTGACTGCTGACATACTGCGTATGAGGTTTCCCTCGAAGAGGTCCATTGGTTCTTGGTAGATTCGAGGTATTGGAATGCTGCCTGCTGCCAGTGTACTGGTGTGTGGCTGATCAACATCAATTGGACAGGAGTTCACTCAGTGAAGGAGTACAGGCATGACTTCCCTTTACTCGAAGTCCTGATAGGGAGGCGAACTCTAATAGCACTGTTTCTATTGTTTCGTATGACTTCCTAATATCCTGGAGCTATATCTCAACAGGTCATCTGCATACAGAGAGACTGCATGTATGCCATCTCCCAGGGTGATACCCCAGTCTTCTTTTTATCTTGCACAGAGACTCGGCCAGCTGCTAAAGGGCCAGAGAAAACAATAGTGGGGAGAGCAGGCAGCCCTGTCGTGTGCCGGGATCAGTTGGGATTGACTGAGAAATATATGGGCTTGTATTGACTCTGGCAGTAGGTTGAGTATATAGGAGTTTCACCAGACTTAAGAAGTTGGCACCCAGGCCATATCTGCTTAACACAGCGAATAGGAAATCCCACTCTAGCATGTCAAACACCTTCTCTAGGTCAAGACCTAGGCAGCCGGAGTGCGTCTAGCACTCCCTCGAGTAGTGAGCTACTCTAAAGAAGCGTCTCAGGTTCAGCGATGTACAATGGGCAGGTACAAACCTGTTTTGATCTGCGTGCACTAGGTGCGGCACTTTTGGGGCCAGCCGGCTTGCCACTATTTAGGCTAGTATCTTGTAGTCCGTATTTAATAATGCTAACGGATGATACAAGTCTATCAGTTCAGTATTCCGGTCTGGCTTAGGCAGTGAGACGAGCAAGGATTTGCAAAGTATCTCCGGTAATAGGGATGCTTCCTGCGAGCTGGGGTATAATGAGAGTAGTTGCAGAGCTAAAGCTGACTGATATGCCGTGTAGTATTCAGCTGGTAGCCCATCAGGGCCAGGCGATTTACCCGGGGCTAATACCTGTATTGCCTGCTGCACCTCCACAAGTGTGATTGGTTCATCAAGCTCAGCTCTCTGCTCCGCTGACACAACGGGCATAGTGAGTGGAGATAGGAAGGATTCTAGTGCTGTCGATACTACATAAATGGCTGATCTGTACACCCTGGCATGCTGGGTGGTAAACTCCCAATGGATATCATGTTGAGGAGTCAGTAGCTGCCCTGACATGGACAGCAGCCGTAGAACCGGGTATTGTGTGTACTCTTGCCTGATTAGCCTCGCTAGCAGTCTGCCCGCCCTATCTGCTGCTGCATGTGTTAAGAAGCGCAGTCTCTCAAGAAACTTGACATGCTTTTGTCTCTGGGCGTTCAGCAACTGCTGAGTGCCAGTATTGTGTGCTAAGTTGGTTTCTGAGCTGGCGAGTGTGTATTCGATGTGTTTTGCCTCACGGTCTAACTGGCGACGAATACTCCAGCTAAGTCCTAGACACTGCCCTCTGATTACAACTTTGCATGCATCCCATAGCAAACTTGCATCAGGGACCGATCCTGTGTTAGTTTTGAAGTAAATATCTATAGCTGCGCCCACTGAGGCCCTGAAGGAGGGGTTCTCCAATGCTAAAGGCTGGAGCCTCCACATTCGGGTGGTGTGTTCTATCTTGTGCCCTTGCAGTCGTAGTGTGTGTGGGTTATGGTCCGAATGTGTACAGCCGAGATAGTCCATACTGGTGCAAACTGCCAGAAGTGTTGCATTCCCCACAAAAAGAAATATGCGGACATGCAATCCATGCGGGTGCGAAGAGTAGGAACAAAGGCGTGCCTGCGGGTTTAGGCTTCTAAACATGTTTACCAGACCCAAGTGCCTCAACCACTCCCCTAGGATCCTGGCATTAGATATGGCCGTGGTTTGTTGGAACGGTGGAAAGGACCTATCCAAATTGATGTCCAGCACCGCGTTGAAGTTGCCCCCTAACAACCAGGGAGTATCACACCAACACGACAATATCTCGGACAGTGTGCGCCAAAAGGCTCCCTGTTCCGTATTGGGGACATATATGGAACCCAATACTATTTGTCTCCTGTTTAGATTGCCTTTCGTCAGCACAAAGCGCCCGTATACATCTGTTTCTGTTACCTCTGGTGTATATTGGGTCCCTGGCCGGACTCGTATCAAAGCTCCTCTGGCATATGAGAAGTAACCTGTGGCGAGTATTTGACCCTTCCACCTATGCGGCAATCTACGGATCTCTGGCTGTGCTATGTGTGTCTCCTGCAATACTGCTATATGGGCTGCATTTCTCTTAAGGTACACATAAAGTTCATAACAGGGTGCTGGTGTGTGCATTCCTCTAACATTCTAAGTAATTATGTAGGGGTTGCATGTGTCAGTTGTATAGGATAATAGTGCATGCAAATCAAATGTTTCTGCTTTATTTTCAATATGGAATCTTATCTTTGCCACCTTCCATATCACTGCTCCTATTATTGAACCCAACTTTGCACATTTGTGCAATGCAACTTTTGCAAACCCGGTTTTGGACTGTTTTCTGCTCTTCTGCTCTTCGGTTCCTTAATGGGTAATTTTTAGGTGTGACAATTTTTGTATTAAGTTCTTATTTTGTTAGGTCAACTGCACAGGATTTCTATTACTTGCTCCTACAATTATGCTGCAAAATTCCACAGAAACTTCCATGATTGGAGTTCTCTTCACAAATTTCTAGTTGCTTGTCAACACCATAACAAGGACTAACTTTTGGGTCTGCCAAGCTAACACATTATTCCTAAGCACTTAGTATGATTTTATCCTCTGGACGGTGGTGATCAAAAAATTACTTTTGTAATTAAGGTCTGTAGTTACTTGTTTTTAATTTTGGGCATCTCAGATGACATGGTGAGGACACTCCTTTTTCCACACCACTGGGACTGTACATATTCTATGACTTTGTTCTCTTCGTGACCTGCATTAGCTGAATTTATAATTTCTGTCATACACTCAATCTTTGGAACACCTTTATTTTGAGATACGTCATTGTTGACAAATGTGGCAACTGTGGCATACTATTTCATGAGAAACCCTCAGGCCTTTTTCCAATGATTGTAAGACACTCAGGATTTCACTAGGGTTTTGTTGTAGGGGAAGATAAATCGTCACACAAGACTTGTTGCTTGATTAAAAGGATATTTAATAAGAGCTACAGAGATAAGCTGATGTTCCCATAAAAGTTAACAGGAAAACTGATCTGGCAAACAGCATACATGGAATACAAGTGACGCAAGAATCTAAATGGATCATTCACATTAAAGGGAAAGACCCTACACAGGTGATAAGTGAATACAACAGGTTTCTACAATCTTGATCAGGGAACAGAACCATTTCTTTAGGGGGTATTTCTGTTCTTAGGTTCTTGTCAAGTAGCCTCTTGTTCAACTTGCTGACAGGACTACTCTGTTTTTTGTGGTTGAAGCCTGACTAGAAGAGACTCACATTACTACAGGTTTAGTCTACCAACATGACTTAAGATAGCACTGAGATACAGCTCTGTTAGAATGAATTCCTGGTTCTGATTCTGCTGCTAATTTTGGTCCTGGCGATAAACTTTGTGGGACCGAGGCATCTTACAAATCTTCAGTAGCATCCAAAATATAAAGTTTGGAGTGTCTCTCTTTTCCCCTCCTGGCCCAGGTCGCATTGTGAGGCCTTTATAGGCTTAGTAGTTACTTAAGAGGATAACGTAAATATGTCCTAAGGGTCCCTCTGTTGTAATTGCTCTTTCCATCGCTGTTCAATAACTTACTAAATGTCACCTCATTATTTTCTGAGATAACAGAGCAATTTGAATCAAGTGGAGTCAGATTCCTAGGGCTTCTTCATGCCAATTAACTCCAATTGTCTTGCCCTCTCCTCTTCTCTATCCCAACCCAGCTCTCTACTCATTCTCTTGACCATTTCCACAATCACTGGTATGGGACTGGGCCCAGCTTGTACTTTGGGGTGAATGTTTGGACTGTGCATAAAGCTAAGGGCTCCTCTTCCCACTGTCACCCCCAACCTCAAGGTTCTGCCTCCCTATATATATATATATTGCCTTGTGTTCAGGACAGCAGTCCTTATAAAAAGGTTCGCTATTTTTGCCTGATCTGTCAAACTTTCCATGTGTCCTTGGTGAACTTAACTGAGCCGCATATTATGAAACAATTGAAACACTTAACGTGAAATATAAATGTCAAGTATTAACTGGGTATTCATTAAAGCTGGAGACAAGCAAAGACTGATGGGCCAAAAAAGCCAGCTGGCGTCTCAGAGCAACAGAAAGATAAGCATAAGCATTCTGCTGCCCTCCAAAATGGAGAGCAGTGTGGCATCAGGAGGATGGGCAGAACTGCGATGACTCCTTGACCTTTAGATGGAGTCTCTTACACACCTTCTCTCCAGGGTCTTGCACAGAAAGATGCCAGAGACGGATAACAAGGCACTTTCGTAACTGTCTTGCAATGTCGTACCCCTACATGGGACACAAGGGAAACTTGTAGCACTACGTTTGGTTTTGATAGGGCTGCATGAACATCTCCTATGCAAAAACCCAGTGTCAAGTGCGTGTCTGGTAAAAATCACTGTGTGCAACCTTTAGGGCTCAGAAAATAATAAATTGAATGATTGAACAAAGATGAATCAACTTTCAAGTAGAAGATTGTTAGGTAATTACTGTGAAAGCAAACAAATGAATCTATGCCCCTGCTTCGAAGTTGCACAGTAGTGAGGTCACGATAAAACCACATACAATTTTTCCTTTCCCACCCAGTACATTGCAATTACAAGTACTACCCTGTGGAATGGTGATGGTAAGCGTGGGATGGGTTTTTCCAGTCGTGAAATTTCCTACTGCAAGGGTTTGTTGTGCATACATTGGGCATCTGCTCTGAGCATGTAGTGAATCTATGCCCGGACGTATGGATGAGCGTGAGGGGGGGGCAGAAGTATGGGAAGGAAAGGGAGTCTTTTTCTAGGAGGAACACAACACACAACATGAGACTTGGCGGCTGCTGCTGCAACCAGAGCAGGTGCATTTTTCCAGTCAGGATTGTCAGCAGGAAAAATCCGGTCAGGTTCTCCTACGCATGAGAAAAAACGTAACCACTCATAATCAGGCGGAGCAAAATTACTACATAAAAATATGTGAACATTTTCTACATCTAATTTGTGATCAGGGCACATGACACCATTTACTACCCTATATGAGCAAGGGAGGGGGAGATGCTGTCGCCTCACTAGCCTGTGCACAATGGCGCAGCAGTTGCACTGACGCGGAGAGGACTTTAACCCAGTGCCCTAAAACCCTATCCAGTACTTATTAAACAAAAGCACCAAGGGATGATACAGCACTGGTTCATAAAGGTGCCATGTGCAATGTTGTCCTCCAGGGAGTAAGGGGCAGAAGGTAGAGGATTGATTTGGCAAGTTACCTCAGAATTATCCCCCTTTTGTAGCATCCTATGTCCACAGTTGATGCAATGTGTACCATGTCTGACTTATTCACATGCCGATCAGTGGTACGACCTTTTTGTTGTAGTCATTGGACTTCCTGTAGTCATTGTTATACAATTCGTCTGCTACACCCTCTCCTGTTGAGAACTCGTTTCTGTACTACTGGCAAGCATTTATTCATGATATACACGCTTTGCTCGTATTGTCGACTTTAAAAATGTGCAAAATACTAATAAAAAAAAGGTTTAAACAAAAATAAAGGTGCCATGTGCAAGGATTTAGATGGGAAACACATATTTCCAAACAGCCTCCACACCATCCTGCCTAGGTTTGCTCTATCCTATCCAGGATACACCTCCGTGAAATACAGGCAAAGTATAATTCCAAAACAGAACCGAAACTAAGAGGAGATTAGTAAACAGACATGTATAAATGCAAATGAAATATAATGCATTTGGTTTCCATTGTCATCTTGAAGGACACACCATTAGAAATGCAAACTATGAACACATAAATAATCACACGGGGCCGTTCTGCGTGTTGTGAAGAATAGGAAATGAGGCTCACCGTCACATTTTTCCAGTATCTGCACGGTGTCTCCGATTTCTAACGACAGGCCGTGGGGGACGGTTCCTCGAAAACTGGCAATTACTGAAAGAGAGATTTCAAGGAATTACTGCCTTTCGCCTTCACACTGACCCTTCTCATTAAACATTCAGGAGGCAGACAGCGCACAGGCTTGACAGGTAAACAGATGCATATTATGGGTGAGAGCGAAACTTACCAATTGGAAGACTATTTAGCAGTGATTACAATTTTGCACGTGTTCATCAGACTATAAAATCATCAACCCAATTACCATTACGAGTCTGAGAAGCAGAATACATTGGAAGCTAAACATGATGACACCTGGTATCATCAGAGTCTAAAAACTCAAAAGAACAGCACTGCCAACGTATGCTAATATTACATACACCCCTGCCAATAATGAGGGCTGGAGGGATAGCTTAACTACTGGTCACCGTTATCAACATCACAAATAATTGACAAGTTTTCATAAGTAAACAGTGATTATTTATTGGACCCCCAATGTTAAATGAAATTGTACGTCCACCTTTCTGGTGGGTATCTAGTGAAGCACATCACATTGTAACAAGCAAAAAGGTGAACAAATAAAACTGATAATTTGTTTTGGGTCGTTAGTGTTCTTTGCAGCAGAGTAAGGCCAGCGTTCCAGCCATTTCTAGTCACAGGGTGCAATTGTTATGTTACTGTGAACTGCTTTTATGTTCTGCAAAACACAGACTAGGTGTACAAATGAATATATGTCAACAGCGAAGGTTTACACGGAGGGCTTTCTGCGAATGTCGTCATGGCAAACGTAACTATAGGTGAGTTGTCTATGTCACGCTAAAACAATTATGGAAAACATTCCCTTGCCAATACTTACCCACCCAAAAATGTGTATGTATTCCGTTTTTCTAATTCGAATTAGTTTCTTGGAGAAAACCTTGAGGAAATCTATACAAATTACTCCTTTCTGAACTCAGAATTGTGTCTACATTATCCAGAAAAATATAGTTTGTGGAGGAAACAGGTGTGAAAGCCATGGGTAAGCCTAACAAACTGCAAGTATGTTGAAAACAAAAAAGTAGGAAAAATTAATTACCTCTTAGAAATAGAAAAAAAACGTGGTAACAAATTGGTTCTATGACACAAGTGTGCTTGTTCCTGGAAGCTGGGAAGATGGTGATCCTAGCCCAGCAATCCTTTAGTTTAAGACATTTTAAGAAAAAAATAATGCTTTCTTGCATAGCATGCTTTTCAATAACGCCCCCCCCCCACCCCAAAAAAAAATTGGTTATATTTTGGCTATGTTCTTTGTCCACTTTGTACACAGGATTCTAGGAAACAAGGATGCACATTTGGTGAGGATACATTATGAGGAAACAAAGTTACAGTGTAAACGTTGAGTACCTCAAAAAGCAAAAAAAGGCTCAGCAGAGGGGGTGGAAAAGCCTCAGTAGCTAAGGGGCCAAACGTTAGTCACAACACTAATTCCTACCAAGTAATAAACTAGGTGGAAAAAACGACAACAAACAAATCTGTACATGGTAACACTGAATAGTCAATCTCTTTGTTTTGGAAAAGAGAACACATCTATCAAAATAAATTTATTTGAATGTATACATTGATTCATAGCTTTACAAACAGAAAATATTTTACATACAGAAAACAATGTAAAAAAAATGCAATAGTGGCTTGATTAAAATGTGAAGTAAAAGATCAGAAGGCAACCACTTGATTTAGTTCTAATGAGTGAGACAGTGAAAGGGAAGTGAAATGCATTACTTACTACAGTATTTCCAATGTCCACCTAGTTCAGGTTGGGTTCACTGATGCAACACTCATCAGACAGAATGGAAGCCAGAAACCATTCTAGCCCTCTGAGTAAATACAAATTTACTGACAGTGCCTTGAGGTCATGATCGTGCCTAGACTGTTGACAAGAACATTGACTGAAATTCATTTGAGGTACAGAGTAGTTTAGAGATGAGTAGGCAGTGTAAAGTGTGGTTCTTAAGGGAAGGCTGGGAATGTAGAACCAGATTCATTGCTCCAGGTTTTAGGACATGAATGACTTTTATGTCCTAGAATACAAACACAGTCAGTGGATCTGTGGTAGATGGTAAGTCAGGCTTCTAATTGCATGGAATAGGAGCCCAACAAGCAGTGGTGGTGAGAATGTTGTCAGACTCCCTTCGCTATCAACGTGGACACCTCAGTTTCATGAACAGATCATGATTGAGCTATAGTGAAACAAAAAGAGATGACAGGCCTGGCACAGTAAAGAATTTTAATTAACTGGATTTCAGTCTTGACTGGGATCTATTGATCTAGCGTTAAGACTGTGTGGAGAGATGACAGAATGTGGGACACACACGTAACACCACCACATGGGAATAATTGAATCTCCCCGGTATTGGAGGAAAGAGCAGCACATTGCCACATAAGGTTGTGCCTGAGGAAGGGGTAGAAATAAAGTATATGTGTGTTGTAGTGTGGGGAAGAGGGTTAATGCCTGGGGCTTTCCTTGGGAGGATGAGCAGGACAGCTTCCGTGGGTACTGTTTGAGGTGGGTGGGCAAAATGACATTTTTGTTTGCTGGAGACAGGGAACCATGTGTGGATAATGTAAGGAAGGGACAGAAAGCAAGTTATGAGTACCAAGGTGGTGCAATTGCAGGAAACATGGTATCAATGTAACAGGGAGGTGTAAGGGCAGAATGCCCGTTATGAGGTTTGAGGGTATGGGGCGCGATACCAAGTATTAGTCTGTTTTAGGGCAGGGGACCAATACTTTAGGTTTGTGTGTTTAGTGGTGGATAGATTTCTGCCTACCAGTTGATATTAAATCACTAAGGGGCACATGTATCAAAGTACAGTTTTGCGAGTCTTTAATAGTGATTTTTTGTGAATCGCTATTAAGGACTCGCAAACTGCTATGTAGGTAGGATTCGCATTTGAAATAGCAATTCCTACACATTCCTTAATTGCGACTCGCAAATTGCCATGAGGCCCATAGGAATGAATGGGAATTGCGTGCGCAATTAGCGAATACCCCATAGGTACTCGCTAATTGCGCACGCAATTTTAAGGGTGCAAGGGTTCCAAAAGGATACCCTGTTGCACCCCTGAAATGTGTATGTGGCGCACATACTTGCCCTAAGGGCATGTATGTGTGCCACATGGCACTTTGAAAAAAAGCAATAAAGTGCTTTTTTCTAGGAAATTGCAAATTACCACCAACTTGAAGTTGGTGGTATTTTGCGATTCTTTAAGGCAATATCGCAATTTGCGATGCCTACTGGCATAGCATTTAGGGAATCGCAAATTGCGATTCTCTTAATGCATGCGCAAAATAGGGAATCGTAATTTTTGCGATTCCTTATTTTGCAAGTAGGTTTTTGCCTACCTACACTGTACACAGCTAAATTGTGATCGCAAACGTTTGCGATCACAATTTAGCTTGATACATCTGGCCCTTAGAACCTATTTTACCAGTGCCGAGATTCTAGTTAGGAGCCCATTCAATCGTGCTAGTTTTAGTTTTGGTTCATTTCAAATAAACCTATAGGCCACCTGAGAGATTAACTCAAGCCTAATAATACATACTTTTGAGTTGACATGGGGGGGCGTATAGGAACCATGGGTGTGATTGTGCCTAGGGTGAGCCTAAATACCAATGGTTATATACCAGTGAATGTATTCTGAAAAATTATATTCAGTGCCACAGGATGCTCTATGTACAAGCCACAACATTTGCCAATCCATGCCATAATATTTCAAGGAATTTCCAATTTAGAATTTTACTCAGAATCAATCAGCATAGCTAGAAAGGTCCAGTAGAGGGCATTCCTAGTTACTTCCAGAACTGTTGTAGCTTTAATGAATGTGACATGATCTACAGTATCCAAGTCAAAATAGAGGGTACAAATATATGACCAAAGCAGGTGGTAGCAGAGGATCTTTACCTCTTGACAGAGTGTTACTAACTACAAAATCTAAGGACTCCTTCAACAAAAAAATGTGTCATATGCCAAACTAATCCGTAAGAAAAGCCACCATCAACTGCGGCTGAACAGAGGAGCACTTGAGATACGGTAAGACGAAGTTAACAAAACACTTGAAACGGATGGGTGAAGCGGATCAATAATTTTTTTCATTATAACAAGTTGTATACAATGGAAAAAAGCTTGGGATAGCAGAAACCAGCGAGCTGAATGTATGTGCTTCGGATCTGTAGGCCCAACCGAACTGAAAGTGTGCATACATTCGAAAATATGAGTAGCTGATCTAACAGCGAGCTGAATGTATGTGCAGCGGATCTGTAGGCCCACCTGAACTGAAAGTGTGCATACATTCGAAAATATGAATGTACGAGTTCCCAGCAGCAACGTAACCAACAGCCTCCAGGTAAGTGTACTCTCTTTGAAAAAGCAAATTAAGTTTTAAAGCCATTTTTGAGTGCTGGCTACGAGTTCACACTCAATGAGATCAGAGAAATAATGGTCCACATGGATGAAACTGCATTGATCCATAATAATGAAAGTAAGATTTTTCTGGTGAGAATGCACAATAGCAGAATTCGTTTTTGTCCGTCTAACAAAAAGAATGAGCCACCTTTGGTGTTCTCGGCTGATGTGACTCCTTAAGTTCTTCTGCCAAAATAACATCACAGGATGCAGTAAAATCAACAGGAACCACTTTACGAAAAGTCCTCAAAGATTTAGATTCTGGACTTAATGACACATTTTGTGATGCCCCAGAGATCCCCAAATCATCAGAGCCACCAAGAATGCCTGATGCCTGATGTTGTCTTAACATTTTCTACATCAGTGATTAATATCAGAAAAGCAAAACTGTTACAAATTAAAGTTCTTGAGTTTGGAAAAGAAACCGACAACATTGATGATGGCTTTGAAGATATAAGCGAAGAAGTGCAAGACATTCTACTGAACCACTGTGCAAATGTACTGTCTTTCCCAAATCATGTTTTATTAATTACATCACGGCAAAATGAAAACTCTGCTAAACATGATGAATGCCCACGCAATCTGTGAAAAGGGCAAAAGTACAGAGCTAATTACTTCAATTAATAGAATAGGTGTAACAATATGTTATAATGACATAGAACGGAGCAGGAACTTGTTAGCAGCTCATGCTGTATAATCTTATGAATCCGACAGCACACCACTTCCAAGTCACTTTACAAGAAAAGGATTTACAATTGCTGGTCTTGATAATATTGAATTTGAAGACAGCTCTTCTTTGTCTGGAACATCCAGCACACATGATACTGCCATGCACCTTTTCAGGACTATACCAATGAAGTAGCAGCTGGAAACCAAGCTCTGTCAGCTGTAGGCATAAACAAACAAAGCTGCAAATTTATAATCCAACTGCCTAGCCAACATGTGCAAAATCACTACAAGCCGTCTACCAGGAAGTTTCAAAGTGGCTGAAGACGTGGATCTTCTTCTACCTGATGCTGCAGCCCGCAAACCTGATTTAATAGATTTTATTATATCGCTTACTTGGTGTGGACTGAAGGATGAAGAAAAGCCAGTTCCTCCGTGGGCTGGAATTGATGCTCTAATCCCCTAGAATACAGTCCCACTGAAGAAGGTTGGGATTTTATCAGTAATAGCATCTCCAGTCACAAACTACGTAACAGTAAACACAGCTCTAAACAATTTCCAAAATGTACATCCTCAGCTTTGAGACCAGAATATCCTGCCAATTTTCTGCTGTGAAAGTGTTTTCTGTATTGTAGCTGACATTTTTATGAGCAAACCAGTAGAATTTGATTATCTTTTTATCCAATGATGGGCGTTTTCCACATTACAAAAGTTGCGTTGTAGTGTGCAAGAAGATATCTCAATGGATGTGGCATTGACGATGCACTTATTGAGGCTGAAATCTTTAGAAGCAAAACTGTCCAGTCAGTATTGAGTGGAACTGGTTATGTTAGTTTGTTACAAGGTATGCTAATCATATCTGAGGCTAAAGAAACATTGTGTTGGAATGCTTTCTGGACTAGAATGACAAATTAGGTTTAGCACATCTTTTCTCTGAAGTGAACAAGGCACAGGGTGTACTTCATTCAAAAGACATAATGCAAATCCAAGCAATGTTCAATACACTCAGTTCAAAATCAGGAAACCTGAAAACCAAGTTTGTAGAGTTTGTCAAAGAATGTGAAGAAAAATCAGAGCTTTGCAAGTACTGGGGAAATGTTTTACACATGATAATTGTATTGAAAAACTTGGTACATGCTGATCGTGAAGGTGATTGAGAGCTGCACATGAAGACTGTGGAGTCACTGATTATAGTGTTTCACAAATTTGATTGCATAAACTAAGAGGAAAAGCTGTTAGGCATAATCACTAAAGCTAAACTTCTAAGCTTTAATTGCCATAGTAAGAGTTTTGTCCAACCAGCCACTACAAAACAGGTTACAGAAAAACAACGTTTGCAAGCACATAGAGAAATGTATGTAGCAAAAGAAAGGGGTGAATTTATCAAGGTTATTCTGTTGCATGATCTTCTTCCAACAAATACATTATTTGATGGAGATGCTGCAACCAAACCAGTAAAGCACAAACTTGTGCAAGAGCTCGAAACAAAGATTTCAACTAAAGAATTTCGAGTCAAAAAGGTGTCCTCATTGAAAACTGCTGTTGTTGTGGGCTGTATGTCACAATGGCGAATGGGAATGGTCAAGATTTCATCCATGCAAAACTTCGGAGATGTCATTCAGACTGTTCTACAGATATCAAAGTCAGTGTGCACCTTGCAAAAACTGCATATTGTCTTTGACAATTATCTTGAACTATCTGTCAAAGAATGTGAGATAATCACACAAATGTCTACAAGTGGGAGAAATGACCTTACTTGGATCAAAAATTCGACACCTATATCTGTGCAACTCCATAAATTCTGGTCCTCAAAATCGATTAAGATGAACTTTATTAGATCTGTGGGGTCTCTAGTTGGCAATGGTATATAACTTTGTCCAAATAGGGACCCTTGCTTCTAAGTCAGGATAAGGGGATTACACAACTGGATACCCCCTGCTCACCCCCTTAGTAGCTTGGCACGAGCAGTCAGGCTTATATCAGAAGCATTTGTGAATATACACAGTAATACAGTGAAAACACTACAGACGGACACAACACAGGTTTCATAAAAATAAATATTCTTTATACAGACTTAACACAAGACCACAAACGACAAAAATCCACAATACTGTACTTAAGATTGACTTAAAGATGGTAAAAGTTGCTTTGTTCAAGTTGGTAATAAATGCGACACAGTTCTCACAAAAGTACCTGAATGCATAACGCAAAACAAACAAAAGGCTCGCAGAGAGAGATGCGTTGGTTCCGTGCTCCGGGGGAAATGATGTGTCGCGCCTCAATGGTTGCGCAGAGTAGGGGATGCGTCGTGATCCTTACCGGTGCGGGAGTGATGCGTAGGTCCTCGGCCTGCGGCCCGGTTGCAATGCGCAAGATGGTGCCTCGATGCAATGCAACAACCCTGGTGCGATGCGAGAAGATGGCGCCCTTGATGCGACGATGATGCGTTCACGCTCTGGCAGCCTTGCGACGACTCTGTACTTTGGAGCCGCGACAGACCCTGCGACACACTTCTCCGGCGATGCAATGGCGACCCTCTCGATGGAGTCACGCTTCTCCGGCGTTGCGACAGCAGACAGCTTCAACGAAAACACGCTTCCTGGGAGATGCGGCAGCGGCACGCTTCTCCGGCGATGCGACGACTACAGCTGCGGCGGCGTCACGCTTCTTCTCGCTGTGTCGCGCTTCCAGCTCCCAGCGACACACAGGCTTCTGCAGATAGAATTCCCAGCAAGGTTTCAGAGGGGAGCTGGAGCTGAAGTCTTTTGTACCTGAAACTTCAGCAGGAGACAAGCACAAGTTCAAGCCCTTGGAGTAATATTCTGCAAGATGATGAAAGTCCTTAAAAAGTTCCTTCTCCTTTCCATGGCAATAAAGAAACCACTGCAGGCCAACTCAGCAAACAACTCACTGGCAGAGGGGCAGTCCAAACTCCTGCAGCTTCCTTGGTTCTTCTCCTTGGCAAAAGGTTCGTCTTGTTCCCAGAAGTGATCTAAAGTTCTTGGGTCTGGGTCCCAATATTTATACTGCTTTTCTCTTATTTCTCTGATGGCAGAGGGGCCTTTGCCCAGTCAAACCAGTTCTGGAGCATTCGGTTTACATGACTCCTTCTTTCCTTTCACAGTGCAGGGTAGAACTATCAGACGCCCCACAGGAGGTGGAGCCAGCATTGTGAGGGGAAAACACGGCCCTGGAGCACTTTGTTTACATGATTCCTTCTCTTCTTTCACAGTGCAGGGCAGACACATTAGCCGCACCTCAGGGGATGGAGCCAGCATTGTAGAGGGAAGGCCCAGCCCTATTCAGGTCCCAGGTGCAACTCCTCCCTCCCATCTAGATGCAGATCTCCCTATTCACCACTGGGCTGACTCATTCTGTCTCCTGGAATCCCCCAGCCCTGTCACTCAAACTCCAGACAGGAAATACACAACCTAGCAGAGGCAGGCCTGGATAGTTAGACAAGAAAATACCTACTTTCTAAAAGTGGTATTTTAAAACACAGAATGTTAAAACCAACTTTACTAAAATATTTATTTTATCATTCTGAATTCAGGCATACTAAATTCGAATTTCTACCATGTTCCCTGAGTCAGTTAGGATTATAAGATGTAATAATCGAACTGCCCATCCTGGCCTTTGGAGAACAGGTAGCCTTGCAATAGTGAAAAACTAAAATGGCTGTAATTCACTAACCTTATCCTTACAATGCAACCTGCCATTGGGGCTACCATAGGGGTGTGTGATAGGAAGAAAAGGGAAGGTTTAGGGACTGGCGAGTGGGTGCACTGGCCAAGTCGACATGGCAGTACTAGACTGCACATAGGCTCTGCAATAGCAGGCCTTTACAAGCTGCTTCTGTGGGTGGCACAACCGGTGCTGCAAGCCCACCAGCAGTATTTGATTTACAACCCCTGGACACACATGGTGCACTGTACTAGGGTCTGACAAGTAAATCAAATTACCCAATCATGGAATCACTAATTAGTACATCAATTTAACATAGAGAGCACTTGCACTGTGGCACTGAATAGCAGTGGCACAGTGCCCAAAGCTTATAATCAGCAAAAACATATAAAAAACAGAGGAGACAATCAGTAAAAATGGAAGGGAGACTCACGTCAATGATGCCAGGTCTAACGAACTTGGAGATGTTAACTTGCCCAAAAATTGCTGATGCTTCAGTAAACACTGGATTTCCAATTATTGCAAGTGGAATGATTGCCAATGAGGAGTTGGTGTCTGCAGAGATATATTCAAAGGGTATTGTTCAAGAACTTAAGAGCAAATTGGAGGAAGCTGACCTTCATGTTGTGCCACAGGTTGAGTGAGCTGTGCGAAATGGGTCCAATCGATTCACTGTATTGTCAAATAACACAGATGTTATTATTATGGTACTAGGATTTGTTGCAATGTTCATAAGTCAATGTGTCAGCGTTATGGATAAGTTATGGAACAGACGAGAAAAGACACTTAATCCCATTTCATATTCTGTACCAGAAACTTGAACCAGAGCTGCCCAGTGTTCTTTTCAATGCACATATTCTTACTGGTGATAAACACTATGAGTAAAACTGGAACAAAGCTTGGAGCTTCAACTGCTGAACCTGTGAAGTTTCTAAAAATATTGGTTGAAACAGAAAAAGAAGTTCAAGAGATCAGTTCAGCTAAGTGACCTTCCACCGACATCATATTCTGTGTGGACACATTAAAAGAGCGTTCTACTTGATCAGAAAATGTGTACATGTATTGGATCATGCATATGTAGAGAAAGATCTATATGAATTAGGTTGGGAAGATATTGATGGGGTGCTAAAACCTACAAAACTTTGAAATCATCTACCCACAGAACTTACACGTGCATGTACTTGCAATACCTGTGCTACAAAAAGATGTCCCTGTCATTATGCTCTTTTCAATTGTTCAACATTCTGCAAATGTACCACGAGCAATTGCTGAAACTAATAAAGTGACATATAAATATGTATCTAAAACAGGAGTGATACATTTCATATTCAGATCATAAACATTGTTTCGTGTATACATAAAAGGATTAAAATACATTATTATTTGTTTCATTTCTATATGTGTCTCTTCCTCTATTATAACCGCCATTTTGGCAAATTGCGGAAGGGTTGCTCTGAGAGTTATTTTTTGTCTCTATAAGACAAAAATCTTTGTTTGAGATCAAAATGAAGTATATAGGTCTCATGAAGTATATAGGTCTATAGGTCTCCTGAAATATTACATCATCACTGCAACACATCCGCCATTTTTAAAAATGACACTATGGAAATTTATGACCATATCATCAATGTCTACCCAAGCTAAATTTCTACTCTTATGATCCAACAAAACAATTAAAAAATGAAAGGGTCTGGACAACAGTTGTTTTACACAAGTATATCAAGGGGGCGAAATTAAGAACCCCAATTTAAGATACTCAATTTGTCAACCTTCTGTAGGATGGAAGATTGAGCTGGTTTGTCGGAATTTCAAAATTATAAGCCTGTCAATCACCGCTTTGCTACAGCAACAAACATTCAAATCTTTGCATTCTGTCGTTTACAATGTACAATTTCCTTGCATACATGATTTTGGCTTAAGGGCTTTCCATGGTGCTCAATGCATGCAAAAATGTACCAGCCTCACAATTACTACACCAAAAAATTAAACGATCGCTAACTGTCCAAAAATGATATCGTTCAAGAATTACAGCATGTGCGCCTGCATATACTGACACAATGTATGCAATCTCGGACCCCTCCCGCTAAGCTTGAGGCGGATGCTGGGTGCGGGCGAGTGGGTGCCTAATCGGCTGACTGGTAGCTGACTACTAGCTGCATTTTACATTTGTGTGCTTTGCGCTGACTGCTAGCGCTTTTAAACATCGAACCTGCATTGTACTGTTTTTAAATGTGTATTCTTCATTCTATTTCGTTACCTGAGGCGGAAAACCGGGTAACATCTTGCTCTTTGCTTTCTTTGCACGATCTTCTTTTGTACCCCTCTGCCTCTTGGCAGCTGAGCCGCGCCAGACTTTCTTTCACTGTCCCTTACCCTCACCCTCACCCTCATGGCCGAATTGGGGACGTAGTGTATTCTGGGACCTGTAGGCTCCTCACATTGGTAGCGGCCATCTTGAGGGGAGCCAGGCACGCTGGTTGGCTGACTAGTGGTGCGGTCTCTCGCCTGCGACGCCATAAATTTAGAGGCCCTCTGCTCCGCGCAGCGGACGCGCCTCTTGAGCACCAAAGGAGCGCCTAAGGTAAGCCCGTCTGCGCCCGTCAGCGTCCCGGAGGCGGTCGGGTGCGGGCGGGGCTGGAGTGCCGCTCCTAACTAGCTGGTAATATGGTGAAATATACGGCAAACGAACTTACCACTCTTAGGGGTAAGGCGGGTAATTGTTGTACTGTTTTCGCCTGTCGACCAAAAGGCAGAAGGCGATGTCCAGGATGCGGTTGGCTACCGGGCAACGCCCCCATTTCCACCCCCAATAGCCCGCCTATGGCGAGCTCTTGCTTACTCCTGAACACTAGATCTGTGAGTAAACATGCCTTAGAACTGTATAATCTTTTGTCCGAGTCCAAACCCATCTGTCTCTTCCTTACTGAGACACGGCTGGGTGACTGCTCGGGCCCTGACATAGCCACTGCAATCCCTCCTAACTATGTTATTTTCAGGAAGGATAGGGCCAGCGGAAGGGGTGGTGGCGTCGCGATGGTGGTGGACAAGCGTTTCACATGCTCCATCAGTCAAACCAACGACATTCAAGGGTGTGAGTCCTTGGGTTTCTCCTTATCCGTGTCCCCTCATCAATCCTGTGCAGGGCTACTGATTTACAGACCCCCCCGGTCCTATTGGCTCCTTTCATGAAGAGCTCCAGGCGGTGGTCTCGGCACTTTGCCTAAAAACTGATCACTGTCTGCTTCTGGGGGATTTTAACATTCATATGGACATGAAGAACGATGTTGATACTTTAACATTCATATGGACATGAAGAACGATGTTGATACTATTTAAATTTCTGACACCACATCTCCGTTGGGTCTCATCCCCTATCTCTCCTTCCCCACACACAACAAAGGCCACACGCTCGATCAAGTTTTTTCCACTATCTCGATAGACATTTCTACCCCTGTCCCTGTCCTATGGTCGGACCATTACCTTGTGAATTTTCATATCCTCCATTCTGACAAACCTGCGTCCAGTATACATGGTCGCCTTTTTCAGACCTCTCGAGCCTATCATCGAGTTTCTTCTGACATGCTGGCACAAGCACTCTTATCCCATCCTTGCCAGCTGTCAGGCAGGCTTGAGGCGGATCTGGATCTCCTGCAAGCTTGATTTGTGGAGAGACTGGACGAGCTAGCCCCTGTGACGACTTCTCGCAAGCTCGCCTGCCGCGCCTCTGCCCCTTGGTTTACTGCTGTATTGTCTGAGAAGCAGCGGCAGTGTAAGAAAGCTGAAAGAGCTTGGCGGCACCATTATGATCTTTCAGCCAAGTTGGCTTATAGGGAATCTATTAAATCATACCATAGCGACATTATGTTGGAGAAGAAAGCCTATTTTGCTAGAAGAATCGAAGCTGCCACTAACACCAGTAAAGAAATATTTTCAATCGTCAAGGAATTCACTTCTCCCATTATGAGCACGTCTATATGCTCTCATGCTGAATCTTGGGTCATCCAACTAGCCGATTTCTTCGCCAATAAAATGAAGTCCATTCAGGACTCCTTTCCGCCCTTCGGTGCGGTGGCAGCTCGCTGTACTAGTGCCCTCCCTTCTCCGCTTCTGAATATCGGGGGTCCCACCCTTTCAAAATTCCCTTTTTTTGTCCTGTTCATCCTCGCTGGACCTTCTCACCAAACTGAAGTCAGGCTCCCCTCTGGATCCTTGCCCGGACAAATTTTTTGCAAAAATTGCACAAGTGATTAACCCCCTCATTAATCCTGTGCTTAATCTATCACTCAGCATGGGAGTGGTCCCTCCGGCTTGGAAGCAGGCCCTTATTTTGCCGCTTCTGAAAAAGCCTAATCTGGACCCTACGACACACGCCAATTACAGACCCATCTCTCTTCTCCCAGCTTTCGCCAAGGTCGTGGAGAAGCATGTTCATTCTTCCCTCTCCAACTTCCTTTAGACTAATAACATCTTGCATTGCACCCAGTCCGGCTTCCGTGCTAATATGAGCACGGAGACGGCGCTGTTGGAAGTTACAGAGGCAATTAAGGAGGTCCTGGATCAGGGGGGGCAAGGCGATGTTGGTGATGCTGGATTTATCGGCGGCCTTTGACACCGTCCCCCACTGCGGTCTCCTTTCAAGACTCAGTGAGATTGGTCTGCGGTGTTCAGCTGGTTTGAGTCCTTTCTAGCAGGCCGCCGTCAAACGGTCTGGGCTCCTACCGTTCTCAGCAGTGGTGCCGCCATTGGAGGTAGGGGGCCCTCAGGGCTCAATTTTGAGCCCTACCCTATTTAACATCTACATGGCCCCCTTGGCGGCACTGGCGGAGTCGTATGGTGCCCAGATCGTTTCATATGCTGATGACACCCAGCTCCTCTTCACCTGCGAGAAGGGTTCCGACTTCAATGGTGAGAGTATCCGAAGTTGCCTTGGGGCTGTGTTTGAATGGTTCCAGCTTAACAGCCTCAAGTGCAACTCTGATAAATCTGAGGTGCTCTTTTTTGGCTGCCCATCTGACCCTAGATGGCACTCTTGGTGGCCTTCGGCCATGTTCCCTCCTTCAGCTGCTTCATCCACGGCCAAGAATCTTGGAGTGAAGATCGACAATGGCCTCACCCTGAAGCCCCAGATTCTCTGCCTGGCTGGAAAATGCTTTGGTCTTCTTAAAATGATCAGGAAATTTCTCCCTCTGCTCTCACAGGCTCACAGAAAATTACAGTGCAGGCTCTCATAGGCTCTCGTTTAGATTATGCGAACGTGCTTTATCTCGGACTTCCGGAGTATCTTCATTCACGCTTGGAAATAGTCCAAAATTCGGCCGCGTGAGCCATTTTTGGCCTTCATCGGATCAGCCATCCAGATCGCTTAGGTCAGCTTCGCTGGCCTTGGCGTCTGTTCCTGTTATTAGGCGAGCACGCATTGGTGGCCTTTCTTTCAGACGCCTGGAGCCACAATTGTGGAATGCCTTGCCAGTGTCTCTGAGAAGGAATGTCAACCTGTTAGCCTTCAGGAAAGATCTTAAGACCTGGTTGTTTGTTCAGTAGTGCCTGTCATCTGCCGCCTGCCTCTGTTCCGCTTTGGGTTTGAAGCGCCGGGACACTCCTCGGAGTAGCTGAGCACTATATAAAACTCACCCTAACATTGAATGTTGCTAAAGTACATTGCCAAATGTTTTAAAAATTAAATCCTTGTGAAACACACGATTAAGTCAGAAAGCTCTATCACAATACTAATCAAAATTAATTAAAAGCTGTCATGCACCAAATTTTCATGCAATTTGATACACAGAGAATTATATTGACAGTGAGTGTTAACACACACGTCTCACATATACTGTCAAACAACGGACCACAGTAAATGAAAATTAGGCCTTATGACAGAATGAAAACATTTTAAAATAGGTGGTAGATTTCTGAATCGAAAACAAATTATCGAGAAAGTTAAAACTATCTTATTACACTATTAATTTCTAGAATGATAAAAAATAATCATTTATGTCTGAAATAAAAGAACAAGTCAGGGTACTGCTTTCTGCAAGAGGATAGAAAGTATTTTAAGACAAAGAGCAATAGCTATAATAAGTCATAATTGTCTCAAACATACACTGTTTTCAGGGATATTACAATGAATCGGGCCGAGACAGCTAAAATATACACATATCTAGATATAGCAGAGTTTTCAATGAAAAAGAGTAAATGTCTCAGATGTGCTCATGGAAGATATTTTAAAACAGAATTAGAGACACTCCAACCACAATTTGATATTAAAAAAAGTAAAAGTGGTGTCATTTCAATAACAACACAGGGACTGGTGTGAGATTATTAGATTTGGGGATAAATAAAGTTTTCGCCATCATTCAGATGGCAAAATGTATAAGTCAATGCCATTAAACATATTCTTCCAACTTCCAGATTAAAGCATACAGAACTTAAGTTGTCATACCCATAAGTAAAATAAAAACTTGCCAAAGCTAAATACCACTGAGTCAATCTAAACATCCCAATCTCTTCCTTCCACAGATTAAGTACTAATAGCTAGAAATGGTCATTCCTAGACAGGAAAATGTACCAGGAGAGTGTGCCATCATAAAATAAAAATCTAGATTTTAAGGGCATAATAGGGAAGTCAAGGGTGCAGGGAGGAATCTGTTAAGACAACATAGGGTATGTACATGTGCTTTTGTGTATGTTTGAAATGCACCTGTCATTTCTAGTCACAGCTTGAAGTTGGAAACTAATGTCAGAGTCCTGATATGGATTAGCAATTAGCTTGTCATCTATACCTTTGCATTTTCCAATGCCCGCATGTGTTCGAGGCATTAACACATATATTAGAAACACCATAAAGAACAGCAGCTATCTATGTAATTTTTGAAAGAATTGGAACACTATTGGGCCTATTAGGATAGCGAGCACACTTTCGTCTGCCTGCCACCCTTGCGGTGCTGAGACCGGCCGCCAGTGGTGTGGCGGTCCCGCACCGGCAATTAGGATGCCACCGCAACGGTGGTGGTGGCATACCCCATCCACAACATTGTGGCGGGCGGTGCACACAGCACTGCCCGCCACAATGCTGTGGCTCCACTATATTCATTTGCATGCACAACGTGGCAGGCAATGTGCGGTGCCTGCCACGTCGTCCATGCAAATGCAGGGAGGTACCATAGGTACCTCCCCACGTCCCCCCCCAAACCCCTAACATCCAGGAGGCCCGCAACGGTCCACCAACCCAGGAATCTGCATGCCTTTCCATGGCGGCAATGCCGCCACGTAAAGGCTGCTTCCTGCTGGCATCCTAATATGGCTGGCGGAGTCTAGCAGACACGCCACCGTATGCAACCCGTCCGCCGTGGCCCCTGCCCCCCGCCATAATAATATGGCGGGGGGAAATGGGAGGCGGGCGGGGGAGGATGTAGGGCAGATCGCCGCTTGGAGGTCCACCCTACATCCTAATAGACCCCTAATTATTGAATGACTAACAGTTGTCCCCCTTCATGAGTATCCCTCACTGTGGCTCGATGAATCCGTGAAGTACAGCATATCAGTGGCAAGAAACACTTTGTAGCAAAAATAAAATTTACCATCTTGAGAAGACTTGATAAAGAAACAAAATCAAGTGCTGTTTTCATAGAGATCTTTTGCAATATGAATCACAGGACTCACCACTGCAGACAATCAGTTTAACTTTTTTGCATAATAGGTAAACACCTACTTACAAATACATAATACAAATAAATACAATATGCTAAAAAATTAAAACATGTTTCAAAGTTATCATATTAAACTTATGGTAACACAATGATCAGTGTATATCATCCATTCTGATAGCATCAGCCCTTATAAGATAGACATCTGATTTAGCTATGGTGATAGTTCTTTTGACAGTAACACTATAAAGTAAATTACCTAATGCAAAGTCTAAAAATCGGACTAAACAAGCAAAGAATAGATTACAGTTAAAAAAACCTGACTGTTGCATTAATTGAATGTTTATCAACTAGTCAAATCGTTTTTATCAAAACTTGCTTCTGGAATAATTTAATCCAGGACAGATACATAAAAAGTTCCAGTTTTTTATCATTCAAATTGCAGATTCAAGATTTTTTTTCATACTTCTAACCCAACAAAGCCTAAGTTGTGGTTAAACCTAATAATTCAACTTGTCAAAAATAAAACCTAATGTAACCATGATGACTTGTTGCAAACTACGTTATGATCATTTTTTAAAGTTTTACTTATCATATCGTGGAGCTATCTTGCAACAACTCTTCAGACAGACTATAGCTCATCCTTGTTTATATTGAGCGATTCTACATTTTACTTCTATTCTGTCTTTTGACTAATAGCTCATCAGTCTATACATCAAGAATATCATATATAGCAAAACATTTAGATAGATTTCTTAAATAGTTTCTAAAGCCCTGCTCCTTTCTCAATTTTGGTCCAAAAGTGATTCAGTCACCATCACTTTACTCTTAAGTAATACAGCAAACTCGTGTGATGCACTAGGTTGCGCATCACTGGTGACCCCAATTCTAATGTAAGCAAAGCGTGTGGCATGGACCTTCTTAAATTAAACAATAGGCATATAAAACTGCATTCATTTGTGTCCAGATGTTTAAATTCTCTTGATTGACCATACAAGAGTATAATGAATTCACATCTGATTTCCATGTCCACAGCTGCAAAAGGGTGTTCAACAGATAAGCCTCCATATTTAGTATTACATTTCTTTAAAACAAGTGCTATTGTAGTCACTCTAGTATTGAGGCTAGTGAGCTGTGTCTACCAGGATAGTGTTTTGGTGACATGTATGTCTATGTAGTAATAACGGGGCGCTGTCTCCAGGATGGTATTAGCTAGCCTCAATTGAAAATGTGGTTTAGATTTTCCCTCCAAAATACTATTTTTATTTTCTAGTTAAAGAATCATCCATATGGTACAGTTGGATGTTACTCAATAGTATTTTCAACCCGATTAGATTCTCAAATGTAATGTGCAAGTCATCAATAGAAGTGGGTGAGCCACTGAAAGCTCGAGCCAGATGCCTGGCTCAGCTTAAAGTCCTCTTGGACCCAAAACAAGCTGAGCTTTCATATGGCTTCTGCCTACCACCAACGTTATAACCTCATGCACGGAGAATTTAAAAAAAACAGAGACCTTTAATGTAAAATAGAAAAGGAGGGAGAAAGAGACCCCAATCTAGTGGCTGAATTGCACAATGTGAAACCAGAACAATGATGGATTCTCCCAAGATCGAAGTGAGTATTCCTAGGCAAATATTATATCTAACTGAGCCTCACTTTACTTCATTGCCAAATCTGAGAGCAACTTCAAATCTGTGAGTTTAGGATGTGTGCTGTACAAAAACATTGTGCTTGATTTACTAGGAATCTAGGCTACATGGAGGGTACGCTTGACAAATGTCTTGCCTCTTAATTTATTAGTAAGATTGTCATCATTGAGGAGGTGCATTAACGTTTCTAAGGTCATGTTCAAAAACGATCACTTTAAATGACTGCCTCTCAATGCAGTGATGTTATCTGAAGAACTGACATGAAAAGCTTTCGGATGTTGAAGAAATACACTGTATGAATTTTTGAGAGATGTTATTACATTATATATGATATCTGTTGCGTGATTAATATACAAAATATGTACAAGACTTGGCTCATGCACTGGCTCTTAAGAGACAAGACACACACTTGACTTAGCTCTGGCTTGGCTAATTTGGTGGCTTGCCCACATCTAGCCATCAGAATACATTAATAATGATGCCGTAAGATTTCCTAATTTTTGTGGAGAAACACCTGACTGCTGTTAATTGGTTGAATAAGTCAGCTAGATAGAGATTAAAATCCGGGTTAGAGTCTTGTCAGAGGACGCTCACCATTCTGTGATTCTGGGTAAATCACTTAATCTCCCCTTGCCTAACAAAAATAAATGGGTCTGTCTGTAACGTAACTGGTGCTCATGTAAAGCGCTCTGATACCTTCGGTCTAGTTTGCACTATATAAAACTCCACAAAATAAAAAAATAGTAATAATGTGATGCAAATTATTCTTTACGAAGATGTTCACTTGCAATTGATATGTACTTGTGGACCCATATCCTGCTGTGTAGAGCCAGAATTAGTAAAAGTAAGCCATTGTCGATTCCCATTTTACACAGTGTAGCCCAAAGTCTGTTTCTGCTAATTTTGTTGCATAATCAATCAAACAACAAAAAACATTTGCTTTTCTACAGATCCTAATACAATTAGTGACATAGTGTTCTGAATTGTTGCTGCTCCTTCCCTAAATCCAGATTGCTTGACCAGGAGTATAGTGGACTCATTAATTCCTGTAGTTATATGTTACAGTATAAAGCGGGCATATATCATGCCCTCGTAATCCAAAAGAACTATCATTATATAATTGTCAGGTTCACTCCCATCATTCTTCTTATGCATGGTGACCAAAAACTTCCTTTCCAAAAATCTGGAATTCGACGAACTTGTGGGAGAGTCCTAAATAATCCTATTAAACTATTGGCCCAAAACTAGGCTCAATTTTCATAACAGCTTATGGGATGTCACTCAGACTTGCCACCTTTTTTTGATTTCGCTGAATTGATCAATATTAATACATCCGGTTTATTGACCTATGGTTCTTATCATGACTCGGAGAATGTTGCCTAACCCTAAAGTTAGAGGTATGTGTTTTACCCATACCTCTTTTAAAACAGGTGTCCCATGCTCAGTCCTTGAGCTTAGCCACTAGTAGACTAATCAGTTTTGAATCTTTTCTTCACACAGTCAGTAGGGATAGTTGTTTCCAGCTCCAAACGGAACACAGAGAAGCCGCCTGATAAATTCCATGTGCAGGCAGCCCAACCCATTCATAATCCATTAGAAGGCTAACTCTCTGAAGTGACAGCATACACATGTACTGGAAAATCAGGGAAACTGAAAACATGTCCAGGGATGCAATTGGACAATGAGGCCTGGGGAAGGATGCAGTTCAGAGATCCAGTGAGACATGCACCAGAACTAAGTATCTAGTTACAATTAAATCACGATAGACTAAAAACAGATATAAAACGTTTTCGTATCTAAAGCAAGATCGACAGTAACAGAGAGAAAAACATCAGAATATGGACGGCAATGTAGCATTACATGGTGCTCATTCCTACCAAGCCAGGTGTCGATGGCCATGTGGTATCCCTGTGGCTACAGGAAGATGAATAAAAAAATAACTGGAAGGGAAACCTCATCATTACATAAAAACAGAAGAATAAGCCCCTTAATTGTATACACGGAAATATTAACTGTAAATACATCTCATCTTTCTAAAGAGACTAAACAGTGGTGTATGAGATGAAAGCATTGAGCAGTTTGCTGATTAGGTCATTTTAAGTTTAAATGATTGAAGATAGCAACACTACTCATCTGAAACAAGAGGGACAGTAACCTACAGGGTCTTTGCAGCTAAGCGAG
This sequence comes from Lissotriton helveticus, assembly GCF_964261635.1. NCBI lineage: Eukaryota > Metazoa > Chordata > Amphibia > Caudata > Salamandridae > Lissotriton > Lissotriton helveticus. The sequence continues at coordinate 807,488,324 of NC_136057.1, read as the reverse complement.
CACAGAAGCTGCCAGGGCTGCCTCTTATTACCATAACCAGCATTGCGGCTCGTGTCAAAGATATGAAAGGGCAAATATTCTTCGACGGCCTATGAAAGGAGATTGGAGAAGGATATTGTCCAATAGCACGCACGCTGTCGAGTCCACTCTTTTTAATTCGTACGGCCCAGGGGATTGGTAGGAAAGCACACGCTGCCTGTCATCTTAGGCCGCAGCTGAGTCCTTCCCCCTCACCCTGATGTGGCAGGACATCAGTCATCCAACAGAGTTTAACATGAAAAGGGGAGAAGAACAAATAGAGACGCCCACTGTCCATAGGGCAAGGACTCGATTCCCATCAAATGACAGAATACACAGGAATGCTCCCACCATCATCTTCCTAAGCTGCAAACTGAGTGCTGTTCAATTGGGTACTAGTAACATCTGCAATTCGCATCGTTTAGCAATGTCAGAAATGCGGTACAGAGTTATGTATAGAAAGTAGTCGTTATTATTAATATTCGTTTCATCCCTTATAATAAGCAGTACACAAAGATGACAATGATTCCCACCTTGAACTGAACAGGCACAACAAGTTGCCCTGCGCCATTATCATGGTGGACGTGAGGCCAGGTGCGTCGCCGCCTTTTGTTAGCCTGATACCTGTTTTCGTCATTCCATCCTTTATTGTGCATCAGTCGTGCCCAATTCTGAATCTTTAAAAATAAAACCCGTTGACTTCACCCTTCATCGGTTGGTTATATTATGCCTATGTTACATGAGGGCAGCTATAAATATTAATGGACTCCAGATAGGACCTAGCTCATTAAAGACCCACGTGAAGCACTGGGTATTGTGGTCGGACATGTCACAGAGATCTAAGTTATAATTGGAAAGGCTGCAGTGTGAAAAGGCTTGTGGTGACCTCTTTCAGTGGTAGTAAGCACAGCGCTCTCTCTGTAGGGTCTCTCGGGAGACCTGAGGGGCGGTGTAGAGGGCGACACTTCGAGAGGACGTAGGAATATAATCCGCGCCTTCTTCCTGAACACAAAGCAGGCGACATGTACCTCGCACTATGAGATGTGAGGTGCAGAGAGGGAAAGTCTGCCTGAGTGTGTGTGCTTGGGTCTTTGCGGGTGTGTTTCAGGGGTTGGTTGTGAGTGTGCAGAGTAGAAGTATGAGAGAGAGAGTGTGTGTGTGTGTGCACTGCCTGTTTACAAGACAGATTCGCCAATATGTAAAAACTATGTTAAAATGAGTGTGAAAGCAAATTCTTTTTTTCTTACACATGATCTATAAAGGGAAAATATGGACACCATTGATCAAACATGTTAATGTGCACAAATGATGAGGAGGGTGGTCAGGCTGTACAGTAAATACAATCAAGCCAATCTTTGTCTTGCCCTCTTCAGCAAACAATGTATGATTCCATCTATATATCAAGCACAACAACGTCCCCAACCAGGACCAACCCAGTCCAACACGGCAGGAGCCTGTGACGAGAACTGGGTCATAGTCATGGTTGTACCCTGGAAGCACATACTGCTCTGAACGCGCCCCCTATCCTTCAGCGTCTAGGGAAAATTGATAAAAAGGATTTTAAAAAAACACCAGGCGTTGTCTCCTTACAGCTCAGCCCCAAGATCCCAGCTGAATTCACAGAGCTAGGAACCCAACATTCTAATGTGTTATCATGAATATTAACATGGTGACAGCAGAGGATGAGCAAGACAGGATGAGTAGCAATCACTACAGACTAGTCCAGCCCTGGTCACGGCTTGCCATAGGAAAGTGCAGTGTTCCATGCAGGGAGGTGAAGAAGCTGAACCAGATGCCCAAAGTTCATGGAGTTTCCATGAGTGGTGGTGTAAATTAAATCCATGATGCTGATGAACACAGATCTTGGAGATGAATTGATGAGATGAGATTGTATCTAGTGGGATTCCTTTGTGGGGTGATATTTGCTTCCATTTTTATCTTTAACATTTCTCCTGCAGCAGCAAAGACCGAGAAGTTCTTCCAGGTACACACAACTTCATCCCGCTTCATCAAGGACACGCTCTTTGACAGTACTCAAGGAGCAGCAGGGTAATGTGTCCAGGAAAATACATAAAAGCAATAATGACAGGACCAGCAAGTAAATTAGAAATTATAAACCAAATGTAGTGGAAACTGAATTGTAGTTGGACCACCTCTTCAATAAATCAATCACATACAGTGGGAATGCGTTCTTCACAACACAGTAAAATCAATTCGCCTCAAGGACATTGAGGCAAATTGAGGTCCGCAAGCGCTTGGGTTATAATTGCCTTTGCTGATTCCTAATAATAAGGTACTTAATCATGGTTCCCTTGTTATTTCTTTTTTATAAAATATATATGGTGAAAATGTTGGTACAAGTTGCTCATTACTGACGAGTAGGAAGTTAGTGCACAACTTCCCCTTCCGGTCTGTATATTGTGTACATGGACATCTTTGTCGGCTTCACTGACTGAAGTAATTTTTTCTAGGATGATAAATTACAGCAGATAATTGACCTCTTGTGAAAAGCCACTGTTAAAAACAAAACTGAAATCGTGTTCACAAAACTACTGTATGCCCCTCACATAAAGCAATTCCTAAGACTTGCCCTTAAGACACATTTACAAACTCAACATGAAATAAGGAATGTAGGTAAAAAAAAATCTAGACTTGATAACTGACAAAACCCTCTGTCTACACTAATACAGGGCAAGAAAGGGCATAGTTCGATTCTTGGTAGGCTGGTTCAACCCTTTATCCTTGCAAGGACAATATGAATAGCAACTAGTTAGGTAATACCGCCCCCACTTAAGTGCAGTGCTGTAATACTGCCCCAAGACTGGTACTGCAAGCACCATAAAACATAATGTTAGTATTCCTAGAATTCAGTTTAAGGAAAACAGAAGTAGTCAGCACACTATAAATTATGATTTGTTCTGATGTGTAGTAAAGGAGATTTTCCCATCTAATTATTGATTAACACACAATATCAAACTGTATCAATTTAAACAGGGCTTATAAAAACTGTTCCTAGGCAAATGTAGTGCATAGAGTACTCGGATATCATTTTTATAACGTTCATATTTTATAGTAGATACCGATATCCGGTGCCTGCTTCTGTTAAGAGTCACAGTTAATTGCCAAGGGTGCTTCATACTACAATAAACCGGTTTCATAACATTTTTACGAAGAAAAAGGCTAATTGAACACAGAAAAAGGATTCCAAGTATTTCTATTTGCTGCTGGGTCGTTAAGCACTCCTCGGAGTACCTCTGGGAAGCACAAGGAACGCTGGCCTGGAGCCTCCGAGAAGCAGGGCTGGAGTCTAATTATCTCAGCCCTCCAACATCTGGAATCAATAATAGCCAGAGGGCTTCAATCAAAGGGAGGAACAGCACATCTGCTCCACTAACTCTAGACAGTTCCGCAGCCTGCCGATGATGCTCCCGACACCTGCTGGTAAGCCTCGGGTCAGGCTTGAGACAGAGCCTTGGGAGGTGGCCGGCATCAAGGCTGTTACACCAAATGCAATTTTAATACTTTAATTACCATCTGATATTGTCTGAGCACCAACGGCTCTTCAAACATTAACAGTCATTTCGGTTTGATAATGCATCTAAATAAACATCCATCAATGTTATTCTGTTAAGAAGAATTGAACGTGTAAAGTCCATCTGGCTCAAAGGAATTATTCCAACACTGAGAGGCAAAGAGTCAGGACACTGAAATATATCTGTGGACGTGCAGATGGAAAAATATAACCTGTGGCTCAGGAGAGCACCCACCTGCCAGCCACGGCTTCACCCATACCTGAAATCATGCTCATATTGGCCTGTGGTTTCTGCATCAGGAGTCGTCACCCTACTTAGTCTCCGCTGCAATGTGGGTAGGGAGTGAACGAACGGAACGTACCACCAAACGCCGACAGGAGTCATCAAGGTACGATTTTCCCAACGTAGCTCCTACACTGCATTTGATAATATGCCAGACCTCATTGGTGAGCTGTGTTGAGAACTAAGGGTTGACAGAACAGCTGTCAAACAGACCTATTGCTAACAATATACCTAGAGTGGGATGTGGATCTGGCCATAACAACCCATTTGACCGCCACCTCCAGACATTGGTTTGACACTGTCAATCAGGACCTGCCTCAGCCCAAGTGAACATTCATCTCAACTAAGGCTGCCTATGTTTAGCTTTTCATCTCCACTTGAGTGCTTGCATTGAACTGCATGACGCCATACTTTACACATTTAGCTCGCTTTGTCATATCCTGCTGGCTCCCATGTATTAGTACATTAATCACAGTCCTATTGGCTTTGCCAACGCTTTTTTCTTCTTCAATAACGCCCCTTCAGTGAGCTCTCGAATGGAATTGACCTTGTACTCCTTTCGGCTTGTGAGTTGCAACTCCTCTCTGATTATCTACCATGCACTTAAAAATGAGCTGATTCGTGCCTTTCATTGAAGCTACACAGCCTGAATGTCACAAAGTGACTTGTTAGAAATCACCTGCTACCAGAATTGCCCAGAGAGACGCAATGGCCTTTTAAACAGAACACGGATTTAAAACAAATTACTTTTCTCCTTCTAGCGACTGCAATGTCGTCACTGGCTTTAGTTTGGCTCCTACATGCGACGGTATGATCTTCCTTCAAGGCATTAACACCCAGAGAAGGGAGGGTTTGAGGCGCATTGACGATGGTGTAAGCTATTAATAGGGGCAGGTAATTATGCAGGGATGAGGAAGACCAGATACCCGTTTCTTTTCTGCTAGTAATAGCTCTATATTCATTTGCCAGCACCAGTCTACATTTTTGAATGCTTTTTTAGTAGCATTAGGAAACTTGCGCATTAGCAGCTTCTGTTCTGCCCGGGGTTGGCCTGTGGCCAGTTACTGGTTACTAGTCACCATCTGTTGAGGTCAAGGTTCTGACTCAAGGAGTAGGGAAGGTGGACAACCACCTCAGAAGGGATGCCGGGTGTCGTTAGAGAGTGGCTTCTTTGCACTCTCTTTCCACATTGGTTGCCGCCTCAGGGAGAGGACTCCTGTGGGTAAGTGCTCAATTACCGCTCGCCTTTCCTTGGTGGAGACTTTCCCTGGGTATTCAGCCAGTTGGTGAAGATGACCTAACACTCTGAAGGGCTGCTCCCCTTCAAATTCTAATTACCGCTCATCGACCTTCTTGGAGTTATTTATGGCCATCTCAGGGGCATAAAAACACAACACAATAAAACCCATAAACAAACATCCCTCAATGTTAGAAAACATAATTACAAAAATATTAATTAAAGTTGTATATCACTCTTGCTTTTACCACTCTTCTTCAAGTCTGTGATATGCCCAAATGAATGTGTGAAATTCCATAAGTCAACCAAAGCACTCAAATTGCAAAACAGTGAGTCTGTATCATCGATTTTGTAGCTATGACATGAAACACGGACAGCTCGAATAACACAATGCTTGCAGTATTGTAAATGAATTACAAAATCATCCACGAAGACCCCCTCCAAGCAACCAATAGCATCTACGTTTTTTTTGTAGAGATCTCACGGATTGTCATCACAATGAAACCAACTCACAATGAAAATAACGCGCAATAAAACCTGTCAACCTAAAGCATAATTTCTCCTCCAAAATGAAAATATCCCCACATGCAAGGAGCCTGGTCTGATAGCTAAGCACAGTAATTCTGATCATGCGTGTGTGGGCCAACTAAGACAAACCCTCCTGCCTTTAATGAGACTCTTAGAACCTCTTCTACAAATCAGAGCAAGTCCCTGGACACATCACCCCTAGATGGGAATAGCAGTGTACCATTGGGCAGGTCTTTAAGATCATCTATCTCAGGTGCCTTGGACCCTGCCTAATGCTGAGAACCATGCCAAATATCCCAGTTTCTTGTTTCCTTCTTTAATTCAGTGGTGTTTCCTGCCAATTCAGGGTCTGACTCACTGAAGAAACTCAAACAAAGAATTAAAAAACTCAAAGCAAAAGCTACTTTTTAAATGATGCACAGGAGCCAGGCAACCTCAAAGGGTGGTTCACATGTCGTGACACAGCATGAGGTCTCTCAATTGCAAACTAAATATCTAAACTTGAAGCACGAGAGGTCAGTGTGCTGCTTTTGCTCATTGCACAACTACTAGAGTACTAATGAATGGACACCCAGCAGTGTGTTACAGTGAGATTACTGCAAAAACCGAAGTGAATGCCAATAGTTCTTAGTTGCAGTGCAGTGACGTCTGTTGAGGCATTTACTAACCAAAGTATAGTCACATTTGATATGACAGATTAAACCGTAATGTGTAAGCAAAAACTGTAGATAGCATAACATCTGGCTTCTAAATTCCACACAAAGCACTATTGAAAAGCTGGTCAGTGAAAAAATATTCTCTGCTTCGTTTATTTGTGACAAAGCTGATCATCTAAAGAACACACTTCTACTCTTAATGTATCCTGTCATGTCTCCTATCCATAAGTCAACTATCAAATTTCATATTAAGAAGAAAGGAACGTTAAGGAAATGTGTGTCAGGTCACCTAGCCTGGACATCGAGCTGTGGGTGCACAACTCCAAGTGCAAGACTGCAGGAGAGGAAAGCTCCACAACTTCATGGGACTGCGTCTATCAGGAAGCGAGGCTGGAGGCATCGCTTATCGTCAAGCAAGGTCCGAGTGTAGGGAAACATTACGTTAAAGTCAACCATGCAGGGCGTCTTCAAGCAAAGGAAAGGCTTGCAGTCATTGCATGGTTCTGGTGCTGACTGGATTCAGGCAGTGTGCACTTGGTAACATGCTACTGGGCACAGCACGGGCAGTAAACTTCGAATTCAAGTAAACCATAATGGAGCGGGGTTTCGTGTATCTCAAACTTCGGGTGTAATCATTAATTCAGTCCACACGGCCAAACACTGGAACAACCTCCCCCGGAGACTGAGAACCGAACCCAATCTCCTCCAGTTCAGGAAGGCACTGAAGACCCTTCTTCTCCCTTGACCCCCCCTCCGCTGCTAGCCCCCCCTGAGTTCAGGTTCTGGCGCTGGGATGCTCTAGGGTTACTACGCGCTCTACAAAACCTTAAAATAAATAAAAAAAATAATTAACCTCTGCCACTGGTCGTATGGACCTTTGATGGTCGGCGAAGAGACATGAGAACCAATCATCCACGTAAACAATACATAGTTAAAGAACTTATTATTGAGTCAATAAAGAGAGTTAGTGTGAATTAAGTGATTGTTTGATCAAGTCACTAGTTTTCATCTATTTAATTTTAGACATTAATCTTTAGATTTCAGCATTAAAAGTTAATAAATCCATCAATTGATATTTGTGTATAAAATTAAACAAAATGTTCATCAAGACCAAACTGAAAATAGCATTAATACAACAAGCGTGTTCCATAAAGGAAACTTAATATTTTAAATAGAATTTGGATTAAGAGAAGAAAGGTGTTAGTTCAGAAACCCATAAAGAGTTCTTATGAGAGAAAGATTAATGCGTGAACATAAAGCCTTTAAATTATAGCTGAAAAGTATTCTCAGCACAAAATAACTGCAGGAGGATCAAGGAATAATCTAAGGAAGTAGCCTCACATGAAGAAAGCCATCAGAAACTCAGAAGGCGATTCTCTGGTCAGAGAGTCGGAGAAGGAATCCATAAGATCAGCCCTTTGGGGCAAGAGATCTATGCTCTGCACGCTTCACTACTCTATAAACATGCACCTTTAAAAATAGACTAGTTCTATGTTGCAACATTATTCTCTTTTGTCTTCTTCTTCCACCAATAGAATACCAGCAGATCCTGGGAACAGGTTCACTGCCAATGCTCTCACCAGAGCATAACATACTTTCAGACATTAGTACTAGGACGGTTACAAAGTTGTTTTCTTGTGGTCCAAAACTTCTTCCCATGAATGCTTTTTCCTGTCGTTATCGTCTCTTCCTAATGGGAACCTCATTGTCGGTTGTCTAATACAAAACAAGTGTCTATTCACTAAGAAGCAGTAGAGAAAAACATTTTGCACAAACATCTATTCAATGTGAAAAACAGTCCTTTCTTTGTTAATGCAATTTTTTCCAGTTAACATGGCAACAGCAGTTAGGCTAACTTAGCACAGAACTATTTACACGCAGGCCTATAATACTTTAGTATGGTTAGCTACTACAATTATTTTCATTTGACAATGTATTATATTAATAACGTGCATCAGTTTATATTTAAAATAAGTGTTTTCAATAGCAGATAAAATTTGCTGCAGCAGCCTTTTAACTACAGCATGTCTGGAAAGAGAGCAACCGTCTTTAATCTCTATGTGACACTTTCCTCATGGTGCGTAGCATCTGGCTAGGCAATTTTTCTACAATATTTCTGCGGCAAGAACCTCACTACATGGACACTGGATTTCAAGTCTCAAGACCTTTTGGACATATGTACAAAACCTTTTTTGTGGTCACAAAAGGCCTGATTCAGAGGATATGTATGAATGTTTTGAAGCGAAATTACAGTCACAAAACATTAATATTTTACTGACACCTCAGAAGAGGTGGTATCCATTCACAAATGGGAAGGCATCCCCACTTGACTCCTTCTCCTTTGTGAATGTTGATTCAAAGATTTTTTTTAATCCGGCATTGGTCCTTGGAACCACTGCCTGCTCTTCAAAAATGAAATTGTAACGTTTGATTTTATTTTTTCAAACACATTATCCTGTTTTCCTTTAAGGAAAAACAGGCTGCATTTCAAAAACAAAATTGCTTTATTAAAAAGCAATCTCGGACATGGTGGCCGGCAGACCCCAGCAGGCCACCATCCCTGTGATGGGTGGTATTCCGAATGGGTAGCAAAGTACAAACTACCTAATTAATATTCATGAGGTAGGTTGATTTGCGACCAATGAGGAATAGCTAATTTCATACATTAGGGATAGAGATTTCCGAATTGCGATTTAAAAAAGAGAAATCGCAATCCCTAAAATCTGTACATATGGCCCTAGGCTTCCTAATGGATTGCATTATAGACTTTTGAAATCACATAATAGTATCTGAAAGTCGTGTGTGACCGAAAATGAACTTTGAACTATTTTTTGCATATCTGCATCCTTAAGACCGGTGTTTTCTGAACACTGTGTACAAGTTCTACACGAATCAAGTAGACGCTATATCCATATTCAACAAAAGAGCATAATGTGACATACCTTGATGTTGTTATTCTAAACATAGGGAGAAGAATGATTGCACCTGTACTTTTCAAAACATATATGTTTAATTGTGTTTAGCTTTCATGAATTTCCAGCTACCTATCAAAGCACAGAGAGTTGATTTTACAGGGATATTCCTAAGGTATATCTATTTACAATTACAGTTACATTTACTGTTCCAATTACAATATCTCTTTGTCTTGTAGAGATCCTCTTCAATCTACAGACCTGCTTGACTTCTTGAAGTGATGAGCCAGATGTGGTGTTCTGAGCTTCTTATCCCATTTCTTGCTTCTACCACTAGCTCTCATATTTAGTAAATGTGGTCTTCGGTGCGAGCGGCTAGAGATGGAAAATAACATCTCTTTCGTTCGATCCTGCGCACAAGATTAGTAGAACCCGACAGTATCTCCCTACTACTAATGCAAGAAAAATTGCTGAATCATTGCCCCTCCTCTCTTCATAAGAATGATCAATGTCCTAATAACATCTACTTTCTTCCAATAGAGTCAGCCTTCAATTGGATTTACAATTTCACTTGCCAGCTCTACAATGGAGAGAAAAATGTGCAGTGCTTTTGCCACCTTTCCGTCACTTAAGGCTGTTGCTTTGTACCCGATTTTGACCAACATAGTGAAGCCTTCCAGAACTCGGCACCATCTAATAACCACGTGACGAAATCAACTATCATTTAATACATTCAATTCCACTACTGCTATCTACAATCCCCAAGTGTGGAACCATTCACTGTATCTCCTACGCACTACCAGAGCATATTATAAATAATTCCTTTTTCCTTGCCTTGCTGGCAAAAGCTCAAACCGAACTCATTCCCAGCCTAAGCTTCTGGACTGCCGCTGCTTCCACTGTAGCACCAAGTGGGCTGACCACATGCATCCCATGCCTAGGGAGCTACATTCAGCTGCCACAATTCATCCCCCATCGTTTGATCATTCATAGTGTTAGTTTGAACACAGTTTCCTTTGCTTGTAAAAATGGTGCTGTTGTGAATGTGGATCGCACTAGACCTACCCAGGCACCAAAAGTCTTTGGTTAACTTGGGGTTCATGGTTGCATGTAGAGACACTGCACATAAACGTATAGCAAGCAGCATGTATGGCGTATGGCAGCTGAAAGTGTGACCTGGTGAAGCAGGGAGTGTCCCCATAAGATTGGAAAAAAATCTTTGACCATAGATTCACTTTTTTGTTGATGGTTGTTAACCTATAGCTTCTGCCTAGAGAGAGCTCTCTAGCTAGTCCAAAACATGGGATGCATTTAAGGAATTCTATCTCAAGGACGATTGTGACCATTTCCTGTTAGTGTTCTACATCCACCATGGTACAAAACGCACTGAAAGTCTGCTTAGAACCACAGAAAACGAAAGAAATCTTAAAAAGCACACAACTATAAAATGCCTGCTGTCATAGTATCATGGTGGTTGTGGCAGACACCCATCACGCAGTGATTCCATAGCCAATCATCACGTTCAGCTGGCCCTATTGTTCCTGGTTCACTTAAGATGAGACTCTATTTTTACTGAAAGACCAAGGTGAGAGTATTCTTTTTAATGGGGTGCTTGTATATGTGAACAATAGAGTTTCCTAGCAGTTCCCGCACGCTTCAAAGTTCATGTACTCTAAGGGGAATTACAAGTGGAAGCACACAACTATTGTCCAATCAGATGAGAGACGATAAAGCGGGCAGCCTGGAAGCCCACTCTTATTCCTGCTTCTCAAAGCTCTTTTTCTGGCGGATAGCGAACCTTAGAAATAAAAAAGCAACCCAGACCTAAAGTACATTTTCTGTTCAGCTGCCATTCTACTTGCTTTAAAAACGTTGTTTTTGGAAAACAATGAAACGTTATGGCATACGATGACCACAAGTGCCCCTACAGAAAAAAAATACTTCGAGACCTTTTGCCAAAAATTAAGATAGCCTTTGTTGAAGATTCACATCACATCTGTCTCCTTTAAGCATCGACCATGATTTTGTGTTATGTTGCTACAGAAATAAAGTGAAATGCGCAACTATCTATGTTCATTGGTATAAACCCCTTGATATTACCCCAAATACTGTGTGTACGCTAAATGTCTTGCTTGTGTGTTTTTCAGTATCTTGAACACATTAATCATCCTCTGGCATGATGATTTGCATACTATTTCCCATCGTGCCTTGCTTGATGCCAAAATTCAGTAAGCTTGCCATGACCTAGATAAGGGATTTACGGCAAGATTACAAAATTAAGCAAGTGTTGTATGTGCCAGACCGCTGCAATTTTTTTATTTCCGTTTCCCTCAATTAGTGAGTGCTAAAGAAATACAACTGTCCTGGTATCATAGCAAAACAGTTCTTTAATTGTCGTTTCTACTCTTACTACTGATCACAAAATATATTTTAGAGCTTAAGAGTTTCCTTTTTTCAGAATTTCATTTATTTGTATAGTGGAATTTTATGTTAAATGTACACACATTTATTTATGCACACGAATAGAAACAAAGTGTACTTCGTTTACATTTTGAAACTGTTTTGCAGCATTATTACGAAACAAATTCGTTGTTGGGCCGTAAACATGAAGCCCCTGCATTGATTTTCATAGCTGTGGAAACATCTTACTTCTCTGGCGCTGGACACAACTTCCTTTCTCTCTGTGACACACCATTGATTTATCCCTCAGCCCCGAGGATTAGTTTGGTGACATAATGGTTTCTCCTGCTGTCACTGCAGGACACCGCACCGCCCACAGAGTGTGATTACCCCTAACGCCTTTGTTCATTGAAGCTAATGAATTTCTGGGCGATCCGAGAGTGAAAGTTGTCTGACATTTGAGATAATCCTGCAAGAAAGTTAACCTGAATAGGAGCCCTTTTAATTGACTGTGTCAGATGAAAGGTTAATTAGAGCACTGCACCTTCTTTACCTTTTCACAGATATATATTTGCCCTTTGCTTACAGTTTATCTCACTGAATCTGTGTACTGGACAGCAGTAAAGAGCAGCAGTGTTGAAAGAAATATGTTATTGTAACTTTTAGCAACTATTTTAAGGAATAACGCTCATAGCGGTCTGTCTGTGAAAGACCTCTTGTGGACCACAACTGAAACGTACAGTGGGCTTAGAGGCAGCCCTCTACTTGCATATGGGTGCTTGCTTTATTCTTGTGTTTGTCTTACTCTAGAGCATATCCACTTTACAATCCTTTTGATTAGCTGACTTGTATCCTTCCTATGCTCATACCATAGGAACTACTTCTTTTTCATTGAGCACTCCATGAAAGTGCAAGTATTTTCTTGTTCCCTCTCGTATGCTGCACCCTCCCTCAAATACCCGCCCCAGCAGCTCTTCTGTTTCCCCCCTACACCTCGTGGTCACAGCACATGCTTTTTTTTTTTTATTTGGGGGGGGGGGGGGGAAGAGGGGTGAACAACTGCCATTTGATGCCTGCCACGCCACAGTCCAAAAAGTGTTTTTGTGAGGCTCTCTTGCGTGTTGCCTTAGGCTGCTCTGCATTCAAAATACCACTTTCTTCCTAAACCAATAGTGATCCCAGCACCTCGCTGTGAAAGGCATTCTCTGGGTACCATGAGGGACAATTACACCAGAGGACCTCAAGTTGTATCAATAAAAAAAGGTGTGCACGAATGTGGTAATTGGGTCTTTTCTCCATTTCCATAGTAGAATATAGATTCCTTAGATGTCATTTAGAATGGTTTACGTAATATTAGAATTCATCGATGTAACGCTAGAATTATGTGTTAAGAGATTGTTGGGGGGATAACGGTTTGGAGTTGGTTCGAGCTGGATGCTTTGTTCTAGGCTCCAGTGGGCCTTTTACCTTACACTTAAATAAATCATTTTTTATATACTTTTCCGCCTTCCTCGCATCATTACAATGGCGACAAGCTCTTTTTAAGTGTTGACCCACAGAGTCAGAAAGTTTCTGAAGATTTTATCTACATCTCCGTTTTTGTGCAAGTTAACCGATCGGCGATTTCAGCGGAATTTTTCTTTCAAGTCTGTATTTATTGGCACAGACTTATTTACTTCAAGTTTGGTGAAGATTATGTCAAAAACGGAGTTTACATTCATTCTGCTAAAGGTACTGTAATTTGAATTACCTTTATTCTTTGAGTGCTCATGGATGCCATAGTTACAGCGCGTGAGATGTCGACGCACTGATACAGTGGAGAGTGACGAATGAAGTGACGTCAGTTCCCGCATTTCAGCTTGCGTTTTATCTGGAGACCACGTTGCGTTTCTTCTGGCACGTTACTAGCACGCAACCACGCCCATTTTGTTTGTGCTTGTATCCAGGTTACGACGCTTCAACGTCATCGGCGGCCATTTTAAATCGTATTTGAGCAGATCTATCACGGCATTTCTCTGTTAGCAGTACAGACCCGTTACAGTGTTTCACTGTGCTGTTTTGTTTTTCGTGATTCAAGAAGTGTTTCATTGGATTAGCGACGAAAGTATCCAGTTGGTATTTTTTCATTTTATTTGTTTACCGAACCATTGTGCATTTCAACAGTGATGCACACACTTGTTTTAACTTTTATTCTCAGCGCATCTTCACACTGATTTTCATACTGATGCTCATACTGTATTAGGACAATTTCTGCGCATGTTTTTACAGTGATGCGCACACTTGACTTAACTTTTTTTTTCCCACAGTGCATCCTGACATTTGTTTTCTTACTTCATTAACGCAACCTATTGTGCGTTTCTTCTGTGATTCGCACACTAATTTATTATTAATTACTATGATCTACAAATACTTTACATTTATATAAGGAGGAAAGCTTTTTAACAGGGTTATTGTGGAACATTACAAGATTTTTTCTTTGTTATCGAAATACTTGTGCTTACTAGAGTGTTTTCTTTGAACTAAACATGGCAGCTTCACAAATATGTAACCAACCCACAATTTGTTTACAGATTCCTGGCAAACCAAATTAGCTTGGAAAAAATGGTTTGAATCATTTGAAAATTATATTATAGCCATAGATGGCACAAAGTTTTCACCTGAGAGGCTAAAAGCAATTTTATTTAGTTTTCTTGGTAATGCTGCAATTGAAAATTTTATAAATGTAATTCCAATTGCACCACCTGGTGGAGGTAAAGGGTGGAATGTATATAAAGAAGCTATAGCGAGATTAGAAAAGCAATTTCAGGATGAACCAATTGTGTTAATTGAAAGACATGCTTTACATAAAAGGAAGCAACTTTCCGATGAAACAATTGAAGAGTATGTTGCTGCTCTAAGAGTATTAGCTGCGAATTGTGAGTATGGAGCATCTGTTGACTATTTTATAAGACATCAATTTACTTTTAAATTGTGAGTAAAAAAAAATACAAGAGAGGCTTCTCGCTTGTCGTAATCCCACTTTAAGCGAGGTATTGGATTTGGCTAAGGGAATTGAAAGATCTATAATTTCTTCAAAAGTCATTTCTGCAGAAGATGCAAAAATCATTCTTTGCCTGTTTGTGCTGTTTAATCTTTTAATAAGGGGTTTGTCAAACAAAGAAACAAATTGAGTTGAAATAGTTCTGATTGTCCAGCCTTAAAGAAGAAATGTGGAAAGTGTGGAAAAGTGGGTCACTTTTCTTCTGTATGTCATGCACCTAAAAAGTCCTCAAACTCTAATGTTAATAACATTAATATTGTTGAACATGATTTACAAAACATGCTTCTTACAATTTATGATGATTTATTTGACTATTCAGTAAATAACATCAATATTCCTTTCAAGGCTCCTTTAGGTACAGTTTTAGTTGGTGATGTTTCTTTTGAAGCAATGGCTGATGCGAGATCACCAATCACCATTTTGTCTGATGTGTTTTTTAAGGAAAATTGGAAAAATGTCGAGCTTAAAAAAACGGATGTGAATCCGAAGGCGTTTGGAAATTTTGATATTTCTCTGCCAGGCTTCTTTGATGATTCCTTAGAGTTTGAGGGAAGAAAGATTTTTACTAAAATTTATGTCGCTATTGATGGCAAGAATATTGTGGGGTGGTTTGATTTAGGAAGGTTGGGTGCAAATGTCTGTCTAGGTTCTGATCGCCCTTTGCAATTAAGGGAGTTTGATGTTCATTAACATTTCAATGGAAAAGTTTAGAAATGATTCTTAAAAAACACGGCATGTTTTCAAAAATGAGGTAGGACAAGTCAAGGGTTACATGCACAAAATCAAGCTCAAAAGAAATGCTATGCCAATTTAACATAAGGTACGGATGGTTCCCCTTGGTATTAGAGAAAAATTGAAAGCTCATTTAGACACTTTGTGCTCTGAGGGTATCATAGAACCTACAGATAGTTCGGAATGGGTTTCCGCTATTGTTTTAGCCCTTAAGAAAAGGATCTGAGATTATGTGTTGATCTCAGGCCTCTAAACAAAAATATTATTGTGGATACTTACCCCTTACCCCGTATTCAGGATATGTTATCAGCTATCAATGGCGCAAACTTTTTCTCAGTAATTTATCTTAAATCTGCGTACCATCAGGTACTTCTTGATGAGATCTTACTACATTCACAACCCCTTTTGGTTTATATAGATTTTTGAGGATGCCGTTTGGACTTGCATCAGCGGCCAGTGTTTTCCAATTGTGTTTTCGAATTTCCATTGAGGGTATTAAGGGTGTCCAATCATTTCAGGATGATATTTTGATCTTTGCTGAAAATGGAGAACAACACAACATTATTCTTGATAAAGTTCTTAGTATTCTTGGTTCTAAGGGTATGACTGTAAGCAAAGAAAAATTTAAGTTTTTTTGTTGAGGAGATCACTTATTTAGGACACAGACTTACACCTTGTGGCATTTTTCCAAAAGAAGATCTGGGAAACACTTTGGAGAACGTTAGCAAACCCAAAGATAAGGATTCTTTGCGTTCTTTTCTGGGATTAGGAGAGTACTATTCTAGATTAGTTAAAGGGTATGCACTGGTTGTTGAACCTCTAAGACAGCTTTTAAAGAAAGGTTCTCAGTTTTGTTGGACCAGTGTTCATGATGAAGCTTTTCTAAATGTTAAGAGATTGATTGCTAAGGCGCCTGGTCTTAATACATATGATCCCCAAAGTAAATCTTATGTAACGGTGGATGCGAACGCTATTGGGCTCGGTGCTGTATTTACTCAAATCATTGAAGATAGAGAAAGAGTTATTTCTTTTATTTCAAGAGGTATTCGGGGAACTGAAAAGCACTATAGTACCATCGAAAAAGAGGCTTTAGCCTGTGTGTGGGCAGTAGAAAAGCTTAAACATTTTCTGTGGGGAAGACCTTTTGTTCTAGTTACTGATCACAAACCCCTTGTTTATATGATGGATGGAGTAAGAAGTGGTAAAGCATCCTCAAGATTGGTAAGGTTGATTGCTAGGTTGCAAGAGTATAATTTATGAAATACAACATATTCCTGGTGGTAAGAATTTTACTGCTGACTATTTGTCAAGACGTCCTCCAGAAAATGAAAGTGATAATGAGGTGATTGATCAACATGAGTGTGTTGTGGATCAATGTACTTCAGTGGTATCTGAGGAAGAATGGTTTGAAGCAATGGAAAATGATACGGTTTTATCTAAAGTCAAACAATTTGTGGTTAAAGGATGGCCGCCTATTAAAAATTTGGAGGATCATTTTAAAAGCTTTGCCCAACTTGCTGAATAACTTAGCATTGAAAATGGTATTTTATTACCTCAACATTTGTTTGTACCACCTGGTGGTGTGAGAAGCAAACTCTTCAAGTCGGCTCATTCTGGACATCCTGGTATTTCAGGTACAAAAAAACTTCTTAAAGTTCATTACTGGTGGCCTGGCATGGATGCTGATGTTGAGAGAATAGTAGACAATTGTTCTGTGTATGTGAAGGCTGATAAACATTGGAAAGTTTCAACACAACCTTTATCACTTCAAGAGGGTCCCAGGTCCCTGGGGAAAAACGTCAATTGATTTTTCAGGACCACATGAATGCTTAGGTAGGGAAAAATATTTTCTATTGTTGTTGACAATTTTTCGAAGTGGATATACTACACTTTTGTTGAACATCCTGTGACTGATGAATTAATTGATTTTCTAGATACCATATTTAGAATTGGAGGTGCACCCAATACCATTTTATCTGAAAATGGGGTGCAATTTGTTTCCAACAAAATAAAAACATTTTTGAAGAAATTTGGTGTACACTCAGAAACTGCACCTCTATATTACACTCGCGCTAATGGTTAAGTTGAAAGGGCCAATAGATTTATCAAAGAGGGGATTCAAGCAGCATTAGAAAGTGAGTTAGATGTTTTAGAATTCTTAAAGGAAAATGTGTGGAGTTATCATATAAATCCAAATAGTTCTTCTGGAGTTTCTCCATACCTATTGATGAGAGTAAGGCAAGCTAAAACTATGTTGACACCAGAATTTAATGGTAACATTGTTGAGGATAACATGAAAACTGTTATTGCTAAAGCATTTAAAAATATTAATGATTCTCCTATTGCAGGCAAAAAGTATCATGATGTTGCTCATAAAACCAAGAACAAAATTATTGAGGTAGATGATTGGGTGCGTATCATTAAACCTACTATGAATCGCAAAGGTTCATCAAAGTTTACTATTCCTTTCAAAGTGGAGAGAGTAACTGAGTCAGCTGTTCTACTTAAAGAGAAAGGTTGGTGGAGCAAAAGTTCGGTAGTAGTTCTTAAACCAGGGCAAGAACAGTTTTTTGCTAAAGATGAAGATGGTGTCCATGTGTGGTTTGATCGCACTGAAGATTTTGATGTACATGATATGTCTCAAGGAGATTCTGAAGATTTTGATACACATGATATGGCTCAGAGTGATTCTAATATGTCTGTGTCCAATGATGAAGACTTTACGGAATCTTCTGTTCAAGAAAACTCAACGTTACAGAAGAGAATTTCAAAATTACCCAAAAAGTTTGATGATTATATTTTAAATGCCTAAAAATTTATTTCTTAGTTATTAGCGGTTGTTTCATTTATTCTGTTAAAAAGATACATGTGGTAATTGGGTCTTTTCTCCATTTCCATAGCAGAATATAGATTCCTTAGATGTCATTTAGAATGGTTTACGTAATATTAGAATTCATCGATGTAACATCAGAATGATGTGTTAAGAGATTGTAGGGGGGATAACGGTTTGGAGTTGGTTCGAGCTGGATGCTTTGTTCTAGGCTCCAGTGGGTCTTTTACCTTACACTTGAGTAAATCATTTTTTATATACTTTTCCGCCTTCCTCGCATCATTACAAAGAAGCGCAATGGTATGGAGCATGCCTTGGTGAAGTCAGCAACCTCACTTGTGAGAGTTTCTTTCTATTTTTTTTTACAGACTGTTATAAATGAGTTGTTCATCCTTCGCCTGTCGTTCTTGCTGCTTTGTGTCTTGGATTTCAATAGCTTGTTGTTCAGTGAGATTTCAGACAAAAAGAAGTAGTAAGCAAATACTTCTCACCAATGTAAATAGTGAAAGTCGAGACATCTAGCATTTGAAAAAATGAATATGCTTGGTGGGGGAGGGGGTGCGTAGCGTGCTCGTGAAGAAGATGGCCTCCATCGCTCTATTTTGCAATTATCCGGCATCTGCAGAGTACAAGTGGCTTCGCTGGGGCTGATTTCGGCTCTGGAGGAGGCCTAGAGTGCAACGTGCTGCCTCCGAACTATGCACTCGCCCGGACGACGGAACGAGGGATCTTGGCCTGTGCACGGCAGGCATTGGTCGGGATCCCCTAGCTGCCGTGAAGAGCTGTGGCGGCTTATGCTCTTCAGTTCGGCGGAGAACTGAGCCCTAGTGGTGGCTGGGAAAGTCAAGTCACCAGCAGCGGAGCGCAAGACCTGGGCGGAGACCCCCCTCATATGCGGTGAGGAGATTAAGGCAATTTCGGGCCAGTGGGGCGGCCAGACGGCAAGGGCTCGAGAGGGGAGCACTGAGGAGCGGCGGCGTACCTGCTGCCGAGAACGGAAGGTAGCAGTGGCCATTTTCAGTGCCGTAGCGAGGTTGTGAGACGCGCTTGCTGCGATCCCCCTGCGGCGCAATCTGTGAGCAGAGTGGCATTTTACTGGAGGTGCAGCAGATTGGCCCTGGGGGGCACTAGAAGATGCGTAGTGGGATGGGCGAGATCCGCCAATTTGGAAACAGGAGAGACAGTAATCCCCGACTGAATAGTAGGAACTGAGTGGCGAGCAAGAACTATTGGTGACTGGTGGTGCCCCATCTCCCTAAGAGGAGGGGAGCTCTGTGTAGCCCTTTGCCTGTAACCCAAGTGACGACAGAAGAACAGTGTGCACTTCGTGGGGAGCAGCTGCCCATGTGGTGTCTGGGATGATCCTGTGGAACTTGGATGGAATCTTGTGTGTGGTGATACAGGCTGGCACTCTCGGCGCGGATGAACGGCGCGATCAACTGGACAGGTGCTTGTACAGGCACTGCTGATTGAAGGGTACTGGGTTGGCGCAGTGCTATAACCTCTGCTGAAATATTCTGAGCGTGAACAACTGAGCTACGCCCCGGGAGTAAGCGGAGGTGAAGCGACAGCCAACCAACACAACAAGCAGAGGGGACTCTGCCCCCGTCTGATTGCGGTGGGACCCGACCTCTGTCCGACTGCAGTGAGGAGAACGCCAGAGCAGTGCCTGTGGCCCGAAGCCCTGCGGCGGCTGTTTCACAGGAAGCCGCGAACGTGGGCAGCAGACATAAAGTCTTGCCCTGTTTGCTCCTCCCAACAGTGGCCGTCGGGGCACAACCACATAAATCCTGAAGTATACGCGGCAGCAGTGGGGTCTACCTTGGACGAGTACAGACCTTGGATCTGAACAG
Source organism: Lissotriton helveticus (assembly GCF_964261635.1). Lineage (NCBI taxonomy): Eukaryota > Metazoa > Chordata > Amphibia > Caudata > Salamandridae > Lissotriton > Lissotriton helveticus. The sequence continues at coordinate 807,468,303 of NC_136057.1, read as the reverse complement.
TTATAGAGAACCTTATGAGATGGGCAAGGTTGATAGGACACAACCAAAACTAACGTTCAACCAAAGGAAGTATAAGGTGCGGGACGCAGGCGCTTAAGATGGAGATAATACACAGGATCCAACCCAAGAAGAAATGGATGGCGGCATTCGTTACTATGCTGGTGGCGATGGAAAAGGGTTTACAAAGCAGCCTTTCGGTCCTAGGCACCAAGATGGACTCCCTCTCCTATCCGATGGACAGAATGTCCGAGAGACTGGACAAACACGCAGAATGGTTGGACATGACTGAGCGCCGGGCCACAAGGTTGAAGAAGCGCAGACAACGCTTGACGCCACCACAAACAACTGGATAAAGCAGAGGACCATGAAGCGCGGTCCCAGGGGAGTAACCTAAGGATCACGGGCCTTCCGGAATCGACCCAGACTGGCAACATGGAGCAATTTGTTGAGAAATTGTTAGTAACGCTCCTAGGCAGCGAAACTTTTTCACCTATGTTTGTTGTTGAGAGGGCACACCGCTCCCTAGTCCCTCGCCCGACGCTCCCCCGAGGCCGATTATAGCGAAGGTACTGAACTATTCAGACAGGAACTCAGCGCTGAAAGTTGCCAGAGAAAAGAAGTCACTACAATACGAAGGTTTCACTATATCACTGTTTCCGGACTTCACACTAAGGGTACAAGAAGCAGTTCGCCCCCTTGAAGAAGCAACTTAGGCATCACAACATAGACTACGCCATGCTGTACTGTGCTAGCTCCATGTTAACCGCCAGGACCTTCACTGATCCTAAAGTTTTAAAGTCTTACTAAAGGCCCTGAAGGAATGATCTAAAGACAAGCGACACAGCCCAGAGCGAGGCTCCGGGGAGGGAGCGGAAGGTGGCTGTTTAGAAGATCAGGACTGAACTTTGAACTGTTTTAAATCCAGATAAGAATGTTACTTACGAGGTTATAAGTGGAGGTCTAGTGTATAATGCATGGGGTTCATGTGTACTAATGTGATTAAGTTGCTACTAGTAACATGGAGGACAATGTTGGGACTACATACGGATGACACCTGGGCGAGGGACTTGGTTAATTAGATATACGCTTTGATTTTATGGCATGAAGGCGGGATGGGGATTGGAGATTCCATTTCTTATGCAGATGCTTTATATCTTACTGATGTAGTGCAGAGCGGATACCAGATTTGGGTTTTTAAGTTTTAATTTGGTAAGCAAGCTACCGCTGCCTGCGAGTGAAACACAAACTTGGGGTATTGTGCCTTGGGGGTGGAGGGGCGGGACCTCTTGGCTTTACGTTGTGTTGTTTATGCTTGCTGCTTTCTGGGATGGATCAAGAGGCATGTTTGCTTATATTTTGCCTAGGCACCGTTGGGGATGGCCTGGCGTGGGTGGGGTGGTGCTGGGATGGAGACTTAAATGGCTGGACACTCTTTATGGACACTACTCTTTACACGTGACGATTGCGCAAGCTGTATGCTCCAATGACAGGCACAAATAGTTCAATAGCGCGTGACCACAGGACAGCTGGCAGCACTTCCCATCGGGCTGCAGCGTAGGGTAAAATACGGGCACTCACATGGAATGTGAGGGGTCTGAACAACCACAGGAAACTACGTAAAGTACTGGACTACTTGATGAGGCATGAAATAGACATTGCGCTACTGCAGGAGACGCACCTTCCTCTTAATAGCCCCATGCTCTGTAGTAGAGGGCTGCAGGGTCCTATCCATGCAGCGGGTTTTATCACCCATGCACGAGGAGTGCTTACATGGGTTCACCCGAGGGCTTCCGTCAGGCTTGATCCCTTGGAAACTGACGCAGAAGTGCGATATGTAATTTCCATGTGCCAGGGACAGGGGTTGGACATGCTTATAATTAATGTATATGGCCCCAATTATGATAACCCCAACTTTTATGCCGCACTGACTGAAAAGGTACGTAAATGTTGGGCGGGACATCAACTCTGGGGAGGTGATCTAAACTTAATACTAAACCCCGACCAGGAAGGATCGGGAGGACGGGTGAGACATGTTACGGCGGCAGCTAGGACGGTCACAGACATCATGGTACAATTAGACTTGCACGATGTATGGAAGCAGAGATTCCCTGATAAAGGGGGATATATATGCATTATTCGGCGTATCACGATCAACATACACGTATAGAGTACTGGTTGGCTGCCGGGCAGCTGTATGAGTGCACCTGGACATGTGAGGTGCTCCCCCGTATGCTCTCGGACCATTCCCCGATTTTATTAGTTCTAGATATGCCCCAGAGATCTATCCCCCCCTTCATTTGGAGGTTACCACCGTCCTCTCTGCTAGAAGCAGTGTTTAAGGAGGAGCTGGCTGAAGCGATCAAAACATTTTTCGATAAGAATGTGGGTTCGGTGGAGAGCTTTCAGGTGGATGGGAAGCATTCAAAGTTTACATTCGCGGAGTAACTATGTCTAAACACTAGGGGGACCTTAGGGTGCTGGGTAAGAGACTCGCAGATCTGAAAACAATATTAGCCAATCTGGAGGCACGCCTTCATATTAGCACTGATGAAGAAGTACTAAAGTAATTCAAAATTCAGTTAGAAGACTACCACGATACTGCCGATGCAGAAATTAAACTCCTTGCTAAAAACGCCACGGTACGCATCTACGGAGATGCGTACCGCCCAGGTGCGGTACTAGCCCAATTACTAAAGAAACAGCGAGAAAAAAACAGTTGTTTCTGAACTCAAGTCAGCAGAAGGAAAGGCACTTACTGAAGAAGCAGCCATTGCAGAGAGGTTTAGACAATATTATTCACAGCTCTACGCTACCCGCAGTGCAGGTTCGGATGAAGGAATTGTAGACTACTTAACTCATATTAAGCTGCCATGGTTAACTAACATGCATCATGAATTCCTGATGCGACCCTTGGAGAAATACAAAAATAATCATGGCACTTACAAGTATGAAACCGGGTAGTGCTCCAGGTGTTGACGGTCTGACTGTTGCTTTCTACAAGGCGTACTCAGACCTGCTGCTGCTGCACTTAGCTACTCTATTTGATGACATGTGTGTGTCCGGTACTATGGCACGTACGATGCGAGAGGCGATAATTGTAGCCATCCTGAAACCAGATAAACCCTCTGAGGAATGCTCATCATATCGACCGCTTTCATTGCTTAATTTTGACACTAACATTTTCACGAAGATCCTGGCGAATAGACTGGTTCCTTTGATCCCAACACTAGTGGCTCCAGATCAGGCAGGGTTTGTTCCGGGTCGAAATCTTATAATCTGCGCACAGTGTTTGGTGAGAACTAGCACACTAAACCGGACACCCCAGCGATAGCAGTGTTTCTTGACAAGGAGAAATCCTTCGACTCCGTTGAATGGCCCTTCATGAGGCAGGTGTTGTCGGGGATGGGACTGGGGGAAGTCTTCATGCAGTTAATAGGGGTGCTATACTGTGCGCCCACGGCCAGGATTAAAATTGGCAATCTGGTGACGGACCCATTACAGATCTCTAGGGGCACACGACAGGGCTGCCCGCTTTCACCAAAACTTTACGCTTCGGTGGCAGAACCTTTAGCCTGTGTGCTCCGAGAATACCACAGGTATGAAGGTATTTGTATTACGGGCTACGAACTTATTGTCTCGACTTATGCAAACGACACGCTCCTATATATCCGTGATCCCGAACGTAATCTCTCGTCTGTTCTACGTGAAGTGGTACGTTTCGGAAGGGTGTCGGGACTGTGTGTTAACTGGCCAAAGTCTATCATATTTGCCCTTACTCTAGCCACAATTCAGTTTGAACCAGACTACCCGTTGCAGTTGACGACAGACTCGGTGCGATACCTTGGTATCAAGATACACTCGGACTCGAAGTCTTATTCAGGGAAAACTATGGCGTATTGGTTAGCAAACTAGAAAATGAAGTAGAGAGCTGGATCCAATTACCACTATCCCTGTTGGGCCGAGTCCCTATAATGAAAATGGTGAAACTGCCCGCTTTCTGTTTCTTTTTTCTAATATCCCATTCGTTCTTCAAAGCGTATTTTTTAGGAGACTTACAACATTGATGGTCCAATTGGCATGGGCGGGCAAACAACAGAGGGTCAAATGGCAAATCCTTACGTTACCGTATCACATGGGAGGACTGGGAGCACCTGATTTGGACTTCTTCTTTAGGGCAGCACAAAGTGCACATGCTTAGCACTGGATACACGGCGCACTGGATACACGGCTCACCTGACACCCCGCACTTGGCAGTGAGAGGGCAGAGCCCTCCCCTCGTCCATTGCCCATGCTGCTCTTCTCGCCCCCACATCATAGGACGGGAATTCTTGATTCAGTCAATGTGACTACACACGCATGGCACCACCTTTTAAAGTTACAGGCAAGAGCTATGCTGTCTTCTCTGCTCGCTCCACTGGAATGGTGCCACTGGTTGCCTCCATGTAGGGATGGGGGAGTAGTGCGTGCCCTTTACTCAATAGATGTCAGTACTGTAGGTAACCTGTTTGTGGGCGGCACAGAGAGAAACTGGGAAGACTTAGAGATAGGGGATGTTACGCCCACCCTACTTACCAAGTTCCAGTTTCACAGAACTCGGCACGCGTTATTACAGATCTTGGGGGGGGGGGAAGACTTAGCGAACTGCCATAGCTGACCACCCTATCTTACGTTATAAAAACTGGCGAACCGACGAGAATAGTATCTAAAACCTGCAAGCTAACTATGTTTTATGGAGAGAACTATTTTACCAAGGCCTGCTTAGCAAGGCAAAGAGATCTAGACAGGGAAATAGACGATGCAATATGGACGTACTGCTGTAGCAGCACGAAACGTGTTTCTCTCAATGGCAGACACCGGCTGATCCAATTCAAATATCTCAACAGGGTTTACTATACTCCGGAAAGGCTATGCAGGTATGGCCTAAGCCAAGGGAAGAGACGGGGTGCGAGCGCTGCAGCGAACAGATGGCTGACTTCATGCATCTGGCGTTGCAGCGAACAGATGGCTGATAATTGGGCAGGAACTTGAGCCGGGTCTGGCTTTGCTGGGCTACTCTAAGTCCTTGCCTAAAGAGGTGCGCAGATTAGTGGACATGGGCCTCTTGCTGGCCAAGCGCAGAGTGGCGATTTGTTGATTGAAGATACCGCTTCCTACTACTGCCCAGTGGGCGAATGATATGCTGTAGTGCAGCACCCAAACTGGGAACTATAGCGACCTCCTCCCTCCCCGCAATTGGCCTAAGAATTTCTGGACGCTGTATAGTACATACAGAGCAACTAAAGAAGGGGTGAAAAATCCACTGATGGTGAGCATCAAGAAACGAGAGTGCCCAGTCTTTATGTTTAGCGATATTGGTGCTAGCCCTGAAGGTGACAAAATATATAGGATATGGCATGTGGGGGCACTGGGATATGCGACATACAATAGTCATGTGGGAGTCTTGAAGATGGGTGAGCAGCATGTACTGTAGTCACAGCCTGATGGGTGGTGCGTTACTATAATGAAAAGTTATGGAGTAATACTTGCCTACTGTCCTGTTTCAAATTATAATGTATGACTGCGGAGTACCACTGTAATTGAAATGTCATAAGAATGGGAAAGTGTCCTTTGTTTACTGTTCGCTAAGTAATGAAAGTTTAAAATAAACTTGTTCTCTTGGAAGGCGTTGCAAATGGTCTCTTCTGACCCAGGAAACAAAAGTAGGGGGCATAGATAGAAAAAACACCACAAGCGGTCAAGGAAACCTGTAAATGTAGCTTGTTAGATACTTCCATTAACTCGGTGTGGCATAGAACTGCTCACAAGCAAGCTTGTAATTAGGCAAATCGTGTAATATCATGGGTCAGACTGTGAGACGGAGAAACTGACCCAAACAGAAAACCTTAATAAAGTACTGAGCTTGCACTTTCAGAAGGAAACTAACAAGGACACTGTTGTAGCTGACGTCTGCACAGCAGTGATCCAGACCCATGTCCTGAGTGGGACTGTCACCCAGTCTTAGTTTTGCAGCCAATAGTCGACAGATGCTGGAATGTGTTGGACTGTGAAGGCAGAGGGAAATGTTTCAATGCAAGAGTTAGAAGTTGCCTTAAAAACAGTAATGGAAGAATCTATGCAACTGTGACAAAATATATTTTCACAAACAAATCTTAAATGCACACAGGCTCATTACTTGCTTCACTTGACAGGTCTGTGACCATAATTGCGTGACTGAGCGGTCCCTTATTTACAATGTCTAAGAACTGGATAGGGTTTACAATGTCTAAGAGCTGGTTAAGGTTTGCTGAAACTCCCCAATGAACACTTTCGACACCAAAGTCACACCAATCCTTAGGACTGGCACTTTAAAAGGTTGAGTAAACCTCCGAGCCAGTACTCGTTTGCCTTTTACAAGGGACAGTGCCAGCACTTCTCAGAGCACAGCCAAACTCTGGATGTGGCAGAAAAGACACTTGAAAGAAGGACAATCGTGCTGCCATGCACGGGTACCTCTCACCACTAATCCTCTAAGCACACAGTGTTGTTGCATAATATTTGCGCCTTTATTTGTGATCGCAACGTATGGGAATTTGTCATCTTAAACTCTTTATGCATTTGCCAAATTACATAACTGGATGTGAAGCAAATCTATGGTCAATTGTTCTCAAATCCAGCAGCACTGAAAGTTCGTGCATATCCAAAGCTCATTAAAGGTAAATTAAGTTGTGACACGGAACCTGCAATTAAGAGCAGGTATTGAAATATTAAACCAACACCGTTATACATGGATTAATGTAGAATTACACTGTTCCTTTCTGTCTCACCAGTCAAACAAGCTTTACCTGTAGAGAATTTCCAAGTCATCAATATCTAATATTCTTAAAGGAAAAGAGGTTTCATCTTCCTAGATTCTAATCTCAAAGCCTATTTTCAGCAATATTACGAACGCAATAGCAATACTTACATTGTATGAGTAAATACAATTAATGTGTTTCTACTAACTGCAAATAAGAGCCCACTCAGAAAACGGTCTGTACAGTGGGATACATTAGATAAGACATGTCCAGAATATGACAAGTTTGCCTTTAATTCAATAAAAGTGTCATGTAAACAAACCTGCAACGATTGATGAAAAACGTAAAGTTCTTGTACCAGGGGAACGCTGTTGCTACTGTTTGATGGGCAGACTTTTGACACTACACATTCAGATGAAGATGTCAATGCACAATGTGATGGGGCAGCCTACTTTTTACAAAAATGTTGTTCCTATTGCTCTTCCATTTCTTGTTGCTCTCAATCAGCTGCGAACGTAAATAGGAAGTGACTGATCCTAAGGAAGTTGCTCAAGTGGATTTTCCTTTCTAAAATATTCTCAGAGTTCTGATGTAAGTACCAGTATTTTGCTCCAGTCTAAGGTATTGCTCCACCTGAACAGTGGAGCAAAATTCCAGCAGTCAATGACACTAGGACTATATAGAGTGCAAGGTATTCGGGCATCCCTGTCTGAAGGTGGGTCCTGCTTGCCTCGTTTACTTCATTGTTGTGGACACAATGCCATGGACTTTGACTCCCAGCCCTACTGCTGTTACCACTAATTCATCATGCCAACTTCTGCACCACCTTCAACAGAAGAGTTCCTCAAACAGTCTCATGACCTCATCAGATATCAAAGCTTCCACCGCTCACCCTTCTCAGCGGACTCACAAGCTCACTATACTGGACTATACAGCGTACCCTATCATCAGAGGGATCTGTGAAAGGATTATTACATTCTCCTTTCCTACCTTTGCTCTGAAATGGCCACCAATGTGAGCAAGAAGACTACAAATGTGTGGACTGGCTATCAACCAGTAGGGCTCCTATGAGAATCTGTTCTCATTTTACTTTAAAATCTGGTTGGGTAGGGTATCCTTCTTCAACTGTATTCCACCTTCTTCATCAGATCAGTGTAGAGGTACGCGCAAGAATTATCTGTATTAATAGTGCAAATACTTGTGTTTCTTTATGACTTTTTACTTAGTAAAGGCCGAAAGAATTTCGTTAATGGTTTATACTCATATTTTCAAAACTCTTGTGGATTCCAGCCCAACAGCCAATCATAGATACTGATTAGTTTTTCTCAGGCCAATGGGGATAATTGTGAAGCACAGGTCTTGTACAGGCCTCCCATTGGTCTACCATCGCGTCTACCTCTCAGACATCCTAGAGATGACATATTACATTTCCACGTGGGAGCAGAAAAGAGAATCCTTGTAGTACTCTAGTCTCTTTAGATGACAAACCTTTAAATAAGTGATAAGGATTAATGTCTGGGGTCCAATTTCTCTGGGGTCCAATTTCACCAAGATGATATAATATTGTGGAAATGAGCCCTAGAGTAAAGGAATCAAGAACAAGTGAGCAATAAACTGGAGAGGTTTACAGGCACGTTGAGAACACACTACCTGACTAATTTCTCTTGCTATACTCCTGGATAGGAATGACCTGAAAGGAAACAAAGATCAAGGAGAATAGATAAAACTTGATGGCAATCTTGCAAAGATCTGCTGAAGCAAAAAGAAAAGAACTAGAAATGACATGTCCAAAGAAAAAATGTTTGCTAGAGTTCCATTCTGTAGTTCCAATCCTTCTTGGAAACAGACGACAGCGTACCAAAAAAGAATGCAGCTTCCCTGTTTGAAATGAGCAGAGTGATTTACTGAGTTGAATGGCCCACGGTTAAGGGTATTAAAACAAAGGGTACCCTCTCTATCAAAAGTGAGCGTGGGTAAGGTTAAAAGTTAAAACAATGGTTCATCCACAAAAAAATGTTGCCTGGCATATCGGCATGTGTATTTTTACCCAAAGTACAATTAACATTAAAAACTATGCTTATCAGATTAGCTTCAATTGCAATCTAAATCACTACAGGTATTATGAAAAAATACATGCAGATATGTTTATTGAGCAATTTTCTCATATACGTTGTTTCGTTCAATCCATTTTAAAATCAGTCATGGCGTGAAGATCAGTGAGTGACAACTCAGTGCTCAAATGTGCTTGCAACAGAAGAAAATCATAATCACAAATATGTAGGAACAAATACAACTGGTTGAAAGACATCTATAAGGACAAGGCAAGGGCTACAACTCTCATGTTGAAGTTGCACCAATTTAGGGTTTATGAACTTATTGATCTTAAGTGTACCTGACCCTTTGATCCCACCACAAAGTAAGCGATTGTAAAGACAAAAATAATACAGGTGAACTAATACATAAACACACACAGTTTCTCCATCAAACTACTGGAAACCGAACAACACAATTAAGACCAATGCTGATATAATACAGACTACTCTGGATACTGCTTTTTACACCCAACTGACAGTCAATGTGCACCACACCAGATACAACAATATGTTGTAATAATCACTCTAATCAACAAGAAAGCAGAGATATGTTGAAAGGCACCCCTTGGATCCCCAGCGATCTTCGAGAGTTGCAAAAACAGATCAAAAGTAGTTGCGTGATGTACAAATGAAGATAACACAACATGCAGTCGATCATACTGCAGAAGAGCGAAGAAAAGAAGTCAACTATCAACAAACACATCTGCGGAGCGGGTGAAGCTTCTGGTCAACGCCCCTTACAGTCCATGTTCCTTTTTCCCCCAAGAACCTATATGCCTCCTATGGGTAAAACACTAGTAAATACCTCTGTTGCTCTGCTGAAGCTCGCTAGCTGAAAAGGTACATTTATGCTAATCAAATTCTGTTTCAAACATACATGCTGATCATTAACTCCAGAATGTTTTGGCAATTTGCATATTCAAGCATAAACTTAGTAAGTAGTTTGAGCATTTAGTTCCACCAATAAGTGTTCCAAAACCCTAAAAGAATCCTCAAATATGCAGATGCTTCAAAGTGTTTCCCACTTACAGCGCCTAACTACCAAAAGGCTTCTGTATAAATTACAAACACGGTATGATCGATTTTTGAGGTACCAGTAATAATTCAGAGCCCATCAGCCAGAAAAATACTATCAAGCTTTTGATGCTGTTCACTTTGGTGTCATTTAGCGGTTTCCTCTGAAGATTGTCAGGTTAGGTGTTTGGGTATAGGAGTGTCCAAAAATGTATAGGATTTAAACTGCCCTGCCTTGCTCAACAAGATATAGATTATGATGGATTGGTAGGGGAAGGTGCCGATCTCTATAATCTGCAGACTGGCATTAGTTAAAATGCATCTTTTGCCACTGCTACATTTTCTTTACATCAATTTCCTGAGTGATATATAATATTTTTTTTCAGCGGCTGAATGCGCTGATTAGTGCTTTTATGTGGAACAAGAGCAGCCCCAGAATCAGCATGAAGAAGTTGATCCGTCCTGCTCAACAAGGAGGCTTATCTGGAATCGGGGCATCACGGTTCGATCCCCGGCGCCGGCGGCAGATTAGCCCTGCACCATGTGACTCTGGGCAGCAGCTTACTTAATCTTCCCGATGGCCCCCAGCGCCTAGAGACCCTTACGGGTGATTGTCCATGCTTTACAAATGTGGATTATTATAATGTGGATTATTATCCCTCCCAGATTGAAAAGGATATTTTTTTGCCGCCCATTTAATAAATATCGCTAGGTATGTTGATTTGGCTAAATGCAATGCTTTCGATAATTCTTTGCTATGGGCCATGTACGAAGGAGCTTTATTTTGCTTAGATCCCAATCACGCCCAAGTAATAACCCCAAAAAGATAAGATAGTGCACACTTCTAGCTTTCAAAACTAAACAGAAACAACTATTTCAATGGCTACGAACTCCCAGCATCCACGAAGAAACTCCTGTGAAAAGGCTGTGCCCCAACAAACTATTAGGAGTAGCTACTAGATTAGAGCAGTGTAATCTGGGGAAAGTTGTGGATTGGATAAACAATGAAGCTCATATTTCCTGGGAAGCAGCTCAGCCCTGTTTCCGGACACCCTGGGTGCAATATACGATGGTATATCTTAAATTCACATCCATTTTGAGAAACTATCAACCTTTGCAAATTAAACAACCAAGGATATAGTTCAGTTTTTTTTCCAATCTATGGGTAGTTATACAAACCAGAGACAATGGGTAAAGTGGTTGAGTTCAGGAGGGTCAAATTTTCAGGATCAGTTTCGACCCATAGAATGTAAATGGATACAAGAGAATACGGTCAATTTAACTTAGGAGCATATGGCTGGAAGCTTCTGTCCTTAGTTCTAAAGTTCTGCTGGGCCCTAACATTCGCAAAATGTATTGTACACTTGATGGATGGTATATTATACGCCTGCTCTGCTACGATGTCCTAGATGTTCTTAGCCTGGTAGCTGGATCCATATTATCTGGGAATATAACAGGGTGAAAACTTACTGGGAGGGGGTTCTGAGGTGTATGTGGTTCTCCTTGGGGAAAATATATTCAGAGATGTAAATGCAGTATTATTAGGCTGCTAAAGGTATTTGGATATCAGTCCAGCTCTGACACTCTAATGGTGGTTAAACGCAATGTCAGTGGCAAGGTCAATAATTACTGCACTTTGGAAATCAGCTGAGCCACCTAGGCTCCAAGTGTGGTTAGAGAAAATTTATAATGTTTACTCTAAAGAGTTGGTGTAGGAAAAACGTGTAGGGAAAAGAAGATGTTGTTTCAAAGTTCAAGGGTACTCTGCTCCATTAATTCTGAGATGAAGTAGTGGGGAAATAAGATTTTGGAGGTTGATACTGGACTGACTGAAGTCAACCATGAGACACACACACATAGATGTGTGTTTCTCCTTTCCCCACTTTTAACTATACCAGCTATAGGATTGAATAAATATTTAGTTAACATTTAGCCAAGCATTTTTTAACCCACAAATAGACCCTCCCACTCTTATACCATGATTTACCTTATAGTTTACATCTTTCAAAGTGCTCCCACGTCTTCGTCGGTCACAGCACGCCCCGTCCCGCAGCGGGGCAGGAAGAACGGGATGAGGAAGCATGCCATCATGGACATCTTGGTGGGTGAGGGTTATTTTGAGAAAACTTACTGTTTTCCTTAAACTATAAAGGTCACTGGGAAGATAGCCTTTTCTAACGCAGTGGGACTCTTACCAGCTAGCAATTTAGACAACATGCTTCTGAAAGTGTATGTATTAAGATGTTTTTCAGAGTCCTTAATTTTGATGATCGTTTTGCCACATAATTTTCTATGATGTAAGAAACCAATATTCAAAAAGGAGTTTTTATCATTTGAAGGTGTTTTATGCACCCCTCGTTTATGTATGTCACTTTTCACCTGAATGATGTTGTAATATATTGCCAAGTAAATAAAATAAAATCCATTCTCACTTTGTATTTGTTCAGAAAATGAAGGGGTGTGTGTGTGTGTGTGTGTGTGTGTGTGTTTGTGTGTGTGTGTGTGTGTGTGTGTGTGTGTGTGCATGAGCACATGGAACAGTGATAGTCTGGGAGCTGCAACTATAAATAAGGGGTATGAAATAGATGATAAAGACTATGGGTACCGACTTGGAAGATTAGAAATTTGCTGTAAATACAAGATGCCTTCTTAGTAAACAGGAGTCAGGTAGCCTGGTCATGTATATTATAAGATGTAGATTTATTAGAGAAGAAAACTCTTAGGTTACAGGTTCTATATATATGCCTAAGGGAAACCCCCACCAGGAGCAGCATCCTAACTGTCAGCCCACTCCTACGGACACTCTCACAGACCTAGGCAATCATCAACATTCTATTACTTCACATACACTCTGACTGAGCTGAAGTGAACTAAGTAACTATGGAGAGAACACGTTATAACAACATCAGGTCACAACACATATCTTCCCCGTAGAAAAGTAAATGAAAATACGACAGGATGTAAAATGGAAACTAAACAATCAATAAGGTCTGTAAATATTCGGCTTATAAATTATCAACACAGGTAAATACAATTTCAAAAACGATCAAGACTATGCAGGACAATTGCTGCACTTCCCACTACACACTTTCATAGGTAATACAATTACCACACCACTCAAATTATCAAAACTATGGAATTCATGGCAGGACCAGGGAACAGCCCACACATGCAGCATACACTTAATCCCTTAGTATGGACTCAACAGGACATGGGACTACTCACAGCCCGATGACTGCACACCTTTGTGAACCTACTACATAAATGGCAGGACCAGGGACTACTCATGCCCTCTGCTGCACACAGGACCAGGGACTATTCGCACCTTCTACTGCACACACAAATTCTTAACCCTTAAGGAAGGAGAAAACTAATTCTAAGATGCATCCACATGGCCCTAAAACATCACCATCAAACTATAGTACTCAAAACACTGTCTAACCACTTCACCTCCTTCTGCATGCACAACAGGACCAGGAGTATGTACTAAAAACACAGACTCAATCATCACCACTTCACCCCCCAACCTTCTGCATACAACAACAGGACCAGGAGTACATTTCCACTTCAACCACCTACTGCAAGGACTACAGGACCAGGGGATAAATACTCAGCTGAAACAAATGCAACAATTCACTCTGCCGCAAACTCAACAGGACATTCACAATGAATAGTAACAACACAAGCAGCAATACTCTCTGCTGCAATTTGAACATGGCATGACAGTAACACAAGATCCACCCCTCTGGTGCACGACCTCTCACTCGAACACATTGCCACAGTACATTTTCTCACATTAAAATAGATGACATGTGATTGATCAATTGTTCTTGGGTCAGCGTACTAGCTTCCTACCATATGATTTCCTGAACAAACCAGCTGTCCAATTATACATAAAGGGGCAGAGTAAATCAGCAACTCCTGTTATGAAAATATCTGCCTACGCGGAACGTTGCCAGGAACTAATCGGATTCCCAAAGAACTACTGCTACCAGCATGCCCATAGTACCTCCGGGGCAGAGGTTCAGCTGAAGGACGTACATCCGGAACAGGCAGGCTTTTAAGCTGTGCCGGTTCGGAATGACGCTGCAGATTATTCCTACTGCGAGCGTGGATTCGGAGGTTCGGAAGCGGACCCTTCCCCCTCTCTTTGGTCCGGTAAGGGTGCTTCGGCACCGGTTCTGATTTCTATTGGAGTTATTTGCTGTAGGTCATATTTATTCGCAGATACTCTGCGACGCCTGTTCGAGATATTCAATGCTTATCTCCTCGATTTCAGTCAGTGGAGGGTGCGGAGCAGGGGTAATTAACTGGTGCAGTCTTGTACTCGCAGCCGTGTGGGAAACGGCTTTTGTACGGGCACGAGAAAATTACGACACTGACGAAGCCGTGTTTAGAAACTGCTTTGGAATAATTGGTGCCATTTGAGGAATGCCGAAGTTGGGTTGAGAACCGTATGATTGAGAAACATACCTAGTCATTTAACAAAGCTGTGCATGATACGGTGGGAATATTTACTGGTTTAACAATTGTTCAAAAAGGATAACCATTGCTTCTTCTTTGATTATGATGGCTCATGTTCATTTTGTTTACTGTGATATTGTTTATCTACTTGAGGAATGCTAATGAATTCAATCCATCAAGTATATGGTCTGCTATACATGTTTCTTATGTAATGAATCATTGATGTTTATTATTTATGCCTTTGTATAACAGGGGTCTATAAGGAATTGGTGATGCCATCCCCTGTAAAGTTCAAAAAGGCACTTTTAATGGTGGGTATGCAATGAAGTGGCATAAAGTAATACTATAGTGGTTGTGATAGAATTGATTGTAACACCATATTTGTTATTCAGATTCACAGTTGGCACTATAGTTTTGGAACCATCCGTATTAGTCTATCATTCTCAGAAGACTAGAAGAAGGTGCTATCATTTTCCTTACAGGTACATAACAATAGGTATAGCTTGATTTAAGGTATTGATCCGTCTCTATAGAGGGGCTTGTTACTAATGGTTTCCTCTTTGCCTTCCAGGTCTCCCTCCCTGCTGTCCCCATCCTTTCCTTCCCTCGCTTGATCATATCAACCTTCTGTGCTATAACAGCTAACAGAATTGAGACGATCCAGAGGTGGACCCCTTTTGTGCATCGTACCAACTCTGAGGTATCGTCCGAGTTGACAGGAGCTACAGGAGCCAACACTCCACACTCATTGTTGAAGAAAAAACCGTACTACGCCAGGTAGAGTTGTTTTCACTGCTTGTTATTTTCCCAAATGTCATATTCACCTTTAAAGGGTTTAGCTGGTTTCAGACTCAACATAGTGTCCCAACTGCTGCTGGCTCACTTAACACGGCCCCCTTTGGAGCGCTTAGATCCCAGACAGTACTCTTTAACCCGTTGACCGTGGATGGAATTCCGCCGCGGTGCGGGTGATTTATGACTGGGTGTGGTCAGGACGCCCCCCGGCCGTCCTCCGCACACGCCCCCCGTGACGTCGGACGGCCAGGGGCCGTCCGACACACGGAAAGGGTTAATAACATTGGACGGGTACACTCAAACAAATGTTCACTGTTTCCATTTTTATTATTATTCTTTTCTTGCCGATGTATATCACAACACGATACAACTGATCAGAGATACTCTCCTCACACACTCTTCTCAGAAGACACGCACAGTTCTTTCCTGCACACAAGTCCTAACCCACTAGCACAAGCTGCACATGTTCCCTTCTCCCCTGGGAAAGTGCTAAAATAAAGCACTAAGACACACGCTTCATCTGGCTTCACCGCATGCGCTGGTAGCGTATTTTTGTTTTTATGTCACCCGCAGCTAGGGGCCGCGCACACTTTCAACGTTACTCCATGAGGCCAAATTACAGTTCATTCACGTATACAAGTCCTTCTTAATTTAAGCCACAACAGTTCCCAATTGTGACCAATAGCATGACACATTACGCACTTCCAAAAGGGACTTCAAATTGCTAGACGCTTACTTCCCACAACTCGGGCTCCCAACCGTTACTGTTATTGTGCCCTCAGAGAGTCTTAACTCATACACCCACCACTGTATACTTACTGCAAGTCCATTCCCAAAATACTGAATAAACCCACTCACACCCTGTTGGCTCAGGATACAGGACCATTACTCAGCATCAATCTGCATACATCAGCAGGTACACCGCCCATACACTTCTGCAAGCTATCAGGTGTAAAAGACACTGGTGGGGACTTCAGGGCATTTCTCTCTTATTCTTCAGCCTCAACCTCTTTTTTTAACCCTTTTCTATAGTAGACTTTATCTTCATGCTTGGCTCCCCAGTCGACACAAGTGTTGTAAATACAAGATGCCTTCTTAGCAAAAAGGAGTCAGGTTGCAAGGTCACATAGATAATAAGATGTAGATTTATTGGAGGAGATAGCTCTCCGTTACAGGTTCTATATCAATGCCTAAGGGAAAATCCCACCGGGAGAAGTATCCTCACTGCTCAGCGGGAGAAGTATCCTCACTGCTCAGCCCTCTCTCTCCAACTAACGCTTTCAAAGGCACAGAGACTTATCAACATTCCATTACATCGCACACACTGAGCAGAAGGGAACTCAGTAACTATGGCGAGGATGCACTATAGCAACATCAGGTAACAAGACAATTTAATGCGGCTTGAAGTGGGGACAGGCTGAGGTGGAGTGCTAATAACGATGTGTGGAATAGAAACTAGGAAAGAACAGGAAAAACATCAGCTTTGAAGATAAGATATGTTTGGAGTTGAGGGCCGGTAGTAAGATGTAGGCATCTCAAGGGCATAGAGCATTTAAGTTGATAAGGAAAGATGCTGAGGGTAAGAAGTGGAAGCAAGCAGTCCCGGTAATAAAGAAGAGCGAAATGTAATTAGTAGAACAGGGCAAAGATAACAAACAGGAAAATAGTGTTAAATGTAATAGAATGTCCATTTATTAGCAGTTAAATTTTGGAAAAAAGAAGGGCTGTGGGTAATAAAGAATAAAGGCAGCCAGGGAAAAGAGGTAGGACCAAGGGAGGGGGTAGTAAACCTTAGAAATAGAAGGGATTTGCAGAAGGAATAGGAGAAACAAGTAGAGGATGGTATTGGGAGTAAGGAAAAAGGAGTTGCAGAAATCGATGGGTTGTCATTAGGTGAGAAAATACAACTGAATAAAAAACAATCACACCACCACCGTGTAATAAAGAATAACAGCTAGGTGCTGGACGCATGACACATTAAGAAAAGGAAGTAAAATAATAAAAGCATGGCGGTAGTGGGGATGGAGGTGAGCTGGGGTGGGATGGGACATCAAAGAGGTAAGTATAGTGGAAATTCATTTGAAGTGTGAATGAGAGATGGGATCAGAAAAGGAAATGATTTTGAAAGAGGACTTGAGTTTGTTTTGTCTGTTTGTTTACTCACAGTTTTGCTAGCCATATGTGGTGTTTACCATTAACAGATTCAGTGTTCGTGTCTCCCAGTGAATGACGTAATCTGCAATGCTACTAACATGACAAACCTCTCTAGTCAGAAGATGTCATATGGGTTTCTAGAACATCGTCATGTCAATTAGTGTGTGGCATAACCGTGTGACCCCCGCTTCCAGGAGGGGAGAAAGGGAATAGGCCTAGCTGGAGATGATTCATATTTTTGTGATAGTATCCCTACTCTCATAAAGCAAAGGGATATGAACCTCATCAAACAGTTTATAGAACACGTCCAACAATGCCCTTCTCTGTTGCAGTAATGCCTTTCTTCAGCACACAAGATCCATCTTGTTTTTGTCTCCTGTCATAAGTATTCAACTATCTATGACCTGCTCATGATATAATTAAAAAGACTTTAAATGTTCAAAAACATATCAAGAGGGACTATGAACATTGTAGCTGAAAACATTTGCATTAGATTCCTGTGTGTCTAGAATAATCCCCCATCAAGCATGGGCACTTGTTGAATTACACTGCTCCCTTCATCCCTCCTTTTGTCCTTTTTGCTTCAACCAACACTCTCTGGGGCGTCATCTAACTCACTTCAAAAATATTCATGTGGGTTCAGTGTGGCAGACTCTTACTTGTTGCTTAACATACAAATGCCCCATTCTAGCCCATCATCCAGTACTATGGTGTTTTATGTACCTTAATCAACATCCTCTGGTCTATCCACCTTACTATATTTTTATTACGCAATGCATCCTATCTGGATCTGAACATCCTTATTGCTGTACTGTTTGTCTGAAAGGCCCTGGTACTTGTTTGAACATGCCTTTTCCCTGGAACTTTAAAAGCTCGTCATTTCTTTGTTCCTTCTGTATCCATCCAGGATTTATTTTGGAGGTAGCATCAAACACCCTTAGAAAATAGATTAATTTAAGACCTAAACTGTTAAGGTCACACTGTGCAATGTTATCATAACATTTCCATTTTACCCCACTATCAAGGGTCTAACTAAATGCAATCCTCAACTAGGTGACTTGAATGCTACATTAATCTGTTAGATAGGGAATGGACAAGGAGGCACACAACTAACATCTTCGTAGGTCTCAAATTTCCTTTCAGATAAACCGAACACTATTTTCAGAAATAATATTCTCTGGGTAGTTCTGTGTCCTGAAAGCATGCTTCATTAAGATTTTGACTAAAGAAATAGAGACTTGCAATATAACTCCACCTGACCTTTTGTGTTCCTCACAGCTGTTACCTATTTCTCATGTGTAATACAATCTCAAAGCTTTACATTTTATTTAAAAACTTTGACCGGTTGAACTAATTTTGCAGGATGAAAGGAATACACGTCACTGTGACATATAATGATTGGAACTGCACAAAAAGGCCAACTTTAAAATCACTCAGTATTTCATTTTGGCTGTCTACAGCCAAAAACGGTTGCCAACCTGGGGTGCTATGCTCCTTTAAGGAAAAAGTGGAGCAGGGTGGGGGATAGGAAGGTCATTTCATGATACACAAAATAATGGTGAGAGATGGACATCTGACTTGGAACACAGATATGACTGAACACTAACCTTCCACTGTTATACAACTGTTACCAAGCCACAGAGGAAACAGAAAAGCTGTAACTCTACTATACAGCAGACCCATGGAAATTTCTTGGGAAGATTTAACTCCGAATGAGGAAGCATGGAATTGAACTCTTAAGGAACTAATGGATATGGAATGGGTATAAGTGGTAAAACGTATGAAAAAAGTGTATAGGAACTGTAAAACCAAATATACACAATTTAACTTCCTACACCACGTTACCTATCCCCTAAACGCATAAAGAAAATGTAACCCAGGCTGCACAAGATGTAACCCAGGTGTAAAATGAATGATGCTGATTTTTACCACTTTGTAGGGGTTGTACACTAATACAACATTACTCGAACGCTGTGGTAACAATAACGGCCGAAACAACTGTAAAAGAACTGGCCAAATGTAATGAAGCTTGCACATTTAGGCTAATGCCGAAGTCCAAAAACACGAAACCTTAAGAAAATGTGTGGACCCTTCCTTATACTACCAAGAGAGGGATTGCTATGGGAGGGAAAGCTTCAAACACACACTCTGTAAAGGAATGGTTAAGTGATCTTCAGAGCTGGAGGAACACGTTATGTGACAAAATAAGTAAGTACAACAAAGAACAAGAGGGGAGAGGCTGGTTCATAGATTACAATCTGTTGACACTGGCAGTTAAGCCATCCGATCCCCTTAAAAAGGGGCATCACTTTCAAGTAGTCCAGACGACCCAACGGGAGATCCCCGGAAGACAGCTATGGAACACATACAAGATTAAGCCTATGCTGGTTGGGAACCCAGCAAAGTGATGTTTAGCCGGTGAGTTACCACAGTAGCCTGGACACAACAGAACGATGCCCAGCACAAGCAGACTGACTGTAAGACTGACACACAGAAGAATAAGAAAAGACAACATACACAATTGAACTCAATAATAGAGACAACACGTATCCGGATTGGACACCCAAGTTAAAAATATTTATTTTGGTTAATTGCTGGTATAACAAAATCATTTGTAACTATGGTTAACCTAAGACAGAGAATTACTGGGTGGCAAAACGGTTCAGATGATGAACAATGTATTTGTCAACATATGGTTTGTACTGGAAACCCTTATTTCACACGACACTGCGGCCTCTGCAATGCGGCTAAAAGAAAAGAAAAAATAAAGAGAGAGAAGAAAAAGTGATGAGATATCAAGCTAAGACTGCTCTCTCCGAGGCCAATTTTCCATGGTTGACGCTGTGCTCGTTGCTTAATGCATCAGAATGAGAGGCGTCTGAGAACCAGAAATGTGGAGGAATTTGACAGCATGAGAAAGTTACTTGTATAAGAATCAAATAAAGTTACTGAAAAAATGGTTTCCACTGTTCATTACAGTAGCCATTTAATAGTTATAATGTGGACCAACTGGGATTAACCAGACCTTCTCTCTTGTTCGTTTTATCAAATACAATAACTGTACACAAGACAAACATGGGTTTAGAAATGCTCCAAAAAACAAAACAATAACACGATGCCCAGGAACTGGAATTAATGGTGTGATAGGATTATAACACTTCATGTCATGGGCTTTGTTAACTTACAAATGGGCAGTGAATATCAGTCAATACGAGGCATGCCATTATCTGTGGGCCTTCCACCCTCTCCCCCTCCCCCTCCCGCTTACCCTCCACCTCCCCCTCCCTCTCCCTTTCTCTCTCCCTCTCCCTCTCTCTCTCCCTCTCGCTCTCCATCTCTCTCTCCCTCTCTGAAGCAGATGACAAGAAAGATCTCCCTTGTCATAGACACTATGTGTGATTATGCACAAGGGAAAAGCAAGGATGCAAACATCTCCATCAAGGGTTACAGATAGCTTTTCACCTTGGAAATGCAGACAAAACACACTTTGCCCTGGCAATTCCCATGAAGTTAGGATGATTAGTACTTTATAGATGTGCAGCCCCCCTCCGGGCCATTTTGAGCCCAGGGACCCCATCCTCTGGAGCCTGCCCATACTTCAATAGGGGATGGGGGCAGCATGGCTCCCCCTCCCTAAGCTAATCTCAGCCCTGGGGACACTATCCCCCAGGGACCGGCCATTTGTCCTGGGTGCCCCTAGGGCACCCACTCTGCACTGGGAGCACGGGGGAGCCTGAAGGCCCCGCGGTCTCTGCTGGCTCCCTGCCTCCTGCGGAAACTGGCATTGCTTTCACACACAAGAAGCCGCTAAATATGAAACATGCAGCTCCCCGTGTGTGAAAGCAATTTTTCTGTTTCCCTGCTCGCTTGACAGCGGGCAGGGAGCAGATGAATGCTCCGCTTCCATCAAGCAAGAGCATTTTCAATGCTCTCACTTGCTGAAAGCAGAGCGTTTGCTGTGACTTGGTGGGAGTAGTTAAAGCTCCCCCCAAGCCACACAAACAGTTATGTCCTGGAGGGGGGAGCACCCTGGTACATAGCAGGAGCCGGCCCTGTGGGGGTGGGGGTCCCCAGGGCCAGTATTGGCTCTAGGAGGCATCTGCAGAGCCCCCCTCCTTTCCTGTAGTAGGGCATCCCCTGGGAAGTTGGTGGTCCCTGGAAATGGCCCAGAACGGGGCCACGCGGACCCCTCCCATTTTCCAACTACAAGTGGCCACGGGGAGGTGGTGGTCCCTGGGGCATGGGGGATACACGAATCCCCCCCTATTCCTTTTGCATTAGCTCCGGGGAGATGGAGGTCTCCGGGGCACAAGGAGTGGGTCCTGTGCGGCTCCCTACTTTAAATATCGTTTAACCCTGCATGCCCCCAGGATCTTGCCATCCCAGGGGCTAAATAATAGAGAAGCGCGAGAGCCTGAACTTCTCATTTTGGAATCTTTTTGCCCTGGTTGAGTCCTAGGGAGTCAGGGTATTCCTACTCTGCCCCCTTCTCTTTATAAAAAAAAATAGTTGGTGGGACCCGGCTGAAGCCGAACCACAAGATGGCTGCCATGGCCTCCTGGATTGAAGGGTTGGCAGCAAATCAGATTTCAGCATAGGGACTTTCATATCCTTGGAGGATCTGTGTCCCTATATACCCACATTTTTATTTATTTATTTTAATAACTCCACACAACTGAACGGAATTACATCAAAAAAGAAAAATGCACTTCCGTGGACCAATATCTATCTTGCTGCCAAATTTGGTGCAATTCCATTCAGTTTGGGCTGTAGTTGTGTCTAAAGTCCCTACGGGAATTAACATAGGGAAAATGTGTTTTGGGACTCACCCTTTTTCTTGGCCTCAGCTTGACGGATCACGTGAAACTTTCAAGACAGCAGCTCAAGTGAGCGTTAAACTAGTTCTGAAACTTTCACAATATGTAAAACAACGCCAAAGTTATTGGCAAAACAAGAAATGTTCTTCCTATGGAAACTAGGTCCTTGCTGTAACTATTGGCCACCACCAGTAGGCAATATCTCTTCACTACCCTCTTCCATTTACCCCTTACTACACTGTACCCTTACCAATCCCTGAGCTCTAAAAACCCCTTACTAACCTGTAAGCTTTCCTCTCCCCTGAACCCTAACAATACCTTTAAACCCTTTACCGTAGTGAATCCTTACCCATCCCATAATCGTTAAATTCATTCTTTTTTAAATGGCATAACTATGTTATAAAAAATACACAACAGAATACCCCTGCACACAAACGTTACATATAATACAATGTGTCAGTGTAGACACTGGAACAAGAAGAAAAAAAGCCTGTGGATAAATAAGAGTATGTCTTCTGGTCGTGAGAAATGAATTATTTACTTCATTTAAATACTTTATTTCTCACGAACCTGAAGACATACTCTTATATATCCATAGGCTGTGTTTCTTATTGTTCCAGTGTCTACACTGACACATTGTATTATATGTAACGGTTGTATGCAGGGGTATTCTGTTGTGTATTTCTAGTGTGACAGCATTTGCTATCACATAATTGGGGTGTTATAGGGCTTACCCCCTCACCCTTTTTGCACCACAATTTGTACCTAGTATTTCCAGACCTTTTTGCATTTACCTTTGCAGTGCGCCCTTTCCCGGACTTAAAAACCCTTGTGAATTCTATGTTCTAAAAAATACTTAATTTGGTGCTTTACTTTAGGGAAAGGGTTGTGTACCATGTGCACCAGATCACGAAAGAGGCACTGCATTTGGCACCGAATGTGTGGAGTGGTAAAGGTTGGCCCTTCATTCAATTTACCTATTGTATTCCAAACGTGCAATGAATACGTAAATGTGCATTTTATACTTTAAACGTACTGCATGCAGTTATTCCTGTGCCACATTAGCCAGCCTTCAAAGAAAGAAAATGGGTGAAATGTAAGCTATTTCCTCAAAAATAAAAAAAGGCAAACATAATTAGAAAACAAAAATGGGAGGCAAGGTTGAATGTTTTACAAAGGAGTGCGGGTATTATTCACTTGCGACAAAAAAGAAGCATCTTCAAAAGAAGGCACGGTCAATTTATGCTATAATTTGAGCTGATCAGCTTGAAAATTGCGCTTTTTTTAACTCGTATCCTTAATGGCTTGCCTTTTCATCTGCCACAGAGAGTAAAAATGTTATAATCAAAGTGTTGGATCAGATCCAGAAGGGCTCGACATAATGAGTTTACCCCTCTGAGGCTTTTTAGAAAGTCCTTGCCTCACAAAGCATTCTGAGCGAGAGCGGTAATTCTGGGACCGGGCTCAGGCTGTTTAACACCTTGCCAAATTCCTGTTGGGTTAAGGGATTTGAGCTAAATAAAGTTCAAGAAGAACATCAAAAGCAGTCATTTCCTCTCAGAATTCAGAAGGAAGGCGAATGGGCAATCGAAGCGCAACTCCCTGGGTGACAGATTAAAAGTACTTTAATGATGATGAAACAACACAATAATCTCAATGAAAGAAAAACAACACACTGGCAGCATTGACTGCAGAAGCATGGCAAGCTGCAGAAGAGATGTTGCGCTAGGCTTTTGGCCAGTCAAACACAAAGAATGTGAGTGTTCAATTTCAGGTATTTGGGAGAAAAGTTACAATATCTGAACCAAATCCAGATTCTGCTAGAGGGCGGGAATCAGTCACAAATTCTAATTTACAATCAGAGTGAAGTGGTTTTAGTTGGCTGATGTTAAAGCATCATCCGTTTTAAATTCACTCACACAACGCTGTAACAGCTATAGTTGAAAACAAAGTCATACATACTTTAAAAGGTAAACACAAACATTCTACACCAGAGAGACTGTAAGCAACAACTGTGCTCACAGTCAGTCATCCACCATCTTGGATACCATATTTGGTTAACAGATTTTCAGCTAAAAATACTATCAATTTATATTCGACCCCTGTCTCCTTGAGGTTTTTTTGCTCTTATCTTTGCATTGGTCTTGTGGACAAAGGCGCACTACTCTAAGAGCACGTCCACCAAGGACATGTCCTGACATCAGGAAAGTCTGCAAGTGTGTCTCTATTGGAGGGGGACAGGGCAACAGATCTTGGTACTGAAATGTTCTTGCCAATGGTCTCTCTGCGGTCCTCTCAATAATGCTGTAGCGAAACAGGCGGAAACAGTACGTCTACTATGATCCCAATGTGACCCACTGCCCTGGTCAGGTTTAGATTACAAGTTCATGTCTAGAGGACAGACCGACAGCCAGGTCAGGGCTGCTGAAACATCATCAAAGTACTAGTTTTGCTCAGCATTTGCAGAAGTGGAGCATTTTCAAGTGTTTGCTTTAGCCTCCCAGAAACTCAAAGTTCTTTTAATAGAGGTGCTGGGGTACAACCAGCACCCCATAACCTCCAGCTCAACATGTAAAGAGAAACAGGAGTTACACAATAACAGACCTGCCATTATGACTAGGAGACAGGGGATAAGTTGTTAAAATGACAAAGGCTCTATGAAGAAGACTGAAGGCAAAATGCATCGCCGGATACTCTCTGCAGAAGCCACTTTAAAGGTCAAGCTTTTCTGTCAGTTTCTAACTACTATTCCTCAATTCATCCTACCAACCTTCCAATATAAAGTAATATGTGTTTAGCAACAAGCTCAAATCCCCATCACAATGGTCACATGCACACATCATTATACTCATGCCAAGAAAGAAATGCATATCAAACAACCTCATCCTCATATATTGTGTCGACCCACAATAAACACTCAAAAGCAATATCACATCTAACTTATCATATTAGCTAATAAATAAAACGCTTTTCAAACACCCATCAAGCAGAGATAGCCACCCTAATCACACTGCAAAAACCAGACCTCTTTTTTCCATACTAAGGGGCCCATTATGATTGCGGATAATCCGCATCCTCCAGGCCGGCGGAAGCCACCGCCGGGCTGGAGGATGCGGATTATCCGCTGCGGACTGAAGAAATACCCCCCGTCAGATTAGGATGGCGGGGGATATTTTTTCAGTCCGCAGCTTTTCCGCCGCTGTCGCCTTCCGACCGCGGCGGAAAAGCTCTAACATGTCTGGCGGTGTCTGATGTCTGCGGTACTATGCCTTTCCACGGCGGCATTTCCGCCGTGGAAAGGCATACGGTCTTTTGTTTGGTGTATCCAGCCAAACTAAGGGTACTCACAGAAGGGACGTCACATCTCTTCATGTCTCTAGAAGGTGCAAAGGATTGGGTGGAGGTCAGAAGTAAAGTGGAACTTAAACGGAACAAAAATAAAGATGCTGTGACAGGAGAGAGTGCAGATATGCAAATTGTGGAATATCCATCCACCTCGGTAATTAGTGGGGATGGTTCAGATTGAGAGTGAAGGTGCTGGTTATTGATTTTGAGCCGGGGACTGGTTCAGGGTGGGTGAGCTACTAGATGCGGGGGTGAAGTTACTTGAAACCTGGCCAAGCTGATTGATGAAGCGAAGGTACAATGAACCTGCACGAGAGTGAGCGCAGCAATAAAGACCCAATAGACAAGGTGGATAATGATTTAACAGAGTTTCATTTGAATATATAGGCGGTGGAGGGCACGCCCCCCCTTACAGTATCATGTACAAGTTTGGGCAACAAGCACTCTGCAGGTTGGGGAGGTGGGAGTTAGATAGCTCACTATGCAGGGCGGCAGAAGGGGGGGTTTGGGGAAGTTTGAAACCATTACATGATTATCAGGTTATGCTCATCCAAAACAGATGTTAAGAATGGCAGGTGCAGGGAGGTCAATGATAACGAGTTGTCTAATTGATGCCTGGGAACCAGAAAGTACTGTCACAGGCAGGTAAACCTAACCAACTTTGCATTTGGTCCTGGAATGTGAACAGGCTAGGAAATAAGATTAAACAAGCCTTAGTTCTACAGTGTATTAAACACCACTCTCCGGATTTGGTTATGCTCCAGGAGACACACCTAAGGGGTAATCACTACAAAGCACTAGACTGCTTTGGATACAAACTCCTAATTCATGCAGACTACTGCACGGATGCATGAGGGGTTGGAATCCTAATCAAAGTCTCAATACCGTATGTAGTCTCGCGATATACACACAGGGCAGCTATGCGGCCATATCAGGTACATGGGAGGGCACTACTTTGAATCTTTGTTCCGTGTACATCCCACCCAGATTGCATGTGGAGGTCCTACCAAGGCTGGGGTCTCTTCTGTTTAAGCTCCCAACAGGCACACTGCTAATGGGGGGAGATGTGAATGTGGTGAAGCTTCCAGCCCAAGATCGATTTGGGACAGCCCAGAATCGTCCAAATGAAGAGGCTCTGCTGACATTTGTGTCAGCTATGGGGATGGTGGGCCTTATGAGACTCCACAATCTCAGCCAAGCCCAATATACATTCTTCTCTGCCTCCCACGGCTCCATGTTGCGTCTTCAATACCTGTTTGCCCCCATGGTCAAGCGCGCTCCTTCATGGACGCTAAGCATATGCCAGAGGGATATCAGATCATTCACCAGTAGGAGTTACCCTTGTGGTTCCATGCATTAATCAATTGGCCTTTCCGAGACTAGATTCCCGGCATCTTCGAGATGAGGACCTAATGGAAAAATTGTGTACGTCCACATAACAGTACCTTGAGGAGAATCAGGGCTCAGTATTATCCCCAACCGTACTATGGGAAACTTCCAAGACCATAATAAGGGGTCAAGCCCAAGCCTTGATGGGGGGAAAAAGCGAGAGGCCGCGCAGGAGTGCATGGATATCAAGATGGTCATTCTGGGTCTAGAGAGTGAGGTTGCAAGGGGTTGGTGGCTCAGAATCAAAGCAGACTACGACTTCGCCAACAAAGAACTGAGGTCCCTATCTGAGAAAGTAGCAAGATTCCATGCTTTGGCGACCCAGCGACGCCTCTATGACGTGGGAGATAAGGAATCCAGACTCCTGGCCTGGCTACAAAAACGGGACAGGGATTAGTCATGGATGGTCGGGGTTAGAGACGCACCTGGAGCTCTACAGGATACAAATGCCAAAATAGTTGCTTCATTTGCTTCCTACTATACTACGCTATACACAGAGGCAAGCACTCGATTGAGAACAGACTGTGATAAATTCTTGGCAGACTTTACTCTCCGAACGCTCGCCACCGAGGCGACAGAGGCTCTGGAGGCAGATTTAACAGTGGAAGAGATATCTGGGCCGTCCATGCTTTGCAGTCAGGGAAAGCGGAGGGACCGAACGGTCTCCCGGTTGAACTCTTTAAAAGCATGAGTGTGACAGTGACCCGGCCAATGCTGGAATCATTCGAGACAGCAAGGGAGTCAAGGTGACTACCAGAAGACCAGCACATAGCCACTATTCTAGTAACTCAAACTGGGCAAACCTCCTAAAGAATGTAACTCTGATAGGCCTATTTCCCCACTTAATGTAGAGGCAAAAGTCATAGCCAAAGTTCTGGCAACGAGGCTAATGCCGGTCCTCATCCTCGCTTATTCATATAGACCGATCAGGATTCATGCTAGGTAGAAGCACTCTCCACAACTTGAAGAGGTTATACAGAATCCTACACGTGACCGCCCAACCACACATGGTGCAAACTACATTTATGGCACCGGATGCCTCTATGGAATTCAACAGCATTGAGTGCCCATATTTATTCGCTGTCCTGACTAGAATGGGCTTTGGGCCAAAGTTCTGTACCTGGGTAAAGCTCCGACATAAGGATCCACTAGCAAGGGTGAGGGTGAACGGAGCACTTTCGGCACCCTTCCTGCTTGGACGAGGTACCAGGCAGGGATGCCCGTTGTCTCCTCTGATCTAGGCTCTTGGGTTGGAGCCACTTGCAAGTTGGATCAGGTCTGACCCAATGATATGGGGAATCCCCCTAAAGGATGGCTCGGAAGAGTGTATTTCACTATACGCAGATGACATTATATTATACGTATCAAGGTCATACTACTCAATAGCTCGTATTTTACATATCTTCGAGCTGTTTGGTAGCTATTCTGGCTACAGAATCAATTGGACAAAACCTGTGGTTTTCCCAATATCGGGCTCCCCCCAAGATCACAGGCACAGTGTGGAGCGCCAATTGAATCGGTGGGCTTCAAATACCTAGGCATCTTTGTGACTAGGGATCAGCTGCAGCTTATAAAACTTAATCTCACTCCCCAAGCAGAACGACTCCAGTCAGATGTGGTGCACTGGCGGACTCTCCCCATGACCTTAATGGAAAGAGTTGCTCTATACAAGATGTCCCTCCCAAGACTCCTATACGTGTTGTAAAGCACACCTTAAAGTGTTCACCTGAACTTCTTAATCCAAATAGATCAAGAACATTGCATGTCGCTATGGAACGAATGTGCCCCGCGGATCACCCTAAAGAAACTGCAGAGTGGAGTCTACAATGGGGGACTAGCGGTTCTAAACATCAAATTGTATTATTGAGCCTCACAGATCCTGGTTGTCAATAGGTGGGTGTACTCTGACTGGGATGAGCCTGCTTACAGGGTCGAGATAGAGGCAATGCCAGGTAATAATTATGAAGTCATACTGTACAACCGAAGAATAAAAAGACCCTTCCCTTTCACACGGTCGCTGTTGGTCAGAAGCTGAGACCCACTTAGGAAGCCGAGACACATTGACAGCCATGACCCCCCCCCCCCCTCCCGTGGCATAGTGACAGATTGAAAAAAGTCTCGAACTTGGCTGGTTTCTCTAAATGGGCAAAAATAGGCATTGAGCATTTGGGGATGTGTGGCGAAGTGGAGCCTTTATTTCCTTTGATTCCCTAAAGCAAGAATTCGACCTAGCAACATCTCAGATACTGCATTACTATAGGCTGGGTCATGTGCATATCCAGGAGGGAAGCATCATCCCAGACTTCTCCCTCATAGAGGACCATTTACTAGTAGAACCTATTCCTAAACAGCGAGTCTCAGTGATTGATACAAAGTTGCTAAATAACTCTCCAGACCCACATGGACCCCTGAGGGTGAAATGGATAGATGACATAATTGACATCACAGACGAGGAAGGCCCTTCAAGGTCCCAGAGAAAAAGCGATCAGAGCCAAATTCAGATTAATACAACTCAAGATTCTCCATATAAGATATTATTCCTGAAGTCTAATATACAAAATGGGAAAGGCGGGAGACCCTCTGTGTCTGAGGGAATGTGGGCAGGAGGGATCCTTTTTCCACATCCTCTGGGAATGTCCTCTGATTCGTAGATACTTGGAGGCGGTCTCTGCCATCATGTCACATGTGCTCTCAGTGGAAGTCCCGCTTGAAGTGAAGGGGCTGCTGTGGATGATACAAGGGGAGGAAGGCTGGCCTAAATATGCTTGAATATGGTTGACATAAGCAGCGGGGGTATCCAAAAAGAATATTGCCCGGAGATGGGGATCAAGGCTCACTCCATGGGTGGCTGACTGGAAGAGGGACTTAGATTGGTGCCAGAGGGCAGAGGAAGTAATATATCACAGTAGGGGATGCAACAAAAAGTGGGAAAAATATGGAGCCAATGGCAGACATACAGAGCACTGAATTTAGAATGAAGACAACTGCATGGAAGGTGTGGACTGCTACAATTGTTATACCGACGTGTAAATGATAAATGCTTAGGCTGTTCGCTACTTAATTCCATAACTATAAATGAATCACCTGATTATACTGTATCATTGAAAATTGGTCAAACGGTGTTAACACTATGTCACTATGTCTGCAACTGCTACCCACGGTTTTACTCACTGATGTGTGATGATCAAGTTCAATAAAAAAAGATTCTAAAAAAAAAAAAAACATTTCAAGAGTGGACACTTGCAGACGAAGACAATTTGCAGGCGACTTCGCTCTCGCAAGATAATTTGTTCATGTGATCCTTTACCCATTTAACAATACACCACCTTAGGCTAATCCCTCATATGAATTTGAGGATATTCATGTACTGCAACTATTTACATACTGCTAGCTTATCAACACTTGTGTAAATCAACAATGTGAAATGGTTCCGGGGTGGCAAATGCAATATTTGCATTGATTGAACATCCATGAAACGTATGATGTATTTTCTAAATTTAATCTAAGTTTCATGATTTTACCCACTATGTTTGATAATGCTACCATTGTGAGATGTGATCCTTATTTGTGGTTTGGTTTTATTCCTTGATTAATTTTCTTTTCAGTTGTAAATTTATGAAAAACAAATAAAAGCTAAAAAAAATTAGCACTCTCAAGACACCGGGAAATCACATCTTCGACTATGACTAAGAATAATTATTGAGGAAAGTAGCTAGCCAGCCTGGTCCTTTTACATTCCTGACAATATCAATCTCTGTAGCTGCTGAATTTACTTCTTGAAAATAAGAAAATCTCATTAGTGGACAACCTCATTGTTCTGATAATCACAAACGTTGACTCATTAGTCATGTTACAAACAGTCAAGTGAATGTTTTTTATGTGTCCAATACAACTTAATAGGGACCAGATTTGTAAAGCACAACTGTAAAACATCAGAACCCTATTTCTGTAAGTTTTTCCATATATTTAAATCAGATTTCTGACTTTTTGCGACTTAACATAGCATTCCGTTACTTCTGGAAAACTCGGATCATCATAAATGAATCGTACTGGGCAAAATTTCCTAGTACAAATGATGCGGAAATGTCCTTTAAACTTTTATCAGCAGCGAAAAATATTTTTCCCGTAGGAGAAATCCCTTTCCTAAAATGCTATGAGATATGAGGAGTGGTGTTACTTCAATTTAACACCATCGAAAGGCAATTACTCCTGTCTTTAACAGAGATAGTTGTGGGTGTTCACTACTTTTTGCGAGGATGACCTTACCACACTCTTTGTTCAACAACAAGCCCTAAACTTCCAATAATGGAAACTCTACCATCATCTTAAGTGTTATTCATAATTGTAAAATCACACCAAGTCTGAATCTGGTAATTAAGAAGTGGGATTTGTAATAATAAATGAATATTTTTTGTATATTTATGTTTCACTTACATGGGCAAAAATAGTTGAGAGTCATGCCCTTAAATGTGATTGAACATTCTTCTCAACAGGCACTGCTTAATTTGCACCGGTAGTTGCAGGCGGGCCCGGCACTTATGTTTGGGGACAGGCATATATTTTTTTCCTCGACAGACTTTGATCCAGAGGAAGTGGGGGGGACACGGAGGGAGAGAATGAGGAGGGAGAGAATGAGGAGGGAGAGAATGAGGAGGGACAGAAAAAAAGAGTAACAGAGATAAAACAGGGATGAAAAGAACTTGCAAGAGTAAGAAAAAAAGGCAGGGAGTGTCTGGTGGTCAATTGATTAGGCATGAGGTGGAATCAATATTACATAGCCTTCGTATCCTAAATCATCACACTTTGTGACATTTATTTATCTCCTATTTGCATGCTATACCGAAAGCCATCCTTTGTTTCTACTATTTTCCAAATATTTTACAAAGTTTTGTTTTAATGTGCTTAACAGCGTTTGTGCGTACAACAGAGGAAGACAACATTTGAAGATGTTTGTGCTTGCATGTATTGGCACTTTAAAATCTATTGACTCTCAGTGTTTGTTTGAAGACTGCTAACACACAGCACGGCCTACTGGGACTGGACTGCAAGTTCACTTCTATATCTCAGACACTAGAGAACATATTCACCACTGAAAGACATGCATAAGACAGAGTAAAAGACTAACAGTTTACATTCTACAAACTTAACTCAGTTGTAAAGTACTGCGTTATTTTTTTTTTACTGAGTTTTATAAAGCGCAAACTTGACCCAAAGGCATCTGGTATCAGAGCACTTTAAACGAGCACCAGTTGCTTTACATGAGGACACATCACATTCATTTTTGATAGGCACAGGGAGATTAAGTGATTTGTCCAGAATCACAGGATGTTGCACGTCTTTGCTGAGACTCGAACCCGGTTCTCGAGATTGTCCGCCTCAGTCATTAGGCCAACTCCTCTCCCCAACTATCCCTCCCCTATCTACTGTTTTAACCGACTTAAAACAATAGATAGGGTTGGAAAACACTAGAAAAGATCGAGAACTAGCCTCAAATCATGAGCAGTCCTTACATATTCTGCAGTAAGGATGTACTCTAACTAAACTGATAGATTTAAAAATAGTTAACAGAACTGAAAGTGGTCAGTAACTTCAGCAGATGCCATAACGCCATAACATCCATATACTGAAGGAAGATAAAGAGGATAGAATTACAGTGATAAGAGGTAAACGAACAGTATGGACCGCCTAATTCAACACGAAAGCCTTAAAACTATGGGATCAACAATTCATGACAAAATTAATTCAATTCACTGATAGAGGGAGCATTGGTTCCACCTTGAAAATCCCTCACTATTCTCTCATTTTTTAACATATATTCAAGTTCCTTTCTTGTAAATATAATTCCATCCGTACTGACAGGAAAAGACAGATACTGGCACTGCTACACAAACCCTAAAAAAGGTTTTTAAGAGAAAATAACTACAACTACTAAATGAAAGTCAAACTTTAACGTGAGATCAGCATAAAAAAAAATACTTAACGAGTTTTAAATGGAAAAGGGAAATGTACTAATCTTAAAGCTACCAATCAGGACTCCATGTGGACGGAACTCCAAACATCTATGATTTATGACCACTAGCTTCTTACTGAAAGTTTCTTCGCTGCCTCACTGAGAGTCTGAACCGAAATCTTCAACTTCTGCTCTATCCATTTTGGCTCTCATCTAAACTAGGAATCTATTTGCCTACTACATAGACTATTCCAACGCGTTTAATAAAGTCTCCACACATCAATTTTGGTCTAACCTGCATAGCTGGGGCCTGGAATCTGGGATACTAAATCTCCTGATTGAATTATAAAGAGACATATGGGTTAGGGTAAAACTGCCTGAGGACACCACATATTTTTACCCATAACAGGTTAATACAAGGCTGCATTCTTGCACCATTGCTGTTGTCTAATTATATATCCGATTTAGCTTAAATATTTCATCAAAGCAATGCTACACAGCTGGGTTTCCAACGAAAGCTCTCACAATTTAGGGATTACAAAATTGATACCTGCTTACAAATAAACATTAACAAGACAAAGTTTATGCCTTGTGCCATCAAAAAGTCAACCTACACTTCAACTGGACAATAGGCACAATTAAGATCGCGCATACCCACCAATACACTACTTTGCCATCACTGTTGATAAAAACACTTAGGGGCTGTTTACGATGGCGTAACGTTCGCCACCGCCATGCTGGCAGCGGCGACCGTCACGCCATCGTAACCTGAATTACCCACTGCCATATTACGAGGTCCGTTGGTATCGCGGCAGATGGAAAGCCCGTCTGCCGGTCAGCAAACGTTACGATTGCCGGCCGGGCAGAGCAGGGGCACAAATATGGGCACCGCGATCCATATTAGGATGTAGAGCATTTCCAGGCCTTTCGGGCTGGCGGGGATTTGCATTGGGGGCCCATTGCGGGCCCCCGGGAGTGGGAGGGCTGCACTTGGGGGGTACCATTGCCATGCACAAGGTGGCATGCACAGCGCGGTGCCAGTCACATTGTACATGGCAATGCACAACATGGCATTTTACCATTGCAGCGGGTGCTGCAGCCAATAGCACCCGCCGCAATGTTAAAATGCCAGGTGCGTCCGCCGCGGTGGTGGCCGCACCATAATTGGAGTGGCGGGACCGCCACAAGTATCTGGGCGGTCCCGTTACCGCTCGGGTGGCGAGCAGACTACAGTCCACCCACTATCCTAATGACCCCCTTAATTGGAACTTACAACTTTAACGTTTCGATTGCAAAGTGTCAACAGTTACAGGAGCAACAAAAAGATTTAAACCAAAATATGCGGGGCAGTATTTCCCACTCAAACCATTATTAATGTGAAACTAATTCCAGTTCTCATCCTGAGATCTCTATTGTGGTAACCGAACATAATAGAAACACTTGAATGACTCTTCTTGAATTTCATACGGAAAATATTCAATCTAAGATCTACCCTGCAAAGCAGTCTACAAATTGAATTTGGGCTTAGCCCTGAGAAGGCAACCACGCTCATCAATCAACTAAACTAATTTCTGGATTGTAAATTTTCTGGCATTAGTGCATTAAAAACCATCATTAAGGACAAAATGGTTAGACAAAACTCTGAATCGGTAGTGTCTGACCAAATCTTATGTAAACGGAGATCAAGTTTTCACCTCAAGATAATCCATCCTGTTGTTTATGTAAGAACGCCTTAGAGTCAATTGAACATTTATTTTGTTTATGACCAGCATTCCTCGATATATGTCAGAAATACCTTTGGTCTAAAGATCTAGCTGGAGTAATCAGAACAATCTCAGAAACGTATTTTAGTTTAAGGGTATACTGCCCAAAAACGTTGGGCGCATTATTCAGTTTTTAGAATTGTGTCTAAAGTTTTATAAATAATAATTTGATTAACCCTAACTTATGGGAGTTATATTGTTCATGTAATTTATTTTTAGCAATCTAAGTGTAATGCAACTTGTATGTGTTTGGCTGCCTTTAGAGTTTTAAAAACTGATTTATCAGATCATATCGTGTTTGCTATGGCCAAGTACCTGGGTGCTCTCTGGTCTACCAGAAGGAAATGTCTTAAAATGCAGACATGAGTACAGACTTGATTCTAGCACCAAGGACCTTTTGCAAGAAATACTTTTATGGATTTTACATATTGTTGTTAAACCTTTTAATGAATTGTCTCAATGGTTTTTCATAAATGTCTTTTATGGTATAACTTTACCGAAATAAAGATTTTTTTGAATTGAATTGTATTAATTGCATGTGGGTTTAATGAAAACCTTAGCAATAAAATAACCTACTACTAATCTAAATATGTCTTCTGCTGCAGTTATAACCTATGTATAAAGGCCATATTTGGACTGTGTGGAACAATGAACTACTTTCAAATTAACAAACGCACAATTTTGTGTTTGTAACTGTCTGTAATGATTAATAGACTGGCACATCTCGCCAATGAGTATCAGGTAATCTTTTTTCTCAAAATGACCATTCCACTATCCACTGCTGCACTTCTGCTAAGTTGTGAATGTGTTCAGAATCCTACCTTCAGGCCAATGCAGCCCCGACTCAACATTCTCAACAAAATCTTCAAATTCTCTACCTTTTAGCACAAACATTGTAATACTTGTAAAGCTTGTATATATCAATGAAGCATGAGCAGCTGATGCACAGTTGCTTTAGAAAAACAAAGAGGTGATGGATGAAATGAGAAGTGATTCGTGGAGTTCTTGACTTAATCTCAGTCACTGGTAATTACTTGGTGTTTCACCCAGTCAATCGTTTCTCCACCCTTATACAAATTAAATAGACTTAGTGCAGCTCCTATAGAAACAGTTCTGCCCAAATGGCAAATCCATGTTCCCTTTGAACATGAAGACCATCAACCTTGTTGGGTTGGACACCAAAGTAGGGGTGCTTGTGCTCCTTTTCAGAGCAGACATGACAGACAGATCAAAAGAGGTGGCGGCCTAGATATTATTTACAAAGAAGGAATACAACTTACCAGATTAAAATCCACGGAATACCAAACTCTGGAGTATCTAGGTGTTGAACTTACAATCAAAGGCACCACACCATCAAATTTCACACCATCTATCATCCTCCCAGTGAACGTGCCATCGTCACTGAAGAGCTAACCGACATAATATCTCACTTCTCCCTAGCAGACACAGAAGACGTGTTCCTGGGGGACTTCAATATTCACTGGAACAACCCAGAAGACACCACTACACAGGTCCTCTCCACCCTGCTTGAAATAAACAACCTCAAACAACTTTGCAATAGATCAACACACATCAAAGGAGCTACACTGGATACGATCATCACCAAAAATGAGCTGATCTCTCTGAGATCGATTTCTCCCATTGACTGGTCCGATCACCACCTCATATTGTTTAATTTTGTCTCACATGTCAGAAACCATTCTATACGTCCTGTCAAACCTAAGCACTGGACTAGGAACATCAAAGGAGTCCCCATAACCGACCTAGAATCCAGAATTCAGGCCCAGCTACTACCCCAGCCCTACAATATGACGGCTGATGACCTCACAGCCCACTTTAATTCAAAAATGAAAGAAGTGTTAGATCAAGTAGCTCCTCTCAAACTAAAAAATTTGAGATCTACCAAATCTAAATCCTGGTTCAATGTTGATCTTAATAACGAAAGGAGACAACTCAGACAATCGGAAAGCACTAGGAGACTAAACCCTTCGACTCTCCACCTAGCGCAACTTAGGTCTACCCAGCTGGCATATAAGAAACATATTTTTAGAGAAAAGGCCTCGTTCTTTTGCATCCAACTAGACCAGGAAAAGAATAGACCAAGAGAACTCTTCAAAATTGTAAAAAGTCAAACAAACGTCACACCGCTACAAGAAATAATTGCCACCAAGAATCGATGCGAAGAAATCGCCAGCTTCTTCACAGATAAAGTCGCAAAAATTGAGCAATCCTTCATACAAACCCCTAAGCCTCCCTCCCCTGCAACCTGCCCCCTTTTAACCACTCCTGACCAAACCGACCAAAATCTTACCACAGACAACCAGGCCTGCTTGCAAATGAAGAATGGCGCTAATTGGTCAAACTTCAAACTCATGTCAGAAATTGAAGTCTTCAATATAATTGCCAGCTTAAAGCCATCTTCCCACACTTTGGACCCCCTCCCATCCTCAATAGTAAAAAATCTCAACACATCATTACTCCTTTCTGGACAAAAAACATTAACTAATCTCTCTCATCAGGTTGTGGCCCAGACTCCCTACAAATAGGGCAAACCACCCCCATACTCAAGAAACCAGAGGCAGACCCCAACGAGCTCAACAACCTCAGACCTATCTCCAACCTACCGTTCCTAGCTAAAACATTAGAGAAATGCATTCTCCAACAACTCAACAAACATATGGACGACTTCAACCTGCTGGACACCTTTCAATCGGGTTTCAGGAAAGATTGTAGCACTGAAACAGCGATGCTCAATATCTCAGATGATATCCACAGAGCCTTAGATGAAGGTGAGGCCTGTCTCCTCATCCTTATTGACTTACCAGCGGCATTCGACACAATAAACAATACAGCTTTACTTGAGACTCTGAATAGACGCTCTGGCATTAATGACGCAGTTCTTAAATGGTTCACTTCCTTCCTTCAGCACCGTTCGCAACAAATTAAAATCAACTCCTGCCTCTCTGCACAATCACGTGTCAAACTTGGAGTCCCTCAAGGATCGATTCTCTCACCAGGATATGGAACACACTCCCTACTGACCTCATATGAAACCCTCATTCCCTTGCTTCAAAAAGGACCTGAAACTACTGCTCCTCAACCAATACTTCCCTCACCAAGTCAACCAACCTAGACATCAATAGACTAATGGTCTCCCCTCTCACTGTGACTTTTTCTAGGAGGGGGGTCATCTGACTGTTTCAACCACCTGCGTTCTTCACTCCCCCAATGTATATTTAAGTGTGATGTATTTGCTTATATATTTTATGATTCCTCGTGTTTTACGATGTAATGCAACTTCTTCTTTTCTTGTTTATGTAAAGGGCTCTGACACTCCCGGGTCTAGCTAGCGCTATATAAAACTTTAACAAATAAATAAGTAAAATTGGGAGTTTGGATTGGACTCCTATTGGATCGGGATGGAGACTGACTGGCATATGGTTGCTACCGGTCACAAGTGGCACAGTGTGCAAAAGAAAGATGGTCTGGAATGCAAACAAGAATATTTACCAGTGGATAGAATCAATTCAAGAATTGCACCCATCACTTTTTCAGTGTCTGCCACAGACAGGAGCAGATGTCTTTTGGCAGCACTATTAAGATCTATGCTACCAGAGCAGTTCTTTACGTTGTGCCAGTGTCGCAGGTGGCGCAGTGACAGTCACGTTCTTGATTCACAATTTCAAATATCATGTTTAATGAAGCCTCATCATTACTAATTTTTGTAAAACAGGCATGCCAGACGTGATGGCATTGGCAAATGTGTTAAAAATGGCAATGTGTATGTACATAAGCGGCGTTCATTTGTGTTCATAGCACCCCTTGTTGTAAGCAGAACGGATATTGCGAAAGCACTGAGTGTGTTATTCTGCCAGCATAGATCCATGCACACATGTACATGACAGCCATTTTAGGTACCATGGTCTCCCTGTTCACGATCGCTCATCAGCGCACTTCCCTGACCCTGCAAGCATTCCCCCATGCACCCTGACTGCCCCCTCTCCCACATGCGCGAGTCATGAGCCCACCCCTCCCGCATGACTCTGTCCCTAAGAATCGCACCCCGCGCCTGACCAACACCTCCTGTCCCTCCGTGAATACCCCTCCTTTGATGACCTCTTCCTCCGAGCCTGAATGTTTGCACGGACCGCTGGTCATCCCTTAGCCCGAGGATACGGTTTATTGCCCACTACTTTATGCACTCGTCTCTCTTGGAAGAAGCTACTATTGATCATGGCCACCCCACCCCCTGAGACTCGATCAGGCACACACATTCCAATGGAATCAGCAGGACACTCAGCCGCATGATAGCCCCCTCCTATTTGCATGGAGGATAAGGGCCCTACTGTAGCCACGTGTTGGAATACCTCCATACTATACAAAGTGTTGATTGTAATGAAGGATGCCTGTGTGCCATAAACCTGTGTATAAAAGACGAAGCCTCAGAGAAACTTGTTAGAGCACCTCCCGAAGACACTATGCGAGTGTCCCAAAGGACAGGCTCTCCTCATGAGTAATAAACCCTGTTCTTGTTTTCCTACTTCCAGTGCCCGTCTCTTTATTTGGTAGCTATTCAAGATGCAAACGAAGAGTCGCCCTGCACCAGCGGCCTGGGCATCGGGTGCGATATGGGCTGACTTTTCTACAATTGGCGTCCCAAACGCGGGGCCCATCAGCGACATAAGGTCCGGTAAGAGAGGTCCAGACGATGGGGTGAACATCTAAATGATTGGAGTATACCTGCCTTGAGAGGGCCCTCGTCCGGCTGCCGATTGAATGAGCTTCACCGATTCCGAACGGACCTCTCTCAAGTGACCTATTGTCCTGACTGGAATCCCACAGGAATGCTGCGGTAAAAACATGGAGAAAGAGAACGATCGGGCGCTGGAAAAAGGAAGGCGAAGAACTGTCCACATGGTCCGGTCCGGGTAAGGTCGTGACACACGACAAATTGCGAAATTGATTGATTGTTTGAAAATACTACTATTGCCTATTGATTGCTTCTGGGAGATTCTCTATTTGCAAACAAACACAGAGTCGCCATACTCTGTTTAATCTTTGCAGATAGTGAAGGGTAGGCAACGCAAAACTTTAACACGTCGTGCCTATTTTTTCCTCCCCATTGATTGATTGATTGAATCGAGCATTGAATTGTTCGAAGTTGGTTCTCTTAGGAATCTTCTCTGCCTGCAAACGGGGAAGGATAGGAATATTCTCTCTCCCTTTGCAGAGAGTGAAGGGTAGGTAACGCAAACCTTTAACACGTCGTACCTATTTCGTTCCTCATTGATTGATTGATTGACCGAACATTGACTGTTCGGAATTGGTTCTTTTGGAGGTATTCTCTATTTTGCAAACGAGCACAGAAGTCGCCATACTCTAGTCTTTGCAAGTAGTGAAGGGTAGGTAATGCGGACCTTTGTCCCCCGTTGTAATCTGTCATGCCTATCTACTCCCCACTGGTTGATACGCCAGTTTCACCCGGACCATTTACTAGAGGAAGGTCATCTGGCCCGACCAGAAAGCACCCCTAGTAAAAAGGACATATACAATAATAGCGAAGTGATCACTGTATCCTGTTAACAGAAACTTTAGCATGAAACGACCTGGAAAGAGAGGAATAGGAAAACGAAACCAGTAGGCCACTGATGAACTTTTTATTAAATAACGAACAAAGAAACGATAACAATGCGTAATGATAAAACTTATTAATGCCCTAAGAAACAAGAAAACGTTAGAAATAAGAACGGTAAACTGGGGAAAATGCAAGTCAGCAGAACATCCGCCCCCATTCTGGAAACTTCCAAAGTGCAACAAGTTTACGGCTACGCCCAGCCGGAAACAACACATATAGGGCGGGTCCTGCTGCCAACAGTCGGCCAGGAGATCGTAACGTAGGGTGTAGCTGGAGGAGAGGCCGAGGCCAAAGGGACCCGGCCAGGGGATTGCCTTGACAACGCCGGAGAGTTGCAGGGGGGGGAATGTCTATGTCCTCGACCCTCCCCTCTCTCTCCCAGTCCGGCCGTGGTGGCCCTTGAGAGTTGCAGGTAGTCCCGCCACATTCTCTCCCGGCCCGGCCACCAACGACCGGGGGCTGGGGCCGACGAGATCCGGCTGCAGCCGATGAGCCAAGGAACCCGTTTATGGGGCCAGAGCAAGGGGCGTCCGGCCGACATCCACCGGAAGCCCGGCCCAAAGACGGACGGGACATTTTTTCCTTTTCTCCTTCCATAATGGCAGCAACAACACGCCAGGCGCCACTTCTTTCTTGTATAATGGCTGCGACAACTCTGGGGGGGGATGTCTTGCACATGCCTCCGACCCCCCCCCCTCGTCCTCATCGCCTGGTCCGGCCATAACAAATGTCAAGCGAGACGCCGTGGGGTGCACTGGGAGGGAGAGACGGTGCGAACAGGCCTCTCCCGCCTCCCCAGGGGGAGGCTTCCCAGCTGCACCCTCAGCGCTCCAGGCGCCCGGATAAGGGTTCTTCCACTGTGGCGATGCTGCAACGCCTCGCCCGACAGGGTGGAGCCCGTCCGCTCCTTTGACCACGCGATCGCCAGTAGTTGCCGAACTTTCAAAATGGCGATCGACCTGGCAAGAGCGGGCCCAGCACGAAGGAATGGCCCGGCCACCAGTTGACTCCACCACCATAGTTCTCCACAACCTTGAAGATTCTAGAGGAGCCGCGGGAGTCCCCGACTCCCGCAAATACCCCCGATGGGGAATGATTGCCATGAGTGCCCTCGGAACGACGGTAATGTAGCCGCAGGACGCCGGCGCTCCCATGCTGTCGCCAGCCTTAGGTTGAATGACTAGAATCCTGCAGACTACAGTTCGGATCAGTTCCGGCGAAAGCACAGTATGACCCGGTAGAAAAAGATTGTTGCCTCCCTCCCCTTTTGACTGATGGTTCAAACCACCGATCCCTTCTTTTGCCCTTTAACGGAACTTTTGGACTGCCAAGAGAAGCTCTGAGCCAACCACGAGTTAATAGACATTTAGACTATGCCTGGTTCTGCTTGACTGCACCCAAAATGGCGCCGATGCAAATGAAACTCTCACACTCCTTATTGTACCCCGATTGCTCAGCCTTGATGTCATAGGATATGTATGAAGCTTTTTTTTTAAACATATAGATTGATATAGAATGTGTACTGGTTATGAGTTCGGACAATGGATTGATATAGGATGTGTACTGTCAGTTCGGGAAATGAATTGATATGAGAAGGGTACGGGTTATATGTTCGAACAAAGAATTGATATTGGATGGGTACTGGTTATGTGTTCAGACGGTAAATTGACATCAGAGGGTATTAATTGAACATTCGGACAATGAATTGTTGTTAAATTTGGCGCATCATGATTATTGAAAGTTCGAAATTTCGATGCTTATGATATTCGCTCACACTAAAGATTCAATATGATTTTTATTGCACTTGACGCACTTTTTATGAAATAAACGACAACGGACTCCACTAAAAGTTTTTCTAATAAAGTATTCCCACATCTACAGTTCTAGCCTGCTCCGTGGCCGGCACACGGGGTTGTAGGCCCATATTTTTTGCACTGACATTCTTATTAAAGATTTTTGGAAAAAGCAAACGTAGTTGTCACGTGTGAATTAGTAAGTTTCGAATAAATGACCACTGTTTAAAGATTAAAAAGGTATAGTACGCAGAGATACTGCAAAAATGAATGGTACGGTCTTTGTTGTATGTACTTTGCACACTTTTGTACAGCTTAAAGCAACCACTAAAAGATCCTGGAATTCAGTCTATACTTTATACGCTACCTGTATCAGAAAGATTGTACTAAAATGCCCCTAAGTCGCTCCAAAGGAGTGCCATGTGGCCTCCCTACATACGATCTGTAATACCACACTTGGGTGACCTATGCTATCCACCGGCTTCCGATAAACATCTCTCGCACACTAAAAGGTTCATCTGGGCTTAAATGCCGAATTAGCAAGAACTGCGTTCCAGGGAGATAGACCGCGTATGTAGTAAGTAAAAGCCTTTTCGGGTTTATGTGCGCTGTTGTATTCTTAAATGCTGCCCCCGCCCCTTCTTTTTCCCTCTTTCTGCAGGTCACCTTGGAACATCGATTAGGAATACAAAGAAGGAAAATGGTGATCTGGCGGACGAAGAAGACGGGAAAAAGGCGTTCGATTATGGTGTCCATGCACTCCGAATAATACCACCAAAAATAACGTGCACACATGATTAATCACTCCACGCTTAACTAAATAGGGAAAAGTTTAGGGTATATTTCGAGGTAGGGTTACACAAGTATCCTCCGCCGAGAGGACTAGGGATATTGCCAATATTTGAAAACCTACTACCTCCTTTTCCGCATCCTCATAGGCATATAACTAAAAGCTGCCCCATTGCTCTCCAATTGACACCAACTGTTGTCTCAGCCTGGAAACGCACTTGCTAAAAATGACTCGAATAAACCTCCGTGAGCATTAGCCCGACCAGGTTAGTCCATGACCAGTTGCCAAAGGCGTAAGTGTGTACAATCAAAGTCACCAGCAAGAGGCAGCCAACGAATAAAAGATAAGAAAAAGGTAAAAAGAACTTAGGATGATAAAGATGCTCAGCTCACAGAAAAGGATAATTGTGGCCAATAACTGTTTTATGTTTTGTCTGGGATCTTTTTATGTAATACCTGTACTGTCTCTCCCGCCTGAGTTTGTGTGTACGTGATGTATTATATATATATATATATATATATATATATATATATATATATATATATATATCTCTCTCTCTCTCTCTCTCTCTCTCTCTCTCTCTCTCTCTCTCTCTCTCTCTCTCTCTCTCTCTCTCTCTCTCTCTCTCTCTCTCTCTCTCTCTGCCTCTCTCTCTGCCTCTCTCTCTGCCTCTCTCTCTGCCTCTCTCCCTCCCTCCCCCTCCCCCTCCCCCCCCCCCCTCCCTCCCCCCCCCCCCCCCCCCCCCAGAAGCCCCCCGTTTCCTCTTTTCCTTGTATGATGGCATTGTGGCATTGTGTCCCTCCGACACAAACATAATTGGGTTTCCTCGAACGCAAAGGTGTTCAGCAAAATTGACCAAACCCAAA
This sequence comes from Lissotriton helveticus, assembly GCF_964261635.1. Lineage (NCBI taxonomy): Eukaryota > Metazoa > Chordata > Amphibia > Caudata > Salamandridae > Lissotriton > Lissotriton helveticus. The sequence goes on along the minus strand of NC_136057.1, from coordinate 807,424,662 downwards.
ACGATTGAGACTTACCATATTACTACCCCTCCCTTCTACAAACAATAGAACCCGAGTTGGTAATGACGGGTAAGACGACGGATGTCCCCTAATCTGGCCTTTTATAGGGGGACTATAACGTCAATGGTCTTCTGTTTCTCAGTTCGTTAGAAAATGCGATCCCCAATGTCCCGATTGCCCCACCCCCTTGCACCTAAGTGCGGATGTCCAGAGTACCCCACTCGCCCCCGATCAACCCTATGATAATGCCCCTGCTTGCAAGAATTAGCCGACCCCGAAAGGAGATGTGATATTGTCGATACTTGGGTTAAAGGGAAGAACGAGTCTCTCCATAAGGACTCGATTTTTTGTAACGTAATGCATTGTGTACAAAAGTTCAATTTCTCTTATCATATATCGCGAATGAACGCCAAACAAGTCTATGAATTCAATATGCAATGCCCTTCTACAGACTCCATAAATAACGACCTCTGACTGTGACCGATGAACCTATCCCCCAACCATTTTGTCAGGAATAGGGAAGGAATTGAGATGTATATCTGTTCTCCCGACCAGTTTGTCTAACAACTTGTTTTTCACCCATTTAAAGATACAATCGCCATAGGAGAGGAGCTGGACGTGACGCACAGCCTGGCCACAGATCATGGAGCACGTGTGGCGACCAAAGGTGGAGCCGCAGAGCAACGAGACGCGGGACGAGGCACAACTTTCAAGTTCAGCTGATGAAGGAATAAGGGGCTGCCTGGAAGCCCTCGACTTGCTGACCCACTCGTGCCTGAAGTCCCCGTCCCTTTTTCCGACTGATGGGCCTGCCTGCTCATTGTCCTTTGCTCCCTTGGTCCCTTGGTGTGTTCGAAGATCTGGCCCCACTCCGCCCTCTCCTCCCTCGATTGTTCAACAAACTCTTTCATATAAAATTTGACTATGGACTGGGATTTTGTCACGAAAAAGGAAAGACACGCAGGTGCCCAGCATAAGGCACCCCTAAGACAATAAGTTAGGAAACAGGACTGTGATCTAACAGCAGAGGACTGATCGCACCCTGCAACGTGTAAGGACGAATCCGAGCTGGACCTATAGCTCCACCGCCGGTGCTCAGTAGCGCCAACAAAAGAAGACGGACTATGTTAAAAGACATTGCGACAAAGACCCTCCCCCCTTTCCAGAACTTTCTATTTCGCCCCTTGACTAAATTACTTGTATCAAATTGAATACCTCCCTCAACCATTTTGTATTGCCTTTTAAGAAATGTTTCGTCGGTCGCTCATGTGGTTAGTTTTCCAAAATCCCCTCTAGTACTGACAGGTCGGAAGGTATCAGAGCATTCTTCCTGTATGTTGATGTCACTAGAGAGAAAATGTGAAGCTGATTTTTATGTATCGGAACATTTTTCTTGGTTCTACACCGACTAAACATTATGCCGATCTCTAGGCTTGTATGAAGGACCCGACAGGTGTAAATTAACATGTATTGCATTCCGCCAATCACATCGACTAGGTAGAAATTGAACTTGCTTATGTAAAAAGCGGCGACTGTTAAAAATGGCAATGTGTATGTACATAAGCGGCGTTCATTTGTGTTCATAGCACCCCTTGTTGTAAGCAGAACGGATATTGCGAAAGCACTGAGTGTGTTATTCTGCCAGCATAGATCCATGCACACATGTACATGACAGCCATTTTAGGTACCATGGTCTCCCTGTTCACGATCGCTCATCAGCGCACTTCCCTGACCCTGCAAGCATTCCCTCATGCACCCTGACTGCCCCCTCTCCCACATGCGCGAGTCATGAGCCCACCCCTCCCGCATGACTCTGTCCCTAAGAATCGCACCCCGCGCCTGACCAACACCTCCTGTCCCTCCGTGAATACCCCTCCTTTGATTACCTCTTCCTCCGAGCCTGAATGTTTGCACGGACCGCTGGTCATCCCTTAGCCCGATGATACGGTTTATTGCCCACTACTTTATGCACTCGTCTCTCTTGGAAGAAGCTACTATTGATCATGGCCACCCCACCCCCTGAGACTCGATCAGGCACACACATTCCAATGGAATCAGCAGGACACTCAGCCGCATGATAGCCCCCTCCTATTTGCATGGAGGATAAGGGCCCTACTGTAGCCACGTGTTGAAATACCTCCATACTATACAAAGTGTTGATTGTAATGAAGGATGCCTGTGTGCCATAGACCTGTGTATAAAAGACGAAGCCTCAGAGAAACTTGTTAGAGCACCTCCCGAAGACACTATGCGAGTGTCCCAAAGGACAGGCTCTCCTCATGAGTAATAAACCCTGTTCTTGTTTTCCTACTTCCAGTGCCCGTCTCTTTATTTGGTAGCTATTCAAGATGCAAACGAAGAGTCGCCCTGCACCAGCGGCCTGGGCATCGGGTGCGATATGGGCTGACTTTTCTACAAATGCTTATTTGTTTTTTAACAGTTACTATTGCTAGAGTATCCCCCCATGTTGTGCGTGAGTCCAGTGGCGGCTCGCTTGGAACGGTGGTGGTGTGGTGATTAAACAAAAATAACAAGCATTTACAATGCAATGGTTTTGCCTTTGTTAAAGTTAGAGCTATTGGCATTGCTCTTGACACTCTGAAGCTCCACTCTGAAGCTCCACTCTGAAGCTCCACTCTGAAGCTCCACTCTGAAGCTCCACTCTGAAGCTCCACTCTGCACTCTGAAGCTCCACTCTGCACTCTGAAGCTCCACTCTGCACTCTGAAGCTCCACTCTGCACTCTGAAGCTCCACTCTGCACTCTGAAGCTCCACTCTGCACTCTGAAGCTCCACTCTGCACTCTGAAGCTCCACTCTGCACTCTGAAGCTCCACTCTGAAGCTCCACTCTGCACTCTGAAGCTCCACTCTGCACTCTGAAGCTCCACTCTGCACTCTGAAGCTCCACTCTGCACTCTGAAGCTCCACTCTGCAGCTCCACTCTGCACTCTGAAGCTCCACTCTGAAGCTCCACTCTGCACTCTGAAGCTCCACTCTGAAGCTCCACTCTGCACTCTGAAGCTCCACTCTGAAGCTCCACTCTGAAGCTCCACTCTGCACTCTGAAGCTCCACTCTGAAGCTCCACTCTGCACTCTGAAGCTCCACTCTGAAGCTCCACTCTGCACTCTGAAGCTCCACTCTGAAGCTCCACTCTGCACTCTGAAGCTCCACTCTGAAGCTCCACTCTGCACTCTGAAGCTCCACTCTGCAGCTCCACTCTGAAGCGCCACTCTGAAGCGCCACTCTGAAGCGCCACTCTGAAGCGCCACTCTGAAGCGCCACTCTGCAGCTCCACTCTGCAGCTCCACTCTGAATCTGCAGCTCCACTCTGCACTCTGAAGCTCCACTCTGAAGCTCCACTCTGAAGCTCCACTCTGAAGCTCCACTCTGAAGCTCCACTCTGAAGCTCCACTCTGAAGCTCCACTCTGAAGCTCCACTCTGAAGCTCCACTCTGCACTCTGAAGCTCCACTCTGCACTCTGAAGCTCCACTCTGAAGCTCCACTCTGAAGCTCCACTCTGAAGCTCCACTCTGCACTCTGAAGCTCCACTCTGCACTCTGAAGCTCCACTCTGAAGCTCCACTCTGCACTCTGAAGCTCCACTCTGAAGCTCCACTCTGCACTCTGAAGCTCCACTCTGCACTCTGAAGCTCCACTCTGAAGCTCCACTCTGCACTCTGAAGCTCCACTCTGAAGCTCCACTCTGCACTCTGAAGCTCCACTCTGAAGCTCCACTCTGAAGCTCCACTCTGCACTCTGAAGCTCCACTCTGAAGCTCCACTCTGAAGCTCCACTCTGCACTCTGAAGCTGCACTCTGAAGCTCCACTCTGCACTCTGAAGCTCCACTCTGCACTCTGAAGCTCCACTCTGCACTCTGAAGCTCCACTCTGCACTCTGAAGCTCCACTCTGCACTCTGAAGCTCCACTCTGAAGCTCCACTCTGCACTCTGAAGCTCCACTCTGAAGCTCCACTCTGCACTCTGAAGCTCCACTCTGAAGCTCCACTCTGAAGCTCCACTCTGAAGCTCCACTCTGAAGCTCCACTCTGAAGCTCCACTCTGAAGCTCCACTCTGAAGCTCCACTCTGCACTCTGAAGCTCCACTCTGCACTCTGAAGCTGCACTCTGCACTCTGAAGCTGCACTCTGAAGCTCCACTCTGCACTCTGAAGCTCCACTCTGCACTCTGAAGCTCCACTCTGCACTCTGAAGCTCCACTCTGCACTCTGAAGCTCCACTCTGCACTCTGAAGCTCCACTCTGCACTCTGAAGCTCCACTCTGCACTCTGAAGCTCCACTCTGCACTCTGAAGCTCCACTCTGCACTCTGAAGCTCCACTCTGCACTCTGAAGCTCCACTCTGAAGCTCCACTCTGAAGCTCCACTCTGAAGCTCCACTCTGAAGCTCCACTCTGAAGCTCCACTCTGAAGCTCCACTCTGAAGCTCCACTCTGAAGCTCCACTCTGCACTCTGAAGCTCCACTCTGAAGCTCCACTCTGCACTCTGAAGCTCCACTCTGAAGCTCCACTCTGAAGCTCCACTCTGAAGCTCCACTCTGAAGCTCCACTCTGAAGCTCCACTCTGAAGCTCCACTCTGAAGCTCCACTCTGAAGCTCCACTCTGCAGCTCCACTCTGCAGCTCCACTCTGCAGCTCCACTCTGAATCTGCAGCTCCACTCTGAAGCTCCACTCTGAAGCTCCACTCTGAAGCTCCACTCTGAAGCTCCACTCTGAAGCGCCACTCTGAAGCGCCACTCTGAAGCTCCACTCTGAAGCTCCACTCTGCACTCTGAAGCTCCACTCTGCACTCTGAAGCTCCACTCTGCACTCTGAAGCTCCACTCTGAAGCTCCACTCTGCACTCTGAAGCTCCACTCTGCACTCTGAAGCTCCACTCTGAAGCTCCACTCTGCACTCTGAAGCTCCACTCTGCACTCTGAAGCTCCACTCTGAAGCTCCACTCTGCACTCTGAAGCTCCACTCTGCACTCTGAAGCTCCACTCTGCACTCTGAAGCTCCACTCTGAAGCTCCACTCTGAAGCTCCACTCTGAAGCTCCACTCTGAAGCTCCACTCTGCACTCTGAAGCTCCACTCTGAAGCTCCACTCTGAAGCTCCACTCTGCACTCTGAAGCTCCACTCTGAAGCTCCACTCTGAAGCTCCACTCTGAAGCTCCACTCTGAAGCTCCACTCTGAAGCTCCACTCTGAAGCTCCACTCTGCACTCTGAAGCTCCACTCTGAAGCTCCACTCTGAAGCTCCACTCTGCACTCTGAAGCTCCACTCTGAAGCTCCACTCTGAAGCTCCACTCTGAAGCTCCACTCTGAAGCTCCACTCTGCACTCTGAAGCTCCACTCTGAAGCTCCACTCTGAAGCTCCACTCTGCACTCTGAAGCTCCACTCTGCACTCTGAAGCTCCACTCTGCACTCTGAAGCTCCACTCTGCACTCTGAAGCTCCACTCTGAAGCTCCACTCTGCACTCTGAAGCTCCACTCTGAAGCTCCACTCTGCACTCTGAAGCTCCACTCTGAAGCTCCACTCTGCACTCTGAAGCTCCACTCTGAAGCTCCACTCTGCACTCTGAAGCTCCACTCTGAAGCTCCACTCTGCACTCTGAAGCTCCACTCTGAAGCTCCACTCTGAAGCTCCACTCTGAAGCTCCACTCTGAAGCTCCACTCTGAAGCTCCACTCTGAAGCTCCACTCTGAAGCTCCACTCGCTCCACTCTGAAGCTCCACTCTGAAGCTCCACTCTGAAGCTCCACTCTGAAGCTCCACTCTGAAGCTCCACTCTGCACTCTGAAGCTCCACTCTGAAGCTCCACTCTGAAGCTCCACTCTGAAGCTCCACTCTGAAGCTCCACTCTGAAGCTCCACTCTGAAGCTCCACTCTGCACTCTGCACTCTGAAGCTCCACTCTGCACTCTGAAGCTCCACTCTGCACTCTGAAGCTCCACTCTGAAGCTCCACTCTGGCTGAACATAACAGTCTGCAGTTTCACACGTTACACTTGTGTTAGCTGCATTACGTCATAATTTATTGTCAAAGGCTGGTTCAAATATGTTCTTTCAATGTTTCAAGCTGTTTTCAAGCGCTTTAGTCAGCCCACTACCGAGCAGACTGACCCGGACCCAGCCCAGTCCATCCAGGGCTTTCAGTGGCATTCATCACAGTGTCTCACCGGAAGGCGGGCATCAGAGAGAAGCGGGAGGGGGCGGGAAAGGGGGAGGAGAGACGCTGACGACGGCCGGCCGGAGCACGAAGGCGGGCACCAGGAAACAAGCGGGAGGGGGAGCAAGGGAGGTGCCGGCAATGCCGGAACAGAATCGGGGGCGTTCCCGGCTGACGTCGCGTGACGTCGGCAAAAGCCAAAGAATGTCGGGAACGCCCCCGTGTCTGGTCCGGCATTGACGGACAGGCCCCTCGTCCAATGGCAAGGCTCCATTTACGGAGCCAGCCAATGAATGAGGAGGGCCGACCCAAAGCACACTACAATTCTCATCAGGTTTTCGCCTGCGCGAAAAAGATGCGCAGAGCGCATCTTTTTGGCGAGGCAAAACCTAAAAAAGGACCTTCTCCACCGCAAGTCGCTCCTGCCGCCGCACGCCTCTCCTCCTCTGCTGGAAGCACTGGAAGCTCTCAGGATCTCCTGGCCAATGACGACACTGCAGTATCAGCGTCGTGATAGGCCATATCATCCTTTTTGGACGCTCAGCAGTGCCTGCTGAGGCTGGGCAGGCTCTCCACGCGGCTGTGCAACACAGCCCAATGGAGAATATGCCAAGTCTGCATGATGGGTTGGCCGGCCCCTAGAGGCCTGGCCATGCTGTCATGTGCACTTAGAAGAGTTTAAACCACTCCTCCCCCGCTCTGGCGTCAGGGAACCTGCCCCGCCCAGACTCATGAAAGAAAAAGAAAATGATAATAACATCTTGTTATTATCATTTTCTTTTTCCCACTGCTGCAATAGCAGTGGGATAACGCTCCCAGTGAGTCAAAGGCAGCTCTGTGTATGGCCATCTCACCCGAAGGGCTTGATAACAATGTATAAATTATGCTACATAATTCAAATTTCGACGCCTCTTGATTTTATTTTTTACATTTATATGCACATATATTGTCCCTTATGATCCACAGCAAAAACTTCACAGTTTACTCAAATACTGTAACAAAGGGAATAAAGTATGCACACACGTTCATGGTCATGATGCATTGTCGTTTTTATTGCCGTTTACAGTTATGTAAATTTTTAACCAATTCCGATCACATGTATTCCTTGCTTCAATATATTCACAGAATTAAAACACCTAATTTGCTAAGGGTCTCAAAAAGGTAAGGTATCACTGATTTGAAGTAGACAGATGTTATTTTCATTTGTCCAAACCCAATAAAACCTCAGGGCTTAAAGAAGGCCTTTTCTCAGTAGTTTTCGTACTCATTACAATCTTTGCTTTGCCTCTGCTGTGTTTTTATAACATGGAACACTAATATTATTCTCTCTGATTCCTGTTGAAATTCGGTGCAATGCTGACGCGTAGGTAGGTATAGTACAAACCAGTAGAACGTCATTAATATTTACATGCTGCATTTGCCATCAATACGGTTAAAGAGTCCATGGGAGACTAGAAGTCAATGTGATGGAGCGAGGGCCTCGGCGCTATTGCTCTTCTTGATTGAAGTGAATCAAAGCTCTGGGAGCCCTTGTTGTAGCATCAAGGTTTCAATGACGCACAGAGCCCTCGATTGCTTTTTGCTTCTGTCTAGTAACAAGCAGGCCTTCATGGGCTTGGAGGCATGCGCAGAAGTGCACCCGCTCAGCCGATAACCAACCAACAACTGCTGCACAGAACGGGGAGAGGTGCTGGTTCGATCGCAGAGATAGCGCTCTCTCTTGAACCGAACAGGTTCTAACCACTTAAATTCTGTGTGATGGATCATCTGGCAACTATTTGAGCACAACAGTGCTGAAAAGAAATAGCTGTGTATTTCACCCCTGGTATGTTAGCATTAAACCTGAGCACCTACAAATCTGTGCATTTTAAAAAAGAAAACCTAATTTTTAAGAAAATATTTTGGTAGAAGAAATTTTAAAACAGTACATCTGCTGAAAACAAACCCTAACCATAAATGCAACCCAAGCAAAACGAGAAACCGCTTATCTCAGATTTGAAGTTTATGACCAAGGACAGGTACACTCGATTTATGCTTTGCGGATTTAAGTAGCGCATTCGATCTGGTTGATCATAACTTACTGACCTTGATTTCAATGGGAGCACCCAGGCCGACTGTTGGGCTTCTCTCCCGTTTGTACAAGAACCTAACCAGCCAAGTCCGTTTTGGCCCGAGGGGGGGGGGGGGCTTGGGGGGGGGGACAGGGGGGAGGGGGGAGATATGTGCTCACCTAACTTTATGTAGGGTGAGGTATACGGCAGGGATGTGTGTTAGTGCCAGTATTATGTTGCTTTTTATTAATGGGGTAGATAACCACTTACAGACGATCCAGGCCGATGCCCCTTAGGCAGCTGGCCGCCTAGTACCTGTGTTGTTATATGCGGACGACGCAGTATTATGAACGGGGACCCCAGTGGGCCTCCAGAGATTGATGAATGCTTTTGCGGACTTTATGAAGCAAAAGAAAATGGTAATCAACAAATCTAAAACATTTACCATGGTCTGTGGGCCCAAACAAACTGTGCAAATTGTTTTTTATTCATAACATCCCAATTATTTCAGTGAAATCATTTTGCTAGCTAGGTATTTCATTTACGGGTAATGGCTCATGGTCACAACATGTTTCACACACTAGAGCTAAAATGAGTAGGGCATCCCAAGGGATTTTTAAATGTTCTACAAAACTAGGGAACCGACCAATCAATGAAATGGTAGTCATTTACAGAGCAAAAAGAGTTGAGAACAGCCCTTTACGGGTCAGGCCTCTGGGGTTATGCAAACAGCACAGCCTTGCAAATAGAAGAAAATTGGTTTTAAAATGTTAATTATACCTACCCACTTCTGCATCAAACACTATTGTAAACCATGAGGTGGGACTAAAGTTTTTAGAGGATCTTCTATTGGTTAGACCGCTGTTATTGTCAACTTCACTATGGGACAAGGAAGAAACTCCTTTAAGTAGAACAACTATTTTAGACTGTTTAACCCTGAATGATGTATTAAGTATTCCCTGGCTATTGTATATTAATTCCATTGCATCCTCGTAAGGCTGTTTAAGATGTCAATTAGGTCGGACCCCACAAAAGTATGGTCCCTTACAAAAAAAGTATTAAAGAAATCTTTCTCCAGCATAGACTGGATTGTCGATCGATGGACGAGTAGAAAAAAAAAAACAATCATAAATTTGCATAAATCCCTGAATTTGGAGGAGGTAGGAAATAATTATTTACCATATGTGACCAATGCGCAGCACTGTTTTGTGCTAATAAGAATGAAATGTGATATGGTGCACCATTTAGTTGCCTTCACAACTATATGGTTCTATGCCCCTCTGACAACTGAAGTAAACAAAGCACATTGCACTTTCTATTGTTTTGTAAATGTTATCAGAATTTTAGGTGTTTTTATCTTAAACCACTGCTGCACAGAACATTAGGTGACACAAAGTGGCAATTACATTTTGGGTGATATTAGAGGATTCCTTAACATGTTGCTCTATTTATTTTGAAACTGATTAATGGGAGGAAAAGTATCATGCATCAGCGCAACAAATGAAATGAATTTTATAATTGTAATTTGATGCTACATCAAATGTTTTAATTGTTTTAGATGTGCTATTGTGTCTGTACTTTTATGGCTGTTCTTTTTGATAGCTGAATAAAGATTTTGGATTTAATTGACTACGGAATTAATAAGCATTACAACTTAAGGAAAGTTCCCTAAATGTAGCTATACAGCCCAGCAAATAGGCAGATTAGGGAAAAAAGGTCACTGTTCTGAGATTTCAAATCCTGCAGTATTATACAACACAGACAGCATAGGCTATGTAAACAATTACAGCAGCATCTAACTTGAAGATGGTGATTGAATATGCTACTTACCAGTATGCATCTGTTCTTGGCATGTAGGGCTGCTAACATTCATATCTGTAGCATAGATCGCCGCCTAGTGTTGGGTCCGGATGATTGCACATTGTTGTCCTGGAAGAGTCTTCGAAGTATCACGAGATAGGTGGCTCCTCCCCTGGACTACAGTGCGCATGGGCATCGACTCCATCCCCAGATTGTTTTTAGCCATTGTGGCAAAGATGGAGTTTAACAGTGAAAGTGATGGCCATGCTAGAGATGAAATGCAAGAAAAGTCTGCAGCCGCTACGGGCGCCGGGGAGGAGGGCGGGCGATCTGAATGTTACCAGCCCTACATGCCAAGAACAGATGCATACTGGTAAGTAGCATATTCAGTTCGAGGCATGTGGGCTGCTAAATTCATATCTGTAGCATAGAATACATAGCAGTCCCTCCATTAACGGCGGCCGCCCGTGCCAGCTGCAGAAGTCTGAAAAAGTGTTTTAAGAACAGCCTGTCCTACAGCTGCCTGCTGTTTGGAATGCACATCTACACAGTAATGTTTGGTAAATGTGTGTGGTGTAGACCATGTGGCTGCCCTACAAATGTCTTCTAAAGGAATGTTACCCAGGAATGCCATGGAGGCCCCCAACTTGCGTGTGGAGTGTGCTCTGGGGGGGACCGTTAAAGTGCGCTTAGCCTTCTGATAGCAAATCTGAATACACTTAACGATCCACCTGGCTATTCCTGCTTTGGAAATGGGGTTGCCTTTATGCTGGGCTGCGAAGGCAACAAAGAGTTGCTGTGTCTTTCTAAAAGGTTGTGTTCTGTCAATGTAGTACATAAGCGCTCTTTTGACATCAAGCGTATGGAGCATCCTTTCTGCCACCGTTTCTGGGTTGGGAAAGAATGCGGGCAGTTCGATTGTTTGATTGACATGAAACTGCGACACCACCTTAGGGAGAAATTTTGGGTTAGTGCGCAGCACCACCCTGTTTGAATGAATTTGTATAAATGGCTCTTGAATGGTGAGCGCCTGTAGCTCACTAACACGTCTTAGAGACGTTATGGCAATGAGAAAAGCCACTTTCCATGTGAGGAACTGAAGATCACATGAATGCAGAGGTTCAAATGGGGGACCCATCAATCTGGTGAGCACCACATTGAGGTTCCACACAGGAGCTGGCGGGGTCCTGGGAGGGATGACTCGCTTCAGCCCTTCCAGGAATGCTTTAATGGCAGGCACCCTGAAGACAGAGAGATGCTGCCTGTTTTGGAGATAAGCCGCTATGGCGGATAAGTGTATCCGAATGGAAGCGTATGCTAGATTGCATTTGTAAAGATGCAACAGATAGCAGATGATATTAGGAATGGATGCATCGAGCGGGTTGATAGCATGCTCGGTACAGTAGATGACAAACCGCTTCCATTTTGCTGCATAGCAAGCTCTGGTAGTGGGCTTCCTTGCCTCCCGGATGATGTCCATGCATTCAGGGGGCAAATCAAGGTAGCCAAACTCTAAGACCTCAGGAGCCAGATCGCCAGATTGAGCTGCTGCGGATCCGGGTGCTGAATGTCGCCACGGTTCTGCGTTAAGAGCCGGGGTGTGAGGTGCAGTCTTTGATGCGGTACCACGGAAAGTTCGAGGAACGTGGTGTACCACGGTTGTCGCGCCCACGTTGGAGCAACTAGGATGAGCGTCAGCGAGTGTTGCTTTAGCTTTCGTGCCACCAGCGGAATGAGAGGCGCTGGGGGAAAAGCGTACGCAAATTTGCCTGACCAGTTCATCCATATCACATTACCCTGCGATAGTGGGTGAGGGAACCTGGCGGCAAAGCTTTGGCATTTTGCGTTTTCCTCCGTGGCAAACAGGTCTATCTGTGGATGACCCCACTGCTGGAAGTACGGGCGGAGTACTGATGGATGTAACTCCCACTCATGCATTTGGTGGCTGTACCTGCTGAGCAGATCCGCCATCTGATTGTCCGTGCCCCGGAGGTGTTCCGCCATGAGGAAGATGTTCCTCTGAATGGCCCACTTCCACATGCTCTGAGCAAGATGAGATAACTGTGGAGAGTGCGTACCTCCCTGCTTTTGAATGTAGTACATGGCTGTCATGTTGTCCGTCCGGATCAACACGACTTTGTTGCACAGATGTACTTTGAAGGACTTGAGTGCCATGAAGATTGCCATCAGCTCCAAGTACTTGATGTGCATCTTCCTTTGCTGCGTTGTCCATAGTCCCTGCACCGTATAGTGGAGCACATGAGCCCCCCCATCCCTGGAGAGATGCGTCCGTTGTTAGAGTAATCTGTGGCACAGGCTCCTGGAACGGTCGGCCCTTGCAAAGGTTGTGTGGATTCCACCAATGCAGAGAGCTGTATGCCCGACCCATCACCAACACTAGGTCGTTTAGCTGTCCTTGAGCCTGAGTCCACTGATGCGCTAAGCATTCTTGGAGCAGACGCATATGGAGTCTCGCGTGCGGGACTATGAAGATGCAGGAGGCCATCATGCCTATCAACTGCATGAACACTCTCGCTGGGAGTGAGTGTTGCGGTCTGAACTTTTGGATCAGCGTCAGGATATTGTCGATCCTCGCTGGGTTTGGCTGAGCTGTGGCAGCCAGAGTATTGATCATCGCGCCTAAATACTGCCGCACATGGGCCAGCTGAAGGTGTGACTTTGGGTAGTTCAGTGTAAATCCTAGACCGTGAAGGAGGTCAATGGTGTGGGACATGTCTGCGGCGCACTGCTGGGCTGACTTTGCCTGCACGAGCCAGTTGTCCAGATAAGGGTAGACATGTATACCCTGTCTCCGGAGGTGTGCCGCCACAGTCGCCAGACATTTTGTGAACACTCTGGGAGCGGTGGTCACTCCGAAGGGGAGTACCTTGAACTGGTAATGCCTGTTTTGGATGGTGAACCTGAGGTACTTTCTGTGGGATGGGTGGAGTGGTATGTGAAAGTAAGCATCCTTGAGGTCCAAGGTTGCGAGGAAGTCTCCCTGTTGTAACAAGGGAAGAACCTGCTGCAGTGTCAACATGTGGAAGTGTTCCGAAAGAATGTACTGGTTCAAGGGGCGTAGGTCTAGAATCGGTCTGAGTGAGCCGTCCTTTTTTGGGATTAAGAAGTACAGGGAATAAACCCCTGTGCCTTCCTCCTCCACTGGCACGAGCTCTATTGCGCCTTTTTGCAGCATCACCAGAACCTCCTGCTGCAATAAGTGCAAGTGCTCTGCTGACATAGGACGGTGTTTTGGGGGCATGGGTGGTGGGGTGGATGTCAGTTCTAAACAATAGCCGAACTGGATAAGTTTCCTGACCCACCTGTCTGTGGTGATGGACTTCCAGACGGGCAGGAACTGTTGGAGTCTCCCCCCGACAGGTGTTGGATGGTCGGGGGGCAGTGACAGGGAGTCACTGTTTGTTGGCGGCAGAGGAACGGGAACTGTTGTTGCCTCTGCCTCTACCCTTGGCACTGTTTCCTCTGTATCCACCTCTGCCCTGCTTGCTGTAGGAGGATTGCGCACCACCTTTATTGAATGGCGTCTGCTGCGACATGTGCCCTCTGTTAACACCTCGATTGCCTGAGCGACGAAAAGTGTTCCCTCTAAATTGTTGTGACTGGAGAGCTCCCATGGACTTTGCAGTCTCGGTATCTTTTTGGATCTTCTCCAGGGTGGTGTCCACCTCTGGGCCAAACAACCTGTCCGGATTAACGGGTTGGTTGAGGATAGTAGTTTGTATCTCTGGCTTGAATCCCGAGATGCGGAGCCATGCCTGACGCCTCAACATCACACTAGTGTTGATCGCTCTCGCTGCTGTGTCTGCAACATCTAGCGCACACTTTATAGCAGCGTTGGAGATGAGCTTCCCCTCCTGGATAAGCATTTCAGCTCCCTCTTTAAACTGGTCTGGGAGGTGTTGTAACAGCTGCTCTAGGGTGTCGTAGTGTGCCCTATCGTATCTGGCCAACAGAGCTTGCGTGTTTGAGATGCACCATATGTTGGCCGCCTGAGCTGCTACCCGCTTCCCAGATGCCTCCAGCACTTTTGACTCCTTGTCTGGGGGAGGAGCTTCACCCGTGGTTTGTGAGTTTGCCCTCTTGCGGGCATTAGAGACCACCAAGGAGTCCAAAGGCAACTGGCCCCTGATGTAGGTCGGGTCTCCAGGTGCCGGTCTGTACTTCTTCTCAATGCGTGGGTTGACAACCCGTGATCTTGTGGGTTCCTTGAAAATGTCTGCCACATTCTCAAGGACCCCTTTCAACATTGGGAGAGTCTTGACAGTTTTTTCAGCAGTAGAGAAAGTGTCAAAAAGGAAGTCCACCTCCACCGGGTCAGCATGCATTTCCACTTTATGGTTTGTAGCTGCCCTTTCAATTAAGGCATTAAATGCCGCAGAGTCCTCAGTGGGAGACGGCTTTACGTTATAGACCTGGGGATCCTGGACCGTCTGCTGGTCCCCTTGATCACCAGTATCCATCCATGAGTCCTGCTGCTCATCAGGCTCTGTATGAGCAGGAAAATTGTACTCCTTATCTTGCTCCCCTCCATCCCCATCAGAGTATGTGGGTGAAGGTGTTGCACTCCGCCCATGCTGAGGAAGAATCTGCTCCACCAGAACTGGGGTGTCTGCTGCAGGCTTTTTACGTTTCAGAGGAATGGTAAAGGACTGCAAAGGTTGTGAAGTAATCTTCCTCTTGTATAGCGTGAGTTTCCCGGTGTCGGCATCGATGAAATGCTCCGACCGTTCTTCAACCAAAGGGTGTCGATGACCCACAGTCCCAGCCGGTGGAGTTGACGTCAACACAGTGTCCTTGGGCACCGACCGCGGTGCAAAGGCCTTCGGCGCCACCTTAGGCGGCAACGTGTAGATGAGCGGTGCCGATGTGGTCTTCGGTGTGTCTGCCGGCTTCGGTGCGGAAGGAGTCTTCGGTTCCGATGCCAAAGCCTTGTCCTTAAGGCGCCTGAGGGAGTCCGAGACCTGCTTCGTAAAGGAAGCGGACGGTTTCGTCGATCCGACTGATGTCCGTGGTCCGCCCCCCGGGGAAGACCCGAGCGTGGCTGACTTGTGTTTGTCCGGTCGAGGCGCAGGAGCACTCTTGACTGGTGCGCTTCGATCACTGTCCACTACCGTAGACGTCAATGCCGATGGCTTCGGATCGATAGGTTTTCCTTTAGAGGTCACGACCCCAGACCTTGGCTCTGCGCCCTTCACCGACTTCGCGTCAACGGGCCCCTTGGTCTTCGGCGCGACAGACTGTCCCGATGTAGGCTCGGCAGTCTTCTTGGGCGTCGGCTTGTCTCCCTTGGTGGACACCGACCCGACGGGCTTCTTCGAGCTTGGCTCCTTAACCACCTTCGGCACCTTAGCCTGGTCGGCAGCTTGCGCCTGTTTGGGGGCCCCCGAAGACGACGGCGTCGGCACCGGAGCAGACGTCTTCGGTTTCGATGGCGTGTCGGCCATCTTTGTTTTCACCGGTACCGAGGGTTTCGGTTTCGGTTTCGATTTCAGTAATGGCGGCTCCGCGGAGGTGTCCGTAGCCGAGCCGGAAGGCGGGGCCGTGGATCGAGGTGTAAGGTCGTGGGTAAGGCCGCGTGGCAATCCCGTGACCTGAGCCTTTGTAAGAGTACGAACGGGGCATAGCTCGTCCTCCGAGCTATTTTCCATGGCCCCTTATGCTTCGCCATCGTCCCCTACCTTCTCGACGAGTTCTGCAATGTCGGGACTGTGGACGTCTGCTCCGTCGTCGGACTCGACCTCCACTGGGGTAGGGGAAATCTGCAGGTGACGCACTTGCTCGTCTTCCGCGGGGTCGTCAAAGATGTCCACCGGTGCTGGAGCCGATCGCTGGGCCTCAAGGCGCGGCACGCGCCGAAGCTTGATCGTCTTCTTCGATCGAAATCTGGAACAGGCCATACAGTTGGCCTCGTCGTGGTCCGGCGACAGGCACTTGTTGCACACAGGATGGACGTCAATGTGTGGGTACTTGGATCCACACACGGGACATTTCTTGAATGGACTCCGCTCCATGCCGTCGAAGTCTTGCTGCGTTGACTAGGCCCCGATCACCGAAGAGTCTCACGACCCCCGGATATCCGACTCTACGAGCTGGAAGATAGACGGGACCGAATGCGAACAATACCGACGGTGCCAATAAGGCCTTTTGGCCTTGAAAAAGTTCTGTCACGATTCCGAACAGGAGACGTCGAAATCACATCCGAACCCAATGGCGGAAAAAAACAATCTGGGGATGGAGTCGATGCCCATGCGCACTGTAGTCCAGGGGAGGAGCCACCTATCTCGTGATACTTCGAAGACTCTTCCAGGACAACAATGTGCAATCATCCGGATCCAACACTAGGCGGCGATCTATGCTACAGATATGAATTTAGCAGCCCACATACCTCGAACGATAAGGAAATGGTATTTGGAGTAAACTCAATTAAGCGTTCTTGGTATTGCATAGATTTATTCTCAACACATTTATTACTACGCAATCCAAAACACCCTTCTAATACCAGCATGTGTATCACTACTAAAGACTTATGGCAATGGAGCTTTGTATAGATCGGAGCTGGAAAAGCTATTTCAGGCCCGGGGCGATCCCCCGGGAGGGGCAGAGTCATGAACTCTGGTTTTGAGAACCTGTAGATCTGTCCTCACTCCCTCCAGCCTCTAGGTGAAGCAGCAAGGACTGTGAGACTGCAGATGCACTTCAGTTATACAGAGCCACATTCAGTCACCCTCCCAAAACGGACCCAAGCAGTCCTTTGATCAACGGGTTTCACTGGCCAGGTGCAGTACTAATGAGCCACATTTTTAAACAAACATTTGCAATGCAACAGGTCTTGCATTTGCGAGAGTTTGAGCTATTGGCATTGTAAATAACAATGCTTTTTATTTATGTTTTGAAAACCTGCAAACAGTGAGTAAACACACTTTGCACTTGTAGTCCTTGCTTATGAGAAGCAAGGCTGGCAGTAAAAGAGACGCAGTTAATGACAGCCTTGCTTCTCGTAAGCAACGTTTATAAGTACATTGTGTGTGTTTAGGCATCGCTTGCAGGTTTTCAAAACACATTAATAAAAGGCATTGTCAATTACAATGCCAATAATTCAAATTCTCGCAAATGGGATACCTATTACATTGCAAATACTTGTTTTTTTATTTGACACAAACATCCTTACTGCGGTACAAGAACCTTACACTATGCTACTCTTGGCTGAACTGATGGCATTCCGATAGCAATTAGAACGAAATAGTGCTCAACTGGATTCGGTCAGCATTCCACAGAGCTGGAAGTATAAAGGCAAGGTGGTCAATGGCTATTCAGATTTGAATGGCTAAAACTGGCATAACACATCGAGATAAAAACATTTTAAAAAACAAGTCTAGCAACCAATAACAAAGAAAACAAACTTTGGCTGCAATTAAGCAAATTTTTACTTGTATAGTGACAATTAAACAGATGCCACACCTCTTCCGCAGGCAGTTACGGCTGGGTGGGTCACAGGAGAGCACGGGTGGAGGGTGAAAAGAAAGACAACACAAACAACAGGAGGAGTGCGGGAAGAAAGGCAACACGGACAACAGGAGAGGGCAGGAACAAAGACAACGGGAGGGGCAGGAAGAAAGGCAATACAGACAATTGGAGGGGCGGGAAGAAAGGGAATACAGACAATGGGAGGTGCGGGAAGAAAGACAACACAAACTATGGCAGGAGGTGGGTGAGAGCAAAGTGAACAACGACAACTTGAGGGAGGCGGGAACAAAGTTAATACGGGGAAATGGAGGGGGCGGGAACAAAGTTAACAACACATGGGGAGGGGGCAGGAGTAAAGTTAACAAGACAATGGAATGGGGCGGGAGCAAAGTGAACACAGACAATGGGAGGGGGCGGGAGCAAAGTGAACACAGACAATGGGATTGGGGTGGGAGCAAAGTGAACACGGACAATGGGAGGGGGCGGGAGCAAAGAGAACACCGACAACCGAAGGGGTGGCAGGAGCAAAGTGAACATGGACAATGGGGGTGGGAGCGAAGTAAACACAGACAACGGGTGTGGGGCAAGAGCAAAGTGAACACCGACAACTGAATGTGGTGGGAGCAAAGTGAACACAGACAACAGGAGGGGTGGGAGGAAAACGAACATGGACAATTGGAGGGGGGGTGGAAAGAAAGACGACAGACAACGGGAGGGGGCAGGAAGAAAGACAACACGTACAAGAGGAGGGGGAAGCAGGAACGAAGGCAACACGGACAAGGGGTGGGAAGAAAGGGAATACGGACAACGGGGAAACGAAGGGAATACGGACAACAGGAGGGGGGAAGAAAGATAGCACAAACTACAGCGGGAGATGGGCGGGAGCAAAGTGAACAATGACAATTAGAGGGAGGCGAGAGCAAAGTGAACACGACATTGGGAGGGGCGCAGGAATAAAGTTAACACGACAATGGGAGGGGGTGGGAGCAATGTGAACACGGACAACAGAAGTGGGCGGGAGCAAAGAGAACACGGACAACAGGAGGGGGCAGGACCAAAGAGAACACGAACAACAGGAGGGGCGATAGTAAAGTGAACATGGACAGCTGGAGGGTGTGGGAGCAAAGTGAACATGGGGTGGTGGGAGGATAATGAACACGGTCAATGGGAGGTGGGCGGGAGCAAAGTTAACATGGTTAACGGGAGGAGGGGTGGGAGCAAAGTTAACATGGTTAACAGCAGGGGGGGTGGGAGCAAAGTTAACATGGTTAACGGGAGGGGGTGGGAGCAAAGTTAACATGGTTAACGGGAGGGGGGTGGGAGCAAAGTGAACATGGTTAATGGGAGGGGCTGGGAACACGGTGAACAGGGACAAAGGGAGGGGGTGGGAGCAAAGTGAAACACAAACAAGAAAGTTACAAAACAAGCCGAGGCAAAAGAAAAAGTAGTGCACATACCAAAACATATGGCCAATATTGAAAGAATACATGTTGTAGGGGCAGTCTGCAGGGCGGGAACAAAACAGCCACAAGACGTTACACATGTTCTCTAGTCATGAACGAAAACTTTGGAATTGAGAAAGGTGAACCCACAACCAATGAAAAGCAGTGGACATGTGATGGGTGAGTTCAAACTCCACAGAGGGCCTACAGCATGCCTTGCAGAGCAGCGCATGTGCACTGCCTTTAGACTCGACCTAAAAAATGAGGTCATGACAGATCTGGTGCACACTTATATCACAACAGCATGCATGCAGAGCAGTGACAGCTTAGTGCCTTTCTCTTCTGTTGCCAAAGCTTTATGCCACAGTCTGTGAAGCACCACCTATTGCCACTGGTTCGCAAGCATGGGCATTGCCATCTATGGCATACTATCCACAAGAATGAGTGACCGATGGACAGACATGAGCTATTTTTCAAGTTAATTGAATCAAAGCATTTCCAGTTCATTTATCACCCCGTACAGCTCCCACATACAATCTTGAGAGGGGGTAATGCTGCAGTGACTGCGTAATTAAGCCACAAAAATTGCCATGATGGTTTAGAGTGGCAATGTTATGAAAACATTGAAAAATGAGGACATTCTGAAGAAAACGTGCAGACCATAAATATGGGAGAGTGAAGTGCAAGACAGTATGCATTTTCCCCAACTGTCCTCCACTTCTGAATAGTATCACAAAGAAACTTCTATTTTACTGGCACTTGTTCGCCTCTCATTGACAGGAAACTCTCAGAAATGTTTTGATTGCCACTAATTTCCTTAAAATAATAGATTAAAGGATGACACTCTTAATAAATAACGTTAACCACGTAGGTAGAGATAAACTAGTAAAGGTAACTATTAAAAAGGTAATTCTGAAAGTGGGTTCTGTGTTTTTTGTGGGGGATAAGGCAGATGTTCTATCACTCACTTATTTTATGTATTTCATGTGTCTAAAATACTAATTTCCATTAAGGCTCTGAACATATAAAATACCTACGTGTTTGGTTACCTTGAGATACTAGAACTGCTATTAAAATTAATCTTATTTCCGGTAAAAATAAACTCAACTCTTGAATAAATGTTTGGTCACATTATATCTGTTTTGGTGCAGAACACTCCACTGAATTAAAATGATAATAGACCAAATACTTTGTATTTATTATCAAAGTGGCCTTTTAAAAGTACAGCCTATTTTTCAATATTTTAAACTCTGTTTTGGCAAGATTAGCACAGAATAAAAAACAATTGTCTTTGAATAAGATAAGTTAAAAAAAAAAAACAAGGAGATGGGAGAAGTTATGTTTTCTGGGTTAAGCTGCATCATTCTTCCTTTGATATTAGACCAGCTTCTTGCTTTGTGAGTTCTTACCAAGATAGAATTATGTCAAGATAGGTTAGTCTGGAAAATGCATTATTGGATTTTTTTTAAATGTATTGTTACATAAGAATAGTTGGACTAAGTTAAAGGAACTTCCATTAGGAATTTAAAGAAGATTTTTTTCTGACTAAAGTATCTGTTTGGGGCAACCTTACTTCTTCCATGGTCAGGCAGATTAAGCAAATAAAAATAAATAATTACATTTTTAGAAAGACTGGAATGACCAAGGCCTTTTGGGATTTCTGAATTAATTAAGGATAATAATATTGTTCCACTCAGTGAAATACAAATTCTTTTGACCTACATAAACAATGCTTTTCCATAATAT
Organism: Lissotriton helveticus; assembly: GCF_964261635.1. Lineage (NCBI taxonomy): Eukaryota > Metazoa > Chordata > Amphibia > Caudata > Salamandridae > Lissotriton > Lissotriton helveticus. The sequence continues at coordinate 807,403,969 of NC_136057.1, read as the reverse complement.
TTCAAATTAAAAACTATTACAACAAACACAATTTCCTCTAGCTAATGTTCTCACCAAACATTTCTGTTTATCTTCACAAATTAAATTATTCAATCTGGGCACAAAGTATACCTAAAACGTCCTTCATGTACATATAATTGTCCATCTCAAAAGAATACATTGCTGCAAGATTTGTTTGATGTTTTGTCTTCTGGCAAGTGGGGGAATATATATACGTAGAGTCATAAAACCTATAAATTCAACACTTTTACAAAATCTTATTTTTTTTAAATTTCTAATTGATTGTTAATTACCCCAGTCAAATTATATTGGATTGCTCATACAGGTGATGAATTATGTTGGTCAAGATGTGGAAAAGGTGGAACTATGTCAAACCTTCTTTTCCTGCCTCTAACGTGGCCAAATATCATTTTGGATTCCCTTGGCCTACTGGACAATACTAAAAATATTAATACATTTAAACTTCTTGATTTTCTTATATTTCTAAGGTTTTTAAACAAATCACCTCGTGTTAGAAAGACTATTCATTGTCATCATAGTTATCTTTCTGAAATGGTAAGCATGCAGATAAGAGAAAGGAAATGGCACAATCTTTTATATAAAATTGACCTATCGTGCTTTGCTGCAGAACTGTGTTTGAGTTCCAGTGAGCAGTGGGTGTAGAGCTGGTCAAGTTTAATTAATCATATTACAACACAATACAGTTGAGGGTTCCGAGGCCCTAAAATTCTGGGATTTGACTTTGATAGGAAAGAGTGTTGTAGCCTGCATTCAATGAATGGCCACAGGGTGGTATTCTGCAACTTAAAAGTTTCCTCCACATGATCTGCAGCACTCGCTGCCATTGCCTGCCTCAGTTGAAGCATACAGCAGTAGGCATCAATTTCACAGTTTTGATTCTCGGTTTCATAATTGCATTTAACAATTTAGAGCTATTTTAAGCTACTATGCAACATAACTGTACGGCGGTCACACATGAACATGTATCCAACTATTGAATGCACACCTAGGGATCCTTGGAGCCCCTAATCTTTACAGTTAACATAAACCATGACCTCAGAACATGAGATTTCAACACACTCTTGGCGAGCAGCCAGGCCCAACTGTGGATTGCAGATGGCAAGAGACAGGCAGGAATGGAGGAGCGTTAGGCCTTGGCATCGGCAATCGCCAAAAGCACCGGATTACACCCCTTATCAGAGTGGATATCCACCTCCAGCAGCAGAGGACTGGGCCGAAGTGACTGCATCAATCGGCCACAGAAGACCCGGAAGAACACAGGCACAATGACTTGACATTTCGAACTACAAGTCAAGTTATTTGTAAAACACCTGCCTTTTTCGACAAAGGTATGCTCAAAATGTATACAAAACACATGAGTACATATTTCTGCTCTGACTGCTTTCTTCGGTGTCTCTGAACCCAAAGCTTATGGCATTGTAATGTAATGTGTTTGTGAGGAAACACGTTGTTTTTATGTTGTTGACTTAATGCCAACATTTTTAAACAAACCAGCTAAAACAAGGTTATATGATTTTACCACGATTACAAGTTCCACGCATGGCATTACCACGCGAATTTTAGTTCGAAAGTGGCTTTACCACGCAGCTTTTCAGAACGCCGGTTTTTACATCGCCAAATTAAACAAGCATTGGAAATGCAATAGGTCTCGCATTAGGAAAGTTTGACTTTTTTTATTTATGTGTTGGTTTTGAAAAATAGCAAAATTAATAGCTTTGTCAGTTACAATGTCAATAGTTTTAACTTTCGCAAATGTGACACCTATAGCATTTGTAATGCAATGTGTGTTGGATTTACGTGACTTAGATGCATTGATATTACAAATAACAATGGCTTTTAATTTTGTGAATAATTATTACTTAAATAAAATGTATTGTAATTTATAATGGCAATAGCTTAAACGTTTGTAAATATCTTTTGTGAAGATTATGTTCAGTGTATTTTATTGTGACGAAAATCCAAGAACCTTGCATTTGCACCTCCACACACACAGAGCGACATACACACACACACACACATATAGATGTGGTGGTGGTGGATCTGGGGGATATGGTGGTGGTGGATGTGGTGGTGGTGGTGATGGTGGATGTGGTGGTGATGGGGGTGGATGCGGTGGTGTTGGTGGTGGATGTGGGGGTGGATGTGGTGGTGGTGGTTGTGGTGGTGGTGGATGTGGTGGATGTGGTGATGGTGGATGTGGTGATGGTGGATGTGGTGGTGGAAATGATGGTGGTGGGTGTGGTGGATGTGGTGGTGGTGGATGTGGTGGTGGTGGATGCGGTGGTGGATGAGGTGGTGGATGTGGTGGATGGGGTGGTGGTGGATGCGGTGGTGGTGGATGTGGTGGTGGTGGATGTGGTGGTGGTGGATGTGGTGGTGGTGGATGTGGTGGATGTGGTGGTGGAGGTGGTGGTGGATGCAGTGGTGGATGTGGTGGTGGATGCGGTGGATGTGGTGGTGGACGTGATGGTGGGTGTGGTGGTGGGTGTGGTGGTGGATGTGGTAGGTGTGGTGGATGTGGTGGTGGATGCAGTGGTGGTGCATGTGGTGGATGCGGTGGTGGTGCATGTGGTGGATGTGGCGGTGGATGTCATGGTGGATGTCGAGGTGATAGTGGATGTGGTGGTGGATGTGGTGGTGGATGTGGTGTGGATGCGGTGGTGGATGTGGTGGATGTGGTGGATGCGGTGGTGGTGGTGGATGCGGTGGTGGTGAAAGTGGTGGTGGATGTGTTGGAGGATGTGGTGGAGGATGTGGTGGTGGATGATGTGGTGGTTGTGGATGTGGTGGTGGTGGATGTGGTGGTGGTGGATGTGGTGGTGGTGGATGTGGTGGTGGTGGATGTGGTGGTGGTGGATGCGGTGGTGGATGCGGTGGTGGATGCGGTGGTGGATGCGGTGGTGGATGCGGTGGTGCATGTGGTGGTGCATGTGGTGGTGGTGCATGTGGTGGTGGTGGATGTGGTGGTGCATGTGGTGGTGGTGGATGTGGTGGTGGTGCATGTGGTGGATGTGGTGGTGGTGGATGCGGTGGTGCATGTGGTGGATGTGGTGGTGGTGGATGTGGTGGTGGATGTGGCGGTGGATGTCATGGTGGATGTGGAGGTGATGGTGGAGGTGGATGTGGATGTGGTGGTGGTGGTGGTGGATGCGATGGTGGTGGTGGATGCGGTGGTGGTGGTGGATGCGGTGGTGGTGGTGGATGGGGTGGTGGTGGTGGATGGGGTGGTGGTGGATGTGGTGGTGGTGGTGGTGGTGGTGGTGGATGGGGATGTGGTGGTGGATGGGGATGTGGTGGTGGATGTGGTGGTGGATGTGGTGGTGGATGTGGTGGTGGATGTGGTGGTGGATGTGGTGGTGGATGTGGTGGTGGATGTGGATGTGGTGGTGGATGTGGATGTGGTGGTGGATGTGGATGTGGTGGTGGATGTGGTGGTGGATGCGGTGGTGGTGGATGTGGTGGTGGATGCGGTGGATGTGGTGGTGGACGTGGTGGTGGGTGTGGTGGTGGATGTGGTAGGTGTGGTGGATGTGGTGGTGGATGCAGTGGTGGTGCATGTGGTGGATGCGGTGGTGGTGCATGTGGTGGATGTGGCGGTGGATGTCATGGTGGATGTCGAGGTGATAGTGGATGTGGTGGTGGATGTGGTGGTGGATGTGGTGGTGGATGTGGTGGTGGATGTGGTGGTGGATGTGGTGGTGGTGGATGTGGTGGTGGTGGATGTGGTGGTGGTGGATGTGGTGGTGGTGGATGTGGTGGTGGTGGATGTGGTGGTGGTGGATGCGGTGGTGGTGGATGCGGTGGTGGATGCGGTGGTGGATGCGGTGGTGGATGCGGTGGTGGATGTGGTGGTGGATGCGGTGGTGGATGCGGTGGTGGATGCGGTGGTGGATGTGGTGGTGGTGGATGCGGTGGTGCATGTGGTGGATGTGGTGGTGGTGGATGTGGTGGTGGATGAGGTGGTGCATGTGGTGGATGTGGTGGTGGTGGATGTGGTGGTGGATGTGGCGTTCGATGTCATGGTGGATGTGGAGGTGATGGTGGATGTGGAGGTGGATGTGGAGGTGGAGGTGGTGGTGATGTTGGATGTGGTGGTGGATGCGGTGGATGTGGTGGTGGTGGATGCGGTGGATGTGGTGTGGTGGATGCGGTGGTGGTGGTGGATGGGGTGGTGGTGGTGGATGGGGTGGTGGTGGTGGGTGTAGTGGATGTGGTGGTGGTGGGTGTGGTGGATGTGGTGGTGGATGTGGCGGTGGATGTGGTGGTGGATGTGGTGGTGGTGGATGTGGTGGTGGTGGGTGTGGTGGTGGTGGATGTGGTGGTGGATGTGGTGGTGGATGTGGTGGTGATGGTGGATGTGATGGTGGATGTGGTGGTGGATGTGGTGGTGGATGCGGTGGTGGTGGATGCGGTGGTGGTGGATGCGGTGGTGGTGGTGGATGGGGTGGTGGTGGTGGTGGATGTAGTGGTGGTGGGTGTGGTGGTGGGTGTGGTGGATGTGGTGGTGGATGTGGTGGTGGATGTGGTGGTGGATGTGGTGGTGGATGTGGTGGTGGATGTGGTGGTGGATGTGGTGGTGGATGCGGTGGTAACCACCGGCTCAAATTATGCCCCTCTCCAGGTGCCTGCGTTACGCCCCTGGGTTAACAGAACCCCAAAAGCCTGGAGTGTAGACACAAAAAACACTCAAATAAGTTGTAAAAGAAGAGACACACGGTAAACAGCGTAAATTCGTAAAGGCGAGGACGGGGCAGTAAAGGCAGCGTAGGCAGAAAAAAAAAGAGAGATGGGGGGGGGGGGGGCAGAGTGTGAAGGGAGCATGGGGCCGAGAGAAGGAGTGGGTAAGGGAGGAGAAGGTGTTGGAAGGGAAGAAGTAACAGGGAGAGAAGAGCCGATGAAGAGGGGAGAGCATGTGTGTTAGGGGGAGTGTAAGAGGTAAAGCATGTGGGAGATACCTTGGAGGGTAGGACATTGTTAAAGGGTGAGGAAGGTGGGAGGAAGCAAGCGAGTACGATGGATGGAAGGCTTGGGCTGTGTGTGAGGGGGTCGTCGAATGACAAGTCAGGGAGATGAGGCAGAGGGAGGAGATGGGAAGGGAAAGCCGGAAAGATGGGACTAAACAGGTATAAATGTGAGAGGACGAAGAGGAGTCCGACAGGTGAAGGAGCAGGGAAAGCGAGTGAAAGTGTGGAGAGCCTGCGTGAGAGGGTGTAGTGTTAGAGAGTAGGGAAGAGTAGAAGTGCAGACGTGGAGAGTTGAGGCGTGGGGGGTAGCAGTTTGTGGTACAGAGCAATTTGCGCAGTTAGTTAAGAATTAACAAGCTCTTGGCACTGCTGTGGGGGGCATGGCGGGAGCGCATTGCTCCAAATGGTGGGTTGTGACGTGGCTGTTGTTGTGCTGAAACAGTTTCACCGACCAGAGACTTGGAGACCAGAGTTCGAGCATAGGCGTTGGCTCAACGTTAATCTCCTAAACTACTAATTTAAATACACAAATCACGGGAATCGACTAATTAAATAAAAAATAAAAAAATAACAGCGATCTCGAAGTGTTGGGGTTAGGGGGAGACGAAGTAAACAAGCATTGGCCGTGAAAGAGACAGGCCTTGAAAGTGCGGCCTTGAGACGTGGTAAAAGCTTGCGAGAATGAGAACAAAACAAGGAGAGCGAGGGATAGAGAGGAGGCGGGGCGGGGAGCAGAGCCGGGGAAGTACATGCGAGTCATGGCCTGCGGCCGTGAATAAGTGACGGCTCAGGATCGGGGCCGGAGTGGTGCCGAAGGGTGTGAAGGAGGGGGGTGGGCGGGGAGCGTAGGGATGGCTCAGGCTTGGGCCGAAGTAATGACAAAGGGTGTGAAGGATGGGGGTGGGTGGGGAGCGTAGGGACGGCTCAGAGGCCTGAGGCAGAGCGCACCATATGGAGAGGGAGGGGGGTGGCAGTGGGATGGTGATTGATGGGTGGGGCAGTGCTGGGGAAGCCTTTGATGTGGCCTGGCGGCCGTGGAGAAAGTGCCCTGAAGAAATGCGACACGGCAGACAGGGGAGGGGGCGGAGCGGGGGTGTGGGAGGAGTGCGGCTGAGGGAAAAGACATGCAAGGCAGGCGGCTGGGGGCATGTGCACGCGCTTTTAATGTCAATGCGCATGCGCATTGAGCTTGAATTTCACGGGCACTGCAAGGAATCGCCACGATTCCTTGCAAGTTGGTTAAAGACTGTTTAAGCCCCAATAGTCTCGCAAGCTCGATGCGCATGCGCATCGACAGGCGAGACCTAAAAAACCGCTACGAAACTTCTAACGTCCCTTAGGCACATATGTCATTGTAATCTTCATAACGACAGTGATAGGCTAAATACAATGTTTCTAACTGCATAACAACCCAATCGTTTGATTTTTTTAACAATCTTAAATTTCAAATTACCTTACAATTATACATTTTTTTAATTTAATGTGCGCTTAAATATATATATATTTTTAATAAAGATTATATTCTTACCTGTCACCTGCTCGCCTTTCCCCAGCAGCCCTTACTTCCATCCACCATAGAAACAAGCATCAAAAAAAAGGACTGCTATTTTTACGTACACGGCACGTCTTTGGGGGAGGCTGTTTCTTTTTACTTAAGAGGTACTGAAGAGCGTTTTTTTATTAAAGTAACCCGCTCCTTGGTTTTTATTTTTTTGGGGGGGGAGACCCCCTCCATCCCCCCCTCATTAGCCCCCCCAACCCCCCTAGCCCCCCCCCAAGCCCACGCAGATCGTACAGGCAGAACGACAGGAAGGAATACCACTCGCGTGGTAAAGACGGTCGTTGAAGGCACCCGCGTTCAAAAGACGTTTGGGTGGTAAGTGACTCGTGGTAAACGTTATGCGTGGTAATTCCTTTGTAGTAAATGATGTTTCCCCTAAAACAAATGTAGTGTTCAAGCAGCAGTCATGAACAAACTCAGTGAGACTTCTTAGCACGCTGTAAACTTTTTACGTTCACGAGCATGAGTTGTGGGCATAATGTTATCACTTGAAAGTGACTGGCAGCGAGGGAAGATGGCAAGCAGTCCCTTCAGGTACACATCTCCACTGAATCTCATAGGACAGTGCCTTCTATTCTTGGCATGGATGTCCTTCCGAGAGCCCTGAAAAGGTAGTGCTGTTGCACTGCAAAATAGTGATCTAGCTTTAGACACGAGTGAAAGCAAAACAATTGCTCACCATTGAGAGATTTGCAATTCAAATCACCCCCAACATAAGAACGTCGTTATTCAAAAGAGAGTAAAACATCATTACAATATCCATGATTGAAAAGGGGTCGGATTTGGAGACACATCTTTATGTACTGAAACACTTGGTGAGTGCTGGGTATTGCATGAATTTAGCTGGTGTGCCACCATACACTTATCTACAAGCCATGTCTTGGGTACGGATGCATGCCACTCAAAGGAAATAATGATTAACTGCCAGTGTATGAGGACAATTCAATGCCACGCACAGTGACAGTTTTTTAATGTTTAATTAGAACCTCTAAACATGCTGCTTAGAGATTGAGGTACTAAACTACACAAATACGTGATGACCACAACTATATTTAAAACCGTCATTGAACAAATACATCACTTTCAGGCCTGCCAAGTTTCATGCATCAAATGTGACTAACGCATTTCTGTGTGGTGCTCCGCATCACCGCACTGAAATGCATTGTCACGCATTTTAATTCCACTGAGACTCTGCTGAACTAGCAACGCTGTAGTAAGACCATGCCAGGCTGCTAGCTCGCGTGCCTGTGACCTGCACCAGCTCTGTGCTGCTCCTGAGACTTGCCGGCGGGGCGCTGCCACCAGCACAGGATTTAACTATTATACACTGCTGCGACTATGTATCTTAATAGGCTGCAGGTTTGAATTCCCACCCGCTGAGCGACTGAGTCACTCACTAGAGAAAAGAAAGTGCTCACTGGCTGTGGCGCCGCGGGCGGGGGGGATGTGTCTGATCTCATCAAGTACTGGTCCTGAGAGGAAGTGAGGTTGGGGATTCAGGAAGCAGGGACTGGAGGCATGCTGCATGCTCACCGCTGGCGGGCAGTCTCACTGTGTCCTGTCCGTGTCCCGGCAACACTTCAGCAAACACAATGGCGATGTCAGCCCTGCTCCTTGCATACCGCATTCATTATGCCTGGATACCACAGTTATGTTAAAATAATCCTGCAACGTGAACAAAGGGAGCCGATGGTCCAAGGCGCTGGTGTCTTGAGTGAGCCGGTCACGGTGTCAAAGCACAAGTGCACACAGCAGTGCAAGCAGAGTTGCCGAGCCAGGCCCAGACTCGTGGCCGGGCCGACGCTTGCCACTGGAGCAGTTGCCGCGGCCACACTGAGGCTGCAAAACCGTAAGTTACTGATTTCACTTACATTTACCTAACCATAGCGCCACAGCGCGCAGCTACCATAACGCCGATAACTCACCGCACGGCCTGAGTTGCGGAGACAGCTAAGAGCCCGATGTTCAAATTGGATTGGAATGACCTTGTGACCTGCAGCCCGCCAGCGCGATCCGTCACCGCGGGGCAGGGCAGCAGGCAGTGATGCACTCCCCATCTAGGCCAACAACATATCCTGTTCCTAGAAGCAAAAGAGACTGAGGGAGTCAGGTTTTCTGTGTAGTCTTCCTTCACTTGGACCAATTTCCCCCTTGAAATAAAATCTTCTGTGAATAACTATGGATTCAGAAAAAAAACTCGGAAAACTTGGTGGTTCAGAAGAGCTTATGTATAAATAACCAGGACAACAGCAGTGGATTCCTCTACCCCAGCGCAGAGACCTTTTTGGTGGCAAGTGATCTTTAACATAACATAACAGGTTCACTAAATGGACGTGCAATATAAAAAATAAATAAATAAATAAACACGCAATAATTCAAAACCGTGAGTCACTCGAAACACTACAGCGGGCCTGAGAACCCCTTGTATAAAACGGGGTTATTAACGTGGCTGCCAGGCAAAAAAACTTCTTGGCGCGATCTCCCGAGCCACTGTGGGCAGCACATAGATTCCTAGAGAATTGGCCTGAGATATCTCCTTCGAGGACCAAGTTAGCACCAGAGGTCCAGGCAGCCCTAATCAGTGCAGACAGTGCCAGCGTGCAGTGACCACACTGGTGCCCGTCAACTTTCAGCAAGGCCAAGGTCACTTAGTTTAAGTCAAGAGCCTGGTTTATATTAGTAGCTCTGGGACTGCACTCACAGCCTACTAGTAGATCTGGTGCTGCAGGGCTGGGCAGCAGGCAGTGTGCTCCAGCTGGGGCGGACACCGCTCAGCAGTGCTGGTAGGGTAATCACTTTTATTAGGGTTGAACAATCAGTAGTATAGTCAATGCTAATAAAGTGTCCTGGTTGGCTGTAATGTGTGCCTCATACTCCTTATTTCTGGTGCTTCGCAGCAGTTTTAAGATCTTGTCTCATTGCTCCAATGGGTATATTTTCTGATATTTATGTTTCCCTCATCGCTTGATTTTGCTCGTGACAAAGTGTCACTCATAGACATTGAAATATCACTCATAATTACAGTAAAATTATGAAAATGTCACATCGCAATCTGAAACCTTGGCAGCTATGCACTTTACAGCGTGGATGGAAAAAGAAACATCAGGAAAAAGAGATGATACTGATCTCTCTCAATCCAATAATAAAACAAACCCAGAACTTAATAAATGCACGGAATGGCATTTTCAGGGGGTGTTACACCTTGAATCAATCAGCTGACGATTGGTGTGTGCGTTTAGAAGCATTGTTTCCATTTACCTGGTGCACATAACTCCAAGCCCAAGCTCTGCCTGTTCACTTAAGGCCCAAGCCCCTATTTAAACTCATTATTACTAACTCTGATGCCTGATAGTTTATTTCCATAACTGTCTTAGCAATAGAATAAATAAAACAAAAGCATTTTACTTGTAACAAAGGTAATAATAATAAATTATTTTTAAGTGACGCTTACGATCAAGTATCTAAGCGCTGCAAATGTCTGAGGTGAGGTCTTTTCAACATTCCACACTTTCTCCCTCTTTGCCCACTCTTTCATACTCAAGAGGAAACAGTACTAATGTAGAACCCCCAGCCGCAAGCATCTGTCCTGAGGGTTTCTATGCACACCGTGCGTAAGTCCTACCTAAACAGTAGAAAATACATTTCAGTGAAGTAAAAACTAGTGGCATGATCAAACAAAAAGGAGCTTTCATTTCAGAAAAAAAACATAACTGTAGAAGCTATTCAGGGATGGAAACCGGGTGGGTGGGTGGGTGAGAAGGGCGGACAGAGGCCAGGAATATGCAAGTTCAGCTTTAGAAGTGAGAAGCACATATTTGAATTAGAGCTAAATTCCACATCACTGGACTGACAACGCTTCAAGAATACAAATTCCCACCCATTCTCGCTCTCGCTGCAGGTACACTGACATTCACCATTGTAAACACCGCTTACAAGACATGAGCTGTCTGCGTTCAGAAGCCTCCCCCCTCTTCGCTCACAGAGCTGTCAAGTGCTGCAGACAAGTGTTTCTGACAAAAACAGGAAGTTGAATTGAGTCCATACAAAATACCGAAACAGGCAGACACTTCAAAAGGCAGCCCAAAGAGTTGAAGAAATGTAGTTCGCTTCTATGTATACAGGAAAAGGATAAGCCAATAACACAGTTATAAAACTGGCCTTAGAAAGCCTTTGAAATATTTAAAATATTTATTTATTATTTAACAAAAACCTTCTCCGAGATCTTTTCTTTGTATTACAGGGTATCTACCGAGCCCACTAAAAAGTATGCATGTGAAAAGGGGGGGCCCTCGGCCCCCCCGCACGCATGGCGGCGCGGCGACCGTCGCCCCCACTCTCTCCTTTGTCGCCATTCGGCGGTGGGGGCGTGCCCTGGGGGGCGCGGCCCACCGCCGATTGGCTGGCGGCCTCCCTGACCCGGATCCTGGGAAGTGGGTCCGGGTCAGGGGGGGCGGGCGATAGGAGGGGCCACCTCGGCCAGGTGGCCCCCTTGTCCCTGGACGCTCCCTCGCCGTAACGGTGTGCCCCGCGCTCGGGGCTTCTTTGTTTATTAACTATTTGCCTTTTATTTTTCAGGAACTCGACCACAGGCGGGAGAGAGCGGTATTCTGGGATCCTTGGCGGATCGAGACTCAGCGCCGGAGCTTTTGACCTTGTGCTCTTTGTTGCAGGCTTTCGACGTCCGGGGCCGCGCTGAGCCAGCCCCCGCCGCATCGTTCGATCGCGGGAGCTGAGTGTCGGGCGCATTGATTATTTCACTGTCCAGGTTCCTACGCACGAAAGGAGGATGTCCCTTGGCGGTCGTGGACCCACAAATAGACGAGGAATGGCGAAACGGCGGTGCTCCACGGGGGCAGGATTTCGGGCGGCCGATGGCTCGCGGAGCAAGTGCGCCTTGGACACAAGTTAAGTGGAGGGAAGGGAAGGGTGTGTCAGGAGCACACGGGCAAACATATGTAATAATGGGAAAGGGTTGGCTTCTGTGGAAGGCGTGATATGCCCAAGTGAATTTTCAGTAGCTGAAGTTCTCCAGGGACCTTTGGATGTGGTTATGAGGAAAACTTTTATATAAATGAATCATGGGATTCTAGATTTATTGTTACCGATGGTTCCTGCAGGTATTCTAACTCGTTTCAAATCGCCTAGTGCTGCGACTGGGCCAGAAAAATATAGATGTGAGTCAGACAGACGGCTCCATATTTTGTGCAGGCCGTAGAAGCATGTGTGACAAATGTTCTTGCTTTCAAGTGCACTGGCTTTTTGAGTTTCTTTCCAGTATTCATTTTACGTATAAAAATAGATCTTCATTTAAGAGTTGAGGGTAATGCAGCTCAGATCTAAAATTTACTGGAATATTGTGTTAAAGTATTCGACATTTTTACCATTCTGCTCTATGCTAATACTGAAGATAATTACAATGGCACCACGAATAATTACCGTCACTGTTATCAGCAGCTACATAGCATTGCAAACTAGCTCTGTTGTGGTGCTCCGTGATGCCGAGGGTAGGCCTGTCCTTCCAGTACAGATTCTGAGTGTTTGTTCCCCAGCTGCTTACCTCTAGCCTGTTCAGCTCAGATCTAAAATTTACTGGAATATTGTGTTAAAGTATTCGACATTTTTACTATTCTGCTCTATGCTAATACTGAAGATAATTACAATGGCACCACGAATAATTACCGTCACTGTTATCAGCAGCTACATAGCATTGCAAACTAGCTCTGTTGTGGTGCTCCGTGATGCCGAGGATAGGCCTGTCCTTCCAGTACAGATGCTGAGTGTTTGTTCCCCAGCTGCTTACCTCTAGCCTGTTCGTCACAGCAGTTTTGCAGATGTATCTGCTCAGTCGCCTTCTTGCTTTGCAAATGAATATATAATGCTACTTTCTTGAAGTGCTAATAGCGGGCGCAAGGCAAGATGCTGCTATTTTAACTTGCGCACACCAGCTGCGAGCAGTAGAGATACCAAGTACCGGTGCTGTTTCCTGGGGAGTACTGATCCGATCGCCTTTTATTAAACCCTTTTCCTTCTCAATGATTACCTCACCTCAAAGCAGTCTAACTTGCATCTGGGAGATTAATAACATTTCGAGCTAAACTTATTTTGGGAAATGTTTAAATACAAACTGTGTTCGGGTACAACCTCCTGGCCTTTGGTACATGACTGCCAAAGCAACTGAAGTGTGAATAAAGAGAGCTGAGTGAACTGCATTTACAACCGTGCATTTTGGGAGGAATTTTACAGCATATTGAGTGTGTGTTTCTCACCTGTGAAATAGTATTGCTCCAGTTCTACTTCATCTTCCGTAACTAAAGGTCCTACTTTTTACTTTATGGTGCGTGTGCTAACTGCTGAATCATACATGACCTGGCTGGCAATTCTGGAAAATTCCTGCCGGGCTGCACATTTGGGCGCAAGTTTCACGCCTGGATGGTCTGCCACGACCCATCCATGTAAGCCCTCCGTTATAGTGTGGGATAGAGACCGATCTTAACATAGAGTGTAATTTTAGTTGTAATACCCTTCATTCTCCAACTGAGGCGTTAAAGCGCTTTCAGGGAGCTGGGATCACGCTGCATCACACTTTGGGACCAGTATTAATGCACCGTGCCAAGAACGCACCCGCATTATTACAACGCGCGCAGTGTGATATTCTTGGAATTTTTCATGCCATAGATTGAGGAGATGGTATTGTTGACCATATAACGGAGAGGTTATTTCTACTGGATCATAGTACTAGATTGTGTGGTTTTGAATGATGTGCCAAGCCGACTTGTAACGCGCAAACAAACATCATCATAGATATGAGCCACATCACCTGGTCAACTTATGCCAACCTGGCCCATCGACTCCGGGGGCTTGTTTCCCATGTTGTGTCCCATGATGTGTCTTTCAGCGGACTTTAAACCAGTGATGGTTGGGAGCCCTGGAAACCATCACCTATCCACGATGATACATGAGGTTTTGATAAATGAATTCTGCGGAGTATTTGTCTTCCAGGGCAACTGGAGCAAACTTCGTGGGGGGGGGGGGGCTTAAAAAAACATTCTGTGAGAGGCTAATTCTTCCAACCACAGACAAAGTGGCTGTAACGGCTAGGCTGGTTGCTCTCAAATCTGGGGAATTGGGTTCGAGACTCTGCAATGACGCTCAACATCCTGTAAGTCTGGACAAATAACGTAATATCCCCGTGCCTAACAAAAGCAGAATATCCCAGATCACAGAGCTATGTTATGTCCTTCGTAGTAAATTGAGTCATTCGTGTGTGTTGTAAAAAATTACTTCAGGGTTTGTGGTTACCAAAGTTGGTGACATTTGAAGATGAAGGTGATGTGTTCTGCTGAATTTTGTGGGGCAGTGTTTTGACTTCATTATGGCGAAATGTTGCGCTGGGCTGCAGCTGTTAGGTTGGATTCAGTTTTGACTATTTCGTCATGTTGTGCCTTAAAAATATTACTTTTCTTGTTATATTACTTTGTGGATAGTATTGTGTTATATTCTTACATTAAGGTTATTGGGGGGGCATGCTCCGGCCTTTCTGGCCGAAATTAGGCTTGTACCTTAAAAGTGTCTTTCAGCAGTAACAAGTTTAACACAAAGGTGGTAAGGTACCACTTCCCCAGCTTTTTCAAGCATTGAAGAGTACACTCAGCCCAAAACGGTGGCACTTATGCTATCTTAAATTAGCACTGGCAGTATTCACTGTATTCAATGTGACCCGATGTACACAAAATCACCAATGCCCATCAACATGATCGCATCCACGTGCTGGGGGGGGACTCAGCAATAGGGAGCTTGGCCTTTTTTAAGATGCTCTGGGGGTACTTGGGTAGAATTCACAAGGCAGACACAGCTCCCTGATGGGACGGGCCCTCACCATGGGTGGTGAGTTACCCTAAAAATGCTCTGTGGCCAGTTAGTTGATGAGTTCAGTTCTTGAAAACTCATTGTCTAAATTAGAGCTCACGCTACATGGGTGACATTGAATTACACCTGGAGAATGGGATGGATGTGACATTCCTAGGCTGCTTTAGTGATGTCCTATAAGCACTGGCAATACGTTATCCAAGCCATGGTTGCGGCTTATTTCTTTTACGCAAGGAACAGCCATTGACATACGTCAAATTATGACACTATAGAACGATTATCATTGGTGTCTGCTAGGTGATAGCTAGAACAATCATGGAACCATGCACGAATAGGGTATACCACCTTTTATTGGGATCAACATGGGGATTAACGACATTTAAGGGTAGGGCTTGACGAGATTGAGGGAGCCAGTTTCCCAGGTCCCGCTTTCCTTTACAAGCCGGAGCAGAAAGCCAAACAATGAACTTATTGCATTGTGGGGGTAATCATCATATGATGTGCTGGTCACTAATCTAGGGGGACATTGCACCATGCCAAACATTGCACCTGTCCAAACGACCCTTCATGGATGAGAGGTGAAAGTCAACATTATTGGTAAGCTATCATAGGGTTAGCTGGATTGCGTGCAGCCTTCAGGCTAAGTATGGAGGGAGTATAGAGCGGTTTGTTTTACCAGCCTTTAATCTCAAGAATGCGTAAATGGGAAAGGAGCAGATGTATAACAACAAAGATAGGTATTAGTACTAAACACACCCCTTTTAGTTCGGTCGGTAAACTTATTTAACGCACAAGTAGATTGGCAATATACGTTGAGCCTATGATGAGATTATTAGGCGCATGATTACGGTGTGAAGACTTATATAACACACAGTAATTTAGCACCGGATACGTAGAGCCCTAGGGGTCTACCGAAACCATATATTAATAATATAGTGGGGGGGACCACGAATGGCATAGAGGCAGGGCCTAGAGCCTTTAGGACGACTACTTGGGGTTCTGATCAGGATACACACCCTGATGGCACACCTAAAAGGTGCCCATAGAGCCTAGTTGCGGCATCACATAGTTCTGGGGATACATGTGATCATGTCCGGGTGGCTGGGATGATTTTTTTCAGAAACCAAAGTGGCGAATGGAAAAGGGCCTTAGGGCCAGCTTATGGCCTGGCGGAGTTAGGGCTGTGCTATATCTTGTAGCTAAAGACTGCGAGGCTGCACTACTAAGTAGGCTGTCTTCCTTTACACATAGATCCTATGCAAGAAGGCATGGCTAGAGAACAGACAAACGGGGGCTATGCTGAACATTTACTGTACGTGTTAATGTGTACTGGTCTGGCACTAAGATGATCTAAAACTTAGCGACGGATGGTACTGTAAGGCTGCGGCGTGTACAGCTGTCATTGCCGGAAACACTAATGGTGTGTGTTTATCTTTCCAGTTTATGTATGACCGGGTCCATGGTGAATACCTGGAGTGCCCCACATGACAATGGCTGCAACAGGTGGACAGCCCAAGGGATGCTTACGTCAGTCACGGCTGGGTCCATGGCGGATATCGGAGGAGTGCTCCACACCGCAACATCAACAGCTGGTGGACAAAAAATGGGAAGCAAACGTCGAGAAAGAGGACACCAAGGGCCTAGGTATTCCTGGCAGGTGTAAGTGCTACCCATTCCCTACGGTGGAAGTGGGAATTTGTCACCCATGTTTTCTTGGTCTTTTCCTGGTTGCTGCAGTTTTCTCAAACCTGTCACGCAGGGGAGGGACTCATCATCAGAGGTGGTGGAGCTACAATGGGCCAGCACAAACAGGCTGGACGCAGGACAGGGAAGAGTTGGTTGGAGGGTCTGTGCCATGGTCAGTTCAGGAACTTCTTTCAGGGACTTATAGCTCAGCAGCCCGACCTCCTGTCAGCGGTGATACTTTACCTAGGGGGGGGTTAATTGGCCAAACTGGGGAGGCGAATACTCATTGATGGGTTCTTCTCCACTGTGGGCGGGTCTTCAGGACTTGGGTGGCACGGTAGTAGTGTCTCAACTTATCCCGTGGTGGCAGGGACTCGGTCAGGGTGTGGAATCACTCGATAACGGGGATCAACACACAGTGGGACAAACTATTTCAAGCCCCCACTCGGCTTGCAGATGATCCAACATGGGTGTATTGGTTCTACCTGGCAATGGGTGTATTGGTTCTACCTGGTAACGGGAGTTCATGTGACGGAGGAAGGGAGGGTCCTGTGGTCTGATGATGTCGGGGCCTGGCTGGAAGGGGTTACTAAAGGGAGAACTTTGTCGGATAGACCTAGGCAGGGGGAGGCCAGATCGTCGGTTAACAATGCTGGCCTGTGGCGGTAAGGTCATTATCGGTGAGCACATATTTGAGGTCTGAGGGGGCGGGCATCATCCTATGGAGGTTCCCGCCCAGGGGGAGGGGCCTGCGGGCCACTCCCAGAACTCCAGGGGCAAGGTAATAGGCAAAGGAGCGCGGGTAGGAGTAGTTCACGCTTTCCTTAGGCTGGTAGCCACCCCGCGCGCGTGGACTCATGACGCCACCGGCGCAGAGTAAGGGCCCTCCTTTAGTGGGTAAATGGAGTTCAGGGCGTAGACCGGGCAATTCCCGGGGTAACACTGCGCATGCGCACATCCAGAGGGGAGGCGCAGCTTGTAGGACCTGACACCGGTAGTGACCCTGCCATATGGCCAGAAATGTACAAAAATTCTAGATGAGGATGTTTAGTCTAAGTTAGGAAACAACATGTATTAGAGTTTTGTTAAAGTCAGGCTCTCAAACTTGTTGCTAAGAATTATGTACCTAAATGTCCTGCTGAATTTTTGTATAAATTGTTGATTATGCAATTAAAACCTTTTTTAATTTCATACTTTAATAAATACGGCCGGGCGACTAGCGCCCGCCTTCCAAAAAGTAAAGACGTCTCGTGTCCACGTTCCTGGGTATTGGGTGCCGGATTGGGGGGGAGGCGGCAGCTAGTCGCTGACCATGTGAAAAGGGGGGGCCCTCGGCCCCCCCGCACGCATGGCGGCGCGGCGACCGTCGCCCCCACTCTCTCCTTTGTCGCCATTCGGCGGTGGGGGCGTGCCCTGGGGGGCGCGGCCCACCGCCGATTGGCTGGCGGCCTCCCTGACCCGGATCCTGGGAAGTGGGTCCGGGTCAGGGGGGGCGGGCGATAGGAGGGGCCACCTGGCCCCTCGAGAATAAAGAGATAGGGAGCGCCCAGGAGACCCCCTTGTCCCTGGACGCTCCCTCGCCGTAACGGTGTGCCCCGCGCTCGGGGCTTCTTTGTTTACCCACCCACCATCCCTTGGAACAAAAGTTTTGTAGCAGTTTTTATGTCTGGTTGAATGGTAAGTTTTGAAGGTACGGTCCACGGGTCCCACAGGATAATAGAGATGGAACTGTTGGTATATTGTTGATGCTTTTGTCTAGGAATTTTATCCCTTTTTAGCAAAACATGTGTGAAGTGAATTGTATTTGAAGCCATGTGTCTAGGCCTTTTTTCCCTTTGTAGCTATACGTTGATACTGTTATTTGGCGAAACATGTGTGAAGCGAATTGTATTTTAATGCCATGTGTCGTTAGGCCTTTTTTCCCTTTTAGCTATACGTTGATACTGTTATTTATTAGCCAGTGTAGCTGTCCTTTAGAATTTTTTCCCATAGGTCGTCGTATTTATTAGGTATGGGGCATGCGGTAAGGTCATTATCGGTGAGCACATATTTGAGGTCTGAGGGGGCGGGCATCATCCTATGGAGGTTCCCGCCCAGGGGGAGGGGCCTGCGGGCCACTCCCAGAACTCCAGGGGCAAGGTAATAGGCAAAGGAGCGCGGGTAGGAGTAGTTCACGCTTTCCTTAGGCTGGTAGCCACCCCGCGCGCGTGGACTCATGACGCCACCGGCGCAGAGTAAGGGCCCTCCTTTAGTGGGTAAATGGAGTTCAGGGCGTAGACCGGGCAATTCCCGGGGTAACACTGCGCATGCGCACATCCAGAGGGGAGGCGCAGCTTGTAGGACCTGACACCGGTAGTGACCCTGCCATATGGCCAGAAATGTACAAAAATTCTAGATGAGGATGTTTAGTCTAAGTTAGGAAACAACATGTATTAGAGTTTTGTTAAAGTCAGGCTCTCAAACTTGTTGCTAAGAATTATGTACCTAAATGTCCTGCTGAATTTTTGTATAAATTGTTGATTATGCAATTAAAACCTTTTTTAATTTCATACTTTAATAAATACGGCCGGGCGACTAGCGCCCGCCTTCCAAAAAGTAAAGACGTCTCGTGTCCACGTTCCTGGGTATTGGGTGCCGGATTGGGGGGGAGGCGGCAGCTAGTCGCTGACCATGTTCGAGTATCGTGTGTTGATCCTGCTCAAACCCCTCTCTCCAGGATCTGAAAGCACTCAGCAGCAGAGCACAAAACACACATCCATGGTTTGTACCTCTTTGTTGCAAATAATTTACACATAGCTTGATTATGCTTGTTTTTATTTTTACAAGATTACAGCTCAAGTCACAGAAATAGCTCCGTTGTGTGCTGAAAATCATCACAATACTGGAGACTCCCTTTCGCTCTACCTTGGGTCGGTAGATTTTCAGCTCCAAATCGAACTCTTGGAAAGACCTCAGTCTGAAGTCCTCCCCTAGGCAATGCACCTAAAATGTGCTCGAAGTCCCTTCCATCATTTTGCTCATCTGGTGTGTCCAGGAATGCAACACTAAGTGAAGAGTATCTCCCTTCTTCTCACAGCACCTTCAGTTGGAGCCCTTCGCAACATCAGCAAGAAAGGACATAGAAGAGATGTAAACATTGCCACACATACATAAACAGAAATATTTACAGTGAAATTTGCATTACCAGCCGGCCTAAGAGATTCAATATGAAATCACAATCTAGTGTGCGATTTCACTAAAAGGCCCAATGGATGTAGTACTTTCTGGTTCCAAGAAGTGGACAGTTAAAGGAAAACAAACATAAAGGAGGGATTGGATTTAAATCTAGACACACATTACATCATCTGAGCTACCCTGCAGAGCCACCTGTACTCTTTGAACTAGGATTTGATGAAGAAGCATACGAGACAAGCTTATGATCTGGTCTCTGAAGCCAGCGGCTTGCATCCAGCACTTATTTATACCAATTATTGCAGCAGGTCAAATGCCCTTGGCACCTAACAACGGCCTACGCTTTTCTGTGGATTACTCAAGCGTGAAATACTGACAGTGGTTACCAAGCTCTTACAAGCACTGGGCTGAAGTTGAACTTTCAAGCTAACACTGTCTTACTAGTAGCAAAGAATGTGATTACATGCTCTAAAATGCAGTGGGGAGGAATGGGGCTGTTGTAACAGCCAATATGAATGTCCCCCCCAGCCCTCGACATTTGAAACTTTTACGATGATACTGAACCTCAAGGTGACTGAAAAACCTATAATGTATTATCTTTATAACACTGGCTGTACCATCACAATACTGGGCTGCTTGCAAGTGTTATCAGTATTGGAGTCTCTGAAACTCCAAGCACGGCAGGAGTAAGCCTTCGCTGTTCACACTCATCGCCTCCAGAGAGCCACAGATTGAGGAGAAGGTTCTTAGCATTTCATTGAGCTCCAGTAATACTTGATGCCCGAGGTTCCTGGGACAAGTGCCAATAGTTGATGCCTTAAAACTAAAAGCCAGTTGAGGCCCTCTTCAAGGTTAATATCTTGGTGTACAATTACTTTGTGTTTCAAGTTGTGCGAGTGCCATTTAATGGTACCTGGCAACCAACAGGACACACCCTCCTGCCTAAATGAGTAGACCAGAAGACCATTCTTCCAAGAGGGATGCGCAGAGAGGTTTTGAGGAACAGATAAACCTAGAACAGTGTAACACGAATCAAGGATTTCAGTAGGACTCATTGGGTTGCTTCCCCTTTGACACTTTGTTGGCTGCAGTTCATGCAGAAATGTTGCACAGCGGCTATGTATAATTTGTTCTGGCGTTACAATGGATGTACATGTTGGGCAAAGAGTCATGGGAGATACAATGCAAGTGTTGTGTTCAAAATAACAATTGGTCACAAGTTGGTTTTCAGCAGTGTGGTGGATGCGAAGAACAGAAAAGCGGGGTGTGGCATGCAGAAAGAGCAGGGGATTCATTTCTTAGTTTTTTTCAGGCACAGAATATGGTAGATCTTTTCAGTTCATATAAGCTGCAGTGAATCTCCACTACATATGTTCTCCAAGCCTGCTCCTGACAATAGCGTTCAGCATACTATCACTTGGAAAAACGTATAACACTGTCCACACAGAAACAGCATAGAAGACATGAACAACTGATAGAAAAGTGGGTGCAAAGACTTCATCTTCAAGTACAGAAAATATGTGAAGCTTTACAACCACTGACAAAGTCAAGCAGTGTGGCTTTGGCTGCCTGCCTTCTACCATTGCCAGTGTTTGTTTTGTTTTACCATTTCCTTTGTAAAGCTTTCTTGGTGGGTGAGCTGCCAGGCCCTAACCAAGACAAAAAAACAAGGATTGGCTTTGCCAATAGGTTTCACCTTTTTGGCCGATTGGCTTTGCCAATGCCTTTTAGTATCCACAAGATGCTATGCAGCATGGCCAAAAGGGACAAAACGCCTAAAAAAAATGTGCGATAACGTTAAGCCATTTCTTAGATGCCTGCGTTTGTGATGGCCTATACGGGTGCATGTTTATTATGTATGCACGTCTACAAGATAAGGTGGGTGGCTTTTCAAAAAATTAACAAGAAGTAGCACAAAATACTTTCTTTTTTTAAAGGCAGAGCCGCCAGCAGTAATCTGCCCCTCTGCTCTTCCTGTAAAAAAAAAAAAAATTAGATAGCAAATAATAAATAAATAAATAATAATAAATAAATAAATAATAATAAATAATAAAGAGCTTATAAAGCGCACAGTAACGCCATCACGGCGTGTCCCCGCGCTGAATGGAGCTACTCACAACCACCCACTACAGAACCCCTAGCCCAACAAGGTATAGAGTAGAATAAAATATATTAACAAAAATAAAAGAAATTGGGCAGGTGGGGGAAGCAATGGGGAGGTGAAAAGCAGACCACAAGTGAAAGCAACACAGAGACGGCGTAAAGCACACAAGTAAGAAAGGAATAGAGAGCATGGTGGGGGGAATTTGGCAGATGGAGCAGCACAAACAGGAGAGAGCTGGAAAATACATGCACTTTAATGGAGCGCTTAAGCAGAAAGAGAAAAAGTAGTTCCCTACAAAGCCAGCCAATCACAGAAATGATAAAGAGACTATTCACAGGCACAATATAGACAAGCAGGGGCAAAGAAAGCCAATGAATGAGAAACAACCAAATAAGAGTGACAATAAAATCAACTGATGGTAAGCGATTGACAGGCTTTAAGCCTAAGTCCTTGGCAAACCCACAAGGTTCCCCTGCAACCTAAGAAGCTGCCTACAAACAAAAATATTGTTTGGGGTGTCAAAACGCACACATTGCAATTGCAACCTTTTGTGAAAGAGCAGAACACTGTCACTTACAGTGACATTAGTCGGTTGCTGAATTGAGCTGGTCCGGTGCCCATGCTAAATGCTGTAGTGGGTAAGTATTTCATACATATATCATTTGAGTCAAATCAAAAGGTAATGCGTAATACCAGACCTAAAAATGAATAACACAGAGACATGCCAAAGGGATCTAAGATAAAATGATTGCAATCAACGCAACCTCAGGATTCCTCTCTGTACCACACCTTAATGCAAACATGTATAAAAACGCTGCAATCACTTTCTATACAATGCAAAATAACCCCATTTAATATTATCCACCTATACAAAACCGTCAGCTACCATATTGGGCCTTTAAACAAGTGTTCTTCGGAGTATTACCTCGAAGGTCTCAAGAAGCGCGTGAAACCTACCCAAACCAGAACTGAGCAGTTTCTGCTAAAGCGGACTTGAAAAGGGACCAGAACACATGAGACCCCAGTGGTTACAGGGCAGAGCCATGTTAGGCTTTTTCTCAACAAACTAGTGGAAAAGTACAAGTTGAAACGCATATTGTCGGACCTCCATGGTTTCAATCATTTTACGCAATATTCTTTGGCTTGCTTTAGCTTTAAATTTGTTCCAAGAGTCGAGAAATGTGATGCAATTTATAAAACGAAATGCAATGCAGAATTGTTTATATTATGGCCTTTTATTTCCATCACTCAGATTTTTACGTTATCACAAAAAAGTGGAAGTGTGCCCCACAAAAGCACATTGCATGTGTAAGATAAATTGCTACAGGTTTCAAGAGTGCCCTGAGGAGTGAAAGAAGCAGGCATGTTATTCGCTCGTTAAAGGAAGCCAATAAGCATCAGTCTCCATTACTCGGGAGTACTTTGCTTCATGGTCTCTTCACTGGAGACTAAATAATGCCGGAAGATCAATATTCAGTTTTACAGCTGCCACAATTGATTTACCATTAATATCACAGCAACATGCTTCACATCTCAAATAACTACTCCAGTCACTTCCATTAAAGTAGATACTTGCATTCTCTTTGATGAAATAGTAGAGAGTGAGAACAAAAGACTGGAAGACTGGGGGCTACTAGAACAAGCATTTGCAATGCAATAGGTCTTGCATTTACACGGGTTTAAGCTATTGGCATTGTAAATGACAATGCCTTTTATTTATGTTGCGAAAACCAAAACATAAATAAAAGGCATTGTCATTTACAATGCCAGTAGCTCAAACTCGCCTAAATGAGAGAGCTGTTGCATTGCAAATGCTTGTTAAATTGAGGCCCTTCTAGATGACAAGATCCGCACAGGTGGCGTTACCTCTCGTGCTTCAATTCCCAGAACTGCCAAATACGGAAAGTGCCTAGAAACAGGCTTACCGCTTTAAATGTGAATTTTCACTATTGAAATCTACACCCTTCATGCCAAACAGCCACCAGGATGCAGCGCACTACAAAACAGCCTTACCTACCAGGTGACTTCTAAAAGCATTAGCAAACAAATGCTAAAACCCAAGTAGTTGTTCAAATTCAATGCACCTTGTTATGTGGCCCCCTCCTGCTATACAAAGATAGCTATAAAGGGCTCCAAGCCCTGTGGCACTGCCAGGTAGAAAGCAAAATGCCGAGTCACGGCCCCTCCCTGGGAATGTTTGCAAACCGCAAACGTTCCCCGGGAACACTGTATACATTCCCGGGTTAACAACAAAGCAAATAGTTACTTAAACTATGGAAATCAGAGAGGCTGAGGGCCATAAACTTGGCCAAGGTAAACGTAGGTGGGCCACTGTTCTTTTTTCATTAAAAGAGGGAATTCATTTCTTCATGTTTTTTGGGGTGGAATAAAGCATAGCGTCCTTAAAACAGGCAATTTCCTACAGAGGAAGGCTGCGAGCCTAGAAAATGAAAGTTTAAAAAATAAAAATGTAAACAGAGCGCGGTGTCCCATGAGTGGACGCCGCGCTCAACATGAAAAATAAAATAGAAAATGATTGCGGTGTCCCTAAAGAGGGCACTGTGCTCATTGTGCAAATTTTAAAAAATGCAGCTGCCATTGTCGCCATTAGTGCTGATAACAAAAATAGTGCTCACCCCTTAGATAGAGCTGGCCCTGTAACGAGCCAAGTAAAAGGTCTAGTCGTTATGGGCCATAACAAAAGGAGACAAGGCGGTGCCAAGGTGGGACTAACAAGTCATTTACGAATCAGAAGCCCCCATTTCAGAAGGACAATGACACAAAGCCAATGACAAATATGGGCGGAGAATGAGAAACGCTTCAACAACATACCCTAATACAGCATGCCTCATAGAGCAAGCAGTGCATGCGTGCTGCCGCTAGGCTCGACCTAAAAACTGGACAAGATGGAGTGGAGAGGGGCTGTAAGTGTTACTGCACATGTATTAGAAGTAGCAGTATGTGTTATTTCATGTGAAAAGTCTGAAAGAACAGTTGTTACTTACCTGTAAACAGGTGGTTCTCCAGTATTGGTGTCTTTCATAGATTCACATGCTTGAATATTCCCCGTCGTCGAAGTGGGAGTCCCACGGTACATAAAAATAGCAATAATGCTAATATATATATATGTAATAACATAATACATGATAACCTAGAGATAATATACACTGAAAAACCTCTACAATGGTTCCTCCATAGGAATACATTATAAGAGAAAAAACTAATTTGTAACATATCAGAGTCATTATGTTAGTCCAAACTGCAGCCAATCAGGCTCAAGCACCCTCTAGAACCTTCTCCTCAGAAGCTCAAGCCCTCAGATTTTCGTAGCACTAGTAATAATAGCGTATGAGGAGAAGAGAGCCTCTGAGGGGAGGAAGGGTGGGTCGCATGTGAATCTATGAAAGACACCAATACTGGAGAACCACCTGTTTACAGGTAAGTAACAATTGTTCTTCTCCAGTATTAGGGGTGTCTTTCATAGATTCACATGCTTGAATAGAATAGATAACAGTAACCTCCTAGAGCTGGGATTGCTAACACATTCTCCAAACTGGAAGACAAGAAAATACAGCTTAAAAGCATATAGCAATCACAGAAAGAAATGGAGGAGGGAACAGAGGCTCACCTTATTTAAAAAGATGACGAAGCACTGCTTGCCCCACTGCGGTATCCGCTTCATTGATGGAATCCAAACAGTAATGTCTGGTAAAGGTGTGCCTGCTTGACCATGTCGCCGCCCGGCAAATCTGGTGTAGAGGCACCCCAGCAAACAAAGCGGTGGATGACGCCATCGCTCTCGTCGAATGTGCCTTTACTGAACACTGTAAAGGCTTGCCAGCTTGTTGGTGACAGAAGGATATGGCTGCTGAGAGCCATCTTGCAATTGTTTGTTTTGTCACTGAGTGTCCCCTCCGCATCCTTCCATATGCTACAAATAGTTGATCGGATTTGCGGAAAG
Organism: Lissotriton helveticus; assembly: GCF_964261635.1. NCBI lineage: Eukaryota > Metazoa > Chordata > Amphibia > Caudata > Salamandridae > Lissotriton > Lissotriton helveticus. The sequence goes on along the minus strand of NC_136057.1, from coordinate 807,378,635 downwards.
GGGCAGTTCTTGAAATGTAAAACTTTAGACAACGTTTGATGTCTAAGGAATGTAGTCGTTGTTCTGCCGGTGATCTTGGATCCGGGAAAAAAGTCTTCAAGAAGACAGGTTCGTTCAAATGGAAATCAGTAGGTACTTTTGGCAAAACGAGGGATTGGTACGAAGAGACACTCCATCGGGTTTAAATTGTAAATACGGAGGCTTGATCGTGAAAGCGTGAAGATCGCTTACACGACGAGAAGATGTTAAGGCCAAAAGCAATGCAACCTTCCAGGTAAGAAACTTGATGTCTATCCTGTGAATTGGCTCAAAAGGAGGCTTCATAAGCTGTGACAAGACCACTTTGAGGTGCCATGCCGGAGGAGGGCGCCTAATAGGAGGAAACTTCCTGAAGAGACCTTTAAAGAACTGTCTGATTATTCTGGAGGAGCAGAGAGACGTTGAACCATCGTGTCGAAAACGCGAAATAGCTGCTAGAAAGACTCTCAAGGTGGCATGAGAGAGACCAGACTGAGCGAGGCTCAAAAAGAAAGGCAAAAGTTGCTCCGGAGTGGAGTTGACTGGATGGATATCGGATGCAGCACACCAATGACAAAAACGCTTCCACTTTAGCTTGTAAGCTTTAATGGTTGATGGAGCTCTAGCAGAAGCTAGAATGTCTCTGCATTCCTGGGGCATATTTAAATTTGCGAATTCGATGTATTCAGGTTCCATGCCCATAACTGAAGCGTGGTTGGGTCTAGATGGCAAATTTGACCTTCGTCCATCGTCAGGAGGTCTGGACGTGGAAGCAGACGAATGGGAGCGCATAGGGATAACAGAAGAAGTTCTGAGAACCAAGCCTGTCTGGGCCAACGAGGGGCGATCAGGATCAAGTGGCAGGATTGCCTGCGCATCTTCCACAACGTTCTCGGCACCAACGGGATTGGAGGAAATGCATAAGCAAACAGGCCGCTCCAATCCATGAGAAGGGCATTTCCGCTGGACTCTGGATGGGGATGCCAGCTCGCAAAGGCGGGGCACTTCCGATTTAGTGGGGTTGCAAAAAGGTCTATCATGGGATGACCCCAACGGCGGAAGACCATGTCCAGAGTAGGTTGATGTAATTCCCACTCGTGAGTGGATGACGTGGACCTGCTCAGAGAATCCGCTAGGATGTTTGATACCCCCGGCAGATGGACCGCCGTTAAAGAAATTTGATGACGAAGAGCCCAATCCCAGATCCTTTGAGCTAGTCGAGACAGTGGCTGAGATCTTGTGCCGCCCTGTTTGTTCATGTAGTGCATGCTGGTGGTGTTGTCCGTTTGCACCAGCACAGACTCTCCCTGCACTACGGGCAAAAAGGATCGGAGCGCTAGGAAGATCGCCATCAACTCCAGCCTGTTGATATGCCAGGTTCACTGTGCCGTCGTCCACTTGCCCTTGATTGAAAGGTCCAGGAGATGAGCGCCCCAACCCTCCATGGATGCATCTGTGGTCAGCGTTAGATCCGGAGAGTGGACTAGAAATGAAGTTCCTTTGTCTAGATTGGATGGTTGTTTCCACCAAAGCAGACTGTCCCTCATGCGGGATGAGACTCGCACTAGGTCGTTGAAAGACCCTGACACTTGGCGCCATTGCAGGTCCAATTCCTCCTGTATAGGGCGAGTGCGCAACCTGCAATTCGGGATCAGGCCGATAGAGGACGATGCCATCCCCAGAAACGACTTCAACGTCCGCACAGAAACTGACTGCTTTGAACGGATGAGGGTGACCAGACGGACTATCTTTTGCTGTCGTTCTTGTGAGATGAAGGCTTTTGACAGGTCCGTGTCTAGAATCGCTCCCAGGAAGTTTCTTCTTTGCAACGGTGCAAGGTGTGACTTTTCCATGTTGATGGTCAACCCCAGTGACTCGAACGTCTGCAGGCAGAGACCTGTGTCGTGAGCCAGCTGTTGAGGGGATGGGGATTTCAGAAGGCAATCGTCCAGATAAGGAAAGATTTGCACTCCCTGAAGATGCAGATGAGCCATGACCGGGGCCAAAACTTTCGTGAAGACACGAGGTGCCGATCGTAGGCCAAAAGGTAGCACCTTGAACTGGTAGTGCATGTGCCCCACTTTGAACCTCAGAAATTGGCGATGCTGTTGGAGAATTGGCACATGAAAATAGGCGTCTTGCAGGTCTATTGTTGTTAGGAAATCTCCGCTGCAGAGAAGTCGCAAGACTTCCGATAATGTCAGCATGCGGAAAGATTGTTGTTTTAGAAAGAAATTGAGTGCTCTTAAATCCAGAATGGGCCGCCACTCCCCCGTCTTCTTGACAATGAGGAAAAACCGTGAGTAGAAACCTGTCCCTCGCTGAGATATAGGAACCACTTCGACTGCACCCTTCTCTATTAGAAGACGAACTTGATGTTGCAATTCCTCGAAATGGGGAGGTGGCGGGCCTGATGTAGGAGAATTTGGAGGAAAATCTGTGAACTCCAAGGCGTGACCCTTGCGTACAATGTCTAATACCCATTGGTCCGATGTTATCAGAGACCATTGGGAATAAAACTGCGAGATTCTCCCTCCAACTCCTTGTGCAACCTGAAAGTCATTGGCGTTTGTTGGTGGAGCCCCTATAATTTGATTTTCCTCTATAGGGTTTAGACTGTGGCTGTCGATTAGACTGCTGGTTGGAGTAACGCTGATTTCCTTGATTGTACTGGCGGTACTGAGAATGTCCTCCTCGAAAAGTGGTTGAAGACGAGCCTCGTCCAAGCGCACCACGAAAGGGCTGCTTCTTGAATTGCAAGGATCCCAGCGACTTTGCCGTATCGGTGTCTTTCTTTATTGATTCAAGTGCCTCATCAATGTGAGAGCCGAAGAGAGACTCACCGTCATATGGCATGTCGAGTATCTTCGACTGTACCTCCTGTCTAAATGATGTGGATTTAAGCCAACCCTGACGGCGGAGCGCCGCAGCACTGGCAAGGTTACGGAAACCAGTACTTGCCACATCAATCGCACAGTCGATCATCTCTTCTGATGCCCTCATGCCATCTTGAAGGATCTGTTGCGCCTCCGCTCTGGACGCCTCTGGAATTAGTGATACTAGGGCAGAAAAATCCGACCACATTTGCCGGTCGAAACGACCCAAAATGGCCAAAGCATTTGCGGCACGGACTGACGTAAACGCCATGGATGAAAAATTTTTCCCGATTGCATCCAAACGTCGACCCTCTCTATCAGGTGGAGTGGTGATAGGAGTCGCAGGGTTACGTGATCGTCGTTGCGCCGCCTGTGTTACCACGGAATCTGGCTTAGGATGCGAAAGCAAACAAGCGGGGGATCCAACTGGAGCTTTGTATTTCTTCTCCAGGCGAGGGAGTTGAGCAGGCAAGGAGTAAGGAGCGTGCATGATCTTTATACCCTCTTTCCATACAAATTCGATAATAGGTATGGTGTGGATTTGTTTGTAAGGTTGGTTTTTGAAATCATAGAGAAAACAGTCTTCCTGTCGCTGTGCTCTCGGTAGTTTAAAGCGGTCCGCCGCTTTATTCATCAAAACATGGAAGCTAGCGATGTCAACCGGAGGTGAATCACCAGCGTCTGCCTGCTGAGGAGAGGGCGTCTGTATTCGATAATCATCGAAGTCCGCCATATTTGGGTCCGGGTCCTGGTCCTCATCAGTATCCCGGGGTACTTCCCCTTCCTCTCTATCCGACTCCGCCTCATCCGCAGCAACATGATGCGAAATTGTGGGAACAGCAGGACGGGGTCGTTCTGGCTCTGTAGAGTGCTGAAGGTGAGTAGGGCCAGGTGTCTCTGATGTTGCATGGGCTGGTGTACCCTGAGGTGTCGGAGGAAATCTTCTATTGTAGTCGTCCAGCATGTGCTGGAGGTTGGAAAACAAAGACACCGGAAAAGTTGCCATAGGAACCTGAACATATTGTTCTTCTTGCTGGTCAACGTCCTCCTCCTCATCATTCTCAGAACTTGAGTCCTGACATTTAATGATTAAGTCCGATGGACTATGTGCATCGCCAAGGACATCATCATCATCGCCAATGGATTCTGTTTCGTGGTCAGTAGCCATCATTGGTGAGGGTGGCTGGAGAGTAGGAGGTGGCAATTGGAGAGTAGACTCCTTGCAACTGGTCGTAGAAGGCAAAGGCACTAGGGGCATAGTGGCGAAAGAACCCATCACTGACGTGGATCCTGCACGTTCCGGCCGTGATCCTGAAGGTAAAGGCAAAACTGTCGTTGACGTAGACGTCGTCGTCGACGAGCCAGTTGTGTCGACAGCGGTCGTCGACGATGGAGCAGTCAGAGACGATGCCTTCTTTAAAATAGTCGACGACGAGCGTTTTGGCTCAGCCGTCGACGGTGCCGTCGTCGACTTCGTCGACGGAATCTTCGTCGATGGAATCGTCGTCGACGAATCCTTGGATGTCATCTTCTTCGTCGACGAAGCCTTCGTCGACGGTACGGAAGTCGTCGACGAGCTGGTCGACGGAGCTGTCAGCGTCGACGGGACCTTCGTCGACGTGGAACTTGACGTCGGAACCTTCACCGTCGACGATGATTTCTTCGTCGCCGGCAGTTTCTTCGCCGACGAGACAATTGGGATCGTCGACGAGACAGAGTAGACAGAAGCTCTCGTCGACGTGCAAGACGCCGACGAAACAATCGTCGACGACGAGGAGGCAGACGAAGTCGTCACTGAAGTAGTCGACGAAGACACCGCAGCCAACTTCGTCGATGGAATGGTCGTCGACGAGCCCGTCGACGACCGCGGTGTTATAAGTGTAACAACACTTATAGAGGCTGGAAATGCTGCCTGAGAGCCAGGTCTCGTGGGCGTAGCCACAGATGGTACTTGTGCCACTGTCAAAGCCATCTTTTTCTTCTTCAAAAAAGGAGAAGGTAACTCCTGAACACTGCCACGCTTGGAAGCGACAGTAGAACAGCTTGACTGAAAACTTTCTGCGTCTGATAAGACATCCTCTTTGTCCTGAAGGCGCTTCAACCACAGAAGAAGACGACCTTCCCTGTCTCTGAGAGTCTTGGCTGGAAAAGCTCTACAGAATTTACAGTCAGCCACCTTGTGTTCTGGATATAAGCAGTAAATACACTTTTGGTGGGGGTCCTTTTCAAACAAACGTAGCTTCCCACAGGAAGAGCAAGGTCTAAACAAAGACTTCTTACTTGACATCTTGTAGAAAGAACAATTGAAGTAATAAAACTTGAAGAAAACTGAGCAGAGCTCAGGGAGACTCCCTTCACACGACGTGCGGTAGAAAATCTGAGGGCTTGAGCTTCTGAGGAGAAGGTTCTAGAGGGTGCTTGAGCCTGATTGGCTGCAGTTTGGACTAACATAATGACTCTGATAAGTTACAAATGAGTTTTTTCTCTTATAATGTATTCCTATGGAGGAACCATTGTAGAGGTTTTTCAGTGTATATTATCTCTAGGTTATCATGTATTATGTTATTACATATATATATATTAGCATTATTGCTATTTTTATGTACCGTGGGACTCCCACTTCGACGACGGGGAATATTCAAGCATGTGAATCTATGAAAGACACCCCTAATACTGGAGAAACTGTTTACACGATTTCATTTAAAAATGTCTTCAGCTCTAGGACAGCTGTATACTCTTGGGTTTATAATCCATCTCCATACACAGCGTGGCTTGTTTGGTGACTAGATGTGTTGTGTCGAACCTGTAGGGCCCACACACAATAAATTAATTGCTGTATATAGTAAAATAAATGCATCACAATGGAACGAGCTGTAATGCTATATTACCTCTCGGCACACTGGAATCTCGTCTGCATACACCCTCTGACCATGAAAACATTGAATCGTTTAAGAATATATGAGGCTCTTTCAGAAAAGGGAGGTCTCAAAATTGGAAGTGTTCAGGGTAGCATGTGCTGATGTTACTTGCATGGTTACTGCTGATCCCTAAAGGGTTACGTTGGTAGTTGTTGTGACTTTTAGAAGGCCCACTAGGCTGCATGAACCCTTTTTTTTTTCTTTTTTTTTACAAAGTGTAATGGTGTTTACTTTTAATTACAAACGATGGTTCCTTCTCAAGGAAAGATTTAGTTGGGAGGATATTATTTTGCCTTTAACCGCATGCGTGCGGGCGGAATTCCGCCCGTACGCTGGGTTTTTAAAAATCGCACTTTACGTGACGAGCTGGGCTCGTCATGAGCGTGCGAGGAGGCTACGCCATGACGAGCCCAGCTCGTCATGAGCGTCAAAGGGGTTAAATAATAAAGTCAAGGACAGAAGCACTCTCTTTTAAAATCATCAGCCTGTGTAAGATTATTAGTATTCACAGAGAGATTGGTGGCTCGGAGTTTGGGGCCAGACCCTAAAAAACTGAACTTTGACATTCTGGAAATCATATAGTTATGCTACAATTAAATCAACGTATGTCTACAATATAAATACGTCAGGAAGGAGTAAGGTTCCCTCTGGCTTTACTACATTGGGATGTAAAGATCCTGCAGTGGTGTACGTTACATACCTGAAGCCCCTTCACTATACTGATAATGCTAGCTATTAAAATCCAGATTTGCGTGTCCCTGCCTATAGAAGAAGTACTAATTATTAACCAGATTTTTCAAAAGATCCAACATTGATATATTCATGCAACGTTAATAGTAGTAGCTAGAAGCATTATGCAGGTGATGATGTCAGCAAATTGGGAAAATGGGTCATGTGACTTAAGGGAAATGCTGAATGCTAATGACCAATCATATACTCACAAGCCAACGTTTTTTTTTTTTTAGTAGTTTTGACTGAAAGATGGTTTTATGATTTGATAGATCTCAGTACTTTTCTTCTATAAGTGACAGCCCTCATTTCCATAAGCTGATTGGCACCATACAAACACACTAGATTGGCCTATGATACGCCAGCGGTAAAAGATTAAACAAAAGCAAAATAATAATGGCCTGTTTTATTTCATTGGTAGACATACTCAAGAAACTGCATACCACTACTTTCCAAATTAATTATAACCACTTCTCAACCTTCAAAGCTGTGGCGTGCTCGTATATCAAGTAAACTGTAAAATGGGGAAAGATGGTGGCAAATGGCATGGTAACCTAGTGAGCTATCATAGAAGCTTGACTTGAACTTATAACTATGACAGACATTACAAAGTTAATGTATAAAAAAGGTGAAAAGTAATGTCACAGACATTTTTTGGGGGGGGGCAAATAGTATAAGTTCAAAGTAGATAAATCGTCTTAACGAGGAACCACAGAGATATTCTAAATTAGCTTATTTAAACGAACCCAACTTTCTCATGCTCATTCTTCACTGCCCATTTCAGGCTGATAGGAGACAAACCCAAAGGGTGAGAAAATATTGCTTAACTACCAAACTTGTTGAGAAAGAATGCATCTTGCTGCAGAGTTTGATCAATGGTTCAGACTGACAAGTAAAACAGACAGACTACGAAAGCAACACCAACTGCTGTTGCAAAGAGGACAAGTACCACTGTTTGGTGGCATCTTTGACTACATTCCTTCAAAAGATCATTGATACATTTTTTCCCATCAGACTGAGAAGCAAACAGAATACAACACATACACGCACCACTGGGCAAAAATCATGGTCGAAAAATTGGCTGGGCTGAGTAGTAACATTAGGCCTCTGGTTATACATATTACATTTCTGTTACAAGTTAAGTCACTACAACAATCCACCCGTGGCAACTGTGCACAGTCACCCTTTGGTAGTCAAGGCTGCCACTTTACATGTAAAGATACAGTGAAGAAAGGCGGTCTTAGGAAGACACATCCACACTCCAGGATCAAGGGCTGCCACAGATTCAGTCCGAGTTATCCTGGCCAGTGAAGGTCACAAATGCATAGCGATCTATGGGAAGGACTGTTCTTCGTTTCAGCTCAACCAGAATAGGGGCACAGGTGCCTCAACTGAATTGTACTTTTGTAGGCAGTAGTAGTGCGACAGAAACGGGTTGTTAAAAAAATAAAAAAGCTTCACAACACAGTAATAGCCTTCTGTGCTGGGTACTAGAAGTTATAATTTGCATGAAGCAGCCTGTTGCCATAACGCGACAGACAAATAATATGTTTTGCTCTTTAGACTGGTAATATTGCTCCGTCGTAATAATAGGTTTAGCTCTTTAGACTAGTTATATTGCTCAGTCCTTTGTTAGCAGGTTGAAGCCATCTTAACCCTTGAGAAGTCTCCAGGTGGAAGCCAGCCTTTATATGCCTTTGTTTAAATTGGCTTAGAGGTTCCCGGCACCGAATTATTCGAGATTCTGCTTCAAGTTCTGATTGTTTGACAGTCATACACCTAAGCACATAAGTAGCATTTACATCATGTTTTAGATAATCGTAAACAAGTATTTTTACTAAGGTCAAGAAAGATCATTCCTCACACATTGTGGATTGAGCTAGGAAATATGTTTGGTTCTGCACTTGATTTACAAGGCCCCACCATTTTTAGAACATTCAGATATTATAGCTAGCTATGTTCATGAATAACTGCCAAGAGTTACTGTCACTTTTCTCTTACGAAATTATTTTTAAGCATGTGCACACTTACGAATCAAGGGACCATTGCAGTATCTCAAATTAAAAACATCCAGGCGCTGGTGACAAACCATTGATTCAGTCGCTTTTAGGGCCGCAGCCAAGGCAAAAAAGTTCAAATGAAGACGCAGAACATGATGCTTAATGGGATACACTATGAGAACCATGGTGTACAAATGGAAAGGTGATGGGATGTTTGAGTTTAACATGCAACTGGCAAGACATTGCTTTGAGAAGTTATCAAAGTATGGTGAAAGACGAGAACCCAGTGAATGAGGAGAAGCAGGACATCAGAACAGAGAAGAAAAACTTGAGATTAGTAGATGGGTGGGAGATTGCTGGTGATACTCTAGTGAAGGGATTGAGACAGGAAATGGGAGGAGGAGTTTAATTTTCTGGAAGTGAACTTCGGCTTCTAATAAAGACATCTACAGGCTGTGAACAGGTGTTGCTGATGGTACATTCTAAAGATGAAAAAGAGTCTCTTTCAAATAAAGGGTGTTCTCAACGTTCGTCCTCTAGGTTGTAAATATTCTCCAGGCCTTTTTTTATATTCCATTAGGGGCAGGTGGGGGTTCACAAGCTAGGTATTTCACTTTATGAGTTGCTATGAGAAGACAAGTTAGGTGTATCACTCAAAAACCTCTTTGAGGTACGCTAAGTTCAATACACTAAGACATATCAACACCAGATTCAGTCAATTAGACCCAATTTAAGTATGAACTGGGAGCCATTAATGACTTTCTCTTATTTCTGGTTGTAGTTTCTCAGAGCAGTAGCTAAACTAACTGCAAACTTTGCAATTTTGTAGTGCGGATCCTCTGCAGCCATCTACATAGTGCATTACAATGGTCTTAATAAGTGATGACCATTTTACCATTCAGTACAGGGGTCATTAAATGTGAAGCACTATAGTTTATGGATAAGAACAAAAGCCACGTGATTGAATTGGGTAACCAGGACAAGAACATCCTCAAAAAAACAGCATGGGCTTATTAACATTTAGGACCTGATCACAACTTTCATTTTGCGCTGCTAGGTCCGCCCTGTCGGCGCACCGCCAAAGCAGTGGTCAGACAGCCCACCAGATGTCCTCTTGTCTGGCAGATTGTTTTTTGGCATTCTCACAGCAGTGCCTCAGAAAATGGGTACTGCAATGGGAACGCCAATAACAGTTCCTGCACCGCATGGTCTGAAAAGTTCATACCGTGCAGGAACTGGGGAATATGCACACAGAATGCATTCCCTTGCAGAGGAGGCACAGGGGGCCCTTCAGGGCCTCCTTTGTTTTCTCTCCCCACAGTGTTCATGGAGTAGGAACCTACATGACACCCCCGTCAGGGAAGTAACTGGTAATATGCTTGGTGGGAACGCGGTATATTGCAGCCTCCTGACCACTGCAACACCGCCAGGGAACGGCAGCTGCGATGGGGCTGTGGCGGTCTGACTGTCCAAATCGTAATAGGGCAGTTGGGAGAGCGACACGATCGCGCGGCCATAAGTCTGGCGGTCCATGGACCGCCAGACTCATAATAAGGCCCTTAACGGTGTAATAGATTTCACAAAGATCTCAATGCTATTGTTTTTGTTTGCTGATAAGTTGCACAACCTCTACGTTGGACAAAAGACTTGGTTTAGGATTTGTCCAATTGCAGGCCACTGTTCCTCTTCTGTGAATGTATTTAAAACAGATGGCCAACATATTTATGTCCATCCTTAGGTGTAAGGCTGAGATATGAAGCTATCCATCTACAGCTTAAGTCTACAGGCCAAAAGCAGCCAACTGTTAACCTCCTGGTCTACACTCACACCTCAGACCACCACGGTCATCTTGTCATCCATCCACTCAAGAGCATCCACTGACCCCTGCCCCCACCATCTCTTCCACTTCAGAGCCAACACAATCAGCAAAGAACTCACCAACCTCATTAACACCTCCATCTACACAGAAGACTTACTGGACAGATGGAAACATGCAGAGGTCAGACCCCTCTTAAAGAAACCCTCCGCCGACCCCAGCAAACAAAAAAATTATTGACCTATCTCCCTGCTCCCCAACCCGCCCAAAGTACTTGAGAAGGCCATCAACCAACCATTGACGAATACCTGGAACTAAACCACCTACTTGATGCCTCCCAATCAGAATTCCATACCAACTACAGCACTGAAACAGCACTGATCGCTGCCACGGACGACATCAGTACCCTCCTCGACCGCAGAGAGACTGTGGCCCTGATCCTCCTCGACCTCTCTGCTGCGTGCGATACCGCTTCCCATCACACACTCATCAACAGACTCTACAACTTCAGCATACAGAAAAACGCCCTCAAATGGATCGCCTTCTTCCTCAGAGGATGTACTCAGAGCATCCGGCTGCCTCCCTTCACCTCCAAACCTAAGAACATAATATGCAGCGTACTGCAAAGATGACTCCCTCGCAGACATCGTCAGATCCCACAGCCTGAACATCATTTCCTAAGCAGATGACACCCAACTTTTCCTCTCACTCACCAAGGACCCCTACACCACCAGAACCAATTTCTGCAACACCATGACCAACGTTGCCAACTGTGTAAGAGAGAACTCCCTTAAACTCCTCTCCGACAAAACAGAGCTCTCATCTTCAGGAAGAACACCTCCGTATGAACCACAGCTTGCGGTCAGCAGAACTTTGACCAGCACCCACACCGACAGGCCATGCACGTAACCTCAGCATCACCCTTGACAGCAAACTAACCATGAAACATCAAGTCAACGCAGTCACCTCCTCCTGCTTCCACACCCTTCACAAGCTCTGCAGAATATTCAGATGGATCCCAGTCAACATCAGAAAGACCGTCACCCAGGCTCGAACCAGCCACCTCGACTACGGAAACGCTCTCTTTGCCTGCATCTCCACCCAGCTTCTCAGAAGACTCCAAAACATACAGAATGCTGCAGTCAGACTCATCCTGGACCTCCTAAAACAAACCCACATCACCCCCACCTCAGAATCCTCCACTGGCTCCCCATCCTGAAGAGATGCCATTTCAAGATCCTCACACATGCCTATAGAGTCCTACAAGGGTCGTCCTACATCACCACCAACAGAACTTCAATCTACCCTCATGACACCTGCGCTCCTCCTCATTAGCCCTGGCCCATACCCCTTCCATTCGCGGCTGCTCCTTCTCCTATATTGCCACCAAGACTTGGATCTATTTGCCCCTCCATCTTCAAACAGCACCCTCACTGGTGAACTTCAGAAAGAAATGCAAGGCCTGACTTTTTGACGGCGATGCAGCACTCACAGCACCCAGATACCCCTTAGGCTAATAGTGCTGTGCTACACAAATGCTAATTGATTGATTGATTGAAAATGTCCTTTCAAGCGGATAGCCACACTTTATTCCACATACCATTTAGCTAGTAGGGTTTTGGCTTAACCTTTAAGGTTTTTTGTTCCAAAGTGAACAAAAAGGACTGATGTCTTTGCACCTAATCAATGAAACACAAAATGTTCAATGAAAAAAGGTCAGGTTTTCCCCATTGCTCATTATTGGACATACATGAGATTGTAATTCAAAAATGGAATGTCTGAGATAGGAGTATGATTCGTATTAGGGTCCACAGCATCCAGCTGCATACGTTTGTTTCTTACCAAAGTGACATTATGACCATTATCTACCGCAGTTCTGCAGCAGATACAAAACTTACAACCTAGACCGTAAGGAGCTCTAATCCAGTGCAGCTTTTACTTGTGATTTAGTATGTGCAGATGAAGTGGCTTGCATGTAGACCTACCATCAATTCAAGAAGCGATAACGGAGACTCCTCAAACTGAGTAAATGTGAGTAAAAATAACAAACAGTACCACCGTGTCTGAAGAGGGAATGCCTGCTAAGACCAAACCATATGAGCCAATAGACGAGTATGAACCAGGTCATAACCGCAAAGCAACCCATCACTAAAAAGGATTTTCTAAATGTGGACACTAGCAGTGGCTATTGAATTTTTCACTTTAGATTTTGAAAAGTACTATTGGCTTTCAACTTGCAACATAAATGCCCCACTTAATTACTGGATAAGAGCACAATTATGTACTGGGTGGGTTTCCTGGTCTTTGTATTACTCAGACTTTTCAAAGTCTCTCTACTAAGTGCTACAGTCATGAGACTTATGCACGTGGTAATACGTATAATGCTCATTCCATTATCAAAGATAAACTGAATGCTGGACTAGTAATGAATCTGAGGCCGCCAGCCCAGTGGACATGCAGGTGACCGGCATACAGCACCTTCCTTTGCATATGGGATTCAAATGTGGACAGGTAATTTTTTGGCTGAGCCTAGAGGCAGCGCGCATGCGCTGCTCGCTCTGTGATGCATGCTGTATTGGAGTATACACTGGAAGCCCTGCCCAATCTCTGCCCATAATTGTCGTTGGCTTGTGTCATTGTCCTTCGTAAATGCTGGTTTCTGATTTGTAAATAAGCTTGTTAGTCCCTCCTTGGTATCGCCTTGTCTGGATTTGTTACCTCGCATAACTACTTGACCTTTTACTTGGCTTGTTACATAGTCTGCATTATAGTTGATGACCACTATTTTGTTTATTGACACTGATGGGGACAATGGCAGCTGCTCTAACTTGCATGCTGAGTGCGGCACCCGATTTAGGGACACCACACTCAGTTTCAATTTTGTTTTAGAACTTTCATGCTGAGCGCAGCACCCGCTTCAGGGACACTGCGTTGAATTATTATTATTTTTTTAACTTTCATGCTGAGAGCGGCTGGTTTATTTTTTGTAACTTTAGTGGTGAGTGTGGCGCCTGCTTCACAGACACCGCACTCAGCAATATAATAAGTATGGCTTTTGCCAAAGTTTGACCTATTGGTATTGTAAATGACAATACCTTGCAATATTTAAAAGGTATTTCCATTTACAATGCCAACAGCTCAAAATCTAGCAATTGCATTGTAAATGCTTGTTGATTGAGGGTCACTGGCTGATACCTGTACCTATAGACACACTTTGTGCCTCTCCTAGGTCTCCCTTTCCCTCAGTTCCTCCACACTTGGCCTTCTCATATATTTGTAACTATATTTTACATCTGAAGCAATTGGTGAATGTTGGAATAATTGCTCTTAGCTGGACTACTAAACAGCAGCAATACTAAGGGGTACCTTGGCTCCGCAGAGCTTCTTTCTGCACGCTGTATTAAATATGAACGCGCTAATTGGAGGCATAATTCACTAGTTCACCACCCATTCACTTTCACAGAAACATGCACTGGATGGCGTTAATTAGGGGGAAAAAACAATCAGCAGGACATCTACTTACTGGAAATGCACATCGTTAAATGCAGATCATTAACTGGGCGAAGAATGCCCTGGTGTGAGAGTATTCCTGCTAGAGAGATGAAAACTTGAAGCTGTCGAGAAGGCTGCAGCAATGACAAAATGGAATGCAGGACGTGGGCATTTACTCGAAAAAATCTGGTGTTTAAGCCGGTCGGACGGCGCTCGAGGCACCTCAACATTAACCTGCATGCAACAGTGGAAAGCTGAATGCCCCTGAAATGAACGTTTGTCGTAATCAGATAACTGATGGCAAGAACCAGCCAATGATGAGCCTCTTTCTCTTTTGTTTGTATTTAAATAACTAGTCTAGTCACATTCCAAACGTAGACAGGAATTAAGTTAACGCATTTAGTGTACCACATTTCATATTACCTTCGACTTTCATGAGCCTAGGTGACCTTCAAACAAACTGATTTGAGAGGCCAGTGTTTTAAGAGGAGGCACTGAATAGCAGTTAATACATCACCACTTGGATTTATTCAGCTATATGTTTTAATCTTAGCTTTGGATCTTCGAAGAGACTAATTTCCATGTAACTTATGTAGTAAAGGCCGGCAAATCCGTTGGGATATTTGACATTTTAAATGCATGGTTAGCACACATGCATTAGTGTATCCTACTACACTGTATTTGGCTTAAAATTAAAAAATAAACAAAAATTGGATGACTTTGCTTCTGACCATTACAGCAAAATGTGGCCTTGCATTTGAGGTTTATTTTTATTTTTAAAAGCACTAACAAATCGGCAGTGCAATCAATGGCCCTACTTTTCAGATTTGTAATTTTTAAACACAAGTTATGTTATGTTATGTTACAATACATTCATATCGCGCACGGATACTCAAGAGTGTCCCGCCGCGGGACACTCTTAACCTGCAGAAAATGGGCAGGATCTCTCTCTAGGCTCATCCAACGACGCGGTTAGCCAGAAGGTGGGCGTTGTTGCACACATATACCCGGAAACCCATATGGACGGAGCTGCCGCCGGTGCCGGGGATCGAACCATGAGCCACCTCATACGGAGGAAGCCGTCCTGGCCGCTGCGCCACCCCTTTCCTATTTTACGTGATAAAACGAATAACTATCTTTCATTAATGAATATTAAATCTCAATTTTTAGCTCAATTTATGTCTAAAAAATACTGTTGGGCTTAGTTTAAGTACTCAAATGCATGTCTCTCTTGGCCAAATTTATTGTTCAGATCTAGATAATTTACCACCAATTTGTTCTAATACTTTCGCTTCATTTGCACCGAAGAAGAAATAATGAATACATACACTCCTGGAAGTTGATGTTCCCTGGACTGAAATTGCTGAAACAGAAATTTCACTCGATGAGTCATTCTCCTCTGTTGATTATATACGGTATTAAAATCATTTAAAAAATGGCCATTAAACCATAAAGACCCAGACGCATCTATACCAGCATGGTTAAGGAGTCCTCTGGGTGCAGAGTAGAGTGGCATATAGAGAACAGGCATAGAGTTTAGAGGTGCAGAGTGGCTTAGAATGGATTGGTGAAGAGTTGAGTGGCATAGAGTGGAGCAATACAGAGGAGAGTGGTGTATAGTGTTGTGGCGTACAGTGTATTGGCATAGAGTGCAGTAGAGTGGCATAGAGTGGTGCAGAGCAGAGTGCAGTGGTATAGAGTGCACGGGTGGGGCGTAAAGTGGCATAGAAAGCAGTGGCGTAAAGGACAGTGGTTCAGAGTAGAATAGCATGGTTTAGAGTGTAATGATGGAGATAGAGTACAGCGGTGTAGAGTGGGGTGCCGTAGAGTGCAGAGCCGCAGAGTGCAGTGCCGCAGAGTGCAGTGCCGCAGAGTGCAGTGGTTTTGAGTAAAGTGGTATAGAGTGCATTGGCGTAGAGCACAGTGGCATAGAGTGCAGTGTTTAGAATAGAGTGCAGTGGCGTAGAGTAGGCTGAAGCAAAGTAGAGTGCAGGAGAGTGGAGTGGTGGAGTGGTGCAGTGCAGAGTGCAGTGGCGTGGAGTGGCACAGACTGCAGTTGCGCAGAGTAGATTGATTCAGAGTAAAGTGGCGTAGAGTGGAGCACGGTAGAGCAGAGTGGTGCATGGCAGAGTGCAGTGGCATAGGGTACAGTGACAGAGAAGAGTAGAGTGCTGTGACGTTGAGTGCAGTGGTGGAGAGTAGATCAGAGTTGTATTAAGTGGATTGGCATAGAGTACAGTGGCAGCATAGATTGTGGTAGAGGAGTGGCATAGAGTGGAGTAGAGTGGTGCAGAGTGGAATGGAGGTGAGTGGCCTAGAATGGAGTGGTGTAGAGAGCAGTGACGAAGAGTGCATTGGGACATAGAAGAGCATAGTGGAGTAGAGTGCATTGGAATAGAGTAGAGTGGTGTAGAGTAGAAAGGCATAGAGTGAAGTGGGACGGTTATGCCCAGACCGGTCCCGTGCTATTTATGCCACTGGAGTCAAGTTATCCTGGCTGATGAGGGCTGAAACCACAAAACCGGTCCTAGGATGCTTGTCTCCAGTCCAGGGAGGACCTGGTCTGGCAGTTCGGGCTAGACTGTTCCCATTGGGCAAAGGGTCAAGACTGATTTGCATATGGCTGGGTTCAAACCGGAATGGCATGGTGAGCAAAAAAACGATAGATTTAGGCCCAGATCTCTGTACTGGGGTGAATGTATAACATTATTCTGCATTCTGTCCATCAATTGTTCTTTGTGCATTGGCATAGAGCACAGTGGTATAGAGTGCAGTGTTTAGAATAGAGTGCAGGGGCGTTGAATAGGCTGAAGCAAAGTGGAGTGCAGTAGAGTGGAGTGGTGCAGTGTGCAGTGGCAGAGCGGGGTGTCACAGACTGCAGTGGCGCAGAGTAGATTGATTCAGAGTAAAGTGGAGCACGGTAGAACAGAGTGGGGCATGGCAGAGAGCAGTGGCATAGAGTACAGTGACAGAGAGGCATAGAGTGCAATGGTGGAGAGTAGATCAGAGTGGATTTAAGTGGATTGGCATAGAGTACAGTGGCATAGATTAAAGTGCATTGTGGTAGAGGAGTGCCTCAAAGTGGAGTGGTGCAGAGTAGAGTGGAGTGGCCTAGACTGGAGTGGTGTAGAGTGGAGTGGTGAAAAGTGCAGTGGCGCATAGTAGAGTATAGTGGAGTAGAGTGCATTGGAATAGAGTAGAGTGGTGTGGAGTAGAGAGGCGTAGAGTGAAGTGGCATAGAGTCAAGTGGTGCAGCGTAGAGTGCATGACACAGTGTGGAGTGGTGTAGTATGGAGTGGTGCAAAGTACAGTGCAGTGGGGTAAAATTGGACTAAGCATGGTGTGGCAGATCACTACCATTACCGACAACCCATCTTCAATTGAAATGAAAATTATATTTGTACAGACATACAGTCTTACTGATAAAAGTATACAAATGATAACGTGTGGAAATGTTGCAACCTAGTGTATTGTAATGTTTTGATGGTATTAAGATATTTGTTTCCGCCACACTTCAGAATTACAAAACAATTTGCTTCATCTATGCTTTCCTAATTCGGATATATTCTGAAATATCTGCAGATTTCAATAACAGACATTTAAATTTAGTTGGGCGCTAGAAAGAAATAACATCATACAGCCTTCCTCCAGCACACCCCCATGTAGCTGGCATGATTATCGCATAAATCATGTCACTTTGAAGTCAGAGAATGAAAAGTGACATTTGACCTCTTTTTTTGAATGCACAACAAATGTGACAAGTTAACAAGATTTAAAGGCCCGTTTACAGAAAGGGAATACTTGTGGAAGAATACAATAAATAGGGTATGGGCCATGGAGGGGACAAACTGAAGCTAGACAGCCTAAAACAAATAAAGTGAGCAACTAGAAAGTAACAAATGTGAGTTACAACACACAAAGCTAATGGTAAACAATTGGCGGAATGCATTCCCAGGGAAGCTTGTAGAATGTCCCCAAGATGTTGTCAGCAAACCAGGCAGCTGCACTGCCTTGTAGGCTTTGACCTAAAAATGGCTGCAGCGTCATATCGCTTTTTATTGCTGGCTAGAAGCAACATGGAGGGAAGGCATGTAGTGGGCAACAAGGACAACGGAGGTGGCAGGGCAACATGGACAACAGGATGGGGTGAGGAGAGAAAGCATGGACAACAGAGGCAGGGCTGGTGGGAGGAAGGGAGGGAGGGCTGACACTGCGGGTGGGAGGGCTGACACTGACAACAGGGGAAGGGCAGGTGAGATGGTCAACATTGACAACAGAGGCAAGACGGGTGGGAGGGCAGACACAGACAACAGAGTCAGGCGGGTGGGGGTTCCGACTTTGGCACGCTGACAACAGAGGCAGAGCAGCAGGGCGAGACAAAACTGACAACAGGGGCAGGGCGGGTGGGAGGGCCAACACAGAAAACGAATTGTCTACATGGGCAACAGAGGCAGAGTGGGAGGGAGGTCCAACAAGGACATCGGAGGGTGGGAAGGTGAAATGGCCAACACGGACATCAGAGGGAGGGCAGTGGGAGTTCCAACACGAACAACGGAAAGGGCCAACACGGACAATGGAAAGGTCACATGGACAACAGAGGAAAAGGTTGGTGGGAGGGGCAACAAGGTGCAATACAGGCAGGTGCTCCCAACAGAGGAACGTCAGGTGGAGTTACACGACACACAGCAGAGAAGGAGAATGAGGTAGAGAGGTACATGAGAGAGAAAGCAGAAAAAGACGCACTCTGGTAGATTGCTTAACACAAAGAAAAAAGTAATTACTATAAAAATGAGCAGTGGAAGGATGCAAGTATTGTGCACATTCTCCAAGAGAGGAACAAACACACAAAGAGGAAGGAAGCCTCTGGTAGTGTACTTATAGGAAGCAAACAAATGAGTGACAATAAAGCCAATCAGTGATAAGCAATGAGTGGCCTCTAAGCCCACGGTTAGCAAACAATAGGTTTGCACATGACAGCCCATAGACTGTCTTAGGTGAGACCTAAAAAGACAGTAGATTCACAAGTTAAAGTACTTCAACGACCTTCTTTCCCTATCCCATTCACTCTTAAAGTCCATCATACCGTCACACTTACAAGACCACATAAAATATATAAGATCACCAATTACATCCACAAACGTTATAAATTGAACAACACTACCATTTAATACCCTAAGTAGTAGCATACACTACCATATGTAGCGGACATAAAGTAGGATAATATCTTATGATGATAACAAACCAACCAAATGGACCCTCAATTGCAGGTACTTTCACAAAGTACTAACACCTAAAAACACAAAGAAACAATTGCACAATTAATATTTCAGTTCAGAGTCACTCCAGATACTTAGTCATATAAAATCTTACACACTCATCAACCGAATTGCTCTCATTTACATCTCATTTCCACCTTACACTAGTGATCATGGTGGGTGGGAGTTAGGGAGTAAGGTGTTTACTCCTTATTAACACACCATTGTTAAATTCTGCATAACTTTAATTTTTTAAGGAATTATTTATAGATACAAATATATATACTGATTTAGGCATTCCCTGACTATCATAAGCAATCCCATTGGACTCTCTCAAGGCTATTGTTGGCACAGTGTGATTTTGCTTGGTGGGTGATCACCATAATCTCTTCTTTAATGCCTCTTTCGATTGTAATGGGTCTCTGGCAGGGGCATACCTTCAGGTGGGTGTTTGGGGTGTGAAACCCCACAATAAATGTATTCTTGGCTTGGTTGCAAAGTCTGGGGTCCGGAGTAGAGTCTGCTAGGTCTGTGTCGATTTGTCTTGTCCTGCACCAAAAATTAAAAGACCAAAAGGTGACCTCTGATGTAAAACAGGAGCGAGAGAGACAGAGATTTACATCTGGTGGCTGAATTTCAGAAAGTGAAAGATGACTGCTTGTACTCGTCTTTTCTTGTCAATAAACAGATTTAATACTAAAATAAGTAATCCCAGGGCAGGGACTCAGTTTGGTGTGTTGTATGTGATTGTAGTCCAGGTGGGATAGACAGTGGCGTAGCTTTAAGGGGGAGGGGTGTGAGGTGTTACATCCCTAGAAAATGTATTCTTGCCTTTGTTGTTGAGGTTGGGGGACCCTGGATCTGGTTTGCTATGTCTTTGTCGGGTTTTCTCTTAGTTTTTTATTGCTCTTATTTCGCTAGGAGCTTTTAACATGTTAATGTTTTAGAGGTGAAACATAAATGTATGTAGTGACAGGTTTACCACAAAAATAGTAAATCTTCACCCATAGAAGTGTCCCTTGAATGGAATTCACACACACTGGCAGTAGTAGGCTTGGAAAGCAGTGCCAGTATCAGGTTTCCATATAAAAACAGCGGTTCTTATTAGAATTGTAATTGGATATAAGATGCAAGGATAAGCTCAATCAATGGCAAGATAAGACTGTTCAAGGATGTACACAGGAAAACGAAAAAATAGTCATACATTGGTTGTATCAAAAATAAACAGAATTTTTCATAAATGCAAATTTGTGATGTGCATTGTGTCCAACGTGAAACAGAACCAAAAAACAAACCATGAAGGGCAATACAATTACACAGAAAATACAAAAAGAAAGTATCAGTTTCCAAACTTTAGCAAAAGACCAAATGAATAAAGATGCAAGCGCGCCCTTTTGTCAATCAAAGAGGTCGGATAATTGGTTTGTTTGAGTATGTCGACAACGTTTTGACCCCCTTTGTGATGTAGGGTCTCATTAGAAACAAAGGATATTGGGGACACCTGTTGGTTAAAAAAACATGGCGTGACTACTTAATAATGGGAGTATAAACAACATGAACCCATAATGGTTGCTGGATGTTACCGTACCTGGTGGCATCAAAACTCAAACACAGAGACTGCACACCATCAAAGTGTAAAGTAAAGGGGAAGTGTACTCACATGGGGCACCATGTGAGGAACCTGAATAAAAAAAAAAAAAATATATATATATATATATATATATAGGCTGCTGTGACAGCCAAAACGCGCATCTCTTTGCTGTCGGGCCCTACGGAATAAAAGATGCCTTTATACTCCGTATTCCTCGAGTGCATGCTACCCAATAGTAGCTTGCAATTGCAATTCCCGCAGTCAAGGCCAGAAGTAGCGATCCTGCTCTTTGGTTACCGACAACGTACCGCGATTCCTATGGTATCATTATTCAAAACGGAAGACGAGCACCCGCTACTATTGGGTCAGCGTCCCGCACAACGCTCTGATTTATTGATTCATTGACTGGATCCCCAGTCCACCGTCATCTTGCCTCGAACAGATGTAGTAAAAAAGGCAAATGTATAAATTTCAAGACAAACATGTTTTATAAAATTGTCCTGAAGATGATGCCACATATCTAAGGTCTGTTATAAACAGGGAGTTAGGTCCTGGGACGTACGGGCAGCTGGACCATATGTAAATCTTAGAAAAAACGTAGTGCTGGCCGTACAAATACTTTGCAACGTCTCCTTAATTAGAGTAACAAATCACCTATTGATTGAGGATTTGTATGGTATTTTTATTTATACCTTATGAATTATTCATTTTCAAACAAAAAAATAGTTTGACGAAAAAGACATCCCATATATACACAATTATTCAAAAACTCAACAGTACAAAATTATGACACTACTACATAAAACATGAAGCAAAACATTTCATATGTACATTTCATATGTACATTTGCACAATATTCAAATTTGGTCAATATCATATATACATTACCAAAATGTTCATATTATTGATGCAATTCCAATCAAGGAATGGTGAACACAATTAAGAAAAATTAAGAAAAAATCAACTGGAGAACAGATGAATCAGTAACATGCACAATCTTAATCAGTGAAAGAAAAGAGTACACTGAATCAATGTTTCAGTCATTCAAGAGTGCTATTCTCCAATAGGCCGACGCGTTTCGAACTCGAGATATGAATTAACGTGTTCTCATCAGGGCTGTGTGATTTTCCTGTTTGATTTTGTGCAAAAAATAAAGAGAAAAATATATACATAAGTTCCTGAATTAAAAAAAGCCTCTATAAAATGCTCCAATGTGAACTGTAATTGCAATGGGGTTACCTTACAAAAGGCCGTAGCACTTTTTCTATAGGGTTTCAGTTGAGGGGTTCAGTTACTTGTTGTGGTCCCTGCCGGGGTTTCTGAAAGAGGGACAATTTGTGCCAGGATAAAGTCAGTTTGGGATGCCAACAGCGTGCACCATTTTATGGACATTTATGACATTTATTACCTGAAGATGTTTGCATGGGGCATCTCAGGTAATTACACAGGGGACTTGTGGCGTGCCCACCGGTATCGGTTGCGAGCCTGAAGGGTTAAAATGAGGTGGGATGTAAAAGATACTCGTTTCTTGCTGGACCAGGTATGCAAAGTTTTAACTAAGCAACGCATGTACCTGCGCTTGGCTTCGCGTGTTTTCAAAACCTCCGTCGGTTATGCTGGTGTTTCACGGATGA
Organism: Lissotriton helveticus; assembly: GCF_964261635.1. Classification (NCBI taxonomy): domain Eukaryota; kingdom Metazoa; phylum Chordata; class Amphibia; order Caudata; family Salamandridae; genus Lissotriton; species Lissotriton helveticus. The sequence goes on along the minus strand of NC_136057.1, from coordinate 807,356,306 downwards.
TTTTCAGGCAGATCAGCGTGGTTTAATGCAGTGAGGGACCTGCAAGCGGCAACATAGGATGTTTGTACCATCATTACCAAAAAGCGCTGGCTTCTAGACTCACATTATCATAATGCAAGGCAACAATTATTCTCAACAGGCAGACGCTTGTACCTTGAATTCAGGTCACGTATTTTGAACTGCTTGTTGCGAGTTTAGGGCTGCATCACTGAAGACCAAGTCAGAGCGTGATCGAATCTGCAGGAAAAACGGGCGCTCAGTCACTAACTGATTTGTTTATAAAACATCCCTGATTCAAAGCGGTAGCGGTTACTAGGGTTCACTTACTTTTTAGCTTTGTGTTAAAGGCTCTCCTTCCAAGTGCTGGCGACAAAACATCAATGCGCCATGTTGGAAGGGGGGTGGGTACTAAATAAAGTCACCTGACCTCAGGAATTGTGGGACATGTAGTCCGTGAATGTGTCATTATGTTTCTGCAGTGGAGATTTACATTTATAATCTTGAAATTTCAGACATAGAGTTTAGCCCAGTCTGGTGGCTATTAAATCGTAATATCAGGTAAGCTTCCTTTTTAAGTAGAGCATCATCAACATCAAGGACTCTTCTATTATGCCCAATTGTGTGCAGGACTGTCCATTTGAAGTCCATCTCTGTATGCCCCTGATCCAAAAAATGTTGTACCATGGGGGCGGATGTGACTTTATTCTTAATGCACGATCTATAGTGGGTGACTCGGGCATTAATTTGCTGGTTCGTTTTGCCTATGTACAGTTTGTTGCACATGCAAATGATTGCGTAAACCACATTTTTGGTTTTGCAATTGCTGAAGTTTTCATTTTTCCATTTTGTATTTCTGTGGGTGAATTCACTGCCCTCGATCGTTGTGTCACACGACAAGCAGGTGCCACATCTATGGTGGCCCGTGATCTGTTTCAAGCCCCATGCTGATAGCAAGTCATGTTTAGGTTTATCCCCCCTTATATCAGCACGAACAATCTGTTGTCCGATGCTTTTGTTTTTTTTTAAAAGCAAAGATGGGCTTCGGAAATGGGCATTCCAGCTCTTCAAGCAAATGCCAGTTCTTAAGTATAGTCTGTCTAATTTGGTGGGCATGGGGGCCAAACGTTGTCACACACACCATTTTGTCTAGTTCCGGTTTGGTTTTGCGTTCGAGTAGGCACTCTCGTTACACTCCACGAGAGTGCCTACTCGAACGCAAAACCAGCTAGACTATACTTAAGAACTGGCATTTGCTTGAAGAGCTGGAATGCCCATTTCCGAAGCCCATCTTTGCTTTTAAAAAAAACAAAAGCATCGGATAACAGATTGTTCGTGCTGATATAAGGGGGGATAAACCTAAACATGACTTGCTATCAGCATGGGGCTTGAAACAGATCACGGGCCACCATAGATGTGGCACCTGCGTGTCGTGTGACACAACGATCGAGGGCAGTGAATTCACCCACAGAAATACAAAATGGAAAAATGAAAACTTCAGCAATTGCAAAACCAAAAATGTGGTTTACGCAATTATTTGCATGTGCAACAAACTGTACATAGGCAAAACGAACCAGCAAATTAATGCCCGAGTCACCCAACATAGTTCGCGCATTAAGAATAAAGTCACATCCGCCCCCATGGTACAACATTTTTTGGATCAGGGGCATACAGAGATGGACTTCAAATGGACAGTCCTGCACACAATTGGGCATAATAGAAGAGTCCTTGATGTTGATGATGCTCTACTTAAAAAGGAAGCTTACCTGATATTACGATTTAATAGCCACCAGACTGGGCTAAACTCTATGTCTGAAATTTCAAGATTATAAATGTAAATCTCCACTGCAGAAACATAATGACACATTCACGGACTACATGTCCCACAATTCCTGAGGTCAGGTGACTTTATTTAGTACCCACCCCCCTTCCAACATGGCGCATTGATGTTTTGTCGCCAGCACTTGGAAGGAGAGCCTTTAACACAAAGCTAAAAAGTAAGTGAACCCTAGTAACCGCTACCGCTTTGAATCAGGGATGTTTTATAAACAAATCAGTTAGTGACTGAGCGCCCGTTTTTCCTGCAGATTCGATCACGCTCTGACTTGGTCTTCAGTGATGCAGCCCTAAACTCGCAACAAGCAGTTCAAAATACGTGACCTGAATTCAAGGTACAAGCGTCTGCCTGTTGAGAATAATTGTTGCCTTGCATTATGATAATGTGAGTCTAGAAGCCAGCGCTTTTTGGTAATGATGGTACAAACATCCTATGTTGCCGCTTGCAGGTCCCTCACTGCATTAAACCACGCTGATCTGCCTGAAAATCATCCGTGAAACACCAGCCTAACCGACGGAGGTTTAGAAAACACGCGAAGCCAAGCGCAGGTACATGCGTTGCTTAGTAAAAACTTTGCATACCTGGTCCAGCAAGAAACGAGTATCTTTTACATCCCACCTCATTTTAACCCTTCAGGCTCGCAACCGATACCGGTGGGCACGCCACAAGTCCCCTGTGTAATTACCTGAGATGCCCCATGCAAACATCTTCAGGTAATAAATGTCATAAATGTCCATAAAATGGTGCACGCTGTTGGCATCCCAAACTGACTTTATCATGGCACAAATTGTCCCTCTTTCAGAAACCCCGGCAGGGACCACAACAAGTAACTGAACCCCTCAACTGAAACCCTATAGAAAAAGTGCGACGGCCTTTTGTAAGGTAACCCCATTGCAATTACAGTTCACATTGGAGCATTTTATAGAGGCTTTTTTTAATTCAGGAACTTATGTATATATTTTTCTCTTTATTTTTTGCACAAAATCAAACAGGAAAATCACACAGCCCTGATGAGAACACGTTAATTCATATCTCGAGTTCGAAACGCGTCGGCCTATTGGAGAATAGCACTCTTGAATGACTGAAACATTGATTCAGTGTACTCTTTTCTTTCACTGATTAAGATTGTGCATGTTACTGATTCATCTGTTCTCCAGTTGATTTTTTCTTGATTTTTTCTTAATTGTGTTCACCATTCCTTGATTGGAATTGCATCAATAATATGAACATTTTGGTAATGTATATATGATATTGACCAAATTTGAATATTGTGCAAATGTACATATGAAATGTACATATGAAATGTTTTGCTTCATGTTTTATGTAGTAGTGTCATAATTTTGTACTGTTGAGTTTTTGAATAATTGTGTATATATGGGATGTCTTTTTCGTCAAACTATTTTTTTGTTTGAAAATGAATAATTCATAAGGTATAAATAAAAATACCATACAAATCCTCAATCAATAGGTGATTTGTTACTCTAATTAAGGAGACGTTGCAAAGTATTTGTACGGCCAGCACTACGTTTTTTCTAACATATCTAAGGTCTGGCATTGAAACGTCGACACCCTAGTACCATATGTCCCGATAAAACTTACAATGTATTGTACAATGGTACCTTAAAGCAATCAAGTCTGTACACTGACTACTAGTACACAGACCGCCTCGTTCCCACTTGCCTGAATTTTGTTGTTTTGTCTTGCTTCTTGTGGGTCACAGGCTGTGCCCCCTTGACATTACAGCTGATTCATTGTTATTGTTTGCAACCTGTAAAATAAATTTCTTGTCCGGCTGGACAAAGTACATATTGGCTATCTAGCGTATGTTTATCCTCACCCTGATTTTTCAAATACTAGGGTCCACTGTCTTTAGTAATAACCTAACGCCCAAGGTCCCTAGTGCATTTCCTTCGGGTTCCCTTGTTTCCGTAAAACAGTCTGCAGGTAGCTCAGCAGGCCACTTGCATTTTGAGTGTCTTTGGGTGACAGGAGCTCTGCACACTCAAGCATCTAACTCATGTCTGAACGTCTTTGGATGTGTGTTGCCCATCTACTGAACCTATTATCCTACTTACCATCCTGTAACCAAGCCTAATAAACCTTTTACCTATAACCTACTTCATGGCTACCTCTGGACTTCTTTTGGATTACATCAGTTAGCTTGGTCATTTCTTTGTACAGTGGGATACATACAGACATGAAGCTCACTGCAACCTTCCACTGCTCCCAAACACCGCAGAGAGCAGCAAAGGCGAGCTAATTCTTTCTCCATGGTAAAATCTTGCACTGCTCCTCATACCTATATTTTTCTCCTACCGAGTCCTTTAGTATACATTCAGATTTGTCTCTCAGAAGAACATTATTGAAAGGGTCTCAGAGAGTTTTCCATGCAGCAAAGTATGGAAAGGCAGAGAAGGCTGCAGCCTGAATGTGCAGCAGTGTGCACAAATGATGGCTGGGACTGCAAAGAGTATGGATGGGGCTCGACAGTCAGGTTGGGGACGGAAAGGCATAGGGTGCGTCTGAGGGTGTTCATTGCATAAATGAGAATACATTGGCATTGCCATGGGTGTGCAAAGCAAGTCTGTTGTTGTGCATAGCATGTCTGAGAATTTGATAGGTCTGAGTGGATCAGGATTACTTCTAAAGGTGCGACTTGCACACCAGAAAGTATGCAAATTGTAAGTGGGAAAGTTCTGAATGACTGTTCATGGTGTGAAACATAGGCTTCAAAAGAAGTGGCAGGCCGATTCTGCAGCTGCATAATGCTGCAGGCCCTTTGATATTGAGGAAGATTTGGCATAACACAAGGGAAAGGCCAGAGGTCTACCAACAACATGTTAATTTCTAGCACTGTTATAGTACTACTCAATTAGCTCTTGGAATCTGATTTCCTTCTCATCAGACGCTTATATTCTTTGAATGCATTGCCTTTGTTAGATTATCACACCATCTGTAAAGTGTAAGGCTGAACCTTTCAATGAGCAACTGTCAATCCCCTCACAATGACACCTAGCCAAACACATACTTATAAAATAACCGATGGCACACAGCACCAAAGTAAGCAACATCTGCAACTCCAAGTCTAGACGGGATCAGGCACCAATGCAATATAATATTAAGGTAACAAAGTTGAGTAGTAATTATGAACTCAGTTGCCACTACTTATCACAAATGCAGACTTAACCATCAACGACCCATGTTTCAATCAAACATTAACGAGTGGCATTCTCATAAAATCTACTTGTATCTGTTTATGAACTTAAGTGATACTGAAATATAAAACATTATGAATAAATCTAGCCACTGGGATGGAGAATGGAGCAACCATTCCAAGGTGTGCAAAATTACGCAAATGAATTGCTAGGAGACAATCTTTAGAATAAGAGTTTAGCATTCATTTCCCATTCAATTGTAGACAAATATCACAAAACAAATGACTCCCTAAATAAATAGCATAAAACTGTGGTCACATTTAAGCTATGTGCAACCGGCAAGGTGATTTTTCATGCATGACAGCAGTATCTACATTGCAAAACTTGCAACATGGACTCAAATAATGCAAGACACATAACAAAGTTCTCCATTTGAAGAACAAACATTGTTTGCCTTGAGGGGTGTATGTTCAAGTCACTTTAACTTGTTTAAATATGCGTGGAAGATGTGACTTGAAAATGCCTACCTACTAGAACATAATTCCCAACTATAAGATTTAAATGATCGAATGCACAAAACGTATAATCAAATCAGTATGACCATATGCTTACGGCGCATGACACGGTCTGCTAAACTGCGAAAAGTCACCAGGATTCAGCAAAAGAAGACTGAAAACCTTCTGGGCTCTGCAAAATAAGATCAAGGAGGAGCTGAGGATCCTCTTCTGCCCAAAGCGTTCTAGTAAAATAAAGAGTGTGTTATCGGAAAAATTATGTTTCACATGGTTACTGAGGCTTAAATGTATATATTTGACAATCTAGCGGCCTTGTGAATACAACTCTGTTCTGCATCAACAAATCTGACAGGTTAGAGAGCACCATCTACTCGCATCACGGCATAATAATGAGAAGCACGAGCCTCCCTCCCACAAATGAGATGCAAATTGAATCTGCACATTGCATTCTAATTGCAAGGACTTCTATCTGTTATGTGATCCAGGAAAATGTTGTGATATTTCATGCTGAGTTTCTACTAACCTCCAAGAGAGTGAATAGGAACAAGCAACACAAGGACTAGAGATAGGCACAATTACTGCATTATACAACAACGTGATGAACATACATGTAATGCACTACTAGGAAACAGACAAGCCAAGTGATTTTAAACACCCTTTGAAAATACATCATTATGAACTTAAACAACATAGTTTAGGATCATAGAGATAATATTCTACCTTGCCCCACATTGAACACCTGTGGCATAAGGTAATCGAAAGACTAAATCAATGACCCCTTCATCTTTGAAATAGAAAACATCAACACATTGCAAAGATTCCAAAGAGAACAATCATGTGGAAACTTGGACTCAGGCTCAAAACTGAGGCGCCCAGGTTCGAGGTTATCAAAGACGCTCTCCCTCATCACGAGGAGGAGGGCCTGGAGGTGCTTTGCAAGGCTGAAGAGGTTACACCAACAGGAGCTGTGACATCTTTAGGCTGGCACAGTACAGCTCAGGAAGCCAGGCACCTGCGCATTTAGGCATTTAGCATATGTACAGCAACTGGCTGCCTGACCTGAGTGTCTGTCAGGCTGTCATTTCCTCAGCCTGACAGGCACACTTCATGTTGGTGATGGAGCAGGATTTTGCGAAAATAAAAACCTGCTCTGATTACACCCTCACAAACATTCATTAACAGTGTTCTGTGAAAATGTTATTAACAGAAAGATAAAATAAGGGGAAATGCTTTTGCGCATGTATATACTAATGCATGGAACTAGGCCGCAAATGCTCTTGGCTTTAAGAAAAAGAAAAGACTAATGCTGCTTTTGTGCATGTTAATAACGTTTGCTAGGAAATAATAATATGGGTTGTGCATGGGATAGTGCAATGCTGGGATGGTGTGCAATGAAATTACATTTCATGAAAATAATAATGTTTGTGTTTGTTTTCTGTAGAAAAACAAGCATGTGCCTACTCTTCTGCATGCCAGTTCAGGGTTAATAATTGGTGGAGAAATAAAATGACCAACGAGGGTTTAGAGAGAGAAGAGAGAGCACAAAGGTTGTGCGTGTCCTTGTATGACTGCCAAGCTATGTAGTGAAAAAGATAATCAGTGGAAGCGAGCAACTTCCTTGTCAAGATGGCAGTGGCAAAAAATGGAAGCGTAGAGACTTGCAACATGAAATGTGCTTCAGGAAATATGTACTATGAGTGTGATTTGAAGTTATTTCCTGGGAAGATTCTGTCGTAATGCTGAAAGTTTAAGACAAAAGAACATTGAATAAGATGGTCATGCTGAGAGTGGTATGACATGTACACCCCTATCCTTAGCCAATGAGAGACGGAGTTTTTTCTCATATTGAAACAAATGTGTGTTGGAAATTTGGGTTTTAGGGTATAATTGAGGTGCCCGGTGGGTGGAGTTTGGTGAAGAAGAGGTGTCACTTAGAGGTAGTGGGAGATCGTCGCTGTCGGTTTGCTGTTTCCAGATAGAGGCCTACCTGTTTCCTGATTCCTGACTTAATCTTTGCCACTCGACTCTTCTTGAGGGCCCTTACTGCCCTTTGGCCAGAGGGTAGATTTCCCCGATTCTTACTTGGGTTAGTATAGATAATATTCTGAATTTGCATAATCATTTCCAAATGTATTTTGTCTCTGAAACTTTTCTCTCTTCGCCATGCATTGTTTATTTGACATGAGTTTGATTTCTGTACATTGCTAATACTTGTACTCCGTGATAAACTATGATTTGCATTGTATGAAGGTACTTGATAAGCAGTTATTTCACATTATTTTTCGATAAACAATATAAATTGCACACAGTCTGTTATTATTTAGTAGTATTGATGAGTACATTTTATTACTATGAACTATTCAACTCCGAAAGGTCCGTCGCCACAAACATATACATTTTATAAGGAGAAATGCAGGTTCAATTGTGTATTTGGTAAAGTTTGGTATAAACTTGTATCACATTGAACCCAGCGTGAAGGGATTAGTTGGGTAAAGTAAATGGGCCTTTGTGTAGGAATTATTGATCCCTGATCGCTGGATCATTGGGAAGGGGAGTGGGCGTGGCTTGGCCCATCCACCTTCAAGGACGGGTGGCTGCTGGCCACAGTGTACTAAACAGCTACTCCGATATAACACATCACCAATAAAAGTTACCAATTCTCCCAAATGGTGTTTATGAAGGTTTTTGTATTATTTCGGTAACCTTTTGCCTTTAGATTCCCTTTAGGAACGAACATTTATTTACATGAACCCTGAAGATAACTCATATATTAGCAAGACTACACTAGCTAGCGGTTTTCCATATGAATGTAAAAAGGAAAGCATGCAATGGCTGCTGTTGGATTTGATTTGGATAAAATAAATTGAGGAGAGAAAGTATACACCTTTGGATCATATAATTTACTAACAAAACATTATAGGCTGTAAGAATTTAAGAGTACATCCCACACTCTTTGCTTGCATAATTACCACTGCTTGCACTGTCCAAGGGCAGTCATGAGGGAAATCTCTAGCCCCGGTTTCTTTTATTGTTTCAAATTGGCAAGTGCCAGCTGCATCCTTTGACGGTCATTTTCTGGAGACCTGCCGAGGACTACAAAGAAATGTGACAATGTTTTGAACTTTCCTGTGGGTGCCACCAGGCTTAGAACCAGTGTTCAGTGTTGTTATCATGCAGGTCTGACACGCAATGCCCAAATATGCCAGGAGCTCACTTTGTGCTCATAGGAGACGGCCACTGTGACATAGGCATGAAACTCACGCCCCATATATTTAGAGATATCATTCTTTAGATGTTGCAGAGCGGGCTCATCTTTGAACTAAGAACCATGCAAACACTGAGCGTTTGGCTTCAGCTTCTAAACATGATGGCACTAGGAACGAGAGGTTTTTATTCAAAGGGGAAAACTGTTAAATTCATCACCTTTCTGTCAATTATCCTCGTTTTATATTGCAGACTGTTGCATTATTTGGGAGACATATAGAGGTGTATCATAACACATTTGCAATGATAAAGAACATATAATGTCTCTTAGACAAACTAACACAGAGACTTACCCCACATCAAACAGCACTAGCCGAGGTCAAGTTGATGCAGTTACTATGGCAACCCTAGAGGAAAGTTTGCTTTGGTCACACCTCCAAAATGCCTCCTCATTCAAGACCCTGAGTAAAACATGCGTTTTAATCCACATGATAAGTGGCACATACAAGTGTTTACAAACACACACACACACAAGGAATGAAGACCACAGCAGATAGGCTTAGAAAAATGACCAAATTACACAGGATTGTCTGCTCTGATTATATGAAGAATAATTTGAAATAATGACCATATAAGCCAGAATTTCGAATAATGAGCATGTAAAGGGTAAAAAAATGACTATATCATTCAGCATGACCAACAACTACCATAACAGATCCGATTTAAAAAACAATTACGGCCATAACAGGCAGGGTTTGAACAACGAGCATCAGGAAGGATTAAACCATAAAGGCCATGAGACAAGATTGTCAATAATTACTTTTATGCACATTCCCAGTGGTCAGTGCACAGGAATATTCACACACACACTCTTACATATACACATCTAAACCTTGAGACTTTCACACTAATAGAAATCGCCATTTATACATATCTTCTCTAACAAATGGGACCTTCCCACATGCAAGGACTAGTTCTATGCAAACTCCGATACACCTCCATATTCTCTCAAAAACACACTCCTCACATAAAAAGCACTTTATCACTCACAACCTCTCTCAACAAACAGAACCACCACGCTTCCAGACGCTTACACACCCCTCCGGAGATAATAATGTCTTTTATTAGTTTACATAATGCTTTAAATTGCCCTTCTCCTGTTCCTCAATGCTGCAAATAAGAGGTGTTACCATATTCCATTTCATCTGTACTGAACTTTAATGACCTTCAGGAAGTTGGAAAGTTTAGATAGACTTGCTGTGATTCCCACCAATGATCTACTGGTCACTGCTTTTGTCCCGGGGTGAACATTCAACTCATTGAGATATCCCTCTTGTTCTTTCTCTTCATTCACAAAGTTCCAGGAGGGGACAAACACCCGCTTAATACTGGATCCTGCTGCTGGTGTCTGCCCAATAACAGAAGTGGCACATAGGCAAAAATGCCACCAGGGTTAAGTGCTGAACTGCACATACATGGGTGAAGAGCTCAGAAGAGTGCTGTAACAAACAGACTGGTTGGGGAATACGAAGAACCTGCTCGAGATACCTTTTAATCTTGCATTTACCTTTAGCTGCAAGGCCCACTATGAGAGGAGCACATGACAGCTATCAAACCGCCACACTAGTGAAATGACTGGTCTTAAAAGATGGGCAGCCTGGGCAATTATTAAACTCTTGGCTATATCCAGGATGTCACCTTTGGCACAGAGATGGGGTAACCGATTCACAGTAGTGTCTTCCTTAGCCACACCCTATCCTGCCACAGGATTATATGAGAAAACAGGAGACTTACTCCAAGGATTTTTTTATCCAACGAAATACTTCACTGGTGCACTCTTCCAGTCCCTTCCTCCTAAATACAAGATCAGGAAACAAAGGAAAAACAGTGTAGCCCTGCAGGCTGGAGTTCGTCCAATAGTGAGTTCTATGAATTATTAGTTGGGTACTCTAGCTGTTAATGGATCTAGTCACACAGACACAAAGTTATCTAGTAAACCGGGACAGAGGGTGGACTGAAGCATTTGGCAGCTTCTTACAAAATAATGCAGCCCAACTGTTTCCCTGTAATAGCCACCCCACTTACGACATTTGTCAATCCCACTGAAATGCTGGCTTGGTCGGTTTGGTTTCTCCGAGTTTGACTGCTAGTTACTCAAAATATCCATATACAATGAGTATGATAGACTATCCTCGCTTAGATGTCTACAACTGTTGTCTATCGTCGTCCTAAGAATTTGCGAACTCAGTTTTACAGATATTTTGCACTAGCCTTCTACCTAAACATCTGCACAACCTACAAAACAGAAATGGCTCCGTAACTGTATGACCTGGGCGCTGCTCGAGTACTTAGATACCTGTGAAGAGAAGTTTACTCAAAGTTGAACGACAGGAACATCCTCTACATCTGCATCACCAAGCAACTCATCAGAAGACTATAAACCATCCAGAACCTACGGCGGGATTCATCCTAAACGTCACAGAACTGACATCACCCCACACCTCAGGGAGCTCCACTGGCTCCCAATACACAAACACGCTAGTTACATCCACCTACCTGAATAGTCACATCTCCTTCCACCAAGCACCTAGAGAACGCTGCTCCGCAGAAGTCCTACTAACACACATCCCACACACACACAGAAGCAGATCAGGAGGATAGGCGTTCTCTTAGTTCGCTCCAAAAGCTTCGAACAACTTTCAACTTTACATAGGCCTTTTCCTCTCTACTTGAATTTCGGTAGAACCTGTAGAACCTGAAGACCTGGCTTTTCAGTTAACCGATGCTACTAAAGGCAGGCGAAACACAGACAGACACACACACACACACACACACACCTGCTCTGCGCAAGAAAACCCTCGCAGGTCATAGTGTACATTAAAAATACACAAACCATCACACTGAAGCAACAGGATCCATTCTAACAATACTGTTCATTAAAACTGAGACCGAAAGTTACAATTTCAAAGTAAGAGCAAACCAACCAGAAAAAATAGGTACACCAGTGCCTAAAAAAAGACGATCTTGCTCTATTAAAGTGTATCAAATCAATGTCCAGCTCATTTTTTTACATTTTATATTTTAAGAGGAGGACTTTAAATCGACAAATTTGTGTCAGTCATATAAACTGAACATGGTTTAGCTAAGATTAAGTTTATCCTTCCTGCCTTGAACAACACATTTCCTATTTTTAAGTTCCTGTTTTGTTTAAAGGAAGTGGCGTGGATCACCCAATTTTCCACCACCAGCAGTAGTGTTCGGATACAATCTTAGCCCTGTTATTTTAAAACGAGGTCATTGCACGACTGAAAACCTGCCTGGTCAGGGATTTTCAAGTAGTGTCAATTTTGGGAAAAAAGGAAATGGTGTCACAAAGTGATTTTTTACTGACATTGTACTTCCTCTTTCTGTAAATCGAATCCTAATCATTTTATTTTGCTAAAATGTGGATGACATTGATTACAGGGTTCTGAAAACTTAAATCGGCACATTTATATAGTGTTTGCATTGCTGCACTGATCCCCATCTCACCATTAAACCGTTAGAATTTTCAGTCACTGCTGCAAAGGACAGCGGTGGAAATTTTATTGGAACACTACAGATTTATAATCTATTGACCATCATGAAAGCAGAAGACCGTAATCCTTTGAAACACCCTAACTAAGTGCCTGATTATGATTGGGCCGTTATTTTCCAACCATTGCGAAAACCCCTGTTTGCGCAGGGGTCGGATTTACAAGTTGAGTGTTATTTAATGCATCCGATAACTAATGGATGCGTTAAATAACCAAACATTTGTTCAATTTTGGCAGGTCAAACCGCCATGTTACCTAATAAATGGAGCCCAACTATTTTCCCCTAATAGCAGCTGAGCTTATGACATTTGTATATCCATTGAAATGCTCTACTCCTTGGTATGATTCCACCAAATTTCAAGTACAATTTAAAACAAATATTCATGTATAATGTCTACGAGGACCATAATTTGAATAGGGGGGACTGCAGCAGGGGTGGGAATTAACTATCCACTTGGGAATAGCACCAAAAATGTAATTACAGATACTGAGACAATAATAAGCGCCACACAATGAAAGGCAACGTCCACGCGAATAGCTTAAGTCTATATCGTAAGTCGAGTTATGAAAGGAGTAGAAAGTGTTTTATGCATGATAAAGAGAACAAAGTGGATTGTCCCTGAAGCAGTCTATGCGCCAAGTTTTGTGACTAATTAAGCTCTGATTAAAAGCCATGAGCCTCCTGAGAGTGAGTGTAAAACAGAGCTACAATGAAGAAAGGGATGACAATGAGAAATAAACTGTTGTTCTCCCTAGCATGAGTTACAATACTCAACAAAACAAGTAGTGATAAAGCCAATAGGTATGACATGTAAATTCTACACTTTCAAGATGGATCCTCAATTGAGTCACATCGTGTTGGCCATACTGAAAGTATGACACTTTCTGTACTTCTTGCGGCAGCAGTGCTTGGTGTTAAGACACTCGTAGGGAGTGTCGATGATAGGAACCCAAACGCAGTGGTGCCCGACAAGGAAGCAGGACATGCACTCCCACGGAACACTAAAGAAGAAATAAAAAAAGAGTAGTTCCATAAAGTCCACTGTTAAAGGACACTACTGAGCCAACCAAATGCAAGGGTAAAGAAATGTTCCATAGCTGGGGGAAACACGAGAACAGGGAGGAAAGTCGTCCAGTAAAGAGCTTGGGCCCAATACATACAGGAAAGCCATACATTCATGAGGAAGATGCCGACCCAAAGCCCACGCATGGCATGTGGTACTGTATGCAATGCTGAAAACAGACAGCTGAAACTATCTGTAGTGAAAATGTAAAGAGATTGACACAAAACAGTTAAATCCATAAATATATAAAGTTTTATGAACTAAACATTCAATGTATCATTTAGCTTCAACTACCAGCTAATACAGGGCTCTGTACACTGATGAAACCTGTTCTTACCAGCCAAAGAGAGTGAACAATTGCCTACATTTCTCTATTGAAGAAGCATCTTATCAAACTATTAACATTTCGTTATTTTCTTTTGCTTACGAAGGAGTACTTTGCAAAAATGTTTTGTACTTCGTTATTTAAGGCTATATATGGGGTACCACCAGGCCACACAATCACCCTTAAGGCCACATACTGTAGCATTTAGGCCCACTATCTAGACTTCAGTAGTGGTCATGCTAACAGAAAATAGCTAAAAGTAGACAGTGTAATACCAATTGTATTAATAGCTGGGAGACGGTCATTGCTCAAAACGGAAAATAAATATGCAACGCTAATAATGTCCACTGTTCGGAACAGTATTAACTCAGTTGTCAAAACTACTGCACCAGAGTCATAAGCAAAAGTATTGTTATGCATGTCACTGATTTGGTATAAAGGCATATATAACACATTTATAGCATGTATTTCTTCATAAAATTATACTAATACTTCTAACATTGGCATTCATCAAAACACTCCCACTTTTTCTTGAACCCTTTCTCTCCAAAACACCCAACTTAACTATCTTGAGTGACCACAATATCCCTCTCGATGACTTTAATTAATACAGACATACCGGCCTAGTCAATTTGTCGACAGCCTTAGGACTTACCCAAATTTGTCAACTACCATAAATACTGGGTTGGGCACACTTGTGATCCCATTTTCATTAATATTGATGACACATGGGTCATCCCTCCTCTGTATTATAGGCTGCCCAAATAGCAATTCCTTTTTTATAGATTTTTTTACTAAACCTCTCTGAGCTCCACTGCCTCGGCCCGCTATCAGCTGCTCCTCTGCTATGGTCAAAGACCATGTCTCTGCAGCACTCACTCTTGATCCCTCGCTCGTAGTTTTGACGACATATAGTTTTCCACAAGTGAATAAATTTCCTGGGTTTCTGCTATCCTGGATACTATCACAACAAATCAGCTTTAAGAAAAACAGCCAGATCCAGATTTTTCTGTTTTTTACGGAGTTTTTTTTTTTAACGCGAACGTGACCCGAATCGGGTATCTGAGCGCTTTACATAGCACCAGTTGCATTACATGAGGACACATTCATTTTTGTTAGGCAAGGGGAGATTTTGTGATTTGCCCAGAATCACAGATCTTCCACCAGTTGGCTCGCAGGTGAACTACGTCACGCAAAGTATCTATGCAAAAAGGTGGAAATCCTACAACAGTTTCACTAAAGCTGAAGATAGGTCTACAGTGAGAGCACCACAGAGGCCAAAGCTAACCATTTCACTACCAGAATAGACGAAGCTCACAAACCCACCTGTGAACTTTTCTTCATCGTACAAAGTCTTGTTATCCCAGCAACCTCAGAAAGATGAGTTACTCCCTCGCAATCCCTTAGTGATAACCTTGCCATATTTTTCAGGAACCAAATAAGCAACATTTTTGAAGACTTCCCCAAACCCCCAACCAACAGCATCCTGGATGACAATCTTCTGTCTTACTCGAAATCTAGATCCTCCTAGAATGACTTCACACTCTTAACTGAAGATCAGATCTCTCTTCTACACAAGGAAACAAAATCTGGATCCCCTCTAGATACTTGCCCCCTTAAAATTCTTCTCATGGCTTCTCCTCACATTCGTCCTATGTTAACTCATTTATGCCACAGCTCCATTACCTATACCACTTGTCCTTGTCTGTGTAAGAAAGCCAACGTCATCCCCCTCCTCAAAAACACCTTCAGTGGATGGTACGGACCTCCATAATTTGATACCTATATCTCTGTTCCCTCTCCCCATTACAAGTTTGGAAAAAGCAATCAATTCACAACTATCCAAATACCTCAAGAGTAACAACCTCCTGGACAATTCCCACTTTTATTTGGGCCAGAACCTGCCCTTCTGGTTGTAACTGGCGACCTTCAATTTATACTGGACCAAGGCAGCACTGTCACCTCAGTCCTACTGGGCCGATCCGCTGCTTCTGACACAGTCTCCCGTTCAATCTTAATTTCTAGACTCACCTACTTTTGCGCAGGTAGCAAAGCACTTCAGTGGTTTCAAGCCTTTCTCTGCAAGCTGCCCTTTGCCCACCTTTTCACTCTCCTGAATATTCCATCAACTGTGGAGTATAGCAGGGCTCATGTCTGAGTCCCATATTCTTTAACATTTACATGGCTCCTCAAGCATAACTAGTAAGATCCTTTGGTTTCAGCCTTATTTTATGAAGATTTGTACAGTGCACTATCACCCGGGAGGGTATCGTGGCATTAAACAGGTGCGAGTCTAGGCACACATTGGGCCTAATGGAACTACTTGAAAAGCCAGGACTTCAGCTACTTGCAGAATTCAAGAAGTGAGGTGGAGGTTCTTACGTGTAGCAGCCTGTCATTCCACACTATAGGAGCAATGTAAGAGGAGTCTTGGTCACTGGATCTGGTTTTCCGTATGTGTGGGATTTGTGCAAGTAGAAGTCCGCCCTAGCAGAGGTGTGTGGAAGTTTTGTGAAAGCAGATGCAATTGTTGAGGTATGCTGGGCCAGTGTTAAGCAGTGGCTGGAAAGTATGGGTTAGGAGTTTGAATTGTGCTCGTTTGTGAATGGGGAGCCAGTGGAGTTCCTTCAGGTGTGGTGTGATGTGACATGGGAGTTTGAGAGTGATTCTGGCTGCTGAGTTCTGAATGATAAGCAGACTTAGGGGACGTTTTTTGTGGATACCGACAAAGGGTGTTCCTTTAGTCTAGCTTATTTGTGACCTGGGCAGCGTGACAGTTTTTATATGCTGATTTGGAACCATTTGAAAATATATCTCAGCATCTTCAGGGAATTGTAGCATGAGGCAGTGCTTGACTTGGGCGGTCATGTTGTGTTTCCTGATGATGATGATCAAGGTTCTTGACATGGGTGGTGGGGGTGGGAGTCGTTCTTAGCTCAGGTGGCCACCAGATGGAGTTCTACAGTGATGTTCTCTTCCCGAAGATCACGATTTTTGTTTGGTCTGTGTGCAGCTTCATGAAACACACAAAAGGTGAAGATAGGAGTTCTTGCATTTTTTCTAACCAATTGGTTTGGATGCTACCCTGATCAATTGCCAGTGTTCTTTTGCTTATCATGCCACCTCAGTTTGGACCCAGTCATATACAAATCAGCCTTCACCCTGCTCTCCATGGGAATATGCCAGTACAAACTTCCTGACCAAGGCCTCCCTGAACCAGAACACAAGCAACCTAGAACTGGTTTAGCCCTGTTTTTGGGCTCCGCTTTAGACAGTTGGTCTTCATCCAGTGGGCGATTTCAGACATGCAAGATTTATTTGGGTACAGGGTCATCTTGTCCTTGAGAAAGAGAATGGCTTGTATGTCGTTGGCATAGAGGAGGACGCTGATATCATGAGAGCGGATAGGGGGATCTTTTATACGTTGAAGAGGGTTGGGCTCAAGGAGGATCTTTAAGGAACTCCGCAGAGAAGGTTGCGGGCATCCAAGGTGTTTGGTGCTAGGCTGACTAACTGGGTCCTTCCAGTCAGAAAGGAGCAGATCCATCAGAGTGTTTGTCCTTGGATTTTGATGTTGTGTAGATGATGGATGAGGATGGGATGTGTCAAGAGGTCCAGGAGGATGAGGACCCCCATGTCTCCTCTGTCCATAGTCATGCAGATGCCATCCATGGCAGTGATGAGGGCAGTTTCCATGCTATGATTGGGTCTAAAACCACACTGAGGGGTGCTGAGAAGTTGGTGGTCACTGAGGAATATAGTGAGGAGTCTGTTGATGATTTTATCTAAGACCTTGGCCAGGAATGGTAGTAGGAAGATCGGTCTGTAGTTGACGAGCGTTGAAGGGTCCGCAGAGGGTTTCTTCAGCAATGGGCAGGCAGGTTTGTGTTTCCAAGCTTCTGGGAAGGTTGTAAAAAAGGAGAAAGCATTCAAAATGGGTATAACCATGGCAATGATGGGTTGCAGTCCTCTGGAGTAAGCAAGGTGGGAGCAGGGGTCTGATGGGACCCCTGAGTCGATGGACTTCATGCTGGTGGTGGGGGTGGTTTCTTCTGGGGTGCGGACAGGCTATGAGGTTAGCACTAGTTACTTAGTATACAGACAATAACCAAATTGTCATCTCTTTCTTTAGAGATCAAGCAACTACCCAACTCACCTTTAATAATTGCATGTTAGTTATAGCACACTTGAAATAATTGCCTGAAAGAAGACGTTTTCCACAATCACTCTCAGTTTTGATCTACTTGTTGGTGGCCAACTGTACTGGGAAAGGTTCCCAATCCTATTAGTTCAGGCAAAAGCCTGGGCATCATGCTGGACACCACTCTTTCACTTGCTGGGTCCTTAAGTACATTCTACCCCTTTAGCTCATGACATCTTTTGCACACTTTAATTTCCCCCGGCCTACACTGAGCCAATTTCCTATTACTAAGTCTTTCAGACTATCTTGTTAACTGGCTTCAAGTGGTACAGAATGCCACTGCCAGGATTCTTCTCAACATTCCTTCCAGGGATCAGGCAAACCCCATCTTTTTTCTTTACACTGGCTTCCTGTCAGAAGCAAGTGGTCTTTTAAGTTTTCTGCACTTTAATCTGTGCTTTTTACAATTCTGTAGCGCTTTATTTTAGAAATAGATACTCTTGGTACAATCCTACCCAGCCCCTCAGGTCTTCCTCTCTTCATCTTGCACTATATCAGCATTTCACCTTACTCAGCAGGGAGGCAGATCCATTTGTTGATCTCGCTGCCAAAACGTGGAATTCCTCCAATTTCAATCTGTAGCATTCACAATCTATCTTTCATCACACAAAAAAAAACCTCTAAAAACTTGGCTGTGTCAGCTCTGACTGTCCATTCCTGTCTAGCACCGGGAGCCTCTGTGAATGGTTGCTCTGTAAATTTACTTCATTCATTCATTCAATAACTGCAGATTAACATAGTATATCTATATCATACAGTGGTGGTCTCCACTGTGTTGTGATTGTTAGGTCAGAGTTTCTATAGGAAGAGTATTTTTTTTATTTCGCTAATAACTTTGATGCTGCTTGATGAATCTTCATAAACTTTCGAAAAAAGGTTTATCTCCCTCAGCTCCTTCTTGGAAAGTTGGCAGCCTGTCAGTTGATTTAATTTCAATACCGGAGGCTATCATTATGCTAAATATCTTTTAAAACCACTCTTGCAGTAGCTTTAAAGTACTACATTAGTTCACAAACACAACAATCTAGAATAGGGACTATCATAATCCATAAATAATCCATACACAGAATAATCTTCTTTTTAGGTCGAGCATTTGAGACCTATTGTAATTTCTTACGTTGGGTTAAAGGCATCCCCCAGCTTTTGATTTGTTTGTTTCAGTGTCCCTAAAAAAAACCTACTTGCCAGTGGTCGGTCCTGCCTCCTTGTCCCTCCTTTCTCTCTTCTGTTCCTCGATGGAGTAGGAACTAAGTACTGTCTCATTACACTACAGTTCTTTGTCTGTTCTCTGGGGGACTGCTTTATTTCTTTGTTTCCTGCTCTGTTTCTGTTTGCCTGTGTGTCGTTTCGGCACCATAGCTGATTACATTTAAATATTGTTTTCCTCCCTTCCACCTCCTCCAAATCCCACAGTTTTATTGGGGGTACTTTTTTCGCCAGGCCTCCATCTTCGTGGTTATATTATTCAGGCTTTTAAGCAATTTTTTCTTTCCACTGCCATTTGGGCATCTTTTTAGTAGGATGTTAGTTTGGATTTGGGCTTTGTTTTACAGAGGATTGGGCTTGTTTTTTGGTAGAAGAGCAGAACAAGCCTTGGCAGCGCAAAAAGCTGGCAGTCTGAATTTCCAACTTTTTGGCTTTGCCAGTGCTTGTTATTTTTGTTATGACACTTGGAAGCTTCAAAGTTGGGCGCACTCATAAAACATTGCTTTCACCCTCCCGTTTTGCATTCAGCCCTCCCACCAACCTTTCCATAAGTATCGAGTGAGTCGCCATCCGTGTCCTTATGTCAAAGAGGGAAATGTAGGCCTTTTTATACAGGTAGATAGCTAGGGCACAACATCATCACATAGTAAGCCCTTTTTGGCAATTTTATTGGATCATTTTTCCCAGGAGGAGGATGACTAGTCTCATTCTGAAATTGAAGACGGGCTGCACTCAGCGGGGTGTTATGATTTGTTTTGCTCTGTGTGATGAGACAGAAAAAGCAGCGCTGGCACAGGAGTCTGCCTAGCTGCTGCATAGAACCAGCGGGAATGAGCAGGCAAAAAGCAACAGGAATCGGGGAGCTGCTGCCTGCCTTCAAGCCAAAGGAGACACAGAGCTAGGTGGAACAAACCCCTGCCATCACTGCCTTTTAGCAATGGCAGGAGCAGTTTTACCCAGTGTGAAGTAGTACGTGTGCACAAGCTGGTTGTTAACTATTGATTTGAATCCATCTCGCTGGACTTTTGTTGCTCTTTTCTGCTTCTCAGCCTTGCATTGCCAGCGCTGGTTAATATGGCCCCTTCCATATGGGGTCTCCGCCCCCTCTCCCTTTCAAATACACTAAGCAGGGATACTGATCCTGTGCCTGGCGTTTGAGGTGCTTCAGGGATACAACCGCGTGCGCACTTGGCCCACCCGCAGAAAGGAAGCTGCCTTATAGGAGCCATAGCGAGGAGCAAAGCCTGCATGTCAGAGAGGCTGCGAGGCCACTACCCTGCCTTTGTCCTATTAATTTCTAACTCCCTTTAAAAAAAAAAAAAAAGAATTAAGCCTCTCTTGTAACCTCATTACTTGCATCATCGACATAAACAAAAATAGTTTTGCAGCCCCATTAGCCTGAAACTATTAAAGGGTGTTTCATCGCCGTTGTTGGTTGAAGTGTGTTTTGCGCTTTCCTTCTGTACCTGCAGTTGGAGGCCAGCCTCTCTCTGCTGGGGTGTTGAACGGAGCCTTCCTTTCTCTTTGCCTACAGGTGAAAGCACACGAGCTGGTCTTCCATACTTGCCCGATTAATGCGGTTTGAACTACGAGTACCCAGGCAAGATGAGCAGCAAATCAGCATTCTTTGCTCTGATGGGGAGTCTAGCTGCATTATTTGTAGCGAAACATTTAGATTTTCAAATTGGCTGAATCAGTTGACGTTAACTGTAACGAGCAGATTGCTGCTACATGTCTTAAACGGCCCTTTTTTAAATCAAAGTTACGTTCTGTTTATGCAAAGTCTAGTTAGCACTGAGCTCCTGAGGCGGAAGCCGGGAGCGAGATCTGTTTTTAATTTTATTTGAATGTCACTTGTTGCATATGCTTTTAAAAACTCACCCATTTTTGCTCCTGATTAGTTCGCGCAGCGGACTTAGCGCTGCAGCGGCACCTGAATCGAAACACTTCTTGCCGCCATTCCGGCGAGGCCGGAGGCCACGACCCTTTCTCTGAGGCCACGCCCCCCCCGGTCGCCGCTCTACCTATCTATAAATCATGTGCATCTTCCGAACGCGCAGCGGCCGAGCGCAGCGGGCGCGCCGACTGCGCGCCGAAGGCGCGCCAAAGGTAAGTCTGTCTGCGCCCGTCCGCGACCGGCCGGGTCTATGGGCTCTCCACCATGCCCAGATTATATAATATTCATCTGCGCAGCTTTACAACCTCCAAGGCCTATGACCTTTGGATGACCCTGTGATGCTGCACATCGGCAGGTTGGGATTGACTGCCCCGCGCCCTTCCCCTTCTCTCCCCCCTTTACCCTCCCTCCCCCCCCCCTGGCCCTCCTCCCGACCCTTCCGCTCACCCGGTGATTACCACATTATCCATTTATTATCTTAACACCAGGTCAGCAGTGAAGCACTACCACAAACTCTTTGTCTTATTAGACTCGCACAAACCAGATCTCTTATTCCTTACCGAGACTTGGTTTTGTGACAACTCCCTTCCCTCTTTGTTAGCGGCCCTTCCGGCCTCACATTATGCTCTGCGCACCGACCGACCCTCCGGCAAATCGGGCGGCGGAGTCTCCCTGATCGCCCGTAGAGAAATTTCCTTTCAGTCTTTAGTCTTTCCCCCCAATGGCTCATCAGACTTTTTAGTTGCCCGTTCACCTTCTTTTAGTGTCCCGCTCACTTGCTTACTTATGTATTCTACCCCCCAACCCCCTCAACTTTTTCTATCCGGCTTCCAAGATTTAGTGGCCGCTTTAGCGGTCAACAACTCCTCCATCTTGGTATTAGGAGATTTTAACGTTTGGCCTTCAGACCCCGCTGAATGCCCGACCTCCAAAGAATTCTCAGATACCCTTCGCTCCCTCAACTTTGACTCCCACGTTCACTCCCCCACTCACACTCAGGGCCACATCCTTGATCAGATTTGGTCCCTTAACTGTCCAGTAGCCTCCCTGTCCATCTCCCCCTGCACAAGGTCCAATCACTTCCTGATATCCTTTTCCCTACATCTTACCCCAGTCACCAAGCCCTCTCTCCCCAAAAACATCTGGGCGCGCTCTTGGAACCAGGTGGATGTGGCCGCTCTGTCCACCATACTCTCCGTATCCAGTCCGGACCTATATGGTCTGCCATCGTCCGCACAAGCCAACTCCATTAACTCCTGGCTCCTATCAGGCTGCGACTCTGTCGCCCCCCTTAGACGGGTGTCCTTCAGGCGCGCAAACGACGCGAGCCGTTGATTCAATGAGGAACTGAAGGCCTTAAAACTTACTGTGCGCCGGGCTGAGCGGGCCTGGCGGCAAGCCTACTGCCCCAACCTCAAAAACCAGTATATTATCCTCTTGTCTCAGTACAAAAAAGCTATTTTGGCGACCAAGACTGCTTACTTCTCCTCAAAAATCCTGGCTGCAGAAAATCAGCCTAGAGAAATCTTCTCCATTGTGCACAATCTCGCCTATTCCGACAGAGCTACCCTCAAGCCTTCCCCCTCCCAGGACTTATGCGATTCCCTTAATACTTATTTTCTGGATAAAATCTCTAACATCAAAGCAAACATCCCTCCCCCCCTTCCTTTATCGACCCCCAGTGTCCGTCTGTCGGGGCACGCCTTGACTCCTTCCCCCTTCTGACAGAAGAAGCTTTTCTCTCCCTCCTGTCCATGGTCAAGTCAGGCTCCCCTCTGGACCCCTGTCCCGCCCACATCCTCAAACGCATCTACTCGGTTTGTGTGCAGCCCCCCCTTGAATTTCTCAACAGCTCACTGTCCCAGGGCACTGTTATTCCTCCTCTCAAATCGGCCATCATTGTCCCTATCCCTAAAAAACCTGGCGCTGACCCTTCCGCTCTTGTCAATTACCAACCCATCTCATTATTGCCTTTTCTGGGGAAGGTATTGGAGCGCCACGTGACCAGAGCGCTCACTGTCTTTGTGGAGGAGAACAGGGTGCTAGCCTCCCGTCAGGCTGGTTTTCGCACCGCACACTCCACGGAGTCCGTGGTGCTATCGGTCCTCGACAACCTCAGAGAGGGCATGGACACTAACCACCCCCAGGCCCTGGTCCTCCTTGACCTCTCCGCCGCCTTCGACACGGTTGATCACTCCATCTTACTTTCCCGTGTCAAGGCGGCAGGAATTGGAGGTTCGGCCCTGGTCTGGCTGTCCTCCTTTTTGAGGGACCGCACCCAGGCAGTGCGCCTGGGTGACTTCTCGGCGGACTTCCGTAAAGTACAATGCGGGGTTCCCCAGGGCTCCTCCCTCTCCCCCCTTTTATTTAACTTGTACATTGCCCCTCTCATTTTTGCCCTTCAACAAATGGAGGTCTCAGTCTATAACTATGCGGACGACCTTCAGCTAATTTTTACTCTGTCCCCTTCCCCTGAGTCCATGATCAAAGTCCAGTCTGTCATGATCTTTATCCGGGACTGGATGAACTGCAACCACCTGAAGTTAAACCCAGACAAAACTGAGCTGGTTTTGACAGGTGGTTGCTCCAGTCCCTGGACCTCTCTCTTCTGGCCCCCCTCCCTTGGTCCCTCCCCTTCTCCTTCTTCCTCGGTGAAAACACTTGGGATTAAGTTAAACGATCAACTCACTCTGCACTCCCAGGTCAGTCAAGTGGTGTCCTCTTCTTTCCTCTCACTCCGCACCATCCGCAAAATTTCTCGTTTCTTTTCTTTCTCCGCCCTAAAGCTCATAGTCCTGGCGATGGTAATCTCTCGCCTTGACTATGGCAACGCTCTATACTGTGGCATGCCTGCTTACAGTATGCGACGATTACAGCTGGTCCAAAATCAGGCTGCCCGCCTGGTTTACAACTTGGCCAAATCCCACCATGTCACCCCTCTCCTCACGTCCCTGCACTGGCTCCCCCTCCGAGAACGAGCCCAGTTCAAGATGGGCTGTATCACTTTTCAGGCTCGGGTCGGCGCTGCCCCTGTCTTCATCTCTTCGGAAATCAAAGCCTACGCCCCCGCCAGGGAACTGCGCTCATCCTCCCAACAACTGTTGGCAGTTCCCCGTTTTAGACGTAAAAAGTGGGGAGGCATGAAATTTTCCACACTTGCCTCCGCCTTTTGGAACTCTCTCCCCGCTCACCTAAGATCCTCCACTCAATATTCACACTTCCGTAAGGCTCTAAAAACTTTTCTTTTCTCACAAGCTTTCCCATCATAACAGTCTCATCCTCTTCCCCCTTCCCGACTTTCCTGATCCTAGGGGCTCAGTACACTACAGCGCCATGAAACCGCCAGGTGAACGTGCGCTATACAAATGTTTTAAACTCAAACTCAAACTAGATATAACCGGATAGTTGACTGCAGAGCACTGAGAGCGCCTCCAAATATGTCTGCATTCAGTGAAAGTGTCTCAGCACTGGACATAAGAGCAGCGTTGGTTACGTATAAAGTGTTTCTCCCTCATTTACAATATATTTTTAATGATTACATCATGATAATAGAGTTTAAGGGTAATAATATATATGTATAAATTGTCAAAATATAATATCTGTAGATGGATTTCGAAAAATAAATTACGTTGAAGCAGACAACATTTGTATGTTCCTCTCTTTATAAATTTGGACCCAGAACTTGCTTTTCAAATTTAATTATGCATATATACTGTGTGTTTGTGTTTATGCAGTAAACCGAAAGTTCGGCACCTTTAGAAAGCAGGACATAGACTTTACTTTGCACATTAATATGCACATTTATTGCATTTCCTTCATACAACATCATAATCTGTTCCTTCGCGTATTTTGTATATTAGTGTGAGGTGCATATTCTGCTGTCTTTTCATGTTCATGCGTGTGCGCATTATTAATAATAAACTGCGTCGTTTTTCTATGCCTTCACGTTCTTAAGTGTCTCAGTACTTTTATTTCTCAACTTGTTTTCTGACGTGTGCTCATGTGCCAGACTCCAGAATGTACTTTAGTACTATGTTTTGTGCCTCCTCCCCCGTCAATCCTACACTTTCAGCCGTTTCTGCCCAGATCGGCAACTGAAGCACTCTTTGTTAAACGAAACAAATGTGCAATAAATACAGCAAATAAGCTATGTAGCTTATTCACTTTGCCATAGTACTCTATGATTTAATATAGTGCCACTGCCCACGTTTTTTTCCCGCAGCGCATCTCCCTCCCTTTTCTCTTTGCTCGAATGTGCCTCACTCCCATTCCTCTCTCTCTCGTTGGCATTTCTTGCTCTCACACTCACCCTGCGTTTTCTCTCCTCGTGCCCACAGTCTTTCTCTCACTTCCTTTTCCTCCATCTGCATATCCCTCTCCCTGCCTCTTTTTGTTGCCTTCCTCCAGTGCCTCTCCCCAAGTCCACACTCCTCCTGTTCCGTCCTTACCCTTTGCCTCCTTCACTCTTTCCTAACTCTGCTTGTTCTCTCTCATTTGTCTCCGATTTTCCTCGTCTCTCTTCCTATCTCCATCTTGCCATAAGGCTCTTGTCACTGTTGACAACCTTGAAGATTGTATTCTGTGCCACAATTCTGACCGCAGCCTCGCTGATCCCATTGCAACTAAATGTTCCTTCCCTGGACTATAAAAACACAAGGTTCGAGGAAGCGCAGCATTCACCTTATTTAACAGCACATGCACTTGCCTAAGGATGTATACCCCAAATGAAGCTTTGCTGGGTTTCCTTATCTTTAATTCAGGGATTTGGTGAACATTGTGGCAATAAGCCCTGTCCAGAGAAGCAGAAGAATAAATGTGGCCGGAAAAGGATTTGGGTCTGGGTTTTCATGTTTACATAACAAGGGTTTTAAAATGGGGCGAAAACATGTCCACATGCAACTGGGAGGCTTGTCTTGTCATTAATCATAAATGAAGAAAATTAACCCATGTAACTACAAGTTATAACTCACATCTTCATTAAAGGGTCTGTGCGTAACACTACCTTCCGGGCCCCAAGCACCACACCTTTCTAATGGTCCTGGGCAATTGTAAAAACCATAGTGCCCTTGCCTATACATGTCCTCTTTATCACGGTGGACCTCCATGATTATGAGAAATGTTCCAGGACACAAAATTCAGGGAAAATCATGCAAGCAGTGAAAATGTGTTACTTTTAAAACGTAATGTTTGAAAAAAAATCAAGAAAAATTTTACAAGTGCAAAATCCCAGCCTCAATAGGGTCTATAAGGCCTGTGTGATATATTATGTGTTCAGCAGTTTATTGTAAATATACTTGAATCACTTGAACATCAGTTAGTTTCATCCAATTGTAGCCAAATTGCTGTTTTTGGTTTCATGTTAATGCGCTCTGTAACCGTGAACCAATGTATTATTTTATTATGACCATAAGGTCTTGACGGCACAGAAGTAACAAACATGCTGTTGACCTACTGTAAATGTCATGCCCTCTTCCATCAGCAGATCATTGTCATTAGCTGCAAGAGAAGGCACAGTCTAAGAGGACCATGGGGACCCGCCTGTGGGGTGGAAAGAACTCATGCAAACAGGTGCGCAGAGAGCATTATATTTAAGCACACGCTAGCACCTTCACAAGGCACAACTGACATTAATATAAATAGCCCCTCACCCCTTCATTCCAGAACCCACCCCTGCCTCGGGAAATGTAGGGTACCAGATTCTATTCCACTTCAGATGCTCTATCCCAAAAATGAAGAATTATAAAAGGAAAGGCCACCCACAGCTGGAGCGCTTCTTCTTGGTGACATGAGTCCAATGGTACTCAAACCACAGCACCCTCAGCATAGCCTTTTTATCTATTCTGTGTAGCTCTCACCCCTGTATGTTCACTGTGCCACATAATTCCACTACACAAACGCACTCCACATCATACAATTCCACAACTAACAATTCCAATACAACCCACATAATTCCACTCCACATCATATACATCCACTACTCTCACAACCAAAACACATGGGAAAAAGACATTGTCATTTACAACACCAATAACTTGAACTCTCCCAAATGCGAGACCTATTGCATTGCAAATGCTTGTTTAAATAGGTCTCCTATGATAGATAAGTAATATTTTAATTTAAGGGGAAATAATTGTTGGGTGAGAGTTTAAACTTTAGGTAAGAGAAGTATTAGAATTGACTGGCTTCATATTTATGGATGCTGTGTGAGTTTTAAAGAAGTCAGTTTCTTTAGAGAAGTATTTGTTTTCTTTACTGTGGTGAATAAAAACATTAGAATGGGCCATCGCTAGATTAATTTGGTCCTTGACAGGAAACAGTGTTCCACCGTCCAAAAACCAATAGGTGTTTGGTAAAAACAGAGTTCTATAATAAAGTAAAAAACGTTAATAGGGTAAAAAGGGCGCAAACATACCTCACGCAGGAGTGTTCCAAGCACTCAGGTTGTTTTTGTTTGAGTCTCGGTGCGCAATCAGGGAGAAGCGTCAAGACGTGTAATGTGAGTCATCATGCTTAAATTCACGCAGTAATCTTGTGTGATTTAGTGAACATTTTGGATTGGTCGCTGGTGCACTGAGTTTTATGGAAGCGTGTTGGCGTTTACATTGTTCAGTTGGACATCGGAGTTCAAACTGATTTTCAGATATCTTTTGTCTTTATAGCTGTGAGTCGGTCACATATTACATTTTGGGAACCTATTTACTGATTTTCTAAGGGACGTTTTCAATCAGAAAAGTAAGTTATGGCTTCTGATCAAGAGAATATTCTTGAAGTCCTAGAGGGAAGAGTCAGACAGGAGCTACTGTGAAAAATTACTTAACATGAAATGAGTACTTCCGTAAAAGAGGCTATAGATCCTATTTTAGGGAAAAGAAAGAAAGATCTTAGATCGTTGAATGAATACTGGTCCTTAAGAAGCAGATAAAGAAAAAAAGGGAAAAGAACAACAAACAAAAAAACCTGGACATTTAGAGACAATGCTAATAGGTAAAACAGGCAATGGTTGTTATAAAACCACTAATAAAAAAGATGTCCCTAGTGGTGCACAAGGAAAAGTGTTCTTGGCGGCACACAAGAAAATTTGAATTATGGCTATTTTGAGGAGGATTTAGACGGTTGTTATGGATAGAGATGCTGACCAAGGGAGAATAATTTCTAGATTTACATCAAGATTATGATTTGTGTGGGGATTTGAAAGGTGACTTGAGATTCCATCTACAACTGGGGAAGTAATTAAAAATGCTTTGAGAGCGGAGATGTTCTTTCAGTATCCGAGAAGCACGGATTAGTGGCCTTTAGAGCATGTGGGAAAGTTTATCAAGGAATAGACCAGGAAGCTTTAGAGAAAACAGTGAGAAGTGTTTTAAAGGCTGAGTGTTCCAGACCTGTTATAGATGACAAAGTATATTGTACACTGAATTTAGACTCTAAGATGACCTGTTCCTTGTTTAAATTGTGTAGAGGTCCATGTAAAGGTCTGGAGAGATCACGTACACAGTGCCAGAACAGACTTTTGGACATTTTCGGTCCTTTGGGCCGTATTTTAGAATATCTAGGGGATGCTCATTTGAAGAGTATACCTGTTGATTTGGAATTATTAAGAGGATTGTAAGAAACTGGGTTACTGGTTGAGTTGAGGAGGATGAAGCCCTGCTCAGACAGGAACCACAATCATATTCCGGGTGAGGCACAAGCAAATCCCAAATTAACTAAGCCCGGGCAGAGACCTCCGCTCCGCCCACGGAGTGTGCGGATATTTGCCCCCTTTCAGTTCTGCCAAGAACAAGGAGAAGGTAAATCTTCGCACACTCCGCAGTGGAGAGGAGTTGACCAGCCCCTGCCTACACCACCCCCGCATATTAAAAAGTAATTCTACATTACTTAAAGTAAATTAAAACCACTTACCTGCACTGCAGCGTCCCCAGGCTGCCCTCCTCCTCTTCCTCGCCGTCTGGATACACTTTGAGAAACCTGCGCATGCGTGCACGCCCGCACGTGCAAATTTCCTGCGAGAAATGTGCGGGCACAGGCGCAGTTTTCCCAAGGTTTATCCAGATGGCGAGGAAGAGGAGGAGGGCAGCCCGGGGACGCCGCAGTGTAGGTAAGTGGTTTTAATTTACTTTAAGTAATGTAGAATAATTTGTTAATATAGGGGGGGGGTGGAGGCGGGTGGCGGAGTGGAGTTCCACTGAGTTTGTTCGCAACTACGTTCACCTCCGCGTAGCCACACTGCGCCCTGGGTTAAAATTAACCTGTGCTTAACCCTCTCTAGAAGCTTGGTATGCAGCAGCCATGTTTAACTGAAGGGCAATATGTAAAGTATGTATGCAGCACTACAAACAATAATAAAGCAAAACCAGCACACAAGAAAAATCCCACACAAATCTAGAAAACTGGAATACATTTTAATACAAACATCAAGACCAAAATGACGAACATCCAATCAGTAAAACCGGTGAGATGCATTTTTAAAGATTTCACTGAATATAGCTACAAAAAGCACAAAGCGCCAACTGTGGATATCTGGCCGCATTAGACTAGGACAAAGTCAAAAGCTAAGGCTGATCACGATGGATGGGGACCGGCTACAGTGAACCAGCTAGGCCCACTGAACTAGAATACCTTAAATACAGGTTGTGAAGCGTTGTGGAGTCCCACGCCGAGGATGCGTCACGCAGCCCAGGCGATGAGAGGTCCGGGTTGGAGGAGCGTCATGCAGCGCCAGTTCAGAGGGGCGGCAAGGATACGATGCGAGGTCCTGCATAGTCATCATGGATTCCTTCAACGAGGAGGGCCTGCAATGTGAAGTCCTGCTTCGAGGATGAGTCACGCACAGGCTGGTTCCGAAGAAGCTGCTGGGCTTGCAATGTGAAGTTCTGGGTCGTCATTGCGGCTGCCGTCGATTAGAGGTTTGCGAGGTGAGGGCCAGCATCGAGGATGATTAGGGCAACAAGTGGTTCTGCTCAGACTGGGGGCTGCAAAGTGAAGTCCCTGCACCATGAAAGGCCACGAGCAGAAGCAATGGATTTGTTCTCCTCAGGATTGGCCACGCAGCAGAGGGGTTGCGTCGGTGCAACTGAATCCACAGATGGGCTAGCAGAGCACATTCAGGGACACTTCCAATGAGCCATTACAGGGGTGGCACGACTTGGCAGAGTAGGACTCATAGATAGAAGAGTCCAGGAGCTGGGTTCAAGGTTGATGGAGCCTTCTGTCCCTAAGGGGATAGTCTGGGGGGGGCCAACCCTTGGATTTACACTGGGGTCTTGAGTTCAACAGATGCAGGTCCAGACCTTCTCTGCCAGACAAGAGGGAAGCAGGTCAGCACAATAAAATGTAAATGTAAATCCAGTATATGTAAGCAAGGTTCCTATGCCATGCTCTGACTCATCTGTTAGCTCAATGAATTTCCAAGAGACATGAAGCAGAAGTTCAGTGTACATGGCACGGGTGCTGAGCACATGCGCTTCTTCAGGGTGTCTAAAGCGTTCAGGCATACCTCCGTCCAGATCACCTGTCTGGGCTGTTTCTTGGAGGTTAGTTCTGTCAAGGGTGCAACAATGGTGCCATACCTTGAGAAATCTCCTGTAGTAACCGATGAGGCACAGATAGGCCCTACCTCTGTCTGGGTCTTGGGGGCGGGGGTTCCCAAGCCAAAATGGTTTGGATTTTGACCTAGAGGAGCTGCACCTTGCCTACTCCCACATGGTGTCCTAAGTTAATCACTGCATCCTGCCCTAGCTGGCACTCACTGGCATGGATAGTTAGGCCTGCTCTCTGCGGAGTCTGAATCACTTCCCGAGGTGGCACAGGTGGTCCTCCTAGCTAGAACTGAAGACCACTATATCGCCTAGGTAGGCAGCACTGAAGTTCTCCATTTCAGCCAGGACCTGATTGACTTGCCTCTGAAAGGTGGTAGGGGTGTTCTTTAACCCAAAAGGCAACACCCAGAACTGGAAGTGGCCATCCGGAATAAAGAACGCAGGCCTCTCTTTGGCTCCCTCGTTTAAGACAATCTACTAGTGCCTAGACTTTAAGTATTTTCAGTGAATCTGTAGATAACAGATAGAGTGTTAAATGTTAAGTGCTGAAGGATGAGTGTTTAAGTAGCTGAGAAACAAACACACATACTATTAAGATACTACTGCATCAATCCCATCATAATAATTATATTCAGGTATTCTCTAAGGTCTTTTGCAGACAAAATTGAACTTGTCCTTAACCATATTGAAGGTAGGTAGAAAACTTCATTTTTAAAGAAGAACGAGGTGGCAGAATTCCTATCTGCCATTTAATAAAAATATACACCCAACCCTCTGTGAGACCTGATACAAGAGGGATCCCCCCCCCCCCTCCGCCCCCGCCCCCCCCCCCCCCCCCCCCCCACACACACACACCTGATTATTCACATTACATTTCTGGGTTTTTACTGATTTCATTTAAAGTAGAGGGAGCACATGGCAGAACTTTTTTCTCCGATGTACTGTAATGAAGACAGAGGCACGCTTTATATGGGCTACCCACTTATTGCTCGATAAAACTGAATATTTTCTTCCAGTTAACAGATTGCATTTTGTCTTTGCAAAATCCCTTACATCAAGTAAATCAAGCAGTTTTTATAGACAATAACGAGTTTCAAACGAGTTTCCCTTTAAAGCATCTGCGGTGTCTGCCTGAGCATGCACCAGTTAGTGTTTGAAGCTATTTTCAGCTCAGCTCCTCAATACCTCTGTAATTTAATAATGCTCTATGTCCCTTGCAGAGCCGCTTGCTTCTTCTTAGCGCTCCTCTGGTGCTTGCTTCACCTGCTTATCCTTTCCACGAAGATCACACATTATTGCTCTTAGATACCATCTTTTTCAATACCCTCTCACCACAACAAATACGTCTGACAGCATTGTAATTAGTTTCCAAGTTAAGCTTCTTAATCATTTATCTTCTTACTCGTTTACAAGCTCCTTATCTATTTTATGTAAAATATTTGCATAAGAAAGAACAAGGAGATACATAAAAGACCTGATAAATTACTGATAACACCATGATAATTATTAGCTGATGAACAGTGCACGCGAGCACAGAAAATAATACTAATCAAACAACGGAGTATATTTCTGGTAAGGTTTATCTCTATGTCCCTGGAATCTGTTTGATAATTAAACTTCCCAGATTAATTAGCAGCAGCATATGACAGCAGGGCAGGGTGTTTGAGAGAAAGTGAACAGAGGGAGGTTGGTTTGTTCAGTTAATTTCATACTTATGTATAGTTAAAGTGATACACCCTCTTTAAGCCATACTTCATCTCAGAATAAAACTATGGAGGCCCATATTTCTATCACAAACTTTTAAGAAAAATGTCAAGTACAAGCAAATTTATGCCAGAAATTACAAACTCAGCTGGAACTTGATTGTACAAAGATGCAAGCAGTAGAGTAACCTCATTATTTTATGTGCAGAAAGCACGTAAGGCAAGCTTCCCAACTCTAAAACATTTATAAAAAATCTGGAATTTTGTGAACGTTTTTAAAGCACTGGCTTCCGGTGGATAGCCAGGGATGCTGTTTTTGTTGACTAATCATTCTTGTTCCATCAATGTTGCTTTGACTAGGTTGTGGTCTGTTAGGTCGAATAAGATGAAAGTCCAGATGTAGCACTGGACTAGGGTCACATTGCAGATGGGCGCCTGTTCCTTACTGGAGTAGATGTTGGGCCGGCCTATTTTCCATGTATGGTTGGAAACAATAATCTAAAGAGGTCGTTGGCAGGTTTAGCTGTTCTTTCTGATTATGGATAAAAGTATTCCAGTGATTGGATCCGTCAACAATGACTGACTTCCCACAGCAGTTCTTCCGCTGGCGTCGGGGACTCGGGGCTAAATGAGCAGATACGGATTGTTGGATCTTAAGCTTTTCTTCGGATATATTTCATTGGCAGTGACTGAAGGAATGCATTCAATGTGGTTCGTTCAAGTCCCGTGTAAAGTCTCAATGTTTTCTTTGGTTCAAACAAAATCAGGCTGCTTTGTTTTGCAGTAGAGCATATTACTGCAGCCAAGCCGAAACAGAGTCAAGGATCTCCTCAGCTTGGTCCAGTGAGGAAGTTGGAGCAAGTTTAAAGTCTTATGAACAATTCCACTAATTTGTTAACAGCACAAATAGTATTGTAGTGGCGTAAGTATTCACAAAGCAACAATATTTTATACACAACCAGAAAACCATGCAGATCATCACAAACAGAACTGCGGTTCAACTACTGCCCAAGTACACAGTCAATCCTAAATTCGGCAGCATCTGTTTTGTACATCCCAATATGCTGTCCAGACTATAAACACGCTCTCTGTGCGCCTATATGTGGATCGCGGTTTATGACAGATTCAACACAAAAGCACGCGTGGTTAGAAGAGAGTGGCGATCTATGCACAGTGTGCAATCTGCAGCTCATATGCCTTGGACAGAGCGTAAACTGAAACCAAGGGGTCGCTGATCATACCAGAATGTAAAATGAAGGGAGACCTGTGCCATAATATTGCTGCATACAGATGTATAAACGTGCACTGTACAATCCTCCACCTCAATATACCATTAGTTTAATTATCACTATGGGTCACATTTCCCAGGGTCAATGATTCACAAGTCAAGGCAGTTTACCATACCCAGGAAGATGCTGTACACTGCTTAGAGGCATACAGTAGTGGAGTATGGCTTTGAAACCCCGCCCACTCTCCTCCCATATTTTGAATTGGCTTGTGTCATTGTCCTTTGTAAACGCTGGCTTCCGAGTCGTTATTAGGCTTGATAGTACCTCCTTGGTACCGTCTTCTCTGCATTTGTAACCTCCCATGAGGACTGGCTCTTTTACTTCTCTTGCGACGTGGTATGTCTCAGTGTGCGGAGGGGACCCTATGATGAAGCAATTCACCCTAGGGTGAGTGAGGGTTCTCGTACGAACTCAATCAGCGCTCCACACCGCTTATACATTGCTCCATGTTTCTACCCAAGTACACAGTGTGCGTTTGAGATGGCAAACGGATACCATGTGAAAGCTTTACCTTTACTGCAACAAAAAAAAAGAAAAAAGAAAAAGAAAGATGCATTTGCAGTCCTTCTCTGAAGCTACGATACTCTAACTTACATTCTCCATTTCTCACTTTTTTTTATCTTGCTCTGCTTTACATGAAAGCACCCGAGCAGCAACTAATGTTGGGTTCAAGTACCTCCCAAACTTGAAAGTGTCCTTTAAGAAACTAGAAGGAGAAGAAATTCAGTCTCCACTATTTCTGCTGCTGCCATTGTTTACACATTTAGCACTGCCATGCATACAATTGGGCTGAAAGTAGACTGATACAGCAGGTAAAACAGATGCATGGAGCTTCCTATTGCCCCAAACACCAAAACTGGCCTTGTTGCCCCAAGCAGCAAAACTGGATGACCCTACCAGAGTTGGCAATGTTGCAGAAAAATGGGAAAAATGTAGTTCGCCCCTAAAATCCCCCTCAACAACAGATGTGTCCTTCAAAAGGTGTTGTGCAATCCCAGATTATACACACCAAAAGGTTTCCAGCAATGAACCTGGTACAGAGAAGCATCCAAATACTGTTTTCTTAAGATCAGCGGGCATGCCTGTTAGAGGTTAATAGCACTGAGACATCCACCAGGTTTAAACCTGAACTGAACGCACCAGGCTGTTTACCTTTGTACCACCAACTGCTGCCATGTTTATCATTCTTACAAACATTATTGAAATGAGTTGTTCTTCTTGGCATGCATAGATGTGTGTCTATATGTCCTATTCGCAGAGCATCAACGTAGCCAGAAGACAGTGGAGCGCAGCACAAGGTCTAAGACCAGCATAAAGTCCATGAATGATAGGAGAGGTTGCTGGTTTGCAGACTGGTAATGCATTGTGATGTAGTGTCTTTTAAAGAGATGCATTTTACCCAATATTAATCAATACATTTATGAATTATAGAAAGATGCTATAACCCAAAAAAACATAGCTTTTGTGCTTCTATATGTTCTTGGGAGAAGGGCCAGAAATAAGTGCAGCTCTCTACAGGTGGAGTTTCGAATAATGTGGGCAGGCTATATGGGTTGTTGCAATGACTGCATCGTTTCATGCCTGAGCAGACATTAGACAGACATAGTCATCATGTTATTAGCGAGTAAGAAGATAATTGCTGGCATGTGCTCTAGTGTACAATGGCTGTATCATTTCAAGCAGTAAACAAACCGGCATAATCATCGAAGCATTGTATATTGTAAGAAGTGTTATTAGTTGTTGGGGGTAAATAGCCAGCTCATGTAATAATCACAATCCTTGTTAGGATGAGTCACTAAATTAACCTGAGCTAAACCCCTTGTTAGCTATGGCACATAGCAGACTTAGATTCACAAAGTATTTATGAAGTACTAAAGCAGTAACAGTCAAAACGAAAAACAATAAAAATGCCAAAATGAATTAGAACACGTCACTGACACTGGTCAGTTACAGGAAAGGCCTCTTGTAGTTTGTTGTATCCCTGTATCTTTAACAGAAGGTCAGCCTTATGACCCTTGAAGTACAAGAGTAAGGCAGGTCCAGTCCTTTAGGGATTTTCTCAGGTCTCAGAGAGCAGGTTCAGTCCTCTTCTGATCTTTCACAGGCCCATGAGTGTTCTGAAGTGGGTGCTTGGAGTTGTCACTTTTATGCCTGGCAGAAGCTTGTGAATTGGAATAATGTTCTGGGGTTAACTAATGGGGTTAGGGTTCTCAGGGCTAACTCTACCCACTGTGGGCATTTTCAAGATGTCAGACGTCTTTGCCCTGAGTAAACTTGGGCTCCAAGGGCTACCAGTGTGTGTGCGGGGAGTGTATTACGGTAACACTAGGTTCCTCCCACCTGTAACCCTAAAATTCAGTTTGAAACAGCCACTTAACCCAGAGACAGAAGTTTGTTGAAAACCCTACTTTTTGTTCTATCAAACAGAGTAGATACACAAGAACTGTTTTGGCATCTATTTACCTCGTTCAAAGGGCTCCCCAAGTGTTATATGAAAAACCCAGGCAGACCTGTCAAGCAGTTTTGACACTCCATCAGGATTTGACACTGTAATATCTAAAAGAGGTCCACTATAATCGCAGCCTACCTGGCTGAACACGGGACTAAAGAATGTGGCAGGCCTTGATATTAGTTACATCTGCTTGTGACAGGGTAAGCCTCTTTGAAGTTAATACATTTCCTGGGCAAAGCCTACTGGCCATCCTGTGAAGGACACAATACAGCACCACACGCAAGGCTTGTGTCTCAACTTTGAGACCAGGTTCACAAATCATCAAGGGGGCTATTCAAACGTTAATTACTGGCTGGAAAATGTGAGGGAGCGAAATGCCAATTGCATCTAGCACTTCAGGCAGAGAAAAGTTAACTTTCTGAAAGTTACTTTTGCTTAATATTTAGTAAAAATCTGATTTCACAATCAATTTGATTTGAATAACTTTTACAAATATAGTTGTTTCATTATTTTTCTAGTCAGTACCATCCCCAAGATACTGTATTAGAATGTACTATTGCATCCCAGTGTTTGTTATGGGTGACATATAAATATTTTAAAGGAAATTTTAGGCCTACCAAAAGTTTTTCTTTTGACAGGTCAAATTTTTAGTCGTGTTTGCACTCTCACTGTATTGGATGCCACAATTGGTGCTGCAGTCCCCAGGTAACAATGAACTTACAGGCCCTAGGTAGACTTTGTACCATATATTAGGAACTCATAGGTAAGTTAAATATGCCAATTAGACGTATCCAAATTTTACCATGTTGAATGGAGGAGCACAAGCACTTAATCATTGTTTAGCAGGGGTAAAATGGTCCAGAAAAAGGCAAAATACCACGCAGAAAATCTGGTTTTCCAACACATTTCATTGAGAACTCCAGCTCAACCATTTGTGGGACTCAAAATATGTGAAATGTAGTCCAGCTCCGAATATAATGAGGCCAGAAACATGGCGGAGATCAAATGGCAAGCTCTTCCAGACAATGAACTGGAGACATAGAAGTGTTCATCTCTGGTTGTGAGGCCCATTTAGATGTCTGTTTGGTCAGATACTGTGCTCAAGGAATGGAGAAGGGAGTGATTTTGTGGTGTTTTGTAACTATATGCGGACTGCATTCTGCCCCTATTTGGGGGTAGAGGATGAGTTCTGAGTCCCAAATTACTCCTAGGTTAATGACTTTGAATTTGATGGCAACAGTTTATCAAAAGGAAGGTGAAGGGATAGTGATAGACCTGGCACCTTGGCGTGAGTCTCCCTTCCTCATTTTTGCTGATGTGCCTCAGATGTTTTGCTGGTGTTCGATGCTCAGGGCACTGCGCCACGGCCAATCTGTGCCGCAGTGCAAGTGCTCCCAATGTAAAGTATATGTGTAATTGATTTCCACGATTGGCTTATTTGGTTTACTGTCAGTCCCCAGTAACGTGGTTTGTAGATACAAATGCTGCTAGTGGGCCTGCAGCGCTGGTTG
The DNA here is from genome assembly GCF_964261635.1 of Lissotriton helveticus. Classification (NCBI taxonomy): domain Eukaryota; kingdom Metazoa; phylum Chordata; class Amphibia; order Caudata; family Salamandridae; genus Lissotriton; species Lissotriton helveticus. Next base: position 807,318,836 of record NC_136057.1, on the reverse strand, counting down.
CGCCACCCACAGAAGCGGCCTTGTAAGACATGACTCGGGTCCGCCATTGCAGACCCCGCGTACAGTCCCGCACTGTCGCGCTGATTGCGCAAGTGCCCACACTTGCCAGTCCCTGAACCTTCCCTAACCTCCATATCAGTCGCCCCTATTGTAGGCCTACGGGCAGGGTGCATTGAAGCATAAGGTAGGACAAGCCTAGAGTGTGGCATGTCCTCGTAGAGAATTACCGCCCTTTTTCGTTCTTCACTATGGAAGGGCTACCGGTTCTCTTAGGCCAAGATGAGCTGTCGGAACTATTACACGCTATAGTCCCGGCAGACTCTGGGAACACGGTGGCATGTCGAGTTTAGTATGCCTGAACTCAGAATAGTAAAATACTTCCTTTAGTAAGGTTTATTTTAATATCCTGTGTTTGCAAATGCTACTTTTAGAAAGATAGCCTTTGCGCGCCTAACTATTTAGCCCGCCTCTGCCAGGATGTGTATCTGTTGTCTGGGTTTGTGTGAGTGACAGGGCTGGGAGATTCCCGGGGACGGTTGGGACCCCCAGGGGGTGAATAGGGTGCTTACACCAGGATGGGTGGGCGGAGTAGTCCTTGACTTTGAGTTGGGTTGTGCTCCACTACCCCAATGCTGGCATCACCTCCTGCGGAGCGTCTGATGTCTCTGCCCGCACTCTGAAAGAAGACGGCAGCTTCCTGTAAACAGAGTACTCCAAAACTGGGTTGAACTAGGCTCAGGCCCCCTAGCCTGCAATCGCAGTATAAATATAGGAGCTCTGCTCCTTACAAATCAGATCCAGTTTTGACCACGATGAATCTCTGCCTGACTAGAAGGACCAAGAGAAGCTGAAGGACGGAAACCGGTCTGAATCCTGTAAGACTGGCCTGCAGTGGTGCCTTGCTGAGAACGGAGAGGAAAGGACCAGAAAGGACTTTGTACACTTGTGCCTGAAACGATCTCCAAGGGCTTGATCGAGAACTTGCCCCCTGAACAGAACCCCAGGACCATTGGGTTCTATCTGCTTGTGCCCGTCTGCTGTTGGGCCTTAGTTCTTATTCCCTCGCCGGAGTTGTGACTCGGGTGCTTTCGCCCCCTCCCAGGTCGTGACAGCTCGGAGCCTGGTCGCCCCGCCGTAGAGAGCCCGCTCATCCCTGAGTCGCTTTCCACTTCAGTGCCGGGCCGCCTGTTCTCCTGCCACCTCGCCGCTAACGGAGTGCGTTGTGCACCTCTCATCTTCTCCCGCCGGAATCTGCACGGAGCGCATTCCATAGCCTCGGACGGTCCGTACGTCGTAACGTACCCGACTGTCTCGCTTTGCCCTCCTGTATACCAAGACCCGTGCCGCACCTCAAGAAAGGCCTCCCCGTACAGTGGTACCGGAAGCCTGGTGTTGCACCCGTCTGCCGTAGAACGTGACGCCCCTCACAGATCCACGAGTACGACCCGGCGTGCTAAGAAGTAGTACGTCCCGCAGGCCTGAACGGCGCCTCGCCCCGTGAGCTGCATTAACCCCGGATCGCCGCAACCGTCCACAGTCCTGCTCCTCCACCTCGCACCTCGAGGGGGACCTGAGCCGGAGAGATCCTCTGGAGAACCGTCGGCCTCGATCGGAGTCCGCCCTCACCAGCCGCGCCTGAAACGCCTCGGACTTCCGCAAGCAAGGTACACTTGAACTCCGTCCCGAGTTCACATCGGATCCAGGGTCCGCAACGTTCTTATTTCCCTGTCATCGTACCTTGCTGAACAACGAACATTCAAAGACTAACTCTTGCCTATTATAATCTGGTGGCCTCAAATCGTTAAACGTTACATGGTCTTGTGATAATCCTGCTTGAATCTATCTTTTATATAAAGTATACGTATTTTTGATACAACTACACGACTGGTGTCCATTTGTGGTGGGTCAGTGGGTTTACTGTGTGTGATCATAAATGCTTAACTTACTATCACCCTGAGGATTAGCCTTGTCTGCTCGCGCCACACTACCTAGAGGATGAGCAGGGTTTATTCGAAGGAGTAGTTCCCTTGCCCTGACATGGAGCTGAGGGTCCCTGTTTGTCACAAGTGCATACCTGTGCCAACCAGAGACTTGGGCTTCCAATAGATAGTGATACAAACACAATTGTATGTTTGAAATCGTATGAAAGAATACAACAACATATCAGTCACTCTATATGAGTGTCTGATATGAGTCGCAGTGACTGGATCATAAAGTATTCGGTGGCAGGTTAGTCAGTCTTGTTTCTGAGAGATGTTTGAACAAGAGACAAAGCTTTCCAGGGAGTAGATGAAGTGAAGTTATTATATTACTGGCTCCTGGATAGAGTTAGTAAATATTTCCCATTATTCTTATTTGGCACTTCTATAGAGCTCCTTCTTCTTTTAGGGCGCTAATGGGGTCTTTATTAAGAAACCGTAGGATACCCTTCTTTAAAAGCGCATACCCACGCCTACCAGGCAGGGGCAGATATTTGCTCACCTTGCTTTCAGTTTGACACTGTCTTCTATGGAAGGGCTCTGAAATGAGACGATTGCATTTGTCAAGAATGTTATCTCCTTTAACAGCAGAAAAGCTAAGGTCTATGACAACAAAGTCCAGTTGAATAGTAGAGTCAGGTTTGAAATTTCACACCATACTATTCTCCAAAACATGCGAAAGACATGCACTGGGAAGAAAGTGGGTTAAATCACCCTTATCGGACTGGCTTCCTGCCGGAATCTGTGAATAGTGGGGTAGTTCACGTCTAAAGGTTCCCTGTAATTACAGTGCAGAGGAATTTACTTTTACCTATTTTGTTCCGCGTTTACAAATATACACCAAAGCAGGAATAGATGCATCAATCTGCTAGTGGAACGAAGACACTACAAGCAAGAGATAAACACACCTTAATAAAGCAAGACTATAAAACTTAGGCAGCTGATTTTAAGATTAATTATGCATGTGTGTTAAAAATGTTTAATTGATTCAGGAGCGTGACTAGTTTAAATGAATTTGGTGAGACGACGAGCAGACTGTTATATGCCAGGACAAGATTCAAAACCGCATACATCTTAGTGACAGAAAGAAAGTTGGAGCAAACAAGCATTGTTTACTCCAATCCCTTTAGCTCATGTGCAAGGAAATGTATTTATCAAGTGCGACCCAAATGCACAAAATTACAGAAGAAGAAAAGGCAGTGCAAGCATCACTAACACAGATCAGATGGACAGCAAGGGCAGAGCAAGAGTCACTAATACACGGCACAGCAAGGGAATTACAAGCTTCCCTAAATACATAGTATGGGTAGTCCAATCATAAACTGAAACACAATACATGCACAGCAAAGGCGATGAAAGCTTCACTAAAATGCAGCACTCGCACTGCATAGGAAAGGGGAATGCAAGCTTCAGTAGTACTCCGGGGGAGTGCAAGCTTCACTAACATATAAAACAGGCATGTTGTGAGCAAGCACTCAAAAGGAGATGGGAGGAACGCCTGTAACTAATCTAAAGTGGTAATCGCCTTGGGTAGCATTCCAGCCCGCCTTATGCAAATCAGTACATACTCTACTGATTAAGGAAACAGTCCATCCCGGACAGCCAGATGTGGCCTCCGACAGAAGCGAACATAAGCAACCCCGCCAGTTTGGGGGTTGGTGGCCTCGTCAGCGAGGGATAGCTTGGATTTTGTTGTAGCAATGGACCCAAGAGTGGGCATTCCCTTGTCACTTACGGCATCACATCAAATACAGAAAGGTGATTGGAGGAATGCAAGGGCAATGCAAGCTTCTATAACATGAAACACTTTGCAACCTTTATGAGCATACAAAAGTGGCAGTGCAAGCTTCAACTAGCACAGAGCACAGGCACAGCACAGGCAGCGCAGGCTTCACTAACAGGCACATTGGCAAGCAGCAGCATTGGCAAAGGCAACGCACTCTTTACTAGCACGCATGCACAGGCACGGCTTTGGCAAGAGCAGTGCAAGACTCGCTAAAACAAATACTAGAAGTGGCACAGTTAACAGTGCACTCTTCCTCACACAATCCTAGAATACCGATAGCATCTGCAGCAGCAGCACACGTTTCTGTCAGTGTGTGTACGCGCGTGTGTGTGTGTACGCGTGTGTGCGCATGAGTGAATATTAATGTTAAAGTGTTACGCTTGTGTCAGATGGTTTATGATGTGTGTATTGATCTGATGGATAGACTGAAAGGAAAAGAGGTGGATGAGAAGAACAGGTGGAAAGTGGGTGGCCAATCGGATGGTGGAGTACAGAAGAGAGGGTAGGAAGAGAGACAAAGCCCTGGTAAAAGGAGGGCGCAGCAAAGAGGGGACGGAGGGAGGATGTGAGTAATAAGTTGAATCTTCCTTAATAATAACTCAGGAGGCTAGCATGGTGTACAACGTGAAGGGAGCACCTTTGTTCACTAGTGAGTTAACTGAGTAGGTTTATTAGTTTGTTTTAGGATTGTGTAATCCGCATTTGACAAGTTCCAGTTCTTTTAAACTACCCATGTAGTGGGTTTTGTTTCTGCTCCAAAAAGCAGAGAGTAGTCTGCAAAGCACAACTTTCAATTCTTGGAAATTTTAACTCCATCTAGTGGTCTTCGTTAATTCATTAAGTGAGTTCCCTAGAGGAGTGCAGAAATTAAATCCAATAAATTTAGTTTAATTGTTAAAACAAATATTACATACCATGGCACTGAAAGCATGCAAGGTTAAGTTATGGTTTTGTTAACTTTGAAACATGTAGCATTTGGGGAGGCTCTCTGAAGTGCAATATTTCACTGAACCTTTGCCTCAATCTTGAAGGAACAAAATCTTTCGGCTGCCTTTATATTACAGCAAACCAGAAAATGTGTTAGCCTCAAACTCCCACACGTTGAGACAATCTGAAAGAGTATTCTTTAGCAATAGCCTTCCAATGAACGCATGTCGCTTCTTCGGGCTCTGATCCACACCTACAGCTAATTTAATCTGGTGTTGCAAAAAGTCCACACAATATTTCACATTGCAGAACCTCGCGTTTCGCTAATGTAGGAGTGTAATAGATCTTCTTATTAGAGGTAAGAAGTAACTCCTTTAGTAATCTTTGACCCGCAGTGGGTGCGGAGACCAGAACTACTCGATTATCTGTAAATATCAAAACTCCATAACATTACTGTTTTCCAATTAGAAATAAGTTGTGAATTTGGAGGTGCTTCAAGAATTAAAATTAAAACCAAATATTAAGTGCGAAAATAATTCCGTTTTATCGTGAGCTGCATAAAGTCATTATTTGTGCAATTACGCATACACAGTTCTACACAGATTACATACATCCAGAGCTCAAGTAAAACCCTTTCCTATGTGTGCCTGTATTTCCCCTATGAAGTGCTGAGTGGAGGCGGCGGCGCTGTGCTGCCTGTGACCGGCCCTTCTGCAGCTGAGCATGCTGAAGAGGGGGCAGGGAACCTGCAGGCCTTCCAGCCTCCTGACTGCAGGCCACGGGGGCAGCTCACACGTGGGATATGAAAGAGAGGCGCAGGTGCAAGACTGTCCACGGGTGTCTTGGGGTGGACACTGCACTCAAACAGAGGGGTCAGGATTCAGGGGGAACAAAACAGAACCAGAACACCTGCCCTGACTGAACCACAGGTGGTGCCACCACTGCGTCATCCCGGAGTAGTGAGAACCACGGTCGAAGGAAGGGGTCCGGGGGAGGAAATGAAGCACAGGGCGGGAAACGGAATGAGGTAGAAGGTGGCAATGGTCCCACACAACAGAACAGTAGGTTTCCCATTACCCAACCAAGCCTGTCGCATCCTCAAGAATCTGTGGCCGGGCTTGTAAATGGGGCGACATTACAAACCTCTCGGGCCACGTAAGCCATCCTTATTAACTACACACTGTATCCTAACAGAGAATATATCAATTAAAGATACCAATATTTTAACATAATTTAATCAAATATGGACCCAAACCTGAGAAATACTTATAGAAAGGGGTTGCATAGTGCTTTTAAACTTCTCCTTTTTTCCTCCCAAACGCTCCTTGGAAAATGCTCCTACCTTTATTTTCGTGTTACATTACCTTCGGCAAATAGATCCCCAGGACCAAAGAGAGACAGGCCGGAGACATGATGGGTTAGCTTAGAGCCACTAACAAAACACAGCTGCGACCATTTCAGTGTTGTATTCAAACAATACAATACAATAAGCACTGACCTATGAGGAGCAACCTTCTGATTTGCTACTGGGGGTTGTTATATTCAAGGGAAACAAATACAGTTTTGGATCATATTAGTGTAAAATAGAACATCCAGCATCTAAAATTCTAAATTAAACTGGATTCGGCAGCTAGTGCGGAACATTCATTGGTTCTGAATTGAAAACCTAAAATAAAATAGGGTTCAACTAAAGAACCTTAACATGACAACAATTATCTGAGGCTAGACAATGCTTTCCTTGCCGCACACCCCTTTCCTTCTCCCTGCAGTCACTGCTAAATATCGCTCAGGTCTTTGCTACTCCACTTTGTTTACTTGTTAGATCTCTTGGGTATGCTGGACAGCGGCTCTGCAAGTACAGTGTTGACAGAGATAATTAAATACCAAATCAGTGACTACATTGTTAGCCTTCCCTGTGGCTTTCTCCAAGGTAATAATTTCCATCAGCTTCTAAGACAATACTCTGCATGAAAATAGGTCCTGACATTTAGTTTGACCCTGGGAGACAATGCTGTTCATATGGGATCGATTCTTTAAACAAGCATTTTCAATGCAATAGGTCTCGCTTTTGCGAGCGTTTAAGCGATTGGCATTGTAAATGACAATGCCTTTTATTTATGTTTCTTAAACCCAACACATATATTAAAGGCATTGTTATTTTAATGCCAAAAGCTCAAACTCTGGCAAATGCGAGAGCACTTTAATGTTGGCCGCACCCATTTCTTTAAACGCTGCTCACCGTATTCAGGTTACAGTGAGCAGCGTCTAAACAAAGGGGCACTGACAATATTAAAGTGAAAGCACATATGGAGCGTTTTCACACAAAGCAAAAATAAAATAATTTAGAAACGTTCTGAGTGGCCTCTGACGTGGAAGCAGCCCGCGCTATGAATTAATCAAATAAATAAGCGTGGTCACTAATGTGAAAGCTGCCACCGGTAAAATAAATAATTAAATAAGCGTGTCCACTAAACTGAAAGTGGACCACACGTTAAATTAAATAATTCAATAAGGGTGCCCGATATAGTTAAAGTGGACCGTATAGTAATTTAAATAAATACAGTAGTAAGCGTGCGGTGTGCTGCGATGTTGTGGGTGGAAGAGGGGAAGAGCATTTAAGAAAATAGTGCTTTCCAACTTATAAAGCAAAGCATGTACCAACACCAGTAAAAGGTCCAGTCCTTATGGGCAGTAACAAATGGAGACAAGGCGGTACCAAGAAGGGACTAACAAGCATCATAATAAATCGGAAGCCAGTGTTTACGAAGGACAGTGACACAAGACAATAAAAAATATGGGCAGAGAGTTGGCGGGGCTTCAAAGCCATACTCCCTACTGCATGCCTCACGGCAGTACATGCACTGCCTACGCTGGACCTAAAAAACTACATTTGCTTTGGCTGAGTGAAGCAAAAATATTTGCCGACTAGTCAGTTGGTACAAATGTTATTTCAAGAATGGTGTAAAATTGCAGAGCAATTGTACAATTAAAATGAGCTGACCCATACTGTCATTATTTAGAAGCTGTAAGTAAAAAAAGAATGAAAACCAACCGTCACTCTATAGGATAGAGCAAGAAAAGCCTTTAGTTCTGCTAAAAAAAATTGACAAAATTGTCCAGTGGTCGTCTTTCAAAGCGCCTGGATGGTATGGCAAGTGCCTTTATATTAGATTACCGGTCTAGTCTAGACAAATTTGCCACATACTGTTCTGATAGTTTTGAGGTACCTTTGCCATCATAGACTTTCCATTGGGTATTCGGTCGTTGGCAAACCTGGCAGCCTTACAACACTGAACGTGGGTGTTCCTTTAGCACCCCTCTCTGTTCAAAGCGCAAGTGTGTGTAATGAAATTGCAGAACCCAGGCCATTTTTGGACAGTAAAGGTTACTCATAAATAAATGAATAACTAAGGGCAGGCGGTAAAATAAAGAGAACTATAAATCTAGTATTTAAAGGAAATGTACAAGCACAGGAAATGGACTATAAAACGAATGCCGTTGAGAGGAAGGTCTGAACTGCTTTTGGCCCCTAGTAAACTTCTGGTGGAAGTTGGTAGGATTTATCTGACTCTGATTTTGTAAGCAGACTTGATAGACAGAACGTCAAGAATTCAAGTAAAAGGGTGACTATTGAGCCTTAAAACGTTCCCCAACACTGTCTGCAGGTTAGACATATTTCCTCAGCGCCTTTCCGCTCTCTGGCTGCTTTCTTACACCTGTCACGGGCAGGTCTTTCACTGATATAATACTACACCAGTACAGGCCCTAGCCAGCTTAGCTTCCTGCTGGAACCTAATGATCAAATGTGCGGCACTCCTGAGACATTTCAGTCGGTTTTCTTGTATTGCTACCGTTCTCGTGAGCTGCGTTCAGGGGAAAAGGAGTTTTTAGCTGCTTACGAAAGTTCATATAGTTTAATTGTGAACGAGTGTGGAGAGGGAGGTGGTTCCAAATCTTGGCAACAATGTATGAAAAAAGACAACCTCCACTTCTCATTCGCTTAATTTTTGGGACGGTCATCAGATGTTTACTTTCTGATCTTAAAGCTTTTTTGGGCTGGTAGGGATTAATCATAGTGCAAATCATCGGGGATCCTTCTCCACAAAGTGCTTTATGTGCAATGAACAGAGCCTTAATCCTCTCCTGGATTGGGAGCCAATGCAGAGAGGCAAGAGCAAGTTTGGCTGAGAGACTTTTAGGGATAGTTAGGAGCATCCGGACTGCACGGTTTTGAACTGCTGTAATATTTTGGTTGTAGAAAGTGGAGCTCCGAAATATAAAGCGTTGCCAGAGTTAAGCCGTGACAAAATCAATGCTTGAACTAGCAGCCTTCTAGCCATGAAAGGTAGTAAAGGAAGGATCTTTCTGAGCATCCTCAGAAGGCCATAGCAGGTGGCTGCTTCTTTCCGAGCTTGTTCCTTAAAGTCAAGGCTGGAGTCAAGCAAAACCCCCAAGCCCTTGATCATCACCCCGTCGCAAGACCTCTGCAACTCCCTCGCGTCCTACTTCCACAACAAGATCACGGACATACACAACAGCTTCAGCAACCAACCAACGCAAGCCACAACCGCAACGACGCCACCCACCACCACCCTCCGCACCTGGACCCCGATCAGCACCGAAGACACCATCCGCACCATGAACTCCATCCATTCCGGATCTCCGACTGACCCCTGCCCTCACCAAGTCTTCAGCAAAGCCGACGCTGTCCTCGCACCCCACCTGCGGGACATCATCAACACCTCCTTCGACTCCGCCACCTTCCCTGAGAGCTGGAAGCACGCCGAACTCAGCGCTCTCCTCAAGAAACCAACAGCAGACCCCACCGACCTCAAGAACTACCGTCCCATCTCGCTCCTCCCGTTCCCGGCCAAAGTCATCGAGAAGACCGTCAACAAACAGCTGGCCGCCTTCCTCGAGACGAATGGATCCCTCGACCCATCACAGTCCGGCTTCCGGGCGAACCACAGCACCGAGACCGCCCTCATCGCCGCCACCGACGACCTTCGAACTCTGATGGACAACGGAGAAACAGCGGCCCTCATCCTCCTGGACCTCTCCGCGGCTTTCGACACTGTCTGCCACCGCACCCTAGTACAGCGCCTCAGCAACATCGGAATCCAGGAGAAGGCACTGGACTGGATCACCTCCTTCCTCGACGGAAGAACACAAAGAGTCCGCCTACCACCGTACAAGTCAGAGGCCACCAAAGTCATCTGCGGCGTACCCCAAGGATCCTCGCTGAGCCCAACCCTCTTCAACATCTACATGAGCCCCCTCGCGGCCATCGCACGCCAACACAACCTGAACATCATCTCCTACGCCGACGACACCCAGCTGATCCTCTCCCTGACCAACGACCCCGCCACCGCCAGAGCCAACCTGCACGAAGGGATGAGAGACGTAGCCGAATGGATGACGACCAGCCGCCTGAAACTGAACTCAGACAAGACGGAGGTCCTCATCCTGGGCTCCACGCCCTCCGCCTGGGACGACTCCTGGTGGCCCCCCGCCCTGGGCACCGCACCCAAACCAACAGACCACGCACGCAACCTGGGCTTCATCCTGGACTCCTCCCTCTCCATGACCAGACAAGTCAACGCCGTCTCCTCGTCATGCTTCAACATCCTGCGCATGCTACGTAAGATCTTCCGGTGGATCCCCACCGAGACGAGGAAGACGGTCACCCAAGCCCTCGTCACCAGCCGACTGGACTACGGCAACGCCCTCTACGCCGGAACCACTGCCAAACTCCAGAAGAGACTCCAGCGGATCCAGAACGCCTCGGCGAGACTCATCCTCGACATCCCCCGACGCAGCCACATCTCCGGACACCTGAGAGACCTGCACTGGCTCCCGGTCAACAAGAGAATCACCTTCCGGCTCCTCACCCACGCGCACAAAGCCCTACACGACCAAGGCCCGAGCTACCTCAACAACCGGATCAACTTCTACACTCCCAAGCGCCTCCTCAGATCAACCAACCACGCCCTCGCCGCCGTCCCCCGCATCCGAAGAGCGACAACAGGAGGAAGATCCTTCTCCTACCTGGCCGCCAAGACCTGGAACTCACTTCCGACCAATCTGCGCCTGACCCAAGACCACCTCTCCTTCAGGAAGAAGCTCAAGACCTGGCTGTTCGAGCAGTAGCAGCACCCCCCCCCCCTCCCAGCGCCTTGAGACCCTACGGGTGAGTAGTGCGCTCTACAAATGACCTGATTGATTGATTGATTGATGTGCTGTTTCGGGGCAGGGGGGTCCCAGACAGTTAGGCCAAAAAGAGTCTATATTGAGGGGGGCAGAGTTGCCAAGGAGCAAAAAGCTCAGCCTTTGCACCATTAAGCTTCAGACATGAGGTATCCATTTATCTGGCAACTTTTTCTAGGCAGGAGGTTATGCCCAGTCCAGAATTGCCATTTTTGTTCAGGGAAACAACCAACTGAGTGTCGTCCGCGTAAGTGACAATCTGAACCCCAAACGGAATGACTACTTGTGCCAGGGAGCTCATGTAGATATTAAATAACGTGGACTCAGTGCTGATCCCTGAGGAACGCCACATGTAAGGGGCAATTGTTTAGAAGAGATTTCGTCCTCAAAGACTGAGAAGAATCTGTTTTCCAAGAAAGACTGTAGCCATTTCAGTGCCATTCCTGTCACTCCTACATCCCTGAGTCTACTAATCAACAGCGGATAGTTAATCAGATATTGCACGCACGGTCGCAGGCAGGCAGGACAACCCTGGAAAGAGTGGAAGTGGATACAAATTAAAAAAATAAACATGAGCAGAGCATTGTGTGCACAATTTTAAAAAAACAAATGTCGGCGATTGTGCCGGCATCTTTAAATGTGAAAGAGCGCATGGTGCGCCGAATGTAACCACAGCACGTTGTTGTGCCTAATCTAGATGAAACTCAATGTCGAAAATAGTACACATACTGTGCAACAACAAAGTAAAGGGGCCAGTAGCCATGGGAGAATACAAATGACGACATTGGTTGTACTAAGGAGGGACTAAGAAGCCTCATAATGAATCAGAAGACTGCATTTACAAAGGACAAACACAGAAACCAATGAAAAATTAGGGCGGGGGAATGGACGAAGCTTCTCTCCGTACTGAACTACCGCCTGCACGCTGGCTCACGCTCGACCGAAAAACAGAAAAGTCAACCTGCAGCTCTTTTCATTTCAGTGTCTTCGAAGGTTTGCACAAGCCACAAGAAAAAACAATGAGTGAAGAACTCAGTCGGGATTTGACCTGCTTATTTGAACACAAGAAATTTCCTCTTCCATCTCGCATCTCCTGCATATATTGGAGGGTGGGCGGGAGAGGATGGGGAACAACACTGACAATGAAGGGTAGGTGGGACGGTAGACGGAAGAACACAGACATTAGGGGATGGAGAAGAATACAGGCGATGGAAGGTGGGTGGGAGGGGAAGGGAAATAACACAGGCGATGGAGTGTGAAGAACACTAACAAGAGAAGGACACATACGATGGACAGGAGGGGATGGGGAAAAACAGACAATGAAGGGTGGGAGGGAGGGGATGGGGAAGAACACAGACGATGAAGGGTTGGAGGGAGGGAATGGTGGAACATCACAGACAATGAAGGGTGGGTGGGACGGTGGACGGAAGAAAACAGACATTAGGGGATGGGGAAGAACACTGACAAAGAAGGGTGGGAGGAAGGGAGTAGATGGAGGAAGAACAACGCAAATGGAGGGTGGGAACGAGGTTGATGGGAAAGAACACTGTAATGGTAAACACTGGGCAGCCTCTAAGCCCGCTGTAATGTAACAAAAGGTCTTGCATAATTTCCTCAAATGGACAGGTCGAAGGAAACAATGCTTGAAGACTGCACACAATTTGTTGTAATCAAGTGAGACAAGGATGGCTAATGTTATTCTTTGACTAAAATCAGCAGAATTAAAAAGACTGACAATAGACTTCACTATATTATCCATTTAATTATTTTTAGAAAATATTTCAAACTGCATTGGATGAGAGGAATCTTTGCATGTACAATATGCATGTAAATAGTTAACCAATCCTTTTTCTGGCGTAGTTTGCTCAGAAAAATGTAGACACAAATGCAGACACCAACATTGTTTATTAACCATAGAGCCCAAAGCTTTGACGAGATTGTGAACGGTATCTTTCAGAAGTCTAAAGTTTATTAGCATTATCAAATTAAAAGTATACATTTTCTAAAACCCGTTTTATTTCACTTAATTTAATTTCAAGTTGAAGGAAGTTCACTCAAATCCCAGTCTCTGCTCTTAAAACACTGTCTACCTTGCCCAAATCTTCAATTGTAAATAATAAGACCACCATTTCCATTCTAGCAGGTTCACATAAAAAGCAGCAAAATATTTTGAATGCTTTCGGAGTTTACAGCAGAAATCCATCCTCCTGCGATGACTCCATGCACAAGTCTGAGAGAGTTAAGTCTTAAATACAGCCCGCGTACACACTAAGTTCTTCGCCCCCTGCACTCGGCTCCTCCCCATTCAAATGGCATCATTCTATAACTGGTATAAAAGAACATAATGAAAAAGAACATTCTACACATACATATATGAATTGAAGAAACCAGATTTTCCCAAACGTGTGCTATATTGTCTCTGTACCTCTGAGTGACTTACTTTTAATAAAGCACCATTCTTTAATGTGCAGAAACCTATTGCAAGTTAAACGATAATAAAAATGTGATGTAAGCATTAATGTTACATGTATGTACTTTCAACATAGTTCTCATGCATACTACCCTTTGACTAATTTGATGATGTACAGTATGATTTATGCAATATGAACTCAAATGTATTAATGAGTTTATATTCGTTTATGTTATTTTGTGCACACGCATATTAAATGTGCACCATACAGTTTAATAATTAACTCGACATTATAATTTAGGCCTGTATTTCAACATGCTGCATTTAAAAAATTCCTTGTTCTCGTTTCTAACTTGATCATTCTTGCAGATATTAACACGCATTTTTAATTTAGAATAAATTCATTTCTGTACTAGCAATAGATACATGGTTAAAGAACAGACCTTGACAACAAGCACATGGGAAACCTGCAGAGGAAAAAAACTAACTTGATCATTCTTGCAGATATTCACACGCATTTTTTGTTTAGAATAAACTCATTTCTGTACTAGCAATAGATACATGGTTAAAGAACAGACCTTGACAACAAGCACATGGGAAACCTGCAGAGGAAAAAAAGAACTATATTATTTCTTAACTTGAGTGTGAGAAAAAGATGTCACTCCTATGTCTAGTGTGGGACATTTATCCAATGTTGCAGTCCGCAACATTTGAATTAACACGAAGAAAAAAACAAATAGAATGGACATTTGACATGAATGTGACCAGAGGGGTGCTCCCTATGGGCTTTTTGATTATACTATACCACTCAATTTAGCTGACTTCATAACCCTCCCAGATACTTGCATCTGCAACTCTGGAGGACTGTATGCTGCACTTCTTTCCTGAACCCCTTTCTGAAGACTCAATGCAGAGCCTTCCTTGGACTCCTTCCCGACCCCTTTCATGATTCACATTTGCCCCGTGAATGGACTTTATGAGGATTACCTCTAATCCCCTTTGACTCCTTCCCTAAGTGTGGCTTAGGCTGACTCTTGTTCCTGACCTACTGAAGACTCCTGACCGAGCTTCTGAGATACTAATGATTGTCTTACCTATACTCCTGTGCTTTGTCCATATCTTTTAAATTAAACTCTTTGATTTCTGAACCCTTTACATACTTGAGGCAATCCTGTGCCTGGACTGTGCTTGGAAGACATGGATTACTAATGTACAGAAAAGACCAAGTGAGGTTGTTTTCCGAGCATCTAGTGCTAATGGTATTATTTTGCATTGCAGCTACTGAGTTGTTTGTCTGTTTAATTGTTATTTGCCTAAATTTCTTTAGGAGGCTTGACCTCCCTGTTATTTTGTATCTTTATAGCATGGCATTAAGAGTATCTATTTGAACTTGATTACTAGTTTGTAAAAAAACACCCTTGAACTTGGCTACAGAATCCTGGTCCTCATTGTGTAGCAAAATGGGCTGCACTGTTATTATAATTGAGTTGATTGGGAGTAAAATGCTAACTCTCTTTCCCCTCAGTACCACAAAGATCTGTCAGAGGACCAAGATGGAATGTAAGATCAGAGAGAAAAGTAATACTAAAGAGATTGTGGGCCCAGAAAATTTTGTTAGGATATCCACGTTCTTGAAACCGGCATATCATGTTATTTGTCTGAATCTGTAGCTCAGAGACGTCCGATACGAATCTTTTCACCCTTAGAAATTGTGAAAAAGGTAAATGATTTTTCAGTGGGAGTTGGTGGAAACTTTGATAATGCAACAAATTATTTCGATCCATAGGATTTCTGAACATTGTTGTTTCAAATTTGTTTCCTTGTCTGATCAATAACACATCTAAATATGCTATGGCGGTATTGTCAATGTTGAATGTGAATTGAATGCGATCATTGATTGTGTTCAAGTTCTCCAAGGCTGATGTTAAAGAGGCATGTGTGCCTCGCCATAGCACAAAGATGTCATTGATGTAACGTAAGAATAACCAGGCGTGTTTCTTCCAGGTGTCGAGTCTCAAAATGTACTTGTTCTCAAACATGTGCATAAAGATATTAGCGTAGGCTGGAGCAGCACAGTTGCCCAGAGCCTGTCAATTGTTGGTAATGCTCATCATTCCATCTAAAGTAACTTTGGTATAAGGTGAAGGTTAAAAGTTCAATGAGAAATACTTGAAAGTCCTGATTCAGTTGTGAGTGTAAGAGCGTTTCTTCAACTGCCTCTATCCCCAGGTTGTGTGGGATCGAGGTGTAGAGAGATTTGACATAGACTTTCAATCAGTGTTTCTGATTTAAAATTCAAGAACCTGAATTTCGCCAACGTGATTCACACACCGCAGTGCCCAGAGGGACATTCTCTAATGGTAGATAACGCATGAATGGCTTAAGGTAAATGATAACATATGACTCTCAGAGTGTCAATGTCATGATGTTTGTTTGTGCCAAAACAAACATCATGACGTAGTCCAAGTTCATTATGTCCTTGTTTTTCTAGGTAGTGGAGGCTTGTTCACAGTATTCAAGTCATGATTCAAAGATCCTCTCAAAGAGCGTTATCTGACCCTAATCTAAGTAATTCTGAAATTCATTTAGTTTGAGTAGATATATTAGCCTAACACCGGTCTAAGGATATATATTTTTGCTGTAGAGAGGGCTATTGCCACCCATCTCCGTCAGTCTGATATTGTGCCTTAAAGGCAATCATATTATGTAAAAGTGCCAGTATGGAACAGAATTAAAATGGAGAGTTGTTGGTACAACCAATAAAATGCCATACACTAGCCCAGTAGGTCTGCAGACGTGGGCAGAACCATACGATATGTAGTAAATCGCACTTTGGAGCCTTAATCTCCGTGACTGGTCTTTTGGGGCTAGTTTTACCTTGCATAGTCTGAGGAGAACAGTATCAGTAATGTGGTATCCTAAAATATGTAAATGCCAACCATTAATCCTCTGTCCATTGCTTGCAGCGGCACGTCCCAATCTTCTTCAGAATATTCTATGCTTATGTTCGATAAAGACTTCCAACGTGTCCTAGTGTCATTGATAAACTCTTGTGAGTGCAAAGCTGTGATCAGTCTATTGTATATTACGAAGACAGTACCCTTCTATGATCCCTATTTGGTGACATACATGAGGATTGGAAATTCTGAGACTGAAATAGGCCCTTATCCTGTACTCTTGTTAGACAAGTGTTTCAGTTATCCGCATTTCCAGTATTGCGATGGTGAAAAGTGTTGTTCCGATCTAAGAGCTTTACATGATTTGGATGAATGCATCAATTCTGATTTCCCTATTGTTCCTAAAAGATGCCCACTTATGTAAGTTTGCGTGGATTTTAGGCGTTTGTGTGCTGTGCTCCATGCAAATAAAATTGGTGTTTATCGCGGTACATATTTATACTTGTCTCCTTGTGGTGCTTTCGCCTCATAGGCTTTGCAGGTCCTGCAAACTGTAAACAACGTTTACCACAAAACTTTATCAACGCAGGGAATCACAACGCGGTTGTTACAACAACCACGTTGTGATTCCGCATACCATTACTCCGCAAGTCGGAACAACGACTTGCGGAAGGGGGGGTGGGGTGTTGGATTTAAAATCCAACACCTTCCCTAGTGTCTGCACAGACTGGAGTTGGAACAATAAATTATACTATTCCAACAACCAGCCCCCCCCCTCCGCAAGTCGTTGTTCCGACTTGCGTAGTAATGGTATGCGGAATCACAACGCGGTTGTTGTAACGACCGCGTCGTGATTCCCTGCGTTGAAAAAGACTGCGAGATAAGGACACACATTCCCTGCAAACTGTTTTAAAGTTCTTTGTCAAGAAGGACCCAGTAACTTTGTAAGAGATTTGGTAGTTGTGATAGATGGTGGTAGGAATACATACCTGGAAGTCTCATTGCCCCTGTCATGGTCGATACCTGTATTTCTGAGAGCTTCAGTCTGGGCCTTCTGTCAGCCCAGAAAAATCCCACTTGATTTTCATGTATTGAGGCCAGGATGTCTTTCCGTAATCTATTCTCCAGGACTTTTGCCAGAATGTGTATGTCCGCATTTATTTAGGGAAAGGATGTATGACATTACAACGCATGCTTTTACATCGCATGCCTTTACAACGCGGTTTTTACAACGCAAGCCTTTATAACACATAGCGCTTTGGGGTGCTGGATAGTGAATAGTTTAATTTACTATTCCAACTCCAGTCCCCGTGGACACTAGGGAAGGTGTTGGATAGTAAATTAAACGTATTCCCTATCCTAGAGCGCCCCCCCAGCGCAATGCATTGAAATGGTTTGCGTTGTAAAAGTTGCGTCTTAAAGGCACTGCGTGGTAAAAGTTGCGTTGTAAAGGATGTTTCCCTTAGGGAAATGGGTCTATAATATCAGGACAGCATGGGTTGCTCTGCCTGGTTTTGGGAGCACCGTTAAATTACTCTGCTGCACTCTGGTCTAATCTTGCCCATCTCTTCTGCTTCTTTGAAGTCGTCAAAGAAATGCTGAATGTGTAAGTGTGTTTATTCTGTAAAATTCCCCTAGGAAACTATCTTTCCCAGGTGCCTTTCCTCACAGCAGAACGACAATTCTAGATTCAATATCCTCCTGTGTTGCTTCTCCTTCTAACAATGCTCTGCCTTTATCAGACAGAACAGTGAGCCATAGGTATCTCTACAAACTCACTCTCCCTGTGTTCTGAGGAGTTACAGAGGTCTCAGTAATACGAGGCAAATGTTTATATTGTTTCCGCAGTGTGTGATTAATAAATGCTTGCCATTTATTTTTTGGGCGGGAATAGCTACTTGGACCTTACTTTTAACAGCTGTTGAGCTAGCAAACCGCCTACCTTTTTGCCCAGTTTGTAGTGTTGCCAAAGTAGATGGGGCCTGCATATTCTGTCTTGTTTTGCGGAAAGTTCATTGAGATCAAATTCTAACTAATTGTTGTTGCAGTTTTATCGTTGAATGGCTTGTGTGCTTTTGATCAGGTCACTTATTTAAGCTTTAATGAGCCTGCAATTTTTTTATCTGTTTTTGTTAATGCTGTATCTACCATCATGTTACCCTGTAAGGTCCCTCGGCCTGTCCTCCATAGTGTTAGTGATGATGTTTCCTCAGTCTTTGTGTCTAAGTAAGCATGTACAAGTTCCCCCAATTGCGTTTTCTCTATTAGTTATTAGTACTTAGTCAGGTTCATTCTTCATCGTTAAGATGCTGGTGCAACATGTTACAGAAGGAGTGGGCCGATATCCTTCCCTCCAATATAAGGCCTTTATTAAGGTTACCAAGAGCGGGCGTAAAAAAAGGGAACGGCCTACTCTGGAGGGCACCCCGTAAACGCATGATATGAAATGTGCATCTTGAATCTGGGGTGGGTCAAATGACACGGATCACTCAGGCCGTGTTCCCCAATGTTAGCATGTAGGATCATCCTCCCTTTTGAATTGTATTTGTCAATGTGGTCATTGCTGTCTAGTATTAGATCTAGTACTAAATTCCAAACTCCTCCGATGACCAGTTTTGGTGACCCTATTTTGGGAAGGATTCTTGAATATTGTGACTAGAAATTGTGCCTTTTGAGCAAAGGGAGCATATACGGAGCCTACCATCAGTACCGTGTTTAGCGTTTTAATTTGGTGAAGATGTATCGTCCTTGTGGAGCTGTCCAGGTCGTCAGCACTGTGTGCTGGATTGATCTGCGGATCAATTTTGCAGTTTGCTAATTGACTGACGGACAGGTGATTTACATATACATGCGCTATATCCGGCCTCGTAGAGGTTCAGTAGGTCTGTATGTTTTTATGTTTTATGAAGTGCAACATTCCATTGAAGTCAAGATAGAGAGATAGATATTAGTGTAGGGGGATTTGTGCTTGTATACTAAGGAGTACTGATTTGATATCTACGTGCGTTAGTAAACTGTAATCGGCCTTCAAGCGTATATAGTGTACACGTTTGCATCTGGTTTTGTCCCAAACCCTACCAGGAAGGCGAGGACAGAGGTTTGTCACGTGATTAGGGTAATCAGTAGTCAAGGGAGGATACTGTGTTTGAGTGATGTTTTTGGTAGTCCATTTGTGTGGGAACCTACTGATTATTTCAAAGGTGTCTCCTCAGCCCCCAACTACTAGCATCAGCATTAAAGACAATAAATTCTTAATGTTGCGAATTTACTAAAATAGAAACAAAACGAAAATGTGTGTATTTTCAGAATTAGAAGCAGTCGATTGAAGAAAAAGGGTTGAATTTACAAAATATATTTAAGGTTGATATTTGAATGATAAAATCAAGTGGTGTTATGGAGAAATTATAATAGACTAATATTATTACCTTGCTGCGAAGGGCACTACAGATATGTCTGTTATGAATTACCAATGTAGACGCATGCCACATTTACGAAGCCTAATTTACGTTACTACTGGCAACCATGCCTTATGAACTGAGGTGATCACTGTTCGTAACTTGCAAATGATAACCCCTAATGTAAAGTTGTATGATGCGGAAACTATTACAAAACTATTATTAGTAGATCGGGATGATTTTAATTAAACATTAATAGCTCTTATTACAGAAAAGGTTGGAGACACCCTCTGTATACTTGATACTTGGTACAGGTGGTCTGAGACTTCCAAGATCTTCCGCTCTTCTGAATTACAATATTACATGTAGCACTCAAGATTAGGTCCCTGGCAGTTTTTGGTCGTTTGTAGTCTGTTTATGTGATTATGTTGTCATTTGTCAATAGTGCTGTGACACAACATCTAAGTCCCAGCTCATTGTGTGCATAATCTTCTACATCTTCACAGCCTTATTTCCTTGGATCTGGTATGCCAATCATGTCAGTGTCACAATTTGAGTGGTTATCTTTAGTTGCTTGTTTCCAAAGCTTTTCATCTTTGTCTCTTTTAGCCAATTGTCATGCCACTGCTGCGAGTATTTAATGAATTAATTTGTACTTGTAAAGCGCACTGCTGCCCCAGCAACGGGGCGTCCTGGTGCTGTACTCATACTGCTGTGGAACCCTTCCTGGCTTTTCCCTGTGAAATGTCCACTCCTGGGCACCACCAAGGAGAAGCCAGGCATCCCAGCGCTATTGGGGCCGTTGTGGCGATTAGGAAAGCTATTGCCCAGAGTTGCAGAGTGGGGACCCATGATTAGAATAGGCACCGAGGCGAGAATTATCAGTTCCAGGGAAATTGAACCCAAGACCCGCCGAGGCGGGAATTGAACCCTGGTACCGGGCCAGACCTCTGCATCAGGGTCTGCCGCTCTAACCATTGAGCCACACTTCTCCAATGTGGCTCAATGCCATCTGTGATGCTCCCTCTAGGGTCTCCTTTCCTCCTATGGATCCAGACTGGGTTGGATGTCGCTTTTTTGCGACAGTTGTTCTCCACTGTAGTAGGTGGCTGGCAGTGAGGTCAGGGAGCTTCACTGAAAGTCCCACTCCCCTCCCCCAACCCACCTCACCATCTTGGCCCCAACCAAGCCCCACCTGAGTTACTGCACTTTAATGTTGAGCTTCCTGCTCCACTGCTCATGTTATACTGTGCCCTAAAGCTGCATGGGTTGAGTTAATACTTTATAAAAACCAGTTTAAATTAAATAAAATAATATATACTTATTTAGGCTTTAAAAGAGATTCCTCACACTGCAAAATTACTTGGAGGCGGCTACTAGCATGGCATCTGTGCAATGTAAATGCAATTGGATCACTTCTCGCCAAAATGAATAATAGAATAAATGAATAAAAGATATAAAACAGACGACAGGTGTGTGCACTGTACAAGAGCAACAAGAACCTACTTGTTAGCTATAATGAACATCTGCCATACAGAGTGCAAGTTAGCATTAGGGCTCATCGCCTCCTGTAAACACCTCCAGATAGGCATGTATTAGGGGCATGAGAATCCCACCAGCGATGGTTCGGCTGCCAGACATAGGATGTAGATAATGGAGAGAACAAAGAATGGCTGATAAGCAGCCAGCACCAGCACCTTTTCTATCACTGCATTTAACAGTTTTACTTTTTTCTCAACCATTGGAAATTTGCTCCATCCAAATTAAAGAAGCAAAGGTTAAATGGTATAAAAATATTCTGTTTGTTCTGAAATTGATCCACTCCAAGAACAAGCATGAAAGGAGTTCAGAGAGTGCGGAGCAAAGAAGCAAACAAATGGGAGTTGCCATGGCAACGTGAAGCTACTGCGTATTATGGAACAGATGGAGAACTAATGGTTCTTTAAGCTCCATCGCTGTCCACGAGCAGATGAATTTGTGCTAGTGTCATCCGCAACTCTCATTCTAACGGATCTCAGTATTGTAACTCAGTTAGCTAGCACAGTAATGGTATGATTTTGTTCTACCGTTGAAGTCTGACTTAACCTCAAGGAAGCCGAATATCCGAGTTTGACGAATGTGGCAGACACCAGAACAAGCTCAGTGGACAAGAGAGCTGGGATGAGTGCCTTCCCCCGTTTACGGCTTTGATCCCTGGATTCAACGAAACCAGGTGACAAGATGCCCCCACGGGGAGAATGTAGTGCTCTAAGAGCAAATATTAACGTAACATAATCTTATATAACAGTCATGACCGCGATGAGAATTGATGACCTACATACAATTAAAGAGACATCTATCTGAAGCTTGCCCGTAGATTTGTGCAGAATGCAGATTGAAGGTTGAGCTCACAGGCAGTCATAGGAGAAAGAATCTGCATGCACCACACCAAAAGAGCAACATGCCACCATGAAGAGCAGAGCTATCTGTGAAACATACAACATAGGATTAATCCCATATCAACAGACTATGCCTTTACTAGCCTCAACTTTTATAGCAGGAAAAGGTTCAGTAGGAGCTAAAATAATTCTCTCTAAAACTCTAGGGTATTGCCCAAGTGAATAATACTGAATCTCTTTTCATAGACTCGGGCCGTATTATACATTGTACCCCGCGGGCACAGTGGGATGTGCACCTACTTTGTGCGCCCGAGGCAAAATAGTATTACAGAGGCGGCCTCAGATGCTTGCGAGTTCCCTTCTGTAAAACTAACAGAGGTGGTTGCCCATGTAGCACCAGTGCAATCATAAGAGGGTGTTTCCCGATTTGCATGGGGGCTTGACCCCATGCAAATGAGGGAATCACTTTGCTTCAGCTCCTGCACCATATTATGGACTTGGGCGCAGGGGTAAACATGCCTTTAAGAGGGGCACTGAAAGTGAGCCACAAAAAAGTGCCACACTTTACATACGCCTCCTAAGGGCAACCATCTGGAGGGGAGAAAGAGGTCCTATGGACCCCTAGACATCCCCCGACAGGCGGCTGCTGCCACTCACTGATTCTGCCTGCAAGAGTATCTCTACCATCTTGAAAGTGCAAGCGGATTGCCACCTGCACTGTGAAACACGAAGCAACTTTTAAACAGCTGCTTCATTTTACACTTTGATGCGCTGTCCCCAGGGCAGTGCGAGTTTGCGACTTTTCCCAGGGCAGCATGTTCATTGTACGGCGTACTGTCTCTATTTTCACCCTGTGCACCTTTTGAAAGGTGTGTCATGACGCAAACAGGAAAGTGTGCCGTATTCATAATACTACGCAAACAAATGATGGACGGAATGCTGAATGAATCATACATTCACCCCCAGTCAACAGATCTGGGTTAAATCCATCGTTCTTCTGTTCACCATGCCACCCCAGTTTAGACCCAGCCATATGCAAATCATGACTGGGGTTGAATGTTTGCATTGTCCAGCATTCCATACATCAATTGTTTCTTTTGTATATGTTGCCCTAAATGGGAAGGTATGCCCAGACGTGGGTCCCTTGCTCACTATACCACTGAATTTAAGCTAGCCTGGCTGATGAAGGGTGATGCCCTGAAACCGGTCCCAGGATGCTTGTTTCCGGGCCAGGGAGTACCTGGCTTGGCAGTATAGGCTAGACTGTTCCCACAAGGAA
Organism: Lissotriton helveticus; assembly: GCF_964261635.1. Taxonomy (NCBI): domain Eukaryota; kingdom Metazoa; phylum Chordata; class Amphibia; order Caudata; family Salamandridae; genus Lissotriton; species Lissotriton helveticus. The sequence goes on along the minus strand of NC_136057.1, from coordinate 807,295,578 downwards.
CAGGGTCAAGACTGATTTGCATATGGCTGGGTCCAAACTGGGGAGGTGTGGTGAGCAAAAGAATGATGGATTTAACCCAGATCCTTGTGACTGGGGGTGAATGTTTGCATTGTACAGCATTCCGTCCATTAATTGTTTCTTTAGTATTCATAATACAGACCCAGTTGTCCACAGTCAAGGAGCAAAAATCAAGAAAACTACAAAGCCCACTTAAAAGTAGGCTATAATGCCCAATACAACAGCAGTGGTAGGATCAGGTCCCTTTTTAAATGGCTGCTTCGGGGGGGCGTGGCTAGCCACCATGGCCGGGTAGCTGTGATCCACGGAGGCATCACTAAGTACTCCACAGTCGCCATGAAATCTGGTGCTGTAGACACGACTGCAGAGGCTCGCACGTTTGCCAGCGTGGGTGAACCTCGGGGCTGCAGGCGACGTGGTAGTGGTCTGTGGACACCCTCGGATTGCTGTTTGCATGTTCTGCAAGGTCTGGAGCAACATGGTGGCTGGGTCACTACAGAGGCCGTGATCTCCGGCGATGGTAGGCAGCGACCTACGGCCCCACAAAAAAAAACGATGGCTCACCCCCCACCCCGCCCGAAGCCTACATTGGTCAAGGGAGAGGAAAGAAGATTGCAGCTCCTGATGGAGTCTCTAGTGAGCGGTTGCCTGACTGTATGGGGGCCGATTCTAACAGAGACCAGCATGTTTGAATGGTGGCAGCCTCAAGGGCTTGACTGGGCGCCAAGGGGGACTCCAGCTTAGCGACTAGAGCCGTGCATCATACCTCCTTCCCAGGTGAGGCACTCACAGCTCAACAGCATGCAACCTCCCCAGAGGGACTCACTGGCGTGGTACACAAAAGGCTCCAGAAGAGTGGTCACTAGTCAAGACAGGGATGAAACATAGAAAGGTACGCAATGTAACTTTATAAAGGCATCCACCCTCTGTGCTATTGCACCAAGCTCCCCACTCCAGTTGCGACAAGGTCTGGGAAGGGGCTCCGAGCCTGCCTGCTTGGCCCTTACTGTGCTTCCCTCAGCTGCTGGGACCATTGGGGCCCCTGACCCGCATGTTTCAACAGCCTTTACACCTCCAAAGAAGATGCAAGGCAACAGGGTATTCAGTTACTTTATCCCAGTGGAAGTGCGGGATCCTGGCACTCACAACAGCCCCGGCTATGCGGTGGCCTTGACCAAGAAGAATCTTCTTTCCTCCCAACGAGACTTTAAGAAAGAATAATCTATTTTGAACAGAGTGAGGACAGCTACCACTAGTTTCTTGAGCTCCAAAGGAATAAAAGGTAAATTGTTCTGAGAATTTTTTAAGTAAAAAAAGGCTCCTGAAGTAAAGGCATTCGCCGGTTTGTCAAACGACAGATGGTTATCAAAAATCACCCCCAGATATTTCAACTTAGTGACCGGGATTGGAATGGAGCAAAGCTCCTCCGGCCACCAATTTGGTGAACAAAACGAGGTATTATTTCCCAGCAATAGCGCCCAGGTTTTATCAAAATTCAACATCAGACAGTTGCACGTCATCCAGTTGTTAACTTGTTGCATGCAGTTGCTGAAGGTGCCAGCAACTGAGACGATAGTCTGTGTGTCCTCAGCATAGCAGACAACTGAGAACCCCAAATGTTTAAACAATGAGGCTAGCGGAGCAACGTTAAGATTAAAAAGGGTCAGGATCAGAAATAATCCTTGCGGAACCCCAAATGGGAGAGAAAAAGGATCGGAGCAGTAGCTGTCCAAAGACTCTGACTTGTAATCGGTCTGTGAGAAAGGAGGCTAGTAATGATAAAGCTGAGCAACGAATATCCAGAGATTCCACACGGTCAATCAGAATCTTATGATTGACCGTGTTGAATGCTGCAGAAAGGTCAAGAAGGATGAGCGCTGCAGAGTTCCCCCTATCAAACGATACCCTTAGTTCCTCTGTAGCAGTAATTAAAGCCAGTTCCATACCGTGTTGGCAGCGAAACCCAAACTGTGAAGGATCCAATAGATTGTTTGATTCAAGGAATAAGGTAAGCTCTTTATTTATTGCCTTTTCTGCAATTTTGGCAGTGAAGGGGAGCCTGAAAATAGGGCGATAATTATTAGCAATGGAAGGGTCCAACTTGGGGTTTCTTTAGCAGTGGGAGCACTGTGCAACTTTCATATTTGGTGGAAAGAAACCTGCCCAAACTTCTCTTTAATAATTTCCTGCTGTAGTTCCAGAAACCAAGTGTAGGGTATCTGGAAGACAGGGATCCAATGGAGACCCCGAGCGGAATTTGAGAATTAATTCTTACACTTGTTCCGTCAATAATGGCGCGAATGCAGAGTAACACTGGAAGCGCTGAATGATGAATTAAGCGGGTGCACCAGCCCCGACATACCCATTTTGATAGTGTGCACAGCTGTAGAAACTCTGTTCGAGGAGCTGGTGAAAGAGTTCAAAATATTAAAAACTTTTTGGGAAAGCTAACGCAATCTCATCACAGAGAGGCGGCCTGATTTCCACTTTCTTTTGATTACAGTAGTTAGCCAATTTTTCAATTGTAGAGCACAATTCTTTACTAGAGTTTTCTGCTGCCACAATTTTCTGAGAAAAACAAGCAGATTTTTCCTACATAATCTGAGCCTTGCATTCTGTAATTTTTTGTATATATTTTTCTTTTTCTAATGGGGCATACTTAAATCTCAAGAGACCCTTTTGGCCTCTATAGGACTGCTTCAAATCCCTTAAGTTTGAGGAAAACCAAGGCTGGGATGGTGATAGTCTATTATTATTAGGGGACATTTTAGACAGGGCTAACAAATCTAAAGCTGAAGTAAACCATATATTATATTCCCCTATATCCTGGTCTAAGTTACCATTGAATTTGGGAGAGGATATTTTTAACGTGCTTTCTAGCTCGACTGAGTCACTTTTATGCAAAGGACGAGTGTATGGAGATACCCTAGGATTACAGTAGTAAGCACCATTAGCGGTAAAAGTCAGATGAAAAAATACTGCAAAATGATCTGACCAGGTCAACGGTACTGATTCTAAGAAAGTTAAGGAAGGATTATACATAAAAATGCTATCTAGAGTATGATCAGCTGAGTGGGAAGCAATTGTTACCTTTTGAACTAGGCTGAGGCTACTCATCATGTCGATCAGTTTGCAGGTATCTCGGTCTTTGAAGTTTTCCAAATGATAATTAAAGTCTCTAAGCACTGTAAAGTCCTCGAAGTTAACCGTAGCTTCCAACACATGTCCTATAGCTTTTGGAAAATTTGCTCTCAGACCGATATATTAGCAGTCTGTTCAACGACCTGTGTAAAGTAAAGCCAGATCCCTAAACCATTGTCCCATTCTATTGAGCCTCAAGATTGCGTAGTCAGCTGGAATGGCGTGTGCTAAATCTGGGCCAGAACTATTATCCGCTCAAGTCTCAGTGATAAGGATTAATTCTAATTTATGCATTTGTATAAATTTAAAAAATTCCAATTTATTTTCCCTTAATGATCTTGCATTAATAACAGTGCAACACAGACTAGAATTAGAGGTTCTCTTCGTATCCCCTAAATTTATAGCTTTCTTGGTGGCTCTGATGATGCCTCTCCCTGAGCTCATTCAGTGGTCGCCCTTGGTCTGCAAGTAGTCATGGACATTTCAACGTATCACCATGATAACTCACACACCTGAGTCCCAGAGAGTCCTCAACCTTTTTCTTATTGTCCTCCTGGCTGCCTAGTGATGCTGTGCAGGATTGATACACGACCAATCGCCAGTCCTTTCTGTTAACCTGCAGCAACCTGTAGAGTACGATAGCGGGTTTGGATCCAAAACACCCAAATTAACTGAATCTGATTTAAGTGTATATGCTGTTTGTGGGAGCTTAGTCTCCCAAGTTTGAATCGGTTTCTATTTTTTGCAAAGGCTGGAGATGTAATTCTGAGGTTGGAGTTGGGATCGGGGGACGGGGAAGGGTACGCCTCTAGTGGACTGCCATTAGACGTGGGGGACACAGGGACTTACTTTTCTGCTCCAGTGGGATGGCCTATGGCGATGTACATAGACTTTCACCTTTCATGGTACTAAATACCATCACATGGAATGTTAAGGGGCTAAACTCCTGGGCTAAACCCACAAATTATGGAAGTATATTCTTGACCGAAGCCTCGACATCATAGCAATGCAAGAGACACACCTCAAAAGTAGTGAGAATCACAGGCTGGGACACAAGGCATATCCCTTAATATACAACTCATCGGCCACCACTAAACATAATGGGATAGCTCTCCTTTTTCACATTCCCTGAAATTCCAAATCACAGGTAGCAAATCTGACAAAGAGGGGTGGATAACAATGGTCAAGGGAGATATCAAGGGATGCAAATGCACAGTGGCCTCAATATATGCACCCAATTCAGGACAGTCTGACATTCTCCTTTCCTTCCTCTCCATGTTAGGTGGGTTTGTGGAGGGGGACATTATATTGATGGGTGATTTCAATCTCATATGGGAATCCGACGTCAACACTACCCACCCTCGTAGAACACAGACAAGCCTTTTCACAAAAAATGAGAGGCAAGCGCTTCAACACCTGGGTTTGTTAGATGCTTGGAGGTCGGTTCACCTTTCCACCCAAGTCTACACATTTTCCTTTCACTCTCACTGTTTTTATTCCAGATTGGACCATGTTTTTATCAGCCAACCCATACAACATGCCAATACAACTGCCACTATTCATCCCATGACACGGTTATGTTATGTTATGTTAAAATTATTTGTAAAGCGCACTTACACCAAGCGGTTTCATGGCGCTGAGGGTGGGATGACGGAAGCAGCAGGATGACAGGAGCTTTACTCGTATGCTTGTAAGAAAAGGAGGGTTTTGAGAAGTGTTCTGAATTGGGTGTAGCAGGTTACAGATCTAAGTTCAGTCGGAAGGGAGTTCCAGAAATGGGGGGTCAGGAAGGAAAATCTGAGGCCACCATGTTTTTTATGTTTAAAGGTGGGGATCATAAGCAGATTGAGGTGGGAGGAACGGAGTTCCCGTACAGGGACATAGCGATGGATCCTAGAAGAGATAAAAGCTGGGCCCTGGCCAGCGAGGGCTTTAAAGATGGTACAACCCAATTTGAATACACAGCGTGTGGCCACCGGGAGCCAGTGAAGGCTCTTCATCAGAAGGCTGACATGTTGATGCTTAGGTTGATGAAAAATTAGCCTGGCTGCTTGGTTTTGTACCAGCCGTAAATGGCGGAGTTGGTATGCTGGAATGCTAACATAAAGTGAGTTCGAATAATCGATGCGAGAGATGACCAGGGCCAGAATGACAAGGGTAAGGGCCTCGGTGGTCAGAAATCGCCAGAACTTCCGGATTCTGCGAAGATGAAAAAAAAAGGAGGATACCACTGCATTAATTTGGGGTTTCAAGGACAGGTCGTTGCAGACTATGACCCCAAGGCTTTTTACAGTGTCCACTGGGCGAGGGGAGCTGCCCAGAAGTGGGGGCGAGAAGCTGGAATCCCAGGGGTTGGCGGCACCTCCAGTCAGGATCAGCTCAGTTTTATCAGGATTAAGTTTTAATTGGTTGGTGGTACATCCATTCGCTAATGGAGGTCATGGTAGACTGGAAATTGGTGACTGATGTGTTGGAGGAGTCAATGTCGAACACCAACTGGAGGTCGTCGGCATAATTGAAGGTTATGGCTGGGATGTTGCGTAAGGACACAATCAGGGGCTGCATGTATAAATTAAACAAAAGGGGAGATAGAGAGGAACCCTGGGGGACCCCACAGGTCAACCTATTTTTTTGGCCGAAAGTTAGCCAGGCAAACTGCCTGGAATCGCTTATGTAAAAAGGAGGAAATCCATCTGAGGGCCAGGCCCTGGATGCCAGCTTTGCTGACATGGTCGATCAGGAGATCATGATCGACCGTGTCAAAAGCAGCTGACAGATCCAAGAGCACCAGGGCCTGGGTGGTGTTTTTATCGGCTCCTCTCCTAAGCTCGTCCACGACTGCCAGGATGACAGACTCCGTGGAGTAAGCCGTTCTAAATCCTGCCTGCGGAGGGTCGAAAAACGGAGAATGCTTAATAAATGAGCTGAGCCAGTACGTAATGTGGGCCTCTAGTATCTTACTAAGGTAGGGGAGCAGGGAGATTGGGCGGAAGTTACTCAAAACCGACGGATCAGCGTTCGGTTTCTTCAGAATCGGGACAATCACAGCGTGTTTAAAGGTATCGGGAACAATACCTTGTTTGAGGGAGTTGTTAATGAGTGAAAGAGGTTGGTCGGGGCAGGTAAGGAAGGCCTCTTGCAAAATGTGAGGGGGGAAACAATCATTGGGGGAGCCAGATCCCACCTTGTTTAGGAGAGCTAGAAACTCCTCTCTGGAGATCAGGGGAATTTGGTCAAGTGTGAAGGGATATTTACATGTGATAGGAGGGGTGGTAAGGGATATGGGGGTGGGAATGTTGTTTTTAATGGAGGGGATTTTGTCAATAAAGAACAAATTCAGGGAATCGCACAATATTTGTGAGGGGGCAGATTTGGTGATCACTCTGTCGGGTGGCGCAAGCTCATCGACTATTGACACTCTTGGACAATGCTCCAGTGGAGCTTGTCTTCGATAGGTATACTCTCAAGTCCACCTTCCGTAGATGCTTCTTTCCAAACCCCCTTCACACGGGATTGTCTCTTCCAGGACAAACCCAACAAAACAGTCAGAGACTATTTCCAGATGCACAATCCACAGGACACTAATCCGTCCATGACAAGGGACGCCTTCAAGGGGATTATCAGAGGGAAATGCATTTCAATAAAGATTACTCCCTAAAATTGAGTAGAGTAAGCCCAGAAGCTAGCTAATCAAATAGATAGCAAAGAGGCTTTGCTCCATGGATGGAACTAACAAAATGGTCAGGCTTGAACAATGAAAGTCATCCAAAAGGAAGAAAGCAAATAAGAGTGCCATTAAAGTCAGCCATTGGTAAGCAATGGGCAAGCCCCTGTATGTTCTTGGTTGTCTTTCACAACAAGACAGCTTGCGCTGTTCGGTAGGCTTTAACTAAAAACACCACTCTGTGACAATAGTGTGCATCAAATTACAAGTCACAATTTTTCATTAAAATTTACATACAAAGAATATTGCATTTATAGTATCACAATATTATTGGCCATTTTTATGTCAACTTTAGGCCACTATTTAATCTGGGCTTAAATTTCAAGGTTGTACTCTAATCATACATCCACGACACACAGATCCATATTAAATACTCACAATACAATCAACCTTGTATAGATGTGCCTCTATTCTAAGAGGTCAACCAAACTAAGGATGAGAATCTACCTTCAATTGAACCTGACAAAAACTGATGTGACCTTATTTGGGACTAAATTCAGACATATTCAGCCTATTCGGACCTCTGAAATCTTAGGCTTCAGCTTCACTCCTGTAGATAGATGAAGAACGTAGGTTTTATTTTTTTACTCAGATGCCTCGCTTGAATCTCAAATTCAATCATTTATGTAAAGCTACTTGTATAACCTCATGAAACTGAGAGCAAATCTTTTGCTTTCATCAGTGACAAGTGGAGACTGCAGTGACTGCGGCTGTTTCCGCCATAAATCATTGATTAGGTTATTGTAATGCAGTTCGTGCAAATTTTCTAAAAATCTGATTGGCAAACTGCAAAAAGCTCAAAATGCTGCAGTGCAGACAAAATATTTTTGCAGAAAAGTGACCTTATGTCAGCTGCACAACACGCCCTACACTGGCCCCCAGTGTTCAGGACTCTGGATAATTAATATGGATGGCGGAGCAGCAAGTAGACTTTTCTACATACCACTTACCTACTCATACGTCCATGCAGGTATAGCAGGGAAAAGTAAGGGAAATAGTGTGAGATCAGTCCGATGAATATGGAAATCTAGAATAAACCACTAACTACTTTAGAAATGTTCACTTCCGGGTTAGGGTTTTATTTCCAGGTTGAGAAAGAGCACAATTACTTAAATTGGCTGTTGGGCAATGACTGTCACCTGTGGCTCCACTTGCTGGTTGGTCACCTAGTGTTCTGTTCCTCCACTTCTTTTCCCCAGTCCCTTTAGGCCCGTAGGCTACAGACTAGCAGTGCGAGATCTCTCTCCATTTTTGTGTTTATTTGGTTCCCTATAACACTCATTTGCTGCTGCTTTACTGCTCCTCTGTATCCTGAAGTTCACAGCCAGTTCCCGGTTAGTGCGAGAAGTATTCACTACTTCTCCTGCCTTAAAGCTTGGTAAGTCAAACTCATTTTCTGTGTAATAGGTTTATTAATTATACCTACTCATTTTTACATTTGTGCTACCTTTCTCTGATGATCTGCTAACAAAGACCATGAAGGCCATGTATACGAATTCCCCGCACCTGATTCTTCCCACGATAACAGCAGGCTGCTGTGTCTCTTTCCCTTTCCTTTATAGGTCTCGCCTACGCAGCGCACATGCACTGCTTAGGAAGACCTTTAGCCATCGTTCTGCACTTTTTAGAAGCACATACTCATGCTTGTGGCAGCATCCACCTTGCGGGACGGAACAGGGGGCACGCCACAAGTATGTGCTTCGAAAAAGAGCAGACAGCGCATGCACCACTTCGGGGCTTGTTGCTTTTCTTGCCCATCAGAAGTTCAAAGATTAGAAAACAATATCGCCTTTCAATCGCGACGCCCGCCTTATTGTGACTGGTAGCTCATGGTTTCGAGATCGCAGTAATTTCGGTCCATGTTCTGCGTTGCCTTTTCTGTGCATGTGAGTGCTGTTTCTTTTGCTTGCCGCGTGAGGAACTGGATTTTGTAAATACACAACTGCTTTCGCTCTCCTAAGAAACAAATGCCACTTGTTAGCTTTGCTTCACATGTGATGTGCCTGCATTTTGGAATACGCGTTTTATTTTGTGTGCTTCTTGCCCATCAGTAGTTCAAAGATTAGAAAACAACAATGTCGCCTTTCAATAGCGACGCCCACCTTATTGTGACTGGAAGCTCATGGTCTCGAGATTGCAGTAATTTTGGTCCACGTTCTGGGTTGCCTTTTCTGTGCATGTGAGTGCTGTTTCGATTGCTTGCCGCGTGAGGAACTGGATTTTGTAAATACACAACTGCTTTTGCTCTCCTAAGAAACGAATGCCACTTGTTTGCTTTGCTTCACATGCCATGTGCTTGCAAATTGGAAAACGCGTTTTAATTTGTGTGCTTTTTTTTATTCATAAGTGGGTGCACTCTGGGCGTGATATAGCCTTACAAATAGTGTGGAATAAGCTATAATTGAACCTTGTGAGTTAAATTATGCGTAGATAGAATCAGTTGGAAGAGAACGTGTATAGAAAGGTCTCACGGAATCCTAGAGAATTACAGAAGTGTGGCAGGGAGAGGAGGGTCTACGTGATAAGCCATTTATACACCCACTTCCTTAGTTTAATACTTCCCTTAAAGACAGAGTTCCACTGAATTAGGAGTGGATTCTGTGTGTGTCATGAAGGTGTCATTTGTTGATAATTATAAGTGATGGTAGGCACTTTCAAGTCATTGCACCTTCTTGGCTCCTTCATTCTACATGTCTCACCTCTTGCGCAACAGTGGAATCTGGGCGCTCATTACTGAGCAATGTTAAAGTGGTACAGATACGAGGGCCGGTATTATTGAATCGTACAGCTGAGCTACTCTGTAAACACAAACCTTACATTAGGCACATCAATTCAGCTATATTTTGTTTAGCAACCTTTTGACAATGGGTGCCTTCATCTTTATGGGAAATGGGATTGTATTCTATAATTCCCCTAGGCCAACGGGTCTAACATTTTTTGTATTTATTGCAATTTTCGAAAAATTGGAAAAGGGCAGGGCGTGTTTGTTGCAAAAGGAGATGCAACAGTTGTGCACATACATGTCGGGCATCTGTCCTCAAGAGAATACATGCCATAATGCATCTTCATTGCTAAAATGGGTCACAGGATTCCTAATCAAGGCCATTAGGGGAGCCAGAAAATCTCTGCATCCACCATAACTCCAAGACACCAATAGTTCATTTGGTGTGCTCACACTCAAGGTGATAACAAGCATTTACAATGCAACGGTTTCGCCTTTGCAAAAGTTAGAGCTATTGGCATTGTAAATGACAACATTTTTATTTATGTGTTCGTTTTGAAAACAGATAAATAAATGGCATTGTCATTTACAATGCCAATAGCTTAATCTCTCGCAAATGCCACACACACACACACCCACAGAGAGCCCCCCCACACAGAGCCCTCCCACCCCCACACAGAGCCCCCCCACACACCTACACAGAGCCCCCCCACGCACAGAGCCACACACACACACACAGCCACACACACACACACACACACGCACACACAGCCTGTAAGATCTGGAGAGCTAACACTGTTGCCTACAGTGAGATAGCCTGTACGAGCAGAAAGGACAGAGCTGTTAGCGATGGTGGAAGCCTGTAAGAGTCGGTGCGCTTTGACTGCTGTATGATCTGGAGGGCTAGTGTTTGTTCTCCACAGTAAGAGAGCCTGTAAGAGCATAGACGGGAACTCTGCTGTCTGTAGTGAGAGCCTGTAAGGACTGGAGTGATTTCACTGCTATTTCAAGAGCCTGTGAGACCCGGAGGAATAGCACGGTTGTATTTGGTTATAGCCTGTAAGAGCAGGCATGTTTGTCAGTTCATCTTTAAAAACATCACTTAAAAATTAATAAATATTTCTAAACGCAGTTATATTATCTGATATACTACGGCGAAACTTACGAGAATTAAAATATATATATATTAATAAAGACACCTTATTAGTTTCTAGCACGTTTTTTTTTGCATGGTTTACATGCCATATATTTTAAGGCCTGGCTCGCTTGGTTCGGCTCCTCTCTCCCTATTTATTTGCTGGCTCACCCATCTCTACATCTAGGCGCTAGGCTCCAGGTAGCACCCACTCAGGAGGACACTTGAACTAAAGAGGGGCCGAGGTCCTTTAAATCAAGCCTCTGCTTTGGGCGCAGCTGGAAGTCAAAATAACAGAGGCCCCTCAGGCAGACGGCTACAGGCGCTGTTGAACGTGTCTGGGTGTCAACAAATTACACCAGGACAGACTCAGCATATTTCCAGTCTTGATCAAGCTCAACAATAGCTGCCGGATCCGGGGTGCACCTGCATTGTGTGCATTTTTATTATGCATAATTTTGAAAACACGAGGCTGGCTGTCTCTAGAGCAGACCTAATTAGTGAAGCGGCGCGCAGGATCTATTTAAACCCCACCAGCGCTTTTATCAATACCTGTAGGCTACAGGTATTGATAAAAGCGCTGGTGGGGTTTACAGGCTGTAGCGCCACACCCCCAACCACCCTATGCAGCGAAAAGATGCCGCTTGTTCCAGCTGCGCCGGATCCCGCCGGGCGGCTGGGGGAGAAAGCGCGCTCGATTTAATTACCGCTTGTCGCTGCGACAAATTGGTTGCAGGAACATTATCCTCGCACAGACGGCAAACTGTTCAGGCTCAAGGCAAAGCCTGTAATTCTCGGCTGCCTCTTGACTGGCACTGGCGGCCTGTCCGTCAGCGCGGCGCGGGGACGCGAGATCAGGTTCTCGGGCAGTAATGGTGTTGTTAATCCATAATACAGTTATGTTCAAGTGATGCTGTCTGGACATTGCGTCATCAGCTCTAATAGTGCCCATTGAGATGGTGACATGCACGAGCACTAGACACAGTGTCCATGTACAAAGCACCAGTGCACAATCAGCTTTGGTTGTCCCTGTGCCGGGTGGTAGTTGCCGAGAATCAGCTGCCAAGCCACCGTCATCCGTGCACGCACACTTAAGTCCCAGTGTCAGTGCACAATTAACGTCCGAGTACAGTAACGGCGCTTGCACACTCAGCCTCCACCTCTGTGCAAATGCTGGACTTGCCAGTAGTAAATGAGATGCGCGTGTGCCATGTTCAGCAATTAGCGCTCCAAAGTGCAATGGGCACCCGCAGCGCCTTACAAAACTCTTCACAAATAAATATAGTGTCAGAGCAGAAATTCATCCAGGTGATCACGTCCATTCAGCCGCCCGCAGGCACTTAAATGTATCTGTGCATAAGTGCAACTGACTGTATATTCTGCCTGTGCACTATCGTTCCGCTCCAAGTAGACAACCACACAAGAAACCACTTCTTCTCCCTCGTGCACTGAGCTGTTCTTTCGCCAGGAAGTGTCAGCGCACAATCAGATGTCCTGTGCCCTCATTCACGTGTAGGTGAAACAGTGCAGGCACACTAGTGGTAGAGCACTATGTACATGCACTGGCTGAGCTCACAAGCCATACTATGTGAAAGTGTCAGTGTTTCGCCAGTAACAATTTACCATAATATTATAGGAAGATATCAGTACACAATCAGACGTCGAGTCACGAGTCGGCGTGAGTGCAATGCTCTCGAGTCATAAATTGTCAGAGCACAATAAGAAACCCTTGTGTCACCCACGCATTCTTCAGGGAACAATGAAATGTTTGAGTCATTGTGTCGGTGCCACCCCGCAATCAGATCCCTGGTTACAAGAAATCAGTGTCAGAGCACACTTCACTGAAATCAGTGTCAGAGCACACTTCACTGAAATCAGTGTCAGAGCACACTTCACTGAAATCAGCAGTAAATAAGTGTCAGTTCACAAACTCGTGCCAGTGCACAATCAGATATCATTTTCCAACAAGCCAGCGTCAGGGCAACAGCAGGACGCTCAAGTGAGTGTCACTGACTCACAGATCATGAACCATTGCCTGTACACCATCACGCGTCCGTATGCTATGTCACTTTCCTTCAGTGCACGAGCCGCTATGGTCAATAACACTCCGCTGCCCCAAAAGTGTCCCCCTGCCCCAAGTCCCACCGGCTCCATCCTCACCTCTTGCTGAGCGGCCGGACCCTGACTGCCACCTTGACGTTCGCCATGTGGGTGCGGGCAGCCGCCGGCGCAGCGGCTCATGTTATTCCCCCGGGCTCCAGCACGGCAGCGGGCGGGGCGGGCGGGACGGGCACGAGCGGCTGGAGCTGCAGCAGGGGCGCGCGAGCCTTGCATTGAAGCGCCTCGCGCCAGCCTGACTCCGGAGCGCTAGCGGGACAGCCAGCCCAGGGGGCGGGAAGGTCGCGCCCACACAACTGTCAATCACAAAGTAGGCGCGTTTCCAAGGGGTGGTGTTGGACAGGCCACGTGGTCGGGCTGTCCCCCCTCCCCACGACGGGGCCCGGACCCCGGCTCTCCCGGAATCCCCAGCCAGAGCCCCCGGAGACCCTCGAAGTAACCCGCAATCCATCCATGACAGGACTCCCGCTCCGGAACCAGCTGGCCCTGGTCACCATCCACACCATGACCCCGGCCCAGCCGCCATCTTTGGGTACTACAGCACGAGGCCGCGTGGCCTCAACTCGACCCTAACCCGGGGCCTGGGCCGGCCCCGACATCGAGGCACCAACCTCCCCCCAGGAGATAGAACAACCACTTGGCGGGTCAATGGGAGAAGGGATCGTCAACGGCTCTCCTCCGCCAGGTGTCGATCACCCCCGGCCGCCCTGGGCGATGGCTCCACCCCCCTGCTGGGTGTCTGGACTCCCTCATCCCGGACCTCCCGGCCCCCAGGCGCGAGGGTCCGGACATCAAAGGGGACCAGACCTATAACTGGGGCAGTGCCAGACCAGGAAGGCAGTTGTATCCTGGAGTCGAGAGACACCGAGAAGAACTCATCCTTGACGGACTACCGGCGCTGCCGTAGCTCTGCCTCGTGAAACCATCGTCTTGGCCTGCTGGCGCTGCCGCGGCCCTCTGCCTCGTGAAAACCATCGTCTTGGCCTGCTGGCGCTGCCGCGGCCCCCCTCCGTGGAGATTTCATCCTAGCCAGCTGGCGCTGCCGCGGCCCGACCTTGCAGACTCTCCAGCTCGAGGATTGTGAGCTCACCTCCTACCACCTCCTGTACCGACCCGGTACCAAGACTGTCCCGCTACCCCCTTTTCCTACAGAGACTAGAATTGAGAGGACCCTCGAGTCCGATATCTCCTGTATCGCTGATAACCTTGCCGTACGAACCTTATATAAAGTGTTGAACTCATCCTTGTGTGGTGTCTATCGGTGGGGAGGGAAGTGACCTGTCTGTACGATCGCAGGAGACGGTCCTCATCGGAGGCCTCTCCCTCCGTATTCGGCCGACCCTCTGGGTTCCCGTCTAACATTGGTGGCCAGCGGCGCGATCCGAACCGACGCATAATCGTACAGAGGGTCACTCGCCTCACAACACACGACCACCATGACAACAGAGAGCGGAACAACGGAAAAATTCCAGATGGAAAAATTGGAAGACTACAACCACAGGGAACTGAAGCAATATTGCATAGAACTTGGCCTTCCAACCACAGGTCTGAGCACGAAAGAGGACTTCAAACGAGCCCTAGAGTCTTGGGCAAAGACGGGTACAGCCGTACCCCGGACACGAAACACCGAAACGAGCCCCGCGCCAATAGAAGAAAGAAGAGCGGGTCTCTCCCCAGTAGAGATCCAAGAACGAGAAAAAAGCAGACTCCATGAATTGGAACTGGCACGGCTTCGCTTGGATGGAGAACTCAAATTGGCGGAACAAAAAATAACGCTAGAACACTTACGGCTCCAAGAGGAGCGAGAAGAGAAGCAAAAACAGAGAGAGCTAGAGGAAAAGAAGCTAGCCTACGAACATGAGCGCAACCTCAAGGAACTGGAAATTCAGAAACAAAATAAAGAGCTCGGGGTCCCCGAACGCCCTAACCTGCCTGCCTCTACCGAGCCCAAGGTTCACATCCCCAAAGATGTCATCAGGGAGTACTACAAGAACGATGATATTCAGCAGTGGTTTAAAGCCTATGAGGTAGCCATGGCCTCCCACCGGATTCCCAGGAGCGACTGGGGAGCCGGGTTATGGGGGAGGTTTGTCAACGAAGGGCGAGACGCCCTGCTGCAACTCCCGGACCATCTGATGACATCCTACGACCACATGAAGGCCGCCCTCCTCACTCGATACGGACTCACACCCGAGATGTACCGCCAGCGGTTCCGCGACTGCAAACGGATCCCGGGTACGACTTGGGTGGAGTACGTGAACTTCTTCAGCCGAGCTTTCGAGGGGTGGATCAAGGGCAGCAAAGTGACCACCTACGAACAACTTTTCGACCTTATCGTATGGGAGCACCTTTCTAACAACTGCTTCGTTGAACTCCGGCAACACCTCTTGGACAGTAAACTAACCGAACCTCGACAACTCGCCGCCGAAGCCGACCGGTGGGAAAGCACGCGAGTTGGCCGGAACGGGCCCAGCGAATCGTACCGACCTTACCAGGGGCCCCATCGCCCCCGGGGAGGAGGAGGAGGCCAGGGTCGGGGAAGAGACCTCGGCCCCATGACTCCCGCAAGCAACTCCTCAGCCCCGGCCGGCAGGGGGAGCCCGGCCATCCGGCCCGGCTTCCGGGCCAACATTATGTGCCACCGATGCCAACGATCCGGCCACTACGCCAATGATCCCAACTGCCCAAGGAACCAGAACGCTACCCCCCGCCAGGTCGCAGCGGCCGCCCTAGGGGAAGAACCAGTCCCGGAAGACCAAGAAGAGTACGAGACCGACCAGCCTGAGTGGGCACCGGCCGCCATGTCCCTGGTCTGCTTGGGGGAGAGATATATGATTCCGCGGGCCCCCCTTCCCGCCAACACGCAGAAGTACAGCCAGTGGGTCAACATTAATGGCCGCCGTGCCGAAGCCCTCCGCGACACCGGGGCCAGTGTAACCGCGGTCCGATGCCACCTGGTTACTCCAGCACAAATCTTGCCGAACATTGTGTGCCCTGTCCGATCAGCAGACAACTCAGAAAGTCTGTGTCGCATGGCCTGTGTCCCCTTCGAATGGGGAGGAGTATCCGGGATGCTAAAAGTAACTGTCCGCGATGATGCCCCCGTGGATTGCCTCCTAGGAAACGACCTCGAAAGTTCTCCCTGGGCAGCCGTCGAACGGAGAGAACACCTGGGGATGCTGGGCCTTCCCGAATGGGTCTGCGTCACGACACGGTCCATGACCGCCCGCGCGGTCCCCAGTCCCGAAGAGCCCGAGTGGCCGGAACCTCCTCCCGCGCTCACCCACGAGGAGACCGCTCCAGAAGCCAGTCCCTCGACCCACACAGAAGAAGGATCCGACCAGCTTCGGGACGTCCCTGACCTGGCACAGTGGCGTCAGGAGGGGGGTCCCACCCAGGAACAATTCCGGGATGAGCAGAGAACCTGTCCGTCCCTCGAGGGACTCCGGCAGCAAGCCCTTGCCCAAAGCACGGGGGATACCTCGGGGACCCACTGGGTTTACTGGGACCAGGACCTGCTCTACAGCGAGCAGAGAATTGCAGAACTAGGAGCCAGTCGGGTGCTGGTGGTGCCCCTTCGCTTCAGAGATTTTCTCCTGAACTTAGCCCACGATGTCCCCCTTGCCGGACACCTGGGGCAAGACAAAACCTACGACCGCCTGGTGACCCACTTTTACTGGCCCCAAATGCGAAAGGACGTCAGCAACCACTGCAAGGCCTGCCCCACCTGCCAGGCCAGCGGAAAAAGTGGCCGAAAGATCAAAGCACCTCTACAACCCTTTCCTGTTGTCACCACCCCGTTCGAACGAGTGGGAATAGACATTGTGGGGCCCCTGGACCCCCGAACCGCCCAAGGACACCGGTTCATCCTGGTCCTAGTGGACCACGCCACCCGCTATCCCGAGGCCATCCCTCTTCGAACTGTGACGGCCCCCGTGGTAGGCCGAGCCCTGATGGGGATCTTCCCCCGGGTGGGGTTTCCCCGTGAGGTCGTCAGCGACAGGGGCACGAACTTTATGTCCAAATATATGAAGTCTCTCTGGCAACAATGCGGGGTCACCTACAAATTCACGACCCCCTATCACCCGCAAGGAAATGGACTGGTCGAGAGGTTCAACCGCACCCTCAAAGGGATGATCATGGGCCTAGAAGAACCCCTCCGTCGCCAGTGGGACGTGCTACTCCCGTGCCTTCTGTTTGCCTATCGAGAGGTCCCTCAGAAATCCCTCGGCTTCAGCCCATTTGAACTCCTGTACGGACACCCCGTCCGGGGCCCCCTCAGCCTAGTCAAGGAAGGTTGGGAGCAGCCCCCCCAGAAAACTCCCCCGGACGTCTACAAGTACCTCCTGGCCCTTCGCAACCAGACCCGGCGATTCCGAGAGACTGCAAAAGCCAACCTAGAAGCCAGTCAGGAGGACATGAAGAGATGGTACGATCAGCACGCGACCTCCATTGAGTTTGAGCCGGGACAACAGGTCTGGGTGATGTCCCCGGTTGAACCCTGTGCGCTACAAGACAAATGGACCGGGCCCTTCAAGGTGATCGAACGCAAGGGGCCCGTCACCTATTTAATCGACATGGAAACCGCCCGGAACCCTCTACGGGTCCTCCACGCCAACAGACTCAAGCCCCATTTTGTGCGATCGGAACTCAGCCTCCTGATGGCTACAGATAATGGGACGGAAGAAGACTCCGAGCCCCTTCCGGACCTACTGCGGACCCTCGAGTAAGATGGCTCAGTGGAAGGGGTCCAACTCTCCGAGGCCTTGTCCCCGGAGCAACGCCAAGACTGTCAAGCCCTCCTGAGGCGGTTCGCCTCCCTATTCTCCCTCACACCCGGGGTCACCCCCTGGTGCCTTCACGATGTGGACACCGGGGCCAGCCCCCCTATTCGACACCGGGCGTACCGCGTACCAGACCGGGTGCGCGCCTGCATCCAGACCGAGGTATCCAAGATGCTGGCCCTAGGAGTGATCGAACCTTCTGACAGCCCCTGGGCCAGCCCTGTCGTCCTGGTCCCCAAGGCGGCCGCCCCGGGCGTTGCCCCTGAACTCCGGTTTTGCGTGGACTATCGGGGGCTGAATGCAGTTACCAGGACCGACGCTCACCCCATCCCCCGGGCAGATGAGCTAATTGACCGGATGGGGGCCGCCCGCTACCTGAGCATCTTCGACCTAACAGCGGGCTACTGGCAGATCGGCCTCACCCCTAGGGCCCAAGAACGATCCGCCTTCTCTACCCCGGACGGTCACTACCACTTTAAAGTGATGCCCTTCGGCATGAAAAACGCTCCGTCAACGTTTCAAAGGCTGGTGAACCAGGTGCTGGCGGGCCTCGAAGGATTCAGCGCCGCCTACCTGGACGACATTGCTGTGTACAGCCACCATTGGACCGATCACCTCCGTCACCTGCGGGAAGTTCTACACGCCCTCCAGCAGGCCGGGCTCACCATCAAAGCCAGCAAATGCCAGGTTGGCCAAGGGTCCGTGACATACCTGGGACACCAAGTGGGAAGCGGGCTGGTGGCCCCCCTCCAGCTCAAGATTGCTGCCATCCAGGCCTGGCAACCCCCTACGACCCAAACGGAGGTCCGGGCCTTCCTGGGGCTCACCGGATACTACCGGCGGTTCGTGAAGGACTATGGCAGCATCGTGGGGCCTCTCACAGAGCTCACCTCCAAGAAGAGCCCCAAAACAGTCAACTGGACCCCGGACTGCCAATCGGCCTTCGAGAGATTGAAGACCGCCATGTGCACGGCCCCCGTGCTCCAGGCTCCCGACTACAGCCGGGAATTCATTGTACAGACGGACGCCTCCGATCATGGCGTGGGGGCCGTCCTCTCTCAACTCAACACCGAGGGGATCGATCAACCAGTGGCCTTCATCAGCCGGCGGCTACTAGCCAGAGAACAGCGATGGAGCACCATCGAGAGGGAGGCCTTCGCCGTAGTCTGGGCCCTCAAAAAGCTCCGACCCTACCTCTTCGGCACCCACTTCCGGGTGCAGACAGACCACCGACCCCTGCAATGGCTGATGCAAATGCGGGGGGAGAACCCGAAGCTGTTGCGCTGGTCCATCTCTCTGCAGGGGATGGACTTCACGGTGGAACATCGTCCAGGCCAGGACCACGCCAACGCAGACGGCCTGTCACGCTTTTTCCGCCTCCGCGAGGAGAGTCCCCAGGAGGATGGCTGACTCTCCCCGCCTTCAGCTGGGTGGGACGCATGTTGGACAGGCCACGTGGTCGGGCTGTCCCCCCTCCCCACGACGGGGCCCGGACCCTGGCTCTCCCGGAATCCCCAGCCAGAGCCCCCGGAGACCCTCGAAGTAACCCGCAATCCATCCACGACAGGACTCCCGCTCCGGAACCAGCTGGCCCTGGTCACCATCCACACCATGACCCCGGCCCAGCCGCCATCTTTGGGTACTACAGCACGAGGCCGCGTGGCCTCAACTCGACCCTAACCCGGGGCCTGGGCCGGCCCCGACATCGAGGCACCAACCTCCCCCCAGGAGGTAGAACAACCACTTGGCGGGTCAATGGGAGAAGGGATCGTCAACGGCTCTCCTCCGCCAGGTGTCGATCACCCCCGGCCGCCCTGGGCGATGGCTCCACCCCCCTGCTGGGTGTCTGGACTCCCTCATCCCGGACCTCCCGCCCCCCAGGCGCGAGGGTCCGGACATCAAAGGGGACCAGACCTATAACTGGGGCAGTGCCAGACCAGGAAGGCAGTTGTATCCTGGAGTCGAGAGACACCGAGAAGAACTCATCCTTGACGGACTACCGGCGCTGCCGTAGCTCTGCCTCGTGAAACCATCGTCTTGGCCTGCTGGCGCTGCCGCGGCCCTCTGCCTCGTGAAAACCATCGTCTTGGCCTGCTGGCGCTGCCGCGGCCCCCCTCCGTGGAGATTTCATCCTAGCCAGCTGGCGCTGCCGCGGCCCGACCTTGCAGACTCTCCAGCTCGAGGATTGTGAGCTCACCTCCTACCACCTCCTGTACCGACCCGGTACCAAGACTGTCCCGCTACCCCCTTTTCCTACAGAGACTAGACTTGAGAGGACCCTCGAGTCCGATATCTCCTGTATCGCTGATAACCTTGCCGTACGAACCTTATATAAAGTGTTGAACTCATCCTTGTGTGGTGTCTATCGGTGGGGAGGGAAGTGACCTGTCTGTACGATCGCAGGAGACGGCCCTCATCGGAGGCCTCTCCCTCCGTATTCGGCCGACCCTCTGGGTTCCCGTCTAACAGGTGGTCAGGAGGGAGGCGTGGCCTGAGTGTATAACAACGTAAACTTTGGAGTTGTATATCAAGCCTTATGCGTGACGCGCCAGAAAATCCCTTTGGCAGTCGCCAATAGCTCTCGACTACTGATAATCAGTCCTATAAGAACAAAGGGACGCCATCTTGGATAAGTAAATACATATTTAAACACAAAAATGTGTTCAACAAACCCAAACAGAGCCAGAAATCGACCATATTAGTTTAGTTTATTTTATTTATTTAATGCGATTTTCTGTTGCAAAAAAACAAGCACCTATGGGCACACGGGGAGGGGGGGCGGGTACGGACAGCGGGAGGGGGCGGGAACGGGGCACAGGACAGCGAGGGGGGGGGAGGGCGGGAACGGGGCACAGGACAGCGAGGGGGGGGCGGGAACAGCACACGGTCAGCGGGAGGGGGGGCGGGAAGGCAAGGAAAAGGAAAACAAGCACTCACCCACCTGGACTTCCTCCAACGTCGGTCGGCCGCAGAATGAGAGCAACATGGCGCCGAAAAAAACAAAAACAACTCCGCCCACCGCCGCATGACTACACAGAGGGAACGCCCAGGGAAAAAATCGAGGGAACGCCCACGAATCTGGTCCGTGAATGACGGACAGATCTCTGTTCCAATGGCTAGCCTCCATTTATGGAGCTAGCCAATGGAACAGAGGGCGTATTCAAGTGTCCTTACTGTGAAGACTACAGATTTCTCTGGAAGCGGAGCTAAGAGCTCCGCGCTCCAGCGAAACCTAAAAAGGACTTTAGAATGCAGTTAATGAATAGTTTGTGTTGTGCAACTTAATACTTCTAAGCACCAAAAAGTGCTTTGGAGCTATGTACCAGGAAGTTTAAATGGAGCTGCTGCTCAGAGGTGTCTTCTTTACTTCATTCTCTTCACCTCCATTGTGCCTTTTCTTCCTGTCACTCTGACCCTCCTCCTCCTCTCTCATCTTTTCTGCCATATATATCTCCCTCTCTCGCATCTCCTTCTTTTTTGCTATCTGCCCCCTCTGACCCCTCTCTATCGCTCTCCATCTCACTCGCTCCTTTCCTACATATCCATCTCCTTACTCCATCCATTTCCAGCTTATTCACATTTTCTCGTTCTTTCTCTCTTTTTCTTTCTCTCAATCTCACACGGTTTTCCACTCCACTTTTTCTATCTCTCATCTTCCTCTTTTTCTCTCTCCATTTGTCTCCTCTCCCCTTCCCCTTTTCTCCATCTCTTTGTTTCTATCTCTTTCACTCACATCCTCTACTGAATTCTCTCCTCTCTCTCGGTCGGTCTCTCTCTTTCTCTCTCTGTCTCTCTCTCAATGTTTGTTATCAAACTGCAAGTAAATAGGTGGCTAGCGATCTCCATTTATGGCACATTTTGGCACACTTTGCATGACAGAAACGACTCCCATTCGGTCTATATTTTGCAGATATTCGTTCGTATATAAATTCATTTATAATTCAAGAGCATTTCGACATGAAGATATGCTAAAAATACACAGAGTATTAGCAATCTGTACAATGTTTTGATCTGCTCAAATTTAAATAAACAGGGGAGAGGAGTTGGCCTTACGGCTAGGATGGTTGACTTCAAATCTGGGGAACCGGGTTCGAGTCTCGGCAAGGATGCTCAACATCCTGTGATTCTGGGGAAATCACTCAATATCCCCATGCCTAACAAAAACAAGCACTGGCATAGCCAATAGGTCTCGCCTTTGGGACCTTATAAGTGTTTAGCCATGCAACTGTTAATGTTATTGCAGTAAGAATATTCTGCTGCATAACTAAATACTTATAAGGTCCCAAAGGCGAGACCTATTGGCTATGCCAATGCTTTTTCCCCCTTGCATCTCTGCTAGGTGTTTTTCCAGTAGAACATCTTTTTCAGACAGCGGGTGGGAGGACTAAGACTCTGAAACGATCCATATCCTTTGTCCAGGCTTGTCACTGGTCAAGAACTGCATTGCCTTTAACCGCATCGCTGCGGAGGCTTTTCCCGCTGTGCGCGGCGATTTTAAAAACCCCGCGGTTCATGACGAGCTCAGCTCGTCATGAGCGCACGGCAGGTAACGCTCATGACGAGCTCAGCTCGTCATCAGCCTGGAAGGGGTTAAGATCTTCTGGCTGACCTTTACTTGTCTAAACGGACTAGATTCTAGTTATCTTGCTCCAAAAATAGTTCATCCAACCCAAATTCGTGAGCTATGTAGTCAACATTATCTTCGACTTAAAAACCCTAAATGTAACTAGGCCACACATGGAGATCACTAATTGTCTGCACTTGCGCCTTTGTTCTAACTAAAATATATCAAATGCTTTTAGACTGTATTTAGAACAGGGCCAAGACACCCATTCACAGTGGAGAGTGCTATAAACCCGTGCCGTTTATGCAGATGAGATATGACTGTAGCAGTTCAGAGTGGGGCTTTGTGGGGCAAGTCGCAGACTGTAGTCGGGAGTAAAGGAGGGTCACAGAGGTAAGAGATGACGTTCGGGAGAGTGCAACTGCAGGGAGCATTTCCTCATATATGTACTAAAGAAGCTTATAGAGCATAGGTAAAAAATAGTTGTGAGCCTCTATGTTTTGCTTTCCGTTCGCCAGACCTAATCCTTTAATAAGTCGATGTACAGAACATGCTTCTGTGCTGAGCATATGTGCAGACGGCGTCCTCCCGCCCAGACAGGCATCTCAGCTATCCCCTGGTATGGTGTCATTAGGCGGGACCACAAACCCTTTGTGCCTGAAAATAGCCCACTTCGAGCACTTGTCCAAACATGCACATTCATCTCAGGTTACAACCATTAACTCATTGAAACATGTCCGCAGTATCAGTCACATCTTTAGCACCAGCCACCATAACACTATCTCGGAGTGATCAAGCATGATATGACAGCAATGTCCTTTTAAATCTTGAACGCACATATCAGAGTCATCATTGCCAAACTCGAGGCTCCATTATGCGTTGCACACTGTATGCATCTGTGCCTTCCTTAGTAAACTATTCTTGGCTGGAGAGTGCCTTGTACAGCAATCTTTTGTTTAAAACTTGGTCTGTGATAATTCTCTATCTTATGGTTGGCCCTGGGCAGGCAATTCCTTAGCAAACATCACTCATGTGTAATCAGGTGGCCGCCAGCGGGGTACAGTGCCAAGGGCATCACCTCAATGTGTCAAAAGAGAAATACATATTTTAAATGTTATGGGGAGTAAACCAAGAGAGGAAAACAAAGCCACTTAAGCTGGTAGAGAGAACCAACCTTCCCCCACCTCCCTGCTCATGGAGAGCTACTGCCATGCAGAAATGAAAAAAAGCATGTTTTAGCATCATTTTATATTGAAGAATATCCCTTTTACTTTGAAACTTAACTACAAAGTGGACAGCGCTCAGAAATAGAGTGGTTCTCACGCTTCATGCGTGAGCCCTCCCTGGCTCTAGAGTGAAACACCCTCCCAACCACTGAACGAAGCACGTGTATGGACATTTAAATTATTAACCCTTCGAGTACTGTTCCGGTTTTAGACTAGACCTATACATCGCATAGAATTGCTTCTTCGTGTTAAAAAGCTATCTAGTCCTCCCATCAGAGAAACTTCGCTGAGAGAGGCAGCGGTGGTAGTCCAGGTTCACTGCTGCTCCAGCCAATGGCGACGCTTGCCATCCCTTCACCCGACGCCGCGTGGAGGTACGGAAGCCAGGAAGCGACAAGATTGAAGTCAGTGCGTGCAAACGTATTCATGACAACAAAGCTATTGTTTTATCCGTGAACTCTTGGCAGTCAAAGAACAATATATCAGATGTGCTAAAGGCTAAAGCTTATTTCAAGTGTAAACGAGGGCGCAGACTCCCCTGGGCGTTGCAGCTCCGGCAGCACGAGCCCTCACTCTTTCTGGACTGCCGAAACCTATCAATAGCTCACTTATGGCATTTACACTTCCTGGTTAATGCGGCGTAAGGAAAACTGCAGGACCTTTGAGGCAGTGTAATTCTTTCCCCAGTGACAGTAACCGAAGGATAACACAAGCCTCCTTCTCTGGAGACAAACTGGGATCGATGCTAACGAGATAGCGGCCAAGTGATTGACTGGTCGCCTCTTCCGCTGCACTCTGTTCATCGCCTGTTCATTTGTGTCCGAAGACGGCACTCCCATCTTTCAGGATCAATCAAAGGCCTGTGAAATTCATTCATTCTTCAAAAGGGGGTGGGGGGGGCAAATGGCAGATCATAGGACTAGCACCGTCGTTCTCCTCGCTGCTATCTTCTCCCCTCCTCATATTACCTATTTTTACATGTTAGTACATGACATGTATGAATGTTTATGTAATTTCAAAATGGTTCTAAAATAGTTAAATTTGTGTTATAAACGGAATCTGTTGATTTTAAGGCTGCTAGGTCTTGTTTTTCATTCCTATTAGGTCCCTAAGCACACTTGTCTCCTGATTCTGAAGGGAGCTCGGGGGCAATTTTTCCTTGCTTGGACAGACACTTGAGCTCTAGTTGTTCTTGCTGCCCTGACCTATTTATTCATGGCCATGGCCCAAACATGCAACTGGCGCGCAAAAGGTGAGCAAGTCTGCACCTAACCGTGACTAGGGGCCAGCCACCATGCAAGAAAGCATACTTACTCAAAAAAAGAGCTATCTCTGCATTCTGTGACTTACTCTATTAGTAATCAGTTGTTCAATATTTTTAACAAATTTGGACTGTTATCCCACATATGCAGCTCCTCTCCACCTCCTGAGGACGAGAGTAGTGTCAAGAAAGTTGACTCTTATACTATATTGTTTATATTGTTGAATCACTCTGACTCCCTATTAGTTATTTACCTTAACACGCGCTCTTTAGTGAAGTATAAATTAGTGAACTTCCATTTACTCAACACTGAAAGTCCTGATATTCTGTTGATCTCAGAAACTTGGCTAACAGATAAATCCACTCAGGATATTTTAGCTGCCATACTTGACAACTATTATATCTTCCTTTGAAGATTACCTCTACCCTGGTAGACAGCACAGTTGTGGCCAAATCTAGTTTGCTGGGCATTAGACCCAGGGCCTAGGGGGATAAATACCTTCATAGATTCATTGATGTGGCGTTTATCTTATAAAAACAGCAAATAGCAATGGCATCGAAGTTCCCGGCTGCCAGTTCCGGCTGCCCCGGATGTGCAGTGCTGGCTCCTCATTTTGTTAAAGTGGGCGAACACAGAATCTGATTTTCTGGCAGAGTCCTGCAGGACGGTGGACTCCGGGCAGGAAGTAACGACATAGGACATATGCATCTGGAATCAGTAGGCGCAAAACAACAAGACCCCATTAGGCACCTGGTTATGTGCCTCTTCATGACTTCCTTTCTCTAAGTAGACACAGGGGCCTTTCACATTGAGGTATCTCTTCCTGAGCAGTGTCAGGTGTGGTTGGCATGGTATTGTGCGTTGTTACGGAGCAGGTGTGATTGTGGTAAGATACCAACTGTGGGGAGCATGTACAGTCTGGAAGTGACTACTCCTTATGGGGTGGTTGTTGGCTTTGGGGATCGTGATATCTGGTACGTTGGGTTAACGTACTTCTTGTCCATAATGTTGCATTTGTGATTCTGGGCGCAGGACGGGTGTGCTATTGGTACTCCATTGGGAATGTTCTTCAGTTCTATGTTGTAAAACCTATAAAGAAATGAAAATATAACTATTTTATATTTCATACTAACAGACAATCTGGTAAGACAGGTGGGGAGGGGAGTAACTGTGATTGTTTCCAGGCATATTAAATTGACAATATCACAATGTAATCACAGTCCAGATCCTGAGCTTTTGGTTACAACAATAGGGCAGTTAAACCAGCCTTTTAACTGCATAATTGTATACGGGTCTGCAGATGTTATACCTAACTCCCCCCAGCGGATCTCTGAAGCAATGTCTCCGTTTTTGGTTGTTAACTCAAAACTTATTATTGTGGGGGACTTCAGTTATTGGATCAACGAGGACTCCGTGTGCCGAAGGCCTCAGCACGTTTTGGATATTCTTCAGAGCCCTAACTAGAACAGCATATTTCCGTCAACACACATATGAAAGGGCATACCCTAGATCCGGTGTGGATAGTAAATCTTTTGTTAACACGTTTAGAAGTACTACCTGTATGTGGTCTGATCATTTTCTAGTACAATTCAGTATTGCAGGATTTTAAAATCCTAAAATTAATTCTGATATGCATTATTGCTTTTGCAACTGGTCCCGGGTCGATAAGGACAACATTTGTACCACACTTCATGATTCCATGCCTTTTCTAAGTAAAGATGTGTCCTCTTTGGACAAGGTCACTGTTAACTGGCTTCTTAGAGCATGCAATAAACATGCTCCTTTGCGTAAATCTCAGTTTAATTCCAGCAAGTGACAGGCATCTTCTCAGTGGTTCTCTGAAGAACTACAACTTGCTAAATTGAAGGTTCGCTAATTAGAACGGAAATGGCGTAGACTATTGTCCGAATAACCGAATCCTTTATAAAATGGGTTTGAATGACTATAAGGCCTTATTGCTTCGTACTAAGACTAATTTCTTTGCCAATAAAATCTTACAGTCCGGTAAATACTCCAAAGATATATTAAAAACAGTGATTGAGCTTCCTGAACCTAGAAGGCTGTCTGAACATTTTTCTCTTGCAAGAATTTTGCAATAGGCCTTACACTTTTTTTTACTGATAAAATAAATATTGTCAAAAAGATTGTGCCTGGTAATAGACAGTTGTCCCCCTGCTCACTGGACAAGAACCCTTGTTTGCGCTCTAGCTCTTCTGCTATTACTGAAGAGCATCTCCTGGAGTTTATGTTCAGAGTGAAATCGGGTTCTCCTGGGATCCCTGTAACTGTAAATGTCAAATGTAAATGTCATGGTACTTATAGAGCGCACTGTCACCAGACGGTCACCTTGTGGTGTCGCCTATGCGGCTTCCTGGCGCTGATACTCATACCGCTGTGGAACCCCTCCTGGCTTTCCCTGTGAAGTGTCCACTCCTGGGCACCCCCAGGGTGAAGCCAGGCATCCTTAGCGCTGTTGGAGCCGGTGTGGAGGCTAAGCAAGTTATTGCCCAAAGTTGCAGCGTGGGACCCATGATTAGAATAGGCACCGAGGCGAGAATTAACAGGCCCATCTAAATATCTAAAACATTTTGCTTCAGTAGTCTCTGTCCTGTTTCTGACATTATTAAATGACTCTCTACTACAGGGAAGGATACCAAACTCCTTTAAGGAAGCTAGTGTAATCCCTTTGCAGAATAAACAAGGGGAAGACCACCTGCTTCTAAAAAACTATCATCCAATTTCATTACTGTGTTTCCGGCTAAACTATTAGAATCTCATGTGGCACAAGTTGTCTGTGCTCATCTTGAAACCTAGCAATTTTTAAACATGCATCAAGGTGGGTTTTGCCCTAAACACTGTAGAGTCTGTTATGTTGGCAGTATTGAACGACATGTGTAGGGACTGTGATGATGGACTAACGTCCGCCTTGGTGCTGTTAGATTTGTCAGCAGCTTTCAATACTGTTATCCACGATTTGCTGGTGGACCAGATGGAAGCTACTGGTCTCCAGGGTTCTGCTCTTGACTGGAAGAAATCCTTCTTTAAAGATCATATGCAATCAGTCAATTTGGGTCCTTTTAAAGACCCAGCCTTCTTGCTAGAGTGTGGGTCCCTCAGGGCTCTTCTCTTTCTCCTCACTTGTTAAATATGTAAATTAATTCTCTTATTCAGGCCTGGATCTTTCGAACTGCAGAATCTACAACTAGAATTGATGATTCTCAGCTTATAATCAGATTTGATGGCACGCATGCTGCCTAAGCTAATTTAAAATCTATAATGAATTTCAACTGGGATTGGATGAGTAGTAAACTTTTAAAAACTTAATGCAGAAAAAAACAGAAATTGTTCTGGGGAACACAAACGTGGACTCATGGACCTCACCATCTGGCCATCCGTAATAGGGGTGCCACCCTTCCCAAAAAATCGGAACAAAGTATGTGAGTGATCATAGGCAATGAGCGGTCTTCAAAATCTCAGATAGGATCTGTGATTTCCAATTGTGTCTTTAATCTCCGGAACATGAGGAGGATAGCTAGGTTTCTGACCAAACATGCGTTAATCACAGTGGTGATGGCTTTAATCACGTCACTTTTGGATTATGCCAACTCTCTTTACTTGGGTATTCCAAAACATCAAGTGAGTTGATTGCAGACTATGCTGAATCAGGCAGCCAGGCTTATTTTTAATAAACCTAGATACAGACATGTTACTTCTATTTAACCTTCACTGGCTTCCGGTGGAAGAGATGATTATTTTCAAGGCCTGCTGCATCATGATCTGGGTCCCCAATTTATTTGAGCTAGAACCAGGAGCTATACTCCTGGTCGGTTATTATGTTCTTCTTCATCCTATATGCTGGATAGGTGGTATTAGGATTTCAGTATGGACTCCGGCCCTTTCGCTCTACCTTACCAATGACTTCATGAAAGATTTTTAAATGTTGTTATTTAACCGCATGCGTGCTGCGGTCATTTTTGCGCTGTGCGGCTTTTTTCCAAAGCCGCGTTACATGATGAGCTGAGCTCGTCATGAGCATGGAAGGGGTTAAACAAGTCTTTCATCTGTAAACTAGTAATGTACCACCCAACCTGGCTTCACTATTGTTACCTATTAGCGCCAAGAAACCTTAGGGTGAAAGTGCACAGAATAAGTTTTATTAACATATTATAACATAACATAATAACACACACACAGGCACAGGGTCTCATTCTGTTATTCTCTAAATGTAAAGACCTTTCTCCTTTAAAAGCAAGACTGGGTCTTCCTAGGTAGCCAAGATCATGGACTGCACACAACATAACACATTCAGACTACTTTTAGATGATGAAGCTGGTCCCAGCATGAATACATGTTGTTGTTGCTACCTGGCTGGAGTACTTGGAGTTCAAAAGACCTTGTGCTGGACAAAGCACTAGCAACAAAGTCTGACGAAGCGGAAGGAGGCTAACACAGTGGCAGAGGAGATGAAACACTAGCAGCATACACACTATTGATCCTCAACGTTAGGTGACCATATTTTTGAAAAACAAAAACCAGAATATTTCACAAACATAGAAATAGGACTACACATTAGCATCAACCAATGGGCACAACATGACTTAATAGACCGTGCTCACAAACACAGAAAACACAGACATGTATGTGCTAATGGGAAATTTGGTGCACGTTCTGCATACAGAATCCTCTGTGGTATTTAAATAGCTTTTTGCAGGTGGTTGCTAACTAATTGTGTAGTGGAGCATATTAGAACTTGCCCCCCCCCTCTGTGTCCCATAGACTCCTTATAAAAACTGGGACATGTGCTAATTGTTTTGACAATTGTGAGAACATTGTGAGGAAATAGAGCACTGAACCCGAATTATATTCATTTGCTAACTTTTTACATGATTACAAGGGTCTAGGCTATCACAAATGGTAATTCATAAGTATGCAGGAATAGTTAAAGGAATACAGATCGGATATTTGAATGTACAAAAACCTTGGTAACACATCAGTACCTAGGGCGTAAGTAAATACAGAAGGTCGTGGACATCCACACCACAGTACATAGAAAGTACTACATGAAAGGATAAATCCTAAAGAAAGGTAGGGCCCTATGCGTATAATACTTTACGGGTCCCATACAAGACAAACCCATACACATCAAACTTGCTCAGGGACCCTAGCTGATCAACAGAGCATGAGCAAAAATGTCCAATAGAAAACATAATCAGTTCCACATCTCTATGGTCCAACTAAACCGCTATCCTCAGCTGCCGTTATTAATGGACGAGGGAGCTGTTCCTCACGCACATAAACACAAGCTTAGGATATTCTCCGACATCTATCCACAGGGGCAATTCCTTCCTCCCTTTTAGCAAACAGATATGCCACCTCCTACACTCCTGGATATCCTATTATATTGCCAACTGCAGGCCACCTGTCGCTCAGCCCACACAACTCTTCTCTAACTGCGGCCCCAGCTCTCTAGGCATTTGAAACATCCTCGCCAATCTGTCTCCACGTAACTTAGTTACACGCTTATACAACACTACGCAACACTCTTCCCAGATTAAAATGCTGAAGGCACGGACATTGTGGGAAGCATATATTGATCCCCCAATAACGAAAGCCCAAAGGGCTTATTGTTGTAGACAATTGAAATTTGTATCACCGAATTATAGATTGAGAGTAATTAATTTAAAGTGTTTACATCGGGTTTATCATACTCCCATCAACTATTTTGAATAGGACTGACAGCTGATTCATCTTGTGTGTCCTGCAGAGCACCGCAGGCATCTTTTCTACACTTAGCTTGGCTGTGCCAGAGGGTTGCATCTTTTTGGGAGGAGGTGTTTATACACATACAGATGATTACTGGCTATATAGCCCCACGGTCCCCATTGTTCAGCTTACTGGCTTATGTTAAAGATTCCACTGAGCTACATCACCGCATCATCGCCATGCTGCTATTACTGGAGAAAAGAAGAGTGGCTATCCATTGGGACAGGGAACTCGCCCCCACAGTCAAAGCATGGCCACAAGATATCACGGATTGCCAAGATCAACTGACCACCTTTTGGGAACTTACGCCCCTTCACTCCTGATCTGTTGGTATATGGGCTCCGACACAGAGACTCGGATATTACAGACCTAAACCCAACAGTATCGCAGTCCGCACAGATTGAGGCCACATCCTGTCACTCCTGAAATATGTAGGAAATGGGTGGCTACTGCTTACATTGCTTTGTTCTTTTGTTATTGTAAAGATGTTTATCATACATCTATCTCTGCTTTCAACTGTCTTTTATATTTAGGATTATCACCAGGTAAATAAAGTGATCTGCACTTTGTACTGGCTTTTCCAGGAGTACATCCTGGGGAGTCTTTGGTGACGCCGCTTTCTATACTGCCTTTCTCGTTCTCCCCTTCAACACTTCCCTCCTTTCCCTCATGTTGTGCTGACGATGTTGTTCCGTTGTACAATGCTTACTGACAAAAGCAAATAAAAAGAATAAAACAAAAAATAAACATAATCGTTACAGATTCTCAAACTGGATAACCAGGGGTATAATTCAGAGACCCCTGTGGAACCTGTACAATTCAGCCCAATGCCTATGAATGTCTGTGAAATGTGGAAGCATCAGGGGCCCCATCACATTCAGCAAAGAGGCACCCACCCTCCCTCTGCATTGTGCCATTGTGGATACCATTGAGAGCAGCCACTCAGGTATAGCAAGGCATGCTACACTGGCCTTGAGATATACAATGTATATGCTGCCCTCACATTGCAACAAATACAGACACTGAAGTGCAGCGCTTTAAGGTCATGACGAGAGCACCGTTAGCCATGTCCACGGTCTGCAAATGGCGGGTTACAGACGTGCTCTGAACAGGATTTCCGAGTCTAGGGAAGTGAACGGTGGCTCGTTAATGCCACACAAGGAGCACACTGCACAAGATATGATTGCATGCAGAGCGCGCATGCGCCGCTGAACCTGCATGGACCGCCGCCAGAGACGAGGGCTCAGATAGTCTTTGGCTGCTGCCCAGCAGGGGGCTCATGCAATGCAAATGAGGCCAGTCCTTTCTTACAGCAGAAGCGAAAACTGGGCCACCACTAGGAACAAACCCCCGCACACATACGGGGCTGCAGCAGTGTGCACACAACATTTACAAAGAAGAAGCACGAGCTCTTGCTCACCACCCCTTTGGAGGGGACGAAATGGGTCAGTGATGTCACAGCAGTCAGCTTTCTGCTGATATTACCAAAAGATTATGTTGTAATCCATTCAGAAGCGCTGCAGAACAAAAACATTTCAGTGAAAATCCACCAGCCGAATAAATGACCATGTGTGCACTTCGAAAACGAACCAGCTATGAACAATTCTACCGATTTTTAACGTATACATTCGTAGCTACTTAAAATGTCCAAAGATGTTTACTTTAAATACATCAACAAGACGGAGTTTTCTGACCCGTGGAGGACACCGCTTGCTGTTGCGCAGGGAAGGCCTCAGAGTTCAGACGGAGTGTCTGCCAGACAAACGGCTGCGGATATTCTAGAAATAACTGAAAGCGCCTCCGGCCAAGTGATGAAAGGCTTCCCGCGCATATGGCGCGCAGACAGGTGAGGAAAGAGCCTCACTGTACTTAAAAAACAAAACAGCACTGTACGATCAGTCAGAAGCTCCAAGTCTCAAAGGCGAACTGAATAAATGGGTTTGTGACTGTGGCAGCTCAAGAAACGCCTGTATGTTGTAAGCAGAAAAATCACCAACTGGAAAATGTGCCAAGCTATGGTATAACATCAGTTGTCTAAACCGTAGAAGGCCCTTTGTTAGATGTGTTAACTTTTGAGTGAGGTAAGAGTTTGAACAAAGGCCGCTGACCGAAGTATGTTTTAAGAGCTGTGGACAGATGCACGGATCTAAGGAAACTGATCATCGGCTGGTCAGGCCCTGCCTCTAGGTGAATGACTCCCGCATCACTGACACGGAGCTGGACTGTTCCCATGGGGCACAGGGTCAAGACTGATTTGCATATGGCTGGATTCAAACTGGAATGGCATGGTGAGCAAAAAAACGATGGATATAGGTAGGCCCAGATCTCTGTATTGGGGTGAGTGTATGACATTGTTCTGCATTCTGTCCATCACCTGTTGTTTTTGCACGGAGCACAACGGCGCCTGCGCCAAGGATGAGGTGCTCTCAATATACAGCCGCTGAATCCAGCAGCGGCTCCCTATCAAGGCTTCAGGCCACAGCCTCTGCCTTCTGTGAGGCCCCTGCACATGTGTCCTGATGACAGGAGGGGGCTGAGGCATGACACAGCTACAGTGTTGCTTCAAAATAAAACACTCTTTAGCTGGGTGCCTGGATTGCGGATTCGAGGGGTGTAGATCAACTAGGATCCCCTAACACAAGCACATTCCATTCTATTTAGCAGACATGCTGCTCATGTCTCCGGCAGCACAGTGTATCAGTTAAAATGGGTCTGTCAGGGCGAGCATCAGTGCATTCCTGGAGCCAATGAAATGTTCGCGCTATAGAGAAGCGCATTAAATAAATAAATAAATAAAGACAGGGGCAGGGTTCAGGGTCCCCAGCACGATCACAGTTTCTTATAGGGCTGTGCTTCCCGTCCTACCAAGAAGCAGGGAGGGCGGTTGGGGCGGGACTCCCCCTTTTCAAACCTGGCCTTGCTGCTCCATCTGGCTCTTCTTTGGGAACAATGGCTTACAGGTTCCAGTGCCCAGCACCAGATTCCTGTTCGGCTGCACCATGGAGCCTCCAAGTTGACAGCTAAGTAAGCAAGGTAAGTAAAAAAAAAAATGCTATTTCTCCACGCATGTGTGAATCGGATTGAGTGAAAGCGTGTTTGAGTACCAATGAGAGAAAAAGTGAGAGAGAATCAGAGGTTGAGAGTGGTTATGAATAAGTGAAAGTGAGTATGAGAGTATGAGTGAGTATGAGAGTCAGTGTGTTGGAACAAGTGAATGATTGGAGGTTGTGAGAGGGTGTGGCGGTGAATCAAGGGAGTACCGATCAATGATGCAGCAAATACTGTAGCATCAGGGTCCAGAATCAGTGAGTGTGTTAGAAAGTAGGAATGAGAACCAGTGAGTATGAGTAAGTTTATGTGTGTGTGAGTAACAGTGAGTGGGAGTGAGTTTGAGGGAGTCAAATGTTGAAAAAAATAGGGCGAACTCCTGGCTGGAAATACATCTCACCACTTTCAAAGATCACCAACCGCCACTTGTCTAAATCCATTTAGTACAACATGTGCTCTTGTTGTAATTAGTCACTGCACTGTGGATTGGACTGTAGCCAAAAGAGTGAGCGATAGGGAGCTTAAGCATTAAATACTAGTGCATGGCTGAAAAGAAACGCATGAGCGCAGTGTGTTTTAAGTGGGTGGTGTTTTGGTGCCATGCCTGTACAGCAGCCAACAGTAACAAGGTTCTGTACGCAATGCACTCAGCTTAACAGCCAACCTCACAGGCATGTGGGTGGATGGGAGACATCCATTTCCAGGAAGCAGGTGCACAATGTGATGATCTGACATAGTGACAACTTCCTACACTTTTTCTAAGGGAACTAATCCAGCAAAACGTAGGGGACACCTCCCCCTGGGATGACAGATGAATTTCAATGTTTCTGATCATTCTGGGCAGGTGCAGTACAGAAAATCACTCTCTGAGAAAGTAAATGTAAATGTAAATCCAGTACTTGTATAGCGCACAAATCACCCCCAAAGGGGTATCTCGGCGCTGGGGGCCGTTGGGAAGATTAAGCGAGCTACTGCCCAGAGTCGCATGGTGCTGGGCAGACCCCTGCCGCCAGAGCCGGGGATCGAACCGTGATCCCCAGCTTCCAGTGTCAGTCGCCCTGGCCGCGGTGCCACACCTCTTCAAGTACAACTCCAATGCTCAAGGCTGGATCAACTTATGTCTCACGGTCCATCAGCATCATGATGCACACCCGCTGCCCTCTTGCTAACGTACAAGATTACTGAGGCCCCTGATCCAACTATTCCTCTCAATTTGGGAAGGAGCATGCCATGGTGATGCAATTGGCAAACATCACCATGGTGGTGGCTACACCTCTATACTAGATTCTGTATCCACTAGTCCAACTTGGGGTGGGTGCACGCTACAGTGAAAGCCAGGCAAACTCAATCGTATAGCAACCATTGCATTCTCAATTGCACAGTGATGCTTCACTAGAAAGGTGGAGGTTGAAATTACAATTATACCCCAAGCCCTGACTGAATGCTTTCTGAGGAAACTGCCCTCTGCTTGGCTCCTACAGAGCCAAGCAGCCAAGGAGTTAGTAAGGACAATATCCAGAGCACTGCCAATGCTGTGCTTTGCGTACACATGAAGCGAAGGATAATCCAGTGCGTTACTAACGTCACCTGGATCCAGGAGTGACAAAGACCCTGGAGTTCAGGGTCTCTTGGAGGCTACATCTGTGGTCTGGTGTGTATGTGGAGAAACTACCACATGTTCCGTGGCCCGAGAAGGGAGACACATGGGTGCCACGCTATCACCTACTCTGAACCAGAAGCAGCATGCAATGCCTCCCGTCTTTTGTAATGTCCACCATGATCATAAATGGGTGGGCAAGAACTGCTGAAGGAATATTACCTGGTTACTGCTGGGTGATGTGCCAGTGTCGCAGTGTGTATTCCTCATGCAGCTTGGTCCTGATTTAAACCACGTTTAAAGCAGGCTAAAAGGTTGAGGGAGTTTGGTGAGAGAATACCCCAGCATCCTTACATCGAACTATAAATCGAGACCTCGCAATAATAGACCTGCAGCTTAAAAGGGCTCTAAACAACCATTGTGATTATTAACAAAAACGATTGTTACCCATTATATTGCCCGCAACCTACCCTTCTCTACCCAAATAACTGAATAACATATCCACCACTCAAATTACTTCATACTTCACTATACTAATTTTCAACACTAATCCTTTATGAGTTCCACAGTAGCGTCCTTGGCCAGAAAAGTTCTTCAACACCCATCAGGGGTAACAGGTGCTACATGAATGCAAACCTTTCTTCCCATTTATCTTTCGGCTACACTTCTCACTCCAAATAACTGACTAATATCCACTACTCAAGTTACTTTCATCTTTCACCATACTAATTCAGCACTAATCTTTTATGGGTTTCCGGAGTAGCGTGCTTCAACACCCCACAAGGGGTAACAAGCACTTTATAAATAAAAACCTTTTTTTTTTCCTCTTCTATCCTTCTGCTATCTTTCCGAATCCAAATAACTGACTAACCTATCCAGCACTTAAAATCTATTTGCATGTTTCACTGTACTAATTCAACACTAATCCTCTATGGGTCCCGGAGTAGCATGCTACTTGCCGAAAAAGCGCTTTGACGCCTCGACAGGGGTAGTAAGGGCTATATAAATGCAATTACAATACAATACAATACAATACAATATTGACCTTTGAAAAACTAAAGGCTCCATTGGTCTACCTGGTTTGGGTCCTCTGACTTGCATGTAGTACACATCTGTCTTGCTGAGATGTGAACGACATGCAAATCACAGGACGCAAGGCAGGTATACCCATGGAGCCTCTAGTTTTCCGTAGGGGTCAATATAATGGGTAACAACAGGCTTTGTTAATAAACACCCTGCACCAACCAATCTTACCACTTGCAGAAGGGATAATCATTGCATTGGAATCAGCAAATAAAGCAAATATGTAGAGGGAGCAGGGGTGGATGTTCCATGAGATGCCCGTCCTTGAGCAATGGATAAAATTAGATCATTCAGATGTCCTTAGAAAATGAGAAACCTCTAAACCATTAAAACATGGTTCACAAGGAGAAGAAGTACAGAGCTGAATTGATGCATAGTGCATCGTTTAGGAATTCAAATGTATTCAAGGAATCTATATTCCTGTATTAGTGCATCATATTTCTTTATTTCGGTTTTTATTTGTTCAATTAGGTAGATTCTATAGTCAGAATCACAGAATATGGGAGACAGCCAACACAAGGTATGCGGCTGCAGGCCTGGGCCTTTCTCAAGACAGAGCGATAATGAGGTTCGAGGTGGATAAAATGTTTAACAAATTATATAGTGAGTCAAAGTACAACACAAGACCACCACAGACGTGTGGTTGTGAAAAGACCATACAAAGGTGAAGGGAAAGTAAGGAAAGATAGAGGGAGAAGGGCGTGAAACATACACATTCTTCAAACCTGTGTATGTTTTTCCCTCTGCAGTGCTTTAACAGTATTCATGAAAAAGAAGAATGTACCTAGTCCCTTATCAGTGTCTATTACTGACGAGTGGTAACCTAAGCCAATCAACGTCTCCATTTACATGGTGAGCAGTCTAAGCCAAAAAAAAATACAGACCCCGTTCAAGTTTTTGATTAAAACACTAATGAAAATCAGAGGTTCCTAAAGGGTCTCCTGTATCATACCCTTTGCTGTACCTAGCTAGAAATCCTTTGCAACCCCCTTTGCAGTAGCACTACATACCGAATGAGAGCACAGACAATGCAAAAATGGGAAGGAGTAAGGCGTCCAATACTAACAGGCATGCACGCAAGCCAAAGAACACTACCTAAAGTTGTCCCTACAACACTTCATTGAGAATGACTAATGCCTCTTTCCTTGATCACTGTGATACCTTTACTGAGGTGAAAGCAAAGGGCAACATGAATATATGAGGAAACTGGGAAAGAAAATCAGTTAAACCAATAGAGTAACAAATGCACCTATGTAATATAGATAAATATCCAACTAACTTCCCAGAAAAATTAACAGCTTTGTACATGGCAATTTCTCACGTAAAGAAAGGAGGGTGCAACAATCTAACGTGGATCATTGTAGAATGTGGTTGAGTGGCGAAGCCTGAATTAGTATGAGTGATGTGCTTCTAACCTAAATTAGTTGCATTCCCCCTAGGCACACCTTTAGGTTCCTTCAAAAGAAATTGGACTCCGAAATTATTTGTAGAGTTTCTACAATATTCTTTTATTCCAGTGTATATTTATATTAGTCGAAATGTTCTTCATTTGATTCTTGACTCAACTTATTCTTCAATGCGCTATTAAAATTGTGTTCTTTTACCAGCGCATTGAAGAATATGTTGAGTCAAGAATGAAATGAAGAACATTTCATGACTAATATAAATATACACTGGAATAAAAGAATATTGTAGAAACTCTACAAATAATTTCGGAGTCCAATTTCTTTTGAAGGAACCTAAAGGCGTGCCTAGGGGGATTCAACTAATTTAGGTTAGAAGCACATCACTCATAGTTTTACATGGACGTCTGACGGACGGAAGACGCCACTATGTGGAGCACCCAGAACATTTGCACCAATTTAACAGAACAGTAGCCTAAGATCGCATAGGCTGGGCACTTGAAAAAAGACTGTTTCATTATACGAAGCTGAATTAGAACATCCACTTATTTAACAGCAGAGTACACATCTCAAGTGAAACTATATGTAAATCGAGAAACCATTGATAAAAGCAGTACACAATATGGTTAACATATAATATTTAGCCAATATTTTCAAAAAAAGGTCAATGAAAAGTACGTTTTGTAACGTCGAGATGCAATAAATAGTTGTCTATAAACCTGACCATTTTCACCCACTACAGGAATTTCTCTCTACGATGTAATAGGTTTGTTAGTTGCGTTTACTTAAAAATCTGTGGTAGCCCTTTTGTTGACTATTTTAATGGTGTCACAAATACATCTGAATTCCATCACTGAGACTAAAACTACCGCTCCATGTGGCAGTGGGTCAACCTTCTTTGGGACTGAGCTCCAACCACTGGGCTACAGGTCAGAAGCAATTCATACATAAGAACTTTATCGCCACTTTTGTGTGCAAATGTACATCCGGTTTTCACACTTTGGCACGCACAATTTGGGGGTTCAAATAGAAGGCCACGTAAATACTGTAGTGAACAAGCTAAAAAAGGTAAACCTTTCGCAAGTTTGTGAATATTCAGCTTTTACTCCGCTCGGGACATTTCAATAGCATCCACATTGCTGCCTGTGATCGCACCCTGTTCACATCTCCTGGGATGCTGTTTCTGCCACATGGTACTTCAAAGTCAAGGCCACGCAACAGGGACGAAAGAAGAGGGGAAGTCACAGATAATTATCAAGGGGGATATTTGAGATCCCAAGCACCCCTCTGGCAAGTGTGCAGTTGGGAATAGGGCTTAACAGCAAGACTTGACTACACAGTGTAGTTTGGAGGGGGCACGTTTCATTAAACTTTAACAGACTGAACTGGGAGGCTCAGGAATGGAGTTCCAAGACAGGGAGGGAGCCCTACTCAGTTACGAGAAGGAAGTGCTGCATTGTTTGGGTGCATGAAACTTTGGGATAGATTTGATGCCACAGACTGCTTCCAGGAATGGAAATGCATTACAATGCGAAAAATTGAGGGCGAGGAACATGGGGATTTTATTAGGATTGGCTAGGCATCTTCATCATCAACAAGATAATGGCATAGCTTCTTTTTATTCCCTGCTTGACTCGCTTGAAGGGGAGAGCCTGCCTGAAACTAAAGAGGAGAGCCACTTCCTCTGTCTGATGCAGTATTTTGGATTTTTTTCCTGCCTGCCTGCCTAGGGAGTGAGAATATTTTCCCCATCTCGGTCTTTGGCTTCTGCATTTTAACAGAACTAGTTAGGCCAGACTCTTCCTGACCCCTGGACTAAAGGATCCAGGGTCCTGTTAGCGAAGCTTGTTTGTCCTTCTGGGACTGTGCGCCTGCGGGGACTGATATCTGCCTGGAAGAAAACCAGTGGAACAGTTACAACTGGGCATATCTCCTGATTGTTCCTGTAGAACTTCTCCCCTGAGGCTAAAGGATACAGAACGTTCTAATAACAGAGGAAGCGGTTGCCTTCATGGAGGAATTTGAATAGAGCAGCTGGAACTGGACATGTTCCTGCGGACCCGAAGGCCTGGTTGTGAGAATTGTTTACTATAGGGAAAAGAGGGCTGGCATCTGAAATAACAGCACAGAAAATCAGAGCGCTTTTCTATAACTGCAGTGGAAATACTCACGCTATAACATTTCTTTTTGTTTCATTTCGGACAGGACATTTAACTTTACAAAAATAAAATCCCACAGGGTAGTATTTGGATTAATTATAACTTTTTAAGCCTGTACCCGACTTTCTTAATTCTTGTGAAATTATTCTTGCTTCATTTTCTTCCTAAGTAAACTCCTTTGTACCTTTTACGTTTTTGAATGTATTAAATGCTGATTTTGCTAGCTGTTGACCTTACAATACCCACGGTTTCTCTGAGAGACGCCTTGCTGCTCGTGCCAAAATACCTTTAGTGAAACAGGGTTTCCTTAGAGAAACGGGTTTAATTTTTTGGGTCACATTGTTTTGGACAGTCTTGTAGGCACTTCACGACAGCTCATACCAAGACTGGAGACATTCTTGTGGCAGGTGTGCCACAGCTGATATCAAGTCTAGGATTCCCTCTATCCCTCTCTACTCACAGCCTGAAACTCTGATTCTCTGGAGCCAAGCTCTAACGAGAGATGTTCTTTATTCTATAGCTCTCATCAGCTCCTGCTCTAATTCACTGGGGTCTATGCAACATCCAACTGCAGATCCAACTTGATAACAGGAATTCTCAAGTAACTCCAGGATCCCACATCTTTGAATTTGGGGCAGTGGGACTCCAACAAGCCCACACTCTCAAAGCCTGCCTCAGAACAAGTGTGGGCAGAAGGGATCTGACAACTAGCACTTACCCCAGCATCACGCTGCAGAATGAACTCTGGGGCAGTAGTCCTCTAATAGCAGGCCACTCTCCCACAAATGCACTCACCCTGAGGGCAAAAGAGGACCCCAGAAGCTGATCTTTGTCAATGTTAATGTCCTTCAGTGCACTTTCACCTTGTGGCAGGAATCCTAAGGCCTACGTCCTTGCCACCAGCCACAATAGCAAAGATCAGGTGGTTCCTGGGCCCATCACCTTCCACTCCCAACGGTGGATGACTGTCTTTAAGGCATGCCGTCTGACCGGAGCCACGGCAGTGATCATAATCCGGAGCTCCCTCGGCATGCCACAGGCCTTTCTCACCACATGGCAGTGGTTATTGGAAATGTCATATGCCCCAACCACACTCATTCTTTTATTTAGGGTGACATTGGCTCAACAATTTATTAAGCCAACCCTGGCCAGAAGCACTGCCTCACAACGCTTCGGGGACTAGACTTGCAAACATCTTTAAGGCTACGCCATATACTATCAAATGCAGTATGTATACCAACCAAGCTCTGTAGTCAGTGTTTTCCAAGTTAAAGGTCTGCTTCCCAATATTACAATAAACAAGCCCTGGCAAAGCCAAATAGGTGTGGTGTTGAGTGCCACCCTTTTTTTTGGCTAGCTTTATTTCTTCATGATTGCTTTTGTAAAACGTTATTGTAAGAGGAGCTGCTGGGCCCTCACCAATGCAAAACAAAAATGCCCAGAAGCAGAATTATTTTTGGGTACTGAAAAAGCACACATTTTCATATTAGCGACAAGCATTAAATGAACTTCTTAGTATGCAGATGTGTTCCTTGCGAAAGAGCAGAAACTGTCACTCACACTGTAGTTACCCAATGGCTGAAGAGGGCTGCCTACCAGTGACCCCAACTGGTAGTCTATTAAAATAAAGACATTACCCATGGTTTGCCACTGCTCCTCCACAAGGAGGTGTATATCCTGCGACCTACGGCGTTTACCAAATATAAGTAATATTACGGAATTCGCATACTGCTAACCACATGCAGGGAGTGATTTCAGAAGAGCCAATCGTATTTATATGACTCATTCCATTTGCCTTTTGAAGTCTCCACATTGAACGACATCTGAGTAGTGACTTTAGGCAACAGTTCGATTTATAACTTCTATTTCGTTTGAATAAAATTCAATACTTCGAGTGTGAGAACCATTTGCTACCAAATTAGCAACTCAAAAGTCTATCGACAGTTAGATACAGTATTTAGAACACTGTTGTCATGGACACTATTTAGAAGAGACACTACCTTATTTATTTTAAAGATCAGTAACTTCGAATAAGAAGAAACCAATTATATTGTTCTAATAGCGTTATGCAAAAGACAATAAAACAACATCTAGCAGTGGAGAACAATATTTTCAAACAGATTCAAACATGTAAATGCTCAATTGTGGTTTGCGGTTTATATGCAACTTTCTAAATGTCTTGTGGAGTCCTATAAAAGTGCATCCCTTAAAGTCCCGACGGGTGCATGACACGATCACTTGTGAGCGGCCAAGTAATGCTGGTTGAAGGGTTTGGAAAGGACACCAAAGGAATGTAAGTCAGACCAGCCCTGTATGTGCCAAAGAACCGAAAGGGCATTCTTTGCCCCCAAAGTGCTACCAACCTATTCCTTGGTGGATTCTACTGTAAAGGCAGTCTTTGGAATCTTGATGCACAGGATAAAATATAGGCAACAGAAAGAAGAGTGCTGGTTAATACACAGAATGGTTGTCGGCCAGGCGTAGAGATGCTAGAAAAGCCTCTGAACCTACTTTTCTTGATTGACAAGTATAAAACTTCCTCAACCGGGTCAGTCCGAGTTGCATGTATGGATCTCAGCATGGCCTTCGGACGAGTTATTAGATCACAAGAGGGGCCACATTTGCATACAATGGGTCTGTGCAACTCTAT
The DNA here is from genome assembly GCF_964261635.1 of Lissotriton helveticus. Classification (NCBI taxonomy): domain Eukaryota; kingdom Metazoa; phylum Chordata; class Amphibia; order Caudata; family Salamandridae; genus Lissotriton; species Lissotriton helveticus. The sequence continues at coordinate 807,253,181 of NC_136057.1, read as the reverse complement.
GAAATGTCCTAGAATGCCTTCATTCCGACTTGCAAGCTGCAGCGAGATCTCGCCAAGGGAGCGTCTGCACAGACAGTGTGGCTTTGGAAAGGGACAGCGTCACAGCTGTGTCTTGGCTTCTCTTCTTTCCAAGCACTATACAAACTCACTGGGGAAAACGATATATCCCTATGTCCGCTTTATGGGAGAAGAAATGGGAACAAAACCCACTGAACAATATTACACACTAAATAAAAACATGCGCTTAGCGAGGGAATCTTAGGCCTTATGCTTGAAAGCAACAACAAAGGGCTCAGCCATGTAAAGCAAGGGAAGCTCAAATGTATTAAAGTCATTGGAAATGTATTTGGCTTTTCCTCAAGAAGAACCTCCATGCTCATAAACAGATGATACATATGTGTGTAAGAAAGTAAGTTCCAACTTTAATGTACGGCACGGCGCTTTGAGCTACTCAAACACAACTTCTTTACAAATTAAAGAGCACAGATCCTGCAGACAAATACTGGAGCTACCACAGATTCTGTCTCACTTTTACTGTCATGAAGAACTAGGTCTTCGTTTTATAGAAAATACCTTAAAATGAGCCCCTTTGCAACTCTGTGTATTTGTTTGGGTAAACTTGACAACTAGACATAGATTATTTGAGGCACCCTAAGCATGAAGGCAAGCGATAAAATACCATTCATTAAAATATGTGAAAAACATTTGAGCAGAACTGGGGGGCAGTGCCTTTTCACAATTCAATGGTAATAAGACTAAAAAGATACACTTCGGGAAAACAAAGCACTGAGAAAAAGAAAAGAAAAAGAAACAACAGTGAGAATTCATTGTACAAATAAAACATGCCTTGGGATGGAGCCATATTTAAGAGGGGGTGCTGAATATGAGAGAAACCTCTGGATAAGGTTTCAAATGGGTATAATTCACCATATGTTGACATACTCAAAAGGCTGAACCTACACAGAGATTCCTCGGTGTTGTCCTTGTGATGGCAAATGTGTCCAGTAGTTCGTTAACATAATGCTCTTTTGTAACTATTATCACAAAGACTGATATCGTTTTATCAGACCAGTCTTCAGAAGCAATCTATTGACTGCAGAGTCTATGAACTTTTAATGCTTTTTAATGTTCTATTCGTAATGTAATATCAGAAATTATACCAAAAGTACTTTCTAAATGCACAAATACTGAACCTAAAAATAAGAGACATACGAGTGTAAGGGAATCTAAAACAATTGGTTGTAGCGTAAACAGCATCCACTTTCAGAAAAGCTTTCAGCGTGGTTGCCTTGGAGACAATTATTTTCACATGTGGATTTTTTTACACTATTTACATTTCACTTCACCTACTTTGCCCTGATCGCTTTATTCGCCCGCCTCTCGTTCACTCACCCTTTTAATTCCACTCATTCAATTAAAAGGAAATTAAACACCTTTTTCTTCTGAGACGCGTATCTGATAGCAAACACATCGGCAGTCTGCACAGAGTGGAGCGGCTCCATAAGAATTAGAATGATGGCGAGATGGGTCCAACTCACATACTGCATAAAGTAAGATACGAACAGGTATGATATACTTTACGATATCTTTTATTGCCTATTATCACTAACCTGCTCCACACACTAGCTGCCTTAGGTCAATTGATTGAAGACTGCCTCTGGCCTCCAGTGGCGTAGATGGGGGGGTCGGAGGGGGGAGTCCACCTGGGTGGTACTATTTTGGGGGGGGGATAAGCAAGTCGTTTCCGTCAACTACCACCATCCGCCCACCCAAGAGAACAGGTCGTCCATCGGCTGACAGACCACCCCCGGCTCCCCCCACAACAAGTCGACCGTCGGCTTCCACCTCCCCCCCCCCACTCTTACCTGCACCGTGAGGCAAACTTAGGGTCCACCCCGGGTGGCAGTAGGTCTAGCTGCGCCACTGCAAGCATCTTAAAGTCCAACCAATCTATGGGACATGGTACAACCTCCTTCCTCATGCAGAGCAGCCCATTCAAGTGAGAGCTTTCAAAGACTGTAGTGTCACCAACAGAGGTCAAGATTCTCTGAAGCCAGTTTACCAGTGTCCGGGAATTTGTAACACCAGCAACAGTCAACTGTTTACTCTAACATTCCTACTACATTCTCACCCTGTGGTCCCAGACGCCTTGTGGCTGTTTCAATGCACGCAGCGCACTGAAGGAGATAATGTTTTTTGAGTGTTGTCAGAAATGATAGTATTTTACAGGACTTCAAACAAACGCCATTTCTGTTAACCAAGAACACTGCAGTGCATTTTGCCTGGTCTCTTCATTCATTTTTCTTTTATTTATTTTTTTATATTTTAAGACCTTTATTAAGAAACAGGGACGTTACACAGCGTTTCGCTTACAACCCATCCGGGCCAGCCGCATGTATATTGAGTCGTTTCATAGTTGGTTTGTGAACACAGCCTCAAGGCCGACAACCCTGAGGTTCGGCGGCGTAAGCAGTCGATTTGAACATCATACAATCATACATACATTTGGTGATGTAAAGAGGTGGGTCTGTAGAGTTTTTTCTTTTTTGTGCGTAGTATGTGTGAACCCGTGGGTATAGAGTTATGCTAGCTCTCATCGATGTCTTCAAGTGAATTGTGGCTCGTTTCGATACTCGTGGGGCATGTGGAGAAGTGTCGGTGGAGCTCACCTCTCAAGGGGACGTGAGGTAGCAACAGTGAGGGATGAGGCTAGTCAGCATCCTAAGTGTGTCGGTGAGCGAACATCTATACAGCGTATCCACTCTGTTGAGGGTGTCTGGTGTTTGTACCTGTAATCAGACAGGATCACTTCAGCCTTGACTGTTACTCTCAAAGACCCCATGGTGTAGCGTGTATAATATCCAACTTGGAAAGGCCTGGTCCAAAGGGGAACGGGACCAGTGTATCAGTAAACTTTAGAACAGAAACATGGAAAATATATGCTAGAGGGGAAGGGAATGGAGGTAGAGATTGCCATGGGTGTGAGAAGGGAAGTGTGGCGTCAATGTGGCGGTAGTGGTCCAGCGGGCGGGCAGGTAAGAGACCACGGCGGGCGGCCCGCCTACATGCCAAGTGTTTAAGGGGGCGGGGGGTCACCGTCATGGGGACGTGTTAGGTATGGTAATATAGTATTGGTCGTGTGGCAACCGGTGGCAGAATCCCCAGTGAAGGTTGGACGCGGACGGGGTTGGGACAACACACTCGCCAGTGCGGGACAGTCAGATTCTTAGCGTGCAGCGATCAAGGCATGGTGGATATGTAGGTAGGGAGCAATGCGGTATATGTGAAGATGCAATCGTACGCCGGTGGTGGGGGAGGGGGAGAAGGGAGATCATATGTGTAGTGGAGTCCGTTGGATGGTCTCTTCATTCATACTGGATGAAACGTTACTGCGGGTGTCCTACTCTGGGGATGCTACTTGCAGAAAGCAAGATGTGCGAAGTAACAACCATCTAACCTTTTCAAGTGCACTCAAAATCAAGAACACTCTGCAGTCCTCGGCTGGGCTTCAGGCAAGAATGTGGGTATTGTCACCTACTGAATGATTAACCTTGTACTAGAATCACTACTGCAGCTCGCGAAGAGAATCCGGCAAAAACTCAGGGCAAACATGACATGGGTCCACCCGATTTACAAACAACAAGGGCAACCCTAGAACAAGAACCTGGGGCAATATCTACTGTATTCCAAACAGTGGTTCAAGAACAACAATAATGAAATGAAAAAATATACAAGAATTTTTTTTTTCTTGTGTGTTTTATGGAATTTGTATTAAAAACAGTTTTTTCTAAGATTTTTCATGTACATGTTTTTGTAAAATTAAGTCTATAATTTTTGCTGTGTTCATGCACTATTTCTTTCTTCTACTTCAGTTCTGTTTTCATTTCATTATTGTAGCTCTTGTACCACTGTTTGGAATACAGTAGGGTCCACATGAGGCACCATCATATTGCAGATTTATCATAGCAAAAATATCCCATAGCCAGACCCACACACTAGCGTACACTGAACAAATGCATGCAAAGGAGAAGTCGACAAGTATATGACTGAGACCACACCAATTTGTTTGAATAAAGTTGTGTTGCATGTGATTTGGTACAGTAATTGGTTAACTTACGGGCAATCCAAGGGCGGCCAGTAAATCTATGACCTAAGCTGGCTGCCTGCCTGATTGGTCCATGCAGACTGGGAATACAAAACATCTGGTGAGCACCATGGGGGGGGGGGGGTTCACCCCACAACTAGACCCCATAGTCCAGGACAATAACTCCTGCCCAGAGGCTTAGCATTACCAGGAAAGCCTCCAGTTGCTCAGGCTTACAACTGCCCATGGGAATAAAGGGGCGCCACTGCTTTACTCCCGGAGCCCTGCCATAAGGAGTCGCAGGGTATTGGCTTGAAGCCCCTCTGGGCTCTTTCTTGTGGTTGTTTTATGCACCAAAGTCCTTTGGATCGACCTGTAACTCAGCCAAGCCTCAGGGGTGGCAACCGGCAGCACTAAGGCTCCCACCATTACCTGTCACTTTATCCGACTGGAATTCATTCTTAGTGCCAAGGCTCTTGCTGCCACCATGGGTTTGTTAATATTGTGTAGAGTGAGCATAACTCACGGGGCCTTGGCGAATGGGATTTAGAAGTGCTGTAGCTGGTATGTTTGTACCTCGAGACTAAGTCTGGGACAGTTTACCCAGGTCAGTGATCTAAAGGGGAACCAAATAATGCTCAATCCATGACGATTCGTTAGGTAGCGGTGTGTTGATGTGTCTGCACCATCAGCTTAGATAACACAGAGAGGAGCTTATTTAATTCCTATAGGCCAACTCAACGCTCTTGCATAGTGGAAATGTCTGGCATGACAGAGGGGCTATGTGTAATAAACTATTCCTCCTCTTAAGGAGTTTCTCTTTTGTGCCCTTAACTCAAACTGCGTTCTCAAATTACGCTTGTTAAGGTGTTGCCCTTAGATGTATCTAACTACTAAAGGAATCATGATGCAATCATCACTAAATGTTTTCGTAGTCTGTCATATTGACCCTGGCTCATAAGTGTACCTGCTGTACACAACAAACATTATTTGTGCTTAAATGCACATTGATTGATGCAGTTATGAAGGTGTCTCCACAACCAACATGCCTGGCTTCATTGGCATCAGGTATGTACATTTATTATACACCCAACAGGTGAAAATGGCTCGAAGTTTCTTAAGTTTATTTATTTCACTAAGCTGCTGCTCGTATTACCCGTTTATGTAATTTCTAAAAGGCCTCACTTAGGGGCCGGCATAGAACTACTGTTCCCACAGTGCAGGTGGCGAACGCTATCAAGCACTGTGTACCAATTCATTATTCTATATGTAGGGTATGGCTATGCATCTTTAGTTTGTCTCTCATAGACAAAGACCAGCTTTCTGGGTTGTTTTGCTAATAATGTCAGCACCAACAACTTAAATACGATCACACTGAACCGGGTCAATGGGAGTGAAAAGAAGGCAACGGCTGCAAAGCAGCCCAACATGCAGGTCAAAGCAGGCACTTGAGTGGCAGGAAGTTTCATTTAGTGATAGATGGGTACTACACCAGGGAAAACCAGGGCGGGACTCAAGCTTAAATGTACATCACAGGGTCTTCAGTTGAAAACTCCCATCACATCCTACTGGAGGCGCCACTGACAGTTCAAAAGTCATGCCATTTGCGAGCCAGCGCTGAGAGGGATCCTTCCCATGCCAGATGACAAGTAATCTTTTGTGCAGATTGGCATCTGTGCACTGCTTCAGTGGGGGGTAAGATGCATAACTCTCACAAAGCATAGGCAATTTGAATGCAGGACTCGTATCAAATTAAAGCTGCGTAATGTTCCCACGTGGCTAGCTGGGGTGCCTCTACTCACCCAAACCTAGCCTTGGGTGGAGCTGAAAGGTTGCCATAAAGGTACCCATAGGATTCAGCTTCATTCCTGTATAGATATTCTGAAAACCCATCACTTATCCTAAAACCATAAACTATTGATGTTTTGTTGCAGTGCAGATGCCCTCTACTCAATCATGTGTAACCAGTTGCAACATTCCACACGATACTGCCAAAATGTAGTAAACTGGGGAAGCTTTATGAAAGTTGGAAAATGAATAGTGTGCGCAAATCTTCCTGTGATTTCCTACGTTTCTGGACATGCAGAATGTTGCCTGACAAGTTGCATCCGCATCTGTCCTCTAAGCCAGGACATGAAAGAGAAACAAATAAGTGCTACCAAAGCACCCTGACACTATAGGTGTATCTGGACAATTGCAGGAAAATCTGGTATGTTTACCAAATGCAAGAATGGGAATCTTTGCCGCTTCAAGTTTACCCTATTTGTCTGCAAGGTGAGGTGCGGCAACCCCATAAATAAGACATGCCGTTGGAATCTGACATGAGCCTTAAGTCAGTGGGCTTGAGAACGTGTTACCCTGCAATAACCACTGTGTGTTTCCCTCTCCCTCTCTAATAATACCATGTTCCAACTGCTCGTGCCAACAATCAATTTTTTCATTTCTTTAAAATCATACTTCTCATTTTCTCCTATTGACATGTCCGATATCCAGTATTGAAGAATGACGAGTATTAACAGCACTGCCTGAAACATGATTAAAAGGCTGTTGTGGAGTGTATTACTGTGTTTCACAACCCGTGTAACACTGGTTTAGAATTAAATGCGGAAGTACGCCTGGTTATGAATTTTGGGTGGTGTTATGCCTAATGCACACCCCACCAAGGTATCCTATTGAAACCAACTCCCCATCTTCGTTAATGATTGAGTGGTCCATTCCCGGTTTCAGGTGTAAATGACTCTTTTCTGCCCAGATTACCATGTTCTAATCCAATGTCTGGTGCCTGGAGTTTCCCATATGCATTACTTTGCCTAGAGGCCTGCATCCCATTCACATCGGCACCTTGTAAAGAAGCCCTGGGTACAAGAATGGCCCATGGAATAATGCAGCAGGAGGAGACCAAATTATATGGCAGGATTGACTAAATAATGCGGCCAAAATAGCCCAATTATGCACCGAAATGCAGTACATATTGTTACAGTATTAGTATTACACATTTTAATCCATGATCACCGTCTTTGCAATCACCTCAATAGAGGGATTTAAACACCAAATTAACAGCAATGTATTCTTGGATGGTGTAGGATCCGTGAAGGATCTTCCCTTGACAGCAACACGTCGCACCATTTTTCATATCTTTTGATCAGTTTGAGCTAGAAACACTTTTTTTGTTTTTTTGATTAAATCTGCAAATTATGCAGTATATAATTAATAGTATAGTTAATTCAGTAATCCCATAATTATGTGAAAAATGAAGCTGCATTTCACAGTGCCAGTGGTCCTGTGTATAAGAGAAGGTGGTCATGTTGCGATCCGGTTGGGCAGTCTTGGGGTTTAACACCTGTGAGGTAATGATTTAAGCTCCTGCAATTTGGCTACTTGCCCACGTGGGTAAGCAATATTATGACAAAATGAACATAGAGCGAGCACAAAGAGGGGGACCCCTGGGCAGAAGGGCTTATAAAGGTGGATCCGGCAGTTGTAAACTAGATGTGACTTCCCAGAGGGGGTGGGCCCACCTCCATAGGATCAAACACTCCACCCACGACCACCAGGCACTGAGAGGGCCTTAGCAGAAGGAGGGGTGTGCAGGCGTGCGTCGCAGGCAGCGGCAATCTACGCAGACTTCCAGGTAAAAACCCTCTAAATCTGCAAGGTCGCCCTGTGCCGAGTGAATAAACCCCTTACAGTATAAAACAGGATGCAGCTTATGTCAGATGACAAAGCGCTTTAAAAATACGTTGGAAGTATTTACTTCCACGTTACAAATACTTGTCGAATATTAATGAGCCCGAAGAGTAATTATGAAGCAGCTAGCAGCGCTCCTTTTCCAGCCATCCATCCCCAGGGAGAACGAGCATCAAGATTAGACAAACGCACAAAGCACCAGGCTCGAGCCCTGACTTATGCCGTCAGCCCTTTCACCGAATGGGAAATATATGTTGATTTGAAAGGGTGCAATCGCGTATTATGAAGTCTCACGTGACGACAATCCAGCCACGCAGGCACTTAATATTCATCGAGTATCAGACATCTGGCCCTTCAACAGCCATCAGGGGAGTCCGCGAGCACAAACGTAATCCTTCTCCCAAGGCCTAATGTGCTGGATTAATTGAAACACACAATGCAGAGATGCAGTTCGGGCGAAGCTGAAAAATGCAGCAAAACGAGAATATGTTCCTGCAGTTCTTTGGTGACCGACAAGCGACAGAGATGGCTGACTTGGAAGAAAAACAGACAAAGTGTGTCTCGTACATGAAAACATCTTCTTCTGCACATTAATAGGGAGGCGGTGGCACGCCCGCACAATATCCCTTCCTATAACGGACTGTGCTTTATTGTGGGTTAGTAAAGATTTACTAGTGGCCAGCTGTCTTGCAGGCAGAGTGCCTCTTTAACGCGCTGTCCCTGTGGGAGCATTTGCACGTTAGATGTAAAGCACAGGGGCGCAGCCAACCAGAAGCGCTCTGCTGTTTAGGAGGCAGCACGCAACCTCAAAGAAGCCATTTCACGGCGCGCAGCGTTCAGACGCGGCCCCTTTATGGGATCTGGGACTGAGGCAAGGAATAGCAGTCCCAAGATCTTTTGCTTCAGGATTCCCTCCCCAGGCAGTCCTGCTCTAGTCTAGTGCTTTTCAAACTTTTTAATGCTGTGCCCCTGTCAGTGGAAACAAAAATCAGTGCCCCTCTCAGAATTTTTCACAAGTATTCTATTAAATTGGCAGTGTGTAAATGTGTCTAGACTAATTTAAAGATTGCAGTTAAGTTCAGTTACTGGTGGAAAAAAAAATATGCAAACAAATACATGATTGCAAAACATACTATTCTGGTACGCCATGTCTTATGAGTAAAAGTATCCACAGAGTGTTTATTAGAAATGGGGGTGGGGGTTTTGCAGGATATTTTCAATTCCTTCCCTTTTGACACACACTCCCAGCTAGGATATAACTGACAAAAGATGTTAGCAATGGCCCATTACAAAGCATCTTGCTGCAGCTCTTTTTTCCACTTAAAACACAGCACTTATCAGAACAATGCTTCTTTTGCCAGAACCTGGCATCCCTTCTGAGAGCACTTGAGGGCCTCCTTGGGGGGCCCGCACCCCAGTTTGAAGTACCTTTCTAGTCACATACATGTGTGAAGACTCGCAGCGAAACCCATGCCTCCGTCTGCACAGCCACTGGTACTACACGCACAAAGGGAAGAACAACAAAACGTCTGGCCCCATCCCTCCACAGGAACTGCCCAGAACACAAACCCGCACGCATCGTTGGGTGGCAAAAAGCAACCGGATGTGGCTAATCTTCGTCAGAGGAAGGAAACCGGGTCTTGAACAATAGCGAAGTCTGTAAGGCAGGAAAGCCAAAAAAACATTCAACGCTGCGACATACACACGGCTACATCTATGCAAGCCTAGGAAACACAACTCTGTCTGGATATGGGTGCAAAGCAGGAGGGACACAACAATTGCCTTCAAAACTTAAAGGAAATATATCAATTTTAGGTTAGGGAATGGGAGGGAACATGACATTGCAACTCAATAATGGAGTAAGATATGCCAGTGTCACTCTGATAAAGCCACTTTCCCCAAAGGCAAATTCTGACATCTAGAAAAACAAAATTGGGAAAACCAATAAGTCTCATACTAGGTACCACCTTCTGACTTTGTCAAGGCTTGCTGTATATCAATCTGTTTTTGTAAAACTTTATTCTTAAGGAACTAGCTGCCCCTCGGCTATATAAAAAATAAAGATGGCTTAACACAAAAATATATGTTTTCTTCTCATAAAGAACACTTTGCCATAGCAGTCCCTTGAGGTGGAGGAAACTACTTTATGTGGGAATGCTCTTTGTGAAAGAGCAAAATGCCGGCACTCACAGTGAAGTTATGCAATGACTGAGGTAGGCTGACCCACTACCCCAGGCTGTACAAGTGCAGGACCCCCTCACGTCAGGCAGGGGATGCCCAAGAGCAAGTACATTTTGGCAACAATTTCCCCCTCTCCATTCACTAAGAAATCAGTTTTAATATACCATTTGTTGGATATGAGGATGAAGTTCTCTGGAGGTATTTGCAAAACATGGCAAATTATTTGCAAAACATGGCAAAAAACAATTTTCACAATCACATAATTCCAGCATTATATACATTTAAGTACAAGAGAAAAACTAGATATTGAATTAGCCAAGCAGCAGATTCCCTAGAGTCAAAGTTGACTACCTAGCCAGCTTTTTCAGCATCAGCTAATTGGCGTGGGACCCGCTATGTACTTCTGGGTGCCCCCCCCCCCACTCCCAAGGTGTACCCTCTCACAGGACAAACTCAAATGTTCCACAACACCAAGGAAGCCTGGGCCAACTTCAAAGCTGAGCTACTAATAAAAGCATGCAATGGACAACCCAAAAGAGGGAACAACCCAAAAGAGGGATACTCCTGGCAACGTCTGTAAGATGGGCCTAGCAAATCAGGCCATACCTGGTCCCCTGGCGCACGTTTTCCCAGGGCAGAGATATAAAGTACACCATAAGGGGTAGGAACAGTTGTTTGGTTGGAACCCTCAACCAAACCCTAAATCATCGCAGTGGCATTTTCCTTGCTTGGAGTAAAATTTATCCCAAATTCAGATTCAACTGACTTTTGGATGACTTATGCCAAAATGTCTACCTTCTTTGTGGCCAACCACAAGTCTACTGCTCAAAATACAATAGAGCAAACCAACCTAGCAGAAACAAAATAAAAACACTGCCAACAGATGATATTAGGGGCGGGAGAAAAAGCTACACACGGATGATGGGAAATGCAGGTGTGCTGGTTATCTTCAGAGGCTCCAAGCAAGAACAAGGAGGCAATATCCTCGGCCTTTTCAGCTCTAAGGCTGGTCACCCGGTGCCCTTGCAGCCCTCCTCCCAACAATGGTTCACAAGCTTTGTTCCCAGCTCATGGCTCCTGCTGAAAATTTACTCAAAAACAACATCGACAGCTATTGAAAATCCTTCCCTAAGCCCCCGGGATGCCCACACCTTTAGACCGGGGACCACTATATCGGCTGCTCCCTTGGTCCAGGGGATGGAAGAAACATGTGAATGACACAACAGACCAATGGATGAAGAGACCTCGCTGAAAAATCCCCATAAGCAAATACATTAAATGTGTACAGTATATTATATGAATATTTTCAGGAAAATCAAAAGGTTTTGGCCAATACCAGACCTATAGAGGTCCACATTTTGCAAGGAAAGCTGAGGGCGTTAATGCATTTGGATTGTCACACAGTCTTCACCTTCACAAAAATTATCCTCACATTCAGGGTTAAATTATCAAAACATTCTAGACAACGCAATCTTACTCCGAAACATATTTATTTAAGCATACTATTTTATTTAAACATACCTGTTATGCCAAGAAAACAATATACCAGTAACACACGTTGACTTATTCAGTGCATGCTGCAGAGAGCTGCGAGCAACCTGCAGATCATAGGCTCCTACACTGGCAGGAATATTTCATCCTTTTGTTGTTGCTACATTAAGTAGGTTTCTAGAAAAAACATTAACTTTAATAAATTATGTAATGGATACTGTCAACCCCAATTTGCCTCACTTCTCAGAGGGTGCTCTATGCATTGTGGATTCAGTAGCACACATTAATCTAGATGGCCACTACCCAGTATATTATATGGCTAAACAGCAACAAATCTACTATAAACGTGCCGGCAACTATCACATTTCACTCCAGTTTAGTCAATGTGAAATATGGCAACGGACTAAAAGCTGTGCCCTCAAAGATTATTAGTCAATTGCCTTTTACGACCTCTAAAAAAATCCTAACATTTGCAAGGGGGTCCCACCTGATGAGAACCTCAAATGTCAACATAAGGAAGAATAGGGAAGATTGATTAAGTCTAAGTTAGATTTGAATAATGCTTATGTCATGACAGGGCCGACAAGTATTGTGCATTGAGATCACACACATGAGCTTTGACAGCCTTTCTAAATGCCTGGTCATCAGTTCCAGTGGCAGGATCTTCCAAAGACTCTGGGTTATTTACAAACGACTTGTCTACAGCAATGAGGCTGTGGATCCTGAGGAGGCGATAACAGTCGTGCTGTTAGTGAAAGAACTTGTGAGCCGTTCCCGGTAACCCCCGAGAGTTTGAGAAAATAAACTAAATAAACAAAATGAAGCTCTTTCAAAGGGAAAGATTAGTAAATACATTAGTAGAAAAGTATTGCAAATTGATTAACAATACTGAAAAGAAAAGTAAAGACTGAACTGAATTTATTGTTTAGCAGACCCATTCATGTGCTCAAAGAATATATTCCAAAAATGATCATCACAAATGTAGCAGACCAGTTTAAGTCAGTAATCGGTGAGTCAGTCAGTGGAAAATCAAAATCTAGTGAACTGCTATGTTTTCTAAGAATCCTGTCAGAATTCCACACGTGTGTCCTCCCGTAACTGGTCTTCTAGGCGTCTCAACTGTCAATCGAGACCCTCGGTAGTTCACCTGACTTACTGCTTCGGACAGGTTTGCAGACCTTCCACAAGAAGAGGACAAGATAAAGGGTCACCCCAAAAAAATCACAAGGAGGCGGCTAAACAGAAACCTCTGGAAGATAATGAGAGAAACTGTGATGGAAAAAGAAAGGGGATGTAAGAGGCAAAGAACTAAAAGTGCTGTAACGTGTAAGAATTCAATCTTTCACAATGTAATACAAAGGTACAGGATCGGGGCGTGGCCAAGATGGTGACGGAGTGAGACGCTCTTTCTTTCTTTCTAGTCCCTCCGGCGCCAAACCCAGCTTAGCCTTGTCCAGCATACTTAGCGGTGTGCTGTTCGACTATCGGAGGCCAGCGGTAGACCCCCGAAACGGAGGGGTAAGGTCCGGTCCTGCGACCAAGAGCGGAGGCTGCCTAGAGGCGGTCTTGGGAGCGGCGGCGGACTGCGGCCTTGCGAGCCTCAGCCTTGCGTAGGAGAGGGGCCGGACTTCCTGCTCTGCGGCGGCGCGGCCAGAACACGAGCGTGGAGCCGCGGCGGACTCGGAGCTCTCGGCTCTCGCCCAGCCGCTTGCTGGAGGCTGCACACGCGCCTGGGGAGAGGTGGCCGCCTTGGGGGTCCCGCAGCGGTCGACGGACAAGTGCCGGTAAGAGAGGCCGGCTGGGACCAGCGAGCACGGCGGCCGCGGTGCTGCCCCCCGCCACTTCTGACTTGACCTGTTCCACGGGGCCGCCCGGCCACGCAAGCTCACCGGGCGAGGTCCTGTCATGGGCCCCCTAACGGCGTGGTTGGCTTGGTGACCGCCGGGGGCCTTGGAGGGAGCTGCGCAGACTTGGCAGCCCGTGGCCTAGAGATCCCCGGCCTGGCCTAACTGAGGGACCCGGGCTCCCTGCTCCGAAGAGGCGGTGTGGACCCGTAGGAGAGGGGCCGCGGCAGACTAGGCTCTTGGCGTTCAGCCCTGTCGGGCGGCCATCTGGCGGGGGAGCCGTGCGGAGCGACGGGGGAACACCCTCCCTAGCAGATCGAGTCTCGTGATACCGGGCCCTGGGAGCCTGGCGGGCTCGGGCCCCGAGCATAGCCTGTGGAGAAAGGAGACGTGAAGGTGGCACTGCGGCGGTGGGGACTCCAGACCTTTGGGCTAGCGCCTACCCCCCCAGCTCTGGGGAGCTGCTCCGAACAGAGGGTGGATGTGCGGCATGGCCGGAGTGTGGGGACCGTGGAGGTGGACCAGCAGCCAATAGGTGCCCCAGCAACAGCGCCATCTTTCCCTCACCGCATCGCTGAAGAGCCTAGGAGGTTGGGAAGGCCCTGCTGAAGCGCAGCCCCCTGAGACATCTGTGCCCTGCGGTGCCGATCCGTCACGGAGGTGACCTTCCTTGGGAGCCGGCTGAAGAGCATTGCACCTCGAGTACTGCGTGGTGAGCTGTGCGGCGCCGACTGGCCGCGGCGGGGCTGGACATTGACCGAGACCGTGAGCACGGGGGGTCCCCTGCCCTTGGGACACTAGCAGTGGTAACGGCAGCGCAGCCCCCGGAGGCGGAGTGCCTGAGGTGGCCGCCTGAGATACGGACTGGGACCTGCCCTTGGAGAAGCCCGACCGGGGGGGGGGGGACCGACAACGGATCTGCTCTCCCGACGCTGGGGCTGAGGTGCCTTGTGCATACCGGAGAGGTGACTGCTGCCCTCCCCAGGGGTGTCGCGATGTCCTCCACACTACGCAAGGGGAAGCCTGGGAAAGATGACGCAGCAAAGAACTCTCAACAACCGCCGTCGCCCGGACCCAGAGTATCACCCAAGAATTCGGACGATGAGGCCCCTGCAACCAAGGCCTTTATGACGGAACTCTTTGCCTCTATCAAGGAGGACATTTCTGAACTTCGCGCCCAACTAGCGTCGGACCTCCGTGAAGTACGGAGGGACGTGGATGGCCTCGGAGAGAGAGTGGCCACGTTGGAGGACCACGACCTGAACATGGCGAACGATGTCCATCAGCTGCAGCAAGATGTAATTAGGCTCACGGACCAGAACTTGGATTTGCAGGCCCATACGGAGGATCTGGAAAACCGTTCCCGCCGGAACAACATCCGTATTCGGGCTGTGCCCTGGGACGGAGAAGCGGGCGATCTGCGGGGTTATGTCCAAGCTCTTTTCCTGCAAGTTCTGGACGACGCCGATGTTCAGGAAGTCAGAAAGGACAGAGTGCACAGGGTCGGTCTCCCTAGAAGGGGTGGGGGGCCGCCCCCGGACATCCTCGCCTGTGTGCACGATATCCAGCTAAAAGAGAGGATCCTACGGAAGGCGCGAACTATCCCTTCCTTGCAATTGAGAGAACACCATCCGCAGCTGTACCAGGACTTAGCGGCATCGACCCTCCAGAACCGGCGGGAGTTCCGCCCGGTGACCACCTTCCTTCGGGAACACAACATCTCCTATTCGTGGGGTCATCCCTTCCGCATCATCTTCCGGTGGGAGAACAGGCTTGCGCAGATTCGGTCTCTCCAGGTGGCAAAAGACCTGTTGGGGCTGGACGATGAGACTCCCTCGCAGGAGTCTGGCATATCGCCGCCGCGACGACGCAGGCGTTCTTCCTCATGGCAGAGAGTGGGCCCGGCCGCGGATCGTGGGCGGCCTGATCGTGTGGCTAGCTTACAAGAGAGAGGGAATGCAGTGGCATCGGAAGACACCCCGTACCGTGGCGTGTGGGGTCCCACCTTGGACACCACATTCCCAGCCCAAGAGGACCACTACAATTTATTCCCCGATGGGACTGCTAAGTACACTGTTTTTGTTTTTGGGTTGGGGTTGGGAAGGGGGGGATGGGAGGGCCTTGGAGGTCGATTGAGGGGGGATCCGTTGGGATCTGAGATTGTTTGTCTGCTTTTGAGGGTTGTTGGGGTTTGGAAGTGTTGAATGCGGGAGGGGCTGTTGGGGGGAAGGTGGGGTTGGGGATTGGGTTGGTTAGGTGGGTTGTTCGAAAGGGTGGTGATGACAGGAATGCGTGGATTGTTGTGCGTGCTGATGTCGGTGTGAGGGACGCTGAGTACTGGAGAGACTGGGGGAATTGGGCTGCTGTGCTGGCTGGTTCGGGGAGGCGGGTGGCTGTGGTGACTGCAGAGCGGGTGAATCTACGTTGTCTCTATGCCACTTAATATTGCTACTTGGTATGTGAAGGGCTTGAACTCTCCACAAAAGCGCCAGAAAATTTGGAAATACCTGACTGACCATCAGCTGGACGTGGTGGGCCTGCTGGAAACCCACTTGGCGCGTAAAGATGAGCTCCGCCTTAGGCATAGGCACTTTCCGCTTATTTATAGGTCCTCGGCCTCCACCAAACATAGGGGGGTGGCCCTTCTGTTTCGAGCGGCCCTTCATTTTCAACCAATGGGGATGCAGAGTGACAGGGAGGGCCGTTGGTTGATGGTCAAAGGATTGCTGCATGAAAGGATTTGTACGTTTGTGGTGGTGTATGCTCCTAATTCAGGGCAGAATAGTTTTCTCCAAGAGCTGCTGCGAAAAATTGAGAACTTTGTTGAGGGTCATTTGATTCTTCTCGGTGATTTTAACTTAGTGTGGGACAAAACCCTGGATAGTTCAGGCACCCTTAGAGCCGATGCCGGCTCGTTCTCTTCAGCCACGCAGCGTAGGATAAATGAAATGGGTTTGATTGATAGTTGGCGCGCACTGCACCCCCACTCCCGAGACTACACTTTCTTTTCTGCTGTCCATCGCTCCTATTCCCGGCTCGACCATGTCTTTCTAAGCCAGGCTCTTCGGGGCGATGTCCGCGACTCCAGCATCTTTCCACTCTCGGTCTCAGATCACAGCTTGC
This sequence comes from Lissotriton helveticus, assembly GCF_964261635.1. Lineage (NCBI taxonomy): Eukaryota > Metazoa > Chordata > Amphibia > Caudata > Salamandridae > Lissotriton > Lissotriton helveticus. The sequence goes on along the minus strand of NC_136057.1, from coordinate 807,236,771 downwards.
TGGTCCTTGGGTTGCGCTGGTCGGCGAAGGGAGACGGATTGCGCAAATGGTATTTCCCTGCTGCCTTAATCCGAGATGACACTTCTTGCAAAGCATTGCGAAAGGCCATCCGTGATTTCTGGGCCCTGAACCCGGTCTCGGACACCTCTATCTTCACAACTTGGGATGCCTGCAAGGCTTCCTTGAGGGGCACGTGCCTCGCACTAAACGCTAATCTTAACAAATTGCGGAGGGCGGAACGGGAGGAACTTGAAGCTGAGCTGGCCATCCTGGAATCGGTGCATAAGTTGAACCCCTCCCGACTCACCCTTCGCCCCCTTACGGCGGTGCGGGGGAAGCCGAGGGCCTACTACAACAACAGAGCGGAATTTACTCTACTACGGCTGCGCCGATTAAGGTGGGAAGGGGGAGTGGGTCTTCCTGATATGCACCTGTATTATAAAGCGGCACAACTGCGAATCCTTGTGGAATGGTCCCAGCAACTCTCAGAAAAGCACTGGCTGCATATGGACAGGAGTGTTGCGGGTCGGTCCGTATGGGATCTGGCTTGGAAGCCCAAGGGAGATAGGCCCAGGAATGCCTATATCAGTACCCCCACCAGCACTGTGCTGAAAGTGTGGGACACAGTCTCAGGCGATGATCGTTGGACGACGTTCCCGTCGCCCTTCACCCCCATTCATTTCAACCCAGCCTTCCCCCCAGCATTGCAAGAGGGTCCCTTCCGATTGTGGCGCGAGGGAGGCTGTCGAGCACTTACTCACCTTTTCCACGGTACCGTTCCGCTCACCTTCGCTAATTGCATGAGAGACTATGGGGTCCCCCCGTCTGAAAGATATCACCATCTCCAGCTCCTCCACTGGGCTACCTCCGCCGGGACGGGTGATGCAGCTACGAGACCGCCTTCCACCTTCGAGGCCTTCCTCCTGCGCACTACCACCATGAAAGGGGCCATCTCCTTTCTCTATAAGTTGCTGCTCACTACGGCGGCATCGCCCCGCCCACGCTATATGGGACATTGGGAGGAAACGCTCGGAAGAGACATCACCGATGCCGAATGGGCAGGCTTCTGGCGGGACATCACGGCGCACAATCGCTCGGTAGCGCTGCGAGAAGCCCACCTCAAAACGATGATGGACTGGTACTTGTACCCATCCAAACTACACCGCATCTTTCCGTCCTCTTCAGATCGCTGCTGGAGAGGCTGTGGTCTCCTGGGGGATTTCCGCCATATCTGGTGGGACTGCCCGATCATTCGCCCTTATTGGGAGGAGATCTTGTCCCACCTCAAGGATGTCCTTGGCTATCCAATATCTACCTCGCTGGAACATGTCCTACTCGGGCTTCGGGACCCGGATCTTGCACACCAAACGAGAGCCGACAAGCAGATTCTTTGGCTCTTCCTTGGGGCGGCTAAACTCACCCTTGCGGCAGCATGGAAGACGCCAGCTGCTCCAGCGATCTCCCTCTGGCACGCGAGACTGTGGAGACTCCTGAGTGTAGAGAGAGTGGCGGACATCTTTCTGGGGAACTTTAAGAACTTCATCTTTCGCTGGGGCCCTCTAGTCCGATTCCTTTCACGTGGATTGCCCTCGGCAGTCTGCCCTTCTTCGGTGCGCGCACTCCATCTATTTAAACTATAATTGAGAGAAGTATGTCTGTATGTATGAATGGCTGTCATCACCACGGGGGGGGTGGGATGGGAGGGGGGTTCTTTGTGGGTTGATCCTATTATGCGACATTCATTGCACCTTTAGATGGGTTCAGCAATTTGTGCAAGGGACAGCTTGCCTCAGCTCCGGCTGCCCTCCTTGACTGGAATTTAGACTCTGGCTTTGGAATAGCCATGCTGCACTGCCGTTGAGATTCTTCCTACTAAAGTGCATTGCCCATGTGTAGTCTGTATTTCAGAAGTGTCGCTCGTTGTACTGTGTTATTTTGTGGTTTGCACACTGAAAATAAAATAAAAAATTTACAAAAAAAAAGGTACAGGATCTACTGTGGGTCAACCTCCTAAAATAAATGAGACTACATACTAGAAAAGAAAAATCATAAAAAAAGATTGTTCAACCCAACATAAACAGAAGCTATGTAAAATCATAAAGTGACTGTTCAACCCAACATAAACGGAGGCACTGTAAAATCATAAAGTGACTGTTCAACCCAACATAAACGGAGGCACTGTAAAATCATAAAGTGACTGTCCAACCCAACATAAACGGAGGCTGTGTAAAATCATAAAGTGACTGTTCAACCCAACATAAACGGAGGCACTGTAAAATCATAAAGTGACTGTTCAACCCAACATAAACGGAGGCTGTGTAAAATTATAAAGTGACTGTTCAACCCAACATAAACGGAGGCTGTGTAAAATCATAAAGTGACTGTTCAACCCAACATAAACGGAGGCACTGTAAAATTATAAAGTGACTGTCCAACCCAACATAAACGGAGGCACTGTAAAATCATAAAGTGACTGTCCAACCCAACATAAACGGAGGCACTGTAAAATCATTAAGTGACTGTTCAGGCCAACATAAACGGAGGCACTGTAAAATCATAAAGTGCCTGTTCAACCTAACATAAACGGAGGCACTGTAAAATCATTAAGTGACTGTTCAGGCCAACATAAACGGAGGCTGTGTAAAATCATAAAGTGACTGTTCAACCCAACATAAACGGAGGCACTGTAAAATCATAAAGTGCCTGTTCAACCTAACATAAACGGAGGCACTGTAAAATCATAAAGTGACTGTCCAACCCAACATAAACGGAGGCTGTGTAAAATCATAAAGTGAATGTTCAACCCAACATAAACGGAGGCACTGTAAAATCATAAAGTGACTGTTCAACCCAACATAAACGGAGGCACTGTAAAATCATAAAGTGACTGTCCAACCCAACATAAACGGAGGATGTGTAAAATCATAAAGTGACTGTCCAACCCAACATAAACGGAGGCACTGTAAAATCATAAAGTGACTGTTCAACCCAACATAAACGGAGGCACTGTAAAATCATAAAGTGACTGTTCAACCCAACATAAACGGAGGCACTGTAAAATCATAAAGTGACTGTTCAACCCAACATAAACGGAGGCACTGTAAAATCATAAAGTGACTGTTCAACCCAACATAAACGGAGGCTGTGTAAAATCATAAAGTGACTGTCCAACCCAACATAAACGGAGGCACTGTAAAATCATAAAGTGACTGTCCAACCCAACATAAACGGAGGCACCATAAAATCATAAAGTGACTGTCCAACCCAACATAAACGGAGGCACTGTAAAATCATAAAGTGACTGTCCAACCCAACATAAACGGAGGCTGTGTAAAATCATAAAGTGAGTGTTCAACCCAACATAAACGGAGGCACTGTAAAATCATAAAGTGACTGTTCAACCCAACATAAACTGAGGCACTGTAAAATCATAAAGTGACTGTTCAACCCAACATAAACTGAGGCACTGTAAAATCATAAAGTGACTGTTCAACCCAACATAAACGTAGGCACTGTAAAATCATAAAGTGACTGTCCAACCCAACATAAACGGAGGCTGTGTAAAATCATAAAGTGAGTGTTCAACCCAACATAAACTGAGGCACTGTAAAATCATAAAGTGACTGCCCAACCCAACATAAACGGAGGCTGTGTAAAATCATAAAGTGACTGTTCAACCCAACATAAACGGAGGCTGTGTAAAATCATAAAGTGACTGTTCAACCCAACATAAACTGAGGCACTGTAAAATCATAAAGTGGCTGTCCAAACCACCATAAACGGAGGCTATGTAAAATCATAAAGTGACTGCTCAACAACAAGATAAACTGAGGCACTGTAAAATCATAAAGTGACTGTTCAACCCAGCATAAACGGAGGCACTGTAAAATCATAAAGTGACTGTTCAACCCAACATAAACGGAGGCTGTGTAAAATCATAAAGTGACTGTTTAACCCAACATAAACGGAGGCTGTGTAAAATCATAAAGTGACTGTTCAACCCAACATAAACTGAGGCACTGTAAAATCATAAAGTGACTGTCCAACCCAACATAAACGAAGGCTGTGTAAAATCATAAAGTGACTGTTCAACCCAACATAAACTGAGGCACTGTAAAATCATAAAGTGACTGTTCAACCCAACATAAACGGAGGCACTGTAAAATCATAAAGTGACTGTTCAACCCAACATAAACGGAGACTGTGTAAAATCATAAAGTGACTGTTCAACCCAACATAAACGGAGGCACTGTAAAATCATAAAGTGACTGTCCAACCCAACATAAACGGAGGATGTGTAAAATCATAAAGTGACTGTCCAACCCAACATAAACGGAGGCACTGTAAAATCATAAAGTGACTGTTCAACCCAACATAAACAGAGGCACTGTAAAATCATAAAGTGACTGTTCAACCCAACATAAACGGAGGCACTGTAAAATCATAAAGTGACTGTTCAACCCAACATAAACGGAGGCTTTGTAAAATCATAAAGTGACTGTTCAACCCAACATAAACTGAGGCACTGTAAAATCATAAAGTGACTGTTCAACCCAACATAAACTGAGGCACTGTAAAATCATAAAGTGACTGTCCAACCCAACATAAACGGAGGCTGTGTAAAATCATAAAGTGACTGCTCAACCCAACATAAACGGAGGCTGTGTAAAATCATAAAGTGACTGTTCAACCCAACATAAACGGAGGCTGTGTAAAATCATAAAGTGACTGTTCAACCCAACATAAACTGAGGCACTGTAAAATCATAAAGTGACTGTTCAACCCAACATAAACGGAGGCACTGTAAAATCATAAAGTGACTGTTCAACCCAACATAAACGGAGGCACTGTAAAATCATAAAGTGACTGTTCAACCCAACATAAACGGAGGCACTATAAAATCATAAAGTGACTGTTCAACCCAACATAAACGGAGGCACTGTAAAATCATAAAGTGACTGTTCAACCCAACATAAACTGAGGCACTGTAAAATCATAAAGTGACTGTTCAACCAAACATAAACTGAGGCACTGTAAAATCATAAAGTGACTGTTCAACCCAACATAAACGTAGGCACTGTAAAATCATAAAGTGACTGTTCAACCCAACATAAACGTAGGCACTGTAAAATCATAAAGTGACTGTTCAACCCAACATAAACTGAGGCACTGTAAAATCATAAAGTGACTGTCCAACCCAACATAAACGGAGGCTGTGTAAAATCATAAAGTGACTGTTCAACCCAACATAAACGGAGGCTGTGTAAAATCATAAAGTGACTGTTCAACCCAACATAAACTGAGGCACTGTAAAATCATAAAGTGACTGTCCAACCCAACATAAACGGAGGCTGTGTAAAATCATAAAGTGACTGTTCAACCCAACATAAACGGAGGCTGTGTAAAATCATAAAGTGACTGTTCAACCCAGCATAAACGGAGGCACTGTAAAATCATAAAGTGACTGTCCAACCCAACATAAACGGAGGATGTGTAAAATCATAAAGTTACTGTCCAACCCAACATAAACGGAGGCACTGTAAAATCATAAAGTGACTGTTCAACCCAACATAAACGGAGGCACTGTAAAATCATAAAGTGACTGTTCAACCCAACATAAACGGAGGCACTGTAAAATCATAAAGTGACTGTTCAACCCAACATAAACGGAGGCACTGTAAAATCATAAAGTGACTGTTCAACCCAACATAAACGGAGGCACTGTAAAATCATAAAGTGACTGTTCAACCCAACATAAATGGAGGCACTGTAAAATCATAAAGTGACTGTCCAACCCAACATAAACGGAGGCACTGTAAAATCATAAAGTGACTGTCCAACCCAACATAAACGGAGGCACTGTAAAATCATAAAGTGACTGTCCAACCCAACATAAACGGAGGCACTGTAAAATCATAAAGTGACTGTTCAACCCAACATAAACGGAGGCTGTGTAAAATCATAAAGTGACTGTTCAACCCAACATAAACTGAGGCACTGTAAAATCATAAAGTGACTGTTCAACCCAACATAAACTGAGGCACTGTAAAATCATAAAGTGACTGTTCAACCCAACATAAACGTAGGCACTGTAAAATCATAAAGTGACTGTCTAACCCAACATAAACGGAGGCTGTGTAAAATCATAAAGTGACTGTTCAACCCAACATAAACTGAGGCACTGTAAAATCATAAAGTGACTGGCCAACCCAACATAAACGGAGGCTGTGTATAATCATAAAGTGACTGTTCAACCCAACATAAACGGAGGCTGTGTAAAATCATAAAGTGACTGTTCAACCCAACATAAACTGAGGCACTGTAAAATCATAAAGTGACTGTCCAACCCAACATAAACGGAGGCTGTGTAAAATCATAAAGTGACTGTTCAACCCAACATAAACTGAGGCACTGTAAAATCATAAAGTGACTGTTCAACCCAACATAAACGGAGGCACTGTAAAATCATAAAGTGACTGTTCAACCCAACATAAACGGAGGCTGTGTAAAATCATAAAGTGACTGTTCAACCCAACATAAACTGAGGCACTGTAAAATCATAAAGTGACTATCCAACCCAAAATAAAAGGAGGCTGTGTAAAATCATAAAGTGACTGTTCAACCCAACATAAACTGAGGCACTGTAAAATCATAAAGTGACTGTTCAACCCAACATAAACGGAGGCTGTGTAAAATCATAAAGTGACTGTTCAACCCAACATAAACGGAGGCTGTGTAAAATCATAAAGTGACTGTTCAACCCAACATAAACTGAGGCACTGTAAAATCATAAAGTGACTGTTCAACCCAACATAAACGGAGGCTGTGTAAAATCATAAAGTGACTGTTCAACCCAACATAAACTGAGGCACTGTAAAATCATAAAGTGACTGTCCAACCCAACATAAACGGAGGCTGTGTAAAATCACAAAGTGACTGTTCAACCCAACATAAACGGAGGCTGTGTAAAATCATAAAGTGACTGTTCAACCCAACATAAACGGAGGCTGTGTAACCGGAGGTCTTCGTACACACAGATAGCATTTATACTTTGCATAGGAAAACATGATTAGCAAACACGATATTTCATTCACTGTACAAAGTGTTCATGACATGCAGGTAAATGAATCATCCTCACTTCTAAGCTATCAAGCACACGGCGTAGGACTGACATGTCACCAAGTACGTGTCAGCACTTTTAAGGCACCGCTTCTATACAAGACCTCACTTTAGCATACCGGTAATTACTACCTAGAACCTATAACTAATGTCCTGAGGGGTGGCAAATAACGTGACATCAGTGCTATACACGTGTGCACAATAAAATGGATATAGATATAATAGAAAAAGCCCTGCTCATAGATGAAACAATAAGCAAATAACAACATTAGGCAGGCAGAAACATTGTTTACACCTTCCACTGTAGGTTTACAGTTATTATTGCATTTAGATGTGGGCAAATCTTATCCTGCAAATCTAAATGAATTAAAACCTTTTAAATAAATAAGTTAAAGGGACCATTCACTATAGAGAAAAAAAAAAGATTTTTTTGGGCTATTACCAAGTATCATTAGGTTGACTTACACTGTATATCAGACCAAAGGTCATTTACTTTTTAGGTCCGAGCCTGAAGAGCAAGCGCTAGCTCACGCGTCTCACTTGCGAGGAATTGTTGATAACAAAAAGGGCTTATTTGCTGGCTTGCGTGGCACTCTTCTTTATAGCCTCGGAATTCACCAAGGCAGGCATAACATCATTTCCGATCATCTCTGTCGAGCAGGGACCAAGCACTGATTGATTCATCTTAATCAGTTCCTGCCCGCTGCTTCTGATGTGATTGAGGTACTATTATGTTCTTTTTAACTTTTAGTGCCCTGCAAACAAAAGACGAGTGACTGGCAAAAAAGTGCCAAACAGGACAAACAAAATTGCAAAGCATTATTTGCTACAATTAACTTTCTTTTATTTTGCCAAGTCTTCTTTTCTCACTTTACACTCATGTTTTCTTTTGTTTTTGCTCGTTGGGGCTTTTCTCAAAAGAGGATTATGTTATTGCATAGAAAAGACATTGTTTCTTTCTTATGTGTAATTTCTGAAATGATGCTTTAACATATAATCGTGCAGTACACCCCACTCCAATCCATCCCACTCCAATACTCCCCACATCACCTCACCCCACACCACACCAACCCACGCCACTCCATTCATTCCATTCAATTCAATCCATCACACTGCAATCCTCCTAACCCACTGCAATCCACCTAACCCACCCCACTCCAATCTGCCCCAGTCCAATCCAAAACAACCTGCCCCGGTCCAATCCAAAGCAATGGGCCCAGTCCAATCCAAAAAAACCTGCCCACTCCGATCCAAAGAAATCTACCCCACTCCACTCCAAAGCAATCTGCCCACCTCCAATCTGCCCCACCGCAATCCAGTCCAGAACAATCTGACCCACTGCAATCCAGTCCAGAACATTCTGACCCACTGCAATCCAATCCAATACAATGTGGCCCACTCCAATCCAATACAATGTGGCCCACTCCAATCCAATACAATGTGGCCCACTCCAATCCAATACAATGTGGCCCACTCCAATCCAATCTGCAACAATCCAAAAAATCTGCCCCAATCCAAAACAATCTGTCCCACCCCAATCTAAAACAATCTGCCCCACTCCAATCCTCCCCATTCCAATCCAAAACAACCTACCCCACTCCAATTTGCCCCATCCAATCTGTCCCACTGTAATCCAAAACAATCTGCCCCACTGCAATCCAAAACAATCTGACCCACTACAATCAAAAGCAATCTTCCCCACTCCAATCCAAAACAATCTGAGCCACTGCAATCCAAAAAAATCAGCCCCACTGCAATCAAAAGCGATCTGCCTCACTGCAATCCAAAGCAATCTGCCCCACTGCAATCCAAAGCAATCTGCCCCACTGCAATCCAAAGCAATCTGCCCCACTGCAATCCAAAGCAATCTGCCCCACTGCAATCCAAAGCAATCTGCCCCACTGCAATCCAAAGCAATCTGCCCCACTGCAATCCAAAGCAATCTGCCCCACTGCAATCCAAAGCAATCTGCCCCACTGCAACCCCACTGCAATCCAAAGCAATCTGCCCCACTGCAATCCAAAGCAATCTGACCCACTGCAATGCAAAGCAATCTGCCCCACAGCAATCCAAAGCAATCTGCCCCACTCAAATCCAAAACAATCTGCCCGACTCAAATCCAAAACAATCTGCCCCAATCCAATCCAAAACAATCTGCCCCAATCAAATCTAAAACAATCCGTCCCACTCCAACCTGCCCCATTACAATCCAAAACAACCTGCCACACTCCAATTTGCCCCATCCAATCTACCCCACTGCAATTCAAAACATTCTGCCCAACTCAATCCAAAACAATCTGCCCCACTCCAATCCAAAACAATTTGCCCCACTGCAATTTGCCCCACTCCAATCCAAAACAATCTGCCTCACTGAATCCACTCCAATACGCTCCAATTCAAAACAATTGGCCCAGTCCAATCCATCCCACTCCAGTCTCCCACACTCCAGTCCAAATCAATCTGCCCCACTGCAATCCAAAACAAGCTTCACCATTACAATCTACCCCACTACAATCCAAAACAGTCTGCTCCACACAAAGCCACCCCACTCCATTCCATTCTAATCAACCTATCCCAACCCCCCCCACTCCATCCCGATTCACCCCATTACAATCCCCAAAATTCTATTCTATTCCACAGTTTTTATATAGCCAATGGCTACCCGAAGGCCTCCCAGAACTGTCACAGCTACTGTAGATCATCCTGGGAGTAAAATTATTCCTTAAACAACCAGGTCTTCAAGGCTTTGCGGAAAGGGTGTTCTTGCTCTAAAAGGCATAGTTGGAGAGGCAGAGAATTCCAGAGTTTGGATGCCAAAAAGATGCAGAGTGTGCACCCCAGCGCGACCTGCAAATCCTGGGAACCTTAACCAGATGGGCAGAGACTGATCTGAGAAGCCTTCTGGGCACATACAAGGAAGCTAATTGTCATAGAAAATGAGGACCTCTGCGATTTGTCGCCCTTTGCATGATACAAAGATTTAAACTGAATCAAGTACTCCACCGGAAGCCAGTGGAGATCCTTGAGGGCCATAGTAACTGACTGACATTTAGATGTATCTGTGAGAAGTCGAGCTGCCCCGTTCTGCACGGTTTACAGCCTTTTGACAATTTAGGTATAAAGCATTCCCATAATACAGGCGTGCCAGCACCAATGCCTGCATAATTACTCTTCTGGCTGTGAAAGGGAGGAGCATGAGAACTTTCCTCAATAATCTCAGAATGCCATAGCAGCTAGTAGAACTTTTTTGGCTTGATATTCCATCGTAGGATTGGGGCAAAGCCACACCCCTAGGCTTTTTATTGGGCCTGTAGGGGTCGGCAGCTTGCTCAGGCATTCTGGAATAGACCGCGGGCACTAATCTGGAAGATATTAACCAACAACATGACTTCTGTCTTGTCACTGTTGAGTTTTAATTTACATCCAGCTGGCTACCTCCCAGAGGCACAGTGTCGGTCCACCCCACAGCAATCCAATTCACCCCAATCCTGCCCTATCCAGCCTACCCCACTCCAATCCAATCCACCTCACCTCACCCCAATCCACTCCACTCCAATCCAAAACAATCTGCCACACTCCAATCTACCCTCTCAAATCCAAAACAATAAGTCCCACTCCAAACCATTCCACTCCAATCCAATCAGCCTCACACTAATCCACCCCATCCAGCTAAATCCAATCTACCCCAATCCAATCCAGTCCACCTCAATCCAATCCATTCCTCCTCAATCCAATCCATTCCTCCTTACCCCAAACCAGTTCACCCCAGTCCAATCCAATCCACTTCAATCCAATCCCCCAATCCAATCTTCGCTACTGCAATCTACCCCAAACCACCCCACGCCAATCCAATCCACCCCACCCATTTCACCCCACTCCAGTCCAGGAGACAGCGTTTACAACGCGGTCAGTACCATGCGCGTTGTTAACAATGCGGACATTACATCGTCTGCGTTGTTACCATGCATGGCATTACATCGCAAGTCGTTTCAGCGACTTTTGCTACATGGCGTGCAACACCAGGGAATGTGTTGGATTTTAAGGGAATGTTCCCTGCTGTTGCGCTAACTGGAGTAGGAATAGTAATTTATACTATTCCTAAGTCCAGCGTGCCATCTAGTGCAAGTCGTAGAAATGACTTGCGTTGTAATGCCATGGGTGGTAACAACGTGGACGATGTAACGTCCGCGTTGTTACCTACCGCTGTGTATTATGTGGCGTTGTAACATCACATATTCCTCCAGTCCATCATACTCCCAACTCCAGTTCACCCCAGTCTAGTCCAGTCCAGTCCAGTCCATCCAATTTCAATCCAACACACTCCAATGTAATTCACCCAATCCAGTCCACCCCACTCTATCCCAATCTAATCCACCCCATCCCAGTTCTGTCCACCCACTCCAGTCCAATCCACCCCACTTTAATCCACCCGACTCCTACACACCCCATTCTAATCCAATCCATCCAGTCCAAATTACCCCCTCCACTCTAATTCGACCCACTCCAAACCGCCATGTGGCGTAGCTAGACCTTTGGCCACCCGTGGCAGGGTCCCTGTGTTTGTCGCCCCACGACGGCCGGAGGTAAGAGAGCGGGGGTACTGGTGATCCCAGTGTTTGTAGAGACAGATGCAAGCAAGAGTCTGGCAGCGGCCCCCAAAACACGTGCTGCCCGCCCCGCTACGCCACTGAAACCACGCCACTGAAACCACGCCACTCTAATCCAATCAACCCCACTCCAATCCAATCCACACCATCCAGTCTAGTCCAATTCCAATTCACCTCTCCACTCTAACCCAATCCAATCCACCCCACCCCACCCCACTCCAATCCAATCCAATCCAATCCAATCCAATCCAATTTACCCCACTTCAAACCAATCTAATCCACCCTACTTCAATCCAACCCATTTCAATCCACCTGACCCAACTGCAATCCAATCCACCCCATCCAGGTCACCCACTCCAATCCATCTCACTCTAACCCAATCTAATCTACCCCAATTTACTTCATTCCAATCCTCCCCACTACCTCAATCCACTCCAACCCGCTCCACCCTATTGCGCCCCACTCCACTCCACTCCACTCCACTCTATGGCACTCTTTGCCACTGAACTGTACTCCCCTCTACTAAACTCTACAACACTCTGCTCCCCCCTACTCCAACAAATCCGGTCTACAACACTCTACTCTCCCCACTCCACTCCAGAACACTCCACACCACTAACTTTTAGCCATGCATAACAGCAGCCACATTGGTGCACAACATGGAAAAAACACATGGCCAAAGCCAATTGCTCTTGTATTGGTGAGACCTATTGGCTTTGCCAATGCATGTTTATCTTATGTGCGATTAGAAGTCATTTCTAACTTCCTCTGGGCCCGACTGACTTGTCGTTTCTTTGCTCTGCATAAATTCCTGGTTGTGAGTTGGCCCTTTCAGGGTATAAACGAGGATTCTACAATTGAATGCACACAGACCGATGCCAATACACCCACTTTAAGTAATTGAGGAGGTTGCCACTGACGGCCAAGTGAACTCAGGACAGTATTTCAAATATAATCCTTTCCATCATTGCGAGCTAATGAAGGTTCCAAGCCATAGGGAATGTCCACTGGAGGAACTCCAGTACTTCACTTCCTGCACGATTCTGCATCAAATGCAAGTAAGTAACATGTTTTGGGTAGATTCTGCAAACACTAATGCATTTTCAGCTCGCATCATTAGTTTTGCTATGACTTCTCTAGTTCTAACAAAAAGGGTCATATCGCTTTCAAGAGTTTCTGAACATAACACAGGGACTGTCTGTCCATTTTTGAGCTTTTTCAAAAACCAGAATGGAATGGTTTGTGCAGCTGACAAAGAGAAAGAGAGAGAGAGAGAGAGAGACTGTGTGTGTTATTTATTTGTATACTGTTAGTTAAAACCATTACAATTGTTTAAAAAAAACACAGAAATAGTGTAAAAAAAACTTAAATCGAGGCAGAGTACATTCTCCAGGATACAGCTCACAGATGTAAAGAACAAACGACGGGCATATTGTTAAACCATGTGAGCAGCAGACACAAACAGCTGCTCGTTCAGTTTTACAAGTTACACATACTCCGCAAGTTCAAAACTGTCTAGTCGTAAAATAGGAAAATCAGACAAAGACCATGAAAGTGTAAAGACTATGATGATTGCAGCCTACATTCATAGCCAACCTCTACCGTGGTTGTACTCGGACTCTAAAGAGAAGCAGTCCTATTGCAATAACATGCTGCCTTTTGGCCACTTCCGAGTGTCCCAATGCCATACACTATAGGAGGGCAATGTGATGGTGAGTATAGTTGCACAATTTTATGCCAATAGGTATTGATCTACACGTCACTGAATGGCAAGAAGTTGTATCTATTTAACATATGCTCTACACAAGTCCGGGAGCCGGATCCAAGCCATATTTTCAGGATTCTCACATAAGATCCATTTACACACACTTTTTCTAAATGGATATTATTTACTTAGTCTGGGGCATTATGCTATAAATCCAAGATGGATCAGTCTGCGGGTCCGGTGTTGCAAATGCCGTTCAATTTCACAGAGCAGGGACCCGGACAACTAGCTACACTCTGCTATGTCTGGATCTTGATTCTACCACTGAAGTCAATCAAAAATCAGGATTGGGACCAGAACAGAGTTTCACACAATTCCAAAGAACTCCAACTGCTTGTGGTCACCCCCAGACTAGAATGTAAGTGTTATTGCCACTGAAAGGTCGCAAACTACCTTTTCCCAGTTAGAAGTGTGATTCAGAGATTGTATTGTTAGCCTGGCTTGCGATCGGATTTTCGAAGCAGAGGTGAAGCCGAACGTCATAGTGCAACATGGAATTAAGGAAACACAATTGCATCCAATTTGAGGTTCAGACAATAAGAGATCGAAGCTGCCCATAAACAGCAGGGCCATGGAAAGGCGACGCTATCTAGTATGTAGAATGCATTAGCAGCAGCGTTCATAAAAACAAGCATTTGCAATGCAATAGGTCTCGCATTAGGAAAGTTTGAGCTATTGGTATTGTAAATGACCAATTTTTTATTTATGTTTTGGTTTTGAAAATAGCGAAATTAATAGCTTTGTCATTTACAATGCCAATACTTTTAACTTTTGCAAATGTGACACCTATAGCATTTGTAATGCAACATGTTTTGTATTTACGTGACTTAGATGTATTGATATTACAACTAACAATGGCTTTTAATTCTTTTTAATAATGAATACTTAAATAAAAGTTATTGTAATTTATAATGGCAATAGCTTAAACGTTTTGTAAATTACTTTTCTGAAGATTATGTTCATTGTATTTTATTGTGACTTTAATCCAAGAACAGAAGTGAAATATTAACTTTTTTTTTGACATGTGTAATAAAACTTGAAACATTGAGAGAACATATTTGAAGCAGTTGTTGTTGAATGGTTGCACAGATTGATGCTGTGGTGGCGCTGAGTGATGCTGTGGCATTCATTGATCCTGTGGTAGCGCATAGTGATGTTGTGGTGCCCCTGAGTGATGCTGTGGTGGTGCCGAGTGATGCTGTGGTGGTGCAATGGATAGATAGAGTGAGTACGATAGATAGACAAAGTGAGTGTGATAGATAGAGTGAGTGCGATAGATAGAGTGAGTGCGTAGATAGAGTGAGTGCGTAGATAGAGGGAGGGCAATAAATAGAGGGAGGGCAATAAATAGAGAGAGGGCGATAGATAAAGGGAGGGCGATAGATAAAGGGAGGGCGATAGATAAAGGGAGGGCGATAGATAGAGGGCGGCCGATAGATAGATAGAGGGAGGGCGATAGATAGAATGAGACGAAGGGATAAAGACGAAAATGCAATGAACGAAGAAGAGAGGGGAGCATGTAAATGGGTGTAAAGGGACGTTAGAAAGAGAGACCGAGAACAACAGAAGTGAGTGGAAGGCAGAAGGTTGAGAGGAGAGAAAATAGAGAAATATGAGGTGTTAGTGGGAGAAGAAGGGAGGGGACAGCAAGGCAGAAATAAAAATGGAGCATGAGGGGGCTGAAGAGAAATCGTAAAAGAGAATGAAAAGACATAAAAATAAAAATGGGGACAGAGCATGAAAGAGGAGAGCGATAGGAGGAGGGGAATAAAGGGGAGGGAGAAGAAAGGCAGGAGGGAGACGGTGTAAACATGGCCCTGAGTAGAACATCTGTGGATGACATGCAGGACAGTAGTCTGAATAACACTATGGCCAGAGCAAGCTTTTATCAAGATCAACACCCTAAAAGAATAGCTGTCATCAGTGAGAAAAAATCTTAACACACATTAATGACTAAGTGGTAGGTCAGAAAGTACTGGCTGGAGATTGTAATGGGCAGACAGAGAAGCAAAGAATGGGCTTTGCATAGTGTAAATTAGACCGTGAGCAGTAAAGCGGCGACAATAAAGCATTATTAAACTGAACCGAAAGTGTGGGAGAGAAGGGACGTGAGAAGCAGGGGCACGGAACAAAGATCTAGGGCCAGAAAAGGAGGAGGAACAGAAGAGCAGAGAAGTGACAGTAGGTACAGCCTGCAGGCTGACACCAGATATTATTGTTAGCATTTTTTTAAAAAACTTTTTAAAAAACAAGTTTTTTAGAGCGCTTACTTTACCCGGAGGCATCAGAGCACTTTACATGAGCACCAGTTATGTTAAAGACGGGCACATTCTTTTTTTTAGGCACGGAGAGATTTGCCCAGAATCACAGAATGTTGTGCGCCCCTGCCGAGACTCAAAACCGGTTCCTCAGCTCTGAGTTCGACAGCTCTATCCGTTAGGTTACATTCTTAGCATTAGGTTTATTAATAGTTGAACATACGATCCATAGGCAGATCAAATGATGTTTACCAAAGTGAAGGCGAAGGCTCACAGGCACAAACCCCTTCTGTAATGACGATAAATAAAAGATCACCGAGATGCCAATTTTAGCTTCCAAACTTGTTATTAATTACCCGTCCCAGGTGGATATTCAAGGGGGAGATCAAGCCATTTTTAATATAATGCTGAGGCAGGCAGAACGAGTTTTGATATGCCAGTCAGGGCTCGTAGTGAAAATATGCCGCCAAGAGCCTCTGCGGCTCGAAATGCCACCAGGATCGTTGGAGTCCCACTCGGGGGACTCTGAGAGGAAAAAAATGCCCACTGAGCCTCGTGGGCCCTGCTACAATGGCACCTCGCTAGGGGAGCGGCCCGCTGTCAAGCTTAGCCAGCTGGAAAAATAAACAAAATGATCACAGCTGTGCAGAGAGCAAGCAATTTTTTGTGGAGGCACACAATTTCTGCCCAATCAAAACATGTACTCCTGGCTCCCAACATGTGTGAGGAACCAAAACCCATCTCTAGTGATGCTCACATAATTGTCTAGCAACAATTGCACTATCAAGCCAACCCATAAATAATCCAATCATTACTGCTCCTTAAGCATGCTAAGAGTATACATTTTGCCTTAGTGAACTAAGGACTGACATATTGTGTGTGGTACCTTCAGGAATTAATGTTTTGATTCCCGGGGCGCTAATGAGCCTGAAGCAAGATGGCCGGACATTAGTGCAGCTCCGCCAGCCAGGCGATTAATATCCGCCTATTACCCGTTCCTCCAGAACCCTCACACAGAAAAAGAGCTTTGTTCAGTGCACCGAGGGGATCTGCCAATCCTGCAATCGTGAAAGGCCGGAGTACCACGGTCTGCTGGAGGTGATCGTGCCTGTGGCAGTTGCGGAGTCAGCCAACCGGGACTGAGCCTCTTTCTGGGTCATCGCCGCAGAGGCGCTGGGGCCGGGTCACCCAGAGAACACTGCCCAAGGGGCTTTGCTTGTGAAATGCGCCTGGCGGTGGTGATGCCGCTGAGTTCTGGCTCGCAGTGAACGCTGTTGCCTGTGTAAGCCCCAGTGCGGGCCACCGGGCTGCACTGCCTGGAGTTCCCTGAAGGCCTGGTTGCGTGCTGACCGGCGCGGTTGCCTAGTGAGTCGTGTGTCGGCCGTTCTCCCATCCGCTAGAGCCTGAATCATATGCGGCGCCAGGGCTGCGGAGGATCGGGACTGTGGTCCGTCCGGAGGAGAGTGGTTAGCCGGTGGCTGCGTACTGTGGAGGTTGGTGGTGGCTCGCGCTCGCCATACTGCCGTTCTGAGGTGAGGGCCCGGACCCGGTGCGGGGGTGGCGGCAGCTGGACTACTGAAGATTGTCCACCAGGCTCTGGGGTGGGGGCTCGCTCCTGCAGCCCATAGGTGCCTCATAAACTCTTTGGTCTGGTACATCCTCTACACCCCTCCCAGCGGCACACTTGTGAATGGCCTATGCCCACATAGACAGACGCTATCAGTGTAGTTGAGGTGGGCTGCGGGCGTTGTACGTTCTACAAAGGTGTAGGCCCTATCGGCCGGATCAACCCTAAAGGCTGCTAGTGTCGCTGACGCCAGGGTCTGCCTTTCTCTCGCTGCTGCCCCTCCAGCTCCCTCGCTATGAATCATACAGACACCTCAGCCAGGCCTCAAATACTTATCAGATGACGCTGCTATTTACACCAGCACAGCTCAGTCAACCACAATGGGCAAACCCGAGAAGGGAAAACCATGCCTCACCTTTGAATCAAAGAAAACGCCAAGATCAGCGCTAGAGGATTAGCGGGACTCCGAGCCTGATCCTATCCTAAGGGCTCCCTGCAGCTCCTGGCGACACTGCAGGCCATGCAGCAGAGCCTCTACTCTATTGCCAGTAAAATGGACACCCTATTTCAGCACATGGACGCGATGTCGGCTAAATGAGACAAACAAGCCTCCAGAATTTCT
Organism: Lissotriton helveticus; assembly: GCF_964261635.1. NCBI lineage: Eukaryota > Metazoa > Chordata > Amphibia > Caudata > Salamandridae > Lissotriton > Lissotriton helveticus. Next base: position 807,218,833 of record NC_136057.1, on the reverse strand, counting down.
GAAGCGGAGCAGCGGCTCTCCACAGCAGAAGATGACATCCAAGCCACGTCTAGCAAGTGCTCAGAGATGGAAAAACTCCTCTGCATCATCCAAGCCAAGAACAAAGACTTGGAGACAAGCTCACGGCACAGTAACATGCGAATACTGGGCATCCCAGAAACTACAAACACCGGTAGGATGGAGATTTATGTGGAACAGATGCTCACGGAACTCATCGGCCTGGAGAACCACTCCTCGCTCCTGGTAGTGGAGCACGCCCACAGGCCACTGGTGACTAGGCTCCCTCCGGGTGCCCCTCCCCGCATCCGGTCATCAAAAAACTATTAAGCTATCGCGACCGAGATGCGATCCTCTGCATGGCCCGTGAGAAATCAGATCTCAACTACCAAGGCTTTCAAGTAGCTTTCAATCCTGATTTCACGGCAATGGTGCAGACGCCTAGGAGGGAGTACCTCACGGTGAAAAAAAGAGCTGCAAAAGGCAAACATCACCTACGCCATATTATACCCGGCCAAACAACGGATCGACTAGAAAGGCCGCAAGGAAATCTACAACTCTCCGAAAGCTGTGCAGGAAGTCCTTAAAAAATCACAAAGGCGAAGTGTGTACAGGATGCAGGGGACTCACACTAGTCGGCTGTGCGGAGAATGTGCCCATGCGGGGGCAACATCAAACTGTATGGAAACTGATCGGACTCACCACTAGCATGATTGCGCAGATAAAAGGGTCCCTGGTGTCCGCTTCGTTTGGCCACCTCCATCAGGAGTATTTCCGGGCTCCTGATGACCCCCCGCCGGGAGAACCCCATCTGCCTTGATGAGTACTGTTTATTGTTTGGGGTCCTGGGGTTTTGTGGGCTTTGTCTTCAGCCTGTTTGTGGTTGGGTGGATGGGAAGGAAGAGATGAGGGGCTTGGGAATTTGGGAATGTTGCGTATGGCTTGCTGTTGCTCATGCTGCTCTTCTTACACTGTAATACGATCCCTCCTCAGGGTGTTGTGCTGGGATGTGTAGCTAGGCAATATGTAAAGGTGTCATAATATGAAGATCTCTTTTTTTTACGTGGAATGTGCAAGGACTGAACTCCCCCAAGAATGTCAGACAGGTAATCGCTCACCTAGATAAGATAGGCATAATGTTATAGTAGCAATGCTCCAAGAAACACACTTGACGTGACACACTGACTCCAGGGTGGGCTCCCACTGGGCGGGGTACAAACTTGCATCCTCCTACGCCTCATACGCAAGAGGAGTACTCCTACTAATAAAGAAAGACGCCCCGTTCACAGTGATTCAATCCACCGTCGACGGGAACGGCCGATACGCCATGGTCCCTGGGAAACTGCACAGGACACCCGTCACCCTAGTTAACGTATACGGACCATAAAACGGATGAGCTAGGGTTCATTGCAGGCATACTCAAGGTGCTGAGAGACTGGCCAGAATCAGAAATTATATGGGGCAGTGACCTTAATACACATCTGGACCCTGGTAAAGATAAATCCAGTCAAAAGGAAGGACACTGCCCCAAGGCGGCACATGTTATAAGAGGTGGGATGCTCAAATGTGACCTTCTTGATGCATGGAGGGAGCGCAACACGGACAGACTGGAAGGCACACACACATCCACTGCGCACGGAAGCTGGTTGTGATTAGATTAGTGGCTTCTAAGCAGTGGGGGCAAACTCCGGGGTGACGGATATTGGCAGATTGCCCAGAACCTTCTCAGATCAAAACCCAGTCAAGCTCACACTACAAATACCGGGTAGCATCCCCGTCAGTTCACCTGGAGATTCAGGTCAGAGGCCCTGCTTGACCGGGTGTACAAAGAAACAGTCAGGGAAACCCTCTCGCAATACTTAACTATTAATAAAGGTTCGGTCAGCAAAGGAACATGCATAAGCACAGCAGCGGGCATCCTGAAAGACATTGGGGGCAGATCGCAAGGGTGGTGTTGGCATTGAAACAACTTGAGCAGGAAGAGGAAGTCAACCCGCAAGCAGGTTCTCTAGCGAGAATGAAAGAAATGTTGCTAGAACACAAAGACCTTGCCACTGGAGGAGTGCGCTACCTCTCCAAAAGGCATGTTTCCCGGTCATATGGCCAAGGCGGGAGACCAAGTCACCGCCTAGCTGCAAAAAATAAGGGCAGAAATTACCAGCATTCCATACTAAAAATCACAGATGATGCTGAGGTAGATCATTTCACACCGCAAGAAATAGCTGCACAATTCCAGAAATGTTATGCAGATCTGTACGACTCAAGGGGCGAGACAGATCCTAGGGAACTCGATGATTACTTAGATGACATCGTGATTGCCTGGTTATCGAATGGGTAGCAAGAGTACTTGTGTCAACTGATTGTGGCATCCGATGTACGCAAAGCAATTTGCGCCCTCCTGAAAAGAAAAGCCTCAGGTCGGATGGGCTCAATTGTGAGTTTTACAAAGAATATGCAGTTGAGCTCATACCGCACCTGCTAGATATGTACGAGGAAGCTTATGAGAAAGGTAGACTGCCACCCATGCTCAGGGAAGCCCTAATCATCACCTTCTAAAAAAGGATAAGCCGCCCTCGCTATCCCTCATAAATATCGACGCCAAAATATTGGCCAAGATATTGGCTACCAGACTACAGCCCTTATTGACAAACATGGTTCTGCCAGACCAATCCGGGTTTATGCAAGATAGGTCCACATTGCACAATCTGTGCACAATATTTGCCATGTATCATCTCCTGAATCCCGACCTTCAACAGTGGCTGTCATTCATGATGCTACCAAAGCATTTGACTCCATTGAGTGGGGCTATATGTTCAGGATATTGCAGAGAATGGGGCTACCCGAGTTTAGCTGCAGATGGGTTCGGCTGTTGTATACAGATCCAACAGCGAAACTACAGGTGGATGGCCTGACACTGGAGCCCATACAGATCTGCAGGGGAACGAGACAGGGCTGTCCCCTCTCCCCCTTATTGTTCTCTCTGATGCTGGAGCCACTGGCCTCCATCCTTAGGCAAAGCCACAAAGAGTCAGCACTGCGATTCGCATTGCGACCCATAGGCATTTCCTTGTATGCCGACGATATGGTGCTGTTTGTCAGGGAATCTCAGCGATATCAGGCACCGCTACTTTGCGAATATACCAGATTCAGGAGCTTCTCTGGGCTCACTATAAATCGGGGTAAATCTCTCATAATATCCCTAACTGAACGTACAGCCCCATATGATCTGGAATACCCACTCATCTGGTCCACGGACACGGTCAGGTACCTGGAGATATGGGTTCACAGGGACCCAGAGTTGGTAGTGAAAGAAAATTATGGCAAGGCATACACTAAGCTGGAACAATTAGTGTCCAGCTGGATAAAACCTCCACTCTCACTGATCGAATTGCTCTGATTAAAATGATTGTATTACAGCGTTTTTTTAGAACTGTTCTGTAATACACCCATAATTCTGTCCAACCAGTTCTTTAAAGATGTCCGATCTCAACAGGTGAGACTGGTGTGGGGTGGTAGGCAACCCCGAGTAGCGTGGGACACACTCACGCTGGACTATAAGAAGGGGATTTTAGTGTACCAGACCTGCACCTATATTATCTCTGCGCTCAAGCGCAATATGCGCATTATTGGTACGGCCCCCAAGCATTTATTCCACATATATCTGTGGAAGACGGTGATGCATACCCAATCCCACGACACAGCATCCTGACGCACTCCAAACGGGGGACACCCAGAGCTGAAATAAACACTATAGATTGAACGATAGCGGCCTGGCAGATCATAGGGCGCAAGGCAGCTAAGCTTCCCCAATATGCCCCAATGCTCCCACTAGTGCACCATGCAGCCTAATCTGTCACGCAAGAAACGGGAGCCATGTCCACTCTAAAGCACGTAGGCATCACAAAAATGCAGGACCTACACCCCAAAGGCAAATTCATAACTACGGAAGATGTACAATATATGCAAAACAAAACCCCACTGTTCATATTTACATATCACAGGCCGGGTGGCTATACAGGTATTTTACCGCACCTACCTAGAAGAACCGCCAACACTGCCAACACTACAGATGCTCTTAACCAGTCCCACTCAGCATAAACTAATCACTAAGCTATATAGTGAGGCCTGAGACGAAATCATTATTGACACTAACAAAAGCCTCGCCCGAAGGAATGAAATGATCAACCCTCAACTTACTGAAGTAGAGTGGGAGCACTGCTGCCGATTGACAGAAGCACTGACCTTGAACGGCAACCTGCGCATCATCCAGTTTAAATACTTACATCAAGTCTACCACACACCCGCTCGGTTGCACAAATATGGAATCAGGGACAATGACTCATTTAAGAGGTTCAGGACACGGGGGCGAACTTCCTGCACTTAGCAGGTTTTGCCCACGCATTAACAACTTCTGGGCAGCGGTAATAACACACTTGCAGACAATGACTGCCGTCACCATACAGTGCACCCCTCACGTTTGTTTGCTGGGTCCGACTCCCCATTTGAAAGGTACAGTGGGTAAATTTGTAGTAATCGCATAGCTACTTGCAAGAAGGAGGGTGTCCCTGCACTGGGAGGGTAGGACAACTCCGCTGCTTGAACAGTAGATAAAGGACCTGGTGTATAGTAAAGAGAATTTGACAATACATCCCGAAGAACTACCAGCGACATCGTGGCCCCAGGACATATGGGTGCCACTTATGGACTACCTAAGAACAGGAGACCAATCTAATCTGGATGGAGGATCAGACTAAATACCGGTCCACATAAAACCATCATATTGTAATGTAAAATTTGTAATTTGTGTGGGGGAATAGTGGGCGGGAAATGAGTTCAGTAGGCCATGCACTATTTGTTTTTGTTACCTTTTGAAAAGCAAATCATTTTTTTTTTAAAATGTTGATACCTGTTACAGGGTGTTCATCGCAATTCCAGATGGAAATTCTATTATTTGATATATAAGAATTTTTAAGAGAATATGAATTGGCATCATGCAAATCTGTGTCATACAAACCGTAAGGCGAAAATAGTAGTGATAAATGTAAATGAAAAATGCACTTGCTGATTAAAGGTAAAGAGTGAATGCTTGCATATTCTCTTAGACTGACTGAACTTTTGGACAATACGAAAAGTAGTTTTAAAGTCACTTTTTCTTAAATATGATATTCGAGAACATAGCAGCCTGTGGTGCTTTTAACTGTTAGGTGATATCCGGATACGACATGTGCTCTAGGAAGATTCATGATTGGACGAATTTTAATTTGTATATAAATGTATAATTGTGATTAAGATAAATATTGTTTTTTATTGTTGTTTAAAGACTAAGGTCCAAATAAAAAAAAATTTGACTGACTGAAGATAAAATCCATCTATCTATCTATCTATCTATCTATCTACATATACTCACACAAAAAAAAGTTTCAGGGACATTATACTTGGCATTGCAAATGACTATGCCTTTTATTAATGTTTTAAAAGAAAACCAAAATGAAAGGCATTATGATTTGCAATTTCAATAGCTCAAACTTGCGTAAATGCGAGACCTATTGCATTGCAAATGCTTCTTTCCATTGCGGCAGGTGCTGCAGCTAGCAGCACCCACTGCAATGGAAAACCTGTACAAAGCGACCGCCACCATGGCTGTCACATTGTAATTTTGGCCTGTGGGACCCCTGACACTATGTTGGGCGGTCGCCATCTCCATTAGGGTGGTGGGCGGACGCAAGTCCACCCGCCATCCTAACCTGGTCCTTAGTTTGTGTTAGAGAATATATCTAGAACACTAGGAAGCATCTTAGACTAAGAGTGCTTTGTTTGATGAAAAACATATGTTTCGGTCATTGTATTCTTTTTTTTTTTTTTTTTACTCAGTAATCGCAATTAATTTGTACTAAAGTTTTCAAAAATAGGCACCCTCATAAGGGACATAAAAATGTCTGTGTTTCCTGAATGGTTTTGTCATGCACAGTCTGAGGTTAATGCATTGAAGTGTGTCAAGACAACTTTGTTAATTGAAAGTAACTCACTTGAAGTGGTGTATTTCATGTATTAATAGGCAACTTAAGCTGTGCAAAAAAAAGTTGGAGAGCTATTTTTGATAAGCATAAGGCGTTTACTGATTCACCATAGCATCAGGTGCAAAAGAATGGTATTCCCTCACTATTATTGACTATTATTGACTTAATTTCAGCAATATTTATTTACAGAATTTTCAGTTTTTGTGCTTTTTGTGTAGCACATCCATGAGGTGCCATCTTTATATCATAATCATTGATGGATCATCCTCCAGTAGAAGTAATCAGGGATATCAAATTCTTGATGAATAGAAAAATGCGGCGATTACTTCTTTTTTGTTTGTTTGTTTTTTAGTTCTGGAAAAAAGTAGATGTAGAGTTGAAAACATGATTTCACTAAAAAGGCTTCTAACCAGATGACCGTTGATAACTTCTCTATAGGACGTGTTGTGCAGAATTGGGTAAAAAAGAAACCTTGCAATAACATACTATGGACTTTGACATGTATAAGCTGTTTTTAAATTCAGGTTTGCTTTTTGTGCAATAATGTATTTTTATTTTTATTTTAAATCATATGGAAACTAAGGTTCATCTTTGGAAAAGGATATGTTCACGTTTCTTGTCAGATAGAAAAGAGATGGTACTTAAGTTAAAAAATGCGAAATTTCACATGACAATTAGAAACAGTGTATGCCAGTTTGATGAAGATCTGAAAAAGGTAACTGAAGCTAAAGTATAGATAAAATTCCCTTCAAGAGAATAATGATCCCGTTTAAGACAGGAAGAAGACTTTGGAGGATAATAGTTGAGATTTGTAGCAAGAGTAAATTCAAAATCTTTTAATTTTTGTCCTCTGTTAGTATCTTGGGAATTGGGGCAAGATTTAACTTGTCAAATAATAATGCTAATTAATCTCTGACAGAGGCGGAGTAAATTATTTTTCTGTGATATAAATCTTGTGTTTTTGTTTTTTTCTTAACTGAAAATGTATTTTAGATACGAAGATCCTAAAATACAATCAACCATTTTAGTGCTATTAGAACATAGATGTTTGGATGGTTTTGTAAGTGTTACCATAACACTAATACCATTATATTGTACAGTTCCCTGTTATGTAATCTGTTTTAAATATGTTAGATGCTGGTGATGCATGGATTAAAACTTAAAACTTCTGGAAATTAGATCATATTTTTAAATTTGAATACTTCTCATTCATGGATACAACATTATGTACATAAATTCTAGTTTCATACCCAATCATTAATGTGGAATAAACCAAACCACTATAATTTTATATACATTCACGTGTGTGTGTGTGTGTGTGTGTGTCTGTCTGTGTATATATGTATCAGCGGAGGCTCCTCCACGTGGACGTTGGAGCGTCGCCCCACTGCTTTCTTGTAGTGTGAGAAGCAGAAACGTAAAATGATATACATACCATTTTACGTTTCTGCTTCTCAGACTGCGCGAAAGCAGAAGAAGGGTATGCCTGGTTGAGGCGGGTAACTTTCCGGACCTAGTTCCACCCAAGTTCTTTAAAGACATCGAAAGCACCCAAAGGGATCTACTGTGGGACGGTAAACCGCGCATAGCGCTTCATAAACTTATGCTCGGTTAATATGACGGAGGCATCGGACTACCTGACATCAAAAGTACTATTGGGCGGCACATCTCTCAGCCGTAAATCAATGTACTTACCGCGGTGGGGATGACCCGGTTATAGGATGGACAAATGGGTACTCCCAGGTGGCAGCTTCACTAAGGCGCTATATTCCAGGCCCAACAAATATTCACTAACAGGACCTACATAACTCTCAGTACAGCTTCTGCACACGGTCAACCAAAACTTAGGAAGGCCCAAAAAGCTCACGCTCGCCACTACACTGTGGGATTCCGAGTGCTTGGGTACACTTGGGCAGACAAAGGGCTTTGACAAATGGGACTTAATTGGGCTCTCCCGCATTGGGGACCTATGAGGAACAAACGGGATGGTCTCATTTGCCTCTGAATATTTTATATACTTACAGATCAGACATTCCCTTCAGGCTAACATCACCACAGCGTCCTTCACCCCCAGAGTCCTTCCCTCTCGAGGATAGACTACTGGATAGGTACTTGTCGGACAAAGTAATCTCCCTCACGTACAAAAAACTCATTCTTAACACCCCTGAGCCCTTAATTTCACAGAGAGAGAAATGAGGGCGGGATGGCATCAAGCCGGATGATGAAGATTGGCAGGCGGCACTATCCTCCCCTAGGGAGGTTGCTATCTCATCCAAATTGAGACTTGTCCAGTTGAAAATTCTATACTGAATATGGATATCCGGCCCTAGGCTGGTGTTGCTGGGTAGGGTCGAAGAGGGGTTATGTAAAAGACAATGTGGCTCAGAAGGCTCCTTTATGCACATTATTTGGGAATGTGCGCTAATCCAAGACTACTGGGGGAAAGTGCATGAATGTATGGGCGCAGTCTGAGGAGTGAAAATTCGGCCTGAAGCCAAGAGATGCCTCCTAAACATCTGAGCGCCCACAGACCTTAACACCAAGAGCAAACTCTGGGCCACTCTTGGCCAGATGATAGCCAAACTGAACAACGCCTGTCTTTGGGGAGCGGCAGCGCCACCAACGCTGAGTGCCTGAAAGGCAGATATGGACTTGTGTATGGTAAGAGAGAGGACTGTATATGTAGCCCGTGGCTGCCCGAAAAATGGATAGCGATCTGGTCCAAGTGGAATGTATATCGCGGGAACATCTGTGAACCCCCACCTATCCCCGCCCAAGACAAACCGTTATCGCCTTGATATGTAAGATTATTGAGCCTCTTGTCCTGCCACATGTACTATATTGTGTCATTATGCTATGTAACTGCTCGACTTGAACATGTGTGATACTGCTGAGACCTATGATTAATTGCAAGTGATGACCATAATCTTTTTGTTCAATAAAAACAGTTTTAAAAAAATGTACAAAGCTCTTGTATACATGCTGAAAAATTGTAATCTCCATAATTGTTTTACTTTCTCTGTTCTTTTTTAATTGAATTCTTGTTGGCATATTATTGTTCTAATGTATTATACACATGGTTTTATAAACCTTTATTCTTATGCAATATAACATGTTCCTAATTTAAGAATATCTCCTCTTCCCTCCTCCAACTCCCTACCCCTTCTTTTTCTTTTCTCTCTCTTCCCCTATTGTTATTATAAACTGTAAAATAGATTTCCTTTCTGTTCTTATTGCTGGTTGTACATTGTACTTCATCATTTCTCTATTCTAGTTGTATATTGCCAGCCTTCTGTATTTATCCTTTGTTATTCAATAAATCTTTTTAAAAAAGCTGTGTTACATGACTTGTTATCTCCAAGTGGTAGTCAGTCAGCACCATAGGAACCTTTTAGGTGTAGGAATGGAGGAATAAATAATACCTTTGTTAGTAAGGCCAGTGGTGCACATTTCCATATGCCATCAGAGGTACGGCATGTGCGCATGCACTGCATAACCTCCGAGAGAGATGTCTGCAGTGGTCAGATACACACATTGAAGAAGTGGCATGCAACCCCTAGCTTCACTGCTTTGTACTGCATGCTTCAATTGCTGCCGTGCACAGTGTGCGTCACTCGAGCAAGCGGCAGTGGCATGGCATCGCTGTCCACATGGAGCACCACGTGATAAGCATGTAAGATCAATGCTTTGCACCACCATTGTTAATTTAGCGAAAATTATGAGGCGGGAAACACCAGACCTTCTTGGCACCTGAAGCCTTGAAGTTTTGTGCTTGGCCAGCATTTCAATTGGTACTCTAGGTTTGTTAAATGCTGTTTGAATGAAAGGTAGGCTGCCTAAAAGCTATATCAAATCACTAAATCTGGTGGACGGGTGGGCTGGTGACTGCTTTGTAGCCCACCCCCCTCCCCTTGTGCCCCACGATCGCCGACAGCTGTAGCCAGCAAAAACAAACACTGCCCCCTCGACTGGGAACAGTGATGTTGCTCCTGTTCACATTTCACGTTTTACTTACTCTTGTATTTACTAAGATTATTTGATTTTTCACGGACGAATTGTTTCTGCACTATATTCCTCATGTATCATGTGTTAAGAGTCGCTCCGATCGATGTAACTGTGTGAGTTCAAGTTGTGGGTGGCCTATGTTTGAGGTGAGTTGAGTTCAGGTCGCAGTGCACATTTCTCACGGTTCCCCTCATTTGGCCATTAAAGGGTTTAGAATACATGCTCATTCAATCATTGGCCTCTCTGCAGAGCACAAAGAACAATACTCAAATTTGCTAATTGCTGGTTTAGCGCAAAAGTGTGTGAGTGGGGTACACAACTGGCAAAATACTTACTGTGTGAAAGTAAAGGAAACTACAGTGAGTATAGGTGCGCAGGTGCAGTGTGTGAGTGGGGGATTGGCAACGTGAAGGCGATGCAAGATAGTATGGGCAGGAGAGACTGAAAAGACAGTGCTGTAGAGGAAAGATATGAGGTGTGAGATATGCAGACTGTGTGTTAGGAAGATATGAGAAAAAGAGCGCACATGGCTAATAAAGATAGTGGTGTGACGAGGAGAATGTGAGCCATTGAGACACGGACGACCTTGCCCCGTCCACAGACCAAAGTAACGTTTAATTCACAGTCGGCTCACAATTGTTTAATTACTTTATTTCTATATGGCACACATGTCAACAAGCTTCATTGTAGGTGACCACACCAGTTATGGGCCCCCACAAAATAATTAAGATTTAAGATGCCACTGGAACAGTCAGGTAGAAATAGGCTAAGCAATGCATGTATTAGGGATGTTGATGGACTGCAGCGTTCTCTGCACACGGACCCATATTCTGAAAGACCCTTCTGCTGGGCATCAGGCAGATGCTGATCCTTTGGCCTTGAAAAACAGAGCAAGGATTGTAACATGGGAACTGTGTGTTTTTCTGCCCATTCATGAAGCCAAATGAGCAACACACAAATGAAATAAACAAACTATAACCTCTCTCCAAACAACGGAACAGTTTCTCCGACTGGTTCATTTATATGCATCAGAGAAAATACATTTATGGATTCGCGGTTAAAACCTTTCAAAAAGGTTACACTGGAGGTGTTTGTGATCAAATGCCATAATCCGCTCATCATGCAATGCCATCCTTCTGACAAGGTGCAAGCACAAAGCGAAAATAATCAGAGGCTAGGTCAATTAATTGCTATTATTTTTCATAGCAGCAATTTCTGTGGTTGACTATGGAGAACAGCATGTGGTCGCACATTACCCAACATATCTGCATTATGCGAGGACAGGCGGACAGCTGGCAGCCTGGGGATGCCGCACGTGTCTCTCTGCATACACGGACTAATGAAGGTGGATTTAACACACAAGAGCAAAGAACACAGCTTGAAACCAGGCAGAAAGAAGCTGAAGAAAGCTTCAAGGGCCAGATCTTTTAATATCTCAGAATGTTACTATAAGATAACGAGCTCCCTCTGTTACAGGGCACAATCAGATCTCAAGGTGCGAGTCGTGGCTGGTGGAGAATAACACCACAGGAATAGCTTCAAGGCTGCAAACAGCCCACAGCCGAACTGATGAGTAGCAATAAAGATTTGAGAGAAGTCCTATAAACTATTAAAGTATATCAAACACATAAGAATGCATTTAAAAGGGATTAGAGGGAGTAAGAAAAAAATAAAGGTATTGGAGCAGAGTTAATAAAGTTTCTGAGGCGTCGCAGACACAAAGAAAACATAATGCAGAGATTCCACATTACCTGAAGGCTGGTGAGTGACTAAGAAATATTGTTGCCCTGGTTAAGTAAAACGTTCTTTTCTAAACAGAGCACATTTTTTCATTATCACTTAGTTTTTGCTTTACTATCACTACTAGAATCAGTGCACATGTTCCTAAAGAGCAGACTAACAACTAGAGATATTCATACTCCCTTTTTTAAGTATAATATAGGGGCAAGCGCTAGGGAGCATAAGTATTCAAAATAAAAACTTCTTCCAGACCCCACAGTTTGGAGGATGCTTTAGACTACTGGGATAAAGAATTGCTGATTCCTGCCTCAAACATCAACCAATGTGACACAGGAAACATTTAGCTCAGAAAGATGCTTAGGAGCTCAGAGCAGCAATGAGAATTGATCAGAGCAAAAGCTCACATTCCACACCGAGCCCTCAATTTATTGAACTTGAGTCATTAAGCGTTGTCTCATGGTTGTGAAGGCCTGACCCAGTTGTACCAGTGTCCGTCCATAGAAACAAATAATTGAACTCAAATGAGATGAACTAATATAAATATATATTTACACACACCTTCCCCCTCCCCAAAGGCTAATGTGGAGTTATACGTAGTGAGATATGTTATCTTACATTAAAATAACAATAAAAACCTACTATTTTAGAAACCCTAAAAAACACTAACATTCACCAGTTATACATAACTGACATAAGAATAACTTGCCCCCCTTTATATTTTAGATGTCTTCAATACGCAGTCATAAGCAGTGTATCATAGAGGTATAAGTTATACTTATGTCCGTTACGTATGCTGTGAAGAACATCATTGCATGGACTAGTCACCAGAGAAAATGGTGTAAGAGGAGGCCACATTTTTTACAACAGCTCCTTTGTGCTATACAAGGGATATGCCCGTATTACCAGAGAGACATCTTGGCTCTCTAGTGTACAAGTTCCCAAAATATTTACATTCCCAAATTAAGGCCTCATTACGAATTCGGGCAGAAATCCTCCGACCGGCAGTCGCAATGTCCTAGACATCGCCGGAACCCTTCCGACCGACTCAGTCATTTTATAATCTGCCCGACCGATTAAGATTTTCACTGTCCAAAAGGTAACAGTGCGGTCCTTCCTGAATCGGTTCCGACTGGCTTTCGGAGAAGTCGTGTCGGTCGGAACCACAAAGTGCAGCTCTACGGACAGGGTTTCCGACCGATTACAATGTCTATTTCCAACAGCCTTTCCGAGTCGGCCTATCCAACATGAAAAAGCTGCCAGAAAGTGATTTTGGGGGGGCCTTCATCCTGCAGCCTCCAGTTGGGGGCCGAGGGGGTACCTAAGGAATCCCCCTGTAAAACTTTGCACTGTGTGGCTGGCACTGTGGGGGAGCTTGTGATGTCGGGCAGAACACGGGCTCCCATAGGGAACAATGGGAATCTAACTGAACAGTGTTCAGTTGCATTTAAATCGGTCGGGCAGAACGACCGACCGTGAGTTGGTCGGTTCCCAAATCCGAGACGTGTCAGGCAGAAACTTTCCGCCTGACATTGTAATGAGGCCCTTCATTTCACTACTTTTGCATTAATCAAATTAAATTCTACAGGAAGTAGGAACAGACAAATAATCACTTGTGTCTTTACATCTTCTTCAATGTATTATTTCATATCCATATCAAATACATTGTGCAAGTATTGTTTCCCATAAACAGGCGGCGAAAGTCAAAGCCTTTTGTTTCGAGCAGATTGTTTGACTAACCAACGCATAATGAGCACATGGATTCCATGCAGCAGCACCGTAGGTTGCACTCTCCCTACAGGTTGCCAACCAGCGGCATGAACACATGAACCAGCCAAAGACTTTCAAAGGTAACTTTCCTAAAAGGCAATGTAGTACGTTTCCATGGCGCAAACACTTCTATGCACTAATAGTTACACTGATCATCTATACATAAATTATATGATTTGGCTGTTGTGGTAGAGATATGATACTTTTGGGGGGGGGCTGACTTTGCTACAGGTAACGGTCAAAGTCAGCCATATCAAAGATATTGCTGTGCATAACAAAGAGTATGTCTTTTTCTAATTAAATCATGCAAAGTAGAGTAAATATGTACAACACCAAGATAGCTGGAAGATCTGCAGCACAGTTAACCTAATTACTCATTAATGTGGAAAAATGTTCTAGTCAACAATAACACAATTTCAGGGTATAATAAAAAGAGCTCAATAGGTTACTTGGTACGAGCTTTGCACCAGGAAGCAAATCATTAAAACAGCATCTAAGCAACATCTTGCTCTATTTATCGTACTTCCTTATAATAGTTTTGAGATGGTGTACAATCTACAAGTTATTGACCCCAACAAATGCATTTTCTAAAGGAAGCCAAAAGATCTTAACAGTGTTGTATGTTTTAATTGTCCGTTTATTTCAAATTCCAAATATGCCTACTCATCTCTGTCAACAAGGCCACAAAAATAGGGGGCTGGTCTGCCTTTTAGGCAGGAAGGGCAGATGTACATATAACTAGACACAAAATACTGATCTCAATTTGCGACCAGTAGTCTTGCAACCAGTGTGGTAACATGAGAAGCGGCCTACGTACTAATAGGTCGTTTTGCAAATGGCATGACTATTAATGAGGTAGATCGCAGTTTGTGACCCACTCATTGTGATTGTGGCCTGTCGGGGTCAGCAGACCACCATGTCTGTGATTTCTTTTAAATGAAGCACAATTTTTTTTAAATGCTCCCATTCTCTTTGAAGGAAAACGGAATGCGTTTAAAAAGAAAAAAGATGGGGCCAGATGTACGACCATCGATGTGTGCAACTCGCAAATTGCATTAAATTGCAAGTCGCTGCGATTGCTTTGCGACCGCAATTGCGGTTGTAAAACATTCTTACATAGCTTTTGAAGTCGCTATTAGGAAGGGAAAGCCCCTTCCTAATAGCGAGTCGCTAATCCTATCTTGTGAGTCACAAATTGACTTGTGACTCGCAAAATAGGATTAGTACATGGGCCACAGGTTTTTTGTGGGCGCAAACGGGTCTAAAACCCATTTGCGCGCGCAAAAAACATTAGTTAATCTGGCCCTAAATGTCTCATTTAAAAAAAAAAAAAACATGAGTAGAGCCCACTGCCTGCTCTTAAAAAAATTTTTTTTTGAATTCTCAAAGGGTAAGTGGTCTCCTTTGTATTTGCGAATGCATTACCCCCAACTTTGTGTTGGTGGTAAAGTGCAAATATTTTGCGACCAAATTTCAGTCGCAAATCATTAGTACATACTACTACGATTTGGTATTTGGAAGAGATACCCTAAACACACTCCTTCCAAATACCAAATCATTATTAGGTCACAAACACAAATTGCGATTTGGTAATGTGATACCGAAGTTGTGTTTGATATAGTAGGAAAAGCCTTTTTGCATTCACAAACAGCCCGATTCTGTGAATCGGGCCATTTGGGACTGCAAAAAGGCTTTGTATATCTAGCATATTGTGTAGGAATATGTATTATGTGTTCAGTGCTCCACTACATAGGTCTTTGCTAATTAGATTTGAAAGGGAAAATATAATACAGTGCTAGATTACCTACCGCCACAGCAATATATGTTTCCGAGTTTGGTCAAGTTAAAGAAAATAAATGCAAACAGAACATTTATTTTGACTGACCACAGAGGGAAAATGTAAAACCAACGAGTCCACACTTTACTTCTTGTATATGCAAATACATTTTCTTTCTAGGGACTTTTACAAACAAAATATAAAGATTTGCTATACAAACTATTTCAAGGGCATAATTACATCTTTCTAAGAACTTGACCGCGAAGGAAGGTGGAAAGAATTGTTGTGATTGGGCAAATTAAATGCTACGGCTGGTCTGGAGTTCTTTAGGTAGGACACTGGGCTGCACACAATACTAGTACCATAAATATCTTGTCGATTCTAAAGACCCTAATACATGAATTTAATCAGGTTCCTAAGCACTTTCAATTTCAACAGGTATGAGAAGTGAATTATGGAATGAAAAGTGATTTGCTCAGGATAAGACAATATGGTTAAATGGGGAAGTCAAGATTTGAACTAAGAAACTAAAAGAGATGTTTCTGAAGTCCACGACAGCATCACTAGATCATGTCAAATTATGACGAAATAGTTGTAGTCACGGGCCATGGGAAGTAGCCTGAGCTTTGGATTGATGAAAATTGCATTAACAAAGCATGCCTGCGCTTTGAAATAATTTAAACTACAAGCTTTGGACACTGAAAAAGGACGAAAGTGCAGTGCTGCATTAATCTTATCTCTGTGATGTAAGCCAGCTGGATCTCCATGATAATGGAAGGATATTATTTTTATTGGCACCAGACTCGGTCTGCGTGGCTTCATCCTTCTAAATTTAGAAGGTCTAAAAACAGTGTAAATCCCCTCAGTTCCGAATGTAAAGGCTCTGCAACTGTTCAAGGTGTTGATTTTCCGGTGTTCCTGTAGGAGTATTAGATATTTAAGGATCCTATATATTAGGGTCTCCCAATATGTTTGGTGTTTCATACACTTACTTTCCAGGCCTGAATAGCCTCAATCCCCCTCAATTCCTGTAAGAATGGTGGAACTCTTTACCCCAAGGCAAACTAAAAGGGTAAAATGAGTGAATCTTAAGACAATTCCAGACGGTTGGTATGTACATGGTAGGACCATTGCATATTCAAGTTCACAGAGAAACTCGTTTTTTTGTGCAAAGTATAAAGGTGGCACTGGAAGAAACATGCATTAGCTTTCAAGTGTGTTATATTGCAATTGCTCTGGAATTCATAGCAAGTGTAACACAGAAGCTACAGGCTTGAATGGCATATAATCTCTGAATTGTATTGATGGGATGGACCATAACGTCTGAATTGAATAAAAGGTACATTTTCACATGTTCCTGGAGGCAGCAATTTCAATGGACATGTCATTTTGTTCAATTCTCTGATTCTGGAAAAATTTGCAACATTTCACTTCTAAATGTAATATTTACCAGAGATGAAAACGTTTCCCTTTACTTTAGGGCCAGATTACAATCTTGGCAGGTGTGGGATACTCCATCACAAACATTATGGATATCCTTTCCGCTGTATTACAAGTTCCATAGGATATAATGGAATTGTAAAACGACAGACGGGATATCTGTCACGTTCGTGACAAAGCAACTTTGTCTGCCAAGATCATAATGAGGCCCAAAGTTATGTTATTAGGCCAGTATATATTACCTTAACGGGCTGGTAAATTGAACAAAGGAATTTAAACTGTAAACCATTAATGCTTAGCTATTGATCTCCTTATATTTAATGTTTGCTTTGCTGAGAATTTACAATGAGGACGCCCCATCAATGCGCAAATTTGTCCAGATGGTAAGGCATTTTTGTTAAAGGAATAGCATAGAGAGAAGGAAGCCAAGCAGTTGCAAAAAATTATCAAGTATGACTTTGGCTGCCCCAAACGAAATCTCTTGAGATTTGAAGATCATGCTGTAGTAAATGTGGAGTGTATGCCATCATAGGAAAAAAAGATAACATTCATGTTAAGACTTATAATTTACACAAAAGATGGGGGTGGGAGGGGGTTAATAGAAATGCCAGGCTGGCCCTTCTGACAAATTGTATTTAAAAAATGTGATTGCGCTCTGCTTCAACAAAACCTAATTAACAGAAAGAACAATTTTCTTCACACATTTTGTTGTATCTCACAATTTTGCTTTTTATAAACATAATTTCTGAGTTGTTGAGTCTTTACCTGTTACAGTATCTCATGTAGATTAATTTATTAGATTAGCTATGCTACACAACACAAAGCCAAACACATACTTTAAACAATCTCTAGTTAGCCTATTCATGATGAGCATGACCGGGGATCTGTGGGGCTTTCCCATGACATTTACACGTGTATTTAGCCACTCTGCCCTGTCACGCAACATCCTAGATTTCTTAACAAAAGACCATGCCGTTTGTGTTACAGAGACATCCAATATACTTTATGTTTTGAATCGCGCGACTGATACTAAAAAAAGTAAAAATCAACAAAGGAAAACAGTATTTAAAAAAAAAACATTTTTACACCATTTAAATAAAAATAAAAAGTCTTCATTGGCATCCTGCTCCCAAAAGGATGTAAGGTTGTGTCGAGTGCCCACCCATTTCAGTAACAATGGAGATAGTCAAAGAACAACATCTAATTATTAGAAAAAGAATACACAGCGAGGTTATTTAAAAACCTTATATTTTAACTACCTGAAAGTGGAGATATCATTTGGTATTCCTCTGCAATTTAGGAAATAATTTAGAAACGTCACAGTAATACTTTTACAGTACTGTTCTCATCAAAAAGATTATTTAAAGAATCAGCTTCCCCAATGTCTGCAAGGGTCCCTCCAGAATGGTGATTATTCATTTAAAGTGCCCAGGGTGAAAAATGCGTGCTGGGTGATGAATTTTTCTCAAACAACAAGGGCAGCCAGAGTGAGTGTAAAGCTAGAAGAAAAGCACTGTAGTATCTTCACCTGTTATAACATGTAGTGTAATAGGCAGACACTGCAGGTTTTAGTGTTGTTTTCTAACATTGCTTTGTATATAAACACATGCACCATGACTGGTATAGTAAACTCAATTATAGTAAAGCACGGTTCAATTTTCCCTGTGGTGGCGGTCTTTATTGCGTGAATGAAATATTCCCTCGATTTCACTTTACCTCAGGGGCACAGTGTACAGCTCCAAATTTTTAACAAGGTTCAGTTTAGGATTTCAAATGCATTTAGCATGAAAATGACTTTCATAAAGACATTTTATTTTTACAAAACAATCTGGAATAATCCCTTTTCTAACAAGAAACTACAACTAGCAATTAAACAAGGACTGCCTTTTTAAGCCTCAATCCTCTCTTTAAACTACCTACATCTCCATATTGCAATTCTGGAGAGGAAGAACGTGGATTATCTAATGTGTATATAGATCTTTATTGTAAATTCCGGACTTCTACACCATTTGAGGAAGCTGATAGCCAGTCTGCCAGACCTCTGCAAGGAGCTGCTGCTGGAGAAACTGAGGGGATGGCTTTGTATGACTGTATGGCCCGCAAATAAAGAGAAGAAACAGATACCCCAACAGTAAAAGACTGCCCAGAGGAGGCCAGACTTTGTGCCCAAGCGGAAGGGATAGTCAACAAGTGCAGATTAGTGTGGGAGTGACGCAGGATCTAAGTTGAGTTCTGGAGTCAGTCTTCTTGTGTCCAGATCACAGTTTAGACCATAATCAGTGTTCCTTGCCAAGCAAGGAGAACTTTAGTGGCCTCTAGTGACTGTGCTCAATCACCCAAAGTCCTGCGCAAAATCTGCAGGCAGGAAGACGATTGCCAAAGACCAAAGAAACACCAGCATGGACGGTGGGATCTCACTAGTTTGGGGCGGTGACTTTAGAAGACCCCCAATGGAGCCTGCAACCTCGCCCACTAACCAATTGTGGAGCGCATGGAGCTCAAACTATATCCGTGGAATACAGGGCCAGCACAAATGCACCCTGGAGTGAGGGCTCACACTGATGACCTCCCTGTTGGTATGCTCAGGTAACTCACGCTTGTGCTCAGAAGACATTGGAATGCTTGGCTATAGAAAAAGTTATGGTGGGGGTTACCAGTGACTGAGGCTTTGAAGCAGTAGCCTACCGGCCATTGACACAGAAGTCTGTTTATACTAATCACTGCGAGCCTGCACCTGTGAAATTATTATAAGCCTGATGGTCTCTGTCTATTTGTATTGGAAAACCTATAACAGAACCCAATGTCCACAGGCTTATTCCTTTGTGTTATTTCATTTTGGCATAGTAAAGGACTTCTGTTTTATAAAAAAAACTGGACTTAAATTATTGTACGATATCCAGTAACTATTACGTTCTAAGTCTCCAACATATATCCGACCTTCATGAAAAAGCCATTGACCGACTATCCACTTCCCACAGGGTCAAGTGCTGAAACTCTTGACTTGGTGTTCATTTTGCACTGCTATATTAGGTCAGGCACCGGGACCGCTGTGGTAAAAGACCCGAGCCACCATGGTTGTGACCCAGTAAACCCTGCATGCCCCATGGTCCACGAATAGACACTAACTCTGAGAATCGCTTCCAGTTAGGGAGATTGGAGAGGGGCAAAACAGTCCGTGTCTATGGGTCTTGAGGAAAATGGCCATCCTGCCCACTGCCCAAGAGGCCAAATAAGGGAATTAGGTTACCTACGAGACATGCCTCTAGGACATCAAAGCAGAAACTTTCCTTAATGCAACACAAGGCAGATCCTCCTAACACAGTCATGAACACCAGTGACCTAGTAACTACATTCAGCTATAAGTTGACTTTGCAAGGTGGAACTCTTTAACAGCATTTATCAATTTTACAGTTTATTTTTCAGGAGAAAAAAAACAGTGATTCTGTCTATGTTGGTTCACATCTGCTCACCTGACAACAGGTGTAGAAGGGGTAGGAGCTACTTTCATATTTTAATGTAGGTCACACAAGTTTCACACCTGAATGGTGACTACAAGTTGCTTCGTAACCTGTAGTTGATCACTTAGCAATTGCATACTTACTTATTGTGGTGAACGCACTGTGTCAGACCAACCAGTCAAAGTATTACATACAAATCAAAGGTATTTCTTTTTAAAGTCTGTGTTTACAATGCAAGGCAACTGCTAGCACTGTACATAGAGTGTGCTTTTAATATACTGCCCTCAACCACTGGCTAATCTGGATCAACCTCTTTCAGCCACTGGATTGAGACACTGTCAATCACATCAGCAAACAGGATAATTTCTCTCACCATCAAGCTATTAAGTCAGAGGCCACCAAAGTCATCTGCGGCGTCCCTCAAGGATCCTCACTGAGCCCCACCCTCTTCAACGTCTACATGAGCCCCCTCGCGGCCATCGCACGCCAACACAACCTCAACATAATCTCCTACGCCGACGACACCCAGCTGATCCTCTCCCTGACCAACGACCCCGCCGCCGCCAGAGCCAACCTGCACGAAGGGATGAGAGATGTAGCCGAATGGATGACGACCAGCCGCCTGAAACTGAACTCGGACAAGACGGAGGTCCTCATCCTGGGCTCCTCGCCCTCCGCCTGGGACGACTCCTGGTGGCCCCCCGCCCTGGGCACCGCACCCAAACCGACGGACCACGCAGGCAACCTGGGCTTCATCCTGGACTCCTCCCTCTCCATGACCAGACAAGTAAACGCCGTCTCCTCATCTTGCTTCAACATCCTGCGCATGCTACGCAAGATCTTCCGATGGATCCCCACCGAGACGCGGCAGACGGTCACCCAGGCCCTCGTCACCAGCCGTCTGGACTACGGCAACGCCCTCTACGCCGGAACCACTGCCAAGCTCCAGAAGAGACTCCAGCGGATCCAGAACGCCTCGGCCAGACTCATCCTCGACATCCCCCGACACAGCCACATGTCCGGACACCTGAGAGATCTGCACTGGCTCCCGGTCAACAAGAGAATCACCTTCCGTCTCCTCACCCACGCGCACAAAGCCCTACACGACCAAGGCCCGAGCTACCTCAACAACCGGATCAACTTCTACACTCCCAAGCGCCTCCTCAGATCAACCAACCACGCCCTCGCCGCCGTCCCCCGCATCCGAAGAGCGACAACAGGAGGAAGATCCTTCTCCTACCTGGCCGCCAAGACCTGGAACTCACTCCCGACCAACCTGCGCCTGACCCAGGACCACCTCTCCTTCAGGAAGAAGCTCAAGACCTGGCTGTTCGAGCAGTAGCGGCACCCCCCCCCCCCCCCCTCAGCGCCTTGAGACCCTACGGGTGAGTAGTGCGCTCTATAAATGACCTGATTGATTGATTGATTGGCTCTTTGAAGTATCATTCCGCATCCTACGGAGTGCTAGCACTGCTAGTGCATAAGCTACTATTTTACATCTAAAATGTACAATCTGGCAACACACTTTAGGTCACACTCAATTCTTCTTCAATGCTTCTGTCATGACGTGTAATGCCTGACCCTAACATAGACCTCTAATTGCTTTTTGCTGGTCACATCAGGCAGCTACAACAGGGATCATGCAATAACCAACTAATAATTAAAAATCAATTAAGAGGTTAGTGTACAAGATGCAAACATGCAAATATGTGGGTGCTTCATGAGAACCACCAGTTTCACACCACCAGTACTACACAATCACCAACATTACTACTAACACTGAGATCACCTCTAACAATGCCACCACCGCTATTATACATTGACAAATGCAAATGTGTCTGTTTTTAATTGTGCTCTCGCCAGGGAACATCATTTGTGCATGCCTGTGTTATCAAGCACAGTCACGTTAAAGAGCTAGCTGCTTTGCTATTGATTGCTCCTCTAAACGCTTGATCCTTAGTGTTTTACTACAAGCCATACATTTATCCTTCATCAGGGGTGTGGAACTTAATAGAATATCTACTAGTCCATAGGACAGGTTGCTTCATAAAGCTACTTTTCCTGTAACAAAATCGACTTGTTCCTTTGGTCCCATTTAGTGCGGCGACAAATTATGGCAGCAATCTCTTTATATAAGAGCTCTGATAATGGCCTCTCCGATTATACCAGAGCTCATACCCTTGTAGGATTTGAATACTAGCAATTCCCTTATTTTGTCACCTTTCAGCTGATCAACATACTGGGGCTGGAGGTGAATGTAAGCAATAGTTCCCAATGGTTGGAATGCCCTTTTGAGTCTGTACCTATTAACTTGCATGTTTTATGGGTTTTCATCAGCTTGTCCCTAATATTTTCTCATACAGAGAAAGATTGTAAATTTACTCCTGACAAGGGCAGAAGTAAAACTTCTCCAAGGGTTGGGGGAAAAAAAGTTGTTAGCAGGAAAAGTAACTTGTTACCGCTCAACAGTGTTTCTCATTGGCAAATCTATACATGCATATTTTCTTGTACTAGGATGCAGTTCAGATCGCTCTCTCTCGCTTTCTCTCCCTCTCTCTCTCTCTCGCTTTCTCTCTCTCTCTCTCTCTCTCTCTCTCTCCCTCTCTCTCTCTCTCTCCCTCTCTCTCTCTCCCCCTCTCTCCCCCTCTCTCCCCCTCTCTCTCCCTCTCTCTCCCTCCCTCTCTCTCTCCCCCCCTCTCTCTCCCTCCCTCTCCCCTCTCTCTCTCTCTCTCTCCCCCTCCCTCATCCCCTCTAGTAGTTTTATTCATTTTCAGGACTACTGGGCCAATGTGTGTTTTTAGAGACCAAAAATATTTTTGCTTTTGCAAATGTTTGTTAGAATGACGAGAGCACATGTCAAAACAAGGCATGCACTGACAACACCAAAAGGCTGACCACCAATGTCATATCTATTAGTTTTGTCAACTCTTATTTATTTTCATGTTTCCTGATTACACTAACTTTTCATTATGGATATTTTTGTAAAGTCTAGCATGCATCCACACATTTTACTAAATGAGGTTTCAAAGAAATGGTACCTTACATTTCACAGCAGTTTAGTAAAAAGATTTCCTAGTTGCATTTCTTTTATGAACATTTTATTTTGAAAGCAAAGAATCATCAATCTTGCTTTCAAGCTTTTGCATATATTTGCATCTAATCAGAGAGGATCCTGAAAGCATTATACGTAGCCTCAGATTGTTAAACTTTGCAAACGTGTAGTAGCAAAGTCTGAACTTACAACATTTCCATAGAGTACTCACCCTAATAATAAAGGCTTTGTATTAATGAACCATAAATATAAGTTCAAACAGAATTAACATTTGGACACAAATATTACCTTAACTGCAGACAATGCCATTCCCTGATCAATAATGCGGTACTGTAAACTGGCAGCCAAAGGGTTTGTGCTGCAGGGGGTTGGACCTACTTATCCCAAGGACAAAATAAACATGAAAACTTGTTGTCCTTGGCCCCAAACAATATGTCTTGGGTGTCTAGCTATAGGAGTTCCACACCCTCACTTCATACTAGTAGACCTCAAACTAGGAGTGAGAATATATTGACAAGTGTCTTATTTGACAGCAGTTCAGTAATCAACAATAGGATACTAGTCTCTATTCAGTCCTAAATTCACTAATATGACCTTACAGAGTTTTGAATGTTTGACAACAACAACATACATAGAATGCATCGTTGTAGGACACATTTCACTTCCGTTCACTTTATTGTTTTTTTACTTCAGAAAAAGATGATGTAATGCAAAGTAATTAGGTTACTGAAGTATTATAGGAGCACAATACTTAAGTTATTGGAAAACCTCTACTGTTTGCTATCTTTACTGTATAATACATAAGCCATCTGCAAATGAAAGTGGCGTTATACTGTAAAGCTGTCACACTGAGGCCCACAAGCATGTTGTTTCCAGGAAAAGTTAACAGTGAAAAATCCAATTTGATGAAAAGGTCGCTGGGTGATTGGTATTTCAGAGAATCAGAGTCACAGGAATAGGACATGGGTTACAGCTTGCATTGAGGCATTTTTAGAGCAAAAGGAGATGCTTATATTTAGTCAAATGTGATGGATTGGATATTATTTTGGAAATAAAAATCACAGCAATGGAGACAAAGTCACAACAGAATGTAGAACAACTACAGTACATATGTAGTTAAGTATGAAATATGGTGATTGCTTCATGTATATGTATTTCTAATCTTTTGTAGCCGGGTTAAAGTCCTAACAATCGTTAGTAGATGAGCTGAGTGGTTTTCATAACTGGGGCATGTTGTCTGAGCTGGAAGCTACATTTTCTTACACACCTTAGACGAACAGAAGTCAAGAAACTGGCCTAAAGTATCTTATCCCCTCATTATTAAAGGATACCTAGTGGATTAGCCTAAATAAACTATTTTATGAACTAGCCGAGAGGTCCTATAACGTCAATATCCACTGTGATTTTAAGGAACCTCTTCATGGTAGGACCTCGATCGAGTACAATGTGCTTTAGCTGTCACGCTCCTAAACTGAAGACCTGGCTCTTGAACCAATAGCAAAGGCTGTGTCTTCCTCAAATGTTAACTTTGATTATTTAGCTGGTTAGATCACACATAATGAGTTTCTTATTCAAGAAAATCGCATTATAGTTTAAAAGAAAATACATTAATACTTTGAAGGGTGAGTGACCCCAATGAATGAGCAGTTGGCCAAATGTATTATAACGTACTACTGTTTTATAGCTACTACAACACTTAGAAGAATCCTCTAACATGACAATAAGCTGGATATTCTTCAGTCAGCACCACAACATAAATAGGCCAGTGTTACAAGTTGCCAATTTGTTTACAAAGCTTATATGGTGCAAACTTCAAAACGACCCAGTTCAATGTACAAAAGAGCAAATGGCAAACAACCAACCTTGGGGAATATTACTACAAGACGATAATGTTCAGAGATTTTATCAAGGGAAGCAGAGGCTGAGCGGTCCTATAAAAAATAGACAGTTAACTCCACTGCTCAGACAGAGAAACAGCAAAGCATCTAAGGCCAAACCTGAACAGATGTTTGTAGTGAGAAAGTGCTGTTTGAAGATGATTCTGCATTGCTGGATAACACACTGCCTGTACAACCTACAGTGAAATGAGTTTACTGGTTAACACAACCAATATTTAATTAGTAACTAAATCCATATACAGATGTGAATTGACTATTTTTTTAATGTGGGTTGCACCTACATTTAACAGTCCTGATTTAGGCACCTAGACTAGTGAATGGTACATAGATAAACATATGTTACTTTAAGTCTTTCCACAGAAATTCTGTAGGACAGAGACACCAGATGCTTCATCCTCGCTCATCGGGTTTCCAATCGCATCTTCCACTCCTCCATGTAAATCACAGAAGGACACTTCCAGGTAACTCAAGGGACTCTAAGTTGTGCTCGTCCTCACACGTTGTAAGTAATTTCACTACTAGGAGTACACTGGAGAAAAATGTTTCCCCAAGCAGCATTTTAAAGAGCCCCAAGTGCTTTCAGAGTAGAACTCGCCTTCAATTTACGGCGTTCCAGAGCTTCCAGTCATAATCATCCTTTCCAAGAGCTTGATCAAATACAGCCACTCTTTCAGCCTCCACGGACCTCACTGCTACAGAGATTTCGCCAGTTTTGTAGCCAGATATTTCAGAAGCATAGTGATGACAAAAGAAGCATATTTTATCCACTTGTAAGTGCAACCTTCTCTCCAATCTGCGACCTGTCATAAGTAGTTTATCCATGACGTTTCCTCAAGCAGGAGCTCTTCGCAATAAAGATCTCCTCCCTGCCCACTTTCTTTTTCTCATTAGCCATTATCTTACCAAACTGCCCTACTTTAAAATAGATACCCTTTCTTCAGACTGAGCTTTATTTTGAAGACAGTGCATCCTACCAGTCACCAGAATCATCATGGATTAGCAACCTCAAACAAAAGATATGTCTGTCTGGGCTTAAGAGAACCAAATAACCTCCATTGCTACTGCTAAGGACCACTGCCAGAACCATGGCACGAAAAGGATCTTGGGGTGGGGAAATGTTGGTCTCCCCAGGCAACTCATCCACATAGCAAGGGGAAATATGTCTGCACCTTGGGTACAACGTGTGATGGAAGCCCTAAATAAGGAAATTATATCACTGGAAGAAAAATTGAATACCAGCATAGCCTTAGAAGAAGCAAAGGCCAGACTCGATAGAATTAACACCGATATGAAGGACTTTGAGATATATCTGACTAATAAGAAAACAGAAAAATTAAAGGAAGGCCCAAGTCCTTGTAAAATCCCACTAACTAGAGTGGCTACATATTGGGCAATAGATAGAACAACTAATAGACGTGTTTACAAGTCCAAATATATGAAGTTGTGAATGTTGAAGAGTGAGAGAGAGTGGTGTGTTTGGTTCTGTTCTCTACCTGGAGATATATGTATAGTGGTCTAGGAATAATGAATTGTGTATTTTGAATGTTTTTTATATCAATTATGTAATTTGTGATACGAAAGAAATCTTTTTAAAAATCATGAAAAAAGAAAATAATAAATGAAAAAGTAATCTTAAAAAAAACAATGACAAAGTAAAACAAATGTGTTGTGTTGACATGATTATGCCTATATAATTGGAGTCTATAACCTGAAAAATCAAGAGGTCACGAGGGAGTTTTTGCTGTTGTGATTGCCTTGTTTTTCCCTCTTCTCCCTGACCTAAAAGAAACTGACCTAGATGGGGTCCTGTAAATTCTTACTTGACAACGTGTGATACTCATATTTTATTGAATTGTCAGGTTTTGGATAATCAGAAAGAGATTTTATGCCCAATTTTTTAAAAGTATGGTATTAAAAACAAGGTACAAGAAGTAGATCTTCTAACTGAAATGAGCAATTTAGGCACAGCTTGCGCTATGGGGAAGTTCATTCGTAAAGTAAAAGAAACTCTTAAATATGAATAGAACCAAACATCTTGTTCAGATGATATAGACTATATCATCTGATAGAGTACGTTATACAGAAAGCTGGAAGGATCAATACATTTTTTAATATGTGAATGCTCTGAAAATTGTATTATGAAATGTGATTTTAAGAGTCGTTTTTATGGAGATTTTAAATGTTTAAGGACTATTTAGCCCAAATAAACTTTGTTTTGAACTGAACTGAACTCCTCCACAGTGCCCAAGGCCAGGCAGA
Source organism: Lissotriton helveticus (assembly GCF_964261635.1). Classification (NCBI taxonomy): domain Eukaryota; kingdom Metazoa; phylum Chordata; class Amphibia; order Caudata; family Salamandridae; genus Lissotriton; species Lissotriton helveticus. The sequence goes on along the minus strand of NC_136057.1, from coordinate 807,191,423 downwards.
GGTCAACTATTTCAGCTGTGCCTGCTCACTGTAGATTACTCCTCAACAATTGTCTCACCATGGTCCTCTCAGCATCCAGGCCACCTCACCAACGCCAAATTGGAAAGGGCAACGCACCAAGCTCTAACTGATGATTCCTTACTGCAAACAGACCAGAGGAAGGATGGAAGAGTGCCACCTGATGTATCCCAGGGATCTGAGGTGTACCCTGGAAGGCTCAGAGGATGCAGTAAATCTCCCTCACTGTTTACCATATGCATGGATCTCTCTTTCTGGACCAGAATTACTGGGCCCACCGAGAAGTGGGTCTACTGCTATGGATTCTGCCATCACAGCTGCCACCAAGCTCTGCTACATACGCTCATATTTTAAATGTATACATTTCACAGACAAATAAGCAGAAAATATGAATTTAAGATACAAACAATAATAAGAGAGAAAATAAGGAATAGAAAATCGAAATCTACAAAAGATAAGGAAACTGCAACTGCATAGTTTTGTTTTTTCAGATATAATTCAACAAATAGGCATTAAAAGGTGAATCCATACTAAGGATAAGAGTAGTAGAGTTGTGATGCAAAGAAAATAGGGTGAGATATTTATAGTAAGCAGAAGTGAAACACAAATTATACAGTACTCTTCAACGAAATATTTAACAGACACACAGAAAAGGGAAATAGAACAGCAGGAAATGCATAGGTAAAAGACTCAAAGGAAGTCACGTGGTGATGATACAGGAAGGATGGGGGAGCCTCAAGCAGAACAGACCTAAGTGAACCCAAACTGACACGGTACTGTCAGCTGCAATGGACTTAAAAATCAAAACAAGTCACTGCAGGGCTGCAGAAATCACTGTGCAGATCAAAGCACAAAAGTGTTTACCTGCTTGGAAAAAGAGCACTAGAAAGATTTGGTGCGGTAGTGGATGAGTGGATGGCGGGAGAAACAATGAGAAAAGAAGTAGGATAGACCAGATTTAACCACAAAAAAACAACAGAGAAACAAAGAAATAAAGTAAACAGTGACTCCACAATGCAAGGCAGCCAAATAATGAAAGCCTGGTTTGGGGATCAGTGTTTATGAAAAATTCTACAATTGTTAAAGGAAAATAGAGGGAGAGGATGCCTATGATGAAACCCGTCACAATATTGTGTGTGAGGCATACTCTTCCATTAAGGATGGCCTTCAAGAGACCTCCCCTTCTTTGGCTACACATGACTTGCAAAATTAAGGCTTCTATACCTCTCCATGCTTTCCTCATTACACTTTTATGGGCAACCTACTTCTTTTGTGTTTGATATACCCAATTTTAAAAGCCAGTTTTCCGACGTGTAATTTACCCCCAAAGAAGTTCACAATAAAAATATAATTTGAGAAACTGAACTACTGTGTAGTTTTAAGTGTAGCATTGACACAACGTGATTCCAAAGTTATGTATTCACACAAAGCTTATTTTGAAATCTATACAATTTTATTGAGATGAGGATTTTATTAATATTGGAATTTCATGTGTCCTTTATATAGTTATTACACTTAATTGTTGTTTACTGTGGTTTAATTAATTGCCCTGTATGCAAGTTGTGAGGGCTATGCTAACTACACATTTCAATTTGCATATTTTATACAATAAAGGTCACCACAAAAACGAATTAGTACATGCCATTTACACCTAATAATACGTGCATTCCTTATCATTAATGCACCTGGCACCTACCCTGTGTGAACAACACAGCACATCCATGCAAATTAAACTTCGACGGGCGCAATTTTCTTTCATATAATGAACTTAGAGATTTTACAATGGGCAGGTAAAATGGTGCAAAGTGCACAAGGGTAACTAACAAAACACAAACAGGTTGTTTATGTTAAAAATTATAAACATTTAGCAAGTTATTTGTTTGGTCACCTAAAGAAACAGTCTTTGTGAAAACTGGGTAAAACCTTAATGAAAATGTTTCTATCATCTTATGAGCAAATTCTGTTGAAATGCACACATTTTATATGATTAATTGTTTCTCAAGTAAAGATTACAATTTATTTCCTTGCATCACTTTCAATATTTATAGACGCAATAACTGAAGAATAAGAATGATATCACTGTGGCTCCCAAGGCACACACCCCATGATACATTTCACATGAAAATGCACAGATATGAAATTTTGCAGCAATACCCATCTAACAGAGGATAGCCCACTCAGATTATACAGACAGTGGTAGTGTACATTTATTTGGGCCTACAGAAACAGGCTTACACCAGCTATAAAGACCATTCCTCTGAGGATGGCTGCAGCCAGATGAACACCAGAAAGGCTCTTTGTGTACATACAAGTAGCATACATAAAAAACACACACCCCGAGAGATCACGTGATAGGGAGCATCCAGAAAGTAAAGAAAACTAGTTCCGCAGATCTTTTTTTTTCAATGTAAGTATTTAAACAAACCTCAAACCAATTCAATAATTATTCTACAGGAGCTGTTAAATGCAAACAAATTCCATTTAACTCACAACATACAAAGCATGAATCCTAGTTTCCTGGTGCTTCTTAATGAGAGAACAATATTTTTCAGGAAGTCATGAGCAAACGAGAACCTATCAATAAACATGAACGAAGTTGATTCATCAGCTAAGATAACTCGTGCAGGGACCGTGTAGTCTACTTTTTTTACCATAAAATATCAGACTATGACCACAGTATTTGTACTAACAACAAATGCACTTTGGTTGATAAATGTGAGCCTACCAGGAACGCAAGAAAGAAGGTCAGACAGATAATATTTGGAATTTCTTAGGCACAACACAATAAATAAGGTATTACTTCTTTCTGGTACTTATTTTTTGGAAGTATCCCTATCTGACTTAAGTATCCATTCACAAATTGGTACCGATGAGCAGTAAGCTACGAGACTATGGGCCTGATTTACATCTCGGAGGATGGGTTACTCCGTCACAACGGTGACGGATAGCCTGTCCGCTGAAATATAAATTCCATAGGACATAATGGGATTAATATTTTGGTGGACAGAATATTTGGCACCATTGTGACGTAGTAACCCATTCCGCCAAGATCTAAATCTGGCCGTAATTTATTAATTCAGCATAGGACATAAGTGTTATTTGGAATACAGAGTTTCCACTGCTGTAAGATACCAGGATGACATCATTTAGTCAAACACCTTAAAGCAGCAAATATAAGAACGCTACTGGTACAACGTGCCTGTTTATTTTTAGCAGCAAGTGTATTGAAAATGAATCACACTGCAAAAAGAGGAGCACAAAACAAATAGGCATACTGCAGTACTAATTCAAATTAAGAAATCAAATAATAAATTCAACTACTAACAATTAAAAAGATAGAAAAATCCCTGAAACTAGAAGCAATAAAAAAATTACACTTCGCTTTTGACAATCCAATATACACATATAGCATGACTAATAAATAGACAGTAATTATTACAGTCTGAAAAAATGAATGCTTAAATATTCTTGGATGCAAATATATCCCCTTCCCAACCACTCCATTCACGGTTCCAGCTCTTTGAACTGATGCCCTGCATTGCAGAAAAGCTCATTTGCTACAGCACGGTTGAAACTGTGATTGATTGCAAAGCTAAGTGTGAATATCATAGAAATAATGAAATGCAAGGGGGAAAATATAAAAAGGGATGTGGTCAATTCACAAAGGTATTTTTGAATATGTTAGGTAGTGTTCCTGTAGTGTTACTTCATGTACTTTAAATGCCTTTGCCTCAAAACATAAAAAATGGGAATATTTATATATAGTTTTTACGAATGGAAAGAACATGGCCCTCTTTGCTTTTTTACTAATAGGTAGCTTGGCATTTTGGCCAATTTACAAAGGCATGTATAGGTATTTTAAGAAGTACTCCTTTGGTACTATTTCACGTACTCATAAATGCCTTTATGAATCAGTCTCTTACACTATATACAATGTACTCTAAAGCCTAGCATCTCTGTAATAGTACAGTTTAATAAATGACTGGTGTTTCTACCTTAATTCTTTGCAAAATTACTTTTATTGAACAGGCAGCAATATGAACCCACTGCTCATCCATGTTGTGTAGGTTTAAAGTACTTGGCACGCTTATAGACCATAAGAAAAAGATTTCAGCAACATATAACAATTATTTTCTTTGTGAAAAGCACAAACTGAAATGGTTTTACCATGTATCAGAAAGTAAAGAGCAAAAATGGAAAGGAATATTTTGTCGTAATCCTCATCACTTCAATGAGATAAGGAGATTTACATCCTAAAAATAAGTAGTAGCTTCTCATTTTTGTTGCAAGGCTGTGTAAACTCTCAGTTCCTGATATGGTCTTTATGTGTTCATTCAGCTTTTATGTTACCGCCTTTGACTTAACGTTTGATAAAACCTTGAATGTACATAATAACATACACAAGAATGTTTCATATTCACAATAAAAAGCTATTTCAATATACTTCATTATTGCCCACCAAGCATTTGGACCTTAAAGCCATTCATACACTTAGTATCATTAATTCCGTTTCAATTTCATTCTGAAGTGCGAGATTGCCATTTTTTGTCATACACAAACAAGCACAATGAATGCTTAAACATGTGTAATGCAGAACCAAAATTAGGAAATTCCCTTTCACCAAAAGCCGGTATATTTTCTTTGTAATAAAGTGCTAAACATATTTAATAAAGGAACAGTTAATTACAACTTCTCAAACTCACTGAAAATCGATAAGTTATTTTAATCAGAATTACAAAAGCAAACATTGATAGGGTGTGCAATACATGCAGTTGATACAAATTCTATTATTACAATATCTTTGATTATATCACTAAAAAGATTGCAATTCGTCTCCAGTGTCTATCACCTAAAGCTGTCCAACAACCTCTAAACTAGTTTGGCTATAACTGTTCAGACAAGCACATCAAAAGAGCTACTTTAAATGTAAAGCTCAGCATGTATCAGTGTCCCGCTGCATTATTATTTCAGTCTAAGCATTTAGCATCACTGTAACACATTACATATCATCTACTGTTAATTCACTGTAACCTTTACCTCAGCTCCTTCCTCTAAAGCAAAAATGCCACCAGCTTATGCGTAGGGCCCATGTACAATGTTGTACCCAATGCCTTTGGCAGACAGCTTCAAAGCCTGATATGCAAATAAGACAAGGCTTTGAATTATGTAAAAAATATCTTGTCTTTCTAATTGAAGTTTATAGTGAGTGACCAAGGACACAGACGCAGGAATATTGATGGATCAGAGTTACTTCCACTTCATTAAAGCTGTTGCTGAAATATAAAAAAGAAACTTCTTTCATAACTGAGACCCACTATAGAAAACAGAGCTGGCACCTGGGAATTCAGCTAAATTGGATCCATTTGGAGCACGATACACAGGAGAGATATAACGGAATAATTGATATAAAAGCATGTCGCTAACATTGAGTGGCCTGCTGTATTCAGCCCGATTCGATGGGTCACATCTTCAGAGGCTAAAAAGAGATTGAGACATTGTCATGTTAGAACTTGCTACATGGTTTATACCGCACTTCCGGTAAGAGGAGGCCCTATATTTCAAATATGTAAACACCACAACAAAAGAAGGAAGTAGATAGAACGAGATGCTGATTTCTAAAATGATGAAACACAGCACAAGAAGCACAGATTTTCTCTTCTAGAACCAAAAGTCATGATTTAGGACTACAGGCACTAGCATATCATCTGAATTAAAAAGAAATACAAACTAGTGAGTGCAGGGTGAAATTATGCACAACATTGGTGGAAACCAGCAATACAGAATGTGGGGAACACATAAGCGAGTAAATCATACTGAGGTTCTGGGGTACCCAAACCAAGGTTTCCTGGTACTGTAGATTTAAATAAGCATAATGTATGTTTACACTGCATGTACCTGACCCAAAGAAACAAAGCTAAACCTTTACAACAGACCCCCTAAATTGCTCCAGGTGCTCGAATTCGGAAGACAGGCTTGTTTCCATAGGGTCTAGGGTTGCCCAATGACCACGGGATACAGGGAAGAAGCTATGAGTTGCACAACATCAATTACTGTGAAGGAAGGACTGTAGCCCAAATGGATGCTTGCAGGGACTAGTCCCTCACTACGAAGGAAAGAAAGCTCTCACTAGGTGCTTTGACTTAGCAACTACAGTTTTGCCAGTAATAACGCTAATAAATCTCCATCCCATAATCTGGCCCAATGCCAGAACACAGTAATTAAGTTGGTGGGCTATGAAAGCAAGGGACTGCATTGAGGGGTACGCGCAAGAATCCTATCACAGATACATGGAATGAAATATTACAAAAGCTATTGGCAGAGAAGGACGACAACTCCCCTTAGAACAGTGATACTCAAAGTTCGGCTCTGGAACCGCATGCAGCCTTCCTGACTTTGATTTGCAGCCCGCTGGTCAACAGTAGCGCTGGGCTGCTGCTTGCTCGAGTCAGGACCACGATTAAAAAAAGATATCAAACAAGGGCAAGCATTTATTTAAAAGTTAACTTGAAGCTAAAGAAAGGAAATAACTTGGGTGTCCTGCACCGCTCAACTTTAGAAACACCTCCCTTTTTAAAGACATCTTGCAGTAAAAGTGTAAATGTAAGATAAAGTCTGTTCAAAATTCAAAAAGTGAATTTTATTAACATGCAGAACCATTTCATCTTAGTACAACATATTACATCAGTTCATTGAAAAGTATTTTTCTAAAAAGTTATAGTTTTAAAACATGAATTTAGAAATATTCGTTCTTTCGCCTACCCTGACAACAAGGCCAATATTGAACTAAGAGGCTAATCAGTTGTTATCTGCAATCTTTGGGTAGTCTAGGTTCCTGTAATAGATGAAAACATTATGGTTTATTAAATCAAACACAGGAGAAGATTTTATACAGCACACATCTTGAAGTTATGTATTTCAAGGTCCTCGTATGTGATAATTTAAGAAAAAGGAGGGAAAGTGAAATTAAACAATTTCCTAGAATCACACAATTTGGTGAAGTGGAGAAGCCAGGATTAGTCCCAAGCTTTTGGTTTCACATTGTGCAATTCAGGAACCAGATGTTTATGCTTTGCTTCCCCTACACCCACCTTACCGCCAATCCCTGAACGTCACCCTGCTGGGATGGGAAACATCCTTTACAACGAAACTTTTACAACGCAGTGCTTTTACAACGCAGGTTTTACAACGAAAACCATTACAACGCATTGCGCTGGGGGCGCTCTAGGATGGGAATAGATTTAATTTACTATCCAACACCTTCCCTAGTGTCCACGGGGACTGGAGTTGGAATAGTAAATTAAACTGTTCACTATCCAGCACCCCAAAGCGCTATGCGTTGTAAAGGTTTGCGTTGTAAAAACCGCGTTGTAACAGCATGCGTGGTAAAAGCATGCGTTGTAACGTCATACATCCACTGGGATCAATGCGGCCCTCGGTCACATCACAGACCAAACTTTGTGCCCCCTGGGAAAATGTTTGTGTGTACCCATGCCTTAGAATATGACAAACTACACAATAGGTGACCAACTGAGACTAACGGAAGGCAGGATGACTATGGGAACAAGTGCATCCGCCAGAGAGAGTAAACCAGACATACACTGTAGTGCCCTACAGTAATTTGAAAAAATGCCAAACCCTAAGTCCTACACAATCACAAAATCCGACTTAACAACACCAACAACTATGCCTAAATGGAGAAAAGATTACTAATGACAGGAAACAATGCACCTATTTTCGAACCCTCTAAGTTGTTAGATGTTTGTCTGTAGCAACTGTTCATTTTTCTATATCAAAACAGGCAGTGTACTACGATTGTTCCAAAAAATGCAAATGTAATATGTTTTTCTAGAAAATCTGATAAGAACAACTAAGATGCAGATCTTACTAGTGCAAGGAATGTATAATAAATGTAATAAATTATTGTTTTGTGTTAAAATAAAATAAAAACAAGCTAAAACCGGGCCATTTTGCAAAATGTTTGCATATTTAATTTGTGTTAGGTGCTAACACCTTCAATTATGGATACAACATTTTTATAGAATCAGGAATGTGGTGTATTTGCACCTGTAAATTGATGGACCAGAAATCTGCTATTAGATGATATGCACTGAAGAGGCAGATGCAAGGGTATTCGCCAAACATTTGCATCTAGGTGACCACCCTTAAAACCATTGGCAGTTTACATCTATAAAGGGCAAGAATACAACAGAAGGGGAGATCACAAGTGTGGGCAGAGCACAGAAAAGGATTTCTCAATTGGGCAATATATTGTCCGTAGGAACTATATTTTCTTGGAAAAAAATTATCAAGTGCAAACGCATACCACCATGACATCTGCACTTGCGAACATTATTATATGACTGCATTTCCACATGCATAGATGGCCACATATCTAATTTCTCCAGGAATCAGGAAGAGACATGGCTTCCCAGGAGTACTTAGTAGAATTTCATGAAAGCAAAAACAATGGAAAATTCTTCCTCCTTCTGGAAGGAACAGAGGGAGGAAGGAAGCCATGTAGTATTGTCTTTTTAATTTCCTATTCTGCACATTAAAGGCTACTCCGAATTTGAAGATACCTTTTTGATACTCATAATGTTTTTCAATTTAAAAGGAATACTTCTCTTCACAACAGCTTGTTTTAATCGGGAATGCATTTATAGCCGTGTTGCATAATAATCAAATCACAAGAACATTCTTAAGGAACACATTACAAAATACATTTAGGGAGGTGTTTTGCTACATTTCTTTTCCATGGGAGCATTTTAGTACATATGTCCTACAATATAAATGAGTTTAAGGCGCTATATTTGACGAAGGAAATAACAAAAGTGAGGTCAACAGCAGCAAGGAACAACTTTGAATAGACTTAGAAGGTATTACTCATTCGAAAGAAAGGGTGTCAGTGCTTTCCTGACGTCATAGTAGGGTAGTTTTGACCTAAGGCCAAACGGTAAGGAATGCCACAGACTAGTAACTAGAAGAAATGATCTCCATTCGCTTTTCCAACGAAAGCTGGGCTTCCGAGCTGAAAGGAGCCCTGGAATCTCAGATGGCAAGATGGCCTCTCAGCCACGCATGCTCGTGTTTGACACACACAGCAATTGTGAAGCATGTAGATTCTGGGAGTCAACGCCGAAGAACAGACCTGGAGAAATGCTATCAAGTGTGCTGCTATCCTGCACATGACTCACCAAGGGGAGGTGTGCATGCTGGAAACCGATTTCTCATAATTCAAACAGTAGGTTTCTTTTTAACCTCATACTGTCATGAGACACAGGACATCCTCTTTACAAACACACTTGCTAAGAGGACACTAAATATGTTGAACGGTGCCACCAAGCATTAACGGATCAATGTGGTAAGTAACTCAGCGCTGGAGTGAGCGGAAACAAAATACTCTAAGCATCAACACATGGCAGTGGATATGTCCCTCTGGGACACAATTACAAATGTCTCTCTATTGAAGCCCTTTTCCAGGCTTCCTGTGAATATGCAGCACAGATAGCAGTGCACAGCTGTTGAACGTCTTTTAAGAAAATGAGTGACGTGTTATGCTGTCCTTAACATGTGTAGAACAAACTTCTCCCATCAGATATCCCCCAGGATTTTAGCATCCCCAGTCCTTGCTCCAACAGGGATATGTTCAAGGGCTGCCAAGCTGAACCTCTACAACCAAAGTAATGCCATGTGGCAGGTCTGTGGTGGCAAGGTCATGGTGTCACATTTCCACTTTCCCAAAGCAAGGGCCTAGTTATACTGATACTACAAAATGATGTTTCTCTTTTGGATCATAGTTAGAAGGAGCTAAACGATCTTGAAAGACAGCAAATAAAAACTTTTGTTTCTCCAAGCAGAGGTATCCATCCTACAAAGAGCCATTGGCGGTTCAGCCTAAAACACACCTTACTTATTCTCTTCTGGCTGCACTGTTACTTCCGGTCAGAGCATGGCAAACACGCCGATATGCTGTAAGGGATGTTTGCATCAACATAAAAACGCAGTGCATCATTATAATAAACAAGACATATCTAAATTCTGCCTTCTGTGCAGGAGCTGAACGCGCCTTCCAGTCGCGTGCAGTATTTAGCTTCACTCATACAGAAACCTTCCATCTGCACAAGGTTTTCTGTTCATTTATCAGCTGCAGCGGGTGGGTTTGGTTGCCACTCAGGTCGGGCTTTTTAAGTAGTTCCTGAACCGCTGCCTCGGGAGCTGATGTATTGTTTACGGTACAGACACATGGCTTCCTTTGGCTGCAGTGGCTCATGCCCTGGCCTGACTAGGACTTTGTGGAGGATTTCATGCGGGCGGACGGTGTCAGCAGCAGTCTGAACTTGCACTCCTTTCAGCTTTTCTTAGGATTTTCTTTCACATAAAATACTTAGGAACGTTTCAGTGACTCTTGAGATGACTGTTTCTGATGAACAAAAAGCCACACAATATTACCACCCGAGAAATAGACATGCGTGCGAGTTTGGCTACAGTTACACTGCGTGATTTGAGAGGGAAAGACAATATTTTATGTAGAGAAAAACAACATAGCTACATTTGATAACGAAGCATAAGCACCGCATCTTATTTCTGGCCCATACCTTGCAACCTTAAAATTGGAACTACGGATTGCAGAATGCAACCTGCTTTAGGAATGAAAACCACAGCGCTGGCTGATGGTGTTACGCATACAAAACGACAACTGCCATGCGCACATTAACACCTGAGACCTTCCTACGAAACACTAACTGAGTTAAATATGTGCTTGTGAGGCCTTCCAGCGCAGTACAACTTCCTGAAGCCCCTGGGGTGGTCCTTACTGCCCAGGCTCCCTCTCCTCTTGAACGGAAAATAAAGGCCGCCAAATCGATAGGCAATTTGCCAGCTGGGATCTGGCACAGAAGGGACGAAGGGCAGGAACCACATTACTAGAAGCAGGAGGGCGGCCACTGCCGCATCCACACGGAACTGGGCTGCGTTCATGTGCCAACTGTTTAATGGGGCGACACCAATGCTCGAGGAAATCAAAACACAGGGCCTGCACGTGCCCCAGGGGCACACACTTCCATCGTGTAAGAGACCGTCCTTGTAACAGGCTTCAAAAGAAACAACTTCTGGATGTTTTTCCTATTCCATACATCACTTCTCTGCACACTGATAGACCAAACCACTTCTTTTAACACAACTGTGCAAGGCAATCGTATTAGACACCGAATGCTAGGAATCAGTGCCACACTGTACACAACCTTTCAATTCTGTGCACTAACAAAAACAAGAGAAAAAATGATGTAACTGCATGTGCCCGCTTAGTTCCGCTTATTTCGGTAATGTGTGCACTTATGTAATCGTGTACATCCCTTTGTACAGTCACTGCTCCTTGTGCAGAGGAGCTCGCCCAGTCCCGCCAGAGAAGGGCAGACAGATGAATCCCTCTGTACACAGGAAGCCCTGTGTGTTCTCTTCTGCGTGGCCAACGTTCTGGATCCCTTATAGAAAACCCCTTGCTCATGTGCACCCCTTTGTAGATAGGCAACTCTTGGCATTGGCATTCCCATTCTACAGAAGCGCCCATCTTCGTCCCCTTGGTACCTAGGCGCCACTCTGCGCCCTGTTCCACGGCAGCACCGCTCTGTATCTGCTTGTAGAGTGCGTCCCCTTGCACAAAAGCATGTCTACCTCCGTCTCCAGGAGCGCCCCTCGTACTTCCATATATACGGCAGAACACCTTATCATGAAGTCACAGACTACCCGACAGAGGCATCACAAAAAGTTAACAGCCATAGTAGAAAATGCATGCACGAACACTGGGCACCTTATATTGATGCCAATTCTAGGAGCTGCATGTTCAACATCAAGGAAATCATGACCAGTCAGGAAGATTGTGGAGACTGGAGATGTTGAGAACAATCAACTTTGCGTGGGGTGCAGGTTCCTTGTGATCTGACTCTCTAGGGGGGGGGGCTGGAAGTGGATGAGCTGGGTCGGGGTGGATGGATGTCAACGGAGTATCCTCCGATCCTCTGTGATACATCGGTCCCTTGGGGGCAGGCTGTGTTCATCAAACAATAAAAAGATGCGGGGGAGGGGGCGTGGTACATCATGGTACTCTCCCACATCGCACCAGTGGTCAAGCACGAGAGAAGGGTAAGCGTCAGGGCACCTGGGCACTGACGCCGGCCCAGGAGCTGTGGTTACGGGTGGCATCTCAGGCGCAGATCCCCTTCCCTTCTGACAGCTCAATGGTCCAGCTGTTCGCTGCGTGAAATCGAGCACTGTGGAACTACTTGTGAAATCATGTGTACGCTGCCTCTACGAGAATGGCCCTGTCACAGCTGCTCTGCGTGCCATGGAATCTGCAACGATGTGCATGTGTGGTGGAAGATTGAAAGATGCAACGTGGACGCTCCTAAGCGATGGGATGCTGCTGTTCCCACCACCGATGCTACTGTCCTCTGACAGCTTCTGTAGCGCCGTGTACTGCGCTGCTGCTGCTGCTCGTGCACCTGGAAGGTTGTCTGTAAATGATGCTTTTAGTACACCTTGCTTACTACATATTTTAATGCATCTATATCAGGGATGCCATGCATGGTCGTGTCTGTGTGCATCTGTGGTTGGATGCTGGTTGCTCATCTGGCATAGCCAGTGTGCGTACATCTGGAATGCTGTTGTGCCTGTGTGCACCTGGAACATGTAGTGTTTGTGCATCTGGGTTGCTGAGCAGTGTGGTCTTTGGGCATTTACAATAATGTGCCCAACAATGCATTGCATGGTGCATGCATATCCCAACACAGCGCCATAGCCCCCTGCACCCCTCCCCCGCTGTACTGTCACCAAATCAGCAGTTCGCCCCAGTGTGCCCCCACACAGCTGCCCCCTGCACAGTTGTCCGCACGCACTAGAGAGGGAATGCAACTACTCACCAACGCCGTATTTCTCCAGTTCGCTGGGGACCCACATCTCTGCAGGAGACGGGCAGCGGTGCTTTCTGCACCCCCTGGGGCTCCCGTCCTCCTGTCCTCTCCGGGCTCCAGGTCTCGTCCTGGGCTGCTCTGCTTGTCCTTCCCGTGTGCCTGCCCCCCAGATGTACCCGCCACCCGTTTTATGCCTGCTCTCCCGGGCTCTGCGTGCCCGGTGCCGCTGTGTTGTGAACCCTCACAGGGCTCTGGGTCTGGTTGTCAGGCGCGCTCCGATAGCCTCGACCGACTCATTGTTCTGATTGCTGGCTGTTAAGCCTAGCTCTGCCAGCTACTGCTAGCGAAAGAAGCACAACCCGCCATCGAAAAGGGACCGAAGCAAGCCCGACCCACTCAACGAAAAGGTAGTATGAATCGCATACGGACGTTTCATGGGAACATCAGAATCATCATCCATTCCAAAGCCTATGATAGAATTTTTTTAAATCCAACTGTCAAGCGCTCTCTTCACGCAACACTTTATACTTGCCATATCACACCCAGATAATTGTTCTTGCTGTGATTTTTCAAGTGGCTGACGAGGAAGCAGTTGCAAAGAATGTAAACAAACGAAAACCTTTGATTGTTAGAAGCAATATTGAATTGTATTGTAATTGCATTTATATAGCGCTTACTACCCCTGACGAGGCGTAGGGGTAGCACGCTACTCCAGGACCCATAGAGGATTAGTGTTGAATTAGTATAGTGAAACATACTAGTACATTTTAAGTGGTTGATAGGTTAGTCGAGGGCTTTAAGTGGGATGAAAAAACTGGGGGGTCTCCCAAAGGGGCGTGGCCAGTGTAATTAGGGGCGTGGTGTTATATTCTTAACATCAAGTCATCTTGATGTCTTGTGCCTTGTACATCATTCTAGTTCCATCAGAATGTTGCTCTATGATTCTAAGCTGCCAGGCAGTCAGTTATCTCTGACTCTGTAAGCCTGGGAGCTGTGTTGCTGTGCTGCTCTTATTATACATTAAATTATTTTAATACAATCTATACAATTTGGATTCTTTTAATGGCGACGAGGTGAGGAAGAAGACTCTCAACACCCAGGCATCAGCACAGAAGAGAACATTTTCCTGAACCCAACATAAAAAAAAACAAGCATTTACAATGCAACGGTTTCGCCTTTGCAAAAGTTAGAGCTATTGGCATTGTAAATGACAACATTTTTATTTATGTGTTGGTTTTGAAAACAGATAAATAAATGGCATTGTCATTTACATTGCCAACAGCTTAATCTCTCGCAAATGTAAGACCTATTGTACCCTACTGGACGAGCTCATCAGACAGCAATTACTACCACACACACACACCCAGAGCCAGCCACACACACACACCCAGAGCCACACACACACACACACACCCAGAGCCACACACACACCCACACACCCAGAGCCACACACACACCCACACACCCAGAGCCACACACACACCCACACACCCAGAGCCAAACCCACCCACACACCCAGAGCCACACACACACACCCACACACCCAGAGACACACACACACACCCACACACCCAGAGCCACACACACACCCACACACCCAGAGCCACACACACACCCACACACCCAGAGCCACACACACACCCACACACCCAGAGCCACACACACACACCCACAGCCACACACACACCCACACACCCACAGCCACACACCCAGAGCCACACACACCCACACACCCACAGCCACACACACCCACAGCCACACACAGCCACACACACCACCCACAGCCACACACACACCCAGAGCCACACACACACCCACCCAGAGCCACACACACACACACACACACACACCCAGAGCCACACACACACACACACACACACACCCAGAGCCACACACACACACACACACCCAGAGCCACACACACACACACCTTGGAGAGCAAGCACAGCGAGGGGGCAGGGAAGCAAGCACAGCGAGGGGGCAGGGAAGCAAGCACAGCGAGGGGGCAGGGAAGCAAGCACAGCGAGGGGGCAGGGAAGCAAGCACAGCGAGGGGGCAGGGAAGCAAGCGCAGCGAGGGGGCAGGGAAGCAAGCGCAGCGAGGGGGCGGGAAGCAAGCGCAGCGAGGGGGCAGGGAAGCAAGCGCAGCGAGGGGGCAAAGAAGCAAGCGCAGCGAGGGGGCAGGGAAGCAAGCGCAGCGAGGGGGCAGGGAAGCAAGCGCATGAAGTGGGTGCGTAGAATTACACCATCCGGACTCCTCTTACTGGAGAAATGTCTGCTTCTGTGGGGGCCTACAGAGTGCCGCTCTTTTGGAGAATAGAGTTGGAACCTGGCTCGGAGGAGGGAATGTCTCTAACAGTACTTGCAGATGGGAACATTTTGGGAAAGCTCTGGGAGAAGGGAGCGTGTGTGCAGATACCTCACTGCCTTCTCGGTCACTGGGGACACTGTCACTAAATAATGAGAGAGTCTCTGCATTGTAGTTTTCCAACTAAATTCTGTGCTGGACTGTCAAAGACATAGACTAAAAATACCCTATTCAGCAAACTGGGGAGAGGGGTTGGCCTAACGGCTAAGGCGCTCGACCTCGGACCTCGGACCTGGGGATCTGGGTTCGAGTCTCGGTAACTATGCCAAAAAACCCCTGTGATTCTGGGCAAATCACTTAATCTCCCCGTGCCTAAAATGAATGTGTGTCCTCATGTAACGTAACTGGTGCTATGTAAAGCGCTCTGATAACTGATTCGGTTCGGTTCTAGTTCGCGCTATATAAAATTCTGCAAAAAAAAAAAAAAAAAGGTGAATATGGATACATCCTTCATCAACGCCAAGGCTTTACTTGGGCGGGGGGTTCTTACAGATTTGATAGGTGGAGATGATGTTTGGAGTCTTATGGGAAGGGGACCCTTATGGGACTGATCACTAGCCAATAGTGGTCAATCGACCATTTCTAGGCAGTCAAATCTATTGGCGACTGATGGTCCTCTCCAGTTTATAGAGGGGGCTGTGTCTCTAACATCATAACCTGACCAATTAACCCAGTCTCTTCGCCTATCCCGGCTACCTACGTGGGTCCAGTTCCAGGATAAGCTGTCATTATAGCGTGGTTTTGGAGGGTAAAAATAAGCGAGTCTTTTTGTGTCGACCCCGTCATTATCGACTTGCATACCCCAGGAGCAAATTTGCTCAGCTGTGAAAGGGTCGTCAAAATTAACTATGACGCAGTCGCCGGAAATTCTTTCAGGCTCATTGCCTATCCACGGGACCCTACGGACCGTAGAAACCCTGGTTGTAGAGTACGGTGGTAGAGGTCTATTCGTGGATAACCAGTGCAGCACCTTGTTTTTTAAAGACCATTCTGGTTCCTCCGCGGTGGCACTCAGCTCGGGAACCCCGGTCATATTTACCACAAAGGGACTTGATTCTGGTGACAAATGTACTGGATACCCACCCCTCCCCCTTTGTCTGTTAGTAATTTTACCTCCTGAAGGCTTAGTTTGATTGTGTTTCAAAATGGTGTTGGGGACTGGAGATTTGGGAACCTCTGGAATATTTGTTGTCACTAATGGTTTTAATATCACTGGGGTTTTTTTGTCATTGGGATTTTCTTAGCCCCTACTGGTGGTGGTTTTGATTTAGCAGTTGTTACATCAGCGGGGGTTTTTGGGGCTTTTGTGGCTTGTACCCCAACCTTGGAGGTTTTAGTACACGCTAATAGACCCCCTATTTGAGCCGTTCCCTCCCCCTTGTGGGCAATTGAGGTTTTGGTCAGGGTGGCTATCTGCTTTTCAAGCTTAATAAGGGACTGTTCGATGGGTTGCAAGTACGTTTTAACTAAATCGCCTAATCTGACTAAGAGTTGGTTGTTTATTGCACACACTTTGCACCCTCCGTCCGTGGTGCAGTTTGGACTAAGATTTGCAGTGTTCGAGGAGAGGTTAATAGTTTCAGTGGGTATAGTGTTTAGCTCTCTTAAAGTTGGACTAGCTTGACCTACTGAGTGAATTATAGGTTGCTTTTTATGCTTTGGGTGTATCTTAGGGTGTTTTACTTTATACGATTTCTTTTTGGTTTTTTGCTTGGGAATAGCACCCTCCCTCAAACCCCTACTAGGAGCTAAACTAGGGTCCTCCCGGGTCGGACTTGCAAATAGAGCGGGGGTGTTTTCTAGCAGCAAAGATGATTCAGTGTCCGTTAACTCGAGTGAGGCAGACAGATCGACCATTCTTGGCATTGTGTGTGCTTCTGCGTGAAATTCAGCTTGCCCTTCCAACAAGGGCCGACTTCCTGATGCTGTGTGGGAGTGTTAGCTACAGCTATAGAACCTAACGAGGAGCGCTTGGCATGGGCCAAATCCATCGATATCCTGCGTTCGAGTAGGATTATGCCCTGGTCAATGGCCTCGTTCGCCCTAGTTATATAAAGGTCAATTGGGCCGGTTTTAAGTGCGTTCCCCTGTGCTGTTTTACTCCTGCTACCTCTAGTAGACATAGTTGGTGGTCGGAGGTATCAGTGTTATAGCAATAGGGGAGAAGCAGAGGATAATTTCCAACCAACAACGTTCAGAGTAAGTAATGTCAAGCAAACAAATGTAAAGGGGGTGGCCCAGTCCAGTCTTTCCCGGTCTTTAACGGGCTTAAACGGGCCCGCCCTTGGCCCGGGTTTCGCCCGGCGCTCCCGCGCGCTCTCGCGCAGCGAGCAACTGGCGCGGTTATATTGGGATTGACAGGCGACCAGGGGGCAGGGCTAACAGGGGGCGCAGACCAGCTGACAGAGGTCAGGCAGGGACTCCTGGGAGAGCGAGTCCCTGCAGCGCTACACTCCTGTGCTGGTGATGAAGCCTCTCCGCCCAAGCACACTCCAGAACCCAGGGCAGAATCTCCAGACGGTGTTTCAAACCGCGCAGCGGCACCCGCGAAGCGGGTGCGGCCAGTTGTAGCGGCGAAGCACAGGTAGATAACAACGTCCCACGAAGGTCTCCTTGGCAATTTACAAAGACTCCCGCTTACACCAGGGAAGGAAGACGGTTTTGTAGATATGTGCCGTCCAGGGGGCGGGGCTAACAGGGGGCGCAGACCAGCTGACAGAGGTCAGGCAGGGACTCCTGGGAGAGCGAGTCCCTGCAGCGCTACACTCCTGTGCTGGTGATGAAGCCTCTCCGCCCAAGCACACTCCAGAACCCAGGGCAGAATCTCCAGACGGTGTTTCAAACCGCGCAGCGGCACCCGCGAAGCGGGTGCGGCCAGTCGTAGTGGCGAAGCACAGGTAGATAACAACGTCCCACGAAGGTCTCCTTGACAATTTACAAAGACTCCATATGCAAATGTGGGCCACTTTTTTTAGTGTGACCGGGCCGATTTTTAATCTCAATCCAACCCTGACAATGCACAATGCCCACAGGGGTACCTTCGGCCAACCCCAGGGGTGACTCACTTGTAATAAAAGGAAAGGTTATGGGCTTGCAAGTGGGTGCACTTTCCAGGCCGGCATGGCAGTAGAGACTGTGAGCAGGCAGTGGCAAGTCTGAGAATTTTTTGAAAGGCTACTTGTGTGGGTGACACAATCAGTGCTGCAGGCCCACTAGCAGCATTTGATTAACAGGCCCTGGCGCACTTTACTAGGGAATTACCAGTAAATCAAATAAGGCAATCATGAAAACACCAATCTATTATATAAATTACATGGAGAGCATATGCACTTTAGCACTGATTAGCAGTGGTAAAGTGCCTAGAGTCCTAAAACCAACAAACATATGGCCAAACAGAGGAGGCCAAATAGCAAAAAGTCTGGGTAACCCCTTTGTAAAAGCCAAGCCTAACATCCGCAATAAGAACTACAGTAAAACAGGAGAGTGGAAACAATATCAAAACAGTATTTAAAACCCAGTGCCTTAAACTGGTCGTTAATTGAAAAAACATATTATTATTTTTTTAATGATCATCAACATCTTCTATAATATTCTTTAAAAAAAAAAGGCGGCAAACCAGTCGGACGTCCACCTGCAGTTATTTGCATGTTTGGAATGTCGGAGTGAATGGGCGGTAGTGGGGCGCGCGGGCGGGACGCGGAAACCTTTGTGTCTGTTGCCAGGAGACGCTCACAGGCAGTGAGGGAAGCAGAGAGCAGGCACGTCTCACCGGCGCTGCGAATGACAACACTTGAGGAAACTCCGCTCACGTCGAATGTGTTGCTAAATTTCAGCTGAGTTCATACACTTTGGGTTTGTCCCGCGAAAACCGGACTCTCCTCCAAAATATATAAAAGTATTCGGTCTGAAGGTGAGCAACAGTGCGTCTGAACAAAAGCTACGCCTGCTTTCCCATCACAAGCTTGAAGGTGTTTGCTTTCTGTTGGCATCTGAACATGAAGCTATTGGGAGTGGTGTCAACGGGCGCGTAGTAATCTAAAGGGCTTTAAGTGGGTTGAAAAAACTGTGTGTGTGTGTGTGGGGGGGGCGGGTGGGGTCTCTCAAAGGTGTGTAACCGATGTAATTAAGGGCGTACCTTTAAACACATCTGTGCTTAGCTCAGTGTGCCGCCCGACTGGTATTTTGCTCCTTCTATCATTGAATCCAGATATATAATACAACAAGCAACATTACACTTACAACAAGCCAGAACGATTGGCTTTGTCGGTGCTTGTTAGTTACATAAGATGAATAAGCAACAACTATGGTTTCGTTGTATTTAATATTTAAAATTCTTCAGTTCTGAAATGGTGAGAGCTTAAATAAAGTACTATAACGATCTCTTTAAAGTTACATCAAAGGCGGTGAAGGGTGGCACTGCTGTAGAGTTACGTTTTTTTATTTTTTTATTTCTGAGAGTGAGGGCAAAACTGGAGAGACCTATAGGGACCCATCACGGCACTTGCTATTTATAACGGCCGGCGCTGAGTACCGGCAAGACCCGGCCCACTTAAAGCCCTCGTTATCTATCAATGGTCTATGGGTGGCATAGTGGCCCAGAGACCCGCTGGCCCAACTGAGCTCTAGTTATTGCTGTGTTTTACTAACTAACAGTTTGGGCAGGTAAGCTTTTCCTTTCTTGCACTATTGCCAGTGAACACTTGCGACACCACGTGAAAGTGTAAAAAGTGCTTTGTAAAATGAAATAAACCTCTAGCTTGAATTTCACCATCTGTCATACAACGTGTTTTACTTTTCCTTGCAGTCATATAAGCGATCCATCTCCAAAGCTAAATAAAACCATGCTGTTGCGGAGGTGAAACAAACCATCGAGGAGAGGGGGGTGTCCAACAAGTGCACCGAAAGAGCAAGCGGATTATTGGGAAAGTGAAAACAGCATGAGCACGCCCCACCTTTCCCTCCAATCCGAAAGTGGAGCCAGTCTAAACAAGCACCTACGAGGACACAGGGGGCGGGAGAGGACACGGACGGCGGGAGGGGGCGGGAGTGGACACGGACGGCGGGAGGGGGCGGGAGTGGACACGGACGGCGGGAGGGGGCGGGAGGGGGCGGGAGAGGGGGCGGGAGGGGGCGGGAGGGGGCGGGAGACGTGAAAGTGTAAAAAGTGCTTTGTAAAATGAAATAAACCTCTAGCTTGAATGTCACCATCTGTCATACAACGTGTTTTACTTTTCCTTGCAGTCATATAAGCGATCCATCTCCAAAGCTAAATAAAACCATGCTGTTGCGGAGGTGAAACAAACCATCGAGGAGAGGGGGGTGTCCAACAAGTGCACCGAAAGAGCAAGCGGATTATTGGGAAAGTGAAAACAGCATGAGCACGCCCCACCTTTCCCTCCAATCCGAAAGTGGAGCCAGTCTAAACAAGCACCTACGAGGACACAGGGGGCGGGAGTGGACACGGACGGCGGGAGGGGGCGGGAGTGGACACGGACGGCGGGAGGGGGCGGGAGTGGACACGGACGGCGGGAGGGGGCGGGAGAGGACACGGACGGCGGGAAACAGCAACAATTTACTGTGAATGTATTGAAGAGGGTGTGACACTGACTGCAGCCCTCATTTACTGAAGTTAGTCTTCTGGCCAGCGCCATCTGAGAGGACACGGACGGCGGGAGGGGGCGGGAGGGGGCGGTAGAGGACGCGGGAGGGGGCGGGAGGGGGCGGGAGAGGACACGGACGGCGGGAGGGGGCGGGAGAGGACACGGACGGCGGGAGGGGGCGGGAGAGGACACGGACGGCGGGAAACGTGCACAGGACAGCGAGGGGGGGGCGGAAAGGCACACGGAGGGGGCGGGAATGGACAGACTTTCAGTGAAAGGGGAGGGAACGGGAAAAAACGTAACTCCGCCCTGGGAAAAAATCTCGGGAACGCCCCCGAATCTGGTCCGGCCTTGACGGACAGATCTCTGTTCCAATGGCTAGCCTCCATTTATGGAGCTAGCCAATGGGACAGGGGGGCGTATTCCAGAGTCCTTACTGAAATCAAGAGATTTCTCTGGAGGCGGAGCTAAGAGCTCCGCCCTCCAGCGAAACCTAAAAAGGATTTTTTTTTTAGTTTAATTTTTTATCAAAAGAGAAGACTCTTTCAAAAGGAAATCAACATTTTATAAGATACAACAACTAAAGGAGGAAAAGCGGAAGTGAATTTTAAAAACCGGTTGTTTACTTCTTCAGAAAGAAAAAAAGAAAAGAGCGATTTCTACCGCAATGCCTTGGGAAAGAAAGGTATACAATGAAATCGTCATGAAGAGCGTCTCATCAGACTTTAAAAAAAAAAAAGGTAAAGTGACTGTTGAACATGCATCAATCTTAATGTGTTTATGTTTTCTATTTCTATCAAACGCGTCACGCTCTGTCATCTCCGAATGTTCGGAGACTACATAGCTGACGTCATAGCTGTCATCTGTCAGATGCCGGGTTAGCGCTGACAGAGACTGCGTCCCTTTCCCTGGTTTCCTGTGGGCCCTGTAATTGAGCTAATAAACTTAGACTTCTATACCAGATAAGTCTACCTCTTTATTAAGCCCCCACAACAATTGGCGACGAGGACGGGGATCTGAACCCGGGCCCACGGGTAATGGTCAACTCGAGTGAAGAGTTGCGGTGCTGAGTAAAGAGTTACCGCGGTGTTTCCAGGAACGTAAATGAAGGGATGTGGAATCGGAAATATAAAATCCGAAGGAATTGAAGTAAGTGCAGCTGAACTGTGAATTGTGAGGCTAAAGCTGCAGGCGTAAATGCGCTGAGGAGTTTGGCCAGTGAACTTCGAAGTGTGAGGATAAAGCTGCAAGCAAGTGCGCTGAGGAGTGATCGGCAGTCTAAAGGCTGCCAGCGTAAGCGCGCAGAACTATCCTGTCAGCAGTATAAGGCCGACGGCATTGAAGGGTAGAGGAATCCAGTCAGCTGTATTGAGGCTGCCGGCTGAGGTGCACTCTGAAATCCTGTCAGCTGCGCCGCGTGAAGCATGCCGGGAGTTGAAGGGCAGGCATCCGCGTAACCATTGGATACGGGCCGAAGACGTCAGTGAGCGTCAAAAACGTGCGGCCATTTTGAAAAAAAAAGATAACACCTCAAAATAAACACGGAGTGTATTCCTATGCATTGAGCGTGTATGGTGGCAATAAGCGGTGATTTGAACATTAAGATCTATTACGCTTTACTGAATCTTTAAGTGGATGAAAGCTGAAGCATTGTACAATGCAAATCATAAAAAGTAACCATAGTATTTAATGAGCTGAAGTAAGTGTATTTCACAATAAGTGTAACAGCATATGAGGCAGCGAAGGAAAACTGTCAATAAAGGATACAAGGATCTAAAAGTAGTAATACAAGGAAAAGATTTGAAGGGCAAAATGGCACAAAGCAATAACATCTGTGTGCCACCTCTCTTCCTGGATGAGCCTGGTAAACCAGCAATGAGATGGAAGAAATGGATTAGGGCATTTGAGAATTACATTGTATCCATTGATGGAAAAGGATATGATGCTGAAAGGAAGTGTTCATTATTATTTGGCCTTCTGGGAAAAGCAGGGCAGGAAGTGTTTGATAGCTTACCGGAGTACGAAAATCCCCCTGGAGTCTTTATACCTTTAAATGAGTACCAGGAAGCGATAAAAAGACTCGAAGTACAGTTCGATGAAGAGAGTAATATAATGGTGGGAAGACACAAATTTGCGCTGAGGAAGCAGCAGGAGGGGGAAACAATTGATGAGTATATTGCATGTCTGCGCGTCCTAGCAAAAGAATGTGAATTTGAGGACATGACAGATACCTATATCAGAGACCAGATTGTATTTTACTGCTACTCGAAAAAGGTGCAGGAAAGGTTGCTAGCGTGTAAGAAGCCGACACTGCAAGAAGTTGTAGATATCGCGAAAGGTATCGAAAGGTCAATGGTATCTACAAGAGAGTTGTCAAATGCATGTGGTAACGCAAATGTATTTTATCTACAGGATAAAAGAAAGGGTGAAAGCAAAAGTTATGAGAAGAATTGGAGTGAGAAAAAGGTAGGAGGGAAACAATTGAGTTGTTATAGATGCGGTTCAAAGGAACATTTAGCAGATTGCAAAACGTGTCCAGCGATAGGCAAAAAGTGTGTAAAATGTAAAAAGTTTGGTCATTATTCCACCTTATGTAAAACAAGAAAAGTATATGGCAATGTAAATGTAAACACTGTCGTAGATTATGATGAGGAAATGTGCGCAAATATAATTCTATATGTGGAAATGATTGATGGAAAAATAAAAGGGCCTATTGGTGATGCAAAAATTGGTGATGTTGAGCTGCAATTCACTGCAGACTCAGGATCACCAATCACAACTATTTCTGATAAGTTATTTGAGGAGAAGTGGCACAATGTAAATTTGACGGAGTCAGATGTGAACCCAAAAGCCTTTGGTGAGAAAGAAATAAACATGTTAGGGTATTTTTGGGATGTTGTCACATTCAGAGGAAGGAAGATAAGCACCAAGGTATATGTAGCAGAGAAAGGGAGGATTTTAATCGGGTGGAAAGATCTGGCAAAATTAGGTGTTTTATTAAAACCAGGTGCAAAAGATCCTATAATTTTGAGTGAAGACTGGGTGAATAGTGTATGTCTGGCTGATAATCAGGATACAATTAAAAGCACTATTGAGAAATACCAGGATGTCTTTGTAAACGAGATAGGGTGCGTCAAAGGCTTCACGCATGAAATAAAGCTGAAAAATGGAGCAATTCCTAGTAAACATAAAGTGAGAACCATTCCACTATCAGTAAGAAAGGAGTTGAAAGGGGTCCTAGACAAATTGAGCAATGAGGGAGTGATAGAAGAAGCTGATGAGTCGGAGTGGGTATCAGCTATTGTAGTTTCTAAAAAGAAAAAAACTGGGGAAATAAGGCTGTGTGTGGACCTTAGGAGTCTAAACAAGAACATCATAGTGAACTGCCACCCACTTCCCAAGATCCAAGACATTTTACAATCGGTTTCTGGTTCAAAATTCTTCACGCTGATTGACCTAAAGGCTGCATATCACCAGGTATGTCTAACTGAAAGCTCAAAGAAATTGACAACATTTATCACGCCATTTGGGGCGTATAGATATGTCCGCTTGCCATTTGGGTTGGCCTCCTCATCAGGTGTCTTTCAAAAGTTGATGGACATCTTATTTAAAGGAATGAAGGGTGTCGAGGCATTCCAAGACGACATCTTAATACATTCAGGAACAGTACAAGAACATCTGATAATTCTGGAAAGGGTATTAAGCACTTTGAAGGAAAAAGGAATGACAGTCTCAAGGGACAAGTGTGAATTTATGACAAACAAGATAGAATACTTAGGTCATGTAGTGTCTTCTGAAGGTATCACCCCAAAAGATGATCTTGTGAAATCAATAAAGGATGCACCGAACCCAGATGACAAGGAATGTTTAAAATCTTTTTTGGGACTCAGTGAATATTACGCAAAATTCATTCAAGGGTATGCTGAGAAAGTAGAACCGTTGAGGAAGCTACTAAGAAAGAATGTAGCATTTAATTGGTCTACTGAACAGGAGCAAGCATTCAAAACAGTGAAAGAGGAAATTGCAAGCGCATCTGCTCTGAAACCTTATGACCCGGAACTTGAAAATGTAATAACTGTCGACGCAAGTGCCAAGGGGATTGGAGCAGTTTTCCGTCAGCTCCAAGGTGGCAATGAAAATACAATCGCGTTCATATCAAGAAGTTTGAATGACACTGAAAGAAATTACAGTACCATTGAGCGCGAAACATTGGCATGTGTCTGGGCCGTGCAAAAATTGAAAGACTATTTGTGGGGTAAAAGATTCACTTTGGTCACAGATCATAAACCTTTAGTTTATATGATGGATGGTGAGGGACGTGGAAATGGGCAGGCAAGTTCTAGATTAATAAGGTTGCTTTCAAAACTCCAGGAGTACAACTTTGGAATAAAGCATATAAAAGGTGGAAAGAACTGTAGAGCAGACTGCCTATCCCGTCTGCCAGTTAGTAGTCAATTTGAAGAATCGTTTGATGATACTGAATGTGTGGTGGCATGGATAGACGCTACTGCCATGAGCGAAGGTTCCATAACAGAAAAAGAATGGTCTGAAAACATGGAAAAAGATTATATTCTGGCAAAGGTAATGAACCATGTGAAATCCAAATGGCCCCCCATCAGAAATGTGCAGAATGAATTGAGAAATTACTTGCAGGTAAATGATGAATTGACCATTGAGTGTGGTTTCCTGAAGAGAGGAGAATTGTTTGTACCACCTGCAGGGTTGAGACAGAAAATAATCGCGTTGGCACACAAAGGTCATCCGGGAAGCACTGCCACACGTAACGTTCTAAGGATGCACTATTGGTGGCCAGGTGTGGATAAAGAAATTAGAGACTTCATAGACAGGTGTGAACAGTGTCTGAGGTCCGACAAGCACTGGAGAGTCACTAAAATGAGTTGCAGTTTGTGGAGATACCAAATGGCCCATGGACCAAAGTAGCCATCGATTTTGCTGGACCTTTTAACACCTTGCAAAATGAGTGTAGAAACATAATTGTATTGACAGACTATTACTCTAAATGGGTATACTACAAATTTGTGAGTACAGTAACAACTGAAGTGGTGATAAAGTTTATGGAAAAAATCTTTGCAATCGAAGGACAACCAAAGATCCTAGTCTCAGACAATGGAGCACAACTGATATCTCATAAAATGACAACGTTCTTATGAAAAGCGGGCATCAAACAGGAAAAGACGCCATTATATAGCCCTAAAAGTAATGGTCAGGTGGAGAGAGTAAACAAATTCGTTAAGGAAGGCATCCAATCTGCCATTGCTTCAAAGAAGAATGTGAAGGAGTTCATTCGCGAAAAGATAAAGGCATACAATAACACACCCAATGAGACAACGAAACATACGCCCTTTTACCTTATGAGAGGCAGGAAATGTAACTCTATACTCACGCCTAAATTCAGCAAATGGTACAGCGAAGGAATAATCCCAGATGTAATAAATGACAATGAAATCAGAGTGAAGGAGCGAATAGTGAATAAACAGGAAAAGACCAAAAGATATTCAGACATGGTGAATAAAGTCAAAAGTAAAAATGTGAAACCCGGAGATTGGGTTTTAATAAAGAAGCCAACCTTAGTAGCTAAAGGGGAGTCGAAATTCAGCATCCCAGTCAAAGTGAGTGAAACCACTGGTGGTGCTGTTCTCGTTGATGGGAAAGGATGGTGGAGCAAAGATAACATAGTTGCTTTAAAAAAAGGGCAAGAGAAGATCATATTGAGAAACATGGACGAGGTTGAAGAAGGTGTAGATGAGAGTGTGCTTGAGTGGGACAACATTTCTAGGAGTCAAAACTATTCTAGCTCAGATGGTGGCATCAACATTTCCATGAACAATGGAGAGAGTGCAAGGAATTCTAGGGTAGTGTCTGGTACCAAGACAACCGACAGAGACAGATCGGCGGGGGAACTAACCGATGAGCATAATAGACTCTTTGTTGATCCAATGATAAATGTTGAGAGCCCGAGCACCTCTGGGGTTCAATCTAGATCAGGAAGAGCTGTCAAGATGCCTAAACGATTTGAAGACTATGTTATGGAGAGAAAATGTTATGATGCTAGAATAGCGTTCTTTTGTTTATTTTGGAAAAAAAGGAGATGTTGAACATGCATCAATCTTAATGTGTTTATGTTTTCTATTTCTATCAAACGCGTCACGCTCTGTCATCTCCGAATGTTCGGAGACTACATAGCTGATGTCATAGCTGTCATCTGTCAGATGCCGGGTTAGCGCTGACAGAGACTGCGTCCCTTTCCCTGGTTTCCTGTGGGCCCTGTAATTGAGCTAATAAACTTAGACTTCTATACCAGATAAGTCTACCTCTTTATTAAGCCCCCACAACAGTGACTTTAATATTTATACTTGATCATCGACACTTCAACACGTTCAAAGGTAAACTTGAACGTTTAACTTACCGGCACAGCGCGTTGACATTTTAAAGGTCAACAAGCGAAGGAGTTTTCGGGACCGAACCTTCGTCCCGGCTGGATTCTCTGTTGCCGAGAGTGTCGCAAGGCATGCTGGTAGACGCAATGCATGCAGGGATGCACGTCATCGCGTGAGGACGTGGCGGCCATTTTGGTTGTCTTAGTAACAGCTTAGCAACAAAAAACGCTAGCTGTAAGCAACACGATAATTTTGTTGTTGTTCAACTGTTCAATTGAAAACGGAGGAATTATTCACACGGATCTTTCAATGAATGAAGACCAAGTGATGTGAAGTAAGTGTGTTCCCTCACATTGTGATAAAATTTCACGGAATTCGAGACTGTTAAAAAAAAAAAGAAGGGATAAGTGTTTACAAAACTATAGAGATTGCTATAATTGTAAAAGAACACAGGGTGTCATTCTTTATTTGATTTATTATTCATCTTCGTACAAATAACTCTGAATTTCATTAACAGTGAGATTTTGTTTGAAAAAAAGATATGACAATGCAATTTGATCCTCCAGCAAAATTTTTACAAACGAAGGGTGATCCACCATTACCCTGGGCAAGATGGAAAGAGGAGTTTAGAAATTACATGAAGGCAATAGATGGAGAAAGGATGGGGGCAGAAAGAAAGAAAAAGCATTTTATTACATTGTCTTGGTTCGGAGGGACAAATGGTGTTTAGGACTTTGCCTATAATATCTGTTACAGAAAATGCAGAAGCAACAAATACTTACATTGACGCGCTATTAAGAATGGAGAAAAGGTTTAAACCTACTAGTAATATTGCGTTAAATAGGTTCAGATTTTATACCAGGAAGCAACAAGAGTCTGAATCTTTTGATGAATTTTTGACTGCCCTACGTTCACTTAGTTTGCATTGTAATTTTGGGACAATATCTGATGAAATGATAAGAGATCAAATTATAGTACATGTTAAATGTAAAAAAACACAAGAACAACTATGGGTTATGGGTGATCCCAAACTTTCAGAGGCTATTTCAACGGCAAAAGCTTTCGAACAAACAGGAAAATGGATGCACACAGTCAAGGATATGAGTGAAAAAAAAATAATATTACGGAAGAAATTTGTATCGTAAAACGGAAAGATGAACAAAAAAGTGAGACACATAGTTCAAGGCCATTTATGCCTCAAAATACGTATGGCACTGGCTTCAGGAGGTTTGATAGGAACGAGAGAGGTATGTCGTGTTACAGATGTGGAAATAGAGGTCACATTGCTTCATTTAATGGATGTCCAGCTATTAAAAGAGAATGTAAGAACTGTGGAAGGATTGGACACTTTGCAAACATGTGTAGAGATCAAAAGAAAAATAGTAATCAATATCAGTCAAGAATTTCATACATGCAAGAAGGAGTGGGACAAGAGCTGATGCCCAGAAGAGAAGACGAGTATGTAGAGAGAACATCCAATTCAGGATTTGTAGTATCATTAATGGAAACTGTAGGGAAAATTGAAGATTCCAACAACACTTTGGTGATTAACCCTCCTATGGGTCTCGTACAAGTGTGCGGTGTGGAACTTAATCTCATGGCTGACTCAGGGTCACCTTGGACCATCATTTCAAGAGAGTATTTTGAAGAAAAATTGAGTAGTGTTTGGAACATTGATAAAATTGCACCATCAGATATAAACCCTCTATGCTTTAATGGATCACATATTGATATGATGGGCTATTTTGAAACAGTTTTGCATTTTAGAAAAAGGTTTGCCTACATACATCTGTATATAGCAGTGAAAGGTATCAATGTTATGGGTTGGAAAGATCAATGGAAGCTGGGCATAATGTTGAATCCTAGACTTAAGGATCCAGTGGTCTTGGATGAGTCATGGGGTATAAATTATATTTCTGATGGAATTTCTGAACCGGATGCTGTAAACATGGAAAAGTGGGTGAAAGATTCCTTTAAAGGAGTATTTTCAGATTCTCTGGGTAAACTCAGGAACTATGCTCATCAGATCAGACTTAAGAACCAAATCACACCTGTGAGACAAAAAATTAGACCGGTTCCAATTAATGTAAGAGAAGAGTTAAAAGAGATGCTAAATGAGTTGGTTACTGAAGGCATCATTGAACCCATTAACTCATCGGAATGGGTTTCACCTGTAGTTTTAGTACGGAAACCGGATAAAAAATTGAGATTGTGTGTCGATCTAAGAGCTCTAAATACTGGCATCATTGTGGATTGTCACCCGTTACCAAATATAAATGAGGTGGTTTCTATGCTCGAAGGTGCCAAAGTGTTCTCTACATTGGACTTGAGATCGGCTTATCATCAGGTTCCTTTGACGGAAAAATCAAAAACTTTGACTGCATTTATTACTCCACAGGGACTATACCAATATACGAGGATGCCGTTTGGTTTAGCTTCGGCGGCATCTGTATTTCAAAGAATTATGTTTAATATCTTCAGGGATGTTGAATGTTTTGTAAACTGCTTTCAAGATGACATTTGAATTTTTTCAGCCAATGATCAAGATCACCTAAAGCATTTAACAGAAGTGTGTCATAGGTTAAAATAAAATGGTTTGACCTTGAAAGGTAGCAAATGTAAAATGTTTCAGAAATCTGTGGAGTATTTGGGGCATACGCTCACAGGGGATGGGGTTGTATCAAAGAAGTCTAATGTCGATGGTATTCTTAATGCTCCAGCTCCTAAAAACAAAGAACAATTATTATCATTCACAGGCATGTGTGAATACTATTCTAAATTTGTTACCAATTTTGCGACAAAGATGGAGCCATTAAGGCTACTATTGAGACATGGTGCGGTGTTTGAATGGTCTGAGATGCAGGAAAAGGCTTTTTCTAGCATCAAACATGATATTTTGAATGCTCCGACATTAAGACCGTTTTGTTTAAAAAAACATTGCTTTATCACAGTAGATGCCAGTCTATATGGCATTGGAGGAGTGTTATCACAGAGTTGCGGTAATACAGAATGGAATGTTTGTTTTGCATCAAGGACATTAAGTGAAACGGAGAGGCGTTATGCTGTGATAGAAAAAGAGTTACTAGCGTGTGTCTGGGCTATAGAGCATTATAGAAATTATATTTGGGGTAACAAGTTCACATTGAGAACAGATCACAAGCCGTTGGTAAATATACTCTCACCAGGTGGAGGTTAGAATGCAACAGCAAGAATTGCGAGACTCACATCAAGGTTACAAGAATATTGTTTTAATACTGAATTTGTTCCTGGAAAAAAAACATGTGACGGCTGATTTTATGTCACGTCATCCGTGTGAGTCGGTATCTGAGAAGACTTATGATGATGTAGATGTTGTTACCACTATTCAGGATGTGGTGGTTGGTGCGTTTGAGGATATTTCAGAGATTAACTGGAAGAAATCAGAGGAAGATGATTTGTTGTGGCAGACAGTCAAGAGTTATTTAGTAGAAGGATGGCCAAAGAGGAAGGATGTTTCTGAAGAACACATGCCTATGTTTAAAATTTCAGAGGAATTAAAGTTGGATGGGGATTTTATTTACAAAAATGGTAAGTGTGTTCCACCTTTTGGTGTAAGAGATAAAATTCTCAAATTGGCACATTCTTCACATCCAGGGATGTCGGCTATGAAAAGGGTGATTAGGAGTTATTTTTGGTGGCCGGGAATGGATCGCATTATTGATCGTGTGGTCAGAGAGTGTGACACGTGTTGTGCGAATGATAAAATGCTTAAAGTTAATATTCCTCCACTTAAGAATGTGGAGTGGCCAGAGGAACCCTGGAAGAAACTGGCATTTGATATTTCAGGTCCTTTCCTTAATCTACCACTTGATTCACGCTATGCTTTGGTATTAGTAGATTACCACTCAAAATGGCCAGAAGTTAAGTTGGTGCCAATGGCCACCACAAATAGAGTTTTGGAGTTTTTTAGGGAAGTTTTTGCTAGAGAACGGTGTCCCTCTATCATGCTCACTGATAATGGGGTGCAATTGATTTCGAATGATGTGGAGGAGTATCTTAAATGTCAGGGTATTAAGCATGTTACCACATCTTTGTATGCACCCCATGAGAACGGACAGGTGGAACGATTTAACAGAGTTTTGAAGGATTATATTTCGGAGGTAATTAAGGAGAATGGTGACTGGAAACAATTATTGAGGGAAAGAATCTGGATGTATAGGATTACACCACACTCTACGACAGAAGTTAGTCCTTTCCGCTTGCTGAAAGGTAGGGATCCTGCTTCAAGAATTTGTCCCTGGTGGCTTAAGGAGAAATGTGAGGGTAATATAAAAAATGTTTATGACAAAGTACATACCACTATAAGGGTTATGGAGAAACAGAGGAAGTACAAAAATTGGTTTGACAAGAAGTGGAACACTAAACAGCATAGTTTTAGAGTGGGAGAATGGGTGAGGATAAAACAACCAGGTATACAATCCAAGTGTTCCAGTAAGTTTTATAGACCTATTAAGATCACAAAAATATTCAGAAATTCCATTATAACTCAGGATGGCAAGTTGTGGAATATCAGACGGGTTGCTAAATGCCCTGAAAATTGTAGGACTGGTGATACAGTCCATAATCCTTGTCAAGGTGACATGCAGTCTGATGTATCCATTCCCTGTTCTTCTCATGATACTCAGTCTTCAAGTAGGTCTGATGGTTCTATTGCTAATAGGGTTAAAGATTCCACACGTTTGAGATCTATACCTACAAAAATGTTTGATTATGTCACATAGTTCTTCTCATTTCTACTTGGTTACTTTTATGTTGTTTTTCTTTACAAAAGGGAGATATGTTATATTCTTAACATCAAGTCATCTTGATGTCTTGTGCCTTGTACATCATTCTAGTTCCATCAGAATGTTGCTCTATGATTCTAAGCTGCCAGGCAGTCAGTTATCTCTGACTCTGTAAGCCTGGGAGCTGTGTTGCTGTGCTGCTCTTATTATACATTAAATTATTTTAATACAATCTATACAATTTGGATTCTTTTACGTGGATTTAAAACACTTATGTTCAAAATCTGTGCTTAGCATAGTGTGCCGCCCTACATGTATTTTGCTGTTTCTATCATTGCATCCAGATATAAGATACAACAAGTAACATCATACCTACAACAAGTCAGGACTATTGGCTTTGTCAATGGTTATTAGTTGCATAAGATAAATAAGAAACAACTATGGCTTGTTACATATAATATTGAAAACACTTCCACTTAAAGCCCTGGTGACCCTAACACAATGTTGCTGCTCCTGCAGTTTAAACAAGCATTAGAAATGCAATCGGGCTCGGATTTATTTGAGTTTGAGCTAATGGCATTGTAAATGCCAATGTCTTTGTGCCATGTGTTATGGAGTGTGTGCATCTGGTGTGTAGTGGAAGTATGTTGGTTGAATTGTAATTTTACCAATGGTGGCATGCTGTGCTTTATATGAATATGTTTAAAAGTAAAGTGTACCATACTGCAATTGCTTGGTGGAAAAGTGCACTGCCGGCTGGAGGTGTGTGTGCCTGGTGGAAGGGTGCACTGACGGCTGGTGGGTGTGTGCTTGGTAAAAGCGTGCACAGATGGATGATGGTTGTTGGTGTTTGTGCATGGTGAAAGCATTCATTGACGGCTGGGGGTGTGTTGTTGTGTGTGTTGTTTTCTGTGTGCTGGTGAGTGTGTGGTGGTGAGTCTGTGGGGGTGAGCCTGGGGAGTGAGTGTGGTGGTGAGTGTGTTGTGTTGAGTGGTGACAAATGTGTGGTGTTGAGAGACTGAGGTGTGTGGTTTGTGTGTGCGTTATGTGTGTGTGGTGTATGTGTGTGTGGTGTTTTCTGCACACTCACACACTGCCCCTACACATTCACACACTGCTCACCCGCACATTCCCAATGTCACCCTGCATAGTCACACACTGTTTACCCTGCACACTCATTCTGCACACTCACACAATGTGCACCCTGCACCCTTACACACTGTCTCTGCAGTCACTCTGCACTCACTGTCACTCTGCACTCACTGTCACTCTGCACTCACTCTCACTCTGCACTCACTGTCACTCTGCACTCACTGTCACTCTGCACTCACTGTCACTCTGCTGTCACTCTGCACTCACTGTCACTCTGCACTCACTGTCACTCTGCTCTCACTGTCACTCTGTACTCACTGTCACTCTGCACTCACTCTGCACTCACTCTACAGTCACTCTGCACTCACTGTCACTCTGCACTCACTGTCACTCTGCACTCACTGTCACTCTGCACTCACTGCCACTCTGCACTCACTGCCACTCTGCACTCACTGCCACTCTGCACTCACTGCCATTCTGCACTCACTACCACTCTGCACCGCCACTCTGCACCGCCACTCTGCACCGCCACTCTGCACCGCCACTCTGCACCGCCACTCTGCACCACCACTCTGCACCGCCACTCTGCACTCTGCGCTGCCACTCTGCACTGCCGCACTGCCACTCTGCACTGCCACTCTGCACCGCCACTCTTCACTCTGCACTGCCACTCTGCACCGCCACTCTGCACTCTGCACCGCCACTCTGCACCGCCACTCTGCACCGCCACTCTGCGCCACCACTCTGCGCCGCCACTCTGCGCCGCCACTCTGCGCCGCCACTCTGCGCCGCCACTCTGCACCGCCACTCTGCACCGCCACTCTGCACCACCGCACTGCCACTCTGCACCGCCACTCTGCACCGCCACTCTGCACCGCCACTCTGCACCGCCACTCTGCACCGCCGCACTGCCACTCTGCACTGCCACTCTGCACTGCCGCACTGCCACCCTGCACTGCCACTCTGCACCACCACTCTGCACTCTGCACCGCCACTCTGCACCGCCACTCTGCACTCTGCACCGCCACTCTGCACCGCCACTCTGCACCGCCACTCTGCACCGCCACTCTGCACCGCCATTCTGCACCGCCACTCTGCTGCACTGCACCGCCACTCTGCACCGCCACTCTGCACTGCCACTCTGCACCGCCACTCTGCACCGCCACTCTGCACCGCCACTCTGCACTCTGCACCACCACTCTGCACCGCCACTCTGCACCGCCACTCTGCACCACCGCACCGCCACTCTGCACCGCCATTCTGCACCGCCACTCTGCTGCACTGCACCGCCACTCTGCACCGCCACTCTGCACTGCCACTCTGCACCGCCACTCTGCACCGCCACTCTGCACCGCCACTCTGCACCGCCACTCTGCACCGCCACTCTGCACCGCCACTCTGCACCACCGCACCGCCACTCTGCACCGCCACTCTGCACCACCACTCTGCACTCTGCACTGCCACTCTGCACCGCCACTCTGCACCACCGCACTGCACCGCCACTCTGCACCACCGCACTGCACCGCCACTCTGCACCACCTCACCGCCACTCTGCACCGCCACTCTGCACCGCAACTCTGCACCGCCACTCTGCACCGCCACTCTGCACCGCCACTCTGCACCGCCACTCTGCACTCTGCACCGCCACTCTGCACCGCCACTCTGCACTGCCACTCTGCACCGCCACTCTGCACCACCGCACCGCCACTCTGCACCGCCACTCTGCACCACCACTCTGCACTCTGCACTGCCACTCTGCACCGCCACTCTGCACCGCCACTCTGCACCGCCACTCTGCACCGCCACTCTGCACCACCACACTACCACTCTGCACTGCCACTCTGCACCACCGCACTGCCACTCTGCACCGCCACTCTGCACCGCCACTCTGCACCACCACTCTGCACTCTGCACCGCCACTATGCACTGCCACTCTGCACTCTGCACCGCCACTCTGCACCGCCACTCTGCACCGCCACTCTGCACCGCCACTCTGCACTCAGCACCGCCTCTCTGCACCGCCACTCTGCACTCTGTACCGCCACTCTGCACCGCCACTCTGCTCCGCGGCACTGCCACTCTGCACCGCCACTCTGCACCGCCACTCTGCACTGCCACTCTGCAATGCCACTCTGCACCGCCACTCTGCACCGCCACTCTGCACCGCCTCTCTGCACTCTGCACTGCCACTCTGCACTGCCACTCTGCACCGCCACTCCGCACCGCCACTCTGCACCACCACTCTGCACCACCACTCTGCACCGCCACTCTGCACTCTGCGCTGCCACTCTGCACTGCCGCACTGCCACTCTGCACTGCCACTCTGCACCGCCACTCTGCACTCTGCACTGCCACTCTGCACCGCCACTCTGCACCGCCACTCTGCACCGCCACTCTGCACCGCCACTCTGCACCACCACTCTGCACCGCCACTCTGCACCGCCACTCTGCACCGCCACTCTGCACTCTGCACCGCCACTCTGCACCGCCACTCTGCACCGCGGCACTGCCACTCTGCACCGCCACTCTGCACCGCCACTCTGTACCGCCACTCTGCACCGCCACTCTGCACCGCCACTCTGCACCGCCACTCTGCACTCTGCACTGCCACTCTGCACTGCCACTCTGCACCGCCACTCTGCACCGCCACTCTACACCGCCACTGTGCACCACCACTCTGCACCGCCACTCTGCACTCTGCGCTGCCACTCTGCACTGCCGCAGTGCCACTCTGCACTGCCACTCTGCACCGCCACTCTGCACTCTGCACTGCCACTCTGCACCGCCACTCTGCACCGCCACTCTGCACCGCCACTCTGCACCGCCACTCTGCACCGCCACTCTGCACCGCCATTCTGCACCGCCACTCTGCTGCACTGCACCGCCACTCTGCACCGCCACTCTGCACCGCCACTCTGCACCGCCACTCTGCACCGCCACTCTGCACTCTGCACCGCCACTGTGCACCGCCACTCTGCACCGCCACTCTGCACCACCGCACCGCCACTCTGCACCGCCACTCTGCACCACCACTCAGCACTCTGCAACGCCACTCTGCACCGCCACTCTGCACCGCCACTCTGCACCACCACACTGCCACTCTGCACTGCCACTCTGCACCACCGCACTGCCACTCTGCACCGCCACTCTGCACCGCCACTCTGCACCGCCACTCTGCACTCTGCACCGCCACTATGCACCGCCACTCTGCACTCTGCACCGCCTTTCTGCACTGCCACTCTGCACCGCCACTCTGCACCGCCACTCTGCACCGCCACTCTGCACCGCCACTCTGCACCGCCACTCTGCACTCTGCACTGCCACTCTGCACCGCCACTCTGTACCGCTACTCTGCACCGCCACTCTGCACCACCGCACTGCCACTCTGCACCGCCACTCTGCACCGCCACTCTGCACCGCCACTCTGCACCGCCGCACTGCCACTCTGCACTGCCACTCTGCACCGCCGCACTGCCACTCTGCACTGCCACTCTGCACCACCACTCTGCACTGTGCACCACCACTCTGCACCGCCACTCTGCACTCTGCACTGCCACTCTGCACCGCCACTCTGCACCACCACTCTGCACCGCCACTCTGCACCGCCACTCTGCACCACTGCACCGTCACTCTGCTGCACTGCACCGCCACTCTGCACCGCCACTCTGCACCGCCACTCTGCACCGCCACTCTGCACTGCCACTCTGCACTCTGCACTGCCACTCTGCACCGCCACTCTGCACCGCCACTCTGCACCGCCACTCTGCACCGCCACTCTGCACCACCACTCTGCACCACCACTCTGCACTCTGCACTGCCACTCTGCACCGCCACTCTGCACCGCCACTCTGCACCGCCACTCTGCACCGCCACTCTGCACCACCACACTACCACTCTGCACTGCCACTCTGCACCACCGCACTGCCACTCTGCACCGCCACTCTGCACCGCCACTCTGCACCGCCACTCTGCACCGCCACTCTGCACCACCACTCTGCACTCTGCACCGCCACTATGCACCGCCACTCTGCACTCTGCACCGCCACTCTGCACCGCCACTCTGCACCGCCACTCTGCACTCTGCACCGCCACTCTGCACCGCCACTCTGCACTCTGCACCGCCACTCTGCACCGCCACTCTGCACCGCGGCACTGCCACTCTGCACCGCCACTCTGCACCGCCACTCTGCACCGCCACTCTGCACTCCCACTCTGCAACGCCACTCTGCACCGCCACTCTGCACCGCCACTCTGCACCGCCTCTCTGCACTCTGCACTGCCACTCTGCACTGCCACTCTGCACCGCCACTCTGCACCGCCACTCTGCACCACCACTCTGCACCACCACTCTGCACCACCACTCTGCACCGCCACTCTGCACTCTGCGCTGCCACTCTGCACTGCCGCACTGCCACTCTGCACTGCCACTCTGCACCGCCACTCTGCACCGCCACTCTGCACTCCCACTCTGCAACGCCACTCTGCACCGCCACTCTGCACCGCCACTCTGCACCGCCTCTCTGCACTCTGCACTGCCACTCTGCACTGCCACTCTGCACCGCCACTCTGCACCGCCACTCTGCACCACCACTCTGCACCGCCACTCTGCACCGCCACTCTGCACCGCCTCTCTGCACTCTGCACTGCCACTCTGCACTGCCACTCTGCACCGCCACTCTGCACCGCCACTCTGCACCGCAACTCTGCACCGCCACTCTGCACCACCACTCTGCACCGCCACTCTGCACCGCCACTCTGCACCGCCACTCTGCACTCTGCACCGCCACTCTGCACCGCCACTCTGCACCGCCACTCTGCACCACCGCACCGCCACTCTGCACCGCCACTCTGCACCACCACTCTACACTCTGCACTGCCACTCTGCACCGCCACTCTGCACCGCCACTCTGCACCACCACACTACCACTCTGCACTGCCACTCTGCACCACCGCACTGCCACTCTGCACCGCCACTCTGCACCGCCACTCTGCACCACCACTCTGCACTCTGCACCGCCACTATGCACCGCCACTCTGCACTCTGCACCGCCACTCTGCACCGCCACTCTGCACCGCCGCTCTGCACCGCCACTCTGCACTCTGCACCGCCACTCTGCACCGCCCCTCTGCACTCTGCACCGCCACTCTGCACCGCCACTCTGCTCCGCGGCACTGCCACTCTGCACCGCCACTCTGCACCGCCACTCTGCACCGCCACTCTGCACTGCCACTCTGCAATGCCACTCTGCACCGCCACTCTGCACCGCCACTCTGCACCGCCTCTCTGCACTCTGCACTGCCACTCTGCACTGCCACTCTGCACCGCCACTCCGCACCACCACTCTGCACCACCACTCTGCACCGCCACTCTGCACTCTGCGCTGCCACTCTGCACTGCCGCACTGCCACTCTGCACTGCCACTCTGCACCGCCACTCTGCACTCTGCACTGCCACTCTGCACCGCCACTCTGCACCGCCACTCTGCACCGCCACTCTGCACCGCCACTCTGCACCACCACTCTGCACCGTCACTCTGCACCGCCACTCTGCACCGCCACTCTGCACCGCCACTCTGCACTCTGCACCGCCACTATGCACCGCCACTCTGCACCGCGGCACTGCCACTCTGCACCGCCACTCTGCACCGCCACTCTGTACCGCCACTCTGCACCGCCACTCTGCACCGCCACTCTGCACCGCCACTCTGCACTCTGCACTGCCACTCTGCACTGCCACTCTGCACCGCCACTCTGCACCGCCACTCTACACCGCCACTGTGCACCACCACTCTGCACCGCCACTCTGCACTCTGCGCTGCCACTCTGCACTGCCGCACTGCCACTCTGCACTGCCACTCTGCACCGCCACTCTGCACTCTGCACTGCCACTCTGCACCGCCACTCTGCACCGCCACTCTGCACCGCCACTCTGCACCGCCACTCTGCACCGCCACTCTGCACCGCCATTCTGCACCGCCACTCTGCTGCACTGCACCGCCACTCTGCACCGCCACTCTGCACCGCCACTCTGCACCGCCACTCTGCACCACCACTCTGCACCACCACTCTGCACTCTGCACTGCCACTCTGCACCGCCACTCTGCACCGCCACTCTGCACCGCCAGCCTGCACCGCCACTCTGCTGCACTGCACCGCCACTCTGCACCACCACTCTGCACCGCCACTCTGCACCGCCACTCTGCACCACCACTCTGCACCACCACTCTGCACTCTGCACCGCCACTCTGCACCGCGGCACTGCCACTCTGCACCGCCACTCTGCACCGCCACTCTGCACCGCCACTCTGCACTCCCACTCTGCAACGCCACTCTGCACCGCCACTCTGCACCGCCACTCTGCACCGCCTCTCTGCACTCTGCACTGCCACTCTGCACTGCCACTCTGCACCGCCACTCTGCACCGCCACTCTGCACCACCACTCTGCACCACCACTCTGCACCACCACTCTGCACCGCCACTCTGCACTCTGCGCTGCCACTCTGCACTGCCGCACTGCCACTCTGCACTGCCACTCTGCACCGCCACTCTGCACCGCCACTCTGCACTCCCACTCTGCAACGCCACTCTGCACCGCCACTCTGCACCGCCTCTCTGCACTCTGCACTGCCACTCTGCACTGCCACTCTGCACCGCCACTCTGCACCGCCACTCTGCACCACCACTCTGCACCGCCACTCTGCACCGCCACTCTGCACCGCCTCTCTGCACTCTGCACTGCCACTCTGCACTGCCACTCTGCACCGCCACTCTGCACCGCCACTCTGCACCGCAACTCTGCACCGCCACTCTGCACCACCACTCTGCACCGCCACTCTGCACCGCCACTCTGCACCGCCACTCTGCACTCTGCACCGCCACTCTGCACCGCCACTCTGCACCGCCACTCTGCACCACCGCACCGCCACTCTGCACCGCCACTCTGCACCACCACTCTGCACTCTGCACTGCCACTCTGCACCGCCACTCTGCACCGCCACTCTGCACCACCACACTACCACTCTGCACTGCCACTCTGCACCACCGCACTGCCACTCTGCACCGCCACTCTGCACCGCCACTCTGCACCACCACTCTGCACTCTGCACCGCCACTATGCACCGCCACTCTGCACCGCCACTCTGCACCGCCACTCTGCACCGCCGCTCTGCACCGCCACTCTGCACTCTGCACCGCCACTCTGCACCGCCCCTCTGCACTCTGCACCGCCACTCTGCACCGCCACTCTGCTCCGCGGCACTGCCACTCTGCACCGCCACTCTGCACCGCCACTCTGCACCGCCACTCTGCACTGCCACTCTGCAATGCCACTCTGCACCGCCACTCTGCACCGCCACTCTGCACCGCCTCTCTGCACTCTGCACTGCCACTCTGCACTGCCACTCTGCACCGCCACTCCGCACCACCACTCTGCACCACCACTCTGCACCGCCACTCTGCACTCTGCGCTGCCACTCTGCACTGCCGCACTGCCACTCTGCACTGCCACTCTGCACCGCCACTCTGCACTCTGCACTGCCACTCTGCACCGCCACTCTGCACCGCCACTCTGCACCACCACTCTGCACCGCCACTCTGCACCACCACTCTGCACCGTCACTCTGCACCGCCACTCTGCACCGCCACTCTGCACCGCCACTCTGCACTCTGCACCGCCACTATGCACCGCCACTCTGCACCGCGGCACTGCCACTCTGCACCGCCACTCTGCACCGCCACTCTGTACCGCCACTCTGCACCGCCACTCTGCACCGCCACTCTGCACCGCCACTCTGCACTCTGCACTGCCACTCTGCACTGCCACTCTGCACTGCCACTCTGCACCGCCACTCTACACCGCCACTGTGCACCACCACTCTGCACCGCCACTCTGCACTCTGCGCTGCCACTCTGCACTGCCGCACTGCCACTCTGCACTGCCACTCTGCACCGCCACTCTGCACTCTGCACTGCCACTCTGCACCGCCACTCTGCACCGCCACTCTGCACCGCCACTCTGCACCGCCACTCTGCACCGCCACTCTGCACCGCCACTGTGCACCGCCATTCTGCACCGCCACTCTGCTGCACTGCACCGCCACTCTGCACCGCCACTCTGCACCGCCACTCTGCACCGCCACTCTGCACCACCACTCTGCACCACCACTCTGCACTCTGCACTGCCACTCTGCACCGCCACTCTGCACCGCCACTCTGCACCGCCAGCCTGCACCGCCACTCTGCTGCACTGCACCGCCACTCTGCACCACCACTCTGCACCGCCACTCTGCACCGCCACTCTGCACCACCACTCTGCACCACCACTCTGCACTCTGCACTGCCACTCTGCACCGCCACTCTGCACCGCCACTCTGCACCGCCACTCTGCACCGCCACTCTGCACCACCACACTACCACTCTGCACTGCCACTCTGCACCACCGCACTGCCACTCTGCACCGCCACTCTGCACCGCCACTCTGCACCACCACTCTGCACTCTGCACCGCCACTATGCACCGCCACTCTGCACTCTGCACCGCCACTCTGCACCGCCACTCTGCACCGCCACTCTGCACCGCCACTCTGCACCGCCACTCTGCACTCTGCACCGCCACTCTGCACCGCCACTCTGCACCGCGGCACTGCCACTCTGCACCGCCACTCTGCACCGCCACTCTGCACCGCCACTCTGCACTCCCACTCTGCAACGCCACTCTGCACCGCCACTCTGCACCGCCACTCTGCACCGCCTCTCTGCACTCTGCACTGCCACTCTGCACTGCCACTCTGCACCGCCACTCTGCACCGCCACTCTGCACCACCACTCTGCACACCACTCTGCACCACCACTCTGCCCCGCCACTCTGCACTCTGCGCTGCCACTCTGCACTGCCGCACTGCCACTCTGCACTGCCACTCTGCACCGCCACTCTGCACCGCCACTCTGCACTCCCACTCTGCAACGCCACTCTGCACCGCCACTCTGCACCGCCACTCTGCACCGCCTCTCTGCACTCTGCACTGCCACTCTGCACTGCCACTCTGCACCGCCACTCTGCACCGCCACTCTGCACCACCACTCTGCACCGCCACTCTGCACCGCCACTCTGCACCGCCTCTCTGCACTCTGCACTGCCACTCTGCACTGCCACTCTGCACTGCCACTCTGCACCGCCACTCTGCACCGCAACTCTGCACCGCCACTCTGCACCGCCACTCTGCACCGCCACTCTGCACCGCCACTCTGCACCGCCACTCTGCACTCTGCACCGCCACTCTGCACCGCCACTCTGCACCGCCACTCTGCACTCTGCACCGCCACTCTGCACCACCACTCTGCACTCTGCACTGCCACTCTGCACCGCCACTCTGCACCGCCACTCTGCACCGCCACTCTTCACCACCACACTACCACTCTGCACTGCCACTCTGCACTGCCACTCTGCACCACCGCACTGCCACTCTGCACCGCCACTCTGCACCGCCACTCTGCACCGCCACTCTGCACCACCACTCTGCACTCTGCACCGCCACTATGCACCGCCACTCTGCACTCTGCACCGCCACTCTGCACCGCCACTCTGCACCGCCACTCTGCACCGCCACTCTGCACTCTGCACCGCCACTCTGCACCGCCACTCTGCACTCTGCACCGCCACTCTGCACCGCCACTCTGCTCCGCGGCACTGCCACTCTGCACCGCCACTCTGCACCGCCACTCTGCACCGCCACTCTGCACTGCCACTCTGCAATGCCACTCTGCACCGCCACTCTGCACCGCCACTCTGCACCGCCTCTCTGCACTCTGCACTGCCACTCTGCACTGCCACTCTGCACCGCCACTCCGCACCGCCACTCTGCACCACCACTCTGCACCACCACTCTGCACCGCCACTCTGCACTCTGCGCTGCCACTCTGCACTGCCGCACTGCCACTCTGCACTGCCACTCTGCACCGCCACTCTGCACTCTGCACTGCCACTCTGCACCGCCACTCTGCACCGCCACTCTGCACCGCCACTCTGCACCGCCACTCTGCACCACCACTCTGCACCGCCACTCTGCACCGCCACTCTGCACCGCCACTCTGCACCGCCACTCTGCACTCTGCACCGCCACTCTGCACCGCCACTCTGCACCGCGGCACTGCCACTCTGCACCGCCACTCTGCACCGCCACTCTGTACCGCCACTCTGCACCGCCACTCTGCACCGCCACTCTGCACCGCCACTCTGCACTCTGCACTGCCACTCTGCACTGCCACTCTGCACCGCCACTCTGCACCGCCGCTCTACATCGTAACTGTGCACCACCACTCTGCACCGCCACTCTGCACTCTGCGCTGCCACTCTGCACTGCCGCACTGCCACTCTGCACTGCCACTCTGCACCGCCACTCTGCACTCTGCACTGCCACTCTGCACCGCCACTCTGCACCGCCACTCTGCACCGCCACTCTGCACCGCCACTCTGCACCGCCATTCTGCACCGCCACTCTGCTGCACTGCACCGCCACTCTGCACCGCCACTCTGCACCGCCACTCTGCACCGCCACTCTGCACCGCCACTCTGCACTCTGCACCGCCACTGTGCACCGCCACTCTGCACCGCCACTCTGCACCGCCACTCTGCACCACCGCACCGCCACTCTGCACCGCCACTCTGCACCACCACTCAGCACTCTGCAACGCCACTCTGCACCGCCACTCTGCACCGCCACTCTGCACCGCCACTCTGCACCACCACACTGCCACTCTGCACTGCCACTCTGCACCACCGCACTGCCACTCTGCACCGCCACTCTGCACCGCCACTCTGCAC
This sequence comes from Lissotriton helveticus, assembly GCF_964261635.1. NCBI lineage: Eukaryota > Metazoa > Chordata > Amphibia > Caudata > Salamandridae > Lissotriton > Lissotriton helveticus. The sequence continues at coordinate 807,147,461 of NC_136057.1, read as the reverse complement.
CGCCACTCTGCACCGCCACTCTGCACTCTGCACCGCCACTATGCACCGCCACTCTGCACTCTGCACCGCCACTCTGCACCGCCTTTCTGCACTGCCACTCTGCACCGCCACTCTGCACCGCCACTCTGCACCGCCACTCTGCACCGCCACTCTGCACTCTGCACCGCCACTCTGCACCGCCACTCTGCACTCTGCACTGCCACTCTGCACCGCCACTCTGTACCGCTACTCTGCGCCGCCACTCTGCACCACCGCACTGCCACTCTGCACCGCCACTCTGCACCGCCACTCTGTACCGCCACTCTGCACCGCCGCACTGCCACTCTGCACTGCCACTCTGCACCGCCGCACTGCCACTCTGCACTGCCACTCTGCACCACCACTCTGCACTGTGCACCACCACTCTGCACCGCCACTCTGCACTGCCACTCTGCACCGCCACTCTGCACCGCCACTCTGCACCGCCACTCTGCACCGCCACTCTGCACCACTGCACCGTCACTCTGCTGCACTGCACCGCCACTCTGCACCGCCACTCTGCACCGCCACTCTGCACCGCCATTCTGCACCGCCACTCTGCACTCTGCACTGCCACTCTGCACCGCCACTCTGCACCGCCACTCTGCACCGCCACTCTGCACCGCCACTCTGCACCACCACTCTGCACCACCACTCTGCACTCTGCACTGCCACTCTGCACCGCCACTCTGCACCGCCACTCTGCACCGCCACTCTGCACCGCCACTCTGCACCACCACACTACCACTCTGCACTGCCACTCTGCACCACCGCACTGCCACTCTGCACCGCCACTCTGCACCGCCACTCTGCACCGCCACTCTGCACCACCACTCTGCACTCTGCACCGCCACTATGCAACGCCACTCTGCACTCTGCACCGCCACTCTGCACCGCCACTCTGCACCGCCACTCTGCACTCTGCACCGCCACTCTGCACCGCCACTCTGCACTCTGCACCGCCACTCTGCACCGCCACTCTGCACCGCGGCACTGCCACTCTGCACCGCCACTCTGCACCGCCACTCTGCACCGCCACTCTGCACTCCCACTCTGCAACGCCACTCTGCACCGCCACTCTGCACCGCCACTCTGCACCGCCTCTCTGCACTGTGCACTGCCACTCTGCACTGCCACTCTGCACCGCCACTCTGCACCGCCACTCTGCACCACCACTCTGCACCACCACTCTGCACCACCACTCTGCACCGCCACTCTGCACTCTGCGCTGCCACTCTGCACTGCCGCACTGCCACTCTGCACTGCCACTCTGCACCGCCACTCTGCACCGCCACTCTGCACTGCCACTCTGCACCGCCACTCTGCACCGCCACTCTGCACCGCCACTCTGCACCACCACTCTGCACCGCCACTCTGCACCGCCACTCTGCACCGCCTCTCTGCACTCTGCACTGCCACTCTGCACTGCCACTCTGCACTGCCACTCTGCACCGCCACTCTGCACCGCAACTCTGCACCGCCACTCTGCACCGCCACTCTGCACCGCCACTCTGCACCGCCACTCTGCACCGCCACTCTGCACTCTGCACCGCCACTCTGCACCGCCACTCTGCACCGCCACTCTGCACCGCCACTCTGCACCACCGCACCGCCACTCTGCACCGCCACTCTGCACCACCACTCTGCACTCTGCACTGCCACTCTGCACCGCCACTCTGCACCGCCACTCTGCACCGCCACTCTGCACCACCACACTACCACTCTGCACTGCCACTCTGCACTGCCACTCTGCACCACCGCACTGCCACTCTGCACCGCCACTCTGCACCGCCACTCTGCACCGCCACTCTGCACCACCACTCTGCACTCTGCACCGCCACTATGCACCGCCACTCTGCACTCTGCACCGCCACTCTGCACCGCCACTCTGCACCGCCACTCTGCACCGCCACTCTGCACTCTGCACCGCCACTCTGCACCGCCACTCTGCACTCTGCACCGCCACTCTGCACCGCCACTCTGCTCCGCGGCACTGCCACTCTGCACCGCCACTCTGCACCGCCACTCTGCACCGCCACTCTGCACTGCCACTCTGCAATGCCACTCTGCACCGCCACTCTGCACCGCCACTCTGCACCGCCTCTCTGCACTCTGCACTGCCACTCTGCACTGCCACTCTGCACCGCCACTCCGCACCGCCACTCTGCACCACCACTCTGCACCACCACTCTGCACCGCCACTCTGCACTCTGCGCTGCCACTCTGCACTGCCGCACTGCCACTCTGCACTGCCACTCTGCACCGCCACTCTGCACTCTGCACTGCCACTCTGCACCGCCACTCTGCACCGCCACTCTGCACCGCCACTCTGCACCGCCACTCTGCACCACCACTCTGCACCGCCACTCTGCACCGCCACTCTGCACCGCCACTCTGCACCGCCACTCTGCACTCTGCACCGCCACTCTGCACCGCCACTCTGCACCGCGGCACTGCCACTCTGCACCGCCACTCTGCACCGCCACTCTGTACCGCCACTCTGCACCGCCACTCTGCACCGCCACTCTGCACCGCCACTCTGCACTCTGCACTGCCACTCTGCACTGCCACTCTGCACCGCCACTCTGCACCGCCGCTCTACATCGTAACTGTGCACCACCACTCTGCACCGCCACTCTGCACTCTGCGCTGCCACTCTGCACTGCCGCACTGCCACTCTGCACTGCCACTCTGCACCGCCACTCTGCACTCTGCACTGCCACTCTGCACCGCCACTCTGCACCGCCACTCTGCACCGCCACTCTGCACCGCCACTCTGCACCGCCATTCTGCACCGCCACTCTGCTGCACTGCACCGCCACTCTGCACCGCCACTCTGCACCGCCACTCTGCACCGCCACTCTGCACCGCCACTCTGCACTCTGCACCGCCACTGTGCACCGCCACTCTGCACCGCCACTCTGCACCGCCACTCTGCACCACCGCACCGCCACTCTGCACCGCCACTCTGCACCACCACTCAGCACTCTGCAACGCCACTCTGCACCGCCACTCTGCACCGCCACTCTGCACCGCCACTCTGCACCACCACACTGCCACTCTGCACTGCCACTCTGCACCACCGCACTGCCACTCTGCACCGCCACTCTGCACCGCCACTCTGCACCGCCACTCTGCACCGCCACTCTGCACTCTGCACCGCCACTATGCACCGCCACTCTGCACTCTGCACCGCCACTCTGCACCGCCTTTCTGCACTGCCACTCTGCACCGCCACTCTGCACCGCCACTCTGCACCGCCACTCTGCACCGCCACTCTGCACTCTGCACCGCCACTCTGCACCGCCACTCTGCACTCTGCACTGCCACTCTGCACCGCCACTCTGTACCGCTACTCTGCGCCGCCACTCTGCACCACCGCACTGCCACTCTGCACCGCCACTCTGCACCGCCACTCTGTACCGCCACTCTGCACCGCCGCACTGCCACTCTGCACTGCCACTCTGCACCGCCGCACTGCCACTCTGCACTGCCACTCTGCACCACCACTCTGCACTGTGCACCACCACTCTGCACCGCCACTCTGCACTGCCACTCTGCACCGCCACTCTGCACCGCCACTCTGCACCGCCACTCTGCACCACTGCACCGTCACTCTGCTGCACTGCACCGCCACTCTGCACCGCCACTCTGCACCGCCACTCTGCACCGCCATTCTGCACCGCCACTCTGCACTCTGCACTGCCACTCTGCACCGCCACTCTGCACCGCCACTCTGCACCGCCACTCTGCACCACCACTCTGCACCACCACTCTGCACTCTGCACTGCCACTCTGCACCGCCACTCTGCACCGCCACTCTGCACCGCCACTCTGCACCGCCACTCTGCACCACCACACTACCACTCTGCACTGCCACTCTGCACCACCGCACTGCCACTCTGCACCGCCACTCTGCACCGCCACTCTGCACCGCCACTCTGCACCACCACTCTGCACTCTGCACCGCCACTATGCACCGCCACTCTGCACTCTGCACCGCCACTCTGCACCGCCACTCTGCACCGCCACTCTGCACTCTGCACCGCCACTCTGCACCGCCACTCTGCACTCTGCACCGCCACTCTGCACCGCCACTCTGCACCGCGGCACTGCCACTCTGCACCGCCACTCTGCACCGCCACTCTGCACCGCCACTCTGCACTCCCACTCTGCAACGCCACTCTGCACCGCCACTCTGCACCGCCACTCTGCACCGCCTCTCTGCACTGTGCACTGCCACTCTGCACTGCCACTCTGCACCGCCACTCTGCACCGCCACTCTGCACCACCACTCTGCACCACCACTCTGCACCACCACTCTGCACCGCCACTCTGCACTCTGCGCTGCCACTCTGCACTGCCGCACTGCCACTCTGCACTGCCACTCTGCACCGCCACTCTGCACTCTGCACCGCCACTCTGCACTGCCACTCTGCACCGCCACTCTGCACCGCCACTCTGCACCGCCACTCTGCACCACCACTCTGCACCGCCACTCTGCACCGCCACTCTGCACCGCCACTCTGCACTCTGCACCGCCACTCTGCACCGCGGCACTGCCACTCTGCACTGCCACTCTGCACCGCCACTCTGTACCGCCACTCTGCACCGCCACTCTGCACCGCCACTCTGCACCGCCACTCTGCACTCTGCACTGCCACTCTGCACTGCCACTCTGCACCGCCACTCTGCACCGCCACTCTACACCGCCACTGTGCACCACCACTGTGCACCGCCACTCTGCACTCTGCGCTGCCACTCTGCACTGCCGCACTGCCACTCTGCACTGCCACTCTGCACCGCCACTCTGCACTCTGCACTGCCACTCTGCACCGCCACTCTGCATCGCCACTCTGCACCGCCACTCTGCACCGCCACTCTGCACCGCCATTCTGCACCGCCACTCTGCTGCACTGCACCGCCACTCTGCACCGCCACTCTGCACCGCCACTCTGCACCGCCACTCTGCACCGCCACTCTGCACCGCCACTCTGCACTCTGCACCGCCACTCTGCACCGCCACTCTGCACCGCCACTCTGCACCACCGCACCGCCACTCTGCACCGCCACTCTGCACCACCACTCAGCACTCTGCAACGCCACTCTGCACCGCCACTCTGCACCGCCACTCTGCACCGCCACTCTGCACCACCACACTGCCACTCTGCACTGCCACTCTGCACCACCACACTGCCACTCTGCACCGCCACTCTGCACCGCCACTCTGCACCGCCACTCTGCACTCTGCACCGCCACTATGCACCGCCACTCTGCACTCTGCACCGCCACTCTGCACCGCCACTCTGCACCGCCTTTCTGCACTGCCACTCTGCACCGCCACTCTGCACCGCCACTCTGCACCGCCACTCTGCACTCTGCACCGCCACTCTGCACCGCCACTCTGCACTCTGCACTGCCACTCTGCACCGCCACTCTGTACCGCTACTCTGCACCGCCACTCTGCACCACCGCACTGCCACTCTGCACCGCCACTCTGCACCGCCACTCTGCACCGCCACTCTGCACCGCCGCACTGCCACTCTGCACTGCCACTCTGCACCGCCGCACTGCCACTCTGCACCACCACTCTGCACTGTGCACCGCCACTCTGCACCGCCACTCTGCACTCTGCACTGCCACTCTGCACCGCCACTCTGCACCGCCACTCTGCACCGCCACTCTGCACCACTGCACCGTCACTCTGCTGCACGGCACCGCCACTCTGCACCGCCACTCTGCACTGCCACTCTGCACCGCCACTCTGCACTCTGCACTGCCACTCTGCACCGCCACTCTGCACCGCCACTCTGCACCGCCACTCTGCACCGCCACTCTGCACCACCACTCTGCACCACCACTCTGCACTCTGCACCGCCACTCTGCACCGCCACTCTGCACTGCCACTCTGCACCGCCACTCTGCACCGCCACTCTGCACCGCCACTCTGCACCGCCACTCTGCACCACCGCACTGCCACTCTGCACCGCCACTCTGCACCGCCACTCTGCACCGCCACTCTGCACCGCCATGAAAATCGCACTCTTTACCTCTTACTGAACTCGCCACCCGTTGAAATGAGTTGAATGTTCAATATCATCCGAAATTGCACTTTCCCACTTATTTTTATCGCAGCTAAGAGTGACAGTCAAATATACAGCTGGTACCGTGTTCTTCCCTCGTTATTCCACTTACCATGTCAGCCACTTAAATAAACAAACTGGCAAGCCAGCCCGAAGCACCCACCACGTCGACCCTGAAGTATCACCTCACATCAGTGCTCTAAAACAAACTCGCTTTACATTCCGTGTTCAAACAAGGAGGTGCAAGCTAGCTGAAAACTGTAAACCTTTTATTCCAAACAAACATTTTAAATTTCGGTAAAAGCATTTCAGCTATTCAAACATTGAAATTAGCCGAGTAAACTTGAATGGACTGCCGTGCGCGAAAGGTAAATGTTAAACGCGCGCATGATACATGCAATGCAATGGTGAACGCGCTCGCACCATCTGGATTGCATTACACGGGCACTCTGACAGCTCCTAATTAAGATTAATCACTCTGCCGTGCTCGTTCTCGCACAGAATATGCCACATCGGGCACGCGTAAATTACTTACAGCCTATCACGTCAACGCTACAAAATACACAGCACTGCGAAGACGAATCACTAGGCAGATGCCAGAAAACACTAAGGAATGTGTCTGGCCAGAGCCCTAGAGATACCTTTTTTTCCTTTAACATTAGGAGCTCGAAGCTCCGCCCACTTCGTGATGCGTAGGCCGAGCCCTAAAAAGAGAAGGGAAATCCAGAGAGAAAATGACTGTCTTTAAAGGATTTCCCTTTCCCTCCAACACTCACCTTGCATGACGTCATGTCATAACTTCTCCACTAGTTGAGAAGTGAGCAGTGTGAGCAGTGCACATCGATATGCTTGCTTTCTCCAAACGGGTCTCTATCGGGCTCTGGCACCCTGGCACTTTTTTCCAGACTGCAGTGACAGCTGTGACTGCAGTCCGGGAAAAACAAACGGACAGCCTGTGCCAGGGCTCAAAACAGAGCCCGATAGAGACCCATTTCGAGGCCCCCTGAAAAAAACTGCCGTTGCTCAGACCCCTTGAGACCCGGCCCACTTAAAGCCCTGGGTTAGTCAATTATTTGGATTTGGAATGATAGCAGAAGGATAGAGGAGGAAAAGGTTTGTATTTATATAGCGCTTGTTACCCCTGATGGGGTGTTGACGCACGCTATTCAGGAAACCCATAAAGGATTAATGATGAATTATTAAGGTGAAATATGAAGTAATTTCATTGGTGGATATTAGTCAGTTATTTGGAGTGAGAAGGATAGCGGAGGGATAAAAGGGAAAGAAAGGTTTGCATTCATATAGCACTACCCCTGATGGGTGTTGAAGCGCTTTTCTGGCGAGTAGCACATCACGCCGGAACCCATAAAGGATTAGTGGTGAATTAGTATAGTTGAATATGGAATTTGAGAAGTGAACATATTAGTCTGTTAATCTTGATTGAAAAGGATAGTGGAGGAATAAACGAGTGAAAGATTTGTTTTTTTTAGCAGTAGGGAAGAGTTTAGAAAGGTTTGTTTTAGGGGATCGGTATAGTAAAAGAGGTGTCAGATGATGCAAGGAGCGGTAGAGTAGGAGAGAGTCTAGAAAGGTTTTTTTTGGGATCATAGTAGGGATATGGGGTTTGGGATAAATGAAAGTGGATGTAGAGGATATATTGATAGATGTATAGGATAAGAGATAGGGCAGTGCATTGGGAATGCTAAATTAGAAGATCGTGATAAATATATAGATTATTAGTACCATAAGTTTGTGGATGTGGATGGTGTGGGCTGGGTATTGCTAAATGGGTTAATGGGCAGCATTTCTGGCCCTGGTCCCGACCAGTCTCGAAAAGGGTCAAACAGGCAACTGCCCTTGTCCTCTCCGCCCTTAACAGACTCAAACAGGCAACTGCCCTTGTCCTCTCGCCCTTAGCCTCAATGCTGGGCTGAGACGCCCAACCACTAGCAGAACATATAGGGTCCTAGCGACCTCAGACAAGGTCTGCAGGTAAAAGCCTCACTAACTTGAAATCTAACAATACTGTTTGAATAAAACTTTACTCCCTCTCTTGGCCAAAAAACGAAGTGCACAGTCCCTTGTAAACACAGTTTAAACAGATATACATACATATATATATATATATATATATATATATATATATATATATATATATATATTACCTACTGGCGGTCGCCAGTAGGTATATATAGTTAGGATTTTTTCTCTATGGGTTTTTTGAAAATTCTATGTCTAATAACTTTGGCGTTTGTGGACGGAATTGGCTGAAATTTTCAGGAAAATGGCACATTTTGTTTCTGAGCAGCCCCTGAAAATTGGGGGGGGTTTCGTCCAGGGGGGGTCGAGAAAAAAGGGGGGTCCCAAAACGTGTTTTTAACATTGAGTTTTCCATAGGGCGGTTGGCCTCACTTTTAGCCCGAACGGCTGAATGGATTTGCACGAAACTTGGCAAAATTGTAGGGACTGGTAGCCCGATGTGCCTTTTGTAGGTCTCAATATATGTGCTCCAGTGGATTTTGAGAAATTAACGTTTAAAAAAAGATATATATCTGTAACAGCGGACTGGGCAGCGGCCCAGGACGCGTACTTTTCGCGCAACGGAGCTTTGTGAAGCGAAGCTGATTGGTTCTCCGGCGTCTGTCAACATTCCAAACAGTCCGTAGCGGCCGCCATCTTGTCTCTCGGTAGGATCGAGAGACAAGAGGAGGTCAAAACAAAGGGGGAAATAACTATAAGGGGGCATAGTAGATCCTCGCTGACCCCCTAGGTTTGATGTGGAGGTTTTAAAAGGGCCCCGCGGGGCAAAAAAAAATAATAATAATAATAATCGAACGGCTGAATGGATTTGCACGAAACTTGGCAAAATTGTAGGGACTGGTAGCCCGATGTGCCTTTGCTAGGTCTCAATATATGTGCTTCAGTGGATTTTGAGAAATTAACGTTCAAAAAAAGATATATATCTGTAACAGCGCACCGCTTCGCGTACTTTTCGCGTTACGGAGCTTTGCGAAGCGAAGCTGATTGGCTCTCCGGTGTCTGTAAACATTCCAAACAGTACGTAGCGGCCGCCATCTTGTCTCTCGGTAGGATCGAGAGACAAGAGGAGGCCAAAGCGAAGGGGCAAATGACCATAAGGGGGCATAGTAGATCCTCGCTGACCCCCTAGGTTTGATGTGGAGGTTTTAAAAGGGCCCCGCGGGGCAAAAAAAAAAATAATAATAATAATCGAACGGCTGATGACCATAAGGGGGCATAGTAGATCCTCGCTGACCCCCTAGGTTTGATGTGGAGGTTTTAAAAGGGCCCCGCGGGGCAAAAAAAAATAATAATAATAATAATCGAACGGCTGAATGGATTTGCACGAAACTTGGTAAAATATTAGGGACTGGTAGCCCGATGTGCCTTTGCTATGTCTCAATATATGTGCTTCAGTGCATTTTGAGAAATTAACGTTCAAAAACAAGATATATATCTGTAACAGCGCTCCGCTTCGCGGAGATAAAATTATATCTGTATTACCTAGCTGTTGCTAACACCAGTTAGCGACGGCTAGTAGGAGATAGCGACCATCTTGGGTCCCACTTTGCATGTGAGTGATATTTATCACTAATGACATGCAAAGTGGGCATGCCAAGATGTTAGCGACTGGAAACAGTCGCTAACATCGCTATCTCCTATTATCAACTTTTGGAAATATTCGAGATAAGCGCGAATATCTCCAAAAAGTAACAGCTGCCCTGAGCAGTTCTTAGCCATGTTATCCAATGGGAGGTGGATAACATGGCTAAGAGCATTAGCTCGGTAATGCATGAATATCGCGGAGTTTTCAGCGACATTAATGCATTGCGCTCGTTTTTTATCGTATTTGCGATAAACCTTGATAATAGCAAGGTTTATCTGCGATAATTTCTGACGGTAAAAAAATCTTTGCAATGCATCGTTAGGGATAAATATCGCTTAACTTTGGTAATATGTCCCAACGTCTGTTAACGTTCGATTCGAAGGAAATCAGGAATTGTTGAAAAACATTGTGTGCGCCATCTTGTCTTTTTTCAAATGCCACACTTTTGTCGTGCACGGCAGCCATTTTAGATGCCTTGACCAGATCCACTCTGTGAACGCTGTCGATCCTTACCATGGCTCCCCACCCTCGCAAGCATCTCCCCCAGGCAGTGGTCACCCCCGCTCTCTGTTTTATGCATGGGTAATAAACCTCCCCCCATCTGCGCTGTTCTTCCCTGAGAATCACACCCTGTGCCCGCCCGACACCTCCCTTTCGCCCTATTCACTACCGCACCCTCTGACACTCCTTTTCCTCTGTGTCCGATTGTCCAGGCCGGTCCTAGGCTATCAGCTAGCCCTGCAGATGTAGTTTATGGCCACAGCTGTAAAGAATCACCCGTCTTCAAAGGAGTTATAGTAGATCAAGGCCCACACTCGATGAGATCCGTCACAGCAGAAGCGTTGCTATTATCTGAAAACCATCCTGTATTGTGATTGGGGAGGGGACCGAGCGTGAAGCGGAAGATTCCAGGGATGACTCTTTGTACATCAAAGTTTTTACAATTATGTGTCACATTAAAAATATATAGCACTCCGACAAAGTAGTAAGATTATAAAACTTTAATAATTTATAAATATATACAAGAAAACAAAAATAGTAATAACATATAAACATTTTTAGAGAAAAACAACGAAGTAGCGGTCGGCTGTGCGAATAGTCCCAACGCAGCACAACGTCCAGATTTCCGGCGTGGGGCGTCGCGGGGGGTGGGTGATCAGTAGCAAACTGTTGTGCGAATAGTTCCAAGGCAGCAGAACGCGCCGAAATCTAGATGACACAAAAGTGATGTCTAGTAAGTTGCCACCCAGCAAATAACGGCGTGGGGCGTCGCGGGGGGTGGGTCATCAGTAGCAAACTGTTGTGCGAATAGTTCCAAGGCAGCAGAACGATGGCACCAAGGTGATGTCCAGTAAGTTGCCGCACTGGTTTTGGTATCCTACAATGCTGCTCCGAATAACGGCGTGGGGCGCCCCGGGGGAGGCGGCGTGAACGGGCCTCTCCAGGTGGAGTGTCATCTGTTGTAGTGGGGCGCCCCTTTACCGTTTCAGTTGCCATTCCGTCCGCTTTTGGTCCACTGTGTCAAAATCCGCCATTCAGCTGAGTTGCGCCCACTCTTGCGGTGCAGCGATAGGCGGCTGCCACAGGACTCTCAAAATGGCGGCAGGCTGTTTCCTTTTTGGGCCTGGTCCACTGAAATGGCCCTGGGACACCTTGGAAATCGGACGCTTGTCTGCTAGGTCTTGGACCCCATTCTCGAAAGCGTCCCCTCCGCCTTGAGAATTCATCAAAAGTTTTGGGGGCCCCGACTCCTGCAGGCTTCTGGTGGGGAGCGGCTGCCATGATTGCTCGCGGAATGACCACGACGGAGCTACGAGATGGTGGTGCTCTCATGGTGACGCCAGCTTCAGTCTGAAACATCCAGAAACAAGGTGGGGCTTTCATCGTTTGGGGGGAAAAAAAAGTTTTCATCCAATGAAAAGTGTTGTTTTTAGGTCATATGATCAAGCCTTCCATCATTAGGAAACCAAAAGTAAAATGAACCAATGAAAAGTTTTATAAAGAAGTCACATGACCTGTTATGCGGCATAGGGTATAAAATGTGGAGAAAATACGTTGGCACGTGAGGCGGTGTCAGTAGCGGACCGATGTGCGAATAGGCCGAAGGCAACACAACGCGCCAAGATCCGGATGGCATCGAGGTGGTGTCATAGTTGAGAGTTCTGAGCAGCGGTTGTAACACTGTCTGAAGCTTATTTGCAGCTGCTGCAGCTTCACTACGCGCGAAGATCCGGATGGCACCGAGGTGGTGTGTAGGAAGTTGCCGCACTGGTGTGGCCATCCTACAATGCTGAAAGTCGGCGTGGGGCGCCCCGTTGGCCTGTGAGTTTGCGTCAGTAGCGGACCGATGTGCGAATAGGCCGAAGGCAGCACAACGCGCCAAGATCCGGATGGCACCGAGGTGGTGTCTAGTAAGTTGTCGCACTTCTGTGGCCATCCTACAATGTTGAAAGTCGGCGTGGGGCGCCCCGTTGGCCTGTGAGATGGTGTCAGTAGCGGACTGATGTGTGAATGGGGCTAAAGGCAGCGCAACAATATTTTCTACTATATTTCCGGTGTAGAAGAGACCACAAGGCGCTGAGATGCCAAGATCCGGATGGCACCGAGGTGGTGTCTTGCAAGTTGTGGTACTGGTGTGGCCATCCTACAATGCTGAAAGTCGGCGTGGGGCGCCCCGTTGGCCTGTGAGATGGCGTCAGTAGCGGACCGATGTGCGAATAGGCCGAAGGCAGCACAACAATATTTTCTGACTGACACCACAAGGCGCTGAGATGCCAAGATCCGGATGGCACCGAGGTGATGTCTAAGTTGCGGACTGGTGTGCGAATGTGGCCAAAGGCAGCGTAACAATATTTTTTGTATGGAAGATACCACTAGGCGTTGAGATGCCAAGATTCGGATGGCACTGAGGTGATGTCTAGCAAGTTGGTGTGGTCATCCTACAATGCTGAAACTCGGCGTGGGTCACCCCATTAGCCTGTGAGATGGCGTCAGTAGCGGACCGATGTGCGAATAGGCCGAAGGCAGCACAACGCGCCAAGATCCGGATGTCACCGTGGTGGTTTCATAGTTGAGAGGCACTTCATCTGCAGTGGGGCGCCGAGATCCGGATGGCACCGAGGTGATGTCTAGCAAGTTGCTGTACTTGTGTGGTCATCCTACAATGCTGAAACTCGGCGTGGGTCGCCCCATTAGCCTGTGAGATAGCAGTTCTTTGGATTTGCGAATAGGCCGAAGGCAGCACAACAATATTTTCTGACTGACACCACAAGGCGCTGAGATGCCAAGATCCGGATGGCACCGAGGTGATGTCTAAGTTGCGGACTGGTGTGCGAATGGGGCCAAAGGCAGCGTAACAATATTTTTTGTATGGAAGATACCACTAGGCGTTGAGATGCCAAGATTCGGATGGCACTGAGGTGATGTCTAGCAAGTTGCTGTGGTCATCCTACAATGCTGAAACTCGGCGTGGGTCACGCCATTAGCCTGTGAGATGGCGTCAGTAGCGGACCGATGTGCGAATAGGCCGAAGGCAGCACAACGCGCCAAGATCCGGATGTCACCGTGGTGGTTTCATAGTTGAGAGGCACTTCATCTGCAGTGGGGCGCCGAGATCCGGATGGCACCGAGGTGATGTCTAGCAAGTTGCTGTACTTGTGTGGTCATCCTACAATGCTGAAACTCGGCGTGGGTCGCCCCATTAGCCTGTGAGATAGCAGTTCTTTGGATTTGGGCCTGGCTCGTCTGCTGTAGTGGGGCGCCCCTTTACCGTTTCAGTTGCCATTCAGCTGAGTTTCGGCTGCTCTTGATGCTACAGCGACAGGCGGCTGCAACAGGACTCTCAAAATGGCGGCCTGTTCTTTGGATTTGGGCCTGGTCCACTAAAATGGCCCTGGGACACCTTAGAACTCGGACGCTCGATTTTTTTTTCCTTTCCTGTACATGCAAAAAAAGGTAAATGCCCGGTACGTTACACGCTTCATCTGCCACGATGAACTCTCTAGAGGAACCGAAAAAAAATATAGTTGTGGTAACTATACCATGCATCGTCATATGGAGAGGTGGCAACAATTAATTATAGTGCTGCATAAAAGAGAGATTTGGAGGAGAACCCCTGACCTGCTAGTACATTCATCAAAGAAGTGGCACTGAGAGCTTCAGAGGCAAGGGAAACGGTCCCAAATATTTAGAAGAACTTTGGAAAGATTAAAATGACATGTTTAGATTGTGGCAAATTTATTTCATGTGGACATCTGAGTGTTACTCTAATAAATACAGCATATGAACATCATCATAGTCGATGGTTGGTAGAGACATTTTGACTATATCCTGGACCTGCCCGTCCTCGCCCAAAATGGCGCCAGAATAAATGGGACTCGTAACTCCTTGTTGTGTACTGGTTGCAGAACCTTGAAATCACGAGATACGTATGCAGTTTTGAAGCACATGGCGGGCGGGGACGAGAATTGATTGAATATTTCGACATCCCTATTGATATTAAGTTCTGATGTGTTATTGATTACTGTACTGTTGAAAGTTCGAATTAACGTCACCCATGGTACTTGCCCGCAAATGTATATCTAGATAATTTTATTGTAACTGGCGCTGTCGTATTTTAATTATAAAATGTACGTCCACCGATTCCGTAACTGTTAGACACCTTAGTTCTTGCAACCTAATGGCCCGCCCGTTACGTTCCTCTACAGTGTAAATGTCTATTCATCATATACGATTACAGTTTGCTCCGTGGCCGGCCCACGTGGTTATAGGCTCGTATTTGTATAATGAAATTTTCACAATAAAGGTTTTTAAAAGAAAACATGGTAGTAGTATATACATTGGTAAAGTTTTTAATAATAGTCACTGTTTTAGAATCATTAAAAGGCAAGTGAAATAAAGCAGACCAATTACATGAAGGGTAAAAGGTATAATACGAAGGAACGCAGTAAAGATAAATGGTCAAGGGCTGTTGTGTTTTCTATTCCTGCAACATAAAGTGATCGATAAGAATCTCATATTCAGGCGTATCGGCGACTAAGACAGCAGGTCGACCCTCTTTTGCTCAACGGCTCCGTCATGGGACGAAGAAACGCTCTTTTTCTCGAAAAAAGAATATATTTTACTTGCAGGACAGTTGTAAAATTTCCGGGAAAGTACATTAGCCTGGAACATTATAACATATATTTAAGAAAAAATAATGTTCGGAAGTAATGAAAAGCGTAATTTTTAGGTCATATGATCAAGCCTTTCATCATTACAATAAGAAAAGTAAAATGAACCAATGAAAAGTTTTATTAACAAGTCACATGACTTGTTATGCTTACGTTACGCGCTGCGCGCCCCGGATGACTTCCGGATGCGCTAACGCGGCGCGTCATATGACGCATTACGCGACAACGCAGGTACAGAATATAGTCAAAATGTCTCCACCAACCAGCGGTCGGAACACAACCCCTTTCAGCAGGCTAAATAGTTCTGTTAAATGACAACAGAAGGGACAGGCAACAAGAACCATCAGTCAAAGAGGGGAGGGCTAGTTCTTCTCTACCGGGTTACATTGGGGCGCTACCGGAACTGATCGAATTGGTAGTCTACAGTGTTTCTGGATGTTTCAGACTGAAGCTGGGGTTAGCATGAGAGCAGCACCATTTCGTAGCTCCGTCGTGGTCATTCCGCAACCAATCATGGCAGCCGTTCTTTATCGTTATTTTGGGCGGGGTGGGTGGCGGAGCCGAGCTGTTTTGCAGCCATCATTGTGTGGAGTTCAGTTCATCTCACTAGTTTTGTATTTGTCATGAGGGGTTGTTCCTAATGTTTCTATTTTTGCGAGGTCAAAAAGAGATCCCATTAGTGGCCTACTGATTTTGCTCGATTCTTTTTCTTTTTTTTTACACGATTTTTCGTTATCTGCAAAGACTAAACAGAGTATTGCGACTCTGTGTTTGTTTGTAAATAGAGAATGAACCAAAGAGAACTAATTCTAAAACAGTAAATACTTGGATAACAATGAATCAAATGGAGAGAGAAGCAGGCACGACGGATTACAATGGGGGCAAAGACCTGCGTTAACTACCTTTCACTATCTGCAAAGAGAGAGTACTCCTAATAGAAATGAGGGGGGGGGGCACCATTCAAAGCAGATCAGTGTGCATAAACACGAAAATGTTTTCACTTACCACGTACTTGACATTCGACAGCTTATGATATTTGCTATTAAAAAACCATTGAAATTCACTGAAAAAACCATAGGTTATAGACCATATATAGTTAGGAATTAGCATTTACAAAACCTTGAAAATTCACTGAAAAAACCATAGGTTATAGACCATATATAGTTAGGAATTAGCATTTAAAAAACCTTATTTTACTCACACAAAACCATTGAAATTCCATATATAGTTAGTTGCACTAACTATATATCGCGCACCTGCAATCCACTGCTGATGATGTCACATATTACATCATTCATGACATGGTCAGTGACATCACTGATGACATCACTGATGACATCTCAAATGACATCACTGATGACATCACTGATGACAACATCCAGTGACTGTATGTTTCTGTAAAGTTAAAATGTGTCTTACATATTGAAGAATGAGTGGAAGTATAAGTGTCTGGACAAAGGATTTAGTAGGTGCATGACTGAATGCATGAGTGAGTGATTAAATGTGTCTCACTGAGTGCATGGGTTAGTGACTAAAGTGTCTTAATTTGTGCATCATTATGTCTGTTGTTCTGTAAACTGCTGCATGTTTTGATCAGTAGCTATATGATTAACTATATGGGTTACTGATTGATTGTCCAAGTATTTGTATGGGAGACTGAGTGTGTGTGTGGCTGGCTGGGAGGTGTGTGACTCTGTGCAGATCAATGTGTACTTGTATCAATGATTGTATAACAAGGTAAGTATGTGTTAGTATATGTTTGAAAATGTAAGGTGCTCTATGTTTAACTGTATAGACAAGAAAATGGAAGTGTCATTGATTCTTTACAGGACTGACTAGGTGTGTGAGTAACTCCATGGATGAGTGGCAGACTGTGAGTGTCTGTATAGGTGTATGAGTGCATATGATAGTGTTGTAAAGATGAGTGATTGTATGTATGAATGATAGTATGGGTGAATGAGTGAAGGTGTGTGTAGACGTAGGAATCAGTGAGTGCGTATGTAGTAACTAGTATTGGTGTGTCAATGGTTTCAAAAATTATATTCTGTATTTAACACTGGGTGAAACAGAGGTTATATTAAAATGTGAGGAGATGCATTGTATTGTCACATGAATGATATCATCAGTGATGTGGTCATTGATGTCAAATGAGATGTCATCAGTGATGTCATCAGTGATGTCATTTGAGATGTCATCAGTGATGTCATCAGTGATGTCACTGACCATGTCATGAATGATGTAATATGTGACATCATCAGCAGTGGATTGCAGGTGCGCGATATATAGTTAGTGCAACTAACTATATATGGAATTTCAATGGTTTTGTGTGAGTAAAATAAGGTTTTTTAAATGCTAATTCCTAACTATATATGGTCTATAACCTATGGTTTTTTCAGTGAATTTTCAAGGTTTTGTAAATGCTAATTCCTAACTATATATGGTCTATAACCTATGGTTTTTTCAGTGAATATATATATATATATATATATATATATTCACTGAAAAAAACATAGGTTTCACACCAGTTATAGTTAGCTGGAAGTTTTACTCGCATAAAACCATTGAAATTCCCACGTTATAGTTAGTTGGACTCACTATAACTTGCGCGTGCAATGCACTGCTGATGACGTCACATATTACATCACTCATGACATGGTCAGTGACATCACTCATGACATCACTGATGACACCATCCAGTGAATGTGTGTCTTTGTGAAAAATAAATATTAGTGAGTAATGTTAAATATTTAAATATATGTATTAGTGTTTCACTTTGTGTATAAGTGGCTGCATGGGTTGGTGAGTAGCTACATGTGTATGTATATGGGTTATTAGATGTTTTTCTTGGTATCAGTATGAGTGTTTGTATGGTTTATTGGGGGTTTACTTAGCACATAGATGCATGAATGACTGACTCTCTCTTTGTATGTGTTTTGAAGACAGCATATGTGCAGGACTGTATGGGTGGATGAGTGTGTATATGTGTATGTTAGTGACTGAATGACTTTCTCACTAGTGTCTTTATCAGTAACTGCATATGTTTTTATCTAGTATATGTGAATATTGATGTATATAAGTGAGTATATGTGAGAGTGAGGGATTGTCAATCAATCAGGTCATTTATAGAGCGCACTACTCACCCGTAGGGTCTCAAGGCGCTGGGTGGGGGGGGGGGGGGCCGTTACTGCTCGAACAGCCAGGTCTTGAGCTTCTTCCTGAAGGAGAGGTGGTCTTGGGTCAGGCGCAGGTCGGTCGGCAGTGAGTTCCAGGTCTTGGCGGCCAGGTAGGAGAAGGACCTTCCTCCTGTTGTCGCTCTTCGGATGCGGGGGACGGCGGCGAGGGCGAGGCTGGTTGATCTGAGGAGGCGCTTGGGAGTGTAGAAGTTGATCCGGTTGTTGAGGTAGCTCGGGCCTTGGTCGTGTAGGGCTTTGTGTGCGTGGGTGAGGAGCCGGAAGGTGATTCTCTTGTTGATCAGGAGCCAGTGCAGATCTCTCAGGTGTCCGGAGATGTGGCTGCGACGGGGGATGTCGAGGATGAGTCTGGCCGAGGCGTTCTGGATCCGCTGTAGTCTCTTCTGGAGCTTGGCGGTCGTTCCGGCGTAGAGGGCGTTGCCGTAGTCCAGTCGGCTGGTGACGAGGGCTTGGGTGACCGTCTGCCTTGTCTCGATGGGGATCCACCGGAAGATCTTCCGTAGCATGCGCAGGATGTTGAAGCAAGACGAGGAGACGGCGTTTACTTGTCTGGTCATGGAGAGGGAGGAGTCCAGGATGAAGCCCAGGTTGCGTGCGTGGTCCGTCGGTTTGGGTGCGGTGCCCAGAGCGGGGGGCCACCAGGAGTCGTCCCAGGCGGAGGGCGAGGAGCCCAGGATGAGGACCTCCGTCTTGTCCGAGTTCAGTTTCAGGCGGCTGGTCGTCATCCATTCGGCTACATTTCTCATCCCTTCGTGCAGGTTGGCTCTGGCGGTGGCGGGGTCGTTGGTCAGGGAGAGGATCAGCTGGGTGTCGTCGGCGTAGGAGATTATGTTGAGGTTGTGTTGGCGTGCGATGGCCGCGAGGGGGCTCATGTAGACGTTGAAGAGGGTGGGGCTCAGTGAGGATCCTTGAGGGACGCCGCAGATGACTTCGGTGGCCTCTGACTTGTTCGGTGGTAGGCGGACTCTCTGTGTTCTTCCGTCGAGGAAGGAGGTGATCCATTCCAGTGCCTTGTCCTGGATTCCGATGTTGCCGAGGCGCTGTACTAGGGTACGATGGCAGACAATGTCGAAAGCCGCGGAGAGGTCCAGGAGGATGAGGGCCGCTGTTTCTCCGTTGTCCATCAGAGTTCGAATGTCATCGGTGGCAGCGATGAGGGCCGTCTCGGTGCTGTGGTTCGCTCGGAAGCCCGACTGTGAGGGGTCGAGGGATCCATTCGTCTCGAGGAAGGCGGCCAGCTGTTTGTTGACGGTCTTCTCGATGACTTTGGCCGGGAACGGGAGGAGCGAGATGGGACGGTAGTTCTTGAGGTCGGTGGGGTCTGCTGTGGGTTTCTTGAGAAGAGCGCTGAGTTCGGCGTGCTTCCAGCTCTCAGGGAAGGTGGCGGTGTCGAAGGAGGTGTTGATGATGTCCCGCAGGTGGGGTGCGATGACAGCGTCGGCCTTGTTGAAGACGTGGTGAGGACAGGGGTCAGTCGGAGATCCGGAATGGATGGAGTTCATTGTGCGGATGGTGTCTTCGGTGCTGATCGGAGTCCAGGTGCGGAGGGTGGTGGTGGGTGGCGTTGTTGCGGTTGTGGCTTGCGTTGGTTGGTTGCTGAAGCTGTTGTGTATGTCCGTGATCTTGTTGTGGAAGTAGGACGCGAGGGAGTTGCAGAGGTCTTGCGACGGGGTGATGTCATTGTTTCCGGCGTTGGGGTTGGAG
This sequence comes from Lissotriton helveticus, assembly GCF_964261635.1. NCBI lineage: Eukaryota > Metazoa > Chordata > Amphibia > Caudata > Salamandridae > Lissotriton > Lissotriton helveticus. Next base: position 807,127,669 of record NC_136057.1, on the reverse strand, counting down.
AGCTCTTTCACGATGTTGAAGAGTTCCTTGCAGTTGTGTGCGTTGTTGTCCAGCCGGTCCTTGTATGTATTTTTCTTGGTGGCGCGGATCAGTTGGTGGTGTTTCCGGGTGGCGAGCTTGAGGGTGGTCATGTTGTCCGTAGTTGGTTCCCTTCTCCAGACTTTCTCGAGGGCTCGACAGTTCTTCTTGGAGTTCTTGAGTTCGTCGGTGAACCATGGTGTTTTTCTGCTGCAGGGTCTGCTGGGTGGGGTTCTCAGAGGGGCGAGTTCGTCCGCGCAGTTGTTGATCCACTTCGTGAGGTTGTCGGCGGCCTGGCTGGGGTTCGCTGAGCTGGCGGGAGGGTGCTGGCTCAGGGACGCGGTGAGCTGGTTGGCTGTGATCTTGTTCCAGCTTCTTCGGGCAGCCTGTTGCTGGTGGTGGTGGATCGTTGTTCTTCTGAAGGTGAAGTGGACGCAGCTGTGGTCCGTCCAGTGGAGTCCTGTTGCGTGGCTGAAGGTGACGTCTTTGCTGGATGAGAAGACGGCGTCGAGTGTGTGTCCGGCGAGGTGGGTGGGGGTGGATACCAGCTGCTTGAGTCCGAGGTTGGATCGGTTTTCGAGCAGGCTGATGGTGTTCCGGTCGTTGTTGTTCTCCAGGTGGAAGTTGAGGTCCCCCAGGAGGATGTAGTCGGCGGAGGGGAGGGCGTGCGGGCTGATGAAGTCGGCGATGTCCTCGCTGAATCGTGTGCGTGGACCCGGGGCTCGGTAGATCAGGGTGCCTCTGAGGGTGGTCTTCGGGTTGGTGTGGATCTGGAAGTGCAGGTGTTCAGCGGTGGTTAGGGTGTCGTCGGTGTTGGTTGTGATGCGGATGGTGTTCTTGTGGATGATGGCGATGCCTCCTCCCGTCTGGTTGGCGGTGCGGTCCCTCCGGATGATCTTGTAGCCCTCTGGGATGGCGATGGCGATGTCCGGGGCTGAGGAGGCGTTCATCCAGGTCTCGGTGAGGAAGGCAACGTCAGGGGCGGTGGTGTCGAGGAGGTTCCAGAGTTCTACGGCGTGTCTGTGGACGGAGCGGGTGTTGAGCAGGATGCACTTGAGGTGGTTGCTGCTGGTGTTCGGCTTGGCGGGTGCAGGGGAGGTCCGGATGCAGGTGAACTTGCAGGCGTGGCAGCTGAAGGGTCCGTGGGTGTGCTTCGGGGCGGCTTGGTGACATCCTGGGATGCGGCCGGTGTTGAGTGCGATGAGATCGGCGGCGGTGTAGGTTCGTCGGGACGGCTTCCGTCGGTGGGGGCCAGGGGTCCTGGCACTGGTCGCGGTCCGGTCGCGGACGGGCGCAGACGGGCTTACCTTTGGCGCGCCTTCGGCGCACAATCGGCGCGCCCGCTGCGCATCAACGCTGCGCGTTCGCACGGTCGCCATTTAAGGCGAAGTGCGCGGGTGGGCGGAGCAGCTGGGAGGCGGGAGCGGGGAGGGAGCAGAAGGAAAAAAGGGGCGGGGTCGGCGGTGGTGGCGGGAAGCGGGGGGCGGCGAGGGAGGCGGGAAACAGGCCGGAGGACGGTCAGAAATGAAGAAAACAGGCACAAGATACAGAAAAAATGCTAAACACGGGTGAAATCAAGAGAGATACAAAACAAGCACAAATGACAGACAAAATAAGCTTGACACGGGCCGAAGCTGGGAAAAAACAAAACAAGCACAAACGATTGTCAGAAACACTACAGAGCAGCCGGGTCAGCCGGCAGCGAGGCAAGCCGCGAGGCAGAGGGCACAGGGAAAGGGCACACGCAGCAGCTGGTGGCCGTGCGGCGCAGGGGTGTCCCACAAGTGGGTCACACTCACCTGTGTCGCACGGTCGCCATTTAAGGCCAAGTGCGCGGGTGGGCGGAGCAGCTGGGAGGCGGGAGCGGGGAGGGAGCAGAAGGAAAAAAGGGGCGGGGTCGGCGGTGGTGGCGGGAAGCGGGGGGCGGCGAGGGAGGCGGGAAACAGGCCGGAGGACGGTCAGAAATGAAGAAAACAGGCACAAGATACAGAAAAAATGCTAAACACGGGTGAAATCAAGAGAGATACAAAACAAGCACAAATGACAGACAAAATAAGCTTGACACGGGCCGAAGCTGGGAAAAAACAAAACAAGCACAAACGATTGTCAGAAACACTACAGAGCAGCCGGGTCAGCCGGCAGCGAGGCAAGCCGCGAGGCAGAGGGCACAGGGAAAGGGCACACGCAGCAGCTGGTGGCCGTGCGGCGCAGGGGTGTCCCACAAGTGGGTCACACTCACCTGTGTCGCACGGTCGCCATTTAAGGCCAAGTGCGCGGGTGGGCGGAGCAGCTGGGAGGCGGGAGCGGGGAGGGAGCAGAAGGAAAAAAGGGGCGGGGTCGGCGGTGGTGGCGGGAAGCGGGGGGCGGCGAGGGAGGCGGGAAACAGGCCGGAGGACGGTCAGAAATGAAGAAAACAGGCACAAGATACAGAAAAAATGCTAAACACGGGTGAAATCAAGAGAGATACAAAACAAGCACAAATGACAGACAAAATAAGCTTGACACGGGCCGAAGCTGGGAAAAAACAAAACAAGCACAAACGATTGTCAGAAACACTACAGAGCAGCCGGGTCAGCCGGCAGCGAGGCAAGCCGCGAGGCAGAGGGCACAGGGAAAGGGCACACGCAGCAGCTGGTGACCGTGCGGCGCAGGGGTGTCCCACATCCCACAGAGTTCCTGTTTAAATAATTATGTGTTTCTATAAGTGATTGTTTAAGAGAGTAAGCATGTGTAAGTTTCCTTAGAAGTAAGGTGGTAGTGTGTGTATAGTTGTATATGCAAATACATGGATGTTTAATAGTTTATTTGCATGTCTGAGTATGTGTGAGAATATCTTTTGGATGACTATCGGTGTGTAACAGGATGTATAGGTGTATCACTACATATGATGAGTAAGTATATGTATGAGTGACTATATAGAAATGTTTGTGAATGAGTGGATGTGTATATAGATGGTGGAATTACTGAATTGGTTGTTATAACTGGTATGGGTATCTGCATTTTTTGAAAATGTTATTTTTTATTTTTGAATATGTGTTTCAAGGTTTACATTACAGTGAAAGGAGGTCTGTCACTCTGTCACAAGGATGGTGTCATCAGTGATGTCATGAGTGATGTCACTGACCATGTCAGGAGTGATGTAATATGTGACGTCATCAGCAGTGCATTGCACGCGCAAGTTATAGTGAGTCCAACTAACTATAACGTGGGAATTTCAATGGTTTTATGCGAGTAAAACTTCCAGCTAACTATAACTGGTGTGAAACCTATGGTTTTTTCAGTGAATTCAATAGGTTTTTTGCTAATTCCTAACTATAACTGGTGTGAAACCTATGTTTTTTTCAGTGAATTTCAATGGTTTTTTAATAGCAAATCTCTATAGGTATGAAAAGTAATATTTTTTTATAACGAATTTTATATTGTATAATTATGTAAAAAAAAAAAAAATATTTAAAAAAAAAATTATTTATTTATTTTTTATATTTTTTACCCGGAGCGCTCCCGGGGCGCGTACCAGTGAACGCACGGGTACGCGCAATGTTACGGCGCACCCCGGGGCGCGTACCGGTGAGCGTCCCGATAGCGCTATTGCCGCGAACGAAAACAACATCGTGACGTATCGCGCAGCCGCGTGATGCGTCATATGACGTACTGCGTAAGCGCACCCGGAATCTCGCGATCGCATACGATCTCGCAACATCTCGACTCGCTTACGCCACGCGCCCCGGGGCGCGTAGCGTAAGCGCGTCGGGTCATGTGATCTGAAAATAACACTTTTCATTGGTGCAGATCAGTTTTGGTTTCCAAATGATGAAAGCCTGGATCATGTGACTTGAAAATAACACTTTTCATTGGTCCAGAACAGTGTTGTTTTCCAAATTATGAAAGGCCCCACCTTTTTTCCTTATTCTGACTTTGTCCTTTGACTGAGGAAGATCTGTTTGGAGCTCTGTCTCTAATCTTTTCTAGTTTAAAATTGCTACAGTAGCAGCAACAGCTGGAGCATCTGCCCAACCACCACCACCATCTAAAAGACCACGAGAAGATTACATTAGTGGTCAAGAGGAAGAGGAGGAGGATGATGAAGAGGAGGCCCAGACAAGGCAGTTCCTGCCTGAAGATAAACAGCCCTACAAACCTAAAGAGCACTTTGTATGGGAGTTCTACAAAATCCCAAGGGGTTTTAAAAAAGTCAACGGTGCAAAGGTAACTTGCTTGATTTGTGGTGCTGAGCTGTCCAGGGAGAACCCTAACAAAAAATATTCCTTCGGGAATCATACAATGATTCGCCACATGATGCGTTGGCATCCAAACAATTACTCTAATGCAGAGTTAAGGGACCTCTGCAGTAAGCTACCCCCATCAACGTCTAGACCCTCAACATCAAAACAACCCACTCCATCGGGTCCGGGGGCAAGACACACATTGGCTACTATTCAACCTAAGTTTGCCGATTACAAAATGGTGTGCAAATATTGTAACAAGACACTTTTCTATGGTGAGCAAAGTATCGAACTTATCATGGTTGCTGGTGATAACCATAAGTATCCAAGAAAACCCTCATTTTTCCTGATTTTTTTTGCTCCAGTTGAGCCATTTACAATTCCCTGTTTTTTGTTTCTCCCCATAAAAATACAAAAAAAATATAAAAGTGTTCAGAAAAGCCAAAAAAAGTACAAAATGTTCAAAAAAACATTTAAAAAATATAAAACAACAAAAAGAAAAAAAAAACAGTTCTTTTTAGAACTACCTTTACTTTATAAAAATAAACCTATATTTTTAAAGAATCTCTGTCAATCTTTTTTCTGCAGGGTACGCGTACCGGTACATGCACCGGGGCGCGCACCGAGGCGCGCACCAAAAAAAAAAAAGAACAAAAAATTAATGAAGGAGTTAGCATGAGGGAAGAACACAAAGAGAGTAATGTTAAGAGAAAGAGAGCTACAGGGAGAAACACAGAGGGATTGTTTATTACATAGTAAAAAACAGAGAAGGTGTAATAGGGTGAAAGTGAGAAAAGTAAAATGAATAAGGGAGCGAAAGAAGGGAAGAGAGAGGAAGAAGACTAAAGTAGAGATAGTGGGAGAATGTGAATGGGTGTTGAAAGAAAAAGAAAGGACAGTAAAAAATGGAGAAAGAAGGGTAGTGGCGGAACCGGGATAAATGAAGAACGGTGAAGGAGGGTGAGAAAAGACCAGTTAGTGTAAGTAAAGAGGGATGAAAGAGGGTGAGAAATTGAATTAGGATAAGACATGGGGAGTGACAAAGAGAAAGGACAAAGAGAGTAAAGGAAACAGTGCCTGAATGGGTTTGAGTGAAACAGCAAAGAAAGGTAAGTAATGCAGTGTGTGTGACTTATAGGGATTCAGTGGGTGTAGGTCGGGATATGGGTGTCTAAGGTGTGTCTGTGGGTGTGGGTGTGTGGGGTGTTTCGGTGTGGGTGGAGGTGAGGGTATGTGAGATATCTGTGAGGGGTGTATGGGTGTGGGGGGTATGTGTGTGGGATGTATGTGTGTGTATGGAATGTGTGTGTGTGAAGATTGTGTGTGGGTGTGTGTGTGTGTATGAGGTGTGTGTGTGGTGTGTGTGGGGTGTATGTCAGAGGTGTGTGTATGTGTTGGGAGGGGGATGAGGTGTGTGTGTAGGAGTGAAGTAAATAATTAAGAAAAAGAGAATGAGTGAATAAGTAAAGGAAGGGAACAGAGGGTAAGTGAAGTAAAGAATGGGAACTGAAAGAAGTTGAATATGAGAGGGGAAATAGGGAAAGGGGAGTAAATATGGAGAATAAGTGAGGGAAGCAGAGTAAAGAAACAGGAGTGAGGTTCGTTGAGAAAATATTAGTGAGGTTAAAGCAAAGGGTGATGGCAAACTACATTTTTTTAGTCACACTTACCATATAATTAATGTAAACTTAATTACATGTTTTTACTACACTTTGGTGTCGATTCCGATCCGGTAAAATCCCCGTCCGTACGAATCGTATCCGGAGCCGTTTCTGTACGACTCGTACGGACGCCGTCGATTCGTATGGAAAAGCGCACGATCACCTACACACCATACGGCGCGTACCCCCCATGATCGCAGGGGTACGCGTCGTACCCCTGTGATCATGCGGGGTACGTGCCGTACACCCAGCGTACATGGGGTACATGCCGTACACCCACCGTACATGGGGTACGGTGCATACCCCATGTACGCTGGGTGTACAGCACGTACCCCGCATGATCACAGGGGTACGGCGTGTACCCCTGCGATCCTGGGGGGTACGTGCCGTACCCGGGGGGGGGGGCGTTCCGTACCTGTTTTGGCGCGAACTCTGCGTTTACGACTGTTTTCGGCTCCCGTATGAAAAGGGTCGTACGGCGCATACCCGACACGAATCGTACTTGCTGGGTCGTAAAAACCAGCCGCGAACCGTAGTGATGTCGCGTACAGCCGGTTCCGAGTGAAACTCGTACGGAGTTTTTAGTCGTACGGAGTCCTGTACGACTCGTACGGAGTTTGGCACCTGGTACGGATCGTACTTCGTCGTACGTACGGGACGTCTACGGGTACGATTCGTATGGGGAAAAAACTCTCCGTACGACGATTCGGAGTGCATTTTACCGGATCGGAATCGACCCCAAAGTATCTATGAAAAAGAGAAGAAAAATAAGTTATAATTAGTAAAATATGTATTTTAAATTAAAAGATACAAATGAAGAGGTTAAAAATCATAACAGTGTATTTAGAAATAAAGTAAGAGTGAAGGACACAGAAAGGGAAATAAAGTAAGGTAGAAGGACAAAAAGAGAGAAAAAGAAATAAAAAGGAGAGCAAATTACTAAGAGTAAAGAATATAGATTCACTGACACAGAGGAAGAGAAGAACAGAGAAATGAACTGAAGGTAAGAAAGATACTAAAACAATGTGAGTTAGCAAAACTAAATCAGGAAACAGTAGTAAGTAAAAAGATAATGATTGAGACAGAAAAGAGTCTAATTAAGGATGCATTTAGAAGAATGAGGAATAGAAGATAACTGAGAGTAAGTGAAGAACAGTCATAGAGTGAAGGGATGAAGGGAGAGAGGATAATATAGAAGGTTTGAGGGAAATAGAGTGAGGACGTTAGTAGACAGACACACTAAGAGAAAAACTGAGTGAGGTGGAGTACAATGAGTGAGAAAAGGAAATGAGTAAGGGAGCAAAAAAAGGAAAGAGAGGAGAAGATGAGTAAAACAGTGGTACTGAGAGAAAATAATTTGGTGATGAAAGTAAAGAGAAGGACATTGAAAGAAAGGAAATGAGGTATAGTAATGGAACCAGAGTAAAAGAAATGGGATGAAGAACGATGAGAGAGGAGCAGTGAAGTTGTTGTAAAAGAAATGATAGAAGGTAGATAAACACAAGTGAACATAACACAAGGAGAGTGAGGCACTGAGGACATAGAGGTATTGAACGAAAAATAGAGAGAAGAGGTCAAAAGAAAGGAGCAAAAAAAGATAAGCGAGGGAGAGTGGGTGAGTTATAGTGATAGAGTGCGATAATACTGCTGAGTGAGTAAACAGGAATTACTAAAAGAGCAAAGGAGGAAAATACGGAAAAGGAAAGTAAAGCAGAGAGACTGAAACCTGAAAAGTTATGCAAGGGAGAGAGGCAATGCAGACAGTTGAAATGAGAATGAGGGGTTGTCAAAGAAGTGGAGTAAAGGAACGGGGGTTACAGAGAGTGAGAGAAAGACATTATAAGTGAGTAAAAAGAGCTGAAAGAGGATGGAAAAAGGAAAGTGAAGGTCAGAGAATGGGAATACAATTTCATTTACACAATCCAAAGTATAGAATAACTTGTACAACATGTTACATAGTTTATTTTTGCTGTTCTCAGAATATATTGAATTTCACTTAAAACAGTGAGTTCAAATTACTCATCATATGACAGCGGGAAAAAAAAAAACACAATCTAAAAGATTGTGTTTTAAAAAAAAACTTAGATACTGACAAATGACAAATGTACACTAATCTTTGATTGACTTACTTTTCCTTGAGGCCAAATAGTATATCATGGAGGTCCTTTTTTCGTTGCAAAGTACTCTGCTGTTCACTAATCCATTTCATCGACTTTCTAGGAGAAAAGCTCCAAGAACATCTGAAATATTTTCATTATTTTCATATACTCCTTTTTTTCATCATGACTCTTTACTCATTCCTGTACCTTTCCTTTTGGCTAAATAGTGTCAGATGGATGAGTATATTTTCAAATTAATTCTAAGAAACTCTCAAATTACCTTTTTTCCGACGTTCTGAAAGAAAGGCTCATACAACATTTTCACAATATTTAAGTATTTGTAAAACCATCTCTGACTCACTCATGTTCATCATTTTGTATAATACTAATATCACTTACTATGAGATCCACTTACAGTACCTATATGACAAGTCAATTTTTTATATTACCTGGATCACTTTTACTCAGAATATATTTTTAAACAGCAAAATAACCTTTATTAACTGCTCCCGTCTTCATAGGCCAATTACCTTTACTTAAATTTTGGTTGTAAAAACACTAGGTATGAATTTTTTAAGCCAAAAGGCAAACGTTGTTTAAAAGTCAAATGAGTGTCGTTACAGTGGGTCCAACCTTTACAACTTTTTAAATAGCATGTGTAATGCCCTGATGTTGTAGAAGGACCATCATGAAAAATAATAGCTACAGTTGCAAAGGTTCTTCCTGATATTGATAACTGAGAAGCCACGACATTTTTAATAGAAGTTGTCAATTTACTTCCATCAGGTCTACATCGTTGGAACATTAAAATGACATACTGACCATAATTTTGTAGAAATAATGTGGACAGCATTGCAGACTTACATTGGGTACACACACCATATTGTGATCCGCTGCTTTAACTAGATTATTAAAAGGCACTGATTTGCAGTCTGGTAAAGTCAAATATATAAATCTTTCAGTGTCTATTCTAGTAGTACTTGATGAAGTACAGTTGTCGCAGTCATGCTGCCATTGATAAGAAAGGCTAAAAAGATTTTTTATATCTACTCCTTCATCTTCCAATACATCAAACATATACATTAAAAATTCCTGACAATCCTGCTGAATATTCTGTGAAAATTGATTTTGACCAGAACATATGTCTAAAAGATTTCGAATTTCTGAAACACTTTCTATTTTTGCTCTATCACTGCTACATTTCTCAAACACGGAATTCAACAAACAACAGAATCTTTGATCCCGATTTTCAACAATCTGTTCTTGTATATTTTGAAGAAAAAAACAACATTAACCACTACATTAGCATAGCAGTTGACACCAGAACTGTTTTCAAACTGAAATCCAACAACATATTCAACAGAATCCTTTTTCTTTCTCCTAACAATTACAGTTTCATCTACTTTTTGTCTTTTTGCTACTACCTCACTGCAATTATTCTCATTTCTTCTTTTTCGGCCTACCACACGTTTTTCAAACAGAGGATATTGAGGCAAATGTGGAGCAAACTCTCTTCTTCACCTATTGTATTCTTTAACACACTCTAGATCTGCACAAATCTTTGTTTCATCACACTCAATCAAGTACAATCCTGATAAAGTTCTGACTCATGATAATGCCACATATGCCATACCCTCTTTAGACACAGAACTTCCAATGTTCACCAAAGCGCTATCTACACTTAAACCTTGAGATTTATGAATTGTCACCGCATATGCCAAACAAATAGGAAACTGTTTTCGGCGAACATATAAGTCTTTCACAAGCAAAAATCTAGCTGAACAATGACAAATTTGTTCTATTTCATCAATGCCATCAAATTAAATTTTTAAAAATTCAATTCCATCTCTATTTTTGTAATTCACAAAACCAACAACATGACCCATTGCTCCATTTACCAGACCTCTTTCAACATTTAAATTCCTTCTCAAAATGATACGACAATTTAAACACACATTCAGAGTCTTTTCAAAACCAGCAGTTTTAGATATAGTCTTCTCTAATGAATCCAATTTTGATTTCAAATTTTCAGACAAAATAATTGTTGCTCCCATATGTTCAATTTTATCTATGGCTTCCAGTTTCACTATCTCTTCATTTTCTAACTTTAACATTTTGTTGATGAACATGGAACATTCTTTCAGAGTTGGCATCAAACATATGCCAGATTTCTTCTCGTTAATTTTCTTAAAAATATTCTCTGGAAGAATGTTTTCATTTGGGTACAAATTTGAAATTAATCGTTCATGTAAAGCTTCTTTCCCTTGCTGACTTACTTTTCCGATTCTTAGATCTTGTAGAATATTTTTATAATCTTCATCCTTTGCCTGCCGCATATTTTGAAGCAGTTCTGCATATTTGAAGTTTAACCATATATTAACGTTTCCAATGCTTCCTAGGCACTTCCTGGTATCTTCATGCGTGAGCATTTTGAACACAGGTTGTCCTTTCACTGGAGTCAACTGCAATAGATCTCCAAAAACAATAATATGTTTTCCTCCAAATAAGACATCATTGTCTGTTCTAAGAATTTCTTGCATTCTCAAATGCACAAAAGCAAGCATTATATTTGACACCATGCTTACTTCATCAATGATAAGAAGTTTCATTTTCTTCAGGACTCTCAATACTTCGGGACACGCATCTCCAGATAGCTTGTGATATTGCAATTTGTTATCATGCTCCACTGGCAGCATCAGTAAACAATGTAAAGTAATCCCTTTAATATTATGTGATGCCAGCCCAGTTGGAGCGGTAAGAACACAAGATAGCGGTGATTCAGTCCTTTTCTGCAGATAAGTTGCAATTGCTTTAATCAGAAAACTTTTTCCAGATCCCGCTTCTCCACTTACGTACAGTTGGACTGGTTTAAAAGATGTACATGAGCACTCTTTTTTCTCATGAGTGAATCCATGTTCAATCTGTTCTGTGACTTCGTCATATATCTGTTTCTGCTCAAGGTTTAGTTGTTTCACCAAATCTTCTAAGTTAACTACATCATCTTGAGCTTGTTCCATAGCTCTTTCCACCTCATCCATGGCAGTGGCAGCTTCATTTTGAATAATTGGTCCTCCAAGTGGATCCTGACTCAATGAAGCAGAACTCTGACTGTCTTGATAACTGTCTCTAGCAATCTCTGCAGCAATTGTGGCTTCTTGCTCTATTTCTTCCGTCAACATTTGCAGATAATTTGGAAAAACAGGACATTCTATGGTATCCTTGGTTGCATTAAAAGAATCTTCGTAACAGAGAAAATCACCAAGTAGTTCCTCTTCTGTACGCCATGGCTTAAAGAGTTGCAAAAGAGCTAAAGAGTAAAATTCCCTTTTCTCTGGATTTTCGCAACTCAATTTTCGATGATTAATCAAATGACTTTTTCTCTATTTCACTAGACATCCTTCACATCCAATGACAGCATATATTCCATTATCGATATCTTCTCTGATGTTCCTCTTATAAATATATCTTTGCAGAACTTCATAGAGACAAGCATTCTCAAGATAAGGACTTCTATTTGGATAGTATGTATCCAACATGTTTGTCTTCAAAATATCTGTATTTTCTGGTTCTTTCACCGCCAAATACTCTATTTCTTGTACAGATTTCAAAACTCGATTTCGTGTTGCAGCAAGACCTAGACTCACCCAAATGATGGTTCTAGATTTGGCATAGAGACTTGCTGATGACAATCGATGAGAACATTCATATGCCCCAATTTCTCGATGCGACAACATCTTCAGACTGTAACTGTATAATTTCTTGCTTAGACTCTTTTCATGTGAAATGTCCTCCCACATTTCCTTCAGTTCTGTCTTTTCTTTTTTTGTGATGTAAGACGTCACATATCGAGCCACAGCAATAGAGTTGTCAGCAACGAATTGAATATCCATGTTAGCATTCCACATGGACAAAATCACTGGGTTGTAGTCGTTGATGTACTTGGACTCTTCGTTTCTTTTTAAATTGTATGTATTTTTTGGTGATTTCCTCATCACAGTATGTCGCAGAGAAGACATCAAATTATTTACTCTTCCTTTAGAAATCATTGGTCGTGGAAAGCTGAAACGACATTTTGTGTAGAACTTGTCCTTGTTTCTGAATTTTCGACGACAGTACTTTCCACAACGATGGGATTGAAAGCGTAAAACTTGTTGCCTTAAACTGTTTTCTTCGGTAGTTTTCGGAACAGCACATGTTGAATACTCTTCAATGAAGCTCATCACTGTCTCATCCGAATCTGTTCCAAATTTGGGTGCATCTTTAATCCACAACAACATATGTATATGAGGAGCACCTCTCGCTTGATACTCCTTTCTCCAAAAGAAATCCAAAACCTCTCCAAGTGGAGGATTTTTTTGTTGGTAATAAAAGACATCACAGCTTTAAATCTATGATTGAAATATCTGCACACATTCACTGGATCCAAAGAACACAGTTCTCCAGCAGTTTTGAAATCTATATTTTGAATATTTGCATTTGCCTCTCGTAGAAATTGAAGTAAGTCGTCCCATGCATACTCAGCACATCTAAGAGTGAGGAACCATGTAAGAGTTCCTTAGTTTCTTACCATACATTTCAATTCCCCATGACGACGGAACCAATACTCATTTGTACCACGCTGACATGCCATGAGATTGATTAAATGAGATTCCAAAATATTATCTTGCACATTCACTTTCTCCATAAAGTCCTTCGCCGAAACATTTTGCAAATGTGCTCCACTTTTCAGTGTATGGTTTACTGCATAAGAAAGCTCAGACAAGTCACTTTCATACAGTAGATGAAACAAATAGGGAATGCATTGACGAAACCTTGGATCTTCAGCATATAATCTTACAGTTCAATATTCAGAAGCAGGAATTTGAAGTGGTCGATCGTCATATCGTCCACCTCGACCTGTTGGAAATAGCTGTGGAAAACAACGAACTTCCAAACTTTCTTCCCATACACTAATGGGACTTCCTTTTGCTGCTTTCATTTGAAACAATTCAATTGCATTCCCCATTACTTCTTTGGAATGCAAAGGATGAACTGTATAATGTTCATATATTTCTTCACTTCTAGACACATCAACTTTTTCAATTTGGCCGCCTGAACAATCACTGTCTTCATCTGCAGCTGTTTCCTCTGCTGCAACACATACATCTTTGTAATACTCATTGTTTTTGACTAAATACAACGTTGCCTTTTTGACTTTCCTAACATCCACTAAATCTTGCCAGATTTTCTTACTCTTTGTCGGAACCCCATTAACTAGAATAACTAAAGGTTCCTCTTCTACTTTTTCTATACCAATTGTATCAATATTGTTTTTGAAATCTAGAGGCAAATAAACAACTCTTCCCTTTAATACTCTCTGCAAATCTGTAGGAGGCAATTTCCCTATCTTAGGCTCCATGCGAACAATTGCCTGAAAAGGATGGACACATTGAATCAAAATAGACTCATATGTATTTAAATCCATCAATTCACGGGGAATGTCTACCAACTCCAGATTATTATGAACAGCTCTAGCAGGCATTCCGTTTTGATTTAATTTATCATAACAATATTTACAAATACGCTGACCAGAACTCAAATCAAAACAATTCTCCACCCACAAATAAGTTGCAAAATCCTTCCACTCATAATTATTTATCTTTTCACTTTTTACGTATAAATCAACTAATCTAGTTTGATGCTTATAATGACTTCGTCGACAACACACACAAGTAAAATTTGGCCTTTCACTTGATTTCACCTTAAACCTGGTAATTTCCTGCTCAAACTTTTCTGTACTTGAAATCTGTACATTGTCTTCCACATTACCTTGAATTGCTGTGTCAATTTCTACACTGTCCTCTTTTTCACCAAAATAACAAATCTCAATTTCTTCACAAATCTTCTTCACATCTAATTCAGTTCCATGCAAAAGAGCACTGTTTAATTGTTTAAGCTTAAGTGCTGGACTTTTTACATAATTCAACATTCTCACTAATTTCCTCATTTTGGTATGATGCACTGCTAACATCCTAAAATGATGAAAAACACTCTGACAGACTTTTCTAGAAAGACAAGCCAGTGAATGCCCTTGCAAACCTGTGTTTTCTCTCACTCTGCAAGGATCTAAGTCTTGCAACAACTTCACTTTCTGCTTTAGACTTTTCTTACTATATGTACGTAAGAAATTACAAAACAAATCAATTGATTCCTGTCGCACACTACAAATACGACTACACTTCCAAGTGTACACTGGACCCTTAGTACGTCTCCCTAAAACTTCATCAGTTAACACCTCTTCTGGTTCTCTAGGCAAAAGTTTCTCTTTTTCAATCGGACAACCGTCTTTCACTTCATACGCTCGACCGCTGGTGTCAACTGCATGCACTAAATCATTCTCCTGGAAGTAACTCTCCTCATTAAAAAATGGCTCACAACTTGAACTGTGCATCCATTCTCCTGAAAAAACTTTACAAAAATTAGTACGATTAATTACTCTTTTCCATCTACTGTTTGATTTGAAAACATCAATTGTCTTGTTAAGTGTCCTAATTCTATTAATTATTCAAATAAATAATTTTTTCTTAACTTCAAAAGCCTGATCAACAATCTTCTCTACACTTTCCTTTTTCTTATAAAAAGCAGCTCTCTGTTTACCTTTCCTAATATTTTTTAACAAATTTAAAACCACCCTATTGCGAAACATTCGTTTACGAATGTCTCTAAACTGATTCTGCCTTCTATTCCTATACATATTATTCTCTCCTGCTCCAGTTGTAGGATTCTTTGAGGGTCGCTCCTTCCTTTTCAAATTTACTCTCTCATTCTCTTTTTCTACATGCTGTCCAACATTTTTTTTTGAACGACATATGTTCCGTAAAAAAGACTTAGTTGTCTTACCAGGAGCGTTGTTCCTGTTTTTTGAAGTATTTGTTGTTGAAGAGTGCTGTAATTCCATTGCTGTTTTTGTTTGTAACCGTATTTCATTGTTCCTTCTTCTTTGCCTTGAGGGCATCTTTCCTTACTCTTGAAATCTTGATTTCAATCTGTGTTAAAGAAAAAAATAGCACATTATAGACCACTATTATCAAACAACAAAGCAATGACAAAAAGCAAACGGTCTATTCAGGGTTACAGATCAAGTGAGGATTCTCCAAGGGTGCAGAAGAGGTGAGACCTGTATTGAAGAGTGTAGTGGAAGAGAGGTATGTCCACAGGTACAAAGAAAGTGAGACCTGTGTCTAAGAGTGCAGTAGGAGATAAGCTTCATGAAGTCTAGTCCACTGCACTCTTACACACAGGCTTCACCACCTATGTTCTCCAGGAAAGGCCTCTCTCCCACTACAATCTTGAACACAGGCCTCACCTCGTCTGTCCCTCTGGACATGCCTCACCTCATCTACACAATCTACTTCCTAATCTAAGGTAACACAGGTGACATTATTGTGAAAAGATGAAATATATGTATTTAATCATGCAGACACTATTTATTCCTTCTCAAAAAACTAAAAGTCATTGTTTTCCACCAAAATTGTTTTTTAAATAACATTTTAGACACACACTGCAGGTCCTATGTATAAGCATTCAGTGTCCATGAGTACAGTGGAGAGGACTAAGCTCCTCTCACCCTTCGACAAGCCTTACCTCATCTCTGTCCTCTGAACAGGCCTCAATGTATTGATTATAATTGATAGTAAGTAGGTGCAGATGAGGTGACGCATGTCCAAGGGTGTAAATAAGCTGAGGCCTGTCTAAGCATGCCAATTAGTTGAAGTCTATTCAGGGTTGCAGATGAGGTAAGGATTGTCTAGGGGTGCACAAGAGGTATGGCCTCTATTGAAGAGTGTAGTAGAAGAGAGGTCTGTCCATGGGTGCAAAGAACTTGAGACCTGTGTCTAAGAGTGCAGTGGGGGATAGGCTTCATGAAGCCTAGTCCACTGCACTCTTAGACACAGGTCTCACCACCTACGCTCTCCAAGAAAAGCCTCTCTCCCACTACAGTCTTGAACACTGGCCTCACCTCCTCTGTCCTTCTGGACATGCCTCACCTCATCTGCACAATCTACTTCCTAATGTGAGGTAACACAGGTGACATGATTGTGAAAAGGTCACTTTTTTATGTAATCATGCACACACTATTTATTCTTTCTCAAAAATGTAAAAGACATTAATTTGCCCCAAAAATGTTTCAGTAGTGCAATGAAAAGCTGATACATATGACCTTTTCTCTGTTTTTCAAATTTTATTCTAAAAAAAGATTATGAGGCCTAAGCAAGAGTGCACATGTGATGAAGCCTGTCCAGGGGAGCACAAAAGGTGAGGCTTGTGTCCAAGAGTGCAGTGGACAGGACTAAACTGGAGTAGTGTGCAAAAATAAGATGAGCCTCATTTATAAAGCCCTGCATCAGTTTTCCACTGCTGATGCGTCACTTTTTGTGACGCATCGGCGGCATAAAACATGTGCCTTGTTGCGCCATATTTAAAAAGTGACGCATGTAGGTAGATGCGTCACTTTTTAAACCTCTGCGCCACATTATACCTCTGTCAGGTGTAATGTACACAGAGGGGTCATTTCTCCGCAGAAAGCCTCGTAATAGTGACGCAGTGAAATCTATCAGATTTCACTGCGTCACTTTTAAGACACTGTTACGTCAAAATCTTGCGCCTGCCTCACAGCAGACATAAGACTGAGGCAAACGCTTTCTCATGCAGCTTTCCCCATGTGAAAAGATGCATTGCTGGAGTACAAGCATTCCATTTCAGTACTGAAAACTCACTATTTTACAAAATACATTTCCTGTCTCTTGCAAACAATCCTACCAAGCATTACCAAAAAAATGACACAAACCAACAGCAAAGAAGCTCAGTGTGCTTCCTAATCTGAGGTAACACAGGTGACATGATTGTGAAAAGTTCAAATTTTTTTATGTAATCCTGCACACACTATTTATTCTTTCTCAAAAATGTAAAACTCATTGATTTGCCACAAAAATGTTTTAGTAGTGTAATGAAAAGCTTATACATATGACCTTTTCTCTGTTTTTCAAATGTTATTCTAAAAAAAGATTATGAGGCCTAAGCAGGAGTGCAGATGTGATGAAGCCTGTCCAGGGGAGCACAAAAGGTGAGGCTTGTGTCCAAGAGTGCAGTGGACAGGACTAAACTGGAGTAGTGTGCAAAAAAATAGATGAGCCTCATTTATAAAGCCCTGCGTCAGTTTTGCGCTACTGATGCGTCACTTTTTGTGACGCATCGGCGGCATAAAACATGTGCCTTCTTGCGCCATATTTAAAAAGTGACGCATGTAGGTAGATGCGTCACTTTTTAAACCTCTGCGCCACATTATACCTCTTTCTGGTGTAATGTACACAGAGAAGTCATTTCTCCGCAAAAAGCCTCGTAATAGTGACACAGTGAAATCTATGAGATTTCACTGCGTCACTTTTAGGACACTTTTACGTCAAAATCTTGCGCCTGCCTTACAGCAGATATAAGACTGAGGAAAACGCTTTCACATGCAGCTTTCCCCATGTGAAAGGATGCATTGCTGGAGTACAAGCATTCCATTTCAGTACTGAAAACTCACTATTTTACAAAATACATTTCCTCTCTCTTGCAAACAATCCTACCAAGCATTACCAAAAAAATAACACAAACCAACAGCAAAGAAGCTCAGTGTGCTTCCTAATCTGAAGTAACACAGGTGACATGATTGTGAAAAGTTCACATTTTTTTATGTAATCATGCACACACTATTTATTCTTTCTCAAAAATGTAGAAGCCATTGATTTGTCCCAAAATCGATTTTTCAATAACATTTTAGAAACACAGTGCAGGTCCTACTATTTATTCTTTCTCAAAAATATAAAACTCATTAATTTGCCCCAAAAATATTTTAGTAGTGTAATGAAAAGCTTATATATATGACCTTTTCTCTTTTTCTCAAATGCTATTCTAAAAAAAGGCTTCCTAATCTGAAGTAACACAGGTGACATGATTGTGAAAAGTTCACATTTTTTTATGTAATCATGCACACACTATTTATTCTTTCTCAAAAATGTAGAAGCCATTGATTTGTCCCAAAATCGATTTTTCAATAACATTTTAGAAACACAGTGCAGGTCCTACTATTTATTCTTTCTCAAAAATATAAAACTCATTAATTTGCCCCAAAAATATTTTAGTAGTGTAATGAAAAGCTTATATATATGACCTTTTCTCTTTTTCTCAAATGCTATTCTAAAAAAAGATTATAAGGCCTAAGCAGGAGTGCTCATGTGATGAAGCCTGTCCAGGGGAGCACAAAACGTGAGGCTTGTGTCCAAGAGTGCAGTGGACAGGACTAAACTGGAGTAGTGTGCAAAAAAATAGATGAGCCTCATTTATAAAGCCCTGCGTCAGTTTTGCGCTACTGATGCGTCACTTTTTGTGACGCATCGGCGGCATAAAACATGTGCCTTCTTGCGCCATATTTAAAAAGTGACGCATGTAGGTAGATGCGTCATTTTTTAAACCTCTGCGCCACATTATACCTCTGTCAGGTGTAATGTACACAGAGGGGTCATTTCTCCGCAAAAAGCCTCATAATAGTGACGCAGTGAAATCTATGAGATTTAACTGCGCCACTTTTAGGACACTGTTACGTCAAAATCTTGCACCTGCCTCACAGCAGGCGTAAGACTGAGGCAAACGCTTTCACATGGGGCTTTCCCCATGTGAAAGGATTCTGACACCTAAGCAGGAGTGCAGATGAGATGAAGCCTGTCCAGGGGAGGACAAAAGGTGAGGCTTGTGTCCAAGAGTGCAGTGGACAGGACTAAACTGGAGTAGTGTGCTAAAAAAGGTGAACCTCATTTATGAGGCCCTGCGTCAGTTTTGCACTGCTGATGCGTCACTTTTTTTGACGCATCGGCGGCATAAAACATGTGCCTTTTTTGCGCCATATTTAAAAAGTGACGCATGTAGGTAGATGCGTCACTTTTTAAACCTCTGCACCACATTATACCTCTGTCAGGTGTAATGTACACAGAGGGGGCATTCCCCCGCAAAAAGCCTCATAATAGTGACGCAGTGAAATCACTTTTAGGACACTGTTACGTCAAAATCTTGCACCTGCCTCACAGCAGGCGTAACACTGAGGCAAACGCTTTCACATGGGGCTTTCCCCATGTGAAAGGCTGCATTGCTGGAGTTGCGTCATTTTTGTGACACACTCCAGCAATTCGTCACTTTTGCGCTTACAGAGACATCAGAAATACTGACTTATCTGTAAGTCCTAGAAACATGATGCATCATACATTAAATATAATGCATCATTGGTGTCACAAGGAGTGCACAGTTAAAAGTGACGCATCGCTGTTTTCATAAATAACGCTCTCAGTGTGCTTCCTAATCTGAGGAAACACAGGTGACATGATTGTGAAAGCTTCAAATTATTTTATTTAATCATGCACACACTTTTTATTCTTTCTCAAAAATGTAAAACCTATTAATTTGCCCCAAAATCGATTTTTCAATACCATTTTAGAAACACAGTGCAGGTCCTATGTACAATCATTCCATTTCAGTACTGAAAAGTCACTATTTTACAAAATACATTTCCTATCTCTTGCAAACATTCCCACCAACCATTACCCAAAAAATGAAACAAACCAACAGCAAAGAAACTCAGTCTGCTTCCCAATCTGAGGTAAAACAGGTAACATGTTTGTAAAAGAATCAAATATTTTTATATAATTATGCACACACTATTTATTCCTTCTTAAAAATGTTAAAGCCATGGATTTGCACTAAAATCGTTTTTCAATTACCATTTTAGGAACAGAACACAGGTCCTATGTACAAGCATTAATTTTCACTACTGAAAGCCATTAATTTGCCCTAAAATCGTTTTATATTTAATATTTTATGAACAGAGCGCAGATCCTAATACAAGCATTCATTTTCACTACTAAAACCCATTGTTTTGCACTAAAAACGTTTTTCAATTAACATTTTAGAAACACAGCACAGATCCTATATACAAGCATTCATTTTCACTACTGAAACCCATTGATTTGCACTAAAATCGTTTTTCAATTACCATTTTAGGAACAGAACACAGGTCCTATGTACATGCATTCATTTTCACTACTGAAACCCATTCATTCACCCTAAAATTGATTTTTAAAATAACATTTTAGATACAGAGTGCAAGTCCTTTGTACAACCATTCAACTTCACTACTGAAACATCACTATTTCACAAAATACAAATCCTCTAATTTACAAATATAGAAACCATGCATTTTCAAAAAACATCACACAAACCAACAGCAAAGAAAATCAATGTGCTTCTTAATCTGAACTCTCTATCTAAATGAATCATAACTCACCTTTACAAATGCTTTAGGAGATTCAGAACAGTGTCAGATACACACACCAATATTTCTTTAGCAGAGCAAAAGGTATGTTCTTCAGGCACTGCAACCATTAATGGCACAGAAAACCTCTAATTCTACACACATATTCCTCATGGTAACCAATCAAAACTCTTCCCTCTCTATTTTCAAATCAACACCCTTCCCCCCCTCAGCCCTTTCTACCTGTTACCATAGCAACTCCCTCCTCACTGAGCTCCCAGGGTTAAAAGTTTATTCTACAATGTTGCAAATCAAATCAGCAAGCATGTTTGACCTCTCAATACACCAGCTTATCCATGGCAATCTTTCTTTAAATGACTTTTTCTTAACCATTCAAATTACTTCTTTCACATGACAGAACCATGCACCCTAACTTTCAGTTTTCAACTATCTGAATCCACCAATCATTGCTTGTGATTCAAGAGCACTGAAACTCCACAGGTTTTTTTTGCAAACTCCTACTGTTCCAACTGCCATTTCATTCCTACACTTCATCTGACTGCACCAGAACCTCCTCTCACCATGTACATAGCTACATTCACTGGGCTCAAAGGTATGCATCTACCAGAAATTTTCACAACCTTGATTTACCAAATGTGCACATAAAATGGATTGGCCAAAGAGGATTGAGATGTCATCAACTGATACCATTGGTGAAAACCTTTTACCATCTGCCACACCCTGACCTCATAATTTTGCACTATGGTGGAAATGACCTTGGCACTTTGACTGGGGTAGGTCTGGAGATGCTTTTAAAGGACACCTTTGGGCAATTGATGACAATTTTTCCACAAACTGCCATGGTATATTCCAATATATGCCAGAGACAGAAATGGAACTGGTCCAACCAATTTTGTCCACAATTTGAGAAAGCACGGAAACATGTGAATAAATCTGTTTCTGCTTACATGAGAGACTATGGAATGGGTTCAATATACAACAACAACTTGCGTTACAACATGCAAGATATCTACAGAGCAGATGGTGTGCACTTCTCAGATGAGGGGAATAGAATATTCCTCCTGAATTTAAGACTGTGCATTGGTACCTACTTGTAGGAACCTAAATCAGCCACAGAACCCAAAAGCTCTTTTCAGGGCTACCCTACCTCGGATCCCTCTAAATCATTTTCTTTTTCAAACTTTTTTCACTATTTTTCACCAAAGTACGCTCCCCGGTACGCTTCCCGGTACGCGTACCGGGCGCTCCCCCCGAGAAAAATGTTATTTCTTTTTTTTCCCCACCTATATGGGCCTCCTAA
This sequence comes from Lissotriton helveticus, assembly GCF_964261635.1. NCBI lineage: Eukaryota > Metazoa > Chordata > Amphibia > Caudata > Salamandridae > Lissotriton > Lissotriton helveticus. Next base: position 807,106,028 of record NC_136057.1, on the reverse strand, counting down.
GACCCCCTCAGAAAACCTAGAGGGTCAGGGAGTGCCTATCATGCCCCCTTATACCCATTCCCAACGTTGTTTGTCCTCCATTTTCTGTCTCAAATCTACCGAAACACAAAATGGGGGACTCCCGTAGCGCTGCCGATACACGTACCGGGGCGAGCACCGGGAAGCGCTCCCAAAAATTTTAAAAGTCAATTTACATAAAAACCACTGGAGACACTTTCACCAAATATAGAATAGGCCATACTACATACCAGTCCCTACCATTTTCCCAAAATTGGTGGAATTCCATTGAGCCATTTGGCCTGTAGCCCTCTCTAAATATCCTGAGGTGAATTACTTGACAAAAAGACATCTGAAGTGTTAGAATTTACAACCAATTAAAATGTTACTTTCATTTTCTACTATTATTTCATGACATTTGATTGGTTATGTACATGAATATATATAAAGAAAGAGAGGGAAACACAGCCATTTTGACTACTACTTCCTAAAGTACATTTCAAAAGGATTTTCACTGAGAACTTAAACTTCTTTTTCAAAGGTAAGATGTTATTTTGAAAACTGAAGTATGTTTTGCACTTTAAGTTAATTTGGAAAACATTTTCTGATAGTTATATACTATCCCTCTGTAATAGATATAGATTGAGATAGGCTTCTCTGTTATAGTTATGGATGGAGTTAGGCTTTATGATATACACTTTTTTTATATTTCTACTTCCAGCCTGATACCATACACTGCCCAAAGATAACTTCACTGTTAAAAAATCAAAACTACCTGTCTGAACTTAAACCCAACAGTGCCCTATCTCTACGATATATTTATTTTTTATGCAAATTACAGCAAGAAAATGGAAGGAGAGCAGAATATTTCCTTCAAAATTGTTCTGGAGAACAACGCTATAGGGGAGAGGGGTTGGCCTAACGGTTAAGGCGCTCGACCTCGGACCCGGGTATCTGGGTTCGAGTCTCGGTAACGACGCCAAAAACCCCCTGTGATTCTGGGCAAATCGCTTAATCTCCCCGTGCCTAAAAAAAAATGAAAGTGTGTCCTCATGTAACGTAACTGGTGCTATGTAAAGCGCTCTGATAACTGATTCGGTTCGGTTCTAGTTCGCGCTATATAAAACTCTGCAAAAAAAAAAAACGCTGAAAAAGTTATTGAAGACAATGATGACTTAAATTTCATGGATGAATCACGGGACTATGAATTAGTTCAATGTGTAGAAGCAGTAGATTCGCTGATTGAAAATGAGGACATTTCCGACAATGTGTTGTTAGAAGCTCTGTTAAATTTGGAAAAAGAATCAGAAAAATGAATTTATATTTAATAACCAAAAATTGTTCGAGACATTATTCATTTTTATATGTAATTCAAAAACTAGTACCAAATTGATTATAATGTAAATTCAGACTTGTAGTATACTGTGCAACTTTTTTATGTTACATAGTAATTTTGCTCATAGTTACTTCCTTTCTCCCACTATATTATCTCCAATGTGTATTTGACATCTCTTTTTCATCTCCTGCCTCCATGTTCTTTCTGCTTTCCTGACAGACTATGATATGGATTCCATATACCACAATAACTTCTGTAACAACATGCAAGATATCTACAGAGGAAACGGTGTACATTAAATTTAAGACTCAGCATTGGTACCTACATGTTGGTACTTAAAACTCCCAAACAACACAACAACTCTATGCAGAGCTACCCTACCTCTAATCACTTTAAATTATTATTTTCCTATTTCACTGGGTTTTCCCCGTGGTACGCTCCCCGGTACGCTCCCCGGTGCGCGTACCGGGCGCTCCCCCGCGAAAATCGAAAAAATAATAATATTTTTTTTGTCCCGCAGGACCCTTTTATGGCCCCCACATCAAACCTATGGGGTCAGGGGGGGTGTACCCTGCCCCCTTTTGGTCATTTCCCTCTTTGTTTTTTGCCACCTCTTGTATCTCGATCCTACCGAGACACAAGATGGCGGCCACTGCGGACTGTTTCGAATGTTTACAGACACCCGAGAGCCAATCAGCTTTCCGTGCGCAAGTCGCGTAGCGCGCCCGGTGCGCTCCCCGGTACGCGTACCGGGGCGCGCTTATAGATATATATTTTTTTTTAAACTCAAATTACTCAAAATACTCTGGAGCACATATCTTGAGACATAGCAAAGGCACATCGGGCTACCAGTCCCTACAATTTTGCCAAGTTTGGTGAAAATCCATTCAGCCGTTCGAGCTGAAAGTGAGTTCGACCGCCCTATGGAAATTAACATGAGGAAAACACGTTTTGGGACCCCCCTTTATCTCGGCCCCCGCTTGACGAATGCCCTCCAAACTTTCAGGGAAGGAGCAGAGTGCCGCGAGGCAAAGTTAAGAGAAATTTCAGGCAGATTCCTCAACCGGCGCCAAAGTTATTCCCAATAGAATGTTGCGATTTCCCTATGGAAAACAATCCTAACTATAACTACCTACTGGCGACCGCCAGTAGGTAATATATATATATATATATGTGTGTGTGTATATTACCTACTGGCGGTCGCCAGTAGGTATATATAGTTAGGATTTTTTCTCTATGGGATTTTTGAAAATTCTATATCTAATAACTTTGGCGTTTGTGGACGGAATTGGCTGAAATTTTCAGGAAAATGGCACATTTTGTTTCTGAGCAGCCCTTGAAAATTTGGGGGGGGTTCGTCAAGGGGGGGCCGAGAAAAAAGGGGGGTCCCAAAACGTGTTTTTAACATTGAGTTTTCCATAGGGCGGTTGGCCTCACTTTTAGCCCGAACGGCTGAATGGATTTGCACGAAACTTGGCAAAATTGTAGGGACTGGTAGCCCGATGTGCCTTTTGTAGGTCTCAATATATGTGCTCCAGTGGATTTTGAGAAATTAACGTTTAAAAAAAGATATATATCTGTAACAGCGGACCAGGCAGCGTCCCAGGACGCGTACTTTTCGCGCAACGGAGCTTTGTGAAGCGAAGCTGATTGGTTCTCTGGCGTCTGTCAACATTCCAAAAAGTCCGTAGCGGCCGCCATCTTGTCTCTCGGTAGGATCGAGAGACAAGAGGAGGCCAAAACAAAGGGGGAAATAACTATAAGGGGGCATAGTAGATCCTCGCTGACCCCCTAGGTTTGATGTGGAGGTTTTAAAAGGGCCCCGCGGGGCAAAAAAAAAAATAATAATAATAATCGAACGGCTGAATGGATTTGCACGAAACTTGGCAAAATATTAGGGACTGGTAGCCCGATGTGCCTTTGCTAGGTCTCAATATATGTGCTCCAGTGGATTTTGAGAAATTAACGTTCAAAAAAAGATATATATCTGTAACAGCGCTCCGCTTCGCGTAACGGAGGTTTGCGAAGCTGATTGGTCATTCTGTCACTGGGCTATAGTTGGGCTACATCTGGCTGATATTTGGGCTACATTTGTTTTTTTGTGTGTCTGGCGGCCATCTTTGGGCTACATTGGGCTACATTGGGCTTCATTGGGCTACATTGGGCTACATTTGGGCTCCAACATATATATAGGCCAATGTAGCCCAATATATATTTTTCAAAGTTAATTTTCGTAAAAACCACTGGAGCATATATCTTGAGACATAGCAAAGGCACATCGGGCTACCAGTCCCTACAATTTTGCCAAGTTTCGTGGAAATCCATTCAGCCGTTCGAGCTAAAAGTGAGTCCAACCGCCCTATGGAAATGAAGGAAATGAATGGGTAATTTGTAATTAGCAAATAGCTAATCGCAAACTAGGAATGGTAAAGAATCGCTATTTATTCCTTAAAGTTCGCTATTTAGGAAATGCAAAAAACTTTGATGATACATATGGCGGTTCATCTCTAACAAGATAAGAAGCATAGGGATACATTTATGATGACTGGCGCATCACCAGGGATGTGTTAGTCATTCTGTGCCGCTGTTCCGTCACCTATGGTGTGCTGCATTTACAATGCGGCGCATCATGGGGCAAAAACAGCACAGATGCGTGATGTATCTGTGCCGTAAAGGTGGCGCATTGCTGGAGTTGTATCGCAAGTGTGATGAAGCTCCAGCAAGGGTCGGGGGTGCCCCTGTCGCAGGGTTTCTGTTCTCACACAGAACTGTGGACAGAGGATTGGAACCTCGGCGAATTAGGGTGTCCCAAAACTCACGTTAGTAATCAAAAACTCCTTAGCAAGCTAGGTACAGTGTCACATTGGATATAACAAACTCTCAATGTTTAGACAATCCAGAATATGAACTTATAGTACCTCAGGATACGTGGAACTCATGAACAGTCGGTCGTTATATATTTCTTAGAAACCAGAACATGGAGTTAAGAAGAACACATGTGTATTTGAAATGTTTATTTACTAATGCCGTCTTCTCAGGCGTAGTATCTTAGATAATACAAGTACACATATTATCAGTAGCAAAATTACCAGCATAGTTACTAGTACATAAAAAGCGAATGGTGATAGTATGTTAACATGCTGTAAATGAATAAGAGTTAGCAACACTTATAAGCAGCCGCGGGCCGTGGAGGGAGTTACGGTGAGGCAGGGAGGCGGGGAGGGGGAGAAGCAGGGTGGAGAATACAAGTACACATATTATCAGTAGCAAAATTACCAGCATAGTTACTAGTACATAAAAAGCGAATGGTGACAGTATGTTAACATGCTGTAAATGAATAAGAGTTAGCAACACTTATAAGCAGCCGCGGGCCGTGGAGGGAGTTACGGTGGGGCAGGGAGGCGGGGAGGGGGAGGGGCAGGGTAGAGAGGGCTCCACCCTGCTTCTCCCCCTCCCCGCCTCCCTGCCTCACCGTAACTCCCTCCACGGCCCGCGGCTGCTTATATCTCACCCTCCCTAATACACATATTATATTATTTGCTAAGAAGGTCTCTTTGTGTTGGTTTAGGGCGTGCCCATACTTTAGTGTCTTAGATTTGAAGGAATCACATCAGCATACACCAGCTCTCTCTTCATGTGAACCGCATCAACTGTTGTGTATGTGTGTTCGGCAAAGCAATATAAAACCCGCCTCATGCCCAGAATTGGCAGAAGTTGCACTTATGTTATGAGTATGAAGTCGTGGAGATCAGACCTCATAACAATTCTGTATCGTGTTGTTCTTGAAACTTTAGCACTCGCTGTACAGATATAGTTTAACAAGCAAAGCAGATAGTAGAGCAATAACATATTATTCTCATGTAAACCACGATGAACTACTAGGTGGAAAGCTAAAGCAACAACTAAGTGTCGTGTGCAGAAGTTGCAAAAAAGGAAAAATGGCGTTTAAACCGGTAATGAGCCCATGCTAACTTAACACGGTGTAAAGATATCCAGGACCTAGATGACACCTCCCCATGATCCGGAAACGAACTGAATAAGATAATAGAAGTGCCATCTCATGAGAGCAGATTGCAAGTTTATATGTGGACGGTCCGCAAGGTAAAGCATTAAAAACTAGGAAAATGTAATGCTAAAGAAAAATAAAACAGCCAAGTACTTTATCGAGTCTTAAGCCAATAGGCAAGGTAAATAATAAAAACTTGACAAATAAGTCAATGAATTGTCAATGAAATGCTAGTACTCAGCATATCAAACATGAAAAAGGTCTATGACATAACTGTGTATGCAAAATAAGCTGCAACAGCCTCCAATAGGAAGTCACCGTCTTCATCCGAAAACAGTTCAGCCATCCAATTTAAAAGCGGAAAAGAACATACGTGCTCTCCCAGCACCGGATCCTCTATCACCATCAGAGGACAGCTCGGTGGGTTTTCAAGAAAGCTCTGTTCCAAGAAAGACTGTGCTGCCGCCAATAAATTCCAGGGACCAATTAGTCCATGCATCAATGCCACAGCCATAATCCTTTCGCCAGGACAAACCAACTCGTGAGTAATGATAGGAGTCATCAGCTGATTAAAGTCGACGTCAGGAGAAACCGGTCCGCAGAGACACAAATCAATGGCCCAATCGAAATCACAGGTCAGGCAGTGAAATACAGGCTGGACACAGGTGAAGTAGGAGAATCGAAAAGATAATCCATATGCCGTGCTTAATATCGCCAACGGCATTGTGCCATAATATTCTAGCATGCGATTGCGGAACAGTGTCAGCAGCTGCAGGGTGGGAGGTTGCATAGGAGGGACATCCATATTTAAAAATGTAAAAAAGCACAAGAGCGTCCGCTGGTAATGCAAGTAAAAATGCCAATCCACGAAGCAGAGTGGAGAAAATAGAATGAAAGAAAGCAGGGATGACTCCAAAGATTTTCTCAAATGAAGTCACGAGACCACTGGTAACAACTTTAAAAAAGTGCGCCAGGGCCTTTGTGGAGGATGCGTTAAAGATAGTCCGAACCATCTTGCTGAAATTGAAAGGCAAATCTGAATTGAAAAGGGTCTGCACCTCTGTACGGGTGTTCGCTATGTGAAGCACGAAAGTTTCACGGGCCGAACTCAAGGCCACCTCTCTCTGAGACAAAAGAGCTCTTATTCTTGCCATGCCGTTGAAATCTCTCCCAAGGTTGGTATTTGTGGCCAGATTGAAAACTCCCTATGTTCATGTGTGGGAGAAAATAGAACATTTCTGCAGCAAATAACCCGTTCACTTACTGTTACGATAAAAGGAATACTTTTAATTAACTCAGAACAATCTTCATTATTGAGCATCAAATAACTACCATTTTCCAACAACTTGAACGTGGGGATGATAGCAGGAACTGGCGTGCCTTGCAACACGCAAGCCATATTTGGTCGGTGTTTGTTGCATGAACCGTGTAACTGTATGTGCCTACACATTAGTGAATGATCTGGCGTCTCAGTGCATTCCTCTCCATTCAGATAAACTTCTTGATCATCTTTGAAACATCTGTATGTGTATGGAAGCGACCAGACCTCATGAAGAAAAGCACTACCTAAAGGTTCATAACGACCTATTGGTATATATTTCATACAATTTGAAAACTTATATAAAGCAAAAGGCAGCGTTATTAAACCGTGGATAAGGCACGTTGCCAAAAAACCCGCAATCCTCTGCTGATGATGTCACTGAGCATGTCATGAATGATGTAATATGTGACATCATCAGCAGTGGATTACGGGTAATAGTATCTCTAGTTTACTCCCCTATAGCTGTCTTTCTTTTAACATAAGTGTCTGTTTCCTTCCCTTATACTTACTGTTTTTGGTTCGCTTCCGGTTCGCGTACCGGCGAGCGAACTGGGAAGCGAACTAAGAGAAATAGAGGTTGGCACAGTTCCAAATATTGTACCAATTTTTTAATAACGGGGAGGTAGTTCTGAAAAGAACTTTTTTTTTATTGTTTTTGTTGTTTTATATTTTTTTTATTATTTTTCAGAACATTTTTTTACTTTTTTTGAATTTTTCTGAACAGTTTTATATTTTTTGGGGTTTTTCTTGGAGGGGGCAATGAAAACGATTCATTGTAAAGGGCTCAACAGGAGCAACAAAACAAAAAAAAAGTATTTATTATTTTGGGCGTTTCGTACAAACTTGCATATGATAGTCAATAGCTCTGTTGATCAGAGTGATGCTTCTTTCTCCGTAGCAAATGAATCCATCGCAAAATACGCAGATGTGTTTTACTTCACCAAATCTCATTTGTATATTTGGCACCATCTCCCTGCCCTCTGGTCCCGTTACTTCCGGTACAACAGATCTTCTGGCCATAATAGGGAGATTATCTAGGTCGTTCCGAAACTGTGCAGCACTGTAGTTGTTAGGATGCCACCTAGTCATATGGCGATGCATTGTGTAGTTTCCGAAACTGTATTTTTTCTCGGTTCCTCTGGACAGTCTATCTTGACATATAAGGCAAGTTACGTATCTTGCATTTACTTTTTTCTGACCTTTGGGAATTTTAAAAAATTGCCAAATGAAGTTTTCTTTCCGGTGAGACGTCCTGGGTTCCTCAGGCAAAAACTGCCTCTCTTCCTGCTCTTCCTCGTCTTCCTCTTCTTCCTCTTCTTGCTGAATTATAACTTGAGCAGGTGGTCCACTCTTCCTTGGATGTGGTGGAGGTGGTGGGGAAGCACCAGCTGAAGCTACTAAAGAAGCCATTGCTCAGTGATCACAAAGGGTCTTTCTCTCACAATGATGAAAGTCAGAGTGAGGAAAGAAGGAGGGATTTTCATCATTTGGGAAAAACAAGAGTTCTCAACCAATCAAAAGTGTTCATTTTAGATTATATGACCTAGTCTTACATCATTAGGAAACCAAAAGTGAAATGAACCAATGAAAAGTGTTATTACCAAGTCACATGACTTGCTGTGTTTACGTTAAGCGCTTTGCAGGGCCTCCCGGTTTGCTTCCAGAAACCTGCGCTTTGCGACTCGCTTCGCGTACCAGTTCGCTAACGTAGCACGTCATATGACGTATCACGCGACAACGTGAAACGTCATGCGGACGGGAGGCGTCACGATGTTGTTTTCTAACGCGGCACTTGCGGTAAAGAAACGTTTACCGGCTCGCGGTCTATTTCGCGGCATCAAGGTCAGCTAACGGGAAGCTTCCCGATTCGCGAAGCGGGAACGAAGAAAAAAAAATATAAAAAAAAAAAATTCTTCATAAACATATAAAATATATTTTTGGATTTAAAGAAGAATACATTTTACAGCTACAGATATTAGCTGTTAAAAAACCAATGAAATTCACTGAAAAAACCATAGGTTATAGACCATATATAGTTAGGAATTAGCATTTACAAAACCTTGAAAATTCACTGAAAAAACCATAGGTTATAGACCATATATAGTTAGGAATTAGCATTTAGAAAACCTTATTTTACTCACACAAACCATTGAAATTCCATATATAGTTAGTTGCACTAACTATATATCGCGCACCCGCAATCCACTGCTGATGATGTCACATATTACATCATTCATGACATGGTCAGTGACATCACTGATGACATCACTGATGACATCTCAAATGACATCACTGATGACATCACTGATGACATCTCAAATGACATCACTGATGACATCATGACACACCAATACCAGTTACTACATACGCACTCACTGATTCCTACGTCTACACACACATTCACTCATTCACCCATACAATAACTCATACATACAGTCACTTATTATTACAACACTATCATATGCACTTATACACCTATGCAGACAGTCACACACTGCCACTCATCCATGGAGTTACTCACACACCAAGTCAGTCCTGTAAAGAATCAATCACACTTCCATTTCTTCATCTATACAGTTAAACACAGAACACCATACTTCAGTGACATCACTGATGACATCACTAATGACATCTGAAATGACATCACTGATGACATCTCAAATGACATCACTGATGACATCATGACACACCAATACCAGTTACTACATACGCACTCACTGATTCGTACGTCTACACACACATTCACTCATTCACCCATACAATTACTCATACATACAGTCAGTTATTATTAGAACACTATCATATGCACTCATACACCTAGTCAGTCCTGTGAAGAATCAATCACACTTCGATTTCCTCATCTATAGTTAAACACAGAACACCATACTTTTCACACATATACTAACACATACTTACTCTCTTATACAATCACTGATACAAGTACACATTGATATGCACAGAGTCACACACCTCCCAGCCAGCCACACACACACTCAGTCTTCCATACATCCAGTCATTCTTCAATATGTAAAACGTATTTAAACTTTACAAAAACACACAGACACTAGATGATGTCATCAGTGATGTCATTTGAGATGTCATCAGTGATGTCATCAGTGATGTCACTGACCATGTCATGAATGATGTAATATGTGACATCATCAGCAGTGGATTGCGGGTGCGCGATATATAGTTAGTGCAACTAACTATATATGGAATTTCAATGGTTTTGTGTGAGTAAAATAAGGTTTTCTAAATGCTAATTCCTAACTATATATGGTCTATAACCTATGGTTTTTTCAGTGAATTTTCAAGGTTTTGTAAATGCTAATTCCTAACTATATATGGTCTATAACCTATGGTTTTTTCAGTGAATATATATATATATATATATATATATATATATATATATATATATTCACTGAAAAAAACATAGGTTTCACACACGTTATAGTAAAAAATGATCATTTAAAAAACCTTAGAAATTCACTGAACAAACCATAGGTTTCACACGTGTTATAGTTAGCTGGACATTTCACTCATACAAAACCATTGAAATTCCCCCGTTATAGTTAACTATAACTCGCGCACCCGCAATGCACTGCTGATGACGTCACATATTACATCACTCATGACATGGTCAGTGACATCACTCATGACATCACTGATGACATCTCAAATGACATCACTGATGACATCATCCAGTAAATGTGTATTTCTGCAAAGTTTAAATATTTTGCATATATCTAAAAATGGAGATACCAATACCAGTTAGAACAACCTATTCAGTAATTCCAAAATCTACATACACAATCACTCATTCACCAACAGTTCTATATAGTCACTCATACATGTACTCACTCATCATATGTACTCATACACCTATACATCCTGTTACACACCGACACTCATCCATAGAGTTACTCACACACATACTCACACATGCAAATAAACTATCAACCATCCATTTATTTGCATATACAGCTATACACACAACACTACACTTACTTTTACAGAAACGTACACATACTTACTCTCTTAAACAATCACTTATAGAAACACATACTTATTTATACAGGAACTCTTCCAATCTCTCACATATAATCACTTATATACATCAATACTCACATATACTATTTTAAAACATATGTAGTTACTCATATAGACACTATTGAGACAGTCATTCACTCACTAACACACCCATACACACACTCATCCACCCATACAGTCCTGCACACATGCTGTCTTCAAAACTTATACAAACAGTGAGTCACTCATTCATACATCTATATGTAAGTAATATCCCCCACTGAACCATACAGACACTCATACTGATACTCAAAAAACAAACTAATAACCCATATACACACTCATGTAGCTACTCACGAACCCATGCAGCCACTTACACACCAACTGAGAGATTAATACAGTCTTTCACACAGTTTAGTCACTAACCCATGCATTCAGTAAGACATGTTGAATCACTCACTTATACAGTCAGTCACGCACCTACTAAATAATCCCTTCAGGCACTTGTAAATGCACTCATTCTTCAATACACCGTGGCATAGATATATATGCAAAATATTTAAACTTTACAGAAATACACATTTACTGGATGATGTCTTCAGTGATGTCATTTGAGATGTCATCAGTGATGTCATGAGTGATGTCACTGACCATGTCATGAGTAATGTAATATGTGACGTCATCAGCAGTGCATTGCGGGCGCGCGAGTTATAGTTAACTATAACGGGGGAATTTCAATGGGTTTGTATGAGTGAAATGTCCAGCTAACTATAACACGTGTGAAACCTATGGTTTTTTCAGTGAATTTCTAAGGTTTTTTAAATGCTAATTTTTAACTATAACGTGTGTGAAACCTATGGTTTTTTCAGTGAATTTCTAAGGTTTTTTAAATGCTAATTTTTAACTGTAACGTGTGTGAAACCCATGGTTTTTTCAGTGAATTTCTAAGGTTTTTTAAATGCTAATTTTTAATTATAACGCGGAAGAAGCTTATGGGTTTTTGAACGAATTTGAAAGGCTTTGTAAATGATAATTTTTTTATTTTAATTTTTTTGTTTTTTATTCAGTTCATAGCAAACAAAAGAAGACAAATAAAGCATAAGTTCCATAGCGTTAAAACAATACTATAACACTATAACAGATATCAAACAGAAATACTATCCAAATGACAATTCAAAATGTTGGAGCATTGGCTGCCATATCTTCAATCCCAGTTTTTTTTTTATAGATTTCACTGACCATGTCATGAGTGATGTAATATGTGACGTCATCAGCAGTGCATTGCGGGCGCGCGAGTTATAGTTAACTATAACGGGGGAATTTCAATGGGTTTGTATGAGTGAAATGTCCAGCTAACTATAACACGTGTGAAACCTATGGTTTTTTCAGTGAATTTCCAAGGTTTTTTAAATGCTAATTTTTAACTATAACGTGTGTGAAACCTATGGTTTTTTCAGTGAATTTCTAAGGTTTTTTAAATGCTAATTTTTAACTGTAACGTGTGTGAAACCAATGGTTTTTTCAGTGAATTTCTAAGGTTTTTTAAATGCTAATTTTAATTATAACGCGGAAGAAACCTATGAGTTTTTCAATGAATTTGTTGGAAAATGTTGGAGCATTGGCTGCCATATCTTCAATCCCAGTTGTTTTTCTTTTATAGATTTAATGTGATATAAATTATATTCTCAATGAAACACATTATAGATCTGAGCTCTCCACATTTCGAAAGCAGGGGGTTCGGGTTTCAACCACATTGTAGCAATACATAATCTAGCAACCGCCATAGCCATAAAAAGGAAAAATCGGTGGGGATAGCAGTTCTGTACAATTTCGTCATCAATACCAACCCCGAAAAGCAGCAGTTCCCGACTTATATGAAATTGCACCTTCATTATTGTAGATAAAAATTCCTCTATGCTTAAAAAAAACAGAGAAAGTGCATTACAATCATAAAATATATGAACAATATCGGCTGCATCCATTTGACATCGAAAACATTTTCCATCATAAATACTTCCCCATTTCATCATTTTCACTGGTGTATGATACAAATTAAATAGAGTTTTGTAGTGTTGCGTACGCAAATTAGCAGACAAAACTATTGCCCCTGCCATATCAATAGAATCTTGCAGAAATACGCCCAAACATCCCAATCGATTTTGCCATTTGGTATCTGATTGTTTTGATAATAGAATTTCATACAAGACACCAATCTTAGCACCTTTTGAGAGAGCTTCAATAAATTCATTAATTACAATGGGTTGTAGTTGACGTTTATACAGAAAATCCCGTATTTGCAAATATTTAAAGAAATCGCTTTTCACCACCAAATACAACTCCAATAAATCCGTAAATTGAACCATTGTACCATCCTTGAAGAAATCACCTGTCCCAGGTCAGGGGAGCCCTCCACGGTAAGGTCGAGGCTGGAGGTACTATCTGAGGGAGCCGCAGTAAGGACAGAACCAGAGTCCTTGAGTAAAGATTTAAGGGAGGGTTTTATTTTTGTATAACAGCGTCTTTGTCTACTCGTTATCCGCTCTCTTGCGAAAGCGGCGGGGTCAAAGGGCGGTCTCCGAGGTGGCTCCAGGTTGCTTCACCAGATCCACTGAACAGCTGGCGGCTCTTCTTCTCTCGTCGCTCCCTCCCCTGGGAGCGTGGCAGGGCGACTCGTGGGTCCGTTGGCCTCCGGGCTTCGTCTCTGCTTCTCCGCTCCTCTCCTCCCGTCTCCGGTAGTCGATAGGGCTCTCTTCTCTACGGTCTGCTCTCGATCCTCCTCGCTCCTCCTGGGATACGCCGTCCGTCTTCTCCCTGACTGCGCTTCCTTTTCCTGGTTCCGGCCGGGTGTGGGGCGGGGCGTCATCAGCCCAGGCTGCTGAATTAAAGGGCCCGTCGTCCTCGCTCGGCCAGCCGGAATCTGGTGCATCTGTCCATGACTGTACCGGCAGCTGTTGAGAACCAAAGGTATGAGGTAAAAGGGCGGCGGTGTCCCACCAATCATATACAAGTTCAGGGTCCGTTTTGTCCTGCGGAGGGACCCCGTCACATCACCCAAATGGGATATCCCTTTAGTTTTCCAAATTCGCATCTTGCCATCCCAAAATATAGATGGTAATATGTTCCTAGAGTCTAAAGGTGTATAAAAATTAACCCGCTGAATATCCAAAATTTTCCGAAGCAACTTCCACCCCTTATTAGCCGCAATCATAATTTTAAATCTGGTACGCTTAAAATAACTAGGCTCAAAAAATTTCAACAAAGCTTCGCAAGCCGAATCTCCCATTATCATTTGATAGACATTAGGTGTCTCAAACAACCGTGTAGTCCCCCCAAGTAACATAAACCTTGAATTTTGTATGAGGCATACTAAATAATAAAAGAGAAAATTCGGGACACCCCATCCACCACGATCCAAAGGTAATGTCATATATTTAGAAGCACGACGGGGCTTCTTCCAGCCCCAAATAAACCTATCCGAAATGCCTTTCAACTTCATCAATTGTGCCCTAGATAGCTCCAAAGGGACTGTCCGAAAATAGTAAAGTACTTTGGGGAGAATACACATCTTGAGAACCTTGCGCCGCCCAACCATTGACAAATGCAGACATTCTAGCTTTTCTAGCTGGCTCTTGACAGCACCTATTATATCATTCCAATTAACATCAATTATCTCCTGTATGCACATCCTAATTTTAATCCATAAATACTTAGCCTCTTGCGTCACACGTGGCTCAGTAATACACAGCCCCGTTAAACAAACAATTTGGGTGTTAGAAATATTAAGTTTATAGCCAGCAACCTGTCCAAATGATTGCGTCAAGCATTCAACCTCCCGTATTGCTAGCTCAGGATCCGACGTTACCACCGCGATGTTGTCAGCATATGCGAGTACACGTACTTCATAATCGCCTACCATCATTGATTTTATTAAATTGGTAGATTCCAATAGCTGCAGGAGTGGCTCTATGTAGATGGCAAAAAGTAGAGGCGAACAGGGGCAGCCCGGTCACGTACCCCGGGTAATATGGACAAATGATGACTCCTCTCCCATAGTACAAATTTTAGCCCGGGGATTCCTATACATAGTCTGAACAGCCTGCATAAACAATGGACCAAATCCCATTCTACCCATTATTGCCCATAGGAACAGCCATGCAACCCGATCAAAGGCTTTCTCCGCGTCCCAAAAAATAATACCTATATTTTTTTGGAGTGCGGTTGCATAGTCGATTAGCGCTATTACGCGATGGAGATGGTTTATCGTACTTCTCCCGGGAAGGAACCCGTGCTGATGGTGGGATACTAGCTTCGGGGTAACTTGCAGCAATCGTGTGGCTAATATTTTAGAATATATTTTTGCATCAGCATTAATTAATGATATGGGCCGATATGACCCAGGCAGTTGAGGAGGCTTATCTTTTTTTTAAAAAAACGACGATATTGGCATCATCCCAAGATGCCGGCGGACTAACTCGTTGAGCCATGATAAAAGTAGCAAGCATGTCCTCCTTAATAACACTGAATAATAAGCGATAAACCTCTAAAGGAAGTTTGTCAGGGCCAGATGCCTTCGTTAGAGCGTTGTCTTCTAGGGCAAGCTGCAGTTCTTGCATAGTGATTGGAGCCTCAAGTATTTCTCTCTCGGAGGGCCCAAGTTTAAGAAAATCCAAGTCATTAAGATAAATTTCTATCTGATCTTGAGAGATTGTATCTTGTGTATATAATTCTTGGTAATAGCTACGAAAAACCTCCATAATACCATCTGTGGTTTCAACCGACTCTCCCCTAGCATTCTCCAACAGGTCAATACGTTGAGCCGCCTGTTTACCCCGCATCCTGTGAGCCAAACATCTCCCCGTTGCCTCTCCATATTCATGTCTTTCGGTTTTATAAATATTATACTGAGAGGCTATATCTTGACTCCACACCCCATTAACCCTAGCTTTACAGCTAGCAACCCTAGTTTGTTGCGCTTGAGGGTCAGCATTAGACTGAATTTTCAACATGAGTTAAGATTCTGTCATTCTAAGGTCCTCCAGCATTTCTGCAATCCTGGATTTTTGTGCTTTTTGTTTAGCCCAGCCATAACTGCACGTTTCCCCCCTGATCCCCGCTTTGAAAGAGTCCCATACCATCGGCTGACTAGCAGTACCTCTATTAAAATCTAAAAATTGTGTAGCCCATAGTTTAATATAAGGTTTTTTAAATGCAAATTTTTAATTATAACGCGGAAGAAACCTATGGGTTTTCAATGAATTTGAAAGGCTTTGTAAATGATAATTTTTTTAATGTATTAATTATTTTAAAAAATCTGTTTTCATTAAATGTCCTCATTTTTATAATAAATATTTACATACTATTTTGTTTTATAAAAATAAAATGTTATATTATTCCTTTTTTTTTTTAGATAGTGGCACCGTACGCGTACCGTAAACGCACCGTCATTTGTACTCTAAATTGTACTCAGCGCGCACGCACACGTCACAAGTGCGTTTTGCCGTTACGCGTCGCATCAGCGCTTCTGCGTGACGTCATCTACGTTTGTACGACCCCCCGTACACGCATCTCCGAAAGTTTTATAATGTTAAAAACAATATATTTATGTATTTCTTGTAAATTTTAAAGGTAGACATTATCTGGGATAATCAAGAAAATGTTTTTTGTTAACTTTTAAGACCCTTATATTACTTTTTAAATTACGGACATCACGATCGTACGTCCAGCGTACACGCACCGTAAGAGCATCGTAAGCGGAACGTAAGAGCTCCGTAAGCGCACCATAAGAGTACGTACAGTCATGTGACATTAAAAGAAGAGATTTCATTGGTTCATAATACATCCAAGTGCAATTGTTGAAATACCCCTCCCATTTTGTTCATTCTACTTGGACTTTCTGACAAGCAGGATCTTTTCTTTGAAGGTGAACTTTTGTGCAACTGTTCGTTATTATCATGGCTGCTCGGTCTTCATCTCCATCGGATCACTCTTCAGATGAAAACACTTATCTTCCAGAGCCTCCTCAGAAGAAAAAAAAGGAGGCTTTTATTTAGAAATTTTTCACTTTTCCAGAGGGGAAGAAGAAAGTAAATGCTCCAAAGGTCACTTGTAACATCTGCCAAGTGACACTGTCCCGTGGTGACCCAACCAAAAAATACTCTTTTGGGACTGCAAGCATGGATCGGCATGTAAAAAACTTTCATCCCAATAACTATGCAAGAGAAGCCACACGAAGCCGACAAGATGATGTACCACCTGCAGTAGCGAGCACCTCCACTGCATCAACTTCAGGAACCACTCCTACACATGTGATTGTTCCCCAGTTTGCTGAAATCAAGTTCTTATGCAAACACTGCAATGAACTGCTTTGCTATGGGGAACAGTCAGTGGACCTCATTGTAAGGAGGCAGGAACACCACCAATGCCCCAAAAAGTAATTTGTTTCCCATTTTTTTATAGAGGTCCACAGTTTTTTGTTTGGAGAAGTTCTATTTTTCTAGTTTTTGTTTAGAAAAAAAAATGTGTTCAAAAAAAGAAAAAAAAAATAGAAATTAACAAGGAAAAAAACCCAGTTCTTTTTAGAACTACCTCTACTGGTAAAAAAAAAAGAACTATATTTCTAGGTTTGTCTGTAAAAGTTTGTCAGAAAGAATGTGTAGTTCATAAATGAATGAATGAATATGAAAGTGCAAAACTATAAGGATGTGCTACAGCATAAATCTATAGGGTGTTTACACTTGAATGTAACATATGTATATAAATATGTTACAAATCTATACTTCAATTTGCACTATTGGTGAAAGTGCGTGGATGAATTTGTATGTATTAAGGGCGTTTTTACAACCCCCTTGTGCCTCTTTTACACAACCGTTGCATCACATTTGTCATGCAGCGGTGCTGCAAAAGATGTACCATGATAGATGCTATTTACAATCCGACGTAATTGGAAGGTGCGTCACATTGTAAAGCCATGCGCCAAAAGGAGGCTTTCTTGCATAGATAGGGGATGTTCTGGTGCACGAACACCTCCTAAAAGTAACTAAGTGAAATGTATAAGATTTCATCCAGTCACTTTTGGGCTTATACTGCGTCAAAACCCTGCACTTATTTCAAGCAGGTGTAAGGATTGTTTCAGCATTATGAGCATAGGGCCCAAACAGCATTGCTGCAGATGCATTTTGCTTTCAATGCAAATGAAGCAATGCACTATCTTCACGGCACAGATACATCACATATCTGCGCCACTTTTGCCTCATAGTGCACAATATTGTAAATATAGTGCTTCCATGGTGGTGATGTCACAGTAAACAATAACTGTCATATCTTTGGGGATCTACCACTTATTCTACATCTACTAATTACTGTTTTAATGTAGTGAATGCCTTACTACACACTCTTCAATGAGTCAATGGAAAAGTATACCAAGAGTAACAGAGTGTTTACTGCAAGTGAAAAGATAGAAACTGCAAAATTAAACATAAAAAGGAAAATTTACAGGTGCATACAAAAATGTATGCACAGTCTGCAGGAGTTTGAAGCACTCTATACCCTTAGGCCTACTTTGCACCATCAGTAATCCTACTTTGCACCATCAGTAATTCACTACTCACATCGGCCTCATTTATGAGATTTTGCCGTAGTAAAGTGCAGCAGGCCTTCCTGCGATACTTCCCTATGGCAAAAGAAAAAGACAGGAATGTACCATATCTATAAGATGCAGCATATTTCTATCCTTTTCCTTTGCGCTAGTGCACAATGATTTGCCTGCACCAATGAACAAAGCTTAGCACAATGGAGCAAAGGTGTCTACTTTGCAAGGATGATTATTTTTGTAGAGATAGGCAAACCTTTCTCTACAAAACAAATCTCAAGAGACTTTTCCTTTTTCTGCATATGATGCAGAAAGCAGCACACATAGAGAAAAGAAAAAAACGGGGAGAAATAAAACTATTTTTCCCCATTGCACCTTCTTTATGCCTCTGCTGCAGTGCCTCAGATTTACAATTTCTTGTAAATGTAGAGCAGTCTCAAAAGGCCATGGGTGTTGCTGAAAACACCACCAGCAACACCCATTGTACACCCTTTTTAGAGAGAATACTACATTAAAAGGTCTCATATTTAACAAACAACAGTACACCAAAAAAGTGCATTAGTGCTGCCTGATAAATATTACGCTGAGAGTTGTGCTACAGAACATCACAAAAAGTGACTAGAAACTTTCCTCAGAAAATAATAAGTAACTGTCAGGTACCACAACGCTCTTCGGGATGTGGGCGATGCTCAAAGGGTCCACCTCCAGACCTCCCCAAGCTTGGTTCTCATGGACACCCGAAGCTTAGAGGTGGTCAGGCGAGGGAAAATGTAAATTGCCGGGATAGTGCGGCCTGGGGGTTGCCGATCTGAAAAACAAAGGAAGAGCCCGTTATAAATGCTCTTAGGCGCCTTTCTGACTGTATTAATGGTTACTTTCATAATCATACCTTGCTAAGAGTACTCGCGGGAAGACCCTCACTTTCGCCTGACGCTCTCCTCCTGCGTACCGCCCCTGGATGTTTCCTATGAGAACAGAAACACAACATTACTACCCTATCTCCTCTATAGGGTGGCCCTTAATCCATAAACTCCTTCTATGCACCTACCAGTGACACACATCATGAGGACTCTATGGAAACCGTCAGGAAGTGCTGGATTAGTCTTCCTAGCAACCAAACGATATAACACCCCCTCTTCTGTTAACGACACAGAAGCTAAAACAAGTATCTGAAGTTCATGCACCAGAGCCCAGAGAAATACGATAACAATAAACAAGAAAAAATGAGGAGGCTCCTTGGTGATGAGAACCTGCTCGCCTTACCGCAAACACACCCGGAGTCAACAGTGTACTGGGCTCCTCAGTAAGTATTGAGCAGTCTCCTCCGTGGGCTTTGACGCACTCCCCCACGAGAGAATCCCTCTCCGAATACAGTATACCGCCAGCGTCTGTGTCTTCGCTTAAGAGTCAGTGAAGCACCACAGCGCTTCCTAAACGCCTCAGCCGACAGGCTTCTCCAAAGCCCCAGCGGTTCCAACGGTGGCTGTGTCTTCACGTCTTCCTGACACCGCGAAGCACCACAGCGTTTTCTGGGCACATCAGCCGAAACGCGTCTCCAATACCACTATGGTTCTGACGGGGGGGCTGTGTCTTCGCGTGTTCCCGCACACAGCGAAGCACCACAGCGTCTCCTGGGCGCATCCGCCATCAAGCGTCTCCTCAGCAGCAGAATTAAAGTCCGACCCCCATAAGGGTCACGGTCACAGTAATCCGTGTCTTCGCGAAAAGCTCTGCGAAGCACCACGGGTCCCACAGCTTAACGGGCAGCCGCACCGCTAACAAATCAGGGAAAAAACACCAATCCAATACAACCCGACCTCCGGGTACAATGAGGCTATATAGTTCCCGCCTCCATGCCGCTAAGACTTCTGGGGCATGTAGTACCAATTTTAGGCAGGCGCGATTTACCGGGTCTTAGAACCTGACAGTAACATCATACATATATCTATAGAAGCTTACCGTACTCTATACTGTACTCTGTACAGTATGCGTGCACTACCTGTACCTTCCCGAGTACAAGCTGCATGCTGATTGAATGTCAACTGTCTGGTTGAATATATAGCATCTTCACTTTTACAATATAGCCTTATAGCTCACCATAAAGGGCTATACCGGCTATTAAAGACTCTCTCCAGCATTAAAGGCCCGAGTCAAAGGTGAGGGCCTTTAACAAGTGAGAGGAACTTTAATAGCCAGTATAGCCCAGCTATAAAAGGGCTATAAGAGTATTAGAACATTCTACCATTAGAAGACAGAATGCTCTAACAAAAAAGAACAAAGCCTTCAAGGAGTGCAAGAGGATTGGAATCCCCTCAGGCTCCCTGAAGCCTTTATTCACAGCCAGAGCAGTGAACAAAGTAACATTGGAATGTTGGAGCTCCAGGCTTATACCAGTCATTATAAGCCAAGAACACTCCATTGTTATCAGTGGAGCTCCCAACATTCTAATGTTGTAATAGTTTATAGATAAGCATATAGTGCTGTATGGCTCAATACAATACTGAAACAGTAGAGTGAGAGTGATTGATGAAAATGTAATAATACAGACTGGAGAATTCAATATAGAAAACACTAGTTTGTAGGTACATAGACGACTGTAAGGATAGTCTATGGAGGTTTAAAGCAGTCCACAGCCTAAGAAGTACTGTCCTCCATGAATATTTGGAAACTGACTAGATGATTATAGTTATGCAAGCAGACTGCCTACTGAATTTTAAATAACTTAATTTTTAGCACAGTGCATACCGAAGGATATTCTGTTGAATAGCTCTGTACAATACGGAATCACCAATCAAAGAGACTTTGCTGTAAGTCAAAGGTTATACACCTGGAAATAAAAATGATAAAACACAAGTTTGCTGGCGCATAGAACAGTACATACATAATCTAAAAAGGTTTGAAGCAGTCCATGCCCTAAGACCCAGTTTGTACCATGAGAACTTAAATACTAGCTGAATGATTACAATTCTGCAAGAGTCTCTCAAACCATTTTTATTTTTGAATCATAAATTTATTTTTGTAACATTTCATAATTTAATAGAACTTCCAGCATGATTTCGTCATACATTTTGTTTTCTTCATCATGAATTTCAAAAGTCATTTCATGAAACTCAATGTCGTTTAACGCTTCAAGAAAGTTCTTGTCTAAAGTTTCATCTAAAAAATCGCAGGTAATATCTCCTGCACCAATACTTTCTTCTTCATTCTCACTCTCCATGAAAGGTATATTTAACTCTTCCAACAGAGAGTTAGTAATTTCAAAACTCTGTTCCATATTCTTCTGTTCATCTACCATAGTGAATTTTATTATGTTGTTGTTCCTTGCAGAAAAACAAAACACTTCATTTTATCATTTTCCCTAATACATAATACAAAATTAGCTTTATCAACTATTTTGCTCTTTAAAAAATATTATGCGAAAACCATTCTCAACTACTTTATATGATTATATCTATAAAATTTGCTTATATGAATTTTTAGTTATAAAATCTCCTTACATTTTCAAACCAGTCACTCTCTATCAGTATAAAAAATCTAAGGCTATTATAATAAAATGCAGTATTAAAAAAAGTAAAAAATATCTATTCAGCTTACCAGTTCCAAAGCAGATGATGTGTTGTAGTAAAATACAAAGTACACAGGTACACTCAGTATATATATATTTTTAAATCTACAAATGTGTTTCAAAGATACAAACCGTCATTACAAACTTTTGTACACCATGGACATTCTCTTACTTCACCTCTGTAGAAGTACATTCCATCGATTTTTTTTGACAGTTAGTTATACTTACCTTCAAAATAACAAATTTAGCATCTGCAGAAGACAAAAAAAATGTTACAATTTATCTTTTACAACACAAAATCATTTCTAAAGCATTTAATTTGCCTTTTTAGCTGTTCTCAGAATATATTTAATTTCACTACAAACAGTGAGTTCAATAGTACTCATCACATAACAGCGGGCAAAAAAAGACAATCAAGAAGATTATCTTAAAAAACAAACAAACAACAATCTCGTTAAGAATCTAAAAAATAGAAATAAAACATATCTTAAATGGTTTTTTCTAAGACCAATTTCTTAAGTAACTATGAGGTATGTCAAACAATCCAGAAATAACAAAACACCATCATTAATTTTATTCTATGACAAAACTAAAAAAAGTTATTAAAGATTTCACAAACTTTTCCCAACGGCCAAATAGTATGTGTGAAATTCTTACTTTGAAAATTGTTCAATAGTAACTTTGAACATTTTCTTTACAGTGTTTTGATCTAAAACCATTGATATCATTTGCACCGTCCCCCAGTACTGATCCTTCATCCCAATGCTATTCAACATCTTCATAGCCACCCTCACATAAGTGGACCGCCATCTCAACCACAACAATATCTCTTACGTCGACGATACCCAGCTCATCCTCTTCCTCACCAGGAAACCACATACCATAAAAAACAACCTCCACAACGTAATTAAAGATGTTACCAAGTGGATAAGGAGTAGCTCTCTAAATCTAAACTTGCACAACATGAAGAGACACATCCTCAAACCCACCTACTCAGCTTCAGATGACTTCTGCTGGCCAACTACACTATAAACAGTTCCAACACCTACTGACCATGTACACAACCTATGATTCATCCTTAACTCCTCTCTCTGCATGTGTAAGCAAGTCTACAGCATCTCCTCATATTGCTATAACACCCACCACATGCTCTGCAACATTTATAAGTGCAGCGTAACTAAAAGAAGAAGAACAGTGACACAGGCCCTCATTAACAACACACTACACATTGGCAACACACTCTACATAGGAATATCAAGCAAACACCTACAACGACTACAACAAATGCAAAACACTTCTACCTGACTGATCTTCAATATCCTCTGCTGCAGCCACATCACTCACAACCTCATACACCTACACTGCTTCAACATCAACATGAAGATTATCCTTCAAACTCCTCACCCTCCCTTACAAAATTCTTTACAACACCAAACTAATCTACCTTAACAACAGTAATCATGAAAGACTACATTTTAGCTCTTAAAATTTTGGCTTTAAAAATATTAGGTAAGAATTTGGTAACTCTTTAGGCAAACGTTGCTTAAAAACTAATTGAGTATCATTACAATGTGTCCAACCTTTCAGACATCTTAAATAAACAGTGTAGTGTCCAGATGTTGTAGAAGGTCCATCATGAAAAATAATTGCAACAGCTACAAAAGTTCTACCTGATATTTTTTATTAAAGTTTCCAATTTTCTTCCATCAGCTCTACAACGTTGCAGCATTAAAATAACAAACTGTCCATAACTTTGTATAAATAATGTTGATACCTTTCTGATTTACATTTGCTACACTCCATGTTTTGATTTGCTCCTCTAACTAGATTATTAAAAGACACTCTGGTAAAGTCAAATATATAAATCTTTCAGTGTCTATGTCAGTGGTACATGTAGACAAACAATTTTGACACTCATGTTCCCATTTATAAGAAAGGCCAAAAAGGGTTTCAATATCTATACCTTCATCTTCCAATACACCAAGCATAAACATTAAAAATTCCTGACAATCTTGCTGTATATTTTGCATAAATTGAGTAGAACCAGAATATATGTCCAAAAGATTTCGAATATCAGAAACACTTTGTATTTTAGTTCTATCACTACTATATTTCTCATAAATAGAATACAACAATACAGAGAATCTTTTCTCCCGATTTTCAGCAATTTGCTGTTGCAAACTTTGAAGAAGAAACACAACATTAACAACTACATTAGCATAGAAGTTGACACCACAGCTATTTTCAAACCGGTATCCAACATTTTCTTCAACACTATCCTTTTTCTTTTTGCTTGCAGGCGCAACTTCATCTTGTTTTTTCCTTCCTCTACAGTTTCACTACAGATATTCTCTAATCTTCTTTTTCTACCTACCACACGCTTTTCAAACACTGGATATTGACCTAAATTGGGTGCATATTCTCGTCTTAATCTATTATACTCTTTCACACAATTTGCATCTGCACTAACCTTTGTCTAATCAAAATCAATCAAATACAATCCAGATAAAGTTCTCACTCGGGACAAAGCAACATATGCCATACCCTCTTTAAACACGATACTTCCAATATTCACTAAATCACTATCTACACTTAAACCTTGAGATTTATGAATGGTCACCGCATATGCCAAACAAATAGGAAACTGATTTCCGCGTACATACAAATCTTTTACAAGCAAAAAACGAGCTGGACAATGACTAAGTTGTTGTACTTCAGAAATTTCATCAAATTTGATTTTCAAAAATTCAATCCCATCTCTATTTACATAATTAACAAAATCAACAATTTTACCCATTGTTCCATTTACTAAACCTTTTTCCACATTCAAATTAAGTTGTAAAATTACCCTACAGTTTTTACATACATATAAATTCTTTTCTGACCCAGCAGTTTTACTTATCGATTTCTCTAAAGAATCTAATTTCCTCTTCAATTTTTCAGTCAAAATAATAGTGATCCCTTCATGTTCTATTTTATCAATAGCTTCCAATTTTATAATTTGTTAATTGTCCAATTTTAACATTTCTTCATTGAATATAGAACATTCACGTAGTGTTGGCATTAAACAGATTACAGAGTTGTTTTCTGAAATTTTCATATATATTTTCTCAGGAAAAATATTTTCATTTGGAAACAAATTGGGAAGTAATCGTCTCTGTAAAGCTTGTTTGCCATGTTCTGTCAGTTTTCCAATCCTTATTTCTTGAAGAATTTTTTCCATAATCTGCATCATTTGCCTGACGCATATTTGTAATAAGTACCTTATATTGAAAATATGACCAAATGTTAACATTTCCAATGCTCCTCAAAGACTTTTTGGTATATTCATGTGTCAGTGTTTTAAACACTGGTTGTCCTTTTACTGGAGTAAGTTGTAGTAGATCTCCAAAAACTATGACGTGTTTTCCTCCAAATAATATGTCATACTCTGTTTTAAGAACTTGCTGCATTCTTAAATGCACAAAGGCAAGCATTAAGTTTGATACCATGCTCACCTCATCAATAATGAGAACTTTCATTTTCTTCAAGACTCTTGAAACTTCAAAACAAGCTTCTCCAGATAGCTTGTGGTATTCCAATTTGTTTTCATGCTCTACTTGTAGCATTAATAAACAATGTAAAGTAATTCCTTAATATTGTGTGCCGCCAACCCAGTTGGAGCAGTGACAACACAAGACAAATACGAGTCAATTGTTTTGTGTAGATAAGTTGAAATTACTTTTATTAAAAAACTTTTTCCTGTTCCAGCTTTTCCACTCACGTACAATCGGATAGGTTCAAATGATGAGCAAGAGCACTTTTTCTTTTCATGAAGTAATCCATGGTTAATCTGTTCTTTCACTTGCTCATATATTTCTTTCTTCTCAACATTTAGTTGTTCTTCCAAACTTCCTAAGTTTCTTACATCTTCTAGAGCTGGATACATTGCTGTTTCCACCTCTTCCATAGCAGTTGCTTCTTCATTTTGAATAATTGGTTCTCCTAATAGATCCTGACTTAATGAAGCAGAAGTTTGACTATCCTGAGAACTGTCTCTAGCAATCTCAGCTGCAATTGCAGCTTCTTGCTCAATTTCATCATTCAACATCTTCACGTAATTAGCAAAAACAGGATATTCTATAGTGTCTTTAGTAGCATTGAAGGAATCTTCTTAGCTCTCGAAATCTCCAAGTAATTCTAATTCTGAACGCCATGGCTTGAAAAGTTGCAAAAGAGCTAAATAGTAAAATTCCCTTTTGTCAGGTGTTTCGCAACTCAGTTTACGATGATTAATCAAAGGCCCTTTTCTTTGTTTCACCAGACATCATTCAGAACCAGTCCCGGCATATATACTATTATTGATGTTTTCTGTAATATTCCATTTAAAAATATAGTTTTGCAACACTTCATACAGACAAATGTTCTCAAGATGATGACTTCTATTTGGATAATATGTATCCAACATATTTGTTTTCACAATATCTGTACTTTCTGGCTCCTTTTCAGCTAAATATTCAATTTCTTGAACAGATTTAAGTACTCGGTTTCGTGTTGCAGAAAGACCAAGACTCACCCAACGGATTCCTCTAGATTTGGAGTAAAGACTTGCAGATGATAAGCGATCCGAACATTCATACGCTCCAATTTCTTGATGAGATAACATCTTCAAACTGTAAGTATTTAATTTCTTACCTAGACTCTTCTCTTGAGAAATCTCTTCCCACATTTCCTTCAATTCTGTCTTTTCTGATTTGGTTATGTAAGATGTTACATATCGAGCAACAGCTATGGAATTGTCCGCAACGTATTGAATATCCATGTTAGCATTCCACATGGACAAAATTACTGGGTTGTAATCATTTATATATTTTGACTCTTCATTTCTTCGTAAGTTGTAGGTATTTTTGTGAGACTTTCTTCTGATGCTATTTCACAGAGATGACATAAAATTGTTCACTCTTCCTTTCGATATTACAGGACGTGGGAATCCAAAACGACATTTGGTATAGAATTTATCCTTTGATTTGTACTTTCGTCGACAGTATTTGCCACAACGATGACTTTGAAATCGTAAGACTTTTCTCTTAAGTCCTAACCTTTTGTAATTTTCGGTATATTACATGTTACATATTCTTCAATAAAAGACAATACAGTGTCATCTGAGTCTGTTCCAAATTTGGGAACATCTTTAATCCATATTAACATATGTATGTGAGGAGCACCTCTTGCTTGATACTACTTTCTCCAAAAGAAATCCAAAACCTCTCCAAAAGGTGGATTTTTTAAATTGGTCATAAAAGACATCATAGCTTCAAATCGATGATTGAAATACCTGCATACATTAACTGGATCCAAAGAACACAATTCTCCAGGTGTCTTGCATTCAATATTCACTATATTTGCATTTGCCTCTCGAATAAATTGAAGTAAATCATCCCAAGCATATTCAGCACAGCTCAGAGTAAAGAACCATGTAGGAGTTCCTAAGTTCCTTAGCATACATTTAAGTTCTCCATGACGACGGTACCAGTACTCATTAGTACCACGCTGACATGCCATGAGATTAATCAGATGAGATTCCAAAACATTATCTTTCAAGTGTACTTTATCCATAAATTCCTTTGCTGAAACGTTTTGCAGATGTACACCTGTTTTCAATATATGATTTACTGCATAAGAAAGTCCAGACAAGTCACTCTCAATTAACAGATGCAACAAATATGGAATACATTGTCGAAATCTTGGATCTTCAGCATACAATCTTGATGTCCGGTAATCAGATGCAGGAATCTGCACAGGTCGGTCATCATATCGTCCACCTTTTCCTGTTGGAAACAACTGAGGAAAGCAGCGAGCTTCCAAGCTTTTTTCCCATACACTAATGGGACTTCCCTTTGCTTCTTTCATTTGGAACAACTCTATAGTATCCCCCATCACTTCTTTAGAATGAAGTGGATGAACACTATAATGTTCGTAGATTTCTTCTGTTCTGGACACATCCAGTTTTTCAATTTGTCCAGATGGCAAGTCACTGTCTTCTTCTACAGTTATTTCTTCTTCTCTCAGAAACACATTTTCATAATATTGATTGTTTTTTATCAGATACAACGTTGCCTTTTTAACTTTCCTAACATCCACTAATTCCTGCCAGATTGTCTTACTCTTAGTAGGAACACCATTAACTAAAATAACTAAAGGTTCATCTTCTACATTTTCTACACCAATTGTTTCAACATATTTCTTTAAATCTAGAGGCAAATATACAACTCTTCCCTTTAACCCTCTCTGTAAATCTGAAGGAGGCAATTTCCCTGTCTTAGGCTCCATACGAACAATAGCTTGAAATGGATGAACACATTGACACATAGACTCATAAGTATTTAAATCCATCAATTCATAAGGAATATTTACCAACTCAAGATTATTATACACAGCTCTAGCAGGCATTTTATTCTCATCTAATTTATTATAACAATATTTACAAATACGCTGATCAGAACCCAAATCAAAACAATTCTCTACCAACAAATAAGTTGCAAAATCCTTCCACTCATTATTATTTTCTTTTTCACTTTTTACATACAGATCAACAGTCCTAGTCTGATTTTTACAATGAGTACGTCGACAACAGATACAAGAATAATTTGGCCTTTCACCAGAAATTACCTCAAACTTCATAATTTCTTGCTCAAATTTTTCTGTACTACAATGCTGTACATTCTCTTCTACATTTCCATCTATTAACGGATCAATTTCTGCACAGTGTTCTTGAGGACCAAAATAACTAACCTCAATTTCATCACAAACCTTAATTACATCTGATACAAATCCATGCAAAAGAGCACTGTTCAACTTTTTCAACATTAATGCTGGACTTTTAGCATAACACAACTGTTAGACCTGGCATCATTGGCATGAGTCTCTCCTCCATTTTTTCTGTTTACGATGTTTTTGCTGGTATATTGCTTTGGGCACTGTGCCACTGCTGATCCGTGCCACAGTGCAAGTGCTCCCTATGTGAAATTGCTGTATTAATTGAATTCCATGTTTGGCTTATTTGGTTTACTGTCAGTCCCTAGTAGAGTGCACCAGGAGTGCCAGGGCTTGTAAATACAAATGCTGCTAGTGGGCTTGCAGCACGTGTTGTGCCACCCACAGAAGCGGCCTCATAAAATACGCCTAGAGGTCTGCCATTGCTAGACCTACGTGCAGTCTGGTACTGCCACGCGGGCTGTGCAAGTACACCTACTTGCCAGTCCCTAAACCTTCCCTTAACTTCATGTTAGTCACCCCTATGGTAGGCCCAAGGGCAGGGTGCATTGTAAGCATAAGGTAGGACAAGCCTGACAAGGTTGGCATGTCCTAATAGTGAATTACAGCCATATTCGGTTTTCACTATTGTAAGGTTACCTGCTCTCCATCAGTTAGAATGGGCTGCCAGGATTATTAATGCTATAATCCTAGCGGGCTCGGGGAGCATGGTGCAATGTCGAGTTTGGTATCCCTGAACTCAGGGTTTAATAACGATTCGTTTGGGTGGATGGTTTTTAGACTCTGTGTTTGAAAATAGCACTTTTAGAAAGTGGCTATTTTCTTGTCTGACTGTCTACTGGTCTCTGCTGGTTTGGTGTGCGTGTGACAGGAGCTGGGTGGCTCCAGAGGTCTGAATGAGTCAGTGTGGGGTGAGTGGGGCATTTGCCTTGAGAGTAGGGGAAGAGTAGCTCCTGATAGCCTGCCCTGCCTGACACAATGCTGGCTCCACCTCCTGCCAGGCGACTGATGACTCTGTGCCTGCCAGGGACAATCCCGGCCCCACCTCCTACCAGGCGACTGATGGCCCTGACCCTGCCAGTGACAATGCTGGCTCCGCTTCCTGCTGGGCGGCTGAAGACTCTGCCCTGCACAGTGAATAGGCCAGGTGCCTCGGCCTGGCAACACCCACAACAAACCCAGGATGGGGGGAAATTCCCCTGGATGGACAAAGGGATCAAAGCCAAAAAGGGGTATAAGAGAAGGACCCCTGAACCAAGAATTTAGATCACTTCTGACAAGGAAACCTGAACCAAGGACAAGAAGCCTGCTGATCCAAGGACTTGCCTACCCCTTCTGCCAGTCTGCTGTTTGTTGGGGGAATCCTGCAGTTGCTTCTTTATTTTTGCCAAGGAACCAGGAGAGAGGAACTGAGTGTGTACTCTCAAGCTTTGCCAAGGAAAATCTCCAAGGGCTGGAAGAGTGCCAGCCTCCTGTTGATGTCACAGGGCCAAAGGACTTCATTTATTTGCTGAAAGTGCTTGTTGCTGGAACCTGAAAATCCAGCACCTCTGAAGAATCCAGCAATCTCGACGCCGACGGACGCCGCCGAATCCAGCTCGACATCGTGAGTGCAGCTCCCGTGTCCCGCACTTTCTACGCCGGCCGCCGGGCCTGATCGACGCCAGTAGCGACGCCAGTGAGTAGCGAGTTCGGCTCCAGCTCCAAGTGACCCTGTGTCGACGCCGCCGCTGATCGCATCGACACCGAGCCCTCTCGACGCCGTGAGCGCTGCTCACTCTTGGAACATCATCATCGACATCGACGCCGTATCCTGCTTCGCCTAGTGAGCGCTGCTCCTGCCTGACATCTGTCGACGCCGCTGCAGATCGCCCCGATACCGAGGCCCGATCGACGCCGAAGACGCGACGCCGGACATCTCGACGCCGCTGATCATCGTGTGCTTCACTTTTCCAAGGTACTGTGTTGTGGGGGTCTGTGCGACTCCGGGCTCGACGTAGCGCTCCTCGCGGTCGACGCCGAACCTTTGGATTAACTTTGCCTTGACGTCGTGTGACTCCCGTGTGGGTTACATTGTTGCAAAGAACTGTGTTTTAAAGCAGAAGAGTTGCTTTTGTTACTAAAGACTTTGTGCTAAGAAGAAACTACGCTTGAACTTTTATTTTTCCTTCCAAGAGTATTTATTAAGATTGTGGTACATTTTTGTCGTTATTTGGTCTTGTGCTAAGCCTTATATAAACATCCTTTTTTTTATAATACTACGGTGTCGTGTCCATTTGTAGTGTATTCACTTTATTACTGCATGTGGTCATAAATGCTTAACACACTGCCTCTGAGATAAGCCTGTCTGCTTTGCCAAGCTACCAAGGGGGTGAGCAGGGGTTATCTAAGTGTGTGATCCCCTTGCCCTAACTAGAAAAGGTGTGTCCCTATGTGTCAGAAGTGTATACCTCTGCCAACTAGAGACAGCCGCTTCTAACATTGGTGGGTCAGCGGTGAGGATTTGAACTTTGCATTTATGACCCATGTACAGTGATTAGTGTGCGCTACATAGTGAAAGCAGACCATAGCGCAGCCACAATCTGTTTTGGTTGGATATTCTATTTTTGTTCTCCGCTTTCCTGGAACTTGTTTTTTGAACACTGCCAGTTTTGACCATGAGTGATGCCGGAGTCACTACCCCTGTTGTTGTGGAGGAATTTGATAGGGAAAAGATCAACAACTACCCGTTAAAGATGCTGAAACACTTTTGCAAGCAGTTCAAAGTCCCTACCACAGGCCTCAAAAATAAGCCAGAATATCTCAAAGCATTGGAGGCCTGGTTAGAGGCCAGAGATCCCTCTGATCCGGTGGTGGTACCGACAGGTGAAGGGGAAGAGGAAGTGCCCGTGAATGGGCCTGGATCCCCTCCCGGCAGCAGTGTTTCCTCTAAAGGTCTTTCTCCTGAAGAATTGGAAGACAGGGCGAAGGAGCGAGTATACCAGTTAGAAATGGCGAAACTTAAGATAGATGGGCAGTTGGAGTTAGAGAATGCAAGAAGCAGGAGAGAAGCTGATATGGAGATCAAAAGGTTGGAGTTTGAAAGAGAAAAGTTAGCTTTTGAGCGTGAGAAAATGGTGAGGGAAATGGAGCTCAAGGCTAAGAATTTAGAATTGAATCCCTCTGGTGGCAGCATCCCATCTGTGCCTGCAGAAAGTAGGTTTTATTTTCCCAAAGATGTGATAAAAGATTTTCATAAGAGTGAAGATATTGGCCAATGGTTTAAAGCATATGAGTTAGCATTGTTGGCCCACCGGGTCCCTGAGAAGGATTGGGGAGCGGGGTTGTGGGGTCGCTTTGTGAATGAGGGAAGAGATACCCTGTTAGACATTCCTGTGGAGGATAGGATGTCTTATACTCATATGAAAGATGCTTTAATGTTGAGGTATGGCCTAACCCCAGAAAAGTACAGACAAACCTTTAGAGAATGTAAGAAATTGCCTGGTACTACGTGGGTTGAATATGTGTCATTTTTTTGCAGAGCCATGGATGGTTGGGTAAAGGGCAGCAAAGTGGAAATTCATGATGCTCTTTATGATTTGTTTGCTTGGGAGCACGTGTCTAATAACTGTTTTCCAGAGCTGCGCCAGCACCTTATTGATAGCAAGATATCTAGCCCTAGAAAACTTGCTGAGGAGGCGGACCGCTGGGTCAGTACCAGGGTCCACAAGGGTCGAGTGGGAGACTCAGCCAAAGGTGGGCAGGGTCCCCAGCAGAAGAGTGGGGGGGACAAGGGTATACAGAAGGAGTCCCAGAAAGGGCCCCAAAGTAATCCCCAAGGGAACCAAGGGAAGGGTTCCCAGCCTCCCCCAGTGAAGAAGTCAGAGGCCCCGACAGGTAAACCTGTTCATAGGGGCCCAATGACCTGCTACGCTTGTAAGCAGGTGGGACACCGTTTTTATGATCCCCAGTGTCCCTTGAAGAACTCTAATGCACCACCCCGTGCACCCCCTCGTCAGTTGGCGAGTGTAGCCCTGGGAGGGGAGGAGATGGTTGCCCCTGGTGGGGAGGGTCCCGCAGAGATGTCCCTGGTCTCTTTAGGAGACATGGAAATGGTCCCTCCACCCCCTCTGCCTAGTAACACTAAGAAATATAGGCAGTGGGTGACCATTAATGGCCATAGAGTGGAAGCTCTCAGAGACACCGGAGGGAGTGTGACAGCTGTCAAGTGTCACTTGGTGTCCAGAGAGCAGGTGGTCCCCAACGCATTCTACCCTGTGATAGCTGCTGACAACTCCCAGAGAGAGTGTGAGGTAGCTCAGGTTCCCTTTGAATGGGGGGGAGTTTCAGGTACTCTTCAAGTTGCTGTTAGGCCCGCCATGCCTGTTGATTGTCTCCTGGGCAATGATTTGGAAGATTCCCCTTGGGCTAAGGTGGAGCGAGAGACACATTTGAAAATGTTGGGTGTGCCAGAGTGGGTGTGTGCAACCACTCGATCGATGACAGCAAGTAAGGGTGTTGATGGGGTCCCGGAGCCTGAAAGTATGGCCCAGGACCCAGCTGTGAAGAGAAGGGGCAGGGGGCACGGGAAACCGTCCCCCGTAGTTCCCGTGGTCCAGGAGGAGGCAGACCTTGAGGGGGATGCCCTGGAGCCCACAGGGAAACAAGTTGCTGAACTGGGAGACCTGCCCGAGCTGACCCACTGGCAGCAGGATGGTGGTCCCTCCAGGAAAGAATTTTATGCAGAACAGAAAGTGTGCCCTTCTCTTGTGGGTATGAGGCAGCAGGCCTCAGCCCAGACAACAGGTGATCAGTCAGGGTCACATTTGGTCTACTGGGAGAACGATCTCCTGTATAGCGAGCCTAAGGCTTCTGAGCCTGTGTCAGCCCGTGTGCTGGTGGTACCCCAGCGCTTCAGAGCCTTCCTACTGGGTTTGGCTCATGACGTTCCGTTAGCTGGACATCTGGGGCAGGACAAGACCTATGACAGGCTTGTCACCCATTTTTATTGGCCTCAGATGAGAAGGGATACAGATATCCATTGCAAAACCTGTCAAACTTGCCAGGCAAGTGGGAAAAGCGGGCGGAAGCAGAAGGCTCCCCTCCAACCTTTTCCCGTGGTCAGTACCCCCTTTGACCGGGTGGGGATTGACATTGTTGGGCCCCTCGACCCCAAGACAGCCATGGGCAACAGGTTCATCCTGGTCTTGGTGGACCATGCCACACGGTACCCGGAAGCCATCCCTCTCAGAACAGTGACGGCCCCCGTGGTGGGACGGGCACTGATGGGTGTTTTCTCCCAAATGGGGTTCCCCAGAGAGGTGGTGTCAAACCGGGGCACCAACTTCATTTCCAATTATATGAAGTCTCTGTGGAAGGAGTGTGGGGTAACCTACAAGTTTACCACTCCTTACCACCCTCAAGGTAATGGTTTGGTTGAGAGATTCAACCGTACCCTTAAAGGCATGATTATGGGTCTTGAAGAACCAATGAGGCGTAAATGGGACGTCCTCTTGCCATGCCTGCTGTTTGCTTACCGTGAGGTGCCACAGAAGTCTCTAGGGTTCAGCCCCTTTGAGCTTTTGTATGGACACCCGGTAAGAGGACCTTTGAGTCTGGTCAAAGAAGGCTGGGAGCAATCTCCCAGGAAACCTCCCCAGGATGTATACAGTTACATGCTGGCCTTTAGGAACCAGACTCGGCGCTTCAGAGATCTTGCTCAGGCAAATCTGGAGGCCAGCCAGGAAGAGATGAAGCGGTGGTACGACCAGAAGGCCACTCTGGTGGAGCTTCAGCCTGGTCAGAAAGTTTGGGTCATGTCCCCTGTGGAACCTTGTGCGCTCAAGGACAGGTGGACTGGACCATTTGAGGTTGTGGAGAAAAAGAGCGATGTCACCTACATGGTGGACTTGAAGTCTCCCAGGAACCCCTTGCGGGTCCTGCATGTCAACCGTTTAAAGCCCCACTTAGAAAGGTCCAAAGTGGGCATGCTCCTAGCTACAGATGCTGGAATGGAGGAGGAGAGTGAGCCTCTTCCTGACCTCCTGTATGCAAAAGAGCAAGATGGGTCAGTGGATGGTGTTGTCCTCTCTGACACACTGACCCCTGAGCAGCAGCAAGATTGTCGCCAACTGTTGGGACAATTCCCTGATCTGTTCTCCTTGATTCCTGGTGTCACTCAGTGGTGTGTCCATGATGTGGACACCGGGGACAGCACTCCTGTGAAGCACAAGGCTTACAGAGTTGAGGTTCCGTGAAAATCGTTACGGTGTTTTGGGCATTGACGAATATGGACGAGTTTGGTATCTATGAACCGTAAATGGCGAGTTCGGTAAGTGTACGCGTTTTCACTACACTACCTGACTTGGTTCGCCTTATTTACGTGTTTCTACATCTGAACCCTTGGGTTCCATTTTAGATACGGCATCCATTTTGTTTCTTGCCCTCACGTAGTCAGTGAACAGGCAACTGTCCGCATCGTGACCTGTTAGTTCCCAAGCCATACGGAAGACGCATATTCCTTTCATGCGTCTTTATGACCGGAGGAATGACACTGCAGAGGCAAATGGCTCAGCTTGAGGGTAATCTTGCCGTAGCGGCCTATTGTTTCAGCCGTGCATGTGCTGGGATCAAGCTCTTTGATCCTATGATCATGTTTTCAATATTACCCCCACACTCTTTTCTCTAGGTGTGCCGGACTTCCTAGCAGCTGTGCTTGTCTCTTTACTCTTGCTCATTTACAACTCAAGTGGAATGTGCCTAACGATGGGAAAATGTGCTTTTACAGTTGGGAACTGGTAATGTTACTGTGATTATGTTCCGGGGTTCTGAAAGCATGAAAGCGACCCTTTTATTAGTTTATTGTGGGAACTGGGTTGTAACCTTTTGTTCACATGTTGTGCAATGGCAAAATCTTATATAAAAGAGAGCGACTCACATATGCAATTGAAGCAGACTCGTAGAACCTACACGCTGTTGTACTTCTAGCGACTTTTGCCTCCCTGCAGTAATAAACTCTGATCTTTGACGCCGAAGGAAGTCTCCCGTGTCTCTGTCACTTGTGCGCCGAATCAGGTATCCCACGAAGGTTATAGGTGTTGTTCCCTGGCACCGCTGGGCCTTAATTAGCCCAGTCCTTCAGTTGGCACCCAACGCGGGGCGACATCGGCGGTACCGGTCCGAAGCCTGACGATTGTGAGGAACTTCGTGTGAAATCTCCGAGGAAAAGGTGCACCCCGCTTCATCGATCCCGTTGTCGAAATAAGTGGTCCGAAGATTTTTCCCGCAAAGATTCCCGCCTCCTGACGGCTGCGACGGACCGATGCCCTGACTGTCGACCTGTTTTCGACGCCCGGCGTAGACCTTTCGTACGGCGAGACGATAGACGGGCCTTCCTGGTGACGCCATTGAAGTTCTCAGTTAAGTATTTGTAGGTCGCTCCCAGTCCTTAGTTGTTGTCGAGTTTTTTTTTAAGCTTAGTTGTATGCATGGTTCCATTGCATTTGTGGTTCTTAGTTGTTGGTCCTTAGTTGTTATTTGACAATTGCAATTGCCAAAAACCGAGGGTTTTGTCTTCCACGAAGAATTAGTGCTTCGGTTAGTGTGCACGATGCCTAGCCATAGTGGATTTCTTGGTTTTCTTAATTGTTGCAACAAGGATTCCCGGTTGGAGGACTCGTGTCCGATACCTCCAGTTGGAACTCCGACATATGAGCTCTATAGTCGACATGGTGTGGGTCCTATTATTTATAATAAATATTGGGTCCGTTACACGAAAAAAGATGGTGTCCTTAGTTGGCCACCGCATGGAAGTTTTGAACTTACGATTTTAGATAATCTTGAAGCTAAATTATTTAAAAAGAAAGCTAGGCCAGCTATGATTGATTCTTTTCGGTTGTGGCGTAAAGAGGCCAAGCAGAAAGAAATCAACCAGCTTAAAAAGGATCGAAGAGAAGGTTTCGTTCCGATAATGCAAGTTGTACAACAATGTCAGCGAGATAAAGAAGAGAAAGAAATAGAAGTTTCCACTAGACTACATCATATGAGGATAGACAAATGTTATCCGGTTTTACCAGCTAGTTTTGATAAGAAAGAAGAGGATTCGAAGGAGGATCCCCTGTTAGCGTATTTGATGAAATCGCCACCTCCTTATGCACAGGGTGCTACAGCCCCTGTAGTTCCTCCAGTAATACCGCCTGTCGTTCCTCCTGTTGTCCCTCCTGTTGTTCCGGCGGCTGCTGGTCAGCCCGTTGTTAATGTTGCGTTTGTCCCACCACCTGTTCCTATTCCTACTGCACCTTTGCCTGTACCTCCTCAACCGCTAGTTTCTGCTACTTCGACTGTCTCGTCTGTCTCTACTGTTCCTACGTTCACTTCTAATATTGTCGCTCCTGTTCTTTTTCCTTCTTCTCCTTCTGCTCGTACCCGTATCCCTAATACTGTTGCTACGCTCTATTCACCACTAGCTGGATCGATACTACCACCCAGCGTTTCTGAAACTTCTCAGAGACGAAGTCAAATCCCTGGTGGAAGGGAGAG
Source organism: Lissotriton helveticus (assembly GCF_964261635.1). Lineage (NCBI taxonomy): Eukaryota > Metazoa > Chordata > Amphibia > Caudata > Salamandridae > Lissotriton > Lissotriton helveticus. Next base: position 807,068,916 of record NC_136057.1, on the reverse strand, counting down.
AGAGACGTTAGTGACAATGACACATAGGTGGATAAGACATCCTGTTAATTACCCCCCACGTGTGGTCTTCGACACGTTTTCTCAGTTTAATGAGCCTACACAGAGATTCGTGTTCGAAGAAATGTGTAATTTTTTGAGGGAGCGATGGTATAATGATGATTTAGATACCGTACCGCCCGATATGATTGAACTTCAGAGTCAATTTTCGAATGGTATGATTGTAGGTGGAGATGTACGACGTGCCTTAGAGCGATTGTTAGCCCATAGGTCGACAGTGCCTTCTCGAGTGTCGTTTGATGACGACTCTGAGAATTGGAAAGCGGCTCCTGGTCAGTATCCTATGAGAGATGTTCCGCCAGTATGGATGCCAGGTGCTCCTGCTGCCAATCCCCCAGTTTTGCCACATTTCCAAAGAGTTTGGATACACCTCCCATGGAAGCGATCAGAAGTCTTGCAGGTCAAACAGTCCTTGCCTGATCCACGCAAGAATCCGGCGGGTTATTATAAGGAGTTGTCCCAATTGGTAGATGCTACCATTATGAACCTTGCCGACATCGACATGCTGTTCGGTAATGTAGTACCACAGCCGGTTTGGGCGAGAATTCGTCAGGAAAATCATGCGAATGAGTTAGGTGGTGATTGGGCTGCATTAATAGCGGCTGATGGACTACAAGTTGGTGGGGCTAAACCTGAGCAGTTAATTTTGGAACTGCCTCAGAAAATAATTACGCTCATGAAAACGCTTATGCCGGCGATGAGAGTAAACTGGGATAAATTATCAGCTTGTAAGCAAAAGAAGGACGAGAGTGTCTCCGATTTCTTCACTAGGTTCGAAGAGGCATTTGTCGATCATAGCGGTCAGGATATGGGCACTGAGGGAGGCCAACGTTTATTTGTCGATAAATTCGTATTAAATTTGTTGCCTGAACTACGCAACAAATTGAAAAATTCAGAAAGTGCATGGGCTGTCTCAACCACTGCACAGATATTAGCAACGGCTCAATATTATGAGAATAGGGAGAAAGAAGAAAGTGATCGTGTAGATAAGAAAACGAAAGAGCTCAAAACGAAGGTTTTGTTGCAGCAAGCGTATCCTCCACGTTCGAATCAAAATGAGTCGCAACAGCAATATAGACCACAATCACAGTCCTCCAGAACACAGCCACGTTCTGACTCCTCTGACTATAGATCTACACTTGGGTACAATCAGTGTGCGTATTGTAGAAGGGAGGGTCACATAAAATACGACTGTCCCGCTTTGCGTGACCGTCTTAATGGTGTATCGTCACGAGGAAGCCGTGGTGGTCCTCAGCAGGCATCTCGAGGTAGAGGCCGCGGTACCATTCACAATCAGAATGATCGCCCTCAGAATTCATCAGATACGAATAATTGTTTTGACCAGCGAAATGCGGGGTCAGTTAGATCTACACAATATCATGTGGACGATTACTACGTTGAACATGAGACTGTTGCAAACGATCATTACTAGGACAGCCACCGACAAAGAGAGGGAGTAGTATCAGTTCCGGTTGATCAGAGTGGGCCTTACGTCGCAGTAGCTACTTCTGGCGTAGTTGAGCCTTTTCTGTTAGACACTGGTGCGACGAAAAGTTCCATCATGCATTCAAAACTCCCTGGCGCACCTTTGTCTGGCTTAACAAATGTTTCCGTTGGATTCTCTGGCGCCCCTGTTAGCAATCCTGTTTCCAGCCCTTTGCCACTTACGATTGGCCCTCGTGAGCTAGAGGCTCCATTGATTCTATCTACTGGTTGTGGTGAGAATCTTTTGGGCTTGGATTTGTTAAAACGGTTATATGCGACTTTGTATTGCTCCCCTGAAGGAGTGGAGCTTACATTAGGTCAGAGAGTAAGCTCTCCTATGTACTTGTCGATCGATAAATTCCCACCGGAATTGAGCTCCCTTCCTGCGTCTCTATGGGCCACAGGTCCCAATGACGTGGGTCTCTTGGACATCCCACCTTATATGATCAAGCTGAAACCAAATGCGCGACTGCCACGTATACCACAGTATCGTATCTCCGTTGAGGGAGAACGGGCGCTATTAGCGATTGTACACGACCTGATCAAAAAGGATGTCGTTGAAGAAACTCGAGGAAATGTGTGTAATAGTCCTGTACTACCAATTTTAAAACGCACTGATCCATCTAAACCTCCTGTGTACCGTTTCATAATCGATTTGAGAGAGGTGAATAAAATCGTGATTCCACAATTTCCCGTGGTCCCTGATATCACCGCTTTGCTGACCCTGATTCCAGCTTCTGCCTCCTGGTTCACGGTGATCGACCTAAAGAATGCTTTCTTTAGTATCCCGATCGCTGAGGAAAGCAGAGACCTATTCGGATTTTCATTAGGTGGTCGCAGTTTCAGACTAAAACGCGCACCACAAGGCTATTGTGAAAGTCCGTCGATCTATAGCCAGGCACTTAAAAGTCAACTGGATGCATTTGTGTTACCGACGGGTGCGGCTTTGATTCAATACGTTGACGACCTATTAGTGGCAGCTGATACGGAGGCTATTTGCAAAACGGCTACAGTATCACTATTGCGCTATCTACATGACTTACATCACAAGGTGTCACCTTCCAAGCTGCAATATTGTTGCCAAGAAGTAACCTACTTAGGTCACTTATTGTCAAAAGAAGGGAGAAGGTTGACCCCAGAGAGAATTGCAGCGATTTCTCGAATGACTGTGCCTAAAACTCAGAGAGATGTACGTGCCTTTCTAGGTATTACGTCATACTGCAGACAATGGATCCCGAATTTTTCACTATTGGCGAAACCATTGTTAGCCCTCACGTGCAAGGATGTTCCGACTCCTTTGCCATGGACTGAAGAGTGTCAGAAAAGTTTCTCTGAATTACGTGATGCGTTGTGTTCGGCTCCTGTGTTAGGTACTCCTGATTACAGTAAGCCGTTTACACTGTACGTTCACGAGAGGGATGGTTGTGCGTTGAGTGTTCTGGCGCAACAATTTGGTGACAAACAGCGCCCATGCGCACATTTTTCTTCGACCTTAGACCCTGTAGGTAGAGCTTTGCCGAGTTATTTAAGAGCAACAGCGGCAGCCGCGGCGTCCATTCGACAGTCCGCAGGTCTGGTCATGGATAATATGCTTACGGTGATGGTTCCGCATGCAGTTGACACTCTCTTGAACCGAACGAAAACTCAACATTTGACGAGCGCAAGGTTGTCTGGGTATGAGTTGACGTTACTGGCTAGTCACATACGCATAAAACGGTGTAATGTGTTGAACCCAGCAACATTGTTGCCGATCAACATGGAGTCAAGTGGTGAAGTACCACATGACTGTTATCTGAGAAATGAGGAGGAAACAAAGGGTCGTATTGACCTGAAAGATACTCCATTGGTAGATCCCGATGGTACTTTGTATGTGGATGGTTCCTGTTTTAAGTTGCCGAATGGTGATGTGACGACCGCGTATGCTGTAGTGACATTGAGTACGGTTGTAGAAACTGCAAGATTGAGTCAGAATTCGGCTCAGGCTGCTGAGCTGATCGCCTTGACGAGAGCGTGTGTGTTGTCCAGAGGAAAACGGGTGAATGTGTTTACCGACAGCCAGTATGCTTTTGGTGTGGCGCACAGTTTTGGGCGATTGTGGAGAGAAAGAGGATTCTTAACGTCGCATGGCACAAAGATTCAGCATGGACAGCTTGTGAACGACCTTCTAGATGCACTTACATTGCCTAAGCAGGTGGCAATAATCAAATGTAGTGCGCATCGGAAAGTGACGGATGATGTTGGTCGTGGTAATGCGTTTGCAGACGAGATTGCTAAGGAGACAGCTAAAGATCTGACAAATCGGATGTATGTTACGAGTTCAGTGAGATGGCCAACGGAGACTAGTATGTGTGAAGACACAGTTGAGAGTGTGAAGGGAATACAGAATGAGGCCACTGAGACGGAAAAGACTAAATGGAAAGAGAGCACGGGGAAGTTGGATGAGAATGGATGTTGGGTTGATTTGTCAGAAAAACAGAGATGGATGTTACCGGATGCATATGTGCTCGCTGTTGTTACAATGGCTCATGGTACAGCACACATAAGCGCAAAAGGCATATGCAAGTTGTTGTCTCCTGTATGGAAGAATGATGGTATTGCTAAATGTGCAGTGAGAGTGGTTAAGAATTGTATGGTGTGTTTGATGTATAATCCCGGGAAGGGCACTCCCACTCCACCTGGTCATTTTGCCCCTCCTAAATACCCTTTCGAAGTTATCCAGTTGGACTTCATCCATATGGAAAGATGCAACAATTTGAAGTATGTTTTGGTTGTAGTATGTGCGTTCTCCAGATGGATTGAGGCTTACCCCCTTAAGGATAATACTGCCCTATCCACAGCAAAAATTCTGCTCAAAGAGTATTTCCCCAGATACGGCATGCCTCGGATTGTATGGTCGGACAACGGAAGTGAGTTTGTGGGAAGTGTGATGAAGAGTGTGTGTCGTGGTTTAGGTATAGTACAGAAATTTCATAGTGCTAATCATCCTCAGTCAGCGGGTTTGGTGGAAGGATACAATGGCACCCTGAAACTGAAACTTGCAAAAATTCAGGCAACAACTGGTTTATCATGGCCAGATGCTTTGCCTCTAGCTCTCTTATCGACCAGGGCAACTGTGCACTCTCGAGTAGGGCTTAGCCCATATGAGATCGTGTTCGGCCGTCCTGCTAATATTTGGGGAGGCCCGAGGCCTAAAGAATTTGGTAGAATTGAATATCCCATGCTGATTGATTATCTCCATGATCTGACTGTTAAATTAAGTTTGATTCATCAACAGGTCTTTGAGGCTCTGCCGTCACAAACAGAGGGTCCTGGTCATCGGCTGCAACCAGGGGACTGGGTCCTCACCCGTAACTTCGGACGAAAACGAAACCTTGAGCCGAGGTTTGTGGGACCCTTCCAGGTGCTACTGGCAACAAGGACGGCGGTTCGGCTGGCGGGACGGAAGCATTGGGTGCATGCCACCCACACCAAGAAAGTCCCGCTTCCTTTGCCAGCGGATACTTGGATAAAAAAGGGTTTTTCCTCGTCCGAGACCGACGCTCCACTACGCTTTGTCCCGTTCAGCGAAGCTCAGCCCATATCTGACACCCTTGTTGATTCCCCTCAACCAATTTCCTTTCCATCAACCTTGAAAACTTCAAGTGCTGAACAATTGTCTGAACAATCGAACACTCATTTGCCATCCAATTCACTGTTTGAAGATCAGACTCGCCCTGGGAGCAGCCGATACTTTCTTCGCCCACGCACAAAAGACTAATAAAAGAATTTTTTGTTATTTTTGGATTCCACATTTACCCTGAATATTGTGGACATTTTATATGGTGTACCTTTTTCCCTTTTCCGTGCAGCCAAGCACCTTATAGTAAATTGAATGTTCAATTTATCTAGAACCTATCATCCGGGTTGGCCGTAGGGCCGTGCGGGTACTTTCTTCTGTTTAGCAGTTATCGACACTAGGTCGGTTTCTTTTGTCAATTTCTGGGAACTCCTGGGAATTGATAATCGCTACACAGAACGGAGTGCGTCAAGAACGTCGCGGACGGTCGTTAGAGGATGGAATTTTCTAAGCTGTCGAAAAGAGAGAACATGTCGGCGCAAAGATCTGCATTAGATAAGGTGTTGCGTACAAAATGTTTCTTGCTACAGGTTTTCATGTTGTTCCTAACTGTTTCTATGCTGCTGGTGGGTGGAGTATACTTTGGTTTTCAATCATTGCTGCCTTCTGCCTTACCTACCTCTCCTTCTCATAATCTCAATTTCGTCTCTACTGTTTCTCCACATTCTTTTCACATACTGCCCCAACATGAGCAAGTCAGACGTGCGGAATTTAGAAACAATTCTTTTGTGCAACTTTTGCATCAGCATCAGTTGGTGGTAAATACTACAAATTGTTGGGTGTGTGGGCTAATGCCACATACCATGGACAGGGGTATCCCATATTTGGTTCTTCCGTACAGCCCCCAAGGGTCAGCTCGGGCATTCCAAATCATGTTCCGTAGTGCACTAGATTCCTACCCCCATCGAGAGCCACGCTCAGCAAACTTTGGTCCTGGCCCGTACCATAAGTCTCTGGCGATAGCGATGGCTGATTTAGATAGAGACATTTTTGATGCTTCGCTCATCCCAGAGGAGGAAGTGCAGGCCTACAAGTACCTTAGTGAGGCTGAGTATAGTATATCAGTGGGTGGTAGGCAGCTTAAAAGCTCATCTCCAATCTGGATTGTACCTCACCTAGGCCACTTTTGTCTGCAAGGTCATGGCCGAAATCCAAGAGCCCAGCTTGGGAAGAGCGCTTGTGCGGATACTTACGTTCTACCGATGCTCTCTTCCCCTGTCTTCTTAACTGCCAAGGGTACCTATTTTGTATGTTATGACCGAGCATATACGTGGTTACCTCATGACTTCTCAGGCACCTGCTATATTGCAAATCTCTTGCCACCGACTTTCACTGTTGCTGCCGACTATCACAAAATCAGAGTTGTGAGAGGTGTTATTAGCAAAGAAGATACTGCCGGTCAAGAAGCAGGAGACTTCTTTAAGGGTTTCCTACCGTTTTGGGGCCCTATGGTCAATAGCAGAAATCTGAGACAGTTAACTCGTGTAGTAGAGTCAACTGCTAACATAACCGCAAGTGCCCTTGGTAATTTGACAGCAGAGCTTCAAGCGGATAGGCTTATGACGTTACAGAACCGTATGGTTCTAGACATTGTTCTAGCAGATAGAGGAGGTGTGTGCAAGGTCATCCATTCGAGCTGCTGCATATTCATACCTGATAACGCTCCAACGGTTTATCAAGCCATCTCCAAGTTGCACAAAATCTCGGAGTCCATACACGTGGACGAGGGAGATTGGACGCTTCTAGGATGGTTTTGGGGCCTAATGTCGACCTGGGGTTGGAAGATTCTGATGATTATAGGGGTTGTTGTGACGTTCCTGTTCACGTGTTGTCTTTGTGTACAGTGTGGTCCTGCCTTATGTGGCCTTTGTGCTACAACGTGTATAAGAAGGCCATCTGTTTCCAGAGAGGCATTGATGGATAGAATAATGTTCCAGCAACACCTGAATGATCTGATGAATATCGAGATCGACTCTGATTTCGACTAGTGCTTGCCTACATGAGGGCAAAAGGAGCGTCTGAGGTTCCGTGAAAATCGTTACGGTGTTTTGGGCATTGCCGAATATGGACGAGTTTGGTATCTATGAACCGTAAATGGCGAGTTCGGTAAGTGTACGCGTTTTCACTACACTACCTGACTTGGTTCGCCTTATTTACGTGTTTCTACATCTGAACCCTTGGGTTCCATTTTAGATACGGCATCCATTTTGTTTCTTGCCCTCACGTAGTCAGTGAACAGGCAACTGTCCGCATCGTGACCTGTTAGTTCCAAAGCCATACGGAAGACGCATATTCCTTTCATGCGTCTTTATGACCGGAGGAATGACACTGCAGAGGCAAATGGCTCAGCTTGAGGGTAATCTTGCCGTAGCGGCCTATTGTTTCAGCCGTGCATGTGCTGGGATCAAGCTCTTTGATCCTATGATCATGTTTTCAATATTACCCCCACACTCTTTTCTCTAGGTGTGCCGGACTTCCTAGCAGCTGTGCTTGTCTCTTTACTCTTGCTCATTTACAACTCAAGTGGAATGTGCCTAACGATGGGAAAATGTGCTTTTACAGTTGGGAACTGGTAATGTTACTGTGATTATGTTCCGGGGTTCTGAAAGCATGAAAGCGACCCTTTTATTAGTTTATTGTGGGAACTGGGTTGTAACCTTTTGTTCACATGTTGTGCAATGGCAAAATCTTATATAAAAGAGAGCGACTCACATATGCAATTGAAGCAGACTCGTAGAACCTACACGCTGTTGTACTTCTAGCGACTTTTGCCTCCCTGCAGTAATAAACTCTCATCTTTGACGCCGAAGGAAGTCTCCCGTGTCTCTGTCACTTGTGCGCCGAATCAGGTATCCCACGAAGGTTATAGGTGTTGTTCCCTGGCACCGCTGGGCCTTAATTAGCCCAGTCCTTCAGAGTGACTGAGAAGGTCAGAGCATACATCAAGGAGGAGGTCTCCAAAATGTTTGCCTTAGGGGTGGTTGAGTCCTCTAGCAGTCCTTGGGCCAGCCCAGTGGTCTTGGACCCGAAGGCTGCCGCGCCTGGTGCTTCATCCGAACTTCGGTTCTGTGTGGATTACCGAGGACTCAATTCAGTCACCAAGACTGACGCGCACCCCATCCCCAGAGCTGATGAGCTCATCGATAGGTTGGGGGCTGCCCGGTACCTTAGTACGTTTGATCTAACGTCTGGGTACTGGCAGATCGCCTTGACTGATGGGGCAAAAGAGAGGTCAGCATTCTCCACACCAGATGGGCACTACCAGTTCCGGGTTATGCCCTTTGGGATGAAGAATGCCCCTGCCACCTTCCAGAGGTTGGTCAACCAGGTATTGGCTGGATTGGAGGATTTCAGTGCCGCCTACCTGGACGACATCGCAGTGTTCAGTGCCAGCTGGGAGGAACACTTGCGCCACCTCCAGGAAGTGTTGTTGGCCCTGCGCAGAGCAGGCCTCACAATCAAAGTCAGTAAGTGCCAGATTGGGCAGGGTTCAGTGGTGTACTTGGGGCACCAAGTAGGCAGCGGCAAGGTGGCCCCCCTGCAACCCAAGATTGATACCATCCTGGCTTGGGCACCGCCCAAAACCCAGACTCAGGTGAGAGCCTTCTTGGGTCTCACGGGTTACTACAGGAGGTTCGTCAAGGATTATGGTAACATTGTGCACCCCTTGACTTCGCTGACTTCCAGGAAGCAGCCACGACTTGTGATCTGGACTGACGCCTGTCAGACGGCCTTTGACACCCTGAAAACTGCAATGTGCACAGCACCCATACTCCAGGCACCCGACTTTTCTAAAGAATTTGTTGTCCAGACGGACGCTTCAGAGCATGGCGTGGGGGCTGTTCTAGCTCAGGTGAATGAAGAGGGCCGAGACTTATCTGTAGCCTTCATCACTAGAAGGTTACTTCCCAGGGAACAGAGGTGGAGTGCGATAGAGAGAGAAGCATTTGCTGTGGTCTGGGCGCTGAAGAAGCTAAGACCCTACCTGTTTGGGACTCACTTCCGGATTAAGACAGACCACAGGCCCCTCAGATGGTTGATGCAGATGAGGGGTTGAGGTGGTCCATTTCCCTACAGGGGATGGACTTCACGGTGGAACACCGCCCTGGTACAGATCACGCCAATGCTGATGGTCTGTCCAGATTTTTCCGCCTTAGTGATGAGGACTCCCTATGGTAAGGGTAGTTCTCCCCACATTTCAGCTGGAGGGGACACGTGTTAGACCTGGCATCATTGGTCTCTCCTCCATTTTTTCTGTTTGCCTCCTCTGTTTATGATGTTTTTGCTGGTATATTGCTTTGGGCACTGTGCCACTGCTGATCAGTGCCACAGTGCAAGTGCTCCCTATGTGAAATTGCTGTATTGATTGAATTCCATGTTTGGCTTATTTGGTTTACTGTCAGTCCCTAGTAGAGTGCACCAGGAGTGCCAGGGCTTGTAAATACAAATGCTGCTAGTGGGCTTGCAGCACGTGTTGTGCCACCCACAGAAGCGGCCTGGTAAAATACGCCTAAAGGTCTGCCATTGCTAGACCTACGTGCAGTCTGGTACTGCCACGCGGGCTGTGCAAGTATACCTACTTGCCAGTCCGTAAACCTTCCCTTAACTTCATGTTAGTCACCCCTATGTTAGGCCCAAGGGCAGGGTGCATTGTAAGCATAAGGTAGGACAAGCCTGACAAGGTTGGCATGTCCTAATAGTGAATTACAGCCATATTCGTTTTTCACTATTGTAAGGTTACCTGCTCTCCATCAGTTAGAATGGGCTGCCAGGATAATTAATGCTATAATCCTAGCGGGCTCGGGGAGCATGGTGCAATGTCGAGTTTGGTATCCTTGAACTCAGGGTTTAATAACACATTCATTTGGGTGGATGGTTTTTAGACTCTGTGTTTGAAAATAGCACTTTTAGAAAGTGGCTATTTTCTTGTCTGACTGTCTACTGGTCTCTGCTGGTTTGGTGTGCGTGTGACAGGAGCTGGGTGGCTCCAGAGGTCTGAATGAGTCAGTGTGGGGTGAGTGGGGCATTTGCCTTGAGAGTAGGGGAAGAGTAGCTCCTGATAGCCTGCCCTGCCTGACACAATGCTGGCTCCACCTCCTGCCAGGCGACTGATGACTCTGTGCCTGCCAGGGACGATCCTGGCCCCACCTCCTACCGGGCGACTGATGGCCCTGACCCTGCCAGTGACAATGCTGGCTCCGCTTCCTGCTGGGCGGCTGAAGACTCTGCCCTGCACAGTGAATAGGCCAGGTGCCTCGGCCTGGCAACACCCACAACAAACCCAGGATGGGGGGAAATTCCCCTGCATGGACAAAGGGATCAAAGCCAAAAAGGGGTATAAGAGAAGGACCCCTGAACCAAGAATTTAGATAACTTCTGACAAGGAAACCTGAACCAAGGACAAGAAGCCTGCTGATCCAAGGACTTGCCTACCCCTTCTGCCAGTGTGCTGTTTGTTGGGGGAATCCTGCAGTTGCTTCTTTTTTTTTGCCAAGGAACCAGGAGAGAGGAACTGGGTGTGTACTCTCAAGCTTTGCCAAGGAAAATCTCCAAGGGCTGGAAGAGTGCCAGCCTCCTGTTGAAGTCACAGGGCCAAAGGACTTCATTTATTTGCTGAAAGTGCTTGTTGCTGGAACCTGAAAATCCAGCACCTCTGAAGAATGCAGCAATCTCGACGCCGACGGACGCCGACGGACGCCGCCGAATCCAGCTCGACATCGTGAGTGCAGCTCCCGTGTCCCGCACCTTCGACGCCGGCCGCCGGGCCCGATCAGCGCCTGTAGTGACGCCAGTGAGTAGCGAGTTCGACTCCAGCTCCAAGTGACCCTGTGTCGACGCCGCCGCTGATCGCATCGACACCGAGCCCTCTCGACGCCGTGAGCGCTGCTCACTCTTGCAACATCATCATCGACATCGACGACGACGCCGTATCCTGCTTCGCCTCGTGAGCGCTGCTCCTGCCTGACATCTGTCGACGCCGCTGCAGATCTGACTCCGAGGCCCGATCGACGCCGAAGACGCGACTCCGGACATCTCAACGCCGCTGATCATTGTGTAATTCACTTTTCCAAGGTACTGTGTTGTGGGGGTCTGTGCGACTCTGGGCTCGACGTAGCGCTCCTCGCGGTCGACGCCGAACCTTTGGATTAACTTTGCCTCGATGTCGTGTGACTCCCGTGTGGGTTACATTGTTGCAAAGAACTGTGTTTTAAAGCAGAAGAGTTGCTTTTGTTACTAAAGACTTTGTGCTAAGAAGAAACTACGCTTGAACTTTTATTTTTCCTTCCAAGAGTATTTATTAAGATTGTGGTACATTTTTGTCGTTATTTGGTCTTGTGCTAAGCCTTATATAAACATCCTTTTTTTTATAATACTACGGTGTCGTGTCCATTTGTAGTGTATTCACTTTATTACTGCATGTGGTCATAAATGCTTAACGCACTGCCTCTGAGATAAGCCTGTCTGCTTTGCCAAGCTACCAAGGGGGTGAGCAGGGGTTATCTAAGTGTGTGATCCCCTTGCCCTGACTAGAAAAGGTGTGTCCCTATTTGTCAGAAGTGTATACCTCTGCCAACTAGAGACAGCTGCTTCTAACAACAACCTTCTCACTAATTTCCTCATTTGAGTATGATGAACTGCTAACATCCTGAAATGGTGAAAAACACTTCGGCACAATTTTTTAGAAAGACAAGCTAAAGAATGTCCTTGCAATCCAGTAATTTGTCTCACTCTGCAATGGTCTAATCCTTGCAACATCTTAATCTTTTGTTTAACACCTTTCTTAGCATAGTTACGTAAGAAATTGCGTAAAAAATCAATAGACTCCTGCCGTACACTACAAATACTACTGCAATTCCAAGTGTACACTGGAGCTTTAGGACGTCTCCTTAAAACTTCTTCAGCTAACAACTGTTCCTCATTTCTAGGAACAATTTTCTCTTTCTCAATAGGACAACCATTTCTAACCTCATAAGCACGACCACTAGTGTCAACTGCATGCAACAAATCATTACTCTGAAGATAACTTTCTTCATTAAAAAAAGGCTCAGAACTTGAACTATGTTTCCATTCACCCTGAAAAACCTCTGAAAAATGACTTTTGTTAATTAATCTTTTCCACTTACTTTTGGCCCTATTAAATGGATTGTTTTATCTAATGATCAAATTCTATTGATTACTAAAATAAAAAGTCTTTTTTTCAATTCAAAAGCTTTCTGAACTACATTTTCAATATATTTCTTTTTTTTGTAAAAAGCTCTTTTTCTTTTACAATGCTTTACAAACTTTGTCAAATTTAATAGAACTCGATTATAGTACATCTTCTTCCTTATCTCCGTGTATAAATTTTTCCTCCGTGTATTACACTCCTTTTTTTCAGAACATATTACTACACGGTTCTTGTCTTTTCTCTTGCTTGCAGAAACACTGATTTTTTTTTCTTTGTACCCACTACTCTTACTGTTTACCAATCTTCGTAGAAAACTTTTAGTTTCCTTACCAGGACAATTTTGCGTCTTCTTTAAACATTGTTCTTGAGGTAAATCTTGTAGATGACTGCTCTTTAAATAACTTGCTTTCTTTCGTTGTTTTGTCTTCTTAGCCTTACTAGGCATGATGACTTTTTTTAGTATTGATGAAAAAAATCTAGTATAAAAAAGATATATCACTTTTGAAAAATAAATGTATAAAACACACTATTATATTACTCTTAAGAAGACAGCAGAGATTAGACTACACTAAAACGTTTAAGAGACAGAACACAGCCCATGTATATGAGCACTACATTACAGTGCAGAAACCTGACTCATTTTCAAAATACATTTCCAATATGCAGCATTAGTTTTTTGCCAGCATTACATCCAAAAATTGAGACACAATACAAGAAGAAAGAGGCCCAAGGTGCTTGTAAATCTGCCCAAGAGTGCATGAAGCACTCTATCTATATTGAGTGGGGCATTGCTAAGAGGAGGTATGATAAAACAGAGAGAATTAAGAGGGCAGAGGAGGGAGTATAAAAAGAAGTGGGAACATTAGGGGACAGGAAAGACCATGGCGACAGAGGGAGACTAAGAACACAGGATGCAGTTTGAAAACAAACAGCACTATCAAGAAAGACAAGTGAAAATACGGAAAGAGTGGAACTATCAGAAAAGAGAGGACAGTATAAGCAGAGAGAGGTAGACTGTTAGGAGAGACAGGGGAGATTATAGAAAAAGGTGCAAATATAATTATTTAATTTACACAGAAACTCAGTGTGATCCTGGACAAAAATTTTAAAACCATACATTTTTCCAAAACACATATACCACACTAAAACGTTTAAGAGACAGAACACAGCCCATGTATATGAGCACTATATTACAGTGCAGAAACCTGACTCATTTTCAAAATACATTTCCAATATGCAGCATTAGTTCTTTGCCAGCATTACATCCAAAAATTGAGACACAATACAAGAAGAAAGAGGCCCAAGGTGCTTGTAAATCTGCCCAAGAGTGTATGCAGCACTCTATCTATATTGAGTGGGGCATTGCTAAGAGGAGATATGATAAAACAGAGAGAATTAAGAGGGCAGAGAAGGGAGTATAAAAAGAAGGGGGAACATTAGGGGACAGGAAAGACCATGACGACAGAGGAGGACTAAGAACACAGGATGCAGTTTGAAAACAAACAGCACTATCAAGAAAGACAAGTGAAAATAAGGAAATAGTGGAAATATCAGAAAAGAGAGGACAGTATAAGCAGAGAGAGGTAGACTGTGAGGAGAGACAGGGGAGATTATAGAAAAAGGTGCAACTATAATTCTTTCATTTACACAGACACTCAGTGTGATCCTGCACAAAAAGTTTAAAACCATACATTTTCCAAAACACATTTACCACACTAAAACATTTAAGAGACAGAACACAGACCATGTATATGAGCACTACATTACAGTGCAGAAACCTGACTCATTTTCAAAATACATTTCCAATATGCAGCATTAGTTGTTTGCCAGCATTACATCCAAAAATTGAGACACAATACAAGAAAAAAGAGGCCCAAGGAGCTTGTAAATCTGCCCAAGAGTGTATGCAGCACTCTATCTATATTGAGTGGGGCATTGCTAAGAATGGGTATGATAAAACAGAGAGAATTAAGAGGGCAGAGGAGGGAGTATAAAAAGAAGGGGGAACATTAGGGGACAGGAGAGACCATGACGACGGAGGGAGACTAAGACACAGGATGCAGTTTGAAAACAAAGAGCACTATCAAGAAAGACAAGTGAAAATAAGGAAAGAGTGGAAATATCAGAAAAGAGAGGACAGTATAAGCAGAGAAGGGTAGACTGTGAGGAGAGACAGGGGAGATTATAGAAAAAGGTGCAAATATAATTCTTTCATTTACACAGACACTCAGTGTGATCCTGGCCAAAATTTTTTAAACCATACATTTTTCCAAAAAACATTTACCACACTAAGGGCCAGATGTAGTTTGCCAAATACCGGTCGGTAACGGCCGATTTTGGCCGTTACCGACCGGTATTTGGAGTTTGAGATGTAGGGGTCCTAACTTTACAGAATCGGTAAAGTAACAGATTCGGTATATTTACCGATTTGGTAAAATACCGAATCGGTAAATTTACCGATTCTGTAAATCCAGATGTAGGTGGCACTGAAAACAGTGCCACAGGCCCTTAGGAATTTATTATTTACCACCAAATAATACTTGGTGGTAAATAATGAATATTATTTACCACCAAATAATACTTGGTGGTAAATAATGAATTTCTGTGTACATGCACATCTGTGCATGTACACCGGTGCCATGTGGCACACATACATGCCCTAAGGGCATGTGTGGGTGTCACATTGCACACAAGCCAGAATCAGGGGTGCAACAGGGACCCTATCCCCCGGGGCTAATAAAAAACGTTGGGGACCGAGGGGGAGTCTCAATGCATTGGGCCAGCAACTACATGTGGTTCTACAGTAATTTTGGACTTATTGTATAGAAGAATGAAGTAAAAAGTCATAATAACTATGTATTGAATGTTTGAAATAAGGGTTTACAAGGATATGTGATGATACAACATACAAACGCCTTATGAATTGTCTAATATGTTAGAATATGTACCTGCGATAAAGGAAAAATATGTGAAATGAAATGAAATAAATCAATTTATTTGTATCATGATGTATTTGAAAATTATGAACAGAGTTAAAAATTGGTGAACGGTTAGTTCTATAGGAACAGTGCACACTAGATCAGGTTATTCCTGTTCATGGTCAGGAGTCTCAATGCCCCCACGGTCACAGCCGGCTCCCCACGTCCCTTGGCTCCAGGTTCACCCTTAGCTGCAGAACTCAGGACGGGCGCTCTCTCCTGTAGAGGGAAGGGTGAGTTACGTTACATATAAAGGCTCCAAAAAGCAGGCCCAGCGCTCACGGGACTTCAAGTAGATTTTATTGCGAGCAAATGCATTTTGCCATTCGCCTTCCTCAGTGCTCATGTTTAAAAACGCCAACAAACCACATATTGGAAATTGCGAGCTCTATTTATGCAATTTTAAGAGGACACAAAGGAAGGAAAATGCTACTTACCAGTATGCATTTGTTCTTGGCATGTAGAGCTGCAGATTCTCACACCCACCACCAGACCGCCACTCGGTGCCGGGCCCGGATGCTCGCAGGCCGCCGCAGTCCCGGCAGCCACGAGATAGAAGACTCCCCCCCTGGACGACAGTGCGCATGGGCATCGACTCCACCCCCAGACCGTTTCTCGCCATGATGGGAAATTATGGAGTTATTAGAAAGAAAAAAGATGTCCATGTGTGTACATCTAAATAAGATCGAACTGGAACAGATACAGGTCCTGGGGAGGTAGGTGGCCGTGTGAGAATCTGCAGCTCTACATGCCAAGAACAGATGCATACTGGTAAGTTGCATTTTCCGTTCGAGGCATATGAGCTGCAGATCTCACACTTAGCATAGACTAAACAGCAGTATCTCCCCTAGCGGTGGTCACCTATATCGATTGCAGTTGTTTGAAAAAGAGTTTTAAGAACAGCTTGGCCTACAGCAGCTTGCTGCTTGGCTTGTACGTCAACACAATAGTGTTTAGTGAAGGTGTGTGTTGTAGACCATGTTGCTGCTCTACAGATGTCTAGGGGAATGTTCCCTAAGAAAGCCATAGAGGCTCCTAGTTTGCGTGTGTAGTGTGCTCTATGAGGAATTATTAATGTGCTCTTTGCTTTTTGGTAGCATATTTGGATACATTTAACGATCCACCTTGCAATCCCAGCTTTATAGATGGGATTTCCTTTATGCGGTGGGGAGAAAGCTAAAAACAATTGTTTTGCGAAAGGATTTTGTTCTCTCAATGTAATAAAGAAGGGCTCTTTTAACATCTAGGGTGTGCAGAGCTCTTTCTGCTACAGAGTCTGGGTTTTGAAAAAACACTGGCAATTCCAGTGATTGATTAAGATGAAATGGAGTGATGACTTTAGGAAGGAATTTTGGATTTGTTCTGAGGACCACTTTGTTACGATGTAATTGTAAGAATGGTTCCGGTGAAGTGAAAGCTTGAATTTCACTTACCCTTCTAACAGAGGTAATGGCAATTAGGAAAGCTGTTTTCCACGTGAGGAACTGTAGTTCGCATTTGTGTAAAGGTTCAAATGAGGGTCCCATGAGCCTGGTAAGAACAATATTTAGGTTCCACACTGGAGAGGGTGGTAACATAGGAGGAATTAATCTTTTTAGGCACTCCATAAAGGCTCTAATTGCAGGGATTCTAAATAGTGACAGGTGTTGTCTGTTTTGTAAGTAAGCAGCGAGTGCTGCTAGATGTAAACGTATAGATGAATATGCTAGATTACATCTTTGTAAATGCAGTAGATAGCAAATGATATTCTGGATGGAAGCATCTAGTGGATCAATATGATTATTGGTGCAGTAAATGGCAAATCTTTTCCCATTTTGCAGCATAGCAAGCTCTAGTAGTAGGTCGTTTGGCTTCTTTAATGAGCCAGATTGCTAGATTCAGCTGACTTGGATCTGGATGTTTGATCTCTCCATGGTTCTGCGTTAGCAGGGATGGGGACAGGCACAGTCTTTGGTGCGGAACTAATGAGAGTTCTAGCAGCGGTGTGAACCACGGTTGGCATGCCCATGTGGAAGCTACTAGAATTAGTTTGAGAGACTGTTGTCGGAGCTTGCGTACCACTAGTGGAATTAGTGGGAGTGGCAGAAACGCATATGCAAATCTGCTGGACCAGTTCATCCATATCGCATTGCCCTTGGGCAACGAGTGTGGTAACCTGGCGGCAAAGGTTGGGCATTTTGAGTTGCCATGTGTGGCGATCAGATCTATGTCTGGTTGGCCCCACTTGTGGAAAAATGGTAGAAGAACTTGTGGATGTAGTTCCCATTCGTGAATGTGTTGTGTCTGTCGACTTAACAGATCTGCAACCTGATTGTGAACTCCTGGAAGGTGTTCTGCGAGTAGATTTATATTTTGAGGAATGGCCCATCTCCAAATGTTCTGTGCAGGCTGGGACTGTCAGCGTCAAGGCCACTCCTCTGGTTACGCGTGATGCCAAAAAGGGTCCACCTCTAGACTCCCCCAACTCTGGTTAATATGGACACAGAGTAGTAAGGTAGTCAGGTGAGGGAAAAAATATATGAGGGAACCACCCTCGGAAAGTGGGAGACCTGAAACAAAAGAGGACAGTATTACTACAGTTTCTATAAGTCTAACTACACTCATAAATTCTCACTAGAGTTTGATAGTACCTGTCCACTGGCCGAGGGATACTGTGTCTGTACATACAAAATATAAGTCTTCCGCTTTTAGCTTCAAAGCCTTCCTAAAATGACAAATCACAGCATTACATGAAATTCTCAACATGCATACTCTCACTAATAACTGGGAAAAAAGAAGTAGAAACGTACATACCCTGCATACATTCATCCACAAAGAAACAAGCACTATTCCAAAGAACGAGGTTTCCTTTCCTTTAACATCCAGGTATGGTAACCCAAAATCCAAACAGAGAATGTGACACAGGCGTCGTGCAGATTCTCCAACCAAAATAAGTATGAAACAAAAAATAATAAACTCAGGGTCCATAATAGGTACTCATAATCCTTGGTGCATGGAAAATCACCATAAGTACGTAGGCGCTCCTTTAGGCGCTAGGAATACTCGAGAACAGTTCAGAAGAATATCACCTGATATCCCCGGGTCCAAAGCTCTTCACCACAATGAGAAACAACACCTCGACAGAGGTGGTAGAGCAAGCGCTGCAAAATGCGCAAAAGAAATAAGTCACAAGAAATCTAAGAAACCAGCTCGAGACGCGTTAAAGGGTGACACGGCCCCGTGCAGGAAAAATGTACCTTGTAAAGCGCTTCCTTCAGCGCGTCTACAGCTCAGACGATCCGAGGGGATAACTGGAGTCCGAGGGCAATGAACACAAACAAACCTCCTCCTAAGAAGACGAAACAGCTCCGTCACAGAAGGAAGAGTCAGGCAAGGAGACGCGATGAAAGCAGATAGCAGGAACCTCCGGATAAAAGACACGGTCCGCTGAAATAACACCAGAAGAGAGACTCCACGCAAGGCGCGTGAGCCTCGAGGATAGGAACACAGTGACAATGTCAGGATTACGCGCACCTCTCCCTGGATTGGCTGGCTTATATCACCTAAGCTCCTCCCCATTCCAGGAATTCTGGGAGATGTAGTCCCCAGAGTAACCTAACACCAGGAAGGCGCTTTGATTATTGTTGAGCCGATTCAGCGCCTGACAGGGACAGTTGCAGAGAATGTGTGCCTCCTCATTTTTGTATATGGTACGTGACTGTCATGTTGTCGTCGGATCAAGACAGCTTTGTTCTGTACATGTACTTGGAAAGATTTTAGTGCTAGGAATATTGCTAGTAGCTCTAGGTGATTGATGTGGAGCACTTTTTATTGAGTGGTCCATCTGCCCTGAGTTGTATGTCCGAGGAGATGGGCTCCCTAATCCTGTGAGTGATGCGTCTGTTGTAAGTACTATCTGTGGAACAGGTTCGAGGAATGGCCGCCCTTTGGACAAGTTTTTGGTGTTCCACCACTGCAGAGAGCGATGTGTGCGGCTGTCCACCAACACCAGATCTGTAAGTTGTCCTTGAGCCTGATTCCACTGTTGTGCTAGACATTCCCGCAATGGAAGCATTTGAAGTCTTGCATATGGTACAATAAAAATGCAAGATACCTTCATGCGTATGAGTTGCATGAACACTCTGGCTGGGAGAGTGTCATGATTCCACACCTGCCCTTCCTTAAAGACTACATATCCCCTTTAGGCATCTGTAGTACTTCCCTTTTTGAAACCCACCCCTGTCCCGTGCGCCCGCACGCTTCAAGTCAGTGTGTTTAGGTGTACAGTATTTCATGCCTTGTAAACTTATTGTGGTTATTTCAAATGTTTTGTGCAGGTTTCTGTGTTCCCATGTGTTTTATTTCAGGATTTGGAGCCAGCGCTATCAGAAACCAAGCCTTCGCTTTGAGCGCTAACGGAAACCAAACCTTCGCTCTGAGAAGCATTCTCCTCGCATCCCTCGCACGCGCCTTTTTGGTGTGCTTCTGAAGGGATCGGGAAACTTCGATCTCGCGCACTTTCTGTGTGCGTAACCGGGTGGGGCTGGGTGCGGCCCAGTACTTAAACCACACCCAGCCTTCTGGAAGGCGCTTTGCCTTCAGGCTTCCTTAGAAGAAGGTCGCGTCTGGACTTGGGACTTACCTGGAAGGATTCTCCATACCGGCAGCACATCTTCGTTGCTCTTCATTATGGCGAACCTTTCTCTGCAACAGCGATGACGACCCTAGAAGACAAAGAGGCAGAAAGCTAAGTACTTTCATTTTTGTTAAAAGGCGCCCTTCGCAAGAAAGGTCAATAACAATTTTTGGAACTTTGCTTCACAGAAGAAAACGCAAGGAAAAGACTTTGGACTATTCTGTTTCTTGTATCTCAGTTTACTAAAGAAGAACTTTGTTTAGGATTTCATGAATGTATATTTAGAGCAATATTTAGATTGCGAATTTAGTTAACTCTTGCTGTTAAGGTGTAGGATATTGTGTATCTTTGCTTATCTTTCCGAAATTAGAGGAAGATTATTAAGAACCCCAAGTCTAGGAAGCAAGAAGTTTATTGCAAGTAAGTGGTAGAATTGTTAGGAAGGTTTTGCGAAGGTCTTTTAAAGAATGTTAAGTAATCCTTCTCTTTCATTTCCAGCCTAATTCAACTAGAGCATACAAGCCTACAAGCTGACCACTTATCCTAGAGGACACTTGATGACATCGTCTTTACTTACCATAAAGAAATACTGGACGAAGACCAACTCCTTACTGATCGCAGGTAGGGGAACGTCAAGACATCCAGATTGAGTCTTAGGTGCCTTAACTAGATTAGTTTAAAGATCTAGAGTAGAATAGGAGGAATCTATAGGACCTGAATAGTAAAGTCTTCTGTACTTGTTGCCGCGCAGGTCGACAGCAAGAATCAAGAGTCTTCACTTCAACATCCAGTACCGGCCCTCCTCCCTAATTTCTAGTTAAATTCTTGCTGTAAGTTTAGAACCAGTAAGTTTTAGTTAGTAATCAGGGAAGTTGGTCCCTTGCGTCTCTGCGGAATCATCTGCGTCATCCTAGAGGGCATCTGTTCAAGCAAGGTAAGGGACGACGTGGATAGCTTGACAGAGAGAGTGTTGGTCTTGAAATTTTGTGACTAAGGCTTGAATGCTCGCTATCCTGGCTGGACTGGGATATGCTAGAGCTGTAGAGGTGTTTATTGAGGCCCCCAGATATTGGTGTATATGAGAGGGCTGGAGATGCGACTTGGTGTAGTTGATCATGAACCCCAAGTTGTGTAATGTCTGAAAGGTTTGACGAGTGTAATGAACACACTGATTGAATGACTTGGCTTTTATTAGCCAGTCATCAAGATATGGGAAGACATGGATTTGTTGTTCTCTGAGATGTGCTGCTACTACTGCCAAGCACTTTGTGAACACTATGGGTGCAGTTGTGACTCCGAATGGAAGGACTTTGAACTGATAGTGTTGTCCGTCCAGTACAAACCTTAGATACTTCCTGTGAGAAGGAAGTATGGGAATGTGGAAGTAGGCGTCCTTGAGATCTAGTGTGGCAAGGAAGTCGCCTTGTTGTAGCAGCGGGAGCACTTGCTGTAGAGTAATCATGTGAAAACGATCTGAGTGTATATATAGGTTGAGGGGCCTGAGATCGAGAATTGGTCTTAGTGTGCCGTCCTTCTTGGGTATTAGGAAGTACAGCGGGTAAACCCCTTTCCTTGATGTTGTAAGGGAATAATCTCTATTCCATTCTTTTGAAGCAATGAGAGAACCTCTTGTTTTAGTAGCACAAGATGTTCTGTGGAAATGGGACGCTGCCTGGGTGGTATATGTGGAGGGGTAGCTGTAAGTTCTAGGCAGTAACCATACTGGATAATTTGTCTCACCCACCTGTCTGTTGTGACGGAATTCCAGACAGGTAGGAACCGTGCTAATGTCCCCCCGACTGGAGTGGGAAGTTGTGGGGGGAGCAGAAGGAAGTCACTGTTTTGTGGTGGGAGAGGTCCGATTGTTGTTATTACCTCGACCTCTTCCTTTATTGCTGTTTCCTCTGTATCCGCCTCTAAAATAGCCTCTATTGGGGGATGTGTGTGTAGTGGCTTTAAAGGAAGATGAGTTGTCTGCTCCCATCTGTTTTGAGGCTCCTCTGTAGCAGGAGCGACAAAAGGAGCCTCGTGTTTGTGGGGCCTGTAAAGCTCCCATGGATTTGGCAGTCTCAGTGTCTTTCTTCATTTTTTCTAGTGCTGAGTCCACAGCCGGGCCAAAAAGTTGTTGTTGGTTAAACGGATGGGTAAGGATAGTGGTCTGGACCTCCTGCTTAAAACCTGAGATGCGGAGCCAGGCATGACACCTAAGGAGCACACTGGTTTTTAAGGATCTAGAGGCAGTGTCTGCTGCATCAAGTGCACATTTTATTGATGCATTTGAAATTAGTTTACCCTCCTGGATGAGATCATTTGCTTGTGTTCTATATTGGTCAAGGCTAATGCTGTAGTAGGGTTTCTAACTGGTCGTAGTGGGCCCTATGATATCTTGCGAGCAGTGCTTGGGTGTTAGCTTTTTCGCCAGTTATTGGCTGCTTGGGCAGCTTTACTTTTACCAGAAGCGTCTAACAACTTGGATTCTTTATCAGGAGGTGGCGCTTCTCCTGAGGTTTGGGAGTTAGCGCACTTCCTAGCGTTGGAAACTACCAGAGAATCTAAAGGCAACTGTCCCTTAATGTAAGCAGGATCTGCAGGGGCAGGCCTATACTTTTCCTCTATTTTAGGGTTTAGAATCCTGGCACATACAGGATCTTTAAACACTTCTGGGGCATGCTTAATGACTCCCTGAATCATTGGCAATATTTGCACTGACTTTTGGGACCGTTAAAATGTATCTAACAGAAAGTCCTCTTCTGCCTCATCTGAGTGCATTGTGACACCATGATAGATGGCAGCCCTATTAATCAACTGTCCAAACCCAATATTGTCGTCTGGAGGAGATGGTTTTGAGGAGTATGTGTGTGGACTTGGGACGTCTGGTATGTCTGGTGGGATAGGGTACTCCCAATCATGTGGGTCAGTTGGGTACGTGAAAGGGTCATCTGGGTCACCCCCTACCCACATGTCGTCGTCGTCATCATCATCATCATCATCATCATGTGGAGGTGCACGAGGTGGAGAAGTCTCAATTGGAGGTGTATTAGGTTTAGGTAGAGGAAGTGGTTTAGAAGGAAGTATAGGAGAAGAAGGGTGCATAGGCGATGTGGCAGAGTCCTTCTTCACAGGCACTGGAGGAGCAGGTGCTGTGTCTAACTTCCTCTTCCTATATGGTCCAGTGGTGACATGTCCTGTCTCTGGATCAATATAAATCTTTTTCTTTTTTGGATCAACTTGATCCCTATGAAAAATCTCCTCCTCCTCAGGAACCGCTCTTAGTGCCGATTTTGTCAGTTCCGAGCGGGGTTGATGTTTGTTTTTGTCCTTAGCCTTAGGAGGCGTGATATAGTCCTTTGGCATAGCTTTTGGCTCCGAGGATTTTAGTTTCGGAGCCGAAGCTGGATCTTTCGGTATGGAAACGTTCGAAGCCGGTTTGTCTACAGGCTTGGGATTTTTCGGGCCCGGTTTGTCTTTAGAAGTCGACGGCATCGGAACCAATTTCGGAGATGGGACTTCTTTTGGTTTAGGTGCCGAAGGTGCTGGTGGGATTGGTACGTGCGGTCTGCTCGGTCCCGAGCTACTGGAAGGCCTTTCGATTTTCTTCGGTGCCGGGCTCAAAGGCGGGGCTTCTGAAGAATGTTTTCAGTCGCAACTGGGCCCAGCAGGCGGAGTCTCGACCATTACCTTCGATTTTGGTTTTGGGGTAGAGCCAGTAGTACTCACTCTTTGACCAGGAGTGATAGAGTCATTGGAGTCTTCTGCCTCTGACACGATTTCGAGATCTTCTGAATCTTCTTCTGGGACATCTGGGCCTTCGTCGAAGATGTCCACCGGTTCCGGAGCTGATTTCTGCATGATGTGTCTACGGGCCGTTCGATCTCGAATGGTCTTCTTCGATCGAAAGAATGCGCAGGCTGGACAGCTGGACTCGTCGTGTTCAGGTGATAGGCACAGGTTGCAGATGGTCACTGTGCGGAAATTTTGCTCCACACTGGGGCATTTCTTGAATGCCGTCCTTTCCATGAGGTGTAGGCCTCACGGCGTGGATAGGCCCAACGGCCCGCGTCAATGACCGGAATCGAGCCGGTAAAGTTGCGTCAAAGGTTGAGATGTTTGGAAGTTAATCCGAAGAGTTAAGGAAGTTTTTTCGCATCAAAATACTTTGGAAAGTAGATTTCAAACCGGAGGGGAAAAGTTACATCCAAACCCAATGGCGGAAAAAAACAATCCAAGGATGGAGTCGACACCCATGCGCACCACCATCCAAGGGAGGAGCCACCCATCCTGTGACCACAAAGACCTCCCCCAAGACAACAACAACCCGCAAACATCCGAGCCCAACACCAGATGGCAATCCAATGCCAAGTGTGAGATCTGCAGCTCATATGCTTTGAACATTGTATTACAGAAAAACAAGCTATACTGATGCACAATTCAAAGGAATCTTTTACACAGCCAAGTGCAATACTAAATACACACACACAAACCCAGCAATCACAAAACCGACTCCTGCAAAATGACAGGTAATATCCTGACGATCACAACATGAGACATGTCATAACTTGAACACACTGTTGGCCTGTCATAGGCTGATTTGGATTCATGCAGGGATATAGGATCATCAAATTAACAAAAACAAAATCAACTCCCTTACACTTTCAGGTGCTCACCGATATCTTGAGCATGATCAATCAGCGTGCGCACAACAGCAGCTTGCAAGCGTTGTTTCTTTTCGGTGCTCGCTGTCAAAGCAAATTCAGGGTTGTGATTGTACAAATTCACGACCTAGAATCAAAATTCAGGACAAGAGTTAAAGTTTATAACTCTTGATTGTCAAACACACAAATCAGAATAGGTTTATGTTCTTTGGTTTGTTTCATATACTTCAAACGATCACATTTAGCTGGACTTAATTAAGAATTGGAAAACTAGCCAGCATTTCCACTCTAAACAGAATAAGACAACCGGCATCAGAGACAGCTCACAATTCTACGATCATACCACATTTGCCTTGTTAAAGGAGGGATTTTTGAAACTCCAGAAACAAGGTGCTGGGGGTAGGTCAGCATTTTTATTAACACAACAAATAAGGGTTTTGCAGCAAACCTCTTGTTACAATATCACTATCCCACTGTAGTCAATATAATTGCATTAAACCGGGATTCCGCGTTCCAGGTCGGAAAGGAGGGTTATTACGTCCCTCGGTGTGTTACTGTGGACTAGGTCGAGACATATTATGGTCATGACCTACTGAATTCGGGGGTACTATACTCACTGTATGTGGTTTTTTCTAAGCCAGGCTACGCTAGTGAGAAATTACAGCAGGAATTTATTACATATGGTGGCATTATCGCGTATTCCACATATTGTTTGGACACGGAGGTTGTATGTTGTTGTTAGAACCGGGGTCTCTAGTTGGCAGGGGTCTGCACCCTAGTCCAAGTAGGGACCACCGCTTCCGACCTGGTAGCTTGGCGCAGAGCAGCAAAGGCGTAACTTCAGAGGCAATGTGTAAAGTATTTGTGCAACACACAACGGCGATGACACAGTAAAAACACTCACAAAAGGAACACCACACCAGTTTTATATAAAAATAAGAATAGCTTTATCTAAAAATGATGCGAGAACCAAAAGCAGGTAAATCCAGCTCCAGGCAAGATCAATAATAAAAAGGATTCCAGTTTCCAAGCAAGATCAATAATCAATAAGAATAAATCCAGTTCCCAGGCCTGATCAATAATAAAAAGGATTCCAGTTTCCAAGCATGATCAATAACCAATAAGAATGAATCCAGTTCCCAGGCCTGATCAAATCACCAAAAGCTCATGTGTGCCAAGGGCTCCTGCTGGTAATGTCTTTCTCACAGTGTCCTTGGATGGCAAAAGTTCACTTGAGGTAGGTTCTTATGGTCAAAATTCACTGGGGGAAGGTTCTTAGGCAAAAAGTTCCCTTGTAGCGTAATAAGTGTGCCTCTCATAGAAATTATGCTCCCAGCGTAGGAAGTGCGGCTGCCCAGGCGCTGCTGGTAATGCTAAAAAATGCCCCAGTGTCAATTACCAAGTAATTATGCCCCCGTAGGCTGGTCAGTAACGGACGGTTCCCAGCCAAACACAAAGCTCACACTCCAGGTACCCGGCCAACCCGCACACCGCCCCCTCGCAGCAGCCTGGTTGCATTGAGGTGTTACCTGGGGTGGTGGTTGCGGGTGCGGGTGCGAGGCTCCTCTCCCCCTGGGGCCTCGGGCTCAGCAGGCGCTGCACGGGTGGGGGTCACGGCCACACAGCACTCCTTTAGCACAACGCTTAACAGTGCCTCCAAGTCCGGGGCAACGACGGAGCCTCCTGCCACACAGCGCTTCGCTTCTCAGCGCTACACAGCGCGCTCCAGTCCCAGTGGCGGTGACCTCAGGGCCAGTTTCAGTCGGCTTGCGCCAGAAGCAGAGGCAATCACAGAGCCCTCGGGAGGATCACGGGGCAAGCGGTGCTGAGGGCAGGCCCAGCGTTGCAGCGCAAATCTTGAGAGTGTTGTTGCTGTTCCAAAGGGCAGTCTTTAAAACGCTGTGGTCCAAGGACACGTAGTTTCCTTTAGCTTAAAAAGGGTGCAGTCCCAAAAAGGCAATCTTTAAAAGGTTGAAGATTCTTTAAAATGTGGTTCAAAGAAAAGTAGTTCCTTTGGGATGTTGTGGAGACACTCTGGTGGTGATGTTGCAGTCTCCCATGCAGGGCAGGATCAGCAGACAGTAGGGCAGCTCAGCAGGTTGTGGGGCAGCAGTTCCTTGGAGCAGTCAGCCTCCTTCCCAGTGGCAATCCTCTTGCGCAGCAGTCCTCACTCCAGCAGGGATTCTTCCAGGTCCAGCAGTGTAACAAGAATGTGAGGCCAGGACCCTCCCTTATATATCTTTTTAGTCTAGGCTAGAAGGTGGTGGAAGTCTCTGGAAGGGTCTGGAGGGCAGGGGCTTCTGGAAGAGTCCAGGGAGTTCTGGTATGTTCCCTGCCTTCCCTGACCTAGCTGTCACAGTGACGAGAGACAGGCCGTTGAGGCTACAGTGGGCAGCCCATCACAGCTCATCCCAGGGGAGAAGGTGTGAATCACCACTCCCACCTCCCAACCCAGGCAGGCTATTAGTATGCAGAGGGGAGGGGGGAGCCTGCAGAGCCTAATCTAAGTGTAGGCAGGAAAAGGCCCACTTTATAAAAGTGGGATCCCTAGCGTAGTAATACCCAAACTCTATATATCATTGGAAAGGGTTCCCCGCCCCGAGTCCAACAAGACCAAACATGACAGACTTATTAGGTCCCTGTCAGAAGTTATCCCATAAGGAGAGGTTCCCAATATTAGCCTATGGAGGATTAGCCTTACTGTGGTAGCAGTGGCTTGTGGCAGATATGCCAGTCTCACAAGGTTTTAGGGGAGAGCACCTGCACCTCAGCACTGATTAGCAGTGGTGAGGCGCCCAGAGTCCTAGGTTCAACAAAATGTAAGGTAAAAATGGGAGGCAAAAAGGGCAAAAATGTAGGGGAGAAAACCCTAAGGCTGACAGGTCTAACACGTGTCCCCCCCAGCTGAAAGTGAGGAGAACTACCCAACCTCCAGGGAGTTCTCATCACTAAGGCGGAAAAACCGAGAGAGACCGTCAGCATTGGCGTGGTCTACTCCGGGTCTGTGTTCCACCCTGAAGTCCATCACCTGTAGGGAAATGGACCACCTCAGCAATTTGGGATTCTCGCCCCTCATTTGCATGAGCCATCTGAGGGGCTGGTGGTCAGTCTGGATCAGGAAGTGGGAGCCAAACAGATATGGCCTCAGCTTCTTTACAGCCCAGACCACCGCGAAGGCTTCTCTCTCTATCGCACTCCACCGCTGTTCTCGGGGGAGCAGCCTCCTGGAGATGAAGGCTACTGGTTGGTCCCTTCCCTCCTCATTGAGTTGCGAAAGTACCGCCCCTATGCCATGCTCTGAGGCGTCCCTGAGCACAGGAGCGTTGCACATGGCCTGCTTTAGAGAGTCAAAGGCTTTTTGGCAAGCCTCTATCCAGATCACTTTCCTAGGGTATTTCTTAGAGGTTAGCTCAGTCAAGGGGGCCACAATGGTGCCATAGCCCTTGACAAATCTGCGGTAGTAACCTGTGAGGCCCAGGAATGCCCTGACCTCAGTCTGTGTTTTGGTAGTCTCCCAGGCCAGGATGGTTTCTATCTTGGCCTGTAGGGGCTGCACCTTGCCCCCGCCTACCAAGTGTCCTAGGTAGACTACCGACCCCTGCCCTATCTGGCATTTGCTAGCTTTGATAGTCAGGCCTGCCTGCTGCAGAGCCTGAAGCACTTCCTGGAGGTGACCCAAATGGTCCTCCCAGCTGCTACTGAAGACAGCTATGTCGTCCAGGTAGGCAGCAGAGAAGGCCTCTAAACCGGAGAGGACCCGGTTCACCAACCACTGGAAGGTGGCAGGAGCGTTTTTAAATCCAAAGGGCATCACTCTGAACTGGCAGTGGCCCTCTGGGGTGGAAAAGGCGGACCTCTCGTTAGCTCCATCTGTTAGGGCGATCTGCCAGTACCCCGACGTGAGGTCAAAGGTACTTAGGTATCGGGCAGCCCCCAACCTGTCAATGAGCTCATCCGCCCTCGGGATAGGATGAGCGTCAGTCTTGGTCACAGAGTTCAGTCCCCTGTAATCCACATAGAACCTAAGTTCGGGTGTGGTGCCCGGTGAGGCAGCTTTTGGTACCAGAACCACCGGACTGGACCAAGGGCTGTTGGAGGGCTCTATCACCCCCAATTCCAGCATCTTAGTGACCTCACTCTGGATGCTGGCCTTCACCTTATCCGACAACCTGTAAGACTTGGACTTGACAGGGGGGCTGTCTCCTGTGTCCACATCATGGGTACACAGGTGGGTAATCCCAAGGATAAGGGAAAACACTGAGGCGAACTGCCCCAGGACCTGGCGACAGCCCCTCTGTTGCTCAGGAGTCAAGGATGGGGAGAGGACCACTCCCTCCACCGATCCATCCTTCTCTTTGGAAGCAAAGAGGTCCGGGAGAGGTTCACTTTCCTCTTCCTCGGCCCCATCAGTCACCATCAGTAAGGTGAGCTCAGACCTCTCATGGTGGGGTTTGAGGCTGTTGGCGTGTAGCACCCGGTGGGGCTGCCTGGGGGTCTTAAGGTCCACTAGGTAAGTGGCCTTACCCTTCTTTTCCAATAGCTCATAAGGGCCAGTCCAGCGATCCTGGAGGGCACTAAGCTCCCCAGGCTCCATGACCCACACCTTCTGTCCAGGTTCCAGCTCCACAGGGTGAGAATTCTGGTCGTACCATTCCTTCATCACCGCCTGGCTGGCCTCTAAGTTGTCAGAAGCTTGCTTCCACAACTTAGCCATTTGGCTGCGGAAGGCCAGCATGTAGCTCACTACATCTTGGGGAAGCCTCCTTGGAGTCTTCTCCCACCCATCCTTCACTAAACTGAGAGGTCCTCTAACAGGGTGACCGTACAAAAGCTCAAAGGGGCTGAATCCCACTCCTTTCTGCGGTACCTCCCTGTAGGAAAACAACAAACAGGGCAAGAGGATGTCCCACTTTTTCCTCAGGCCCTCAGGCAGACTCCTGATCATGCCCTTTAGGGTCTTGTTAAATCTCTCCACGAGACCATTGGTCTGTGGGTGGTAAGGGGTGGAGAACTTATAAGTAACCCCACACTCTTTCCACATGGCTTGCATGTAGGCAGACATAAAATTGGTACCCCTGTCGGACACCACTTCTTTGGGAAAACCCACTCTTGTAAAAATCCCCATCAGGGCCCGTGCCACTGCAGGTGCAGTGATGGTTCTCAGAGGAATAGCCTCTGGGTACCGGGTGGCGTGGTCCACCAGAACCAGGATAAACCTGTGACCAGAAGAAGTCGGTGGATCCATAGGTCCAACAATGTCGATGCCCACCCTCTCAAAGGGGGTGCTAACGACAGGCCGCGGTTCCAGGGGAGCCTTCAGCTTAGTCCCTGTTTTCCCACTAGCTTGGCAGGTCAGACAGGTCCTGCAGAATGTATCTGAGGAGACCCTCATCTGCGGCCAATAAAAATGTGGGACAAGCCTAGCAAAGGTCTTGTCTTGGCCCAAGTGTCCTGCCAAAGGGATCTCATGGGCCAGTTCCAAAAGAAAGGCCCTGTAGCGCTGGGGGACCACTAAGGCCCTTGTTGACCCATGCACAGGAGCCTTGGGCTCACTGTAAAGGAGCCCATCCTCCCAGTAAATATGATACTTTGCGGAGGCATTGCCTGCTGCTTGGGCTTCGGCCTGTCGCCTCATGCCCTCAAGGGTGGGGCACTCCTTCTGTGCCCGGCAAAACTCCTCCCTGGTGGGCCCTCCTTCCACCTGCCACCCTGCAGGGGTAGGTAGGTCCCCCAAGGGAGCAACGTCCCCCTCCGTGGACTCCGGTGCAACCTCCCCAGGTGCCCCATCCATCTCACAGGGTGACTGCCCCGGGGCGGGCTTCCCACGCCCTCGGGCTCCTCCCTTCTTAGCAGCTGGCTGGGCCATTTTTCCAGGCTCCAGCCCTGGTTGACTCCCTTTCCGGGCAGCGATAGACCGTGTGGGTGCACAAATCCACTCCGGTAACCCCAGCATCTCCACATGCGCTTTGAGCTCTACCTCCTTCCAGGCAGTATGCTCTAGGTCATTCCCTAACAGACAGTCCACTGGCATGGCAGGGCTCACAGCAACTCTTAAAAGGCCTGAAACCCCTCCCCACTCAAATGGAACCTGTGCTATGGGATAGTGACCCCCCCTGTTGTCAGCCATCACAACTGGATGGACTGCATCGGGAATTATTTGCTCTGGGGACACCAGCTGACTCCTTACCATAGTCATGCTGGCACCTGTGTCCCTCAGGGCCTCCACCCCCCGACCATTGAGGGTGACCCACTGCCTATACTTGGTAGTATTTGAGGGCACATGGACCTTGGGAACCATCTCACTGTCTCCCAGAGACACTAGGACAAGCCCTGCCCCCTCACTCCCATCATCTAGGGACAGCTCCTTCCCAAGCGCTACACTAGCCACCCCGGGGTTTTTACCTCCAGTGGGCTGTGGTGCTCTCTTGCGACACTTGGGATCCCCCTTGTAGTGTCCAAGTTCACCACACTCATAGCACCGGACAATTCTGGGCTGCTGACCTTTGTCAGGATAAGTGGGCTTCTGGTGGCCAGATTGGGGCTGGGACCCAGACCCTTTCCCTTGTGAATTATTTTGGGGGCCTTTGGGAAACTCTTTCTTTTTGTCTCCCCCCTCTTTCTTCTGGTAGGAACCCTGACCACCCCTTTGGGAGTCCCCTCCAGAACCCTTGTTGGACACCCTGGTACTGACCCAGGTGTCCGCCTCCTCCACAAGCTTCCTAGGATTGGTCAACTTGCGGTCAACCAGGTGTTGGCGCAGCTCTGGAAAACATTTCTCTAGAAGGTGCTCTCTTAAAAACAAGTCATACAACCCTTCATAGTCATGCACATTGCTGCCCCGCACCCAACCATCTAAAGCTTTACTAGCGTAGTCCAGGAAGTCTACCCAGTTCTGTGTGGGAAGTTTTTGGCTATTCCTAAACCTCTGCCTATACCTCTCAGGGGTAAGACCGAACCTCTTAAGCAATGTGGCTTTCATGACAGAATAGTTAGTCTGGTTTTCCTTCTCCAGGTAAAGGAGGGTGTCCCTAACATCTGGAGGTAGGTACTTATACAAACCACCCCCCCCCCCAATAAGAGCAGCCAGTCAGGGAGAATTAAAAAAAAAAAATTCAAAAATGCCAATTGGAGAGGGTAGACAAAAATTCAGTAGAGTCAGGTGTAGGGTTGCGGTGTACACTGCGTCGCTGCGTGGTGTTACACAAGCACAAGTCCTATCCCACCTCTGCCACCAATGTTAGAACCGGGGTCTCTAGTTGGCAGGGGTCTGCACCCTAGTCCAAGTAGGGACCACCGCTTCCGACCTGGTAGCTTGGCGCAGAGCAGCAAAGGCGTAACTTCAGAGGCAATGTGTAAAGTATTTGTGCAACACACAACGGCGATGACACAGTAAAAACACTCACAGAAGGAACACCACACCAGTTTTATATAAAAATAAGAATAGCTTTATCTAAAAATGATGCGATAACCAAAAGCAGGTAAATCCAGCTCCAGGCAAGATCAATAATAAAAAGGATTCCAGTTTCCAAGCAAGATCAATAATCAATAAGAATAAATCCAGTTCCCAGGCCTGATCAATAATAAAAAGGATTTCAGTTTCCAAGCATGATCAATAACCAATAAGAATGAATACAGTTCCCAGGCCTGATCAAATCACCAAAAGCTCATGTGTGCCAAGGGCTCCTGCTGGTAATGTCTTTCTCACAGTGTCCTTGGATGGCAAAAGTTCACTTGAGGTAGGTTCTTATGGTCAAAATTCACTGGGGGAAGGTTCTTAGGCCAAAGTTCCCTTGTAGCGTAATAAGTGTGCCTCTCATAGAAATAATGCTCCCAGCGTAGGAAGTGCGGCTGCCCAGGCACTGCTGGTAATGCTAAAAAATGCCCCAGTGTCAATTACCAAGTAATTATGCCCCCGTAGGCCGGTCAGTAACGGACGGTTCCCAGCCAAGCACAAAGCTCACACTCCAGGTACCCGGCCAACCCGCACCCCGCCCCCTCGCAGCAGCCTGGTTGCATTGAGGCCTTACCTGGGGTGGTGGTTGCAGGCGCGGGTGCGAGGCTCCTCTCCCCCTGGGGCCTCGGGCTCAGCAGGCGCTGCACGGGTGGGGGTCACGCCCACACAGCACTCCTTTAGCACAACGCTTAACAGTGCCTCCAAGTCCGGGGCAACGACGGAGCCTCCTGCCACACAGCGCTTCGCTTCTCAGTGCTACACAGCGCGCTCCGGTCCCAGTGGCGGTGACCTCAGGGCCAGTTTCAGTCGGCTTGCGCCAAAAGCAGAGGCAATCACAGAGCCCTCGGGAGGATCACGGGGCAAGCAGTGCTGAGGGCAGGCCCAGCGTTGCAGCGCAAATCTTGAAAGTGTTGTTGCTGTTCCAAAGGGCAGTCTTTAAAACGCTGTGGTCCAAGGACACGTAGTTTCCTTTAGCTTAAAAAGGGTGCAGTCCCAAAAAGGCAATCTTTAAAAGGTTGAAGATTCT
This sequence comes from Lissotriton helveticus, assembly GCF_964261635.1. Lineage (NCBI taxonomy): Eukaryota > Metazoa > Chordata > Amphibia > Caudata > Salamandridae > Lissotriton > Lissotriton helveticus. The sequence continues at coordinate 807,035,865 of NC_136057.1, read as the reverse complement.
TTAAAATGTGGTTCAAAGAAAAGTAGTTCCTTTGGGATGTTGTGGAGACACTCTGGTGGTGATGTTGCAGTCTCCCATGCAGGGCAGGATCAGCAGACAGTAGGGCAGCTCAGCAGGTTGTGGGGCAGCAGTTCCTTGGAGCAGTCAGTCTCCTTCCCAGTGGCAATCCTCTTGCGCAGCAGTCCTCACTCCAGCAGGGATTCTTCCAGGTCCAGCAGTGTAACAAGAATGTGAGGCCAGGACCCTCCCTTATATATCTTTTTAGTCTAGGCTAGAAAGTGGTGGAAGTCTCTGGAAGGGTCTGGAGGGCAGGGGCTTCTGGAAGAGTCCAGGGAGTTCTTCTGGTATGTTCCCTGCCTTCCCTGACCTAGCTGTCACAGTGACGAGAGACAGGCCGTTAAGGCTACAGTGGGCAGCCCATCACAGCTCATCCCAGGGAAGAAGGTGTGAATCACCACTCCCACCTCCCAACCCAGGCAGGCTATCAGTATGCAGAGGGGAGGGGGGAGCCTGCAGAGCCTAATCTAAGTGTAGGCAGGAAAAGGCCCACTTTATATAAGTGGGATCCCTAGCGTAGTAACACCCAAACTCTATATATCATTGGAAAGGGTTCCCCGCCCCGAGTCCAACAAGACCAAACATGACAGACTTATTAGGTCCCTGTCAGAAGTTATCCCATAAGGAGAGGTTCCCAATATTAGCCTATGGAGGATTAGCCTTACTGTGGTAGCAGTGGCTTGTGGCAGATATGCCAGTCTCACAAGGTTTTAGGGGAGAGCACCTGCACCTCAGCACTGATTAGCAGTGGTGAGGCGCCCAGAGTCCTATGTCCAACAAAATGTAAGGTAAAAATGGGAGGCAAAAAGGGCAAAAATGTAGGGGAGAACACCCTAAGGCTGACAGGTCTAACAGTTGTCCACGGACGTTCAACCGGTGTGAGGTGACATTTGACTCTTACATTACCCGTGGGTGTTTTCTATTTGTATTTCTGGACCGTGGAGTGGCCTACACACAAATGACCGAATATTGATTGAGACAGCGTGGTTATATTGTACGCCACCATAGTGACATTGGAGAATGAATCTAACCATACGGACTTTTGGACATATGATATATATTTCGCTGCCCTGAAAAAGTCTTTGTAAGACGAAAGATGAAACACGTGTCGGCAAGCTGTGTGCTGGAACTTTTAATGAAGTGTTTTTGAATAAAAGAGTAGCAAAATCATCACATGCTTTGGATTCCTGACATGCAAGAATAATTTTCATGAGTGCCATTATGTGCGAGTTTAATGCAATTATATTGACTACAGTGGGATAGTGATACTGTAACAAGAGGTGTGCTGCAACACCCTTATTTGTTGTGTTCATTTGATGCACACTTTGTGGGTAACTAGCGCCATTGGGTAGTTGGTGTATTGAGGGTAAATTTAGCACCCAAGTTCAGACTTAGTAATTGTTGATGCTACGCGTATACATAACTGTTCTTTGAATGTGCGGACGTTTCTCTGGCCTTAGGGAACACCACTACCCAAAGTTTTCTGGTACAGCATTTTTATTAAGTAAGGCAAGGCAGTAGTAGGGTCAGCCTTTAGCATGGGCGAGCTGGGCACAGGCCCAGGTTGCCAATTTTCTGAGGGGCGCATGGAGCTGCGTACATTAAGATTATGCCAACAGCTGCACACTTTTCATCTTGATGCAGTCTTGTTCTTGTCCCTTCTGTTAGTTTCTGTCTGATTTGTCAATCTAAAGTGGTTTTAGTCCTTCATTATCATATGGTAGGCAATGTTTTTAACACCCCTTCAGCCCCTTCCTTGCCCTCCATTCACCCTCTGACTCCTGTTGTAACACATAAACAAAACCATCATCTGCGTGAGGCAGAAAAGCTATCAGTGATTTAGGTGTGTTGGGGGAGGTCGGGGGATATTTGTATTCAGGGGCCAGTCCCTGCTCATCCAGCTACTGAGCAGTGAACACAAAATTGATCGCCTGCTGCCTCATTTAATTCACTACCATCAGCAAGGGAGCCAAATTTCTCTCCACCTAGGCCGAGAAAGGCACGCTCTAGGCAGTAGCCACCAAGCAAATTAACTAAATAACTACAAATGGCCAGAGGCATAGCTTGATCAGTAAGACTGATCATGAGGGGGGCTTGATTGCCAATGTAAAGGGAAAGGATTGTGTATTGTGAGAGGTACTGAAAACAGTATTTGATAAAATAGCCATGTTTTAATACCTGCAAAACAGAAGAATGTGTTGTGTGTTTTTGCATGAATGGTTATTTACAAATACCAGGTGAAATTCAACAAACACCGTACCATACCTGACTGAAAGCACTTGTATCCAACTATTTATTAAATAATACATTTATTGGGGAGGTGTAACACCCCTATTCTCTTCCCCTGAAGCTACGCCCCCGCAATTTGTCAGAAAAGTGTCTAGCAGGAACTTGTGCGAATGTAACAATTCAAACCTGAGAAATGTTTACACACCAACTTATCATACAATGCAGTGTAGCTCATACATATCTTTCCAATGCGAACAACTATTAAAACTCAATGTTTAGCCTTAGCGCATGTTGCAGTTTGTCCACCATCATAGTTCGGTCTCAACTATGCCTATCTATCATCCACCTAGCTTTCCTATTACTGTGGAAGTGTGCATTCTGCCAGACACACTGGTACAGGGTCACCCTTTGTCCACAGGTTCAAACAAGTAAGGAGAATCAACACTGGAGTGAAGTAAGAATCAGGCAATATATTAACACTCATGAGTGGGGGCTCAATCCAAGAAGCACCAGGAAGCACTCAGGGAAGAAGCACACAGAACAATGATTACATGGGTTTTCATAGGAAGAGATCACAAACAGGGGATGTTCGATGGTGTAAATAGAGCTTGAGAAAGACACACACAATGAGGTAATACAAACACCAATAGCCCTGGTGTTTAAGCAACTCTGAGTCTTGGAGCTGCATGACAAGATACGCTATCTACGCACACTCTATTCATGGTTTAACCATTGACAGGAAACTCCGAGCAGACGCCAGCTGTTCTGTTGTGCTGCTTCTGCCTGTACATATTTTTTGCAATACCCCAATCCGCTTTCTTTCACACGATTGCAGGTGGAGTGCCAAAGACAGAGCAGGGGCTTGCAGAGAGGACAGAGAAAACGGGTGACACATAGGTCAACACAACAATGAGAAGAAGTGAGGGTTTTTTACATTTTAACAGTCCCTCCTGTTTATTCTATGCTAATCCATTTTCAAGGCATATATATTAGTCCTGGATATCAACCGTCATAAGTTCATCAATTTCCTGCTGTACCACCATTTTTTTTATTCAATGCGTGGACGTTAACTGGGGGGGGGCTTGATATTGTTACAGGCGGACATGCAAACTGTACATATCATAGGGGCACACTGAATGCAACAACAGCAAGTAAGAAAGATGGCTCCTATTATTACTACTACCATCAATATTTTCCAGCCCTAAGTAGAAAACATACCCCAAAACCATTCTGACCAAGTCCAGCTTCCTTTTTCCTGATGCATTTCTGCAGCTATTTTATGTAGTTTGGAAATAGCATCATACACCGAAGGGGGATTATCAGGGACATACACACAGCAGCTACTTCCTATTATGCGACATGCCCCACCCCAATCAGCTAGTATCACATCTAGAACCATCTGGTTTTGTAAAGCCACAATCCTGGTCATTTGGAGCTCCTCTTTGATATTTCCAAGGGCTGGCGCGGTCTTATTGGTCACTGCCTCTACCACTCGAGTCAGGCGTCTTATTCTCCTGCTGTTTACTACTGGACCAATAAAGAAAAAGAATCCCAAATTGAAGTCAACATACTGCTGTAATGAAGTGTCAGTTTGATCCACCTGTCATCCTCTATAGTTCTTTTAGATTGATTTAGGAAAGAGTCATTAAACAATTGTCGATCCTTTTGATAGGATGCAGGGGCCACAAACACAGGAGGAAGCAGGAAGGACACACAGCATATTCCAGACCATCTACTTGGCAAGTGAAAATAGCCTTTATTTCCACAAATAAAATCAGTTTTATGAGATGATAGAAAACTGCTATTGTTTGTTCCTGTTATGTTTAGTGCTGTAATGCAATCACTTTTCCCTACAGGGGTACCGCCGACACTGCTTATATAGTGTAGTTCCTATATTCCCAATAGGCTCTGTGCATTGTAATAATATATCCTTTAGATTAGACGTAGGACTGAGGTCGACTAGGTCTCTATTGAATATATTAGACTTAATTGTGAGTGCCAGCTAGCTCAGAGGTCACTAGAAACTTTCTTGAATAAACAAGAAGGGATTAGTTTCTGTTAACCGCATAAACATGACAACTTTGTTTCCCCAAGATGAAACTGATCTTCAGAGTCGTGGAAACAATAGATAGATATTTTACTCAGTCAATCGTGCATGCTTCGTTTCACCAGAGGTGCCGCGAAATAGAGAGACGGGCGTTTTCAATAAAAAGTATTTATTGAACAGTCTTCTTTCTCATGCAGAAGAAATTAACTGCTACAATCGTAATACTGGCTGCAAAGTATAATGCGTACAGCAAAAAGAGTATATAAAAAATACTGTAAAAGCATGGTATGGTTTCTAAGCCATAAAATACATAGAACACATACATGAATAAATAAAGACTAAAAGTACTCAACTGGTGTTTCTAAAATACGCCTACCCCGGTGTACCTAACCTAAGTCTATTATGAGGGAAGTAGTAAGTGAGGTGTAGCATAAATCTAGTATTCTTTTGCCAAGAATCTATCCAAGATTTCTCTTAGGGTCTAATCAGCTCTGTACCTTGGTTTAGAATGAAGGAGGTCTGGTATCTCTCTGTCTCTGGACTCGATTTCCCAACAACCCGCAAGGGTAGCTTGGAAACACTGGAGCTGGATTTCTCGGCGGGAGAAAAGACAGCGTCTCTCTCAGTGCGTCTGCTGGAGGGTCGACTTCCTTCGGCACTTGCTGTAGTGCCCTGCATCAGGCAAGTAGATAGTGGAACTGCTCCAAACCACCGGGTCTTTGCTAGGGCAAGTGTGGGCATATTTATACCTTGAAGGTGCCGAGTTTGACGTAAGGTTGGACATAATAACGTCATCAAAGAGTCTCAATTCTTTGAAAACTCCATGTGTTCTTGGACAAATCAATATTCAAGCAAGGGGAAGTCCCTGACTGCTGATGGCGAGTTTTTCAAGAAATCGTTGTGGATTTTCAGAACAAGTGGAAGTAGCCATGCCGTATTTGGACTGCATGAGCTATGTCTAAATAAGGTTATGATTTCTATGCCTATATAAGGATATGGTGATTTATACCTATATAAGGGCATGAATTGGGAAAATTACACTAGGGTCCTAAAATCCTATACAACACCCACTCCACTTTATTATGTTTGACATTACTAAATTATAAGCACTAAAACATATCTAAAGCATGTGTTTTACAATTCCACCCCAAAATACATAAAATGCATTCTTAAAAATGGTTGCACACAAAAAAAAAGAGCATTTGTATAGGACGCATTTAAAAGCAATGATTTCATTGTACGCATATAATATGATATTTGGCAATGCTAACCGAATGAGTCACAAAATTACATTCATGAAATGGCTCTTAGTTACAGAAAAAAAATTTGAGACCATCCCATAGCAGTATAAATATATATATACCGTTTTGGTTTGTAGATAAGGTCAATATTGTTTCTAGGAAGTATTCAAAGAATTCTTGTTCTCTAAGAATAGTTCTACTTTAAGCAGATTTACTTTGTGCCAAAATAAAAGTTAAATTTTTGGAAAAAGGTCAAATCAAATCGTGGAAAAATAGAGTTCCAAAGTTAGAAGTTTTGTTTTGAAAAGCGAAGGTCGAATCAGAGTTCATAGAACCCTGTGTGCTAATTTCAAAAGATATTCTCTGTGTCAGGAGAAAACATTTATTCGTCAAGGCTGGCAAAGAAATCGTCTACCACAGTAGATGAAAGTTGAACCACTTCATTAAGAAGATCAATAGTACACAGATGAGAAGCATCGCCGTCAGCGTCAGACGCATTAGCAATGTTCGCAGTAGATGGTACCTGTATGCCTGTTGGTCCACGTATCTATCTCACCCTCAGCTGGAATTGACGGTGAGGCCTCATTGAATGCCGTCATTGGGGACAACACAATACATGAGCCGTTACCGGACCAAGCAAAGCGTCAACATCCATTGGCAGGGCTGATGGAAGTGTTAAACAGATATCCAACACGCATTCCTCTCCACAAAGCAGGCATTGTAGGACAGGTAAGATGCAATCTTCCCAGATTGGTCTGAATGATAGAAACCATTAGGTATTCAGATCTCTTAAACGAGCCAAGCCAAGAATCTGTGTTATTCGGTCACGATACTGCATCGCCAGAGGTCAGAGTCAATGTTGTCTTTCCAAAAGTCAAACCCCAATGTGGACAACTGAGCATAAAAGGCCGCAGAATAAATTTGCTTAGTATTAGTCAACATACTTTTCATGCCTGTCTTATTAACATTTCTAAAGGATTTGTGGTATTGAAACCTGAAAAGTATGGACATTTTTCATAAAATTTTTCAGAGCTACCCTTTGGTGGCGTTGGACAATGTTCCCATTGATTATAAGTTAAAACATTTCTAGGATTTGCAGATGTGTGCAAGTAATGGTGACCAAAATGATTAAAGCAATACATTTGTTCATAATCTGATGAACCTTCTAAGTATTCATGTTTTGCAAATTTTGCTGACATTTCTAAGTCTGCCATCATGTTTTTAACAGTCTCAAAGTCCCAATCATCAGAAAATGTGCTGGGTGAAACAAAATCACTCAAGGAAACCTACAATTGATGTGGAATCTTCAACAGCTCAACAGGACTATAAATGTCATAATCAGTTACGGAGGCCGCAGAGACAAGAGGTTCAACGCAGACACTGACCGAACGTTTCGGTCCACTCCTCTGCCGGACTACTCCATGGGGCAAATTTGGCAACTAGCCAACTAATGCTCTAAGAGGGAATCCCCCTCACACATGTAAAGCACCTTAGCGAGTGCTACACATTTTTCAAAATTACACAAGCACTTAAAATTAGGTAATTTGCACCTACACACTTTGGTCCTGAGGAAAGCCAGTTTTAATCATAACGGCCTGGCTGAAACATGTAGACCACATCTGGATGTAGGAGACCCTAATTAACACTCCTATAACATCCAACAGCCTTTTTTAATGCTAACAGTGACCCAGTTATTAAAATATGATTTACCCTCGGGTAATGGGACCCCTGTATAGCTTTTAAGTTCTCACCTTCACGTCACTACACTGTACACTCAGAAACATATCTGCTCCGCTGTATTCAGGCATCGAAGCACACCCGGGACTCACTTGGCGTGGCCCCCCTCCCATCATTTGTAAAGCCCCGGGGGCTGGTGGTCCTCGGGGCTGGGGGTCCATCACGGACCCCCCAATTTAAATATTAGAGCCCCGGGGAGGTGGCGGTCCCCGGGTATGTGGGGGTGTTTCAGTCCCCCCCACAGGTTTTTTTTATTTTTAAAGAAGCCCCGGGGGGTGGTGATCCCCGGGGCTGCGGGGGGGCCGTGAACCCCCCCGCATACAAAATATTAAAGCCCGGGGGTGGCGATCCCCGGGGCTGGGGGGCCCCTCTGGCTCCCCTTAAATTATATAAAAAAAGAAGCCCCGGGGGTGGCTATCCCCGGGGCTGCGGGGCCTCAGAGCCACCCCACCCTATTAAAATAAGCCCCGGGGCTGGTGGTCCCCGGGGCTGGGGGCACTTCTGGGCCCCCCTGTAGAAAGAGTTAATTGCCTCCGGGGCTAAAAAAAAAAAAAATTCAATTTTTTCTTTTTTTTATCGGCAAGGTGCGCGTACCCCGCGATTTTGACAAATTCCCCTTTTAGCGTTTTTTGCGTTTACTTCTCTGTTTTCTTGTGCCTCTGTTCTGCCGAAGCATAAGATGGCTGCCAACACTTCCTGGTTTGGAGTGTTGACAGACAGTTTTTAGCCAATTAGCATGCAGCTCGTGCTCGTAATGGTACGCATACTGTCCTCGGATGGTACGCGTACGGTACAACTTTGAATATATATCTATGATTTTACTTTTGATTTTCTAAGGAACTACTGAACGGATTTACACCATTTAACAAAAAGCGTAATCTGCGAACCAAACTCTACCCTTTTGCCAAATTTGGTGTAATTCCGTTCAGCAGTTCGCGCTGTAGCCTCACTTAAAAGACAATATGGAAAATTGCATGGGGGAAAACATGTTTTGGAACCCCCTTTTTTCTCGGACCCCGCTTCACGAATCACCGCGAAACTTTCAGGGAAGGAGCGGAGCGGAGCGCCCCATCTTCTTTGAGAATTTCGTGAAGATTCGTCAACCGGCGCCAAAGTTATTCCAAATAGAATGTTGCGGATTTCCTATGGAAACTAGGTCCTAACTATAACTACCTACTGGAGACTGCCAGTAGGTAATATATATATATATATATATATATATATATATATATATATATATATATATATATATATATATATATATATATATATATATATATATATATATATATATATAAAGAATTAGGGCCAGATGTAGGTAGGCTTTTACCGGGTGGTAACGGCCGAATTCGGCCGTTACCACCCGGTAAAAGCAATTTGACATGTAGGTCCCTGTAATTTACAGACTCGGTAAATTTACCGATAGGTAAATTTACCGAGTATGTAAAATACCGAGTCGGTATCATTACTGATTCCGGACAATTGGTATGTAGGTGGGACTCTTCTGAGTCCCACAAGCAGTACAACATTGGTATTTTACCATCAAATACTACTTGATGGTAAAATACCGTTTCTGGTGTGCATGCACATGTGTGCATGCACACCTATGCCATATGACAGGCAGACCTGCCCTTAGGGCAGGTATGCCTGCCACATGGCACCCGAGCCTCTTTTGGGGGTGCCAGAGGGTGTCAAAGTGACACCCCCTGCACCCTTGTGACAGTCGGTATTTTCGATGTGGTAAATACCGACCGGTATATGCCCAATCAATCCTATGGGCTTCAAAGCCCATAGGAATGCATGGGCATTAACTGGTCGGTATTTACCACATCGGAAATTACCGACTGTTTCCGATTCGGTAATTGCACATCTGCAATTACCTACATCTCGGTATTTTTATTTTCCGACCTCTTAAATACCGAGTCGGTATGACTCTGTATTTAAGAGGTCGGTAAATAAAAATTACCTACATCTGGCCCATAGTCTCCTCACTACTAAGGGTGTACTTTTACATTGGACTTTAGCCCTGCACATTCATGTTATTAATTATTTATTTAAACCTTATCGATGAAGGGTGAATATGTTTTTTGTTTTTTTTCCACGATTTTAAATGGGTATGAAAATATTGGGATTCAATTGGATTACCTGCTGAACATCTTGTTAGGTCAGTGATATTAGACACTTCCTTCTATAGTATCCCACTGTTTTACTAATGAATACACCTAATGCTTTAATTTTCCTCATTCAGATGATACAACAGATTCTGCTCTCTGATGGAAGAGGGACTTTACACATATCTAGTAGGACCACACTAATTGGCTGTAAAGTATTATCACCAATAAACATATACTTGGTAATAGGTATACCTTTATCCCCATTACAGGAACCACATAAGGAACACTCAATGAGAATATTGTTACCTGAAGCACGACAGTGGTGTGTCTCCCTTTTTAGGTCGGGCCTACGCAGCGCGCATGCGCTGCGTAGGAGGACCTTAGCCGTCGTTCTGTTCTTTTTCGTAGCACATACTCGTGCTCGTGACGGCATCCACCTTGCGGGAGCATGCAGGGGTGCGCCACAAGCACGAGTATGTTCTTCGAAAAAGAGCAGAATGTGTGCGCCCACACACAGGCAACCAATGGATATAAAGCCTTTGCTTAAACACGTTTTAAACGGAATTCATGCACACTCAAAATTAAAAGTAATGTTGCATCGGCAAATCAGCCGGTGCAATATGACTTAATTCTGAGTGTGTGTGATTTAATTGCAAAATACACGCATAAACAATGTTTTTGTGAAATATGCAGCTATGTTTCTTACATTGCAGTGATAGAGGCGTGAATTAAGTGTGTGTTTCAAGTGCTTTCACAATTAAAAATGTTTCATCAAATCAGGGTACCAATAAATGCAATGATTTTTCCAGTGCAGAATTACCTTTTATTCTGAGTGTGCATGTTTTTCTCTCAAAACGCGCTTAAAAGTAGGCTTTACATCGTTTCTCGTTTCAGACATGCGGTGACATAAACCCTCTCAATAAAATATACAGAAGTGTGAGTTTATATTTCCACCTCCTGTCCATATATTATATTATAATGCCTGTGCACTTGTTTTTCGTTAGTCACATCCTTCAAAATAAATACTAAATATCGGATGAAAGCGACAGTGACTATGTAACATTTACCAACATACGTTTCATTTATATGCCTTTTATTATTCACTCACATGATCGGACAAGAAATACAAAGTGGAAACAATCATACTAACTAGGAACATATACATTGTTCCATGCATGCAGGGTGACCCCAAGAAAAATAAAGAATTTCTTGCATTATGCCAACTAATATGAACAACATTGTTTGCAGTACAATGACAGGTAATACCATACTTTAGAAGGACGATCATACCATGACTATACTGTTCCATGGCATAGCATAATATAAAATGCAATGAAATACCATACCATACGACAGGCCATACCATACAATACTATACTATCCTTTACAATGACAAGCTATTCCATATCATACCATACTATTCAATGGTATGCCATACTAAACAACAGGATACACCATACAATGAAAGACCATACAATATGATGACAAGCCATACCATATTATACAATGACCTACCATACTATATTATACAAGAAGCCAGACCATGCTATACCATACAATATATACCATGCACATAGAATGACAGGCCATACCATACTGGACAATGGCTGGATATACCATATTATACTATACAATACAATGACAGACCGTACCATGCCATACGATACAATGACAGACCATTCCGTTATACAATGACAGACCATATGATACAATACAATGACAGGCCATACCATACATTGACAGGTTATACCATATTGTACAATAACAGGTTGTTCTTTACCGTACTCTTCCATATGATACACTGATGGGCCATATCATACTAAACCATATTAAACAATGACAGGTCATACACGCCAATACAATGACAGGCTATACAATAAAATACCATACTTTACAATGACAGGCCATGCTATATCATACCATACTATACAAGGACAGACTATAGAATGGCATACCATATTGTATACAGTGACAAGGGATGTACGTTGTTACAACGCATGCTTTTACCACGCATGCTGTAACAACGCAAGTTTTACAACGCAAGCCTTTACTTTGCATTGCTTTGGAGGGTGCTGGATAGTGAATAGTTTAATTTACTATTCCAACTCCAGGCCCCGTGGATAGTAGGGAAGGTGTTGGATAGTAAATTAAAACTATTCCCTATCCTAGAGCGCCCCCCAGTGCAATGCGTTGTAATGGTTTTCGTTGTAAAACCTGCGTTGTAAAAGCACTGCGTGGTAAAAGTTGTGTGGTAAAGGATGTTTCCCAGTGACAAGCCATAACATACCATACCCTGCAATACATTGACAAGCCATATCATAACAGGCCACACCACACTGACCAAGGGAATAGATCTGACAGTCGAAACCTATTGGCATAGCCAATAGGTCTCGCCTTTGGGACCTTTTAAGTATTTAGTTATGCAGCACAATATCCTTGGTGCAACAACATCAACTGTTGCATGGCTAAACACTTATAAGGTCCCAAAGGCGAGACCTATTGGCTATGCAAATGCTTGTTCTTTCCTTGTTTTGTTTACAGTCTTCCCCCATTTCCACCATGTTGGCTATGACATTGTTGGGCCTGCGCTGGTGTGTTTGAGAAGGTGGGACCTTGCTTCAGACCTTTCATCTTGCCCCTGTGGAAACAACAGATGAGAATTACAAAAAGTGCATCATAGTTTGATTTGATAATGTCTGAAATTTGCATGGAGAAACCTGACTCCGAAGTAGGTTGCTGAGTAGAAATCCCACTTATCAGTCTCATTAGCATGTTGATCATACATTATTTTTGTCTTATTAGGATGTAAAACATAGCTAGAATCTTTTTCACAAGCATCTCAATCATGTTAATAGTTACAGGGGGCCGAATGAGAAGTTTACAATATCATCATTGTATGCTGCAAGAAGTTGTGAAAAGGATTCCAAAGAAAGGGAAAATTATTGTGGAGACAGCAGACAGCATTGTCAATACCTTAGCTTGGTTGACAGTTGCCTCATTGTGAGGAAAGTACTTGGGAACACCCATGCTTACCTGAAAAGGCTCTGCCAAAGCGTGATCCACCTCATTGCCGTCACTGGATTACCTGGGGACAAAATGGAAAGCTACAGGTTAAAAGGGGGAGAACCCAACAGCCACAAAAGTAACAAAGCACCCTTGCATTTTTCGGCAGATAGGCGGAGTCCTGACAAAACCAAAGGGGATGATGGACGGAGTGTTGAACAATGCAAGCACTCACTTCCAGTCAACTGATCTGGGTCCTGACAAACATTGACCAATCAGGACTTTTGGATTCAGAAAGAAAAGACACAGTGAACACACAAATTCTATTCACAAAAATGTTCCTAGAAGAATTGTTTCCACACTATTCAATGAATTGATTGTTACAAAGTGATCCTATTATATACTATTTGATAATCACTCATACACAGGCGTTTTGAAGTAGAAAAGCGTATATTATACTTTAGGTCAGTCAGTGCTTCAGTTCAGTCAATATTACATCGCGTATATTATGCACACATTTAGCACATTATATATATATCACAATACAAAGCTGTACATACATATGTTTTTATATTTGCACTGGTACAACTACAGAATCCCTCAGTTATACTAGTATCAACTCATTATAGGTATCTGAAGAGGCATAATCAATACTCTTAACAAGGTGGGGTCATCAATCCAGAGTTCCCTCATATAAATTATTCACATTCAAAATAATCAAATGGAACTTTAATACAACGTAAGATATCACAATTATTGTTAAGAAGGATAAAATGTAAAAGTTTCAGTCTCAAGGGGCCATATAGGTCCGCCTGACCATCCTCAGCACTCAACATTGAGAAGAAATTAAACCTGCAAGTACTTGCTTCCACAGTAACGGTTCCACAGAAGATGCCTGATCTAACACAACAGTTACACCATACACAACTTTGGCATGGGTTATTTCATTTGTACTCTATTTCACAGCATCCCAAACAGGCCTTGAATAAAGCTTGTGAACTTACAAAGAACGTTCATGAGTAGGACTGCAAGTTTTGAGGAAGAGGGAACTCGCATCGGAGCAGAGGAAGAACCACGAGACGGAAGTAAGCCGGAAGAAGACGACTCCACCGACTTCAAAGAGACCCAGGAAATCTGGACCAAGGAATGGTGGACACTGCCAGAGAATGCTGAGGAGAGTTGCAGCGTAGCGGGTGAATGACACGAGTTTGCTACACTGAGGATTCATTCGATGTATCATTTATGTTTTACATTTATGCACTTCTTCAGTTTAATAGAGACACTGTATAACAGCCGATATATGTCGACTGCGACGAGCACTGATTTCTTGATCAATTTCCGGTTGTTTGTGGTAGAGCTGACGCTGAATCAGGGAAAGGAGTGTTTGTACCAAACTGAAGTACCAATAACATAATCAAACCACCCAAGTCACCTGGAATAGGAATACCGGTTAAGTTGTAACACCAGTGCTTTAAGTGGGATAAAAAAAACTAGGGGGTCTCTCAAAGGGATATGGCCAATGCAATTAAGGGCGTGGCTTAAAAACACATAAGCTAAAAATCTGTGCTTAGCATCGTGTGCTGCCCGACTTGTATTTTGCTGTTTCTGTCATTGCATCCAGAGATATTATACAACAAGTAACATCATACCTACAATAAAGCAGGAATATTGGCTTTGTCAATGGTTGTTAGTTGTATAAGATAAATAAGCAGCCACTATGGCTTGTTTTATATAATATTGAAAAAGCTTCCACTTAAAGCCCTGCGGACACCACAATGAGGTTGCTGCTCCTGCGTTTCAAAAAGAGAAGGGAAATCCTGAGAGAAAATGACTCTCTTTAAAGGATTTCCCTTCTCTGACAATGCTCACCTGGCATGACGTCATGCCGTAACTTCTCTACTAGTGAGAAGAGCAGTGTGAGCAGGTGCACATGATGTGCCTGCTGTTACTGCAGTCCAGAAAAAATGGACCGCCTGTGCTAGGGCACCAAACAGAGGACCCGTTTTGAGGCCCCTTTCAAAAAAACTGCCGGTGAGACCCGACTTACTTAAAGCCCTGTGTAACACGGAATTGGGGATGAGGGATCACAGGTGATAATTAAAATACAAGCTCGTGCACAGAAAGACGTTAATCGATAACCCTAAATGGATATTACACATGACCCTCCTATAGAGCCCCACTTTTATCATGATCACTGATGTGGTAAAGTTTTAAAAATAAATCAAACCCAGTATATAACACTCCACTTACTGCTAGTTCTTTCCTGAGACTCCATATGGTGCCATCTTGAGGGAGAAACCTAAAAAAAAGAAGGAATAGGAATCAGAACACCATTATATCCAGAGGGATAAGACAATTCCATCACCACCCCGACCAACCATGACATTCAAGAATTTATAATAGAAACAAAAACATGTTCTTTCTTTATGAATACTTTTCAGTTTAGGCAGCTCCTATAAATAAATGTGGGCTCCTGCTTTCTGTGTTAGGGGGCTCAATTGACGTAGCCACCATCTTTGTTAAACAGTGCAATATAAATGTCAGAGCGAACAAAGAATTCAAGACTTGCAGCCTTCACTGGTTTGTTACGACGACCGGTTTGCCGTACCTGCTGGCAGAAAATAAAGTTCCCCCTATAAATGAGAATGGCCCAAGAATACTGAGTAGTTCTGAAAATGTGAAATTTTGAAAAGTGAACCAATGTCATATTCCACATTGTGCAGAAAAGCTTGTTAGTTAAGTCACAAAATATAACCTCTGGGTTCATCTCTTTCCACTCCTTCCAGAATGTCCAGAACTCTGAAGTTATTCGGAACCATCCAGTTTTCCAAATCATTAAGTTTCCAAGCTAAGACCCCCATTAGGATCCCGGTACAAGGGACCGCCCGCCATAAGGGGGGGTCCAGTGGGGGGAATTAGGATGCGCCCTCTACTGTGGCGGTCGCATCCTGTATTTTTACCATTGCAGCGGGCGGTGCTTTTAGCACCGCCCGACGCAATGGTAAAAATACATGTTGTGCATTTCAAAGCACAACGTGACAGGCACCACCTATGGTACCCCCCCATGTGCACCCCCCACCCCCCTGGAGTCCCTGGGGGCCCGCAATGGGCCCCCAGAGCAGACTCTGCATGCCTTTCCGTGCCGCCACGGAAAGGCATTGGTAAATGCCCATTGTAATATGGCTGGCAGTGTCTGATAGACACCACCACCATATGAACCCTTTTCCCCCCCAGTGCCAATGCGACCGGGGCGGAAAAGCGGCGGATGGTCTTTCCATCCGCCGCGGACCCCCCAGCCATGCTAATGTAGCAGGGGGTCATTCCGGCATCGGATGGCGGGCGGATCGCCCCCGCCTGGCCAGCGGTGGCTACCTCCGGCCTGGCGGGGGCGATTCCCGCCATCCTAATGGGCCCCTAAGTCTTTTGTTTTCTGTAGCCCAACCTGCTCCTGGATGGCTTTAGCTGTGTTCTCCAAGACAGAGGTACGATGTTCAACCTCACTCAGTTGATTGCAAAAAGCCTCCACTTGTTGAGAAATTTTTTGAATGACAATCTCAGTCTTTAACCGGTTTTACGAGCTACCTGACCTTTTTGTATTCCTCCTAATGGAGACATAGTATCTCATATGTGGAAAATATATTATGTTGTTTGCTGGCTTGGACAGACTCCAGCTTTCTAGAGGTGTTTTCATCAAGAGAGGGAGCCCTAGATGACAACTGTAATTTATCCTTGGCTTTGAGGCTCTCACCAGCCTCTTTGTCTTGCTATGGTGTCATGTCACTTACTGTATGCTCCCAATGAAGCTCCTCATCGCTTCCCTCAGAGATCAATTCCCCTTTTACTATGGCTTGTAATAGCCTCTTCCAATGCCTCACCCATCAGATCTATGCTTTTTGTTGGCTGTTGCAGCAGCATATTTGGAGGATAGCTCAGTTTTAGTTTCTATTTCAGGTAGGGAATTTTGGTTTTCCTCTGATAGATTTGATAGAGGAAAAGAAAGTTTCTTGCGAGTACAGGCACTATAAGATTGTTCCTTTTCCATCTAGAAATGGAATAGTATATAATTGGAGTGAAGTCCGGGAAGATTGAAAAGGACACTCCATTGTACACCAGGTCTTGCTTGGTGCGCGCCGCACGCAGTGCCACATCGCGGTCACGATAATTTAATAGCCTGGCGATGATGGGTCGTGGAGGTGCGCCTGGTTTTGGCATGGGCCCAAGAGACCGGTGTGCACGCTCCACAATCAGCTGCGTGGAGAAAGCCTCAGCACCTATAGATGTCAGGAGCAGCTTTTCAATGTAGTCCTCCATGCGTCCGGTGTCGGTGGATTCCGGCACACCCGTGACGCGGATGTTATTGCGCCTACTGCGGGCTTCCAAATCTTCGTTTTTGGCAGCAATAACACGCAGCAAATTCTCCATTCGTGTCAACCGGGTCGTATGGCCCGCAGTGGTGTCTTCATTCTCGGAAATACGCCGTTCAGCCTCCGTAAGCTGCTCCTCATGCTTATCAACTTTATGCACCAGTGCATCTAGCCTTGAGGACATGCGATCTACCTTATCAACAACTGTGGCAAATCCCTGTCTCATTTCCTGCAAGATTTGCTTCATGTCAAGGTCCGAGGATGGCTCGCCAATGCCTGACCTGTTAGCTCCTGCCGCCTCCGCATCTTCCGATTGCGCCTTAGGCCCTCTTTTCGCCGCAGCCTCGAAATTGAGCTTAGGCTGTCTGGTGTCCGGTTTCCCCATGATACCGCCCCCACGGAGAGGTCCACAGCCAATAGTGCGTATTCCGTCCGCAGTCGTCGACAGTATCGCTCAGGCCGCGCAAAAAGGATCGTCAAAACGTCCGGGATACCACTGGGTGGTCTAGCAGTTCCTCTTCACCGGGCCCTAGGTTATTGGTCCTAGATGTGCTTCCCGACTGGTAACTGGTCCCGCTCAGCTAGCGCGCAGTCATGCCTGACGACCTGTCACCATAGATGAGGGACCTTGTAAATAGCGCCGCAAACGCGTCTTGCTGTGCAGGGTAGCGGTCTTCCTGGGCCCTGGCCGCGATATGTCTCCAATATCGGGGGTCTCTGCCTCTACAGACATGTTACAATGGAAGGCTGGGCAGCATGTGGCAGCAGCAGGTGGTCATGGCGCAGGGGGGTGGGGCCTATAATGCGGCGCTGGTCTTCACAGCCTGAACAGCCTCTGTCCAGGCGTAGGTCTCTCAGGGCGGTCCAAGTCTCCTTAAGGCAGCAAACACTGTAGGAGCACCATAGGCGGCCCACGCCAGCAGTCAGACTCTCATGCGGCGCTCAGCAGCGCTCCGGTAACAGCTCCTCAATCAGCGCCAGGCATCATCAGGGGGGCCGATCAACCCTCCAGCACAGGTAGAGTAGGTAACTGGTCCCACTCAGCTAGCGCGCAGTCATGCCTGACCTCCTGTCACCAGAGATGAGGGACCTTGTAAATAGCGCCGCAACTGCGTCTTACTGTGCAGGGTAGCGTTCCTCCTAGGCCCTGGCCACGATATGTCTCCAATATCGGGGGTCTCTGCCTCTACAGACACGTTACAATGGAAGGCTGGGCAGCATGTGGCAGCAGCAGGTGGTCATGGCGCAGGGGGGTGGGGCCTATAATGCGGCGCTGGTCTTCACAGCCTGAACAGCCTCTGTCCAGGTGTAGGTCTCTCAGGGCGGTCCAAGTATCCTTATGGCAGCAAACACTGTAGGAGCACCATAGACGGCCCACGCCAGCAGTCAGACTCTCATGCGGCGCTCAGCAGCGCTCCGGTAACAACTCCTCAATCAGCGCCAGGCATCATCAGGGGGGCCGATCAACCCTCCAGCACAGGTAGAGTAGGTAACTGGTCCCACTCAGCTAGCGCGCAGTCATGCCTGACCTCCTGTCACCAGAGATGAGGGACCTTGTAAATAGCGCCGCAACTGCGTCTTACTGTGCAGGGTAGCGTTCCTCCTAGGCCCTGGCCACGATATGTCTCCAATATCGGGGGTCTCTGCCTCTACAGACACGTTACAATGGAAGGCTGGGCAGCATGTGGCAGCAGCAGATGGTCATGGCGCAGGGGGGGTGGGGCCTATAATGCGGCGCTGGTCTTCACAGCCTGAACAGCCTCTGTCCAGGCGTAGGTCTCTCAGGGCGGTCCAAGTCTCCTTATGGCAGCAAACACTGTAGGAGCACCATAGGCAGCCCTCGCCAGCAGTCAGACTCTCATGCGGCGCTCAGCAGCGCTCCGGTAACAGCTCCTCAATCAGCGCCAGGCATCAGCAGGGGGGCCGATCAAACCACCAGCACAGGATGACCCAGCGCTTCCACGAGACCAGCTGGGTCGTCCTCTCGTGTAATATGGCAGATGCAGGCAATATGGTCCACGGCAAAAGCCGCCCTACCGCGCTCCCCCTCCGGACCCCTCCTCCGCCAGAGTAGGTGCAGGCAGTGCGGCCTGCACTCCGTGTGACAATCCTCAGCCTCGCCTGTCGCAGCCCGCCGCCCTCCGTGACCCGTGCAGAACCAGGGTCGGTCTCGGTAGCAGGTTCCGAGGCGCGTATCTCAGGGGTGCGGGACAGGACTCGCCTCAAATTAGCACCGGAGCTAGGCAAACTCAGACTACACATGTAGGTGCCCTCCGATGCGTGTTCTATCCAAGTTGAAAGGATATTGGACGGATATTAGATTCCAGGCAGCAGGAGCCTCACAATGTGGCGGCCATGCTGCTCGTGCGCCCACTAGCGCCCCTAGAATAGTATATAATTGGAGCTTATGCTATGGTCCCCCTTGACAGATGTAATATTAAAATGCCTTTTCATTTGGAATTGTTAGTATGTTTGCCTCTTTTCTCCCAATTTATTCCATCACAAATAGATTGCTGGTATTACTTAATTTAAGGGGAATTATTTGGAGATTGGGAAACATCAGGTGAGAGAATTTGACAGTTAATATGTATCGTAATATAGGGTTTGAGCACACAATCACCATGATCAGGATTAGCACTGAGACATTGAGAAAAAAGCTTGCATAGTCACACCAGGCTTGACCAATGAAAGACGCTGTGTGCTCACCTTAACCACTGATTAAAGGTTAGCACTCTGTTCCAAGGTCTTCATGAGTGTCAAATCAGGGTGGCTTCTCACTATATTCAATAGTAAGGAGAGAAGCAAATACTCTAATTTTGCTGGCTCAGTTCTATACTGTTTTATTTCCACAAGACTATATTGATGTGGACAAGATAGCATTGAGGTGCTGAATGCTACCAGACCTGTTGGAGTGGAACTCCATGCTTCACTGCTGATAATCATAGAAATCCAAGTGAACTCTTCATTTGCTATAGAAAGAAAGCCTGTCTTCTAGCAGAAAGTAGAAGGGCGAGAAAAAATAAATAAACGTTAAGACTCCCATTACCCCTGAATAGTCAGTGGTACATGGTCCTTTGGCTGCTGTGTTGTGTGCTTGCTACTTAGGCCGGCAGAGAGAAGTGATATACTCTCAAGCCCCCTTGAAGGCTCCAGTACACCAACATATGTCTGCCAGCTCTACTTTGTGGACAAGTGGATGAGTGCCTGTGGTGCTTGAGGTTCAAGAAGAACATCTGAGGAAGTGGAGACTCTGGGTCGAATCACTGCAAGCCAAAGGTTGATGTTGGGCTACCTCACTCGTTTGTCTAGAAACTGTAAGGAATCGATCCAGCCAGCTCCGAATCAGACTTCCATGTCTAGATCGATTTCAGTTAGAGTGACCCAGTATCATCTTGAGGTCTTTTGGGGTCTCGGTCGAGACATATTTTGGGGGCTCCTGTATAGAACAAATTTGAATTTTATTACTCTGATAATTGATGCTCTCAGTGATGCCAAACAATACCAAATTATATGTTAAACCTTAACAAGATAACACACAGTTACGTCTTACACAAGACTTCAAAATCCTTAAGATGACACTAGGTAGAGAGAGTGAGTAAGGGGGAGAGGAAGGCAGAGGGAGAAAGGTTTAGAAAGAGAAAAAGACCAGACAGAGGTGAAATAAAGAGAAAGTTCACTCATAGGGAGCCCCTTGGAAGGTGGGTGCACAAGATGTTGGAAATTGCATTTCTGGTAGGCAGTGGCATGCACCCTGTCCAAGCAGGAACCACAATCCTAGTCAGGGTAAGTTAGATTCACATCCTAAATTAACCTGTGCTCACCCTCTGCAATCTTGGTACAGGGCAGTCAGGCTAACATTAGAGGCAATGTATAAAGTATTTGTGCAATACTTCATATGGTAAAGCAGTGCAAACACTGCACAAAAATATACCACACCTGGTTAGAAAAATAAAGCTTAACTAAATTAACAAAAAAAGACTAAACTGATAAAAATCCAATATTTAAAAATGAGGGGCTCTGGTTGGAGAGATGATGTGGATCTGGCAGCCAGCCCTACTCAGAGCCCGGGGAGGATAGATTATGCCAGGGTGGAGATCCAGGAGGAAATTTTTATAAAGCCTTTAAGAGAGACATGCAACAGCAGCAGTACCCTGTGCGCAGAACCTGGGAAAGGGATGCTGCAGTGCTCAATGCGGATGAAGGCTAGGAGTTGCCGTTGAACCTTGTTCGCACTGTGTCATGTAAAAACTGATTTAAGTTGTTGCATTTTTATTTCGTACCCTGCACCTATGTCACTCCATACAGCATCAACATAATAGACCTCGCTACAGACTGGTTGGGGCCACCTTCCTCCAAACCAGTCTTACTGAACATTGGTGATACCTAGTATAGAGGCGGCTGCGGGGATTAGTGTTCCCTTGACTCCACATGCTTGTCTTTTGAGGATGGTGTATTGACCTAGAGCTGGTAAAATACCCTATAAGCTAGCCCAGCTGGCCTTACTGCAAAAAGACAGGTATCAATAGGGTGGATGGGGGCAAAAGCCCCGTAGTGACCTTATTGACTAAAGGATCTGATGGAATAGGGGGCTGTGGAGGAACAACATATGCGCCTGTCACGTGCTGATGAAGGGGCGGCCAAAGCTATCCTACATTGGGCACAATTGTTGGGCGTGTTCAGTGAGGATGGAGAGCCATCCACGGAGAATGGATCAGAGGAGGAGGGTTGGAGGGCACTACAAATGTCTCTCTAATTTTTTTAAATCTTATTCTGTTTTTTCTGTCCTGTGGATTTCATGATGACCAAGTGGGTATACCAATGTTTCTGGGTGATATGAGAATTGTTGTCTTGGTCCTCTTTCTAGCTGTTTTGGAATACCTTTGGACGTATGACTATTTTGCATGTGTGATGTATACTTTATTGGATTGTACATTTATTCGGCTCATGTCTGACAATGACCTGAACAGTATGTTTGTCGGTGAAAAATCAATAAAATATAGTTTTTGTAAAAAAAAAGGTTTATTCTCTGATGGAACAGGAAGAATTTACAGACTGGCCTATGTTGCAACATTTTTATATCAATGTCATGCACAAGGTATTAGAGTTCTATTATGCAAATATGCATTGCTAAGAATAGGGAACAACAGAATAGTATCTTTGTTGATGATTTTGCAATTCCCCCAAGTCATGTAGAAACTAAAACTCATGTTCCATGAGAAAGTGCATAGTGACAAAGTTTGAGGTAGTTATGCAAAGCATAGGGAGAAGTATTAGTCCCCAGACTCGGCATACTATGCATACCTGTCATCCAAGAGAGAGGTCTCAGCAGAGAGGCTAGTCTCACTCCACACACCCTACTATGCACACCTGTCCACTGAGAGAGTGGTCTTAAATGAGAGGCAGTCCATTTACATACCCTACTATGCACACCTGTCATCTGAGAGTGAGGTCTGACAGAAGAGGTCTGTTGCGCCCCATACACCCTACTATGCATATGTATCATCTGAGAGAGAGATCTGAGAGGCCAATCCATTCACACACCCTATTATGCACACCCGTCTTCTAACAGAGAGATGTCTGAAAGGAGGGGCCACTCCTTCTACACACACTACTATGTACACCCATCATCTGAAAGAGTGTAGTGTAGATCCTATATTCCCAAAAGGCTGTGCGCATTGGAATAATATATCCTATAGATTTGACGTAAGATTAGGTCGACTAGGTCTCTATCAAATATATTAGACTTAATTGTGAGTGCCAGCTAGCTCAGAGGTCACTGGAATCTTTCTTGAATAAACAAGGAGGGATTAGTTTCTGTCAACCGCATAAACATGCCAACTTTGTTTCCCCAAGAATAAAACTGATCTTCAGAGTCGTGGAAACAATAGATAGATATTTTACTCAGTCAATCGTGCATGCTTCGTTTCATCAGAGATGCAGAGAAATAGAGAGACGGGCGCTTTCAATAAAAGGATTTATTGAACCGTCTTCTTTCTCATGCAAGTAAAGTGAACTGCTACAATCGTAATACTTGTATAATGTGTACAACAAGAAGAGTATTATAAAATAATACTGTAAAAGCATTGTATGGTTCCTAGACCATAAATAAATACATACATGCATAACAAAGGCTAAAAAAGTACTCAACTGGTGCTTCTAAAATACGCCTACCCCAATGTACCTAATCTAAGTCTAGTACGAGTGAAGAAGAAACTAAGGTGTACCATAAGTTTAGTTTTTCTTTGCCAAGAATCTAACCAAGATTTCTCTTAGGGTCTAATCAGCTCTGTACCTAGGGTTTAGAATGCAGGAGGTCTGTTATCTCTGTCTCGGGACTCGATTTCCCAACACCCCGCGAGGGGAGCTTGGAAACACTGGAGCTGGGTTCTCAGTAAGAGAAAGGTAGCCTCTCTGTCAGTGTGTCAGCTGGAGGGTCGGCTTCCTTCGGCACTTGCTGTAGCGAGCTCCGTCGGGCAAGTAGATAGTCGAGGTGCTCGATACCACTGTGTGTTTGCTAGGGCAAGTGCAGGCATATTTATACCTTGAAGGTGCCTAGTTTGACATAAAGTTTGACATAATAACGTCACCAAAGAACTCCAAGGGAATGGTAGTTCTTTGAAAACGCCATGATATCTAGGACAAATCAATATTCAAGTAAGGGGATGTCCCTGAATGCTGAAGCTGAGTTTTCTAAGAAATCGTTGTGGCTTTTTGGAACTAGTGGAAGTAGCCATGCCTGTATTTGGACTGGATGGGTTATGCCTAAATATGGGTATGATTTCTATGCCTATATAAGAGCAATGTGAATTATAGCTATATAAGGGCATGAATCAGTAAATTACGCTTGATTCTACAATGCTTCACAACACCCCCTCCACTATTCTATGTTCGATATTACTGAATTGCAAGCATCTTTAAACATATCTAAAGCAAGATGTGTAAAAATCCCTCCCAAAATACATAAAATGCATTCGAAATGGCTGTACACGAAAGATGAGCATTGTGCGGTACGCATTTAAAAAGCAATATTTTCATTCAAAGCATGTAGTGTGAAACTTAGAAAACAATGCTTATCAGAATGAGTCATGAAATAACAATTATGAAATGGCTCTTAAATACAGAAGAAAAGTCGAGACCATTCCATGACAGACTATATAAACTGTTTAGGTTGTGGACAATGTCAAATATTGTCCTTTGGATGTGTTTCAAAGAATTCTTGTTCTCTAAGAATAGTTCTACTTTAAGCAGACTACTTTGTGCCAAAAAAGTTCAATTTTGGAGAAGTCAAATCGGAGAAAAAATAGAGTTCTTAAAGTTGGAATGTTTGTTTGAAAAGTGAAGGTCGAATACAGAGTCCCATAGAACGCTGTGTGCTAACTTCAAAAATCATTCTCGATGTTAGGAGAAAACATCATCTTCTAAGCTGGCAAAGAAATCGTCTACCACAGTAGGTGAAAGTTGGACCACTGGATGTATGACATATCAACGCAGGCTTTTACATCGCATGCCTTTACAACGCAAGTATTACAACGCAGTCCATTACAACGCATAGTGCTTTGGGGTGCTGGATAGTGAATAGTTTAATTTACTATTCCAACTCCAGTCCCCGTGGACACTAGGGAAGGTTATTGGATAGTAAATTAACCTATTCCCTATCTTAGAGCACCCCCCAGAGCAATGCGTTGTAATAGTTTGCATTGTAATGGTTGCGTTGTAAAGGCTCTGCGATGTAAAAGTTGCGTTGTAAAGGTTGTTTACCGTGTCAGAGATGGAGATGAAGGCGGTACCTGTGTGCCTGTCGATCCACGTATCTCACTGTCAGCAGATTGCGTCTGTGAGATCTCAATGAATGCCGTCATCAGGATTGGTAGCCGCTGGGGACAACACGATGTATGGGCCGTTACCGAACCAAGCAGGGTATCAACATCCGTTGGCAGTGCTGATGGAAGTGTTAGACAGACATCCAACATGCATTCTTCTCCACATATCAGGCATTGTAGAACAGGTAAGATGCAATCTTGCCAGATTGGGGGAATGATAGGAACCACATGGTATTCAGGTCTCTTAGACGAGCTAGGTCCAGGATCTGTATCATGCGCTCACAACACTTCATTGCCAGGAGAGTACTTTCTATGGTAATCTGGGTGTCGTTGCTGACCTGACTTGCCACATCGGAGCAGAAGGAACAAGAATAGTATTCCTGCTACGAGTCCCAAAATGAGAGGCAGGCCGCCGAACACAGAGTGCACGAATTTTGGAAAAATGCCGAGGACTGCTTCAAAAGGTGCTAATAGTCCAGAAAAAACTTAAATACATGTACAATACCACTGTATCAGACATGTTTAAGATACGGCCCTTACATTTCTATTGGACAGTTTGTGGATAAAAGGGCATGTATCTCTGCAGAGGACCGTGCAACTTGCAGTTCAAACGTCTTTTTGGACGAGGTCAGTGGCACAGTTTTTTTTAATAGAATGGCTTTCATTCTGCTTAAAGTATCAATTCGAATAGAAGAGATGTTCAGTGAAGGTCATAGCGGCGACTTCCCGTCTGTCTTAGCTTTAGGAAACAATACTTGCATACAACAAGTGACCCTGGCTGACACTGTTACGAGATAGGCTATTCCTGGCATCATTCCACAAAAGCTGTGATCATTCAACATTATATAGCTCCCGTTAGAAAGCTGCCTACAAAAAGGATCTCTCACTGCTGCTGGAGAACCTTGCAGGTGACAGGATGAGTTATTCGAAGAACCCTCACAGGCCCCGTGTAAATTAATATCCTGGCATAAGAGTGTACCACTTGGTGCACTTTTGCATTGTGTACCACTAAGAAATACCTCTTTTCCCCCACTCCAACATCTGTGTGTGTATGGTAACTCCCAGGTTGACTTTATGTATTCCTTACCCAGCCTTTCATACACAGCAACTGGTATATGTTTCAAATAGTATTGAAAGATGGAAATTGTGACAGGCAGAGGGATTATCCCATGTATTATCTATTCTGTTGCAGGCTTTTCCGAAACAGTAAATGGTAATCTTTCCAGTTTTTCAATGCTCAGCACCGTATATTCTGCTCCTTTTTGTGCCAAGCTGATTTGTTTATCTGTAAGGTTAAATACAGAAAACAATGACGTGGTGTTGATTAGACGCCATGGCACATATCCAGAATGAAGATTTTGTAACGTCCAGCCTAAAAGCATTATAGAACGTAATTGTGACTGTCCATGCTGTAGCATGAGCAAGTCCTGTTCCATTATGTCAATGGCAGAGGATACTATGCTGTCCAAAGAATACATTCTGGATGACAGGGTCATTAACCCATTGTCACCTACAGAGAGTGCTTTCTCTAAATCAATACAATCAATTTCTTGTATTCTTTCTGCAGTCTCTGCCTGTGTCTCTTTCCAAGCTTTTTGTAGCCACTCAAGCAGGGGCGGTTCCTCCATTGGGGTTGTGGGGCTGCACCCCTCTGAGATTCCTTCAGGTTCTGATGGTAATATTAAATACATCGATTTATTTAGAGATAAGATCATATCTCTAAACAAATCGATATATTAAGTCTGCGCTGTGTGTCTCTGACTGGCTGCCTGCCCCGCCTCACTCTGAAGCAGGAGACGGAAGCCAGGCAGTAAATTAGCATGCTGCTTTGAAGCCCTTCATAATTAATCATTGCCATTGAAGTCTATGCAGTGTTCTCTTTAGACCAGTGACACTGTCCACATCATGGTTTGGAGCTTTGGAGTAGCCCTCCCTGCGTGAGACCATCCATCCGATCCGTAATCCACAAGCATAGATCCTCCATCCACCCTTTTCAATTCATCATAAGTGGGCCTGTATGCAAACACATGTTTTGGTGCCTTCTCTTCGGAAATGGGCAGTGGAACGGACACCCTCACATCACGGAGACACAAACCCGTTGGCAGCCAGTATTTGTAAGTCTCAGCATCATACTTTTCTTGTTAAAGCAGCACTTGAATGGAAACCATAACTTTTTCTGTCTGTCGTCATGTGCATTGTGCAATACACATTATTAAAGGAAAAACATTTTTCAAATGCAAAAAATCTGTGAGCACGTGCAGAGGGAGGGCCTGTGGCCTAAATCAAGATATCAGACGTGAAATCACTTTCAAATTAACACTGTGCATAAAGGCCCTGGGAGGGGTTGGGGCATGGGTGTGTTAGAGGCCGCTTTAAGTTAGTTTTACTGGTACAGAACCGCAGGGATGTGTCCACTATAATAAACGGTGATATTTAAAGTGAATAGCAAATTATACATCCTGCCAAAAAGGAGCCTAAAATGTATGTTCAACAGAGGCTTGGCAAGTTGGTGGCACTCTGTCAAACGGGCTTAAGCGTGTGGGACACACAAAATATTAATTTAAGAGGTTATCTCGAAGAAACTGTCTGACTCGAGCGATGGTGGAAAAAATTGAAGCATTTTTCATAAATACTAAATAATGACTGCAGTAACGAAAATATTTAATTAACATCGGCGTTTTCCCCATTGCCATCCTAATGGAGCAAGAAACCGGGAACAGAGGTGGTGGGTTAAGGTGGCCAATAAAATCAACAAGGTGAATGCTCTAGCTGGTGTCCTTCACACATTTACAGCTACGTTGGGTTCTGAACAGCAAATTAATTGAACTGTAATACTAATATATGCAGTATCAAGGGGTAGCTGCTTTTCTGCCAGTTAGACAGTGTGCACACACAGGGCTGAGTGGCAGGGTTTAGCGTTACATCCCCAGCTGCCTCTTTTGAACAGGAGAGCAAAGTTCAAGTCACGGGGTTAGCTCAACCATCCAGAGACTCTGGGCAAGTCAATTAATGACGCTGTGCATACAAAATAAATCAGACCGCTTTCATTTTAACATGTTCTTTTAAAGTGCTCCAATACCTCCAGATCATGAATGCGCAGTTTAAAACTGTAAATATTTGTATATATGTGCATGCAGATATGGTAGGTTAATGTAGGTGGGTAGCCCAGGGAATTTTCTGTTCCTGAACATAAACCACAGCACAGAATTTCTCATGACGATACATGTGCAATGTGCAGTTTGTAGAGAGACGTCACTGCAGAACTGCTCTGACAAGGCCAAAGAAAGCCTTTGCCAAGTGTCTTTGTTGCTTGTTTTCCTGTTCACAGAGGTTGTGATATGGTTACGTTTGATAGAGTGCAAACAGGACAAGGCAAAGAGAGTGGGGATATTACTAGCGTTGTTTGCTTTTAAAATAAGCTGTCAGTTTTTATGTTAAACGAGAGATCAGTTCTTTCTAAACAAAAAAAGACGTCTTCAAGTTGTCCTGCATGAAACCAAGTTAATGATGCAGAAAAAAATCCAAACATGACAATTAAAAACCTTAGTTGTGGCACTGTACAGTTGCACACTAGAGTAACTGTTGAACATATTTAATGCACTGAGGTACGAGGTAGCCTTTAATGCTTTTAAATAATATAATAATTCAAGACTACAGGTTTAAAATTGTTTTATCAACCTTGTGATCTCACAAAATTCTTTACTACAATTAGCTTTAAAATTTCTCCCTGGGGGAAACCCACTTAATTCCCTCACTATAGTCGATCACTGGGCCTACTACTTATTATCGGCCACATGATGTGGTTTGACCAGGTCGATGCATATGAACCTGTTCTCTTTTCTTCCAGCAAGGGGCGGCAGTAACACTGTTATTGATCCGTGGAGGTACTGGTACAGGTACAGGTACTGGTTTTCTGTAAGAAGGCCCAAATTCTTACTTATCCGCAATCTTTTTGCTGACCAGATCACCAATCTTTGGAATCCAGACAGGCCTTGCTGGGACAGGTGGCCCTCCTTCAGTGGTTGTTGGCTTCTGTATTGTGTTGCTTTGACTTCTCCTTTTCTCATTTAAGTCCTGCAAAACAGCCAAACGGTCTTTGATATCAAAGGGTTTTTGTTCCACCACTGAAGGGTGACGATCGAGGTCCTGAACAAGCATTCTAGTACCAAAAAGGGTTTCATATGGAGTGATTCCACCCAGAGAATTTCTTGGCAGATTGTTTAAACTACGTTGGACACTTGTTAGATGTTTGACCCACCCCTCACCCGAGACTAGTACCCTAGCTGTCATAGATTGCTTTATGTCACGTTTTAGTCTTTCCACAACCGAATTTCCCTCAGGATGGAATGGACTTGAATACCGCAATGCAATGCCCAGATTGGCCATGGCCTCTTTGTAAGCTTTGGAGCTAAACGCAGGACCTTGTTCAGAATGTAGCGTGCCAATTGGGTATGTGCCGATAAAGACTCACAAATCTTTTTTAACAGTTCGGGGGTCAGCCGAGCGCTGAGGCCACATCCAAATGAATCTTGAGTATGAATCCACTGTGACCATGATATATTTGTAGTTACCATCCCCTTTGTAAGGGACCACAGTGGTCCAGGTAAACACATGCTAATGGATTCTCTGAAATTAAAAGGGGCGTCTGCGCCGGCCGATTCACTGTTGAGACTTTCATTTTCTGGCAGATTTCACATTCCAAAACATAGTTTCTTGTCTGTTTCCTCATGCGCGGCCACCTGTATCTTTGTTTTAATAATGACACTGTAGCGGAAACACCTGCATGTGCAGAGGCGAGCCCTTCATGTGCTGCTAAGATTAGTCCTAATCTGTGTTCCATGTTTGGAATTACTCCATCCCCCACTCCAGGGATTTGAGCAAAAGGAACATTATTTGCATCAGTTATATATGAGTACTTGAGTGGAAAGCCTTTTGGTAACATTTTACCGCTGTCTTTATTGGAAGCGGCAACAGCCTGCATTATTTTGCTGTCTATTTTTGTTTTTGAACAAGTGAATGCAGCTACGGAAGCCGTTTGCACAGCTGCCTTTGCGGCTTCATCAGCCAATTAATTCCTTGCAACGTGAACGCCATCACGCTGATGACTCAGAGTATGGATCACGTGAGTCTTTTGTAGTTCTTTCTGTAATTGAACTACTTGTTCCCAAAACAACTTTTGCTTGATTGTGCCACCTTTTGCATCTTTAAAAACCATTTTGAACCCAGTTCTGCAAGTATTCATTGTATGACTGGATGCAGTAATACGAATCGCACACTATGAGTGTGGGGAATTCGTGATCGGTATTTTCAAGCGCCACCTTAAAAGCCTGTAGTTCAGCTCACTGAGCTGTACAGTCTCCGAGAGATTGTGTTTTCGTGACCATAGGACGGAATTAACCATCGTGCCAGTGACCTTTAACAATTGCACACGTAGCACTATAAGCTTGTTTACCACCAATTGCGGGTTGTACTGATCCGTCTGTATAGATTATACATTCGTACTGTTCCAGAGGCAGAATTTCAGTGGGCAGAGGACATTCTTGTTCGTATTGTAGAAATTCTTGAGTTTTCAAGTAGGGGTCAAAAACGTATTCAACGTCTGTTGCAGCAAGAGAATTAACACATTGTATCCATCTTGGATGTAAAGTCTTAGCATTCGGAATGCTTGCTTTTGTCACTGTCTCTAAGGCAGGTACAGGAGTAACGGCCATTATGCGTTTACCATGTGCGAGAGCTCTCTCTTTAGCTACTGCCGTTTGAACCGCTGTCAGACTTTTTTCTGTTGAAGTGAATTTCATTTCAGCTTGTGTGTACAAGTGTGATTTGTAAGCAATCAATACTTTTTCACCTTCATTAAAGGTTAAGTACGTAAATCTGCATCTTCCTGGGATTATTCTGATCACAATGTTGCGTACGTTTACGCATGTCTGTAAATGTGATGTTGCTAACATGTCTGTTTGCACTGAACGCAAAATGTCTGTGTGTTTTTGAGTCCAATTAGTGGTTTTGAAATCAGGTTTGATTAATTCATAGAGACGTTTAACCCTCTCTGCGTAGTTTAGAATGTAAGGTCTTCCGAAATTCAGGAAACCTAGAATTGACTGTAAATTTTTCAGCGTTTTTGGAGATTGGAGCAGCGCACACTTTTCTAAAAAGTTGGCTGCCAGGCTTTTGCCTTCACTTGATAACTCGTATCCTAGAAAAAGGACGTTGAGGTGGGCAATTCTTGATTTCTTAAAGTTAAATTTGTACCCTTCAGAAGCGAATCCAAGTATAATGGTATTCACTCTGTTCAAGTGCCTGTCCAAATCATCGTCTGTTAGATAGATGTCATTGACATAAGATAATGCCTCATCATCATACGTTTGTAGTAACTCTGTTACTCTGGCTGAAAATAACCCCGGACTATTCCTGAATCCTTGGGGGAGACGACAGAAGTGACGCTTTGTCCCCATAATTGAGAAAGCGGTCAAGTTCCTGCTTTCAGGTGCAATGTTTTGACAGAAAAAAACATTAGAAATATCTAATGTGGTTTTATATTTTTTGCGCACAGTGTTATTCATCAGTGCTGCACTGTGTGCATTTTGTACTGCAAAGGTTTTGCAACAAGAGTTTAAATGTCTGTAGTCCAAAATGAGGCGATATGTATTGTCTGGTTTGGAGACAGGAAACGAGGTGCATGTTTCAATCACCCTGTTGTATAGTGTTTTAGGACCCTAGTGTAATTTTTCCGTTTCATGCCCTTATATAGGTATAAAATACCCTATCCTTATATAGGCATAGAAATCATAACCATATTAAGACATAGCTTAAGTAGTCCTAATACGGCTTGGCTACTTCCACTAGTTCCGAAAATCTACAACGATTTCTTGGAAAAACCCGCCTTCAGCAGTCAGGGACTTCCCCCTGCATGAATATTGGTTTATCCAAGAACTCATGAGGTTTTCAAAGAACTAAGTCTTTGATGACGTTATTATGTCCAACCTTACGTCAAACTCGGCACCTTCAAGGTATAAATATGCCCACACTTGCCCAAACAGACACACAGTGGTTTGGAACAGTCGACTATCTACTTGCCCGACGCGCCCTGCTGCAGGAAGTGCCGAAGATAGCCGACCCTCCAGCTGACGCACTGAGAGATGCTGTCCTTTCACCAGCTGAGAAATCCAGCCCCAGTGTTTCCAACCTACCCCTTGCGGGTTGTTGTTAAATCGAGTCCTGAGAGAGAGAAACCAGACCTCCTACATTCTAAACCAAGGTACGGAGCTGATTAAACCCTTAGAGAATTCTTGGATTAGATTCTTGGCAAAAGAATACGGAAACTAAGCTACACCTCACTTACTTCTTCCCTTGTACTAGACATAGGTTAGGTACACCGGGGAAGGCGTATCAATCAATCAATCAGGCAAATTTATAAAGTGCGCTACTCACCCGCTAGGGTCTCAAGGCGCTGGGAGGGGAAGGATCTGTTACTGCTCGAAGAGCCAGGTCTTGAGTTGTTTCCTGAAGTAGAGGTGGTTCTGGGTCAGCCGTAGGTGGATGGGGAGGGAGGTCCATGTCTTGGCCGCCAGGTAGGAGAAGGATCTTCCTCTGGCGGTGTCTCTGCGAATACGTGGGACGGTGGCGAGGGCGAGGCTGGTCGAGCGGAGCTGGCGGGCGGGCGTGTAGAAGGTGAGGCGGTTGTTGAGGTACTTCGGGCCCAAGTCATGGAGAGCCTTGTGTGCGTGGGTGAGGAGTCTGAACGTGATCCTCTTGCTGACAGGGAGCCAGTGCAGGTCTCTCAAGTGGGCGGAGATGTGGTTGTGGCGGGGGATGTCCAGGATGAGTCGTGCGGAGGCGTTCTGTATGCGCTGGAGTCTTTTCTGTAGTTTGGCTGTGGTTCCCACGTAGAGGGTGTTCCCGTAGTCCAGTCGGCTGGTGACGAGTGCCTGGGTGACCGTCTTCCTGGTTTCGGTGGGGATCCATCGGAAGATTTTTCGGAGCATGCGCAGGGTGTTGAAACAGGATGACGAGACGGTGTTGACTTGTTTGGTCATCGTGAGGGAAGAGTCCAGGATGAAACCCAGGTTTCGTGCGTGGTCCGTAGGGCTTGGGGGCGGTGCCCATGGCAAGGGGCCACCAGGAATCGTCCCAGGCTGAGGGGGATGAACCCAGGATGAGGACTTCCGTCTTGTCTGAGTTCAGTTTCAGGCGGCTGGTCTTCATCCATTCGGCGACGTCTTTCATTCCTTCATGGAGACTGGCTCTGGCGGTGGCGGGGTCGTTGGTGAGGGAGAGGATCAGCTGGGTGTCGTCGGCGTAGGGCATTATGTTTAGGTTGTGTTGGCGTGCGATGGCTGCGAGGGGGTTCATGTAGACATTGAAGAGGGTGGGGCTGAGCGATGATCCTTGAGGTACGCCGCAGATGACTTCGCTGGCCGCGGATCGGAACGGGGGAGGCAGACTCTCTGGGTTCTTTGGCGAGGAACGAGATGATCCACTCCAGTGCCTTCTCTTGGATTCCGGTGTTACTGAGGCGCTGTATTAGTGTGAGGTGGCATACTGTGTCGAACGCTGCTGTGAGATCCAGGCGGATGAGGGCAGCTGTTTCCCCGTTGTCAAGCAGGGATCTGATGTCGTCGGTAGCTGCGATGAGGGCGGTCTCGGTGCTGTGGTTAGCTCGGAAACCGGACTGTGAGGGGTTGAGGGATCCGTTTGTCTCGAGGAAGGCGGCAAGCTGTTTGTTGACGGTCTTCTCGATGACTTTGGCAGGAAAAGGGAGGAGCGAGATGGGGTGGAAGTTCTTGAGGTCGGTGGGGTCCGCTGTCAGTTTCTTCAGGAGGGCGCTGAGCTCGGCATGCTTCCAGCTCTCCGGGAAGGTGGCGGTGGCGAAGGAGATGTTGATGATGTCTCGGAGTTGGGGTGCGATGATGGAGTCGGCCTGGTTGAAGACGTGGTGGAGGCAGGGGTCGGTTGGGAAGCCAGAGTGGATGGTGTTCATCGTGCGGGTGGTGTCTTCGGTGCTGACTAGGGTCCAGTTGTAGAGGGTGGTGGTGGGGGGCGCTGGTTCGGTGGTTGGGTGCGTGGTCTGTGCGCCGAAGCTGTTGTGTATGTCGGCGATCTTGCGGTGGAAGAACGAGGCGAGTGAGTCGCAGAGGTCTTGCGAGGGTGTGATGTCGTTGTTTCTGGCGCTGGGGTTGGAGAGCTCTTTGACGATGCTGAAGAGTTCCTTGCTGTTGTGGGTGTTATTGTCCAGTCGTTCTTTGAATGTTGTCCTTTTGGTGGTGCGGATCAGCTGGTGGTGTGTGCGGGTGGCGTTTTTGAGGGCTGTCATGTTTTCTGTAGTCTGGACGTGGCGCCAGGCTTTTTCGAGGGTGCGGCAGTTTTTCTTGGAGGTTTTGAGTTCGTTGTTGAACCACGAGGCTTTCTTGCTGCCGGGTCTGCAGGGCGGGTTCTTCAGTGGTGCGAGGTCATCGGCGCAGTTGGTGAGCCACTGTGTGAAGTTGCAGGCCGCTTCGTTGGGGTCCGTTGTGTTGGCGGGGGGGTTGTGGCTGAGGGAGGTGGTGAGCTGGTCAGCGGTGATCTTGCTCCAGCTCCTGCGGGGAGCCTGTTGCGGGTGGTGGTAGGTCGTGGTTCTCCTGAAGTTGAAATGGACGCAGCTGTGATCAGTCCAGTGTAGTCTGGTGGAGTCGTGCTTGCTGGAGGAGAAGACGGGGTCAAGCGTGTGGCCGGTGTAGTGGGTGGGGGTGTTCACCAGTTGCATGAGTCCAAGGTTGGCGAGGTTGTCCAGCAGGGTGGTGGTGTTGCTGTCATTGTTGTTGTCCAGGTGGAAGTTGAGGTCCCCTAGGAGGATGTAGTCTGAGGAGGTGAGGGCGTGCGGGCTGATGAAGTCTGCGATGGCTTCGCTGAACTGTGTGCGTGGTCCCGGGGGTCTCTAGATGAGCGTGCCTCTGAGGGTGGTCCTGGGGTCGGTGTGTATCTGGAAGTAAAGGTGCTCGGCGGCGGTGAGGGTGTCTTCGGAGTTGGTCGTGATGCGGATGGTGTTTCTGTGGACGATGGCGATGCCTCCTCCGGTCTGGTTGACGCG
This sequence comes from Lissotriton helveticus, assembly GCF_964261635.1. NCBI lineage: Eukaryota > Metazoa > Chordata > Amphibia > Caudata > Salamandridae > Lissotriton > Lissotriton helveticus. The sequence continues at coordinate 807,001,187 of NC_136057.1, read as the reverse complement.
GTCCCTCCGGGTGATCTTGTATCCGTCCGGAATGGCTATGGCGATGTCGGGGGCTGAGGAGGCGTTCATCCAGGTTTCTGTGAGGAAGGCGACGTCTGATGATGTTGTGTCGAGGAGGTTCCAGAGCTCGACGGCGTGTCTGTGGACGGAGCTGGTGTTGAGCAGGATGCACTTGAGGTGATTGGTGCTGGTGTCTGGCCTTTCGAGTATGGTGCAGGTCTGGAGGCAGGTGAATTTGCAGGCTTGGCAGGTGAAGGGTCTGTGGGTGCGTTTCGGGGTGGCTCGGTCCCGGCCGGGTTTGAGTGCGTTGAGGGTGGCGGCGTCGTAAGTTCGTCGTGTGGGCTGGCATCGTCGGGGGCCAAGGGTCCTGGCGCTGGGCGTGGTCCAGGCGCAGATGGGCGCAAACAGGCTTGCTTTTGGCGCACCTTCGGCGCGTAATCGGCGCGCACGCTGCGCGTACGCGTGGACTCCGCCATAAATGGCGAAGTGGGAGGGAGGAGCAGCTGGGAGGCGGGAGCGGGGCGGCAAATGGGAGGGGGTACAGAAGAGGAAGGGGCGGGGCTGAAGGGGATCGCGGTGAGGAGCGGGGAGCGGGGGAGAGAAGAGCGGGAAAAAAACGGAGGCGAGGGGGCAAATACACAGGACAAAAAACGGGCAGTACAATGGGCACAGAGATAAAGCAAAATACAGAATACAGAAAACAGAATACAATACTCAGCAGGAGCAGCGACTAAACACGGCAGAAAAACCGGCACAGGAAAGAACCAGAAGCTCAGCTGCAGGGCAGCGGCGAACTCGAGGCAGCAGCGGTGAAGCCTGGCACACTCACGGGGAGTCGCACAGTGTGTGGAGCGACCGGCCCTGAAGCAGGTATTTTAGAAGCACCAGCTGAGTACTTTAGTCTTTATTTAGTTTTGTATGTATTCTATGTATTTTATGGCTTAGAACAGTGGTTCCCAAACTTTTGACTCCTGAGGACCCCCATTGAGTCACCACTGGAAGCTGGGGACCCAAGCAATTTGTATGAGTTAAATTTCAAATATTAAAACAGTAATTTGAAAAAAATACACACGTGTGCACACAAAACAAATACTCAAAGTACTTAGGGGCAGATTTACAATAAGTGACGCATCCATGCATATCAGCAGGGATGCCCCACTTATTGTGCGCCATGCCTCCACCATTGATGCGCCGCATTTACAATGCTGCGCCTCATGGGGCAAAAAAGCACAGATGCATGACGCATCTGTGCCGTAAAGGTGGCGCATTGCTGGAGTTGCGACGCAGCTCCAGCAATGCTCTGGGGGGCCGAATCTTGTTAATGCTGCGTCAATCCTTACGCCTGCTTCAAGCAGGCGCAGGGTTTTGACGCAGCAGGGGCCCCAAAGTGACTGAGTGAAATCTTGTAGATTTCACTCAGCCACTTTTAGGAGGCGTTCCTGCACCGGAACGCCTCCTTCTGACGCAGGGCTTTACAACGTGGCGCATCTCTCAGATGCGTCACGTTGTAAATACCCTGCACCATGGCGCATCTTTTGCATCGCCGCTGCATCACGAAAGTGACGCAACGGTGGCGTAAAAGAGGGGCTTGTAAATCTGCCCTTAAGGGTTTTGGAACCTAATGTACGACCATTTCATTTAGCGCCTCGCAATTGACGGCACATTGTGAGTGGCAAATTGCGAGTCGCTAAATGAAATGTACAACAGTGTGTTTAACACTGTTTCGGATTCCCAATGGGGTCGCAAATTGCGAGGTTCATTAATATTAATGAGCCTCTCGCAATTTGCGAGCCTATTGGGAATGCCAGCCCTCCTAGGTATGGTGCCTGCTGGGCTCTGCAGGCCACCATGTCTGGGACTGCTTTTAAGTAAAGCAGTTTAAAACAAATGCAGCCCATTTACCATGCATTTAAAAAAAAGAAGAGAAAATGAAACGGTTTCGTTTCATTTTCTAAAGGCAGGCAGAGGTCTCTGGGACCAATGCCTGCCCTTAAAAAAAATTTTTGCATGCATTTGCAAGGGGACCCCTTCCCATTTCCAAATGCATTACCATCTACTTGAAGTAAGTGGTAATTGCGAGTGTTTTGCGACCGCAAAACATTTGTACATGGTTTTAAGACTCGATATTTGGAAGGGAATGCCCCTTCCAAATAGCAAGTTGCAAAACCTATTTAGCGAGTCGCAAACAAATTGCGACTCGCGAAACAGGCAATGTACATGGCCCAATACGTTTTTGCATGTGAAAGCGGGTTCACGAACCCGTTCACGCATATAAAAACGGATCGTACATCTGGCCCTTAGTATTTTATATTGAAGTAATAGCCCCTCTGTCACATGTGTTTCATTTGCTTTATAGCATCTCTCATACCATTGTAGGATGTCAGAGCACTTTACATCACACATATAGAGACATGGAATGGTACATGTAAAACAGTGTGTATATAAAATGTTTAAAGAGTGCTTGGTCTGAAAAAGCACAAACTCAGGATTCAGAACATAAAACAGTGGCTAGCACTGACTTTAACATTAAAAATATATTTCCACCCAAATAAATCTTTTTAGAAGCATCAGGATAATGAATAACTGGGAAAAAACAAAAGTTACTAACTGGTTTGCAAGCAGCTCTTTGATGACAGTTTATAGGTCCCTCTGCTACATTACGACTGTCACTTATGAAGTGCACAGTAACAAAAGAATCTCTCTGACAAAAGCAGTGACCACGAACCTATGCACATAAAATGCTGCTTTTTAAAATGCATGTTACACGTTCATTGCAGTAGGCACATTAACCTTCTGTGCTACATTAGTTAAGTCAAAGCTGCCACTAAACAAAACTCTCCTCACACTCCAGCAGGTACATTAATCACTGGCTTTATCTTAACACTTTTATTGCTGCTGGAAAGCTGCTAATTATACAATAAACTTTTCTGTGCTTTTAAAACTGTTGCCTGCGGACCCCCTGGGAATGTGTCACGGACCCCTGGGGGTCCGCGGACCACAGTTTGGGGAACACTGGCTTAGAACCTATATCATGCTTTTACAGTATTATTTTATAATACTCTTCGTACTGTACGCATTGTACTTTGCAACCAGTATTACGATTGTAGCAGTTAATTTCCTCTGCATGAGAAAGAAGACTGTTCAATAAATCCTTTTATTGAAAACGCCCGTCTCTCTATTTCTCTGCACCTCTGGAGAAACGAAGCATGCACAATTGACTGAGTGAAATAACTATCTATTGTTTCCGCAACTCTAGAGATACATTTCTTATTCTTGGGAAACAAAGTTGTCATGTTTATGCGGTTGTCAGTAACTAATCCCTTCTTGTTTATTCGAGAAAGTTTCTAGTGACCTCTGAGCTAGCTGGCACTTACACTTAAGTCGGTATTTGGTAGAGACCTAGTCGACTTCAGTCCTGCGTCAAATCTATAGGATATATTATTCCAATGCGCAGAGCCTATTGGGAATATAGGAACTACACTACATGGAGCCCAACGTTTGGTAAGGTGATAATTTAACGCTAGATACTAGAGTAACTCAGTTGTGCTTTTCACACAGACCCCTTTTTCCCATAAAATACTCCAAAATACGTCTGGAGTGGGTTAAAGGATATAATATCCGCCATAACGGAGTAGGACGAAAAATCTTATGTATTAGTTTTTGGTTTGTTCAATGTTGAAGGATACAGTGTTCCAAAATATTGTGCACCTAATCTTTGTTTCCGTAAAACTTGCTCTGCAAACTTTCGGTCAACAAAATGACGGAGAGTGACGACGAAAGGGAGAGAGCTGCACTAGCAGCTCAGGCAGTTCTAGACGACATAAATCTCCAACAAAAAAACCCGGATGCTATACTCATCCCAGTAAATATAAGGAAAACAACCACTATAAAACTTTTAGAAAATGGAGTATCATCGAGAGGTGGTAAAGTAATATTTGTTATAGAGGCACACGAATATCGGCAGACAGAGGTATTCTATTCATGGATTCTGTTTCCTGCAGCAAATCCAGTAACACATGAGTTCCACTACTACAAAGTAGAGGAACCTCCAGCGGAATACGTTCCTTTCGAGGATGTTGAAATTCCACTAACTTACCATGAGCATCAGCTCTGGTTTAATGGCGCCCTACAACATCAAAATCACATTACCAGGCTCGGTCCACTAGGTAGACCAGGAGCAACATGGCCGGTATTAGCCAGCTATACACCACATCCTGACATTGAAAGAATGACAGGTCCAGAACTATTATCTCAGCTAAAACAGCTAATAAAAATACACAGACAATTGGTTCAATATGTCATGCAGACTTTTATAGTCCAACCTACTATAAGGATTCCACAACACACCCCTCACCAGGGGAACACAAACAAAATTACACCACAGACTATACAGTCAGTCATTGGTAAATTGCCCGCAAAACGGGAACAAATTCCATTCTGGTTAGCCCAAAAAATTACTCAAATAGAGGCAGTATTCCCTGATAGTACACCTCATGAGAAACACAGAATTTTAACAATCTGTTTACCAATGGGGATTGCACCACACGTAGAGGACTGCGACACTTGGGGTACAGTCTTTGCTTCTACACAAAAACGCATGGTGTTCCGTCCATGGCGGTGATACCAGATGTTCTAAGACAGATTCAAAATGAATACGGTCCAGAACCTGCCTTAAATCTGGGTATGAAATTACTGAAAGATTTCAAACAGGTCTCAGCTATACTATTAGCTAACATTAAAGGTGAAGCAGCATCCGTGGCGATCAGCCAAAAACTAAAAGAAACAGATATTACTGAGCAACCATATGAGCTTGCCAGAATTATTGAAAAATCCTATGAAGAACTAGGTAGAGATAGTTTGGGTGGGAAACCAGTAAACCCCCAACTAACTGAAAATCCTGAAAAAGTTTTTATTAAAAATAATCTCACTACTCCTAAGAAGAAGTGGGAAAACACCAAACAGACACTTCCTAAAGAGAAGCGTTCCCAGTCCAGAGGAAGGTCTCCTCAACAGGAGCCCTCTGAAAAAAGATATAAACTTTGAAATAGGGATAATTTGAGAAAACCTGATAGATATCAAGACATTGATACACGTTCCTCTCGTACCTTTCAGACTTCCTCGCAGAAATCAGAAAGAAGAGGACTCCAACGTGGACCTAGCTTTGTGTAGAGCCCGTGGGGCTCCAGCGTGGCGCAGTTTGCGCCTGAGGGCCAGTGAGGGCCCTGGCACAGTTTTGATGATTCTCCAGCTGCCCAGCAATTAGTGGGCAGCTGCACCATTTAGGCGCAAGATGGAGAGTGAGTCCCTGAGAGGGATAGAGATGGCACAGAGGTGCCCGGCCAGTCACAGCTGCGCAGCACTTAGTGCCAGCTGCAGCGTTTAGGCCCTTGTGAGTGTTCCCAGGGGCCCAGCAAGTAGTGGGCCCCTGCATCGTTTAGGCCCCTGACATTGAGACTCAGGGCGTTCTAGCCCCAACAAGGCCAGTTGGCCTAGGGACTGCCACAGGTGGTGGCTTATGTAGGTTTTGCGCAATTGTATGGTTCTTGCACCTCTGAATGTGATTTCTTGCATCATGTCTTATTCCTGCACCTCTGAATGTTTTTAGACATCATGTGACTATTGCGCTACTGTATTATTCTGGTACCTCTGAATGTAATTTTATTGCATCGTGTGCTTTATTCTTAACACCGCTGAATGTGTAGCTTTATGCATTATGTGTTTTTCTTGACTACTCCTCTGAATGTATATTTATGCATCATGGGTAAGAAGAATGCGTGAAGTCGAAAGACGATCAGCACGTTCCAAAAAATAAGAAAACTCAATTCACCAAGAAGAAGGTAGCAAGTCTAAAGATCAGACATGCCGAGGATCTTGAGGACACAACTCAAGAACGGAGAGTGGGCCCAGACAATGCTAGACAGCGCAGCAGAGGTCACCATAGCTCGCAAGATCCTGAAGGATCATCTGGAGAAAGGGTTAGACTGATTTGAATATGGCCATGTCTGAACTGGGGTGGCAGATTGGGTTAAAGAACGGTGATGGATTAAACCCAGATCTGTTGACTGGGTGTGAGTGTTTGATTGTTTCAGATGCTCCGTCCATCACCACCCCCTTTTGTACCGCTTTGTTTGCCATAAGTTGGCAGGGTATGCTCAGACGTGAGTCCCTTGCTCACTTTGCCACTGAATTCAAGCAAGCCTGACTGAAGACGTCTGAAATGCCAGAAACCAGTTGTAGGAAGCTTGTTTCCGGTCCAGGGAAGGCATCGCTTGGCAGTTCGGGCTGGACTGTTCCCATGAGGCACAAGGTCAGACTGATTTGCATATGGCCATGTCTGAACTGGGGTGGCAGAGTGGGCTAAAGAACAGTGATGGATTAAACCCAGATCTGTTGACTGGGTGTGAGGGTTTGATTGGTTCAGATGCTCCATCCATCACCACCCCCTTTTGTACCGCTTTGTTTGCCATAAATTGGCAGGGTATGCTCAGACGTGAGTCCCTTGCTCACTTTGCCACTGGATTCAAGCAAGCCTGGCTGAAGACGGCTCAAATGCCAGAAACCGGTCCTAGGAAGCTTGTTTCCGGTCCAGGGAAGGCATGGCTTGGCAGTTTGGGCTGGACGGTTCCCATGAGGCACAGGGTCAGACTGATTTGCATGTGGCCATGTCTGAACTGGGGTGGCAGAGTGGGCTAAAGAACGGTGATGGATTAAACCCAGATCTGTTGACTGGGTGTGAGTGTTTGATTGGCTCAGATGCTCCGTCCATCACCACCCCCTTTTGTACCGCTATTATACGTAAGCTGGAAATGTACTCAACACTTTCATCAACAAGTTGTTTCCTCTGAGAAAGCTGTGCCTCTCAATCATTATGTTAGGTTGTTCTGAAAACCCATTTTCTAGTCTCTTCCTTGCTTCTGTAAATACATCCCAAGGTAGAAACTGACCAGCAGGAGGTTTACATTCCGGTAGGTTATCAAAAATCTATTGTTTTGCATCCCCAAGTAAGCCAAACAGTAAGGATTGTTTTCCGTCATTAGGGTAACCCAATGCGTCAATAGCCTCAAAGATTTTTCAAAAGCCCTTTATCACTGTTGCCACTTGACTAAAGGCTTTCCTGAGTTTTGTAAAAAAAAAAAAAAAAAGGGTTAATTTGTACAGGATATAAATGAGTAGACATTGTTTTTAAATTTCTTAATGAAAATAAGGCAGTAAAAGTTTCCTGTGAAGAAAAGGCAAAAATGGCACTGAAATTAAAAGAAAACCTCAAAATGTTTGTCTCACCATCACAGTAACTCTTTTTTAGACACAGCTCATTCAAAATATCATGCTCGTGTTACTTCCACAAGGTTAGTTGACTATGTAATGAAGACTCACTTGTCCATGATTTACACGAGTTAAACGTGCCATACAGTGAGTGCCTTGTGCAACACTTCCTGATATGACGCCAGGACAATGCGCCCCACAATTCCAAGTGCGATCCTAAAATAAGATAGCGAACAATGAATGACCTGCTTTAAATTCTAAGCGCAAGGGGAGCTCCGAAGCAGAAGGTAAGTGCGACTTTTGAAATAAAAGTTGCATCACAAACGCAAATCAAATAGCCAGCAAGCCAAAGTTGTGCCGAGTAATAAAGTTCGAAAGCGGCAGGTTGTAGAAGGTCGAAAATGTGATGGCGCACTCTTGCAGTATTCAGGAAATCTTCGGTGGGCGGATGTAATTTCCCGTCGTCATTGAATTCTGGAGTATGAGATGTGATGAATAAACCATAAAGTATAGTTATACTTTTGAAGCGTACGTTTATTTTGTCGATTGGTACAAACGCCCACGAAGAGCATTCAGGAGCCTTTGGAAATGCTTTTGTCCAGGCAGATTATCCAGGAGGAATGCCATCTGGTCAACAGTACAAACCATGGCAACCCAATAGAATATCCAACAATGTTAAAAGTAAACAAACTGCCTAACAATATGTATACAGCACGTGTATATATCTAGCACACGACATACGAGAATATAACAGCTCGTGCAATAACTACACATGCGCAACAATATGTTGTGTTGGTGCTCGTGGTTACTCAAGTCACCCTGTAATGTTCTATGCAAGGCTTGTGCATGCGCTAACCTTGATGTTGGTTGGGGCGTTCTAGAGTGTTGTACTGAGTGCTGAGAGAGACTGTTGCTGGCGGCTGTGCCCACACTCCTCTGATGTCTACGGGTTTAAGATGTAATAAAGAAGTTCAGATATACTTCACGTCTGGCCTTTATTTGAACTCAACACAATACAACACCCTCCTATCTAAACGAGAAACTGAAAATCTCTGGAGCAAATTGGGGTTCCAGAAATGCTCAATTTCTGTTCCTGGAATCCCCACCACCTTCAGTTGGGATTGATACATGAGCCAGTCATTCAGCCGCAGTCCGTGCAGGTAACAGCCGTTGCTGAGGGAAAATTTATTATTTATTTACTTTTCCCGCTGCATCGTCCCTCGAAAGCTCCCCTTACTCGGGCCCACCACTGTTACCAGCACGGACCGCGGCTGCAGTCTTCACTGGTGGTGCCACATGTAAAGACTCACCGGAGACAGGGGGTAAGTTCAATAGTCTTAATTGTAATCCATGCCACTGACACCAAAGAGCACATCTTCACAGGGGCTACAGGTAACGGCAACTGCCGCTCCATCCATCGCCCATGCCCAAGATTCTACCCTGGAACAGTAGGACGTCATAGAACACTTGGACATGGGCACGCGGCAGGAGAAGCAGCGCGAGGCCAGAACAAGACCAAAAGGCAACGCAGAACAGAATAAAGATAAGAAAGGTTGTACAACATAACACATCATCTTCTCATTGATGAACAAAGTTGAAAAGGTGAGGGGGAACTAGTGTTAAACAGAATGAGGAGGAAGGCGGAACCAATGGCTTTAGTCAGACACAAAGTCGTGTAACTTGGCTGGTGGTTTGACTACCCTACCATATCTGTACACCATAGGTTCATTCCTAACAGTGCTACGAGAAGGGAAAACATCGTCAGTATCATGACTGTTATGTTCAAGAGTGGAACTCCTTGCACCAGGATTTTGTAGGGTATCTTCCGATAATTACCCACTGAAAGTACTACAACTGTTCTCCCGAGTGGGAATACCATCAGGAACGCTCACAATATTCGTCCTCTGTGGGTAAGAATCCCTACCGGCACCACCATCCAGAATCCAATCATAATCTGGGGAAGAGGAGTGTGGTAAATTAAATTGACTTATTACCTCATTTCTGAATTTCTATGCTTAATAAATCATAATTTCTTGTCAATGCAAAGCGAGGAGTCCGTGGTGCTCAAATGAAGGAGGAGGAGACCAATAACTCGAGTTAAGGGGAGCGCTTCCAGCACCAAGCGGGCAAAGGAGCAATCTCTCAAGTCCCTCTCTTGAAGTGGGGGTTTTATTTTCAACAGCAGGACATTTATACAGTCTTGGTCACGAGGCAAAATAGAGGAACAAACAGGTCATGGCAGATTGTGAAGAAATGGGGGCGTGTCTTAGGCTTCGTGAGGGGACTTGCGATGTGAAATAGTCTGACAGTTGGAAGGGGGAGGCTTCCTCATTTGGGGTTTGTGCTCGTGCTTCATGTCAAAAAGAGGAACTATCTTGTGTAAAACAGAGACCATCTGCTCTCTGGCTTGCAGTAACTATTTCTTAAAACAGGAACTATCTGCTGGTTCTGGGAATTGGCTGAAACACAGGAAGGGGTGGTCAATGAACTAAGATGCCAGGTGCAGGGTGTCTTACAGTTAAGAACAGGAACTATCTGCTGCTGGTTCCCAGAATTGGCAGAACCACAGAAATGTGTGTGTTCACAGTGTACAACCTTGTGCTTCCTCTATTAGTTGGGGGTGGTCACAGGGCAGTTGGTGTGACAGGCTGAGTTACCAACAATGGACAGGATGTGGCTGAGTCTCTGGCACAACTGGGGGAAGGCACACAGGCAGGCTTCTTGGAATTGGCTCGACCACAAGGAGCAGGGGGTTGTGCAAGATTCAATGGGGATGTGAAGGACAGTTTTCAGACAAGTTGCTGAGAGCATGTCACACACAAAATGGTTTTTTTTCTGAGAAAAATGGCTGTCAGGCAGAAACAGGGAAATGATGGGGCACAATTGTCAATTTTATTTCCACATTCCCTCCTTGCCCCAGAGTGTACCTACATTATATCTCAATTTGCATGAGATCATCTATACATTCTTGTAACATGATTCTTTCCCTTTCTCTCTGCTGGACAAGAGGTTTAGGAATGCAGTTTGCAGAGCAAAGACCGCACAGGGCAGGACCACATTGGATGCAAAGGCAGCATCCAGTTATTATCAGGAATATTATACCTGCTGCTAACAGCAGTTGCCATCCCCAGGACGATATTATAGGTCTCGGTGGTAAGTGGATGGGGCCACAAAGACAGGGGGTAACAGGAATGCTATATAGCAAGTTCCCCCCCAGTTCAAGGGCAGCTGCACATAGGCCGTTTGGCCACAGACGAAATAACTATGGCGAGATGCTAGGAATGAGGACTTTCCTCTGTCTTCAAAACTTATAGTGGTATGACAGTCACTGTGTCCTAATGGAACAGAGCCATTTTTCTGGATGCACAGGTGTCCTTTTACTGGTGAGACCGAGATGGAAGGGGGACCAGCATTCTTTTTAGGTTTGGTATTTAACATCTTGTAGGACATGGTCATGTTCCCTTGCTTGTATTCTTCACTTTCTAGGACTGTACCTGTCGCCTGAGGATCTCCCTCCTTATTAGGGTAACAGGCAGTATTGAGTACCTTGTTTAAATCCCCCCAAGGCCACCCATTCCTGCATGAATTATTTCCGTCAGGACAGGAGGTGGGGGTAGTATCGTCAGCTGTTATTAGGGCGAACCAGGCTTCACAAGTTCCATTATAAGAGAATGGGAAAGGAAAAAGGCATCCCTCCCTTTTTCTGATGAGGTGGGATGCGGCCACATATCCAACAATTGGTGCTATTACTGGCCTGCTGAGTGTGGTGTAGCATCTGTATGAAGGTATTGTTTCGCAAGGCTAGTCTATGGGCTTGTTCAGGAGGGGGTAGGTCGTGATAGGTGTGTTCCTGAGTGCTGTTGGGTGTATGAGAGGTGTGTTGTGTTGGAGGAAAAACAGTGTGGAGAATCCAACCAAGACTCGTCATAACTGCCATGAGGAAAAATAATACTGTCAAACATATAGTAGGACCATTATGTCTTTTTCTAGAGTTCATTTTTTCTTTCTCCCACATAGTCAAGGTGTTAAAATCCATTCCCATGCTCCAACTGCTTCACCACTGGACAGACGCCCAATGGACTTAATTAGCCAGAGTCCGAATGGCAGATCTTAACTTTGATTTGTAATCCTGTTGTGGGGTTAGTTCCAAAGGCAATAAAGATTGTTCAGTCACAATGTCAGTGGGATTGGCAGGGCCATCAGCAACAGTGTCTTTTTGTCCAAAATGTTTCCGGCAGTGGCTTGCGTGGAGCCAGCCCTTCCTACCCTCGACCTTCACTGCTGTCCGTGTTGTTAGTAGTACGAGTCTTGGCTTCTTCCACCTGGGCTGGAGGGGGCTGGTCCGGTCGAAGTTCCTCACGAGGACCCAGTCCCCGGGTCGGATGGCGTGTTCTTCCGGGTTGGTTTTGTCAGGGAAGGTGGCAGCAACCTGAGAACGACAAGATTGGAGTGCAGACATCAAGGAAGCCAGGTAGTCAGTCAGCATAGTACTGTCAACATCAGTTATTCTTTTAGGCCTTGGCGTACCCCACATATTTGGTGGTCTGCCAAAGACCACTTCATATTGAGATAAGCCAGTTCTGGAATGGGCTACCATACGCATGTAAAAGAGGGCAACCGGTAAGGCTACCATCCAGTCCACGCCTTTGTCAGTGCATTTCTTGGCCAATTTTGTCTTCAAAGTTTGGTTGTGTCTTTCTACTAGACCTGCTGCCTGAGGATGTCTTAAACAGTGAAACTTCCAAGTGTACCCTAACAGAAGAGACACTTGCTTCATGAGTTCAGAGGAAAAAGGTTGGCCGTTATCTGAGTAGATGACACGGGGCAACCCATACCTCGGGAAAAACTCTCTAACTAATTGTTTAGCAGTTGTCGTTGCAGTGTAATCTGGGACGGGATAGGCTTCTGTCCATCTGGTCAGAGCACACACTACAACTAGTACATACTTGTGACCTCTACATCTCTCCATCTGGATATAGTCCATCTGGAGAACTTCAAATGGATGGTCAGGGGGTTGGAATCCTCCCTGTTCCACCTTTGTGCCTTTTCCTGGGTTGAACTGATTACAAATCATGCACGTTTTAACTTTTTGTTTGGCTGCAGTTCTCAAATGTTTGTTGTGCCATATATTCTGTATGCTGTCTAACATTGCTTTTTCTTCCAGATGCGCTGGTCCATGTATGGTGTTTACCATAACCTGTACCATGGCATCCGGTAGAAACCATACTGCTCTTTCAGGTGTCATCCAGCCTTGATCTGTAAGGACCCCTCCTTTTTCCTTCCATTCTAGCAGTTCCTGTGGTGTGGCGTGACTTTGGACATCCTGGATGTCAGAAAAGGGGTCTTGTATTGTATATTGGCGGTGTGGTATACTTAATTCTGTGTTTGCTGCTAACTTGGCTGCACTGTCTATAGAATCATTTCCTTTTGATATTTCATCTGTTCCTTTTGTGTGCGCTTTACATTTTAGCACTGCGATTTTCTCTGGTAACTGACTGGCCTCTAAGAGGGCAGTGATGAGTGTAGCATGCTGTATTCTGGACCCATGTGATGTGAGAAATCCTCTCTCACAATGTACCGAAGTTGTGTACAACTCCAAAGGCATATTGTGAATCAGTGTAGATGTTAACTGACTTTCCTTTTGCTAAGTGACATGCTCGTGTTAGGGCTATGAGTTCTGCTGCCTGTGCCGACAGTATCTCTATCTTGTGTGCTTCTAAAGTGTCTGTACCATTTGTGACGGCATAGGCTGCTGCTAATTCTCCTGTGGGGAGTCTCATACATGAACCATCAACAAAGAGTGTCATTTCTGCCTTAGCAAGGGGAGTATCTTGTAAATCTGGTCTTGGTTTGGTCACTAAATCAATTATGTCAATACAATCGTGAATTTCTTCAGTAGGAGAGGTCAGTGGCAACAGTGTTGCTGGGTTTAAAATGTTGCAGCGTCTAATCTCAATGTGTAGCTGAAAAAGTGTCATCTCATGTCCGGTGAGTCTGGCTATTGTCAGATACTGTGTTTGTGTTCTGTTTAACAGAAGTTCTACAGCGTGTGGGACCTGAACTATCAGATGATGTCCCAATACAATAGAATCGCTTTGTCTAATAGCTTGTGCAGTAGCTGCTACTGATTTTAGACAAGCAGGCAATGCTTGTGCTACTGGATCTAATGTGCTTGAAAAATAACCACATGGTTTATGTTTGTCTGCTTGAAGTTGGGTCAGAACTGATAGTGCTGTACCTGAGTTTTCTGTTACAAATAATGTAAAATCTTTGGTGTAATTAGGTGTTGCCAGCACTGGGGCTTGACACATAGCTTTTTTAAGAGACTGAAAGGCTTGCGTGTGTTCATCTGTCCAGGGTAATTGTGGAGTAGCGCCAGCTTCGAGTGTTGTCAGCTGCACTAACGGTTTGGAAATGAGTGCAAATTGTGGGATCCACTGTCTACAATATGAGGTGAGACCAACAAAGGCTCGAACTTGTTTCTGTGTTGTTGGTTGTGGTATTTGTTGTATGAGTTGGATGCGTTCCTGTGTAAGCTGCCTACCCTCCTTTGACAGCAAGTGCCCTAAGTATGCCACTTGCTGTAAACAAAATTGGAGCTTACCAGGGGAAACTTTATGGCCATTTGCAGCTAGGAATTCTAGTACTAGTAGTGATGCTTCAGCACATGCTGCGTCAGATCTGGCCGTAATGAGGATATCATCAACATATTGTAGTATGGCTGTATCCGTGGGCATTTCAACAGTATCTAGTTGTCTTTTTAATGCTTGGCTTTATACGCTTGGACTCTCTGTGAAACCTTGAGGAGCTCTTGTGAATTGGAAACTTCGTCCTTGTAAGGAGAAGCCAAAAAGGTATTGACTGTCTGGGTGAATAGGTATGCTACAGAATGCGTTTTTCAAGTCAATGACTGAAAAATGCGTTGCTTCCGCATCTATGGCTGTGAGTAGGGTGGAGATGTCTGGAACCACAGGGTGTTGTGGAACAACACATTTATTGAGCTCTCTCAAATCCACCACTAGTCTGTAGACAGGTGGTGTTCCTGGTTCCACTTTTTTATTGACTGGTAAAACAGGGGAATTGCAAATGTTAGAAGTTGTTTCCTTAATCACACCTGACTGTATTAGATCCTGAATAATTAACATTAATGCTTGTTCAGCCTGAGGTGGAATTTTGTATTGCCTTATACGTGGTAGTTGGGCTCCCTCTTTCAGTGTAACCTTGTGAGGTGTTATTTCCATACATCCTACTGTGGTGGAATCAGTGGCCCACAGGGTGTGTGGCAAATCTTTCAAACGCTCATCTAATTCTCTACTTGTGTAGTGGCCCTTGAAATCTCGCAGAAATAGTCTGACATCTGTAGGTGAGCAAACAATGACAGCTCCTAATTCCTTCAATGTTTTTATACCAAGCAAGTTTTCTGGACATGATTTTGTCAATATAAGATCTGTAGTTGTCGTGAGGGGACCAACCTGCAAGGGCAGTGGCTTTGATGTGACGTTTGTCACAGGTTGTCCCGAGAAACCCAGAGAAATACTTTTTGAACCCGAGAGAGGAGCCTCTGAGACCTCTTGATGGCTTATTTGTTGTTTTACTGGCCCCAGTGTCTAGTAGAAATTTCCTATCCTCCCCAAGAAGTCGGACCTCTATAAATGGACCTGTCTGATCTACTGGAATGGGGATTAGGGGCAGTTTGTCATCTTCTCTCTCTGGGCAACATCATGAGAAATCTGGGTAATATTCAGTGTAGGCGCTGTCTATAATATTCATTTGGGTCATTTGTGTTGTCAGTGGAACTGAAGGTGTTGAACTGTCTAGGGAACCATTCTGTTTTGGCTGATATGGGCGTGGCTGTGTCTTACCAGTAGCCAAATTGTGCTTTAAGACAGGGCAGTCTTTAACGAAGTGTCCCATCTTTTTGCAATAATTACAAGTGCTTTTTATATTTGTCTGGCTACTTGGTGTCTGTTGACGCTGGGGTGCAATTTGGGCTACTAATGCTTTCATCTTTGTGTCTTTCATGCGTTTCTTATCATTTTCTTCTTCATCCCTAATGCGATTCTGGTGATATTGTAGCATTTGTAACACCTGTGGAGGTGTATGTGCTTGCCAGGTACTTTCTACTTTTAGTAATCTGTCCTTAATGGCTGGCAAGGCGTTATCTACTAATTTGGAAACAAACAGATGCGGGTAAGCTTCACTTGTCGGCGTAAGGCCGCTATTTACCGCAAAACACTTTTCAAGTCTAGTATAATAATATCCAATGTCTTCACCATGTTTCTGTTTGCAGGAGGAAATGGCATCCCAGTCCTCCTTTTTCACTGTTAGTAACTGTGGTAGCACCTTTAAAATAGTGCCAGGAAGTGCTTTTAGTCTGTCTCCTATACCTTGACCTGCTACTCTAGTATTTTCGTCATTCTGAAGTTCAGTCCATCTAATGTGTTCACCTGCTACTTCCCAATCTTTTTCTCTTAGTTTGTCATATATACCTGATGGCAACAATAATTTCAGAATTGCTGTGATATCACAAAGAGTATATGTTCCCATCATTAATACATCTCCTAATTCCTTAAAGAATCCAGCAGGATCCTTTGAGTGGGAGGGAACCATCTCTTTCATCCTTAGTAACTCAAGTTTTGTCAAGGGTACATAAATGAAGACGCGTTGTAGCGCTCCATTTGTGTCAGCTCTGGGGTGGAACTCTCTCATGGGGAACTGGCGTGTTTGAGGGAGTCTATTAGTTGATCCACACATATTATTGAAAGATTTATATTCAGTCTTTTTCTGGTATTTCTGTTAAAATCTATAAATGTGTTGAGAAAAACTGAACTATTGTGGAGGAACATGTTATCAGCGCAGTCAGACAAAAAATCTTCGAGTCTTGGATCATGTTTAAAATGAGTGTCATTGAGTGTGATGAGATGTTGTACCATGTAGAGACTTGCTAATCTTTGATGTGAGCGTGGTAATGCTAGAAAAAGCTGGGCTATGAGATCATTGTCATATATCTTATATTGAGAGACCCATAGGGTCGCAGTTCTGGCTATTTCCTCCTCCTCCGGTGTAAGCGGAGGTTCCTGGTCTAACCAGTAGTCTAATGCATTGGATGTATTTTCAAATAACTCATCTGGAGATGACCGTTCAGAGTGACCTTGGAGGAATGTAGGCGGGGGTGTTCGTGAATTAAGGGCGGAAGAACGAACGGGTAGGACTTTTTCAGTAGGTTCAGTAATTTCCTCCTCAAGTTTCTTATTCTCTTCATTTGTTTGCAAGTTTTGCAGAATACGGGTCACCTTACGGGTGAACCTGTCTAGTGCATCATTTATAAGTTCTAGACTAGTGTGGTCGGATGCGGAATCTAATAATTCAAAAAGTGAAACTGGTACCTTTCTTTCCTCTGCTTGTATGTGTTTTATGAAGCAGCAAAGGAGGAACCTATAAATGTGCATTTTTACAGGGTGTGATCTTCTTGTAGTCATAGCGTTAATGGCTCGTGAGTTCTCTCCAGTACGAAGAAACTCAGAGGTCGCTTGAAGAAACGTGTCAATTGCTGGTAGATGTCTTATTTCTTCCCAGGAGTCATGAAGTATTTTACTTATTCGGCCCGCCTCCCCTGTGTTGCTCGGAGTCAGGTCATAGGGGCAGTCGGGAATTGTTTTACCTGGGTCTGGACCTACGGCACCCCCTTCTGGAGTGAGAGGTGGTGCGTTATGTTGTAAAAGGGGTGGCGGAGGCAGAGGGTGTTGAATTACTGGAACCTCATATGGAGGTGGAGGATCTAAGGGGAAATTGGTGAAAGTATCCTCTGGTAATGGGGCGGTAGGTTGTGTCTTAGGTGGTGCAATGTTAATGTTTTCAGGTGCAGATGGCAATACAGGATAAAAACCAGTAGAAATGGCTGATTGTTCCCTTTTATTCCTTTCACTAACTACTTCTTTCCCTATTTCTTGTAACTGTTCTTTCTTGGCCTGCTCTGACATTCTGTTACCCTTTTCAACTTTATGCAATTCCTTCTGTTGCCTCCTATGGGCTTCTTTTCTCCATAACTCTACTGAGTCACTCTGTGACTGGGGGACTCTCTTTTTCTTCCATAACTGTTCCTCTAATTTTATAATACATTCCATGTCAAAACTACCATTTTCAGGCCATCTACATCTGAGTTCTAGGTCTTTAGTATATTCTACCCATAGATCACAATAAATAAGTGCACCGACACCATGTTTTGCATACATGAAGTGTCCTGGAGTATCCCGAGGAGGAAGGGGAATTTCCTTCTCAAGAATACTCCTTTTGGTTGCCATCTTACGTATTTTCGAGAAAATAGGCATGATGGCAAGACTTTCAAAGATTTTAGAAGTGAGAAAAACACAAACAGAACAAATATCTTTACCGTACCCACGAAAGAGGTGAGTCCGTCTTTTATACTAGTTTAGTAGTCCTCACAAAATAAGTGAGAAACACACAAAAACATGTATCTTTACCGTGCCCACAAGGTAGTGAGTCCGTCTTTTATACTAGTTTTAGTAGTCCTCACCAAAGATAGGTGAGAAACCAACAAAACGCGTATCTTTACCGCCCCCACAAAAGCTGTGGGTTCGTTTTTATACTTTTCAGCAGTACTCACCAAAAAATAACTGGAAGGCCTCTTGAAGATTTTGGAAAAACGCGGCGCGCAGTTTCAAGGTGGGATTTGTAGAACCTCGGACTCGTCTGCTTCGCAGGTTGGGCTTTGGTTCAGGACGTTCCGCTATTTCCTCACCGCCTCGTGTGGATGCTGGGCCGCAGTCGGTCCCCCTCTTCGCCTCGAGGGAGTTAGCGGGAATTCCCCACGTTGTGCACTTTTGAAGTCCGTCAACGGTCAGGAGGGGACAGTACCGGGTACAATATCGCCGGCGCGTGGGGGAAAGGGAATGTCCCTTTTCCGGGCGCCAATTAATGTGGTAAATTAAATTTACTTATTACCTCATTTCTGAATTTCTATGCTTAATAAATCATAATTTCTTGTCAATGCAAAGCGAGGAGTCCATGGTGCTCAAATGAAGGAGGAGGAGACCAATAACTCGAGTTAAGGGGAGCGCTTCCAGCACCAAGCGGGCACAGGAGCAATCTCTCAAGTCCCTCTCTTGAAGTGGGGGTTTTATTTTCAACAGCAGGACATTTATACAGTCTTGGTCACGAGGCAAAATAGAGGAACAAACAGGTCATGGCAGATTGTGAAGAAATGGGGGCGTGTCTTAGGCTTCGTGAGGGGACTTGCGATGTGAAATAGTCTGACAGTTGGAAGGGGGAGGCTTCCTCATTTGGGGTTTGTGCTCGTGCTTCATGTCAAAAAGAGGAACTATCTTGTGTAAAACAGAGACCATCTGCTCTCTGGCTTGCAGTAACTATTTCTTAAAACAGGAACTATCTGCTGGTTCTGGGAATTGGCTGAAACACAGGAAGGGGTGGTCAATGAACTAAGATGCCAGGTGCAGGGTGTGTTACAGTTAAGAACAGGAACTATCTGCTGCTGGTTCCCAGAATTGGCAGAACCACAGAAATGTGTGTGTTCACAGTGTACAACCTTGTGCTTCCTCTATTAGTTGGGGGTGGTCACAGGGCAGTTGGTGTGACAGGCTGAGTTACCAACAATGGACAGGATGTGGCTGAGTCTCTGGCACAACTGGGGGAAGGCACACAGGCAGGCTTCTTGGAATTGGCTCGACCACAAGGAGCAGGGGGTTGTGCAAGATTCAATGGGGATGTGAAGGACAGTTTTCAGACAAGTTGCTGAGAGCATGTCACACACAAAATGGGTGTTTGTCTGAGAAAAATGGCTGTCAGGCAGAAACAGGGAAATGATGGGGCACAATTGTCAATTTTATTTCCACAGGAGGACCTTGGTTGTCAGAAATACCATGAGAGGGGGAAGCGATCCCGCCACCCCTACACAAAGACAATGAGGGAAAATGCCAGGTTTTACCATCACATAAGAGGGCAGAGTTACAGAAAACTTTCTTAACCTCCATAGGTTGTGAGAAGTGACTTTGCCCCTGTCTTACGAAGTCAGTTCCCCTTACCCTGACTTTGTCACCCACCTGTATGTTCACTTTTTTGCATGCATGTTTTGAGTCATAATATTTTTTGCTGGTCATTTGTGAGTGTAACAACTGATCTTTCACCTTACCAGAAGACCAACAAACTCTCTTAGGTGTGAGCCAACCCACATTGTCTTTGGTAACTAGGGTTCTGCCTCTTAGCAGTACAAAGGGACAGGTACTCACAAGGAATTACACGGAAAGCCCAGAGATTGTGGATGAGTTATTTCCTCCATGAAAGGTCGTTTTGGTTGGCTTGCTGCACTACGCCTTTTATGAGACGATTAAACCTTTCGACTGCCCCATTATCTGCTGGGTGGTACAACAAAGTAGTTTTATGAGAGATACCATTCTCCCTTACAAATATTTTGAAAATAGCAGAAATGAATTGTGGACCATTGTCTGACACAATACATTTAGGTAGACCTTCTCTAAGAAATAACCTCCGCAAGAAACTAACAATGGTTCTCGCATCGGCATTCTGTACCACTTCCACTTCCGACCATTTAGAAAAATGGTCCACTAGCACAATGAGGAACAATTGTTCGCCATGTTCCAAATGGGACCACAAATACCAATGCCTAGTCTAAACCAAGGCATGCAGGGACTGGCATGGGTTTGGAGGGGTGGGCTAAGCGTGTGTTGTGATTTGTCAGAATTCTCACAGGCTGAGCAATTTCTGACTTTTCTCTCGATTTCAAGATCAAAACCCGGCCACCAATATGAGTTTCTCACCCTGCTTTTTGTCTTCCCTATGCCAAGGTGTCCTTCATGACAAATATCTAGGAGTTTTGCGCGTAAAGTGGTGGGAGTATTAAGTCTCTTTCGCTAGACAACTCGTCTCTGAGTTCCCAGAAGGTGTGCAATTGTTTGGGAATGGACTTTTTTGCAGGCCAACCGTCTTTTATATACTTTTTAACTTCATGAAGTGTAGTATCCCCCTCCAGCGCTGATAACCATTTGGAATGTGATATGCAGGGTACCTCCTCAAGGATGTTAGCAACACAGAATGTTTCAATATCCGAGGTCTGAATACCTGTGGCTGGCAAAGGCAAACAGCTTAAACAGTCTGCCACACGATTCTTTATTCCAGGAACGCTCTACACGTACAGGAAAGCGGGGCTTGAATCGCGATTTGGTCTAGCGTCCTTGTTTCTTCCGGTCCGGACTGATACTGCGACCCGGTTCCTTCTTCGCTTCGAAACCGCTCGGCGATTCCAGCCCCGCTTTCCTGTTCTCAGATTTGGACGATTTTTCTTCCATTATTTTACACGGCATTTCGTGACCACCCCAACCCCTTCGGGGCAAGGGGCCAGTGCACTTGTGAACATTGAGCACCATTAGGACACTTTGAGGACTACTATGAGGAGGATTTCACTATTTGCGCTTTATATTCGAAAAGCCTGTTCGCCATTCAACTGACGTTGGTTGGCCCTGAGGAGAATCCCAAGATTTAACGGGATTCGAAACGCGTAGGCCGATGGGTCTGCCTATTTTGCCCTTTTGCTAATTTGTTTTTGCAATTGTGTTGTCAATAATACACTGAACCTGGCTGTATATGTTTGAATTTAGTCATTTAATTGAATAGTATACAGTGTATTTCCCTTAACAGTATACATTGTTATTTATTTATTTTTTGGCAGACCAAGTACTCTACAATTTGGTGTATACTTTCTCCATTTTGTTTGAGTATGTTTTTGAATGTATGTATGAATGAATGTAATAGGTATGATTGTGACATGATTGAAGATTTATGAATGATGGTATGTGTGACTCTTTGGCCCACTTTTGTGTCCTTTTTGCATTATTGTTACACAAATTTGTTGGAATTGTTCTTTTGAACTCCGAAATATTGATTACAAGTCTCTTTAAATAAACATCTATTTAATAGCACCCAGATGTATTGAACAGTGGTCTATGCATTTTGGATATTTGTTTAACTTGGAATAGAGTATCAGTATTGGCATTTTTCCTTCTTGTGTAACGGTATCTCTAGACGGCACAATGGCCTTCGATATAGTGGAGTGGCAATATTTGTTTGCGGTATTGGCGAAGATGGGCTCTGGAAGTGAGTTTATCGGTTGGGTGAGCCTGCTATACGCAAACCCCCTGGCTCGAGTGGACGTCAGCAATTGTAAGTCTGGTGATTTTTCTCTGGAGAAGGGCACCAGACAGTGTTGCCCATTGTCCCCGCTGCTCTTTGCACTCGCAATGGAGCCATTGGCGGCCTGGGTTAGATGGGATAGATCGATACGAGGCTTGCGATGGACACCTGACTGGGAAGACAAGATCTCGCTATATGCAGACAACGTGCTGCTTTATCTCACCAACCCCAAAAAATCGTTCCACAACTTTCTCGATGTGCTTGCCATTTTTGATAGATACTCTGGATTAGCCATTAACTGGGCAAAATCAGTGCTCTTTGTGTTAGTGGGGGACCCGCCGGTGATTCCGGAGTCGTGCCCTATTCACATTGAGACGGTAGGATTCAAGTATTTAGGTATATTTATCACGCTTGATCCAAAGTTGCAATATGATAATAATTTATCTTCCCCACTGGACTGGTGTAAGAAAGATGTGGAGCGCTGGAAAGCTCTTCCGCTCTTCTTGCTCGGAAGGGCCGCTCTCTTCAAGATGATGGCTTTGCCCCGGTTTCTATATGCCTTGCAGAACTCGATGGACCCAGTGCCGACCGCATACTTCAGGGAAATAGAAACTCTTCAAAGACAGCTCCTGTGGGATGGTAGGGCCCATATTGCTTTCACTAAACAGACCCTCCCGTGGTATGATGGCGGGATCGGACTCCCGGACTTGCGGAAGTACTACTGGGCCTCGCAGCTGGCCGCAGTGAATCATATTGTTTACGGACTCCCTGGGGATCCGGGCTATGCCATGGACCGGGGTCAAGCCCCAGGTGGGATGATAGATAGAGCTCTGTATTCTAGGCCTGGGAGGTTTCCTGTCACGGCTCGCGGCGTTGCTGCGGCCGGCCGTTCCCGCAAACACACACGGGAGGCCGGGATACTCACTTCCGGCGGAAGTCGAGTACCCGGTCTAGTCACCGGGCAGCAAGGCACAGAAGCACTTCCGGGGGAAAACGCTTAAGCCTCGCGTTTCCCGCCGGCAGAGTGCTTCGAATTCCAGACTCCTACTGGAACACCCGCTTGCCGAGACCTGCATGTCCGGAGAAGAGCCGGGCAGGAGTGCTTGTGTATCTGTCTCGTCAGCTGCCCTTCGGAGCTCTTTTCAGCTGACTTCACGGAGAGCCGCGCTGAAGCGATACATTGTTTCAACTAAACTTCACGGAGAGCCGCGCTGAAGCGATACATTGTTTCAGCTAACTTCACGGAGAGCCGCGCTGAAGCGATACATTGTTTCAGCTAACTTCACGGAGAGCCGCGCTGAAGCGATACATTGTTTCAGCTAACTTCACGGAGAGCCGCGCTGAAGCGATACTTTGTTTCAGCTATCTTCAAGGAGGCAAGTCGCGCTGAAGCGCTACCTTGTCTCAGACTGCGCCATTCAGGAGCGCTTGTGTCTTTCTTCATCTGGGGGTTCCAGAAAAAGCCCATTTTCGTTTTCATAACCCTTGGTGCGCAGGAGCGCCCTAAGGGTGTTAAGTGAACCTAGGATTGTGTTTGGGTGTTATACTTTAGGTTTCCCACCGCGCAGGAGCGCTTTAGGGAATAACTCAGCCTACAGACCCGGGTACCTTACCAGGGATACCACAAGTTGGGCGGTTGTTTCCAGTCTTCAGCTACCCGCGCAGGAGCGCTTTCCTTTTGTTTTAGCTTGGGTGAACGCGCAGGAGCGCTTTCTTTAGTTTGAACTTGGCGATAACGCATCCGGAGCTGTACTCATCGAGGACCCTTCGTTTCGGGAGCCTTGGTGAGTCCTCAAGGGGTAACTGGTCCTGTGTGTGTATGTAGGGTGGTTCCTTTTCGGGTCTGCTTCACTTTCTGATCTTTCTTATTTGATTTCCAGTTGACACCGGGACGCCCCACCAGCTCCACGCCACCCTTAACCCTACACCCTGGCTCCCATCCCTGCGTCCATCTCATCCCTGCTGGGTATTGTCGTCCACGAGGGTCAGGTGGGTACAGGGACGGGTGCTCTTGTCGTCTCTGCGGAATCGCGCCACAAGCAAAGGTAAGACTTGTGGGGCAAACCTGACATTTCCGTTGACTGGCCCGATCGCACGTGCGACACAGGTGTGGCACGTGGCCAATAAATGTCTCGGGTGGGAAGGCAGATTGACACTGGCCACCCCCTTACTAAATTCTGAGAAGCTAGGTAATCTGTGGAAGACTAAGGGGTTCGACAGGTGGGACCTTATCGGAATTACCCAGATAAAGGATGTGTGGGGGAAGGACTCAGTGCACATGTTTGAATCCCTCGTAAAGTAATATAGTTTGCATGAAGACGAATACTACCAATATCTGCAGGTGAGGCATGCCCTCACCACCCATGTCCCAAAGGGCACGGAGCTTCCGGAGGCATCTCCTCTTGAGGACCGTGTACTAGATGGGCATATTCCTGGGAAAACCATCTCGCTGATATATAGGAAATTGGTCAATAACTCGGGGAACCCGTTGGAGCAGATTAGAGCTCAGTGGAGTGCGGATGGGTTAGAACTTGATGATGAGGATTGGACGGAGGCGGTTTCGTCCCCCAAGGTAGTCGCTATCCAGATGCGGCTCCGATTGGTGCAGTTGAAGATATTGCATAGATCCTACATAACTGGGCCTCGTTTGGTACGAATGGGGCGAGCCGAGAGTGGAGATTGTAGGAGAGAGTGTGGAGAAATTGTCACCTTGATGCATGTCCTCTGGCACTGTGCAGCGATACAGACATATTGGACGAAGGTTCACGATGAGCTGAGGGAAGTTTTGGGTGCGGAGCTACAGCCAGAAGCCCGGAGATGTTTGTTGAATGTGTGGGAGCCTACCGATTTAAATGTATACCAGAAGCAGTGGGTGACACTGGCATATATGGTGGCTAAACGAAATATTGCTCAGCTCTGGGGCGCCAGACAGACGCCCCGAATCAACAAATGGGTGGAAGACCTTGACTGTTGTATGTTTAGAGAGAGAGCAGTGTATGTGGCCAGGGGTTGCCCAAAGAAATGGGGGAAGATATGGGGAGCGTGGAATAGCCACCGAGGAGGAATCTGCGAACCGCTCACGCCAGGATTAAACGTGGGAGCACAGGACTCCCCAAGATCCTAGTACAAAATGTTGTTTATTTGATTGTGTTTCGTGCCACCATGACCCATGCGTTGGAACCGAATGCACTCACCGGGGAGTTGATTTTCTTTTTGTAATGTCTTTTCTTTGTTCTAATAAAAAGAGTTTAAAAAAAATACCCTGTTTAATTTGTCATCATGTTCCTTCCTATTGGTACCCATCACCATAATGTCGTCCTGAAAAATGAGGATATCTTTTTCGTCCCTGAAGAGCGTACGCATCAATCTCTGGTGCATGGCCGCAGCAGAGGTCAATCCAAAGGGTACTCTCCTAAATCTATAACATCCCAATGGCGTAACAAAAGTGGTGAGGCTTCTACAGTTGGGGTGTAAGGTCACTTAGTGGTAGGCTGAACTTAGATCAATTGTGGAAAACCACTTAGCTCCATTAGTGTAGGTCAGCATCTCACTGATTTTTGGCAAAGGAAATTGGTCGATAAGGATGTTTTTGTTTAGATTACGTAGATCCACACATGAGTGGAGCTTACCATTGGACTTCTTTGCGATGACCAAGGGCGAAACCCACTCGGCCGACTCCACTGGTTCAATTATACCAGATTTCTGAAGCCTAAGAAGTTCAGTTTCCTCTTCGCCTATGATGGAGAGGGGGATGTTCCTAGATTTATGTATACAAGGGATAGCATTTTCTTTGAGTTTAATCTCATGGACGAACCCTTTAAGTTTTCCAATGTCCTCTGAGAATACATGAGGATACTTTTTGACAATCAGGTTCTTGTAATCCTCTTCTGTTTATAGTGAAAGCATGGGATCAGGACTCTTTGGGTAAAGAATTATCCCCAAATTCCCTTGATCGATCCATCCCAAAACAGAAGGACAGACTGCAGGGAAGTATAGTTTTCCCAGCATTTGTCGTGTTTTAAATTGGAACTGCAGTTCCCTGAAACCTAGGATTTCAATGGGTTCCCCAGTAAATGTTTTAGGAGATGTGCCCGGGTTGAGTAAATGGTTACCAATAACAGGCACACATTTTTCTAAAGACACATTCTTATTTACAATTGTATAAGGAGATCCAGAATCCGCAACAATGGAGATCTCCACCCCTCCAATGTTTAAATGACACATGGGTTTTCTACCTTTGCCCAACATATTGTCCTCAACTTGTAACACAAATAAATTCATGTCATCATCATCAGATGAATATGCATATTCTTGTTCCTCAGGTACAACTAGTTTTACATTTCTACCACCCCTATGTTTTCTCTGACACATTGCAAGGAGATGACCCACAATCCGAAATCTTGACGTTTCTGCAGGGCACATTTTATCATTTGCCAAGTGGTATCTGCTGCCACATCTAAAGCACTTTCTATCATCAGACAATTTTGTCTCTGTGTTAGTGTCTTTCCCCTGCAGGGAGTTCAAAAGCTGTTTATTATGAGAATTTTTCGAACTTGTGACTTTAGCAATGGTAGACTTGTCCTCAGTAATTGCCTTTTCTTCCAACAAAACTGCCTTTGCGCATCTGCCTGTTAACTCTGTACATTTGACAATTTTTTTTTTTGAAAACCTATATTTGCATCAACAGGATAGACATGCGTGGGCCCACAACCAATCCGACCGGCCACAATTAAAAAATGATCAAAAGTCAAAATAAGCAACACAAGGCCAGCTGGCAGGCAGGCAAACATATTGAAAACAATGCTAAGGAAAGGACGAGCGACATTAACGGCCCAATATCAGGATCAATGAGGTCCATTTTATAATAAGGAACAAGGCTCATGGCAGATTCATAAAATACGGAAAAAACAATAACCAGAAATACACCCACGCCAAAATGGGAAGAGGAGGGGGAAGGGAGGGGGGACGTGAAGACACGAGTCGGTCGTAGCACAAAACAAACGCAAAATATAGTAGATAAGCATACAAGTACTACCAGCATCTCATGACCCCCACCCAATAACACGCTAACGAAGGCAAGGGGAGCAGATAAACTGCGCGATCGAAACCTACTCGCCATACGAGCCTGGGGAAAAAAAGGGGGGGGGGAAGGGGAGGGGGGAGGGAAAGGGGGAAAAATAGGGGGGAAACAGAGGGGAGGAAACCAATAAGGGCAAGAACAGGGAAAGGGGAAGAAGGAGGAACAAGGAAAAAGAAACATAAAAGGAGAAACACAATCTTGCAAGATGGGCGCCACCCCGGGCCAGGCATCCCGCGGCTAATAATACAGAAGAAAGTAGAGAGCTGGCGAGAAGAAGGGTATGGCAGTCGCGACGGAGCATCGAAACAGATAAAAGTGGCATAGCGACAGACCCCAACCCACTCATGCCAGAGAAGCGAGGACAGAAGCGGCACCGCTATAAAGGGATAGAAAAGGGCCATAGAACCAAAAAAGGAAACATCTGAAAGACCCCGCCCACCCGTCCCACCCCGCACCCCTGCAGAAGGCTACGGCCTACCCTCCAAACAGCGTGCCTGTCGCCCTAATCCGAAACCCGAAATATAGTAAAGAAAGAAAGTAGAATAAGGAGACAAAAAGAAGGAGAAAAGGGAATATAAAACAAAAATAAGATGTGAGGGAGGAGCCAGAGGATATGAACAAACACACTCGGCTACGACCCTCCCCCGACCAGCAAATGAATAATTATCAAATCAGTGCTACACCTTCACATACAGCAAAAACCCACAGGGGGGGGGGGGAGGGGGAAATTTAAAATTTTCACAATGTCGAGAATACAAGCATCAGTGCAACGGACAGGTAAACCAGCAGTCTATCAGTGTCGTGCGACTTACCCCCAGCCCTTCCTAATCACGAAACCAACCCAATAAAGGATAACATGGAGCGGACCACCCAGCACAGAATAATCGTAATGTTGACCAGGGTTACGGCAGTGATGTAGATTAGGGAGAGCCACCATACTAATGGAATACAAAAAGTCAATGAAGCAAGTCAATTGTAGCAGCAACGACAGGGTAAGCAAAAGCAAGCCGGAGTCCAGTTTCGCAGTTCGACAATGCAAAGGTACCCCACCAGGACAAAAGCTTGAATCCATCGAAGCGGGAGCAAACAGCGGTCCACCATAGTTCCCAATTGTCCGGGAAGGAGCAGATCTCCACGTCGTGTGCAAGTCCTCGAAGTCCGGGCAGTGAGAAAGCGAAGGTTCAAAAGCCACCGGCCCATCAAGCGGCCGAAGAACAGCGGCAGCAACTCCTGGCGCAGCCGAAGAGGGCAAAGCAATGGAGGCATCAGGACGATAGGGGTGCATGAAAGAGCGACGACCCAAAATGGCGGCGGGCCGCATGGGGTCGGTAGAAGCACCGGGGGCCAAGACAGCGTACAAGGACATCAAGGCGTCCAGGACATCTCCGAGCGTGGGCGCTCGAGCACACGCCCAGGCCTCCGCGCAATCCGGCCAGCAAGGTTCATCGGTGCAGAGCGGATCACCCCCACGTTGTTGGTAGCCATTTTGTGAGTTTCGCCGCCCCGCACTCCACCGCGGGCCCCCAAACAGTTCCCAAATGTAGGACTTTACAGACCTCCGGAGGTTCCCAACAACGGCCTCACCGGCACAGAACGGGCAGGCGCTCAATGGGGGGGGCCCCCTCCGAACAGTGGCGGGCCCCACAAGCGAGAGCCAGGCGCGGGGTCAGGGCTGCCAGACAGAACAAAGGCGAAGGGACCCCTTCACACAGTCAGCCCCCGACACATCTCGTCCCCCTCCAGCCGCACGGTCCACAAATCGGGGCCAGTTCAGGATCGCCGGGGCATACACACAACGGCTCCCACCAGTGGCTCACTCTCGCAGCCGGGGCCGTCAATCTCAGCACCGCCGGTCGGGTCCCACAGGCGAGGTCCCGGTCTCGAGCGCCCGGAGGCCCCAATCCCACCGAGGGCACAACTGCGGATCCACAGCACGCAGGAGCCTCCGGACCAGACGGTGAGTAAGAGTGGGTCGTTAAATTCCAAAATCTGTAGTGAAGTATCGTCGCAGTACAGGATATATTGCAGGATATTCGAGGTTGGCCGGAGGGCCGACGGAGCCGAG
This sequence comes from Lissotriton helveticus, assembly GCF_964261635.1. NCBI lineage: Eukaryota > Metazoa > Chordata > Amphibia > Caudata > Salamandridae > Lissotriton > Lissotriton helveticus. The sequence continues at coordinate 806,972,598 of NC_136057.1, read as the reverse complement.
CTAAAAGGCGGCCATTACGCTCTCGAGCTAGGCTCCTCCTTCACATTTGACAATTTTGATGACTTCCTCAAGTGGCAATTCCCCCTTTGCCCACGGTTTCTCCTGGATGTTCTTACTGGCAGCTCGCATAACATTTTGGTCACGAATACATTTGTCATGCAACGCACCGAACCGGCAACTGAGTGCTAAATTCTTTAAAACAGCAACAAAGTCTTCCACGATTCTTCCGGACTCTGTTTACGTTGGAAAAACTTGTATCTATTTACAGAAATGGAAATAGTGGGTTTGAAGTACAGAGACAAATCTTCCAATGCAATCATGTAGACATCCCTCTCCCTAGGCTTTTTGTTGAAGCGATTGTAGATTTTCATCGCTTTCGCGACCTAAGTAGTGGAAAAGGATTTTTTTCTTCCTCTCAAGAGTAGGTTTCTCTTCATCCTCGAATGTGGAGATATAGTTTTTCAAAATATTCATGCCATTTGTCCCATTTGAGAGAGTCATCCCCTGTCGATGGGATAAATGGCTATGGAGGAGAAAGGTTCCATACGTTCTCTGATGCCATAATGAGGAAGATGGATAAAGGGAAAGAAATGAAAGAGCAGTAATATGTTAATCCCCCCCAATTTTTTTTTTTAAGTTATGCACAGTGTGTGCGCAGCACAGTTGAAAAGGGGCAATTACAACCAAAAGGGTGTGCACATCACCGGTACAGAGAACGCACTAGACCAAGCAATACTAAATCAGAGTTAGCAAATTGATGAATAAATGTGTGCGTGTCTCTGGTACAGCAAACACACTTGACAAAGCACTCTTCACTAAGTTGAGCAGAATTACGGAAAGATGTGTGCGTGTCACCGATGCGGCCAACACACAGTGGAGCACCTTTTAATTTGTTAGGAAAATTATAAGCAGAGGTGTGCTTGTCACCGGTACGGCGAACGTACTGAAAGTGCACCTTCCAGCTTGGTAAGAAATGCTGAGCATTGGTGTGCGTGTCATCGGTACAGTGAATGCACTGATAATGCTCTCTTAAATTTGTTATGAAAATGCTGAGCAGAGGTGTGCGCGTCACCGGTATGGCGAACGCACATGAAACAGTAACTGTAATGAATTTTGCCGCATTTCCCAAATTTAAATGGCCGCCAACGCGTGCGTTTCAGTGACGTCACGCCGTCCAGCTATGCACTCTGAGGAGATTTCCAGTCAGACAGCCGCAAGGCGGGAAAAGCGCAGAGGGATAGAAATGACTACGCCACACCTCCCACGCTTACAGGGCCAGTCTCACCGTGACACTTCCTCGTTGGTCCCAATCCTCTTCAGCACAATGGGACTCGCAAGGTGCCGGACAGTTGGCGTGGCAGTTCCCTCAGTGAAGGAACAGAACGGGAGTCGGCAGGATGGAGCACTTGAACACCCTCCGAAGCAGAAGTAGAGGCAGGTCTCAGACGCCCTCAGGACATGAGCTGGACTGCAGCAGGATAGTATCCCCTCCAAATTGGATGGCAGGAGAACAGAAGACGGCCCTCGCAAAAGTGAAGAACGAGGTGATGAGCAGCAGGTGCGCACTCGTGGATCCGCTGTGGTGTCAGGGCAGATCGTTGCCAAAATTGTAAAGACTCACCGGAGGCAGGGGGTAAGTTCAATAGTCTTTATTGTATTCCATGCCACTGACACCAGAGAGCACGTCTTCACAGGGGCTACAGGTAACAGCAACTCCCACTCCAATCGTCGCCCATGCCCAAGATTCTACCCTGGAACAGTAGGATGTCATAGAACACTTGGGCATGGGCATACGGCAGGAGAAGCAGCGCAAGGCCAGAACAAGACCAAAAGGCAACGCAGAACAGAATAAAGATAATAAAGGTTGTACAACATAACACCACACACATCTGGAACTCTCTGCCTCTCCCCTAACCACCTGCATAGCCACCTTCAAAAAGGACATCAAGCTCTTCCTATATGACAGACACATTGGTTAATCTCCCAGGAGCATACTTAAGTACTCTCTTCACCAGAAATAGTCCTATCAATCAATCAATCAATGCATTTGTAAAGCGCGCTACATACCCGTGAGGGTCTCAAGGCACTGGGGGGGGGGCGCTACTGCTCAAAGAGCCAGGTCTTGAGAAGTCTTCGGAAGGTGAGGAGGTCTTGGGTCTGTCGGAGGTGGGTCGGGAGGGTGTTCCAGGTCTTGGCGGCAAGGTAGGAGAAGGATCTGCCGCCGAAGGTCTTTCGTTGGATCTGGGGATCGGTGGCGAGGGCGAGGCTTGCGGAGCAGAGCTGGCGTTTGGGGGTGTAGAAGCTGAGTCTGCTGTTCAGGTAGGCTAGTCCGACGTTGTGGAGAGCTTTGTGTGCGTGGGTGAGGAGCTTGAAGTTGATCCTTTTGTCGATGGGGAGCCAGTGTAGGTCTCTCAGGTGGGGGGTGATGTGGTTGCGTCGTGGTACGTCAAGGATCAGTCGGGCGGAGGCGTTTTGGGTGCGCTGGAGGCATCGCAGGTGCTTGGCCGGGATTCCTGCATAGAGTGCGTTGCCGTAGTCTAGCCTGCTGCTGTCGAGCGCCTGTGTCACCGTTCTTCTTGTTTCGGTCGGGATCCACTTGTAGATCCTGTGTAGCATGCGGAGGGTGTTGTAGTAGGAAGAGGAGACGGAGCTGACCTGTTTTGACAAGGATAGGGAGGAGTCGAGGACGAATCCTAGTTTGCGTGCGTGGTCGGTCGGTATCGGTGCTGTTCCCAGCGAGGTTGGCCACCAAGAGTCGTCCCAGGCGGATGGGTGGACACGAGGATGAGGTTCTCCATATTGTCCGAGTTCAGTTTCAGACGGCTGCTCCTCATCCAGTCGGCGACGGCCTTCATTCCCTCGTGTAGGTTGGCCTTGGCGGTGTGCGTGTTCTTGGTGAGGGAGAGGATGAGCTGGGTGTCTTCGGCGTAGGAGATGATGTTGAGGTCGTGCTGGCGGGCCAATGTGCGAGGGGGGCCATGTAGATGTTGAACAGCGTCGGGCTGAGGGATGAGCCCTGGGGGATGCCGCAGATGATGTCGGTGGCTTCGGAACGGTAGGGTGGGAGGCGGACTCTCTGGGTTCTGCCGGAGAGGAAGGACGTAGTCCAGTCGAGGGCTTTCTCTTGGATACTGGCTTATTGGAGGCGTGTTTTTAGGGTGTGGTGGCAGACCGTGTCAAAGGCGGCTGACAGGTCCAGGAGGATGAGGGCTGATGTTTCGCCGTTGTCCAGTTGGCACCTGAAGTCGTCTGTGGCGGCGATGAGGGCTGTCTCGGTGCTGTGTTTTTCTTCGGAATCCGGACTGGGACGGATGTTGTTGTCTTCGAGGTGGCGGGTCAGTTGTGCGTTGATGATTTTCTCGATGACCTTCGCTGGGAACGGGAGCAGGGAGATGGCCCGGAAGTTCTTGAGGTCCTTGGGGTCCGCCTTGTTTTTAGGTCTCGTGACCTCTCAATGCGCATGCGCATTGAGAGAAGCGAGACTATAGGGCTTTAAACAAAGCTTACCTAACTGTGGCGATTTGGTGCTGTGCCCGTGCGCTTTTAGGTCAATGCGCAAGCGCATAGACCTAAAATGCGCGTGCACAGCATCAAATCGCCAGCCATCTGTTGCCCAGCTTGGTGCCGCTCCACCCCCTGCCGGATCAAAGGCTTTGCCGGCCGGCCGGCCGTGCTTTCAGTTTACATCCGCTTGGCCGGCCGTGTCTCCTTATTTGACTTGTTATTTCTGTCCAGCTGTTCTCAAAGTGTTTGATATACCATCGATCAGAATAATACCTGTGAAAGCACAGCATTTGTAAGTAAGCCCCTGTTGCTTTAACACGGACAACTTGGATTTAGCAGCGTTTTGACACACGGGCTGAGACATTTTTATACAGCGTTTGTAAGTTTGCATGTTTCACAGGCATTTGACTTTACCGCTCTCGCTCTGGGTACATTTTCTCCTGTTTTCTTTTACATTTCATTGGCACTTGTCAGGCAAAACTCACCAAGTATTATTTTTTGGTGCCCGATCTTTATTTTTTTCCACCACTGCAGTTCGCTGCTACCAGCATTCACTTCTTCACATTTTTCCTTCCGGGCTTTTCACCCTTGTAAAGCTTACGCGACTTCCATCTTTCACCCACGCTCACACTGGGAATGGCCGTTCAAGCCAGCATGATTTCAGCTCATTTGACCGCTCTTGCTCTGGGTTTCACCTTTTAGGGTTCCTCGCTTGTATTTTCCAACTATCGTCGTGAATTGCACAGATGTAACTTCATAACTCTCCTCTTTTTTCATCTGACTCGACTGCACTTTCAATTAAACTTTATTGATGCATGTCCACCATATCACTTGTTAAATCTTCGACTCTCGGGAACGTTGTGACGTTTTTATTTTTACTTTTGAGGGAACTTCACTCAATCCTTTGATCCACTCTACTGGTTGTATTGTACTTTTTTGATCAAAAATTTCACAGCCCGTGTTCACCCCATTACTCACCGGAATGTATTCACCTAGTCTACTTGCTAGGGGACTTTCTGTTCACTGCTACCAGGGCCTATTGGATGTCAAAAATTCACCACTTCTTGACACACACGGCACCTGTCGTATTTAAGCTGCGCTTCACATTTCCATGCCCAAAATTACCAACACAGTTCCATAATATTTGGGTCCCCAATTTCGCCGCCCACCACGGAGGTATGAGAAACCATGGGGCATATTATCAAGGGGTTTTATCTCCGCTTTTTTGGCTTTAAAAGCCAAGAGAGCGGAGATAAAATTATCTCCCTATTACCAAGCTGTCGCTAACACCAGTTAGCGACAGCTAATAGGAGATAGCGACCATCATGGGCCCCACTTTGCATGTCAGTGATATTTATCACTAATGACATGCAAAGTGGGCGTGCCAAGATGTTAGCGACTGGAAACAGTCGCTAACATCGCTATCTCCTATTACCAACTTTTGGAGATATTCGCGCTAAGCGCGAATATCTCCAAAAGCTAACACCTGCCCTGAGCAGTTCTTAGCCATGTTATCCAATGGGAGGTGGATAACATGGCTAAGAGCATTTGCTCGATAATGCATGAATATCGCTGACTTTTCAGCGATATTCATGCATTGCGGCCGTTTTTTATCGCATTTGCGATAAACCTTGCTAATAGCAAGGTTTATCTGCGATAAAAATCGCCGATTTGCGGCGATAATTTTTGTCTCTAAAGAAGTTAGAGACACAAATTACCGCTAGTTGTTGGTAATATGCCCCCATGAACTTAAACAATTACACCGTCAGTGCTGGTGTGTACAGTTTTATGCTTAACGCGATACATACACTTTCGCACAAGGCAACCTTCGCCTTTAGTGAATACTTGTCAAAAAGCCCTTTCAAAAAGAAATTACGTTAAAGTGCGCCTAGACCAAATTAAAGGTCGGGTAAGAAGCTCAGCAGTAAAAAAAAAAGCAAATGGGGTGACGTGCACTGCTGCTTTTACTGAAGCGTTGTTATGGACAAGTTAAACACACAAAGATTCAGTATAACCATTGCAAGCCCGGTTCTGGAATCAAACTTTCTATGCTACTGTTGTTTTGAATTGTATAATAAGTATATCAATTGTTATGTAGATATATGTAAAAAAGTGATTTATTGCAAAAATTGTTACAAAAAGTGTGGAAAAAGCCAAAAAATAAGAATCATTAAATAGAAGTTTTTCAAACACACATATCACGGCATTTCAATTTATATCTTTCTGCAATATGTGATAGAGTATAAGAAGCATACACATAACCCGGTGTACAGGTCGATGTTTTCTAAAAAAAAAAAAATCAAACTTTCCTTTATACATTTCTGTCCCTGTCTGGTTCCCTGTGCAGTTTCATGAATATGTACTGCCACAGTCATCCCCCAGCATGCGCTGTGCCAACAAGCCTTTGAAGTACTTCAAAGGTATCCGTCCCCCCCGCCCCCTGCTTCACACGTCTCACGGCAGCCAGGCCATCTCGTATTTCTCCTCCCACGTTAGAGCTATATCTTTGGCGCTGCATGAGTTCTCTACCTCACTTTAAGTATCTCGGGCTGCCAAAACAGGCTGAACTCTCTAGCTATGTTAATTTATCATTAACTTTAATATAGCTCAGACTGTGGCGTCATTGACGTCAAAGCGCTTAACATACATTGAGGTGTATTCGCAAGGAATCACATTTTACACATAGCTGTTTCCACGAAGTTTAGCAAATATATATAGTCAGAAGGCATGGGGCTGGCATGTGGGGTTTCCCAACATCAACTACTTCAAACTTACCGAGGGCAGGACGCGTGTTTCAATGTAATTGTTGCTGCGCATTTTGTTGCCACAGGTCAGCTCGAATGAGCAAGACTGTGATCCTCGGCAAATTTCAGGGTCTGTTGCTAATACCGCACTGTTAACTTTATTGTCTAGTTATGTAGGTTCCCACACATCCTTTGTTCTTGCAAATCGCCGAGGACAGCCAAAGTAGTTGAAATCTTACTCCCGGGGGCAATTAGTTAAACTGCTTCCTTATCAGCTCGTTAAATCCAGTAAAGTTCTGCCTCACTCGAGGAACAGTTGAGGCCGAGCCACTGACGCGCGGTACTTGAATCCTGCTAAAGACATTTCGTTGCTGAATCTTACGAAACAGATGGCGTTGTGTCATGTCCAAGTGTTGATCAAATGATTGGTTAGTTGACAGCAACAGAGTAGAAAAGAGCGGTATTACCTTATTCTTAAACGCACGCATTGGTACACAACAGCCTGGAACCAACCTGTAGGTTTCAATCTCACATAAACTGACTCAGGATTTCATCATTGATGGGCACTTTCAACAAATTGTATATATGAATACGTAGGATTAATCCTACGTATTCATATATACAATTTGTTGAAAGTGCCCTTCAATGCTAGGTCCTTGTTGTTGAATTACACGTTGATTGGAGGGTGGCCTGGCATTGAGTTTCCGTCTGCAGCTCCTTGTTGAATTTCCGTATTTCATCATGCCAATGTTGATACATTTGAATGAGTGTTTTAATGTTTTTTGTAAAAGCACACAGATACTCAGAGGGAGTATTATACCACCTATTTACATGTATTATTCTTGTCAGATAGGGAAGCAGAAAAAACCGCACGGCTACTCAAAGGGAAACAGGATGGGAACAAAATTGACATAAAGGAAAAATATTGCGCATTTAACTTCGGCAAAGATGCATTTGCTGTTCCCACTCTTCCCCGCCCTCCTGCTCCCTGCACAGATGTAAAACAGATAATTAAGGAAGCAGTGCACCTTATTTTTGTTACAGTAAACAGTAATAGACGGCCCCTTGCTTTACTCGTGCGAGCTTAAGGTTTAGCCGAGTGGCCGCGCGCCGTCTGTGACAGAAGCCTCCTCCTCCTCCTCCTCGAGTTCAGCTTTTCGTCTAATGATACCGGACATCAATGTGTTCTCATCCCAATTTGCAGACTCCGCACACCACTCCTGCACATCCACCGCCACATCCACTGCCACATCCACATCCACCACACCCACCACCACCACACCCACCACCACCCCATCCACCACCACCCCATCCACCACCACCACCGCATCCACCACCGCATCCACCATCACCACATCCACCACATCCACCACCACATCCACCACCACATCCAACCCCACATCCACCACCATCACCACCACCACCACCACCATACCCCCCAGATCCACCACCACCACATCTATATGTGTGTGGCTCTGTGTGTGTACCACCACCGCATCCACCACCGCATCCACCATCACCACATCCACCACCACCGCATCTACCACCACATCCACCATCACCACCACACCCACCATCACCACCACACCCACCATCACATCCACCACCACATCCACCATCACATCCACCATCACCTCCACATCCACCATGACATCCACCGCCACCACATCCACCACCACCACATCCATCACATCCACCACCACCGCATCCACCACCGCATCCACCACCACCACACCACTACATCCACCACCACATCCACCACAACCACCACCCCATCCACCACCCCCACTATCGCATCCACCACCACCACCGCATCCACCATCACCACATCCACCGCATCCACCACCACCGCATCCACCACCACCGCATCCACCACCACCACATCCACCACCACATCCACCATCACCACCACATCCACCATCACCACCACATCCTCCATCACCACCACATCCACCATCACATCCACCATCACATCCACCACCACCACCACATCCACCACCACCGCATCCACCACCACATCCACCATCACCTCCACATCCACCATGACATCCACCACATCCACCACCACATCCACCACCACCACATCCACCACCACCACCACATCCACCACCACTTCCACCACCACCGCATCCACCACCACCACCACATCCACAGCATCCACCACCACCACCACATCCACCACCACCACCACATCCACCACCACCACCGCATCCACCACCACCACATCCACCACCGCATCCACCACCACCACATCCACCACACCCACCTCATCCACCACCACATCCACCACCGCATCCACCACCACATCCACCACCACTTTCACCACATCCACCACCACCACATCCACCACATCACCACCACATCCACCACCTCCACCACATCCACCCCCACATCCACCACCATCACCACCACATCCACCATCACCACCACATCCACCATCACCACCACATCCACCACCATACCCCCCAGATCCACCACCACCACATCTATATGTGTGTGGCTCTGTGTGTGTGTAGGTGCAAATGCAATGTTCTTGGATTTTCGTCACAATAAAATACACTGAACATAATCTTCACAAAAGTTATTTACAAACGTTTAAGCTATTGCCATTATAAATTACAATAACTTTTATTTAAGTATTAATTATTTACAAAATTAAAAGCCATTGATATTTGTAATATCAATACATCTAAGTCACGTAAATACAACACACATTGCATTACAAATGCTATAGGTGTCACATTTGCAAAAGTTAAAACTATTGACATTTTAACTGACAAAGCAATTAATTTTGCTACTTTCAAAACCAACACATAAATAAAAAAAGTGTCATTTTCAATACCAATAGCTCAAACTTTCCTAATGCGAGACCTATTGCATTTCCAATGCTTGTTTTTTAGGAGGGCGTTGATTTCGGCATGCTTCCAGCTTTCCGGGAATGTCCCTGTTTCGAAGGAGATGTTGATGACCTTCCGTAGTTAGGGTGCAATGGTTGTGTCTACTTTGTTGAAGACGTGGTGTGGGCATGGGTCTGTCGGTGATCCTGAGTGGATGGAGTTCATGATCTTGCGTGTCTCGTCTTCATTGACGTTGATCCAGGAGGTCAGGTGGTTAGTGCGGGTGGTGTTTGCAGGGGTGAGGTCTCGCGTGGTCCGGGTAGTCGTAGTGTTGAAGCTGTCATGGATCTCTGCGATCTTCCGGTGGAAGAAAGTAGCCAGGGAGTCGCACAGTTCTTGTGAGGGCGGGACGTCGTTGGCATTGGGGTTGGAGAGTTCCTTCACGATGTAGAAGAGCTCTTTGCTGTCGTGTGCATTGTTTTCCAGGCGGTCTTTGAAGGAGGATCTTTTGGCCAGTCTGATTAGGTGGTGATGTCTGCGGGTGGCGTCCTTGTGGGCTGCGTGGCTGTCTGCTGTGCGTTCGTGGAGCCATTTCTTCTCCAGATTCCGGAATGCGCGTTTGGAGGTCTGGAGCTCGTTGGTGAACCAGGTGGCTTTCTTGCTGGCGTGGTTGATGGAGGGTCTCTTGAGTGGTGCGAGGGTGTTGGCGTAGTCGTTGATCCACTGCCTGAAGTTGCGGGAGGCGGTGTTGGTGGGTTCTGGGCGAGGCTGGTAGTCAGCTGATCTTTGGTTACTTTGCTCCAGTAGCGACGGGCGGCTATTGGGTGCGGTGGTGCGTGGTTGGTTTCTTGAAGGTGAAGTGGATGCAGCATTGGTCGGTCCAGTGGAGTTCGGTGGTGTGGTTGAAGGTGACGTGGGTGCTTGGGGAGAAGATGGGGTCCAACGTATGGCCGGCGGCATGGGTGGGTGCGGGGACGAGCTGGCTGAGGCCGAGGTTGGCGAGGTTATCGATCAGGGTGGTGGAGTTGGCGTCGTTGTTGTTCTCGAGGTGGAAGTTTAGGTCCCCGAGGAAGATGTAGTCCGTGGAGGCGAGTGCGTGGGGGCTGGCGAGGTCGGCGATGGAGTCGCTGAACGGTGCCCTGGGTCCAGGGGGTCTGTAGATGAGTGTTCCTCTGAGAGTGGTGTTGGGGTCGGTGTGGATTCGGAAGTGCAGGTGTTCGGCGGTCTTGAGGGTGTCGTCTGCGTAGGTGGCGACCTTGAGGGTGGATTTGTGGACGATTGTCTATTCCTCCTCCGATTCTGTTGGCGCGGTCTCTTCGGGTGATCTTGTAGCTGTCCGGGATGGTTATGGTGATGTCGGGCGCCGAGGAGTCGTTCCACCAGGTCTCGGTCAGGAAGGCAACATCAGGGGCAGCGGTGTTGAGCAGGTCCCAAAGCTCGACGGCGTGTTTGCGTGCCGAGCGGGTGTTGAGGAGTATGCAGCGGAGGTGGTTGGGTCTGGTCCTCGTAGGTTTGGTGGCTTTGTTGCAGGTGAAGCTGCAGGTGCAGCAGGAGAAGGGTCCGTGGGTCCGTTTTGGGGCGGCCTGGAAGCAGCGGAGGTCTCTGCCGGGGGTGAGTGCGAGGAGGGTGCTGGCCTCGTATTGGTGTTTGGCGGCGTGGTGTTCGCGGGGTCCAGGGGGTCTGGCGCTGGGCGCAGTCCAGGCGCGGACGGGCGCAGACGGGCTTGCCTCTGGCGCACCCGCTGCGCTCGTCCGCTGCGCAGTGGCCGCCATTTAAGGCTGAGGGTGGGAGGGAGGATCAGCTGGGAGGAGGGGCGACGAATGGGAGAGCGAGGGAGCGGGGCCTCAGGGGAGCAGCGGCGGGAACGGGACTCGGGGCAGGGGTACAGAAAAGAAGAAATGGGGGGACCAAGATACAATAAGCATACAACAGTGGGGTCAACAGCACAGAGTCACAGTAATACCACAAATAAGGTAACAGAAATAACGCAACCAGGCAGGGGGAGCGAGGCGGCAAGCACAGCAGGGGCGAACTCGTGGAGACAGCGGCAGCAGGAGAGGAGACACGAGCGCACAGGCGGTGCTGTGCGGCGTGGGGGCGACCTGGCCTGCAAGCAGAGTCAAGGGACGCACCTTCCTTATGTGACCCGCCATCTAAAGAGATGTGTTAACTATGTGTTAACTTCATAGGTCCTCTGACTATCAGCTGTAATTGTCCTGATGTAAAAGTCTGAGGTCTGCCAAGTGTCACGCTTCAGGCGTGACTCTAACGCATTTCAGTGTGGTGTTCCCACATCACCGCACTGAAATGCATTGTCACGCATTTCTGCAAGTGAGAGCACTCTGCTCTGACAGGGCTGAAACTGGCTGCCTGCTACACCAGGTGCTAGCGTGCGCTGGCGCTCAGACACCTATGTGCGCCCAGGGCCGCAGCAGACTTCACTTGTGGCCAGCAGCAGCACAGTTAGATAACAGTTACGCCTCCGCCCGACTCATCCTGGATGTCCCCCGACGCAGCCACATCTCCAGCCACCTGAGGAACCTGCACTGGCTCCCCGTCGACAAGAGGATCACGTTCCGGCTCCTCACCCACGCACACAAGTCTCTCCACGACCTGGGCCCCAAATACCTCAACGACCGCCTGAGCTTCTACACGCCCACCCGCCAGCTACGGTCCACCAGCCTCGCCCTCGCAGCCGTACCACGCATCCGAAGAGCCACCGCCGGAGGAAGATCCTTCTCTTACCTGGCTGCCAAGACTTGGAACTCCCTCCCCATCCACCTTCGGCTGACCCAGGACCATCTCGCCTTCAGGAAACAACTCAAGACCTGGCTGTTCGAGCAGTAGCATACCCCTCCCCCCAAGCGCCTTGAGACGCTCCCGGGTGAGTAGTGCGCTATACAAATGGCATGATTGATTGATTGAGTTAAACATCCCTTATCCGACAGTGTGCTACAAATGTTACAATCAGCCCTGCCGCCTGCATTAACATTCCCGCCGGCTGCGCGGTAGTACAGTGAGTCACTGCCTCTGACTGCCCAATTACGGAGAACCGGGCGGGGCCTGACATTAGCAGTCTTTGCATTACAGGCTGTGGCCCCGCGTGGGGGGCAGGTGATCGGATGTGACCTCACGAGTCCTGGAACAGGCAAGGGCGGTCAGAAGTGGAGCGGAGCCGGGGGCTCGACTGGAGTCACTCTTCAAAGTTAAAATTAATCAACATCATGGTTCCGCGAGGACTGGACTGAGGGCCTGAAGAATCATGCTCGGGTGGCGCGCGCGGTTTGCTGCGCCGGATGAGTCATTCCGGCTAGGACAGTGGAGGCGGTCCGCAAATATAAGTAAGTCAAGTGCCTGGCTGACAGAGCTGTCTATTCATTCTCACCAACTCTCTCAGAAATGCTACTATTAATTAGCTGCGACAGACCAAGCGAAAGCTGGTAGCACTCTAATTCACGCTGGGTCCGGTCAACTCGCTCTGTCATGTACAGCATACTCTTATCCATGCCGCATTCTCAGATTCATGCGAGGTCAGTTATGAGAGTGTGTAATGATTTGTTGCCCAAGGAGTGCTGGTGCTGAGACTCTCTGAAACGTTTGCAGGCCACCAGCGCGCGAGCGGACCGCAGATGAGACACGCGGTGCGTGTTTTATATGGCATGATCGGGCCTTTGACCTGGCTGACCCCGGAACCAAGGCTGAGGCACTTTTACAGACTAAGGGCTGACACTGTACTACTCTGCTGCAGAGTGCTGTCCTCAAGTTACATTTAGTCTGGGGGTGGGAGAGGATTGGGGATGCTGAGCGTTAGACTGCTGTTACTTCACTGATTCTGGGTTCAAGTGACATGGCGTCACAACTGCAATAGTTTGTCCTTTCCTGAGAGGGGAGAAAGCCTGGAAGTTAAGTTACTCCTGAGGCAGGGCGGGGTCGGAGTGCGAGCAGGTGGCAGTTATGAATGTGTTACTTTCGTTTGAGCGTCCACTACTACTCGCAGCGCTACCTGTACCCAATTCATCACAGTGCCTCATCATGCCACTGCCCTGCGACCGGACCTGGTTGGAAAGGAGAGGTTGCATTAAAGACTGAAAGTGTCGTCACAGAGACTGCTGCGTGCCTCAAAGAGGTATTAATAGTTTTGAAATTCACAGTCTGACAGACACTGAGCCGTTAGCTCCGGTCTCTGCTCTCCAGACTCGGGGTGGTGCTGCAGAGGGCTAGGTAGGCTCCATTCAGATGACTCTTGATTTATTTGTTTAAGCACTAAAGCACAGACTAGAATTTAAATATAATTTTGGGCCCTCTCCATCAGGGAACCAAAACCGGCCCTGGCAAAGTGCTCGGCCGGCCCCCCACCCCCCGGGCGGGAGGGGGCGAACGCTTTGCCAGGGCAGCTTTTCAGCCGATTTTGTTACAGGGCCGATTTTGCAGCTATGCTGCAAAAACGGCTCTGCAACAAAATCGGCCCCCAGGGCCCAAAACCAGCCCCCACCCTTGCAGCCGACCGGGGGATTGCCCGGTGCCCACAACGGCCAGTCCAGGCCTGCTCTCCATGCTGCTCTGCTATAGAGGAGATCGAGCTCACACTGCCTGCCAAGCCCTGCCCCCAGGCAAAGATTCCCATTATCTGGGCATTTTTCTCCGGCCTTGGCTCCATGTGTGTTCCGGGGATGGTCTTGGTACATGTGTTCGTCCAGGTGAGCGCTGTGTTGTACTATCTTGAAAAGGCACAGCAAACCATAGCCTGTGACTTCTCAATGACATGTACTGGCAGCTGCAAACGGGGATTCTGCAGACGGTCAACTCTTTAATGCCGCACTGAGCCCTTAAAGATAAGAGAGGCCCAGCGACTGCTGCTATCTGAGCAACTCCAGTTCAGGCGATTGGCAATTTAGCAGAACCCGGTAGTCGAGAATGTTGGTTAGGGGCTGTCCAGAAGGGGCTCGCAATCCGTGCTCATAGAGTGATGTCTGCAGTTGGAGGAGTGATATATACCTTTGAAATGCTGCAGGCAGTACTTTAAATAAAAACATAAACAAATTGCTGCTAATTTTACACTGAGAGAGTGATGTCAATTATCTGCGCTAATGTAGTGCAAGCAGGTGTAAAGTGTAGGATGAGAAGAGATTATGCTAGTGTATGAGATTGTTTTGTTGTAGGAGGAGAGTTGGTGTTTTGGATGAGTGCATGGGAGAAAGCTAAAGAAGGAGGTGGTATTGTTTTTGGCACCTGTTGAGGAGAGGAGGACTGCCCTTCCATTTCTGGTAAATTGCAGCAGTTTTAAGATAATCTTAAGAATTTCGTGTTAATCAAATGGGTGTAGTTTCTGAAATGTATATATATCCCTCATCTCTGTTGCTTGATATTTGTTTGCGAGAAAGTGTCACTCATAGTCGTTGAATGTCACTCATAATTACATTCAAATTCTGATAATGTCACACTTAGCAATCTGAAACCAGCTTGGCAGCTATGTTGTGGTGTTAGCGTTCTAGACGCTACGCTCAGGGCGTGTGACGTAACACGCCTGACGCGTCCAGACGGACTGCGCATGCGCGAACGGCGGTTCGTGCGTTACACAGGCCGGCTCTGCGCTACATACAGCAGACGCCCGGCGCTCTTCCTGATATATATGTATTGGTAAATAAAGCACATTATCTACACGATATACCTGCCTCCTGGTCCTCTGTATGGTGCAACCTTAGCTTCTACAGTGGCGACGAGGATGGGATCTACCCACAGGGAACAGGAAGGAGCAGCACCAGACAGAGCAGAGGTGGAGGAAGCCTTGGGGAACACCAGAACACGAAGGCCCCTACACTATCCACCTGCAGCACCGGAAGAGACGGACAGAAGACATACAAATCAGAGGGAAGAGCGTGGCAGAGGCGCAGAGAAGAAATAAACATATTACAGGTCAGAAAAGCAAGGCGACCTGCGCAGTAGCACTGTGGGCCGGCGAAACCACCCCACGTAGAACCTGGCTGAGAAGGGCGCCCACGAAGGAGCGGGGAGTAGTGCACCCAGCGCCGCAACGTCGCAAGCTGACAGTGTCAGCGCTCCTGGCAGACCTAGGCGTCAGGAAGGGGATAACAGCGCGCCTGGCAGCCCCAGGAACCAAGAGGAAGGACGAATCAAAATGAGTAGTCAGGCGTCATCACTCACAGTCCCAATCCCGTTCCTACCTAGGCCTGGAGAACCCCAGATGAAGTGGGAGGACTGGAGGGAGTACTTCGGCAACTATCTAGAAGCCCTAGAGGACGAATCCACCGATGAGTTTACTCCAGCGAGACGGAGACGGATATTACTACACAACCTGGGCCCAGAGGGCATAAGAGTATTCAAAAATATTGCGTCTGCACCACTTCAAGCAGCTGACGCCGATACCTTCAAACAGGCCTTAGAAGACTTGGACGCCCATTACCGCCCAGCAGTATGCGTCTCCATCGACCTGTTCAACTTCCAGCAGAGGAGACAGGGAGAAGGAGAGTCAGTTGACGACTACGTGGCGGCCTTGAGGAGACTGGCAGTCACGTGCAAATATGGGAACATGGAAGAAGATTTCATTAAAGACCAGATAGTAATGCACACTACCAACAAGAATGTGCAGGACAAGCTATGGGCTCATGGTGAAGCCACGTTAAAAGAAGTGATCGCAATGGTGAAGAAAGCTGAGCTCTCCAAGAGGTGCGCAGAGGCTGCAAAGAAAGAAAGCGCGCAAAGAGTAATGGTTAACAAAATTGATGACGCAGAACCGGCGAACAGGCACAAAATGGCGCCGAGTGGCGACCGTGCACCCAGCAAATGGGCGGGAAAATCTGGACAAGCAGGAAGACAGTCCTCAGCCACCGGATCGTCGTGCTACAGATGTGGCAGTGCTAACCACTCAGCTCAGGACAAACGCTGCCCAGCCTTTCGAGCGAAATGTATGTTTTGCGGTCTTATAGGCCACTATGAGAAAGTGTGCCGCAAGAAGGAGAAAAAGACAATGGTAAAATACATAGCTCAACAACCACAAGATGGAGGCGCTGGGGAGGAGTCGGGTGAAGATGACGAAGTACTGTGTATCGAGGAGCAGGTACTAGGTGTCGACACTCAGCGTTCCGACAAGCCGCGAGCTGAAATGCTGATAGGTGGAGTGAAAATCAAAATAGCGATTGACTCAGGGTCTCCATACTCCATTGTACAGAGATCGGTGTGGGAAGGAGACTTCAGTCCGAGCTTGGGTTCACACCTCAATCCGCCGGACATCAGACCGATATGGTACACGGAAAACCTGATTCCCATGGTGGGGTACCGGAGCCTCCTGTTCGAGTTCCGTGGACGGACAGCGACCTGTAAGCTATATGTAGCTGAGAGAGGACCCTCAGTCCTGGGGTGGAGAGACCAAGGAGACTTGGGAATTAAACTAGACCCGGGTGGCAAGGAACACATTCTCCTTACAGACGACGAGCAGTGGCCCCACTTGGACAGAGTGAAAAGAGAATATCCCAGAGTCTTCGGGGGCAAAGTGGGCAAATTGGAGAAATTCATGCATAAAATCGTGCTCGAAGAAAACTCCCAACCTGTGTCCCACAAGGTCCGCAATGTACCCATCGCAGTGAGAGAGGCAGTCCAACAAGAATTGTCCCGACTGGAAAAGCAGGGTATCATAGAGCCCATCAACAGCTCAGAGTGGTTGGCTCCCCTCGTGGTAGCCAGGAAGCCCAACTGGAAAGTGCGTCTATGTGTGGACTTACGCGAGCTAAATAAATGCTTGGTAGTGGAGAAGTTCCCCCTCCCGAGAATAGAAGAGATGCTAGCGAAAACCAGGGGTGTAAAGTGGTTCTCCACTGTTGATCTCACGTCGGCGTACCACCAGATCGGACTCCACCCGTCCAGCAGGAAGCTGACGTCCTTCATTACCCCCTATGGGTGCTACCGATTCCGCAGGATGCCCTTTGGGCTGGCGTCCGCAGCGGCAGTTTTCCAAAAACTAATGCATCGCCTATTCAGGGACGTCAAAGGCATCCAATACTTCCAAGATGACATCCTGGTAATGGGCATGGATCGCAAGGACCATGACGCTAAACTGGACCAAGTGCTGAGAGTATTGCAAGGAAGAGGACTCACGGCGGAATGGGAGAAGTGCCGATTTGGTATGACCTCTGTCACCTACCTGGGGCACGAAATAAGTGGGCACGGAATCACGCCCAAGAAAGACAACGTGAGAGCAATCTGCGATGCCAGACCCCCCAACAACAAAGAGGAGGTACGGTCATTTCTAGGGATGGCAGAGTACTATAGCAAGTTCGTCCAGCACTTCGCGACGAAGACACATGGCTTGCGTCAACTGATCAGAGACAAGACGTCCTTTCTCTGGGATAGTGCGGCTCAGAAGGAGTTCGATGAGCTGAAGAAAGACATCAGCCAAGCAGTCCCGTTGCAGGGTTATGACCCAATGGGAGTCAGCATCCTTACCACAGACGCCAGCGAAAAGGGACTGGGAGCAGTCCTTGCTCAACAAAGAGAGAATAACACAGTCGAAACACTCAGCTTTGCGTCCAGAGCACTGTCAGCCACGGAACAGAAGTTCAGCGTAATTGAGAAAGAAATGATGGCAGTCGTGTGGGCCATGGGAAAGTTCCGGCAGTTCTTGTGGGGCACGAGGTTCCGCCTGCAAACCGACCATAAGCCACTAGTCAAGGTGCTGACATCAAGTGGGCACGCAACGGCCACCCCGCGGATTGCCAAGATGACGCTCAAACTTTTGGAGTACACATATGACGTGGAGTACATCCCGGGCACGCGCAACAAGGTAGCAGACTACCTTAGCAGGGCGTCAAGCATGGAGGAAGCACCAGCTCCCGCAGAGGAGAACGAGGAAATGGTAGCGGCAATGGAAGACGTGGAGAGGGCGATAAGCATGCAGGAATGGACTCAAGCATATGGAAAATACGAGACCTTGGAGGAGACTAAGAGGCACTTAGTCAATGGTTGGCCGGACAAAAGAAAACTGAAGGAAGAACTCAGGAAACTGTTTGAGGTGAGAGAGGAGTTGTCCATGAGTGATTCAGGAACGTTTCTGTACCGAGGGGACAAGGTAATACCTCCTCAGGAGTTGATCCCTACACTGCTGAACCAATTGCACGAAGGTCACCTAGGGATTGTGAAGACCAAGTCACGTGTGAAGCAGATGTACTGGTGGCCAGGGATGGACATCGCAGTTGAGAGACATGTCAGGGACTGCAACCAATGCCAAGAGTCAGATAAAGTACTCAAGCCATTAAGACCAGCTTTGGGCCGCTTCGAACAACCCAGTGATACATGGGAGGACATAGCTGTTGACATCCTAGGGCCAATATTGGATGGGCAAGGGATAGCCAAGTACTTGTGTGTGCTGGTGGACAAGTATTCCAAA
Organism: Lissotriton helveticus; assembly: GCF_964261635.1. NCBI lineage: Eukaryota > Metazoa > Chordata > Amphibia > Caudata > Salamandridae > Lissotriton > Lissotriton helveticus. Next base: position 806,954,116 of record NC_136057.1, on the reverse strand, counting down.
TGGCCTGAGGTGCATGTACATGAAGTAATGGACGCGGAGGTCGTAATCAAATTCCTCACATCCGTGTTTCTGAGGGAAGGTATCCCGAGGACCATCCTGACGGACAATGGCCCACAGTTCATGTCTGAGAAATGGCAAAGATACATGGAAAGAAACGGAATCAAGTCAAAACACACGGCAGTGTATCACCCCGCCTGCAATGGACAAGTGGAAAGATTCAACCGCGTGCTGATGGGATCCATTCAAGCCGCCATAATGCAAGGAAAAGACTGGGAACCAGAGGTCCAAAGAATGCTGTGGGCGTATAGAATTACCCCCACCACGACGGGGTACAGTCCCTTTCAGATTCTCAGAGGTAGGGACCCGTTCACGAAAGACAATGTGGTCTGGAGAGAGAAAACGATCCCCAGAAAATGGTCACCTGCTGTAGTCCAACACAACTTGCAGAGAGCGCAGAAGGTGTATACAGACCACTACAATAAAAAAAAAAGCACAAAGTCCTTCGTTGGAAAAAGGAGAGTGGGTGAGAGTAAAACACGCCGTCCTGTAGAAGAAAGGGGAGAGTAAGTACAGCCCACCCCTACAAGTAGAGGAAGTGTACAGCAGAGCGGCACTCCTTAGTGACGGCAAAGTGTGGTCACAAGATCGCATGGCCAAGGTCAACAAGATAGTGAAGTGGCCAGAGGAGAACAGCAACGACGTGCCCAATCAGGTACAAGGAGCAGGAAATGGAGAAAGAGAGCCCGAAGAAGCAAGCGGAGGAAAGGAAAATGTGAGCATGGACATGGGAGACCCAATCGAGATCAGTGGAAGAGAAACATCGACGAGATGGGAAGCAACGCCTGGGAGAGCTGGACAAGATCAAGTAGGAGGAAAGGTAGAGAGCTCTGACCCAGAGCTGCTGAGAAGACCCTCCACTCCGGTAAGACGCACGCGTGCTGGGAGATTGGTGGTCAGACCCTTGCATCTACGAGACTTTGAATAATTGAACATTGAACACTGAACTGTTCCCTGTCTTATAGAAAAAAGGGAGATATGTGGTGTTAGCGTTCTAGACGCTATGCTCAGGGCGTGTGACGTAACACGCCTGACGCGTCCAGACGGACTGCGCATGCGCGAACGGCGGTTCGCACGTTACACAGGCCGGCTCTGCGCTACATACAGCAGACGCCCGGTGCTCTTCCTGATATATATGTATTGGTAAATAAAGCACATTATCTACACGATATACCTGCCTCCTGGTCCTCTGTATGGTGCAACCTTAGCTTCTACATATGTGGGTTTCATCACTGTAACTAGAACTCTCTGTTACCTATGTATCCTGCTGTTGTACAGCGCTCTGATGCCTTCGGGACATATGTATGCAAAGCGCTATTTAAAATTGTAACACTAATATTAAAAAAAAAGTGAACATTAAAATAAATAAGTCTCTTCTAAGATGGCTGTCTTTATCACAGCATTGTTGGACCGAGTGTAAGCTTCACCAACAGTGCCTGTTTTCTATTTCTAGTTATAATCTTACTGTCCTTTAGTCACGCTCGTCTATACCTAGAAAGCGCATGGGTGCTGTACCTCGCTTGGTGTTGCAATTATAACCGATATGAAATTCATTTTCCTAGCTGATTATTTTACAAAAGATTGTAATAGAAGTGAGAACGTTTATCGCGATGCTCAAATAAAGTGATTCCTTGTGAAATTAGTGTTTTAAATAAAAGGTTATAAATACATATTTCAAACTACAATGTTATTATCGAAAACAGTGAAAACATTTTCCTGCGCACCCACCTACCATTCTAAGAAACCTATTGGCTTTCCCTTACGCTATCCTCGTCTTTAGGAAGATTCGACGCCTTTTGGACTTATTTCTATAGTTGTTCCCGCTTCCTTTTCAAAGCCTCGTTGCAATGCTGCCAGATATCACGCTGAAAGTAATCCTACAAGTAACATGGCCTCATCTGAAAAGGCAAGTTTAACGGGCACTGGAACAGGTATGTGGTTACTTGTTTCAGCGCGACACAGATCCAGTTGTCTATACTATTTACTGACATTGCTAAAGTCTATGTATGCCAATGATTCGTTTCCGCCCGTTTCTCTAGAAGCTTCATCTAAAAGAGATCATGTTGTGCTGGTGTGTAGAGCACACTGTCACCCAGGGGGGTATCCTGGCGCTGTCATGCACGGATTGACACCCCCCTCCCCAACCCCCAAGAATGATCGCAAATCCCTTCCTTTCACAGAAATGTTAGTAGAGGACATTAGTTTACTTTACATGACAACATTAAGGAACACCTCAACAATAATTTAAAAAGACAAACAGTGGCTATTGAGAGTATTTTATGATGTTGCAGTGAAAACAGACGAACATCAAGAAGGGGAAACTAATTTCTGTTGAGGGAGAGTTATATGTTTACACAACACGTACAAAGCGTTTCAGACTTCATCCTTGTTGAAAAGCAGATCATTTCGAAATGCAGAGCACGCCACTACTGCACAGGGGCGTAGGAAACACTAAAATTCTGGGGGGGACAGGGACAACCTTGTGGAATTTCCAGTGACCCTATACAAATCATCGCCCATTAAACAAATACAATCGCATACTTTCGAAGTGAAATATTGAGAAAAGCATGCATGTTGTCACATGTATGCTTTATTGTTATTTACATTCATATAGTAATCAGACCAAATGTTAAAACATGTATATGAATCTTGCATCTTTATGCACTAAGCAAACAAAGGTCGCTGACTTAGGTTGGGGGCGTCATGTTTGCAAGTGCCTTATTTATTTATTTATTTTTGCAGAGTTTTATAAAGCGCGAACTAGACCCGAACCGAATCAGGTATCAGAGCGCTTTACTTAGTACCAGTTACGTTACATGAGGACACACATTCATTTTAGGCACGGGGAGATTAAGTGATTTGCCCAAAATCACAGGAGGTTTTGGCGTCGTTACCGAGACTCGAACCCAGATCCCCAGGTCCGAGGTTGAGCACCCTAGCCATTAGGCCAACTCCTCTCCACTTATGGTTTGAAAAGTACCTGCTTCTGTATTCCAGGACTCCAGCAATTTTAAGGCAACAATACAAATGTGAAGATAACTTTGGTGATTAATGTTCTTTATTGAGAGAGATCGGAGGTTTGTCTAGTGGTAGTTTTGACGCTTGGTAAGGTAGCCACAGTGGGGTAACATGCCTGCCGCAAAGAATGTGTACCACGCAGATCACAAAATGCATATCATGTAAATAGGTCAGTGAGTTACTGCTTTTGTCTGAGAGATTCTTTTGGTATTTGCAGTTTATAAGTTAAAATCCTAACATTGAACAGTGAGCTATTAAACATCATCAAAGAGCAGCATGAAAACTTCATGGTATAGATTAGAACGTTATGATTTTTCCCCAGTCTTTCATTATCCTAATATTGGAAAATGGGTTCATTAGGATATAAATCAATTCTGATTATTAAAGAGAACCCCCCAACCATGGTGTTATGTTTTAAATTCTGAGTTTGTGCTTCTTTAGTGTTGCAAAGCCATCATGTGCCCTGGGCACTCCCCAGTGTTTTGCTGACTGGTACTGGTGGTGCCTTACTCTGACTGACGCTGGCCTCTGCCTGAAGAGGCACAGGGCCAGTGCTCTTCTGAAAGAGACACTTAAAGATACTGTGAAAACACCCTACATACACTAGGGTGCACTATGGGTCAGGGTACCCCTATGATTGGCATGACCTCTCCTATAAGGCCCTAGTACATAATAGGGCAGGGGGATTAGAACTACCTTTTAGTCCCTAGAATATAATGGGGCATGGCAGTTTAGAGGCCAGCAGCCCTTTTTGCATTTGCATGTGTGCACTGCTGAAGCCTGAGGTCAGTTTAAAAGTAGCCCTGTGTTGTAGGACTGCTTTTAAAATGCAAATTGTGCCAAACTCGACTTTTGGGTTTGGGGAACTTATAAATTGATCAACTACAATGCTGGGGCAAAATTAAGTTAAGGGGAAAAATGTTTTCCACTTAACTATGGCTGTAACATATTTGCCACATAATACATCATCTGCTGCATAATCTAACGATATGACCCAAAACAATTTTGTAGCTCAAACTGATCAAAAATTACTGAAAGAAATGTGATTTATGTTGCTGTGAAGTGTAGGGCCCTTTACAAAGGTTGCCTGGTCACCTTTCCCACTGCTACATTTGTATGTTACACATGTACTAATGAGGCAAAAGCTTTGCAGAGGCTGTTAGTATGTATAAGTATGTCAAAATAATAAAGTATCATAAAATGCACTGCATTACGCTGCAGCCTTTTTATTGTTGCATCATTTAGTCAACACTGCAACATAATTTTGGCCTCCATTGCTGCATAACTCCGGTGGTCCGAAAGCAGGCTGCAAGTGTTTGTGCATGAAGCAGAGACCATGAAGTTGCAAACTTAGGGGCTGATTACGATGGCAGGTGGACTTCAGTCCGTCCGCTATCGAATCGGGGAATTGGACTGCTGGCCTCCAAGGTGGCGGCACTACGATAGGCATTACAATGCGACCTCCACTATGACGTGCGCAGTGCCTATCTTTTACATTGCAGCAGGTGTTGCTGGCTGCATTATATGCCGCAATGTAAAAATAGACATTTTACATGGCAGGCACAATGCGGTGCCTGCCACATGGTGCAGTGATATGTAGGGGGGCTTCTTAGATGCCCCCCAGGTCCCATGTCTGGGGGCTGGGGGGAAAGGGGCCTGCTACAGGCCTCCAATGTCCTTTTCCGCCAATTTTTCCATGGCGGGTGAACCGCCATGGATAGGCTGGGGGGTAAGGGGTATCATAATCCCTACTGTAGTGCCTGGTAGGCACCACCAGCATTGTAGGAACCACAAGCCCCTGCGCCGCACTGGCGGGCTCAAGGAGCCAGTCGAGTGCGTGGCGGTTGGTCCTTCCGACCGCCAGGGAACCACCCGCCATTGTAATATGGTTGGTGGTGATGCAATCACCGATGGCGGTGAGACCACCACTGACGGGGTGACGTGGCGGTCCCACCTCCATTATAATCACCCCCTAAGTTTGGTGTGCATGCAAATACTACATTGCCAACCCCATGTAAGTTGCACCACTACTGCTGAAAAAGGCCAATGAAGGTACCAATGGGTGCGGTGGACTGGCCTCCAGGATCTTGTGACCTCAGTGTCACTGTCGATCTAGGGTGTGCTTCTTCATATGCCTGCTCGCAAGACTGGAGGTGAACTGCAGTATGGATTGTGGTGGACAGGCCTTCAAGGTTAACTCACACTTGCCACCCTTAGGGTCCACCTGCCAGTGCTAAGACATGAGGGCTTCCAAGGTCTATCGGGCCTTCTAAAGTGTAGCATCGGAATGATCTCTGTCAGGAGTGTGGTCTGGTGGACTGGTCATGAAGGCTGAAAATGGTGCTCCAGTTCTGAATTCAGAAGCTCTGGCCAGAGTGCCACATCCTCTCCCACACTGAACTCCATACTGCCCCACTGAGAGAAACGTGCACTGCCTTCAGCTACAACTCAATTGTGGTACGACTAAATTCAAACTATGCACTAGACAACAGTAAAATGCTGCCTGAAAAAAAATGAATAACACCCTAGAAAAAGCAAACCCTCATAAGGAATGCAAGAATAAGCAAATCATGTGAAATGTATTCAGGAGCAACATGGTTACCTTAACAGTTTAAAACTCATTATTCAGAAGTCAGTAAGTGATTTTGCCTGAAAAATTCAGGACATGGCTACAGGATCAGGAAGGGGCCTGTTTCAATGTCCATTTGTTATATCCTTTGAAAATGTAAGCAGTTTGGTTTAAAAAAGACCACATCCCCGGACACAGAGCCGCAGTACACATTTTATAAGCTAAAATAATTAAAACAGTTGAAAATTATCATATTAAATATTTCCACTCAATCCATCAACCAGGTATTTCAGTCCCTTTAGGAATGGTTCCCCACCCTGGAAAAACAATGTTGTTCAAAGAAAGAAGAAAGAAAGAAAGTAGCACTTTCACTGGCAAACTCTGTAAAGTGGCGCTAATGTGTGTGGCTGGAAGCCTGTAAATAACAATCTGGCCTGTCTGCTGACCACTCTTTATTACTTTATTTCGGTATTTCAAAAGGAGAGGCAAGAGAGAGTATGTAAGAGCTCTTGAAATCAGAACTTAAGGAGGAGCGAGACCGAAAGAGATGGAGGAATAAAGAGACAGAGGGGAGGAGGGCAGCTGCCAGAGGCAGGACAGGAGAAGTTGACACTGTCCTTGCCTTCTCCCAGGTTATGAAGGAAAAGAGACAGAGTTTTTTTCCCTTCTCTGCCCTTCTCAGAACGCTGAGCCTTCCTGCAGCATAACAAAGGGCAGAGGGCGGGCGGCCTCTTTGACTTGCAGGCAGGTCAAGTACAGGGCCATTAGGTAGCGCTTTTGCGCGCTAATGGCCCTGCGAATGACAGAAGGCAGAGGGGAAATTCTTTTGTCCCCTCGCCCCCCCACCTTTGTCCCCCGTGTCCCCCCCACTCCAAAATCTGGGGGGGATATGTCCCCCGCGTCCCCCACACTTCCTACGCCCATGCTACTGCAGACCTGAAAAATGCCTCGCATCTCGGGTTAATGTAACGCACATCATCAGTGATATATCTGCATCCCCGCAAGGAACGGACATTATCACGCATATGCATGAAACTTGGCATGGCTAAGCTGAGTGAATAATGCTCTCTCCCTGCAGCGGTCTTTTGTTTATACACGATGTGAATCCTTTTAGGCTCTCGGCCCTATTGGAGAGCACTGTTACCCTGGGAACTGGGCAAGCGAGCCTCCCTGCCTGTGCAGTTAAGTGTTTTGTCAGTTACTGGCACCCACAGACTTCTTGTTACCTACCCCCTGGTGGCTTTGATTCTCCCGAAGAAATAAAGCGCAGAGAGGAGCGAGGGTACACTTCCATTGCCCCACCCGACTTTGTCCTGTTCCAAAGTAGAATGATCAGGTCCGATACCTGGCTTCTATAACAGACACACTCGTTCCTGTCCTGGGCCAATGCAATAAAGACAACAGCTTTCCCACCGGCATCACCTTCTTTCTGGTGGTTTAGAGCTCCTCCGACGCCCCTTACCCCTACAACTGAGAGCCCCAGTATAGCATACATCGCCCACAAATTCAAGACCACTCGCTTTCTTATAGCATAAAAGGCCACTTTATTCGGGATCTATGAATTTCCCAACAGATAATCATTCATGGATATTATAACATGTAATTTGGCAATTGAACACGAAACCATTTAATTTTATTATAAATCTGAATTTATACCGAAACCATATATATATTTCCTTGTATTCAAACTTAACATAACTTCCCCAACATTTTCTTTCCATCTTTCCCCTCAATTGTTCTGTAGAAGTCCCCCTAGCTAACTAATAACTGGAGAAGCCCGCTCTAGACTTTTCCTCCCCTAGGATTTTTATGCCTCAAGCAATCTGTTATGGGAATCACGCCCTGAAGTGGCAAATATATATATTCTGAACCAGAATGATCTTAACCTGCATTTCACCTGTACAATAAGCAAGAGTGAGGTTAATTATTTAGATCTCAGAGTTTTCGTTGATGCAGGCAAGATCCAGACCGCCCTCTTTAGAAAAGAGACGGCGGGTAACTCTGTCCTCCACGGACGCAGCAGCCACCCGCCCTCCCTGATTAAGAGTATCCCCTATGGGGAACTGTTGAGGATCAAGCGCAACAGTTCTCTGGAGAGAGACTATACAGAGGCCGCTCAACAAAGTGGGAAACGCTTTAAATCTCGCGGCTACTCTGTTTCTACCCTCCTTCAAGCTGAGAAAAAGGCAGAGAAAGTCAACAGAGATACCCTCCTACAAGTTAATAAGCTAGGTAGCCCTAAAGAAGGAAGTGGCATCATTAGACTGATCACTAATTATTCAGTGGCAGCTAATAAGGTTAGAGCCATCATGGCTAAGAATTGGGGGATCTTAAAATCCGATAACGTAATCGGAAAAGATCTACAACAACACCCCATGATTACCTTTAGGAGATTAAGATCTTTAAAAGACACACTCGTCACTAGCCATCTACCGAAGGGCAGATCCAAAGGAGAACTGCAGTCGATGCATGGCTCGTACCCATGCGGGAAATGCAAAGCCTGCAGTAATAGTCAGAGGGTATTGAGCTATCAAGTGCCACACAGGGACTCAAAAGTTAAAATTAACAAGTTTATTACTTGTTCAACCACATTTGTGGTATACTGTCTCAAGTGCCCCTGCGAACGGATGTACGTAGGAAGCACCACGAAAGCAGTTAAGTTGAGAATCCTTGAGCACCAACGAGCCATTGCAAATAAGGATGAAAATTACCCAATGGCCCGGCATTTTGCTAGCCACCATGATAGCGACAGGACTAAACTCAGCTTTTTCAGCTTAGACTGCATCCCTCAAGATATTAGGGGTGGAGACTTGAAAAGGCGACTCAGACGTTTGGAGTCTCGATATATTATCGACCTCCAAACGAAGTCACCAGGAGGACTCAATGCAGGGGAGGAGCTACTATCACACCTATGAACACTTCTACTTGTTTTTGAACCACGTCACTGTCTGTAGTAATATTCTTCGTACACTTAAAATAAGGCGTAGTTATCATTTGGTCTCATTAGAACAGCACCCCCCCACTCCACACCCCTTCTCTTTTAGTTAGGGTTTATGTTGTGTGGTTTTGTTAAATATTGGTATTTGAATGTATGGCCATCCAGGCCTTAATTATTATCATAAACTAAGAACTTGGGGATTGTGTTATTTCTACTGTAGACCGACAATACGATTTGATGAGGAAAGCAATGGAGATTTTCACTGTAGTAGTAATTTGTGTTTAACAGCCCATTCAGGGCGCAATCAGTTACTAACACGATAATAGTATATCTATGAATGTTCAGTTTATTTGCTTTCATTGCTTATTAATGAAAATGTGAAATGTACATTGTAAATAGCGCGATTTCATCGTTACAAGATGGCGCTTTCATTTGACCCTTTGAACCTTTTTTTGTTTCAATGAATTTTGCCTTATCTATTGCTGCACTGCCGACGCCAGCTGACACTGACGAAGGCAAGTGCTGAAACGCGTCTGATCCTATTCTTTTTGCGCTAAATAAACCGGACTGGTTTATACCTGCTGCGAGTGCCGTCTTGTTGCTTTCTGCTGCCGGTCCCCGGTAGCAGAGTTGCGGAGCTCTAAATATATATATATATATTCACTGAAAAAACCATAGGTTATAGACCATATATAGTTAGGAATTAGCATTTACAAAACCTTGAAAATTCACTGAAAAAACCATAGGTTATACACCATATATAGTTAGGAATTAGCATTTAAAAAACCTTATTTTACTCACACAAAACCATTGAAATTCCATATATAGTTAGTTGCACTAACTATATATCGCGCACCCGCAATCCACTGCTGATGATGTCACATATTACATCATTCATGACATGGTCAGTGACATCACTGATGACATCACTGATGACATCTCAAATGACATCACTGATGAGATCACTGATGACATCATCCAGTGACTGTGTGTTTTTGTAAAGTTTAAATATGTTTTACATATTGAAGAATGAGTAGATGTATAAGTGTCTGGACGAAGGATTTAGTAGGTGCATGACTGAATGTATGAGTGAGTGATTAAATGTGTCTCACTGAGTGCATGGGTTAGTGACTAAACTGTCTTAATTTGTGCATCATTATGTCTGTTGTTCTGTAAACTGCTGCATGTGTTGATCAGTAGCTATATGATTAACTATATGGGTTATTGATTGATTGTCCAAGTATTTGTATGGGAGACTGAGTGTGTGTGTGGCTGGCTGGGAGGTGTGTGACTCTGTGCAGATCAATGTGTACTTGTATCAATGATTGTATAAGAAAGTAAGTATGTGTTAGTATATGTTTGAAAATGTAAGGTGCTCTATGTTTAACTGTATAGACAAGAAAATGGAAGTGTGATTGATTCTTTACAGGACTGACTAGGTGTGTGAGTAACTCCATGGATGAGTGGCAGACTGTGAGTGTCTGTATAGGTGTATGAGTGCATATGATAGTGTTGTAAAGATGAGTGATTGTATGTATGAATGATTGTATGGGTGAATGAGTGAAGGTGTGTGTAGACGTAGCAATCAGTGAGTGCGTATGTAGTAACTAGTATTGGTGTGTCAATGGTTTCAAAAATTATACTCTTTTTAACACTGGGTGAAACAGAGGTTATATTAAAATGTGAGGAGATGCATTGTATTGTCACATGAATGATATCATCAGTGATGTGGTCATTGATGTCAAATGAGATGTCATCAGTGATGTCATTTGAGATGTCATCAGTGATGTCATCAGTGATGTCACTGACCATGTCATGAATGATGTAATATGTGACATCATCAGCAGTGGATTGCGGGTGCGCGATATATAGTTAGTGCAACTAACTATATATGGAATTTCAATGGTTTTGTGTGAGTAAAATAAGGTTTTTTAAATGCTAATTCCTAACTATATATGGTGTATAACCTATGGTTTTTTCAGTGAATTTTCAAGGTTTTGTAAATGCTAATTCCTAACTATATATGGTCTATAACCTATGGTTTTTTCAGTGAATTTCATTGGTTTTTTAAAAGCTAATATCTATACCTGCAAAATGTATTCTTCTTTAAATCCAAAAATATATTTTATATGTTTATTAATAACTTTTTTTTTTTATATATTTTTTTCTTCGTTCCCGCTTCGCGAATCGGGAAGCTTCCCGTTAGCTGACCTTGATGCCGCGAAATAGACCGCGAGCATATAAACGTTTCTTTACCGCAACTGCCGCGTTAGAAAACAACATCATCACGCCTCCCGTCCGCATGACGTTTCGCGTTGTCGTGTGATACGTCATATGACGTGCTACGTTAGCGAACTGGTACGCTTACCGAGTCGCAAAGCACAGGTTTCTGGAAGCAAACCGGGAGGCCCTGCAAAGCGCGTAACGTAAACACAGCAGGTCATGTGACTTGGTAATAACACTTTTCATTGGTTCATTTCACTTTTGGTTTCCTAATGATGTAAGAAGCTTCCCGTTAGCTCAATTTGATGCCGCGACCCGGTCCGCGAACCGGTAAACGTTCCGTTAGCGCAACTGCCACGTTAGAAATCATTATCGTGACGCGTCGCGGAAGCGTGACGTATCACGTTGTCGTGTAATGCGTCTTATGACGCGCCGCGTTAGCGCACCCGGAAGTGCTCCTGGGCGCGGACCGAGGCGCGAAACGCAGCTCCCCGGAAGCGATCCGCGGCGCGTTGCGTAAGCGCGACGTATCGCGTTACCGCGTAATGCGTCTTATGACGTACCGCGTTAGCGCACCCGGAAGTGCTCCGGGGCGCGGACCAAGGCGCGAAGCGCAGCGACCCGGAAGCTATCCGGGGCGCGTTCCGCAGCGCGTAACATAAGCGTGAGAGGTCATGTGACTTGTTAATAACACTTTTCATTGGTTCATTTCACTTTTGGTTTCATAATGTTGTTAGGCTTGGTCATGTGACCTAAAAATAACACTTTTCATTGGTTTAGAACTATTTTTTTTTCTCAAATGATGAAAACCCCTCCTTCTTTTTACCTCATTCTTACTTTCTATTTCCAGAGAGCAAGACCTATTTTTCACAATGGCTTCTGTAATAGCTGCAGCTGGTGCTTCTCAGCAACCACCACCACCACCACCACCAAAAGGACCACCACCAACACTGGACTTTGGTGGAGAGGAAGATAATGAGGACGAAGAGGAGGAGGAGGAGGAGGAAGAGCAAGTAAGGCAGTTCCTGCCAGAAACACCAAGGCAGAGCCATATTAAAGACCACTACATATGGCAATTCTTTAAAATTCCACCTGGACAAAAGAAGGTCAATGCACCCCAGGTGTCTTGTTTGATTTGCAAAAATATACTTTCTCGTGGCAACCCCAACAAGAAATACAGCTTTGGCAATCATACAATGATTCGCCACATGGAGCGATGGCATCCTAATAATCTTTCCCAAGCACAAGTAAGGGATCTTGCTGCCAACCCCCCAGATGTCATCCCCAGCACCAACAGGGGTCAAAGCTCATTCGCCGGACCAGAAGGCCGAGAAATAATCCCCAATATTCAAGCTCCTTTTGCACACTACAAAATAGTTTGTATATATTGTGGAGGAACTATTGCTTATGGAGAGAAGAGTATTACTTTGATTAACCGAGCTGGAGAAAATCATAAATGCTACAAGATGAGAAAACAATGAATCCTTTTTATTTTTTTTTTGCTCCTGTTGAGACATGTTCTAACCCTGCTTTTTTGTTATTTCCCCCTTACAAAACACAAAAAAAACACAAAATAGTTTTCAAAAATCCCAAAAAAAATCAAAAAATTGTTCAGAAAATTCATTAAAAAAAAGAAAAAAAAGAAAAAGAATAAAAAAACAGTTCTTTTCAGAACTACCTTCCATTTATAACAAAATTGCCAAAATGTTTATACCCTGTCTTTCTTTTCTCCTCATAGTACGCTCCTCCGACCGCTTCCCGGTACGCGTACCGGGCGCTACCCACGCAAAAAAAACAAAAATTTGTTTTTGTTTTTTTGCCCCGCGGGGCCCTTTTAAAGCCTCCACATTGACGCCGCCTCACGTGCCAACGTATTTTCTCCGCATTTTACACCCTATGCCGCATAACAGGTCATGTGACTTGTTTATAAAACTTTTCATTGGTTCATTTTACTTTTGGTTTCCTAATGATGGAAGGCATGATCATGTGACCTAAAAACAACACTTTTCATTGGATGAAAACTTTTTTTTTCCCCCAAACGATGAAAGCCCCACCTTGTTTCTGGATGTTTCAGACTGAAGCTGGCGTCACCATGAGAGCACCACCATCTCGTAGCTCCGTCGTGGTCATTCCGCGAGCAATCATGGCAGCCGCTCCCCACCAGAAGCCTGCAGGAGTCGGGGCCCCCAAAACTTTTGATGAATTCTCAAGGCGGAGGGGACGCTTTCGAGAATGGGGTCCAAGACCTAGCAGACAAGCGTCCGATTTCCAAGGTGTCCCAGGGCCATTTCAGTGGACCAGGCCCAAAAAGGAAACAGCCTGCCGCCATTTTGAGAGTCCTGTGACAGCCGCCTATCGCTGCACCGCAAGAGTGGGCGCAACTCAGCTGAATGGCGGATTTTGACACAGTGGACCAAAAGCGGACGGAATGGCAACTGAAACGGTAAAGGGGCGCCCCACTACAACAGACGAGACTCCACCTGGAGAGGCCCGTTCACGCCGCCTCCCCCGGGGCGCTCCACGCCGTTATTCGGAGCAGCATTGTAGGATACCAAAACCAGTGCGGCAACTTACTGGACATCACCTTGGTGCCATCGTTCTGCTGCCTTGGAACTATTCGCACAACAGTTTGCTACTGATGACCCACCCCCCGCGACGCCCCACGCCGTTATTTGCTGGGTGGCAACTTACTAGACATCACTTTTGTGTCATCTAGATTTCGGCGCGTTCTGCTGCCTTGGAACTATTCGCACAACAGTTTGCTACTGATCACCCACCCCCCGCGACGCCCCACGCCGGAAATCTGGACGTTGTGCTGCGTTGGGACTATTCGCACAGCCGACCGCTACTTCGTTGTTTTTCTCTAAAAATGTTTATATGTTATTACTATTTTTGTTTTCTTGTATATATTTATAAATTATTAAAGTTTTATAATCTTACTACTTTGTCGGAGTGCTATATATTTTTAATGTGACACATAATTGTAAAAACTTTGATGTACAAAGAGTCATCCCTGGAATCTTCCGCTTCACGCTCGGTCCCCTCCCCAATCACAATACAGAATGGTTTTCAGATAATAGCAACGCTTCTGCTGTGACGGATCTCATCGAGTGTGGGCCTTGATCTACTATAACTCCTTTGAAGACGGGTGATTCTTTACAGCTGTGGCCATAAACTACATCTGCAGGGCTAGCTGATAGCCTAGGACCGGCCTGGACAATCGGACACAGAGGAAAAGGAGTGTCAGAGGGTGCGGTAGTGAATAGGGCGAAAGGGAGGTGTCGGGCGGGCACAGGGTGTGATTCTCAGGGAAGAACAGCGCAGATGGGGGGAGGTTTATTACCCATGCATAAAACAGAGAGCGGGGGTGACCACTGCCTGGGGGAGATGCTTGCGAGGGTGGGGAGCCATGCTAAGGATCGACAGCGTTCACAGAGTGGATCTGGTCAAGGCATCTAAAATGGCTGCCGTGCACGACAAAAGTGTGGCATTTGAAAAAAGACAAGATGGCGCACACAATGTTTTTCAACAATTCCTGATTTCCTTCGAATCGAACGTTAACAGACGTTGGGGCATATTACCAAAGTTAAGCGATATTTATCCCTAACGATGCATTGCAAAGATTTTTTTACCGTCAGAAATTATCGCAGATAAACCTTGCTATTATCAAGGTTTATCGCAAATACGATAAAAAACGAGCGCAATGCATTAATGTCGCTGAAAACTCCGCGATATTCATGCATTACCGAGCTAATGCTCTTAGCCATGTTATCCACCTCCCATTGGATAACATGGCTAAGAACTGCTCAGGGCAGCTGTTACTTTTTGGAGATATTCGCGCTTATCTCGAATATTTCCAAAAGTTGATAATAGGAGATAGCGATGTTAGCGACTGTTTCCAGTCGCTAACATCTTGGCATGCCCACTTTGCATGTCATTAGTGATAAATATCACTCACATGCAAAGTGGGACCCAAGATGGTCGCTATCTCCTACTAGCCGTCGCTAACTGGTGTTAGCAACAGCTAGGTAATACACATATAATTTTATCTCCGCGAAGCGGAGCGCTGTTACAGATATATATCTTGTTTTTGAACGTTAATTTCTCAAAATGCACTGAAGCACATATATTGAGACATAGCAAAGGCACATCGGGCTACCAGTCCCTAATATTTTACCAAGTTTCGTGCAAATCCATTCAGCCGTTCGATTATTATTATTATTATTTTTTTTTGCCCCGCGGGGCCCTTTTAAAACCTCCACATCAAACCTAGGGGGTCAGCGAGGATCTACTATGCCCCCTTATGGTCATCAGCCGTTCGATTATTATTATTATTATTTTTTTTGCCCCGCGGGGCCCTTTTAAAACCTCCACATCAAACCTAGGGGGTCAGCGAGGATCTACTATGCCCCCTTATGGTCATTTGCCCCTTCGCTTTGGCCTCCTCTTGTCTCTCGATCCTACCGAGAGACAAGATGGCGGCCGCTACGGACTGTTTGGAATGTTGACAGACGCCAGAGAACCAATCAGCTTCGCTTCACAAAGCTCCGTTGCGCGAAAAGTACGCGTCCTGGGCCGCTGCCCGGTCCGCTGTTACAGATATATATCTTTTTTTAAACGTTAATTTCTCAAAATCCACTGGAGCACATATATTGAGACCTACAAAAGGCACATCGGGCTACCAGTCCCTACAATTTTGCCAAGTTTCGTGCAAATCTATTCAGCCGTTCGGGCTAAAAGTGAGGCTAACCGCCCTATGGAAAAATCAATGTTAAAAACACGTTTTGGGACCCCCCTTTTTTCTCGGCCCCCCCTTGACGAAACCCCCCCAAATTTTCAGGGGCTGCTCAGAAACAAAATGTGCCATTTTCCTGAAAATTTCAGCCAATTCCGTCCACAAACGCCAAAGTTATTAGACATAGAATTTTCAAAAAACCCATAGGGAAAAAATCCTAACTATATATACCTACTGGCGACCGCCAGTAGGTAATATATATATATATATATATATATATATATATATATATATATATATATATATATCAAAAAAGTTCGAAATCAACACAGCATCCGCTCCCGCTGACAACGAATTTTGAGAAATGCCACAAACTCCGTGCTTTTGTTTCCAGTGTATATTTATTCCGTGAGTAACAGCCCACCAGTCGCCATGACGCGTTTCGCCTCAGCCGAGGCTTGATCACATGTCATGTCGAGAAGAAAGGAAATGACATAAGTAGTGCAAAGGGTCACATGGTCAACGGTACATCCTTTCATGGATTTAAAGTGATATTCACCCATTACACGGAAAACGGAATGTGGGGCATAGTGCCCTCATATTGTAATAATCACAAAGTTAAACTGTGCGTTTCAAACAGGTTACATCAATTCATTATATACATGTATCTACTATCACTATCTTCCAATGATTTTCAAAGCTGTAAAAAAGCATACATATGAAATTAAATAAATACTTGTCTCCAAAAGAAGTATGTTTTCCTTAAGAAAATATTCAAAAATTCATATATTTACACCATATTTACATGATATCCTACTGTCATTGGTTCCTTTATAAAACAAGCATTGAAAATGCAATAGGTCTCGCAATAGAAGAGTTTAAAATTTTCCGTTTTGCAAATGGATGAGTGGCGTTGCATGGATGAGTGGCGTTGCGTGGATGAGTGGCGTTGCGTGGGCGAGTGGCGTTGCGTGGGCGAGTGGCGTTGCGTGGGCGAGTGGCGTTGTGTGGGCGAGTGGCATTGCGTGGGCGAGTGGCGTTGCGTGGGCGAGTGGCGTTGCGTGGGCGAGTGGCGTTGCGTGGGCGAGTGGCGTTGCGTGGGCGAGTGGCGTTGCGTGTGCGAGTGGCGTTGCATGTGCGAGTGGCGTTGCGTGTGCGAGTGGCGTTGCGTGTGCGAGTGGCGTTGCGTGTGCGAGTAAATGAAGGGAAGCGAAAGAGAGGGAGAGAGTTAAGGGAGGGAGGGAGAGAGAGAGAAAGAGAGAGAAGGGAGAGAGAGAGAGAGAGAGTTATGGGAGAGAGAGAGAGAGAGAGTTATGGGAGGGGGAGAGAGAGCGAGAGAGAGAGAGAGAGAGAACAAGTGATACCAAAAAAAGTAAGCCATGCACGAGTGATTAACGAATGCTGATATTTTTAAGCCCACAGCAAATGTTACTTTGCCCAGTGGGAGAATATAAAAAATTGTTTGTAAAAAATTGACAGAGTGCGCAAACCACAGAGTTAATGGCCAATAAAAATAAACCCAAGAGCGACCATGTGAGTTTTAGGCAAAGGAGACGCTGAAGAGCCCCCGCTGCCTTGGTTTAAAACAAGCATTGAGAGCCTGGTGGGTGTTATTTATTATATTGCACACATTCTAAACGTAGTGTCCACAAGAGGTCTCGGATTCGACTCTCGAGTAAACCGATGCACGGTGAAGCAAAGTCATTTGACAACGATCACACATTTTGTCAAGCTGGGAACCTACGATGATTTGAGTGCAGTTTTCTTGATTAAATGTTGTTTTGTTGAGTCACTGGATAAATGTTGAGTCGGACACGCTGAAGAGCCCCCGCTGCCTTGGTTTAAAACAAGCATTGAGAGCCTGGTGGGGGGAGGGGGGAGCGGGAGCCAGCGAGTGGGAGGGAAGGAGCATATGGGGATGGGGTGTGAGACGGTGGTCGTCCCTGGAAGGAGGGGGGGAGGAGGGGAGGAAGGGCTGGTGGCGCCAAGCAGAAAGCGGGAGAGTGTCAGCGTCTCAGCAGCAGCTGGCCTGCAGAAGCTAAGCTTCACTTCAAAAGGTGTCGGAGGAATGCGGCTGAGGGAACAGACGGCGATTGCGGCTGAGGGAACTGATGTGCACGCGCTTTTAAGCTCAATGCACATGCGCATTGAGCTTAAAAGTCACGGGCACTGCAAGGAATCGCCACGATTCCTTGCTTGTTAGTTAAAGCGTGGTTAAGCCGCAATAGGCTCGCAAGCTCGATGCGCATGCGCATCAACAGGCGAGACCTAAAAACCCTGTCAAAAAACAGACCTATTTCATCTTGCCTGGTTTATTCAGCCTTCTGCTAGTTCTAATTTTTGGATATTTAATACGAATATGCAATTTGTAGCTTTCAAAGATAGTGATTTACATTTGTATATAATCATGAGTTAGAACAAAATTGTACCACAGTGGGTAATAGCGATATGTAACCTCCATGTGATAATTAGTGTCTCGTGCAATTTATCGCTTTCTACCTTATACTTCCTTAAGGGTCGTCAGTTTCAATATTTGTAAAAGTGACAGTGCATTAAAATTTCGATCTATTTATTAATAGAATTTCAAACTTATTTAGGCTGCCAAGTAAACATATTAAAAAAAAGTGTCTTATTGCCCATCGAAACACACTGGTGCCATCAAGATCATTCTGTATCTCCACACTAGATCACAGACATGTGTAGAGATCTTCACTACAATTCAATCCCCCAGGTTGCTTACTGTTGAGTTCGAGGATATAACGTGTTTCTAGGAGACGTAATTTACCATCTCTATCTCCTCCCCTCCTCAGTGGTAAAACAGAGTCCACCAAATAATATTTCAGCAAATCTGGGTTGCTCTGATGACATTTCTCAAAGTGTCTTGCTACTGGATAAGACTGATCCTTCCCTGCAATTGCCCGCAGATGCTGCAGGATGCGCTTGTGGGCAGGGAGACGAGTACTCCCAACATACTGTAAGCCACATGGGCACAGTAGAATATACACCACAAATTCAGTCTTGCATCCTAGTTTCTGTTTAATGGCAATTGGAGTATCATGGAAGGGACTATTAAAATGGGTTTTATTAATGGCGTGCTTACAGGCCTTGCAAACCTGACATTTTTTGAAGCCTGTAATTCGTTCCCACCATTTCTTGGGAACGTCCAAGGTGTTACTAACAATAGCACTGCCTAATGAGGGAGATTTACTGAAGGTGATCTCCGGTCTGTTTTTCACTAGGTCACCTATTACCGGATCCCCTTTGACCAAATTCCAGTTTTTCGAAAAGATCTTACGTATTTCAGCATGTTGCTGGCTATATGTGACAATTGCCCTGCATTGTACCTTTTCATCAATTGCGGGTAAACTCTCTGTTGTAATATTAGTGTCCTGACCATACCCCAATAGTTGTTCTCTGGTCAGTCTGGTTGTTTTACTGATAGCCTCATCAATCATCTTATGACTGTAACCTCTCTCCACAAAACGTACTTTGCAAGCCTCCTGGGCTAATTTGCATTCATTTTCTGTACTGCAAATGCGCTTTATGCGCAGCATTTCCCCATAGGGGATGCTGCGAATTAGATGGCGCGGATGATTGCTTGAAGCATGTAACAAGGTGTTACCTGCGGTAACCTTCCTGTGTAATTTCGTTTCTAGTTTGTTCTTGTCCTTATCAACATACACTTCTACATCCAGGAATTGTACTGAACAGTCACTTATGGTTGAGGTAAATTCCAAATTTACATCATTAATGTTCAATTTTGCAACAAAGTCAACAGCACTCTCTACTGACCCCCTCCAGACAAAAAACAAATCGTCTATATATCTGAGGTACAGTACTACATTCTGTTCAACCGTTGTTCTGTGCTGCCCCATCAGGGTTTTCTCCTCCCAAAGCCCCATGTGTAGACATGCAAAGCTAGGGGAGAAGCAAGACCCCATGGCCACCCCTCTGAGTTGTTGATAGGCTTGGCCACCAAAAGTAAAAAAATTCTGCTGCAAACATATTTGTAACATTCCCATAAGCATTCTGTTGTGTTGTGCATTGTGTAAAGGACGTTTATCCAGAAAGAATTGAACCGCCTTCAAGCCATCCATATGTCTTATGGAGGTATAGAGAGAACAAATGTCCAATGTCATCAATATATAGTTCTCATTCCAGCTAAGCTGAGACAATTTACATAGGAAGTCGGTCGTGTCTTTTATATAGGAGTTCAATCCCTTAACCCATTCTTGTAAGAAATAATCAATGTACCTTGAAAGATTTTCCGTTGCACTGTTGATCGCCGATATTATTGGCCTCCCTGGTGGAACAAGGGAGTCTTTGTGGACCTTCGGCAGAAGGTAAAATGTGGGTATCACCGGAAATTCCTTCTTAAGGAATTTCAATTCATCCAAGGTGATCAACCCACTACTGCGCCAGCCAATTAATTTAGCATTGAGATCATTCCAGGCCGTTTTAATCATGGTGATGTTGGTTCGGCGGTAGCAAGATGTATCACCCAATTGTTTTTCCGCTTCCGATAAGTACTTATCGCGTCCCCAAAGGACAATGTTGCCCCCCTTGTCGGCCTGTTTCACCACCAAGTTTTCATTTGATTTCAATTTTTTAATCAACAAGTTATAGCACTGGTTTTGTCTCGCAATGGCTTGGCTCTTTTTGTTTGTATTGATGTATAACTTTTTCAAATCCTCCACCATTAGGTCCTGGTAAATATCTAGATTGTCATGAAGAGAGACGGGGTTAAAGGTGGATTTAGGCTTAAAAGGTGTTCGGAACATCTTGGGCCCAGTGATAGTATCTGATAGAGTGGAAGATGAAAACTCTCCTTGCTCGTTTTGTAATTCCCAAATTTCTTCAAAGGAGGGAGCGTCTCCCACTGATAATAATATGGGACTTGCTGGTATGTTGTCAATGACCTCCTTGCTCGGTCGGAGACGGTGAAATTTAGTCAATTTTAATTTTCTTACAAATCTGTAAGCATCCATGCGTGTTCCTGGCTAATCAAAAGATCTTGGTGGGCAAAAGGAGAGTCCCAGACTTAAGATTTTGGTTTCTTTGGGGCTCAGGATAGTGTCCGTCAGATTTATTATTGAGGGGGACCCTGTTGTTTCCCTCGCTTCCTGTTGGACCATCTCCGTTGATTTTTCTTTGCCCCACCATTTCTTTTTGTGACATCGTCTCCGCTCTGCCCGCTTGCGGTTCGCCCTTGTCCTGCCTGTGAGAATTTGACTCTCGGTCTTAGAGTCTCTCGCCTGGCCTCGCATAGGCGTTGTACCTCCTGTGCGGGTGTGAGTGCAATAAACCCCACCGGAGTATCGCGTTGCTCTCCATCACTCCCTTCAGTGGAACTCAAGCTGATAGATGAGGTTGCACTCGTGTTGCATTTTGTCACATTTCCAAGACTGGCAGCTCTCGGCTGATTTCCTGTGTTCTCAAACTTCCGGGCAAAGGTAAAAATATGGCCATTTAAGTAATCTAATCGGTCTCTTTCAAATTTGAAAGCTTTACGCTTCTTTATAATTTCCTCCTCCTTTGCAAGCCGGGATTCCATCTCATCCCTCATTTTCTTCAAGATTGCATCACTCTCTCCCAGTTCTTCCAATTCCGATTCCACTGTCTCAACCTCTTTCTGAATCTTTGCCCGATCAGTCTCAGCAAATTCCACCAAAATCGCCATGAGTTTTGCTGAGCATTCTAGATTGGTTGCTGCCCACTTTTCAAGCATACGTGGATCGGGTTCATCATAGCTGGGTGCGAGAGTGATTCTAAGGCCACGTGGCACGCGACCAACTTCTAAGTACATAGATAAGGATTTGTTCTCCCACCATTTTGAAATCTCTTTTTTCATCAGTTTTTCCAATTTGCGAAATAGGTCACGAGCATTGGGATTGGTAGCGCTTGCGGCAATCCCCAGTGTTGTCGGAGCTGTCGCCCCCCCAGCCGGGGTGACGAATACTGATATGGCAGCCTGCTCCCTACTTCTCAACACGGAGGCTGACATGGTGTTGTATGGCATAAGTTAACTTTGGCACAGGAAACAAAACGAACTCAGTCACGTTAAGATTTTTACATGAGACGAGCCCGTACACACTCCTCACTGCGCTTTTCTATATATATATATATATACACACAATTATATTATCATTCATTTTTTTTTTTTTGGGTGGGTGGGATTTCGCTAGAAGAGCAAAATCCCCCCCTCTAACCTGCCTGCGCCTAATCTCCTCACAGCCTACGCACTACGCACCTGCCCTGACGCTCCCTCCCTATCTCGCGCCTGGACTCCACCACCGTGCGCGAAATCCGCAGGGGGAGACGTCTCACGCCGCTCCCCCTGCGGGGCCATTGCAAGAGCCCAACGAAATAATGACCCCACAAGCTAGACAGCTAAGTGTGGTGTTGCTCTAGAAGTCAATGTGTTTATACGACCAAATGTTGAAACTAACTTTTATTATAAGAACATTGTGACAGGTGAGGTGCGTGAACGTCATTCGGAGATAGACATACTTATGTATCATAATGGTGTTTCGTTATAAGCATATTTAAATGTTAAACATTCTGAAGACCTACTTTTTAAAACACTTTTTTCTCTTGCCGATATCGCTTTACGGGAAGATTGCACAGACAACACTTGTTGCCTGTAAACTTTATATGAGGAATGTACAATTTAAAGAGTGGAGGGTGAAGACTCAAAGGGAAGCAGTGACCAGAATACCCCAGATAATCTCGAGTTTACAAGCACACACCATGTTGTACTGGCCTGTTTTTCAATTCCCACCAGACATTAAAAAAAAAAGTAATATGGGGGGGCAAGTGTGGGGGGGGGGGTGGTGTCTCGTGGCGCTCTCCTTAATTATTAAGTGTGAGTAGCAGGGGTCATGGGCAAGTTGTACGTCCTAGACTTCACTTTCAGTTGGTGCAAAAACACTTAAGGAGGGGGTATCAGATATTTTGAGACCATTAACATAGAAAACAAGGATTTGCAATGCAACAGGTCTCGCATTAGTTAGAGTTAGATAATTTGGCACTGTATATATTTAGCTGGATATGTTTGCTGTTTTGCGTACTGTATGCGTTAGGGAATGGCAGGTTTGTATGTATCGGTGGAGTAAGTATGTGTATTATACTTTATATTATGTATTGTGTATGTGTATTTTATATTCTACAAACCTAGACCCATCCCAGAGAACAACTTTATTCCATGCTCTGACCAGTAAATTATGACTGTGGAAAATCCACCATGCTTGCTTATTTTCTGCCATTGTAAAATTAACAAAATCCAGTTTCATGAATTACAATATGAAATTTAGCTCAACTATAGTGCACTAAACAGTTTGTGAACCAGACTCTGTAAAAACCCATTATGCAATTGCATTACAATATGTATAACAAAATCAGACTTTCAATTTAATATTTCCTGAAATGAGTCCTCATCACCGTAACAATGAATATGTTAGTAGGAAGAACAGCGTAAGTGAAACACTCGAGGTTTTCAAGGACCTGTTCACACTGTGGGGCATATTAAACCTCATGCTGTGCGTTCGCATTCTCCGCATTTGTTTGGTTAGTAAACCTCATGCTGTGCATTTTCCCATCTATTCTACATAACAAAAAAAACGAGTTAAAGCTATTAGCATTGTAAATGACAATGCCTTTTATGTTTTAAAATACAAAAATAAAAGGCATTGTCATTTAAAGTGCCAATAGCTTAAACTCGCGTAAATGCGAGACGTATTGTATTGCAAATGCTTGTTTATACCCTTGTCAGTGCATAATATTTCAACAATGGTGCATCACATTATTATTGACTTTGAATACATTCCTAAAGTTATTAACAGAATGGCAAATCATGACTTGTGTGTAATTACCAATGCATTTCAGATTATTCCACCCTTCTTCAGGGGCAGCTGTAAACCCAATAATACGCCAATTACCACATTGTAAGGAACGTGACTCGTTTCTAAAATAATCTAGTTCTATCAATGGCATGAAAGAGCAAAATGCCCGGAACAGTGTAGTAAACCAACTCTGCAAATCAGTCATCATGCACTGTAAATAGTCAGCACACCACCAGTATGTGCTTACAACCACGTGCTCAGACATGAACGTTATAGTGCCGCTACTTGTTTGAGTACCCCAAAAACACTGTAATAACTAAAAAAGGAAGAAAAAGACCACAAAACCCTTGCTAACAGTGCTAATAATTTTATAAAAAGAGAAATGTTTTTCTGATACTACAAGCATACTACAAGATCCAGCATGCATCAGTAATCTTACTTAGGCACTGAATCGTGCTGCCTGAGTCTTAGAGCAAAAACTTGGCGTGCCCTTGTGCATTACATGCATAAGTTGACAGCCTATGGCCATCAGCCATTATTGGGCACGTCACTCCTCCCTTCCCCCGTGGCCTCTGCTGCTGCTGGTTGGTATGCAGTGCGCATGCTCCAGGGACAGAATGAGTGATTAGATCTGTGTCCTTTTTGTTTACCAACCAGGCACTAAGAAATGAAGCCACGTGATCACTGCAGGAATAACCTTTGAACACAGCCTTTGGCTCAGTCCTGAAAACATCATCGTCGCTAATGCGCTCCTTCAAGGCGCTAGGTATGTATTAGCCCCCCTCTCGCCCTCTGACAAATTGCTTATTTTAGTTGCACTGGATTTAAAGGCTAGAGCGTTTCTTCTGTCCATTCATTTACAGCGCTTCGTGGCTGCTGCGGTGCTGTTAGACACTGGGCACTGCAGCAGGGGGCTACTACAGATTTAAGATCAGGATGGGTCCCCCTCTGACCCATGCGGCCCAGGGTTCCAGAATTATCCTGCTATATCATAATTGCATGATATAGCGCTTAGTACCCCTGACGAGGATTCAGCTATGTCCTCATTTTCTGGGCTCATGGAAGAGGTGTGTTGCCTGCATCTCGGATATCAGATATGCCCTGGTCAGGTGCTTGTCTTAAAAACCCAAGTATTCTCGCCAATATTTGCTCTTTGCAACATTTTGTTTGCAGTTTTATGTAGCGGGAACTCAACCCAAAGGTATTGCAGCGCTTTACATGAGCGCCAGTTACATTTCACAAGGACGCATTAATTTTGTTAGGCACGGGGAGACTACATTCAGATACCTGATGTAGACTTGGGGGCAGTGGCAGTGATTACAACAGATCCCCTTCAAATATGGTGACCTACCTCACCAGAAGCGAACATCATCGTGGCTAATGCGCTCCTTCAAGGCGCTAGGCATGTTTTAGCCCCTCCTTCTCGCCCTCTACCAGATTGCTTATTTTATTTGCACAGGATTTAAAGGCTAGAACAGTGTTTTTCCCAAACTGTGCTCCGCGGACCCCCAGGGGTCCCTGACACATTGCCAGGGGGTCCACAGGCAGCAGTTTTAAAAGCACTGCAAAGTATCTTATATAATTAGCAGTTTTCAA
Source organism: Lissotriton helveticus (assembly GCF_964261635.1). Taxonomy (NCBI): domain Eukaryota; kingdom Metazoa; phylum Chordata; class Amphibia; order Caudata; family Salamandridae; genus Lissotriton; species Lissotriton helveticus. Next base: position 806,929,139 of record NC_136057.1, on the reverse strand, counting down.
AGAACAATAAAAGTGGCAAGATAACACCAGTGATTAATGTCCCTGCTGGAGAGAGATGAGAGTCCAGTGGCAGCTTTCACTTATCTAATGTAGCACAGAGTGTTAATATGCCTACTGCAAAGAACGTGTACCATGCATTTTAAAAAACAGTATTTTATATGCATAGGTCAGTGGGTTACTGCCTTTGTCACAGAGATTATTTTGTTACTGCAGTTCATAAGTGACATGTAATCTAGCACAGTGACCTATACATTGTCATCAAACAGCTGCTTGCAAATGCAAGGTACAAGTTAGTGACTTATGCTTTTCACAGTCTTTCATTATCCTGATGCTACTAAAAAGGTTTATTTGGGCGGAATTACGTTTTATTGTTAAAGTCAATGCTAACCACTGTGTTATGTTCTGAATCTTGAGTTTGTGCGTCTCCAGACCAAGCACTCTTTAAAAATGCCTACCAGTATGATTTTTTTTTATAGAGTTTTATATAGCGCGAACTAGACCCAAAGATATCAGGTATCAGAGCGCTTTACATAGCACCAGTTTTGTTACATGAATGACATGTGAATTCTACACCTTGTAGTCCCCTTTGCGTTATGTAACATTTTCTATACACCGATTTACAAGTATGATTCACTGTCTCTATATGTGTGTGATGTAAAGTGCTCAGACATCATACAATGGTATGAGAGATGCTATAAAAGATGAAACACACGTGACAGAGGGGCTATGGAGAGATGAGAAGCACTGTTGGAGGGTGATAATGGGCGAATCATTGAAGAACCTGCAGAAAGATTGGCGTATTCTGGTGCATAGTCAGGTCTTCATATACTATACTTTAAAAGCTAATACAATGCAATATATAATGATAAATCTGCTGTAGACTGCACCATTGTTTCCTAAACTTTTTTGGGGGAAAGCCTCCCAAAGCCCCCTTTGTAGTGGTCAGGCTCACTCACTGCACTTTGATGCACCGTATGGGGACTGGTCTGAAATCATTTGCCAGGGCTGCTTTGGGTTTCCAGTCTGGCCCTGGCAGGAGCAGGAGGCTTGTACGGCGAAATAAAACCAACCATTGAAAAATTAGTCACGGAGATGCAGCACCAACCTTCCCATTAACCTTTTTCGTTTTCTTGCAAATTTTTTCAATATAAAATACAACAGAAGTGGTGGATGATGTTAGTAGCCTCCTTGGCTTAACAACACACTCCGCCACTACAGAAACGCAGGGCTGCACCATATTTACAAGAATATGGTGCAGCCCTGCATTTCCCCTGCGCTGGCGCTACACTTAACAGGGGTAGATTGTTTATGTACAGGAAGGTCCCCCTTCCTGCAAATAAACAATCTTGAAATGTCATTTTTTTGGTGAAAATTTCTTTATTAGGTACAACAGTTCACCAAGGCTGGCATGATGTGATAATGCTTAGTAGCAAAACATTTCTACAGTAACGGTGGGTAATACAGTATATAATCATCAGTCACATTTTTCCATTTTCAGAGTAACTCCCCTAACCCACAACTACACCCTCCCCCACCCGCACTGAAAGATCCAGCTTAGCAGACCCGCGTAGGCAATGGTTCGGCAGCAACAAGCATGTCAACCTAGTAATGGGTTCTTCCAAGTTCTCCTGTTACATGTAAACAAACAGTATATGTCTTCACGTGGTTCCAGCAAGGTCTGCTCCTTGGGCAGGGCTGGAAGCTAATAACATATCGTGCATGTGTGCAGGCCCCTCAAAAAGCAGTTCATTATAATGTATGTCCATATCCACCCACCGTTGTTACTGGTAGACGTATCCCTAGTCATCGTGCTCCTTAAGACCTTGCTCAAAGTCCGTCAACAACTGGTTCCAGTCTAGTGAAATGGGGTTTTTACGGAGTCCCCTACGCTCTTCTCTATGTAGTTCCTGTCCCTCTGCTTTACCCCATCGTATCACTTCCCTGCCCCAGTGTTCCACGCCTGGTGGCCTAGCTGACTTCCAGTTCATGGCTATTGCCCTTTTCGCCAGCAAGAGCGCTAAGTCCACAAACCTAGTAGCCACACTTCTTTTCTTCTCTTTGTGGCCTATTCCCAGTAAGCCAAATAATGCGGATGTGTAGGGCCTGCCCGGTGCTAAGCCACCCCATCTTGAAATGTAATTTTGTCACTTCTATGTGTGCTGCTTAATGCAGCACACATGAAAGTTACAAAATGTTATTTTTTTTAAAGATTGTTGATATGCAGGAAGGGGCACCTTTCTGACCATAAACAATCCAAGGCGTTTTGCAAAAACGAGGAGAAATAAAGCATTTCTCCTTGTTTCACCAAGACCTTGTTTCACCTGGTCTTAATTTTGGCACTACCTCCCATTTACGCTGCCCTTGTAAATAGGGGGCAGCATCAAAATCAATGGGTTTTGCAGGGGAAACGCCCACCGCAACACCCACTGCCCACCCCTTTCACACTAATCATTGGGTGAAAGGGGGTCTTATTTACAAAGCACCATTAACCCACGTTAAGTGGCTTAACACTGCCTTGTAAATAAGGCGAAGCCCCTATCGCCATGGGAACGTCAAAAAAAGTGATGTTCCCATGGTGATTGAAAAACCCGTATTGTATAGCGCAAACTACTCACCCTTACGGGTCTCAAGGTGCTGGGGGCCATCGTGGAAATTGAGTGAGCTGTTGCCCAGAGTAACATGGTGCTGAGCTGAACTGCAGCCGGGGATTGAACCGTGATCCCTGTGCTCCGAAGTCAGCTGCCCTGGTCGATGCACCACACCTCTCCACTATGGTGATAGGCGCTTGTAAATATGCCCCATAAATCATTAGTAATTCGAGTATTTGCTTTGTGTGCACATGTGTGTTAATTTTTTCCGAATTACTGTTTTAATGTTTCAAATTTAAATCCTACAAATTGCTTGGGGGTCCTCGGCTTTCAGTGGTGACTTAATGGGGGTCCTCAGGAGTCAAAAGTTTGGGAACCACTGGGCTAGAGCGTTTCTTCCGTCCGGTCATTTACATCGCTTTGAGGCTGCCGTGATGCTGTTAGACCCTGGGCGCTGCAGCAGGGGGCTGTGACGCCGTCAAACTTCAGATTTAAGATGAGGATGTGCCCCCCTCTGACACATGCTGTTGAGGGTTCCAGGATTATCCTGCTACATTGTAACTGCATGAGATAGCGCTTAGTACCCCTGATGAGGATTTAGCTGTGTCCTCATTTCTGGGGCTCACAGAAGAGGTTTGTTGCCTGCATCTCGGGTATCAGATATGCCCTGGTCAGGTGCTCTTCTTAAAAACCCAAGTATTCTCGCCAATGTTTGCCCTTTGCAACATTTGTTTTGCAGTTTTATGTAGCGGGAATTCGAACCAAAGGTATTGCAGCGCTTTACATAAGCGGCAGTTACGTTACACAAGGACGCATTCATTTTGTTAGGCACGGGGAGACTACATTCAGATACCCGATGTTGACCTGGGGGCAGCGCCAATGATTACAACAGATCCCCTTCGAATATGGCGGCCTACCTCACCAGAAGTGAACATCATTGTCGCTAATGCTCTCCTTCAAGGCGCTAATCATGTTTTAGCCCCCCCTCTCGCCCCTGACAGATTGCCTATTTTATTTGCACAGGATTTAAAGGCTAGAGCGTTTCTTCCGTACGTTCATTTACAGCGCTTCCTGGAAAACGCAAGGGTAGATTCCTTTCAATGCGGGGAGCCCAATGAATAGCCTAGACTCTAAAACGAAACAGGCACAACAGCCCTGTTGGGAAAGTATTCCCTGCTCAAGTGGGCGGGTATACGGAAGTTATCGCCTGTGAGGAGAAATGCTCTGCAGTTTGCTTCTCTAAATACCACGCGCACCACAGTGGAGCAGGGCCGGGAATGGAAACTAGTGGCGCGCGCACCACAGAGGGGCGGTGGAAGGGAGCGAAGCAGCGAGGCGAACGCGTGCTGCTGCGCGTGCTGACCACCGTCGGGAATGGGCGGAGCAGAGGCGGGACATGTGCCCGCCTTTGCCCAATGGCGTGCCTTATTTCTGTAAAAAAAACACGCTCAAGCCAATGGCAGCGGGGGAAAGCATGATCACACGCACGAGCGTGTGGTCAGCTTTCAGAATCCCTTTTAAGAGGTCTTGCGCTGCGCGAGCAGTGCTGCGCACTACACCGCTAGGCGCGAGACATAAAAATGGGTAATCTTTTACCTACTTTGTTTTGCTAGTAGGAAAAGTGTTACTCCAAGTAACCATAACCGTACTGACAACCTAGAAATGTCAGTCATAATACAGGTATGCACTCGGAGTCCGTCTATTTCCTGTCAGCAGAGAGATCCTGCCTGTATGGTGCCGGAGACACTACCTCTCCTGACGTGCGCACTCCGTGGCTTTTCCACCTAGCTGCGCATGTGTCATGCGGAGACGCATTCCCACAAGTATTTCAAAGAATAGCGGGTTTCCTCATTTGAGCTCGCCGTGTTCTTGTGAACCTGGTGATTGTACCTATTAACTCTGCTTAAGGGTTTTGTCTGCGCGCTTCCTGGTTTATAGTATTTGGTGGTATGAGGTTCTCTCATCCTCAACCACTGATTTACACGCTTCGGGATCACGGGCTGTACTTATCCAGCCCAGTGTGTGACAGCACCACCATCACAGGACCCATGCCAGTGAAAGGTGAGACTTCTTTTTTGTGCGCACATTAGCTCTGGTTGCCCCAGGAGTCTTTACCTTCTCTTAGGAAGTGGCAATATTGGTAGCTGTAATGAGCGGGTGGAGGCGGTAAATAGATTAAAACTTATTTTATTCAATAAGTAGCATAAGACCCACAGGTGCTAAAGTCCAGGCATCCATTCAGCTCAGCTCCAACCGCTTCACTGAAGTAGAACCTAGACCACCAACAATAGCATTCTAAATTACATAGTCAGAAATCTAAATGATGTAAAGAACTACAATGCTATAATGATAAAAGAACTACAAAAGAAATAGAAGACATATAGCACATGTCCCTTTTCCAACAAAATAAAACAAGAAACAAAATTTAGTCTAAAACATAATCACAAAATTTCATAGGCAATTTTACATTCCTTTTAGATGACATAGGAGCATCATGAACAGAAGAGCTCATAGATCCATCATTCCCATGAACAGTGTCAGCAACCACAGAAGAAGGCAAACATGCATTGTCAGGAAAAGAATCAAGACAATTCCCAACATTGTCATCAGAATGAACAGATTCAGAAACAGAATCAAAACATTTCCCAACTCTGTCATCGTCATTAGAATGAACAAAATCATTAAAAGATACACCATCTCCCATTTTAGCAAAGAAACGTTCCTGACCTGGTTTGAGAATAATCACCGAACTTTTGCTCCACCAACCCTTGTTCTTTAGCAAAACAGTAGAATTGGTGACATCCTCTACTTGGAATGGTTCTGAGAACTTTGACATACCCTTGGGTGTAAAGGAGGATTTAACAATTCTTACCCAATCACCAATTGCTATATTTTTGTTCTTACAATGATGAGACAAATCATGATAGGTCTTCCCAGGCTTTAACAATGGAATCCTCTAAACTGATTTTATCAGTCTTCACATTACTAACAAGAGGCATAAACACACATCTAGGTTTTCTGCCTCTCATTAAAAAATAAGGAGAGATTCCAGTGCAAGAATTAGGAGTTAAGTGATAACTCCATATCTTCTCATTTAAAAATTCAAGAACATCAAGTTTGCTCTCCAAAGCAGCTTGAATGCCCTCCTTAAAAAATCTGTTAGCTCTCTCCACCTGACCATTGGAGCGAGGACTATACAGAGGAGCTCTAACAGCAGTAACCCCAAATCTGTCAAAAAAAAACTTGCATCTTGCTAGAGACAAATTGGACACCATTATCAGACATCAAAGAAACAGGTGCCCCCTCAATCCTAAAAATGCTGTCCAAAAAGCGCAAAACTTCATCAGTAGTAGGATGTTCTACAAAGCAAAAATAAATCCATTTAGAAAAGTCATCAATTAAAACAATTAGAAATCTCATTTCCCTACCCAAACACTCAAAGGGTCCAGAAAAATCAATAAAAAGCCTTTGCCAAGGACCTGTAGGACCATTACCTAAAGACAATGGTTCAGAAGTAACTTTCCAGTGCTTATCAGAATTTACGCAAACCGAACAGTTATCAATAAATCTCTCAACAGAGGAATCTAAACCAGGCCACCAGTAATGGCACTTCAACAACTTCTTTGTTCCAGACACACCAGGATACCCAGAATGTGCTAAACAAATGATCTTATCCCTAAGACTAGCTGGTGGAATAAACAAATCTTGTCTTAACAAAATACCATTTTCAATCGACAATTCCTCAGACACCTGTGCAAAACTCCTCAAAGGTAATTCTAAACTCTTCACAGAGGGCCAACCATTGGTAACATAAAATTTAACTTTCTCCAAAACGCTGTCTTTGGCCAGATGATAATTCCATTCTTTCTCATCAACACCAAAACCGCAAGATTCTATAGCATCAATAGAAGCTACCACACATTCGTGCAGATCCATCACTTCATCACTGGAATCATCCACTGGGGGTAACCTGGATAAACAGTCAGCAGTGACATTTTTCCCTCCAGGAATGTGCTGAATCATAAAATTGAACTCCTGTAGTCTTGCAATTAGCCTAACTAATCTGGATGAAGCATTACCACTTCTTACCCCATCCATCATATATACAAGTGGTTTATGATCAGTTACTAAAGTGAAAGGTCTTCCCCATAAAAAATTCTTACATTTCTCAACAGCCCACACACAGGCTAGGGCCTCCTTCTCAATAGTACTGTAGTGAACTTCCGCACCCCTAATACCTCTAGAAATGAAAGAAATAACTTGTTCTCTACCTTCAACAATCTGAGTGAATACTGCACCCAAACCAATGGTACTGGCATCAACAGTCACAAACGAATCACCTTCCGGGTCAAAAGTATTTAATCCAGGAGCTTTAGCTATAAGATTAACAACCTTCACAAAAGCAGAATCATGAACGTCTGTCCAAACAAACTTTGCCCCTTTCTTTAGCAATAGTCTAAGTGGCTCCACAACCAAAGCATATCCCTTTACAAACTTAGCATAATACTCGCTTAAACCGAGAAATGAGCGCAAAGTATCTTTGTCTTTAGGTTTACTACAATTCTCCAAACTTGTGATGATGTCTTTTTTCGGAAAAATTCCTTCCGGAGTGATTTTGTGACCCAAATAGTTGATTTCATTGACTAAAAACTTACACTTATCTTTACTAACAGTCATACCCTTGTTGTTCAAGGTGCTCAAAACTTTCTCCAAAATAGAATTATGATCACTAATGGTCTTGGCAAAAATTAGAATATCATCCTGAAAGGATTGTACCCCTTTAAGACCACGAAATAGACTCTCAATCAACTTTTGAAACACACTGGCAGCTGATGCCAGGCCAAAAGGCATCCTCAGGAACCTATATAAGCCAAATGGAGTGATAAAGGCTGTCAGATCTTTTGACTCCTCCACAAGAGTCACCTGATGATAGGCGGATTTAAGATCAATAATTGAGAAGAACTTTGCACCATTTACAGCCGCCAACATCTCTTGTATCCTAGGTAGAGGATAGGTTTCAATCACAATGTTTTAATTTAGTGAACGAAGGTCCACACATAACCTGATATCCTGATTTTTTTTAAGAGCGATCACTATTGCAGAAACCCACTCAGAACTGTCAGTAGGTTCTATTATACCTTGAGTGCACAGGTCATCTAAATGTAATTTCAATTTATCTCTTACTCCCAAAGGTACCATACGAACTTTATGTTGGACAGGTAAAGCACCCTTTTTGAGCTTAATCTTATGAGAAAAACCTTTAACCTGTCCCACAACATCCTCAAAAACCTTTTCATGCTTGTGGAGAATGAAAGATAAAGAATCTTCTTCCAAAATAATGTTGTTAACAGGCATATCCCTTAATTGGATTGGATGATCAGAACCTGGACATAAAATTACCCCAAGCTTCCCAAGGTCAAACCAACCCACAATATTCTTCCCATCAATTGCCACATATATTTTGGTAAAAATTTGGCGGGTTTCAAATTTCAAATAATACTCAAAGAAACCCAACATTTTTATTTTCAAATTACCAAATGCTTTAGGATTTATGTCAGAAACTTTAAGCTTTACACCATTCCAATTTTCTTTGAAGAAAACGTCCGACAAAATGGTTACTGGTGAACCAGAGTCCGCCATGGCTTCAAACCCAACTTTTCCGACATAAACAGTTCCCAAAGGTGCTTTAAAGGGAAGAATAACACTGCTAATATAGCTATCAAAAGCATCATCATAAATGGTAACAATTAGATTTTCCATATCATTTTCAATATTAGATACACAACTGACTGTAGTACTCACATTCCTTTTAAGAGTCTTACAACATGAAGAAAAATGACCATTTTTACCACATTTAGTACATTTCTTTTTGATTGCAGGACAATCTGAGGAATTCGCTAAATGTGATTTAGAACCACACCTAAAACAACTTAAACCAGACTCCCTGTTAGTCTTGAAATAATTCTTTCCTCGAGTTTGGACTGAACAAATGGAGGATACATTAGCACTTTTAACAGACTCAGCTTCAATAATTTTGGAAGATTCTATAGACCTTTCAATGCCTTTGGCTAGATCAATTACCTCCCCCAAAGTAGGATTGCGACATGCTAAAAGTCTTTCTTGCACCTTTTTAGAAAAGCAATTAAATACAAATTGATCTCTGATAGAGATATCAACAGACGCTCAAAATTCACAATTAGCAGCTAATACTCTCAAGGCTGCTATGTAGTCTTCAACAGACTCATCACTCAATTGCTTCCTCTTGTGAAATGCATGTCTCTCGATCATGACGTTAGGTTCGTCTTCAAACTGGCTTTTTTTCTTTCTGCAGAAAACATAGATCCGTCAATTGCAACAATGTAGTTTTCAAAAGACTCAAACCATTTCTTCCAGCGCAATTTAGGTTTCCCAGGAATTTCAAGAAAAATTGAAGGTTGGTTGCAAATTTGAGAAGAAGCCATGTTAACAAAGTCTAAAATAAAAATTTCCAAAATGAAACAAAATAATAAACAATTCTGAGGATGGTCTGCAAATCACCGAAGTTGAAAGCAACTTGCACTTTAAATAAAAGTGTGCAAATCACTGAAGGTAAAATTTAACTTGCATGTTAAGCAGGAGTGTGCAAATCACTGAATTAAGAACGAGTGTGCAAATCACTGAATTAAGAAAACTTGCACTTTAAATAGAAGTGTGCAAATCACAGAAGTAAAATAATAAAAAGAATTGCTTTAAAAAATTGAATAACTGTATCAGCTGAAAAGACAAATGCTTAAATACGCTGTTTTATTTTAAAGTGAGCGAATCACTGTGTTCGCTGAAAGTGCACTAAATATGCGCTTTAAATAGAAAAGACGAAAACGCTGTCTCTGTGAAGATTTAACAAGCGCACTTAAAATGGCCGCCACGTTGCGTCTGAAAGCGATGCGTTCCAGAGAGCTTATGCGTTTCAAGCGCAATCACGTGACTGCATACAGCGTCACTTAGCTCGGGCACGGTCAGACGTCACATTGCATCCAGCGCATGAAGTAAGCGCGAGCGATGTCCAACGGCCAAGAAAATAAGTAAGAGCCGTTTAAATCCAATTTAAGTAATTAATTCGTAACAGTACCTTAGAGTGTCACAAAATCTCTGGATTTTTCATAAAAGATGCCGAAATCTTCAATAGAAGGACAGTGGTAGCCGGCACAACCACACAGAAGGTCCGTATCGTTAGTTTACTGGTTTCTCATTTTTTTTTAAAATTTTTTTTTTTATAAAGCTACACAGTGGGTCTTTTAAATATTTAAATATACCTCGTCGCCATTGTAATGAGCGGGTGGAGGCGGTAAACAGATTAAAACCTATTTTATTCAATAAGTAGCATAAGACCCACAGGTGCTAAAGTCCAGCATCCATTCAGCTCAGCTCCAACCGCTTCACTGAAGTAGAACCTAGACCACCAACAATAGCATTCTAAATTACATAGTCAGAAATCTAAATGATGTAAAGAACTACAATGCTATAATGATAAAAGAACTACAAAAGAAATAGAAGACATATACCACAGTAGCGCAGCAGCTTTAAGCACAGTGAAACCTGCCTGTGCATGTCTGCATGCAAACTTACAGTCCGCTTTATGTTATGTTATGTTATGTTAATGGACATTTGTTGAGCGCACTGTCACCATGAGTTTCCTGGCGCTGATAGAGCACTGAGACTGTACAAGAGGGGTTTATCCTTGAATTCTCCCAGGGGGAGGACCTAGCTGTTTGTTTTTAGTGTTTGGGGAGCAAAGTGACCGGTGGGGGCTACATTATGTGTCCTTTTGAGCCGCGACCTCAGCCTTCGCGCACTGTTGCTTGTCAATTTTAACGACCTCTGTCATCAATGTGAGTGTATGATCCCCGTGCTGCTGTGACTTTCCCATCGTTTTACCCTTATAAGTCTCTGCACCACTGCCATTTACAGTTCTACTTATGTCTTTGATTACTTTGCTACTTTAGTGTGCTCTCCGCAGCCGAAACACACAACAACCCTGTAATCACTAGGCCTTCATTTTGTAGTAGAATCAGTTATCTGCTATCATTATTGTGCAGTTTTTCCTTTGTACAGTAAATTACAAGTTGCTGACATCAGTTGTACTTTCTGTCTGTATAAAGCACCTGTTTTAAAGGCTTTAACAGGGAGAATACATGTTTGTGTTTTTGTTCTAAATGTGCCGTGGCCATTAAAGCTAATACTTTCTCAGAAGCATGGCCTATGGAATTGAGGGTATGGCTTAAAACAGCTAAACTGAAATCTTGTGCTTTCCGTTGCATGCCACCTGACCACCACTGTGGTCCTTCTATTAGCTTTCTGTTACTGAGATCTGGGGTAGTGGTCTTTAGAGTTTTGTAATTACAGACGTAATTTCCTTCCCACCATCTCAACCCTCTGAGAAATGTATCCTTTTTTTCCTGCAAAATCTTTAAGAAAAGCTCCATCTCTTTATTTCACACATCATCATCTCTTTCCTCGTATGCACCTTTTATCACTCTTTACGGCAAGTATTTCCTTGCATCTTCTTCACATCCTTACAGACACAAAGGACGCGCTCACCTGTAAGCACATTTCCATTTCTTAAGCACTGTAAATGTGTTGAGAGCTGTGTTACTCCTCCACACAATTTTGCACAGAATCACAATTACAATTGGCATTCGTGACCTAGAGTTGCAGCAGGAAGGAGGTTGAGGTACAAGGGACGGTGTCACGAGGCAAAATGTAGAGAGGCCAAGGACTGGATGAGCATGTATTCTGAATTCCTTTGTTCCCTGCTCCAATGACAGGCACTTTCAAACCTGCTGCTTTATACAACATGAACTTGCACAGACACTTACAGGTGACCCAGTTCTCTGTATGGAATATTGTATGTCTTATATTCTTTAGTCTTTTTTTCCAGTTCTCTTGAGATGCGGTGAGAGCATTTCACAGCTCTTTCCAAGTTTAGTTCATGAGCTTGCTTGAGTAAGGCACACGTATCAAAAGTGCTTGGCCATGCGTGTTATTTTTTCTTTGACCCTCTGCCATTTACCTAATCTTCCTGTATCATATTACCACCATCTACTGTACAGTATATTGGCTTTCTCAATAAACAAGTCATAACACTTTTATGAAGTTTCAGTAACTTATATTGTACAGCTGCTCACCAAGATAAATCTTACAACAACAACAAAAATTAATATTAATCACATAGGCGAAACCTAATGCATCTACCAATGCTTGCTTACAGTAACTAACAATCTCATCCACTAATATACAGGTTAACAATAACTAAGGGTTAGCATAAAGAATAGCAGTTAAGTGTACAACAAATCAAAGGATGTACCAGTCAAAGCAAACAGGTAAATATAAACATTACCGCATGGCAAAAAAAACACACCATGAACAGAAGAAGCAGACAAAATCACATTAATGAAATGGGTAATACATAGCAAATTATCAGAAGGAGGCTATCATTCCCACAGTACTCTTCCAAGTACTTGGGTGCTTCTGCCTTCCTATTGCTCTTTCTCACTTCCGCTCTATGTTTGTTCTCTTCTCTTCTTTGGTCTTCCCTCACATCATCTGCTTTCCCCACTTCTCCCTCTGCTCTCACCACCACCACTCTATTAAGATTCCAAATCCGTGAGTCACTCATCTTTACTGCAGTGTTACAGGTTAATCACTCTAAAAGGACGTAAATATTTTTCCCCTGGTGACAATCCCGGTCTTCTAATTCTCACCCACTCTCACCTTAGTCACTTTCACCCCATTCCTCTCATCAAACCACTTCTTCCAGCCCTCCATCCTTCTCACTTCTCTTTCATAACAACCTTCCTTATGTCCATTCTCACGTTCACATTTTGCGTTTGTTAGACCTGACATCATTGGCGTTAGATTCCCTTCCATTTTTTTTTTTATATATATTTTTATTATTTGAAGAAAAACAAGAGAGTGAGTACACACATCGGGTACCGTACATCAGAGCACATTGCGGAGGTGAACAGGCGAATAGTCTAAAGGGATACATATCAATTAAACGATGACTGAGACGTCAACACTAGCAAATACGTAGCAGGAGTAAGGACATAACAATCCACAACCCGGCTAGGCTGAAACCTTCAGGGCCCGTCCACCTGCAAAATCAGGATAATTATAGTCAGAACACATGACACCCGAATATGAGAAACAGAGCAGCTCAGGATAATCCACCCACATCTCGTATAAGAAAGAAAGGAAAGAAGAAAAGGCTATAGAAACAAAATAAAGACAAAACAAAAAAAAAACATCCCCCCCACCCTGCACCCCTGCAGATGGCTACAGCCCAACCCACTAGCAGCGTTCCTGTAGCCCCAGCTAACTAAGCCCTGAAAGAAGGAAGAAATGGAGGAGGGCATCATCTATCATATCCCCGGCCCCCTCTCCCCCCGCCCGAACCAAGAATCCCCTGAAGTAAATCAAAAACGTAGTAAGCTGCAAGTTCGTAGCGTAACAGGGGAAACTTCAAATACCACCCTGCCTTCCATAGACAGTACCATTGCAAACCCCGTGTCCAGTGAGACTCGATGTGAAACTAAGTCTCTCAATCTCAACCTTGTCCTCTTCGAGCAGACACACGAATCCCTTCAGGACGAACAGCCGCTTCAGCAGGATAACCAAAACATAAAAAGGTCGGAACAGAGTCAAGACCAGCTTGTAGCACAGGGTGGAGAGTGCCGATAACTCCACTGGGGTCCGAGACTCCCCTAGCCCTCACGGATGTACAGCGTTGTTGTGGCTGCCATCTTAGCGGCCTAGACACATAGGGGAGTAACGCAGGCCCAGGCTGACAATAGTTCCCAGCGCTGGGTTCCGGAAGGGGAGCAGCAGGTAGTCCATCCATAATCAGCAGTAGTCGTGGGCTACACGATCCAGTCACCACTTCGTGTTCTCTCCGTTCACACTCAACACCGTTCAAAGGCTCCAACACCTCCCACAGTACAGGGTCTGGATCCCCCGTCGAAGTGGCCATCAAGGGCATCTCGAGTAGTTCCACTTCCCGCAGTGGAACAGGGTCCGGTCTGATTCGCTCGATTACAGTCAAGCAAGTCATCATAGTGCGTAGGTGTGCATCAAAACACTCATGAAATGACCCTATGGCCGCCAACACAGTTCGTAATGACGGGACACTACCGGTTCCTTCCACAACACTGCATTCGGTCTCAATCATAGTGTCGGCTCCGGAGAGCCCGGTCCCCCGGAGGGGAAAACAAGTGGATGCGGAATGGAAGACCGCAGAGGGGGACACTCCGCTAGCGACAATAATAGTCTGGAAGCAGCTACTGCAGGCGGAGAACCCCACTCGGCGAGCACCGGCCGCTCCCAAAACCGGGCCACCGGGCCAGGAACCCCGGTCCGCTGCTGCAATTATGTGTCGTCACCCCACATTCAATGTACACCGAGCACACCAATCGCCGTCCGTAGCGGGTCAAAAGAAAATTTGCCACCCCAGCTGACCGGACCCTGTCAACCAACCACGGCCGATGTTGTTCAAGTTCAGCCCGGCTGGGCCAGCACTCGAGACCCCGGCTTTCAAGCTGGGGTAGGCCGCAAAGTGCCACACGACGTATCTTTGTCCACCGGAGCGGCAGAAATCTCAGGATTGCACCATTTCGATCCAGACCAGTTCAGACACAAGAAGGCAGGGCGCAAATTCAGGATATATGACAGGATCTACTGGCAGGAGACGGAGTTCGGCGGAGCCGGGAACTCACACGGCCATCTTGGTTGAGATCGTAGCTCCTCCCCCTCCCTTCCATTTTTGACGGATTGCCTCCTCCCAAATTTTATGTACTGCTCAATAGAAAGGCTGTCACCATGTATGCTGATTCCTGTTCTCCATTTACTTTATTGAACCATACCAATTTTGTGAGCATTGACAGACAGGGGAGTATCACATTAAAGAAGCCAGACAAAACGCGTACAGGCTATACCAAAGAACCCATACCCCTTGTTGGAATGAAAGAAATGCGCATTGAGTTCAAGGGGAGCTGCACAGTGGGAAAGGTCTACATTGTGGAGACAGGGTCCAATCTATTGGGATGGCAACATCAGAAAGAGTTAGGTATAATTCTTGATCCCAATAACCAAGATCAGGTGCTTTTGACAGATGTCATCTAAGCTGGGACCAGTATAAGCGATGGGTTCCCTAAATTATTTGATGAAAAACTAGGCCTCCACCATGATTTCCAGCACAAGATTAAACTCAAAACCAATGCCAGACCCACGGTGCACAAGTTACGCCCGGTGCCACATTTAATGAGGGAACCCTTATAGAAGGAATCGAAGAGATTGTGCACAATGGGAATCATACAACCCATTCACATTCTGAATGGTTGGCACCCATTGTGATCGCATCCAAGGCCAATGGAGAAGGGATTAGTTTATGTGTGGACTTGCAGAGCCTTAATGAAAGCATCTGGGTGAAAAGGTACCCACTTCTAAACATAAACGAAATGCTTAGTACCATGGGAAAGGCGAAGTACTTTAGCATCATCGATCTCTCCATGGCTTACCACCAAGTAGATCGCCACCCTGACTCTAGACCACTCACTGCACTCATAACCCCACACAGAGCATACATGTTCAAAAGAATGCCATTTGGTCTGGCATCGGTTGCAGCGGTCTTCCAGAAGATCATGCACCAAATCCTAAAGGACGTGGATAACACCATGTGCTTCCAGGACGACATCCTGGTGTACGGACGAACCGCTGAAACCCATGACCAAACACTCAGGGACGTCTTCAAGAGGCTGATGGATGCTGGGTTGACGGTGCAAAATCCAAGTGTCAAATCCGTGTGACGTCGGTGGATTACCTTGGGCACTCCATTTCTGAGAATGTGTTTAGGCCTAAATACAATTTGCTGAGTGCTGTACGAGATGCCCTTTACCCCAAGAATAAGGACGAGTTAAAATCTTTTCTGGGGTTTGTTGTACCTTGATACCTACAAGTGCATCTCCTCCTTAGCTGCTCAGCCAGAATGAATGTGATGACTGTGTGGAATGTTAGAATGCCTGATGACAGAGAGAGTGGAATGTTAGTGTGCCTGCTTGTGTGGAGAGAATGACAGTTGAAGAGAGTGGGCTGAGCAGGAACCATGCTGCTCCTGGTGGGACCTCTATAAGCCCTGTAACATATCAATCAATCAATCAATCAGCACATTTATATAGCGCACTACTCACCCGGAGGGTCTCAAGGCGCTTGGGGGGTCGGTGGGGTCCGCTACTGCTCGAACAGCCAGGTCTTGAGCTGCTTCCTGAAGGCGAGGTGGTCTTGGGTCAGGCGGAGGTGGGTCGGGAGGGTGTTCCAAGTCTTGGCGGCCAGGTAGGAGAAGGACCTTCCTCCTGTGGTGGCTCTTCGGATGCGAGGGACGACGGCGAGGGCGTTGCTGGTTGATCGGAGCTGACGAGTGGGAGTGTAGAAGTTGAGGCGGCTGTTGAGGTATCTTGGGCCTTGGTTGTGTAGGGCTTTGTGTGCGTGGGTGAGGAGGCGGAAGGTGATTCTCTTATTGACCGGGAGCCAGTGCAGGTCTCTCAGGTGTCCGGAGATGTGGCCGTGTCGGGGGACGTCGAGGATGAGTCTTGCTGAGGCGTTCTGGATCCGCTGGAGTCTCTTCTGGAGCTTGGCGGTGGTTCCGGCGTAGAGGGCGTTGCCGTAGTCCAGTCGGCTGGTGACGAGGGCCTGGGTGACCGTCTTCCTGGTCTCGGTGGGGATCCAGCGGAAGATCTTACGTAGCATGCGCAGGATGTTGAAACATGACGAGGAGACGGCGTTGACTTGTCTGGCCATGGAGAGGGAGGAGTCCAAGATGAAGCCCAGGTTGCGTGCGTGGTCCGTTGGTTTGGGTGCGCTGCCCAGGGCGGGTGGCCACCAGGAGTCGTCCCAGGTGGAGGGCGAGGATCCCAGGATGAGGACTTCCGTCTTATCTGAGTTCAGTTTCAGGCGGCTGTTCATCATCCACTCGTCTACGTCCTTCATCCCTTCGTGTAGGTTGGTTCTGGCGGTGGCGGGGTCGTTGGTGAGGGAGAGGATCAGCTGGGTGTCATCGGCGTAGGAGGAGATGTTGAGGTTGTGTTGGCGTGCGATGGCTGCGAGGGGGCTCATGTAGATGTTGAAGAGGGTGGGGCTGAGCGAGGAGCCCTGTGGAACGCCGCAGATGACTTCGGTGGCTTCTGATCTGAATGGTGGTAGGCGGACTCTCTGTGTTCTTCCGGCGAGGAAGGAGATGATCCATTCTAGTGCCTTCTCCTGGATTCCGACGTTGCTGAGGCGCTGCACTAGGGTGCGGTGGCAGACAGTGTCGAACGCCGCGGAGAGGTCCAGGAGGATGAGGGCCGCTGTTTCTCCGTTGTCGAGCAGGGCTGCGATGAGGGCGGTCTCGGTGCTGTGGTTGGCCCGGAAGCCAGACTGCGAGAGGTCGAGGGATCCGTTCGTCTCGAGGAAGGCGGCCAGCTGCTTGTTGACGGTCTTCTCGATGACTTAGGCCGGAAACGGGAGGAGCGAGATGGGGCGGTAGTTTTTGAGTTCGGTGGGGTCCGCTGATGGTTTCTTCAGTAGAGCGCTGAGTTCGGCGTGCTTCCAGCTCTCCGGGAAGGTGGCTGTGTCAAAGGAGGTGTTGATGATGTCTCGCAGATGGGGTGCGATGATCGCGTTGGCTTTGTTGAAGACGTGGTGAGGACAGGGGTCGGTTGGGGATCCGGAGTGGATGGAGTTCATCGTCGGGATGGTATCTTCGGTGGTGATTGGGGTCCAGGCGCGGATGGTGGTGGTGGGGGGCGTCGGTGCGGTCGTGGGGTACGTCGGTTGTGTGCTGAAGCTGTTGTGTATGTCTGCGATCTTGTTGTGGAAGTAGGAGGCGAGGGAGTTGCAGAGGTCTTGTGATGGGGTGATGTCGTTGTTTCCGGCGCTGGGGTTGGAGAGCTCTTTGACGATGGTGAAGAGTTCCTTGCTGTTGTGTGCGTTGTTGTCCAGTCGTACCTTGAAAGCAGTTCTCTTGGTGGCGTGGATCAGTTGGTGGTGTTTTCGGGTGGCGAGTTTGAGGGCGGTCATGTTGTCTGGTGTCGGGTCTCTGCGCCATGCTTTCTCGAGGGCTCGGCAGTTCTTCTTGGAGCTCTTGAGTTCGTCGGTGAACCAGGGTGCTCTCTTGCTGCCGGGTCTGCTGGGTGGGGTCCTCAGTGGGGCGAGGTCGTTTGCGCAGTTGCTGATCCACTTCGTGAGGTTGTTGGCGGCCTGGCTGGGGTTCGCTGAGCTGGTGGGTAGGTCCTGGCTCAGGGATTCGGTGAGCTGGTCGGCTGTGATCTTGTTCCAGCTTCTGCGTGCAACCTGTTGCTGGTGGTGCTGGATCGTGGTTCTTCTGAAGCCGAAGTGGACGCAGCTGTGGTCCGTCCAGTGGAGTCCGGTGGCGTGGCTGAAGACGATGTCCTTGCTGGAAGAGAAGACGGCGTCGAGTGTGTGTCCGGCTTAGTGGGTGGTGGTGGTCACCAGCTGCTTGAGACCGAGGTTGGCGAGGTTGTCCAGCAGGGTTGTGGTGTTGCGGTCGTTGTTGTTCTCCAGGTGAACTAACCAATAAACCTTCTACTTGAAATATACTTCCTGGCTACCTCTGGTCATCTTTGGAATTTCCTTACAACATTTTGGAGACGATCTGAAGGAAACCCTGCGTGTTTTGGCCACAAGACTACTGAAGGTGAGGAAATCTATATCATCTTTACTGAACTTTATTTATACAAGAAATTATTCAAAGCAAAGCAACTTTTTTTTGTGAAAAATAAATTTTATTTTCATATGTACACAGTGGTCACAACTTGACGCCTACAACCAATGGGGCCGGCATCTTTTTAGTAATAATTGCTATTCCACATAACACAGCCTTTTTGCCGACATCCCTGAGGCCCAGCGGCGGTGTAGCCCTCCAAATATTGGAGGTAGCAATGTAATATAAATGTCTTTCGATGCTCTTAGTCACTGCCGCTGTATTTATCCTTAAAACCCCAACAAACCTGAAATAAACCCCCCCTGTCCCTTTCTGCCTGTTTGTGTTGGATCAGGTCACATTGGTTCCATTGTTATTATGGATCTCCGTCTGGGCGAATGAGAGCCTGTGGTTTAACAGGAGTGTGATTGAAGATTGCATGGAATGCACATATGGCCAGAAGATTCCATGGATACACTATATAAAATCGGTTGCTTGCTCCTTTGACCGTATGGACATCTTCGATAGAACAAACTCCCTCAAAAAGGCTAAACAGCCATCACCCTGCATGCTGTTACAACGCGGTCTTAAAAATGACCGCATTGTGACAACGTATACCATTATACCGCAAGTCATTACAACGACTTGCGGAGGGGGGAGAAGGTGTTGGATTTAAAATCCAACACCTTCCCTACATTCTGCACAGACTGGAGTTGGAATAGTACATTTTACTATTACAACATCCAGCCCCCCCCTCCGCAAGTGGAATGCGTTGTTACATCGCTGTCGTTATAACGACCGCGTTGTAACAACATGCGGGGTAATGGTATGCAGGAAAAAGCGGCATATTCCTAAAAAAGGATGACCACAGGCTCCTAATGGAAACTTTTTTTAACTAGGCCAAAGCAGAAAGGGAAGCACGGACCCTCATGAAAAATTCAATCAGATATTTTTTGTTGCTGAAAACATTTAGTGGCCCCGAATATTATCTTACTGCTGTCAAGAACCCTAGGGACAGATCCTTACTCTCTAAATTTCGATTGGGTACTATTCGTTCGATGATTCCCTTCCCTCCGGGCCAGTTTGATCCTCATGCCCTTTTAATCTGCCCTTGTGATGACTGTTCCCACCAGACTCTAATACCCCTGATTCTATTTTGTAAATATTATGAATTCCTCCATAAAAGATATCGTTTACCACTTTTTAAAGAGAGGGGTTTTACTCAAGTCCGTCCGGCCTTTTTATTCTTACAGTGATTGCAGGACCAGGCGGTGATGACAGTAGTCATCGGCTACTTAAAAGGTGCTTTACACTGGAACAAAATAATGTGTGCCTAGTAATAACGATGTACATGATAGGCCGCGGACTGGATCCTAATTGGTTTTTAAATGTTCATGATTTTTTTTAACTGGTCAAATCGATCTGGTCAGTGTTTAATAATGTTATTTTTAATGGTTTATGTGTTTCTTTTTAATGTGTGTTTTTATCTTTTTTGAATATCCTGTATAATCGAGTAAAGAATAATATCAATCAATCAATATGATGTTTTATAATATTGAGTTTTGATTTGCTGTCCGATGGCTACTTTGCTCACAACATGCTGATTGTGTAATTTCTATAACTTGCTATGGTGAAAATTACTATAAAAGACCATTCATTTTGGAGTTCTTCTATGGATGCTGTCCTTTTCTCTATTGATGTGTTGTGTATTCTGGACTTAGTCTATTTTTCGAATTGTGTTAGTTGTTACGTTTATCTTAATCTATTAACTGCTGAGACTTTTCCACCCTTTTTTTGGCTTTTTGAGGAGGTTCGAGCTTAGACATTCATTGCTTTCTTTCTACATAAGGTGGCCACGCCAAATTTGCATCCTTTTTTCCAACACCCTGTGGATTGTAAAGGCTACCAGGATTTGTGGAATCCCCGAGAGAGGGCAGAGAAAATAGGCAAATTATAGCTACATATTGGTTTTATTTGGAAACATAGGAAAAAATGCTTCATAAAAAAAGTGTCAGGGTTTCTTTCTTAAAAATGGCATCAACAAAAGTGTTGCTGTGCTAAAGTCACCATCTTCCGAGCTTTCAGGAATGTGCAGAACTGAATCAAAAATATTATTTTTTACCACAGTATTGGCATGTTTGAAAGAGGTAGCCCATTTTTCCTACTTTATGAGCTTTCAACCTATTTAAAATTTGTTTTGGAAACCAGTGTTAAACTCAGGGGAGATCCCAGAAAGCTATAGATTTCTGAAAAGTAGAGACAATTCTGATTTAAGCAAGTAGCTATGTGTGTAGATGCCTCAAAGAAACTAACTGTTATAATAAAAAATATTGGGAAAAAACTGCCATTTGTGGCAAAATGTTAATCTGTAACTTCTTGTCACGATGGGTGATTTACAAAAGCAATATACCATTAGGTCCACTAGACCCTTCTAGTTGTGAATATATATAGGGTTTGTAGGTTTTCAAAGAATCCGAGGTACTCGGAGCCAATAACAGAACTGCACATTACAGTGGTATTTAATTGTGTACTGAGTATAGAGCAATTCATATGGTAAATTATGTAGACCAGGAAACCTATGTATTTCTGAAATGGGCACCAAATATGGAGTTTAGGAGCAGTCGTTATTTATACATCTCTAAATTTGTGGGTACCCTTACTAGCTTGTGATTTAGAGGGCATTTTTCTAAATGTCTTCTTTATTACACATGGGCTTACAAATTCAGCTATATCCAATTGGTAATAACAAATGTTCTAGTAGTATATGTTGCCACATGTGTCCCGATAAAAATGATACATCACTTGTCTGGGTAGGCCTAGTGCCCACAACAGGATAAGGCCCAAAATACAACATAGGCACATCACATTTTTTACACCTACAATTGACTCTTTTTTGCAATGTAGGTAACAGGATTTTTGACCCTCGCTCTGCCAGCAACTAGGGAAACCTAGCAAAACCTGTACTTTTTTTTAAAAACATACTTTATTTGTCAATTGTCTACGCATTGAAGAGCTCTGCACACCAGAGGTGTCTGCCGAATCATACCGCACATTGTTACAGGAGCAAGTGACTTTCGTAGGTATCTTCCAATAGAAAGACAAAAATTGCAAAACACAATATAAGAAAACCCCCTCCCCAACTCCCCCCTCCCTCACCCCACCCCCCTAAGTCGCACAATGGCACTTTTTAAACAATGCCGTGAATCCTTAGGGGCATGACTTGTGTGACTGTCATCAGGTAATTTTATGGCAAAAACAGAAGTATGCAGTTCCTAAGAATGGCATGGAAGGAGCAGAGGGAGAAGGGAAGGGGATGGAAGTAAGGTGTTCCTGCTGATGAATGGAATTATAGGTGGAATAGCTCCAATAAGGAGCAAGGACCCTCACACAGCCAAAAGTGTGTCATGCTTCATCATAGGACAGCTCCTCATTTCTAATATCAAACTTTGACTAAAAACACACATTTTCCACATATTTCTGTGGCAGAAAGTTCTGTAATCTGGGGGAGCCTCAAAATTCCTACCACTGAGTTCCCACACGTTCCCCGATAAGAACGGTAACCCACTTGTGTCGGTGGGCCAAGAGACTACCACACAAAACGCACCTAAGTGATGTGTGCAGACATCAGCGATAGGTGTAGCTGTGGTATTTGTGACCTCGCTCAGCCACCACCCATGGAAAACCTACCAACTATACACATTTTCGTAAAGTAAACACCCTGGGGATGCCAGGGTGGTGTACCTTGCGGGTGGATCCCATTATGTTTTCCTATCCACAATGCCCTGAAAATCTCAAACTTTCCCTAAAATCACACATTTTCCTTACAATTCTAAGATGGCAGCTGCCAGAATCAACAGCAGTCAACAAAATTCCTACCACCCAGTGTTACCCAGTTGTCCCCATAAAAGTGCTGCCCCACTTGTGTGGCTGGGTCTAGTGCACACAACGGGAACGGATCAAACCATGGTCAGTGGGAGTCCTCGAAGTGGGTGAATGCGGTGCCGATGGAGTTGACTTCTTGAGTGAAGATGAAGTGATGGCATGTGTATTTCTACTACCTTAACTATCTGACTTCTAGCTATAAGATAACCCTGTGAAAGCACACCTAGCCTAAGCTTTTCCTACCTGTTTATGTCTCTGTCTCCTTCAAAGTCTTGACTAATCCCCGGAACCTTTACTTAACGCCTTCTGTTGCTAACTACCTGAAGCTCAAGAAAACATGTTTTTCATGCATCTTTAGTGTACTCACTAAATCCAATTCCTTTCAGTCTGTGGATGCAGGAATGTCTTCCGAGGCCCACATTTTTCGAACTGAGTGGGCATGTCTACCTTTGAAACAAATACAAACATGCTGGGGAAGACTACCTAAGTTCCCTAAACAGCACTTAAAAACTAGTAATGACTTTAGGTTCTGCCTTACAAAGTACTCTGTGACAACATGTCCTGTGTTCCGTCCACCGTTATATCAAGTACACCTACCACATTCTGACAGTGGATAAAGTGTTGAGCAGGCCATAAGAAAGTCCATGATTTCCTCAAGTAAAGGAAACAATTTGTGAAGCCGCTTGCTTAGTGAAGTAGTGGACCATACATTGAAAGGTATATGTTAGGGCAGCTCCACCTCATCATTTTCCCAATACTTCACTTTTGTATGGTACAGTATGAAGCAAGTTGGAAAACATAGGGCTGGCTGAGGTGGGCTCTGGGCTCAGTACAAATGTTTCTCTTCCCTCTCTCCAGGCGGTCAAGGAGACTGAACAACAACTACATACATAGTTGAGTCTTTCTAGCTCTTGCAGAAATGTGGCAAAATGCTGACCCTGCAGCCTTGACACATCCTTTACCGCAGATGGAGTGGGGGCTGCTACCCTTGTAGCTTTCAATGATGGTCAACTGAAAGTCAAGAAAAGACATTGGTCTTCCTGTGGTGGTCTAACGATAAACAACATACGCTTTGTATGTTGCCATCTGGCTCAAGTGGGTAAGCTACTTTTTATACCAAGTGTTAGTTTTACAACTCACATTTCATGGCTGAATAACCTGGTCATTCTTATCCACTCTACGCATGTAGTTGTAATCAAGCATACAGGTTGAGTTCTGAACTTTAGCCATCTGAACGTATACCTTGACGGGGAAAGGACTCTCATCATGGATTGTAGTGAGCATGTACACATCCCACCTATTATAGAATTTGACTGCAAATAGTTCTATGGAGCGCAATGCAGTGTTCTGGGATTCTTTGGAGCTCCTTACAAACAAGCTCCTGCGTGACTTTTTTGCGGAATTATCAACCTGTACAGCATGTCACAGTGCCAACTTTGTACATCTCACTGAACTGCTATACTCCCATATAGAAATTGCCCACATGAAGGTTATAACCTTTATGAAAGAGTGGTTGGACTAGTGCTTATACAATCTTTGCCGTGATTCCTAGCGTGGAAGGGCATCCAAGAAGTTTTAGAGCAGGCTCATTCCCTGTACATACTCTCAAGCTGTATTCGTAGCCAGCAGAGCCCTCACACATCGTATACAACTTGATGCCATAACAATCTCTTTTGCTGGCAATGTACTGCCTGAACAGCAGCCGCCCTTTATACAGGATCAAGGACTCATCTATGGCTATATTCTTTCCAGGAGTATAAATTAGTTGAAACATGGAAGACAAACGTTCCACAACAGGCTGAATTTTACACAACCTGGCATGGTTTGGATGGTTCCTGGGCAAAGCAGCAGAATTATCATTGAGATGCAGCATATGCTGCAGTAGCAAAAACTGATCTCCACTCATGTATGGTGCGAAGAAGGTGTTACTAAAACCATGTGAGTGGACAGTACGACTGCAAGTTTGGCTTGTACACTCTCCCCATTTTAAGCATAAGGCCCAAAAGTTTCAACAGCTGCTCAAATACAATGGGGTTCCCCCTGTGTGCCCTAGTATGAGGCCCAAAAGTGCATCCATGCTCCCGTAGGAATTGTTTTTTTTAATTTTTTTATTCTTTATTCACAGCAGGTAGACATCGATCTCAACATTACAGTAATTATTATGCTTGTTACAGCCGGGTTTTATGTTTTCTCCCCAACTCAGATCTCCATTTCGTACCACATTAATCGTCATATATTGTGTAAAAAACATTACATAGGTACCCTTCTCAAATTGTTTTCCACATTCACTGTACAAGCTAAGAAAAGATCATCAATCTAACAACCCTCCATCCGCCCCCCACCCTCTTACAACCAACAAAACTGTTCGTCTCCGGCAATCCTGTATGGGCAATCAATGAGATGATAGGCTGACCAAGGACCTCGTCCCGGTAAGCATAGGTGCTAACGTGTGTTAATACGTGGACCACTCCACCGTATAGTATTGTGTGACATAGGGGTATATAAATGGGGTCTGGGTCAGCTATTGCGTACCTAATGCAGCGTAGCTATTTCCAACTAAGTCTCTCGTTCAGTGTTCTCCAGTTGTGTTTGGTCTTCCCCCTCCATTGCAATAAGCATAGCCTCCCACTCCAAGGATATAGGGAACTTTCTGAGGCCTCTTGCTTCCTCCCTCCTGAGTATCGTCCCCTCCACCAGTCCCCACTTAAGTACTTCTGAGTGCCAGAGGTGTGTAGCGGGCGGCCTACGCGACTTCCACCTCATGGTGAGCGTTCTAAGTGCTAGCAGCAGTGCCATATCCAATAATTTCAGCTGAGCCTTCAGTTCTTTTGGCCTTCTGCGCAACCACAAGAGGCAGCACTGTGCCTCCTCCGGCACCGGGAGGGTCGTAACCGCCCTCAGTGTCCGGCACACTTCCATCCAGTAATCACGGAGTCGAGGACACGACCATAGCATGTGAAGGAGCCCGGCCTCACTCTCGTCACAATGGGGGCAGGTATGGGGGGAGTTGGGGAACATTTTGTGTATGCGAGTGGGGGTCAGGTAAGCTCTATGTAAGATCATCCCTTGGATAAATCGAACCGGACATTATGGGAGACTCGCCTGGGATGCTCCAGCATTGCGGTCCACTCCGTGTCCGATATGTCGCGGTTCAGATCTTGGGCCCAAGTGTTCCGAAGAGTGTCGAGTGATACCGCAGCATGGGCCCTAACACCCACATACAACCAGCGTACCAAGTGCCCTCCCGCTCCCATAAGATACAGTAAGTATACCAGTTGATGTTGAGGGGGCTGAAGGCGTTGAGGCGCCCATCTGTGCTGTACATAGTGTGTGACTGTGGCGTGCAGTAAGTACATTCTAGGGGGAGCTCCTGCGGCCTGTAGGAAGTCGTCATGTGTAAGGAGATGGTCGTCATTAAACAAGTCGCCTACCACTTCCACGCCTGATTCAGTCCATGGTCTCAGCGCTCTATCCGTCAGTCTGCCCTGCGGTGTCGGTATGCCCAGTAGGGGAATATTGGGCGCATACGGCGCCGTCGCATTCGTGTACGCTAGTGCCTTCCGCCAAACCTTCAGTGCCGTGTGGAGAAGTGGGTGGCAGTCCGCTGGGATGCGGCTCTTAGGGAGGAGTAGGGCATGGAGCTCCCCCCGCTTCAGTCTGTCGGTCGTGTACCCTATTTCATGGAGGTTCCGTCCCGCTATCCAGCCACTGGAGTTGGCCTGCGTAGTAATATCCCCGGAAATCTGGAGCTCCCATCCCGCCCGCTCTGGTCCCCAGCTGTAGCTTTCTCAGTCCTATCCGTCGTCTGCCCGTCCCCCAAATCAGAGTAGTTCGCAGAGAGTTAAGGGCGTCAAAGATGGATTGTGGTAAAAACACTGGGATATTCACAAAGAAATATAATAGTCTAGGGAGCATCACCATCTTGGAGAGTGCAATTCTGCCCGCAACGGATAAGGGTAACGTCGTCCAGAACCCTACGGAGGCCCGAAGTTTTGACACGGCCTTCTTGACATTTCCCTCCATCTGATTCTCCAGGTGACGGTAAACCTGTACCCCCAGGTACTTAAATGTGTCCGGTGCGATCGGAAGGACTGCTGCGCCAAACCTCAGTACCCCGGGGTCTGGGGTATCTCTGAAATAGAAGCCAGTGGACTTCTCAGGGTTAATAGTGAGGCCCGATATAACAGAAAATCTCTTGAAAATGCCATATACTGGGCCGTGATCAGCCTCCAAGTCCCTTAGGAACAACATGATGTCATCCGCGTAAATGGACAGAAGGTGCGGAGTGCCACCACTTAGTATCCCCCTGTGTTCCATCGTAGCTCTTAGGGCTATGGCCAGGGGTTCCAGAGCCAGCAGGAATAACAGCGGCGACAGCGGGCAGCCCTGCCGCGTGCCACGGTGGATTGTGTATGTTCCCGAAATATGTCGTCCCGTTCGTGCCCTGGCCGTGGGGGCGGTATAGAGCAATCTAATCCATGCTATGAGGGAGGCCGGAATTCCGAACCTCTCCAGAGTCGAGAACATAAACGGCCAGGTTAGAGAGTCGAAGGCCTGGCGAAGGTCCAAGGCTATGCAGCCCGCCTTAGGGAGGTCAGGGCTGGCAGATGCCATAAGGGCGTGCAGCCTACGTATATTTATAGAGGTGCTTCTGCCCGGCAGGAACCCGCATTGATCCCTGTGAACCAGCATTGGGAGGTGTTGTTGTAGTCGTTGGGCTGTTACCTTACTAAGTATTTTATATTCCGTCGCTAACATGGACAACGCTCTATAGTTTGCTCAGTCCAAGTTGTCCCTCCCGGGTTTCGGCAGGGAGACCACCAGGGCCTGCATCGTGGTTTCAGGCAGATGGCCCTCCGACAGCGCCTCTCGGTAAACTCTCTCCAGTACCGGCACCAGGGTGTCCGAGTAAGTCGCATAAAATTCCACCTGGAGGCCATCCATACCTGGTGTCTTGTTGCGGTTTAGCGACTTGATAGCCGTCTGGATTTCATGTCGCGTTATGGGGCCCTCGAGATCCCTCTGGGCATCTGCTGGCAAAACAGGGAAGGGGAGGTCGGTCAGGAAGGCTGTGATCTGGTCAGCCTCTACGTCTTCCGGCTGAGCATATAAGGCAGCCAGGTGATCGTAAAATGCTTGATTAATGTCCGTTTGTGTACCCACTACCCTCCCATCTCGTGTCCGTATCCTAGTAATCACCGGGATGTCTGGGTGTTCCCGCACCAGACGAGCCAGTAGCGCTCCCGATCTATCTGCTTTGGCGTGCTGTCGGCGCAGATATTCCTTATAGTCTATGACTCTCAGTGTTTCGAGCGTGTCAGCATGCTCTATATTCACTAGCCGCAGAGCGTCTCGTTTAGCAGAGTCTGTCCCCTCCTCAGTTTGTAAGACCTTCAGTCTGTCCTCTATGCCCTGAGCTTCCGATAGGTTTCCTGCCGGGCTCCCACTAACTGTCCAATCGATGCACCCCGAATCACCGCCTTCATGGCGACCCAGACCACCAGGTTCGAGGAGGCAGTGTCCCAGTTCTCTAAAAAGTATTTATCCAGCTTCTCAGCTATGGACGCACGGAAGGGCCCATCCTCCAAGAGGAGCGGATCTAGCCGCCAGGTGGGAACCGGGGTCGGAACTCTGCCCCAATGAAGGGCGAACGTCAGGGGTCTGTGGTCCGAGAAGGTTTTTGCGAGGTATTCAGGACTGTCGGTTCCAGCTATCAGGCCCTAAGAGCACCGAAACCTGTCTATCCTGGTGTGGAGCGCATGTGTGTATGAGTAGTGGGAATATTCTCTATTGCGGACCCCCTCCATTTGCAAGGGGGGGTGTGATCTGTCCTTATCAACATCCATGACCATATTCCAGTTCCCACCCAATATCCAGGGAACATCCGTCCAGTCTGCCAACGCCAGACTCACCTTCTGCAAAAATTTGTCTTGCTCGTAGTTCGGGGCATACACACATCCAAGCACTACTGGAGAGTTATCTAGTGTGCCCCTCACCAAGACATACCGCCCCTGATCATCCACTCTCCTGTCCGCCTCGAGAAAGGGTGTACCGGGCCTGATCCAGATTGTCGCCCCCCTGGAGAATGCTGAGTATGTTGTGGAAGGAATCATACCTCTCCATTTCTTCCTCATCTTGCCGGCTTCAGAAGCCTTGAGGTGTGATTCTTGGAGGAACGCAATCTGCGTGTGGTGACGCAGCAGGAATGCATGTATCCTGTGTCGCTTCTGAACCGACCCCAGCCCTCTCACATTCCAGGTCGTAATGTGATATTTCCCCACTACCTCAGCCATGGTCACATTTGTACCTTACAAGCATCTGCACCCGCCCATCGGTCCGTACCCCACATGATTGCCACCCGGAGACCACCCTCCCCCCACCCAACAAACTAAAAAGAACACTAATGGCGCAGCTCAAAAACCAGGCTGTGCCCAACAATGTAACAAAATAGAAAAGGAGTAGAAATCTTGTGCGTTTGCCATCGGGGGGTGGTCGAGCGCCATCACGTTCTGTACCTGCTTCTCAGCGAGCGCCGCTGGCTCTACGGCTGCCGCCACGGGGCCACGTTACCAATAAGTGAAGGGGCAAACGATATGTAAGTCGCCCGTGTGTCAGCTACCCACTACCTGTGTTTCAATCACACCAAAAGGATAGAGCATTAGGACGAGTACCATAGTAGGCTGTGGTCCCCACGTGTGTTACCCCTGCCTCCCTCCACAAAGTAATCCACAGCAATCATACAATAGTCAATCAGGGTAAGCAGGAAATACAATATGGTTCTCAGGCTTGTCAGCTGCCGCCAGGTTGGCCATCTCCACCGCAATTGTCCATCAGGTCGTCCGCCGTGCCAGGCATGACATTAGGGAATAGCAATACACTGAGGTCCGAGTCCGAGTGAACCGTGCTGTTCTCTGAATCTGTCAGGATCTTCTGGGAGTCTCCCCGAAACGACCCCGCTACCTCCAAGGCGTCCCGTTGCGTCTCCTTCTGTTGTGTCTTCGATGGGCCCCGGCTCCTTCCATTCCTTCTTGGCTTGGGGGCCTCAGCTCCGCCCCCGCCGCGAGACCGTCCTGATTGTCCAGCATCCGACGCCTGCGAGGGTCTCCGGCTGCCATCTATGCCCATCACCTCCAGCCATTCCTCAGCGTCGGCGGGGCTCTCGAAAAAGTGTGTTTTTCTGTCGTGCATGATTTTCAGGCGAGCCGGGAAGAGCAGGGCATACTTGAGATTAGCGGATTGCAGTTTTTTCTTCACGTCCAGGAAGGAGGATCGGCGCTTTTGGACCATATTGGTATAGTCCGGGTATAGGGAGATCTTGTGGTTCTCATATTGGATAAGGGATTTTTCACGGGCCTTTATGCAGCAGGATGTCCCTGTCTCGGTAGTTCAGAATCCTCACTATCAGCGGGCGTGGGGGCCGTCCGGGGTCTGGCCTACCTGTCGGGATCCTGTGTGCCCTTTCCACGCAGAAGTGGGGGGAGAGACCTTCCTCCGCTATGTATTCTCGGAACCATTGTTCCATGAAGTCCGCCCGGGGGCCCTCACATCGCTCCGGAAGGCCTATGACGCGAATGTTGTTGCGGCGGTTACGTCCCTCCGCGTCCTCCATCTGGTCCAGTAGAGTGGCCATCTGAGTCTGTAATTGACTTATGGGGGACGTGTGTTCCGCCACCGTCGGCATGATCTCGGCGATGGATACGCCCTGTTCCTTGACCTTGTCCGCCAGTTTGCCATGGTCCGCCCGTAGGAGGGATAGGTTCTTCGTCAGGGTGCCCATCTGCTGCTCCAACACCGCTCTAGAGTCCCTGATTTCCTTCAGGATAATGTCCAATTTATCCATGGGGGGTTCCTCCGTCCCGTGCTGTGGCGGTGCCCCTTCGTCTGTTGAAGGTGGCATCGTGGTGGTCATCGGCTGTCCCCCAGAGTTCTCCGGATGTGGGGGGGTCAGGGGGGCCCCCCGGCCGAGATCGTCACTAGTGTCCACCACCGGCCGCGCTAGGCGCCGCCCACTTGTCTCCAGTGCGCGGCCCCCTCCCCTCAGGGGGGCGAGCCGAGCCCCCCCAGGCCCGCGTGGCAAGTCCACCACCAGCTCTCCGCTCTCTTCCGTTGAGCGCCTCCGGTGGTCTCCCAGTGCAGGGGGGGTCAGAGAGGTTCCAGGTCCAGGAGGGTAAGCGCACCGATGTGGGGTGCCTTCTCTCTCCCTCTCAACTAGCACGGCCTCACACGGCAGTCTCCCTCACGTTGTTGGGGCCTCCCAGGTGCCCCGCGGCTCAGTCGCACCGGCAGCAGCGCCCGTTCGCGCCTCCTTTCCGCGCTCCGACACCTCGGAGGGGGGGGGGTCCTCTGATGTATCTCGGTGACGTCCTGGGCATTCCCTGATCTCCGCGCGACCACAACCGGGGCCCGCCGGCACTTCCGGTGGCAGGAGACCCAGCTCAGTCGGCCACGCTGTTCACTGTGGGTCCCGGCTTTTGGGGGCCCGCCTCCGCCGAGGGCCTCACCACCGCAGCCTCCGCCCCACGGGCCGTTTCTCCGCACTTTCACCCACCGCAAGGGAGGCAGGGGATGTGTGCTCGCCTCCGGTCCCGATGGTAGCTTTTTCAAATGCCCCCAGGGTAATTTTAGCAGGATTGTGCCCCGATCGGCGCCGGAGCTCTAGCTAGCAAGCCACACCCCCCCCCCCCCCCGCCCCCCCTTAAGAATTGTTCTGAAGCAAATTTATTTGTTGCACATTTTC
Organism: Lissotriton helveticus; assembly: GCF_964261635.1. Taxonomy (NCBI): domain Eukaryota; kingdom Metazoa; phylum Chordata; class Amphibia; order Caudata; family Salamandridae; genus Lissotriton; species Lissotriton helveticus. The sequence continues at coordinate 806,898,202 of NC_136057.1, read as the reverse complement.
TTCAAGGAATCAACATCCAAGAAATAAACATAGTCCATCGGCAAAAAAATTGCTGGATCGACTTTACATTCAGCATCTGCAGTGAACGGGGGAGTTTGGGGCTGCACTAAATTGGTGAGTTGCTGAGAGAGTTCTCTGTGCTTACCTTCACACACGCCTGCTTCTGGGTTGTTCTACCCTGCTACAGTCGGTCCACTGCACAGTATGTGTCTGGAAAGGGACATCATGACTTTCATGCCCATGTTCGTCAGACTCGTTGGAAGACAAGTCATTGGATGGAACACAGCTGACCGAAAAAGCGCCTCCAGATTCTGCTCCATTTTCCTCTCCCTCGGATGCTGTCTCGGTATCTGATTCTGCCTCACAGCTGTCCTCCATTACTTGAGGTAGGGCTTGGGCAGCAGGCATCCCCGAGAAACCATCTCTGCTGACTGTCTAAAACCTCCTTCAAAAACACTTTGTCCTACGTAGAAGATAGAAGTTGTGGTGTTCCAGAGCTGCTCTTGAACTCGCACTTCTTTTTGTGAGGATTAGTGGGGTAGAATGCATTGTGAATTAATGTGGCACTTTGGTATTGCATAGTGGGGTTTGTATTTTGAGAGTTTGAATATGTGTGTAGTCATGAATTACCGTGTATGTGAGATGTTCGGTTATGGCTCTTGATTTGCAGTTCTTTGCATGGTTTTATTACTGGAATCGTGATGATTTTGTCATTTGTGAGTTCGACGATAATGTTTGTTATTGAATATGTTTGAGTGGCAAGAGGCTTCGTTTTTTTCCCATGTAATAAAATGTTTGAATTGTATGTTTATTTTGTTGGTTAAGGTGATCCTATTTGTTGTGTTCCAAGATCTCGTGATATATTGTATATTGTTGAACTTAGCAGGCCTCGAAAAATCTACTCACAATTGCAAGTAAAAGTTTCTCAGGTGGGCTATTTTTAGCACCTACTAGTTCCATCTGGCAAGTAGACTTAGGCCGGAAAGGAACAGGTGTTCTGTTCAGAATGTGAATGAGCAATAAAGATGCTGTTAAATCTTGTTTTTATCTTGACACATTTGCTGTCTGTTCAAGAAAAGAGGTCAAATGTCAGTTTGTCTTTTAACTAATTGTTGCTAGGAAAATTAGGTTTATTTTTCTCTCTTACCAGATTTAGAGGTTTCTGTCAAGTGAGCTGTCTGAAGATGTCAGTTATTTTTCTCTAACACATAACATTTATAAAAATAGCCTGTAAATTAGTATTGCAAATATTTCAAAATATATCAGGAATTACAAAAGCACATTTGTTTGTAATTAAGAAGTTTGATGCAAACACAAAGTTAAATAGGAGCAAAACAAATCAGAACACTTTACTTGGTGATGTGCAAATGACACATACTTGCAGAACTTTATTTCCAAACATTATTGTTTGTACACTATTTAGTTTTATTAGTAAAGCTGCATGTCAGTGGGAATGTTTCTGGCCATTTCAATGTAAAATTTGCTGATTACAAATGACAGTGTGCTACCACTTCATGCTTTAGTTATGTATTCATTAAAGTTTTTAAACATGATTTGAGAAATATTCTTGTCCGCGCCCTGATGAAAATGCTGTTTATGAACTCAGAGGCAAGTCAGCAGTCATGTGTATTCTATATGTGGCTAGATTTGTATTCTATATGGAAAAAAGGTTTAGTCTATTAAATCAAACAAAACAGTTTTTTGTACACCAGACATGCTGAACTCGCACATTTGTAGGTGGTCCTATATGTGATAATGAAGAAAATGGCTGCTCAATGAATTAATATATTTGCCCCCGATCACATAATTTGAAGCCAATTTGTGGGTCAAAAATATTACAAATAGGTGGAGTAGATTATTTTAGTCACTAGACCTGAAGTCTAGTAAAATTTTTATAATTTTTCGAGGCCTGAACTTGACTGCATGTCGTTGTGTGTTTTGAGAGGCACCACATACACAGGAACTTTTTAATTAAGAAGAATCTTTGGGTTGAGGGTGTTACAACTAACATTAGATTGTTTTTTGTTTATTCTTTGGTGCTCAGGAGTAAACACGCTGTTCTAATAAAGTGGACTACTACTGGTGAAAAATCTGCGTCAGTGTGATTGACTGTGCCACTGGTACTGGTTCTTCTTTATTTAGTGAGGTTGACTTTTGATTTCTTTATTTTCCACTTTATTTAGGCGAATCAGACAAGATTGATTCTGTTTGAATATGTAGTCTGTTGTGGCTAGAGGCATTCTCTTGATTTTGGTCACAAAGAAGACTTATTACAATTGGCTAATTGTATCTGGAGAGCTGTACAGAGATTGGTGAGACGTCACCCCAAGCCATGCTGTCATTGGTAGATTTCCATTTTAGTTCGTACTGTTATTGTTTGACCTTTGCCATAGCTGCACTGCGATTGGCTAATTATCCTTTGTTTATTTTTGTGTGGTTCTGTAAATAAGATTGGGAGAAATGGCTGCTAAATTGTAAAAGCCTGAAGCTCTATTTGGAAAGTTGAGAAGATTCCTCTTGAGGACTATCCGGCATTCGAAATGATGGAGGACTTAGGTTTTCATATGTGTGTATGGTTAAGAGACTGGCGTGAGAGCACATTGGAAGAACTTGCCATTTCCTTTAGAGGGTATCTTTAGTGTGGGAAAGCTTGACTACCTGAGATATGTGACGTGTGAGAGAAAGCCATAACCTCGGCCCACACATTTTGAAACATTAAGTGGGATCCTTTTGAGTTTGTCCTAGGGATGCTGTCTGTTTCTCTATCGACTTGCTGCATATTCCGGACTTAGTCTATTTTTCAAATTTTTTACTCATTGCTGCATCTATCTTAAATGCTAAAGAGCCTTTATGGCAATTGATTTCTATGTCTTATGAGAAATTTTTAAACCTGACTAGGTTTTGTGTCTTCTTTATTACACCTTAATATTTTGATACACCTTCATGGTTTCCAAATGTACTGATCTCAAACTCCTAGAAAGCAGAAGGCAGGGGTATGCCTGGTTGGGGGCGGGCGGGAGGAAATGCCTGGTTGGGGGCGGGCGGGAAAGCGGGTCGGGTAGGAGTGGCTTGCACCACCATGAGTACTCTGACTGCTTTGGTTTCAATGTGGGAATGGGCATAGAATACCCGCAAAATTCATAGTGGTGTAGTTGAAGGAGTTTATACAAAGGGGAAGATATATATATTCTCTGTAATGGGAAATAATGTATATGTGTGAATTTCTGCATGTGTTATTTTACACTATGTTCAACTGTGCATATGACTTTGTCATCACTTGTGTCATTGGAAATTCCCTAAACTTTTGCATCAGTACATCTAGTACATCTAGAAAGCGATGACTGTTGTTGGTTTCCAGGAGTATCTTTTTAAACCATTTTGTGAGTTTGAACAAAATTAATAAATATTAGACCTGAGAGATTTTAATTATGCTGGCATAAGTGCTATGATTGTTGTAATTTTTTCACAACAAAATTTTTATTTTATTGACCAGGTAAAGCATATACGCAGCTCTCCACAGTCAGGAGATCCCTGCCAAATATCAAAACATATAGGAGCATTTCACAAACCCAATCACAAACAACCCCACCTATCCCCCCGCCACCCGCGCCCACCCAACGACCCACCTACCCACCCCTTATCCCTCCCTAACCCAGTACACGTAATCACATTTAGCTGTAAGTAACTGTTCGTATAAAACCAGAAAACATGCGCCTCCTCAGGCCTGGTTTCCATCTTCCAAATCTATACCATCGTCAGGTTCCACTGGGGGCACCAGAGTCAAACCCCTATAATCCGCACACCTCTTCCAAATTTTGTAATGTTTTCGGGGGCATCCTCGGGCCTCAAACACTGGGCGCTCCAGCCTCATATAATAATCCAACCCCGCCTTCCACACCATCAGCGGGGGGGGCTCGATCACTCTTCCATGCTCGTGCCAAATCACGCTTGGCCACGACAAGACCCAGCAACAAGAGGTGGCGCTTGAAGGTATTCCCCCCACGCCCTCCAGCACATGCAGAAGGCCCAGTCGATGAGTACGGGGAAGATCCCACCCCAACACCTCCGACAGACAACTCCATACACCCGTCTAGAACCTGGTCAGGCCAGCACAAGACCACACAGTATGCAGCAGAGTACCCATCTCAGCCCCACATCGCAAACACTCTGGGGACCCGATCAAGCCCGCTTTCCACAGCCGCTCCCGTGTATAATAAGCCCTATGCAGATATTTATACTGGACGAGCCTGAGACGCACCGCAATCGCAGTCCCTCGCGGGGACTCTAAAGCCACCCACCAATCATCTTCATCCAGGGGTCCGATGTCCCATTCCCAGGCTTCCTTTAATGTAAGTAGGGAATAGGAACAATGAATGACTAGGGTTTGGTAAATACGTGACACCTTCTTATCCCCAAGGTCTCCCATGAAAACTTTTGCTTCCAGGGGACTGAACTCCGGCAGCGATTCCAAACCCACTAAACTGGGCTCAAGCGCGTGGCGAAACTGCAGGTATTTGAAAAATTGGGTTTTAGGCATATGGAACTCGTCCCTAAGCTCTTGGAACGACTTGAGGGCTAATCCGGTCATAACATCTCCCAGCGAAGAGATCCCAATAGAATCCCATCAACCAAACCCCGCCAGCGAGGCCAATGCAGGAAGTCGTCCATTATTCCATAGAGGAGTCTCCGCTGTCAATCTACCCCACCAGCCCATGCGACGCAGCGCCTGTCGCCATACCACAAAAACCACCTGCGTGGCATGGGGCAACTGCCTCCGTAGTCTGGCCGAGTACAAGATCGTGTGCGGTGTGTTAACACCCATCAACGAGCGCTCCAAGGCATAAGCCGGGTCCCCTCTATCTCCGTACCACCATTCATTCAACACTAACAAGTGGGAGGCCTGGTAATACGACAGCTCGTCAGACGTCGCGAGACAACCACAATATGTGGATAGGAAACAGGTACGCAGCGCCATGCTGGCGGCACCTCCAGCCCACAAAAAGCGTCCCAGCACGGAATTGACTTGCAGGAACCACTGAGGGGCAACTGAATGCGGATGGTTCTGCAGCTGATACAAAAGGCGCGGGAGCGCGACCATTTTAAAGATCGCAGACCTACCGTATATAGTAAGAGGCATCCGGGACCACGTTCTAATGTCTGACTGGACCTTTTCCCAAACCGGTATCACATTGCGCTCCCAAGAGATCGCCGCGGATTCGGACAGGAACACGCCAAGATACATCAGGCCCCCGACCGCCACCTGTAAGGCGGACGCATACACCCCATCCCATTGCCTAGCACCCATAAGGTGGATTTACGTGGGTTAAGATAGAGACCCGATACTTCACCAAAGATGCGCATAATTTCCAATACCCGTGGCCCCGACCTATCCAAATCCGTGAGGAAGAATAGGACGTCGTCCGCATAAAGCGCGATTCTGTCAGTGAGACCCCCGTCCCACTTGAAGCCCCGCAGCTGCGCATCGATTCACACCCAAGAGGCCAGGGGCTCCATGGCCAGCGCAAATAAGTACGGGGACAGCGGGCAACCCTGGCGGGTACCCCGACCAATTGGAAACCTCTCAGAAACAGCCCGGGAGACTCGCACCGACGCCGTAATGTCCATGTACAGCAACTTGAGATACGAAATAAACACAGGGCCCAGATTAAGATGGGGCAGTAGCGCAAACAAGTAGGTCCAGCTCACGGAGTCAAATGCCCTATCGATATCTGCCAACAGTAGGGCTGCCCGCTCACCCGTGGCCCCCATCGCGTCCACTGCCGTCTGCGCCCGTCTAATATTGTGCCGCGTTGCCCTGTGCGGCATTAAGCCAGCCTGGACCGGGTGAACCAGATCCGCCATGTAGTGGAGAAGACGATTCGCCAACGCCTTGGCCAGCAACTTAGCTTCAATGTTAAGCAAAGATATAGGGCGATATGAGTCATGCCGGTCAGGTGGCCTGCCCGGTTTCTGGAACACCACTACTTCAGCGTGGCGCCAGTCACTGGCAGCTGACCCAGCTCCCGCGCTGCCTCCAACGCAGCCCGGTAGTGGGATCCCAAGTGAAGTTGGAATTTTTTGTAGAATTCACACAGGAAGCCACTCGGCCCCGGCGCTTTCCCGGTGTTGAGCTGTCCCAGCGCATCACCCAGCTCCTCCGCCGTAAGAGGGAGGTCCAGTGCAGCTCGCGTCTCGTCAGAGACGGCCCTCGGGGGCAGGTCAGTAAGAAATTTATCGACCGCATCAGCCGGAAGGCAATCCTGCGGCGCATACTGCCCCGCGCAGTATCGGGCAAAACTAGCAGCCAACTCCACTGGGTCCGTCATCGTGACTCCGTCTTCATCCGTGAGTCCCGGCAGTGTGAGTGGTTGCAGAGTACGCTGACACAATCTATGGAGCATAGTACAGGACTTGTCCCCCCACTGGTAAATCCTACTGCGCGTGGCTAGCCACGCCTGTCGGGCTTCATCTAGTAACACGGACGCATAGGACTGTTGCGCCTGCAGGAGTAGCCGCACCGTCACGTCCTCTCCCACCCCCTGGCACCGCCGCTCAAGGACCTCCACACGTGCCGCTGCTTCAACTACGGCCTCTTTCCGTTGACGACGGGCCGCTGCACACCACGCTATATCGACTCCCCTCAATGTGGGCTTCATAGCTTCCCAGACCACAGTCACATCCATGTCCGCCCCGAGGTCCTCCTCCCAATAATGGGCAATCGCCCCCGCATATGGTGCACATAATCAGCCTGTTGGAGATGCCATGAGGACATCCTCCATCGAAACGGTTGTCTCCTCCTGTTCAATTCAACATCCACGGCTACTGGAGAATGGTCAGACAGCCCCCTAGGCAAGATATCTGCCCCTCGCACCCTACTCAGAAACGCACAGGGCACAAAGACACAGTCCAGTCGCGAGAAGGAACCATGCACAGCTGAAACATAGGTATACTCACGGGCCTTAGCGTGCAAGTGTCGCCAAACATCCACCCAGCCCAACCCTTCCGCCATAGCACTCAACCGGGTGGGGGTAATAACAGTCCGTGTCCCTTGCGGTCTCCGACGGTCCATGCTCGCATCCATCACATCATTCCAATCTCCTCCCAGTACTGCCAGGGACTCCGGGATTTCCGCCCACACCGCAAACAACCTCTCAGCCAGGGACCACTGCAGTGGGGGAGGGGCATATATACTCCCAAACACAACTGATTCAGCACCCACCATTCCCTTCACTAAGACATACCGACCCTGCGGATCCAGCCACTGTCGCTCATGAACGTAAGCCAACCTGCGATGGACCAAAATGGCGACCCCCCTGGAGCCCCTAGAAAATTCAGCATGAAAAAGCCTGTTGGTAACCATATCGTTGCAAACTAAGCACTATCGTCCCCATCATATGAGTTTCCTGTAGCAGTAGTACATCCGCCGCTTCCCTCTTCCCCCATCGCAGAATTGCCCCCTCTTGATTTTATCCAACATCCCCCTAACATTCCAACTCAGTATGCGCATGGACGCCCCAGGGAGCCCCGGAGTTGATTCATCAGCCATGATCCCAGGGGACACAAAACAAGAGCACACAGCAGCAGGCCTGAGTACGCAGTACAATTATTGGCAAGGCATTAGGAATCACATGCACCCCCCACCAACCCCCCCGACCCTCCCACCCACACACTCCCTAAACACCCCCCTCAACTCCCCATCCCCTTCCCCCACCCCTATACCTCATAGAACAGTGAAGTACCTGTCGCGGCATGGGCGGCCTCGGGCCCAAAACAGAGCGCCCAAGACCAACCATACCAATGGATCCCAACTACCCACTCAACCAAGAGAAACCCCCCCCCCCCGCCAACCCCCACGTACGTAGGAGGCAATAAGCCCATGTGTGCAAGCTCCCCGAACCCCACCCCGCAGCCCCACACATCCACGAATATGCAGAGTGAGCAGTCTCTGTAATCTCAGCCCTCCACAGTCCGATCAGCGGAGCACAGCCATTCGATCACTCCCAGCAGGGGCCCACGACACCAGCAGACAAATTCGCACCACGATGTCCGTCAATGTTCCTTTCCAGAGTGTTCAGAGTCAGCAGTTGTTCCGTCCTGCGCTCCACTGTGAGAGGAGGAGCGCTTCCGCGACCTAGACCTCCTCTGCCTCTTACTCCGGACACTTTGGTCGCCCCGCTCCTGTGATGTACCCCTCGACGGACCTGGATTCAAGCCCGGTTGGGCGTGCGGCCGGACCCTCACTGTCTCATCTGTCCACCTGAAGACCTCCTTTGGGGTATCAAAGAAGTGGGTCCGTGACTGAAATACCACCCGCAGGCGGGCCGGATAGAGTAAGGAATACTGGAGCTTCAGGCCTCGCAGTTTCGCCTTGGCAGCTATGAAGGATTGTCGTTGTTGTTGTACCATCCTAGTGTAGTCCGGAAAGACCATTATCTTCTGGTTCTCGAATGTGAGAGATTCCTTTGCCCTCGCCTCCCGTAAGATAGTGTCTCTGTCATGAAAGTTCAGAATCCTCGCTATCACCGGCCGGGGCCGCTCCCCGACAGGCGGCTTCTGCGTCAGGGCTCTATGTGCACGCTCTATTACAAAACATCTGGACAGAACATCCGGAGGGAGCCAGCTCTCTAGCCACTGGGACAAGAAGTGTTCCACGTTCCCCTTCTCACATCCTTCGGGAAAACCCACAAAGCGAAGGTTATTCCTGCGCGTCCTCCCTTTGGCATCCTCCACTCGGAGCGCAAGGCCCTTTTGAATTTTTTCCATCTCAGCCACCTTCCGCTTTAAGGTCCCCACCTCGTTCTCCACGCCCGAGTTCCTGGATTCCGCCTCCGTGATGCGAGTCACTGCATTTCGAAGGTCCTGACGCAGCAAAGTCACATCAGCCCCCACCGCTCCTATTTTGGCGTCCAGCATGTCTCTGGATTGGGTTATCGCCGCCATGAGCGCCGCGTTGTCCGGCCCCGTGCCCTGGCCGCCTCCAGATGCCCCGGGACCCCCAGTCGGCCCCGTGTATTTATCTATGGGCCCCTGCTTGGCGGGCCCACTGCCCCCTCCGCCTCTGGTCATTTCGGATTTGCACAGGGAGGCTGCCCTCTTTAGTCCGCTTTCACCAGATAAAGACGCCTCGGCCTGGACTCACCGTGCCACCGGTATTTACAAGGGTCCACTCCACACGATAGTCTCCTCCGCCCCCAGGCGCACGGCGCCTCCACGCAGTCGTCCCCCGTTGTCCGGGGACACTCCAGGCCCCTATGCAGCTCCGCCTTCCTGTCCAAAGAATAAAGTGTGACCCCGGCCGGACTACGTCTCCCCGCTCTATGATCCACTCTTCCGGATGCTGCCCCTTCCCTGGACCGCCGTTGCCCTCGTTGGAGTACTTCCTTAGGGCACTCCCAGGTTGCTCGGATCAGCCAGGCCCCAGCCCCGCCGCCACCACGCCACAGCACCTGTCGACCTCCTAGTTGTATGTGTGGTCACGCTGGGCCCCTCAAGGGGCCTTGTGGTTCCGCCCCAGACCCTCCAGTGGCCGGCCGTAGGCTCCGGATTGTAGGGGCCCCCTCACTCCACCGTCCAATCCTACAGGGTACTCCTCAGGCACACCAGCTGCGGGCCGCGGCCCCCGACCCCTCGTCCACGCGCTCGGGGGCCCCCGAAACACTCCCTTCTCTCACCTCGCCGCCGCTACCACTGCCTCAGGGAGCCCTCGGGTCTCGGGCGCCACCCTGCGCGAGCCTCAGGCCATCTGCCGGTCCAGGGTCCAAACGAGCACGGCAGTGCTATTCTGGGCACACTGGGCAGGACTGCGCCCCGGGGCTACTGCACCGCCGATCCCTCCGTTTCGCCGCTCAGGCCGCCTCCGGATACCACCACCAGCAGCCAGGGACCCCCAAACTCGAGGCCCCGGTCTCCGGACCCCGGCACAGGCCGCAGCCCTCCGCTGTCACTTCCACGGCGCGGGCAGCCACTCACGCAATACAGGGCACTGCAGGGCTCCCACTCCCAGCTCCGCCGCCAGTCAGAAGCCCAGGGCCAGGTCCGAGAGTCGAGGCGGCGAGCCAGCGCCAGGATTCCCCGTCCGGGAGTCGCCAAAATCGCGGCCCCGGCTGCACTCGCCGGGACTAGGCCTCAGGCCGCCGCCGCCGCTATCGCCACTCCAGGGGGCCCGGGAGCTCCACAAGCCGCTCTGGAAGGCACCCACTGCCGGTCACCACTATGTCTACTCTTTTGGGCTGCAGGTCAGGTCCGGGAGCCAGGATAATTAAACGGATCAGTGTCGGGCTGGTGGGAGCTCTAGAAGGCTGCGTCCACCATCTTCGCCCGGGAAGCCACGCCCCCATGATTGTTGTAATTTTGCATGACGGTTTATATGCAAGATGACAGAGATTACGCCTTTACGCCATTTCACATAATGGGACTCCTGTTGGGGCATTATTGTAACGGAAGATGTACTGTTCTGGTAAGTTTTTAACACGAGCAGTCAACAAACGTTCAGGGAGGGCGGACCGTTCGGGTAATTTTTTTGTTCAAAACTACACAACCAAACACAAGCAGCAGGGTTTTGAACTCAAGTGGCTGGAAATCGACTTGAAATTACATTTTCAAGTAGAATTTTTACCCAAATGGACCAGTCAGGTAATTGTGAGTGTGTGACACATTTTGCATAATTTCGCTAACATTTGCTTAAGTTTGGTTTAATTTCACATAATTAACCCTCCTTCGATTACATGAGTTTTGCACAATCTTAATTAATATGCACTCAGGCTAGCAAATAAACCTGTGGATGCATATTTATGAATCACATATAAAATTATAAAATAGGTCTGATAAAAGCAATTTAATTTTTTTCCATTAATTATGATCCTTTTTCCAGCTGTATTTGTAAAAAGCATGGGCTTATAACTAAAGGTGCCTCTTCAGTCACTGGTGCATTTAGAGACTCAATAAGTAATCTTTAGTGCACTGTAACACTCATCCTAGGACTTGTGCATTCGTTCATCAACCCAGTGACTCATCCCTGCTTTTTCCCACTTACCAAGCCACAATAGTATGTGTATGTTATGTTAAGTAGTTTTATTAAGCGCTCGAATACCCGAGAGTGTTTTGGTGCTGGCTACAAATGGCAGCATGAAGAGTCAGGGAGGATGAATTTATAAAGAATTGAATAACCAAGTATTGAAGGTGTTCCTGAAATTCAAGAGATTAGGAGACGTTTTCACGTGCAGAGGAAGCGCATTCCAGGCTTTTGAAGTTCCCAGTACAAGGCTGTGGCATCCCCAAACCACACGTTTGAATCTAGGCACAATCACAGATTTGGCAGAAGAGGATTTTAGGGGGCTGTTAGCAGTATAACAGTTGAAATTATTTTTTAAGAACGTAGGTACACAAACAAATTCTCAATGCACATATATGCAAGATAAATAAGAAGTATACAAGTAGAGAAATGAAAACATGCCACTGTCTAAGGGGTATGATTGCAATATAAGTTAAATTAAACATAGCAGAGGGCCACCATCCTGCAATACTATTTTCCCAGTATATAATTGTTACGAAGTACCAACATGGTTGTCTCGCTTAGAAATAATGAATTGGCCATTGTGGAATGATGTATAAAATGGACAATAATATTCCAAATGTTGTCTTGGTTTTAAAGTAATGGTCAAACTAGATGCAGTGCAATGCAGAGGAAACCAACAGTAAGCAAGGGGCCCTTTAGCAATGTCTGGGAAGCTGTGATATGATCTAAGAACGTATCAAATCAAAAACAAATTAAAGAAATTTATAGGAACCTAAAAAAACAAAGTGGAAAACGAATGGACTGGCCGACCAGCTGTGGAAATGAAGCACGCTCATTTTCGAGCAGAGGAGCAAATGTTATCAGGCAAAATGCTGTCACTCACAAGGCAATAGAACCAATAGCTAAAGTGGGCTGGCCCACTGTCCTATCCTGTATATGCTGTCATGATGGAATCAGATCGACAATGACGTTTGAACAGATGAGTGGTAGAAGAGGGACAAATGTAAAGTCCTCTATGTATATAAATAAAACAGATCGGGCCTGTAGACTAGGGGCCATATGTAGGTAATGTTTGTTTTGCGATTCTCAATTTGCTATTTTTTGGGAATCGCAATTAGAGAATCGCAAAACGAAATGTAGGTAGGATTAGCAATTTCTTTTGCGAATCCCAATTATTCCTAATTCGCGATTCGCAAATAAGGAATACCTTCTCATTCATTCCTATGGGCTAGAAGGCCCTTAGGAATGAATGAGAAGACATGCTCAATTTGCGATTCCCTATTAGAGAATCGCAAATTGAGAATGCAATTTCAGGGTTGTAAGGGTGTCAATAGGACACCCTTTTGCACCCCTGAAATTGACATGTGTGCACATGTGGCCCACATACATGCCCTAAGAGCATGTATGTGACCCACATGGCACTTTGAAAAATGCCAACAAGTGCATTTTTCAAAGAAATCGCAAAATACCATTAACCTGAAGTTGGTGGTATTTTGCGATTCCTTAAGCCAAAAGTCGCACAACTTGGGTGCTTCCTACATTGCATTTAAGGAATCGCAATTTGCGATTCCTTAAATGCAATAGCAAAATAAGGAATCGCAAATTTTGCGATTCCTTATTTTGCATGTGGGTTTTTGTGTGCTACATAGCACACTGCCCTAATTGCGATCGCGAATGCTGAAATTCTGCGAATTTCAGCATTTGCGAACGCAATTAGGCTTCCTACATATGGCCCTAGATCATTGAACTGGTACCATGATCATTTCAGCTCAGCTGTATTGAGCATAAGCTTTCTCCCGTGGCAAAAAGTGCAATGTAAACTCTCATTTTAAGCGGAAGTACACAACTCCTGCCCAATAAAATCCTTTACTCAAACTAATCAAACTGTGGGCCGAGGCAAGGTCCTTTTCTCTGTAGTGTTTCTGAATGCTTTTTTCCTGTTGATTACATAATGTCTAGTGATATCCGCACTGTGAAGCTAGACCTGAAAAGTAGTTAATTTTACTTTTGGGTATTAGTGACTCCAGCAGGTTAAATGTCTGGATTTTCCTTATCTGGGAAGAATAGAATTATTATTGGTAATCTATATTTTAGATACTTTAGAGTATCATTATACATGTAATGTTTAAATAAAGTAATAGTAATTTTTAATTACAGAGTATTAATATTTATCTAGGCTCAGCGGTTAAAATCACGTTTTCAGAATTATTTTCTATTAGCATTAATTGAAATTCATGTTTTGTCTGTATACTTTGGTGTGAATTACTACATCCATTTATGCTCTAATTATGTATTATTATTGCTAGACTAGATATAACATTTGCATTTAAAAATGTGAATTTTGCTATAAGAAGAGATGTATTTACGTTTTTATTGATTTCTATTACTTTTAAATTAAATTATAATGCTATAATGGACTGCAGAGGAAGGTCTTAGTTGCTTTCTAATGTTAATTAAAACTGAGTGCTGTAATTAATTATGTGTATATGATAGCAAGACAGACGGTGCATAATTATCTCCCTGTTGAAGGCCTCGAGGGTCAAAATTGCTGCCGTTTGAGGTGTATTTTAAGAGCGTATACTTCACTGCCTCTGTTATACAGCATTTTTCTTACTTTGGTGATTGAAACATTCTCCTAGATTCTGTACCCATCCATGTACAGAGGTGTGTTTTTTATTGTTGCCAAGGGAGCAAGCCTAAGCCTGTACTTTTTATAGACTTTTCTCCTATAGCTTCCGAATCCTTGGTAGTCGATCTATTTTACAGTACTGCTTAGTGTCTGAAAAAAGATTGCGAGCGAATATGATACTCAGCAGCATAATCCTGTTAATGTTGTCTATTATAACAAATCTAGAGTCGGTGTCTCCTCCTTATTCTTTAACCTTATTTTGTATTTTACTTTGTGCTTGTTTTGTACTATAAAAACACTTAGCTTACCGAAGTGGCGACTCTTGATTGCAGCATGTGTGTTGGGCTATTTTGAAACAAGCAGCTCTGATTTCCAGTACAATAGGAAGGTCTGATTTTTATACAGTAAGACTACTACTTTTCAGGTATATCAGCCGTTTTCCTTGGTAGTGAGTTATTAACTTGTGAAGTCCCGAGTCCATCATGCATGTGTGTGCATGTGCATGCCCCTTGGAGCGACCCTTAACCCCACCAGATAGGTCGCTCCCCCTCCGCACAGCATCGCCTGTGCCTCCCTGCCCAGCTGCCGCTGCTGAGAAAAAACGAGGCCCTCCACCACCTGCAGGCTACCACCTGAGCCTCATCCCCGGTGGTCAGTGGTAGGCCATAGGTAGGTTTGATCATCCTCCGCTTTATTGCTTTTATTGTATTTGCCTGTATTTTCATTGTTGTCTCTGTGACAGCTGTTGTCTGTCTTCCCCCGCTGTCTGTACGTGGTCTGTGCCCCTTTTTCTTCCCTCTGTTCCCCTCGCTATCCCCGTGCTCTCTCTGCCCGGTCTTTCCTTCTGTACCCCTCGCTGCTCCCCGTGTCTCTGCCCGGTTTTCCCTTCTGTTCCCCTCGCTGCCCCATGCCTCTATGCCCGTTCTGCCTTCTGTTCTTAGCTGCCCCTGTATTTCTGTATTCTGCCTCTGTGCCACTTGTTTTTTGTGCCAGTCTGCCCTCTGTGCCACTCGTTTTTCCCTCGTTTTTGTGCCCCTTTTGCCTTCTGTTCCACTCGTTTTTTTTGCCCTTCTGCCCTCCGTTCCACTCGTTTTTTTGTGCCCTTCTGCCCCACTTATTTTCCCCTTGTTTCTGCGCCCCTTTTGCCTTCTGTTCCACCCGTTTTTTGTGCCCTTTTGCCTTCTGTGCCACCCGTTTTTTCCTCGATTTTGTGCCCCTTTCATTCTGTTACCTTCGTTGTCCCTCACCGCTTCGTCCCCTGCGGCCCCGCCCCACTGACTGCCCACTGCCCACTGCCCAGTCGCAGCCGCCGCCTCCCGCCTCCCAGCTGCCCCTCCCTCCCGCCTCCCCATATATGCCAGCCGCTGCGCGGCCGTGCCGCTGGCACGCCGAAGGCGCGCCTAAGGCCAGCCCGTCTGCACCCGTCCGCGCCTGGACCTCGCCCAGAGCCAAAACCCTTGGCCACCGCACCCGCCACGACGACCGCCGCCACTACGACTCCAGCACTCTGCACGCTCTCAACACCGGACGGAGCCACACCTGCTTCAAGGCCGCCCCGAAACGCACACACGGCCCCTACACCTGTTGGAACTGCAGCTACACCAGCCTCAGAGCCGACAAGCCACCCGCCAAGAAAGACTCCAACCACCTCCGATGCATACTACTGAACACCCGCTCTGCACGCAAGCATGCCGTCTAACTCTGGGACCTGCTTGACACAACATCCCCGGACGTCGCCTTCCTGGCAGAGACCTGGTTTAACGTCTCCTCCGCACCCAACATCGCCAACAGCCATCCCAGACGGCTACAAGATCACCCGCAGAGACCGCACCAATGGAGTCGGAGGAGGAAGAACAGCATCAGGGTCTCGACTAGCACCGACGACGCACTCAGCACCGCCGAGCACATGCATTTCCAGATCCACACACACCCTAATTCCACCCTCAGAGGCACTCTCGTCTACCGACCCTCCGAACCCCGCCCCCAGTTCAGCGACCCATCGTTGACTTGATCAGCACGCACGCCCTGACCTCCACCGACTACATCCTCCTCGGAGACCTGAACTTTCACCTTGAGAACAACAACAACAACTCCACAACCCTGATCGATAACCTTGCCAACCTCGGACTGAAGCAACTCGTCACAACGCCCACCCACTCCATCGGCCACACACTCGACCCTGTCTTCTCCTCAAGCCCGTACGTCTCCGTCAGCCACACCACCAAACTCCTCTGGACCGAACACCGCTGCATCCACTTTGCCTTCCAGAAACCCACCACCGCACCCAACAGATCCCCGGCCACTGCTGGAGCAAAATCACCGAAGACCAACTACACGCAAACCTCGCTCTCAGCCCACCCATCGAACCCTCCAACACCGACGATGCTGCCCACAGCCTCAGACGCTGGATCGAGGACTGCGCCAACACCCTCGCCCCGCTGAAGAAACCCCCCACAGAGACACCAGCAAGAGGGCCAGCTGGTTCACCCCAGAACTCCAAGCAAGCCTGTCGTAAACTAGAGAAGAAATGGCACAGTGAACAAACTCCGGACAGCCACGCAGCACACAAGGACGCCATCCACAACCACCACCACCACCACCACCACCTCATCAGGGCGGTCAAGAGGACCTCCTTCAAAGACGTCCTCGACAACAACGCACACAATAGCAAGGAGCTCTTCAACATCGTGAAGGAACTCTCCAACCCCAGCTCCAACACCAATGACATCCCACCGTTGCAAGCCCTGTGCGACTCCCTCGCCACCTTCTTCCACTGCAAGACAGCAGACATCCACAACCGCTTCAACACCCAGACGGCCCCAACAGACAGCAACACAACAGACCCTACGTACACCATCGACCACGACCCCCTGCTAGCCTGGGCCAGCATGAGCATCGATGACAGCATCAAGACCATTCGCACAATCCACTCCGGCTCTCCGTCAGACCCATTCCCGCACCACGTATTCAACAGAGCAAGCAGCTCCATCGCACCCCACCTGCGCAACGTCATCAATCTCTCACTCGAGACCACGACCTTCCCAGAGATCTGGAAACACGGTGAGATAAATGCCCTACTCAAAAAACCTAAGGCAGACCCAAGAGACCTCAAGAACGTCCGGCCCATTTCTCTGCTCCCCTTCCCGGCCAAGGTCATCGAGAAAACCGTCAACAGACAGCCAACCCGATACCTCAAAGAAAACAGAATCCTGGACCTTTCCCAGTCAGGGTTCCGCAGCAACCACAGCACCGAGACTGCCCTCATCGGCGCCACCGACGACATCAGGACCCTGCTGCGAGACCGCAGCACTCATCTTCCTAGACCTCTCTGCAGCCTTCGACACCGTCTGCCACCGCACACTACGTGCACGCCTCCACGCCGCTGGGATTCGAGACAAGACTCTGGATTGGACCACCTCCTTCCTCTCAGGCAGAGCGTGCGCCTCCCCCATTCCGTTCCAAAGCCTCCGAGATCCACTGCGGCATACCCCATGGATCCTCCCTCAACCCGATGCTGTTCAACATTTACATGGCCCCGCTCGCACACGTAGCCCAACAGCACAACCTCAACATAATCTCCTATGCTGACGACACTCAGCTGATCTTCTCTCTCACCAAGGACCACATCACTGCCAAGGCCAACCTTCACGCAGGAATGAAGGCTGTCGCAGTCTGGATGAAGCTGAACCCTGACAAGATGGAGGTCCTTATCCTCGGCTCCAACCCTTCAGCCTGGGATGACTCCTGGTGGCCGACGGCACTGGGGGTAGCCCCGACACCCACCGACCACGCACGCAACCTGGGAATCATCCTCGACTCAACGCTCTCAATGACCAAGCAAGTCAACGCCGTCTCCTCCTCCTGCTTCAACACCCTCCACATGCTCCGCAAAATCTACGGATGGATCCCAACAGATACTAGAAAGACAGTCACTCAGGCCCTCGTCAGCAGCAGACTCGACTACGGAAACGCCCTCTACGCGGGAGCCCCGACCAAGCTCATCAAACGACTATAACGCATCCAAAACGCCTCGGCACGATTGATCCTCTACGTACCACGTAACGACCACATCACCCCCCACCTGAGAAACCTGCACTGGCTCCCCGTCAACAAGAGGATATCCTTCAAGCTTCTCACCCACGCACACAAGGCACTCCACAAGACCAGCCCAGCCTACCTCAACAGACGACTCTCCTTCTACATCCCCAACCGCCAGCTACACTCCGCCGACCTCTCACTTGCCACCGTCCCGCGCATCCGAAGAACAACCACCGGTGGGAGATCCTTCTCCCACCTCGCCGCTAAGACATGGAACACCCTCCCACTGAGCCTACGACAGACCCAAGACCTGCTGACCTTCAGGAGGATACTCAAGACCATGCTGTTTGATCAGTAGCGCCCCCCCCAGCGCTTTGAGACCCTTGCGGGTTTGTAGTGCGCTTTACAAATGATTGATTGATTGGACCCAGGTTCACTGGGCTGTGAATGTGAAAGAACCACGTTAATTAGATTCCTTACCTTAGAATAACCCCCAGGCGTCAGACTGGATCCGGAAAATTTTGCGTAGCAGTACCCCTGCGTGTTGGTAGGCATCGTCTGCGGCTCCGCGTCCATCGTCGGAGTCGTTGGCGCCGGGATGACGTCGTCGGAGTACTTAGACGCCGCCCTCGCGCGCTGACGTCAGTTCTTCTTTTTTCCGCGCCAGCAAGCGCAGGTCCGGAGAAAGCTGTACCTTAGTCACTTTTTTGACTAAACTTTTTCATACTTTTTGATCACTTCTCGAGTCTTTACGACTCTCGGTGCCGGTAGGGATGCCCGGGTTCAAGCCCTGTGAAGATTGCCACCAACTGATGTCGGTTACCGATTCCCACCGCCATTGCCTCTATTGCCTTGGGGCCAACCATGACGACCGATCGTGCCCCGACTGCTGGGCCTTGGCGTCAAACGCTAGGCGGGAGCGGTCCCGCAAGCATCTCGAGCTCCGGCAGTGGGCCCCGCGCCGCTCCAGGTCCCGGTCCAAGAGGGGGTCGAGGGACCAGTCGCGGGGCCACAGTCATCAAAGCTCGACGAGTCGTCACCATTTGTCGGGCTCCAAATCCTCAGGTAAGAGGCACAAGAAGTCGAAGAGACTACATCGCTCTTCCAACTCCCCCTGACGCTCGCGCCATGCGGCCGGGGGCACAGGCGACACCGCCTCCGCGGCCACCCCGATGCCGGAGGCGCCGCGGCCAGCTCCATACCCGCCGGTCCCTGAGCTGAACGCGATCTCAGAGGAGATTGAGGCCTTCCTCATGGCCATGAGGTCCCTCTCTCCTCCTTCTGGTCCCGCGGGAGCGCCTCCGGGCCCCGCATTCGACGCCGGCAGAAGAGCAATTCTTCTTTGATCCGCCTCCATCCTTTGACCCTGAAATTCAGGAGATGGAGGACGAGGGGGATTGGGAGGGGTCTGAGGACCCTCTGACACGGGAGTGTCAGTCATTTCAAGACTGGACAGACGAGCTAGGGGAAGCCAGTGGTCTTGACACTTCACCTGACACTGGATTTGTTTCCCCTCCTACAGTGGCTACGGAGGAGGGGGCTGCTTATAGTGTGGTGCTGACGAGGGCGGCCAAGGCCTTGGCGCTTACGCTCCCCGTTTCAACTGTGAGGTCTAATATCCTCACTTAGGTCCTTAAACCGCAGACAGGCTCTCCGGAGCCTCTACTGCCGTTTAATGAGGCTCTCATGGACGTCCTGTTGGGCACCTGGTACAGGCCCGCTACAGGTCCCCCTGTAGACAGGATCGTCGCCAGGCACCACCACCCAGCTCAGGGCGACACAAGCTTCCTGTCCACCCACCCCACCCCTGAGAACCTGTTTATCCAGGCCTCTACTTCCCAATCCGCATTCCCGACTGCACCCCCATATCGGGAATCCAAAAGGTATGAACAGTTTGACAAGAAACTCCCTCAGTTGTGGGTTGCGGTCAGTCAACACCGCTTGCCTTTTGGGCCGTTATACCCACTCTCTGTGGGATACGGTTGCAGCCATGCTGCCAGAGTGTCCGGAGGAGGCCTGGGCGAAGCTCGCTCAAGCCCTTGCGAAGGGACGAGATGCAGCGCGGTACTCCATACGAAGTGGGCTGGATACCACGGACTCACTGGACAGGGCAATGTCAAAGACGGTGGCCGTTCGCCGCCACGCCTGGCTGAGGTCCGCCAACTTCTTGGCTGATGTCCAGAACACCCTCATGGACATGCCGTTCGATGGCAGCCACCTCTTTGGTGGCAAGGCAGATCATGCGCTTGAACGCTTCAAGGACTCCAGGGCTACGGCCAAGTCCTTGGGCCTCTCGGGCCAGCGTCAGCAGCAGTCTGCCTTTCGCTCCATTCGTGGCCAAGGAAGGGGTGCCCCTTAACGTCCTGCCAGCCACGGGCCGCAGTCTAACATCCAGCGCGGCGGCGGACATGGTAACCTCCGTGCCGGTGCCAGTGGACAACGGCGAGGCCAGCCCACATCCACCCCCGCAGCATCTGCCTCAAAGCCTTCCTAGTCCGAGCTTTCAGGCCCATTTGATGCCAGTGGGGGGCAGGGTTCGCCATCACCTCCTCCACTGGGGCACCAGCACATCGGACAGGTGTATGCTGCAAATCCTCCGAAGGGGCTACTCCCTCCCCTTCGAGGTGACCCCTCCAGCCATGCCACCGCACTACCACCGCGTGTCGGGGGATCACTTGCAACTTCTGCAAGAGGAAGTATCGGCCCTCTTGGCCAAGGGGGCCATCGAGCGCGTTCCTGGGCCAGAAGTAGGGCGTGGTTGCTATTCCCACTACTTTCTGGTTCCCAAGAAGGGCAAAGGGGGCCTACGCTCTATCTTGGACCTGAGCAACGTCAACGGCTTCCTCCGGAAGGAGAAGTTCAAGATGCTGACTTTGGCTCAGGTCTTAGCTACCCTAGACCCCGGAGACTGGATGGAAGCATTGGACGTGCAGGACACTTATTTCCACATTCCCGTCCTGCCGGCCCACCGGCGTTACCTGCGGTTTACGGTAGGCCACGAGCACTTTCAGTTCACCGTGCTCCCCTTTGGCCTTACCAGCGCCCCACGGGTGTTCACGAAAGTGATGGCGGTGGACGCTGCTCATCTGCGCAGATTAGGGGTGTCAGTCTTCCCCTATCTAGACAACTGGTTGTTGAAGGTGGTGGGCTCGCCCCAGCCACCTTCAGACTACAGCCAACCTCCTGCACTTGCTGGGGTTTTCTATTAATGTGCCGAAGTCACAACTGTGTCCCTCTCAAAAGCTCCTCTTTAAAGGAGCGGTTCTGGATTCGGCACAGTTTCGGGGTTATCCTCCCGAACAGCGGGTTCGGGATATTCAGGCTCTGATTCCGATCTTTCAGCCTTTATCCCGGGTCTCGGTCAGGTTGACGCTGCGGCTTCTGGGACTGATGGCCTCCTGCATGCTTCTGGTGCATCACGCCAGGTGGTGGATGTGGGCTGTGCAGTGGGACCTGAAGTTTCAGTGGGCCCAGCATCAAGACAACCTGTCCGACCACGTCCGGATCTCGGAGGGCACTGCGAGACAGTTGCAGTGGTGGCTCACGGACCGCGATTGGGTCAGCGGCAGATCCCTCTCCCTACCCCAATCGAAGCACGTAGTTGTGACGGATGCGTCCCTCCTGGGCTGGGGAGGCCCCATGGGAGAGGGAGAGATCAGAGGCCTCTGGTCTCCGGCGGAGTCCCGGCTCCCCATCAACCTTCTGGAGCTGCAGGGCAATCTGGCTTGCACTGAAGGCATTCCTTCCCTCTGTCCGGGGCAGTGTAGTGAAGGTGTTCACGGACAGCACCACCACCATGTGGTATTGCAACAAACAGGGCAGTGGCTGGAACACCAGGGCGTCACCCTGGCAGTTAAACACCTGGCAGGTTCCCTGAACGCCAGGGCGGACAAACTCAGCCGTTGGTGCTTGATGGATCACGAATGGCGTCTGAACTCGGACGTGGCGCAAGGCCTCTTTCGACAGTGGGGAGAGCCTTGGTTAGATCTATTCGGCACAGAAGAGAACGCGCAATGTCACCAGTTCTGCGTGTTGGAATTTCCAAGGCGGCGCTCGCTCGGAGACGCTTTTCGTCGCAAGTGGAGCTGCGGTCTATTGTACGCCTTTCCGCCTATACCACTTCTGCCCAGAGTGCTGAAGAAGATCAGGCGCAACCGGGCCCAAGTCATCCTTGTGGCTCCGGACTGGGCACGAAGATACTGGTATCCCGAGCTACTCAGCATGTCAGTCGATCCCCCAATTCGTCTGCCTCTTCAGGAGGACCTTCTGTCACTGCAGCAGTGGACGGTCCTCCACCCGAACCTGTCCAGTCTCCACTCTATGCGTGGAGATTGAGCGGCGACAGTTGAGGCCATTTGACTTGCCTCCTGAAGTATGTGATGTGATTCTGGCAGCCAGGCGTCCCTCCACAAAATCTGTATGCGCCTGCAGGTGGAATAAGTTTGTGGCATGGTGCACAGCACAGGCTGTGGATCCTCTTTCCGCCCCCCTTTCAGAGGTTCTTCTCTTTCTTTTTTCTCTTGCCCAGCAGGGCTCTGCTCTGAGCACAATCAAGGGCTACCTCTCTGCCATTTCGGCCTTCTTAAGGCTTCCTGTTCAGCCTTCTCTTTTCAAGTCATGTTGTAAATAGATTCTTGAAGGGCATCACTCACATGTTTCCTCCTGTTCCTTTTGTAATGCCTCAGTGGGACTTGAACCTTGTTCTGACTTATTTGATGTGCGCTCCTTTCTAACCACTTCACAATTGCCCTCTTCGTCTTCTGACTCTTAAGACTGCATTCCTGGTTGCCATCACCTCTGCCAGGAGAGTGAGTGAGCTCCAGGCTCTTTCTTCTAAACCTCTTTTTCTTTCTGTCCATCCATATAAAAATGCGTCCCTCTTTCCTGACCAAGGTAGTCACAGCCTTCCATATCGGGCAGTCTATCACCTTGCCCACCTTCTTTCCGTCTCCGCATCCCTCGAAAGAGGAAGAGAGGCTCCACCATCTGGACCCAAAACGTGCGCTCTCATTCTATTTGGACCGCACACGCCAGTTCCGGGTGGATGACCAGCTCTTTGTTGGTTACGTGGGCGCTAAGAAGGGACGGGCGGTGCACAAACGGACCATCTCTCGGTGGGTCGTCTTGTGCATCAAGGCTTGCTACTCCTTGGCGAGAAAGGAGCCTCCTGTTGGGCTGAGGGCCCATTCCACTCGGGCCATGGCGGCTACTACTTCCCTGGGTCAGGGAGTCCCCTTGCAGGACATCTGTCAGGCAGCTATGTGGGCCTCACTGCACATGTTTGCTAGACACTACTGCCTGGACAGCCAAGTCCGGAGAGATGGCTTCTTTGGCCGTTCCGTTCTCCAGGACTTTCTGGTATGATCTTGGTTCGCAGACCCACCACCAGGGTTGGTATTGCTGGGGTATCTATTCTAAGGTAAGGAATCTAACTAACGTGTTTCTTTCAGATGAACAAGTTACTTACCTTCGGTAACGATATATCTGTAAGAAACATTAGTTAGTTAGATTCCTTACCGCCCCACCCATCCTCCCCGTTCTGCGAACCGATATCTAGGGTTAAGGTTCATCCCTTTCAGGGCCCTAGTTTCTTGGCACCAGTGTCGGTTTTTATCATGGCTCTGCGTTTCTGGCGCGGAAAAGCTGTGTCCGCGCGTGAGGGCGGCGTCTAAGTACTCCGACGACGGACACGGAGCCGCAGACACCGCCTACCGACGTGCAGGGGTACTGGTAAGCAAAATTTTCCGGATCCAGTCTGACGCCTGGGGGTTATTCTAAGATAAGGAATCTAACTAACTAATGTTTTGTTACCAAAGGTAAGTAACTTGTTCATCACTCTATTATAAATTGATTTATTGTCTATAATATGGTTGAATATGCAGTCTTATCTTTGTAAAACCTCTTTGTGGGAATGAAGTAAATCGTGATGTAAAAATGAAACTCCTTCCTGGAAATTAAGGAGCCCCAGGACGCCATATGCCAAAAGACACTCTGCTACATGAAACACAATAAACGAATCAAGATCATGGCTCATTTTGCAGATGGTAAAGGGATATAACATTTTTGTCCAGTAGGTGTTTGGATGCCTATTGCAGGCATAGCCACCTTTACACATTTTCTAACGTTAAAATCACAAACAAATCGTATTGCCAATCCTATTCAAATACTGCTAGTCATTAAAATGCTGAATGCTGGCATTGTATGGTATTGGGTGTGACGCAGACTTATTGTTTTGAGGCAAGGGCAAGGCGTCATACCTTTTTTGCCCCTAGAACATGTAGGATTAAACCTCTGCAGCTCTACCCCTTTCAAGCTACCGGTTTACACTGCCACTGTATGGTTGTGTGGAAGAGGATTGTCTGCGGCAAAGACAAGTTATGTATCCATATGAATATGCTCAAATGGTATATATGGTTCGTTAATGCAAGGCCCTTACTGTTAGGATGACCTCTCTTAGTCAATCCATTGAGCCACACCTTGTATTAGTGACAGCGATCGAATACCAAAAAGCGTACATCCATTTGAACAACGTTAACATTTGTGGCTATTTATGTTAACCCAAAAGGTTCCTTTATCATTTGAAAATAGACACAGAAGCATAGAAGTTTGATTACTGATAGTTTGCTTTCAGAAACCAATTTACCCAGAAATATTTGCAATTTGAAAAAACACCGGGCATAATCCTAGAAATGATTTGTGAATTCCAGTTTTGAATCAGTAAAAATGTAACAGGTTATTTGTTCAAATGAAAATCTGCACAGCAATTTCAAATTCACTTGTAAAATCGCACCTTTTTTCTCCACGCAGAAACCGGATTGGGGTTGTAGAGGAGTTGGTAAACACCCTTAAACATTTAGGTTTGTGGGTGTGCAGAAACTCGCTGGCTGTTCTGTCCTTGAAACTAGCACTTAACACCTGCTTCATTTTCTCACACGAGATCTTTGTGAGTAAATACCTTTATGAATGCAGAACCAACCTCTGTGTTGTAAGTCAGTTGAACATACATTGCCTGCAAAGAACCATGCACATTGACAGTACCTGCACTGTGCTTCACATAGCAATGGCATAAACAGAGCCTGCAGCCCACCAGAGTGGTGGAAGAGTGAACTTAGAGGCATTGGCTCAAGTACATAGATTTCGAATTTGCTGAGTATGCTTTATACTGACTGCCCAAGTACACAGTAAAACAAGCATTGGCAAAGCCAGTAAGTATCAGCCTTGATACCCTGTTGGTTTTTCCTTTACCTCCCCTCTAGATGGACTGGGAATGTGCTCGCATCCATGGCACTCCTCTTTGACAGGGGTTTATTACTAGCATGTAAAAAAAGGCATTCAAATATCCATCCTCAGCAGCCATTATTGAAAATGGAAAACAAATGTGTTACAAGATGCCTGCTCTGCATGCATGTGGATACTTACATAAGGTTGAATCTTTTTGGAGTGGTCAAAGAAATATTTTAAAAAGGCCACCCAGAGAAAGCACAGTGGGTGTGAATGGTGAGCAAGTGAGCTGAAGTGGAAAGCAAATGCTGTGTAGAGTGGTGGGAAAAAGGAGATTAAAGTCATGGGGATCTGGTGGATAAGGAGTTTGTGACCGCAAAAACTTTTAGTACAAGTGGCCCAATGAGTGTTAAATTGGATCACAGTCACCCTTGCGGGTCTGCATAGCTCTTCTGTCATGCCTCAAGACTTAAACTGGATCACAATCATCCTTGCTGGTCTGCATAGCCCTTCTGCCATGCCCCCGAGACTTGCGTTCCAGCACAGTGTCGGGAGCTCAAACTCCTTTTGCCCTGTCGCCCTAAACTTTTGCGTTGCATATTACCCCATCTCTGATCCTGCTTATTCCACCTCCATCCTCCACGCATCCATTACCGCGGCCCTGACAGATGGAAGCACGCAGAGGTCAGACTTCTCTGCATCTCTGTGCTTCCCTTCCCCACTAAAGTCCTTGAGAAGGCCATCAACTGCTAATTCGTCGAACATCTGGAGAGAACCTCCCAATCGGTTTCCATGCCAGCCTGAGTATTGAGACCTTCCTGATCGCTGCCACCGACAACATCAGAACCCTTCTTGACTGGGGGGGAATAGCGTCCTTGATCCTACTCTACCTCGCAGCAGCGTTTGACACCCTATCCCACTACACACTCATCAAGAGATTCCACCACATCGGGTTCCAGGGCGATGCCCTCAAATGGACCTCATCCTTTCTCACAGGATAAACCCAGAGATTTTGCCTATCCCCCCGTCACTTCGGGACCCAAGAATACCATCTGCGGGGTCCCTCAAAGATCATCCCTCAGCCTCACCCTATTCAGCACTTGCATGATGCCCCTGGCCAACATCGGTAGAACCATGGCCTCAACATCATATCCTATGCAGACAACATCCAGCTCATCCTCTCATCCTCAGAAGAACCCTCCACCACTAGGACCAACTTCCACAACTGCATGACGAATGTAGCCAACTGGATGAAGACCAACTGCCGGAAGTTCAACACGGACCAGATGGAAGTGCTGATTTTTGAGATTACCTCTCTGATAATGACACCTAGTGGTCCTCTGAATTGACAGGCCCTGCACACAACCTTGGCATCATCCTGAACAGCACACTCACCATGAAGTGCCAGATCAATGCAGTCCTCTGCCTACTTCCTCACCCTTCATGTGCTCTGAAAGATCTTCAGATGGCTCCATGTCAGCACTAGGTTTATGCTAGTGAATTGCCTGCATCGAAAGTTGCTACGCAGAGGAAAGCTGCTAAATGTGGCTATTAAAAACACCTTCTTCTCGTGAAGTTTTATTCTTTTCACACTGGACAACTCACTGTGTAGCTTGACTTTGTGACTAATTGCAAAAGGTGGACCAGGTGTCCTTAAGCGCACTCGTTTTGAAAAAGGAGTTGTAGGAATGCACGTTGTCACTGTACTTAGTTAAACAACCTCATTTCTATATTTTCATTATAGTATGTATATTAATAACTGCAAACCTACCGGTATGTTTTGTCAGCTTAATGTTGATAGTTTGAGTGGACATTAATTTGTTAATTTTATAAGCTAAAAAGGCTTTTCGGACGAAGCGAGGCACGGACTGGCCACTCAATTCTGTTTTTGAAAGTGGTTAGCTATGAATGTTGCAACATTTGTTTAATACCTGTTTAGCAGAGATGTTTTTATTTTCTTCTAGGCTCTCACAAATGAAATTAACTGTAAAGTATGGCAAAATGTTTCGATTTTTAAAAGTGCTGTTTTCTGATTAATTATTAGTAAGAATGCTATTGTGCATATGAATGGACAGTTAGAGATGTCCCACTGTTGAACACTGCTAAGATTGTTTCTATCAACTCTTACCTTTTTTCTGGACTACATGATTTTTGAGAAATTGGCCACTTTGGGACCTATTAACAAATTGCATTTTGGAGTATGTTTAGTAATACTACAGTAGTACTACTAACATACTTCTTTCTATATTCTGTTACAAATGTTTCTTCTTCTGTTCTCACAAACCCAAATCTGATGACATGCATGTTTTATTGCGTTTCAGAGAATTTTTTACATTATTAAAAGTTGTGCAATCAGTTGCATGACTTGCATGGTTTGTGCTCATATTGCCTCAAAATATGCTTGGACACAGTTTGCGACCAACATAAGATTACACAGGAAAATCCTTTGGAAGGGGAAGGATTGCATAGTATATGAATGTCACATGAACCAAGAAACTGGTGCACCCGAGAAAAGCATTTGGATCCATGTCTTATGCCTTTGGATAAAATCTTCTGGGTATAATGTTCAGGGGTGTGGAATTTATTAAAATATCTACTTGTCCATGGGACAGGTTGCTTCATAAATCTACTTGTCCTGTAACAAAATCCACTTGTCCCTTGGGTGCCATGTAGTGCGGTGACAAAGTATGGCAGCAATCTCATTATATAAGAGCTGTTATATAGCCTCTCTGATTATGCTAGGGCTCATACCATAGTAGTGTTTGAATACTAGCAATCCCTTTATGTTGCCATGTGTCGGCAGATCTACATACCGGGACTGAAGGTAGTGGTAAGCAAAAGTTCCAGGGTTGAAATGCCCTTTTGAGTCTGTGCAAATCTACTAACTTGCATGTTTAAGGGTTTTCAACAACTCTTCTCTAATCTTTTCCCATACTGAGAAATGTTGGAAATGTACTCTTGATAATGGCAGACGTACACCTTCTTCCAGAGTTGGGAAAAAAGTGGTTGGAGGGAAAATGAACTTGCAAACACTCAGGTTTTTGCATGAGCAAATCTACACATGCGTATTTGCTCATGCTAAAATGCAGTTCACAAATATTTTATAGGAGTACAATTTCTTGCCCTACTTCTGTAAATTCACAAAAGCCATATAGCTGCACTCTCCCTCACTGTGAGTGATCGCATTCTGCTCTTTCACAAGGAGCATATCGGCACACAAAGTAGTTGTGTTCGGTGCCAATAACTAATGTGGTAGTGTGTGCTTTATTGAGACAAAAAACTATTTTTGCTTTTGCCAATGTTTGTTATAATGGTGAGGGTCCGGCAGCTCTCGCATCAATAAGGTTTTCCAAAAACGATGCCAAAACAAGTCGCGCATTGCCAAAACTAAAAAGCTGACCACCAATTTCAGACCAACTGGATTTGCTAAAGCTTGTTTATTTTTATGTTTCCATTAATCTTATTGAAACTGGTTACAGTGATTTTCAGATATGAATATTTTTGAGAAATAGTAGCATTTTACTAAATGATGCAGCAATGAAATGGAACCTGAAATTTTACGGTAGTTTGGCAAAATGTTTTTTTCGCCTACTTTAATTTTTTAGGAAAATTTTATATTAAAAGCAAATAATCATTAATCTTGCTTTCAAGCTTCTGCAAATATTTGCATCTAATCAAAGAGCATTCTGGGACCATTCTGCATAGCCTCATATAGCTAAACTTTGAAACCGTGTGTACACATTTTTATACTGGAACCCCTGTCAGTAATGCAGTCAGAATTTACATTTACTGAGAGTGCTCACCCTAATAATAAAGGCTTTAAATTAATGAACCATAAATACAAGTTTGACAGCATTAACATATGCACACAAATATTAACTTAACTGCAGACAGTGCCCTTCCCTGACCCTTAATGTGGCTCTGCAAACTGGCAGCCAAAGGGTGTGTGCTGCAGGGGGTTGGGCCTACTTGTCCCAAGGACAAAATACACATTAAAACTTGTTGCCCTTGACCCCAAACAATATGTCCTGGGCGTCGGGCTATAGGAATTCCACATCCCTGAATGTTACAGTTTTTTAGCTTCCCCACTGCATGTCATGAAAGTAGTCAGCATCGTGAGATGAAATATGTGTCCTCAGCCGGCATTTCTTTTAAAATTTGTTTCATGCTGAGTTTGCGCTCTTCATCGCTGAGAAGGAGTTTGGGGGCATTATGGCTATGGCCTCTGGGAAGACCCCGGTTCCCATTGGCTTCTCACTTAAATTCTTTAAGAAGTAAGCCTGCCAGAAAGTTGTGCTTCCTACTGCCTGATCTCCTTAATTAACATTGAATCCAAAATACTTACTGACATTCTAGCACGGAGACTGAACAAAACTGTACGATTAGTGATACACGAGGACCAAAACATGGCAAACACGAGTACACACCACTGCCTCCGGCAGTTGGGCATGATCCTTTCCAGAGGAAAAAAACTGAGTGGTCCCATGGCCTTACTTTCCCTAGATTTAGAAAAGGCTTTTACAGGGTAGATTCATGCATCAGGTGTTAGCGAAAAAGAATTTTGAGCCCTGTTTTACTTGCTTTATAGACACGCTGTATGCCTCACGGTAGGCGCAAGTGAGGGTCAATGGCACTTTATCAGCCCCTTTTCTGATAGAACGAGGTTCCAGGCAAGGCTGCCACTTTTCAAACTTACTATAGAACCAGTGGCACAATGTATCCACAGAGATGTGCAGATAACTGGACTGATCTGGAGCAATGGCCATGAAGGTAGAATATCCTGATATGCAGATGACATGCTCTTTTTATATTCTGAACCCAGACACCTTACTTTCTGAGGTTAATGTAGATCCTCTATATTTACGGTGACGCCTCAGGACTCCAAATGAACTGGTCAAAGTTTACTTAATTTCTTATCAAGGGATATATACCGTCCAGGCTAGTTGCCCCACAACTACAAGTAGCAAGTGACCACTTATGGTATTTAGTTATGAAGATAGCCATTTCCAAATAGAAATTAAGAGCTGAATATTGCCCCTCTAATAGCTAATATGAAACATGAGTTCCGGTCCTGGGCGCGCTTGCACCTTTTGTTGATGGGACAGGACAGGGAGCTCTAGTTAAAATGATAAGTCTCCCACTCTATACTTTTTAAGATTACCCACACATAGTTCCTTTTTTTTTGTTGTTGATTTTTTTTTATTTTTACAAAAGTCCATTCTGTGATCTACTGCTTGTTTATGGGCAGGGACGGTCCCACGAGTTTCATTTGCGAAATGTTGCCGATCTCAATATGATGCCGGAGAGGGCTGGGCGGATCTAAAACTCTATTACTGGGCCTCACAGATGCTTCCAATCAGTGACTGGATACAAGGTGACAGAAATGATTGCGTCCTGTATCAATGATTAGAACTCGCCCGTATTGAGCAGCATGGTTTATTTCACATGCTGTACAGAGTCCCAATTCCATATTCTCTCCCCTCGGTGTTGTCCCTCCCCCAATTGTTTAGCAGTACAGCATTGAAATACATTTGATGTCATAGTATCCCCACGGCAGCCACGCCTTTGGGGCCAGGAGTCTGGCTCCTGCATGGACCTTTCAGGGTTTGCACAGGGGGACCTAATTGGGATCTCGACACTGGGGGATTTATGGTCTCACAACCACATAAAATCCTTTGCAGTCCTGAAGGCGGAAATTCTCACTAGAAACGCCCATTTTTTTTCAATACCTACATATGAGACATGCATTAGCTTTTCACAGTGACAGAGTGGCGGCGATTCAAGATAGCAACACACTAGAAGACAAGTTGTTGTACAAGTGGGTTAAGAAAGAAGGGTACCTCGTGAGTCTATCGAACCTTGGTGATTAATGCCCCAGACCCTTTTCATTGCTCCATAGTAAGTGGGAATCAGATGTGGGTAAGCTGGATGAGGATGACTGGATGGGAGGCCATGATGGCCTTGCGGTATCCTGTGGTGTCATCACATCTACGCCTCATCCAATTTAAATGATTGCATCAGAACTATAACTTAGTGAAGTTCCTCTGGCACATGGGGTGGGCAAAAAACAGATTTTGTCTTTGTGATCTGGACATGTCCATGTGTAGTGAGATACTTGGGTACTCTATGTTCTACACTTGGCATGATGAGAAACCTCTACATTAACATAGTGGACAATGGGTATGGATGTTTGTGCAAAGGGAGAGGAATTGGGTGGATTTTTGTGCAAAGGGAGAGGAATTGGTGTACAAGGTGCGTGCTGCCAGTGAGAAACACAAGAAAAGGTGTGACTGTTGATGGACATTTTTGCAATCTTGAAGTGTCTTTCCCCCATAATGTGAGCCTGATTCTACCATGCATACAACTAATGTATGAGGCTATCTCGATGATTTAGAGCATTGGCTGTTTTTTTTGTTTGGTACTACTGACAAACTTCTAACATTTCTTTATTTTTTATTATTTTCGCTTGGTGCTACACTGTGACCTCCTTTTGCCAAATCTAATGTAGTGTTCCATCCTGCTGCAGATACCACCATTTGTTGCTTTCTTCTTTTCCCAAGTTTAAAGCAGTGGTTCTACAGAGTTAAACATGTATTGCCACCACCATAAACAAAATACTTGTTCTTATTCTTGTTTTTAGATGTATTCATATCAAATGGCTGCAACTCAGCCATCAGAAGGAACCACTCATCACTTGGGATTAGGTCTTCAGACATATCCTTTAAACCTCTCCTTCCTCTCTTCTAGGCGGACTATGACGAAAGCAACATTTTCACAGTATAAAACGCCCACCTAGCCTGTATAAGAAGATGGGACAGATATATAGATGATGTTTTTCTGGTTTGGACAGAACAAGATCTACAGGATTTCTGTACATGGCTTTACACGCTATCTACTGACATACAATTCTCTATGGATTTCAGACACACAATCATTCCTTTCTTGGACCTGTGGGTTAAGGTTTAGGATGAAAATATGTATGTCGCACTATACAGAAAACCTACAGAGAGGAACTCACTGCTCCATTATTCCAGTAGACATCCAGTGAGCCTTAGAGATAGTTTGCCCTCTGGGTAGTTCCTGCGTATTAGACGGAACTGCACCAAGAGATCAGACTATTTCATGGAGTCCGACCTACTCATCAGGACAAGATCTATTTATTGGGGATCTGACCTACTGGAAAATGGACGCTACTAACATGAACTATAAGAATTAGGCTACCGCACATAGCATATGCACCTTACTAGAGAATTGGCAACCGGGCAAAATACACGCTCCTGAAAGGTGAGGGCTACAGAGCTGGAGTACTAAAGGGATAGAACTCTGGGGACATTGTTTGCATGGGTCGGCCACTGAAAAAAGTATGTCTTCTTGGGCATTACCTGAAACTACGCTACCTTTCTTGAACTTTGACAGAAGGGTCTGCTGTAACGTTTCATGTAAAAACCCTTTTAACTGGTCATGAAAGTAATTGGAGTTTTAGTGGTTTAGTATCATGGTTTTTATTATTTTATTTGTTATGCAATGATTTTAATTAACTTATGCAAATAAAAATAAATTGGAATTGAGTGAGCGTGGTTATCCCAGACGTCTCGTCAGACAGGCAAGGAAACAAGCCTGGTATAACCACTTCTAGAACCACAACAAAGATAATAACTGCAAACACATTTTATGCGTGAGCACCTTTAACCCAGCTTGAAATAAAATCAAAGAGATTGTCAGGAAACACTGGGAATTAGTGGAAGAACATCTCACTGCTAAGGAGGGACCTGTGTTTGCCTTCAAGAGGGATAGTAACCTTAAAGATGCCGTTGTTATGGCCACCCACCCGCTACCACCGTGAGTTAGGAGGGAGTGCAGTTGCACTGTGGCGCTGGGTGTGTGGTCTCCAGTTGAACTGTGATCTGTAAGCATGGAGATCTAAAATAATATATAAGTCACTCACCCATAACACTGTTGAGTGACCAAAGGGGAGACTATTGTTTGCCATACTGCGAAAAAGAAGTCTGGGGAGTTAGCATTTGGGCCATATACATATACAGTCGTGACCCACTGAACAGGATGATGGGAAAGTGCTGCTGGGTCGCTGGCCGTGCATTGCCCCAATGCTTGCCCCAAAGCAAAGGCAGACCTCACAGAAGGTCAGGTTCGTAGGTAGCCTGTGCCAATCACCAGGCCAGGCCACGTGGCAGCATATTACAGGTGGTGGCCCCGCTGCACCACAGGTCCTCGGGGGGTCGGGGGAGGGGGGGGAACGAGCAGATCACCGTGCTGAGGAGCGTCAGCAGACCCCACACAACACTGTTCCCTCAAATGGTGTGCAGGGTGGTCATACAGCAACAGCCAGGTAGGAGCAGGCCTCGCTCCTGCCAGCAATTGTCAGCAGCAAAGAGGGAGCGGCTTTAAGGTATCCGCTCCTCTGAGGATCATATCCGGAAAGATGCTGCTGCTCCACTCCTGTGCAAATCGGGCTCGGGTCCGGTGCGCAGTGTCGGGTCTACACACGGCTGCACCAACAGTGAATTCGCGGAGCAGGTCAGTGTCACTGCCCATATTGCCACCGAGGGCTGCTCACCAGCAATACTCCCAGTTGATGGCGACACACAGCACGGCAACCCTGGAATTCCGGATCGAGACTTTTGTAAAACTGCTCGGCAGCCACCTTAGTTAATAGTCACCCTCCAGGCTGGCTGTCCATTGAGTCCCGGGCTGGTTGGTCCAGTGACACGCTGCCGCAAACTCTGTCCTGGCGCCTGCTACAACCCAGATCGCTCACTCCTCTCCGACTTACTCGGGCCCGGTATTGAATTTGGGGTAGGGGAGGGTAAAAATGGCTAATAGCAGTGCATGCGGCTGCCTCCGCGAGGCCAGTGTAGCCGGCCTGTAGCACCCAGCACGACGCTGCAAGCGCCAATGTAATTGAATTTGCGAAGCCGCGCGCAAGACACTGCCGGCTGCCACTTTCCTCCACAAACTTCCCAGACCCGCTCTGGCAGCAGGATGTGACGTCCCTCTGCTGCACCGACCAGAAGCATACAACCTGATTGGGCCGGATGCTCCGCTGGGATTCACAGCCATACATTGTAGCAGTGTGAGTGTGTACCTTCACCCTGCTAGCAGCCTTAACTGCAAGCCTGCGAGACCAGTGGGTGCGGGGCACGGCGCGGTACCACACAATTTTAACAGCCAGGCAGCACTTTAGTAACAGCTGAGAGACAGAATGCATAATGCGTGACAATGCATTTCAATGCGCCAATGCAGAGTACACACTGAAATGCGTTAGTCTAATGCCTGATGCATGATACTTGGCAGGACTGCTCCTAGAACGACACTAAACTCCTAGTGGGGGTTAGCACCACTGCTAGGCCACTCTTGCGGGCACTGTTTGGAATGGAAGTATTGCATTAACACCAACGTTTTTGTGCTTGTGAATGGGAATTTTATGCTGGTTTCCATCACAAATTGCAACGCTAGCAATGTAATCTATGCAATACTGTACTCCTCTTACAGTGCCAGAGCAGGGATCAAATGTGGAGTTGCTGGAGCCCCTCTTGTGGAACATTTTCAACAAGCACAGCACACACTCAGACATAACTTGGCAAGTTATTGAACATGTTACTTTGGGTCCCGTGGTGGTGTTATTGACATTGCAGTATAGAAGTGAACTTTCATTGAACCTGCGAAGTCCAATGTTCCGCATTTACAATGTGTTTATAATTAATGTATGATATGTTTTGTTCAAACTATCACAGAGACCAGGTATATTATGTAGTAACCTCCAACGCACTATGCCTACTGATACATCCTGTCCGTTACCTTAGACCTAATTTCACAAAATATCGACAATTTCTTTTTTTTTAATATATATATTTATTGAGTTTTTTACACTTCCAACATAAGACAAATAACATGTATTCTTCATCGCATTTGTACATACAGGGGTGACAGCCCATGTGGCTTAGCTGTTATTTGTATAGATTTCACGTAGAGCACATGAGCTTGAGCGTCCCTGTATCTTTACAGTCCCACATAAAACATATAACATATATTACTTGGCGCTTTGTGTTAGGGGTACCCGTCAGGCAGGTCGCAGTGAGACAAAGTCTATGCATGACTGGTCCCCTATTTAGCTATCTACTCTGACCGTAAAAGAAAGAGGGGGGAGAGAGATAGGAGTTTAGGGGGTGGTGTCCTGCTCTAGTGTTTAGTGCTGGGGTGTGGTCTTTTGGCTGTTACTGGCTGGCGTTCTCATGGGGGCTCGTACGGTACTAGGAACTTGTCCAAGGATGACCTCATACCTCTGTTGGGATCCATGGTGTATTTCGTAAGGCTGTAATGTCGGTACCTCTCAGATATGTAACCCAGTTGAGCCACCACTGAAGGTGGCTTTGGAGGTGTCTATCACTTGGTGAGTACTATCTTGTCTGCCGCCGTTTGCAGGAGATCTAGGAGGTTTCCGTTATGTTGCGTGTCAATATCCGATGTTATAAATGCGGTGGTGAGTGAGGCAAACTCTTCCTTAAGTGTGCAGCCTAAGGCTCTGTTTATGAAGCTAAATATGTTTTTCCAAAATGTTTTGACCTTTGTGCAGTGGAAGATGAGGTGTGCGAGGTCCCCTTGTTCTCTGTCCCATTTTTCCTTAGCCCTAGGGCCGCAAGGCAGGCCGGTGTCCAGTAGGTCTTGTGCAGAAGCCACAATTTTGTCTGAGCTAACACCGGGGAGATCATGTTCTTTGATGGGGACAGCCAGAGGGTGTTTCTCTCCTGCTCGCTAGGTGTGGTGTCTAGGTGTGATTCCCAGTAGCTAATTGTCTTATCGTTGAGTTTGGAGAAGCTGGAGCGGAGAAGTTTGTATATGTGGGATACCTGGTGGCCCACTTTGTTTAGGTTCTCCATATATTGGATGATTGAGGGTTTGTGTCTTGCTATTTTAGATTTTGTTAGGGCTGTTCTTATTTTGAGGAAGTTGTAAAGTTCTATATCTGGTAGGTTATGTCGTAATTGTAGCATGTTGAAGGTGTGGGGGCTTCCCCCTTCTTCCAGCTGGGCTGGGTATGACATCCCTAGTCTTTTCCAGGATTCTATGGCTAGGGGTATCAATCTATATATGTTTTCTTAGAGTTTGCCAATAGTGATTCTCAGTTAGAGTTTCTAATACTGTGTTCCAGTTTTTGATCTACCTTAAGCAGGGCGTGTCTAGCGTTTTTAAGTATTAGGCTATTTTTTGTGCCTGTTTGTTTGTGGTGAGAAGTGTTATTGGGTCGATATTGTTTAGTTGGCTTTCTCATCCCTGAGCCAGACCGGCTTATAGTCTTGGTTAGGCAGGATCCAGTACATTCCCTGTCTCGCTATAAATGCAGTCTGAAATATTCTGAAATCTGCCAGGTTTAGGCCTCCTAGTTTCTTTTCTAGTCTTAGTTTTTTCAGGCTTATCCTTGTTTTTTTGTCTTGCCATAGGAACTTGTTTAACATTTTGTCCGGTTTACAGAAGAAATCGTCTGTGAGTGTAAGGGGGAGCATTCCCGCCGGGGTGATCATAATCTTTATTGCGTCTATCCTCCCCCACCATGTTATGAATTTGGGAAACCAGGATTCCAGGAGCCTTTTTATCTTTTCAAAGGTTAGTTTCTCGTTTTGGTCGAGTGTGAATTGGAGGTTTTTGCCGAATTGGATCCCTAGATATTTGATGAACCCGGGTTGCCAGGCTAATCCTGAGTTGTCTATTACACCTCTGGTGGTGTGGATGTTAAGTGGCATACATTCCGATTTGTCTCTGTTTAGTTTGTAGCCAGCGTGGGTTGAGTATTTATCTATGGTGTTCGTGAGGGCAGTAATAGAAGGTTTAGGGTTTTCTGTTATTATGAGTATATCATCCGCATAGGCTGCAAGTTTGGCTTTGGTCTCATTTACGGTGACTCCCATTATATCTCTATTGGCAACAATATCTCTAAGGGGTTTCAGCGCCAGTAAGAACAGCGAGGGTGACAGGGGGCTGAAGGGTGAATTGGTCTGAGACTGCCCCATTGATAGCTATCTGCGCGCTAGGGTTTGCGTACAGTGCCATCACCTTCCTCATATACTTGTCTCCCAGATTGTACGCACGCAAGCACTGTTCAAGGAAGTGCCAGGATACTCTGTCGAACGTTTACTCTGCGTCTAGTGTAATTGCCACCGCCGACTTGTCAAACTTGGTGTTCAAGGACATGGCATAGGAGTCTTGTGTTATCGTGAGATATACGTGTCTCCATGAAGCCTACTTGAGAGTTGCTCATTAGTTGAGGGAGGACTGTGTTGAGCCTTACTGCTAGGATTTTGGCATATATTTTGCAGTCTATGTTGATAAGTGAGATGGGTCTGTAGTTTTGGGGTCGTTGGGTGTTCTTGCCTTCTTTGGGGATAACTATTATGCTTGCTTCCGTAATGGATTTTGACACCACTCCCTCTCCTTCGCAGTGGTTAAAGACGTTTTTCATAGTTGGGAGCATTTGTGTTTGGATTTTTTTATAGAAGGAAGCCGTGTATCCATCTGGCCCCGGCACCTTGTTGTCTTTAAGAGATTTAATTGCCACCTCAAGTTCGGCAGCGCTAATCTCCCGCCCTAGTTTCCTTGCTTCCTCGCTCTCTATCTTGGGAAGATTTAGTCTGTTCAGGTATTCAATGCAACCATCCTGGTCCAGTGTTTCGTCCCTTTTGTAGAGCTCCTGGTAGAACTCACCTAACGTGCGTAGTATGTCCTTGTGCTGAGTGTGCATGTTGTTGTGTGAGTCAGTGATGGATGAGACCGTGTGTTGTCTTTGTTTGTGTTTCAGGTATGATGCAAAGATTTTCCCTGCTTTATTTGTCTCGCATAGGTTAATCTGTTTGTATCTGTTTCTCCACAGGCCAGCCCGTTCGCTCAGGATTTTGTTGAATTCGTACTTTTTTTTCCATCAGCTCACTTAGGGTGTTGTGGTTCCTGGTGTCATTGATGTGGTGTGTTTCTAGGCTTTTGATGTCTTTTTCTAGTTGGTCTAGATGTGCCTTGGCTTTCTTATTCCGTACTGCTTTGATATCTATTGGTGTCCCTCGGTTGCTTTAAGCGTGTCCCACAGGGTCTTGGGGTCCATGCCTGGTGTGTCGTTGTCTCTAATGTAGTCAATAATGGCTTGCTCTATTTTGGTCTTGTCTTCTTGATTTTTCATGACATCATTGTTAAGCCTCCACCTTCGGGTGGGGTTATCGTTGTGTCGCCCCGCTAATTGTAGGGTGATGCATGAGTGATCTGAGATTGTTCTAGCCGCTATTTTCGAATGTTCAATTAAGTGTGTATGTGAGCCCGAGATTAGGATGTAATCTATTCTACTGTAGGATTTGTGCGGGTTGGAGTAAAAGGTGTAATCTCTGGTGTCGGGGTGTTGTAGTCGCCATGGGTCCTTCAGGTTGAATCTAGTGCATATGTTCTTTAGAATGCTGTGTGAGGCCGGTGAGAGTTCGTGGGTCTGTGATTGTATGTCCAGGGTGTAGTCTAGTGCAAGGTTAAAGTCCCCTGCTAACACTGTCATGTCATTTTGGTTGCTAGTTACCAGTCTCCTCGAGACTTCCTCCCAGTATACGGTGTCATCTGTATTTGGGGCGTATGTGTTCACTACCAGGAAGGTTTTGTCCCCTCTTTTCAGTTGTGTTATTAGTAGCCTCCCTGCCTCGTCATGATGCTGATCTTCAATGGTAATCTTTGAGTTTTTATTTATCAGCGGGATCACTTCTCACTTCTTCCCTATCGCCAGTGAGCAGGCTATCTGACCTATCCATCTTGCCCTGACTCTTGCTGAGTCCTCCAGGGATAGCTAGGCTTCTTGTAACAGTATGACGTCCCCTTTGGTCTTAGCTAGGTAGTCTAGGATCTTTCCTCTTGACCGGGTGGT
Organism: Lissotriton helveticus; assembly: GCF_964261635.1. Lineage (NCBI taxonomy): Eukaryota > Metazoa > Chordata > Amphibia > Caudata > Salamandridae > Lissotriton > Lissotriton helveticus. The sequence continues at coordinate 806,859,400 of NC_136057.1, read as the reverse complement.
TGAGACCCTTAACATTGAGGGAGACTATCTTCAGGTTTGCCAGCTGGGCATGATTGTTATTCTGTGTCATGGCTTATAGAGTGTGGGCTTCGCGTTTCTACTCCCTCTCCTCCTTATGGGCCCTTAAACTAAACCGGAATGCGGATAATTATTAAAAGCAGCAAAATATAAAACCAGAATGTGTTGCCTGGGAGACAATGTGATGTGGCTAAAGTTTGCACCAACTCGCAGAGCTTTTACAAGGACGAAGTATAGACCGTGCTTGAAATGGAAAAATAGAAGGGCACCTGTTTCTGAGAAGTGCCGGTACTCTCCAGTTAAACGTATTACACCACTCTTGAAAAGTGCCGGTACTTTCCCTCTCAAAATAAAAAAAAGTGCCAATACTCAGTATCGACCCATTTAAAGCACTGAGAATGTGTACATAATCCCTGCAGAGGTGCATGGTAGGATAAAATAAGAGAGGCGGTGACGCCTGTGTTGGAATAAATATAATATAAAATAAAGTTTTAAGCAAAACCATGCATTTTATGTGTGTAGTTTGGATAATGCTGACATTATGTGTAATAAATGGATAATCTATTGGCTTTTAAATATGTTCTAAACGGGTCATACAAGCAATGCTGCACACACAGAGTTGCCTACGGAAACGACCGAACGTCGACAACTATAGATAAAAAAAACAGCCCTGGCAAATGTCACTGCCAAATTTCATTCTGAAATATGACTTCGATAACTGACCCTTATGGTGGTGGCCGAGCAGATGAGCTCTGGGTCAAACTAGTAACAAAGTATCATTGCCCACTACAGTGGATCATCAATTAGTAACCAAAGCTCTTGAGGGGCTGAGCTGTTGATGCCAGATCGTCGTGAGCCATTTAAAGGTGGAGCTTTTCCTATGAGGATGAGTACGTAAAGAATATGAAAGGGAATAAGGAACTTTAAATGGAGTCCACCTGGAAAGTCATAGATTGTACGGGTTTTCAGTTAAATATGGTTATCTCTATTACGGCCTAGTTATATGCCTATTGTAACTCACCTAAAATTATATATTTTTTGCTTCCTACTCACTGCAACTATTTTGCCCTCCTCGTTCAGTATTACACCTTTTTGTATTTTAGACATTTTGCAACTCCAGATCAGTCACATTTTAGGTCGAGCGTAGTGCAGCGCGCATGCGCAGCTCTAGGAGTAGGCTTTTTTGAATTACTTCAGACTTTATAGAAACTCGTATGTGTGTTGTTCGATTTTCCACACATGCCATTGGCCTTTGCGTGTGGCCTTCAAAAATGAAAGCACACAATTGGACAAAGGCGGCTGCATGTCCCACCTTTTCTGAAAATGTTTACTCCCACAGCATTTAGCTGTTGGGAGCGAGCAGCGGCGTGCAGTGTGCCATCTGTTGTGGATCTTGTTTAATTCCAAGACCTTGCAGCTTTCCTTACAAGGCACGTCCCCTCCACCCCGGCCAAGGGACAGACCCCACTGCCACAACAGTGCGCGCTTCTTTTCCAGCACTCAGATTCATGACAATAAGATACTACCAAGGGACAGACCTCACCACCGCAAGAGTGCGCGCTTTGTTTTCCAGCACTCACATTTCATCTATGTCAGCACTCTCTTCCTGCACCGTTATCTTTGTATTAGTATGTTATTGTCAAGACATTTGCTGTACTCTGTAGTTGGCCTCTATAGTCGCCTCTTTTTCGGTACCATCCTAAAAATTGACCACACCTTTTAACATTAGCGTTTTTTCATCTCCGTGGTGCGCGCTTACTTTTACACCTCTGCACAGCTGTGGTGCGTGCTACCTTTGACATCTCTGCATAGTGCACAGCTGTGGTGTATGATTCCTTTCCCCACATTGCTTTTGGTGCTCACTTGATCCAGGGGCGTAACCAGACCATTGCTGCCAGTGTCTGCCAATGCGCACATGAGCACTTAATTACTAGCACTTGCTTTTTGTGCGTGCTTGCTGGCAACGGCTGCTAAATAATGCGTCTGCTTAACTGTGGTGGGTGCTACCTTTCACATTTCTGAACAGTGTACAGCTGTGGTGCGTACTTCCTTTCCCCCATTGCACAGTACACAGGTTAAAAATGAACTGCACCTTTTAACATTTGCGTTTTTTCATCACTGTGGTGCGTGCTTTCTTTCACACTTATGCGCAGCTGTAGTGCTTGCTACCTTTGACATCTCTGCACAGTACACAGCTGTGGCGCATGCTTCCTTCCACCCTTTGACCAGTACACAACTTAAAAATGGACTACACCTTTTAACATTTGCTTTTTTTCATCACCGTGGTGCGTGCTTCATTTCACATCTCTGCGCAGCTGTGGTGTGTGCTACCTTTGACATCTCTGCACAGTGCACAGCTGTGGTACGTGCATCCTTTCCTCCCATTGCACAGTACACAGCTGTGGTGAGCGCTTACTTTCACCCCACTGCACAGTAGTGGCGCATGCTTCCTTTCACAACACTGCACATTGGAGATATGTGGTGTGTGCCTCCTTTCACCCCAGTGCACAGCTGTGGTGCGTTCTTCCTTTCACCTTATTGCATATTGCACAGTTATGGTTCCTTCCCACCTTTACAGTTATCTATTATTTTGTTTAAAAGGTTAATTCCTGGCATCGTGCTGCAGTGTGTCTTCTCCCTCTGTAGCACACCATTCCCAAATATGACAAACACTAAACAATGTGCCTTTTTCCTCCCTCGCAGGGTATCGGAGCCGGTGCCAAACACAGCAGAGACCTCTTCTCTTACATGTCTGGACAGAGCCACGAGAGACAAAAGATGGGGTAGCTGGTGACAGCACAGCAACTCTTGCCCGGAAAGATAGTGGTTGATCATTGCCATTTGGGTGTATGACTTTTCTCGGTAGGATATCAGCTATTGACAGGAAGGTGGCTAATTAGCGCCTGCTGTAACACCGCTACCCTCTGGTCTTAGCAAATGCAGCTAGGTGGCGAAAGCTTGAAAGCGGTCACTTCCTTCCATGATGCCACCGCAGTTAAAAGAGCTTAGCTTTGTCTCCTGTGAAGTCGCTGCAGTAAGCATTGGGGTTTCCGATCTACTGCTCACGTTGATGGCTTCCATTGAAACACAGGTTACTTTACATTAAAAAATGTTATCCCTTGAATAATCGGAAGGAACAAACGGATTCCATACCCTTTGGTCAGCTTCTGAAATCACAGGACGCACCTACACGAGCACATACCTCTGAAAACAAATGCAGTGATAAAACTATAAAGAAGCAGAACATGGTGTGAAGTCGATTACAAATCCTATATGAAGTTTTAAAGGAAGGCTTTTCTGCTGATTGAAATGTGGCAGCAGTAAACTGTAAAGCATTCACTGTAGACCTGATTGTTTTGGGGAAGTAGTTGACAAAGAACAGAAACCTTACATACACCCCTGATAACCAAGAGAGCATTTTATCGTCAAAAAATTGTGGAAGAAATGCTAATTTATTTTTTACAATTGTTTTATGTTGTACTATTGAAATATATCAATATCCTCCCCCTCCTTTCACCCAGTCGGCCGCAAGAAATCACAACATGCTTCATTATTTTCTGATCTGATAGCACTTCAAAATAACTGGGGGGAATCCTACTCTGGAGCTATTGCTAAATTACTTTGTGGTACCCACCCAACTTAGAAGTCCACACTATAAATTTGCGGTACATTACAAAATCTTTTGACAACCTCATTTCGTGACGTAGACACAAATTAGGAGAAATGTGCCAGATTTCAGTGGATGGTCCTCACTGTTCCTGGAGTAAAGGTTTAATTTTCAAAACCGAAATTGCATAAAACTGAGCAAAGACCTTCATTGAAGCCTGAATGCTCTTCCATGCTATGTTTAAGATAAACCTAGACGTTATGCGCACTGGCAAAAATAAGTAATGCATCTTGTTTCTTGCCTCCCCTCGCAGGCAGAAAAGACCATATCCTGGAGCCTCTGTGTTTGCCAGAAAGTCCAGGTGGCATCGCTGTATCTGAAGGTTCGCCATCTGTGCCTTGTATTTTCTGTGAAGAATGTGTCCCCTCAGCAGAGCAGGAAAAGCTTCTCAAGCACATGATTATAGAGCACAAGCTTGTTATAGCCGATGTCAAGCTGATTGCAGATTTCAGATGGTAAGTTGTGCATTTGGAAAACTAATACAATATATTGATGGAAGCAGTGGTGTACATTATTGTCTCCAAATATGTTCAGATTGATAGATACACGTGCAATGCTTATATTTTACTTTTAACAAGTTAACCCCTTTGCTGCTAGGCCTCCCCCCCCCCCCCCCCCGATCCTGTGGTAAGCCTTTTTTTGGGCTATTTGGGGTAGTTTACGCTTTGGCCCCTGTAACTTTTTGTCCACATAGGGTATTCAAGACAAATTGGCACCTTTTTTTTCCGACACCTTGAGAATTCTAACGGTACTCAGGGTTTGTGGATTACCATGGAGGGGGACCCAGAAATTAGCCTAAATACAGCAACATCTTTTTTTTAATTTAAATGGGAAAAAAGTGCTGCAGAAGAAAGTGTCTGCTTTTTTACCTGCATATGGCATTAACAAATGGTTTGTGGTGCTGAAATCACCATCTTCTCAGCTTTCAGGAACAGACAGACTTTTGTCAGAAAACTAAAATTTTCTACACAGTTTTGGCATTTTACTGGGACACAGCCTATTTTTTGTGCTTTCAACCTCCTTCCAGTTAGTGGTAAAAATGGGTGTGCAAGCAATAATGGATCCCAGAAAACTATACATTTCGGAAAAGTAGACAAAAATCTGAATTCAGCAAGGAGTAATCTCTGTAGATCCTTCAAGGTTTTTTTATTAGAAACTAACAGTTGAAAATAAAAAATATTGGAATTGAGTTGAAAAAAACAGCCATTTCTGCCAACGTTTTCACATGTAATTTCTTCTAAGTATGGCAGATTTTTTAAAGCAAACTTAGAAACTTCTGATTGTGGGGATATATAGGGCTTGTAGGCTCACCAAGAACCTGAGGAATCCAAAGCCAATAACTGAGCTCGTCTTGCAATGGTTTATCATTGTGTACTGGGTATATAGCAATTCATTTGGTAAAACAAAAAGAGTGAAAAATATGTACCAAGGAAATCTATATAGTTCTGAAATGGAAACAAATATAGAGTTTAGAAGCAGTGTTATTTGCACATCTTCAGAATTGTGGGTACCCATACAAGCATGTGAATTAGAGGTCATTTTTAAAAATGACTTCTTTTTTTTACAAATTGTCTTACATTTGGAAGGCAGAAATGCAAAGAAAGTCAATTGGTAATAACACTTGTTCTACTGTTATGTGTTCCCCTAAGTCTCCCGATAAAAATGCTACCTCACTTGTGTGGGTAGGCCCTGTGCCGGGACAGGAAACGGCCCAAAACGCAACATGGACACATCACATTTTTCCAGTGAAAACAGACCCTTTTTTGCAAAGTGCCTAGCTATGGATCTTGAACCCTAGCTCAGGCGGCACCTAGAGATACCTAGCAAACCTATACATTTTTTAAAACTAGACACCGAGGGGAATCCAGCATGGCGTATACTGGAGGTACCTGGTGGGAATTAATTCTCTAACTTAAAACGCGCCACAGGGCATGTTTGCAGACATATCACCTCATTCCATGCCCTTTCCTTCACCACTGTGCAAACGCGCCCTGTGGCGCGTTTTAAGTTGGCGAATTAATACTCTTTCAATAATGAGGGTCCCTGAGGGCCAAATGGCCCAACAGGTATCTCCAGTATGCGCCAGGGAGCTGTGTTGCGGACAGATGTTCAGAGGCCACGCCCCTTTTTACACCTCTCTGCAACACAGCTCTGTGGCGCTTACTGGAGGTACCTAGTGGGCTAGTTTGTCCCTAGGGACCCTTAGGATTGTAGGGGACTTAATCTCTCAACTTAGAACGGTGACACGGTGTGTTTACTCAATGGTGAAGGAAGGCGACGGGCCCTGACGTGATTTGTGCAAACACGCTCTGTAGCGCGTTTTAAGTTGGAGAAAAAATTCCACTTCAAACCTGAGGGTCTGTGGGGGCCAGTAGCCCACCAGATGCTTCCAGGAAGCGCCACTGCGCTGCGTTGCAGAGAGATGGTGCAGGCCGTGCCCCTTTTTACATCTCTCTCCTACGCAGCTCTGTGGCGCTTACTGGATGTACTACGAATTCCGATTTACTTACCTGTTATCAGGAGAGACCTCAGTGCTGCATCTTTGAGCCCATTACTGATCCTGAAAAGTAATTCTAACCATACTTACCAGTAACTTGAATTTCCTTCCATAGGCTAACATTGACTGATTTCACTTGGAAATTCTTAGAAGTGTGGAGTTTTCGAACTTTAAAATATTCACCTAAAATCATCCGAACAACGAATTCAGATTTACTCACCTCTTATCAGGAGAGAGCCCCGTGCTGCATCCTTTAGCCCAGCACTGAACCTGAAAAGTCATTCTAACCGTACTTACCAGTAACTTGTTATTTCATTCCATAGGAATCCATTGTCTGGTTTTCACCAGAAAAGTTTTTAAGTTTTGATTTTCACAAACTACAAATATTCCTTAAAAATCGCCTGTATGACTTAAACGCATTCTTTCAACTGTTTACAGGAGATGATTCAGTGCTGGATCCAGGATCCACCACTGAGTAAGAAAAGGTAACAATAACAATACTTACCTGCTAAGTGAATTTCCTCCCATAGGATAACATTGGTAATTCTATGTGAAAAAGTTTCTGTCAACTTTTAAAATACAATAATATTCTTTAAAAATCACTACTGTAACCAAAACGCTTTTACTCAACTGTTTACAGGAGATGTCCAAGGACTGAATACAGGATCCAGTCCTGTGGTTAGAAAAGTATTCCATAAAGTAACTAATTGCATTTAACTAGAAATTCACATTGAGCGCAATGATGCATTGTATTTGAAATTGTGTTGCCCATTGCAACAACTGTAAGTCCTGTACTTAAAAGTCTATTGCCTATTTCCAAAGTATTTAAGCTAAAGTAATTCATTCTGAGAAGGTATATTTTGCAATACAATGTATAAAATAATTATAATAAAATTAAAAAAATAAAATATCTAAAAATAAATAGTGTAAACAAATGTAGTAAATCAGTATAAAAAAATATAACAATACATTTAAAATTAGTCATTTACAAATCCTTTGACATTCACTGAAAAAAACATAGGTTTCAAACATGATATAGGTAGGAATTAGAATTTAAAAAACCAGCGAAAATCACTGAAAAAAACCATAGGTTTGAGGCCTGATATAGTTAGGAATTAGCATTTAAAAAACCTTTAAAATTCAGTGAAAAAAAACATAGGCTTTAGGGGTGTTATAGTTAGGAATTAGCATTTAAAAAACCTTTGAAATTTACAGAAAAAAACATAGGTTTTAGGGGTGTTATAGATAGCTGGACATTTCACTCGTACAAAACCATTGAAATTCCTCCGATATAGTTAGTTGTACTAACTATAACTCGCGCGCCCGCAATCCACTGCTGATGATGTCACATATTACATCATTCATGACATGGTCAGTGACATCACAGATGGCATCACTGATGACATCTCAAATGACATCACTGATGACATCATCCACGTGACAATATGATACATCTCATCATACACTAGTATAACATTTCAACACTCATTATAAAATATGGAATACCATATTTGAAACCATTGTCACACCAATACAAGTTTCTAAAAACCCACTTAGTGATTACTACATCTACACACACATCTAAACACTTACCTACAGATTCACTCATACATGCTAACAAAGATCAATAGAACACTATTAAATATACTTATACACCTACATCTACATTACACACCAGTACACATCATATTGACTTATGCAGTCATCCTACTCATTTATGCAAATAATTGATCATACTTACATTTACTCAGCTACACACTCATACAAACACACTTTAATTATTCATATAGTAACTCAGATAGTAACTCATGCTTAGTGTGTTATAAAATCACTATTGCATGTATAAACAGTCACTCATACAATCACTGAGTCTTATGTATACTTATTTATATACAACTGTCACATACACTACCTTTTATATTTCTAGTTTGTTGGACATGTATCATTGAGAAATATATTTACTCATCACCACACCCATAAAGACATTCACTCATCCAAACAACTGTTTCCACATACAGTCTTAACCTCATATACCTACTAAATCAACTATTTACACATCTTTGGACAGTCACACACCTCCCACCCAACTACACACGCATTCACTATCCCATACAAATACTCACTTAACTAATTAATAAGTAATATAGCCTTTCAAATCACTGGTAACCAACTTATGTAGTCGTTTACGCAACAAGAGATAGAGTGATATAGATATTCACACTGTTTAATCACTATCCCATATATTTAGAGAAACACTTTAAATTAGTCACTTAGGGCCAGATGTAGGTAGGCAAATACCGGTCGGTAGCGGCCGAAATTCTGTAATTTCGGCCGTTACCGACCGGTATTTGGAAAATGAGATGTAGGGCCACCTAAAATACAGATTCGGTAATTTTACAGATTCGGTAATTTTACAGATTCAGTAAAATTACCAATTCTGTAAAATTACCGAATCTGTATTATGAGATGTAGGTAGCAATGTAATCAGTGCTACAGGGCTTTAAGAATTTGTTATTTACCACCAACTAGAAGTTGGTGGTAAAAATGAAAAGCCTTGAAAAAGCATTTTTTTTGCTTTTCAAAGGCTGCCATGTTGCAGACATACGTCTGCAACATGTGCACCCATATACGATTGAGGGGTGCAACAGGGTGTCAAAGTGACACCTTGCCACCCTTCAATGTTTCCCCCAATTACGGTAATTGACATTCATTCCTATGGGCCTCCGGGCCCATAGGAATGAATGGCAATTACCGAATCGGTAAATACAGATTCGGTAATTACCGAATCTTACCGATTCGGTAATTTAAAAAGAGAAATTACCTACATCCCATTTACCTACTCTTAAATACCGAATCGGTATGATTCGGTATTTAAGAGTAGGTAAATCGAGATTACCTACATCTGGCCCTAAGACAGTCAATCACAGTGCTACTAAACCCTCCATCCAGACACTTATACATCCACTCAGTCTTCAATGCACATTGCTATATATATAATACTTATTTAAATATCAACCCAAAACACATTCCCTGGATGATGTAATCAGTGATGTCATTTGAGATGTTATCAGTGATGTCATCAGTGATGTAACTGACCATGTCATGAATGATGTAATATGTGACATCATCAGCAGTGGATTGCGAGCGGGCGAATTATAGTTAGTACAACTAACTATATCGGACGTATTTCAATGGTTTTGTATGAGTGAAATGTCCAGCTAACATAACACCCCTAAAACCTATGTTTTTTTCAGTGAATTTCAAAGGTTTTTTAAATGCTAATTCCGAACTATATCAGGCCTCAAACCTGTTTTTTTCCAGCGAAAAAATAAATAAATAAATATATATATATATATATATATATATATATATATATATATATATATATATATATATATACATATATACACACATATATATTTAAACACATTACCTACTGGCAGTCGCCAGTAGGTATATATAGTTAGGATTTTTTTGAATAGGGATTTCTGAAAATTCTATGTTGAATAACTTTGGCGTTGATGGACGGAATTGGCTGAAATTTTCAGGAAAATGGCACATTTTGTTTCTGAGTGTCCCCTGAAATTTTGGGGGGGGGGTTTCGTCAAGCGGGGGCCGAGAAAAAAGGGGGGTCCCAAAATGTGTTTTTAACATTGAGTTTTCTATAGGGCGGTTGGACTCACTTTTAGCTCGAACGGCTGAATGGATTTCCACAAAACTTGGCAAAATTGTAGGGACTGGTAGCCCGATGTGCCTTTGCTATGTCTCAAGATATATGCTCCAGTGGTTTTTACGAAAATTAACTTTGAAAAATATATATTGGGCTACATTGGGCTATATATATGTTAGAGCCCAAATGTAGCCCAATGTAGCCCAAAGATGGCCACCAGAGACAAAAAAAAACAAATGTAGCCCAAATATCAGCCAGATGTAGCCCAACTATAGCCCAATGGCAGAATGTCCCAGAGTGTTCTAAAGAACAACTAGAACGCTAACAGTCTTACTTATGACAAAAGTATGGCACACCTGAAGTCATCTTGATTGGAATAAAGTGGTAACACTTAATACATTTAATTTGAAAAGGAACAAAATGAGGGGTTTCATTTTGCCATAGAAATGTTATATATATATATATATATATATATATATATATATATATATATAGTTAGGATTTTTTTAATAGGGATTTCTGAAAATTCTATGTTGAATAACTTTGGCGATGATGGACGGAATTGGCTGTAATTTTCAGGAAAATTGCACATTTTGTTTCTGAGCGTCCCCTGAAAGTTTGGGGGGGTTTCGTCAAGCGGGGGCCGAGAAAAAATGGGGGTCCCAAAACGTGTTTTTAACATTGAGTTTTCCATAGGGCGGTTAGACTCACTTTTAGCTCGAACGGCTGAATGGATTTCTATGAAACTTGGCAAAATTGTAGAGACTGTTTGCCCGATGTGCCTTTGCTAGGTCTCAAGATATGTGCTCCAGTAGATTTTGAGAAATTAACGTTAAAAAAAAATATATATCTGTGACAGCGTCCCGGTTAGCGCCCCGGTTCGCGTACCAGACGCGTAACGGAACTTCGCGAGGAGAAGCGGATTGGCTCTCCGGTGACTGTCAACATTCTAAACAGTCCGGAGCGGCCGCCATCTTGTCTCTCGGTAGGATCGAGAGACAAGAGGTAGAAATAAACGAAGGGGGAAATGAATGAAAGGGGGCAAGGTAGACCTCTCCTGACCCCCTAGGATTGATGTGGGGGCTATTAAAGGGCCCCGCGGGGCAAAAAAATAAAATACATTTTTTTTCGATTTTTCGCGGTGGAAGCGCTACCCGGCGCCATCTTGTGTTTCGGACGAATTTAGTCACAAGATGGAGGATAAACAATGTTGGGAATGGGTATAAGGGGGCACGTGAGACATATCCTGACCCCCTAGGTTTTCTGAGGGTGGCTGAGGAGGCCCATATATGTAAAAAAAATACTACTTTTTTTTTTCAAATTTTCGCACGGTTAGCGCCCGGTCCGCGCACCGGGTAGCGTTCCGGAAAGCGTAACAAGGGGAAAACCAAGGGAAATATTAAAATAATATTTTAGAGTGCTTTGAGGTAGGGTAGCTCTGAATAGAGCTGTTGTGTTGTGTGGGTGATGTAAGTACCAACATGTAGGTACCAATGAAGAGTCTAAAATTCAATGTACACCGTCTCCTCTGTAGATATTTTGTATGTTCTAATATGGGTTATTTAAATGTAAATGTGTGGAAAAGCACTTCATGCTTTAAAGCAATTGTATTTTTGAACTGATTGTTCTTTCCTCTTAGTCCTCCTCTTTGTTTTTTTTTCCCCACTCTTCTTCAGCATGATAGTTGATAAATTCGTTCCCTCAAAAAATGTATATACATAAAAAAATTATATTAAATACATATAAAATATATTTTTCCTTTAAAAGAAGAATACATTTTACAGCTTTTGATATTTGCTATTAAAAAACCATTGAAATTCACTGAAAAAAACCATAGGTTATAGACCATATATAGTTAGGAATTAGCATTTACAAAACCTTGAAAATTCACTGAAAAAACCATAGATTATAGACCATATATAGTTAGGAATTAGCATTTACAAAACCTTATTTTACTCACACAAAACCATTGAAATTCGCATATATAGTTAGTTGCACTAACTATATATCGCGCACCCGCAATCCACTGCTGATCATGTCACATATTACATCATTCATGACATGGTCAGTGACATCACTGATGACATCACTGATGACATCTCAAATGACATCACTGATGACATCACTGATGACAACATCCAGTGACTGTATGTTTCTGTAAAGTTAAAATATGTCTTACATATTGAAGAATGAGTGGATGTATAAGTGTCTGGATGAAGGATTTAGTAGGTGCATGACTGACTGTATGAGTGAGTGATTAAATGTGTCTCACTGAGTGCATGGGTTAGTGACTAAACTGTCTTAATTTGTGCATCATTATGTCTGTTGTTCTGTAAACTGCTGCATGTGTTGATCAGTAGCTATATGAGTATCTATATGGGTTATTGATTGGTTGCCCAAGTATTTGTATGGGAGACTGACTGAGTGTGTGTGTGGGTGGCTGGGAGGTGTATGACTCTGTGCATAGATGTGTGAGCAGTTGATTCACTAGATGTATGGGTTCAAAAGTGCATGTGGAAACAGCTGTATGGGCGGTTGACTGTGTGCATGAGTGTATTGGTGAGTGAATGGATATCTCAGTGCTACATGTCAAAGTAAGTACATATGTAAAACACAGTACATGTGAGAGTTTACATATATAAATAACTGTGCATAAGAGCCAGTGAATGTGTGAGTGGCTGTATGGATCATTGTGAACTTGTATCAGGGATTGTATAAGAGAGTAAATATGTGTTAGTATATGTTTGAAAAAGTAAGGTGTGTATAACTGTATAGTTGAGGAAATGGAGGTGTGATTGATTCTTTGCATGACTGACTAGGTGTGTGAGTAACTCCATGGATGAGTGACAGTCTGTGAGTGTCTGTTTACACTGAGTGTATCTAAGGTTATATTAGAGTCTGAAGAGGTTCATCGTATTATCACATGAATGATGTCATCAGTGATGTGATCAGTAATGTCAAATGAGATGTCATCAGTGATGTCATCAGTGATGTCATCAGTGATGTCATTTGAGATGTCATCAGTGATGTCATCAGTGATATCACTGACCATGTCATGAATGATGTAATATGTGACATGATCAGCAGTGGATTGCGGGTGCGCGATATATAGTTAGTGCAACTAACTATATATGCGAATTTCAATGGTTTGTGTGAGTAAAATAAGGTTTTGTAAATGCTAATTCCTAACTATATATGGTCTATAACCTATGGTTTTTTCAGTGAATATATATATATATATATATATATATATATATATATATTCACTGAAAAAACTACCGGCCGGTCCCGGTCGGAAGGAGCCCCACCACGTGACGAGTGGTCTTCATGCTGCAGCTAAAGGAGAGCAGCGTGATATCTGCAGGAATGGTCGTTTTGCAGGAGGGAAATTACAGCGCAAGAAAGAGGATGGTTATTTCCTGGCCCACTGTGGTTTTAATTTTGCAAGAATGAGACATTGTGCGAGCAGCGCACTAGCGTGATTTCACTGAACTTCAAGCACCAGCAAGCACTGGGGTGCTAACACTTATCAGGGCAGGTGCAGTTGATTGAAGGACTTTCCATGCTCGGCGCATTGTCAAGTAAGCCTCTGAGGAAGTGCTCCACGAGCATGAAACGCGTCAGGCTTTTACTTTTTACAGGACTTCTGTCTTCTGCCTAGCGCTGTAAACCTGCAATAAAAAAAACGAAAATTCAACCTACCTGTCTGGAGGCTCTTTAAAGTTGGGTAACCTGAGTTTTGGATGTTTTACCGGCCGGTCCCGGTCGGAAGGAGCCCCACCACGTGACGAGTGGTCTTCATGCTGCAGCTAAAGGAGAGCAGCGTGATATCTGCAGGAATGGTCGTTTTGCAGGAGGGAAATTACAGCGCAAGAAAGAGGATGGTTATTTCCTGGCCCACTGTGGTTTTAATTTTGCAAGAATGAGACATTGTGCGAGCAGCGCACTAGCGTGATTTCACTGAACTTCAAGCACCAGCAAGCACTGGGGTGCTAACGCTTATCAGGGCAGGTGCAGTTGATTGAAGGACTTTCCATGCTCGGCGCATTGTCAAGTAAGCCTCTGAGGAAGTGCTCCACGAGCATGAAACGCGTCAGGCTTTTACTTTTTACAGGACTTCTGTCTTCTGCCTAGCGCTGTAAACCTGCAATAAAAAAACGAAAATTCAACCTACCTGTCTGGAGGCTCTTTAAAGTTGGGTAACCTGAGTTTTGGATGTTTTACCGGCCGGTCCCGGTCGGAAGGAGCCCCACCACGTGACGAGTGGTCTTCATGCTGCAGCTAAAGGAGAGCAGCGTGATATCTGCAGGAATGGTCGTTTTGCAGGAGGGAAATTACAGCGCAAGAAAGAGGATGGTTATTTCCTGGCCCACTGTGGTTTTAATTTTGCAAGAATGAGACATTGTGCGAGCAGCGCACTAGCGTGATTTCACTGAACTTCAAGCACCAGCAAGCACTGGGGTGCTAACGCTTATCAGGGCAGGTGCAGTTGATTGAAGGACTTTCCATGCTCGGCGCATTGTCAAGTAAGCCTCTGAGGAAGTGCTCCACGAGCATGAAACGCGTCAGGCTTTTACTTTTTACAGGACTTCTGTCTTCTGCCTAGCGCTGTAAACCTGCAAAAAAAACGAAAATTCAACCTACCTGTCTGGAGGCTCTTTAAAGTTGGGTAACCTGAGTTTTGGATATATATATATATATATATATATATATATATATATATATATATATATATATATATATATATATATATATATATATATTCACTGAAAAAACTATAGGTTTCACACCAGTTATAGTCAGCTGGAAATTTTACTCGCATAAAACCATTGAAATTCCCACGTTATAGTCAGTTGGACTCACTATAACTTGCGCGTGCAATGCACTGCTGATGACGTCACATATTACATCACTCATGACATGGTCAGTGACATCACTCATGACATCACTGATGACACCATCCAGTGAATGTGTGTATTTAAAAAAAAAAAATATGTGTTATATATGTATATGTAAAAGTTGATGGAAGAATACATGTTTAAATAAGTGTTTACATGGATGTTTTTAAAACAAAAATTGATTGGTTAACTGGTTTATTAAGTGTATCTTAGTGAATACATATATTAGAGAGTAATGTTTAAATATTCAAATATATGTATTAGTGTTTCACTTTGTGTATAAGTGCCTGCATAGGTTGGTGAGTTGCTACATGTGTATGTATATGGGTTATTAGATGTTTTTCTTAGTATCAGTATGAGTGTTTGTATGGTTTGGTGGGGGTATTACTTAGCACATAGATGCATGAATGACTGACTCTCTGTTTGTATGTGTTTTGAAGACAGCATATGTGCAGGACTGTATGGGTGGATGAGTGTGTATATGTGTGTGTTAGTGAGTGAATGACTGTCTCACTAGTGTGTTTATCAGTAACTACATATGTTTTAATCTAGTATATGTGAAGATTGATGTATATAAGTGAGTATATGTGAGAGTGAGGAATTGTAAGAGTTCCTGTTTAAATTAGTATGTGTTTCTATAAGTGATTGTTTACGTTACGTTACGTTAAAAATAGTTATACCGCGCATGTTCACCAACGGTTTCATGGCGCTCTTTGACAAAAAACGGTTACCAGGGAGGAAGGGTTACTCAGATGCTGACTGGAATAGGTGAGTTTTTAGTAATGTACGGAAACAAGCATAGCTGGGGCAGAGACGAAGAGTCAATGGGAGAGTATTCCAAGTAGAGGAGGCCAAGTAAGAGAAGCTCAGTCCTCCATGCTTTTTCCTTCTGTATTTAGGAACCTCAAGGTAATTGAGAGAGGTAGAACGGAGAGCTCTGTGGGGGATGTATCGTGACAAGCAAGATAAGATGAAGGCCGGGGCTGAGTCGGTGAGGGCCTTGAAGACGGTGCATCCGAGTTTAAAAATGCAGCGTTTAGAGACAGGGAGCCAGTGAAGATTGCGGAGAAGGGGAGTAACGTGCTGGTATTTGGGCTGACGAAAAATCAGGCGAGCGGCCTGATTCTGCACCAATTGTAACCCGTGGAGGTGGTAGGCCGGAATCCCCGCGTACAAGATGTTAGCGTAGTCGAGTCTGGAGGTGATGAGAGCAATGATAACAAGGATCAGGGCCTCTCTAGAGAGAAACCTACTGATCTTGCGGATCCGCCTAAGGTGAAAAAAACAGGATGAGGTGACAGAATTAATTTGTGGTCTCATTGACAGATCTTCAGAGATGATCACCCCCAGACTCCTCACTGTGCTCACAGGAGTGGGTGCTGTCCCTAGAGATGGAGGCCAATAGGAAGGATTCCACAGATTGGCGGAGCCACCCACCAGTACTAGCTCTGTTTTTGCAGGGTTCAATTTCAATTGACTATGGTACATCCATTCCGCAATGGCCAACATGGTAGACTGAAAATTAAGACAGGAGGAGGGAAGGGAATCGATGGGGAAAATTAACTGAAGATCATCTGCATAATTAAAAATAGTGACCGGGGTATTTCGAAGTGAGGCTAATAGGGGTTGCAGATATAAATTAAATAATAAAGGTGACAGCGCAGAGCCCTGAGGGACCCCGCAGGTTAAAGATAGAAGAGGTGCAGCAAAGGTGGATAGATGAACTGCCTGAGAGCGGTTGTCTAGGAAAGATCTGAGCCAATCGAGGGCTACCCCCTGGATGCCGGCGTTATTGACACGGTCGATCAGAATCGCATGATCGACAGTGTCAAAAGCAGCCGACAGGTCCAACAGGACAAGGGCCTGAGAGATGTTTTTGTCAGCACCCTTCCTGAGGGAATCCATGACGGCCACTATGACCGCCTCGGTGGAGTGGAGGGGTCTAAAACCCGCTTGTTGGGCATCCAGGAAGGAAGAGCTCTCGATGAATGTACTAAGGCAACGGGTGACATACGTCTCCAAGATCTTTCCTAGATAGGGAAGAAGGGAAATGGGTCTGTAATTGCTTAAAATAGAAGGATCTGCATTAGTCTTTTTCAAGATAGGCAGAACCGCTGCCTGTTTAAAGGAGCGGGGTACTACTCCGATGGCTAAGGAATTATTGAGCAGGGCTAATGGGGGGCCTGGGCAGGCCAAAAAGGCCTCTCTCAGAATCTGAGGTGGACATACGTCATTGGGAGAGCCTGAACTGACTTTCTGGAGCAAGGAGGATAATTCTTGTAATGTGATCGGCGGAAACTCTGTCAGCTTGCTGGTGTTCATAGGGGGAGGAGGAAGGGGTAAAGGAGATGAAGGAGGAGGAATATTCTTTTTGATAATAGCAATTTTTTCAGAAAAGTAAACGTTGAGGGAGTCACATAAAAGTTGGGTTGGTTGGGGTTGGGGTGTGACCCTGTCAGGGAGGGAGAGCTCATTGACAATGGCAAAGATGTCTTTAGTTTTATTCTTAGAAGCCATTAATTTATGAGAAAAATAGGCAGTTTTAGCTGCCAGAATCGAATTTTTGTAAGAATTAAGAGAATCTTCGAAAATGATTCTAAGCTGGGGGTCGTAATTGCGTCTCCAGCGACGCTCAGCTTGGCGGAGAGCAAGTTTATCCGCTTTAAGTTGGTCAGAGAACCATCGCTGGGCGTCGTGGGGGCGCTTAGCTTTAATTGTTTTAAGGGGGCAACTTTATCACAAGCACAGAGTAGCCATTCTTCGAGATGATTTGCCTGATCGGCTATCGAGGTCGAGGAGGTAGGAGGAGAAGAGGCCAGTGTAGCGTGAAAGTCAGCCAGATTTGCGCTTTTCCAGTTGCGAGCAACAAAATTCTTGACAGGGGGGGGAAGGCAAACAGTATGAAGATGAAGATGAAAGGAAATAGAATAATGGTCGGACCAAGAACAGGGAAGGACGGAGGGAAGGGAAAGGTCAAGATTAGATGTCCAAATTTGGTCCAAGATGTGACCCTTGTGGTGAGTAGGAGTATGAACGTGCTGGGAGAAGTTCATGCTGGTTAAAAGCTCAGTAAACTCCGTAGAGAGCAGGCTTTCACGGGCATCAGATGGCCAATAGTTAAAATCGCCAATAATCATGATGTGAGCATGATTAATGGCGAGTTGTGAGATAAAATCACCAAATAGTTTAGGGAAAAGAGGCATGTGTTCAGCAGGCCTGTAAACGAGAACACACACAAAAGCTAATTTAGCTGAGGAGAATTTGAGAGAGAGGCAGTCCGTTTTAGGGATAAGAGTCGCAGACAGCTCTGTGAATTTAAAATCGGAACGGATAATGGCCGCCACTCCACCTCCTGTCTTCCCGGCAGGGCGGTTGGCCTGCATGATGTAATATCCAGCGGGAATTGCAGCGAGGATGTCGGGGGCAGAGTCCTCAGTAATCCACGTTTCGGTAAGGAGGAGAATATCAATGAAACTCTGATGTAATAGTTGGAAGATCTCCAACTGGTGGCGTACTAAGGAGCGAGTATTCAGGTAGTGCACTGATAGTGAAGAGGATTTCTGAGAAGGAGGGGGAGAAGGGACTGGGAAGGAGTCGTGGAGGGGAAGGGTATCTAAAACATGGGTGACGGACGGGATCAATATGCCACAATCATGAGCTGCCCTCGCAGTGCGAGCAGCAATAGGTCGTGGGGAATTACATTTCCTAAGATCAGCAGAAGAATAGGATAAGAGATGGGCATTACGACGGGGCCCTGGGCCTGCTCGGCCGCGGACGGGCGCAGACGGGCTTGACTTGTGCGCGACTTTGGCGCGAAGTCGGCGCTCCCGCTGCGCTCGTCCGCTGCGCTTCCGCCATGCCGCCATTATATACTAGTGGTGAGGGAGCACTAGACCGCTCACCTGCAATGAGTAGGTGCTGGGCGGAAGTGTATTTGCCTGCAGGAAGTGACGCTCCTCGAACTGACCCTTTAAGAGAGTAAGTATGTGTAAGTTTCCTTAGAAGTAAAGTGGTAGTGTGTGTATAGCTGTATATGCAAATAAATGGATGTTCAATAGTTTATTTGCACGTGTGAGTATGTGTGAGAGTATCTTTAGGATGACTGTCGGTGTGTAAGAGGATGTATAGGTGTATCACTTCATATGAAGAGTGAGTATATGTATGAGTGACTATATAGAACTGTTGGTGAATGAGTGCATGAGTATATAGATGGTGGAATAATTGAATTGGTTGTTGTAACTGGTATGGCTATCTCCATTTTTTGAAAATTTTATTTTTTATTTTTGAATATGTGTTTCAAGGGTTACATTTCAGTGAAAGGAGGTCTGTCACTCTGTCACAAGGATGGTGTCATCAGTGATGTCATGAGTGATGTCACTGACCATGTCATGAGTGATGTAATATGTGACGTCATCAGCAGTGCATTGCACGCGCAAGTTATAGTGAGTCCAACTAACTATAACGTGGGAATTTCAATGGTTTTATGCGAGTAAAATTTTCAGCTGACTATAACTGGTGTGAAACCTATAGTTTTTTCAGTGAATTTAATAGGTTTTTTAAATGCTAATTCCTAACTATAACTGGTGTGAAACCTATGGTTTTTTCAGTGAATTTCATAGGTTTTTTAAATGCTAATTCCTAACTATAACTGGTGTGAAACCTATGGTTTTTTCAGTGAATTTCAAAGGTTTTGTAAATGCTAATTCCTAACTATATATAGAGCCTCAAACCTATGAAATGTAATATTTTTTATAATGAATCCTATATTGTATATTTATATAATACTATTTTTTTATATAAATTTTTTTTAAATTTGTTTTTGCCGTGGAGCGCTCCCGGGGCGCGTACCGGGGAGCGCCCCGGTCAGCGCAATTTTGCGGCACGCCCCGGGGCGCGTACCGGGGAGCGTCCGTTACCGCTATTGCCGCGAACGAAAACATCCTCGTGACATATCGCGTAGCCACGTCCGCGTGATACGTACGGCGTAAGCACGCCCGGAAGCACCCACGAGCATACGAACGCGCTACGTAAGCGCCCCGGGACTCGCCCCGGGGCGCGCCCAAACATCATCGTGATGTATCACGTAGCCGCGTCCCCGTGATACGCACGGCGTAAGCGCACCCGGAAGCACTCTAGCGCATACGATCGCGCAACGTAAGCATCCGACGCGCTTACGCGACGCGCCCCGGGGGCGCGTAGCGTAAGCACGTCGGGTCATGTGACCTGAAAATAACACTTTTTATTGGTGCAGAACAGTTTTGGTTTCCAAATGATGAAAGCCCGGGTCATGTGACCTGAAAATAACAATAACACTTTTCATTTGTCCAGGACATTTTTTTTTTCCAAATGATGAAAGCCCCCACCTTTTTTCCTTATTCAGACTTTGTCCTTTGACTGAGGAAGACCTGTTTGGAGATCTGTGACTAATATTTTGTACTTTAAAATGGCTACAGTAGCAGCAGCAGCTGGAGCATCTGCACCACCACCACCACCACCAAGAGGACCACCACAACATCACATTGGTGGTCAAGAAGAAGAAGAGGAGGAGGAGGAGGAGGAGGAGGAGGAGGAGGAGGGGAGTAGGACATTCCTGCCAGAAGACAATACCCCATATAGGCCAAAGCAGCACATTGTATGGGAGTTTTTTTCCATCCCAGAGGGCAAGAAGAAAGTGAATGCGCCAAAGGTGACTTGCCAAATCTGTGGCTCTGAACTTTCAAGGGGGAACCCTAATAAGAAATATTCATTTGGCAATAACACCATGATTCGGCACATGCAGCGCAAGCATCCCAACAACTATGCTGCGGCAGAGGTGAGAGAACTGGCCAGTAACCCTCCCCAATCTTCACCCAGCACCTCCAAAAGAAAGCCACTCAATCCATCGGGACCAGAGACAAGGGATATGGTCCCAAACATACAACCACAGTTTGGTGAATTCAAGATCACTTGTATTTTTTGTGGTAAGACCATCACCTATGGTGAGCAGAGCATAAAGCTCATCAACCGTGCTGGTGACAACCACAATTGCCCCAAAAAAAACATAATTTTTTCCTTATTTCTCTTTGCTCCAGTTGAGCCGTTTACAATTCCCTGTTTTTTGTTTCTCCCCATAAAAATAACCCAAAAAATATAAAATAGTTCATAAAAGCCAAAAAAGTACAAAATGTTATAAAACAACAAAAAGAAGAAAAAAAACTTCTTTTTAGAACTACCTCCAATTTATAATAAAAAAAGGCTACATTTTAAAAAAAATCTGTCATTCTTTTTTCCCCATGGTACGCTCCCCGGTACGCTCCCCGGTGCGCGTACCGGGCTATCCCCCCGCGAAAATCGAAAAATTGCCCCGCGAAGCCCTTTTATGGCCCCCACATCAAACCTATGGGGTCAGGGGGGGTCTACCCTGCCCCCTTTTGGTCGTTTCCCCCTTTGTTTTTGCCACCTCTTGTGTCTTGATCCTACCGAGACACAAGATGGCGGCCGCTCCGGACTGTTTGAAATGTTGACAGACACCCGAGAGCCAATCAGCTTTCCGCGCGCGAACTCGCGTAGCGCGCTGGTACGCGCCCCGGTGCGCGTACCGGGGCGTGCTTATAGATATATATATTTTTTTGAACCTAAATTAATCAAAATCCTCTGGAGCACATATCTTGAGACATAGCAAAGGCACATCGGGCTACCAGTCCCTACAATTTTGCCAAGTTTCGTGGGAATCCATTCAGCCGTTCGGGCTAAAAGTGAGTCCAACCGCCCTATGGAAATTAACATGGGAAAAACAAGTTTTGGGACCCCTCTTTTATCTCAGCCCCCGCTTTTATCTCGGCCCCCGCTTGACGAATCCCCCCCAAACTTTCAGGGAAGGAGCGGAGCGGAGCTGGCCATTTTCTTGGAGAAATTCAGCCAATTCCGTCAATCAACACTAAAGTTACTCCCAATAGAATGTTGCAGATTTCCTATGGAAACTTGGTCCTAACTATAGCTACCTACGGGCAACTGCCAGTAGGTAATTAATATATATATATATATATATATATATATATATATATATATATATATATATATATATATATATATATATATATATATATATATATATATATATATATATATATATATATATATATATATATATATATATATATATATATATATATATATATATATATATATATATATATATATATATATGCATTTCTTTGGAGTGAAAGTTCTTGACAAAATGGAAAGAGGAGGTGATGTGGTCAGAAGATTGCGACAAACGGAGTCTCGAATGATAATTAGACTCCGAACCAAACACCCGAGGGGGATGAACTTTGGAGAGGATCTGCACGTTCATCTGGAATAGAACCTCAGAACCTAGATGGGTACTATACCCAGAACAACTCCAAAATGGAACATCTAATTAAAGACAATGGGTACTAAACCCTCGATTTTGAACTATAATCATTATCTAAGTGCAAAAAAGATGCAAAGTCTTTCTTTTCTTTTTAAAATTATTTGCACTAAAACTACATCACCCATAATGCCTCATAATTGGCTACAAATGGGTTAGTATAAATATAAACACTGTAGAGGGACTAGCCAACCGTGAACAAGGCCGTGTGTGGCCGAAACGCGTTGGTGGGGTGAAGTCTTGAAATAAATAAGGCTTAAATCGATCTCTGACTGTGCCGCCTCCTTTGGTCAAAACAATTATCTGGGTCAGGGTCCGACCCCTTGGCAGAGCACACACTGTGGAGCGCGCTCCCATGGCTATGGGATCTCTTTGGTTGCTGATATATATATATATATATATATATATATATATATATATATATATATATATATATATATTTTTTTTTTTTTTTTTTTTGGTGCAATGTGGTCTTGTAACAGGATCGCTCTCCAGCGGGTGCCGGCGTTGGGCCAGACCAATGGCCAAAAAACAATTTTTGGTACAAAGGACGCCGCACACAGCAACTTCAGTTCACAGATTTAATTCAGTGCCCTGTCTAACACCAACGCGTTTCAGCCTGACGGCCTTGCTCAATAAATCTGTGAACTGAAGTTGCTGTGTGCGGCGTCCTTTGTACCAGGAAAAAAAAAAAAAAAAAAAAAAGAAATATATATATATATATATATATATATATATATATATATTCACTGAAAAAACCATAGGTTATGGACCATATATAGTTAGGAATTAGCATTTACAAAACCTTGAAAATTCACTGAAAAAACCATAGGTTATAGACCATATATAGTTAGGAATTAGCATTTAGAAAACCTTATTTTACTCACACAAAACCATTGAAATTCCATATATAGTTAGTTGCACTAACTATATATCGCGCACCCGCAATCCACTGCTGATGATGTCACATATTACATCATTCATGACATGGTCAGTGACATCACTGATGACATCACTGATGACATCATCTAGTGTCTGTGTGTTTTTGTAAAGTTTAAATACGTTTTACATATTGAAGAATGACTGGATGGATGGAAGACTGAGTGTGTGTGTGGCTGGCTGGGAGGTGTGTGACGCTGTGCATATCAATGTGTACTTGTATCAGTGATTGTATAAGAGAGTAAGTATGTGTTAGTATATGTGTGAAAAGTATGGTGTTCTGTGTTTAACTATAGATGAGGAAATCGAAGTGTGATTGATTCTTCACAGGACTGACTAGGTGTATGAGTGCATATGATAGTGTTCTAATAATAACTGACTGTATGTATGAGTAATTGTATGGGTGAATGAGTGAATGTGTGTGTAGACGTACGAATCAGTGAGTGCGTATGTAGTAACTGGTATTGGTGTGTCATGATGTCATCAGTGATGTCATTTGAGATGTCATCAGTGATGTCATTTCAGATGTCATTAGTGATGTCATCAGTGATGTCACTGAAGTATGGTGTTCTGTGTTTAACTGTATAGATGAAGAAATGGAAGTGTGATTGATTCTTTACAGGACTGACTTGGTGTGTGAGTAACTCCATGGATGAGTGGCAGTGTGTGACTGTATGCATAGGTGTATGAGTGCATATGATAGTGTTGTAATAATGAGTGACTGTATGTATGAGTGATTGTATGGGTGTATGGGTGAATGTGTGTGTAGACGTAGGAATCAGTGAGTGCGTATGTAGTAACTGGTATTGGTGTGTCATGATGTCATCAGTGATGTCATTTGAGATGTCATCAGTGATGTCATCAGTGATGTCATTTGAGATGTCATCAGTGATGTCATCAGTGATGTCACTGACCATGTCATGAATGATGTAATATGTGACATCATCAGCAGTGGATTGCGGGTGCGCGATATATAGTTAGTGCAACTAACTATATATGGAATTTCAATGGTTTTGTGTGAGTAAAATAAGGTTTTCTAAATGCTAATTCCTAACTATATATGGTCTATAACCTATGGTTTTTTCAGTGAATTTTCAAGGTTTTGTAAATGCTAATTCCTAACTATATATGGTCTATAACCTATGGTTTTTTCAGTGAATTTCATTGGTTTTTTAACAGCTAATATCTGTAGCTGTAAAATGTATTCTTCTTTAAATCCAAAAATATATTTTATATGTTTATTAATAATTTTTTTTTAAAATATTTTTTTTTCTTCGTTCCCGCTTCGCGAATCGGGAAGTTTCCCGTTAGCTGACCTTGATGCCGCGAAATAGACCGCGAGCCGGTAAACGTTTCTTTACCGCAACTGCCGCGTTAGAAAACAACATCGTGACGCCTCCCGTCCGCATGACGTTTCGCGTTGTCGCGTGATACGTCATATGACGTGCTACGTTAGCGAACTGGTACGCTTACCGAGTCGCAAAGCACAGGTTTCTGGAAGCAAACCTGGAGGCCCTGCAAAGCGCTTAACGTAAACACAGCAGGTCATGTGACTTGGTAATAACACTTTTCATTGGTTCATTTCGCTTTTGGTTTCCTAATGATGTAAGACTAGGTCATATAATCTAAAATGAACACTTTTCATTGGTTGAGAACTATTGTTTTTCCCAAATGATGAAAACCCCTCCTTCTTTCCTCACTCTGACTTTCATCTTTGTGAGAGAAAGACCCTTTGTTACCAGTGAGCAATGGCTTCTTTAGTAGCTTCAGCTGGTGCTTCCCCACCACCTCCACCACATCCAAGGAAGAGTGGACCACCTGCTCAAGTTATAATTCAGCAAGAAGAGGAAGAAGAAGAACAGGACGACGAGCACGAAGAGAGGCACTTTTTGCCTGAGGAGCCCAGGACGTCTCACCGGAAAGAAAACTTAATTTGGCAATTTTTTAAAATTCCCAAAGGTCAGAAAAAAGTAAATGCAAGATACGTAACTTGCCTTATATGTCAAGATAGACTGTCCAGAGGGACCGACAAAAAATACAGTTTCGGAAACTACACAATGCATCGCCATATGACTAGGTGGCATCCTAACAACTACAGTGCTGCACAGTTTCGTAACGACCTAGATAATCTCCCTATTATGGCCAGAAGATCTGTTGTACCGGAAGTAACGGGACCAGAGGGCAGGGAGATGGTGCCAAATATTCAAACGAGATTTCATGAAGTAAAACACGTCTGCGTACATTGCAATGGATTCATTTGCTACGGAGAAAGAAGCATCACTCTGATCAACAGAGCTATTGACTATCATATGCAAGTTTGTACGAAACGCCCCAAATAATAAATACTTTTTTTTTGTTTTGTTGCTCCTGTTGAGCCCTTTACAATGAATCGTTTTCATTGCCCCCTGCAAGAAAAACCCCAAAAAATATAAAACTGTTCAGAAAAATTCAAAAAAAGTAAAAAAATGTTCAGAAAAAAAATAAAAAAAATATAAAACAACAAAAACAATTAAAAAAAAAGTTCTTTTCAGAACTACCTCCCCGTTATTAAAAAATCGGTACAATATTTGGAACTGTGCCAACCTCTATTTCTCGTAGTTCGCTTCCCAGTTCGCTCGCCGGTACGCGAACCGGAAGTGAACCAAAATTTTTTTTTAAAAAAACAGTAAGTATAAGGGAAGGAAACAGACACTTATGTTAAAAGAAAGACAGCTATAGGGGAGTAAACTAGAGATACTATTACCCGTAATCCACTGCTGATGATGTCAGATATTACATCATTCATGACATGCTCAGTGACATCATCAGCAGAGGATTGCGGGTTTTTTGGCAACGTGCCTTATCCACGGTTTAATAACGCTGCCTTTTGCTTTATATAAGTTTTCAAATTGTATGAAATATATACCAATAGGTCGTTATGAACCTTTAGGTAGTGCTTTTCTTCATGAGGTCTGGTCGCTTCCATACACATACAGATGTTTCAAAGATGATCAAGAAGTTTATCTGAATGGAGAGGAATGCACTGAGACGCCAGATCATTCACTAATGTGTAGGCACATACAGTTACACGGTTCATGCAACAAACACCGACCAAATATGGCTTGCGTGTTGCAAGGCACGCCAGTTCCTGCTATCATCCCCACGTTCAAGTTGTTGGAAAATGGTAGTTATTTGATGCTCAATAATGAAGATTGTTCTGGGTTAATTAAAAGTATTCCTTTTATCGTAACAGTAAGTGAACGGGTTATTTGCTGCAGAAATGTTCTATTTCCTCCCACACATGAACATAGGGAGTTTTCAATCTGGCCACAAATACCAACCTTGGGAGCACATTTCAACGGCATGGCAAGAATAAGAGCTCTTTTGTCTCAGAGAGAGGTGGCCTTGAGTTCGGCCCGTGAAACTTTCGTGCTTCACATAGCGAACACCCGTACAGAGGTGCAGACCCTTTTAAATACTGATTCGCCTTTGCATTTCATCGACATGGTTCGGACTATCTTTGACGCGTCCTCCACAAAGGCCCTGGCGCACTTTTTTAAAGTTGTTACCAGTGGTCTCGTGACTTCATTTGAGAAAATCTTTGGAGTCATCCCTGCTTTCTTTCATTCTATTTTTTCCACTCTGCTTCGTGGATTCCCATTTTTACTTGCATTACCAGCGGACGCTCTTGTGCTTTTTTACATTTTTAAATATGGATGTCCCTCCTGTGCAAGCTCCCGCCCTGCAGCTGCTGACACTGTTCCGCAATCGCATGCTAGAATATTATGGCACAATGCCGTTGGCGATATTAAGCACGGCATATGGATTATCTTTTCGATTCTCCTACTTCACCTGTGTCCAGCCTGTATTTCACTGCCTGACCTGTGATTTCGATTGGGCCATTGATTTGTGTCTCTGCGGACCGGTTTCTCCTGACGTCGACTTTAATCAGCTGATGACTCCTATCATTACTCACGAGTTGGTTTGT
This sequence comes from Lissotriton helveticus, assembly GCF_964261635.1. NCBI lineage: Eukaryota > Metazoa > Chordata > Amphibia > Caudata > Salamandridae > Lissotriton > Lissotriton helveticus. The sequence goes on along the minus strand of NC_136057.1, from coordinate 806,832,354 downwards.
CCTGGCGAAAGGATTATGGCTGTGGCATTGATGCATGGACTAATTGGTCCCTGGAATTTACTGGCGGCAACACAGTCTTTCTTGGAACAGAGCTTTCTTGAAAACCCACCGAGCTGTCCTCTGATGGTGATAGAGGATCCGGTGCTGGGAGAGCACGTATGTTCTTTTCCGCTTTTAAATTGGATGGCTGAACTCTTTTCGGATGAAGACGGTGACTTCCTATTGGAGGCTGTTGCAGCTTATTTTGCATACACAGTTATGTCATAGACCTTTTTCATGTTTGATATGCTGAGTACTAGCATTTCATTGACAATTCATTGACTTATTTGTCAAGTTTTTATTATTTAGCTTGCCTATTGGCTTAAGACTCGATAAAGTACTTGGCTGTTTTATTTTTCTTTAGCATTAAATTTTCCTAGTTTTTAATGTTTTACCTTGCGGACCGTCCACATATAAAGTTGCAATCTGCTCTCATGAGATGGCACTTCTATTATCTTATTCAGTTCGTTTCCGGATCATGGGGAGGTGTCATCTAGGTCCTGGATATCTTTACACCGTGTTAAGTTAGCATGGGCTCATTACCGGTTTAAACGCCATTTTTCCTTTTTTGCAACTTCTGCACACGACACTTAGTTGTTGCTTTAGCTTTCAACCTAGTAGTTCATCGTGGTTTACATGAGAATAATATGTTATTGCTCTACTATCTGCTTTGCTTGTTAAACTATATCTGTACAGCGAGTGCTGAAGTTTCAAGAACAACACGATACAGAATTGTTATGAGGTCTGATCTCCACGACTTCATACTCATAACATAAGTGCAGCTTCTGCCAATTCTGGGCATGAGGCGGGTTTTATATTGCTTTGCCGAACACACATACACAACAGTTGATGCGGTTCACATGAAGAGAGAGCTGGTGTATGCTGATGTGATTCCTTCAAATCTAAGACACTAAAGTATGGGCACGCCCTAAACCAACACAAACAGACCTTCTTAGCAAATAATATAATATGTGTATTAGGGAGGGTGAGATATAAGCAGCCGCGGGCCGTGGAGGGAGTTACGGTGGGGCAGGGAGGCGGGGAGGGGGAGGGGCAGGGTGGAGCCCTCTCCACCCTGCCCCTCCCCCTCCCCGCCTCCCTGCCCCACCGTAACTCCCTCCACGGCCCGTGGCTGCTTATAAGTGTTGCTAACTCTTATTCATTTACAGCATGTTAACATACTGTCACCATTCGCTTTTTATGTACTAGTAACTATGCTGGTAATTTTGCTACTGATAATATGTGTACTTGTATTATCTAAGATACTACGCCTGAGAAGACGGCATTAGTAAATAAACATTTCAAATACACATGTGTTCTTCTTAACTCCATGTTCTGGTTTCTAAGAAATATATAACGACCGACTGTTCATGAGTTCCACGTATCCTGAGGTACTATAAGTTCATATTCTGGATTGTGTAAACATTGAGAGTTTGTTATATCCAATGTGACACTGTACCTAGCTTGCTAAGGGGTTTTTGATTACTAAGGTGAGTTTTGGGACACCCTAATTCGCCGAGGTTCCAATCCTCTGTCCACAGTTCTGTGTGAGAACAGAAACCCTGCGACAGGGGCACCCCCGACCCTTGCTGGAGCTTCATCACACTTGCGATACAACTCCAGCAATGCGCCACCTTTACGGCACAGATACATCACGCATCTGTGCTGTTTTTGCCCCATGATGCGCCGCATTGTAAATGCAGCACACCATAGGTGACGGAACAGCGGCACAGAATGACTAACACATCCCTGGTGATGCGCCAGTCATCATAAATCTATCCCTATGCTTCTTATCTTGTTAGAGATGAACCGCCATATGTATCATCAAAGTTTTTTGCATTTCCTAAATAGCGAACTTTAAGGAATAAATAGCGATTCTTTACCATTCCTAGTTTGCGATGAGCTATTTGCTAATTACAAATTACCCATTCATTTCCTTCATTTCCATAGGGCGGTTGGACTCACTTTTAGCTCGAACGGCTGAATGGATTTCCACGAAACTTGGCAAAATTGTAGGGACTGGTAGCCCGATGTGCCTTTGCTATGTCTCAAGATATATGCTCCAGTGGTTTTTACGAAAATTAACTTTGAAAAATATATATTGGGCTACATTGGCCTATATATATGTTGGAGCCCAAATGTAGCCCAATGTAGCCCAATGAAGCCCAATGAAGCCCAATGTAGCCCAAAGATGGCCGCCAGAGACAAAAAAAACAAATGTAGCCCAAATATCAGCCAGATGTAGCCCAACTATAGCCCAGTGACAGAATGACCAATCAGCTTCGCAAACCTCCGTTACGCGAAGCGGAGCGCTGTTACAGATATATATCTTTTTTTGAACGTTAATTTCTCAAAATCCACTGGAGCACATATATTGAGACCTAGCAAAGGCACATCGGGCTACCAGTCCCTAATATTTTACCAAGTTTCGTGCAAATCCATTCAGCCGTTCGATTATTATTATTATTATTATTTTTTTTTGCCCCGCGGGGCCCTTTTAAAACCTCCACATCAAACCTAGGGGGTCAGCGAGGATCTACTATGCCCCCTTATGGTCATTTGCCCCTTCGCTTTGGCCTCCTCTTGTCTCTCGATCCTACCGAGAGACAAGATGGCGACCGCTACGGACTGTTTGGAATGTTTACAGACGCCGCAGAACCAATCAGCTTCGCTTCACAAAGCTCCGTTGCGCGAAAAGTACGCGTACTGGAGCGCTGCCCGGTCCGCTGTTACTGATATATATCTTTTTTTAAACGTTAATTTCTCAAAATCCACTGTAGCACATATATTGAGACCTACAAAAGGCACATCGGGCTACCAGTCCCTACAATTTTGCCAAGTTTCGTGCAAATCCATTCAGCCGTTCGGGCTGAAAGTGAGGCCAACCGCCCTATGGAAAACTCAATGTTAAAAACACGTTTTGGGACCCCCCTTTTTTCTCGACCCCCCCTGGACGAACCCCCCCCCCCCAATTTTCAGGGGCTGCTCAGAAACAAAATGTGCCATTTTCCTGAAAATTTCAGCCAATTTCGTCCACAAACGCCAAAGTTATTAGACATAGAATTTTCAAAAATCCCAGAGAAAAAATCCTAACTATATATACCTACTGGCGACCGCCAGTAGGTAATATATCTATCTATCTATCTATCTATCTATCTATCTATCTATCTATCTATCTATCTATCTCTCTCTCTCTCTCTCTCTCTCTCTCTCTCTCTCTCTCTCTCTCTCTCTCTCTCTCTCTCTCTCTCTCTCTCTCTCTATCTATCTATCTATCTATCTATCTATCTATATATATATATATATATATATATCAAGCTCAAAGTACCCACAGGTAAGGAAGCACACGGCAGCAGGTGACCAGAAGGCTTTATTCGGGTAAAAGACAACTCCGCAGTCCAGCTTGATTACAGTTCTCGTGTCGGTAGTAATAGCCTGACGCGTTTCTGAGCTTCCGCTCTCTTCAGAGGCACGACAATGAGTTTGTGCTGCTTAAGACACTCCCACATGATTGCTGAATTAAACGCCCTCCCATGGACTTCTCAGGTTCATTGAGCACAATGCATGCTGGGTCTTATAGTCCGTGTCTTAGGTACTAACATCAATGCACATTAATTCCACTGTGGCATATGAAGCCCTCCAATGGGCCCCGGGATGCGTGTCATCCATAGATCCCTCACGTGCTGTTCCACATTTGGGGCTCGGCAAGATTCCGGGCTCCGTGGCCCCCTGTCTTCATGGGGTAGTGCAGTCCTTCGCGGCTGGGCTGCCGCGTTTTACATCAAGCTCAAAGTACCCACAGGTAAGGAAGCACACGGCAGAAGGCTTTATTCGGGTAAAAGACAACTCCGCAGTCCAGCTTGATTACAGTTCTCGTGTCGGTAGTAATAGCCTGACGCGTTTCTGAGCTTCCGCTCTCTTCAGAGGCACGACAATGAGTTTGTGCTGCTTAAGACACTCCCACATGATTGCTGAATTAAACGCCCTCCCATGGACTTCTCAGGTTCATTGAGCGCTGATGACATCACTGATGAGATCACTGATGACATCATCCAGTGACTGTGTGTTTCTGTAAAGTTTAAATATGTTTTACATATTGAAGAATGAGTAGATGTATAAGTGTCTGGACGAAGGATTTAGTAGGTGCATGACTGAATGTATGAGTGAGTGATTAAATGTGTCTCACTGAGTGCATGGGTTAGTGACTAAACTGTCTTAATTTGTGCATCATTATGTCTGTTGTTCTGTAAACTGCTGCATGTGTTGATCAGTAGCTATATGATTAACTATATGGGTTATTGATTGATTGTCTAAGTATTTGTATGGGAGACTGAGTGTGTGTGTGGCTGGCTGGGAGGTGTGTGACTCTGTGCAGATCAATGTGTACTTGTATCAATGATTGTATAAGAAAGTAAGTATGTGTTAGTATATGTTTGAAAATGTAAGGTGCTCTATGTTTAACTGTATAGACAAAAAAAATGGAAGTGTGATTGATTCTTTACAGGACTGACTAGGTGTGTGAGTAACTCCATGGATGAGTGGCAGAGTGTGAGTGTCTGTATAGGTGTATGAGTGCATATGATAGTGTTGTAAAGATGAGTGATTGTATGTATGAATGATTGTATGGGTGAATGAGTGAATGTGTGTGTAGACGTAGGAATCAGTGAGTACGTATGTAGTAACTAGTATTGGTGTGTCAATGGTTTCAAAAATTATACTCTGTATTTAACACTGGGTGAAACAGAGGTTATATTAAAATGTGAGGAGATACATTGTATTGTCACATGAATGATATCATCAGTGATGTGGTCATTGATGTCAAATGAGATGTCATCAGTGATCTCATCAGTGATATCATTTGAGATGTCATCAGTGATGTCATCAGTGATGTCATTTGAGATGTCATCAGTGATGTCATCAGTGATGTCACTGACCATGTCATGAATGATGTAATATGTGACATGATCAGCAGTGGATTGCAGGTGCGCGATATATAGTTAGTGCAACTAACTATATATGGAATTTCAATGGTTTTGTGTGAGTAAAATAAGGTTTTTTAAATGCTAATTCCTAACTATATATGGTCTATAACCTATGGTTTTTTCAGTGAATTTTCAAGGTTTTGTAAATGCTAATTCCTAACTATATATGGTCTATAACCTATGGTTTTTTCAGTGAATTTCAATGGTTTTTTAATAGCAAATATCATAAGCTGTCGAATGTCAAGTACGTGGTAAGTGAAAACATTTTCGTGTTTATGCACACTGATCTGCTTTGAATGGTGCCCCCCCCCCCTCATTTCTATTAGGAGTACTCTCTCTTTGCAGATAGTGAAAGGTAGTTAACGCAGGTCTTTGCCCCCATTGTAATCCGTCGTGCCTGCTTCTCTCTCCATTTGATTGATTGTTATCCAAGTATTTACTGTTTTAGAATTAGTTCTCTTTGGTTCATTCTCTATTTACAAACAAACACAGAGTCGCAATACTCTGTTTAGTCTTTGCAGATAACGAAAAATCGTGTAAAAAAAAAAGAAAAGGAATCGAGCAAAATCAGTAGGCCACTAATGGGATCTCTTTTTGACCTCGCTAAAATAGAAACATTAGGAACAACCCCTCATGACAAATACAAAACTAGTGAGATGAACTGAACTCCACACAATGATGGCTGCAAAACAGCTCGGCTCCGCCACCCACCCCGCCCAAAATAACGATAAAGAACGGCTGCCATGATTGGTTGCGGAATGACCACGACGGAGCTACGAAATGGTGCTGCTCTCATGCTAACCCCAGCTTCAGTCTGAAACATCCAGAAACACTGTAGACTACCAATTCGATCAGTTCCGGTAGCGCCCCAATGTAACCCGGTAGAGAAGAACTAGCTCTCCCCTCTTTGACTGATGGTTCTTGTTGCCTGTCCCTTCTGTTGTCATTTAACAGAACTATTTAGCCTGCTGAAAGGGGTTGTGTTCCGACCGCTGGTTGGTGGAGACATTTTGACTATATTCTGTACCTGCGTTGTCGCGTAATGCGTCATATGACGCGCCGCGTTAGCGCATCCGGAAGTCATCCGGGGCGCGCAGCGCGTAACGTAAGCATAACAAGTCATGTGACTTGTTAATAAAACTTTTCATTGGTTCATTTTACTTTTCTTATTGTAATGATGAAAGGCTTGGTCATATGACCTAAAAATTACGCTTTTCATTACTTCCGAACATTATTTTTTCTTAAATATATGTTATAATGTTCCAGGCTAATGTACTTTCCCGGAAATTTTACAACTGTCCTGCAAGTAAAATATATTCTTTTTTCGAGAAAAAGAGCATTTCTTCGTCCCATGACGGAGCCGTTGAGCAAAAGAGGGTCGACCTGCTGTCTTAGTCGCCGATACGCCTGAATATGAGATTCTTATCGATCACTTTATGTTGCAGGAATAGAAAACACAACAGCCCTTGACCATTTATCTTTACTGCGTTCCTTCGTATTATACCTTTTACCCTTCATGTAATTGGTCTGCTTTATTTCACTTGCCTTTTAATGATTCTAAAACAGTCACTATTATTAAAAACTTTACCAATGTATATACTACTACCATGTTTTCTTTTAAAAACCTTTATTGTGAAAATTTCATTATACAAATACGAGCCTATAACCACGTGGGCCTGCCACAGAGCAAACTGTAATCGTATATGATGAATAGACATTTACACTGTAGAGGAACGTAACGGGCGGGCCATTAGGTTGCAAGAACTAAGGTGTCTAACAGTTACGGAATCGGTGGACGTACATTTTATAATTAAAATACGACAGGGCCAGTTACAATAAAATTATCTAGATATACATTTGCGGGCAAGTACCATGGGTGACGTTAATTCGAACTTTCAACAGTACAGTAATCAATAACACATCAGAACTTAATATCAATAGGGATGTCGAAATATTCAATCAATTCTCGTCCCCGCCCGCCATGTGCTTCAAAACTGCATACGTATCTCGTGATTTCAAGGTTCTGCAACCAGTACACAACAAGGAGTTACGAGTCCCATTTATTCCGGCGCCATTTTGGGCGAGGACGGGCAGGTCCAGGATATAGTCAAAATGTCTCTACCAACCATCGACTATGATGATGTTCATATGCTGTATTTATTAGAGTAACACTCATCTGTCCACATGAAATTAATTTGCCACAATCTAAACATGTCATTTTAATCTTTCCAAAGTTCTTCTAAATATTTGGGACCGTTTCCCTTGCCTCTGAAGCTCTCAGTGCCACTTCTTTGATGAATGTACTAGCAGGTCAGGGGTTCTCCTCCAAATCTCTCTTTTATGCAGCACTATAATTAATTGGTGCCACCTCTCCATATGACGATGCATGGTATAGTTACCACAACTATATTTTTTTTCGGTTCCTCTGGAGAGTTCATCGTGGCAGATGAAGCGTGTAACGTACCGGGCATTTACCTTTTTTTGCATGTACAGGAAAGGAAAAAAAAATCGATCGTCCGAGTTCTAAGGTGTCCCAGGGCCATTTTGGTGGACCAGGCCCAAATCCAAAGAACAGCCATCTCACAGGCTAATGGGGCGACCCACGCCGAGTTTCAGCATTGTAGGATGACCACACAAGTACAGCAACTTGCTAGACATCACCTCGGTGCCATCCGGATCTCGGCGCCCCACTGCAGATGAAGTGCCTCTCAACTATGAAACCACCACGGTGACATCCGGATCTTGGCGCGTTGTGCTGCCTTCGGCCTATTCGCACATCGGTCCGCTACTGACGCCATCTCACAGGCTAATGGGGCGACCCACGCCGAGTTTCAGCATTGTAGGATGACCACACCAGTACAGCAACTTGCTAGACATCACCTCGGTGCCATCCGGATCTCGGCGCCCCACTGCAGATGAAGTGCCTCTCAACTATAAAACCACCACGGTGACATCCGGATCTTGGCGCGTTGTGCTGCCTTCGGCCTATTCGCACATCGGTCCGCTACTGACGCCATCTCACAGGCTAATGGGGCGACCCACGCCGAGTTTCAGCATTGTAGGATGACCACACCAGTACAGCAACTTGCTAGACATCACCTCGGTGCCATCCGGATCTCGGCGCCCCACTGCAGATGAAGTGCCTCTCAACTATGAAACCACCACGGTGACATCCGGATCTTGGCGCGTTGTGCTGCCTTCGGCCTATTCGCACATCGGTCCGCTACTGACGCCATCTCACAGGCTAATGGGGCGACCCACGCCGAGTTTCAGCATTGTAGGATGACCACACCAACTTGCTAGACATCACCTCAGTGCCATCCGAATCTTGGCATCTCAACGCCTAGTGGTATCTTCCATACAAAAAATATTGTTACGCTGCCTTTGGCCCCATTCGCACATCAGTCCGCAACTTAGACATCACCTCGGTGCCATCCGGATCTTGGCATCTCAGCGCCTTGTGGTGTCAGTCAGAAAATATTGTTGTGCTGCCTTCGGCCTATTCGCACATCGGTCCGCTACTGACGCCATCTCACAGGCCAACGGGGCGCCCCACGCCGACTTTCAACATTGTAGGATGGCCACAGAAGTGCGACAACTTACTAGACACCACCTCGGTGCCATCCGGATCTTGGCGCGTTGTGCTGCCTTCGGCCTATTCGCACATCGGTCCGCTACTGACGCAAACTCACAGGCCAACGGGGCGCCCCACGCCGACTTTCAGCATTGTAGGATGGCCACACCAGTGCGGCAACTTGCTACACACCACCTCGGTGCCATCCGGATCTTGGCGCGTAGTGAAGCTGCAGCAGCTGCAAATAAGCTTCAGACAGTGTTACAACCGCTGCTCAGAACTCTCAACTATGACACCACCTCGGTGCCATCCGGATCTTGGCGCGTTGTATTGCCTTCGGCCTATTCGCACATCGGTCCGCTACTGACGCCGCCTCACGTGCCAACGTATTTTCTCCGCATTTTATACCCTATGCCGCATAACAGGTCATGTGACTTGTTTATAAAACTTTTCATTGGTTCATTTTACTTTTGGTTTCCGAATGATGGAAGGCTTGATCATATGACCTAAAAACAACACTTTTCATTGGATGAAAACTTTTTTTTTCCCCCAAACGATGAAAGCCCCACCTTGTTTCTGGATGTTTCAGACTAAACTGGCGCCAGCATGAGAGCACCACCATCTCGTAGCTCCGTCGTGGTCATTCCGCGAGCAATCATGGCAGCCGCTCCCCACCAGAAGCCTGCAGGAGTCGGGGCCCCCAAAACTTTTGATGAATTCTCAAGGCGGAGGGGACGCTTTCGAGAATGGGGTCCAAGACCTAGCAGACAAGCGTCCGATTTCCAAGGTGTCCCAGGGCCATTTTAGTGGACCACGCCCAAAAAGGAAAGAGCCTGCCGCCATTTTGAGAGTCCTGTGGCAGCCGCCTCTCGCTGCACCGCAAGAGTGGGCGCAACTCAGCTGAATGGCGGATTTTGACACAGTGGACCACAAGCGGACGGAATGGCAACTGAAACGGTAAAGGGTAGCCCCACTAAAACAGATGAGACTCCACCTGGAGAGGCCCGTTCACGCCGCCTCCCCCGGGGCGCTCCACGCCGTTATTCGGAGCAGCATTGTAGGATACCAAAACCAGTGCGGCAACTTACTGGACATCACCTTGGTGCCATCGTTCTGCTGCCTTGGAACTATTCGCACAACAGTTTGCTACTGATGACCCACCCCCCGCGACGCCCCACGCCGTTATTTGCTGGGTGGCAACTTACTAGACATCACTTTCGTGTCATCTAGATTTCGGCGCGTTCTGCTGCCTTGGAACTATTCGCACAACAGTTTGCTACTGATGACCCACCCCCCGCGACGCCCCACGCCGGAAATCTGGACGTTGTGCTGCGTTGGGACTATTCGCACAGCCGACCGCTACTTCGTTGTTTTTCTCTAAAAATGTTTATATGTTATTACTATTTTTGTTTTCTTGTATATATTTATAAATTATTAAAGTTTTATAATCTTACTACTTTGTCGGAGTGCTATATATTTTTAATGTGACACATAATTGTAAAAACTTTGATGTACAAAGAGTCATCCCTGGAATCTTCCGCTTCACGCTCGGTCCCCTCCCCAATCACAATACAGGATGGTTTTCAGATAATAGCAACGCTTCTGCTGTGACGGATCTCATCGAGTGTGGGCCTTGATCTACTATAACTCCTTTGAAGAGGGGTGATTCTTTACAGCTGTGGCCATAAACTACATCTGCAGGGCTAGCTGATAGCCTAGGACCGGCCTGGACAATCTGACACAGAGGAAAAGGAGTGTCAGAGGGTGCGGTAGTGAATAGGGCGAAAGGGAGGTGTCGGGCGGGCACAGGGTGTGATTCTCAGGGAAGAGCAGCGCAGATGGGGGGAGGTTTATTACCCATGCATAAGACAGAGAGCGGGGGTGACCACTGCCTGGGTGAGATGCTTGCGAGGGTGGGGAGCCATGCTAAGGATCGACAGCGTGCACAGAGTGGGTCTGGTCAAGGCATCTAAAATGGCTGCCGTGCACGACAAAAGTGTGGCATTTGAAAAAAGACAAGATGGCGCACACAATGTTTTTCAACAATTCCTGATTTCCTTCGAATCGAACGTTAACAGACGTTGGGGCATATTACCAAAGTTAAGCGATATTTATCCCTAACGATGCATTGCAAAGATTTTTTTACCGTCAGAAATTATCGCAGATAAACCTTGCTATTATCAAGGTTTATCGCAAATACGATAAAAAACGAGCGCAATGCATTAATATCGCTGAAAACTCCGCGATATTCATGCATTACCGAGCTAATGCTCTTAGCCATGTTATCCACCTCCCATTGGATAACATGGCTAAGAACTGCTCAGGGCAGCTGTTACTTTTTGGAGATATTCGCGCTTATCTCGAATATTTCCAAAAGTTGATAATAGGAGATAGCGATGTTAGCGACTGTTTCCAGTCGCTAACATCTTGGCATGCCCACTTTGCATGTCATTAGTGATAAATATCACTCACATGCAAAGTGGGACCCAAGATGGTCGCTATCTCCTACTAGCCGTCGCTAACTGGTGTTAGCAACAGCTAGGTAATACAGATATAATTTTATCTCCGCGAAGCGGAGCGCTGTTACAGATATATATCTTGTTTTTGAACGTTAATTTCTCAAAATGCACTGAAGCACATATATTGAGACATAGCAAAGGCACATCGGGCTACCAGTCCCTAATATTTTACCAAGTTTCGTGCAAATCCATTCAGCCGTTCGATTATTATTATTATTTTTTTTTTTTGCCCCGCGGGGCCCTTTTAAAACCTCCACATCAAACCTAGGGGGTCAGCGAGGATCTACTATGCCCCCTTATGGTCATTTGCCCCTTCGCTTTGGCCTCCTCTTGTCTCTCGATCCTACCGAGAGACAAGATGGCGGCCGCTACGTACTGTTTGGAATGTTTACAGACACCGGAGAGCCAATCAGCTTCGCTTCGCAAAGCTCCGTAACGCGAAAAGTACGCGAAGCGGTGCGCTGTTACAGATATATATCTTTTTTTGAACGTTAATTTCTCAAAATCCACTGAAGCACATATATTGAGACCTAGCAAAGGCACATCGGGCTACCAGTCCCTACAATTTTGCCAAGTTTCGTGCAAATCCATTCAGCCGTTCGATTATTATTATTATTATTATTTTTTGCCCCGCGGGGCCCTTTTAAAACCTCCACATCAAACCTAGGGGGTCAGCGAGGATCTACTATGCCCCCTTATAGTTATTTCCCCCTTTGTTTTGACCTCCTCTTGTCTCTCGATCCTACCGAGAGACAAGATGGCGGCCGCTACGGACTGTTTGGAATGTTGACAGACGCCGGAGAACCAATCAGCTTCGCTTCACAAAGCTCCGTTGCGCAAAAAGTCCGCGAACCAGAGCGCTGCCCGGTCCGCTGTTACAGATATATATCTTTTTTTAAACGTTAATTTCTCAAAATCCACTGGAGCACATATATTGAGACCTACAAAAGGCACATCGGGCTACCAGTCCCTACAATTTTGCCAAGTTTCGTGCAAATCCATTCAGCCGTTCGGGCTAAAAGTGAGGCCAACCGCCCTATGGAAAACTCAATGTTAAAAACACGTTTTGGGACCCCCCTTTTTTCTCGGCCCCCACTGGACGAACCCCCCCCAAATTTTCAAGGGCTGCTCAGAAACAAAATGTGCCATTTTCCTGAAAATTTCAGCCAATTCCGTCCACAAACGCCAAAGTTATTAGACATAGGATTTTCAAAAATCCCATAGAGAAAAAATCCTAACTATATATACCTACTGGCGACCGCCAGTAGGTATATATAGTTAGGATTTTTTCTCTATGGGTTTTTTGAAAATTCTATGTCTAATAACTTTGGCGTTTGTGGACGGAATTGGCTGAAATTTTCAGGAAAATGGCACATTTTGTTTCTGAGCAGCCCTTGAAAATTTGGGGGGGGTTCGTCAAGGGGGGGCCGAGAAAAAAGGGGGGTCCCAAAACGTGTTTTTAACATTGAGTTTTCCATAGGGCGGTTGGCCTCACTTTTAGCCCGAACGGCTGAATGGATTTGCACGAAACTTGGCAAAATTGTAGGGACTGGTAGCCCGATGTGCCTTTTGTAGGTCTCAATATATGTGCTACAGTGGATTTTGAGAAATTAACGTTTAAAAAAAGATATATATCTGTAACAGCGGACCGGGCAGCGCTCCAGGACGCGTACTTTTCGCGCAACGGAGCTTTGTGAAGCGAAGCTGATTGGTTCTCCGGCGTCTGTCAACATTCCAAACAGTCCGTAGCGGCCGCCATCTTGTCTCTCGGTAGGATCAAGAGACAAGAGGAGGCCAAAGCGAAGGGGCAAATGACCATAAGGGGGAATAGTAGATCCTCGCTGACCCCCTAGGTTTGATGTGGAGGTTTTAAAAGGGCCCCGCGGGGCAAAAAAAAAAAATAATAATAATAATCCAACGGCTGAATGGATTTGCACGAAACTTGGCAAAATTGTAGGGACTGGTAGCCCGATGTGCCTTTGCTAGGTCTCAATATATGTGCTTCAGTGGATTTTGAGAAATTAACGTTCAAAAAAAGATATATATCTGTAACAGCGCTCCGCTTCGCGGAGATAAAATTATATCTGTATTACCTAGCTGTTGCTAACACCAGTTAGCGACGGCTAGTAGGAGATAGCGACCATCTTGGGCCCCACTTTGCATGTGAGTGATATTTATCACTAATGACATGCAAAGTGGGCATGCCAAGATGTTAGCGACTGGAAACAGTCGCTAACATCGCTATCTCCTATTATCAACTTTTGGAAATATTCGAGATAAGCGCGAATATCTCCAAAAAGTAACAGCTGCCCTGAGCAGTTCTTAGCCATGTTATCCAATGGGAGGTGGATAACATGGCTAAGAGCATTAGCTCGGTAATGCATGAATATCGCTGAGTTTTCAGCGATATTAATGCATTGCGGTCGTTTTTTATCGTATTTGCGATAAACCTTGATAATAGCAAGGTTTATCTGCGATAATTTCTGACGGTAAAAAAATCTTTGCAATGCATAGTTAGGGATAAATATCGCTTAACTTTGGTAATATGCCCCAACGTCTGTTAACGTTCGATTCGAAGGAAATCAGGAAGTGTTGAAAAACATTGTCTGCGCCATCTTGTCTTTTTTCAAATGCCACACTTTTGTCGTGCACGGCAGCCATTTTAGATGCCTTGACCAGACCCACTCTGTGCACGCTGTCGATCCTTAGCATGGCTCCCCACCCTCGCAAGCATCTCACCCAGGCAGTGGTCACCCCCGCTCTCTGTCTTATGCATGGGTAATAAACCTCCCCCCATCTGCGCTGCTCTTCCCTGAGAATCACACCCTGTGCCCGCCCGACACCTCCCTTTCGCCCTATTCACTACCGCACCCTCTGACACTCCTTTTCCTCTGTGTCCGATTGTCCAGGCTGGTCCTAGGGTATCAGCTAGCCCTGCAGATGTAGTTTATGGCCACAGCTGTAAAGAATCAACCCTCTTCAAAGGAGTTATAGTAGATCAAGGCCCACACTCGATGAGATCCGTCACAGCAGAAGCGTTGCTATTATCTGAAAACCATCCTGTATTGTGATTGGGGAGGGGACCGAGCGTGAAGCGGAAGATTCCAGGGATGACTCTTTGTACATCAAAGTTTTTACAATTATGTGTCACATTAAAAATATATAGCACTCCGACAAAGTAGTAAGATTATAAAACTTTAATAATTTATAAATATATACAAGAAAACAAAAATAGTAATAACATATAAACATTTTTAGGGAAAAACAACGAAGTAGCGGTCGGCTGTGCGAATAGTCCCAACGCAGCACAACGTCCAGATTTCCGGCGTGGGGCGTCGCGGGGGGTGGGTCATCAGTAGCAAACTGTTGTGCGAATAGTTCCAAGGCAGCAGAACGCGCCGAAATCTAGATGACACGAAAGTGATGTCTAGTAAGTTGCCACCCAGCAAAAACCAGCGTGGGGCGTCGCGGGGGGTGGGTCATCAGTAGCAAACTGTTGTGCGAATAGTTCCAAGGCAGCAGAACGATGGCACCAAGGTGATGTCCAGTAAGTTGCCGCACTGGTTTTGGTATCCTACAATGCTGCTCCGAATAACGGCGTGGGGCGCCCCGGGGGAGGCGGCGTGAACGGGCCTCTCCAGGTGGAGTGTCATCTGTTGTAGTGGGGCGCCCCTTTACCGTTTCAGTTGCCATTCCGTCCGTTTTTGGTCCACTGTGTCAAAAGCCGCAATTCAGCTGAGTTGCGTCCACTCTTGCGGTGCAGCGATAGGCGGCTGTCACAGGACTCTCAAAATGGCGGCAGGCTCTTTCCTTTTTGGGCCTGGTCCACTGAAATGGCCCTGGGACACCTTGGAAATCGGACGCTTGTCTGCTAGGTCTTGGACCCCATTCTCGAAAGCGTCCCCTCCGCCTTGAGAATTCATCAAAAGTTTTGGGGGCCCCGACTCCTGCAGGCTTCTGGTGGGGAGCGGCTGCCATGATTGCTCGCGGAATGACCATGACGGAGCTACGAGATGGTGGTGCTCTCATGCTGACGCCAGCTTCAGTCTGAAACATCCAGAAACAAGGTGGGGCTTTCATCGTTTGGGAAAAAAAAAAAGTTTTCATCCAATGAAAAGTGTTGTTTTTAGGTCATATGATCAAGCCTTCCATCATTAGGAAACCAAAAGTAAAATGAACCAATGAAAAGTTTTATAAACAAGTCACATGACCTGTTATGCGGCATAGGGTATAAAATGCGGAGAAAATACGTTGGCACGTGAGGCGGCGTCAGTAGCGGACCGATGTGCGAATAGGCCGAAGGCAATACAACGCGCCAAGATCCGGATGGCACCGAGGTGGTGTCCAGCAAGTTGCAGCACTGGTGTGGCCATCCTACAATGCTGAAAGTCGGCGTGGGGCGCCCCGTTGGCCTGTGAGTTTGCGTCAGTAGCGGACCGATGTGCGAATAGGCCGAAGGCAGCACAACGCGCCAAGATCCGGATGGCACCGAGGTGGTGTCTAGTAAGTTGCCGCACTGGTGTGGCCATCCAACAATGCTGAAAGTCGGCGTGGGGCGCCCCGTTGGCCTGTGAGTTTGCGTCAGTAGCGGACCGATGTGCGAATAGGCCGAAGGCAGCACAACGCGCCAAGATCCGGATGGCACCGAGGTGGTGTCTAGTAAGTTGCCGCACTGGTGTGGCCATCCTACAATGCTGAAAGTCGGCGTGGGGCGCCCCGTTGGCCTGTGAGATGGCGTCAGTAGCGGACCGATGTGTGAATGGGGCCGAAGGCAGTGCAACAATATTTTCGGAATAGCAGACACCACTAGGCGCTGAGATGCCAAGATCCGGATGGCACCGAGGTGGTGTGTAGCAAGTTGCCGCACTGGTGTGGCCATCCTACAATGCTGAAAGTCGGCGTGGGGCGCCCCGTTGGCCTGTGAGTTTGCGTCAGTAGCGGACCGATGTGCGAATGGGGCCAAAGGCAGCGCAACAATAGTTTCTGACTGACACCACAAGGCGCTGAGATGCCAAGATCCGGATGGCACCGAGATGGTGTCATAGTTGAGAGTTCTGAGCAGCGGTTGTAACACTGTCTGAAGCTTATTTGCAGCTGCTGCAGCTTCACTACGCGTCAAGATCCGGATGGCACCGAGGTGGTGTCTAGTAAGGTGCACTGGTGTGGTCATCCTACAATGCTGAAAGTCGGCGTGGGGCGCCCCGTTGGCCTGTGAGTTTGCGTCAGTAGCGGACCGATGTGCGAATAGGCCGAAGGCAGCACAACGCGCCAAGATCCGGATGGCACCGAGGTGGTGTCTAGTAAGTTGTCGCACTTCTGTGGCCATCCTACAATGTTGAAAGTCGGCGTGGGGCGCCCCGTTGGCCTGTGAGATGGCGTCAGTAGCGGACCGATGTGCGAATGGGGCCAAAGGCAGCGCAACAATATTTTCTGATTTGAAGACACCACAAGGCGCTGAGATGCCAAGATCCGGATGGCACCGAGGTGGTGTCTAGCAAGTTGTGGCACTGGTGTGGCCATCGTACAATGGTAAAAGTCGGCGTGGGGCGCCCTGTTGGCCTGTGAGATGGTGTCAGTAGCGGACTGATGTGCGAATGGGGCCAAAGGCAGCGCAACAATATTTTCTGACTGACACCACAAGGCGCTGAGATGCCAAGATCCGGATGGCACCGAGGTGATGTCTAAGTTGCGGACTGATGTGCGAATGGGGCCAAAGGCAGCGTAACAATATTTTTTGTATGGAAGATACCACTAGGCGTTGAGATGCCAAGATTCGGATGGCACCGAGGTGATGTCTAGCAAGTTGCTGTACTGGTGTGGTCATCCTACAATGCTGAAACTCGGCGTGGGTCGCCCCATTAGCCTGTGAGATGGCGTCAGTAGCGGACCGATGTGCGAATAGGCCGAAGGCAGCACAACGCGCCAAGATCCGGATGTCACCGTGGTGGTTTCATAGTTGAGAGGCACTTCATCTGCAGTGGGGCGCCGAGATCCGGATGGCACCGAGGTGATGTCTAGCAAGTTGCTGTACTGGTGTGGTCATTCTACAATGCTGAAAGTCGGCGTGGGGCGCCCCATTAGCCTGTGAGATGGCGTCAGTAGCGGACTGATGTGCGAATGGGGCCAAAGGCAGCGCAACAATATTTTCTGAAGAGAAGACACCAAAAGGCGCTGACATTCCAAGATCCGGATGGCACCGAGGTGGTGTCTAGCAAGCTATGCAGTTGAGTTGTGTGCGCACTTGCGGCGAATAGGTCGAAGGCAGCATAACAATGTTTTCTGAATAGAAGACACCACAAGGCGTTGAGATTCAGTTACCACCGAGGTGATGTCTAGCAAGTTGCCGCACTGGTGTGGCCATCCTACAATACTGCTCCGAATAACGGCGTGGGGTGCCCGAAGGGGGGGGGAGCCGGCGTGAATGGGCCTTCCTAGGTGGAGGCTCGTCTGCTGTAGTGGGGCGCCCCTTTACCGTTTCAGTTGCCATTCAGCTGAGTTTCGGCTGCTCTTGATGCTACAGCGACAGGCGGCTGCAAGAGGACTCTCAAAATGGCGGCCTGTTCTTTGGATTTGGGCCTGGTCCACTAAAATGGCCCTGGGACACCTTAGAACTCGGACGCTCGATTTTTTTTTCCTTTCCTGTACATGCAAAAAAAGGTAAATGCCCGGTACGTTACACGCTTCATCTGCCACGATGAACTCTCCAGAGGAACCGAAAAAAAATATAGTTGTGGTAACTATACCATGCATCGTCATATGGAGAGGTGGCACCAATTAATTATAGTGCTGCATAAAAGAGAGATTTGGAGGAGAACCCCTGACCTGCTAGTACATTCATCAAAGAAGTGGCACTGAGAGCTTCAGAGGCAAGGGAAACGGTCCCAAATATTTAGAAGAACTTTGGAAAGATTAAAATGACATGTTTAGATTGTGGCAAATTAATTTCATGTGGACAGATGAGTGTTACTCTAATAAATACAGCATATGAACATGATCATAGTCGATGGTTGGTAGAGACATTTTGACTATATCCTGGACCTGCCCGTCCTCGCCCAAAATGGCGCTGGAATAAATGGGACTCGTAACTCCTTGTTGTGTACTGGTTGCAGAACCTTGAAATCACGAGATACGTATGCAGTTTTGAAGCACATGGCGGGCGGGGACGAGAATTGATTGAATATTTCGACATCCCTATTGATATTAAGTTCTGATGTGTTATTGATTACTGTACTGTTGAAAGTTCGAATTAACGTCACCCATGGTACTTGCCC
Organism: Lissotriton helveticus; assembly: GCF_964261635.1. Lineage (NCBI taxonomy): Eukaryota > Metazoa > Chordata > Amphibia > Caudata > Salamandridae > Lissotriton > Lissotriton helveticus. The sequence goes on along the minus strand of NC_136057.1, from coordinate 806,813,969 downwards.
GCAAATGTATATCTAGATAATTTTATTGTAACTGGCCCTGTCGTATTTTAATTATAAAATGTACGTCCACCGATTCCGTAACTGTTAGACACCTTAGTTCTTGCAACCTAATGGCCCGCCCGTTACGTTCCTCTACAGTGTAAATGTCTATTCATCATATACGATTACAGTTTGCTCCGTGGCAGGCCCACGTGGTTATAGGCTCGTATTTGTATAATGAAATTTTCACAATAAAGGTTTTTAAAAGAAAACATGGTAGTAGTATATACATTGGTAAAGTTTTTAATAATAGTGACTGTTTTAGAATCATTAAAAGGCAAGTGAAATAAAGCAGACCAATTACATAAAGGGTAAAAGGTATAATACGAAGGAACGCAGTAAAGATAAATGGTCAAGGGCTGTTGTGTTTTCTATTCCTGCAACATAAAGTGATCGATAAGAATCTCATATTCAGGCGTATCGGCGACTAAGACAGCAGGTCCACCCTCTTTTGCTCAACGGCTCCGTCATGGGACGAAGAAACGCTCTTTTTCTCGAAAAAAGAATATATTTTACTTGCAGGACAGTTGTAAAATTTACGGGAAAGTACATTAGCCTGGAACATTATAACATATATTTAAGAAAAAATAATGTTCGGAAGTAATGAAAAGCGTAATTTTTAGGTCATATGACCAAGCCTTTCATCATTACAATAAGAAAAGTAAAATGAACCAATGAAAAGTTTTATTAACAAGTCACATGACTTGTTATGCTTACGTTACGCGCTGCGCGCCCCGGATGACTTCCGGATGCGCTAACGCGGCGCGTCATATGACGCATTACGCGACAACGCAGGTCCAGAATATAGTCAAAATGTCTCCACCAACCAGCGGTCGGAACACAACCCCTTTCAGCAGGCTAAATAGTTCTGTTAAATGACAACAGAAGGGACAGGCAACAAGAACCATCAGTCAAAGAGGGGAGGGCTAGTTCTTCTCTACCGGGTTACATTGGGGCGCTACCGGAACTGATCGAATTGGTAGTCTACAGTGTTTCTGGATGTTTCAGACTGAAGCTGGGGTTAGCATGAGAGCAGCACCATTTCGTAGCTCCGTCGTGGCCATTCCGCAACCAATCATGGCAGCCGCTCTTTATCGTTATTTTGGGCGGGGTGGGTGGCGGAGCCGAGCTGTTTTGCAGCCATCATTGTGTGGAGTTCAGTTCATCTCACTAGTTTTGTATTTGTCATGAGGGGTTGTTCCTAATGTTTCTATTTTAGCGAGGTCAAAAAGAGATCCCATTAGTGGCCTACTGATTTTGCTCGATTCCTTTTCTTTTTTTTTACACGATTTTTCGTTATCTGCAAAGACTAAACAGAGTATTGCGACTCTGTGTTTGTTTGTAAATAGAGAATGAACCAAAGAGAACTAATTCTAAAACAATAAATACTTGGATAACAATCAATCAAATGGAGAGAGAAGCAGGCACGACGGATTACAACGGGGGCAAAGGCCTGCGTTAACTACCTTTCACTATCTGCAAAGAGAGAGTACTCCTAATAGAAATGAGGGGGGGGGGCACCATTCAAAGCAGATCAGTGTGCATAAACACGAAAATGTTTTCACTTACCACGTACTTGACATTCGACAGCTTATGATATTTGCTATTAAAAAACCATTGAAATTCACTGAAAAAACCATAGGTTATAGACCATATATAGTTAGGAATTAGCATTTACAAAACCTTGAAAATTCACTGAAAAAACCATAGGTTATAGACCATATAAAGTTAGGAATTAGCATTTAAAAAACCTTATTTTACTCACACAAAACCATTGAAATTCCATATATAGTTAGTTGCACTAACTATATATCGCGCACCCGCAATCCACTGCTGATCATGTCACATATTACATCATTCATGACATGGTCAGTGACATCACTGATGACATCACTGATGACATCTCAAATGACATCACTGATGACATCACTGATGACATCTCAAATGACATCACTGATGACATCACTGATGACATCTCAAATGACATCACTGATGACATCTCATTTGACATTACTGATCACATCACTGATGACATCATTCATGTGATAATACGATGAACCTCTTCAGACTCTAATATAACCTTAGATACACTCAGTGTAAACAGACACTCATAGACTGTCACTCATCCATGGAGTTACTCAGACACTTAGTCAGTCATGCAAAGAATCAATCACACCTCCATTTCCTCAACTATACAGTTATACACACCTTACTTATTCAAACATATACTAAAACATATTTACTCACTTATACAATCCTGGATACAAGTTCACAATGATCCATACAGCCACTCACACATTCACTGGCTCTTATGCACAGTTATTTATATATGTCAACTCTCACATGTACTGTGTTTTACATATGTACTTACTTTGACATGTAGCACTGAGATATCCATTCACTCACCAATACACTCATGCACACAGTCAACCGCCCATACAGCTGTTTCCACATGCACTTTTGAACCCATACATCTAGTCAATCAACTGCTCACACATCTATGCAGAGAGTCATACACCTCCCAGCCACCCAGACACACACTCAGTCTCCCATACAAATGCTTGGGCAACCAATCAATAACCCATACAGTTAATCATATAGCTAATGATCAACACATGCAGCAGTTTACAGAACAACAGACATAATGATGCACAAATTAAGACAGTTTAGTCACTAACCCATGCACTCAGTGAGACACATTTAATCAGTCACTCATACAGTCAGCCATGCCCCTACTAAATCCTTCATCAAGACACTTATACATCCACTCATTCTTCAATATGTAAGACATATTTTAACTTTACAGAATTATACAGTCACTGTATGTAGTCATCAGTGATGTCATTTGAGATGTCATCAGTGATGTCATCAGTGATGTCATTTGAGATGTCATCAGTGATGTCATCAGTGATGTCATTTGAGATGTCATCAGTGATGTCACTGACCATGTCATGAATGATGTAATATGTGACATGATCAGCAGTGGATTGCGGGTGCGCGATATATAGTTAGTGCAACTAACTATATATGGAATTTCAATGGTTTTGTGTGAGTAAAATAAGGTTTTTTAAATGCTAATTCCTAACTATATATGGTCTATAACCTATGGTTTTTTCAGTGAATATATATATATATATATCCAAACAACACAGGAAGCCCCAAGTGAAGTCAGGCCTCAGACACGATGCTTTGCTCAAAGATTTTAATGGCGGCTTGAATGCTGGCAGCGAACAAGTAACAGCATCTAAGTCCATGTAACGCCAGACGCGTTTCAAGAGTGTTCCTCCCTTCCTCAGTGGCGTGGACTCGAGAAGATCAGCAAAGTTAATCGCACACCTGTTTCATCTTTAAACAACCCGCCTCTTTGGGCGTGGCCCTCCCACGGCCTTCTGGTCGTTGTAGTGTGGATATTTCCTTACCCCAGTGGGCATGCTGATCGTCACGAAAATAAAACCCCCAATTTAAAGCCCAAGTGGGTTGATGTCAGCACTTGATAGTTGCCAGTCCAGCTTTTTAGGCGCCAGTATGAGCCCCAAGGCGGCACCACCCTGCAATGGTACCGTACTTGTGTGTCTTCCATGGGTGACGGCACTGGTTAGAACCATCACGGATCTGCTGGGATGCAGCGGGCCCGACTTCGCGACCGAGCAACAGCCGCTAAAATCCAAACAACACAGGAAGCCCCAAGTGAAGTCAGGCCTCAGACACGATGCTTTGCTCAAAGATTTTAATGGCGGCTTGCATGCTGGCAGCGAACAAGTAACAGCATCTAAGTCCATGTAACGCCAGACGCGTTTCAAGAGTGTTCCTCCCTTCCTCAGTGGCGTGGACTCGAGAAGATCAGCAAAGTTAATCACACACCTGTTTCATCTTTAAACAACCCGCCTCCTTGGGCGTGGCCCTCCCACGGCCTTCTGGTCGTTGTAGTGTGGATATTTCCTTACCCCAGTGGGCATGCTGATCGTCACGAAAATAAAACCCCAATTTAAAGCCCAAGTGGGTTGATGTCAGCACTTGATAGTTGCCAGTCCAGCTTTTTAGGCGCCAGTATGAGCCCCAAGGTGGCACCACCCTGCAATGGTACCGTACATGTGTGTCTTCCATGGGTGACGGCACTGGTTAGAACCATCCCGGATCTGCTGGGAAGCAGCGGGCCCGACTTCGCGACCGAGCAACAGCTGCTAAAATCCAAACAACACAGGAAGCCCCAAGTGAAGTCAGGCCTCTGACACGATGCTTTGCTCAAAGATTTTAATGGCGGCTTGCATGCTGGCAGCGAACAAGTAACAGCATCTAAGTCCATGTAACGCCAGACGCGTTTCAAGAGTGTTCCTCCCTTCCTCAGTGGCGTGGACTCGAGAAGATCAGCAAAGTTAATCACACACCTGTTTCATCTTTAAACAACCCGCCTCCTTGGGCGTGGCCCTCCCACGGCCTTCTGGTCGTTGTAGTGTGGATATTTCCTTACCCCAGTGGGCATGCTGATCGTCACGAAAATAAAACCACCAATTTAAAGCCCAAGTGGGTTGATGTCAGCACTTGATAGTTGCCAGTCCAGCTTTTTAGGCGCCAGTATGAGCCCCAAGGCGGCACCACCCTGCAATGGTACCGTACTTGTGTGTCTTCCATGGGTGACGGCACTGGTTAGAACCATCACGGATCTGCTGGGATGCAGCGGGCCCGACTTCGCGACCGAGCAACAGCCGCTAAAATCCAAACAACACAGGAAGCCCCAAGTGAAGTCAGGCCTCAGACACGATGCTTTGCTCAAAGATTTTAATGGCGGCTTGCATGCTGGCAGCGAACAAGTAACAGCATCTAAGTCCATGTAACGCCAGACGCGTTTCAAGAGTGTTCCTCCCTTCCTCAGTGGCGTGGACTCGAGAAGATCAGCAAAGTTAATCACACACCTGTTTCATCTTTAAACAACCCGCCTCCTTGGGCGTGGCCCTCCCACGGCCTTCTGGTCGTTGTAGTGTGGATATTTCCTTACCCCAGTGGGCATGCTGATCGTCACGAAAATAAAACCCCCAATTTAAAGCCCAAGTGGGTTGATGTCAGCACTTGATAGTTGCCAGTCCAGCTTTTTAGGCGCCAGTATGAGCCCCAAGGCGGCACCACCCTGCAATGGTACCGTACTTGTGTGTCTTCCATGGGTGACGGCACTGGTTAGAACCATCACGGATCTGCTGGGATGCAGCGGGCCCGACTTCGCGACCGAGCAACAGCCGCTAAAATCCAAACAACACAGGAAGCCCCAAGTGAAGTCAGGCCTCAGACACGATGCTTTGCTCAAAGATTTTAATGGCGGCTTGCATGCTGGCAGCGAACAAGTAACAGCATCTAAGTCCATGTAACGCCAGACGCGTTTCAAGAGTGTTCCTCCCTTCCTCAGTGGCGTGGACTCGAGAAGATCAGCAAAGTTAATCACACACCTGTTTCATCTTTAAACAACCCGCCTCCTTGGGCGTGGCCCTCCCACGGCCTTCTGGTCATTGTAGTGTGGATATTTCCTTACCCCAGTGGGCATGCTGATCGTCACGAAAATAAAACCCCCAATTTAAAGCCCAAGTGGGTTGATGTCAGCACTTGATAGTTGCCAGTCCAGCTTTTTAGGCGCCAGTATGAGCCCCAAGGCGGCACCACCCTGCAATGGTACCGTACTTGTGTGTCTTCCATGGGTGACGGCACTGGTTAGAACCATCACGGATCTGTTGGAATGCAGCGGGCCCGACTTCGCGACCGAGCAACAGCCGCTAAAATCCAAACAACACAGGAAGCCCCAAGTGAAGTCAGGCCTCAGACACGATGCTTTGCTCAAAGATTTTAATGGCGGCTTGCATGCTGGCAGCGAACAAGTAACAGCATCTAAGTCCATGTAACGCCAGACGCGTTTCAAGAGTGTTCCTCCCTTCCTCAGTGGCGTGGACTCGAGAAGATCAGCAAAGTTAATCACACACCTGTTTCATCTTTAAACAACCCGCCTCCTTGGGCATGGCCCTCCCACGGCCTTCTGGTCGTTGTAGTGTGGATATTTCCTTACCCCAGTGGGCATGCTGATCGTCACGACACTTTTGCCAAGTTTGGTGGAAATCCATTCAGCCGTTCGGGCTAAAAGTGAGTCCAACCGCCCTATGGAAATTAACATGGGGAAAACATGTTTTGGGACCCCCCTTTTAACTCGGCCCCGCTTGACGGATCCCCCCGAAACTTTCAGGGAAGGAGCGGAGCGCAGCGAGGCAAAGTTAAGGAAAATTACAGGCAGATCCCTCATTCGGCGCCAAAGTTATTCCCAATAGAATGTTGCGGATTTCCTATGGAAAACGATCCTAACTATAACTACCTACTGGCGACCGCCAGTAGGTAATATATATCTATATATATCTATATATTTTATTGAGGCAGTGGTCTCAGGGGCAGCCATCAACACAACACGGTACCAAGTCCAGGTCCCAACGCGTTTCATGGCATCACTTCTTCAGGGGTTCACAGACCGAAGGAAAACAGTAGGGTTTGATGGAAGAGAGTGGCTCCTGTGCATTCTCATCGGCGCAATGATCCACATAGATTTTATTTTATATTTGTGAACTTAATCAGCAGTGGACCTCACTAGAGTAAGAAAATGGCACTACAAGGCCCAGAAGACCACAGTTGTGGCGCGCCCACTAGGGCGGGGTCTCTATCATATAGTAGTTGAACACCCTGCTGTTTTCCTTCGGTCCGTGAACCCCTGAAGAAGTGATGTCACGAAACGCTTTGGGACCTGAACTTAGTACCGTCTTGTGTTGATGGCTGCCCCTGAGACCACTGCCTCAATAAAGCTATGTTTGGCGAGTACCTACCTCTTGTGGGCGTCCTCCATGACGAGCAATCTTTGCGGTTGGAGAGATATATTTATATATATATATATATATAGATATATAAACGTTAGACTCCTCTCGGCTCTCACAGCGTCTCACAGTGTCCCACAGCAGCAGACAAGCGAAAGCATACGCCGGCAAACGAGGAAGACGGACCACCAGGTACAGCAAGATGTTTATTGCGATCACACAGAGAACAGCTACACGTTTCAGGCCAGATGGCCCTTGTTCGCACTGCAATGTTAGTCAATTCAATTGCATTTTTTATATGCTTAAAGTGTATACACCCATAACTGGTGACATCAGTGATCACGTGACTGTAAAGAGTGAAGACATACTACCACATATTATCACAACAAAGTTATCTTATTAAAATGATAGGATAAATCCCAGTTGTTGTAAGCAAGTAATAGTAAAATCAAAATATTAAAATTATCGATTCCAAAATAGAAAGGCAATTTACTTTTTTATATTCAAAGAAAAATGGCAAGGCCTATTATTACTTAGATTGGTGATACTATCACACTAACTTTTTAAATACTTGAATTTCACCTCAATCTAGCAAATTCATACTGGATACTTGCAAAGATCTCATAGATGTACGAAGTAATTATGTTTACAGATAACATGTGCAAAACCTAGCAAAGCACCAATAGAATTTAAAGTGCAAAAAGACTGTGCAAATATGAGTGCAAAATAAGCAGAAAAGTGCATACTGACGACATCAAGAAGTATAATCATATTTGTTATAGAATTGTCTCGGATCCTTGAGATTCCTTTTCATTCTATTTCTATGAACATAGTCTACTTCTTAAAAATCAGTAAAAAAGTATCAAAAAATTTTGTTAAAATCCGCAATACTATAATGTTATAAATAGATATAAATATATACAAACGACTATGTGGAAAAATTTATAAAAAGTGTAAGAAATACTCAAGAAAATATATATAGTCAAAGAAATGTCATAATTTCATTAAGCACATATAGTGCTTTAAATCAGTACCAAAGATTAACTAAAGTAATTAAAAACGGTCATGTATGCATAGCTAAGAGACATAGTTTAGGATGTATATACAAGTTTTAGCGAGAACAACATCTGATAATCCTATCAGTGATGTTTTATCAATCCATAGACAATATGATAATGTAAGTGGCAAACTTCATACAGGGAACTTGACTACTAGGGCAATACTAAGCCTAAAGAGTAGAAAATGACGTTGTTGTAATGTCAAATTCGTAAATAAATAAAAAAGATTCCCAGAGTTAAAACAGTAATAGAAAAGATACAAAAAGACAAAATGTTTACAAAAAGTGATGCATCTCTTCTATATTATTTAAACCATTGGGCCACTTACTGTCGAGCTCAAGAATCATCTTGGTTTCAAGCTGTCTAAGAAAAAGTTCTCGGTCTCCCCCTCTCCTGAGAATTGGAATAGCACCAATCACAAAATATGTTAAGCAAGACAAGTCGTTATTATGGGTTGTCTTGAAGTGGCGGGCGACCGGATACGCCGGATCATTGTGTAAGATGGCTCGTATATATATATATATGTCAGCTCCAATTCCTCAAAGATACCCAGCACCATTATGTGGACTCACTATGGGTAATTTTCAATTACCCATAGTGAGTCCACATAATGGTGCCGCACAGTGTGTTCGGTTGTAAAAACTGACAAAGGAAGCTTCTCCCGAAACGCGTTTGTTTTTGCAATAAACCCGTGCTGAAAAGCTGAAACCCCGAGAGTGCTGTATTCTTCCAACCCGGCTGGGTATCTTTGAGGAATTGGAGCTGACATTGTTATCGCGGGACACCGCCGCGAAAACAGCACCCGCTACCAGAGTGACTCGTGCTGCTGGTGTTTAGGAGCGTGAATATATATATATATATATATATATATATATATATATATATATATATATACACACATACATACATACATACATACATACAAATACACACACACACACTTGGATTCCGTCGAGCACTGTAGTATTCTTCCCACAAACGGGCACGGACCACAATATCTGTGCAAATATTTCTTGTTTATTCAAACAGCCATTACGCATTTCGGCTCTGACGAGCCGTGATCACATGACATGCGCCACGGCATGATCTCATCTTTTAAAATGACAGGTGCAGAATCAAAAACATGCAAAACAACTCAATCATGGACATGTACAACATATTTGTATAGTGTCACATTCAGCCTGTCTTCATATAATTATACTCTTTAAGTTATATTCAGGTTATTAATTTCTCCGTAAAATTCATTAACTATGAGAACACCCCTGCATAGGTTTAAAAGTTTGAACGGTTACATCCATCTTGCTCATCATCTTACCCATAGTAAATATTTCATCTCTTTACTTGTGTTAAATAATTCAACCGAGAAAGGAAAAGAGGAGAGGGGCAGGGTTGGGAAATATATGGTGATAAAAGGAGCATAAATAGCATATATGATTTACATATAAATATCATATATATAAATACTATATATAAATATAGATACAATTATAAAATTCCTTGTAAAATAAAAAAAAATTCCTGCTAAAAATGCTATCACCGATCCTCCCGTGGCATAACAGTTCTGATATATTTTGAACTGGACTGCTTAGTTACCCATGTATGATGTGTCTCAGTAAAGTGCAAGTGACTAATTACCGAAAGAACCCTCAATGTTTTTTTCTCTCTTTCTCTTTTTCTCTTTTTTCTCTCTTATTGTGCAAAGTACTTAATGAGTTTAAAACCAAGTTTTGTAAACTTCTAGTTTAAACAAGCATTGGCATAGCCAATAGGTCTCGCCTTTGGTACCTTATAAGTATTTAGCCATGAAGCACATACGTTATCTTGGGTGCTACATCATCTACTGTTCTTACATTGTTTGGTACATTTCACCTTCGGACGGATCGTACTGAAACCCTAGCTGCATGTGATGAGGAAAAGAAAACTAATTTTGTAAGAGGCTGTGAAGTATACATCTTGCTCACACAGCATCCAGGTACATATGCAGGCCACTGACTTGGGGTCGTGTGCAGTAACGGACGGTCTAGAAATAAAGACAGAATAAAAAACAAAACTATATTATCTGAGACGGGGGAAGGAGCGGCCAGGCACGGGACATAAACGACGCAGCTGCAAATACCACCTACTGGCACTTAGAGGGGACATTGGAAGAAGAACGGATGAGGAGAATGGAGGGGAGGACAGGAGAGTAGCGAGGGGTGAGATAGCAAAGAGGGAAAGGTCTGGAGAAGAAGAGCACTGATAGAGGCGAGAGTAGGAAAGAAAATAACAGAAGGGTGAGATGCCGTGGTGAATGGAATAACTGAGTGAAAGGAGGAAGGGAAAGGACGGGGGACAGATGGTGAATGGAAGAGAGCGAAGTCCGGGGTGAGGCAAGACATAATAAAGTAGGGAGAAGAAGATAGGGGGAAAGTGAAGGTGCAGGACAGCGCGAGGATGTGTGCGTCAGACAGTGAAGTGAAAAGAAGACACATGGAATAGCGGAGAATGGGAGGAGAGAGGAGACAGTAAATGGCAAAGGAAAGACGAATCGGGGACTGTGAGGAGGTGTGAGAATTGAGTGGGAGTAGAAGGGGCAAGCTAAAAGAGGAATGCAAATGCTGCAAGTCATTCAGGAAGGGTCAACCTAGAACAGACCGCAACGGTGACGTCTTTGTAATGATAAGAAGCATACCTCGACTCTCTAGGCCGTGCCAATCACCTGCATGTAATGGAAAGAGGCTGCGCCAACTCGCCGTGTGGCAAGACAGGGCATCGCGTGAGGTAGTTGGGACAGCTTCAAAATTCAATACTATAGGCAGGCATACAAGCAATAAGTAGTAAAATGTCAGGTGCTGTTAAATGCCACCATACATTTCCTTGATGAGCCACGGAAAGTAGCATGGCTGAGAAACTGCACATGGGAAGGGGGATAAAATGTCCTCAAGCTGTGGTATATGTAATGCAAAACATCCTTGTACCAAGGACTGAATTAGATTCCCTTTATCTCACATAGGCCCTCAGACTCCACTCTGGTGATAACACACAAAAGTAAAAATAAAAAACACAGAACACAGAACTTTAAAAAATAAAAAATAAACGATTTTAAACTGAACACAATGTTATGCTAGCCAATGCACGCTTTATAATATAACGAAACGAAGGGGACTTGGAGAAGGTACCTCCGCCTAAAGAAAAACATAAACTTTACACACAAAACTGCGCATCTAAAAGTTTCAACAACTCCAAAAAGGAGCAGATCCGGAAAAAATAAAAATGCTTTCCTCAAGATATCACACATACCCATACAAATACTTTCAAATGTTTAGCTCAACTGAACGTCCTTAAAGCAGCCACCTAGAAACTCCCCAAAGCCCATCTATTTAGGATCCAGTGGGGATGGGCGTGATCGGTCTATATATCTTCTCGTCTATTTCCTCACCCACCCTCTGTCCTGGCCGCCATATAACTCTACCTTTCACTCCACAACAGTGAGCTCAGGACATGTCGTATTTCTGCTAGCGTCGACAGAAGGATGCAGGGATCGGACTGTTGTGCAGACGGGCAGATGAAGAAATGTTCTTGAAAGCCGGCAATTTGCACATCAAGCCATGGTGTGTTGGCGATGCCCCATGTTATCAGAGCCAATTAGAGCCCTTCATCAGGTATGCAGATCGGAAAAATACAGCTAAAACCCCAAAGAACCATTTGTAACAGGGGGGCTTTGATGCACGATCTCTGAACGCCATTAAGCGTTAAAAACAAGGGCGATACGTGAAAGTGACCGCGTTTGGAACAAGTGTACACTGTGCTTAGTGAGCCATTACGAGGGAGGAAAGCCGCTGCTCGTTCCTGATAGCATTAGGCCGTGGGAGGGAACTTTTAGCAGCAGGCACAGTGTGGGACCCCTGCTCGCTCCTGAGCTCCTTAGGCCAGGGGAGAGAGAAGGCGGGACATGCACCCGCCTTTGGCTAATTGCGGCTGTCTTTCTTGGAAAGACGCACGCAAAGGCCAAATGCGGGTGATGAAAAAAAAAGCACGCGCACAAGCGTGTGTTCATCGTTTAAAGCCCTTACTAAAAGCCTCGCAGGCGAGACCTAAAAAACCATATTACCAACATTATAACATTGCTTTTTTACTGTCACCATACATAATTATATTGTCATTAGTCTGATCGATAGTTTGGCAGCTCTATTAGTGGTTCCTCATCACGGTATCAATACCTGTTTATATGTGTTCACTGTTAGATTTTGGTTTAATGATAACTGAATTTTGTTATTTGTACATACTTAGTGTTTGATGTTTGTCATAAATATTGGTACTGGATGCTGGTGAGGTTTGTAGACTACCTTGGATGGTACACTATTGCTTTCTGCTTCCATGTAGTGGCGATTAAGAGACCTATTGTATACATCACCCTATGTGTCCCTTCCTCTCATTTAACAATCTCATTAGGGGTACTTCTATTGTTTGTCATGATATCCTTCCTGATATGGTACACACTCATTTATAGATTCAGTGGAGGCAAGTATAGAGGTCCTCAGATGTATTGAGGCCTCCTCTGTGTTTGGAATCTAATTCCAAGATATAGCGTGTCTCTAATCTCCTTAGTTTGGTCTCTGTTTCCCCCTCTCCTGCTTGGGTCTTTGCACCTTCTAATTATATTTATCTTTAAAATGGCGTGCAACTGGGCAGTTGTTATCTTGATTTAAAATGGCTCTCATATGTTGGAGGATTCTTTGATGCGCCTCAAGATTCGTACTACCAATGTACTACAAATTACAGGGGCATTGTAGGGCATAGATAACATGGTCAGTTTTGCAAGTCAGGTCCTTCTTAATTTTGCATTCTTTGCCTCCAAATGGGGTTTGATATGATGCCATGTTGGTACGCCTTTCAGGTTGTGCATCTATAGAAACCACTATGCGATGTTAACTAACTTGTCCCTTCCATAATCTCTGGACTAGTTTTTACTAGACTGTCTCTCATTGAGGGTCCCCTACTATGAGTGAATGAGATTTTGTGCAGTAGTAGGTGTCCTATAACTGGGTCTTTGAGTACCATCGGCTAATTTTGTTTCATTATTGAGCTTAGGCTCTGCTCTTCCTTACTATACCAGAGGATGAGCCTGAACTTATTGGGCCCTTGATTCTCTGTTTTAGGGTTTTCAATGTCTTTGAGCTGGTTAAGTTCAGTTGAGGAATTGCTCCGTTTAGCTCTGAGCAATTCTGCACCATCTGACTTCATGGATTTTGTGATTGCTTTGTTAATCATTTTATGTGTATAGCCACGTTCTAGAAATCTCTGCTTACTGGCCATTTGTGCAATCCTAAACTCTTCATTATTGCTACTGATCCTTCTCAGCCTTTGCATCTCCCCGTATAGAATGCTCTCTACCATGTGCCTAGGATGAGCACTGCTGGCATGCAGGATGGAATTGCCAGCAGTCTCTTTCCGATACAGTTTGGTTTCAATTTTATCATTAGGTACATACACCTGGGTGTCAATTAAATTAACCGATTTGTGACTGATAGTGGCTGTAAAATGCAAGTTGATGTCATTCTGATTAATTGCATTTACAAATTCAGTGGCTGTTTCCTTCATACCATTCCATACTAAAAATAAATTGTCAGTGAATCAGAGCCACAGCATAACATTATTGTTCAGATAGTGTTCATGTGTAGTACCAAGAACCAGCTCCTCCCACCAGCCCATGTGTAAACAGGCGTAGCTGGGGGAGAAGCTGTCTCCCATGGCTACTCCCCGTGTTTGTATATATCTATATCAGTTTGTAGTTGACTGGGACCTAAGCACGAGTTTAGGCCCACTGTCATGGAACCGATATCAGACACTTCAATCAGGTTGTTCTGTCAATATTTTACCCTCTGACTTGGTCTACTTTTTTAAAGTAAGCATCCTCAAGTAGGGCAAGGTGTTCAAGGCTGAAGCCGGCCAAGGTCTCTTGATGGTAGATACATAGTAATTGAGTTCCTGCTGAAGCTATTGGTTTTTGCACCAAAAGCTGAGAACCGTAAAAAGCTAGATGTCGTAATCACTTTGCAGCTAGAACAGTTTTGCCACCTCAACCCGGTGTTAGGTTTCACTTTCAGACCAAAGTCACTTTTTTGGTTCTTGAACTCCTCTAGTGGGGCAGGCGGAAAACTGTAGTTGTGTACAGTTGCATGAAGCCTGAATACCTTTACTGAATCATCCCGCTGAACCTGTTTTCAGTGCAACAAAATATAAAAAGTGAAATGACCTTGGTTTTTTGTCCTTCTAGGATGTGCACTTCGTTGATATGCCTCTGCAACTTCTTCCAGTTCTGTGGAGGTAGAAAAAACATGATTTTGTAAAAAAATAAATTCTGGTCAGTCGTGCAGCCCCCATATCCGCAGGGTAGGATTCTAGGCACCAGTTCTCTCTCAGGCCAAGGCTTCTGCAGGGCTTCTTACTCTAGGCTGCTAGACTTCCATGCAATCAGGAGTTTTTCGGCTTCCTGTTTCCGTGGAGAATGGCACAAGAGGTTAATTGCAGTTCATGGGTGGCACCAGGAGATAGGAGTCCCTGGGCCTTCTTTCTTCCAGCATGGCTCTCTTCTTCAAATGCATGTCTAGGAATGTCTGAGGAAGTAGTGGTGAGGTGCCAGTTTTACCCTGTGCTGTTACCAGTGACTGGAGAATGTTTCTCGCCCAATTCTGTTTACTTTCTCGCTCTGTGCCAATCACCTATTGCAGGACTTTCTCTTTGCTTTGCTGATCTGAAGCCCTACATACAAAACATATAAAGTGTCTACGCCTTTTCTTCCATCTGTAGGGAATTTGGCTCTCTCTATACTACTCTCCTAGACTGAAATCAGAGAGTCTAGGATAGGTCTGGGAGCGAATCATGTCCTCTGCATTTGGCTTTACCGTATCATAAGAGGTGGTGCATAGACTATCCTTTGTTCTACCACTGTCCCGCATGGCTTATCCCTTTTAAGTGGTCTGTTCTCGACAGTACCCCTTCCTTCCTGGACCAGAGGCCAGACTGTTGTGCTCTGGAGAGCAGAGTTGTTAATTCCAGCCAGAAATGTGCTATGGCCTCTCTAGGTGAGACCAGTGACAAAGCTGGTTCTAAGCAAGTTTGGCTCAGGCTGCACAAACTGTATTTGTACTCTTCCGTTACAGCTAAAAATTTGAATCCATCATTAAAGTTGATATTCTAAAGATAAGTAGAAGATAGCCTTTAGTTGTGATTGCTGTTGTCTTTTCCAGATGAAGAAAGAAATTGTTGCACAATTGCACATCAGGAATACTGTTCCCATGAAGAGCAGGGCCATTTCTGATTTGCATAAGGCGGACCTCTTTCTCAAGTGGCATGGTTGGTGAAAAACAATGGACTGGAATGCTTCTCCTAGTGCCTCTTAGTGGCTACGATTAATTCAAGCATCCCATCCTTTACTTTGTTCTTTATTACTGAATGTCACTGTTATAGTGCACAGAATCCTAACATCAACAACAATAGGGTCCATAAAAAGATGAAATATCTGGGATGACCACCAGAAAATGTGACTATGCTACAACTATCCTATCAAACATGCATTTCAACAGTGATGCCCACCAGGAACCCAGTGTGAGTCTGAGTGCTTTTTTTTCCAATGCTAGGGATATGAAATGCTAAATAAGTTCTACATTTAAATATTTTCATCCGCTTACTTTACAGATCCCTGCATGTTTACTTCATGTCATCCTACTAAACCACATACACTATCACAGCATTACTATACATATGGCATACTGTTCAAATCTACTACTTATTAAATATGCTGTGCTATCGGTTCTTTATTACTTTATTATTTGTTCTTTATACTGAATGGTAGTGTTACAGTGCACATAATCTTAATATCAGCAACAATAAGGTCCATAAAATGATGAAAAATCTGAGACAACGCTCTGGCATAGGTTATGCCACAGGTTGGTTGCAATGTTTACATTTTTGTTACCAGTTTGACTAGAGTCTTGGGGCATGATTGGACAAACTTATTCGGGCTCACAGTTGATCAGGGGCTCCATATTAAAATATTTTGTTCCAAACCATTTCATCATACTGCTGTTACTGCAGTATTTATTTTTAATTTAATTTTTATTTAATGCGATTTTATATAGCTCGAACATTACACGAAGGTGTCAACACCCTGCGTATGCTTCGCAAGATCTTCCACTGGATCCCGACCGAGACCAGGAAGACTGTCACCCAGGCACTCGTCACCAGCCGACTGGACTACGGAAACGCCCTGTACGCCGGAACCACAGCCAAGCTACAGAAAAGACTCCAGCGCATCCAGAACGCCTCCGCCCGACTCATCCTGGATGTCCCCCGACGCAGCCACATCTCCAGCCACCTGAGGAACCTGCACTGGCTCCCCGTCGACAAGAGGATCACGTTCCGGCTCCTCACCCACGCACACAAGTCTCTCCACGACCTGGGCCCCAAGTACCTCAACGACCGCCTGACCTTCTACACGCCCACCCACCAGCTACGGTCCACCAGCCTCGCCCTCGCAGCCGTACCACGCATCCGAAGAGCCACCGCCGGAGGAAGATCCTTCTCTTACCTGGCTGCCAAGACTTGGAACTCCCTCCCCATCCACCTTCGGCTGACCCAGGACCATCTCGCCTTCAGGAAACAACTCAAGACCTGGCTGTTCGAGCAGTAGCATACCCCTCCCCCCAAGCGCCTTGAGACCCTCCAGGGTGAGTAGTGCGCTATACAAATGGCATGATTGATTGATTGATTTACAAAAGAACCAGTTGGGTTACATAAGGGCTTTGGATTACATGAGTTGCATACGAGATACAAACAGAAAACAATTGCAAATGTAGTAGTTGTAAAGTCACTCAAGGAGGAGATATAAACAAGAAAAAAATTCAAATGTACAAATTGTAAAGTCACTCAAACAAGAAATATAAACGGAAAAATTCTAAAATCACATAGGAATGGTAGTAAGTACAAAGGTCTACTACATATACTAGTGGTTAAAGTTCTATATATACAAATAGTAAGTTCACTGAGGATTACATTTTAACAGCGATTAGGCTTGGACAATTATATATTACATATTTACATATATATATATTTATGAGTTAAAAAGCATGGCGCAGGCATAGGGAAAAAAGCAAGCAAGGGGAGAGAAATTCAGGGGAGAGAGAAAAGGAATAAGGGAGGTAGAAAGAGTGAGAGAGGCAAGAGGTAGGGGAGGGAGTATCTATAAATTGCCATTGTATGATGCCTCTGGTGCTACTTTGAAATGCTTTATTTCCTTAATTGACATGAAGGATATCCTGGATTTTGTAAAATACACAAACACCAATCCCTCAGATCATTTTCCTGTTGTGCTGCGCTTATTCTGCCTCTCAAAGCAATGCTACAGTGGGTGGCTCCATGAGTGGAAATAGCTTTTGGATTGTGACTGCACAACATATAGATTTCTTTACTAGTCTTTCCTCTGTGAGCACTCACATCATCATAGGATGTAAGACCAGATGTATCAATATTGGGAATAGCAATTATTAATTGTGACTCTGCGAATAGAAATTAGGTAATAGCTACTCCTATTGTATGAAATTCAGAGTTTCATTTAGTAATTCCTAATGGGTCCAGATTGGCCTACCTCATGAATATTAATGAGGAAGGACGCAATTTGCGTCCCATTCGGAATCGCTAAAATCACAGGGACGGTGGGCTGCTGGGTTCAGCAGCCCGCCATGTCTATGATTGTTCTTAAATAAAGCAATTATTTTTTTCTTAAAGGAAAACGGGTTGCGTTTTAAAAAGAAAAATTAAAATAGACCATTGCCTGCTCTTTCTGTTTGAGAATGGGTTACCAGCACCTTGAAGGTGGTAAATCTGTTAATCTATGACTCAAACTTGCATCTATACATTTTCATAAAGGTGTTGCGTTTTTTGTTGTTAATAAAATTAAGTAAGAATACTCAAGGAAACCTATGCAAATGATAGATGCTTTGTTGTATTACCTCTTGAATGCATATTTCACTGATATAATCTAAGAGCAACGTCCCCAAACACACGAGAGAGGGTCAGGCTCACTCAATGCGTTCCCTCGCATAGGTCAGTGCTAGTATAATGACTCCGCGTGATAACTGCTTTGTTATGAAAAACTGCGCTCTGCTTTATTTCTCGTTGTGTAGAAGTCTGTGGATCATGCGCTAGTGTGCGAGAAAGTGTGCATCTAACATTGACAGAAAACCCATGGAGGCAGCAGCTTTGGATTAGATCCATGTGTGCCCGGTTGTGAGTGCACCTATACACATGAAGAATTGTCACTCAGGTTTGCATACCATGCACAGCTGAACAGAGATGTGGGGGTTTATTACACTGTGTCAGTTGATTGCATTTTTATTATTAACTGACATTAAACACCAGATTTGCATTGTTGAGTGATCACAGAGAAAGCTTGTTAAGGGCGTGTTAATAGGTGTTCCAGTTTCATAGAACTAAAAAATAATCAAGCTAAAATAACCTGATTGCAGCAGGCAGGTGAGGGTCGTTTTGTTGTGTTGTATAGATTGCTTTTTGGCAAATTTTATATACGAGTGAGAAAATATTGGTATTGGTTGTAAACGTTTGACATTGTTCAGCATTATGTCCATCAATTGTTCTTTTTGCATTTGCTACCCTCAGTGGGACAGGTATGCCCAGACGTGGTCCTGTGTTCTCCATTCCTATGGAGTCAAGCTAGCCTGGCTCATGAGGGGTGATACACTGAAACTGGTCCCAGGATGCTTGTTTTCGGTCCAGGGAGGACCTGGCCTAGCAGTTTGGGCTTCACAGTTCCCATGGGGAGCAGGGTCAAGACTGATTTGCATATGGCTGGGTCTGAACTGGAATGGCATGGGGAGCAAAAAAGTTAGATTTGGGCTCAGATCTCTGTACTAGGTGAATGTTTGACATTGTTCAGCATTCCGTCCATCAACTGTTCTTTTTACATTGGTGGTGTAGTGTTGTGAGACTATGGCTAGGGCCATATGGTTCGGGGTGGACTCAACAGAAGAATTACATAACTTGCTGAGAAGTGTTATGGTCCGTTTATTAAGACAGAATGAGAGAGCAGTGTTTGATCGTATGCTGAAGAATAAAGACGTTTGTTACAGATCTCCGTGTGCGATGTACTCATTTGTATGCTTCCGGACTGAGGGGGATATACATCTGGCAACTAGTAGGTGATATGAGCCCAGAAGAAATGAGACTGCTCACGCGGAGAGTTTACAAAGGTACAGCAAACCACTTGTGCACGCCATGTGTGCCCAAATTGATGATAAGCAGTTTGAAGTTGGCATATGTGGAGATGAAGCCCCGCTCCAGCCCAGACACGGCCCTCAAAGAAGTTGAAGGCCCTACAGAGGAGCACATTCAATAAGCTTGCAGGAATCTGCTGGTAGGGCTGAAAGAAAATATTTTGCGCTGTGCCATAACACAGAGCCATCATCGACACAAAACCAAATGCTGAAGGCAGCCACAACCAGGTACGATGCAGAAAGCTAAAAGCCGCAATGGCGAGTGAGAGAGTTGAAACTGTTACGGTCAAGAAAGAAAATGGCGCCTTATGACCTCCGATTTAGCATGACGGCTGAAGTGCAAGCACACGGCCAGTGCTTGCAGATGTGGCAAGTACGGGCAACAGCGCCTGTCATCGTAACAGCACATGCTCTCAATGGCAGTAGAAAAGAGTACGAAATAAACAGCAGCCTTGTTCTTGAAACCACCACTGCCATTCGACATCGCCAAAAAGCTGAATATTGGTACCTGGTGGACTCATGTAATGAGACGTTAAATGATTTCTTAGATGTGCTGAAATAAGCATACAATAAGAAAATAATTAAGTACTTAAAGAACCTTGCCGTTGATGGAGTGAAAGAAATGATTAAGAAAATATCACAAGCTGATGCAGCAGCATACCGTCAAATCAAGGAAGCATTGGAAGCAAAGTTCAATCTAATGCCAAATGTCAACTATGAAAGGTACATTTTCAATCAAGCGAGGCAGCAACATGGTGAACCGATGGATGAGGTGGTTGAAAGACTTGACATGCTTATCAAACACTGCAAGTTTTTTTTGTTTTTAAACTGATTTCATTTGTCTGAACACACATATGAGGCATAGCTCCGAGCACCAGAGACTGCTGCAAACATTGGCATGGCAAAAATATCATATGCACACTTTTAAAGGAAACACAGCCCCCCTCCACCCCTTCCCCCCAATTGCGCTGCTGCTAAGATAGAAAAGAAACAGTTGTACAAAAGACATGCGAAGTCCAATCAAGACACTTCACCATATTACCAAATGTCCGGGTGTCAAGGCGACGGGAGGGACGTTCTGTCAGGCGGAGGGACCAAGTCAAGCCCCCGGTAGTCGGCCCACCTCTTCCAGATTTTAAAGTGTTTGCCAGGGCATCCCCTGGCCAGAAATATAGGCTGCTCCAGCCCCATGCACAAATCCATGCCGTTCCTCCCGGCGGCCAGAGGCGGGGCTTGGGGCGCCTTCCAGGCTTTGGCAATGTCTCGTTTGGCTAACGTAAGGCCCAGAAGCAGCAAATGGCGCTTGTACCTGTTGCCCCCAATGCCCTCCATGACATGCAGTAGCGCTAGTTTAGGGTCCCGAAGAAGCACCCAGGCCAAGACCTCAGATAAACATCTAAAGACCCCATCCCAGAACCTTTGTAGTACTGAACAACCCCATGTAGTGTGTAGGAGTGTGCCCACCTATAGGCCGCACGGAAGACAGTCCGGAGAACCCACCATGCCCGCCTGCCACAAGCGCTGCCGTGTGAAATATGTGCGATGTAGATATTTAAATTGGATCAGACGCAGGCGAGTGGAAATTGCAGCAGCCCGCGGGCTTGCCAGGGCTTCATTCCAGTCTTCCTCCTCTAGATCCCCAACATCCTCCTCCCATGCAGACCTAAGTTTAAGTAGATCGGAGGAACAGTGGTGGACCAGTGTCTGGTAGATGCGTGAGATTTTCTTATCTGGCAACTCACCCATGAATAGTTTAGCCTCTAGCGGACTAAAGTCGGGGAGCTGCTTTAGAGCAGTCAAGTAGGGCATTCGAGCATGTCGAAGTTTAAGATATTTAAAGAACTGGGAGCGGGGCATCCCGAACTCGTCCTGCAAGTTCTGAAATGACTTCAGGGAACATCCTATCATCACATCCCCCAGCGAGGAAATGCCTATCGCGTCCCATCCCCGGAAGCCCTCAAGCGCGGCCAGGTGGGGCAGGCGACCATTATGCCAAAGAGGGGTTTCCTGAGTGAGCAGGTCCCACCATCCCATTCTGCGCAGCGCCTGCCTCCAGACGAAAAACACCACTTGCGTGGCAGAGGTAAGAGACCGCCGAAGCGCCGCCGAGTACAGCAGCGTATGGACCGAAGCCGAGCCCATGAGGAATCGCTCAACCGCGTATGCAGGGTCGTCCTTAAACACTGCAAGTTTAATGATGAAGACGCCATACCCCTCAGAGCCATCGATGGCGGTCTTTCAGACACATTCAGAAGATTCATGTTGAGAGTGATGCTTCGTTTGGAGAAAGTACTAATGGCTGAAAGGCCTGTTGAAAAAGCAGATTGACAAGCTGCTGATATGGAGGCGATAGCAGCAAAAAGTAAATTAGCATTCGTCATGAAAAGTAAGCACAAGTGCAAGGTAGATGCACCCAAGTTGACTTCTCTGAAGAAGAAAAGGTGAATTTCCAATGTGGGTTTCTATTTCCCCATGAAGGTAAATGTCCAGCGGTAGGGCAGACGTGAAAGGTTGCAGGAAAAAAACCCACTTCATAACAGTCTGCAAGGCAAAACAGAAACTAATTGCCTTACAGCGGAAAGAGAAAATGGATGCCAGAATGTTCCAGAAGCGTTCTAGCCATGCCCACAAGGCCCAAGAGCAACATTAGTTACAACAGGTAGAAACCAGACAAATTCAATTGGCACCAAGCTCATTCTACATAGGCTCTACAGTCATTATCAAGCGCCAGTGAAGAAGATGGATGTGTGATGATAGTATCAACCAAAGAGAGACATGCACATGTAGGCATGGCTGCTTACAGAGAAGAACAAAAGACAAATCAACAAACGAAACCACAGAATTCATTTGGACACTGCCCCAAGATTACAATAAAGGTCAACGGTTGCCCCATAACCTTTATCCTAGATAGTGGTGTGTCAATTAACATCATGCCAGTGAAAAGGTTCAACAGCCTGTCTCCTGTTTTATGCCTCATGCCATCCAACAGAAAAGTATACACGTGGGCCGCCGCCAAACAGTTGCAAAGTCAAGGGTTATTATTAGCAACCATGTGACATAAAGCGATGTCAGTTGAAGCGCCAATTCATGTCCTTGAAGGAATTTCATCCAGTGCATGCCTACTCAGTTTTGCCACTGCTGCCGACATGGGATGATATCCCTCAACTATAACATCCAGGCATGACATTGAACTCTCTTCTGGTCCTTGCCCATAGTGGTTGCGCCAGAAAAGGACAGTGGAGGTGTGGTGTGCATCTGTGTTGATATGCGCCAAGCCAACAAAGCAATTGATAAGGAAAGACTTCCTGGTCCATTCTCCATATCGTGTGGGGTTCTCCAAGGCTCATTGATGAGTCCAACTCTCTTCAATATTTATGTAACACCGCTTGCGGCCCTGGTGAAATCATTTGGTCTATCGATTGTTTCGGACAACACTCCAATTGTCGTTTCCTTTTCTAGAAATGGTCCTGATATAAACAAGTTGTTCCGGATATGCATGCAAGAGCATGGTGTTTGGATGGATGTCAATTGCCTTAAATTGAACTCTGCAAAAATGGAGGTTATCTTTTTAGGGAATAACACCTTTTTTTCTGATACTTCCTGGTGGCTGGATGAATTGGGTTCTCTTCCGGTTCCTGCAAAAAAAGGTGCAAGATTTGGGAATCCTGATAGGCGACAAACTTGCATTTAAAGAACAAGTTCATAAGGTAATTTCCACATTCTTCTTTGTGCTACGTACGATTAGGAAAATTGCACAGTTTTTTCCTCCAAATTTACTGAAAACAGTGGTCCTTTGCCTTGTAATGTCCAGGGTGGACTATTGCAATGGTCATTATGTCAACTTACCCAACGCTCTTCTGAAAAAATTGCAGATTTTACAGAATACAGCAGTAAGATTGCTGATCAAAATCCTGAGGTTCCAGTTAGCCCCACAGGCTCTGGCGAGGCGTCACTGGCTTCCTATTCATCAAAGGATTCTCTTCATAGCGCTCTGCATCAGTTATAAAAAGCTTCAGCGACAAAGTCTAGCCTTCTTAAGAGAAAAACTCAGAAGGTATGTTCTCCACAGGACCCTTAGGTCCAGCACAGCTAAGAATCTGGTGGTGTCTCCCTACAAGCTCTGCTCATGGTGAGGCAGGAGCTTTTTGGTTTCTACAACTCAAAACCGGAATCAGCTTCATTTTGAAAATAAAATATGCCTCCTTTCTCTGGAGTTTCCGCAAGCTCCTAAAAACTTGGCTTTTCACAAAATATTTACTATGTTCTCTGTTTTCCTTACTGCTTAGCGCAGAGGCGCCTTTGGGTATTTGTTTGTACTTCACAAAATTCAAATCAAATGATTATACAGCTGAACTTAGCCAAAGTTTTTTCCTATCTTGCCCTAAACAAAGGACACCATGAACTTGAGGAAGAGAACTGTAGGCACATTACTACTTTCTTGATTCATGTTGGTTTGTTTACATACAACGGGTTGAGTTTTGGGGTGTTGCCGGCTGCAGAAATATTTCAGGATGTTATACGTTGAATAATTCAACCTGTTACACATTCTTTTAACTACAGTGATGACATATTGGTATTTGGGACAACACAAAAGGAGCATGATAAGGCCCTTACATAAGTGTGCCAGCTACTTGCAGATGCAGGTCTTACTCTGAATGCTGCAAAGAGTTTGAAACGACCAAACTTAAGTTCTTTGGGCACATATTCTGTAAAGGGGGAATGACTCCTGACCCAGATAATGTGCAAGCGCTGTCAGCTACTTGCCCCCCACAAGATGTCACCATGCTGTTATCCTTCTTAGGCATGGCCAGTTGTTGCTCAACGTTCATTCATGATTTTGGTACTGTGAAAGCCCCATTGAGCGGCTTGACAAAACTAAATGTCCCTTTCCAGTGGTTTCCTGAATGTGATCAAAGTTTCAAAAGAATAAAACATGCGATTGAGAATGCAAGTGTGTTTGCTTATTTTGACCCCAAGCTACATACTGAGACACCAGTCAATGTGAATGCTCAGAGACACAGTGTGGCCTATGCTAGTCAAAGACTGTCTGACACGGAACATGCCTATTCTCAACCGGAGAAGGAGAGTCTTGCTGTAGTGTGGGCCTGCAAACATTTTTATGTGTTTCTTTACAAAAAAAGTTTCACTATCGATACAGATCACCAAGCCTTGCTCACTATTTTTGGAAACCCGAAAGCTAAAATGCCCATCGCATTAAGAGGTGAGGGTTTCAACTGCAAGAGTACAACTATGCTGATGTACACAAGCCAGGTAAAGATCAGAAACCTGCTGATTTGTTTTCACGAGTACCTCTACATCACGAGTACCTCTACATCGTCACAGTTCTACATCCAAGATGGCTGAAGAGTACATCAACTTAATTGTGAGGTCCACTAACAGAGTGCCATCTTTGCAACAGCCTTTTCCCCCAAAGTGACGCAGCATCCAGTGACAATATCTGACGTTCCTGCACATGCTTGGGAAAGAGTTGCGGTTGATTTCTTTGGGCCCTTATGAAACAGACATCATCTCATAGTAGTCCCTGAGTATTCACCCTTTCCTTTGACAAGGTCATTATGCGGCTGGACGATATCTTTGCAGCATGCGGTATCCCCGCCATTCTCAAATCTAACAATGGTCTGCTGTTCAAAACCATCAAAGAAGTATGATTTGACTGTTTATACTGTTTATTTAGCAAAGGGGGCGTTGTAGAGTTGTGAGACTTTGTGCACTAGGACCCTTGTGGTTCTGGGCGGACTCAACTGAGGAATTATTTAACTTGCTAGGAGGATTTAAGCTGTGCTTATTATTGTTAATGACATAACGAAAGTGCAGTGTGTGATCCTATGCTGAGGAACAGACCTCTGTTACAGAGCTTTGTGTGCGGCATATTTATTTGCATGCTTCCTGTCTGGGGAGGATGGTGCAGGTGGAGTGCTGTTTTTTGTGCCACTAGTATTTTTATTTTGTTGTACTATATTGCTGGTTTGTTTTTAGGGCTCGGCGACGTCACCACTTCGTCAGAAGTGGGGCGGAGCTGCGAGCCGTATTGTTAAGGGGTTTCTGGATCATGCTTGAAAAATTCCTCAGTGCGCGAGCATTTTCAGTGCTTTATGTTATCATCTTTATGGTGATTGGTCCTCGCGGTTCCGTGTTTCTAATACCCTAACGCAATAGGCCATATATATTTCCAGTTGGGCATTTCCTGCATTTTGTCTGCGGTTACGAGCGCGGCAGTCCATAAATATCAATTAGGAGCTGTCAGGGTGCCTCGGTAAGTGAATCCAGATGGTCGGGCGCGTTCACCATTCAGCAGTGAGTTTTGCGGGCGCGTGCGAGAAACCAGCAAATATGGTGTTTATAAACGTAAATGTTTCTTTACTCTTCTATTTTTTTATTTATCCGTGGATATTTACAAGTTGATTAAAGTGAAGCTTTTACAAGGGCATATGAAGGACATCTGGACTTTGCGGTCACTAGGCACAAATCTGCATTTTAGTTAAAAATTACCTCTGTAAGAAACAGCCATCTGTAAATTACGTGTCCAGCGATGGAGACACACGGTCAACTTTATTTACACTACACCATGCATTTAAAATAAAATAGAAAAGAAGGGCCAGTGGAAGCTCTCAGCAGAGTGCAGAGTGCAGATTCAGAGTGCAGATTGTGAGTGCAGAGTGCAGATTGTGAGTGCAGATTCAGAGTGGAGAGTGCAGATTCAGAGTGCAGTTGCAGAGTGCGAGTGCAGAGTGCAGATTCAGAGTGCAGAGTGCAGATTGAGAATGCAGAGTGCAGATTCAGAGTGCAGATTCAGAGTGCAGTTTGTGAGTGCAGAGTGCAGATTGTGAGTGCAGTTTCAGAGTGCAGAGTGGAAAGTGCAGATTCAGAGTGTAGATTCAGAGTGTAGATTCAGAGTGCAGATTGTGAGTGCAGATTGTGAGTGCAGATGCAGAGTGGAGAGTGCAGAATCAGAGTGCAGATTCAGAGTGTGAGTGCAGAGTGCAGATTGAGAATGCAGAGTGCAGATTCAGAGTGCAGATTCAGAGTGCAGTTTGTGAGTGCAGAGTGCAGATTGAGAATGCAGATTGAGAATGCAGAGTGCAGATTGAGAATGCAGAGTGCAGATTCAGAGTGCAGATTCAGAGTGCAGATTCAGAGTGCAGATTCAGAGTGCAGATTCAGAGTGCAGATTCAGAGTGCAGATTCAGAGTGCAGATTCAGAGTGGAGATTCAGAGTGGAGATTCAGAGTGGAGATTCAGAGTGTAGAGTGCAGATTGAGAATGCAGAGTGCAGATTCAGAGTACAGAGTGCGAGTGCAGAGTGCAGATTCAGAGTGCAGATTCAGAGTGCAGATTCAGAGTGCAGATTCAGAGTGCAGATTCAGAGTGCAGATTCAGAGTGCAGATTCAGAGTGCAGATTCAGAGTGCAGATTGAGAATGCAGAGTGCAGATTGAGAATGCAGAGTGCAGTTTCAGAGTGCAGAATCAGAGTGCAGATTCAGAGTGCAGATTCAGAGTGCAGATTCAGAGTGCAGAGTGCAGATTGAGAATGCAGAGTGCAGATTGAGAATGCAGAGTGCAGATTGAGAATGCAGAGTGCAGATTGAGAATGCAGAGTGCAGATTGAGAATGCAGAGTGCAGAATCAGAGTGCAGAATCAGAGTGCAGAATCAGAGTGCAGAATCAGAGTGCAGAATCAGAGTGCAGAATCAGAGTGCAGAATCAGAGTGCAGAATCAGAGTGCAGAATCAGAGTGCAGAATCAGAGTGCAGAGTGCAGATTGAGAGTGCAGAGTGCAGATTGAGAGTGCAGTTTCAGAGTGCAGATTCAGAGTGCAGAATGAGAATGCAGAGTGCAGATTGAGAGTGCAGAGTGCAGATTGAGAATGCAGAGTGCAGATTGAGAGTGCAGAGTGCAGATTGAGAATGCAGATTGAGAGTGCAGAGTGCAGATTGAGAATGCAGAGTGCAGATTCAGAGTGCAGTTGCAGAGTGCAGATTCAGAGTGCAGAGTGCAGATTGAGAATGCAGAGTGCAGATTCAGAGTGCAGATTCAGAGTGCAGATTCAGAGTGGAGATTCAGAGTGGAGATTCAGAGTGCAGATTCAGAGTACAGAGTGCGAGTTCAGAGTGCAGATTCAGAGTGCAGATTCAGAGTGCAGTTTGAGAATGCAGAGTGCAGATTGAGAATGCAGAGTGCAGATTGAGAATGCAGAGTGCAGTTTCAGAGTGCAGTTTCAGAGTGCAGTTTCAGAGTGCAGAATCAGAGTGCAGATTCAGAGTGCAGAGTGCAGATTCAGAGTGCAGATTCAGAGTGCAGATTCAGAGTGCAGAATGAGAATGCAGAGTGCAGATTGAGAGTGCAGAGTGCAGATTGAGAATGCAGAGTGCAGATTGAGAGTGCAGAGTGCAGATTGAGAATGCAGAGTGCAGATTCAGAGTGCAGTTGCAGAGTGCAGATTCAGAGTGCAGAGTGCAGATTGAGAATGCAGAGTGCAGATTCAGAGTGCAGATTCAGAGTGCAGATTCAGAGTGGAGATTCAGAGTGGAGATTCAGAGTGCAGAGTGCAGATTCAGAGTACAGAGTGCGAGTTCAGAGTGCAGATTCAGAGTGCAGATTCAGAGTGCAGTTTGAGAATGCAGAGTGCAGATTGAGAATGCAGAGTGCAGATTGAGAATGCAGAGTGCAGTTTCAGAGTGCAGTTTCAGAGTGCAGTTTCAGAGTGCAGTTTCAGAGTGCAGAATCAGAGTGCAGATTCAGAGTGCAGAGTGCAGATTCAGAGTGCAGATTCAGAGTGCAGATTCAGAGTGGAGATTCAGAGTGGAGAATCAGAGTGCACAATCAGAGTGCACAATGCAGATTGAGAGTGCAGAATGCAGATTGAGAGTGCAGATTGAGAGTGCAGAGTGCAGATTGAGAGTGCAGATTGAGAGTGCAGATTGAGAATCAGAGTGCAGAATCAGAGTGCAGAATCAGAGTGCAGAGTGCAGATTGAGAATGCAGAGTGCAGATTGAGAATCAGAGTGCAGAATCAGAGTGCAGAATCAGAGTGCAGAATCAGAGTGCAGAGTGCAGATTGAGAATGCAGAGTGCAGATTGAGAATCAGAGTGCAGAATCAGAGTGCAGAATCAGAGTGCAGAATCAGAGTGCAGATTGAGAATGCAGAGTGCAGATTGAGAGTGCAGAGTGCAGATTGAGAGTGCAGAGTGCAGATTGAGAGTGCAGAGTGCAGATTGAGAGTGCAGAGTGCAGATTGAGAGTGCAGAGTGCAGATTGAGAGTGCAGAGTGCAGATTGAGAGTGCAGATTGAGAGTGCAGATTGAGAGTGCAGAGTGCAGAATCAGAGTGCAGAATCAGAGTGCAGAATCAGAGTGCAGAATCAGAGTGCAGAATCAGAGTGCAGAATCAGAGTGCAGAATCAGAGTGCAGAATCAGAGTGCAGAATCAGAGTGCAGAATCAGAGTGCAGAATCAGAGTGCAGATTCAGAGTGCAGAGTGCAGATTCAGAGTGCAGAATGCAGATTCAGAGTGCAGAGTGCAGATTCAGAGTGCAGAGTGCAGATTCAGAGTGCAGATTCAGAGTGCAGATTCAGAGTGCAGATTCAGAGTGCAGATTCAGAGTGCAGATTCAGAGTGCAGTTTCAGAGTGCAGTTTCAGAGTGCAGAATCAGAGTGCAGTTTCAGAGTGCAGAATGCAGATTCAGAGTGCAGAATGCAGATTCAGAGTGCAGAATGCAGATTGAGAGATTGAGCGTGCAGAATGCAGATTGAGAGTGCAGAGAGCAGATTGAGAGTGCAGAGAGCAGATTGAGAGTGCAGAGAGCAGATTGAGAGTGCAGAGTGCAGATTGAGAATGCAGAGTGCAGATTGAGAATGCAGAGTGCAGATTGAGAATGCAGAGTGCAGATTGAGAATGCAGAGTGCAGATTGAGAATGCAGAGTGCAGAGTGCAGATTGAGAGTGCAGAGTGCAGATTGAGAATGCAGAGTGCAGATTGAGAATGCAGATTGAGAATGCAGAGTGCAGATTGAGAATGCAGAGTGCACATATATACCTTTTGCAAGAGACTCATCTTGAGGCGAAGATTTGTGGTCAAATATTTGGAAAATTTAGCTGGGTACAGGAAGTTTTCTGCTCTAAACAGAGGGGATCTACTTGAGGAGTAGCTTTAGTAGTGCGTGCAAATAGGGGGATTAGGGTTCAGAACTGGGAAACTGATCGATCGGGTCGATGGCTGGTGGCAGTCCTCTCTATAGGAAGCTTCACTTTTCAGTGCGCTGTTTATTACGGTCCCAATGAGGACAATTCAGGTTTTCTTCAAAAGTTAGAGAAACATATTATTCTGCACCCAGCTCCAGTCATTTTGGGAGGCGAATTTAATCTTTTATTAGACACACAGTTGGACCATACTTCAAACGCTAAATATAATCCCCCAAATAAATCCCTCTTAACCTTAAGGAATATCATGAAAGATTTTTCCTTAATAGATGCTTGGAGAGTAAAACATGGCAATCTCAGGGAGTATTCCTTTTATAGTAAGAAGTATAAACAGTACCCCAGAATATATCTCTTTCTTTTAGATCGAGCCTTTTTGCCTGACATTACTTCAGTTTCACACATTCCCACAGGATTGTCCGATCACTTTGTTGTTGAGTTAAACATCAACTTTAAGGTTAGCCCCTCGGAGTTCAGGTGGACCACATATGGTATTAAAAAGAAAACTGGGGAAAGAAGAGAATACCAAGGCCCTTGATTTAATTAAAAAGAAGGAATTACAGTTGCAGTTAGCTGTTTTGGAAGAAAGAAACAGGATTCCGATACTTGAAAAAGAGCTTCTGCAGCTACAGATAGGCCTTAAGGCACGAGCTGACAAGGTAAACAAGGATAAATGGGAAGTAAGCAAGCTTCACAATTTTGAATATGGAGAAAAGTGTGGTTCACTCCTGGCATGGAAGGCTAGGACCGAGAGGAGTAGGAATAACATAAGCTTGCTAATACAGAAAGATTCTGGGATGCCCCTAACAGAGGATGTAGAAATCAGGACAGAGGCTAGAAGATTTATGGAGGAGCTTTATCACGAAGAAAATAACTGTGGACCGGAGGAGCTTGAAAAGTGGTGGGATCAGAGAGAGCTACCCCAGCTGAGTGAAAGTGATATAGCTTTCCTAGGTACAGAGATTACTGAAGGGGAAATACGGGCTCAGATAAAAAAGATGTCTAGGAATAAGGCCCCTGGTCCGGACGGACTGCCAACTGAGGTGTATAAAGATAATTTGGAGGAAGTCCTAATACCCCTATTAACGCTGTTTAATAACATCTTCCTGCGAGGGGACCAAGCACCACCTTCTTGGTCAGAGGCTACAATTACCTTGATAGCGAAGCCCAACAAAGATCCCAAAAAAATAGTCATATAGACCTATTTCCCTACTCAACTCTGACCTGAAAATATACTCCGGTATACTCGCATCTAGGTTGGCAAAAATAATTAAATCTATAATCAATTCGGATCAGAGGGGGTTTATACCTGGCCGTCAACTCAACGAACTTACGTTCCAAGTCTTAGGAGCAATAGATATAGCAATAGACAGGGGGCTGCCACTTGCCATCGTTGCGATCGATGCAGCAAAAGCCTTCAATCAAGTGAACTGGTTATTTCTATGGAAAACTATGGTGAAGTTTGGGTTTCCGGATGTATTTATCGAGGGCATTGCAACATTACATAGGAATCCCCGGGCCAAAATCTTAATCAACGGTTGCCGTACAGACTGGTTTAACATCTCACGGGGAACGAGGCAGGGTTGTCCCCTGTCCCCCCTCCTCTTTGGCATCTACATTGAGCCCTTTGTCTGTTCTTTAAGATCAGATCCAGTAATTCTACCTTTTAAAATAGGGGATTTGACGCTTAAGACAGCATTATATGCTGACGATCTCCTCCTATACACATCTAATCCGGTTGAGGCTATTCCTAGGTTGTTTGATTTAGCGGAGGATTTTGGTACTGTCTGGATATAGAATAAATAAAGACAAAACAGACATTATGAGCTGGAACAATATAGTTCAGATACCAGAAGCTAAACAAAAAATCAGATACCTAGGAATTCATGTTACCCATAACTTGGATAACGTTACGAAAGTAAGTTGGGAGACGGTAGTAAAGGAAGTGAGGAAACTATTGACCAGATGGAATACCCTACCGCTTAACATCTATGGTAGAGTCAATCTGGTCAAAATGATTATCTTGCCGAAAATCACCTTCCTATTTAACTCCATCCCCCTTAACTTCAATAAAACGGACATTGCGAACCTCCAAGGAAGGATTGGATCCTTCATTTGGGCAACTAAATCTCCAAGGATCGCCTGGAGGAAATTGAGAAGGGGATTGAAACTAGGCGGGCTGGCTCTCCCTGATTTACTTCTTTATTGTTATGCTTTTCAGTTTAAGAATTTTAGACTTTTAGCAAATAAACTCGATTCTTCATCTCAGGGTAAACTCTTCCAGGCTATGCTTTCAGATCTGCCACACGGTTTAGAGTTTTTTCTTTACAAATTTGGGGATCATAAGTTTTTTTAAAAGGTTCGACTGAAGCTCCTAAAAACAGCACTCAACATCTGGCAATCATTACGTAGAATGCTTGATATACCCTATTACCATTCCCTGGCCCCAATTTGGGACTCCCCAGGTACACCAGAATGCCTACTAGACCGACTGGCCCTACCATTGAGAGTGGCAGGTATTACAAACTGGGGGCACCTGTGTAATAATTCGGCATTATTAAGTTGGGAATCCCTGTCGAACCTAATGGAGGGTTCTATTACTAGGTTTAAATTTTATCAATTGTCCTCCTGGTGGGGGAGGCAGTGTTGGGCTTATGACCAGGAAATACCCCTATTGGAATCAATTAATAGGGACAGGGGATGGAAAGGTGAGGTTGCGCATTGATACAATATATTTATGGGGGCTAAGGACAATCTAGGAGCTGAAACCATTAAGCTATGGAATAACCTTTCAGACCCTAATGCCGGGGAGGTACTGAAGGTTTGGACAGACTCTTTTACACTCTCCCAAAAAATTATAAAACCTTCCAATCTCAGACGAAACCACCTATTCACATTGTATAGGGTCTATTGGACTCCAGCTAAACTATCTAAGTTGTCAGCAGAAGTATATTTTTGTCCAAGATGTAAGTCTCCAGCTGCGGATGACAGACATATGTTTGTCGACTGCCCAGCCATTGAGAGCTATTGGAGTGAGGTGTGTGAATTCTTAGAAGAAGTGGTATCATCCCCAATTGTTCCCAGCCCCAGATTAATTATTTTTGGTCTCCCCAAGATTATAATATTCGAAATTGTACTTCTCAGTTTATCTTCTATGTAATTGTTATTGCTAGGAGAGAAATTTGTAGGGAGTGGAAGTCTGTTAACCCCCCCAGATTTGTAGACTGCCTTAGAAACATCATGGCGGTCAGCCGTTTAGATATGTTGTGTGGTGGAGAAAGAGCCAATGAAATCTGGTGTGCCCTGAATGCATGGACTGAGCGATAACATCCATTGAGTCCAATGATTATGCCAGAGGTTAGTGGTCCTATTCTCACAAAGTTGCAAGCTACGTCGTGAATGGGAGTTGGCTTAGGAAACAACCTACCTCTGGGTGACCTCCATCGCTATCCATATACCCCAGGGCGGGAACAGCTGGTCTATGCCTGTGGCCTGGAGAGAGCCTATCTAGAGTTGACATCATCTGGTGGCATTTATGAGGACAAAAAAAAAGAGAGAATGCAGAGTGCAGATTGAGAATGCAGAGTGCAGATTGAGAGTGCAGATTGAGAATGCAGAGTGCAGATTGAGAGTGCAGATTGAGAGTGCAGATTGAGAGTGCAGATTGAGAGTGCAGAATCAGAGTGCAGAATCAGAGTGCAGATTGAGAGTGCAGAATCAGAGTGCAGAATCAGAGTGCAGAATCAGAGTGCAGTTTGAGTGTGCAGTTTGAGTGTGCAGTTTGAGTGTGCAGTTTGAGAGTGCAGATTGAGAGTGCAGAGTGCAGATTGAGAATGCAGATTGAGAGTGCAGAGTGCAGATTGAGAATGCAGAGTGCAGATTCAGAGTGCAGTGAGTGCAGATTCAGAGTGCAGGGTGCAGATTCAGAGTGCAGGGTGCAGATTCAGAGTGAATGAGTGCAGAGTGCGTGTAGAGTGACAGTGAGTGCAGAGTGACTGCAGAGACCGTGTGTAAGGGTGCAGGGTGCACATTGTGTGAGTGTGCAGAACGAGTGTGCAGTATAAACAGTGTGTGACTATGCAGGGTGACATTGGGAGTGTGTGGGTGAGCAGTGTGTGAATGTGTAGGGGCAGTGTGTAGAAAACACTACACACACATACACCACACACACATACCATACACACACCACACACACACATAGCACACACACAAACCACACACCTCACTCTCTCAACACCACACACTCGTCACCACTCACCACAACACACTCACCACCACACTTTCTTCCCAGGCTCACCCCCACAGACTCACCACCACACACTCACCAGTACACAGAAAACAACACACACCACACCCCCAGCCGTCAATGAATGCTTTCACCATGCACAAACACCAACAACCACCAATGTACGCTTTCACCAAAAAAAACCTGCACCATGCATCCGTGCCGCTAAACACCCACACACACAACAAACAATGTCAGTGCAACTTTCACTAAACGCACACACACACCAACAGCTGACAGTACACCAGCCACTCTTTAAATTGGCACAATCATCAGCAGCTGTCAGTGCACATTACCATATACAATGCCATTATCTCAAACTCAAACAGACCGAGCCCTAATGCATTCCTAATGCTTGTTTAAAGTTGTCCTTGACAGCACATTTGGTCTGCATACCTCAGCTTGTCCTTGCTTCGATTGCACCACAGTCAAAAGGAAGGACGTCCAATGCCAGTATATTTTCTTATTCAGCATTTATTAACCTTTTGAGCCTTAACAGATGCCAGTTGTTTGATCTATGTATCTGTAACTGTGACGCTTCCATTGCCTTTCCCTGTACTTTACTCCCACAAGATAGCCCTGTTTGCAATTGTTCTTAGTAGACAAAATATCTATGTAACACTCATTCTTTGCTTATAACTATTGCTTAACCCCTTCTAAGTAATGATGATTCTAAACCTGCAGCGATGTACTGCTGACTTGCTTCTCATCTAAGAGACTGACTACTCACAATTCAGGAGGTATTGCACTATGTGTACAGTCACGCTTTCACAATAAATAGCTAGATTTCTTTTATGGATGCATATATCACCCAAACCGATGACACACTTCTCAATAAGTACAGTATAGACGCTCCTTACCACTTGCGCTCAACACATGGATGATCGCTCATAATCTGGGTTTCAATGTATAGCCTAGAGCAGTGCTTTCTACACTTTTGAGAACCATGATCCACTTTAAGCACGACACGCTATTGTGACCCACCTAGCCTTAATGGACATGAGGCAGGTGATTGTGTTAATGTACCTAAAGCATTGTGTGGTGGCGTACTGTTATTTACAAACAGCGCATTTTCCTTTAAAATGGCCACTTAATTTCCAAAACATAGAGTTTTACAGATACAACTTTGAATATGCAAACAAAAGTGTTTGAAATCATGTTTTAGTAAATATTTATCATTTGCGCATCACAAAGTAAAAGTGTCTTTATTTATTTATTTTAATTTGTGGTGATCCTATTAAAATACAGGTATACAGTTGGCAAATTGCTACCAAACCAACAGCGCTGTTGTGCACCACACCAACATACACCACAGAACTACTTCTACAATGACAGCTTAAACATACCACATACCATCGCGCGTACGTCTTCTCATCATAACTGCCTCCCTGGAATGTATTTGTGATGGATATATCGGAAGCACTTTACTATGGCCCAGAAAAGAAGAACCAACCACCAAATCCCAAAAAACCGCAAACGTCCTTTAGCACACCCGTACATACATTTAAGACTCTGTGAAGATCTTCCAAGCTCAGACTATTTTAATCTTCACAAAGCACTTCTGAGGTAAATTTTGGACAAAGTCTCTCCTAATTACACGCAGCATAACTCCATCAAATTGACCGACGGTTCAAAACACTGTACACACAACCATGACATCACATTACACTTAATTGAAGCACATATGTTTGTCGACCAAGAAGCAGCATTCATGGAAGGTGCTTGCAAAGTAGGCCTTGAAGCTTCATTATGTTTGTCAAGTATATCCGCCATTAATGCATGTATTCACAATCTATTGCCTCAGTTGTGGTATTAACTTTTATAATGATGGTGCTTTCCTCACAATGTCAGATTTTAAAGTAACATCACTGATTACATGCTCTGAACAGGGTTGCTATGCAGACCCACGGGCATTGGAGCTGTAGTAATAATGCCATTTTTAGGGCTCGGACTCCTTCCCAGTGAAACTGGGAGGAGTTTGAGAACTAATGTTAAAGGAGAAAAAAAAGAAGAAGTATCTCCTAGGGCCTTGGAGAGAGAAATTCCAGACATTCCTTAGCGTTTTCTGTCATCTGGTCAGTGATTCGTCTTCCTTGTGTTTTCGTTTTAATAGGCTTGAAGTGATAGGGTAAATGTAGTTTAGTTCCGCCATTTTGGGCATATTTCGTGCGTGCTCGCGCTAAGAAGTACATAAATTATAATTAGGAGCTGTCAGCGTGCCTCCGTTAGTGAATCCAGATGGCCGGGCGCGTTCACAATTCTGCAGCTCTCAGCGCGCAGCTTCCTGAGAGGACCGTGATAACATGCCCATGGTAAACTAGAGCTACATTTCCCAAGTTTGTCGTGGACTGCGAGAGGTAACTACGTCGAAACAAAAGGAGCCGAGCACCCTTGGCGCCCAGGCGTAGGCGCATGCCTCCTTAAGGCGCTAGCTGGCTCAGGATACGGAGCAACCAAAACACACGGCGCTTCGGAAAGAATCCCGCGCAGCCCATTAAACGCTGCCGCCAGATAGCAAGGGCCGGTAATGAGGACTTTCGAACAGAAATCTAGTTTCCTGGCATGCGCTCAGACCGCAAGGGACGGGCCTGCACACTTTTCTGTTCCAGTTTCTTTCCGACATTTTCGCCAAATTGTCCATGCGAAATAAGCAGTATTTCCGAAAGGTGTTTTTGTTTATTTAACTGAAGAATTGGAAACTTCAGGACCAATTTATTTATAATTGCACAATCCATCACACAAATCAATATGATTCGTATACTCACACTTCTTAAGACATTTTTATTTCTCTGAAAGGGATTCCTGAGATGCACACTCGTAGAACTCTGCAGCGCGTTACAGAGCGGGTTTCTCCCTCCACATACTGTCTTGTAATTTAGTTTCGCATTGTACCTCGCTACATTCCTGCAGGTACGTACCCTCGGTTGAAGCTGTGCACTGAACATCTGATCTGAACAGAGCTTCTCCGACCTCCAGGACGTTTCTTGCAGCTTCGTGTAGACGGAGCCCAATATCCATCAGACACAACTACATTTTCCGGGTCTGTCTCACGAGAAAAGCAGGGCCATCAATTTGCAGTGATCTGGCTTGTGTCAGCCGCGGGGAAGCAGTTTTATTTGCAGGGCCGTGCGGTCCTGTGGGCGCAGTCTGCAGGAGGCCCCACATAGGCAGCGGTTGTCTGAAGCCCCCACTGCAGGTTATAGAGTGACCTCGGGGCCTCCCCAGGACACATCTGCAAACACAGTATCCCTCCCAGAACCAGCAAGGTAAAGCGCAATATCACAGCGCCTAGCGCTCCGAAGGAATGAATGACGCAGTTAACAGCGAGGCCGTGTATACGAGCACGAAGGGCGACAAGGCCGTGAGTAACGTCCAGACTGCTGTACGTGGAGAATAAGTGTTTTTAAAGAGAGAGCCGCCATAACAAAACGAATGCGACATGACATGGCCGCAATGCAAAATATACGGATATATCTTCAAACGGAGACTGCGTTTCAGCATTTGTAGTGAGTTAAAGGGTGCAGAATTAACAGCAATTATGGCGCAGTTCAAGGACTGCGCCTCGTGAGGAGAGGTAGCCCAGTTTCTACTATTCTCGCATTGTACATTTGGAGATCTCACAAAGCCGTGTGACCTGGGGCAGGCTGATGTGTGGCCCCGCGACCACGTAAAAACTAAAGGCTTGGTTTAGAGTTTAGCCAATGATCTGCCTAGTTATAACTGCATTAGAATATCAGAGACTGTAATAAGGCAGGCAGGTTGCAAACAGAACACATAACCCCCCTGTAATATAAACAACCTAAATATAATCCAGCGACTGAAGCCGCACTAGTAAACATTAAATACATTTTTGCAAACAGCGTGCCCCTTATGTAAAGCGTGTAATAGAAGCACCCGTCATGCACAGCGCTGCAGCTACGTATGCACACTCTTTGAACTCTCAAAAGTAACTGACATACAACGAAATTCAATTCAAATACTTCTGTAACGAAATCCTGTATGAGCTGGCATCGCACCTTCTTCATCAAACAATGGAAAGGTGCATGCATGTTTACAGAAATAGAGTGGCAGTCTCATCGAACGTGGACCTATAGAGTATGGTGCTAAAATACAGTCAACGTTTGTAGACATCCGTGCAACTGACCACTGGTAAGAATGCATTATGAATACATCCGATGTTGCACGGATGTCTACAAACGTTGATATATATATATATATATATATATATATATATATATATATATATATATATATATATATATATATATGTATATACATATATACACACACATTATGTAAATAATATATATATGCATGTCCACACAGCTGCATACCCACATACACAGTGCTTTTATTTAACAAAATGCAGTGGTATAAGCCTATAGGTCCTAGGGATCCGTAAATATGAACAAGACATCCCAGTCCCTGTGAAACATAGGTTTCATCATCATGATCGACAGCCGCTGCCATCTCTCTACTGTCCATTGGTTAATCAACATTCTATCCAGAGGTAAACACAATCTGTACATCCCAATTACAACCCGCGCCCACTCTCTGCTGCACCTACTGGAGAATAGCTTTAGCTATGTCTCCTTTCTATGGACTCAATGTGTGTTTTTTTACCAGTGCACATGATAGTTTCCAAAATTCTACATTTTTAAATGAGAAATTTAGTAACGCTTTGATTTTACGACGAACTCGTGCTTTATGAACGTGTCTTCATATTCACAGGGACGGGTGCGGTGCCACGTAGAACGTGAGCTATGCAGACATAAGTGCAGTGCCACCAACCTTGCAATGTTTAAGACACACGTGCTTGCAGCGCCACAAGGCTTCAAACGTGCAGACTTTACAAATGCATACAGTCGCAGGGCCGCCATACACTTCCAATTTTACAGACCCGCGTGCAGTACCACCACCACTAGCACTACCACTACCGGTACCACCACCAGTACTACCACTACCATTATTACCACCAGCAGTACTACCACTACCAGTACCACCACCAGTACCACCACTACCAGTACCACCACTACCAGTACTACCACCACCAGTACTACCACCACCAGTACTACCATTACCAGTACCACCACCTCCAGTACTACCAGTAACACCACCACCAGTACTACCACTACCAATACCACCACCACCACCACCACCACCACTACCAGTACTACCACTACCAGAACTACCAGTACCACTACCACCACCACCAGTACCACCATCACCAGTACTACCACCACCAGTACTACCAGTACCACCACCACCACCAGTACTACCACCACCAGTACCACCACCACCACCACCAGTACTACCAGTACTACAGGCACCAGTACTACCACTACCACCACCACCAGTACTACCAGTACCACGACCACCAGTACTACCACTACCAGTACTACCACTACCAGTACTACCACCACCAGTACTACCATTACCACCACCTCCAGTACTACCAGTAACACCACCACCAGTACTACCACTACCAATACCACCACCACCACCACCACCACTACCAGTACTACCACTACCAGTACTACCAGTACCACTACCACCACCACCAGTACCACCATCACCAGTACTACCACCACCAGTACTACCAGTACCACCACCACCACCAGTACTACCACCACCAGTACCACCACCACCACCAGTACTACCAGTACTACAGGCACCAGTACTACCACTACCACCACCACCAGTACTACCAGTACCACGACCACCAGTA
Organism: Lissotriton helveticus; assembly: GCF_964261635.1. Lineage (NCBI taxonomy): Eukaryota > Metazoa > Chordata > Amphibia > Caudata > Salamandridae > Lissotriton > Lissotriton helveticus. The sequence continues at coordinate 806,774,542 of NC_136057.1, read as the reverse complement.
CTACCACTACCAGTACTACCACTACCAATACCACTACCACCACCAGTACTACCACCACCAGTACCACCACCACCAGTACCACCACCACCAGTACTACCACTACCAGTACTACGGCCAGCAGTACCACCACCACCAATGCTACTGCTCACCACCAGCCATCAGTGCACAATTTCTACAGGCAGTCACGGCCATCAGTACATGCATCGATTGTTACACATCCACAATTAAGTATTGTAGCAATCTCAGTATGGTACACTTTAGTTTTAAACATATTCATGTAAAAACACAGCATGCCACCATTGCTACAATTATAATCTAACACACATAATTCCACTACACACCACATTAACACACTCCATAACACTTAGCAAAAATACATTACCATTTACAATGCCATTAGCTCAAACTCAAATAAATCCGAGCCCGATTGCATTTCTAATGCTTGTTTCAGGCCTGCTCTCATTTCAATATTCAGCTCCTATCCCTCTGACAGACTGAGCGAGAAGGAACCGTGGTACTGTGCACGATTACAGACAAGCAAACGAATGGATGAAAGATTGCTCATGAAAGGCAAACTGTAAAATACAAATGGAAGATTGGTATCCTGTACTTCACGTTCATTTTAAAACTGAATCGAAGCACCATTAGACACATTTCATTTTGCGAGTGCCTTGTAACGCGTCCTGACAATTCGCACCCGAACTCCTTGCTTTTTTTAGTGTCTTTACTAATAAACCAGATTTCTCAATATTTTATGAAGGGTGGGGCCTAAGGCAGTGGCGGCTGGTGACATTTGAAAGTGGTGAGGCGTAAAAGGCATGGCATACAACACCGTAGCGAGCGAGCGAGAACAACCTGAGGGGGGTTAGGGGGGAATGTCCCCCCGAGAAAATTTTGAGAAAAAGAGTGGAAAATGGTGCATTTTCAAGCAAATTTGAGAAAGCAGGAAGGTTAATAAAGCAATTGTGAAAGTGTAGTTATTACATTAATAAAGAGAGGTCATATAACATAGGTAGCTGCTGGAAGGTGATTTGTGGAAAGGAGAAGATCTCTGTGAATAAAGTTAGGAGGTGATTTGTGGAAAGGAGGAGATATTTGTGTTGTTAGAAGAGTGATGATCAAATAATCCAAAGGACTAGACGAAGACACCGAGGAATGAAAATAGACCCACCACAACTATGGATTGTACACCCAAGAGTGGTATGAGCAGGGTGACTACTACCAGGAGATCTAGAAGGAGTGACCAGGGGCAAAGGAAATGAATCTGTCAATGCCATGCTGGTCACACTTGGTAGTAAGTCACAGGTGCGGTGGAATGGTTGCCTAGGTCACAGGCTGCTGAGATATTATAGAGTCCACCTTGGTTATGGTGAGCTGTGACGAGGAAGCTGCACGCCTGTGTGTGAGTTATCTAGAGTGGGGTGGAGTTGGAGGGTTCAGTCGGTGGAGAAAGGCACCAGAAAATGTGACCCACATGAACACTGGGCGCCCAAGAAGCATGAGGGGTGGGGAGTTTGTTTCTGGGCGCACAGTTCTTAGGATCCTTGCTAGCCGTGTAAACCAACATGATGGGCACCCCTATAGAAGGTAATAAGGGGTATCTGAGTCTCCCATAGGTCTCACAGATATTCATTGACCGTGGGCTAAACCGGGGACCTATGAAGGATTGGGGGCCCTCCGAAAGGTTTGGCTCCCCCAATGCACCACCAGTGCTGCAGGGGCCAGCGTTACACTCCTAATCCTTGCTAGCACTTCCCACACATAATGCTTCTCTGATGCTTATGGATATTGGTAATTATCACAAATTTGAACTGCTACAACATTAAGATCACAAAAGATATTTCTCTTCTGTGTATATTACCTCTTGGTTTGCTTGTAAAATTATCATCTTTCCTCCAGTTCTACCCAGTCAATCGGCTGTTTGTCAAACAGAACAATATCTTCAAGTCACTAATGGCCTACAGGCTTCTTAGTTTGTTCTGCCTGTTTTTCCCTGGGCAGGGCAGTAGATTGTGTAAGCAAGTTCAATACCTCACTCTGTTATCTATTTCAGTTCTAGCCCATTCCAACACGCCATCCTCTTAAGGTGGGATTGCTAAAACATGGAGAGTGGGATGTAGTACTGAAATAAAATGGATAGAATTGTAAGTTTAGTTTGAAAAAACCCAAAAGCGAAGTTCTTTTATTCCAAAGATATTTCATGAGCTCTGCAACACCCCCAAGTGCGCACCCTAAGGGAGAACTCCCTAACACTATAAGCGCTAAGGTTTTATGCCACCCTACATATTCTTTTTTTCTCACAGCAGAGCTTATTTTTATTAGAACAATATTATGAGTTTGTTGAGCGATGGCTAGGCGTCTATTCATTTCCTGGCAAAATAATAACCTTTATTTATAAATAAGCTACCTAGAAGTGAATTGTAAAGTGTAATTTAGGTGCACATGTATCTAAAATAATATATTTCTACAAATACTGCATTTGGATTTTCTCACAAACGGCGGAGTACACTTGTCGTAGAAGTTCTGGAAAAAGTTTTAGACTCTGAAGGGTTAATATTTCTCCTGACAGAGGATTCTGAGCAGAAAAAAACGTACAGGATAAGTGCTCCCTAAGGGACCAAACCACAGATTACAGATTTCTGCACTGCCACTTCAGTAAAACCGAGTCCTGGATAAGATTGTGTGTAACCACCTGCTTAATCCTTAAGTGCAGGCGCACTGTTTACCCAAGCTCCACTAACTAGGGGAAATATCGGCTGTGCTGCAACTGATGAAGTGAAATCTCCTAATACCTTCATGCATTAATAAGAAAGAGACCTCTTTTTCCGTTAACTCAGATACTGAGAATAGCAATTACCACTTTCACTAGAAATGTTTTTTTGTTCCTAAAAAACAATCCACAAATTAAAACACACACCAGCTTATATATGCAAAATGAACTCACACTGCAACCATAAAAACGATACCAAGTTGACATATTTGCAATATGATTTTAACAATGACTTTTTAATGCTTGTTGGATTCACTGTCCGTTTAGGGCTGTTTTCAGTTCCAGTTGCACTGTGCGCCTATCAAAGACCTTACCTTGATAATATTATAGAATCCATGCCGTTTTGTCAGTCAGCCAGTCCAACACACCTTAAACGGCAAAATATGCTCTAAATAAGGAGTGATTAGTGCACCTTTGCAGAACACAAACTGACGAAATCTAAGTTTTGATTGCAGTACCAAAGTCAGTTCTGCTCATTTTCGACCTTGGAAGAACAGTCCTGTCGGATTAGATTAAACCTGTGATTTTAGCACCGATTGAGTTGGAGGATATTATGCCCCAATGGATGCACCGCTACGGCAGTAGGATCTGTGTTTGACATGATTATAGATTAGAATTCTGACAGGTCTACTAAGCCCTTCATCATGCTTAGGCCGGTAAAATCATTAACATTGATTAGGGTAGCAATAACAGCTGTTATTGCAGTGCCAAATACTGCTCAGGGAGACCGGCGCACTACATATACATCAATGTATCATCTATGATGCTTCACGGTGATCTAGTGATCGAGGGTGGATTCTTACCATGTGACCACAAGTAAAGAAAAGAAACCTGCTTAGCATGATGACATGGACGGAAGTGGGCCAATACGCTTCCTTCGCCTTTGCTGCGTGTTCTTACTGTACACGCACCCGCTATAATATAGTTAATGTTGTGTGTTTAGGTTAAATGAGTAAATGAAAGTGCTTTACGTTTGTGAACCCTACAAGGCAAGGGGACACTCCATTGGAAACTACAACAGGTGACACCAGCGTGTGATGAATCTGAAGTGCGCGCAAAACAAGATGCCCCTTCACCATTTTCATTAAAAATCACCAAAAAGGTGTAAATCTCGGAGGGGAAGGTCACTGCGTAGTTTGGGAGCTGACAAAAGAAACGAAAACTGGAAGGTACTCAGGGAAGACGAGGCAGGAGAGAAGGAGACACAGCAGAGCAGCACAGAAGGACTGGGGAGAGGAACAGAGACATGGGGAGCCAAAGAGGGAAGGGAAGGCACAAATAAAAAGCATAAAAAAACTGAATCCACAATGTAAAGAAAATGGTAAACAATTTATTAAGAGGAGAAGTGCAAGAACAAAGAGGTAAAGAAAACGAGGACGAATATAATAAGCACGTTGAATAAATTGCATTACTTAGAGGCTTGTGGCATTACAAGGCGCCCCACAGCATCCCCTGTCCCAGAAATGTCAAAAATACCCCAGAGCCAGCAGCGCCCTCTCAACCAAAGCTGCCGTGGTAACCGAACCCGTGTGCTGCCTTTCCTCATATACGTTTTGAAATAAAGGCGGGGGCAGAAAGCCTGACAGGCTGCAGCGAGGCTGGGACTTCACATGTCGTGACTAATAACTTCTTGACAACCTCTTTCACAGTCACGGTCGCCGGCCGGCATTACAGGTGGGTGGGGGGTTGAACTGGGGTCGTCGCGCCGCGCGGGGGGGACATGAAGGGGGGGGGGGGGTCTTGGCGGGAGAGGTTTAGTGAAAATATATATATAAATTAAAACTTACCGTCCCGCGCCGTCTTCTGAATGGGTCCGACTTCTGCACCACCCACGCTCGGCACCAGTGCTGAACTCTGCGCAGTGTATTTACTCAGCCAATCCTGGCACAGCTTAACAGTGCCACTGCGCCAGGATTGGATAACGAGCAGGGTGAATACTGCCCATGTGAGACCCGGGTCCCCAGGTCTCTGCCTGTCTGCCAGCTAGAGGGGAGGAGGAGGGGGGAAGGGACTACCGCGTGTGCGCATGCGTGGGCCAGTCGTAAAAAAGGACTAGTCCAAAATGCGCACACACTGTGCTGCCTGCTGCGCTCCTATTTCTGCTCAGCTGGCGCTGTCATTCACTCTCGCAGCCCCGCCCCCACACCATTCTGCGATGTCCGATTCTGCTTGTCCTGGTACAGGCAGCTGGCTCTCATTGACGCACGCACGCAGACTGTGAGTGCGCTTCTTAGGATCATTTATTTTTCAATCACTGCACTGCACATACTTAATAAATGCGCGAAGTAACGACGGTGACTAGTGGGGCAACGCCCCAACGCCCCCAATGGACCCACCGCCACTGGCCTAAGGGTTTATACGAAATTATGAAATGCTTCAAGTCTTTCAGACAGGTAATATTTATTCTTCAATCATATTAACATGCAAATGTCACATGAACAGTCCCCTATTCTTTTTTTTAATTAAAAATTGTCTTCGCACTTGCGTGATGTTGCCATTTGAAATGTTGATATATGCCTGGTTTGTGCGCTAAAGACTGCCTGACTGGTAGAACGGAACCTTATATGTAACTGTGTTCTATCTGTATTGCATCTCTTTCTCCTAGGTGTTACTTAAAGACATTTTTAGCTAATACCTAATTGTTTCTAATGCATTTAAACATATACTTATTAGAGGCTTTGTGTCAGCCCCTTGCTTGAGTGGATGGCGTTTTATATCTCATTTCCTTGCTTCCTATTCAGTGGATTTCTTCCCTATTATTTGTTTGTCATGTATCTGGAGCATTACTTCTTTACTGTTTTCTGATTGGATGACTGATGTCCCTCCACTGCTTCCATTCAAGAAAGTACGTTTAATTTTTGTTCTGGCACGCCATTTTATAACTTTAGCGCTTGTGTACTGCGTCTCTCCTCAAACCACCCACTCACTCCCTCCACCACAACTATTCCATTGTTCCTCCCGTTCGTTTACTTAAAAATGTTTTAACTCCATGCCTGTCCCCCCTCCCCCTTTGTACCCTCGACCTTCTCTATCACATTCTTTTTTTTCGTAGTTTATTTTTTGGAGGGCCAGACAGCTACAATTTGCTGCTATGCTGCATCATTCTTTAAACGTGCTCTCACACACATTACATTCATTTTTTTTATTTATTTACAGCTCCAAGATAGGCGTCCGCCATCTTGGACTACTAAATAAAAAAATAAACAACGTATACATGTCATTTCAATAGGCTGCAATAGTGTACTCACGCATATACATGCATGCATGCATGCATGCATAGTGGGGCTGTCCTCATACAGATCATCATGCTTTTTTTTCCTTTTTTGCCAATGCTGTTCAGCAAAGCCAGTAAGTCTTTTGCTTTTAAAAGGTGAGTGACTAATTGGGGTTTGCCAATGCTTATCTTTTCAGCTTATGACGAGTAAAGTACTGTATCCACACAATTCTTTCTTTGAGATTACGTTCCTGGCTGAATCATAGCCTTCAAATGGGGTGGTGGGTCTGAACAATTATAGTATTAAAGTATGTATTTTATTGCAACACGTGTCAAACGACAATATTACTGTGGCACACACTTATCCCAAACCAATAATACAATGTCCTGATATTTCATTTTGGCATAGTGTACATTTTCACTCAATTCAATACTGATAAATTAAAAACAATAAACATATTTTTTTCTCCTGTCTACCATGAAATTCTTCACTTCCCCATTAGCGCCGTCCTCCAGGATTTGCAGTTGTGCTTGTCATCAAGTTTCAGTCATCACAATTGGAATTGGGGTAGTCGGAAATCTTGCTGTGTTCCCCTATCAATACTGAACGTTTTCGATAGTGTGCCATTGACTCATATCCTGGGCACTGGGTTTATGTGGCAGTTTTGCACATGCATTACAATTTGTCCCAAATTCCATCCTTTTCTGTATACTGAATAGAAAATGCCGCTCATCTGATTCAAAAGCCTTCTCGGCATTCAACGATAATAGGGTTCTGCCATCCTCTTTCATTTGTTTAGATGCTATTTAAACAATTCAATTTCATTTTAAGCCTGTTTGACCGGTGTGGCATGAATCTAGGTTGACTAGTTTGGGGACATGAATAGGAGGAGTCGATTGACTACCATTTTTGTTCGTATTTTTGTTTAAGTATTTGCTAACAAGATAGGGTGATAAAAGGGCCTTCATTCACCTCCTTATGATTTTTTTGTTGGAAATCAAAGGTGATGAAGCTATGCTCAGATCTTTAAACATTATGTTGTCTTCTCCATGTCCAGCTAACATATTCAGCAATGGCTAGGATCTGCTTTTATGGTTACCCCCCACTTTTTGTCTGGTGCTATGCTGTTTCTGACTAGTCTGACTGGGATCCTGCTAATCAGGACCCCAGTTTATGTGCCTTCTCCCCTAACTTGGTCATGGTAAGTACTTAGGTACCTCCCAGATTGGATACTGGTGTATCATTATAAGTCCCTAGCATATGGTACTGAGGTACCAAAGGCATAGGTACACCAGGGGTCCCCCATGGGCTAAAGCATGTATTATACCACCCATGGGAGACCACTCAAACTGTAACTTCAGGTCTACAATTGCAGCATGTGTAAGCTGATACTTGCACCACTTACAAAAGATATAGGTTTCCCAATATCTAAAGTTACGGCACTTAATATCTATAAGTCACCCCTAAAGCAGGCCTTTCAATCCTGACGGCAGGGTGCTCGGTTCTAAGTGTGGGTGCCCCTTGATGAGCAGGACACCCCTACAACCTCTGAAATCTATTCTCCCGGGTTGTAAGTGCATCAGCCATTACGATACATGCGTGATTACGCGATGACCATCTCTAAACTGGCAGTAAAAAGCCCTGTCATGTTTGGTATCAAACATGTTGGAATTCTACCTCCCACACCAGAGCCACAGGAACCGAACCCCTGTGCACCACATCAACTTGCTGTTGCAAAGGCGTGTTGGCTTCCTTCCACCAAGATCTTCAGGCTCCAAGTAGCCCAAACCTCAAGCATCTCCTGTGACCAAGATATTTGTCCTCACCACATCACTTGCATCATGGGCCTGCATCTTTGGTGAGCTGCTCAACGTCCTTTTTCGACTCCAGGCCTCCGGCCTGTAGGTCCTCTTGAGGGTCTTCTTTGATTTCATCGGGTTCCCCTGATTGCTCGGGGCCTGCTCTGACTTCCCTGATTGTGGTGAGTCACCTGGACTTTGCTGGTCCCGACACTACACCTTCTTCGCTTTCCACGTTGTTGCCAGTTGCCGAAGCTTGTTGGTGCTCCCGACGGACACCGACATCCAATGTGGGACAGCTCGTGTACGTCTCCTAGTCTTCCACAGCGTCTCCTGGTCCGTACAGCTGCAGCTCCAAGGTCATCGTCGGCTCGTGCAACACTGGACTTCGGTGGGCATTCGTCTTCTGGGCTGACTGGTCACTCCTAAGTGGCATAGACTCTGTCCCCTCTGCTTACAGGTACTTCTAATCTTGAATCCACCTTTGGGTTTCACCGGACACTTTCACCTTCTCCAGCAGCGGTATCTTCCTGATGTCCTCCATTGAGTTTGACTGCGGTTTCCGACGCCACTTCACACCTATGCACCCGGCTTCCCTGGTTTAGGCATCCAGGTTCCTAGGGTATCCATGGGTGAGGTGGCTCTCCAACCGTCTGTCCTCCACGGGGTTTCTTCAGGGTCCACTGGGAAGGGTCCTTCTTTAAAATTGCAACTGCGACTTACCCATTGACTTGTATTGAGCCCGCAGTCGTGTTCCCACTGTACACACGGCCTCCGTGGGGTTCCTGGTTACTTACCTCATGTTGTTACTTGGGTCCCGGCACTTCTACGTATTCTGGGCATAGTCGTGACTTGAGTTGTGGTTCGCATACCACTATTTTAGAATCTAGTTTGGTTTTCCCCTAGCGATCACTGCGTATCTGTGCTACTTACCTGTTTCTGTTGCAAAGTATTGTGTGTATTGTGTATATCTCCGGTTAGGAGATATCGGTATGTGTTAGTGAGTATCTTATTATAAATACATATTTTTTATAAATACACTTTGTGGTTCTTTTTCACTTAATCTATACCAATACGATTATGCTCTGGCAAAACAAGCTGCTTTACACTCCTTCTGGACTAAGCCTGAAGGCTGCTCCCCTCACCTACCACTTAGAGAGCTTTCCAAGGTTGTCTATGACCACTAAAATCACCATAAAAGGTTGTCTGGATTAGTGCGGGGTGCTCCCTCACGTAACTGTGCACTATACACTAAGCCAGCTTCTCACAGAGTCCTTATAGTCCAGTACTTTCCCAGATTGGGAAAGACTCCTAATTGAGCCTGTGGTGATTATGAAACTGACAACCTGGACTTCCACAGATCTTATTGGGATTGAATACATGCTTTTACATCAGTATCCCAATGGCAGTGCCACTAGATGACACCCTCCAACATGGACTGGCAAGGAAGGTAATGGTGACTTATCCCAATCTCAGTGTGCCTGGAAGGCTCGCACCTCTGCCACTCCCATGCTCACTCATACGATAGCAGGAAAATAGCTTAAAGAAATCGGGGAGGCCCTCAGACGAGTTGCTAGGCAAGCTAAACGCCTTTTTTCTTCCTGTGAATAGAATTGTAGTACAAAAATAAATTACAATTAAAATCTTAACACCGATATTTCTGTTCTTAATGATGGTGCTGCTTTTAATTTTCCCTACTTAACCCTCTGTACTTTAAACCTTCTGCACTTTAAACCTTCTGCATTATGTGTCTCCGAGAAGAGTTATGTTGGACTTTAAATTAGGTTACGCTTGCATATCTTGCATATCTGTTGGCGTGCAGTTCACGCTAGTAGGAACAATGAAGATTTATTTGTTAATGTAGTAGGACATTGAGGGACGGATTGATGATCGCTTAAAGTTTTACATTGTGAAGTCTTTTGATAGTTTTTTACTAAAGCAACAGCTCTGAATCCATATCCTAGATCTCTCTAGTAATTTTGACATTAAAGATCCATGGACATGTGTAACCAGCAAGGAAAACAGACAGAGGCAACATTAGCTCTAAATATCCGCACACTTCTAAGCTCTATCCAGTCTATCAAAATAGTGGTAATTTTTATAGGGTTCAAAACTGAAGAGACACCTGATTCCAACCATTTGTTGAAGATGGAGCTAAAGGACTAATCCTACAGCGTGTTAGAATCAACAAAACAAACACGTGAACGTAATACGTAAGCCAATGTCAAGTGGGATCTACAGAGCACACTGACTTATACTTTTTGCTGCTTTCCTTATCCAGCATGTTTTCTGTGTGATAACCCGTCATTTCATTAAGAAAACAAGTGTTTCTTCCAGTGGACAGTTGCGGGCTGCAAAATTCATATACAATCTAAATATACATTACATTTTCTTCTAGGATGTTTTCTTTATATGGAATGTTCAAATATATATGCACAAACGAATTTGGGTGCATTAGGCTACAGGTATCTGTCTTTCTATGACCAATCAAAATGGTCTTTGTCCCCCAAAGTGTGTAAATATGTAAGTTCTCACAAAATTGATCCACATCATTATAACTTTGTTGTTTTGTAGTGTTTTTGCCAACATGATCACCATGTAATTGAAAATAATTAAAATATAGGGCTCTGCTTCTCCTCCTCTTCCCCTGATATTTTTGTTCTCACCAAGGTTCTAGTGTAAGATGTGTGATTAATGCCCAGAGGACAGCCTAAACACGTGGGCCTGGACCGCTTGACTGTGACTTAAACCGAATGTGCTCTGATATATGCACTCATGACCGAACTTGGCACAAGTTAGTGGGGCCTACTACACCCTGGCTGTTTCTTTTAGCTACCCCCATCCAAACCCTAAATAGACAGAAAACTACTACTGGAATGTGTTACTTCTTTCCCACATTCCTTGGTACGAATACACACTTTATTTTAGAAGGTAACTTTCCTCTACTTAGTTTTACCTTTCATTTACTTTCTTTATTTCTGTGCAGACCAGTTGATGAACCACTTGTGGGTGCATAGAGCGGCGTGCTCTGGCACTATAGGTGTTTTTTGTCCACACTGAGTAGGGTGCTACTTGGACTGCTACAGTTGTTCTGCACATGCACGACCAAACATTAATTTTAATCTCATTGCCTCAAGTTATTAAACACAACACATTCTGAATAACCATGAAGTCACCCTTGTGAACACTTACACTTGTACCAGTTTTGAATCAAATACTTTGTTTACTCACATTGCTCATAGCAAGTACATTGTGTACACAATAGTATTTTTCAAGACAGTGTAGCATATTTCTAGAATGTGTTTAATCTTTGCTGCCTTGAACAAGTATGTGATCAAAGTCTGATGTTTTGAATGAGATCCTAGTTGGCACTTGTATCCTGTGATTATAGTGCGGGAAAGCAGGGAACTCTTATCAAGTAACCATTACCTCTTATTCAGGTGTTCTGCTCATGCTGAGAGGGAGCAATAAAACAGACTAGCATGGGGAAATGGCTGACCACCTATCAGTTGCCAACTCCATTTTCGTTACACATAGGTGATCTTTGTAGAGCTGTTAGTCTGACTATGATTCGCAGAATAGTAGTGGGGTTTATCACCTGTTAGCCTGAACAGTGTTGTTGTTCACTACCACACAGACTCCACACAGGTTATGCTGGAAGCCATGGTGTGGATTTCAACATAATGGTGCATTCTGGGTATAGAGTGGACTCTGATTGTCAGTTGGGTGAGACAACAAGGTCCAGAAGGGTATGGCCTGTGGGCGGAGCATGATCCACAGGTTAATTGGTCGGTGCTTGGTCCAAGAGGTGCAGGGTTACAGATTAGGCTTGTATCAGCAATGGGCCTGGGATTGCCATGGAAAATGATAATATAGTTCTAACATTATTTACAATTGAGATGTCTCAGATTTTATGTATGTTTTATGTTCATCCTCATTCGGTGATTTGTTCTTGATTAACTGTACCTTGTTTATGAGGAATTCACAATTAATGTTGTTTTTTCGTTGATGGTGTGTGCAGCCTGAACACACACCGACAAACTTTGTACAGAGCCTCTCAAAAGAGATAGGAGCACAGAGGCCTTTGTGTGTGAATGGGTGCTGCAGGCAAAATCATTGTTAGTGAGGGCATCGTTAAGAATGGTATGCCGGGACGGAATGCTTCAAAGATGACTGCAGTGAATGCTATTATTAAAATGACGGAAAACCACACGAGAACGTCTCTGCATGTTTCTTCTCTTTGTTTTTCTTGCTGCAGTTTGATAACGAATTCCCTGTTTTCTTGAAGGTATGCTATATATTGGAAGAAAAGGTTCACTGAGCAGCCCATAACTGACTTCTGCACCGTGATAAGAACCAACTCGGAGGCTTCCTTAGGTAATCATGGCTCTTTACTGTGCTCTCATGCCTAACAATTAAAGAAATAGTGCTGGAACCGTTTTATGAATCCATCTGTCGCACATGCTTCCCCACAGTTCTTCCTTAATCGGGGCAGGGTTTACATGGGGGATAACGCTGGCTGGTCTTCTCCGAGGCTTTTTATATATCGTGAGTGGTGCAGTTGGTGATATGAAGGGTTCTTGTCTATGTAGTGGATTTAGTGGCTGACGGAGCGGTGTCCTATAAGTGGTCCTACTGGCTGAGGTGGCGATTGACCTCCCCCCCCCCCCCCCCCTTTTGGACTTGAACAATCAATATGCTGTCCTTAATTTAAGTATGCAGTAAAGAGTTTCTTGAATTTGTTGTTTACTATCACTACCTGAAATGCTTTCAAGCTACCAGCCACATTTTTTTAAAGAATCTGGGGCAAAGTAGGGTTAGAAATATCTTTTTCAGAATTTTGTTTATATTTGCTGTTTTTCATTCATCAGAAGAACAAGAAAATTATTACCTGCTATGTGATGTTTTACCAGAAGACCGAATACTGAGAGAACAGCTTCAACAAAAGAGACTGGTTAGTCCTTCTTATATTGTTTGAATTTAAAAAAAATATATCTTTATTGCGTTTTTCAAATTTTTCAGAGTCATCCTGAATTACATGTATACATATGTTAATGGATATTGCCATACAAAGTACATATTAAGGATTTACGGTGTTATTAAATTTACAATACTTATTGAAACTGATATTTGTTCTACATAGCAATATGAGCAAATGTGCACAATGTCCACTGTACTCTTGTAGTGTAGTTCCTATAGTCCCAATAGGCTCTGCGCATTGGAATAATATCTTCAGTAGTGTAGACGTAGGACTGAGGTTAACTAGGTCTCTACTGACTATATTAGACTTAAGTGTTTGCCAGCTAGCTCAGAGTTCACTAGAAACTTTCTCGAATAAGCGAGGAGGAGTTTAACCTCCCTGGATAGACAAGAAGGGATTTAGTTTCTGACAACCATAAAACATGACAACTTTGCTCTCCCTGATTAAGAGTATATCTCTAGAGTTGTGTGAAAACAAAAGACAGCTATTTCACTCAGTCAAAGGTGCATACTTAGTTTCACCAGATTGCAGAGAAAAAGAGAGACGGGCGTTTTCAATAAAAGGTGTTATTTATTGAGCAGTCTCTTTCCTCATACAAGAGAAATGAATTGCTACAATTGCAATAATTATAGTTAAGTAAAGTGCATACAGTAAAAGCAGGATTATAAAATAATACTGTAAAAGCATTGATATGGTTTCTTAGCCATATGATACTTTAAAATGGATAAAATAGATACATACATATATACATTGACTAATCGTACTCAACTGGTGCTTCTAACTACGCCTACCCCGGTGTACCTGACCTAAGCCTAATACGTGGGAAGGAGTAAGTAAGTAGCAGTTTAAGTTAAGTTTGTTTTGCCAAGAATCTGACTCAAGAATTCTCTGTAAGGGTTTAGTCAGTTCAGTACCTGGGTATTAGAAGGCAGGAGGGTTGGTATCTCTCTCTCAGGACTCGGTATCCCAGTCACCCGCAAAGGTAGGCTGGAAACGCCGGAGACTGGATTTCTCGGCAGGAGAAAAGACAGCGTCTTTCTCAGCGCGTCAAAAGGGAGAGGCAGCGTCCGTGGGCTCTTGCATCAGCTGGGCTCTTCGGAAGTAGATAGCTGCACTGCTCCAGGATTACCACAGTGTGTTTGCTTAAGGCAACGTTGGTATATTTATACCTGAAAGGTGCCGGTTTTGACGTAAGGCTGGGCATAAGACGTCAATAAAGATGTCACTAAGAACTGGTCGTTCTTACAGTGCTTTACAGGAGTTCTCGGACAAAATCAAAACAAAGCAGCGGGGATTTCCCAGGTTGCTGAAGGCTTGGATTTGTTTAAGAACTCGGTGTGCTTTCTAGGGGGCTGGAGGAATAGGCTTGCTTAATGTGACAGCATGCGCTATGACTGAATTATGAAAAGGGTTTCTATGCCGTTGTAGGGATATTATTGATTTATAACCGGAGAAGGGCAAAGAATAGGAATATCGATTCAGGTACCTAGATAAAACACACTACACCCACTCCACGAATTCATGTCCATAATTACTGAACTAAGCAATAGTAAACATATCTAACGGTGCATGTGTATATCGATCCACCCCCAAAATAATTTTTTTGCATCTGAAATGGCATATGTGAAATACACGAAAAATGAGTATAGGTACTGTACGCTTTCAAGCAGTGTAATCATTCATTAAAAAGGATGCACATATATATCAGCATGAATGATTTGCGAAAATTACACATGAAATGGCTCTTAATACAGAAAAGAAAGTGCGAGACCATTTCATCACATATAAATACAGTTATTTGTAAATATGCTAGAGGCTGAGGTAATATATTGTCTCTAGAGTTCCTAAAAATAGAAGCTCTGGTCTCTTAGAATAGTTCTACTTTAAGCAGAGGATGAGTGCCAAAAAAAGTAAATATTTTGGAATCGGGAAAAAAAATTGTTTCGTTTTTCAAGGGAAGAAGTCAAAACAGTTCCAAATATTTTCAGAAGCTTTTGTTTTTCAAAGCTGAAGCCCGAATTCAGAGTTCAGGGAACGCTGAGTGCTCGTTTGCTTAAAAGTTTATTCTTTCTGTTCAGGGGAGAACATAATTTCAGACAGACTTTCAAAAAAGCAGTTTACCGCTTCAGGTGAAAGTTCGACCAAGTTGGAAAATGCCGCAACTGTGCAGTCGTGAGAATGATTGCTATCATCCATGACAGGATCAGCAGTGCTCACAGAAGGTCGTATCTGGTTGATGCTGCTCTCATCTTGCACTTCACTACCCTTCAATCGCAGTGGTGAAGTCTCAACGAATGCCGTCATCAGGATGGGTAACCGCTGGGGACAACACGATGCATGAGCCTTTACTGGGCTTAGCAAAGTATCTGTATCCAATGGTACTTCTGATTGTAGTGTAAGACAGACGTCTAACACGCATTCTTCTCCGCACAGCATACATCTTAACACAGGTAAGATACAATTCTGCCAGATGGGTCTGAATGAAAGAAACCAGGTCATAGTCAGATCTCTTAGCCGGGCTAATCCAAGGACTTTAGTTATGCGGTCCCGATAGCGTATAGCTAGGATCGTTTCTTCCATTGTTGCTGGAGTCTTGTCTGTGACATGGCTTGCCATAACGAAGCAGGAGTATCAAAAATAAAATGCCTGCTACGAGTCCCAACAGGAGTGGAAGGCCGCCAAAGAGTGAATGGACAAAATTAGGAAAGATGCCCAGGACTGCTTTGAAAGGTGTCAACAGTCCCGAAAAAATTGTCTTAAATACACTCGCGATACCATTCCTATCAGAAATGTTTAAGATTTCGTTTAGCATTTCTGCGAAGTGTAGGGGGCAATTTGTTGATAAAAGGTTATGTATCTCTGCCGTTGTCCTTGCAACTTGGAGATCATACGTTTCTTTTGATGACGTCAAGTGCACTGGCGTCTGTAGAAGAACAGACTTCATTCTGCTTAAAGTATCAATTCGAATAGAAGAGATTTTCAAACTGGGCCAAATTTTTCCCTCCCTGTCTGGAGTGTCGTTGGGATACAATACTTGCATACAGCAAGTGACCCTGGACGTTACGCTTACGAGATAAGCTTTTCCTGGCACCAAGCCACAACATCTGTGGTCCACTATTAGAATGTAGCTCCCGTTTGAAAGCCGTCTAAAGAATGGCTCTATTCGAGTTGCAGGTGTGCCAAGCTGGTGACATGAAAGGTTATTTGAAGTCCCCTCACAGGCCCCATGTAGATTTATACCCTTACACAGAAGTGTACCACTTAGTGATTTTTCACAATTATCACCACTAAGAAATACATTCTGTCCTTTTTCACTATAACACGTGTGAGTGTAAGGTAATTTCCATGATGACTTGATGTATCCTTTACCCAACTTTTCATACTGGCCTGCCTGTATATACTTTTGGCAGTATCGAAATTGGAAAGTTGTTATCGGAATAGTTATGATTCCGTGTATTATCCATTCAATGACAGGTCGTTCTGACATTGTCAATGGTAATCTCTCAAGTTTTTCAATGCTCAGAATTTTATATTCTGCTCCTTTTTGTGCCAAGCTGATTTGTATATCAGTAAGGTTAAAGATAGAGAACAGTGACGTTGTGTTGATTAAACGCCAAGGCACGTAGCCTGAACGCAGATTTTGTAACGTCCAGCCAAGCTGTACAATAGAACGCAATTGGGACTGACCATGTTGTAACATCAGCATGTCCTGCTCTATTATATCGATTGCAGATGATACAATACTGTCCAGTGAATATTTTCTGGAAGACAGAGTCATTAACCCATTGTCCACAACAGAAAGTGATTTTTCCAAATTAATACGGTCAATTTCCCGTATTTTCTCTGCTGTTTTAGTTTGAGTTTCTTTCCAAACTTCGTTATAAGCTGTATATATAGAGGCCGTTATGAAACGTTTTTGACGCTGTTTGCGTGGTCCCATAATGAAATCACGCAAGTCAGCACCTTCTTTAAGTAAAGTTAAGTGTTGCTTAATTTCTGCCAGTGTGGATGTATGTAACCATTCAAGGCAGAGTTTTCCTACACTGTATGTTGTTACTATCCCTGGATGTTGTCGCTGGGAGTATCTAGGGTCTGGCCTGGTCAATTTGAACCCCTGTATTTTGTTCAGGAATCTATCTTGACAGTTATTTGTGTCGGTGGGCCAGATCAACCATTTTTTCCAATCAGGATGTGTTCTGTTTTGGTTTAGAATATGGGATACGTCTATCTCAACCTCTGTAGTGCTATTACTATCAGGAGTTGGTTTTGGAATAGACGGTTTGTTTAAGTCTTTAATTTTGGCTAGGCCAAGACAGGTTGTTTGTTGAATTGTGTCATTCAAAAATATAATTTGTTCTGGGATCATGCAGGCTCTGAATAATGATTCTATACCTTGCACTTGCCAATCTTTAGTACCCCAGATGGTTTTTGTCTCAATGTTATTTTTCCAAAAATCAAAATCAAATGTACTCATTTTTTCATAAAATGATTCTGAATAGATTAATGTTGTATTTGTTAGCATGGTTTTCATTCCTGTCTTATTTAACAGTTTGAAATAAAATGTTTCTGCTTCACTTGTGTTAAACCCTGAGAAGTATGGGAATGTCTCATAGAATGTTTTTGAACTACCTTTTGGTGGAGTTGCACAATGTTCCCATTGATTATAATTTAAAACATTTCTAGGTTGAGCAGATTTATGCAAATAATGGTTACCATAGTGGTTGTAGCAGTACATCTGTTCATAATTCGATGAACCTTGTAAATAATCATGTTCTGTAAATTTTGCTGACATAACTAAGTCTGACATCATATCATTAATACTTTCAAAGTCCCAATCATCAGAGAATGTACTCGGTTTTACAAAGTCACTTAATGAAACCTTAAATTGATGAGGATACTTCAAGAGCTCGACCGGGCCATACATATCGTAATCTGTTTTGTCCCATGCTACCCCACCGGGTAATGGATTGGCTGTGAAGTTTACTGAAGAAAGTTCTCTTTTCTCGATGTGTGAAGACTTGTGTGGCTTTAGGACCAGGTTGATATTCTGGCTTGCTGTGTCCATTGTAACATATTTTCCCTCAATGAAGTGTCCCAAGCATAGCACCATGATGAGCCAAAGCAGGAGGAAAAGTACACCTAGCACCACCCAAAATTCAATCCATGGAGAAATCAGATAGGTTTCTTTTAGTTGATGAAAGAGATCTTTAGTTTTGTCTTTAAGAGTTTTTGTTTTTGTCGGCTGTTCCTCAGGTTCAGTCGGATCCTCAGAAAAGTCATCGAAGTTGATGAAGTAGCCTGACGCAGTTCTGTCAATTATTGGAATTGCTTCTGGATTTTTCTTTGTTTTATTAACATAGTCTGTGGCTACATCGCTGTAGACAGGTGTTTCTTGACGAATTGTAGCTATTTGGGTTTCAAGAGGCATAAGTTCCATGGCTTTGTTGCATAGTCCTTGTTGATTCACTGTAGGTTTATCAAATGTGATTAGTCTCTCAGTTTGAACCTCTTGATTTGTAGCAAACTTTGGTGTTCTGCTATTTCTTGGGAGTCCACTGGGCCTACTACCTATTATTGGCCACATGATTGTGGTTTAACCAGGTCGATGGATACAACTCGGTTCTCCTTTTTACCAGCAAGGGGCGGTAGTACAACTGATCTTGTTCCGTTGACAGCTAAGACAGGTACTGCTTTTCTGTAAGAAGGCCCAAATTCCTTCTTCACCGCGATTTTTTCTCTGACCAGATCCCCAATCTTTGGAATCCAGACAGGCCTTGCTGGGACAGGTGGTTTCTCTTCAGTGGCTTTGTTTCAACTTTATGTTGCTCAGGTCTTTTCTTGTTTCATTTAAGTCCTGTAAAATAGCCAAACGATCTTTGATATCAAAGGATTTTCTTTCTACCACTGAAGTCTGACTATCGAGATCCTGGATATGCATTCTAGTCCCGAACAATAGTTCGTACGGACTGAAACCTTTTAGAGAATTTCTTGGCAGATTGTTAAGACTACGTTGGACACTTATTAAATGTTTGACCCACCCAACCCCCGAACCTAATACCTTTGCCGTTATAGATTGCTTTATGTCTCGGTTTTTTCTTTCCACAAGCCCGTTTCCCTCAGGATGGAAGGGACAAGAATACCGCAATGCAATTCCCATGCTGGTCATGGCCTCCTTATAAGCTCGAGAGCTAAAAGCAGGACCCTGGTCAGAGTGTAGCATGCCAATTGCTTCTATGCCGCTATAGACTCGCAAATCTTTTATAACAGTTCAGACGTCAGCCGAGAGCTGTGGTCTACATTGTAAGTGAAACTAGTCTTAAATAATTATTAAAGGGACGCATTTTTCCTTGGTATTTCGTATGGATATTCTTTTGATATCTAAAAGAAGGGCATTGGTAATACTCCGGGCATTTCGCCACTGTGGTCTCTGTTGCAGTTTTGACAGTAAAATGCAAATTTGTAGTTTTGCAGGCTCATTCCCGGCCACCAGTATATAGATTGTAATTCTTTTAGAGATTCCTTAATCTTAAGGTGTCTTAGACCCTCACCCATATGTGCGTCTGCTATTAATAAGTTCCTCCTGTTCATGTTTGGAATTACTCTATCCCCCACTCCAGGGATTTGAGCAAAAGGAACGGAGTTTGCATCGATTATGTATGTATAATTGAGTGGATAGTTGACAGGTAGCGCTGCACAGTCGCCTTTTGATGACGTTTTTACCGCCAGCATCGTTTCCCCGTCTACGTATTTTCCTGAACGCTTTTTTGTAGCTACGGAAGCCGGCTTAGTTGCTTCCGCTGTGGCTGTCTCAGCCAATGAATTCCCTGTAACGTGAACGCCATCACGTTCATGACTCAATGAATGTATCACGTGAGTCTTTGGTAGTTCTTTCTGTAAAAGAACTACTTGTTCCCAAAGCGATTTTTACTTTATTGTGGCACCTGTGTTATCTTTGTAACCGTTTTGAACCCAGTTCTGCAAGTCGTTATTGTATGATTTGACGCAGTAATACGAATCGCACACTATTAGTGTCGGGAATTCGCGATCGGCATTATCTAGCGCCATTTTTAATGATATTACTTCAGTTTGTTGTTCTGAATTGTTCTCCACAGAGTGTGATATTGTTACCAGAGGTCTCAATTTACCTCTGCGCCACACGTATTTAACAATCTCGCATGTGGCGTTATAGGCTTGTTTTCCCCAAACTGAGGGTTGTGCATGTCCGTCTGTATATATTACACAGGCGTACTGTTGTATGGGCCGAATGTCGATTGGCAGAGGATATTCTCTTTCATATTCTAGATTTTAAAAATTTTTCATTTCCGGGTCAAAATAGTATTTCACTTTGTCTGTAGCAAGAGAATTTTCCCATTGTATCCATTTTGGATTTAATGCCACAGTAGGTAAATTACATGGGCTTGTTAATGCCTCAAAGGCTGATTCTGCTGTTCTAACAGTGAGGTACTGGGTTTTTAGGAACCGGTACCGAACCGGTAACCCAGCGGTGCCAGGGGATCAACACACCAAAGACCTCGGGTTCTCCTGAGTCAGACCCACAGAAACTTCAGAGTCTTCTAGGTGAAGTCAAAGATTAGTTTATTGGCTGCAACCAAGGTGACAGGGTCCTAGAAGTACAATGCCAGTATATTCAGGAGACTGCACACTTTCACAAAGTTAGGCTTCTCTTCTTATACATAACATTTGCCCTTTGGCGAAACATTCCTTGGGTGCGCGGTATTTCATTTATGGTTACTGATTACAAAAAGAAAGCAGAGTCATGATGACATGTACATATTTCACGTCGTGATACCCATAACAAATCATCCGGCAAGGCCCAACATTTCATCAGATATCGCTGGACCCCTAATAAAGATGGTCACCTCCCCACCATAAAATAAGTGAGGAAAAGGAGTGAAGAAAGATGTGAGCGAGATATGGCAGGTGTGCGTGCTGAAATGGCTTTATGGCCGGTTGGGCCTAGATACTATCTTGCTTGGCCACTGGGAGGGAACTGACCTAACGAGTTCGGCCTGGGGCAATGGTTCTAACTTGTACTGGGGTCAGGAAGAAGTCGATTAAGGAGTACGTGTCCTTGTGGAATCAAATTCGACTGGATTAAGGCCTATGTAGAGGGCAACATGCAACTAAGGGTTCAGAAGGTAAATGACGATTTCGAGGTGAAATTGTCACTCGAATATACTGAAAATACATGTGCTTGATGTACTCGTCATTTCCGGTCTTTTGATACCAAATTCGTCCTATTTCGACAAAGTTTTTATTCTCGAGTCCGGTACTATTACGGATCCATATTTTTCAGAACCACAGACCCTCCTTTTGCCCTTACATAGGCAATTAATCTATCCTCATGTTAATCTGAGTCCGGATCTATATTCATAAAGTCATTGAGGTGTTGCTGCAACATCATTCTAGTGCTGAGTTCGTGTCTTGACACAGGCTTCCTTACACATGATGTAGCACAGAGGCCACATATTGCAGGAGCACACTGTATGCATAGACAGAACAGGAAAAGAATGGCTAAGACCATCCCAATGACCATCAGAATTTTCCATCCCCAGGCAGATATCAGCCCCCAGAACCATCCCATTAATGACCAATCTCCTTTGTCCACATGGATAGATTCGGAAATCTTATGTAGTTTGGAGATGGCCCTGTACACTGTTGGAGCATTATCCGGAATAAAAATGCAACAACTGGACTGGATCAATTTGCATACCCCACCCCGGTCCGCAAGTATTACATCCAAAGCGACCCGGTTCTGAAGGGTCATCAGTCGATCCGACTGGAGCTCAGCAGTCAGGTTACTAAGGGCACCGGCAGTTTCAATCACGGTGGATTCAACTACCCTTGTCAATTGCCTTATGTTTCTGCTGTTAACCATGGCTCCCCAGAACGGCAGAATACCCATTGCAAAGTCACCAAATTCTTGACCCGCAGTGTCTTCTTTACTCAAAACACCTCTAACTACCCTTGTCCGATGGTAATCCGCCGCTGCTGTGTAGGTGGGAGGTAACAGGAATGAAACAAAACATGAGCCTAAGAAGTCAGGGGGCAACCATGTATAGGCTCTATCGTGGCAGATGAAATAAGTACCCTTTGCGGCTAAAAAGGCAGGGGAAGTCTGAGATCCAAAAACATAAGTTTCTGTGCAGACACTCTTCCCTAGCTGAGCTCTGGGATTCCTACCAATACCTTGCAGACACAGGTGACCTTGATGGGGTACGATCCAGATAGGGGACGATCTCTTGGCTTGCTGTTTCTCACTTAGTGTAGTGCCATATCCGGTCACATTCCAACCTACATATGCAAGTATCTCATCGTCTGGGGTATCTTCGTAAGAAGTCACTTCCTTGATCATGTCAACTATACCCTTCACTAGAGCGCTAGTCTTGAGGTTGTCTTTTACAGAACGTAGGGGTTGGATTTCTCGTGCATATATGAACATTGTCCTATATGCCCATACTGACCCATTGTGACTAAATGGCAGGACCAAATAGGGGATACCTCTATCCGTGGTGTGGGGCATGAGACCACACACCCAACAGTTGGTTGTGTTCATCACAAGTTGGTGTTGGTGTAATAGCTGAATGAAGGAGTTATTAATGAACTCTAATCTCCTATTTGATTCGTGGTCAGGCAAAGAGTGGAAAGAATGAGAGGAAACAGTAGGGGGAGGTATGGGCGATGTAGTAGGCGTGAATGTCACATGAAAAGAGAATAAAGCATAGCTTATCAAAAACACCATTACGCTAAATATCATAAAAATACACATCATTATAAAAATTTTCTTTCTCATTGTTTTCAAAAGTCTCTGCTTAAAGTTCATTTGTCTGGCAGTTCTCTCCACATCAGGAAACTCCATCCTCTCTAAGGTGCTGCCCGCGGCGGTAGGTTGTTTCTGCTAAAGGATGCTTCCGTCAGTCTAGGGTGGCTCCCTTCGACCAACTGGAACCGGCAACCTATTGTTGTCAGCTGCACCCAAAAGTCTTTAGTCAACCGCAACCCTAGCAGTGGAACCCGGATGGCGGTTCGAAAAAACAAAAATAAGCAAGTTACCTAGATGGGAGAATCTGCATTTTCAAAATAGCATTTTGGAAGGAAAAAACTCATGATTTTATTAGTCCACAGGTTTTTCTCTCGGATCAAAAAATGAATCACTTTTACTTTAGTCTGTTTTTCTCGGTCGGAAATTATAGCGTCTTTTCCCGGGTGCTGTCTGGTCCGGAAATAGTAGCTCAGGTTCCACAGAGTTCAATTGTTCTGATGGCGGCGTAGTTTCTTGAAAAATGTTCTTACTGTCACAATCGCGTTTAGCTTCTTCTACGCGTTCATCAGTTGTGCGCTTTGAGTCAGTGCCTCCTGTCCGGACCCATTGGTCATGTGGCAGAGGGAAGGGTATTTTCCTACAATGGATCCCGTGGACCCAATTGGCCTTCCCCTCCACTTTAACAGTTGACCTTGTAGACAGGAGGACGAGGTGCGGTCCGGTCCATCTGGGCTGGTCGTTTCTTGTTCTCTGGAAATTCTTGACCAGAACCCAGGAGCCAGGGTCAATGGAGTGACCCGGTGTCTCGGAAACCGGAGGCAAGGTGTTGTGGACCTGTTGATATAAAACACGCAATTTAGCCGTCAATTCATACAGATAGTCGAGCAAAATGGGGTGTTGCAGCTCGCTAAACTTCGTGGGCCTAGGCACTCCCCATATGTTGGCTGGCCGACCAAAGACTATTTCATAGGGGCCGAGTTTCATTCGCGAATGCACAGTCATTCTGGTGGATAGGAGTGCTAAGGGTAGAGCGTCGGGCCATTTAAGACCCGTGCTCGCTTGGATTTTGGCCAATTTAAGTTTAAGTGTGCCATTGTAACATTCCACTAATCCAGCTGATTGGGGGTGATTTGCAGCGTGGAACTTCTGACTAATGCCTAGCCCTTCACACACTCGTTTCATCACACTACCCACAAATTCACTTCCGTTGTCCGACCAGACCATTCTAGGCATTCCGAACCTGGGGAAGAACTCTTTCACAAGGGCTTTCGCTGTGGACAAGGCAGTATTGTCCCTTAGGGGATAGGCTTCTACCCACCTTGAGAAGGCGCAAACAACCACGAGCACATATTTTAAGTTGTTGCACCTCTCCATGTGTATGAAATCTAGCTGCAAAACCTCGAACGGATACGTAGGAGGTGCGAAATGACCAGCTGGAGTTGGAGTTCCCCTACCAGGATTGTGCTTCAGACATACCATGCAATTCTTGACAACATTTTCTGCACACTTGGGAATCCCTGAATTCTTCCACACTGGGGCCAACAACTCGCAAATCCCTTTCGCGCTGATATGGGCCATCCCATGAGCCATTGTAACCACTGCAGGCACATACGCATCGGGTAACATCCATCTTTGTTGCTCTGTCGATTCAATCCAACAACCATTTACATCCATTCTCCCTGTACTTTCTTTCCACATGCTTAACTCTTTCTCCGTGGCCTCAGCTTGGATGGACTTCACACTTTCTATCGTGTCTTCACACATTCCAACATCACCAGTCCATCTTTCTGGGCTCGCAACATACATTCAGCTCATCACATTCTTTGCCGTTTCTTTAGCAGTTTCGTCAGCAAATGCATTTCCACGACCAACATCATCGATCACTTTCTTGTGTGCACTACATTTTACAACTGCTACTTTCAGGGGCAACGTCAGCGATTCAAGAAGCTCATTCACCAACTGACCATGCTGAATCTTAGCTCCATGCGAAGTCAGGAACCCACGTTCTCTCCACAATCGACCAAAACTGTGAGCCACTCCAAAAGCATACTGACTGTCGGTATAGACAGTCACTTTCATTCCTTTTGATAACACACATGCTCTCGTCAGTGCCACGAGTTCGGCGGCTTGAGCCGAACCATGTGGTATTCGCGCAGTTTCAACGATTGTGTGCAGAGTTGTGACAGCATACGCTGTAGTCACGTTACCATTTGGGAGTTTAAAGCATGAACCATCCACCCATAATGTACCATCACTTTCGGCGAGAGGAGTATCGGATAGATCAACTCTCCCTTTGGTCTCCTCCTCCGTCCTGAGGAAACAATCGTGCTTTTCTGAAGCATCCGATTCCTCAGCAATTGGTAACAATGTGGCTATGTTCAGAGTACTGCATCTTTTGATGTGCACATGGCTCGCTAGTAGCGTCAATTCATAACTGGACAGTCGAGCACTAGTTAAGAGCTGTGTCTTGGTCCTATTTAACAATGTATCTACTGCATGCGGAACCATCACAATTAGTGTATTATTCATTACTAGGCCTGCAGACTGTCGAATAGAAACAGCTGCTGCTGCTGTGGCCCTTAGACAACTTGGCAATGCTCGTGCTACTGGATCCAAAGTTGACGAAAAATAGGCGCATGGCCGTTGTCTATCTCCGTATAACTGAGTCAGCACAGACAATGCACAGCCCTCCTTCTCGTGGACATATAATGTGAAAGGCTTACTGTAGTTGGGGTTACCTAACACAGGGGCCGAACATAATGCTGTGCGTAATTCGAGAAAACTTTTCTGACACTCATCGGACCAAGGAATGGGATTGGGTGTATTTGTACACGTTAGTGCCAATAAGGGTTTGGCTAATAACGAAAAATTTGGAATCCACTGTCTACAGTACGATGTAATGCCCAAGAAAGCGCGTACTTCTCTCTGCGTTCTTGGCACATTTAATTTCGCTATTGCCTGAATTCTTTCTGGGGTCAGTTTCCTTCCCTCCTTCGATAAGAGATGACCTAAGTAGGTCACTTCTTGTCGGCAATATTGGAGCTTGGAAAGTGACACCTTGTGATGTAGATCACATAGATGACGCAGTAGTGCCAACGTGGCCATTTTACATATTTTCTCAGTATCCGCAGCTATGAGCAAATCGTCCACGTACTGTACTAGAGTGGAATCTTTGGGCAAAACCATTGCGTCAAGCTGACTTTTCAGAGCTTGACTGTATATTGAGGGGCTCTCACAGTAGCCTTGAGGAGCGCGTTTAAAGCGGAAACTGCGACCACCTAAACTAAAGGAAAAAATATCCCAGCTCTCCTCCGCAATCGGGATACTGAAGAAAGCATTCTTCAGGTCAATCACCGAAAACCATGATGCGGATGCTGGAATCATAGTCAATAATGTTGTAATGTCGGGGACAACTGGGAATTGTGGCACCACTATCTTATTTACTTCCCTAAGATCAATCACAAATCTATACACAGGTGGCTGAGAAGGGTCAGTTCGTTTTCAAACAGGCAGAACAGGACTATTGCAAACATTGCCTCGTGTTTCCTCAATTACGTCTTTCTCAATCAACTCGTAAACAATCGCTAGCAAAGCTTTTTCGCCCTCATTGGATATTCTGTATTGGGGAATTCGTGGCATTTTGACATTCGACTTAAATGTTACAACATACGGTGGAATTTCTAAAAGACCTACATCATTCGGACCAGTAGCCCAAAGAATATCCGGAAGAAGTGTCAATTCTGTTGGAAGCGTATTTCTCGACAAATACATGGGAGAGACCACTTTCTTACCTAAAGTCAGTTGTACTCCTGAGGGAGAACAGTACAAAGTCGCATACAATCTTTTTAGCAAATCTAATCCTAGCAAATTTTCCACACAACCTGTTGTCAAAATAAGGGGTGCTTCGAATTCACAAGGACCAACAGAAAGAGATAAAGGGTCAGAAATCGGATTTCTAACCGGGGCGCCAGAAAAACCTACGGAAACGTTCATTTCGTCAGACAAAGGTGCGCCAGGGAGTTTGGAGTGCATAATAGAACTCTTTGTAGCACCAGTATCCAACAGAAAAGGTTCTGACACACCCGATGTAATCACCTCAACGTAAGGTCCACTCTGATCTACTGGAACTGAAACAACTCCCTCTCTTCGTCTAAGGCTGTCCTAGCAATCGTTATTCTCCCACTGCTCATTTTCTGTGTAATACTCATCGACGTAGTATTGAGCTGTCCTATCAGATACGTTATTTTGCTGGTCAAACCTGTTCATAGAGTTTTGTGGTGGAAGGGGACGTGCGTCCTGAGGGGTGTTTCCACGCCCTCTACCTCTAGGCGCTTGCTGACTACCACGACCTCTTACGCCAGAAAATCCATTTGTACGTTGTGGCAGGGCAGGACAGTCATATTTGTAATGACCCTCCTGTTTGCAGTATAAACGCTGGTTGGGACCTACGCGGTTTTGATTGTAATCGAATCTCTGCAAGTTTCTCTGCGGCTGCTGAAAAGTGTTCCGGTAGTGATTCGGACCATTATTATTTCTATTACCACCACCACGTGGAGGATATGCTTGCTGTAGCAAAACCTTCGTTTTGAGTTCTCTAGTTTTCTTCTCTACTTTATCTTTCTCATCCTTGTCTCTATTCTCGTAGTACTGTGCGGTAGCTAATATCTGGGCTGAAGATGAGACTGCCCAAGAACTTTCTGAATCTTTCAATTTTCTACACAAGTCTGGAAACAGATTGTGCACAAATTTATCGACGAACAACCTTCTGTGGTCATATCTTGACCGCTGTGATCAATGAATGTTTCTTCAAATCTGGTGAAGAAATCTGACACAGTTTCTTCTTTCTTTTGCTTGCATGCAGATAACTTATCCCAATTTACACGTATCGCAGGCATTATCGTCTTCATGTAATCTACTATTCTACCAGGTAGTTCCGCTATCAGGGGCTCAGGTTTTGCACCACCAACTTGTCGTGCATCTGCAACAGTAATATTAGCCCACGTGTCACCTAATTCCTGGTCATGATCTTCATGACGAATTTTTCCCCATAAAGGCTGTGGAACAACGTTCCCGAATAACATATCGATATCGGCTAAATTCATAATACATGACCCAGCAGTTTGCGACAATTCTTTATAGTACCCTGCAGGATTTTTACGCGGATCTGGTAGTGTTTGTTTGAGTGCTAAAACTTCTGCTCGCTTCCATGGAACATGTACCCATACTCGGTGAAAGTGGGGCAGGACAGGTGGGACAGCTGTCGCGTCACCCTCTCTCCACTGTGGGGGAACTTCTCTCATAGGGTATTGTCGTGCCTTTTTCTTACTAGATGCACTAGATTCTGATGGTGACCCAGAACTACTTCCCTTACTTCGATGTGATAATAGCATTTCAACTGCTTCTTCTACATCGGGACCTACAATCATACCCAGACTAAACTTAAACCTTATACGACACATCTCTTGTGGGAGGCAATCCTGATCATTGTCTTCTAAATCCTCGCAAAGAAAAACACACATCTGTTCGAACACATATCTCTGTGTCGCTGTTTCCCATTGATGGAAAACTTCCATGACAGACTGTAAATCATATTTCGCAGTGTCCATGACCCATTTCCGAGCTAAATTATTCAGGGAATCTCTCTCTTGATAATCGGGCAGTTGACTTCGCAACTGTCTTTTTCCTATGTTAGGGGTCGTAGCAGGCGACCCGAAAAGTGGTAAAAGAAGATTAGTAACAGTACTGGCCATTTTTTGCCGAAGGGAAGGTGAAACGGAAGAACAAACAGATGAAAGAACGGGGTGAGGTAAAGCGGATGCAGAGATGGCAGAAGAGGTATGAGGAATAATAGATGTGGTACTAGGCAAAATCACAGAAGGGGCATTTGTAGAAAGTACAGTAGGCAAGATCGTAGAAAACACAGGAGCAACAGAAGTGGTCGGTGGGCCTAGAGGAGGCTGCACCGAAGAAGTAGGAGACAGCTGAAGAACAGCTGGTGGGTGCTGTGGAAAAGCCAGAGGCGCAGCTTGTGCAACTAAAGGTTGCGGGGGTGCGGTAGCATTCTGCGCATAGGGCGGTGGCGAAGTTAACAATTGCGACATTAATTGGTCTTTTTCACGCTCTTTTGCTTTCCCTTGCTGAAGAGACGGCAAGACTGGATAACACTTATCTATTGCCATTTTACGTTGCCTGTGCAATCACTCATTCATCTGCTCTTCCTCATTATCTTTAAACTGCACGGCAGCTTGCATTACTGAAAGTCCTTCTTCTCTCTTATTTTTCTTAGCTAATTTAATTTCTTTTTGTTTGGCTTCTTTGCGCCATATGCGGAAAGAGTCAAACATCGCCGGCCGGGCTTTCTTTTTGAAGAGTTTAATTTCAAGGTTGTCTAAGATTTCAGAATCAAAGCTACCATATTGGGGCCATTTTAAAACACCGTCTTTCCTAGTGTATTTAATCCATACCTCGTTGTAAACGATGGGGCCTACCCCATGTTTAACGTATAGCTCGTAAGTCGGAGTTCCAACTGGAGGAACCGGACATGAGTCCTCCAATCGGGAGTCCCTATTATTATTACCAAGACAAAACAAATTCCTGAGTCTAAGACTAGGCATCCTTCTTCTCTAGTCTAGTTCCAAAACTTCAAAGGAGTTATCGATTACGATATTGCTCGTGAAAACACGAGTCCTTCGGTTATGGTACTTGCAAGAACCAATAAAAACCTTTATGTATCTCTAAGATATCACAAAGTAAGTCCAACTAAGGACTAGGAGACGCTCCACTTATACTTAACTGAAAATTATCGATGGCTTCACCAGAAGACTCGTCTCAGCGTTTCGCTCTACCGAAAATGTCAAGGGTCCAACATCAGGGCGATAGCCAGGGCAGCAGTCCTTGTAGCCGTCGGGAAGCGGGGAACCTCGTAGTAAAGACCTTCGGACCACGTCGACATGCAGGGGTCGATGAGGTGGTGGGCCCTCCTCCGGAATTTTCACACGAAGCTCCTCACGATCTTCAGGCTGATTGGTACCACTGGAATCGCCCCACGTTGGGCGCCAAATGAGGTACTGGGTTTTTAGGAACCGGTACCGAACCGGTAACCCAGCGGTGCCAGGGGATCAACACACCAAAGACCTCGGGTTCTCCTGAGTCAGACCCACAGAGACTTCAGAGTCTTCTAGGTGAAGTCAAAGATTAGTTTATTGGCTGCAACCAAGGTGACAGGGTCCTAGAAGTACAATGCCAGTATATTCAGGAGACTGCACACTTTCACAAAGTTAGGCTTCTCTTCTTATACATAACATTTGCCCTTTGGCGAAACATTCCTTGGGTGCGCGGTATTTCATTTATGGTTACTGATTACAAAAAGAAAGCAGAGTCATGATGACATGTACATATTTCACGTCGTGATACCCATAACAAATCATCCGGCAAGGCCCAACATTTCATCAGATATCGCTGGACCCCTAATAAAGATGGTCACCTCCCCACCATAAAATAAGTGAGGAAAAGGAGTGAAGAAAGATGTGAGCGAGATATGGCAGGTGTGCGTGCTGAAATGGCTTTATGGCCAGTTGGGCCTAGATACTATCTTGCTTGGCCACTGGGAGGGAACTGACCTAACGAGTTCGGCCTGGGGCAATGGTTCTAACTTGTACTGGGGTCAGGAAGAAGTCGATTAAGGAGTACGTGTCCTTGTGGAATCAAATTCGACTGGATTAAGGCCTATGTAGAGGGCAACATGCAACTAAGGGTTCAGAAGGTAAATGACGATTTCGAGGTGAAATTGTCACTCGAATATACTGAAAATACATGTGCTTGATGTACTCGTCATTTCCGGTCTTTTGATACCAAATTCGTCCTATTTCGACGAAGTTTTTATTCTCGAGTCAGGTACTATTACGGATCCATATTTTTCAGAACCACAACAGTAATCAGTCTGCCTTCGGCTTGGTCTCTTTCTTTTGCTACAGCTGTTTGAACCGCATGTACAATGTTTTCCTTAATACTGAATGTTTTTTCAGCTTCTGTGTACAAATGTGATTTGTATGCTATTGGTACCGTTTCTCCCTCATTAGAGGTTAGGTATGTGAATCCGCATCTTCCTGTGAGGACTCGGATTACAAGGTTGCGTGTGTTTTTCTCGCGTGTTTGCAATTTTGTTTTAGCTAACATGTCTGTTTGCAATGATCTCAAAATTTCTGTGTGTTTTTGAGTCCAATTGATTGTTTTAAAATCAGGTTTTATTAATTCGTAGAGAGGTTTAACCCTCTCTGCATAATTTAGAATGTAAGTTCTTCCGAAATTCTGGAAACCTAGAATTGATTGTAAGTTTTTCAGCGTTCTTGGTGCTTGGATTACAGCGTACTTCTCTAAGAAGTTGTCTGCCAGGCTTTTGCCTTCACTTGATAATTCATATCCTAAAACCAGGACAGTTAGATGGGCAATTTGTGACTTTTTAAAGTTGAATTTGTAACCCTCTGCTGCGAACCCAAGTATTATGGTGTTCACTCTTTTCAAGTGAGTATCCAAGTCATCATCTGTTAGATAGATGTCATCGACATAAGATAATGCCTCATCATCATACATTTGTAGTAACTCTGTTACTCTTGCTGAGAATAATCCTGGGCTGTTCTTGAACCCCTGGGGGGGTCGACAGAATTTTTTTCTGCGAGCCCATTATTGAGAAAGCGGTCAAATACCTACTTTCAGGTGCTATATTTTGACAAAAGAATCCATTAGAGATGTCTAATGTTGTTTTGTATTTTTTGCGCACGATGTTATTCATTAGTGCTGCACTATGTGAGTTTTGTACTGCAAAAGTTTTGCAACATGAGTTAAGGTGTCTGTAGTCCAAAACTAGACGATATGAATCGTCTGGCTTGGAGACAGGAAACAAAGGATTGTTTATTTGTGAGGTGCATGTTTCAATCACCCCCTGGTATTCAAGTTGATCTAAGATCTCCCTGACCTGTTTTTTAGCTTCTTGCTTAATTGGGTACTGCCTCTGTGCAGTTGATTGACATTTTAACTGGATTTTGTGAGGAGGAGAGTCCTCATCCCATCCAACATGGTTTTTGTATAATGCAGGAGCTTGGGCTACTGCCCACTTTCTTGCAAGTGTATATTTTTTATGAATTGGAATGTGATTTGAGAAGGCAGGCATAATCATTTCTTCGCCATGAGGGCACTCCCTGACAAACTCCGGTGGCCAGTCTTTTTCAGCTAAAAGGATGTCATAGCCTTTGGAGAGGTTATCCCAAAATAGACCCCTTATTTTCCTAGTCTTATCTCCTCTATACGTAATGTTATTTCGTATATTTTATGAGGTTTGCTAACTCTGGTGTCTGCAGTTTCCACCTGAATGTATTCATTCGTGTCCACTGTCTCCAGATGATTCATCAGGATCTTGCGAGCTATGCTCACTTCTGCTGCGCTGTCTAGCATTGTCTGAGCCCACTCTCCCTTTTTCAGCTGTGTCCTCAGGATCCTCGGCATGTTTGATTATTTTAATGTTGGCTACCTTCTTTTTTGGAAATTGTAGTTTTTTTTATTTTGATGAGCAGGTTCTTTGTCTTTGGACTTGACGTGCTCTTCCCTGGGTTCTGACCGTCCCCTTCTTTCCGATTTCTGCGAGGAAGTCTGAAAAGATCAAGAGGGACGTGTATCAATATCTTGATATCTATTAGGTTTCTTCAAATTATCCCTATTTCTAAGGTTGTATCTTTTCTCAGAGGGCTCCCTCTGGGGAGACTTGTGTTCTTGGTCCGGAGATCTTTCTCTCCGCCGAGGAGACTTTCCTCTGGACTGGAATCTTTTTTCTTTGGGAGTGGATTGTTTATTTCCATCCCAGCTCTTTTTTGGAGTGTTTAGATTATTTTTAATAAATATCTTTTCAGGATTTTCAGTTAGTTGGGGTTTTACTGGTTTCCCACCCAAACTATCTCTTCCTAGCTCTTCATAGGATTTTTCTATGATTCTGGCAAGTTCAAATGGCTGTTCTGCTATATCTGTTTCTTTCAATTTCTGGCGGATCGCCACAGATGCTGCTTCTCCTTTTATGTTAGATAATAATAAAGCTGAGACCTGCTTGAAGTCTTTCAGTAATTTCATACCCAGAGTTAAAGCAGGTTCTAAACCGTATTCATTTTGAATCTGTCTTAGCACATCGGGTATTACCGCCATGGACGGAACACCATGTGTTTTTGTGTAAATGGAAGCAAAGACTGTGCCCCAAGTGTCACAGTCCTCCACATGTGGTGTGATCCCCATTGGAAGGCAGATAGTCAGAATTCTGTGTTTCTCAGTAGGGGTAGTATCCGGAAATACTGCTTCTATTTGAGTGATTTTTTGTGCTAACCAGAATGGAATTTGTTCCGTTTTGAGGGTACTTTACCCAGACATGACTGTATGTTCTGTGGTGTAATTTTGTTTGTGTTCCCCTGATGAGGGGTCAGCTGTGGAATGTTAATAGCTGGTTGGACTGTTGAAGTCCGCATTACATATTGGACTAATTGTCTATGTATTTTAATTAGTTGTTTTAACTGTACCAAAAGTTCTGGTATTGAACTTTTTTCAATGTCGGGATGTGGTGTGTAGCTGGCTAGAACCGGCCACGTTGCTCCTGGTCTACCTAGTGGACCGAGCCTGGTGATGTGATTATTATGTTTTAGGGCGCCTTTAAACCAGAGCAGGTGCTCTTGGTATTTTAATGAGATTTCCACCTCCTCGAAAGGGGTGTACTCATCCGGTGGTTCCTCTATTTTGTAATAGTGGAACTCATGTGTGACAGCGTTTGCCGCTGGAAAGTTTATCCATGAATAGAATACCTCTGTCTGCCGATATTCATGTGCCTCAATTACGAATATGACTGTACCACCTCTCGATGTTAGTCCATTTTCTATTAGTTTAAGAGTTATACTTTTTCTTATGCTGACCGGGATGAGTATTGCATCCGGGTCTTGCTGTAGGAGACTTGTGTCTTCTGCTAGGAGTTGAGCTGCTATTCTAGCTGTCTCCCTATCTCCTTCATTGTCTGACATTTTACTGACAGGAAGGTTTTTGTTGCAGATTAAGTTTTCAAGGAAACAAAGATTAGGTGCACAATATTTTGGAACACTGTATCCTTCAACGTTGAATAAACCAAAAACTATACATAGAAATCTCTTTCTACTAAGTTCCGGCGGATTTTAACCTTTGACCCACTCCAGACGTCTTTGGAGTATTTACGGGAGAAAGGGTCTATGTGAAAAAGCACGACTGAGTTACTCTAACGTCTTGCGTTAGATTTATCGCCTTACCAAACGTTGGGCGCCATGTAGTGTAGTTCCTATAGTCCCAATAGGCTCTGCGCATTGGAATAATATCTTCAGTAGTGTAGACGTAGGACTGAGGTTAACTAGGTCTCTACTGACTATATTAGACTTAAGTGTTTGCCAGCTAGCTCAGAGTTCACTAGAAACTTTCTCGAATAAGCGAGGAGGAGTTTAACCTCCCTGGATAGACAAGAAGGGATTTAGTTTCTGACAACCATAAAACATGACCACTTTGCTCTCCATGATTAAGAGTATATCTCTAGAGTCGTATGAAAACAAAAGACAGCTATTTCACTCAGTCAAAGGTGCGTACTTAGTTTCACCAGATTGCAGAGAAAAAGAGAGACGGGCGTTTTCAATAAAAGGTGTTATTTATTGAGCAGTCTCTTTCCTCATACAAGAGAAATGAATTGCTACAATTGCAATACTTATAGTTAAGTAAAGTGCATACAGTAGAAGCAGGATTATAAAATAATACTGTAAAAGCATTGATATGGTTTCTTAGCCATATGATACTTTAAAATGGATAAAATAGATACATACATATATACATTGACTATTCATACTCAACTGGTGCTTCTAACTACGCCTACCCCGGTGTACCTGACCTAAGCCTAATACGTGGGAAGGAGTAAGTAGGTAGCAGTTTAAGTTAAGTTTGTTTTGCCAAGAATCTGACTCAAGAATTCTCTGTAAGGGTTTAGTCAGTTCAGTACCTGGGTATTAGAAGGCAGGAGGGCTGGTATCTCTCTCTCAGGACTCGGTATCCCAGTCACCCACAAAGGTAGGCTGGAAACGCCGGAGGCTGGATTTCTCGGCAGGAGAAAAGACAGCGTCTTTCTCAACGCGTCAAAAGGGAGGGGCAGCGTCCGTGGGCTCTCGCATCAGCTGGGCTCTTCGGAAGTAGATAGCTGCACTGCTCCAGGATTACCACCGTGTGTTTGCTTAAGGCAACGTTGGTATATTTATACCTGAAAGGTGCCGGGTTTGACGTAAGGCTGGACATAAGACGTCAATAAAGATGTCACTAAGAACTGGTCGTTCTTACAGTGCTTTACAGGAGTTCTCGGACAAAATCAAAACAAAGCAGCGGGGATTTCCCAGGTTGCTGAAGGCTTGGATTTGTTTAAGAACTCGGTGTGCTTTCTAGGGGGCTGGAGGAATAGGCTTGCTTAATGTGACAGCATGCGCTATGACTGAATTATGAAAAGGGTTTCTATGCCGTTGTAGGGATATTATTGATTTATAACCGGACAAGGGCAAAGAATAGGGATATCGATTCAGGTACTTAGATAAAACACACTACACTCTGTCGCATCTCGGTGTCCAAATAGTGGTGCCTCTGCGTCTCTCAGTTGCTCATAATGTATATGTCACCGGCTGCGATATTTGTTATTTATCTTTGTGCCCTGTAAGGGAAACCCATGAAAATCTACACCTGGATACGTCCTTAGGGCCATTGGAAAATGCAAAACAAGATATATTTTGTTTTTTATAAACACCCTAACTAAAAGTGCCATCAACAACTCATCATATCTGGGTCAGGGTATTTGTAATATATGTGTGTCAGATCTACTACTCTCTGGTGAGGTATACTATCTTACTCGCACCACAAGAGGCTTAGCTTGGCAGGTATTGCGTTGTTTCCGTTGGCGGTCCTCTCATTCCATGGATACGGGCCATAATCTAGTAGGGAGTTAGCTCTTACCCTGAATTCGGGGTGTGATATACCTGTGTAATTGCATCTTCTCCCCTCGCATCATTTTCCTGTGAAGAAGTGCCGTTATCTTCCCTGTTCCCATGTATGAATTTCGTGAGGATATTGCCCCAATATTGTGCTATCGGGTATTTACATAGCCCGGCTATTTCCTCCTTATGCAGTATTGTGCTTTCTGCTTGTACCCAGACTGAGAGGGACTTTTTCCAGCTGTCAGCGACGGGGTGGTCAGTGTGTTTCCTTCTCTTGGTTATTAGTTGCTTTGCTACAATTAATCCTAAGTCAATAAATCTAGAGGTGATCTTGTTTTTCTTAGATCTGGGATAGAGGCCTAAAACACAAGCTTCCCATGTGTATATTAACGACTCGTCTGTGCATATTGCGAGTGTTGTGGTGACTGTTTGCCAATAGGTATCAAAGGAGGTGCAAGACCATAGCATATGCAGGAGATCCGCTTTTATCTGTAGGCAACATGGACATGTCGAAGTGGTGATATGAAAATATCTGTTTATTTTGTCAGGTGAAAAGTATGCCCTCTGCGTTATATATGTTTGTATAAGTTCTGAACTTCGAGCTTCTCAGTATGCTTATGGAGCTTTCCAGTATTGCGTCCCATTCTTTATCCGTCCATGGTTGTCCTCTATCTACTTCTCACCATTCTCGGAGGGCCGACATGGGTTTCAGTGTGTGAATGCGTAATGCCTCCACTAGCCAATGTACAATGTGTGATCCTTTTCCCATGACATGTAGGTATTGCAACAGAAGATGTGTCTGGTTCAGTAGTAAGGTCTCCCCATGCCGCCGTTAGGGATCTCATAATAGAACTGTGCAAGAGAAATTGTCCTGCAGGTAAGTCGAATTCTGTTGTCAATGTTTTGAAAAGCATCAAGGTGCCATTTGTGTAGAGGTCACCCAGTGTATCCAAATCTACTTCATGCTAACGTGTGAGTGCTCCATCAGGGGTACCTGTCCTTCCTCTAGGTGTCCCCACAAGTGGTAGTGACGGGGCATAAGGGATCGTACCCCTGGTAAGGTATAGCATTTGTGTGCTAGATGTATTTGGGATGCATGTGACAGCTGGGCAGTAGGGTGAAATAAGTGATAGATCTGAGATTGAGACCACGGCAATTGCATGGTGGCTGCGTCTTCTAATCCCATGCTCCCTAGCCATCTCTACACCCATTGCAACTGCCCCGCCACATAGTACAGCTCATTTTAGGGACTGCCAGTCCTCCTCTGTAGGTAGGTGCATATAATTTCCATAATGCAATACGGGGTCTACCTTTATTCCAGATTAGGTCTTGGAACAATTGTTCAACAGTTTTGGTAGAATTATCATCTTTGTTCATGTTATTCTAACCATGATGCTTAATGGAAGCGACTTCCAGAATTGTGTTTAAGCTCTACCAGCAGATATGGCCCTAATTAGGTTTCTTTCCAGCACTTCTGCGGGGCCCGATATATAAAAATGGCAAGATAGCGGAACGTAGATGGCTACCATCTGAGAGTGTAATTGTTCATGAGCACATTTATTTCCGTTGTATTTTCACAAAATGGGCATATGCCTGATTTTGCCCAGTTCACATGGGGACCCAACACTTCAAAGTCTGTGAGTGTGTCTGCTATTGTGGTAGGGATATCATGTAAATCCCGTAAAGACATCAGTAGATCATCAGCATATAATGAAATAGCATGTATTCCATCTCGCAGTTGAATGCCCCAGTCCTCCCCGTCCATACGGAGAAGCGTCACCAGTGGTTCCATTGCGAGGGGAAAAAAGAAGTGGGTAAAAAGGGCATCCTTGCCTGGTGCCTCTGTTTACCTGTTTAGTATCCGATAGAAGTAATCCTGTCCGGACTCTGACAGAAGGACATTGGTACAATAATCGGATCATTCGCAAGTACTCCTTCTTATATTGTTTTGATAACGACCAAAGAAAATAGATGCATACGACTGTGCCTTGATAAACTTGGATTTTGGCATGGTGGATTTTGTGATTCTGTGTGTATTCTTTTAGTTACATTATTCTGACTTATTGAAGATGAATCCAGAGCCTCTTTCAAAAACAGTAAAATAGCTTGTAACCGTCATCATAGAGGATTATTTTCTTTTCTATTTGTCTGTTTGGAAAAGGTAACTTTACTTCTTCAGTGTGTTTAACCTTTTTCTCAAACACAAGCAAATGGTTTTTGAACATCAGTCGCCAGATATAGATAGCATACGAACATAATGTTTCTGATGGAAATGACTTGATTTGGTTTTCAGCTTCTTTACTTAGGCAACATGAAACCATTAGCCAGATTGCAATCAGTTATGTCATCCCTTCAAAGTCAACATGAATCAGTTTGAGGGACACAGCTAGGCTTGTAAAAAAGATTAGCAGGTTGATGTTAACCCTACTGACAAAATTGCCTGTTATGAAAATCAAACTTTAGGAGACGCATTTACACTTTGTCAGCTACCATAAGTTGAGGCATTGTCTGCTAAGGTAGTCACCTCAGACCATAACCAAAACATGGACCTGAATCCAGGAGCCGATTCTTAAAAACATGCTAGCCATCTCAAGATCACCTTTTAGACCTCTATTCCTTTGGCTTTATGGTAACCTCTAATGAACTCCACATCAGCCTTGAGCTCACAAATGAATACATGTATTCCAGTGTATCCTGGAGGCCCTGCACAACTTTATCAGCTTAAACAATGG
This sequence comes from Lissotriton helveticus, assembly GCF_964261635.1. Lineage (NCBI taxonomy): Eukaryota > Metazoa > Chordata > Amphibia > Caudata > Salamandridae > Lissotriton > Lissotriton helveticus. The sequence goes on along the minus strand of NC_136057.1, from coordinate 806,736,257 downwards.
CCGGAGCCAAAACATACTAATCCTGGATGTTATGCACCATTTATGCAGGAGTATCACTCAGCATCAAGACATAACTCGGCCATACCTTATAAGAAGATTCAAAATCTACTATCTTTGTTCATATTTCGTTTGACAACCTTAACGTTTAAAGAGCTTTAGGAGCTTGGAATGACAATGAAGCCTGTAGGAGGTTACGCAAACCCTCAATATTGAAATAGATTTCAACAGCATCATTGAACCTTATAGGGCCCGAAAAAGAGTACATTTATTTATTGCATACTGTCCCGTGAGTCCATGCCAAATCTATTACATCTCCATTTGAAAACGTTTTAATATGACCATGATATAAATCACTTTTCATTACTTTTGTCAGCCAGTGGTTTTATTTATAAATGTTTTACTCTCTAAAAAAGAAACGTATGGCTCCCAACTGAAAGTCCCTATAGCCTGACCCCATTTGGTTTTGATTCCCGCTGATTCCACCTCCTCTTCAGATTTCTACTTCTTCAATTGTATTAGGTTTAGAAATCATAAACATTGGTGTGTCTCTGGTATTCCAAAACACAAACAATTAGAAGGAGGGTCCAAGGGCTAGATTAACGACCCTAAACAGACACATGCCCTAGTACTACGTATTCACAACAAGAAAGGATGTCTGTGGGTCAGGAAGGTGGAATACTGGTGTGTGTTATGAAAGGTACAATAAAGCTGAATAGAAAAAATGCCATAAGTGCAACAAAAAGCACACAATTCCTTAATTGGGAAAAAGTATACTCAGTATAGTAATAATTCATTACTACTATACTGAGTTTATCTGTCACGACAACATCCTGTGACAAATATATACACAAAAACTTTTCTCCTGGGTATGGAGAGCCCAGATGATGACTAGGGCTGAACCGTTTGGGAACTGATGGGCACTTTTTCCCAATTAAGGAATTGTGTGCTTTTTGTTGCATTTATGACATTTTTTCTATCCAGCTTTATTGTACCTTTCATAACACACACACCAGTGTCTCTGGTATTTCCAGACATATTTTCAAAAAGGCAACTGGAAGGCGCATTACGAGCGTACTTGTCCGGGAGAGATTGTGGAGGGTTGAAAGCCAAAGATTTTCAGTTAGTAATAAACTAAATAATAAAAAAAAAATTGTCAGCAACAAAGTGGCAATGTTTTCTAGCAATGAGGGAAAGCTGATGATGACACCCATCTACACAGCTATACAGTCCTGCCAAGTATCACGCAATAGGTGTGACACTCACGCATTTCAGTGTGGTGTTCCGCTTCACCGCACTGAAATGCAATGTCACGCATATTGCCACTGCCAGCGCACGTCACCGGCGGCGCCTGTGCACCAGTGCGACAGCTCTGCTGCTCTGAGAGACGTGCTGCCAGCAGCTGCTTGCTGTGCTCTGAGTTCGTAAATAGTTAAAGATCCATGATCTGCTCGCAGCTCTGGAGTGGCTGAGAGCGTTTACAATGTAACAAATCTGCCCAGCTGGCAGTGGCTCTTACCGTCACAGTGAGAGTAAACTGATAGAGATTAAAAGTTTGGCGCCGCGGGGGTGGCGTCACGTCCTGGTGCAGAAGGCGGGGAGTTTTTTACAGGAGAAGACAGGCAGTTACAAGTCAAGCAGGGTGGAGCTTCAAATCATAGCAAGCAGCTTGCAGTGCTCCCTCCGCCTGCTGCGCACCGACCCGGGACGACCCGTGCAGTCAAGTATGCTATGTGACCCGTGCCGAGTTCAGTTATTATAATAGCTGAACCTCACGTCACTGAGGCAGTTACTGGAGAGTGCAGTGGCTGCCGATGAACAGAATGAAACAAAGAGGTGAGGTTGTTTTATAGTCTGTCACCTATGAATTTATTATGAACTGTGCCCCTAACTTTAACGTTGTTGCTTCTGAAAGGCCCAACTGCTGCCTTTGTTCGTGCTGCTCTACTATGGGGCTCATCTGGCAGATTCTTCGGAATTTCTTAGTGCGTCAGGAACGGATGCCACAATGACGGCTCTGCACATCAAATACATCCTGTGGAGAGAGGGTATGAAGCGACAGGCAGAGTGACGGTTTTGGGGTTGCACGAAATATGCAGAGGATTATGGCCTGTCAAATGACCGTGTCTTATTTGGCGGGTTCGTGGTGTCCTGCATGAGGGCAGAACACTCAGCAGCAGCAGACTCACCGAAGACAGCCCTGGACCAAGGAGGCGGGTGCTGCGGTGGGCACACTCCCTAAACCTGACACGCAGAGTCCACTGCAGGCTCATGGCTCCCATGCCCGCAATGTTAATCCTCCGCACCTCACTTTGTCTCTAGCCCCTTGCTATGGTAAAACAGCTGTAGATCCCAAGCTAATCCTTCCGTAATTCTATCCTCTCTGCATTTGAGTTAGTGGAGGCACCTCTGCAGGCACAGTGTCTTGGGCCACATGGTGATTTTATAAGGCTTCCAGCAGACATACCAGAAGCAGATGTGGGAGAGCTCAGCACAGAGGTATGTTTATATGGCTCAAACCAAAGTGGCATCCATTTCATTTGACACACAAAAGGCTTGGCAGTCCTGAACAGCTGAAGTGCCTGCCCTCTGTTACTGAGGACTGCAGTCACAGTCTGTGTTTGGTTACTGCCTGTATGTTTTTGGTGCTTTGTAGCATTTTTAATATATTAATCAGACTTTCTTGTTGCTCAAATGGGTGTAGCGTCTTATATTTATATGATTCCCTCGTTTTCATTGCTTGATTTTGCTCGTGTGAAAGTGTCACTCATAATGGTTGAAATGTCACTCATAATTACACTAAAAATATGAAAATGTCACACATAGCATTCTGAAACCTTGGCAGCTATGGCTATAAATGTAATGTGTCCTATAGCTTTGACAGCAAATTTTATCACTGATATCAAGAGGAGCACCGCTGTAACACCCTAGCTTTCATCTATTTATTTCATGGTCTAAAAAATTAGTCTATATAAAAGCAAACATAAGTGCTATTTCCAAAGATATGTATTTTGAAATAACGATTTAAACATGTAATTTACTGCATTGTCGATTAACACATATATTTTTTCTTACTATATTTTACATTTTTTTACCATGTTATAATCGATAAAATATTGATGAATAAGAAGTCATAATTAGTTGTGTGGATTATAAATAAAAGTCAAATTAATGGGAGGATCTCATATAACTGGTGTAAATATGATTTATTAAACCCAATAGAGAGAGCCAAATGCTTTAAAAAAAATCAATTAAATGGACAGAAGCCACTGGTCACCTGAAAATATATTAGCATTGGAAAATATTTGTTAATTCTATAACGCAGAGGAACCCCTATTTAATACTAATTAGAGAACATTTAGAGCTGTTGAAAATGTTGCATCCAGATGGCACTTTTTCATGCTGCCCAGCATTTTAGACTATTGTACAGGATGAAGAGTGTCATGTAAGGTAAAACATTTCCACTTATACATTATATGTGGCATGCTGCCCCAAATTCGACACTATAAAAGTGCATGGTAAAAAAATATTTTGAATGAATGAAACATGAATGAATGAAACATAACTTATAACGCGCAACTTTGCCCAACGGGCGTCAAGGCGCCTAACCAAACATAGTCCAGAGTCAGAGAGCATGCTACTGGTAGGCCTCAATGAAGAGCCGAGTTTTCAGTGCTTTTTTAAAGAGGGCCATAGAGGGTTGTGCTTTCAACTCGGGAGGGAGGTCATTCCATAGTTTGGGTGCCATAAAGGAGAAGGTCCTTCCACCCCATCTGACTCTGTTTATTCGAGGGGTAGATAGGAGATTCTTGAAGGCAGAACGAAGGCTTCTGCTGGGGATGTAAGGAACAAGAAGGGAGCCAATGGCTTTTGAGCCTCCACCTGATAAAGCACTGAAAACCAGGCACAGAATTACAATTTGAAAATACATTTTAAAAAAGCATGAACCTATATTTATTATTTTTCATTTAAAATTAGGCCCAATTAAGACTGTGAAAAGGTTCCTTGCTACGACAGAATTTCATGGTGGTTTTAAAAAAAAGAAATTGTAATTTATTTGGAGATGTATACTGACAATAGTACTCCTAGTAAGGGTAAACTGGGATAAATATTCAATGTTTCAAGGAAATGTGGATATGAGTTGATTTAATTTTTTTTATAAGATAAATAGAATTTGAAGCACAATTATGGAACTGTTACAGTTTGATTTAGATTATGCCACCAAACAAATACTTCAACCAAAGAGTGACACAATTAATTCAGTAAACCATTTTAAACCTATAGAATAAAGAACATACATTTTAGAAATGTAAAAACAATCTGACTTTAGAAACCAAAAAAGGAAAAATCTTAAAACAAGGTATATAAGCTAAAAACATCATCATTTTGAATTATTAATATTCAGTGTATTAACGAAATATACGAAATACTGTGCCTCGTGAATGGAACAGAAAATCAATTAGTAAAAGGAAATAAGTGTCTCTGGAATGAAACTTAAGTTTTATATAACTTTAAAAAGAGAACATTCAGACAAGATACACCATCTACATCTATGGCTACTTGCTTTACTAAAAGATATCCAACAAGCTTAAAAGAGGGCAATGGGGGGGGGGGCCGTGGCCAAGATAGCAGAGAGTTAACGTGTTTTGTCTTTGCTCCTCCACCCGCCGACTTTTAGCACCGGCCATCGGCCTTGATTAGCACAGGAAAGAGATGTCGTGCCTCCTGCCGCACCCAGGAACACTCGACAACCTACCGGGTGATCCCTGGGTTTCCACAATTGTGTTTGTGGCTGCCGTTCCAGGCCCATCCTAGACCCAGGTAGTGGCGTTTACGGCGGCCGGCGCATCTCAGGTGATGAGACCGCGGCCCAGAGCTTCGGCTGGAGGAGCACTCTACTTCGCCCAGGCCATCTGCAGGAAGCAACAGCGCTTCCCCCACGCCAGCCTACTACCCGGGGGAGCGGGCGCTAGACGGGGGGCTCCAGGCGCTGCCAAGAGACACACGGGGGCCCTTCTGCAAGCCTCGGAGAAATCGGCGACTCCCCACGGGAGCACTCTTGCTGCTGGCGTGCGGAGTGGCGCATTGGGAGGCGCTTGGGGCTTCGACCCTGTGGGGCCAGGCGCTTGGGGGCCTGGGCGGTGAGTTTTGGCGATATCCCGCACTCTGCCGCGTTCTACCTCTGCGGGGCATGACGCAATAAACAACACAGAGAGCCTCATTGAAACCTGGGTTTTCGGCCCTCGCCCTCATCTGGTGTCCATAGCCGGGCCCAGCCTCTGCTACCGCCTGGCCCCACCACAACGTGGTAAGTGAAAGCGGAATTGATTGCGCACTGGGCGCCATCTTAGATGACACTTCGTCCTACTTGTAAGGCTGCAACATAAGGCATCCCACGCCACAAGGTGGAGACGGCGCAGCGTGGGACGGTGTGAAGCGCGATCTCACAGCAGAACTCAGAGATGTTCACAAGGATGTGGACGACATAGGGGAAGGATTGGGGACCCTAGAAGACTAGAGTGACTCCTGAGACACCAAAATGGCGGCACTACAACAGGAGGTGCTCTGCATTCACAAACAGGTCGACGTGCAGTCTCACCTAGAGAACCTCACCTAGAGGATATAGAGAACCGCTCCTGTCGCCATAACATCAGGATCCGCGGAGTGGGCGCTAACGAGGAAGCGGGGGACATTTTTGCCTATGTGCGAGAACTCTTCAACCACATCCTGGGCAACCCCTTGGACACCTCGTTGAAGCTAGTCCGCGCGCACTGGGTGGGTCCACCCAGGGCGGCGACAGTACCCCTGCGGAAATATTGGTTTGTGTCCAGGACTTCCACACTAAGGAAGAGATCTTGCGCAAAGCTCGCTCACTACAACAATTCACCTTTCGCAACCAGACGCCCACCCTTTATCAAGATCTTGCAGCAATCAGTCTCCAGAAACACAGAACCTTCCGGCCCAACACTGAGGTCCTCCGCCAACGTGACATCCCTTACTCCTGGGGACACCCGTTCCGCATAGTGTTCTGACACAATGGCAAACTGTTCCAACTCCACTCCTTGTCTGAAGCCAGCAAACACCTGGGGATTACTCTCCCGGAGGACACGGATCGTTCCGACCAAGGGTCCAATAATGGCAGACCGCAGAGGAGACATCAGAGAAGACTGCGACATGCCTGTAGAACAGACCCTACAGTGATCAAGATGGAGCAACAAGCTGCTCTGGAGGCCTTGCCGGGGACCTTGGCCAAGGCGTCTACCAAATGACCGATCCTGGTTATTTTGATGTATCCTTTCTTTAACACAACAGGGGTGGAGGGGGAGGAAGAAGGGCACGTGATCGCCCAACAGACTTCTCCTTTGTTCATTCCTGGATGACGGACAATGTTTGAACACTGAACTGTTTCTGGCGCCCGTTGCGTCTTATGCGGTTTCTTTTCTATTTTTCATTTTTTATGTTTGGGATCTCCTTCTATTGCTTGCACTCTTCACCCTCTCTCTTCTCTTTCCAGCATGGAGTTGCCTGTGGCTCACAGGGCGTTTCCGCCTCTTAGTCGCAACGCTGCTACTGTGTGTAACTACTTCTCAGCTCGTCCTGGGTCCTGGCACTGCAGGGACTCCTGAGTGGCGCCTTTACCATCCCCAGGTCTGAATGCCGCCACCCTCAGTTAAAATCCTCACTCTTAATGTGAGGGGCCTTAGTAACCCTGTCAAGCGGAGGGCACTCCTTTCTTATCTAGAGAGCACAGGGGAGGATATTTGCCTCCTCCAGGAAACACATCCACTCTCTAAGGACTGTCGCAGGCTCCGGTCTCGCTTCTTCCCGACCCAATTCTACTCCTCCGGACCCACGAAGAAAGCTGGGGTGGCCATATTAGTTTCAAAAAGTTTCCAGGGGAGGGTGGCACAAAAAGGGGCTGAAATATGGGGTAGGCTCCTCACATATCAATTAGTCGCAGAGGGACGCACTTTCACAGTAGGGTCACTTTACGCACCCAATGAAGGCCAGGAACGTTTTTTAGAAGAGGGGCTGTTCGAGGCAATGGCCACTCAGGACCGCCATATCTTGATTAGGGGTGACCTTAACTTGGTGCTCGATAATGACATGGACCGCTCCGCGCAGCGCACTAGTCAGGTTGGTGCCCTTTCCCGGACTCGATGCCCCAAATTACATGACCTAGGCCTTACGGACCTGTGGCGACACTACCACCCTGGCACAAGAGAATTTTCATTTTACTCCAACGCACATAAAACGTACGCTAAACTAGATTATCTCCTGGGTACCAAGCCTATCCTAGACACCATGCTCTCAGCTGACATACTGGTGCGACCCTGTCCGATCACTCCCCGGTGGTGATTACCTTAGCCTTCCTGCGACGGCAGCCCCTGACCAGACACTGGCGATTCAGAGATGCCGGACACAGTCATACGGCTACAGCGAGCATTAGAGGATTACCTGCTACACAATGATAACCCAGATACAGCCCTCTCTACCAGGTGGGAGCCCTCAAGGTGATACTTAGGGGTGAAGTAATAGTTATATCCACCGCTGACAATATAGAGTGTAAATGGAAAAGGGAGGAGCTGACATTTAAAGTGCGAAACCAATGCACCGGGGCCTCACGGGCTTGGAGACAATTAACCAGGGCCATTCTTTTTATGTGGGTGGAGATAAGTGTGTGCGGTAACTTGCGCACAAGCTGAGGGAAGTTCGTCAGCGAGAATGGGTCCGGGAGATCAGAGATCACTCAGGAACACTACGTACGGACGGCGCGGCCATCGCCGAGACATTCTGCGAGTTTTACGCGCAGCTATATGATGAGCAGCCCTTAGAGGCGGCGGACATTGACATGTACCTAGCTCAAGCTCGCCTTCCCAGCTTCACGCTAGACCAGGCAGCCTACAAAGAGAGGGAGATCAGGGTGGAAGAGGTCATATCTGTCATAGCCCGCTTGAAACTGGGTAACTCGCCTGGCCCGAGGGTTACACCGCGGCCTTTTATAAGCAATTCTGCGCAATGCTGGCCCCAGTACTCACCTGACTTTTTAACTCCTTTGCTGAATCCGGGGTGATCCCTGCGCCCATGCAGGAGTCTGGAATAGATAGAACGTCCTGTGGATCCTACCGGCCTAATTCGCTTCTAAACATTGACCTCAAGTTATATACCGGGATCCTGGCTGCTCGGCTGAGTCCTTACATGCAGGGTCTGGTAGACCATGACCAGGCAGGATTCATACCACAGAGGCAAACGAACGATAACACCAAACGAGTCACGCATCTGATAGAAAAGGCTTCCCGTATTCCTGGAGAATACATGCTCCTAACAGTAGATGCAGAGAAAGCCTTCGACCGCGTCCAATGGCCATATCTTGAACAGGCACTGATACGTGCTGGTATCGGGACAAAATGCAGACGCACATCTTTAATTGTTACCAATCTCCCACCGCCACAGTCCACGTTAACGGCCACACATCTGCGCCATTCCCTATCTGTAGAGGCACTAGACAAGGGTGCCCTCTGTCTCCCCTGCTTTTTACTTTACTTTTTACTTTGTAGATTTGTAGAGCGCAAACAAATCATCCCAAAGGGGATCTCTCGGCGCAATAGGAGAAGGTAAGTTTTGGGCACACACATCTAAAACAGCCATGTCTTTAGAAGTTTCTTAAAGCTGATTAGCTCACCGCAGGCCCTCATGTTTTGTGGCAGTTTATTCCAGTGGCTCACATCCAAATAGGAGAAGGCTTTACCGCCCTTCCTTACCCTCTGCATCTTCTGGATACATAAAAGGTTGGCATTGCTAGATCTTAATTGTCGAGCCGGTTGATACCGCCTGAGTTTATTGCTAGGATAGGCAGGGCCTTTCCCATGTAGTGATCTGAAGACCACACAGAGCATCTTAAAGATAGCTTGTGTCCTCACCGGGAGCCAATGTAGCTGGAACAACAAAGGGGCCGACCGGGTCCGTGCCGGCTTGTTGAGGGCATGGCGGGCTGCTGTGTTCTGCATTACCTAAAGCTGTGATAGTAGATCCTCTCTCACACCCACCAGCAGCAAGTTACCATAATCCAGCCGACTCACCAGGTGCGACTGGACAAGGGTTTTCCTCGCTGACAAAGGGATCCAGGGAAAGATCTTCCTAAGCATCTTCATTGTGCCAAAACACGTGCCTGACACTGCTTGACCTGCTCCTCCATAGATAGTTTATCATCTATCTTGATGCCCAAATTCTTAGCCCAGCTCCTGGGTGGAGGGGCTTCACCCAGCTCGGCAGACCACCACTCCGGAGACTCAATTGTTACGGCCTTCCCGAATAGCAGAATTTCCGTTTTTAGGAATTAAGTTGTAAGAAATTCCTCCTCAACCAGATGGCGATGCTGAACATGCAGCTTCTGAATTTGCGTTGAGTTGACCTAATGTCCTCCCCGATGGGGACAATTAGCTGCGTGTCATCCGCATATGAGATGGTCTTAAAGCCATGGCCTCTGATAATATCAGCCAGGGGTGTCACGTAAGCATTAAACAGGGTAGGACTTAGCACAGATCCCTGTGGAAAGCCCCTGTACACCCCTGTGGCCTGCGATACAAATGAATCCAGCTGGATGCTCTGAGTACGGCCCGATAAAGCTTTGAATCCACTCAAGAACCCTGCCCTTCACCTCAATCCCCGTCAGTCTGTCTAGCAGCATCCGGTGCGAGATAGTATCGAATGCTGCTGACAGATCAAGGAGGACTAGGATCACTGGGGTCCCTCTATCTAATGTCATCCTGATGCTATCCGTCACTTCTAACAGTGCGGCCTCTGTGCTATGTGATGCACGGAATCCGGACTGCGAGGGATCCAGGAGGTGGTTTTGTTCCAGATAGAGGGATAGCTGTTGGTTCACCAGGGTTTCCATAACCTTCAAACAACAGCCGAGAAGCGAGATTGGCCTGTAGTCTGCAACTCAGTCGGGTCCGCTGATGCCTTCTTTAGGAGTGGCTTGACCCGCGCGCTTTTCCACTTATTCGGAAATATAGCCGTCTTCAACGAGATGTTATTTTAGAAAGCGCATCTGCTAAGACCGGGCTAAGTATTTCCATAACCGCCGGTGGTACAGGATCTGATGGCGAGCCCGATTTTACGCGGCTTAGTAGAGCGCCTACTTGCTCTCTGGTTACGTCAGTGAAAAAATCAAGCCCACAAGAAGAGACCTCTTCCTGCGGCGGGTCTCTGGGTAAGTCTCCCTCCACCGGTTCCTCTATCGCCGCTTCAAAGGACTGATAGATCAGGTCAATCTTGTTGGTAAAATACCTGGCTAGATCTTCACATAGTTCCTGTGTAGGAGGGGGTGCCGCATTGTCAGCCTTGGGATTTGTAAATTCCTTCAGGATCCTATATAGTTCCCACAGAAATGTTTGGCCTCTGTGATGCGTACACCCTGATGTGTCCTTCTTGCTGTATTACAGCTGTTCAGGTAGGCTCTATGTGATTTTTGATATAATAATTCATCTAGTTCCCCCTTTGACTTCCTCCATCTCCTCTCCAGAACCCTGCCCATAGACTTCTCCTTTCTAAGAGTGTCCGAGTACCAGGGGGCAGGAGCTGCCCTCTCCTGAATAGTGACCCTTTTCAAGGGAGCTATGGTGTCTAAAGCTACCTGAGTCGCTCCCTCCAGTCTTTCCCAGGCAGAGTTAGGGTCCACATCCAGATTAAACGCGGGGTCCCTAAAGGCCTGGCTAAAGGCGGCGGCAGTTACTCTCGCCCAGGGTCTTCGAAAACTCTTCTGACCTTGTGCCCGCTCTACTGGATTAACAGGCAACACCGAGAAGCTTAGTGCAATATGGTCAGTCCAGCCAAGTACTTGAGGAGGCTCAACTGCCAAATCCGATATATTGGAAAAGATGGCATCGAACGTGTGGCCTGCACTATGAGTGGGGCTGGTGACTCTCAACGATAGCCCAAGAGATTCCATCGTTGCAATTAGGCTGGCGGAGTCCGAGTTAGAAGGCAACTCTAGGTGATGGTTCAAATCCCCTATCAATAGAATTTTTTTGGCATTCAGGACATGAGGTGCCAGTCTGTCTAATAATGAGGTGCAGAATTCCTTATTACTGCCCCCAGGCGGCTGATATACCAATGCACCTGTCCATTCTACGCCTGGTCACACTCTGCTCTGAATGTTAAGAGCTCCATATTGGCAGAAGACACTCTATCCAACGTCCTGATGTAATAAGGGAGTCGGTGGCAATGGCTAATCCCCCCCCGTTTACCAAGCCTATCCAGTCTAGTGACTGCATAGTCATCCGGGAAGGCCACTGCTAGAGCTGGTGTGGCCTCGTTATTGAGCCACGTTTCGGTAAAAAGGCATATGTAGGGCTTACGGTCCTCTAATAAGTCCCAAGTCTCAGTTGCATGGTTAGGGATAGATCTGGAGTTCATATATAATCCCTGCATGCCAGGTCTCGGTCTATCCTGCCCAATCCCACTTGTCTCCCCCCCGGCTGTTGCTGTGCAACCCCTGTTGTGGTTGATTGCAATATATACAAGGCTGAGGGTGGGAAAGGAGGGTAATTGTTTAACCAGGGCCCACCCACAGTTGGCTCACCTGTCATTCCTTATGGCCCTCTTACCATCGTTTGCTTGAAGCTCTTTATCCCCGGTACATGATAGTGGGTGAATATAGGCCAAAAGAGTCTCTTGTGTGTAGGAGATTCGTCTCCCCAAGAATCTCTGCTGTGGAACTGGCAGCATCCCCTGGCGGCTGGCGGCGTTCTGGCGCGGATGGACGCAGAAGGGCTTGACTTTGGCGCGCCAGCGGCTCGGGAGCTGGAATTTATGTCAGCGGCGTGTTGGCAACTAGACCACCAACCGCCTGCTTAGTTCCCAGTGTAGAAAGCCTAAATGGCCTCTCTCCACTCAATCGCCTAGTGCGATTGTGGTGGACCGGAGAGTGCCCTGAGTGCCCCAGTGAAGTTTAAAACACAGCAATAGAATTAGGATGTCTGCTTTTCACAACAGAATTCCAAAATCATACCAGTTAAAATAAAATCAGCCTTTCAACACTGTCCCAGATACCTTACTCCTCGATCGCGCCCGCTCGGGAGCTGGAATTTATGTCAGCGGTGTGTTGGCAAGTAGACCGCCAACCGCCTGCTTAGTTTCCAGTGTAGAAAGACTAAATGGCCTCTCTCCACTCAAACAATCGCCCACTGCGATTGCGATGGACCGGAAAGTGTCCTGAGTGCCCCAGTGAAGTTTAAAACACATCAATAGAATTAGGATGTCAGCTTTTCACAACAGAATTCCAAAATCATAACAGTTAAAATAAAATCAGGCTATAAACACTGCCCCAGATACCTTACTCCTCCTCTTTGCACTCTACATGAAGCCCTTGGCTCAGAGGGTCCGGGACTACCCCCTGATTACCAGTATCCACTACGGAGGGGACACACATACCATAAGCCTCTATGCGGATGACATGCTGGCCACTCTCACGAACCCCATGACCGCCCTAGAGAGTTTTTTGGTGGAGCTAGAGGTGTTTGGGAGAGCCTCCGGTTTCAAAGTCAACCTGGCATAAGTCCATGGCACTTAACCTGTCTCTGCCGCCGGCGGTGCTGCTGGACCTTCAGGCGGCCCGACACCCCCTGCAATGGTCCGATGAGACTGTCCCCTATCTGGGCATACAGTAAGCCACGGCCCTGCAGCCTATGAGAAAGGTTAACTGCTCCCTTCTGCAGGCACACATCCGCTCTGTGTTGCAGAAATGGGAACACTACCCAATATCGTGGTTGGGGTGAGTTGCAGCCATTAAAAGGACAATCCTCCCCAAGATTCTGTACCTCTTCCAGACCCTTCCCCTTGCACCCCCTTCTGGATGGCTACAAAAGGTCCAGTCTGACCTCTCTTTCTTTATCTGGCAGGGACGTAAACCGAGAATGAAGCGGTTGGTGAGTTTCCTTCCGCCTCACGAAGGAGGCCTCGGAGTCCCAGACGTCACACTCTACTATAACGCCACGCAGCTCCGGTACCTGGTCGAATGGAGCGGAGCAGAATCTGAGAAGCATTGGCACTTTCAAGATTGGGCAGTTGCTGGTACCTCTCTTAGGAAAATTCCCTTCCTGCCAAAACCCCATTGCCCACCCAACTTGTATGCCTCTGAGGTGACAAGCTCAATCCTTAAAGTCTGGGATCGGACTAACATACTGCATGCCCTCACCTCTTTCCCTTCGGACTAACATACTGCATGCCCTCACCTCTTTCCCTTCCCCGCTCACCTCCCTTTTTGACAATCCAGATTTTAAACCCGATGTTGGTTCGCAGGCCTTCCAGCTGTGCAGAGAAGCGGGTTGCCGAGCTCTATGTCACCTATTTCATAAAGGCGAGATTGTTCCCTTTTGGCAACTCCAAACCGACCATGGCCTCCCTGAATTTTCGTAACGCATGCGCTACCTTCAGGTCCGACATTGGGCCATGCACCCTGACAACCGGGCGCAGGTGTCGCGGCTTCTCACCCATTACGAGCAATGTCTCATCACGTGGCCCTCTGATAAGAAGCTGACTTAGGACTTATACAAATTTCTCCTATCCAGATACACCCACACTTATCGTGCTGGGTGGGCACGATGGGAGAGAGACCTGGGGCGAGACTTTAGCTCCCAGGAATGGGAAGGTGCATGTTAGGGCACGCCACACAGTAACACATGTAGGCCTGACCGAAACCTTCACCAAACTCGTATACCACTGGTACTACACTCCAGAGAGGCTTCACCAGGCCGACCCCACATATAGCCCTGACTGTTGGAGAGGATGCGGACAGAGGGGCACCTTGGTTCACTTCGTATGGGAATGCTCACACATCCAGACTTACTGGTCATAAGTTCTTGACGAGGTTGATAAATATTTGCACACGGAACTCCCCAGGATTCCCGTATACGTACTGCTGGGAGTGCCAAACCCGCTCACCTACCCCCCTGAAATCCAAAAGGGGGAAACAGATAGCCATTGCTCTAGGCACAGCCACCCAGAACATACTCATACATTGGAAGACTCACTGGGTTCCCACACACACAGGGTTGTACCAGCAATTGTGACACGTGCTGGGCATGGAAAAAATCTCTCTCACTTTGGCTGGCAAGGGCTCTTCCTTCAGTGAACTTTGGCAACCTTTTTTACCCCTGCTAGCTCCTGAATTTAGGGAGTTGTACTGCCCCAAGTATCTACGCCTTCTGCACCTTACTACTCCGGACCTCTCCACATGAGTCATCTCTACCTTATTTAGGACGAGCCGTTCTATGTAGCGCCATTCAGAGGCAATGAACCTAGGGAGATTGGCTTTCTTTTTCTGTATTTCTTTCCTTTAGCTTCCTTTCTTTTTCTCTATTTGGGTGGGTGGCGGGAACGTATTTGTAAAATGGAGCTTTCGTATTTTAATACCTTTACCATTGGATCTGGCGGGCCCTACGTGGCCCGATCTTATTGCACTTCCTTTTTGTATTGCTCCATAATAAGAAGATTTAAACCTAAAAGAGGGCAATAAGTGAAAATCTGAAATGACTCCCTTTTCCTTCACTACAGTCAGACAGGAACAATGATCTTGTCAGTGGGCCGTTAATAAAATTGACAAAAGGCAAAAAATAAACATTTCTCAAAGCAGCAGTAGACACCAATAAGAACATGCAGTTGAAAACAAATATCCGCTCCTCAGCAGACATCATGTGCAATTCATGCAATCATACCTAATTTAAAGTTTTCAAAGTTTAAAACTATTTTAAAATGCACAAAAACACCTAAACACATAAAAAGTTCAGGATTTCAAATATTGTAATTGAAACTTTGTAAAAATATTTCCGTATTTAAAAAAATTCAAACCGTTATTTCAAGTTATCTACATTGGTAAATTGGTATTTACTGTTCTCTTTAAATGCAGAATATTTAATGAATGACTAACTAGACTTGCATCACACCTCATAAAATAAGATACTAGTATAACTGTAACTGTACAACTGACTCCTGTTTCTCAGAGCATAGATGTTTATACAGTAAACGTAGGTCTTGCACAACTGTAACTTTGCATTGAAGTTCAGTTTATATATTTGCATGTAAGGGAACTTTTGCAATAATAAAACATAACATGAACATACAAACCCACTGACCCCCCTCCCTGCTCCCCTGCACACTTGGCTTTGAACTACCCATGGTCCCAACCATGAGGGGTGCCTGTTGCCCTACAAGTAAATTGAAGGGGTAGGCTTCGGGCCGGCTCCTCAGGTTCCGCCCCACTCAATATCTGTTACAGTGTTTGTACAAGTTTACTGCTAGCACAAAGTAAGTCACTTACCGTGCTCCCGGTCTCTAATTTAACTCAATTCCACACCGATGCCAACGTCGTCAATCCTCACCAGATAGCTGTGGTTCAAGCCGCTCTGCAGACAACTAGCGCAGCCCAAACTGTGCCTTACTGCCCCCTGTCCCTGGAGCATACAGCAATATAATCACATCCATGTCATTATTGCAGCTGTTGCGGGAGCCGCCCTTCCAATATAACCGGAGCCTCCCCTTCCACACCTCTGATGGCTCTGCCAAGCCTTCACACTGGTACTTAATTCCGTGCCAACGAGAAGAATAAGGGTGGGAGGGAGTTCCAAAAGGATGTGCAATGGGCCCAAGCTCTGCACGGTGGACTCCCTCCCTCTCACCTCTGACCGCCCGCTATGCTTGTCTCCTGAGCGGGGGCATTTCTGCACCTGCGGTGGTATTTGCAACTTCCGGCAGTCTTCTACCCCGTCGGGGGCCCTCAATGAGGGTCCGCAGTTCCTGCCTTGTGATGGCTTGCATGCCGCTGCTCCGTCCCGCAGTCCTTCCTCCTTCTGGCTGGCCATGCTGGAAATCAAGGCTGGTGTTTCAGGCGACGGGTGAGACCGCGCTCACGGAGCATGTTGTTATCGATTCCTTGCGCTATTCTGCACGTTGCATTCACCTTCTGCTGGTATCAGAGTGCTGCTGCCTAGCAATGCTGCCAAGCATCCAGACCGATGACGGATTAATTTGGGGCAAAACCCGAGGATTATCAGAGCCCTAAGGCAATGCGGCGCTCACTCTCTGCGACGAAGCCACGCCCCATCTGCACAACCAGTAACATCACTGGAATTACCACCATCTATCTGAACAGGAAGTGACTTCTCTGGTTTCCCACCAAAACTGTCTTTAAAAGACAAAGCCAAGCAAGAGGGCTAATTTCTACTATCCATTTACATAGGAAGTGACATCACTGGATTTTCCATCATCCATCTTCATAGAATGTGAAATTACTGGTTTTCCAACAAAACCTTTCTTTGAAAGAAGAAGCCAAGCAAGAGGACTAATGTCCATTATCCATCTGCATTGGAAGTGTGACCACTAGATTTCCCATCATCGATGTACACAGAAAGTGACACAACTGGATTTCCCATCATACATCTGCACAGGAAGTAACATCAGTGGTTTCCTGCCAAAGCTGTCTTTAAAAAAAAAGTCCAAGTTTTTTTATTATTTCCCTTCTCAGGTAGAATTCTGGTGTGGTATTGACACCTAATTACAGAGGTGTCTTAAACTCTGTGTACTCCCATAACTGCATTTACTTTATCCCTTCTGCAGTTCAAGAGACTGCAGATATACAGTTTTCGGTGATTTAGGGGCTGTGTGCTCTTTAATTTTACTAACAAAGTCCTGGCCTTTTTTTTAAAGGCTCCTCAAATTGCTGCTGCAGCCAGTTCACTGTCATATGTGATGGATTACAGACAGGAGATTGTACCCCTGATGGAACTTCAGTAGGCCATCTACAAACGTCTAATTGATCTAATTGTTGCAACATGTTTTCGGGAATACAATTGTCCCTGAAACATGCAGCACTGGGAGTATCCCACCTTATTAACAGCTTCCATCTACAGAATTACTTAACATCCCATTACACACTGTTATAGCTCATCCTTTTATCACACTGAATTGGTGCTCATTTGATTGGATACTCAGCTGACTGAATAAGCAAAATTTGCCCCCAACAACCATATATTATAGATATCATAAGCTCATGTCAATGTCTGTTTTCACATGATTTTAAACATGTCTAAACCATTCATACATTGTATACAAATTGCACATAGCATTTGCAAATGTATCTTTCCTAGCCATTGTGAAGGAAAGTTTCAATTCTATTAAGGTCACGGAGGCGAGGATTGTGTATTTCTCTTCAATACTTTATTTCTCAGCAGCCCAGCATGGCATATACATTTCAGAAATAAAAGACTACAATTCCCATGAGTCTGTAAACTCTAACCTATCTACAGTTGTTATTCCTTGTCCTTAAAATGATCCACTAAGAAAAAGTACTCTTTTTTTCGTGTGAAAATCAGTCACTGTATAATCCATCCTTATAAGTTCTGTTTCAGTTTCGACCCCAAAAGAAGAAAATAAATGATGTAATCAACTAACCTCTTTATCACTGCACACAAGCTAACCATATCACATTACAGAGATACTAACAGACAGCGTAAACAGTCCTTACTACCAGTTAAACATATTACATTAAAGAAACATTGAATGACTTGAGAGGAGAATTAATCTCAAGTTTACCAAACAACTGATCTGCTCCAAATTGTTCGGTTAGGAGGTACGTAACTCTGCACATACTTGGATGTAATAAGCCTCACTTCCATGCCCTTAATAGAATTGAAACGATTCATCAAAATATTTTGGAATTTTTACATTCTATGCTTGTACGTAGGATTAGATTATGAACATTTGAAATTTACGCAGTACCGGAGATGCAACTCCCATCACTGGTTTGAAATATAATTTTTTGAAAGGTAAATCTGCAGACCAGTCTGCCGCATTAATGATGTCTTCCAAGCATCTACTCAGAGAGAAAGCTTTAGAGGCCATAGCCTCTCTACTGAAATATGCTCTAAAAATGGACATATCAATGCCTGCTTCCTCCGTCACCTGGTTTAAACGGTTTGTTAATAACAATCAATAGCTGTGCCTCTCCTGGCGGTCTCAGTTCCTCAAATACTCTGATGCACCTCACCATACACACCTTTGGGTGTTGAGAAAAAACTTGAATACTGTACCACCCTTGTGGGGGATTTAGTGTTTCTAGAAATCATAAAAGCTACCCCTTCTGGAGTAAAGAACCATTCCTGGATATCTAAGGCTCTCACATCAGAAACTATTTGATCAGACATGAGAAAAAGATAAATCTCTAGCTTACGTGTTAATTTCTTCCTGTACAGAATTTAATTGTCCTGCCACAACTCCAGTAATCCAAGCACGTCATCTACATCCCATAAGCGGTGGCCTCAACAACCTAACTGCACTTAACAGTCTGCAAACTAGTGGATGTTTCCTAGCCAGATTCTCATTAGAATGAGTGTGACTCCTGGAACAGCTGATCTACAAGCGTTGATCATATGATAACCAAAACCACTTTGGTCAGCTCAGATAAGAGATTCAGAATAGAAACTGGATCCGACCCCATGGGATCCAAGTCCCATCCCAGATACCAGCGTGACCACCTGTGCCATGCTGAGATGTATCTTTTGACAGTAGGATTCACCCATGTTCTTCTGATGAGAGTCGAAGCTTGTCACAATAAGCCCCAATGTCCCATGTAATCCTCGATGCCATCAGGCTGAGAATTCCTTCCTGCACCAGCTTGTGCAAGTTGCTGTGAACATCCTTCAACAGTTTGAGTCTGGGAACGTGGAATTGGAGAATCCATAAAAAATTCCAGAAGAACTGTAAACCAAGCTTGCGATCTCCAAAGCTGTGTCACTAACACCATCTCTGCTTCCTCATCTGCACTGTCACTGCATTATCATTGAAAATGGGGGACCGGCATACCCCATACGCTGACTCCAATTCTGAAAAAAGTCTCTGTTTCTTCCCCTGGGGCTGAGCACCAACTGCAGAAGCCCAAAAGCTGATGATCCAGATGCGAAGCAAAGAGATCTTTTGGCAGGAACTCCACCTGTTCACTAACCTCTGAAACAAAATTGGATCTAACTGCATGCAGTGGAATCTTGTAGGGATCTGAAATTCCGGTCCTCTATTAAATTCAGTTTCCCTGGTAGATACTCTGTTGTTGCCGAGATCTTATTTTGTAGAAAATGGTACCAGACTTCCTTAGCAAGTACTGCTAGTACTTTGGACCTCACCACTCCTGGACAGTTTATGTAAATCACAGCCAATACATTGTCCATCTTCAGTAGTTTTTGAGCAGGACACTTCGTTCGCTGCCAGAATCTTCACCATGAATGAGCCCGCCAGGAGCTCCAGACAGTTTATATGCGAGGTTTCTTCTTGTTCTGACCAAGGTCCTCCTTTGGTAATACCCCCACAACAAGCACCCCAACCTGAATTGCTTGCATTCGATCCTACAACCAAATATGGTGCCAGGCCGTATATGGCCATGCCGCTCCTTGCTTCCTTGCTCCCTCTTTCTTCTTGATCGAGGGTCGCCTCCTCCCCATATGTCAATCCTCAGCTAGATGCATCACTTTGAGTCTCTGAAACACCCTGTAATGAAGGGGTCATGAAAATATTGCTTGTAAAGACAGTATAAGCAGATCCACTATGCTGCCTAAGTGTCGAAGAGAGACCCTCTACTTTACCCGAGTTCTCTCAGTTCTCTTCTTATTAAAGCCATCTTCCTGTGTGTTAGGTTTAACGTCTGTTGAATTCAATATGTTGCTGACCACAGGACTACCTTCAGAGACATTTTGAATTTGATTTGGACTTTTGCTCATTCATTATGAATCCCAGATCCTAAATGAGTGGCCCGACCATCTGACAGTTGTCCCTCTGGTGCAAGGGGTCTTGATGCATCAATAGAAGATTATTTAGGGAAACTATCAATCTGACACTCGTGTATCTCAGCCATTCTATGGGTGCTTTCAGCATCTTGGTGAAGCATCAAGTTGTGGATGGAAGACTGTGTGGTAAGCACACAAATCTTTAGACCTGCTGTCTCTACCTGAATTTGAAGAACTTACAATGCAGTAGGAAAATCGGGCTAGTGAGGGATGCATCCTTCAGGTTCAGTCTCACCGACCAGTCTTTCGGTAAAAGAAGGTCCCTGAGAAGGTGCATGCCCTCTATTTTGAAATGTTGATACACCAGCCACTTGTTGAAGTCTCACAAATGTATTACCAGGTTGGTGCCCCTTCTCCCTTTTCTCCATAGGGAAAAGATTGCTTAGAAACCTGCAAGGGTGGAACTCTGTTGGCAGAAGGGCCTGCACCTCTTGGTCTACTATGACTGTCTCTGCCTGTGAGAAAGGGATGGGAAGAGGATAAGCTCTTTGGTACAGAGCTCCATTAAATTCTATGTGGAAACCCATAATGGTCTGAAGCACCCAGGCATCCTCAATTATCTCCCTCCATTTGCATACAAACCACTTCAGCCTCCCCTTTGACGTAAAGTGCCTAAGTTAAAGTGTTCATTCTTAGTTATGGAGCGTGTGCGTGATATTGTGATTAATTAAATACGTTTGCTACTGTTATCATGGTACCCCTTTTCCCTGTATGGAATTGTTAGTATCCCAAAAGCAATACTTCTGTGTCAATTAACATTGTAAAGGGTACTGCAGGGCTACATCAGTATGTTATTCACATTCATCGTGGTGCATTGAACCATGTTCACCTATGTCACCCGTAGGTGGGAAAAGCACCCTTTGCAGAGTTACGCCAAAGTCATAACTTAGCGATACAAAAGGGGATGATGGACGGAGCATTTGAACAAATCAAAGACTCACCCCCAGTCAACTGATCTGGGTTTAATACATCACCATTCTTTAGTTCACTCAGCCACCCCAGTTCAGACAAAGCTATATGCAAATCAGTCTGACCCTGTGGCTTGTGGGAACAGTCCAGCCCGAACTGCCAAGCCATGTCTTCCCTGGACCAGAAACAAGCATCCTGGGACCGGTTTCGGATTCATAATCCTCATCAGTCAGGCTATCTTGAATCCAGTGGCCAAGTGAACAAGGGACTCACGTCTGAGCATACCCTGCCACACTTAGGGCGAACAAAGCGATACAAAAGGGGATGATGGACGGAGCATTTGAACAAATCAAAGACTCACCCCCAGTCAACTGATCTGGGTTTAATCCATCACCATTCTTTAGTTCACTCAGCCACCCCAGTTCAGACAAAGCTATATGCAAATCAGTCTGACCCTGTGCCTTGTGGGAACAGTCCAGCCCGAACTGCCAAGCCATGTCTTCCCTGGACCAGAAACAAGCATCCTGGGACCGGTTTCGGATTCATAATCCTCATCAGCCAGGCTATCTTGAATCCAGTGGCCAAGTGAACAAGGGACTCACATCTGAGCATACCCTGCCACACTTAGGGCGAACAAAGCGATACAAAAGGGGATGATGGACGGAGCATTTGAACAAATCAAAGACTCACCCCCAGGCTTTGTTCGCCCTAAGTGTGGCAGGGTATGCTCAGACGTGAGTCCCTTGTTCACTTGGCCACTGGATTCAAGATAGCCTGGCTGATGAGGATTATGAATCCGAAACCGGTCCCAGGATGCTTGTTTCCGGTCCAGGGAAGACATGGCTTGGCAGTTCGGGCTGGACTGTTCCCATGAGGCAACAGGGTCAGACTGATTTGCATATAGCCATGTCTGAACTGGGGTGGCTGAGTGAACTAAAGAATGGTGATGGATTAAACCCAGATCAGTTGACTGGGGGTGAGTGTTTGATTTGTTCAAACGCTCCGTCCATCATCCCCTTTTGTATCGCTTTGTTCGCCCTAAGTGTGGCAGGGTATGCTCAGACGTGAGTCCCTTGTTCACTTGGCCACTGGATTCAAGATAGCCTGGCTGATGAGGATTATGAATCCGAAACCGGTCCCAGGACGCTTGTTTCCGGTCCAGGGAAGACATGGCTTGGCAGTTTGGGCTGGACTGTTCCCATGAGGCAACAGGGTCAGACTGATTTGCATATAGCCATGTCTGAACTGGGGTGGCTGAGTGAACTAAAGAATGGTGATGGATTAAACCCAGATCAGTTGACTGGGGGTGAGTGTTTGATTTGTTCAAACGCTCCGTCCATCATCCCCTTTTGTATCGGAAAGTCATAACTTAAGCAAAACATTCACTTCTTGTTGGGAAGAAAGGGTATGTCTTACCAGTGGTGCTGTCCAGTGTGTTGCTGGTGCCTCTGTGGAAAACGTGTAATATTTTACTTGATATAAGCTGCAGCCATTTTGGCTGTGGCATCCATTTTGTTAGCTATGTAAGTCTTCTGTCTTCACTGTTGCTTGCCTTTCTATTCCGCTTGTGTCATCAACTTTATTTAACTCCTTCTGTAATGGGCCAAAGCAGTGTTTGTGCTGAGTAAAGGCCTGTAGCTGCTAGAATGCACCTGGTTAAAGATGTAACTATTGATCACTCTTTTCTACTGTAAGCAGTTCTGTTCCCCCTCCCACTTTGCTGACTAAGTGATCTCCATGTTTGTTAACTATTCCTGTTTAAGCCTGTACCTTCTATTTGTATCCACATGCTTACCAGTGCAGAAAACTCAGTAAATAAGCACCATGGTCTGGTATTCAAGCCAATACCTCCTGGAACACTTTAGGGTAGTGTATGGACGTGGTTTTGTTGCAGGGATTCTGCTCCTACACAGTACTGTGCACAGAGACCCCGGACCTCAGTGAATTGTGTTGGACCAAACAACTCACCTCAGTACCTAGAAACCCTAACCGACTAGCGTCAGTGTCACATTTCGTCCTATAGCAAAGCAACCAATGATTAGACCCATAGCCTGGATGTGCTCAGAGCCTACGCAGTCTGGGCTCCTGTTAGGATGAGGGTTAGTCCTGGACTGATGGGTGCCCCACCACCTTACAACTGTTAATCTCCAGCCAGCAGTGTGTAAAGAAGAGGTGTCCTTCCCACTTTGACATCTGGCCATACATTGATTCTAATGAACGGATAGGGACAAAATAATTTTGCTTCCACATCCACCTTGCAAATAATTATCGATATCTTTTATTTTGTATTTCATTATCGAATTGGGTAACAGTTAGCACCTGTTATTTCAGCGCCATGAGAACCGAGTCTTGAGTCTTGGCTAGGTGAACGTGGGCTTTACAAATGCACGTCATATATTGGCTGTTGTTGTTTTTTGTTAATAGAAAACCATGTTTTCCATGAAAATGTATATCCCAGTTTCCCAGAACTCATCCTGCAGCTTGAGCGAGAGGAAAACATATTTAACAACCATTTAACAACCTGTTTTATATAGCGCTTCGCTCCTCACTCACTGTACTTCTGTCGTTTTTAAATTCTGTAAATAACAGATTTTACTAATCTGTCAGCCATTATTTTCACCGAGGATAGTGACTTTATTCATAGATGGTGTGTTGAAAAAATAATCCTCCAAAATCGGCCCTTAAAGGGTGCTGGCCGATCCTGTGAAATATTTCAGTTAATACCGCATCTTTCGTATTATCACCTGTACTCCTCCGTTAGCAGCCGCCACGCTTAGTTGCCTATAGCAACAAACAGCTATTTCTCTTAACCGCCAGCAATAAGCTCTAACTGCTAATTAAACTAAAATCTATATATAGATAAGTAACATCTTTTATATGTTTTGTTGGGCATCTGTCGAGTCTATTTTTAAATTATTTATTTGCTCTGCAGAATATGCAGACATCTGTATCTCCTGCTTTATCAGTGTCACGTCTCAATTTCCTGGATTGGTTTGTTATTTTCTTTTGTTTAGTCCAAATATATAAATAACAAAGTCGTTAAAAATGAACGAGACTGTTTAAATACTTGGAAAGGAAAGCGAGCCTTTGTGAACCGTTTATTGCACGTTATGCGTTTGTGATTTTCCCCTACCTGCTTGCTTTAGTGTTAGGTCGTGGGGTTACGTAGTTTATAGGCACCAGAGAGTGAAAATCCACAGAAATATGACCCTGCGCTAATGTTTTATTTCTTATTTCAAGTCTGTATTTTAGGTTTAAGTGCCGGTTATTCACGGCAAGTCATTTTTAGCGGTAGTTCTGACGCACTATAAACCTTGTCTTGCCCTGCCTGCTGTCTTAAGACGCAACGCGGCCACAGGGCCTCGCTAGTATTTCAAGAGAGCCTGAACGAGTCGAACCTACATGAGACCGGGCACCAAGCACTTATTACGAAAATCTACCATCCCTACAGAGCATGGCCACATTTTAAGTATATTAATAAGTCAGTATACTGAAATCACAAAACAGGAAAATGGCAAAAATAGACCTAATGTATAAAGAATAATGTCACATTGTAAAGTCCATTTATTACCATTTTATTTCTCAAGACCCGGCCCGAGCTAATCATTAGGGAGGGGGGATTTGGAGTAGTATTCTGATTTCTTCTGCTGCCATACTGGATTTTGAGAGGATGCAGGTGTCCTTTCCCCGCATTGGACTGATGAGAAGGACCTGCCTGATCTGTCTTAGAACAAGAGAAGCGGCACCTGAACAGGGAGCTTTTGTTCTGCTCCTCTGACTGGATTTCAATTGCGCATACTTACTTTTAACATTTTCTTATGACACAAACTCGCTTTGTAGACTGTCTGACCAACTCCTGAAATGCCAGGATTCGGGTTGTAAAGAAGTGATTTAGAAGGTACAGTTCTGCCTCAAGCTGCACTTCTGAGTAACTGTCTCATAAATCATGTACGTATAGAAATGTCTCAGGTCTGTATGACTCTTGGAAAGAAACATAATTTATATTGAAAGTTAAAAAAATTCAAGTTTTTAAATGTGAGCAGTGATCACAAACAAGTTGCCTAATGTCCTGTCTTCATGCCAGCCCTCCCTCCTGCCTCGATCCTTAGCAGTCATGATAGCGCTTCATTGGGAAGGAGTTGTGATGTATCTCATTAAAGATTCTGGCCAACTCCGACACTACAGTATGAGGTGCTCTGTGTTCCAGAGTATTTAAAATTCCTCTTATAACATTTGACTGATTGACGGATTGGATACATGGCAAACTGGTCGCAAATATGGTATTTATACACCCACATGATTGGTTGAATAGGCAAGTATGTCCACTTCCTAACAATGACCATTTTGTATCATTTGCTGGGGGAAGCATGATGCAATTGATATTTGAGCACTCAGTATTTCTTAAGCAGAGCAAGCTCCACTATATAATGTATTTGTGGATGTTATTGGTGTGTTTGACAAAGTGTATTGATGTAGAGTGTAAGGTAGTGTCCCAGGTTAACCTCTTCAATTTGTTAAACGTAAAATGAGAGTTTAAGAGTCAGACTCTGTGGTAAATAGGTTAGCTATCTGGAAAAGTTCCAATTGGAAACATAAAATAAGCTAGTTTTCCATTCTTTATCTTGAATAGCTCGGCGTAGCAGGATACATAAATAGGACTATCCACCAAAGTTGGTGATTCACATAATATGTGAAAATTGGGTTACTCCTTTGGGAGATGTGGACCACTACCAATTTAATAAACACTATTTGGCTAAGTCAAAGTATAGCTCTGAGAGAATTTCTGCTCTACCTATGGTTGCTGTACGCAAGCAGAAGGCAATCCCATATAAGTGCATGTTAAGTTTAAGCAGTAATAACAATTTTGAAGTCAAAGAAACATCACAATAAAATTCCAAAACCAATTAAGAAACAGTGGAAACAAGTTGAATGTGCAATAAAACACCATAATCATTAAAATAGTTTTAGGGAACCCGAGATACGTTTTTCTGTGACTTTAAGGTAAAAAGCACATAGGAAAATATAAAGCACCATTGAAGAAACAACAGATTGGGACGGAAGCGCAAAGTCAGACTGACTATGAAAGAACAGAGGTCAGATACATCAAGCAGGCTATCCCGGGTCAAGGTTTTACCTTCTGACGTAGACTGGTAGGAAACGTTTTTCTAGTCAGTCCTGCAGCACCTATCTCCTTGGGGAATGCTTCTGATCTGTCTACAGTTAGGTCACCTGCATTGTCCAATCCTTTCTGGTCAGATGGACCCTCTTAAAATTAGGAGTCCTGCTTTTTATGCCCATGCAGCAGGTAAACAGGAGGCGCTTCGCTTGACCCTTGCAGAGCAGTTCCAGTTCCTGGGTGTCAGCTGGAGCCCATGTGACCTTGTGTGAATTCTCTTATAGCTAGTTCCAAAAGACTTCGGACAGGGCCTTGTTCTTCAGATAGTCTTCCCAGTACCATAAATGTTTTGAGGAGGGTGTAGGTGAGGTGCCAGATTTATCTTTGCGCTATCCAGTGATGGAAGACCTTCTACCACTCAATCCTAATTATTTTTCTTGTTTTAGTGTAAAATTACCCAGTAGCCATCTGCTTCCGGATGGTAGACTCCACCTGCCACTAGGTAAGCTTTTCTTCAGCTCCTTAGATGAAATTTCTTACCATCTGACAGGGTTCAAACTGGTTCTCTCCCCTATTGCTCATATGCTGACGATACGCAGCTGGCGGTGACTGAGTAGTGACCCTGAGGTGGATGCCCCTAGATTCCGAGCAGGACTTTTGGCCGTTGCAAACTGTCTGAGATCCAATTGCCTACAACTGAACGCCCAAAAAACTGAAGTTATGGTGTTCGGGAAACATGTAGAGCTCTGGGGAGATCAGTGGTGGCCGCCGGAATTGGGCTTCACTCCTGTTCCTGTCTCCGAGGTAAAGAATCTAGGAATTTGGATAGACTCGGCTCTTTCTTTTTCGAGCCACACGAAGAAGGTTGCAGCTACCTGCTATGGTATTTTGCGGGGCCTCAGACCTGTCCTCAAGTTTTTCGATTCTTCCACCCGGCAGCTCGTGGTCCAAGCCACGGTTCTATCTCGGCTGGACTACGGCAGTGTGCTGCTGTTGGGGATTAATCAGGCCGAAGCATCTAGACTTCAAAGGGTACAGAATGCAGCAGCGCGGGCCATTGTTGGCCTTCCCAAACATTGTTCAGTGTCCAGTACCATTTCTGCTCTACATTGGCTGCCGGTTAGGCAAAGAATTAAGTTCAAGTCGCTATGCCTGGCCTTTAAAATTTTGAAGCTTTCTGCGCCACCGGCACTTGCGAACCTTCTCACTCCTTATATTCCGTTGAGGTCTTTGAGATCGGAGGCTCTCCATCTTGCACTCTGCCCCCGTTTTAAACTCAGTAGGATGGGTGGCCGATCTTACCGAGTACTTGCCGCTGGTCTGTGGAATGCTCTCCCGGTGCACATTCGTGCGTTGAATAATCTCACTGTTTTTAGACGTATGATTAAAACTTTCTTGATTTCTGTACCCGCCTAGGGTCCTCTCTTTTGTTCTGTGTTATGTTTCAGTACCTGTTCAAGCGCCAGGACGCCCCTTCGCTGGGGCAGCTTGCGCGATATAAAAACTAATAACATAACATAACATAACATAACATATTGTGACTGGAGCCTGTCTATTGGAGGGGCCTGGGAGATGCCCTCCCTGGTATCTCCAAGTCAAAATAGGTAGAGCTAAAGCTTCCCTCTGTTCTGTCACCTGTTCCTATCTACTCATCGATAACTGCTCACGACGTAGCAGGGATTAGTTAACACCCATTTGTGCTTCCTGTGCTCAGAGATAGGCTATTGTCCTCTGGGACAGAGTTATTAACGCCCTCAGCCAAATATGTGCATTTCGGCTCTGTAGTTATGATGAGTGACAGAACTGCTTTTTTTTAATTACTCTTTATTACATTTTTCACATTTTCATATCCATACAGTTTGTGGCCATGACATGAAGAATCAATAACATCCGAACATTTTCTCAGTAGTGTAGATTTGAATCATTACTGTGGCTTGTGTGTTTAATTTTAATAGTTCTTTTTGATGCCTGAAAATTACTGTGGTTCCCCGGTCTCCTGTTTATTGTGTTTTTTACAGTCCTTTTATCAATATTTCCATTATTATCTTTGTCTAATTACAGTTGTGGGGACATGATGTTTTGCATTCATTTGAGTATGAACTTTTGTTGTGTGAATACACCTTCTACCCTTGTGTTTCTCCCTGCTCTTCCTGTAGAACAGGGGTCTCCAACGAGTAGCTCGGGAGCTACTGGTAGCTCACCAGTACCTTCAAAGTAGCTCTCAAAGATGAAGCCAAGCCCAGTATCAAATTCGGAGAGTAGGCGCCTATTAAAAAAGGCAGCACTGCTGATCTCAAGATCCTAAGAGTGACAGCCAGCCAAACCTATGGCAGTAACTTATACTAAACACTCAAACACACAAAGTATCGGCCTATAGGGTCTGCCACTTGACAGTCTGTATCTAATCTCAATAGAACTAAGTCACAAGGAGATTGACCATCTTGTATCCTTGCTTTATCAGTCACAACATGTGTTTGACCAGTGGACCACAAAAGAAGTACAACAGTAGTAGCCTGAGCAGTAATGAGTGCTGACCCACCAAAGTGTGGGACTGCAGGAGTCAGAGTGAAAATGTGTCAGTTGGGTGTATAACCAGCTCAAGACCTGAGGAGAACAGGGCATGATTCAGACCAGAGAAAATGAAGAGACTCATCAGCATTTATATGCTTCCCTAATAAACACTATTGCTTCTTGAAAACTACGCCTGGTGTCACGGACCGCCTAATGTTCAGGAAAAACCTGAAGACCTGGCTTTTTAATCTTTAGGTTGTTTTCTTTTGCACCTCACTTTCTGATTTTCCTTGTTTGTTCTCTGTTATGTTTTTTAAACCGTTGAGCTGCTCTCTAAAGCGCCGGGACACTCTTGTTGAGTAGCCGTGCGCTATATAAATAAAATCATAACATAACATAACATAACAATGTCTATGCTAGCCCCCATCATAAGGGTGTTATCTCTGACATAATTGTGCCCATTCCTGGCATAATAGTGCCAATGGCATAATAATGGTCATCCTTGACTATTTGGGGTATTTTTGGTCTAGTTGTGGTATACTGGCAACCATCATTTACATACTGGGAGAATGACTGGCCTACATTTACGTATTACTGGCGTAATAATAGTCATGACTGATATATGGTCTCTGCCTTGACCCTTATGGTTTCAATCCTTGGCCCAACTGTGGCACTAGTAATATGGTGGGCATTATTGGCATAATACAGACATCCGTGTTTCTGGTCCAGGGAGGACCTCGCTTGGCAATACGGTCTGGGCTGTCCCCATGAGGCACTGGGTCAAGACTGATTTGCATATGGCTGGGTCTAAACTGGGGTGGCATGGTGAGCAAAAGAAGGATGTATTTAACCCAAATCTCTTTACTGGGGGGATGAATGTATCATTCATTCAGCATTCCGTCCATCATTTGTGTGAGCATCTGTGGCACAAGACTGTAATACCTGGGTATTCAAAGTAGTCTGTCCATAAGAGACTTTTGTAAATAGGAGTACTTGATGAAAATGAAAAGCTGATGTTTTGGGACCGTGCATTTCCTAAAATCTGAATACTGATATTTTAAAGGCAGTTTTTGTTTTCAAAAATGGATTTTCTTCTGTTAAATTGAGTTTGTTTGCCCACAGTGGAAAGTGGTATTTGATAGAAAGAAGTGCACTTTCAGAAACTGATGAATAATAATTCACGCTGAGCAGGGGAGACCTACTGCTGTATTTATATACTTTGTGCCGTAGGGCATGTCTAGATTTGAATGTTACTTCATAAGTCAGGTGGAGGCATTTTATATTGATTAGTGTTTTCCTGGCATTTCTGATGGTAACCGCACCAGGAATACTTGGGCGGTAACTACTGATAATCCTGCTTAGGGTGGTCATAGCGTGGTCACTATTTTACAGTTATAAAGTTTGATAGTAGCTCAGCAAGACTTTCCTTGAGCAGAAGTAACTCTCACTACAGAAAAGGTTGGAGACCCCTGCTGTAGAAGTTCCATGTACATAGTGTATATATTTGAGTTTGTCATTTATATCTGATTATTAGCTCTTCATTTCTTCTATTTGTGCTTGTTTCTGGGGTTTTAGTCACTCATTTTGGGTGGCACATCAGTTTGTGTGACCTGTCTTCCCCTTGGTTTTCGTAGAGTAGTAGTATTGTTATTGTCAGCACTGTCCCATTCTCTGCGTCTTTCAGATGTAGACTGATAGGAGGTGATGTCACCGCCTTCCAGGTTATGACATTCCTGCATTTACCTATGTCTTGCCTCACCGAACCTGAACTCTAAGTCTTTGCCGACACTATTGAATGAAGCTTGAAACCATGAGTCTTCGTAGACCATGCCCAATTGCATGGAGTGTCTGGATTTGTGGATTCTGCTTGCATCCTAGAAACACTGTTAATAAACGCAAGACTTTGTGGAAAAGAGGTATATTTGTCTGCAGGTGACTCCCCTACTTCTTGGGATAAGGGAAATAAGGGAAATAGGTTTTCAACTTTTCTGGTTATAAGGTCTGGGATGCCTAGTGGTCGAAATACACACCAACATGTTTTTAATCAAGAAGAATAATGTTATATATTTCCTGGGTCATTGGTAGAGATCTCGAAGTCTAATCCTCTAGGTGTCTCAATCTCAACATTAGCTGAGCCATCTTGATTACTTTCTTTCCACATTGCACTTGATTCTCTTGTTTATGCTATTGGTGTTCTTGATGGAATTCTTGAGTTAGGATTTGTGTAGTTTTTCTTCTGGGATCTAGTTAAGATTTTTTATTTTTTTATTTTTGTGTGTGTATGTTTGTGAGTTTTTTTTCCTGCAACCGGTTTGCTTTTTCCTCCCTTGGGTATCTGTATTTTCCTTCTGCCATCTTATGCAGCTTTATTGGTGCCTTGCCTGGTTTCCCTTCATCTACCACTCAGTGAATTTGGAGGACAGTAGTGAGATTTCTGCAGGAGGTCGCCTTTATCCCCCTCGCTAGAAGAAAGTAAAGGATGTGTGACCTGCTATTAACCAAAGGTTCTAGTGTCATATGACTCCAGCATGGATGTAATGCTGGATTTACTGGTGGCTGGTCAATCTATCAATCAGAGAATTTAATCTTTGACAGAAGAGAATGCTACTTTACACCAACGTTTAGCTGCCACGGTTGCTGCCAGTGGTTAAATTATGCTAGAATCTCCTCTAGCGGCAGTAGGGGAAACCAAGTATAGAGGGAGTCTCAAAACAGCTAAATGAACTTTTACATGCCTATAGGGTAAAAGGTAGGTCCAATATTGGATTTTCCGACAGTTAGTTATTGCCAATGATGTTGTACTTGTCAATTATCTAACGTTTTCACAGTTCAAGAAAATGTTCACCTAGAAATACCACATTCCATAAAAGAAGCTTTCTTAGATTTTAGTCACGGCAGTTTAAATATGCTGTCATATGTTACCTGATTTAAACATGTGGCATTCGATGTAGATTGGACTTAAAAGATACAGTAACCATTGTTTAGTTCAGTGCTGCATAATTAAATTAATGATGAGTTAGCCAGAGTAACTCGAGCTGAGACTCTGCCATGATTAATGGAATTTTCCTTACAGATAGAGACAAGTATCACTAAGAAAGAAGCAGACAAGAAGCACGTACAAGGCTCAGAACCTGCCTTGTTGAGACCTTCAGTTTCTAGGACTGCAGAAGTAGCATCTGCAGATACTGAAGCGTCTATGTAATTGGGTTCCGTTAGATAAAATATGTCATACCATATTTTGAAAAATACGTTGGAAATAACTTTGAAGCATTTATCTAGCAATTCCCTAAGTCAGTGATTCCCAATCTGTGCGCCACGGCACCCCGGTGCGCCGTCAAAACCAGCCAGGGGCGCCGCGCACTAAGCACACAGTTTGTGAGTTTGGGAACCACTGGACCGTGAAAGACGTTCCTCTCCTCCGAGGGCCATGTTCGCGCGGTCCTCTTTTTATATCTATGACCGCAAGCGTGTTGAACAAGCCCACGGTCATTCTAAACTGAAGTTTTTCAGGTTTTAGAGGCCCCCGGGCTCGAGTGTGGGGATAGATCAGCAGTTTCGGCCGGAGGGCTGCTCAGATGCGGGCCTGAAAGAGAACAGTGAGCTCGGACAGAAACAGTATCTGGTGGGAGGGGCCCCCGCTCAGGTGTAGGGCTGGGAGAGAGGCCTCGAGGCGTATTGGACGTGCAGAAGGGACGCGGGAAGAGGAGCGCGGCTGTCACGCGTACAGGTGAGGGATCGAGGCGGGCGCGAGCTGAGGGGCCGAAGGTGTCCACCTGCCTCCTGGCCTCTCTGTGCAGGGTGTGCTGCAGCAGGCAGACCTTCCTGGTGACTCAATAGTTTCCTGGGACAGGGAGCGGGGGCAGAGCAAGGGCCCCTCCCCAGAGCCCCATTGGAGGAACCTCGGACATTTTCGTATCAGACTTCCTGAGGTAGGTGTGTGACAAGGAGGGTGGGGAGGGCTTTTTGCAGGTACTTTTTTCCTGGAGCGGCGATAAGGAAGGCGGATTAGAGAGAAAGGAGGTAGAGGGGAACGGGTACCTAGAGTAGAGAGGGTGAGGAGACAAAAGAGGGGAAGAGGCGAGACAAACAGGGAATATTGTGAATGAGTGGCGAAACGTGAGGGGGCAGAGACAGGTAACAATAAGAGTTAAGAAAGGACGTGAGAGATTAAACTGGTGAGTGGAGACAGCACACACTGGAAGGAAAAAGAGAGGAAGGGACGGAAAGAGTGGAGTGTGATACACGGAAAAGGGGCATGTGCCAGAGGAAAGGGGAAGAAAGAAAATACACAGGGGAAGAGAGCAGGTGTGTGGGTTGCAAGAAGTACCATGTACTAGTAACTAGTCCCAAAACCCAACATAGGTTCACTATTCTGGGTGAAAACATTTTTTAGTACACCCCTTTGTTTTTAGAATAATATGAATGTTAGCACATGAGCAGTGTGAAGTCCCATTTGCACTTTAAAGTCCATCTTCATAGTTCTGTCTAGGCCTTGATATCTTACAAGAGATAAATGCAGAAATTAGAGGTTTTTTTTCTCATAATGCTGTCAAGTGATCTGCATTCCATCCATTATCTGTGTGCCTTTTGCTTTCTCGCCCTAAGTGCACTGAGTATGCCCAGGCGTGGGTCCCGGGCTCACTATGCCACTGGATTCAAGCTAGCCAGGGTGATGCCCCAAAGCCTTTTCGGTCCAGGGAAGACCTGGAGTGGCATGTCGGGCTGGACTGTTCCCATGAGGAGCAGGGTCAAGACTGATTTGCATATGGCTGGGTCTAACCTGGGGTGGCATGGTGAGCAAAAGAACAATGGATTTAACCCAGATCTCTTTGACTGGGGGTGAATGTTTGATTTCCTCTGCATTCCGTCCATCATCTGTGTTCGATGCAGAACAGGATGAGTATTCTGAGGCACAGACAAAAGTACAGAAAATAAAGGGCACAAGGAGAAGCTGGAGCTGCAAGCAAATTTCTCTTTCTTTGGAAATATCATGTCTATGGCTAACGCCCACCTTATTCCATTTATTGTTCCTGCCATGCCTGACTAGAGAACCCTGCACTACAAATCACTTAATCCATCTGTCTAATATGGGGATTATAAAAAAAAGTTAACATTTATTTTAATATGGGTGTATTCATGACTACCAACAAAAGTAATGAAGTCATAGGCACAATTTAAATGAACTCCAAACCAGTTTAATGTCTAAATTACACTGGTTTGTAGTTCACACTCTGCTACAAGTGCCAGTTAAGTGCTCCCTGGTACTTTACGCCTTCTGGGTGCAGAGTTGGTGGCCCCCACTCTGTCTCATTTTGAAGAGTATTCTCTCTGACAGTATTACAGGTTTCCTCAGCTTGTCTCAAGTCTTGGTCAAGCTACTCCAATCCCATTTAATTTGTTCATGGAAAGAGAGGTGCTGTTCTTTATAACCCTTTAAGGACTGTTCAGTGGACCTAAATCAAAACATTGCAGTCACGATTGCGCACTTTTTGGGACTACCCACTCCTGAGGCCGGGCTTGCATCCCCCACCCTAAAAATAAATTGTATCATAGTGGGGAGCCGCGGCCGACTGCTAATAGGTCAAGGGAGCCAAGGGCTGAAAAAGTTTGGGAACCACTGCCCTAAGTGGAGCTAAAGAATGCAGATTTAATCCAGTATAGATATTTTCTGGGAAATGTCTATCAAGGCCTACTTAGTGTAATAATATTTTGGTTTTATTTCACAGTAAGGACATGCTAACTTCAATATGTAGTGTTCCTATTTTTATATGCTAGCACCTTGAGCAGGTTGCTTACACACACTCTACAATGATGGCTTATAAATATAGCAAAAGAGTCTTCTACATGGCACATGCACTTTTCCTTGCCATATGTCACTGCAGTGCATGTAAACTGCAGCCATCAAGAGTGCACTGGTGTTCCTGGCAGACACATTTTATGCCATATGTGTGGGTGTGATAAAAACACATTTCAGCCCACATACAACATTAAGGGTCTTATTATGAGTTAGGCGGTCCATAGGGCCGCCAAACCCGTGGCGGTTATCCTACGACTGCTACACTGCGGGACTGCCCACTGTATTATAAGTGTGGCAGTCCAAACACCACAGGACTGCTGAGGATAAAGGATACGACGGCGGTCGTACAGTAGTCAGGCATAGTTGTATGTTTGCGGCACCGCTAAGCATATTAGGAGTTGCCAAACCACCCTCCTTTCCATGGCTGTGAGCCCACCATGAAAAGGATGGGCGGTGAGGCAAATAAGTGGGCCTTGCCTCTCTTGGGGGTGCATGCAGGGGGCACATATAGTGCCCCCCTGGATTTGCACCCCTATTTCCTGCACGGTATGGCATGTAAGCCACACCACGCGGGAAGGGGCATTCGGCGCTCTGACAGCGGTGGTCTGCATGTTAGGCTCTTCTGTGAACCTAAAAGATTGCCGCTGTCAGACTGATGCAGGACCACCTGCCAAACCAGGATTGAAGTCCTAATCTGGCAGGCAGCAGCACTACAGCTTTAGCGGTCCTATAGGACCGCCAAAGTTGTGACAAGGCCCTTAACCTTTCATGCTGTTAGTGCATTTTAGAAATCATTTGCAGTCGACTTGTGGTAGAGTTACATAGGCCAGTCAGGGTGTTCCAGTGTACATCAGTTGTTTTAGGGGGTGGGCAATGCACTTTACTACTGTTTAGCAGTGGTAAAGCGCAACAGTCCTCAACTCACCAACTTCAGGCAGGAAACAGTTGGGCCACCACAACAAAAAATTAGATTTTCTCATAATATCTTATTCTACTCTGACAACACTAGGGTAGGTAGAAAAAAAATGGTTTTTGTTAAGCTAATAAAACTGACATTATATAGTAATATTATTATTGTTGGAGAGTGCTTGAGTAAAAGCTCCTGGTATATCAGGAAAAAGCATAGTGCAGTATTTCTCTAGTATACTCGCCTTAGTTGATCTGA
Organism: Lissotriton helveticus; assembly: GCF_964261635.1. Taxonomy (NCBI): domain Eukaryota; kingdom Metazoa; phylum Chordata; class Amphibia; order Caudata; family Salamandridae; genus Lissotriton; species Lissotriton helveticus. The sequence goes on along the minus strand of NC_136057.1, from coordinate 806,700,930 downwards.
AATGCTGATGGTATAACCCACGAGAGGCGAGAGGGAAGGCTCTGGGTCCTACCATCCATAGGTTTTTGGCAAAATATAGGGGAATGTATGAGCAATATACGGTTTGTATATACACTTTAAGAATGGGATGGGCCTGTTCTGTGTTAGAGTGAGTTAAAGCAAACAAGCAAAGGGTAGAATACACTATATTAATTTACCCAGCTGTATTTATATAATTGTGTATATAAACATTCTAGAACACTATGCGGCTAGCCGACAAACCTTCTGATTCGAATACCTTGCCCTCATCAGGTGGTAGAGCTCAGACTTTACACAATCTTTTCGGTCTGCTAATCACTTACTGCTCACTGTCCCTAGAATTAAGAGAGCCAGAGCCAGGGGGTCACTCTTTTGCTTTTGCTGCCCGAGGCTTTGGAATGCTCTCTCTCCGCTGCATATGAGACAAACCGAACCAGAACGGAAATTTAGGAAACTAATAAAGATTAGATAGTATGAATAGAATACGTAAGACAATTGTCGTATTTTAGTTAGCGCTGGGAAGTCCTTATGGGTAACCATGCGCTCTATAAATCTTAGAATAGAATAGAATTTCTTGTATAAATTAAAAAAGAGTAATTCAATAGTTTTTATAGCATTGGTATTTACTTCCTGGAAGTGAGTTCTCTCATATGCCTCACTTCTAAACGATGGGAATGTCTGCATACAATGACATAACATTAAAGAAGAACAAAATGTGGAATGGATTGCTTTCTATAAGAGGAAGGGCTGATTCGGGCGAGGGCATGGCGTGGGCGTCCTGAAAGAACAAAGATATTTCATGGAGAACATACTGCTAAAATTGAAGTATATTGGATTCGGTTACATTTACAACATTCATTAAGAATGATCCTATCAATAGTCGCACATGGCTCTGTGGAAGTGTCCTTCCCTGGATCAAAAGGAGAAATTAACTAGTGCAACGTTGAGGTTTTTCTTTTCAAGACTTCCTTTCTGTTCTATTTTTCAGTCAAGGGTAACATGCCTTTAAATTTAAAATCTTATTTGTTTTCATCTAGCAATTCTGTCAAGGACAATTAGGCAACATGGGGCACACAGATAACTGCTAAAGCAATATATTGTGTGCTGTTCAAGGCCACTTAAAATATTGTTGCTATGCAAACTCAGAAAATTCTATTTTCCTGCATTAGTACATCTAGCAAATCCGATATGTTTGGCTGTCTGCTAAGTAGGTATAACAGGAACATTTTTATATTTGGTGTTTTTATTTCGAAAATGTGCTTTGAAAACTAGCATTTTGAGGTATTTGTTTCTTAATGCATCTTGTTTGGGGAGAACATTTAGTCAGAAGTCCTTCAGGAAATTATCATTTGCTCTTTTTGGGGGTAGTTGACTGGGTGAAGTGTAGAGCAGAGCTCCAGAAAATGCTCATACAAATATGTTTTTAAATGTATCAGGTTCTGAACTATTTACTGCACCAGTGGTGGTTTAAATGCACATTTGTTAAAAAAAATACAATTATGATCTCAGAGATTAACTTTCTTCTCCCTTGTCCAATGAACATTTGTTGAGTCTGATCTTTTGTTAAAAACTCCTGAACAGATATTTTTACCACATATGCCATGCAGTCATCAGTGCACCACTGTTCATAATCTTTCTTTATTGCAGCACTGTGTGAAGACGGTTCTGATACGAGCTTGCTACCTCATTTGGCAAATCCAATGTAAAATGATGGCCGAGAAGACAATCTGATTCAAGGGTTATGTAACTTGTAGTTTGGGTCTCTTATCCCCACAAATAAAGACTATCTGTGGGATGTTGCTAACGATAGTAGCGAAAGGGTGGTCATAGGTTAAGAGCTGGTGTGGTAGCCTTTTTAATTTTGATACACCAGAATCAAAAATTGCTCTTGCCAATCACCATTGGTGTTACGAGGATCTCCCCTATAATGAAATAGGCTATTCGGCCCGTCGGCAGTGTTACTGTTTGCAATGCCTCTTTTCTGAGTTTCATCCCAAAACTAAACACTTCTTCTGTACAGGAGAGCAATATCTGTTATGTTGGCAGGTATTAGTTTGCTAAACCCATATCTTATGTGTTCCTTAGGCACCCGTCCCTCTCTGACGTTCACACTTACTATGATGTAATCAGCTGGCTTTCTAGAATGCCAGTTGATCTGGGAGGACATTTGGAGAAGATTTATTCGGAAGTCGACGTGTTGTGGTTACTGAGCTCTCCTCCCCTTTGGTGTGTTTGTTACCTACGGCTTGACATAAAAGAAGTACCTCATATGCGGTGTGAAGTCATCTTTACAATTTTGGTGATGATACCAGCACACCGGCGAACTTGTGTGTGCTGTGGCAGGGAATTTTCAATACAGTTGACTAATCTTCAATGATAGAGTTCCTCGGGATCTTCTACCCTTGGGGGATGCTCCACCATCTTCGTGGCTGTCAGCAGGTACAGTTGTGAGTGACGGTGTTCCAGCTTGAGATGTTGTTTGTTGATTTCCCTGGTGCAACTGTCAAGGCGACCTCTATGACGGAGCGGTGACGTCATCGGAATGCATATGTTGCCTGCTGGCGCCCGTCTGCTGCAAAGTACTGCCATTTTAGGAGTGTTCGGGAATTGATGCATTACACATCTCTACGCAATTCCCCACCTACGTGCTGCCATCTTAAAGGAACTCTTTGGACATATTTTCCATCCGGTAAACCTCAGTGTAACCTTCCAGCGATTGGGAGGCACTTGGATCGTGTGTGAACTTGTGCACGAGTACTCACCTCAACATTTGTGCTTCCAGTCCATTTCGGTTATGGCGCTGTGACAGTTTCTGTATTTGAACTCACCGGATATGTTCAAGGTTTGATGAGAGACCATCATTTTTTTCACGTGGTGGAACCCCTTTTTTCTAAAATATTAGGGGTGTGTTGGGTGGTATTTAACTGTGCTTTCACTGCTGTGTACCTGTAGTCTATTTAAATGTGTGAATTATTTAGGGGCTCCATTTTAGAGTTTTGGGTGAAACTACTGTTTCTTTGTAACCAACTATAAGCTCTAGTACTTTGCACCCTGCTAGTAAGTCACCTTGTACTTTGATTTCACCATGATTTTAGGTAATGTGTATAATCTATCTCCTCCACAAGCATTTTTGGCAACTGCGGTGGAAGCTACATTAAAATGGGAGGAGTGGTGTGAATATTTCACAAACTATATTTCTACCTTTGATGACGAAGGTGAGGACTCAACCCCGGAGAAGAAGAAGAAGATTTCATTGCATTGCTTTGGAACTGGCGGTCTCAAGTTGTACAATCGGATTAATAAGAAAGTTTGCGTGGGTTGGCAAAATGATGTGTATACCAATGCCTTAGATGACTTGGACAGTTACTACAAACCCACTGTATGTGTTGCTGTGGATAGATATACATTTTTCCACTGAAAGCAAGGGAAAGAAGAGTCTATAGAGGATTAGGTGTCGGTACTGAAGAATTTTGCCCTCACTTGTCGTTTTGGAAATCTGCACAACAAACTTATAAGGGACCAGATTGTAATGCGTGACACCAATCCAAACATTCAAGACTTGTTGTGGGCAAAAGGAGAAAAAACCCCACAGGTTATGTTTGCAATTGTCAAGAGAGCGGAGTTGACAGGATGGTGTGCTAAAGGCTTACTCTTAGAAAACAAGATAAAGCAGGAAGACTCAGCAGTTGTGGCAAAAGTAGGCAGTGTGAAGTTAGCCCCTCAAGTTCAGTTCAGTAACAGAAATAAAGAAGCGACAGAGACAGAACGAAGAGGCAACGTCAAAAGCTTTTCTCGAAGGTAATGTTAAAGGTGTGGAAGCATTAGACATTTAGCTAATGACAGGAAATGTCAGGCGTGCACACATCAATGTGCCAAGTGTGGCATTGCAGGACATTTTCATAAAGTTTGCCAGAGAAGGTCAGGTGGTAAAGTGAAGGTGGTTGAGTAGGAGGATGAGTACAACTCTGAGTTGTCAGATGATTCTGACATTAATTAACATGTGTGTACAGAATGTGGATGATGCTCATGCACTTAATATAGGTACAGGGGAGAAAGTTAAGAGAAAGAAACCCATGCGCAAGATCTCTATAAGTGGAGTGGACATTTGTATTGTTGCAAATTCTGGATCCCCATACATTATAGTGAATAAAGATGTGTGGACTTAGAGATTTGTACATGTTTTAGGACTAGAGTTGGTGCAACCTGATATTACTCTCAATACTTTCACAGGTGACCCTATTGAGATGGTGGGTTACAGGAAATTGAAATTTGTTTTTAAAAGTAGGAAACTATGTGCAAACTGTATGTTTCCGCCAATGGTACTTCCGTATTGGGTTGGAAGGATCAAGGCAAGTTGGGCATAACCCATAATTCGAATAGTCCAGAACTGGGTTTAATAAGGATTGGTAATTTCAAGGAAGGTCCCTGAGGTGTTCACAGTTACTATTGGGAAGTTGAGAGGATTCCACACAAAATCCAACTGAAAGCTAATGCCCAACCATGATTTTTTTTTTTTTTTTTTTTTTTAAAGTAATTTTTATTGTAGACACACTTTACACAGGCCAATAGGCGCACATATTCAGCATCATTCACAGTGCTATAGTGAGGGTCATCCACTTCTCGTGTACACAGCCTGCAGGCCCACATCCCGGGGGCCGGGCGGCGGCAGTAAATTCGCACCCCCATGCCTGGTTGGTCTTCCTCAGGAGTATGGACTCAGGTTATTGTGTGTGCCTACTTTTCTGTTCTCGCCTTAATGAAACCCCGAACTCCCCCCCCAACTAGCCCCTCAGTCCCCAAACCCCTTGTCCCTCCCCCCCCCTCCCCTCCTCCCCCCCATCATCCGCTCAGGAACCTCCCGTTGCGTAACTCCAATCTCAGGTACCAGGCTTTCCCCTTCATTGGTCCTATTAACACCAGATTATTGTACTGTGCTGACCCCTGCCGCGTCTAGGCCCTCCTCGTCATCCTCTATCCCACTATCCCTGAGGCCTTGTACCATTACCTCCCAGGCCGTTGCTTGTTCCAGCGCTCTCTCATTGGCTGTTCTGCGCGCCATCTGATACCTATGCGTGCTATCGCAGGCCGCCCACTTCAGGAATTCATTGTACCACCTCCTATACGTCGGGCTCGCCCTAGCCTTCCAGTGTCTGGTTATCTCGCGCTTGGCTACCATCAAACCCATATCTATGAACTTGCTCGAGAGCTTGTTTTTGGGGGTGTGTGGAAACCAATGCAGGATGCACGCCCCTGCATCAAAATCAACAGTCCGGGCCGTCACCTCGTTCATGGATTCCCCCACGGCTCGCCAATAATCCGACAGGGCCGGGCATGACCAGAGCATATGCACCAGCTCGGCTCCATCAGCCGCGCAGCGGGGGCACCTCGCTTCAGTCGCACCAAAGTATCTCAGGATTCTCCCAGGGGTCATGTACGCCCTGTGCAGTATGTAAAAATGGATAACTTGGAAACGAGCATTCCTCGTACTATTGCGTGCCCTCCGCACCAGCTGCGCCCACGCCGTGTCCGGGATGGGTTTACCCAAGTCAGTTTCCCATTTGAGTTTCAGTGCATCGAGAGGCGGCAGGCGCTCGCGGAGCATTCTGTTGTATAAGCAAGATACCGCTTTCACCGTTCCCGCCGCCATCATGGTGTATTGGCACGCCATGGCCGTCTCCGGCTCCGCCAGGCCCAGTCCCCAGTGCTTCTGCATTGCTCTCGTCACAGCAGCATGAAGGAGATAGCCCCCGCGTGGAAGGTCAAAGCGTTCCTGGAGGGCCGAGTACGGGAGGAGCTCCCCGTTTTCGAAGAGGTCCCCTATCACCTGTATGCCTACCTCTTCCCACTGCTGCAGGCGGGACCAATCGCCTCCATGGGGCAACGCTGTCAGCATGCCCAGTGGCATCTCCGGGGCATAGGGGTGCTGAATCCCTGCCCGCCTCCGCGCCCTGTTCCAGCAACGCCGAAATGTATCCTGTTCAAGGGACAGATCCCGGGTGGCGAGTTTCTGTCCTAACGCAATATAGGCTAGAATGTGTCGTGGCGTGCCCCGCTGTCGTGTATCCTCCGGGCCCCGGTAAACCCGTGCCACCTCCTGCGTGAAGATCTGCAATTGGGCAGCGAGATAATAGAGCTCATAGTCTGGGAGCGCCAAGCCGCCCTCATCTTTCGGGCGGGTGAGCGTCGCCAGCGCCACTCTACATCTGCCCGTCCCCCACAGGAATGAAGTGAGCTGGGAGCGAAGTCGGCGGAAAAAGGAGCTGGGGATCCAGATCGGAAGCGTTCGGAAGAAATATAGCAGCCTCGGGAGGGCCACCATTTTCAGCAGCGCTATCCTACCAGCAATGGATAGCGGAAGTGTGGCCCAGAACGCCATGCTACCCTTCAGCCCCCTGACGCATCTCTCCACATTGCCCTCGAATAAAGCCGTCGCTGTGTGGTAGACGTATACTCCAAGATAGTGGAGACAAGTCGGCTCCCAACGAAGCAGCGGCCTGTGTTCTGGACGGACCACGTCCTCTCTCAATGGGAAGAGGCTCGTCTTCGCCCAGTTAACTCTGAGGCCCGAGAGGTCTCCAAAGCGCCCTAGCAGCTCCTCCGCCCCCACAAGCTCAGTCGCGTCGTTGTCCAGGAACAGCAGGAGATCATCGGCGTACAGCGAGATAAACTGTCTCCCGTCATCAGTTTGCACACCTGTGAAGTATCGCCCCCTGCGGGCTTCCATAGCCAGCGGTTCGATCGCTAAAGCGAACAGTAACGGGGACAGAGAGCAACCCTGCCGGGTGCCCCTCTCCACTGGGTATTGGTGGGACACCAGGGATCCAACCCGCACTCTCGCTACGGCTGCCGTGTAAAGCACCTGCGTCCACCGGATATATCCTGCGCCCAGCCCGAATCGCGCCATAACTGCATAGAGGTAATCCCACTCCAGGCTATCGAACGCTTTTTCGATATCGACCGAGAGGGCAAGTGGAGTTCCATTCCCCTCCCGCAGGTCTTCCATGACTAATGCCCAACCATGATGTATACACAAGGTTAGAAATACACATTTTTCATTAAAAGAGGAAGTAAAATTACAGGTCGAAGAGTTACAAAAAGCTGGGGTCCAGCAGAATCCTCAGAGTGGGTTGCAACCTTGGTCGTCGCCAGAAATGCCAATGGAAAATTGAGGCTGTGCATAGATTTACGAGACCTTATTCAGAACATCCAGGTGGGCCAGTTTTCCCCTTCCTTAGATTAACGAGATGTTAGCCCATAACAAAATCATGAGGTGGTTCTTAACTATTGATCTCACTGCAGCCTACCATCTGGTATCTTTGCACCCTGACGGTAGAAATCTCACTACATTCTTTTCACCGTTTGGTTGCGATAAATTCAAAAGGGTGCCCTTTGGTCTAGCCTTAGCCTCGGCTTTGTTCCAAAGATTAATGCATTAGATCTTCAAAGAGTTTGAGAATCCCCTCATCTTTCATGAGGATATTTTAGTGCTGGGGAAGACTAAAGAAGAGCATTACCAGAAATTGATACAAGTTCTCAGAATATTGAAAAAAAAGGTGTGACTGCTGAATACAGTAAATGCAAATTCGCTATGAAACAGGTTACGCATTTAGGACATGAAATTACGCAGGACAGGATTAAACAAAAATAATAGCAGATGAATGCTATTAGGGATGCGCCTGTTCCCAAGAATAAAGATGAATTGAGAGCGTTCTTGAGATTGGTATCATTTTATTCCAAGTTCATGAAAGATTTTTCATCCAAGACGTTTGACATCAGACAACTTCTAAAGCATTAGAACAAGTTTGAATGGTCTCCCAGCTGTCAAAAACGTTTGTTTCACTTAAGGCGGACATTTGCAATGCTCCTCCTTTACAAGTTTTTGATCCCGGTTTGGCAAACATTTTCACAACAGTTGCCAGTGGAAGGTGTATTGGAGTGGTCCTTACCTAGAAGAATAAATCGGGTACTGAGGACATCATTGCATTTGCCTCACGCTCCTTAACACCAGCTGAGGAAAAATACTCAGTTATAGAATGTGAAGCACCTCTGTGTGTGGGGGGCCTGAAACACTGCCTCCAATTTATTTGGGTAAGAAAGTGTTCTTACTTTGTGATCATAAACCCCTTACCAGAGTGTTAACCATTAAGGGTTTGTATACTGTATCACCCAACTTGGCCCGCATGTCAGTAAGAATATTGGATTTTAACTATGGAGTGCAGTACGTACCTGGTGCGAAGAATGTTGTTGCAGATTTCCTCAGTCGCATGCCTCTTCCTATGAGTGAAACTCATGAAGATGTGGGCGAGGAGTTTTGTATAGCCAATATTTGTGAAGAATTTACTGGCATTTCAGGTGAGGAGTGGGAAAAGGCACTGGAACAGGATGTATTTCTCAAAGAAGTGAGTGAGATGATACTTGGTGGTAGGCTGGAGAAGAAGGCTATTTGTAAAGAGTTGAGTGCATTTTGGGAACTCAGACATGAGCTGTTGGTGGAGGGTGGTCGGATTGTAAGACAAGTGGAAGTGGTTCCCCCTGAAACATTGAGAAGTAAAATTCTAAAAACTTGCCATGAAGGACATTTAGGTATTAACAAAACCAAGTACAGAGCAAAAAATGATATTGGTGGCTTGGTTGTGATAAAGAGATTGAAAGGAACGTGAGGAGCTGTGTGCAATGTGAAAATTCAGATAAGTCACAAGTAACTCTCAGGCCTCCATTACATTCACTTCCCAGTCCAGGGATACCTTGGAAAAGAGTAAGTATTGAGTTAATGGGACATTTATGGGAGCATGGGGAACAAGTGTTTTACCCTGTTGAGCTTGTTGACCATTTTTCTAAGTGGCCTGAGATAGACAGACCTAGGCAGTATTATCAGCTTCCTGGATAGAGTTTTTAGTAGTGAAGGCTTACCTAAATACATTTTGAGTGATAACGGACCCCAGTTCACTTTAAAAATATTTGGAAATAAATGGCATAATACACAAGACCACTTCTGTATACCATCCTGCTGGTAATGGAGCTGTGGAAAGGTTAAACTGTGTAATTAAGGGCATTGTGAAGTTAGCCAGTAATAACAGCTTGATCTGGAGGAGTGAATTACATACAATGGTGTGGGTATGCAGGATTATCCCTAGTGAAAATACAGCATCCAGTCCGTTTGAATTGATGAGAGGGAGAACTCCTATGTCCAAAGTTAATATCAGTTGGCTTAAAATGGTAAAGAGATTTGCGTGGTCTCATGAAACAGTAATAGTGAATGTATTACAAGCACAGAGTCACTCTAAGGAATGGCATGACTTGAAACACAAGAGCAAATCTGTTATTCTCAAGGTTGGCGATTTGGGTGAGTGTCAAGAAGAGTGGTTTCATTGAGAAAGGCCAGAGCCGTAATACCCAGCCTCTGGTTGTTGAGAAAATCTTTTGCAATTCTGCCTTACCTAGCGATGGTAAGGTGTGGCATTTGTCTGCGCTCTCTATGTGTAAGAGAAGGGAGGATAATGCATGTAGGAGTAGTGAGGTTCAGAATTCTCAGGAGCATGGTCAATGTTTGCCACAAGATATAGCAAACATTAAACAGAGTTTGGAGTGGATGTATGAGGAAGATATTGAGGAAAACAAAGAAGGTGTGTAAAAGAAGGAGATGTGTTATGTTTGCAGGTATTAGTTTGCTAAAGCCATATCTTATGTGTCCCTTAGGTACCCCTCCCCTCTGACGTTCACTCTTATGTAATCAGCTGTCATTACAGAATGCCATCTGATATGTGAGGACAGTTGGAGAAGTTTGATTCAGGAGTTTATTTATTTATTTATTATAGGTTTTGTATAGCGCTAGCTGGACCCAAGGGCATCAGAGCGCTTCACAGCAGGTAAAACAATGTGCCTTAATGGCGATGGAAGACTGATAACTGGACAAGTCAAGGGCATTGCAAATAACAAAATCATACAGATCATAATGTCTACAAGGGTGAGGGGTATTAAGAGCATCCCCATGCAGTTCAGGTGGCCTCAAGGAAGAGGGCTTTGAGTAAAGTCTTGAATTTCGGGAAATGGGAGGTCATTCTGATGTGGGGAGGGATGGCGTTCCAAATCCTGGGTGCATTGTCAGCAAAGGATTTAAAGTTTTGCGTTTCCGCGCTTTCAAAGGGATGAGAAGAAGCGTGTTGGAGCTTCTGAGGTTCCTGGACTGGCCAGCCCTTTTGAGTTTCGCAGCCAGGTATTCTGGTTTGCCTGTGTGAAAGGCTTTGTGCGTAAGACATGCTGTTCGAAAGTTGGCTCGTTGTTCAATAGGGAGCCATTTCAGATCCTTGAGCGCGGGGGAAATGTGGTCGAATTTCTTGGTTCCTGTGACCATTCTAGCCGTGGCATTGAGGGTGATTTTCAGGGGGCCAATGTGTGATTTGGCTGAGCCGGTTAGGGCTGCGATTCCATAGTCAATTCTGGAGAGCACCAGTGCTTGAGTGGCCTGTTGAAGGTCCTTTGGAGGCAGGAAGGGTTTTATTTTGTAGAGAAGTTTCAGATTGAGGAAAGTGCTTTTGACGGAGTTCGTGATGTGTTTTTTCATGTTTAGTTTGCGGTCTAAGGTGATACCTAGGGACTTGACCGAATCTTTCGGCTTGAGGGTGCCATTGAGGGCGTCGATGGCTTTGAGCCATTCTTCAATTTGGGGGTTTTCGTCTCTGTTGGAGATGAGTAGAGCTTCAGTTTTTTCTTGATTAAGCTTTAAGTGGTTTTGTGAGAGCCATTGTTGACCGTCTTTGAGCGTGTCGTTGAGTTTGAGAATGTCGTCCATAGAGGTGGTTTCCAGATAGAGCTGCGTGTCATCAGCGTAGAGGTGGAAGGGACCAACACCCATTTGGTGTGTTGGTTACCGGTGTGGTGGCGTTGTGCATTTTGATACACTAGAGTAAAAAATCGCTCTTGCCAATCACCTTTGGTGTTAAGAGGCACTCCCCTATAATGAAATAGGCTATTCAGCCCATCACCAGTGGGGCAGTGTTACTGTTTGTAATCCCTCTTTTCTGAGTGTATCATCCAAAAACGAAAACACTTCTTCACGACAGGAGAGCAATATGTTATATGTCAGAGACTCAGAATTCTTGAGTGGGACAAGTTCTTTAATATCTGAATTACTGATATCAGAGGTGATGTGTGTAAGATTAGGTGGTTTTATGCATTAATAACAGTGACCTCAAGCTAAATGGGGCAAATATTGAAATGCTTTTATGAAATTTAGCAAAAACTCTAAATTGATGATAAACGGTCTAATCTTATTGAGTTATTTGGGCCACATCCTAAAAAGTAGAAACCTTTGGAGTAAGCTCGGATGCAAATTTCAATTTTCAGTTCTGTAACGTGAACAACGTTTCTGAGCCTGCATCGTCTGAAATTGTCTGCCATACATTGATGAAAAATATCATGAAAATATACTAATCAACCAAGTCAACACAATAATGACTGGGCTGCCAAATGTTCAAAATGCCAAATGTTAAAAGTAGGTCTACTCAAGGTAGCATGATTAGTATTTAAATGTATAGCACCAGTCATTCTGCAGCGAAAATCACTACATATGTGTAAAATTGTACTCCTAAGTCAAACAGATTTCAAGAGCTAAACTCTATTGGAAGGGTGACCGTAGAGGTGCTGTAACAGAGAGACGATGTATAACTTGTGGTCTCTCGGTGTAAGGAAAAAAAAATCACAGTTATATATGATTTTGTAGTAATGTTTCATCCCTGATGCCTTATTTGTAATGGATGTCTCACTTTAATTGTGTTCGTTCTCTCTTGGAACACTGTCTTTGGTGTTCCATTGTTGTATGGCGTTTTATTTTCCTAATGAATTTTCCCTGATTCATGCCCCTATATAGGTACAATCCATGTTGCCCTTATATAGGCATAGAAATTAAGCCCTTATTTAGGCATATCCCATGCTACCCAAATACAGGCATCGCTACTTCCATCCGTTCATCAAGCGTCACAACGATTTCTTGGAAAACCAGACTCCTAAGTAGAAGGGACTTTCCCTGGCCTGGATATTGATTTCTCAAAGAAACTCTTTATTATGCATGAACAACTATTCCTTAGGGGTTCATCCATGACGTTCATATGCCCGACTTTACGTCAAAGCTGGCATTCCTAAACACCTTCAAGGTATAAATATTCCTTCACTTGCTATAGCAAAGCACGGTGTGGTTCGGGGCATTTCGACGACCTACTTGCCAGACGCAGCTCGCTACAACAAGCGCCGAAGGAAGCAGACTCTCCAGCTGACGCACTGATAAGAAGCTGTCCTCCTCTGCCGAGAATCCAGCTCCAGTGTTTCTGACTCCCTTTGCTGAGTGTTGGGAAATAGTGTCCCGAGACAAAGATACCAACCTCCTTCATTCTAAGGTGTTGAACTGATTAGAACCTAGAGAAACCTTTGGCAATTCTTGGCAGAACTAAAACTTATGCTAAACAATACTTACTTCTTCCCTCGGACTAGACCTAGGTTAGGTACATTGGGGTAGGCGTATTTTAGAAGCACCAGTTGAGTATTTTAGCCTGTGTTATTTATGTATGTATTTTTATATGGCTTAGAAACCATACAATGCTATTACAGTATTATTTTATCACGCTGCACTCATTAAACTTTGCATTTTGTCTAACGATTGTAGCAGTTCAACTCTCTTGCATGAGAAAGAAGACTGTTCAATAAACCTTTTATTGAAAATGCCCGTCTCACTATTTCTCTGCAACTCTGTTGAAACTAAGCATTCACGATTGACTTAGTAAAATAGTTATCTATTATTTCTAAGACTCTGAAGATATTTTCCAGTCCTAGGGAAACAAAGTTGTCATGTTATGCGGTTGTCAGAAACTAATCCCTTCTTGTGAATTCGAGAAAGTTTCTAGTGACCTCTGAGCTAGCTGGCACTCACAATTAAGTTTAGTATATTCAATAGAGACCTACTGACCTAAGTCCTACGTCAAATCTATAGGATATATTATTCCAATGCGCAGAGCCTATTGGGAATATAGGAACTACACTACACCATAGAATGGTTGGTTTGAGTCCTGTATGCCTGAAGCGGTCGGGGGTACTGCTTATGATCTGGATTAAAGCATTGTTTAAACTACAACATTGTATGCCACTTATTTCATGTGGCGATGAGCTGGAACGACGTACCCTCGAAAAATGAACCCTACTGGCAAAGCAACAAAGAAATGCTTGGTGAAACACAGGACTCACCAGATGTCCGCCGTGATCTTCCGAAAGGTTCCTGTAGGCTGCTGTGCGAAGTGGATGGAGGAGGTGCGTTGGAGCGGCACTGCGTGTTGTCGGAGGGGTGTTTCGGCCGAAGACTGGCTGCAAATGACGGAGGAGTGAAACGAGGTGAACCTATGGCTAGCGCTGCAGTTTTGGCTTAACCTGACTGCAAGTGGAAGCGGGAGGCTGCAGGTAAATTCTATCGACTTGCGGAGAGGTGTTGTGTTACTCCGTTGTGTCTAAGTCTGTGTCGTAGCTGGCTGGAGGCCGAGTGCAGCAAGTTTTCCGAAAAGGATCTCAAGGGTAAATTCTGCGCGCGGACAAAAACTCAAGATTTTATGCCCTATTTCCTGTGGAAACAAATTAGAAATGCGGCAGCCATCATATGACGTTGGGAAGGATTATTAAGTACAGTTTAGAACAAGTAAAAAAAAACAGAGGCCATCTTTTAACTTTGGGTTAATCTTGGTTTGGCAGAAATACAGCAAGAGCATTGATAAGACTACGCTTCAGGCAAAAGATCTTACTGTGTCACTAGACTGGTTGTAGAAATGTGTTGTGTATTGTCACACTAATTTAGAAACACCGTTTTACAGTTTATATATTTTTTCTTTTAAAAAAGATTTTTTTTAACAAATTTGTTGAAGTTGGATTTTTTTTTACTTTCACATTTATTTATTTATTTATTTATTTATTTTGAAGTTTTTATATAGCGCTAGCTTCACCCAAGGGTATCCGAGCGCTTTACATCATCAATGGTTGCACATAATAAAAAACAGTTTTGGCAGTTGAGCAAAAAACGGGTTGTAGGCGGTGATACAGGAATAGAAATACATGGAGCAATTAAGGAAAGAAAAGGAAGTACATATAGGATGGGATAGAGAAGCAATTTGCAGTTACCAGAATGATTATAGTAAAATTGTATATTTAACAGTATGCATGTGGGAACTCAAAGGACATAATAGGTAGCAGGTGGTAGAGTGATGGGGAGGTGGAGAGGGAGGCGACAGGCACATCACCATGCAATCTGTAAATCCACCTCCACAATTTTTAGATACACCTGGCGATCCACCCATTAAGTGGAGGCAGTGGCATGATGCGTTTGAAACGTATTTGGGGGCGATAGGTGCATCTAAATACAGACCAGAGAGAAAAAAATATTTGCTATCACATTTGTTAGGATTTGAGGGGAGATCAACTTTTAAGCATATACCTGATGTTCCGGTCGAATGAGAGCCTGAATTAGACGTTTATGAAGAGGCTGTAAAGAAACTTGTCAACAGATTTGACGTTGCTCCCAGTTTAGTTGTTTCCAGGTATACATTTTTTAAAAGAGAGCAGAAACAAAGTGAAGATGTTGACACTTATATTTCGGCTCTGCGCAAATTGGCTGTGGAATGCCAGTTTGAACATTTTGGAGAGCAGCTCTTTCGTGACCAGTTCATCTGCCACTGCACTGACAAGTCTATCAAGCAGAAATTACTTTACTTAGGAAATCCTTCTTTAACAGAAAGCATTAGGATTGCAAAAAGTATCGAGACTTCTTTCAAATCGGCAAGGGAATTAGAGGACAAAACTGATGATTGTGTTAGTGCTATTTCATTCAAGAATGACAAGGAAAATATGTTAAAATGCGTTTTTCTTCGTCCTCAAATTCACGATTGTCGTTTGTTAATCCTACACAACAAAACTCTTTTTTTTAAGCAGAGCAATATCTGTTCCAAATGTGGTTTTCCTCAACAACAAAAAGGGAATTGGGTGTGCCCGGCTAGAAATGCACAATGTAGGTTTTGTGGGAAATGTGGGCACTTTGCAAAAGTTGCCTAACTAACAAACACAAGAATACTAGGGTTTCTGTTGTTGGTGAGGATTCTGAGGTTGATGTGGAAAATCTGTTGTCTGAAGTACGTGACATGGTTGTGGTGGTCGGCGAAGACATAATGGGACAGACAATGGAAGAAATGTGTGTTGATCCGTACCTGTATGTTCAAGTTGGTGACAAACAGCTTTACCTTTTGGTGGATTCAGGTGCTAGAATCCACCAAAAGGTAAGGATTACACATGAGCTCTTTGAACAAAATTTGCTTGAGCGGACTTTGTTTCCACCTGATAGGTCACCCTTTTCTTATGAAGATAAAAAATGGATTTTCAAGGTTATTTTTAAGATTCCATGATGTTTAAAGGCTGACGCACCTGTGGAAAGATTAGTGTTGCAGTCAAGGGCCTGAACATCTTGGGATGGTTCCACCAAGGATTATTTGGAATGATCCTTTGCCCTGGCGCTAAAGAAAAGGGTCTCTGTTATTAGAGACTCTAGTGATATTGAGCTTTAATTAAATGAATTTCCAAGGGTGCTTTTCAACACAAGATAAAGATATTGGAGAATGTCATCCCCATTAAACATAAGTTGAGAGGTGTTCCTTTTAGTGTGTGTAGTAAGTTAGAGAAGGAGTTGGTGGATTTGCAGGCAAAAGGAATTATTGAGCCTGTGGAGTCATCGTTATGGCTTTCTCCATTAGTCTTGGCTAAAAAGAAAAATGGCGAATTGAGGGTTTGTGTTGATCTTAGAGCCCTGAACAAAGAGATATGGGTGGATTCTCACCCCGCCCAAAGATTGTCGAAATGTTGTTGTCTGTTAAAGGTGGTACATTTTTCACAAAGCTTGATTTAGCGTCTGCCTATCATCAGGTAGTTTTGGTAGAAGAGTCACGTCATCTCATGTCTTTTATCTCACCTCTGGGGACTTTTCAGTACTGCCGAATGCCTTTTGGTTTGGCATCGGCAGCTTCTGTTTTTCAGAGACTGATGTCTGAGTTGTTGAAAGGAATTCCCAATGTCTCTGTTTTCCAGGATGGCGTTGTGATTCATGCTGGTTCACGCTTGGAGCATGATCACATTTTGAAACAAGTACTTTTCTCTTTTGACAAAGCAGGCGTTGTTCTTGAAAGCGAGAAATGCCAGTTTATTAAAACCTCTGTAGAATACCTCGCCCATGTTGTCTCTGAGGAAAGTGTGCGTCCAAAGCCAGGTTTAGTTGAGGCCATCCTTGAGGCACCTCCACCTGTTGATAAGGCTGGTGTCAAATAATTTTTACTTATGTGTGAATTTTATTCACGGTTCATACCTGATTTTGCATCCAGAACCAGAGCTATTTCTTATTGAAAGACAAGGTCAGAATTTGTGTGGAGTGAAGAATGTTCTGTTGCTTCTGCGGACTTAAAAAGACAACTTACCTGTGTAGATGCTCTAAAACCGGTTGCTTTCAATCTTAAATGCTGTTTGACTGTTGATGCCAGTAAGTTTCGTGTTGGTGCTGTGCTTACCCAGAAGGAGTTTCATTCTGAATATACCATTGGCTATGCTTCCAGAGTATTAAGAGAGCCTGAAGTACTTTGCTCTGTTATAGAGAAAGAACTTTTAGCTTGTTGGTGGGCAATACAAAAATTCAAGTGTTATCCCTGGGGGAAAAGTTTTATTTTGCAAACTGATCACAAACTATTAGTTTCAATTCTAAATGGGACCAATTGCAAGACCAGCACTCCCAGAATTGCAGGACTTGCAAGAAGACTTCTACAATTCAATTTTGAGGTAATTAATATTTCGGGTGGAAGAAATATGAGAGCGGTTTATTTGTCAAGAAATCCCATTGTTGAGAAAGATGAGTTGAATGGTGAGAGCGATAATGAGTGGTGTTTTATTGCTGCATTAGATGTAGAGAATTGTTGTCAGTTTGTCAGTGTGGAGAGGAAATTTGAAATGTGATGATGTTTTAAGTAAAGCCATGGAAATGGTCATCTCTGGTTGGCCTAGAGAAAAAACTCTAGCGCAAAATATGCAACCTTTTTTTCAAAGTGTCAGAGGAGTTAACCATAGAAGATGGCCTTTTGTTAAGAAATGATAATTAAGTTCCCCCTTCCGAGCTGAGGCGCAGTATCTTAACCAAAGCATATGAAGGTCATTTGGGTTCTTCTTTGACCAAGAGGAGGGTAAGAGAGTCATTTTGGTGGCCGCAGATGGATGGTGAAATTGATGAGTTGGTCAAGAATTGTTGTGTGTGTTCTACTCCTGATAAAACGTTCAACATTTATAATCAACCTTTGACACCCATTGATTGTCATTCAGGACCTTGGGAAAAGTTAGGCAATGATCTGGTGGGGCCTTTCAACATTCTTTCACTTAACGTTTTGCTTTGGTCCTCATGAATTACTATTCAAAATGGCCCTTTGTAAAATTTGTTGGAGAGCCAGATT
This sequence comes from Lissotriton helveticus, assembly GCF_964261635.1. Taxonomy (NCBI): domain Eukaryota; kingdom Metazoa; phylum Chordata; class Amphibia; order Caudata; family Salamandridae; genus Lissotriton; species Lissotriton helveticus. Next base: position 806,683,414 of record NC_136057.1, on the reverse strand, counting down.
CCAAAACTGTCATTCTTTTCCTCAAAGATGTTTTTAAGAGTGAAGGTTTACCTGAAGAGATCATCTCAGACAATTTGTCCAATTTGTCTCTGGTGAGGTTGAGACATTTTTATGTGAAAGTTCCATTTGTCATCTTAAGAGTTCTCTGTACAACCCACGAACTAATGGTCTTGTGGAACGTTTTAATAGAGTGCTGGGTGAATGTGTACGGTGGGCTTTTGCCAATAAATGTGATGTCCATAAAGCCATCCAATCCATGTTGTGGTTTTATAGAACCACTAGGCATTCCACTACAGGTTTCTCTCCTTTTGAGGCTCTCAAAGGAAGAAAACCTGCTTTGCAATTTAGACCAGCTTGGATGAGTAGGTTTTTAAAATCTAGTTTACCTTTTCAGTGTCGTAATGAACAGCTTTTGCGCAATGCGGAGTGTGCTCATCAAAAACAGAAAATGCATTATGATAGCAGAACACATGTCAAGGTGTGTCTGTTCAGGGTAGGTGCTCTTGTACGGATTAAAACTCCTACTTTTGTGAAGAAAGATGTGGCACAGGTTTCTGGCCCTATGGTGATTGACAAAGTGTGTGGGAATGCTATAAGGGTCTAAGGTCGAAATTGGAATTGTTCTCGAATGATCAAAGTCACTATGTTGGTGGTGACCCCATAAAACCAGCTGATTGACATGTGAATTTTAGACAATCCATGGTTGTTCCGAACACGTCTCGTGGTGTTTGTATTAGACACAATGAACGTGTTTTGATTCCTAATGAGTCTCCACGGAGGAGCTTTAGAGTTCTGAAGATTCCCAGCAGGTACCGTTAGTACGGTTACTTCTTTATTTTCGATATTTTCAAGTTTAGCTGTCTCCTTCATTGGTAAAGACATGTTTCTTGTATATATCGTAATATGTTTTTCTTGCTTATGTTATGCTGTTTTCATTTAGCTTTGTCATTGCATTTTTTTTAGGTTGTTTGTTTTTATTTTCTAGTTTTTCTTTCCTTTAGATGTATTTTGACCAGTGTTTTGTCTTTTAAAAAAAAAAGGGTAAACTCAATGTAGTAATGTTTCATCCCTGGTGCCTTATTTGTAATGAATGTCCCCCTTTAATTGTGTTCATTCCCTCTTGGAACACGGTCTTTGGTGTTCCATAGAATGACAGTTGGTTTTTAGTTCTGTCTGCCTGAAGCGGTCGGGGGTACTGCTTATTATCTGGATTAAAGCATCGTTTAAAGTTAAACTACAACGTTGAATGCCACTTATTTCAGACTTCTATAACGGGAACATGTGTTTCAGAATCCATTTCACTGCACTAATTTAGTTCTTTCACTACCTTTAAATCAAAGCAGTAAAACACTTGTGCCAAGGCCTTTGCTATAATCAATCAATCAATCAGTGACACTTATAAAGCGCGCTACATACCCGTAGGGTCTCAAGGCGCTGGGGGGGGGGGGGGGGGGTGCCGCTACTGCTCGAACAGCCAGGTCTTCAGCTTCTTCCTGAAGGAGAGGTGGTCTTGGGTCAGGCGCAGGTCGGGAGGGAGGGAGTTCCAGGTCTTGGCGGCCAGGTAGGAGAAGGACCTTCCTCCTGTAGTCGCTCTTCGGATGCGGGGGACGGCGGCGAGGGCGTGGTTAGCTGATCGGAGGTGGCGTTTGGGAGCGTAGAAGTTGACTCGGCTGTTGAGGTAGCTCGGGCCTTGATCGTGTAGAGCTTTGTGTGCGTGGGTGAGGAGGCGGAAGGTGATTCTTTTGTTGACGGGGAGCCAGTGAAGGTCTCTCAGATGTCCGGAGATGTGGCTGGTTCGTGGGATGTCGAGGATGAGTCTGGCTGAGGCGTTCTGGATCCGCTGGAGTCTCTTCTGGAGCTTGGCGGTGGTACCGGCGTATAGGGCGTTGCCGTAGTCCAGACGGCTGGTGACGAGGGCCTGGGTGACGGTCTTCCTGGTCTCGGTGGGGATCCACCAGAAGATCTTTCGTAGCATGCGCCGGATGTTGAAGCACGACGAGGAGACGGCGTTGACTTGTCTGGTCATGGAGAGGGAGGAGTCCAGGATGAATCCCAGGTTGCGTGCGTGGTCTGTCGGTTTGGGTGCGGTGCCCAGGGCGGGTGGCCACCAGGAGTCGTCCCAGGCGGAGGGTGAAGAGCCCAGGATGAGGACCTCCGTCTTGTCTGAGTTCAGTTTCAGGCGGCTGGTCGTCATCCACTCGGCTACCTCTTTCATCCCTTCGTGCAGGTTGGCTCTGGCGGCGGCGGGGTCGTTGGTCAGGGAGAGGATCAGCTGGGTGTCGTCGGCGTAGGAGATTATGCTGAGGTTGTGTTTGCGTACGATGGCCGCGAGGGGGCTCATGTAGACGTTGAAGAGGGTGGGGCTCAGAGATGATCCTTGGGGGACGCCGCAGATGACTTCGGAGGCCTCTGACTTGTACGGTGGCAGGCGGACTCTCTGTGTTCTTCCGTCGAGGAAGGAGATGATCCATTCCAGTGCCTTCTCCTGAATTCCGACGTCGCTGAGGCGCTGCACTAGGGTGCGGTGGCAGACAGTGTCGAATGCCGCGGAGAGGTCTAGGAGGATGAGGGCCGCTGTTTCTCCATTGTCCATTAGGGCTCGGATGTCATCGGTGGCGGCGATGAGGGCGGTCTCGGTGCTGTGGTTGGCTCGGAAGCCGGACTGTGAGGGGTCGAGGGATCCGTTCGTCTCGAGGAAGGCGGCCATCTGCTTGTTGACGGTCTTCTCGATGACTTTGGCTGGAAACGGGAGGAGCGAGATGGGGCGGTAATTCTTGAGGTCGGTGGGGTCCGCTGTCGGTTTCTTGAGTAGGGCGCTGAGTTCGGCGTGCTTCCAGCTCTCAGGGAAGGTGGCGGTGTCGAAGGATGTGTTGATGATGTCTCGCAGGTGGGGTGCGATGACAGCGTCGGCCTTGTTGAAGACGTGGTGAGGGCAGGGGTCGGCCGGTGATCCGGAGTGGATGGAGTTCATCGTGCGGATGGTGTCTTCGGTGCTGATCGGGGTCCAGGCGTGGAGGGTGGTGGTGGGGGGTGGTTGTTCGGTCATGGTGTGCGTTGGTTGGTTGTTGAAGCTGCTGTGTATGTCCGTGATCTTGTTGTGGAAGTATGAAGCGAGGGAGTTGCAGAGGTCTTGCGATGGGGTGATGTCGTTGTTTCCTGCGCTGGGGTTGGAAAGCTCTTTCACGATGTTGAAGAGTTCCTTGCAGTTGTGTGCGTTGTTGTCCAGCCGGTCCTTGAATGCTGTTTTCTTGGCGGCGCGGATCAGCTGGTGGTGTTTCCGGGTGGCAAGTTTGTAGGAGGTCCTGTTGTTCGGTGTCGGTTCCCTTTTCCAGACTTTCTCCAGGGCTCGGCAGTTCTTCTTGGAGCTCTTGAGTTCGTCGGTGAACCATGGGGCCTTCTTGCTGCCGTGTCTGCTAGGCGGGGTCCTCAGTGGGGCGAGTTCGTCCGCGCAGTTGCTGATCCACTTCGTGAGGTTGTCGGCGGCCTGGCTGGGGTTCGCTGAGCTGGCAGGGGGGTGCTGGCTCAGGGAGGTGGCGAGCTGGTCTGTTGTGATCTTGTTCCAGCTTCTGCGGGCCGCCTGTTGCTGGTGTTGGTGGGTCGTCGTTCTCTTGAAGGTGAAGTGGACGCAGCTGTGGTCCGTCCATTGAAGCTCTGTGGCGTGGCTGAAGTCGATGTCTGTGCTGGATGAGAAGACGGCGTCGAGTGTGTGTCCGGCGCGGTGGGTGGGGGTGGACACCAGTTGCTTGAGTCCCAGGTTGGCGAGGTTGTCGAGCAGGGTGCTGGTGTTGCGGTCGTTGTTGTTCTCCAGATGGAAGTTGAGGTCTCCCAGGAGGATGTAGTCAGCGGAGGGGAGGGCATGCGGGCTGACGAAGTCGGCGATGTCCTCGCTGAATTGCGTGCGTGGTCCAGGGGGTCGGTAGATCAGGGTGCCTCTGAGGGTGGTGTTCGGGTTGGTGTGGATCTGGAAGTGCAGGTGTTCGGCGCTGGTCAGGGTGTTGTCGGTGCTGGTCGTGAGACGGATGGTGCTTCTGTGGATGATGGCGATGCCTCCTCCCATCTGGTTGGCGTTTCGGTCCCTCCGGACGATCTTGTAGCCCTCTGGGATGGCGATGGCGATGTCGGGCGCTGAGGAGGCGTTCATCCAGGTCTCCGTGAGGAAGGCAACGTCAGGGGCTGTGGCGTCTAGGAGGTTCCAGAGTTCGATGGCGTGTCTGTGGACGGAGCGGGTGTTGAGCAGGATGCACTTGAGGTGGGTGCTGCTGGTGTTCGACTTGGCGGGTGCTGGTGCGGGGCAGGTCCGGATGCAGGAGAACTTGCAGGCGTGGCAGCTGAAGGGTCCGTGGGTACGTCTTGGGGTGGCTTGATGGCATTCTGGGAGTCGGCCGGAGTTGAGAGCGATGAGGGTGGCGGCGGAGTACGTCAGGCGGGTCGGTCGGGGTCTTCGGGGGCCAGGGGTCCTGGCGCTGGTCGCGATCCGGTCGCGGACGGGCGCAGACGGGCTTACCTTTGGCGCGCCTTCGGCGCACAATCGGCGCGCCCGCTGCGCATGACCGCTGCGCGTTCGCACGGTCGCCATATAAAGGCGAAGTGCGCGGGTGGGCGGAGCAGCTGGGAGGCGGGAGCGGGGAGGGAACAGAAAGAAAAAAGGGGCGGGGCTTGCGGTGGTGGCGGGAAGCGGGGAGGGAATGTGGATTGATAGGAGTACTCAAAGAAAAAACTCTGGAGCATATTAACAACGGCCAGCGATAATTATCGCTGGCCGTGCTTAGAGATAATTATATTATCACAGGCTATCTCTGGTATTTATCGCCCTGGTAGCGGGATATTAACAGCGCGTTACTCCAAGACGATAACAATTCCAGAGATAGCGAGGTTATCGCCCTTTTGCAGGGAACAGCGATGTTCCCTGCCCTATCAGCATAATCCACCCCCTATGTTAGGCTTTGTACGCAAATATGCCCTTCTATATTTCTTTCATAAAATAGCCAACATTTTTGAGGACTTTCAGAACAGAGAGGGAGAGAGTGTGCGCGCGTTTTTTGTCTGTGCCTATGTAAAAATTCCTGGTGAAATAAAACAGAGATCTCACTTGCCCCGACTGAAAGCACCTGTACCCAGTGGCGTAGCAAAGGCGAATGCGGGTTCCGTCCATGAGTTTAAACTTGGACCCCCTTTCCCCACCACTCTTAACTGCGACCATCGCGAAACAGCAAACGCATGGACCGCCACGCAGCCGCTGTCTGTGCAGGTAACAGCGGTGGGGCGGCGGGATCAGGGAAGGGGGGACCTCGAGGGACGACGCCGAGGGAAAACCAACTATTAATTTAATTTGCTCTCTGCTTCGTCCCTCGAAATCCCCCCCTACCCAGCCCCACCGCCCATCCGCTGTTACCTGCACGGACCGTGGTGCCGCCACGGGCGGCAAAAGGTCTAGCTGCGCCACTGTCTGTACCCAACTATTTATCAGAAAATAAGGGTAAACTCAATGTAGTAATGTTTCATCCCTGGTGCCTTATTTGTAATGAATGTCCCCCTTTAATTGTGTTCATTCCCTCTTGGAACACGGTCTTTGGTGTTCCATAGAATGACGGTTGGTTTTTAGTTCTGTCTGCCTGAAGCGGTCGGGGGTACTGCTTATTATCTGGATTAAAGCATCGTTTAAAGTTAAACTACAACGTTGAATGCCACTTATTTCAGACTTCTATAACGGGAACATGTGTTTCAGAATCCATTTCACTGCACTAATTTAGTTCTTTCACTACCTTTAAATCAAAGCAGTAAAACACTTGTGCCAAGGCCTTTGCTATAGTGATGCTGATTGACTACCGTCCCCAGGCATCAAGAGACTTGAAAGAGTTGTTAGAAAAGCGGTGTATTGTCTGCTGTCTTTTCTGCCTCCCTTAGTTGACTGCATACCCGAAAAAGGCACGAGACTGTCATCCATCGCCTCGCCCTTCAGTGCTGATCTGTTGCGAACTGTGCTGACTGGGGATTGAGGCCATACTTACTTGCTGGACTCATAGAATCACTAGTCTGCATAACAATAGCTCTCTAAGTGTAGGTGGCTAGGTAAGGGATGGAAATGCGCAAAGACTGTGGTGGTGAAGGGTGTTTTCAAGGGTTGGGGGAGAAAGGTGATTAGTACTCCAGGAATATCTTGTGTTGGAAAGAGGAGAGTCCTTTGTGTATGTTTGGCCGTGGATCATTCCTATAAGGGAACACACATCGGGGAGTGTCCTGTTCTCTTTGTTCATTGGGTCTGATCCTCCATTCTGATAGTAGCGTCTCTAATATTACTGCTAGAGGCTCATTTTGCCTCTGATAAACTCTTTTGGTCATCATTTCAGTTTGATATTTAGTGACAGCTTGGTTTTATGGAGCTGTGATTAGTCTGCTATTTCAGGTGCTGTGTCTGCACTTCCACTTTAACTGTCTTGTCGGAAAAGATCTTAAGCTAACTGTTCTTGTTTGTTGTGCTGCACTTTTTTTTAAAGAGTGTAACGTCCTACAGCTTTGCAGATTAAAGATTCTGGGTGCACAAGGGGACCATGGGTCGGCTGTTGTTCCCCCCAGCAAACAGTCCTATTCTATTAAAGCCCAATTTGTTCAGTCTTCAAGCCTTTATCACCATACCTTCATCAGTGTATTTCCCCCAGTTTGAGTCACAAGACCAAATGCACATGTTTCTCTACGGACCATTCAGCATCATATACCCCAAAGTTATTACTGTATGCATCATCAATATCATTTCAATGAGAACTGTGACTTGGCCTCTGCAACAGCTGAACCAAAGAGAGGAACTGTAACTTGCGCTTTCTATACTTTTGCGTTGTTGAAGAAGTGAGTGCTCTGTTCTTAAGATGATCAGGTAATTGACAACTATATATTGATGTGAGAACTGGGTTCTTTTGCCTGTCCTGTGACTTCTTCCACTCTCTGTGGCCTGACTCTCCTTTCTAATCACATGCTGCTACATTCATATTGCACTTCCTCTTTTCAAAGGTTACTGCAGTGTCCTTAAAGAGGCCAGTTTACTACCGTAGGGTGTGCAGAGGTAGGAAACACATGGATGGCAACTGTGTGCTGCATGAAGGTGAAGTATGTATTGGAGTAAATGAAACAATTATGATATCCTTTGATGTATTACTTTAAAGTGCACTTACATCTGGATGGATTTCTTGGTGCTGAGGAGCAGTCAAGGTACTTTGGCCATACCTAAGGCAGGGTGAACAGATATTAAAAACAGAAGAGAGGTTTATAAAGCACATACATTTAAAGAATTTTCCTGACAATAACGTGAGACTGAATGGCTTAGGAATGTAAGGGAAGATCATTACACAATTGAGGTCCAAGCAGTCGAAGTTTGGAGTCTCCTAATTGTCATCATAGTGCTGGGAACAGTGAGTAGCATCTAGGAAATGGATGGTATACTCTTGGTAGAATTGTGGTAGCTGCAACATTCTTGAAAGTGGAATTTCATGATTTCTTAAAAACCTGTGCATTAGGCAGTGTACCTTGAAGTACATTTTCTGTCTGGCGGACAATCGTTTGAGGAAATTGCTAGATTGCAAAACATGGTCACATTTGCCCAGGAAAGCTACTCTGCAAATTGTAAAAGTCTGTAGTGTCTGCAACTTGTCTAAGGTGACTTCAGGCAAAGTAAGATAGAGAATATTACATTAGTCTATTTTTGACATAGCACATTCTGACATAACCTGAGCATGGAGTTCTTGTGGCACATAAGGAAGGTGTTATTGTTGGAGCATTAAGGTGTAGAAAGTTAGATGAAGGTGCATTAACATGCTTTGAGAGAAAGCTCCTTATCTAAGATGAACCTTAGAGATTTGGCTTGATGAAGTCTTGCCATTAGGTACTATCCTTGCATGCTGCTAAAGTTTTATGATATTTTTTGCACTGAAATTGCAAAAATTCTGCAATATCCATAACGGGATCTCAAGTAAGCATTTGGTCAGGTTGGCTGTAGAATTTAGAGCCTAATAATAAGGACTAGCAATTAACTGTGTATCATCTATTTAGGATAGTCAGCCATCAATATGATCTCATTAGGTTGGCCAGTGGGTGTGTTTAAATGGTAAAAATCCTTCGTGACAGATAAGAGCCTTGCAAGACTCCATGCTTAAGGCCAAAGTTATAGACTGATATTATAAGGCCACTGACTAGGTCTGGTCCTCTAGAATTGAAAAACACATTTCTTCTTCTGACACTAAAACTACTAGTTGTCGGAGTTTGCCCATAAGGGTAGCACGGGCAACTGTATCAAATGCTGTTGAGAAGTTAAATCAAATCATGGAAGCGGTAAATAAACAAGGTTTTGGTAGGCAGCGGCTACTGGCAATGGCAGAGCTGCTCCTTCCATACTGTGTTAATTATTTAAAAATTATCCAGCGGCCTGAGGGACCCACCAGAGAGCCGACAGCTGAGTGAGTGGTTCAGCAGCCCAAAGCACATGTCCACACTACTGTGCAGCTACTGAGCTAGGCTCAGAATCACAATGTTGTGCCGCAGGAGCAGTCATTGCGGCCACAGGTGACCCATATGAATTGCTTGAAATTTGCTTAATTATAGTGCTAGGGAGCGGTGACCACACTGGTGCTGATCCAACTTTCAGCGCAGCCAGCAGTGGTGTAACTTAAGAGCCTGGTGTTTGTAGTAGCTCTTTGACAGTCACATCCTGCTGGTGTGATCTGGTGCTGCGGGGCTGGACAGAAGGTAGTGGTGTGCCGACACCGCTCAGCAGTGCTCGGTAATCATTTTTATTTGGGTAGAACAAGCAGTACTATTGTCAAGTGTAATGCAGCGTCCTGACTGGCTGTAATGCATGCTCCTCACTCTCCTGATTTCTGGTGCTTTGCAGTAGAGTTTCTCGTTGCTCAAATGGGTGCAGTTTATGCTGCGGGGCTGGACAGCAGGTAGTGGTGTGCCGACACCGCTCAGCAGTGCTCGGTAATCATTTTTATTTGGGTAGAACAAGCAGTACTATTGTCAAGTGTAATGCAGCGTCCTGACTGGCTGTAATGCATGCGCCTCACTCTCCTGATTTCTGGTGCTTTGCAGTAGAGTTTCTCGTTGCTCAAATGGGTGCAGTTTATGACATTTATATGTTTTCCTCATCTTCATTGCTTGATTTTGCTTGTGAAAAAGGATCACTCATAGTCGCCCCGGTGCCTACTCGACTCACGGGGTCACACTCTGCGACTCTGGGCAATAGCTTGCTTAATCTCCACTACGGCCCCTCGCGGCGGGATGCCTGGCTTTCACCTTGTGGATACCCTGCCGGGGTATCTCACAGGGGAATACCAGGACGGGTTCCCTAAGCAAGCGCTTAGATACCATGTCGGTGATTTGCGCTATATAAATACATGTACATTTACTCATATTTAAACTGAAATTAGGAAAATGTCACACATAGCAATCTGAAACCTTGGCAGCAATGATTAAGGTTACCTTTTTTCAGAAGTTGATTAATAAGGCTTGTGAAAGTACAGTAACCATTCCAGAATTAACTGAAAGGTTGATTGTTGCTAAGGGCTGAAGGAAGTGATTGGGCTGGCATAAAGAAATGAGACTGGGCTAATATAGCGTGGATACTCAAATGAAATTTCTTTGGGTTTGGTAAGTCTGATGCCTCCCCAAGTAACAGGCAGGAGTTGAAAATTGTGAGCTAAAAACATGACTAGCTGTGTAAAGTTAGCTTTACCTTTTTGCATACATTTGCTCATACAGTGCTCTTTCTTTAAACAATTCCTGTGAAGGGGAGGTCACAAAGAAAGGTCTTTAGAAACACTGCAGTGTCTTACATAGGTTACGTGAGAAGTTTCTTTAGTGTAAAGTGCAATGACAAAGAAGTCTGATTTGGGCTTGGAAGATTTCAGCTGCTGCCTATAGCTGATAGCAACCGCCTGCATATAGTGATTTTGTCATTTAGGCTCTTAGCTGCCAGAGAAACAGCTGACTATTTTTAACATCATCTGAAAATACCTTATTTAGTTGTTTAAGTTATTTGGAAGACTTTATTTGAAGTTGGCTAAGGCATCCGTTAGTACAGGCAGAGGTTTAACAAGGTCGCCAGGATTCAAAGGTCCTATCAATGTTAATTATTGTCCATGGATGGCAGGTTTTTTATAGCATGGTGTTTTATGCAACGCATCCCACTAAAGGTTTATGTGGAAGGATATCAACTAGTAATCTTTCCTTAGTATGGATATGCACGGGGAATGGCTCATTCCACCACAAAGCACTGGAAAAGGTCTTCTGCCGGGACCTAGGAAAGGAGCCATGTGCCTATGTTTCGAGAGGGTTGAGGTTCCTCTTTCCTCTTTTGTATCCCCACAATCCATAGGTTGTTTCTACGGAAACGACCAGCGTATTCCACATAGTGTGCTAATTTGCTGGTGTTCTGTAGGAGTTTCTCTACTGGACTCTGAAGCTTATGTATATTGTCCTCTTCTCTAGAGAGCCTGCCCTCCAGCTCGGTCACTCTGTCACATTGTGGAAATTATAGCTTAAGAGGGTAAGGTCCATACTGGCTTCGCCGATTCCGGTTTCCATTGAGGAGTGGTTGTCTTTTTGTAGCCTGTAATATTGTGGTAGCTGTTTCCCCTATTGTACACCCGATCCTCTCAGTCTTGATAGGGTTTCGCTGGGCTTGGTGAATTGCTCACAGGAGGTCTACCCCCGGAATGGCTTGGATTGTCTCTGTCTATAGTATGGATCGGCAGGGTAAACGCCCAGGAACACCGACACCCGCAGCAACTTGGGACCCGGAAATTAGGCCTGGACCGCAAATTCTGTTCTGCTCACGGAATTTGGGTAATTTCGCGTTCTGCGGAAAACGCGAAATTGCCAAAAATGCTGCGTTCCGCGACTTTGCAACATTTTTTGCTTGTTCTCGTTCTCAAATGCGTGTTTGTGAGATATTTCCCCCCGAGCATGCAAACAGCGATTGCGAACAGTAAAAAAGCATCGCGAACAAGCAATTCTGCGTGTTCGCGGAATTTCTGCGTGTTCGAGGAGATTTTTTACCTTTTCGTAGAGATTTGCGCAACGCGATTATGCAAATTCTGCCCACCCCTACCGGAAATGAAAGGCCCAGCAACAGCCCTGCAGGTTTAATCATTAGTGCTCAGTTTGGATTGTGCATACAGGTTAGCGTGGGGGGTTGGGGGCGCCCTGTTGGGTCTCATCTCTTTTTAACATTAACTACACTGTGTGGAGAAATGATCAATTAGAGTAAGTTATTCACAGGCCTATACTTCCCATGCAGATATGGGCACTCAAGCATTGCTTTCTCACCCGGCAAGAGGGCCAAAGATGTTGGCGTGGATTGTAGACTGCTGTGAGGACTCCTACTATGTGGGGTAGCAGCATCAAAGCTTTTCCTGGGACCCCCAGTGATCCAAGGCAAGATGTCTGGCCCTCCCAGCCACCGCAGGGGTCTGGTCTGACCTACAGCTTCCATGTCACCAGGCCGATTGGTCAACCTCTTGGTCTCACTCGGGCTGACCCCGGCCAGTCTCGCCCCGCTCACCTCTGGACTCTTTTTTCGGGGTAAGGAGTGTGCCTTTCCTTGCGGTCTGCTCCTGTCCCAGGGCGCCACCTCCTGTCTCACCACCAGCCCGTAATCAGTTCAACCGCAGCCATCATCCTGGAGGCCTCCTCCTGCGACAGAGCTCCAACTGTGTCGCAGATGCGGAGCCTTCTGACTGCAATGACTGTACCAATCAGGTTGGACAGGGCAGGTAACCGGTGTAAGGCTGTGTAGAGGGTGCCTGTTGTTCCAGATGAATTTGGATAAGGACTGCGTTACCGGAAGCTGTAACTTAATGCTGCATGTGGTCAGCCATCTTACCAAGCTACACTCCCACATGGAACATCCCTATGTTGGAACACAGAATGAGGACAATGTTCTGAGCTTAGGCACTGAATCGAGTGGGTCGCCCATTGGAACGGGGTGTGTGATTGAGGCTCAAGGACTTCCTGTGGTGAGAGTGATAGGTTCAGTGCCTGTGATTTAGCTTTGTTAATCTTGAGGTCCAATATCTGTTTGTATGTATGGTGAAGCGAGACCAGTGTGAGGAGGGATTCCCTAGGGGTGGTCAGAGTAAGCTAAAGGTAATCTGCAAATAGCACAACTCTAAGTTCATCACTACCGAACAGGATACCCTTGATATTGGGCGACCATCAGATGTCTATGGCTAGGTGCTCCATTGCTAGAGTGAAAAGTAGGGGGAAAGCAGGCAGCCTTTTCGAGTACCTTTGCGAAAGTGTGCTTGGAGAGAGAGAAGCCCATTAACCCGGATCTGCGTGGTGGGGTCTACGTAAGGTGCCATTATCCGGGAGACCATGATTGGCCCCAGCCTGATCCTCTCCAAGAGCGCTCAGAGGAAAAGTCCAGTCAACCCTGTCAAAAGCTTTCTCAGCATCTAGGGAGACTAGACATGCCGGGATGTCCTGCCACTAGACTTTCTCTTCCAGGTGCGCTATGCGACATATGTTATAAATTGCTTCTTTTTAGGTAAGGTAAGGATACTCTTGCATAATTGTATCTATATTAAACTACCACAATCTGCATTTATGATTGCTGTTTTCCATTGTAATTGTTTTAATCTTCAAAAATTACCCCCGCTGCCACCCCTTCAGTTCCAAGGGTGTTTTTTCAGAAACTGAACACTGCAAGTGCTAATTTGAAACAGTCTATGCCACATTCTTTATCTTACTGGTGTCTTAAAAAGTTGAGTAGCTTAAGCTGCACTATTTTACAGTCTTAAGTGGATGCTTGTCAGAGGAAAATTAAAGGTATGTACTGGTTTTGACTTCAAATGTAACTGCATTTTTGACATCTAAAGTAAACAACAGAACATAACCAAATAATATACGCTAAGAAGCATAACACAATTAAGGCATAACAGACACGGCACAAAACAGTCAAAGCAGAACAACCACAGTACAACTCAACTACAACACAGTCAGTCACTCATCACTGCCTCCTGAAACCTGGTTTTATAATAACATGGTAAATGTTGTTTGCACCAATTTTGCCTTAACTTACCATCAAGAGAATGCTATAGCTCCATTAAAATGTTTTTGCAATCCAGCTCTAAAACCGTTAAGTCAATAATGGGTTGTCGGCTAATAGTCACTCCTTTAATCCTCTAGTCACTGACAACAACATATAAAACACATATGTTGCAGAGCACCAATTAAACCCTGTATGGATGAGCTCAAATAATTTTGATACGATTAAAATGTAATACAAATTAAATATTTTTTACTTAGAGGCCAAACCTGAAATTAAGCTACAGGATGTACCCATTATAAGAAACAACAGCTGTGTACTTGGCAAGCAGAGCTCTCTTCATTTCACAGGTAGCTCTGATTTAGCTATTGAGATTGACGGCACATTGTTATAAGTTGATAATTAATCAATTTCCTTATAAAAAATGTGCTGCAATGCGTAATTGTGTTTTTGGCCTTGGTGCGTTTTATAAATCAAGCAGAAAGAATAGATTTTCATAACTATCCGTTTACACTGAATTTTTGATTTCTTGACCAATTAACGCTTAACCCTCTATAACGTCTTAACCACGGGTCGCCTGATATTTTTAAAAACCTGTGTTTTTTATCCAGTAGGTCATGCATTGTCAATCCGTTTGGATTGTGTTCATATGACTAGTGTCTTTTGCTACTGTCGAGAGAGTATGCAATTGTAAATATGTGTATTTTTGTTTACAGAAAGAAATTTTGGAGCAGCAACAACAGGAAAGATTAGATACAAAATTCCAACGAGTGTGTTTGTTTTGCCATGAGGAGTTCACTGGAAATAGGTTTGTCTTTATCATCAAACATGTTTTATTTCAGATAGAAAAATTAACATATCTAAAACCATTTCTGAGAAAACTGAATAATTTCTTAAAAAACAAAACCAATCAAATGCGATAAACTCATAGGGCAAAAGGGGCATTACGTTTGGATTTACAAAAAGTGGTCACACATTGCTCCCCACATTTTTGCAAATACAATCTGATTTTGTGAACCAGCATAAGGACCCAATAGGTCAGTTCACAAGAAAGGGAATCTTAGGGGGCCGCCAAACAACCTCCCCAATTCATTATTCTTTAGGCAGATTGCAGTGTGCAACCCCACCTGTTATTGTTTACAATCACAAGGATTGTGGCCTGCAAGGGACAGCAGACCACCACTTCTGTGATTACATTCCAAAATGTTAAAACATGTTTTTCAAAGGGGGGTGATTTTCTTAAAGCAAACCGGGCTGCTTTATAAAAAAAACAACTGTATTTTGAGAGCAGGCAGGGAGTAAGTTACCATCCTAGCTTGGGAGCAGTAACTGGTCAATGGCTTGTGACCAAAATGTACAATCTTCTAACTTTATGAAAGAAAGCTTCAGTTATGTAAAGGACAGAGAGGCTAGGACTATGCAATACATTCTTCTTTGATTTTAGCCAGCAGTCCAGGAAAGCAGAATGATAGTCCACCATTCAATATCCAGCTGTCCATATAAAACAGTCCTCAAGAAAACTTACTTGCTCTTTGTGCTTTACAGTTGAGCTCTTATTCTTTTCATCCATCTATTGATAATCCGGTTTCTCGTCTGTTGTTCCTGGTGAAATGAACCAAGATGGTAAGAATTAATTCCTTCCTTGACAAAAAGCAAAATTCGCATTGCAAACAATTAAGAAGCCAACAGTTCCTGATATACACATAGTCCTATAATTTGTTTCCTTAATATATTTGATAATTTCCTTTATTAATATCTAGGAACATTTACATAGTGTCCCTGAAGGCTCAAATCATGCAAATTTTAAGCGTATTGATTACCAATGATGCTACTCCCATTATTACCTTAATAAAACATTTTGAAAGTCACATTCTGAGCATTCTCCAATCAAGCCCCCAGTCAGAAGGCCTTAGATGACATAACCCTTTTTACCGAGAGGTGTCCAAAACTAGATGCATCTATGGCAGCTTTAGTCAGTACACCGTAAAATCATCTGGCAATCATAGGAGATGAAACAGGCCTGTACAGTTTCTTAATAGCAATCAGCAATTGTCTCGTACCTCCTGTGCTTACTTCCTCCTTTATGGTGCCGTAGGCTCTCAGTTATTTTACCACACAGAGTTTAGGATTATCCAGAAAAGTTGGATAGTGTAAGGTATTGGTGTTGGATTTACTCCTTGAACTTACAGTGAATATGACCAATTGTGGAGTAAACATCTTATTTGAAATAACCTTATGCTCTGACATCAGAAACTCGTTTAGTAGAAATGAGACATAGCAACATTGCTAACTTATCTATAATCTCCCCCTGACAGAATGTAGTTATCCAGTCATAATTCCAGTAGACGTAGGACCACATTCACATCCCACAAGCAGTTGTTTATGGTTACTGCAGTGACTGACAGTCAAACCACTCTGAGTAACTTTCAGACCCTTGGATGATCACCCACTGATAACCCCATATAAAGTACATTACCCGCCAAAATCACAGACCAAAATGCATGAACAGTGTGATATGTCATTTCACCACTTGCTAATTCTGACAGAAAATGTAGTGTATACACTACATCAGCCTCTATAGGATCCAGATTCCATCCCAGACACCAATGGGACCATCTATGCCATGCAAACCTTTAACGCTTGACTGTGGACTCCAACCAGGCTTTCTTAATGAAGCATATTCTAAAATTCATAGATCTCAGCGTCTCCAGTAATCTTCCTTGCCATAAACTGGAATGAGTTACTGTGTACATCAATCTGAATATTTGGAAGCGGGAAAGAAGTGAGAGGAAAAGAAGGATTGGAGAATCCAAAAATGGTCCATTAAGAACTGGCAACCAAGCTTGTGATCTCCAAACCAGTGTCCTCAAGATCAGGTCGGCATTCTGCCTCCTCACCTGTGCCATAAGTCTCATAATCATTAACAATGTAGGAAGCCTTTATCTGTTACTTCCGGCAGGGGATCCACTCTCCAGTTAGATGCAACACGGTCTACTTTGCATGATCTCTATTTGTTCCTAATTCTCTGAAACATCGTCTAGTCTAGTTGCCATTCCCTAAATTCCTTTAGCTGCTTGAAGTTCCATTCTGCAGTCAGATTCTGCCTCCCTGGAAGGTATCTTCGCCTGTGACTGAGATTGTTTTGTCCAAACAGAAATGCCAAAAATATTTGGCTAGTTCTACCAGAGCTTTTGACTTTGTTCCCTGTCCTCTGTTAATGTACCAGACCTTGTAAACATTGTCCCTTTTTAGTTTAATGGAGCAAGATACCTGGTCTCATATCATGCATTCCAGAACAATTGACCCCAATAGTAGGTCTATATAGGTGATGTGCATTCATCTTTTCTGTTCATACCACAGACATCCTGTGGCAATATCCCAATACTGAGCTCCTCCACCTGTTCCACTTGCACGCAGTTATATGATTAGGTCCTGAGCTGTGCTGAAAACGGTCTTGCAACTCCAGATTTCCACGTGGCCGCAGTATTATTTAATTTCCATTTTGGCCTTCGCTGCCAAAGGGTTATCTCTTCTGCATAAATCAAACCCTTCTGAGATGTGCCATGAGTCTCCGAAATACCCCGTAGTTTAGGGCTCCTGAGAATATCACCTATATTGAAGGCCTATAGAAGTTCTATGATACTCGCTAGA
This sequence comes from Lissotriton helveticus, assembly GCF_964261635.1. NCBI lineage: Eukaryota > Metazoa > Chordata > Amphibia > Caudata > Salamandridae > Lissotriton > Lissotriton helveticus. Next base: position 806,666,727 of record NC_136057.1, on the reverse strand, counting down.
TGCCTTAATGGCAAGTGTTGACTTAACAAAGTTCTCTGCAGTTCTTTCCTGATAACTGCCTCCATCTTCTTCCAAGGGAGCTTTAGTGTTGGCTCTACTGAGTCTATTATGAATTCCAGAAAAGTAATTCTCTAAGTCACTTTGGATTTTTGCATGTTGATGTCAAATCCCAGTCCCTGTTGAAGATAATTTCTGTGTTCAGTTGGTCCTAAAGCTAGTAGGATCCTGGCTGGATATCATCCAAATAGACATCAAATACCTCTGGATCTCAGAAGGACTGCGACCTGCCTCCATACTTGGGTGAAGCACCACGGCGCGAAGGAGAAGTTGAATGGTAAGGGTTGACATTCTTATACCTGTTGTCTCCATTTGAATTGGAGAAATCTCCTGTGAGGTGCATACATTGGAAAGTATGCATCCTTCAGATTTAAACTGACCATCCAGTTGTTTGGTACAAAGATGTGTTTGAGGAGGTGGATGGGATCTTCAAATGGTCCTATACCAGCCATTCGTTGAACTCTTTTAAATTGACCACTGAGCAATTACTCCATTATTTTCTTTCTACTTGAAAGAGGTTGCTAGTGATCACTTTTTGGTGTAAGTAAGTAGGCAACATAGGTATTCCACTTCTAGATCTATAAGATTTTTGTTTCATAGAAGGTAAGGGGTATGGGTCTCTAGGTCTGAACTGGTGTTCCGGAGAGCTCTATTTGGAATCCTTGCACCATCTGGAAGACCCAAGCCCCTGTGACCGCCCTCAATTATTGCAGAAGTAGACTCTTTTTCCTATTCTTGGTTGGGAAAAATGGATAGTCCTTACCTCTAGATCCTCTTGGTGCATAAGTGCCACCACGGAAGGAGCCTCTAACTTCCCAGCCTCTTCTGGTGCCTTGTGTGTGGAAGAATCCTCTGAATCCTTTCTGATTTTTCATTGGAATTTTTTTTTTTTGCCACCTTGATTTCTTCGGGAGACTGGAGTGTAACACCTGCCGGTTGAGTACTTCATGCCTCTATCGGCCCCACGAAAGAACTTTTGGCTGAAAATTATTTTAATGGACTGTTGGGCCGTGGCCAGTGATGAAAAGGTAGTACATATTTTCTAAGTTCTTTATTGAAAGGTTCCCCCAAAAGTTCCTTAATGAAAGGTTCTGCCACAGAGTCCACCTCTGTGGTTGGAAATTCACCCAACTTGGGGTTTATATTTATCAAGAGAGAAACTTGTCACTGTCCTAAGTCTTCAATCGCCCTTGGTTACAGTGGGCTAATAGGACAGTGATAACTGCCCTTCTAACCCTCCAGTCACCTTTGGATACAGTGAGGCTGGTTATTACCTGTTTTATACTGTGGTACTATCTGACACTGGAGGTACACTCAATGTCGCTCCATGGTCAAAGAACCGCTCTGTTGTCAACAGCTTTTGAGTAGCCTGTGAAATGATTAGCATATCGGTTGCTTTCTAAAATGTGGAGGTTTACCCTGTCTCCCAAAGCTATGTCCAAAACTCCACAGTCTTGCCCAGTGCAATCAGAGAATCAAGTGTGTTCTGTAATTATACGCCCCCTAATGAATCCAGGAGTAGCCATGCTCTGCCCCTTGTAGCTCCGCCCCTTGTGGGGCAATGCCCGGCGCAAGCCGGTCTTTCAAATTGTTTGAGGTAGAGTGCGACGTTTGCAGGTCAATCACCTGCTCTTCGGGAGACTTCCGCTTCGTTGGTGTCTGCTGAACTCCAACTGAATATACCGATTATGGGTGCATGGTGAAGGGAATCCGGCAATTCAGTGTTGAAGCACCCTGCTCTGAGAGAGGATTTTATGGCGCTACTCTAGCCTTGCGAATAAAAGTATTCAGTAACTCGTTCAAAGCCCTCCTAAAACATCATTAAATGTCAATAAAAACACCCATAAAACAATCCTTAAGAAATGGCACTTATGTGACTGCTGAGCACTGATGAAGTGGGTTTTTATTGAGGATTGTTTCATATGGATAGTCGGCTATGGATTGGTAAACTGCCATTCTGTTTTAAGGACTTATGGAATTTGTCGTCCTCTATTTATTGTAGTATTGATGTTTTAATGGGCTGCTGGTAAAAATAAAGACAAAAGTAATGCATTATCTGAGCCTCCAGTCCTAACATAAAATTCCAGTCGCAGCTCATTGATGCATAGCTTACTGATTCACAGTTTTGATGGTGGGAGAGTGTTGTTAACATCAAGAGTGTATATGACCTATTGTATCAGGGTTTGGTTCCCAGCCTGCTTGCTCTAGCTGAGCCCTAGTTTGGATCTGATAACATAATGGAAGCCCAGGTCAAGTGTTTTGAAGATTTGAGAAATTGGTTCTTTACTTAACCTCCTCCTAAAAGGAGGTTGGCTCTGGTTACAGATCCCTTGTGGTATGACATGGATTGAAGGGCAGCAATGTGTTGTCTAATTAATGCCCTCAAAGGTGGCTCCTCTCAAGAAATCTGGACAGCCATAGCCACCTATAAATCTGTCCTAAAGAAAGCAAAAGTAGCCTGGGACACAGCCTTCTGGAACAACATTCTGATTGCTACCCCATCTGGGGACAAGGGGCCATATGTAGGTGAGGCAATAACGGTCGATAACAGTGAAATTCGGTAAAGTTCACCGTTACCGACCCGTATTTAGGGATTTGAGATGTGGGAGGCAGGTTTCAAGGATTCGGTAATTTACCGAATCGGTAATTTAAGGATTCTGTAATTTACAGAATTCTCAAACTACCGAATCGGTAAATTACCGAATATGGAAACCTATGTAGGAGGCGCTCAAGTGAGTGCATTTTTGCATTCAGGATTCGTTATTTACCACCAACTATAAGTTGGTGGTAAATACCGAATACCTTTAAAAAAGCATTTTTTTGCTTTTTTTGTCAGTGGCATGTGGCTGACATCAATTTCTTGCTGCAATCAACCACCTCAACACTGTTAACGACAGGATTCAATTCACCCACACTCTAAACAACACCGAAATTGCTTTTCTGGATGTACTTGTCAAATTGTGCGGTAATCAATTTATCACTTCCATTTTTACCAAAGCTACAGATCGTAACAATTACTTGCACCATAAAAGTTTTCACCAACCAAGTTTGAAAAAGCATCTTCCGTACTCACAATTATTGAGAGCTAAGCGTATTGCTTCTACCGATGACCTATACAACACTAACAGTTCAAAAATTGTTCAAAAATTCCACCAACGTGGATATCCAGAGCATATCACAGCGGCTGCTGAAGATAGAGTAAAACTCAAGAACCGAGATGAGTTACTTAAACCCAAATTGAAAGTTCAACAGCAAGTGACCCGTAATGTCTTTGTATCCAAATACTCCACAAAATCAAGACAAATAAAAGAGGTTATTCGCAAACACTGGCCATTACTGCAATCAGAAACTGAATTCAATCACATTTTTGAAACACCTCCTATTTTTGCCTACCAACGCACCCGGACCATTCAACAACTTATCAAGCAACCCACAACCATCAGACAAACCATTTTTAAAGGAACTATCCCATGCCACAACTGCAGCCATTGCAATAGTATAATTCTTGGATCTACCATGATGCACCCCACCCAAGGAACTGCCATTAATCTCCGAGTTAATGCTACATGTGACACGAACAATGTTATCTATATGATAAAATGCCCATGTGGTCTCCCTTATGTGGGCAAGACTGAACGAAAAATAAAAATCAGGTTAAATGAACACCGGAGCAATATCCGTACAAAAAATCTGAAATCTAATATTGCGGTACACTTCAGTCAACAGTCACACAACCCGAGTCAGATTCGCTTCCTGATTTTGGAAACAGTGGAGAAACAACCACATATCGACAACAATAAACGATTACTACAGCGAGAACTACACTGGATATATAGACTGCAGGCGATTCAGCCTAAAGGACTCAATGAGCGCCTTGAATTTGAATGCCATTTATGATTAAGGATTTGATACCATTAACTGAATACACTGTAAATATTGACCTCCATTTAGCTGTGAAATGATAGTAATTTGTAAATAGTTGCATTTAAACAGTATTCCCAACCGGGGGTGTACCTATAAGTTTGTTTACATTTTTCTCATTGTTTCATTGTTCTATGTTTATGTTTTGTCCAGTATATTTTCGTGCATAGCATTTTTTGACTCACTTTTGACTGTGTTTCAAATGTATTATTCTTGTTATCCCCGTTTATGTTTCTCCATTTCTCTATGTCTACTTTCTTATCTCTTTCACGTTTTACTTTTTTTATTTTATCACGGGTTGTTTATTTTCTGGTTCTAATTGATGCATGCTACCCTCGTTTCCCAAGCCCATCGGGCTTCATACACTCGCATGCCGCGTATGTCTTTTTTCCATGTCTACTTTCCGATTTTCCTTTTCAATGCGCTACTGCGCATGTGTGGCGTCTTCCGGGTTCCTGCTAATCACGGAGCTGGGTCCTCGCCAACACTTGGTTACCCGACGTTGTTCCTTTGAGCCTGATGTTACTCTGGTAAGCCACTGCTGATTCTATCGTCAGTCTGTTTCTATATCACTACGTGAGCTTTCGACACGTCGATGGTCTGATTTAACTGCATGGGGAATTATAGTTTATGGTGCCGCTATTAACTACACCTATGGTTTTTTTCACACCGTTTTTCTCTTGAGTCACATAACTCGTGTCTCCTTCAACTTGTAAATAGTCACCGTCGTTTTCTGGACCTTCGTTTCTTGCAGTTCTTTTCAGTTTCTTTAAGCACTGAGGACATTTTCTTCGGGCACACTCATTATTTCCGTTCGGGTTCTGATGTATACCTCCCATTGTTTATTTCCGATCCATTCACTTTCCATTAGACTTGATCTAGTCATTTTAAATTACGCACATTCATTTGTACTTTACCGTCTCCTGGATAAATACTAGTGTACCTACTGTTGTCATTTCTACTTAATTACAGACCCCCTGAGGAAGCGCACTTTAGTGCGAAATGCATTGGGGAATTTAAAATTATGTGGATCAGTAACACGTCGTTTGAGATTCAACAATGAAAATGAAATATAAGATGTTAATATTCAATCATATGAATGGAATATGGTGATTAACAAATAAATGATTTAAACAAACGTAAACTGGATTCAACTAAAACTGACAAATTATTTTGGATTAATTACGTATTACAAGAGACAGCACAACCGTGCTTTAAGTGTACTTCAGGTTATTCCTACTCGCCGTAGGATTTCCCGCAGATACATGTATATGTGCCACATGTGCACACATGCACGATTCAGGGGTGCAACAGGGTGTCAATGTGACACCCAGCCACCCTTGGATATGTTCCCCCTATTACCGATTCGGTATTTACGGAATCGGTAATAGTGAATGGCTTCCCATTCATTCCTATCGACCTCCAGGCCCATAGGAATGAATGGGAATTACCGAATCGGTAAATACCGAATCGGTAATAACGAATATTACCGATTCTGTAAAATTTACCGAATTATTACCTACATACTATTTACCGAATTTCAAATATCGAATCGGTAAAATTCGGTATTCAAATATCGAATCGGTAAAATTCGGTATTTAAAAATCGGTAAATAGTGATTACCTACATATGGCCCCAGGTGCCTTTTTTGGCATATGATAACCTAAGTCGAGCAAAATGAGACCAAATTCCAATATTCTCCCGCAAGAGTGTGTTAATCCCTTTTTCAATCACTTTATAGTAAACCCCGGCTCACTCTTTTTTTACTCCAGATTCTGATGAGTTGGGTAATGTTCCTCCTATACCATCTTGCCCAAGTCTCCAGGGACTAAAACAAGCTAAAGACGTAGGCTTTTATTCTGTGCCAGAAGCAATAAACACTATCTGTTCACAGAATACAGACAACGCCTCGGTGGTAGACAGAATCCCTGTGGATTTATTTGTATCTGAACCTGTTATCTGGGCTCCTTTTTATATATATTTTTTATTTGTTTTAAAGAACTTTGTTATTTTCACACCTAAACTGAGCGGTCATACACAGAATCCTTTGAGACCATATTCATCAACTTATTTCCATTATAGACGTTTGAGTCCCAAACACATTGCACAGTTAAATATGCTTGTAATTTTCCATGGCACAGCGTCCAAACCAGCGGTAGACACAGGCAGGGTTGTCACAGGCATCAACGTCTACATACTACTGCTGCAATCGGTCTCATCACCTTGCTCGCTACCAGTCCCTGTTGGGTTTAACAAGTTCCTGTATAGCTCTCTCCAGAGTGCTACATCCTCCTCCAGCTTTCCATCCATACGACAGGCTTTCATTTTCAGTTCCTCCGCCAGGGACCACTCTAACATCCCTCATTCAACTCTCAAATGATGGAGCCCACTCACCCATCCAATAAATGGCCACCCTCCGTTTAGCCAACACCAGCGCTAGCTGCAACAACCTATTGCCCATTTTCCTTTTTTTTAGATGCGGCACCAGTCCCATGAGGCACTGTTTAGGCGTAGCCTCTAGGGAAATTCCCACCCCTTCACCGAGCCTTGTCACACATTAAGCCAATACCGATGAATGTCTGGGCATTCCCACGCCAGGTGCATAAATCCAGCATCGGCTCTGTGCCATATAGGGTATTCATGTGTTATCTGGGCTCCTTACTTAAACTGTGTCTCCAGTGCCATCATCGCAGAGGCACAGATCCCTGCAACCTGAAAACGTGCAGAAATTATTCCCATTTTTAAGAAAGGACTTAAATCTGACCCAGCAAACTGCCGCCCAATAATCCTCATAGAATCTAGTCAAAAAGTATTTTGCAAACTGATTTTGGACCGTCCTATCGTAGGGCGGGAACCCATAGCAAACTGCTTTGGTTTTTGAAAGAGAGAGTAGGAACCCTGCTCTCTCTTTCAAAAACCAAAGCCGATTGCTTTTCTGCATGTGGAGCAGCATGTTAGCTGCTCCCCATGCAGAAAAGCAATGCAGGCTCCCGCAGGATGCGGGGAGCCGGCAGGGACCGTGGGTGACTTGGGGACCCCCCACGGACCGTGGGTGACTTGGGGACCCCCCACGGTCCCCAGCAGGGAGGGCCAGGCCCCGGAGAATGGGGTCCCCTGGGGCCAGAAGTGACCCGGGAGGGGGCCCACGCGGTCACCCTCCCAAATAATTAAAAAAGAAATTAAAAAAAAAGAAGGCAGGCCGACTCCGGGGGATGGGGTCCCTGGGGCCTTAAGTAGCCTGAGGAGGGCGTTATGGTGTCCCCGGGGCCTGGATTTAGCCACGGGAGGGGAGCCACACGGCCCCCCTTCCAGTTAAAAAAATAAAAAAGTAAATATTGGGGGTCACGCCCCGGGGGATGGGGTCCCCAGGGCCCAAATAAAGAAAAAGGGGGGCTACACAGACCCCTTCTTAAAAAAAAAAAAAACTCGTTCAGGGAGGAGGCCAAGCCCCCTCCCTGCACCATTCTGCAAACGCGCCCCCTGGCACGTTTGCAGAGGGGGAAGTAATTCCCCTTGAATACTGGGGATACCTGGGGGCCTAGCAGCTCACCAGGAACCTCCAGTATGCGCCAGGGGGCTGCCTTGCAGAGAGGTGTAATGAGGCCACGCCCCTTTTTACGCCTCTCTGCAACGCAGCCCCCTGGCGCACACTGGTGGTTCCTGGTGGGCTAGTTGGCGCCCAGTTACCCCCAGTATTCAAGGGGAATTAGTTCTATCTCTGGAAAAGCGCCAGGGGGCTGCGTTGCAGAGAGGTGTAATGAGGCCATGCCCCTTTTTACACCTCTCTGCAACGCAGCCCCTTGGCGCATATTGGAGGTTCCTGGTGGGCTAGTTGGCCCCCAGGGATCCCCTGTATTCAAGGGGATTTAGTTCCCCCTCTGGAAACGCGCCAGGGGGCTGCGTTTCAGAGAGGTGTAATGAGGCCATGACCCTTTTTACACCTCTCTGCAACGCAGCCCCCTGGCACGTACTGAAAGTTCCTGGTGGGCTAGTTGGCCCCCAGGGACCCCCAGTATGCAAGGGGACTTAATCCCCCAACTTAGAACGTGCTTCGGGGCGCGTTTGCGCAGTGGTGAAGGTAGGGGGCGGGGCTTGAGGTGATATGTGTGCAAACATGCCCTGTGGCGTGTTTTAAGTTGGGGAATTAATTCCTCTTCAATCCAGAGGTCCCCTTGTGGCCAATTAGCCCAACAGGTACCTCCAGTAAGAGCCACGGAGCTGCGTTGCAGAGTGTTGTAAAAAGGGGGCGTGGCCTCTGAACACCTCTGCAACGCAGCTCCCTGGCGCATACTGAAGGTATCTGGTGGGCTATTCGGCCCACAGGGGACCTCAGGATTGAAGAGGAATGAATTCCCCAACTTAAAACGCGCCACAGGGCGTGTTTGCACACATGTCACGTCAGGCCCCGCCCCTTTTCTTCACTATTGAGCAAAATATTCCTCTAAAAACCGCCGAACTACGAATTCCGATTTACTCACCGGTTATCACGTGAGACGTCAGTGCTGCATCTTTTAGCCGAGTACGGACCCTGAAAAGTAAATCTAAGCGTACTTACCAGTAACTTGTATTTCCTTCATTAGGAATCTATTGTGCGGATTTCACCAGAAAAGTTTCTAAGTGTCTATTTTTGAGACGTACAAATATTCCTCTAAAATCAGCCGAACTACGAATTTTGATTTACTCACCTGTTATCAGGAGGGACTCAGTGCTGCATCTTTCAGCCCACTACTGATCCTGAAAAGTAATTCTAACCATACTTACAGTAACTTGAATTTGTTCCATAGGCTAACACGGACTGATTTCACTTGGAAATTCTTCTAAGTGTGGAGTTTTGGAACTTTAAAAAATTCCTCTAAAATCAGCCGAACTACGAATGCCGATTTACTCACCTGTTATCCGGAGAGACCTCAGTGCTGCATCTTTCAGCCCACTACTGATCCTGAAAAATAATTTTAACCATACTTACCAGTAACTTGAATTTCCTTCCATAGGATCTCATTGCGCGCTATATTAAATATATATAAATTAAAAAATATATACAATAAAAAAAACAAATATTACAATTTCAATATTTTTAAAAACATTTTTTTTTCAATTCATATTAAAAATATGTAATGTAATTAAAAAAAATATCTAAAAATAAGTACTTTAAAACAATGTAGTAAATCAGTATAAAAAAAATAACAATTAATGCATAAAACAATTATCCTTTACAAAACCTTTGAAATTCACTGAAAAAAACATAGGTTTCAGCCATGATATAGTTAAAAATTAGCATTTAAAAAACCTTAGAAATTCACTGAAAAAACCATAGGTTTCAGCCACGTTATAGTTATGAATAAGCATTTAAAAATCCTTAGAAATTCACTGAAAAACCCATAGGTTTCACACATGTTATAGTTAGCTGGACATTTCACTCATACAAAACCATTGAAATTCCCCCGTTATAGTTAGTTCAGCTACTTATAACTCGCGGGCCCGCATGCACTGCTGATGACGTCACATATTACATCACTCATGACATGGTCAGTGACATCACTCATGACATCTCAAATGGCATCACTCATGACATCACTGATGACATCATCCTTGTGAAAGAGTGGCAGACCTCCTCTCACCGTAATATAACCTTTGATACACACATTCAAAAATAGAAACTAAAATGTAAAAAAAAATTGAGATACCAATACCAGTTACAACAACCTATTCAGTAATTCCAACATCTACATACACATCCACTCATTCACCAACAGTTCTATGTAGTCACTCATACATGTACTCACTCATCATATGTACTCATACACCTATACATCCTGTTACACACCGATACTCATCCATAGAGTTACTAACACATACTCACACATGCAAATACAGTATCAAACATCCATTTACTTGCATATACAGCTATACATGGGGATGGGGACACAGATCTTCTAGAGGAAGCCCCAACAATAGATGAACTTTTAACCACCATCTGATAACTGCCAAAAGGGAAAGCAACCGGGTTGAACTGCATGCTCTTTCAGTTCTATGCTGCCTTCTCAAATCAAATTAAAGACACTTTATTAAATCTTATCAATCACATCTTTAAAGGGGGACTGCCTCCGAAGTCATGGTCCCGGGCAAAAATAGTTATCTTCCCCAAAAAAAGTAAACCCCCGGAACAACTTGGCTCATATCGGCCCATCACTCTTAACAATTCAGACTCCAAAATATATTCGAAAATGTTGGCAAATAAATTAGCGCCAATTATCCACAAGGTGGTAGCTCAAAGTCAACATTGCTTCATTCGAGGCAGATCTACTATCAATCACATTCAGCGGGTGATCACCCTGTTTGACGGCATGGATGTTACAGGAGACCCTATGGCTCTGGTGCTGCTTGATGCGGAAAAGGCGTTCGATAGGGTCTCCTGGCCCATCCTATGGCCAGACTGGGCATAAAGGAAGGGTACATACAGGCAATTCAAAAACTAAAAGTGAACCCTAGGGCCGTAGTCATGGTGAATGGCAGTTTAACTGAGGAACTGACGATATAACGGGGAACCCGGCAGGGCTGCCCTTGCTCACCACTGCTTTTCGCAATCTATATAGACCCTTTCATCCGCAAGAGAATGGTGCAATCAAACCCATAATTTCACAGGACTATGCCACCAAAACACTTGCATATGTGGATGACATCGCATGCGTGACAGCCGAACCTAACACTGCCATGACTGCTATCGAAGGGGAGGCAAATCATTTTGGCATGGTGTCCGGATATGCACTTAATAAAAGTAAAACACAGATTGTGCTAAATAAGAACAGCAATATGCAGGATGCACGGGTGGTGGAACATGTTACTTACCTGGGAGTCAGTATAACATCCGATCTGGACAACCTGGTTAATATAAACTTGAAACCTATGTTACCTGCTATACAGAAAGATCTTCAGCGCCTAGACAACTTGCACCTTTCTATTATTGGAAGAGTGAATGTGATTAAAATGACCTTTTTCCCTAAAATTCTATATCTTTTCAGGGCAATCTGCTTGGAATTTTTATCCTCGTGATTTAAATCACTAGAACAGGTGTTTTCAAATTTTGTCTGGCCATACTCACAACCTCGGCGGGCATTTAAGCTTTTCACGCTACACAAAAATAGAGGACTAGCGCTCCCTAATCTAAAAGCATACTATTGGGCGACAGTGTTATTATATAGCAACGAGATGTTACAGAACACCTGGGGATTGGAGGAGAGAGAGGAGCACACAACTTCTATATTTCAACTACTCTTAGGATGGGAAAACAGAGGGTATTTCTGGCGACATATCCACAATAGTTACCACAAGAAAGTAAAATTTAAAACATTACTCAGTGGATTTAAGGTGTGGAAGGCTGTTAGGAAAATGCTGGGTATAGGGAGATGGTATTTTTACACTCCCTAGAAAACAATCCACTTCTTCCAGGAATTTTTAATGACAGTTATATACATAAGTGGCTGGATGAGGGGATTGTGCAAATAGGCTGTTTACTCTCCCCGGATGGGATTCACTCCTTTGAAGAATTGAAAAACAACTTCGGTCTGGCTTGGCAAGACTTCTTCAAGTACCTTCAAATTAGAGACTTCTTATCACACAATTTTGGGTGGCAGGGAGCATAAGAAAAACAACTTAGTGGAGACTTTAATTCATGGTAAAAAAAAACACGATTGGGCAGATTTACTGCACAGTTCACGGACGATATGGTAAAAACGTCACAGAAATGGCAAGAGAAAGTCAGAGTATCTGATGCCGAATTTAATTATGCTTTTTTCAATGTCACAAACGATTCTCCCGTCAACCAAATTGCAGGCACAATTTTTTAAAACTTGCTTCTTTCTATATTATACCCCGGATAAAATAGCTAAGTGGGGAAGTGGCAAAAGCACATGCTTCCCTAGATGCAGGCTCTATAGCGTTGACTCACAACACATCTTCTCTACTTGTGCCGGACTAAGATCTATCAAACAAGAAATTGAGAGGTTTTTATCAACAGTGCTGCAAAGCCCAATAGCTGTATCTAGTGATGTTATCCTACTTGGGGCAGCAGATCCTAACAATGCTATAGTGGGACATGAACTCATATTTATAGCTATGGATGTTTTTAGACTATGCATTGCCTCATCTTGGCTAGACTCTACGGCCCCTTCTTTTCAGCATTAGTTAGCTAGATTCCTGGCCATCTCAAATATGGAAAGAGCTATACATAAACGGAAGGGCAGAAGGCGACGCAAAAGAGGGTAAGAAATATGGTCTCCCCTATTGGAATGGTGCCAGCCTCAAGGCAGGAATCGAATACATGTATTCGGAGTTTAAACTGATACTAGCAATAACAACTCTGTAATTGTAAGTATTAATTAATATGTAATTGTTATGAGATAATTCACGTAAATGTAAATATATGCATTCTTATCTGACCGCTGGGTGGGGGGGCGGGCGAAAAATCATTGTGCAAAAATCTGAATAAAGATATTTAAAAACAAAAAAAATAGAAATGAAGATTTTCAAAACAATGGACATACCAATATCACTTACAACACACCTATTTAGTAATTCCAAGATCTACACACACAAATCCACTCATTCACTAACAGTCCTATACAGTCACTCATACATGTACTCACTCATCATATATACTCATACACCTATACATCCTGTTACACACCACCGCTCATCCACACAGTTACTCACACACAGTCACACATGCAAAGTATCAAACATCCATTTACTTGCATATACAGTCATACATACACTACCACACTTACTTCTACAGAAACGTACACATACTTACTCTCTTAAACAATCACTTATAGAAACACATACTTATTTATACAGGAACTCTTCCAATTTCTCAGTCTCACATATACTCACTTATATACATCAATACTCATATATACTAGTTTAAAACATATGTAGTTACTCATAAAGATACTATTGAGAGATCATTCACTCACTAACACACCCATACACACACTCATCCACCCATACAGTCCTGCACACATGCTGTCTTCAAAACAGATACAAACAGTGAGTCAGTCATTCATGCATCTATTTGCTAAGTAATACCCAAACAAAACCATACAGACACTCATACTGATACTCAAAAACAACTAATAACCCATATATACACTCATGTAGCTACTCACCAACCCATGCAGCCAATTATACACAAAGTGAGACACTGATACAGATATTTACATGTTTAAACATTACTCGCTAATACATGTGTTCATTAACATACACTTAAGTCAGTTATACAATCAATTTTACAAAAAACATCCATTTAGACACTTATTTACCCATTTATTCTTCAATCGACCTTTAGATATACATATATAAAAAATATTTATTTTTCAGAAAGACACACATTCACTGGATGATGTCATCAGTGATGTAATTTGAGATGTCATCAGTGATGTCATGAGTGATGTCACTGACCAAGTCATGAGTTATGTAATATGTGACGTCATCAGCAGTGCATTGCGGGCGCGTGAGTTATAGTTAGCTGAACTAACTATAACAGGGGAATTTCAATGGTTTTGTATGAGTGAAATGTCCAGCTAACTATAACATGGGTGAAACGTATGTTTTTTTCAGTGAATTTGTAAGGTTTTTTAAATGCTAATTCCTAACTATAACGTGGCTGAAACCTATGTTTTTTTCAGTGAATATATATATTATATTAGATTATATATATATATAATGAGACACGCTCCCGGTCTCAAAACGCGGGCACCAACAGAAGCGTTCCCTCTGTGACGGGGACATTTGAGAGGATATATATATATATATATATATTATACCTACTGAAGGTTGCCAGTAGGTAGTTCTAGTTAGGACCTATTATCCATAGGAAAATCGTAACATTCTTTTCCCAATTACTTTGGTCCCAGTTGACGAATCTTCGCGAAATTTTCAAAACTCGTGGGGCTCTCCGGTCAGCTCCTATCTCAGACGTTTCGGGGTGATTCAGCAAGCAGGGGCTGAGAAAAAAGGGGGTTCCCAAAACGTGTTTTCTCCATGTTAATTGGCATAGGAAACTTTGGACACAGATACAACCCGAATGGCTGAACGGAATGACACCAAATTTGGCAGAAAGGTAGCCCTTGGCTCAGAATGAACTCTTTTTGTTAAATGGTGTATATCCGTTCAGTAGTTCCTGAGAAATTTGAAAAAGAAAAAATATTGATATCTGGACGAAGCCTAACCACACATGTCCTCGTGAGATGTGATTGGCTGTCAGCACTTAATCCTGGAATTGCTGGCAGCCACCTTGGGACTAATATACATGATAGTACCCCATTGAAATGCGTTGTAGTGAATCGAAGATTTTGAGGGTTACCAAAAGGAGAACTATAAAGGGTGATAACAGACTTTAGTTACATTAGAATTCATATGTTGATGGTACCATACTACTTTCAGGAATTGTAGTGCAAGTGGTGAAACACCTGATCGTATCAAAGTCGACAAGAAGGTTCGGCTGGGTTGGTTTATGTTCCAGCATTGTTTTTTGTCTTTACTCTTGGGTGCATAGATTACTTTATGGACTGTGCCAGTGATTTCCTTGTACTTGGAGGCTTAGAAATTCCAGCTTTATAGTTCTCAGCTGATACTTTGCTGGTACCTAAGACTCCAAAAGATATTGAGACCTTGCTGTCAAGGTCTAAAGTTGTTTGCACCAATCATGGCCTGGTCATCAATACTAATTAAACAGATTTATAGCAATTCACCCACATAGGAGATTCAGAGAAGTTTTAAGTCTGGAGGCTGAAGGTGATTTTACCCTGTGAAAAACCTTCTGCTGGGATACCATGAATCATGTTTGAGAGAAAACTATTTTCACATGCTTGTCCCATAGAGTTTTGGAAGGTGCTCCAGAAGCTAAAATGAGAGCATACTTTCTGTAAATTCACATTATCTTTCTCAATCATGTGAGAATGAAGTCTTGACATTCTCAGTAAAACATGTACATCCAACAAGGGCAGAGACTGTCAGTTGATTCCTTTGTGTTCTACTGCAGCTTCCCATAGTGTTCAAAAGAACAACTAGAGCGCTAACAGCCTTACTTATGACAAAAGTATGGCACACCTGAAGCCATCTTGATTGGAATAAAGTGGTAACACTTAAAACATTTAATTTAAAAAGGAACACAATGATGGGTTCATTTTGTCATAGAAATTATGGTTAGTGCTGTAGAAAGAAAAATTAGGACATGTTTCAAGTGTGATCTCAAATATCTTCCTGTTATGTTTCAACAGGAACAGCCTGTCAGTTGATGCTTTTGTGTTCTACTGCAGCTTCCCAGTGTGTTCTAAAGAACAACTAGAGCGCTAACAGTCTTACTTATGACAAAATTATAGCACACCTGAAGCCATCTTGATTGGAATAAACTGGTAACTCTTAAAACATTTAATTTAAAAAGGAACAAAATGAGGAGGTTCATTTTGTCATAGAAATTATGGTTAGTGCTTCAGAAAGAAAATGTAGGGCATGGTTTAAGTGAGATCTCAAATCCTCTTCTATTTCATTAGAAAATTCTGACATGTAGACTGAAACAATCACTTTTAATACCAGCAGTAGACTTCCATTTAACTCCCTGGTGAGAAGTAGCTTTACTACAGTGATCTAATGAACAACTATATAGTGCTAATATTCTGAATTTATGGCAAATTTGAGACACATCTGAATGCCTTCTTGATGGAATCAAAGTAAAAAACTGAAAGCATTTCCTACTGAGGAGACTGCAGTAAATGAGGAAATTAGGAAACTTCATAACAAATAAGTCTCCCAAGATGGCCACCAGAGAAAAAAGAGCCCAAATGTAGCACAAATATCACCCAGATGTAGCCCACTGACAGAAGTGTGGAAAACACTTTTTATTTTTAGTTTTTCTGCAGTTTTATATAGTGCAGACTGGTCAGGTATTGGAGCGTTACATCTTACTTGGACCTCATATTGCGTATTTTGCACGAAGTACATGATATTGATCTTGCGAAACATTGAACTTTACGATTCTGTTAACCTGAAGTTGCTCTGAACTGGGCTTTGTAACACCCGTTTTTACCTACTGGTTTTAATTAATTCTCACTGTATTGTATTAGGAAAGAGGATTTACTGTTTTTATGTAGACTTTTATGATCTATGTTTTTAAATCAGATCGAATAAAGTTTAATGAATTCTATGGCAGGACGGAGGCGAGGATTATGCATATCTTTCCTCACTTTATTTGCATATTAGTTCAAAGAAAACGTAACATAATAATCATTAAACAAAAGACAACACAATCCATGAACCATTCGGGGGGTAGTCTCCAAGGCAACTATAGTCCAATCATATCACAGTCCATCGTATATAATATCGTGACGTCCCTTCCGCTTCCTCTTTCTTCACTGCTCGTCAGTTAAGTGCATTCCTTACATTCTTGGCTTAATCTGACGTTGTTGCTGTTTGTATAGCGGTTTCTTGTGCACGTTATTAGCATTATTGCCTTGTTATTGTTTCATATTCCCTTCGCAGCAGGCTCTTGACCTAGCGCGTTCTCCCCCTCGCAGTTTCTCCCGCTGTGCGCTCTGCGCGCGTTGAGATCCTGTCAGGCACATCTGGTCTGAGCGAGGCAGCTCCGTCGAGCGCTCCCGCTGGTCTTTATGTCACTCTTTTAGTGTCCGCTTGATTCCCGACCAACACTCGCCTAATTTTGACACCACTATGCGGTGATTTCCACACACGGCCACCTTAGTGACCAGTGGTGGTGGTACTTGGTATTGCGCCTCAGTCTATTCTTATAACAGCTTCGGGGAAAGCTCAGCTGTTGGAGCACTGGCGAGGGGGCTGCCTTAAGGATTTTAAGGGTATTGGTTCTGTGCTCACACCCTCTGCTATCATGTGTTCTCCAGAAGACCATTTTTACTCCTCCTACCAGGAAGTGGAGGAGGAATGACCCCCCCAACTTCTGCCTCCAGCAGTGGTCCAAGCCACTGCTGGAGGCACTGGCTATTTCTAGGGCGCTGGCTCCTCTTAGGGATCAGGTTGATAAGCTGGCGAAAAGCATCCCTGGGGTGTTCAGTAACCCAGATCTGGTGGTGGCGGGTCCCAGTAGCTCCCAGATGGGGAATAAAAGGGCGTTAAGCATAACGCGGGACACAAGGAAGGATTTTATAAACTTACGGAGACCTTCCTCAAGAGTGCGCAAACGCTAAAACATGCACCCTGCCGGTAGGAGGAGGAGCTCGGAGAAAGTTGCGACGCTGTCACCACTATTGTAGACCACGATAGCGGGTTTCCCTTAGAGGGAGAAGGTGTATCGGAGGACGATTTCTCCTCCGATGAGGATAAGGAATCGGGCGTCCAGAGTCCCACTCCTCTCAGTCCCCGGTTGGGGACCGGGTCCACTCGGACATGTTCGAGCCTACCCATATTTACCATCCTAAGTCGGCGGAGTGGACCCCTGACGCGAAAGTGGTAGAGAATGTGGTGGGGACAATCCATCAACCCCTTGAAAGGGAGGTCAGGAATAGGATGAGAGAAGAATGCCCCAGGCCCTCACTGGAGGGGAAGGTGGCACACATGCCTGAAATTGATGGGGAAACTATGTACCTTTTTCTCCAAGTATATGAGGGATCTCAAGAAAGGAATTGATAGGTCTTGGACGTGTTAGGGCCCTTGACCCAAATTATTCAATTGGCGTAGCGTTCAAAAGAGTCAGGATCCCCTTTGTCTACGGATATTGTGGCTGGTTGGGCGCACTACCCTAAAGCCTAAAACACTACCCCCTCCACTACCCGAACACCACTACACTACCCTAAACCCCTACCCCCAGCACAACACCCTACATTACCCAAACGTAACTGCACTACCCTAAACCCCAAAACACTACCACCAGCATGACTCCCTACACTACCCAAACACCACTGCACTACCCTAAACCCTAAATCTACCCCAGCACAACCCCCTTCACTACACAAACACCACTGCACTGCCTTAAACCCTAAAACACTACCCCAGCACGACCCCCTACACTACACAAACACCACTGCACTACCCTAAACCCTACATCTACCCCCAGCATGACCCCCCTACAATACACAAACACCAAAGCACTACCCTAAACCCTAAAACACTCCCCCAGCACGACCCCCTTCATTACCTAAACACAACTGCACTACCCTAATCCCTAAAACACTCCCCCAGCACGACCCCCTTCATTACCTAAACACAACTACACTACCCTAAACCCAAAAACACTACCCCAGCACGACCCCTACCCTACCCAAACACCACTGCACGACCCTAAACCCTAAAACACGACCCCCTACACTACACAAACACCACTGCACTACCCTAAACACTAAGACACTACCCCAGCACGACCGCCTACACTACTGCAACTACCCTAAATCCTAAAACACTACCCCCAGCACGACCCCCTACACTACCCAAACACCACTGCACTACCCTAAACCCTAGAAAAGAAACCCCCACCCCATGCCCAATCCCCCTGACCTCTCATTCCTCGTGGTTCCTGCTTAACGTCGTCCCTAGGGGCGGTGCACGTCGTTGTGAGGAAATGGAGAAGCTTCTATTTCCTTACAACGACGTGGATTGTCTACATGTTTTTTAGAACGCATGGTCATTTACCATACATACCTTTACAACAAAATTAGTTGTAAAGGCATGCGTGGTAAATGACCATGCGTTTCTAAAAATAAATGCATTGTAATGACTTCGCCATGTACAACGCATGCGTGGTAATGCGTGCTTTGTAATGGTATGATGAAGTAAAAAAGTCGTTGTAACGTCTGTTTACCGATCGATGGTGGCCCCTGTTCTTCAGTGAGACGTTTATTTGATTAATTAGGAGGAAGGAATGTGATTTTTTTACCGAAAAGTGCATTCCAGGCTGTTGTATTATGAAAGTGTCCGGGGGCCTTCTTTCACTTCTGGTGAGAGATTGGAAGAGATCTAAAAGAGTTTGGATCTAAAAGAGTTCTGTTATTGGACGGGGCCGGCGCGACACGTCATCAAAAAACATAGCTAATGGAAAGTGTCCTTCCTGAAGTGTGGAGCAGTGCCATGAGAGTTCAACGAGTGTGCGTCCCACCGCAGTATGACCGTACCTTAGAAATTCACTGAAAAAACCATAGGTTTCAGGGGCGTTATAGCTACATGAGTGTCAATATGGGTTATTAGTTGTTTTTTTGAGTATCAGTACGAGTGTCTGAGTGTCCGTATGGTTCGGTGGGAGGTATTACTTAGTGCATAGATGCATGAATGAGTGACTCACTGTTAGTATATGTTGAAGACAGCATGTGTGCTGGACTGTATAGGTGAATGAGTGTGCATATGGGTGTGTTAGTGAGTGAATGACTGTCTCATTAGTGTCTTTATGAGTAACTACATATGTTTTAAACTAGTATATGTGAGTATTACTGTATATAAGTGACTATATGTGAGAGTGAGAGATTGGAAGAGTTCCTGTACAAATAAGTAGGTTTTTCTATAAGTGATTGTTTAAGAGAGTAAGTATGTGTAAGTTTCTGTAGAAGTAAGTGTGGTAGTGTATGTATAACTGTATATGCAAGTAAATGGATGTTTGATACTTTGCATGTGTGACTGTGTGTGAGTAACTGTGTGGATGAGTGGTGGTGTGTAACAGGATGTATAGGTGTATGAGTATATATGATGAGTGAGTACATGTATGAGTGACTGTATAGGACTGTTAGTGAATGAGTGGATTTGTGTGTGTAGATCTTGGAATTACTAAATAGGTGTGTTGTAAGTGATATTGGTATGTACATTGTTTTGAAAATCTTCATTTCTATTTTTTTTTGGTTTTAAATATCTTTATTCAGATTTTTGCACAATGATTTTTCGCCCGCCCCCCCACCCAGCGGTCAGATAAGAATGCATATATTTACATTTACGTGAATTATCTCATAACAATTACATATTAATTAATACTTACAATTACAGAGTTGTTATTGCTAGTATCAGTTTAGACTCCGAATACATGTATTCGATTCCTGCCTTGAGGCTGGCACCATTCCAATAGGGGAGACCATATTTCTTACCCTCTTTTGCGTCGCCTTCTGCCCTTCCGTTTATGTATAGCTCTTTCCATATTTGAGATGGCCAGGAATCTAGCTAACTAATGCTGAAAAGAAGGGGCCGTAGAGTCTAGCCAAGATGAGGCAATGCATAGTCTAAAAACATCCATAGCTATAAATATGAGTTCATGTCCCACTATAGCATTGTTAGGATCTGCTGCCCCAAGTAGGATAACGTCACTAGATACAGCTATTGGGCTTTGCAGCACTGTTGATAAAAACCTCTCAATTTCTTGTTTGATAGATCTTAGTCCGTCACAAGTAGAGAAGATGTGTTGTGAGTCAACGCTATAGAGCCTGCATCTAGGGAAGCATGTGCTTTTGCCACTTCCCCACTTAGCTATTTTATCCGGGGTATAATATAGAAAGGAGCAAGTTTTAAAAAATTGTGCCTGCAATTTGGTTGACGGGAGAATCGTTTGTGACATTGAAAAAAGCATAATTAAATTCGGCATCAGATACTCTGACTTTCCCTTGCCATTTCTGTGACGTTTTTACCATATCGTCCGTGAACTGTGCAGTAAATCTGCCCAATCGTGTTTTTTTTTACCATGAATTAAAGTCTCCACTAAGTTGTTTTTCTTATGCTCCCTGCCACCCAAAATTGTGTGATAAGAAGTCTCTAATTTGAAGGTACTTGAAGAAGTCTTGCCAAGCCAGACCGAAGTTGTTTTTCAATTCTTCAAAGGAGTGAATCCCATCCGGGGAGAGTAAACAGCCTATTTGCACAATCCCCTCATCCAGCCACTTATGTATATAACTGTCATTAAAAATTCCTGGAAGAAGTGGATTGTTTTCTAGGGAGTGTAAAAATACCATCTCCCTATACCCAGCATTTTCCTAACAGCCTTCCACACCTTAAATCCACTGAGTAATGTTTTAAATTTTACTTTCTTGTGGTAACTATTGTGGATATGTCGCCAGAAATACCCTCTGTTTTCCCATCCTAAGAGTAGTTGAAATATAGAAGTTGTGTGCTCCTCTCTCTCCTCCAATCCCCAGGTGTTCTGTAACATCTCGTTGCTATATAATAACACTGTCGCCCAATAGTATGCTTTTAGATTAGGGAGCGCTAGTCCTCTATCTTTGTGTAGCGTGAAAAGCTTAAATGCCCGCCGAGGTTGTGAGTATGGCCAGACACAATTTGAAAACACCTGTTCTAGTGATTTAAACCACGAGGATAAAAATTCCAAGCAGATTGCCCTGAAAAGATATAGAATTTTAGGGAAAAAGGTCATTTTAATCACATTCACTCTTCCAATAATAGAAAGGTGCAAGTTGTCTAGGCGCTGAAGATCTTTCTGTATTGCAGGTAACATAGGTTTCAAGTTTATATTAACCAGGTTGTCCAGATCGGATGTTATACTGACTCCCAGGTAAGTAACATGTTCCACCACCCGTGCATCCTGCATATTGCTGTTCTTGTTTAGCACAATCTGTGTTTTACTTTTATTAAGTGCATATCCGAACACCATGCCAAAATGATTTGCCTCCCCTTCGATAGCAGTCATGGCAGTGTTAGGTTCGGCTGTCACGATTGCGATGTCATCCACATATGCAAGTGTTTTGGTGGCATAGTCCTGTGAAATTATGGGTTTGATTGCACCATTCTCTTGCGGATGAAAGGGTCTATATAGATTGCGAAAAGCAGTGGTGAGCAAGGGCAGCCCTGCCGGGTTCCCCGTGATATCGTCAGTTCCTCAGTTAAACTGCCATTCACCATGACTACGGCCCTAGGGTTCACATATAGTTTTTGAATTGCCTGTATGTACCCTTCCTTTATGCCCAGTCTGGCCATAGGAGGGGCCAGGAGACCCTATCGAACGCCTTTTCCGCATCAAGCAGCACCAGAGCCATAGGGTCTCCTGTAACATCCATGCCGTCAAACAGGGTGATCACCCGCTGAATGTGATTGATAGTAGCTCTGCCTCGAATGAAGCAATGTTGACTTTGAGCTACCACCTTGTGGATAATTGGCGCTAATTTATTTGCCAACATTTTCGAATATATTTTGGAGTCTGAATTATTAAGAGTGATGGGCCGATATGAGCCAAGTTGTTCCGGGGGTTTACTTTTTTTGGGGAAGATAACTATTTTTGCCCGGGACCATGACTTCGGAGGCAGTCCCCCTTTAAAGATGTGATTGATAAGATTTAATAAAGTGTCTTTAATTTGATTTGAGAAGGCATCATAGAACTGAGAGAGGATGCAGTTCAACCCGGTTGCTTTCCCTTTTGGCTGTTCTCAGATGGTGGTTAAAAGTTAATCTATTGTTGGGGCTTCCTCTAGAAGATCTGTGTCCCCATCCCGGAATTTCTCATGGCTAGCACTCTCTAGATATTCCTCACAGTTTGCCTGGTTTCCCCTCCCGGTTTCTTTGTATAAAACTCGATAAAACTACCAGAAAGCCTGTCTTATATGTTCTGGGTCGGATACAAGATTTCCATAAGAGTCAAGAATTTCCCGAATCAAATTCGAGGTGGTCTGTTGCCTTGTGCACACAGCCAGTTGGTGTCCGAGTTGTTCATTCACCTCGTATATTGTTTCTTTTTGTGAAAGCGCTTTTTTAACCGCTTTGTCGGTAAAGACATTCATAATTATAACTTTCTCAATTGCCACTTGGTTCTGCTTCTTCTCTAGCACTTCCTTCCTACCGGGCATGTTCCCCATTGTCACCCTTACTAACCCCTCCCCTGCCTTCCTTAGATCTTCCTGCATCTGCTGCATAGCTTCCTTAACTCGTTTGATAGCATTTAAGGAATATTGCAGTGTCTCCCCACGGATCCCGGCTTTCAACACGTCCCACACTACTTCAATTGATGTACTCACCACATTGTCTGATAAAAAATTTGGAATCCACTCCCTCATATGACTACAATAATTATTGTCTAAAAGAAAAGTTTTCTCAAAAGTCCATGAGGTCAGTGTACGTTTGTCAAGATCTATTTCTATGGAGCAAATTAATGGATTATGGTCCGAGAGGATTCGCTGGAGTTTTTTCATCTCCCATTTAGTTTCAATAATCCAGTATTGCGTGGGTAAGGTGTGGACTAGAAAATAATGTAAAACCAGTTTCATTAGGGCCTATGGTCTGCCAGCCATCCACTAGGCAGTGCATGCTGCACAAATGTCTCAGTGGTCTAAATACATTGGGTTTGCGACTAACATACTGCCAGCTGTCTTTTAAAGACCAGTTGACAGGGAGATTGATATTCAGATCCCTGCAAACCATAAGGAGTAATGGCCAATGCATAAGTTCGTTTGAGATCACGTCCAAAACTGACGGGTCATCGCTGTTACTAACATAGACAGTGCATAGCGTCAATTTTTGTCCTTTCCTATGCTGGCATTCTGTGATCGCCCAATGACCACATTTGTCTACCTTAGAGCAATGAAAAACCAAACCCACTTCCCCTCGCAAGAATAGCAAACCCCGAACCCTAGCCCCTTGAGTAGTTGCACAGATCAACCTATACCCAAGTGATTTTAGGATGTGCGTTTGTTACCCCTCGATATGAGTTTCTTGTAAGCACACCACATTTGTCCCCCAAGCCTGAAGTCCTGCAGCAACCATTTGTCTTTTCCTGATATCATTTAAGCCGCATATGTTCATTGATAATACTCGTAGCAAACCCATTTCCTTCTCTTCATTAAACCATACTCATTATCAGAACTTGGCACATATCGAACCCTGGTATTACCGACATACCTAGTTAGATTACCCCATTTTGTGAAATTTGAGGCACCCTGTCTGACCCAACCTACCCACCCTTCCCTCCCTCCCTCTACCCACCCCTCCCTCCCTCCACCACCCTTGGAGGTTACCTGGCCAAGTTTGACATCTGATGTGCAGAGCCCCGTGAGTCCGCTGAGCCCCCCCTCAAAGAAGAGACATGCTAAAGTAAAAAAAGAATTCCTCGTCTCTGGTAGCAATTGCCTCCCCCCCTCCCTCATGAGGCTTCCTACCATCCAGGCTAGAAGTGAAGAGAAAAAAGGGCTGGAAGATAGTTCAGCAAAAAGCAAAAGAAAGACCATAAGCCTAAGCGAGTTTCTGTGCATTGTTGTAGCCCCTCGTGCCCCCACACATTCATTAATCCGCATTTAAGCCTACTTAACAAATCCCCCAGTGACAAGCTCAATTGGGGCTCCCCCTGTTTGCTTCACCCCCTTCCCTCCACTCTTCCTCTCTAGGAGAACACTATTGTCAGCCTTACTTATGACTAGTCAACTCCTCTAGATATTTTTGTGCTTGAATTTCGGAAACAAAGCTGCGTATGGCCCCCTTGTATACCACTTTTAGCCTAGCTGGATTTTGTAAGTACACCTCAGCTCCTTGTCCTTGAAAAGGCTCAAACAGTTGCTGGAGTCTCCTCCTGCGCTCCATCGTGGCGTGTGCGAAATGAGGCCTGGTGAACAAAGTTATCCCCTCAAAGGTTCGCTTGTTAGTGGGTCTTGCCAGGTCGAAGAGAGTTTTGCGGAGAAAGAGGTTCCCAAAGAATACCAGCATAGCACGGGGGTGCTGTGGTGTTGTTGTGCGTTTCCCAGGAAACAGTGGAAATCTATGGGCCCGTTGGATTACTCTGTCCCGATCCCAGGTTTGTAGTTCCAGAAGAGCCCCCTTGAGTAAGGTTATCATGAATTTCCTGGGTTCATCTTTCTCGGCCCCCTCTGGAATTCCAAGAAAACTGAGGTTATTGCGTCTCTGTCAATTTTCTTGCTCCTCCATTTTCCACATTAAGTCTTTTACCACCCCCTCGTGCTCTTCATTTTGCGTCTGCAGTGTAACAACATCTTTTTCTAGCTGTTCTGTCTTTTCCTCCACCATGGCCATTCGTTCTGCAATATCGGAGCAAGTTCTTCCGACCTTTCTAACTGCCCCTTGCAGTTTTTTTGCGGCTAGTCGAGATCTGCGGCGATCCGCCTTAACTTCCTCTTGAAAACCTTTGATAGTTTGTAGGATATCTGTCAAGGCTGGTTCCTCTCTTGAGTGGGCTCCCCCTGTTGTACTGCCACAGTGTTTGTTTGATCATGCCCGGTGGCTGAAGTGGTATTTGAGAATAGAGTACGGGGGGTATTGTTACAGTCCCATTTCAATTCTCCTACAGTCTCTTTCTCAGACATGTCACTGTCCTTTTGAAGTCGGTCTCTGCTCTTTTTTTTAAGGCACTTTTTAGTACCTGGTTTATTTCTCTGCGCATCAGCTTTGGGGCTACTGTACCACTTCTGCCCTTCTTCCCTGTTTGAAAGTGATATGCTGATGTCTGACATGTCTGACTCTTCTGTAAGAGAAAATATTTTATCTTGATTGTCTGGCGTTCTGGGGATATCATTGTGTTGTTGTTCACAATTAACTACTTGGTGTGCTTGGGGTGCATATACAGCATTAGCAGTGGCTGCCGTGGCAGCGGGGTTAATGTCAATGCCTGCAATGGTGGCGCTTCTCTGAGCACAACTTGAATTCTCCAGCAGACTGTCTGCCTCGGGCAAAGCTGCAGGAGCGAGGACTTGGGCATTGTCGATCACCGCAGAGGGGAGCGGGGAGTAGCTAGCATTTGCCCTGCCAAACTTGCTATGTTCTGGTTATCGGCTCCCAGAGTAAAATCATTGCCTTCCCCCCCTTTTGCAGCCACGAAGCTGTTCTTTATTAAAGGCTGCGAGGAGTCAGTTTCTCTCATTCCTCGAGTAGTGTTTTTTTCTCACGGTGGCCGACTTTAAATTGTCTTTCTCCTATGTGCTTTTATTTAGGGAATCTGTTTTGTCTCCACTACCACCTCTACCCTTTGTACTCAAGGCATCCATTCTTGTTTGGCGGGTGACTGCCAGCGCACCATTCGACTGAGAAACAGTTGGCGCTTATTTTCCCTTGCCAGCCCTCGCTCCCTTGCCGGTCATCCTTACTTGTTTGTGGATTCTGCTGCGGCGCTTACAGCCGGACTTGTTGCAACACTGTATCCGCTCTGGAATTTCGGTCCACACTCTTTCACCGGGGCTCTGCTGCAATGAAGTGATCTTTTCCCCCACGGAGAGGGAAACGTGCTGGTGCTGGCTCTTGCTTGATCCTCTGCTATCCTGCCGTGTCGGTAGAAGATAATGCAGCCCAGATCGCATCAGAGATAGCAGAGCAGTCTGGATGTCCTCACAGGTAAAGCAGAGTGTGAGTACCAGATGAAAGGGTGAAACCTGGCAACTCTTGAAAGTACTATTCTGCCGCATTTCTTTTCAGCCTTTTTAGGTCTTGGCTAAGCGCGTGGAAGCGCGTTCTCGCCGAGAACCTTTTGTCGCAGTGTCTGCTTTCCAGGAGACAATCCTGGCCGCGCGCATCGCCTTGGAGGCGATTTCAAACTGTCACGCGCACAAGTACGAGCGCTCAATTGACACACACACACGATCGCCCATGCACGCACGCACCCACACATACAGAGAACCCACCCCCGCATACACACACACGCGCACACATACACACACACACATACACAAGTGCACCGAGACCCCCCCGCCCTTTTTGCACTTACCGGCTCAATCTCGGGGGACTCCGCTCTCAGCACGCGGCAGGGGCAGGCACCGGGCATGTGCCTCGTGCCCCCTCCGCAGCGTTCATGCTGCAGCTCTTCAACACTTGCACAACATCCTACTGGCGGCCCCGGGGCTCTCCACCGCTCACAGGAGCCCCGGGCCGCGAAACGCATTTCCTCCGCCTGCCTCCTCTTCTGGTCCGGACGCGGCCCGCCCCGTCACAGGCGACCTAGCATGACTTCCGGTGCGGCCGCGGCGGGATTCCGGGGGCAGTAAGAGTTATTTTTTTTTAATGTGCTCAAGAAGCTTTTTTTGATATTGCACTAAATTCTTCAGCTGGATGTTGACGTTCGTCTAGAGTACAGGCATTGCACTAATTTAGCACTGTTTTCTGTACTATAGTTTTTTCAGTTATATGGTCCTTCCAAGCCTATACTTGCTGCTCCATAGTTATTTTAGTAGCAAGTTTTACTGAGTACTGATACAGCTAACTCATACCTATTGCTACTATTACCAAATAAAATGTGACCACTCTCTTTACCATCCTTATAAGGGTGGAAGGCTGAGAACCTTGCAACGGTTCGAACTTGTGAGCTTCAGGTCACTGCATACAGAGGCGAGCTGTAGTATTCAAACTGGCCTAACCTCAGCAAGAATGACAACATTGCACATGTAGGAGCCCGTCTGCCCAGGCCATAGCACATCGCAGGAACTTCACATGGTATGATGAGCATGCAGGGAGTAAGTTTTATTTTAAAATAGTCCACATGAGTGGGTAGTGAAGTGACTACGGAAGCAGTTGGGCAGAGTCTGACAGCGTTTCAATCAAGAAGCGAGGTACGGTCAGCTGGCAGCACGGAGCAGAGTGACCTGGCAGCAAGGTGGCTAAGTTTGGGAACCCAGCACAGGTTGGTGGTTTGTTATAATGCTCCCGGGTAGTCCTCCCGCACCCCTCGTAGTCGTGCTCGCCATACTCCCTGCCCTATCGCTGCCTCCAGCCCCGTTTCCCCCCCCCTCGAGTGTTCGGAGAGGGAGCGGGTGACAAGCTGCCTCTGCTGCTGGGGTAGTAGAGTCCCGTATGAGCCTTGCAGGATTGCTGGATTGGGGGCCATTTGAGGCTAGTGATAGCGAGAAGGCAGGCATTAGGTTGCTGTCCTCTTGACGGTGGTGAAGAAGTGGCTGGAATCAGCAAGTGCGGTTTGCGCCACATCGAGGGACCAGCGCCCCATATGCGTGTATTTGCTACTATGCATAGGCTCTCTCACAGTTAACTACCTAAAAATAAAGGCCACCTATAATTTGGAGCCATGTTTAGGTGAGATACAACCGTCCCTAGCCAGGAAACCCTATGTACAGTTTAGGCACGGTTCTCTCCCTCTGCGTGCATTTTTTATTTTTATTTTGTTGCTGTGCATGTTTAGCCGTACTGACCATCTTTTTGTCTAACACGGCCTACTTTGCAGGGCTGGCATAACGGTGCATAGATGCTTATAGCAGCTGCAGGCCACCTGCTTGTCACACTCTATCCAGTCTCAGCTCTGTCTTTGTGTTTGTACTTGGATTACTTTCCTGTGTCTGTCCGGGTATTTTTCCGTCTTGTTATAGCTCACATAACCTATAGCAAAGCATATCCAGTGCATAGAAGGGTGCATTTTGAATGGATTTTTTGTGGGGTGATTACATGTGGAGGGTGTCGATGGGACCCAGGATCTGCACCGGGCTGTCTATAAGATAAAGGATTCACCCTCCCAGAATAAAAAATAACTAGAATAGACCCTTTCAAACCCCTCAGAACACTTTTTTTGGGCCTACAATTTATTGACTTTTGTTGCAATTAGTGTTGCAATATTAAGCAATGCCAAAAGCTCAAACTTAATTACTGCGAGACCTATTGCATTGCAAATGCTTGTTTTCTGCTGTTCTCCGTGTTCTCTGTGTATTGTGATGGGGGCTTTATTCCGCATTCAAGAGCTCAGCATTTTTCTGCTACCAGAAGCGGGCGAAGGCATCTGGATTCCTCGAGTGAAGGGAGACCCAGCGGAGCGTCCTCGCGACGATGTCAGTCAGTCGCCATCTTTCCTCCGCCATCTTGCAGTCGTTAGTTTCTATTTTTGAGTGTGTGTATCAAAGGTTATATTAGGGTGAGAGGAGTTCTGCCACTCTTTCACAAGGAAGATGTCATCAGTGATGTCATTTGAGATGTCATCAGTGATGTCATGAGTGATGTCACTGACCATGTCATGAGAGATGTAATATGTGACGTCATCAGCAGTACATTGCGGGCGCGCAAGTTATAGTTAGCTGAACTAACTATTACGAGGGAATTTCTATGGTTTTATACAAGTAAAATGTCCAACTAACTATAACGGCCCTGAAACCTATGTTTTTTTCAGTGAATTTCTAAGGTTTTTTAAATGCTAATTTCTAAATATAACATGCCTGAAACCTATGGTTTTTTCAGTGAATATATATATATATATATA
Source organism: Lissotriton helveticus (assembly GCF_964261635.1). Classification (NCBI taxonomy): domain Eukaryota; kingdom Metazoa; phylum Chordata; class Amphibia; order Caudata; family Salamandridae; genus Lissotriton; species Lissotriton helveticus. The sequence goes on along the minus strand of NC_136057.1, from coordinate 806,637,632 downwards.
TATATATATATATATAACCTACTGGCGGTCGCCAGTAGGTATATATAGTTAGGATTTTTTCTCTATGGGATTTTTGAAAATTCTATGTCTAATAACTTTGGCGTTTGTGGATGGAATTGGCTGAAATTTCAGGAAAATTGCACATTTTGTTTCTGAGCAGCCCCTGAAAATTTGGGGGGGGTTCGTCAAAGGGGGGCTGAGAAAAAAGGGGGGTCCCAAAACGTGTTTTTCCCATGCAATTTTCCATAGGGCGGTTGGACTCACTTTTAGCTCGAACGGCTGAATGGATTTGCACGAAACTTGGCAAAATTGTAGATATTGTTTGCCCGATGTGCCTTTGCTAGGTCTCAATATATGTGCTTCAGTGGATTTTGAGAAATTAACGTTCAAAAAAATATATATATCTGTAACAGCGCTCCGGTTAGCGCTCCGGTTCGCGTACCTGACGCCTAACGGAACTTCGCGAAGCGAAGCTGATTGGCTCTCCGGTGTCTGTGAACATTCTAAACAGTCCGGAGCGGCCGCCATCTTGTCTCTCGGTAGGATCGAGAGACAAGAGGAGGCCAAAACTAAGGGGGGAAATGACCATAAGGGGGCATAGTAGATCCTCCCTGACCCCCTAAGTTTGATGTAGAGGCTTTAAAAGGGCCCCGCGGGGCAAAAAAAAAAAAAAAATGTTTCGTTTTTTTTGCGTGGGGAGCGCCCGGTACGCGCACCGGGAAGCGGTCCGGGGAGCGTACTATGAGGAAAAAAGAATGATAGACTTTTGAAATATTGTATGTTTATTGATTGTTCTTTTTGTTGTTTTTTTTTTTTTTTTATTTAAGTAGCAATATTTATGATTATTAAATATAAATTTATTTTTGTGATTGTTTTTCAAAATTTAATAGAACGTCTAACATTTGACTGTCCGAAATGTCGTCATTTTCAGTGTCCGAAATGTCATTATTTTGAATGAACATAACTTGCAACATTTGAGTGTCTGAAATGTCCTCATTTTGAAGGAGGAAATCTACAGATTGTACACATTGTAGTAGTTCATGGTCCCGTGATTCATCCATGAATTCAATGTCATTTGGTTCAATGTTTTCTTGATTGGTCTCAGCAAGGACAATTTCAAATGACACTTTTTGTTCTCCTTCCATTTTGCCTGAAATTTGCATTAAAAAATATATATATCAGTAGAGATAGGGCACTGTTGGGATTAATTTTAGATAGGTAGTTTTTAACCGTGAATTTATCTTTGGGCAGTGTATGGTATCAGACTGGAAGTAGAAATTTAAAAAAGTGTATGTGATGAAACCTAAGTAAATTCAAAATTATACAAGACAAGCCTAAATCCATCCATTACTATAACAGAGAAGTCTATCTAAATATATAACTATTACAGAGGGATAGTATATAACTATCAGAATAAGTTTTTCATATAAACTTAAAGTGCACAATATACTTCAGTTTTCAAAATAACATCTTACCTTTTAAAAACAAGTTTAAGTTGTCAGTGAAAATGCTCTTGCAATGTACTTCAGGAAGTAGTAGTCAAAATGGCTGTGTTTCTCTCTCTTTCTTTATATATATATTCAGGTACATAACCAATGAAATGTCAGGTAAAAAAAGTAGAAAATGAAAGTAACATTTTCATTGGTTGTCAATTCTAACACTTCAGATGTGTTTTGTGAAGTAATTTACCTCAGGGTATTTAGAGAGGTCTACAGGCTAAATGGCTAAATGGAATTCCAACCAAATTTGTGAAAATGGTAGGGATTGGTATGTAGTATGAGCTAATCTATATTTGGTGAAATTGTCTCCAGTGGTTTTTCTGTAAATTACTTTCCCACCTTTTTTAATTGAGCGCTTCCCGGTGAGCGCCCCGGTACGCGAACCGGCAGCGTTACGGGAGTCCTCCATTTTTTGTTTCGGTAGAATTGAGATACAAGATGGAGGGCAAATAATTTTCAGAATGGGTAGAAGGGGGCACGGTAGACGTATCCTGACCCCCTAGGTTTTCTGAGGGCGGCTGAGGAGGCCCATATGTGCGAAAAGAAAAAAAAAACACATTTTTTTTTTCAAATTTTTGCGCGGTTAGCGTCCGGTGCGCGTACCGGGTAGCGCTCCGGAAAGCGTAAATTGTGAAAATTTGTAAAAAAAAAGTTACATTTAAAATTTGTTTATAGTGATCATAGTTAGGGTAGCTCTGAGAAGAGCTTTTGGGTCTGTGGTAGATTTAGGTACTTATAAGTAGGTACCAATACATAGTTTTAAATTCAGGATGAAAACTCTGTTCCCCTCATCTGAGAAGTGAACTCCATCTCCTCTGTAGATATCTTGCATGTAGTAACGCAAGTTATTGATGTACATGGAGCCCATTCCATGGTCTCTCATGTAAGCTGAAACAGACTTATTTACATGCTTCCTCGATTTCTCAATTTGTGGACAAAATTGGTTCGACCACCTCCATTTCTGTCTTTGGCATATATTTGAATATACCCAGGCAGTTTGAGGAAAAAGTGCCATCAATTGGTCAAAGGTGTCCTTTAAAAGCATTTTCAGACCTACCCCAGTCAAAGTGCCCAAGTCATTTCCTCCACAGTGCACAATTAACAGGTCAGGTTTTGGCAAATGCAAAAAGGTTTTCACCAATGGTATCAATTGGTGACATCTTAATCCTCTGTGGCCAATCCACTTGATTTCCACATTTTGTAAATTGAGGTTGTGTAAATTTCTGTTATCAGCATACCTTTGAGCCCAGTGGATGTAACTATGTCCAACAATCCAGACAGAAAACATGGTGAGAGGAGGTTCTGCTGCAGTCAGATGAAGTGTGGGTATGAAATGGCAGTTGAAAAAATAAGAGTTTATAATGAAAAAAACTGTGGAGTTTCTGTGCTAATGATTCAGTAGCAGTGATTGGTGGATTTTGATTGCTGAAAACAGAAAGGGTGCATGGATGAGTTCTTTGAAAGATGTAATTTGAATGGTCAAGAAAAAATCATTTTATGAAAGATTGCACTGGATACGCAGGTGTACTGAGAGTTCAGAGTTCAATTGAAACATTGTTGTGTGAACTTGTAAACATGACAGGTCTTTCAGGAGGTGGTTGCTATGGAAAAAAGGCAGAAAGGGCAGAGGGGGGAAGGGTGTTGATTTGAAAAAAGTGAGGGAAGAGTTTTGATTGGGTGACATGAGAGATATGTGTGATGAATTACAGCATTTCTGTGCCTTTGTTGGTTGCAGCCTCTGGAGTGCATACCCTTTGCTCTGCTAAAGAAAAATTGATGTGTGTCTGAGACTGTTTTGAAACTCAAAAAGTATTTGCTAAGGTGAGAAAAGATTCATTTAATTTAGATAGAGAATAGTATGCTTTAGGGAGAAAATTATGAAGAAAGTTGTGTATTTAAAATGTTGCTTTGTGTCAAGTGTTTTACAAATAGATTTTGTTTCTTTGAGTTACATAGCCATGTTAAAAGTGACGCAAAAATGGTGCAAGGGCCTTAAAAATACGCTTTCATGTGTGTTAGGGCATTTTAAGTAACTTCCCCATGAATGTGGGTAATTAATTGTTTTATTTGACGTGTTTAAAAACGTTTTTTGAAATCAAGTAGGTTTCTTGATATGTACTGCTAGAGTTTCATAGGTTGCTTGGGGCATATTTACAAGGCCTTTGAGTCCCTTTGATGTTATTTTCCCCATTTTAATTTAAAACATTTACCCGTGGTGCAAGGTCCTTGTAAATACGCCCCCATGTGTGCTTGGCAAATTTAGATTTTGTTTCTTTGAGTTACATAGCCATGTTAAAAGTGATGCAAAAATGGTGCTAGGGCCTTAAAAATACGATTTAATGTGTGTTAGGGCATTTTAAGTCACTTCCCCATGAATGTGGTTGAATAATTAATTTACTTGATGTGTTTAAGAACGTTTCTTGAAGTCATTTAGGTTTTCTTGATATGTACTGCTAGAGTTTCATAGGTTGCTTGGGGCATATTTACAAGGGCTTTGAGTCCCTTTGATGTTATTTTCCCCATTTTAATTTAAGTCATTTCCCCGTGGTGCAAGGTCCTTGTAAATACGCCCCCATGTGTGCTTGGCAAATTTAGATTTTGTTTCTTTGAGTTACATGGCCATGTTAAAAGTGATGCAAAAATGGTGCAAGGGCCTTAAAAATACGCTTTCATGTGTGTTAGGGCATTTTAAGTCACTTCCCCATGAATGTGGATGAATAATTAATTTATTTGATGTGTTTAAAAACGTTTCTTGAAATCATTTAGGTTTCTTGATATGTACTGCTAGAGTTTCATAGGCTGCTTGGGGCATATTTACAAGGCCTTTGAGTCCCTTTGATGTTATTTTCCCCATTTTAATTTAAGTCATCTCACCGTGGTGCAAGGTCCTTGTAAATCCACCCCCATGTGTGCTTGGCTAATTTAAGTACTGACCGGTTATGCTTCTACATAGGACTTGTGTTGTGTTTTCTAATTATGACCAGAAAATCGTTTTTTTTTTTTTAAAACGCTTTTCACTTTTATGAGAAGGTCATATTGGTGTCTGTTTCTTTAAATAAATATTTCAGTTTCCACTATGAATCTGTGAGAATAATATTCCTTGTTTGCCGGTTTAAAAACACGTTTCTTGAACTCATTAAGGTTTCACAATATGTTCTGCAAGAGTTTCATAGTCACTATGATGATAATGATATACATTTAGAACTGTGTAGGAGGCATGGAGAAACTGAGGCTTCTGTAAGTGTCAAGGGAGGTGAGTAATGTACATTGCTCTGTAGCATACAGTCCTCATCTTCTGCGTACTCTTGGATATGCTAGACTACATCTGCACAATGAGATACATAAGCTGAGGAAATACAGGTGATGTGATTGTGAAATGAGCAAACAAATTTGCAAGTTTTTCAATTACATCACCTGTGTTTCCTAATATTACGAATCACATTGTGCAGATGAGGTTTAGGCCTGTCCAGGGAGACAGAGGACGTCTGGCCTTTGTTCAAGAGTGCAGTGAACATGACTCACTTCATTGGTAGGCCTGCACATGTATTATCTCCTTTGTACTCTTCAACAAGCCTAAATTTCATCTGCATCCCTGAGTAGGCCTCACCTCAAACAAACCTCTGGACAGGCCACACCTTAACGTCATCCTGAATCAATCATTTAAAATGTTAGGGGCAGATTTATGATGACCGTGCGCCTCTTTTGTGCCGCTCTTGCGTCAGTTTTGTGACGCAGCAGTGATGCAAAAGATGCACCATGTTGCAAGATAGGCCTCACTTCATCTGCAACAAGATACTGTCAGTTTAAACTGTAAACATTTAGGACTCTGTAGGGGGCATGGAGAAGCTGAATCTTCTGTTAGTGTCAAAATTGATGCATACCGTGCTCACCTTCTGCGTACTCTTTGATATGCTAGACTACATCTGCACAATGAGATACCTAAGCAAAGGAAACACAAGTGATGTGATTGTGAAATGAGCAAAAGAAATTGCATATTTTTCAATTACATCACCTGTGTTTCCTAACATTACAAATCACATTGTGCAGATGAGGTTTAGACCTGGTCAGGGACACAGAGGAGATCTGGCCTTTGTTCAAGAGTGTAGTGGACATGACTCACTTCATTGGTAGGCCTGCACATGTACTATCTCCTCTGTACTGTTTAACAAGCCTAAATTTCATCTGTAAACCTGAGTAGGCCTCACCTCAAACAAACCTCTGGATAGGCCACACCTTATCGGCATCCTGAATCAATCATTTAAAATGTTAGGGGCAGATTTATGATGACCGTGCGCCTCTTTTGCGCCGCTGTTGCGTCATTTTTGTGACGCAGCAGCAGTGCAAAAGATGCACCATGTTGCAAGATAGGCCTCACTTCATCTGCAACAAGATACCGTCAGTTTAAACTGTAAACATTTAGGACTGTGTAGGGGGCATGGAGAAGCTGAATCTTCTGTAAGTGTCAAAATTGTTGCATACAGTGCTCACCTTCTGCGTACTCTTTGATATGCTAGACTACATCTGCACAATGAGATACCTAAGCAAAGGAAACACAGGTGATGTGATTGTGGAATGAGCAAAAAAAATTGCACGTTTTTCATTTACATTACCTGTGTTTCCTAACATTACGAATCACATTGTGTAGATGAGGTTTAGGCCTGTCCAGGGAGACAGAGGAGGTCTGACGTTTGTTCAAGAGTGCAGTGGACATGACTCACTTCGTTGGTAGGCCTGCACATGTATTATCTCCTCTGTACTCTTCAACAACTTAAATTTCATCTGTAACCCTGAGTAGGTGACGCATCTGTGCTGTTTTTGCCCCATGGTGCTCCGCATTGTAAATGCGGCACACCATGGGTGGCAGAGCAGCGGCGCACGTTAACTGGTGCATCCCTGGGGATGCACCAGTTAACATAAATCTGCCCCTTTACATTTAAGTATGAGCAGGGGACACAGAGTCGGTGAGGCTTATCCAAGGTTAAGAAGAGATGAGTCCTGTTCACTGAAAACTTGGACATAGGTCTCACCTCCTCAGCATCGCTGGACATGGCTAAATAATATCTGCAAAATGTTACTCTTGTTAAACAATTTTACTATTATAGTCTCTGAGATTTGTCTCTTACTCTGCAACATCTCATTGTTGTTCTCTTTTTTTAAAGATAACGACAACATCAACCATGAGTGATAATGAGCAATCTGTTGATCTCGATCTTATCATTGAACTTGTCATTGAAACGTCAGTGGAAGTAGATCCCTTGGATGATTTAAATCCTGTGGATGATGAAGAATATGATGAGGATGCCGATTTGTCAGAATTGTATGACATAGGGTGGGCAGCTGACCTGCTCGAGTCTATTAACCTATAAAGACTTTTAGAAATAAATTTAAGATACTCGAAATGAAAAGTAACCATGTAAACCGTTTCATTTAAAATTAAAAACAACTTCAAAAACAGCTTGTGTGAAGTGTCTTTAATAAAATAGTGAAATATGCTAATAAAATTAGTTCAGATTCACATATAAAAGAGCACAGGTCAAATGTAGAAGCATTCTATTTCTTTGCTACTATTTGTGAGTTCTAAATTTGCCAATGCACTAAAAATTATTGTATGTAAAATTGACAAGTAGTGTGTTCATTTTTCGACGACTGTTATTGATTTACTGTTTGGTAATAGTGGTTATTAACATTTTTTATTATATTTTACCACAGATTCAACTGCAGATCATTTCAAAACTACAATATGCCACCTAAAGAAAGAAGCCGAAAGGCTACAAAACGTCAAAGACAGCAGCTTACTACATGCTTGCAGCAGTCCTCTACAATAAAAACTCGTCAAGTCACCAAGAAACCTCCGGGTAAGACAACGAAATTATTCCTAAGAAATATTTTCAGAAAAAAAAATATTACTACAGAACATGTTTTAGTCCAGAAAAAGAGAGCCAATTTAAACGGAAAAGAAAGGCCAATCAAAAATGTTACTGCTAGACCAGGAGATAACTCTGTGCATGGTAGTGGAAGGAAAAATCAGTTTAGGGACATTCGTAGACGAATGTTCCGCAACAGGATAATTGGCAATTTGTTAAAAAATATTAAGAAAGGTCAACAGAAAGTGGCTTTTTATAAAAGAAAGAAAAATATTGAGAAAATTATTGATCAGGCATTCGAAATTAAGCGAAAGTTATTTATTTTGATAATCAATAGAATTAGGAAACTAAACAAGGCAATTTATGATTTCAAATCAAATAGTAGATGGAAGAGAACAGTTAATCGTAGTAATTTTTGTGAAGTATTTTCAGGAGAATGGATGCATAGTTCAAGTTGTGAGGCATTTTTTAATGAGGAGAGTTATTTCCAGGATAATTATTTGGTGCATGCAGTTGACACCAGTGGTCGAGCTTATGAGGTGAAAGATGGTTGTCCGGTTGAAAAAGAAAAACTTATGACAACAGAGGTAGAAGAGATGTTAGGTAATGAGGTTTTAGGAAAACGTCCTAAGGGACCAGTGTATACCTGGAAGTGTAGTAGTATTTGCAGTGTGCGACAGGATTCCATCAATTTGCTTTGTGATTTTGTACGGACATTTAATAGGAAAAGTTTGAAACAGAAAATGAAGTTGTTGCAAGAACTAGATCCTTGCAGAGTGAGAGAAGTGACAGGTTTGCATGGTCATTCATTGGCTTGTCTTTCCAGGAGAGTATGCCAGAGTGTTTTTCATCATTTCAGGATGCTAGCCGTGCATCATAATAAAGTGAGGAAATTAGTTAGAATGTTGTATTATGCTAAGAGTCCAGCAATTATGCTTAAACAATTATGCACTGCTCTTTTGCATGGTTCAGAAGTAGAAGTGAAGAATATTTGTGCAGAAATTGAGTTTTGTTGCTTTACAAGTAAAGAGGAGAATGTTGAAATTAACCCAGAAGAAGAAGGTAATGTGGAAGAGAGTGTACAGGTTTCCAGTACAGATAATTTTCAGAAGGAAATTGCCACATTTGAGGTGAAATCAAGTGAGAGGCCTAATTTCACTTGTGTGTGTGGTCGACGCACTTATTATAAGAATCAGACTAAGTTAGTGGATTTATATGCAAAAAGTGAAAGGGAAAATAATAGTGAATGGAAGGATTTCGCAACATACTTGATGGTAGAAAATTGTTTTGATTTGGGATCAGATCAACGTGTGTGTACTTATTGTTGTAACAAATTAAATCAAAACCAGATGCCTGCTAGAGCGGTTCATAATAATCTGGAATTGGTTGACATTCCTTCTGAATTGAAGGATTTAAATACTTATGAATCTATTTTGATTCAAAGTGTCCATCCCTTTCAGGCTATTGTACGAATGGAGCCAAAGACTGGGAAATTGCCTCCATCAGATTTACAGAGAGGATTAAAGGGAAGAGTTGTTTATTTGCCACTAGATTTGAAGAAAAACATTAATACAATTGGAGTAGAGAAAGTGGAAGAGGAACCTCTGGTTATCTTAGTTAATGGGGTTCCGACAAAGAGTAAGAAAATCTGGCAAGATTTAGTGGATGTTAGGAAAGTCAAAAAGGCAACATTGTATTTGAAGAAAAACAATAAGTACTACAAGAATGTATATGTTGCAGAAGAGGAAGTAAGTGAAGAAGAGGATAGCGATTTGTGTGCTGGTCAAATTGAGAAAGTAGAAGCCTCTAAAAATGAAGAAATATATGAACATTATAGTGTTCATCCTTTGCATTCCAAGGAAGTCATGGGGAATGCTATTGAGTTGTTTCAAATGAAACAAGCCAAAGGGAGTCCCATTAGTGTTTGGGAGGAAAGTTTGGAAGCTCGGTGTTTCCCACAACTATTTCCAACAGGTCAAGGAGGAAGATATGATGAGCGACCTGATCAAATTCCTGCTTCTGAATACCGGACTTTACGATTGTATGCAGAAGATCCTAGGTTTCGTCAATGCATTCCCTATTTGTTTCATCTACTGTTTGAAAGCGATCTGTCTGGACTGTCATATGCAGTGAACCACATCTTGAAAAGTGGTGTACAGATGCAAAATATCTCGGCAAGGGACTTTATGGATAAAGTCAATGTGCAAGACAGTATTTTGGATTCTCACCTGATTAATCTCATGGCGTGTCAGCGTGGTACTAATGAGTACTGGTACCGTCGTCATGGTGATTTAAAATGTATGCTGAGGAACTTAGGAACTCCCACATGGTTCCTCACTCTCAGCTGTGCCGAGTATGGCTGGGAAGACTTACTTGAATTTCTATGAGAGGCAAATGGAAACATTGAAAATATTGAATTCAAGACACCCGGAGAACTGTGCTCTTTGGATCCAGTGAATGTATGCAGGTACTTCAATCATAGATTTGAAGCTACGATGTCTTTCATCATGAACAAGAAAAATCCACCTCTTGGAGAGGTGTTGGATTTCTTCTGGAGAAAGGAGTACCAAGCAAGAGGTGCTCCTCATATACATATGCTGCTATGGATCAAAGATGCACCCAAATTTGGAACAGATCCGGATGACTTAGTGATGAGTTTCATAGAACAGTATTCTACATGTGCTGTTCCAAACGCAAAGGAAGACAAAAGCCTATGAGAACAAGTTTTACGCTTCCAAAGCCATCGTTGTGGAAAGTACTGTCGTCGTAAATTCAGAAACAAGGACAAGTTCTACACAAAATGTCGTTTCGCCTTTCCACGACCGGTGATTTCCAAAGGAAGAGTGAACAGTTTGATGTCTTCGCTGCGACATAATGTGATGAGGAAATCACCCAAAAATACATACAATTTGAAAAGGAACGAAGAGTCCAAGTACATCAACGACTACAACCCAGTGATTTTGTCCATGTGGAATGCTAACATGGATATACAGTTTGTGGCTGATAACTGTATGGCTGTGGCTCGGTATGTGACATCTTACATCACCAAAAAAGAAAAGACAGAATTGAAGGATATGTGGGAGGACATTTCCCATGAAAAGAGGCTCAGTAAGAAGTTGTACAGTTTCAGTCTGAAGATGTTGTCGCATCGAGAAATCGGAGCTTACGAATGTTCTGACCGGTTGTCTTCAGCAAGTCTCTATGCCAAATCTAGGAGTATCATTTGGGCGAGTCTTGGTCTTGCTGCAACGCGTAATCGAGTTCTGAAACCTGTGCGGGAAATTGAGTATTTGGCGGAAAAGGAGCCAAACAGTACCAATATTTTGAAGACCAACATGTTGGATACATATTATCCAAATAGAAGCAGTCACCTCGAGAATGTTTGTCTGTATGAGGTTCTACAAAATTACATATTCAAGAGGAACATCAAAGAAGATATTGATAAAGGAGTGTATGCTGTAATTGGAAGTGAGGGATGTCTGGTCAAGCAAAGAAAATGCCACTTGGTAAACCATCGAAAATTGAGTGGCGAATCTCCTGAAAGAAAAGAGTTTTTCTATTTAGCACTTTTGCAACTTTTCAAGCCTTGGCGTGCAGAAGAGGAACTGCTTGGAGATTTCGTCTGTTACGAAGATTCTTTCAATGCCGCCAAGGAGACCATAGAATGTCCTGTTTTTCCCAAATATCTAGAAATGTTGAATGCGGAAATCGAGCAGGAAGCAACGATTGCAGCCGAGATTGCTAGAGACAGTTCTCAGGACAGTCAGAGTTCTGTTTCATTGAGTCAGGATCCACTAGGAGGACCAGTTATCGAAAATGAAGCTGCCACTGCCATGATTGAAGTGGAAAGAGCCATGGCACATGCTCAGGAGGATGCGGTTAACTTAGAAGACTTGGAAAGACAACTCAACGTTGAGCAGAGGAAAATATATGACGAAGTTACCAACCAAATTGATCATGGATTAAGTCATGAGAAGAAAGAGTGCTCATGTACGCCGTTGAAGCCTGTCCGACTGTACGTGAGTGGAGAAGCGGGAACTGGAAAAAGTTTCCTCATTAAAGCAATTTCATGTTATTTGCAGAAAAGGACTGAGTCATCGCTGTCTTGTGTTGTCACCGCTCCAACTGGACTGGCAGCACATAACATTAAAGGTATTACTTTGCATCGTCTACTGATGCTGCCAGTGGAGCATGATAACAAATTACAATACCACAAGTTATCTGGAGATGCTTGTTGTGAAGTTTCCAGAGTGCTGAAGAAGATGAAACTTCTTATCATTGATGAAGTAAGCATGGTTTCCAATGTCATGCTTGCCTTTGTGCATTTGAGAATGCAAGAAGTTCTCAAAACAGAGTATGATGTGTTATTTGGTGGCAAACACATCATTGTTTTCGGTGATCTTCTGCAGCTGACACCAGTGAAAGGACAACCTGTGTTCAAAATGCTCACGCATGAAGATACCAGGAAGTGCCTAGGGAGCATTGGCAGCGTTAATATATGGTTAAACTTCAATTATGCTGAACTGCGTGAAAATATGCGTCAAGCGAAGGATGAAGATTATAAGAATATTCTACAAGATGTTAGAATCGGAAAAGTGACCGAGCATGGGAAAGAAGCTTTACATGCACGATTACTATCAAATTTGTATCCAGAAGAAGACGTTCTGCCAGAGAATATTTTTCGGAAAATTACTGAGAAGAAATCTGGAATATGTTTGATGCCAACTCTTGCAGAATGTGCCATCTTCAACAACAAAATGTTGAATTTAGAAAACCAAGAGATTGTGAAACTGGAAGCTATTGACAGAATAGAGCATATGGGAGCAACAATTATTTTGTCTGAGAATTTGAAATCAAAATTGGATTCATTAGAGAAGACTATATCTAAAACTGCTGGTTTTGAAAAGACTCTGAATGTGTGCTTAAATTGCCGTATAATTTTAAGAAGGAATTTACATGTTGAAAGAGGTCTGGTAAATGGATCAATGGGTAATGTTGTTGATTTTGAGAAATACAGAAATAGAGATGGAATTGAATTTTAAAAAATTTAATTTGATGGTATTGAGGAAGTACAGCTAAATGGTCGTTGCTCTGCTAGGTTTTTGCTTGTAAAAGACTTATATGTTCGCAGTAAGCAGTTTCCTGTTTGCTTGGCATATGCGGTGACAATCCATAAATCGCAAGGTTTAAGTGTAGACAGTGCATTGGTGAATATTGGCAGTTCTGTGTTCAAGGAGGGTATGGCATATGTGGCATTGTCACGAGTCAGAACTTTATCGGGATTGTACTTGATTGAGTGTGATGTCACAAACATTTGTGCGGATCTAGATTGTGTTAAGGAATACAATAGGTTAAGAAGAGAGTATGCACCACATTTGTCTCAATATCCTTTGTTTGAGAAACGTGTGGTAGGCCGGAAACGAAGAAATGTGACCAATAGTACGGAGGTTGTAGCAAAAAGACGAAAAGTTGATGAACCCAAAATTATAAGCAGAAAAAAAATGGATTCTGTTGAAGATGTTGTTGGTTTTCAATTTGAAAATAGTTCTGGTGTCAACTGCTATGCTAATGTAGTGGTTAATGTTGTCTTTTCTCTAGAAACTTTAAAAGAAGAGATTGTGGTCAATTCGGATCAAAGATTTTGCAGTTTGTTGAATTCTGTGTTAGAAAAATGTAGCACTGATAGAACAAAAATAGAAAGTGTGTCTGAAGTTCGAAATCTGTTAGACAAATGTTCAGGTCAAACGCAATTCTCTCAAAATATTCAGCAAGATTGTCAGGAGTTTTTAATGGATATGCTTGATGTATTGCAAGATGAAGGTGTAGATGTAGATCATCTGTTTGGCCTTTCTTATCAATGGCAGCATGACTGCGAGAACTGTAGGGTATCAAGTACTACTAGTGTAGACTCAGAAAGATGTATATATTTAACTTTGCCATACAGTAAATCAGTGTCCTTTAATAAGCTAGTAAAAGCAGCCGATCACAACATGGTGTGTAGCCAATGTAAGTCTGCAATGCTGTCCACATTATTTATACGAACATATGGCCAGTATGTCATTTTAATGTTACAACGATGTAGGCCTGATGGAACAAAATTGACAACTTTAATTAAAAATGTTGTGGCTTCACAGTTGTCAATATCAGGAAGGACTTTTGTAACTGCAGCAATTATATATCATGACGGTCCTTCAACAACATCAGGACATTACACAGCTTATTTGAAGTCTAGAAACGGCTGGTCATTCTGCAATGATTCTGTTTTAACTTTAAAAAAAAAATTGCCTTTTGACCTTAAAAATTCTTACCTGGTGTTTTTACAACCAAAATTTTAGGGAAAGAATCTCGGGATTTGCTCTGAGGAATTTCAAGAGGTTCTAATGGCTCCTACACTATTTGGCCTTGAGGATAAGTGTAGTACAGAGTGAAAAGTTATTTTTGAGTTTTAAGTAGTTCCTGAAAAAAAAGAAGGTTTTCTTACAGAAAGTGATGGGCACGGATTAGTTAAAGGACAACAGAGTATTTCCCAAAGCAAACGGTGTTCTTACCATAACACTTGACGTCATGGAAAAATAACTGCACTTTGAATGAGTTCAGAAAAACTGTTTGTTTTAATAAGCTAATTCAAGCAGCCAATCAAAACATGGAGTAGAGGTAATGTAAGTCTGCAATGCTGTCGACATATTTTGAACAAACTTTTGGTTATAATGTCATTTAAAGATTCCAACTATATAAACCTGATGAAAATAAGTTTTCAACTTTAATTACAAATGTTGTGGCTACACAGTCGTTGATTTTAGGAAGAACATTTCTAACTGCAGCTATTATATGACATGATGGTCCTTTGACAATATCCACTTATTACACAGCTTATTGAAAATTTAAAAAAAGCTGATGTTCCGGAAATGATTCACATTTCACTATGAAACAATGTTGCCTTTTTATTTAAAAATATTCTTACTTTCTGTTTTCAGAAGAAAGAATTTAGGGTAGGTAACTGGCCTATAATGATTCTAGGAGTTGATATAATTTTATGTACTGTTTTAAATTGCTTTGTGATTAAAAGTGATGTAGAGAATTAAATAATTGTAGTAGTTATAGAGGTAGTGTAAGTCTGCTTCATAGTAAGCAGTATCAGTGTCATAGGAAATGTGGAACTTGAGTGAGCAAGAAAGGTGAGATATTACTAGTACAGGATTGTGAAAGTGTTCTTGAACGTTTTCTTTCTGAAAGTTGCGGAAAAAGAAAATGACGGGATTTGCGTAGAAGAATTCCAAGAGTTATAAATGGCTCTTACACGATTTGGCCTTGAGGAGAAGTGCGGTAGAGAGCGAGAAGTCATTTATTGTATGTAACATATTTGTCAAAACGATTGAGCTTTTCTTTCAGAAAGTGGCGGGCTGAAAATAATAACAGCACAACAGAGTATAAGCTGTTCATAGGACATCCTTCGACGTCATGGAAAGTAAGTTACTTTTGAGGAGTTCTGATTTCTGATTGGTTATGTTATATGGGTTTTTTAAACACAATCATTTTGATTGTGTTTTTTTTCCCCCGCTGTTATATGATGAATAACTTCAAGTCACTGTTTTTAGTGAAATTTGATATATTCTGAGAACAGCAAAAATAAACCATTTAACATGTATAATTAATTCTGTACTTTTTGTATTTATGATATACATTTAGAACTGTGTAGGAGGCATGGAGAAACTGAGGCTTCTGTAAGTGTCAAGGGAGGTGAGTAATGTACATTGCTCTGTTGCATACAGTCCTCACCTTCTGCGTACTCTTGGATATGCTAGACTACATCTGTACAATGAGATACCTAAGCTGAGGAAATACAGGTGATGTGATTGTTAAATGAGCAAAAATATTTGCACGTTTTTCAATTATATCACCTGTGTTTCCTAACATTACGAATCACATTGTGCAGATGAGGTTTAGACCTGTCCAGGGAGACAGAGGAGGTCTGGCCTTTGTTCAAGAGTGCAATGGACATGACTCACTTCGTTGGTAGGCTTGCACATGTATTATCTCCTCTGTACTCTTCAACAAGCCTAAATTTAATCTGTAACTCTGAGTAGACCTCACCTCAAACAAATCTCTGGATAGGCCACACCTTATCGGCATCCTGAAACAATCATTTAAAATGTTAGGGGCAGTTTTATGATGGCCGTGCACCTCTTTTACGCTGCCGTTGCGTCACTTTTGTGACACAGCAGCAGTGCAAAAGATGCACCATGTTGCAAGATAGGCCTCACTTCATCTGCAACGAGATACTGTTAGTTTAAAATGTATATATTTAGGACTGTGTAGGGGGCATGGAGAAGCAGAGGCTTCTGTAAGTGTCCAAGTTGTTGCATACAGTGGTCACCTTCTGCGTAGTCTTTCATATGCTAGACTACATCTGCACAATGAGATACGTAAGCAAAGGAAACACAAGTGATGTGATTGTGGAATGAGCAAAAAAAATTGAACGTTTTTCAATTACATTACCTGTGTTTCCTAACATTATGAATCACATTGTGTAGATGCCTCACTCAGTCTGTATCTGACACTCTTTCCTTCACTTCCTCTGTGTCCTCTCTCCCTCACTCTTTTCCTTATTCACCCTTTCCTTATATAGTTTACCTTACTCACTTTCTTTTAGTAACTTTCACAACTTCAATTTAGTTTTCTCTTCTATCCTTCTTTTCTGTCACTGAAAGTATCTTCTTTTATTTTCTCTTAGTAATTTACTCTATTTCAATTTCTTTTTGTCTCTGACTGTCTATCACTGTTTCTTTCTCTTTTTTTCTGCATGTTTATCTCTAACTTTATTTCTTTGTAAAATTGGATGATTGTCAATCTTTTCTAATTTTTAAATACATGTTTTAATATTTTTCAAATTTTTGTTCTTTCTTTCACAGATTGAAAATATAAAAATAACAAGTGACTAAGTTAATGACAATTATAAGGTAAATGTTTTGTACTCTTTTCGTTACATTTCTATCACATTTAACTTCTATTAGTTCCACTGCTTCATTTCTTTAACCCTCAGTTTCCTGCCTTTGCTACTTCCCTCATTCCTTTCTCTATTACTTACTTACTCCTTCCACTCCTTTTCTCAGTCCCTCTGTTCTCATAGTTCCTCACTCCTGTTCACTCACTCCGTCTCTATTACTCTCACTGTCTCTGACTGATCACTCTTTCACTACTTGTTCATTATGCTTTCTCCCTGTAGTTCAAGCACACTAAGGGGCATATTATCAACACAGGCGATAAAATTATCGCTGCTTTTATCGGCAGAAAACTGCCGCAAAAGCGGCTTTAGCGGCAGTTTTCTGCCGCAAAAGCGGCTTTAGCGGCAGATTTCTGCCGATAAAAGCAGCGATAATTTTATTGCCTGTGTTGATAATATGCCCCTATGTTATTTACATTTCCTTGCTGTTTCAATCATTCCTTTTCTGTCACTTCTTCTTTTCTGCTTTCTGTTTTTTCTCTCTGTTATTCCACATGTTTTAACCTTAGTCACTATCATACATCTTGTTTTATTCCTATTTACTTTTGCTCACTGTTTTCTTAACACTTTCCCTCAGGATTGTTCTTTTAGTCCGGTTCTATCCCTACCTCTCATTCCACATCCTTTACTATTTTGTTTCTTATTTTGAACATTCACTCACATTCTCTAAGAAACTCTTGTTTATTATTCTTCTACTCTCCTTTTTTTCTTTCACTTCCTTATCTATTTTGTTTTTCACAATTATACCCTCTTCCATCTTTTCTTCGGTAAATAGATCTATTAAACAGTATCTCTGTGTTACTCCCTCTAGCTGTCTTTCTTTTAACATTACTCTCTGTTTCCTTCCGATACTTACTCTTCTTTTAAAAAAAAAAAAAAATGTTTGGTTCGTTTCCGGTTCGCGTACCGGCGCGCGAACCGGGAAGCGAATCAAAAGAAATAGAGGTTGCCAGAGTGCTAAACATTCTAGCAATTTTTTATAAAGGGGAGGTAGTTCTGAAAAGAACTTTTTTTTAATTATTTTTGTTGTTTTATATTTTTTTTATTATTTTTCTGAACATTTTTTTACTTTTTTTGTATTTTTTGAACGATTTTATATTTTTTTTGTTTTTTTTTGGGGGGGAGAAACGAAAATGATTCATTATAAAGGGCTCAACAGGAGCAACAAAAAAAAAGATAATTTATTTTCTGGGGCGTTTTGGACAATCATGATTGTTGATAGCTCTGTTGATTAGAGTGATGCTACTTTCTCTGTAGCAAATCAATTGGCCGCAATAAACGCAGACTTGTTTGATTCTCCCAAACTTCATCTGTATATTTGGGACCGTCTCCCTCGCCTCTGGTCCCGTCACTGCCTCTACATTTGATGTTCTGGCCACAGGACGGTGGTTATCCTGCAGGTCACGTACTTGTGCAGCACTATAATTATTAGGGTGCCACCTCTGCATATGGCGATGCATGGTGTAATTGCCATAGCTATATTTTTTATCTGTCCCTCTGGACAGATCTTTCTTGCAGATAAGGCAAGTTACATAGCGGGCATTCACTTTCTTTTGGCCCTGGGGAAATGAATAAAATTGCCATATGAAATCTTCCTTTATATGGGAAATTCTTGGCTCCTCAGGCAAAAACTGCCTCTCCCCTTGCGTCTCTTCCTCTTCTTCCTCTTCTTCCTCCTCTTGCTGAAGGATAATCTGAGGAGGTGGTCCTCTCTTCCTAGGAGGTGGTGGTGGTGGTGGGGGTGCACCAGCTGCAGCTACTAGACTTGCCATTTCTAACTAATCAAAAAAGGTCTTCCTCTCGCAAAGTTGAAAGTCAGAGTGAGGAAACAAGGAGGGGTTTTCATCATTTGGGGAAAAAAAATAGTTCTAAACCAATGAAAAGTGTTATTTTTAGGTCACATGACCTAGCCTTACATCATTAGGAAACCAAAAGTGAAATGAACCAATGAAAAGTTTTGATAACAAGTCACATGACCTGTTACGCATACGTTACGCGCTGCGCGCCGCGCCCCGAATCGCTTCCGGGGCGCTGCGCTTCGCGCCTCGGTTCGCGCTCCGGAGCACTTCCGGGTGCGCTAACGCGGCGCGTCATAAGACGCATTACGCGAGAACGCCATACGTCGCGATTACGCGATGCGTCACGATGTTGTTTTCTAACGCGGCAGTTGCGAAAACGGAACGTTTACCGGTTCGCGGACCGGGTCGCGGCACCAAATTGAGCTAACGGGAAGCTACCCGGTTCGCGGACCGGGAGCGAAACAAAAAAATAAATTAAAAAAAATACATAAAAAAATTGTATTAAAAACATATAAAATATATTTTTCGAATTAAAGAAGAATACATTTTAAAACTTTTGATATTTGCTATTAAAAAACCATTGAAATTCACTGAAAAAACCGTAGGTTATAGACTATATATAGTTAGGAATTAGCATTTACAAAACCTTGAAAATTCACTGAAAAAACCATAGGTTATAGACCATATATAGTTAGGAATTAGTATTTACAAAACCTTATTTTACTCACACAAAACCATTGAAATTCGCATATATACTTAGTTGTACTAACTATATATCGCGCACCCGCAATCCACTGCTGATCATGTCACATATTACATCATTCATGACATGGTCAGTGACATCACTGATGACATCTCAAATGACATCACTGATGACATCACTGATGACATCTAAAATGACATCACTGATGACATTACTGAGCACATCACTGATGACATCATTCATGTGATAATACGATGAACCTCTTCAAACTCTAATATAACCTTAGATACACTCAGTGTAAACAGACACTCACAGACTGTCACTCATCCATGGATTTACTCACACACCTAGTCAGTCATGCAAAGAATCAATCACACCTCCATTTCCTCAACTAAACAGTTATACACACCTTACTGATTCAAACATATACTAACACATATTTACTCTCTTATACAATCCCTGATACAAGTTCACAATGATCCATACAGCCACTCACACATTCACTGGCTCTTATGCACAGTTATTTATATATGTCAACTCTCACATGTACTGTGTTTTACATATGTACTTACTTTGACATGTAGCACTGAGATATCCATTCACTCACCAATACACTCATGCACACAGTCAACCGCCCATACAGCTGTTTCCACATGCACTTTTGAACACATACATCTAGTGAATCAACTGCTCACACATCTATGCACAGAGTCATACACCTCCCAGCCACCCACACACACACTCAGTCTCCCATATAAATACTTGGGCAACCAATCAATAACCCATATAGTTACTCATCTAGCTACTGATCAACACATGCAGCAGTTTACAGAACAACAGACATATTGATGCACAAATTAAGACAGTTTAGTCACTAACCCATGCACTCAGTGAGACACATTTAATCACTCACTCATACAGTCAGTCATGCACCTACTAAATCCTTCATCCAGACACTTATACATCCACTCATTCTTCAATATGTAAGACATATTTTAACTTTACAGAAACATACAGTCACTGGATGTTGTCATCAGTGATGTCATCAGTGATGTCATTTGAGATGTCATCAGTGATGTCATCAGTGATGTCACTGACCATGTCATGAATGATGTAATATGTGACATGATCAGCAGTGGATTGCGGGTGCGCGATATATAGTTAGTACAACTAACTATATATGCGAATTTCAATGGTTTTGTGTGAGTAAAATAAGGTTTTGAAGGTTTTGTAAATGCTAATTCCTAACTATATATGGTCTATAACCTATGGTTTTTTCAGTGAATATATATATATATATATATATATATATATATATATATATATATATATATATTACCTACTGGCGGTCGCCAGTAGGTATATATAGTTAGGACCTAGTTACCATAGGAAATTCCGAACATTCTATTGGGAATAACTTTGGCGCCGATTGAGGGATCTGCCTGTAATTTTCCTTAAATTTGCCTCGCTGAGCTCCGCTCCTTCCCTGAAAGATTGGGGGGGATTCGTCAAGCGGGGGCCGAGAAAAAAGGGGGGTCCCAAAACGTGTTTTCCCCATGTTAATTTCCATAGGGACATTCTGACAAGGCTACAGCTCGAACGGCTGAACGGAATTACACCAGATTTGGCAAAATGGTAGGGACTGGTATGCAGCAGTGCCTTTTGTATGTTTGGTGTTAATCCCTCCAGTAGTTTTTGAGAAAATTGAATGTGAAATTGAGTCCAATGCAATTTTCCATAGGACCTTTAGACACGGCTATAGCCCGAACGACTGAATGGAATTACACCAAACTTGGCAAAATGGTAGAGCCTGGTATGCAGAAGTGCCTTTTGTATATTTGGTGAAAATCCCTCCAGTAGTTGTTGAGAAAATCGAATTTGTTCAAATTATATATCTATAGGTGGCACACGTGAGTGCATGTAAGCTTACTGTACTCTGTACCTTCCCAAGTACGAGCTGCATGCGGATTGGCTGCTACTGTCTGTGAACATTCCAAAACAGAAATTGTTGGCAGCCATCTTGTGGCTCGGTAGACTGAGGCACAGGAAAGCATAAAAACAAACGTGTAGAACTCAAAAAGGGGGCCCAACAAGGCTCACCCCCAGGCCCATATAAACCTTTGTTTTTTTTGACAAATCGCGAGGGTACGCGCACCGTACAGAGTACAGTAAGCTTACAGTAAGCTTACTGTACTCTGTACGGTACGCGTACGGTGCACGTACCCTCGTGATTTTTCAAGAAAACAAAACAAATTGGGGCCTTGTGGGACCTCCTGAGCAGGCCTAGGGGGTCAGGGTGCTTCTACCCTGCCCCCTTTGGGGGATTTGCACCTTTGTTTCACTGCTTTCTTGTACCTTGGTTCTACTGAGGCACAAGATGGCTGCCAACACTTCCTGGTTTGGAGTGTTGACAGACAGTGGCAGCCAATCAGCATGCATTTCACAGGAAAGCAGCATGCTCATTGGCTGTCAACACTTCTAACCAGGAAGTGTTGGCATTCATCTTGTGCTAGGTAGACCGAGACACAAATGAAGCAGAGCTCACAGCCCACACAGCTCTCAGAGCCCACACAGCTCTCACAGCGCACACAGCTCTCACAGCCAACACAGCTCTCACAGCCCACACAGCTCTCACAGCCCTCACAGCCCTCACAGCCCACACAGCCCTCACAGCCCACACAGCTCTCACAGCCCACATAGCTCTCACAGCTCACACAGCTCTCACAGCTCACACAGCTCTCACAGCTCACACAGCCCACACAGCTCTCACAGCTCTCACAGCCCACACAGCTCTCACAGCCCACACAGCTCTTACAGCCCACACAGCTCTCACACTCCACACAGCTCTCACAGCACACACAGCCCTCACAGCTCACACAGCCCTCACAGCCCACACAGCTCGCACAGCCCACACAGCTCTAACAGCCCTCACAGCCCACACAGCTCTCACAGCCCACACAGCTCTCACAGCCCACACAGCTCTCACAGCTCACACCCCACCCAGCTCACATCCCACACAGCTCTCACAGCCCATACAGCTCTCACAGCCCACACAGCTCTCACAGCCCACACAGCCCACCCAGCTCTCACAGCCCACACAGCTCTCACAGCCCATTGAGCTCTTACAGCTCACGCAGCCCTCCCAGCCCACACAGCTCACATCCCACACAGCTCTCACAGCCCATACAGCTCTCACAGCCCATACAGCTCTCACAGCCCACACAGCTCTCACAGCCCACACAGCTCTCACAGGCCTCACAGCTCTCACAGGCCTCACGGCTCTCACAGCCCACACAGCTCTCCCAGCCCACACAGCCCACACAGCTCTCACAGCCCACACAGCCCACACAGCTCTCACAGCTCTCACAACCCACACACTCACAGCCCACACAGCTCTCACAGCCCACACAGCTCAAACAGCTCACACAGCCCACACAGCTCTCACAGCCCACACAGCTCCCACAGCCCACACAGCTCTCACAGGCCTCACAGCCCAAACAGCCCCCACAGCTCTCACAGCCCACACAGCTCTCACAGCCCACACAGCTCTCACAGCTCTCACAGCTCTCACAGCCCCCACAGCTCTCACAGCTCTCACAGCCCACACATCCCACACAGCTCTCACAGCTCACACAGCCCTCACAGCTCACATCCCACACAGCTCTCACAGCTCTCACAGCCCATACAGATCTCACAGCCCACACAGCTCTCACAGCCCATACAGCTCTCACAGCCCACACAGCTCTCACAGGCCTCACAGCCCAAACAGCCCTCACAGCCCTCACAGCCCACACAGCTCTCACAGCCCACACAGATCTCACAGCCCACACAGCCCTCACAGCCCACACAACTCTCACAGCCCACACAGCTCCCACAGCTCTCACAGCCCACACAGCTCACACTCTCACAGCCCACACAGCTCTCACAGCCCACACAGCTCTCACAGCTCACACATCTCTCACAGCTCACACATCTCTCACAGCCCACACATCTCTCACAGCCCACACAGCTCTCACAGGCCTCACAGCCCACACAGCTCTTACAGCCCACACAGCTCTCACAGCCCACACAGCTCTCACAGCCCACACAGCCCACACAACCCACACAGCTCTCACAGCCCACACAGCTCTCACAGCTCTCACAGCCCACATAGCCCACATTCTCACAGCCCATACAGCTCTCACAGCCCTCACAGCCCACATCCCACACAGCTCTCACAGCCCATACAGCTCTCACAGCCCACACAACTTTCACAGCTCTCACAGCCCACACAGCCCGCACAGCTCTCACAGCTCACACAGCTCTCACAGCTCACACAGCTCTCACAGCTCTCACAGCTCACACAGCCCTCACAGCCCACACAGCTCACATCCCACACAGCTCTCACAGATCTCACAGCCCACACAGCTCTCACAGCTCACACATCTCTCACAGCCCACACAGCCCACACAGCCCACACAGCTCTCACAGCCCTCACAGCCCTCACAGCCCACACAGCCCTCACAGCCCACACAGCCCTCACAGCCCACACAGCTCTCACAGCCCACACAGCTCTCACAGCCCACACAGCTCTCACAGCCCACGCAGCTCTAACAGCTCTAACAGCTCTCACAGCTCTCACAGCCCACACAGCCCACACTCTCACAGCCCACACAGCTCTCACAGCCCACACAGCTCTCACAGCTCACACAGCCCTCACAGCCCACACAGCTCACACCCCACACAGCTCTTACAGCTCTCACAGCCCATACAGCTCTCACAGCCCACACAGCTCTCACAGCCCACACAACCCACACAGCTCTCACAGCCCACACAGCTCTCAAAGCTCACACAGCCCTCACAGCCCACACAGCTCACATCCCACACAGCTCTCACAGCCCACACAGCTCTCACAGTTCTCACAGCCCACACAGCTCTCACAGCCCACACAGCTCTCACAGCCCACACAGCACCTCCCCGCCCTCACAGCCCTCACAGCCCTCACAGCCCTCACAGCCCTCACAGCCCACACAGCCCACACAGCCCACACAGCCCTCACAGCCACAGAGCCCACACAGCTCTCACAGCTCTCACAGCTCTCACAGCCCACACAGCTCTCACAGCCCACACAGCTCTCACCGATGTCACAGCCCACACAGTCCACACTCTCACAGCCCACACAGCCCACACAGCCCACACAGCTCACACAGCCCTCACAGCCCACAGAGCCCACACAGCTCTCACAGCTCTCACAGCCCACACAGCTCTCACAGCTCTCACAACCCACACAGCTCTCACCGATCTCACAGCCCACACACCCCACACTCTCACAGCCCACACAGCTCTCACAGCCCACACATCTCTCACAGCCCACACATCTCCCACAGCCCACACAGCTCTCACTGCCCACACAGCTCTCACAGGCCTCACAGCCCACACAGCCCACACTCTCACAGCCCACTCTGCTCTTACAGCCCACACAGCTCTGGCAAAGATAATACCAGCAGCGAACAAGCACTGGCAAAGACAATAACGGCAGCAAACAAACACTGGCAAAGACAATAACGGCAGCAAAGAAACACTGGCAAAGACAATAACGGCAGCCAAGAAACACTGGCAAAGACAATAACGGCAGCCAAGAAACACGGGCAAAGGCAATACCAGCAGCGAACAAACACTGGCAAAGATAATACAATCAGGGGCACTAAAAAAGGCACAATCAGGGGACGGAAGGCCCGACAAACGGCAGAATCAGGGGGCAGAAGGCAAGAAAAAACGGCACAATTAGTGGGCAGAAGGCAACAAATACGGTACAATCAGGGAGCAGAAGGCAAGAAATACGGCACAATCAGGGTGCAGAAGGCAAGAAACATGGTACAATCAGGGTGCAGAAGGCAAGAAATACGCACAATCAGGGGGGTAGAAGCCAAGAAATATGGCCCAATCAGGGGGGGGCAGAAGCAAGAAATACGGCACAATCAGTGGGGCAGAAGGTAAGAAATACGGCACAATCAGAGAGCATCTTGCTCCGGTCCAAAAATCGGATCCCTAGGGCTGCTCAGGTGGTCCCACAAGGATATTAACATATTTAAACGTTATCCGCTAATAGAATTAGCATATTAAAAACCTTGCAAATTCACTGAAAAAAACATAGGTTTCATGCCTTATTTAGTTAGGAATTAGCATTTAAAAAACCTTGCAACTTCACTGAAAAAACCATAGGTTTCAGGCCTTATATAGTTAGGAATTAGCATTTAAAAAACCTTTGACATTCAGTGAAAAAAACATAGGTTTCAGGCCTTATATAGTTAGGAATTAGCATTTAAAAAACCTTTGAAATTCACTGAAAAAAACCTAGGTTTCAGTCCTTATATAGTTAGGAATTAGCATTTAAAAAACCTTGCAAATTCACTGAAAAAACCATAGGTTTCAGGCCTTATATAGTTAGGAATTAGCATATAAAAAACCATTGAAATGACATCTCAAGTGACATGATTGATGACATCACTGATGACATCTCATTTGACATCACTGATCACATCACTGATGACATCATTCATGTGATAATACGATGCACCTCCTCGCACTCTAATATAACCTTTGATACACCCAGTGTTAAATACAGACTACTATTCTTGAAACCATTGACACACCAATACCAGTTACTACATAGGCACTCACTGATTCCTAGGTCTACACACACATCCACTCATTCACCCATACAATCACTCATACATACAGTCACTCATCAATACAACACTATCATATGCACTCATACACCTATGCAGACACTCTCACACTGCCACTCATCCATGGAGTTACTCACACACCTAGTCAGTCATGTAAAGAATCAATCACACTTCCATTTCCTCATCTATACAGTTATACACACAACACCTTACTTATTCAAACATATACTAACACAAACTTGCTATCTTATACAATCACTGATACAAGTACACATTGATCTGCACAGAGTCACACACCTCCCAGCCAGCCACACACACACTCAGTCTCCCATACAAATACTTGGGCAACCAATCAATAACCTATATAGCCACTCATTTAGCTACTGATCAACACATGCAGCAGCTTACACAACAACAGACATACTGATGCACACATTCAGACAGTTTAGTAACTAACCTATGCATTCAGTAAGACACATTTAATCACTCACTCATACAGTCAGTCACGCACCTACTAAATCCTTCATCCAGACACTTATACATCCACTCATTCTTCAATATGTAAAACATATTTAAACTTTACAGAAAAACACAGTCACTGGATGATGTCATCAGTGATGTCATCAGTGATGTCATCAGTGATGTCATTTGAGATGTCATCAGTGATGTCATCAGTGATGTCACTGACCATGTCATGAATGATGTAATATGTGACATTATCAGCAGTGGATTGCGGGTGCGCCAAATATAGTTAGAACAACTAACTATATAGGAGCAGTTTCAATGTTTTTTTATATGCTAATTCCTAACTATATAAGGCCTGAAACCTATGTTTTTTTCAGTGAATTTCAAAGGTTTTTTAAATGCTAATTCCTAACTATATAAGGCCGGAAACCTATGGTTTTTACAGTGAATATATATATATATATATATATATATATATATATATATATATATATATATATATACAGTATTGCTAACAAGCAGTTGGATGTGTATTATTTTAGTATAAATTTACATACTATACAACTTTTAATCATTTAAATAAATGGTTTCGCAACATTCATTTTATCTCACTGACCTCAATTCTTTAAATGATCCATCACTTAGTCAATCACTCTGCATTTATAAAGCGACCACTGTCACCTCTATGGGTATCTGGGTGCTGAGGGAGCCAGTTCTCCATCAAAAAGCCAGGTCTTGAGTTTCGTCCTGAAATCCGCCAGGGAGGGTGCTGTTCGAAGGTGGTGGGGCAGGTCATTCCAGGTCTTGAGAAAGAGAGGCCTCCGCTGCAGCTGCGACGGATGCGGGGGTGTGTGCTATGACGCGTGAGGCGGGGCGAAGTTGTCTTGAGGGCAGATTGAAGTTCAGTCAGTGGTTGATATAGGATGGTCGTAGGTCGTGAACGGCTTTGTAAGCGTTTGTGAGGATCTTGAACTGCCATCTTTTCTAAAAGTGGTGCCAGGGGAGGTTTCTGAGGTGAGGAGTGATGTGGGTCTGTTTGAGGAGGTCCAGGATGAGTCTGTCTGCAGCATTTTTGCATGGTCTGGTGCCTTCTGAGGAGCTGGGTGGAGATTCCGGCATTTAGAGCTTTGTCGTTTTCGAGACAGCTGGTGACTAGGGCCTGTTTGATGGTCTTTCTGGTGTTGATTGAGATCCATCTGAAGATTCTGTGTAGCGTGCAAAGGTTTTGGAAGTGGCAGGAGGCAACAGCGTTGACTTGTCATATCATGGCCAGTTGTCTGTCGGGGATGATGCTGAGGTTGCATACATGGTCGGTCAGTGTGAGTGTAGGTCCGAGTTCCGCTGGTCACCAACGGTGATGCTATGCGGAGGTGTTCTTCCCGAACATCAGTACTTCTGTTTTATCAGGGTTGAGTTTGAGGCAGTTGTCTCTCATCCATTTGGCTACATTGGTCATGGTTTTGGATAAGTTGGTTTTGGGGGGGTGGGGAGATCCTCGGTGAGCGAGAGGATTAGTTGAGTGTCCTCCGCATAAGTAATTATTTTGAGTCCATGGGTTCTGATGACGTCTGCGAGGGGGGCATGTAGATGTTGAACAGAGTGGGGCTGAGGAATGTTCCTTGCAGTATGGTGCATATGATATCCTTAGGTTTGGATGTCAAGGGAGGTAGTTGGATGCTCTAAGTGCATCCTGTAAGGAAGGAGGCGAACCACTTAAGGGCGTTTTGCTGTATGCGTATGTTTTAGAGTCATTGAATGAGGGTGTGCTGGGAGACGGTGTGGCACGCAGCAGAGACGTTGAGGAGGATCAGGACTACAATTTATCCACGGTCAAGGAGAGTTCTGATCTCATCTGTGGCAGCGAACAGCACCGTCTCGATGCTGTGGTCGGCATGGAATCCTCATTGTGAGGCGTCGAGGAGGTGGTTGTGTTCCGGGTATTCGGAGAGCTATTGGTTGATGGCTTTCTTTTTTTAAATGGGTAGGGGAGCAGGGAGAATGGTTGGCAGTTTTGGAGGTTGCTGGGGTCAACCGAGGGTTTCTTTAGGAACGGTCTGACCTCTGCGTGTTTCCATCTTTCCGGGAAGGTTGTGTAGGGATGGAGGTGTTGAGGATGCTGGTGAGCTCCATGCTGACGTGGGTTGGTCCCGGGGTTGAAAAGATTGTGGGGACAGTGGTTGGTGTGTGCCCCAGAATGGATGGACAACTTGCTGGCTGTGGTGGTCTGGGTGTTAAGCGGAGACCAGGTGGTGATCGTTTGGCTGGTGTTCGCTGATTGATTGAGGTTGTCAAAGCTGAGGGTGGTGGTTTTGGGGGATCTCTTGGCTTCCATGTGGCACAGGTGATAGTTGCTGAGGGCTGGTTTCAACAGGGCGACTCTGTGATCCAGGTGAAGAAGTCCTGGTCAAGGCCTGCTGACATGTGGTCATGAGGGCCTGTGTCCACTGGTTCTCGGTTAACTTGGCCCAGCTGCAGTTGTGTGTGGGAGGGCTGTGGTGCTTGGCGGTGGTTTGCTGAAGGCCAGAGATCGGTGAATTTGACCCTATCACTGGAAGTAAAGATGACACAGAGTGTGTGTCTGACTTTTTGTGTGGGTTTGGTGACTATTTTGGTACTCCAAGAGGGTGATGGAGTTGTTGTCGTTGGGGTAGCTGACGTCAAAATTGAGGAAGCCAAGTAGGATATGGTGGTGGGAGTCGATGGCTAGAGGGGCGATGAGGTTTGAGATGGCGTCGCAGAAAGCTGCTCACTGTCCCTTGGGCCTGTAGGTGAGTGTGCCACTTATCGTGGTCTTAGCTTTGGTCTGTAAACGTAAGTGGAGGTATTCCATGAGTGGCATCGGGCCGTTGTTAGTGACAATGCATCAGATGGTTTCCCTGAAGATGATGGCGATGCCCCCGCCATGTTTGTTGGTGTGGTCTTGGTGTATCATCTTAGATCGGATGAGAGTAGCAGTGGCAATGTTGGGGTTCGAGAAGGGGTTGAGTCATGTGATGAAGGCAATGTCTGGGGAGAGGGTGGTGGTACTGGTACTGTTACTCCATGATTGTACAAAAAACTGTGAAACAGCATGTATTATGACCTTTGTGTTGCCATTTTACAAAACAACAGAGCCTCCTTATTGGGTATAATTTGAGCTGTTCTAAATAAGAGAACCAGTTGTTTTTGGTGCACAGCATAAAGGAAAGCGTTCCTCTGTCTTCACAATGTCCATACAGAAGCAGCAGAAGATTGTCCAAGGCAAAATCCAACCCCATTTCGAAGCCATAGGTGTGACCAGAAGGATCCTGAGCCATTTTAAACTAAACAGTTTCTAGAGCTGCTTATTTAAAAATGGCCCCATGACCCCATAATCAGCCCTTTAAGTCACGTTATTCAAAGTTTTTGGCATAGTAGAGCTTGAGAGTAAAGGAAATAGCTCTCCCACCGAACTGTACTTCAATTATTTTCATTAGATTTAAAAAAAAGAAATATTCAGTGAAGTATTATAATGCAACAAGCTTTTTTGCAATACATACCTTATCAAAGATTGATTCAGCATCTTCAAACGAAAAACGATAACATTTGGTATTAACTAGTTGGGTTTGTATTGGGGAAGTCCAACTTGAAAAGGGGTGGAGGAAAGAGAAATATACGACCGAAAAACATAATTAGACAAATGAGGAAATAGAGGGGTTGCTTGTTAGGTGGCCATGAGTAAGTAGTAGGAGGCCAGATCCTAATATTGGCCCGGATCCACCATATGTCTTGTTGTTTTCTACCAGAGGAGAACATAGGAGGAGTAGACTGACAGAGATGACAGGGGAGTACTCTGCTGTATGCTCTTTGAATTGTATTAGCATGCTGCTATGAGACATTTTCTTATTCTTCTGGCTTCCTCACAATGCATCAGTTGTGCTGGAGTATAATAAGCCTCAAAGGATGGTCCTCCCAGCCCTCCACTCCCCACTGGTTATTGAAGCTTATTTAGGGCAACCCTACGTCGCCCATTGTCCCAGATTAAATCTCCTGGTCAAAGTCAAGAAAAAATCGTTGCTTGGGAAATACTGGAACGTTAACAAAGTAATATAATAGATGACAGACTATCATTGTTTAAAGGACTACTCTACCCGCCAGGGCCAATGGCAATCGTTACCAAAACTTAATTTGAGATTTAAGGGCCGTAAATGCCCACTGTAAGTTACCAACAAATCGATCTTGTTGAAACTGATAAAGGTGTACCCCAATATATCAGACTGCTTCCACCAAACTGTAAAGCACATTTCTTTTTATCATACCCACTCTTTGACAGAGTTATTGCACTTGTTGGCATTTGGTTATGGCACCTGCCATCAGCATTTATTCCCACCACAAGATTGTTCTACTCATGAACGCTACTCTTGTACCACTTGATCTAACTTTACTTTCGGTCTACAGGACTCTTGGGGTTTAATGTAATGCACATTGTCTTGCTTTTATTTCTAGTTTCTGTTTCCTGACTAAAGTTGGCATGTTTGTAGGTCTTTTGAGTTTATAAATAATGGCTGCTTGATCTGAAAATCAGAATGCTACAAACTGTCATCCATGTTTTAGGACATCTGCGGGGAGCTGGTAAGAAATTGGCTATCTCTAAACTGAAAACTGCAGTTACTGGAACGCATACTTGCTCAGACACCAAATGTAATGGCAAGTCCTCTAGGTCAAGGCAACTTAAGACTGAAATGTACACAGATATCAATATTATTTTAAATAAATCTGCTGGGATTTTATCTGGACCTGCTGACCAGAAAGCAATTGCTTTAATTGCTTCTTGAAATAAATTGTATTGTAGTGATAATTGGTGTATCAATTGGAGAGTGGGTGATTATCTACCCAAGAGCATGTATTGAAAGGGCAGAATCCCTCTGATAACTATGAAGTGTACAAAAGTGGCTGTGCCACTTGACTTCAGAAATGTGAATTTCCTGTAGAGGAGGTTGCACTGGTATCCACATCGGTGACAACACATCAAAAATGATTGCTATTCATGATTTTCAGTGGTAATTTCAACACTTTTTCAATTAGATTGTTCAAACTCTTTTTTTAAAACTTTTTTCCAACTATATTTTTATTGGGGTTTCATCATATTTTGTTATAGTTACAGTGCAACAAATCAAATGAAAAAGAATTAGATTTCCCTACCTCTCCTCTCCATTCCCAATGGTCTACAGATCGTCACATCTGGTATTACATACAGCAATAGTTACACCTTACTGTTTTTCCAATTAGCAGTTTTTTTGTAAACATATTTTATTGAAATCTCAAGCATCATATTGCCATATATTTGTTATTTAGCTCTATACATTTTTCAATAGTGAAAGTCATCTTGCAAATACACTTCATCTTATTCTAGTTCCGAGTTACTTTACACATTCCTATTGTTACTAAGCATTTATTTATTAACTTCAACAAACAAACTCCTTCCCTCCCTCTGCCCCCAATTAGCCATTTTTAATGACGGTCAAATATTCCAATTGCTTGCCATGTCTGTGGGCACCGTGCATGTGCTAGGCCCTTATTAACAACCACCAATAATATCCCAATTTGCTTACAAAATCCAAAGCTTCTCCTTCCAGTTTGTGTGCTAAATGTTCCATAGCACATATTGCCCATAATTTGTAGTAGCATTGTTCAATTAGGGGTGTGACTTATTTCTTCCAATTAAATGCATCTGTCAGCTTTGCTGCCCTAGGCTTTGTAATATTACATACCAGTCTTGTTCATTTAGGCACTTAATTACCACTGGTTTAATTCCCAAAATTCCCACCCCTGGTCCTTGGGAGAGGGTAGCCTGGGGTCTGTCCAGTGTTTTCCACACCTCTTTTCGAAGGGCTTTACTGTGGCACATTCCCACTAGATGTGGAATATTGCACCCAGTCCGCCACATCCTCTTCAGCATGCACTGCTAGTATTTGAATATGTGTTTCACTATCATCAGTGTATAGTACCAGTCATACCGTACTCTATAATGGATCGCCATATTTTTAGTTTTTAACAAGCTTTTATGAATATCTCTTCTAAGGATTTCCCATTGATAGGTTGTTTTCTTATGTCTAGGTCTCTTTACCACTTTCCCATATGCGCTTCTTTAAAATCTCCAGTTGGCTTAATTAAACTTTCATACAGCGATGCTAATCCTCCTTTTCTCCCTATTTTCTTTGGGATCTCCAACTCAAATTTTCCTTTTTCTCAGTTAGCTGGCTGTTAGTTCTGAGAATGGAAGGCCCAATGTCAGATTTGGGTATATCTCATATCTCAACCTTTCCTTGTTGTCCAATTTAAAGTCTAATGTACATTGCTTTATTTACATTTTTGACTCTACTGCAGCATTCCTTTGGCTGCACTCTAGCATACAATCTAGTTAACATGTTCTTCACTTTTTTTCCCCATTTTTGGCTGTTCTATTCATCATCACAATCCTATGGATTCAGGGTTTTGTGGACAAACTGTTCCATAAACAGCAGTAGAGGTCAAAAACTGTTTGGAATTTTATTTTCTCAATCTGTATGTTCGCACCAAATGTGCTTTCTTTTATCTGAGACCATAGGGCTATTAGAGATATTGGAAATATATAAGATCAGATTTCAGTAAAGATGGAGATGAATCTTTAAAACAGATTAAAGGACATGAAATAACTCTGAAGATCATGATAACTTTCAGCACGCTTCTCCCTCACCATGTTTACAATCAAATGCGAGTGCATCAAGTCCATGAGAAGAAAAGTCAAGGTGGTTATTACATTCATGTACAGGGTAGGTGTTCTTTGCAGGAGTGTCTAGAAACGTTTTTCCATTCTGTGCCAGAAGTCCCCCGTCAAGTGTTTTTTTATTATGTGATAGAGCTCTATTTCTCTTCACATTAGGTGTTCTAGATTGTGGTGGTGTTTATGCAGTTCTCAGTATCTGAAAGTCAGGTCGTTTTGAACATTTAGATAGCTGTATATGAGTAAAGGCCTTTTCTTTTGGATTTGCATCTTGAACTAGATAATCAAGCTTTTAGTATTAGATGTATTATATTTTCAGTTGCAGTGATCTCCTCTTCTGTATTACATTAGCTTATATTTGGCACTGATAGTTAAGTTTGGTGAACAAGTTACTTACCTTCGGTAACGCATTATCTTGTAGAGACTCTATCTAGCTGCAGAATCCTTACCTTTGCATTTCCCATGCATCAGGCTGGATCCGGAAACTTTTGCTGAGCAATACTCCTTGCGCATGGCGCCAGGTGGCTCCATGTGGCTCCATTCGGCTCCGCGTGACATTTTCGGTGACTGTAGCGTCAGTTATGATGTTGCAATGCCTATATAGGCGCCATCCAGGCACGCGGACGTCAGTTCTTTTCTTTCTGGGGGCAGTTAAGCACCGATCCAGGGAGAGCTACCTCCCTGCCGCTTTTTATTTCTGCTTTGTGTGCTAGGGATGTCTTTGAAGAAGACAGGTTTCAAGCCGTACGGTGCCTGCAACTGCATGATGTCGGTCACCAATCCCCAACTAGTCTGTCTCTGGTGTTTCGAGCGCGACCACGACTCGAAAGCGTTATTGGACTTCTGGGCCATGGCTCGGAAGGCCTTGAGGGAGCGAGCGATGAAACTCCTCTTGGCTCGATAGTCGACACTGTCCGGCGAGACTCCGCAGAGGTCCTGGTCCCGATCGAAGAAGAGGAGGTCGCAGGACCACTCCTGAAGCCCTAAGTCCTCCTCTTCCCACTCAAGGTCCTTGACTTTGCGCCTCCCCTCTTTCTGGGGACTGGAGCGACTCCCGCTCAAATAAAAGAATTTTACAAGGCCATGCGCCGCGTACTTAAGCGGAACAACCCCTCTGGTGGGCCCTCGGACCCCGCAGAGTTATCGGCTTAGACACCGTAAATTCTGGCCACGGCCCCGTTGGGGCCTCAGGGATCCGATCCCGGCGTCGGACCTTAAGTTGATTCCGGTGGCACCAGCCCCATCCTCATCCTGATGACATGGTGCCGGAACAACGTCACTCGACTCAGATTCCGTTGTCCATTGAACCCAGAGGTTCTATGTTCTCACCTGAGCACTTTGAGGATCTGCTAGGCTCAGGAGAGGAATGGGAGGGGTCTACGGACCTCTGAACACCAGTATGTCTCTGAGGAGAACTTGGACTGGTATGGGGAACTTAGGAAGGCCAGTAGACTGGACACTTCCTCAGATACTGGTATGCTTTCTCCGCCAACAGTGACTACGGGGGTATCCTATGCCATGGTGGTAAAGAGGGCAGTTGAGGTTCTTGGACTCTAGCTGCCATCAGTACAGGTCAGGACTAATCTCCTGATCAAGGTGCTTTAACCAGGGGCTTCCACTTCGGAACCCCTTTTGCCCTTTAAGGAGGCACTTACAGATGTCCTTCTAGGCACGTGGTCGAAGCCTAGCACAGGGGCTCCTGTGAATGGAACGATGGCATGCCGCCATTACCCAGCTCCGGGCAACCCATAGTTCCTCGGCCAACACCTCACCCCAGAATGTTTGGTGGTGCCGGCCTCTACGTCCCAGGGGGCGTTCCCTTTCGCCCCTCCGGATAGGGAATCCAAGAGGCTGGACTCATTTAGAAAGAAGTTGGTTTCTTCCTCCAGCCTAGCATTGTGGTCGGTGAATACTGCATGCTTATTGGGCCGCTTCTCCCATTCCCTTTGGGAGAGGGTTGTGCAAGTGATGCCACAGGTCCCGGAGGAGGCCCGGGCTGTGCTCTTCCAAACAGTCAAGGAGGGGAGAGATGCAACAAAATCCTCCATATGGTGTGGCCTAGATACAACGGGTTTGCTGGGCAGATACATTCTAACGACAGTGGCGTTGAGGCGCTTCACCTGGCTTCGAACAACTGGCTTCTCGGGCGATGTCCAGGCTAACCTGATGGACATGCCCTTTGATGGAACCCGTCTTTTTGGTGAAAAGGCAGACTCTGCCCTTGTCAGGTTCAAGGCTATGTCCAGATAATTGGGCCTCTCCTCCACTGCTCGTGGCCATTCTAACTCTTGCCCCTTTTATGGTAACGCAAGGGGTTTCCAGCCACTTCAGCCCTAATCCTGCCACCATCCTGTACAGACTGCCCAAGCTGTGCGTGGACGTGGAGGCGGTGCATTCCGATCCAGGAATGGAGCCAGAAGTCATAGGCCACACTGCCCCCAGCAGCCTCCGCCTCCGCCTCCAAGCACTCCTAGGCTGACTCTGCAGGGCCACACTACTCCAGTTGATGGGAGAGTTCGTCATCATCTCCCCCACTAGAGATCCATAATATCGGACATGTGGGTCTTGCAGATCGTCCATGTGAGAAGTTGGCCTGATATATGATGCTCACTAGTTCTAGTGATCACCTTGTATCAGTCCAAACAACCCTTATGGTGATTGGTTGTAAGTCAACCTTATAGACCAGCTATCCTAATGGTAGCATGGACAAAGCAGTCTTAGGCTAAACTCTTTTGGTATGTGAAACCAGCTGTTTTACCACAATATAACCCCTTGAATACCAAGTGAAAGGATACCACACAGGTTGTTATGAAAATAAACAGTCTATTTATTAATAACAACACCTTATTTATTTATTTATTTATTTATTATTTTACGAATTTATAAAGCGCGAACTGTCGCCATTGCAGGCATCCTGGCGCTGACAGAGTCTGAGGAAGATTGAAGAATGGAACAGAGGGGACTAGGTCAAGTCTGGGAAGAGCCAAGTTTTAACCTTTTTTCTGAAAGGTAGGAGGTCATTGGTATGTCTGATCTCGGTGGGGAGGATGTTCTAGAGATTAGCGGCGGAGACCTCAAAGGATCTGCCACCGGATCTGACCTTCTTGAATCTGGGGATGACTACTAGTTTGGCATCCGAGGAGCGGAGTTGTCTAGTGGGGACATACCACACAAACTTGGACTGTAAAGGGACTGGGCCAAAACTGTGGAGGGCGCTAAAAACAATACAGAGGGCCTTAAATTGCACTCTGTCTGAGAGGGAGCCAATGCAGTTGTGCCAAGGCGGAAGGTCCATGGGATCTCCACGGAAGCCCCAAGGCCAATTTAGCAGCCGCAGATTGAACTCTTTGGAGCCTGTCCAATAAAAAAACTCCGGAGCCCCGAGCAGGAGGGCATTGCAATAGTCCAACCTGCTCAGGATGGTGCATCTAACTACTTGGGCACGAGCCTGGATGGGAAGAAGGGGCAGAACTTTCCTTAAAGAGCGCAAAATGGCATAGCAGCAGGCAGAGGTTTTCTGAACATGGGTCTCCATGCTGAGCTTGTGGTCAAGCATGACCCCTAAATTGCGGACAGAGTCTGCAGGCTGTACAATAGAGACTGTTTCTGGGGGCCAGAAGTTGCTAGGGAACGGATGGGGGATCCTCGAGCCACTGTTAAAAAGCACCTCGGTTTTCCCTGCATTGAACTGAAGTGAGTTATTCTTCAGCCACCTTGATGTCTCCCGCAGACAGTTGTGTAGTATCTCTATAGAGATAGAGTCCTCTCCTTCCAAGGAGAGGATCATCTGCGTGTCATCAGCGTAGTTAATGGTTTTGGTTTGATGCCGAAGCTTTTGATCAGAGTAATAAGTGGCCTAAGGTAAACATTAAAAAGTATTGGGCTAATGGCAGAGCCTTGTGGGACTCCGTGCGTGACCGGAGAGAAAGCAGATTGAAAAGGAGGTAACGATACTGCTTGTTGCCTGTCCCGCAGAAAAGAGTGGAACCACTGCAGTGCTGTGTCTCTCACTCCTGCCTCCCATAGGCGTTTCAGTAGGATCTTGTGATTCACCGTGTCAAAGGCGGCAGACATATCAAGCAGTATCAAAAATAATACCTGACTTCTGTCTGCTCGCCTTTGAAGTTCGTTCATGGCGATAATAAGGGCAGTTTCGGTTCCATGAGCAGGCCGGAAACCGAATTGGTCCCCATCCAGTAGAAGATGATGTTCCAGGTGGTTTGACAGAGTGTTACTGACCACCCGTTCCACCATCTTGGCCGGGAATGGTAGCAATGAGATGGGCCTGTAACTTTTTTGCGCAATCAGGATCCAGGGAGGGTTTCTTCAACAACGGGGAAACTAGGGCTCGTTTCCAATGGGCAGGGACAGTGCCAGTCAGCAGGGATTGCTGACAAATTAGATGGAGCGGGGGAAAAAGTTCTGCTTCGAATTCTTTCCAGATTTTAGGGGGTATTGGGTCCAGTGGAGACCCAGACACGATCCCTCTAGCTACCTTAGTGAAGAGTTCGAGAGTTAGCGGTAGAAACCTGCAACGGAATTCTTCTGGAGGCATAGCTAAGTTAGGTGCTTGATTCTCCAGCGTAGTAGTAATCGAGGGAGGGGAGTTTCCAGCAGTAAGAGGAGTATCCAGGTCTTTAAGGATGAGTTCAATTTTCTCTCTGAAGAATAAGGCCAGGTTGTCACAGAGCTCTTGGGACGGGACGATCGCATTTTTACACGACTCTGGATTAGTAACACTGTTTAGGATGGTAAAAATGCTCCTGGTGTTGTTAGTAGAGTTGCAGATCAGGGAGGAGTAGTGATCGGCTTTAGATTTTTTGATGAGGGTTTTGTACGCGTGGACCTTAGTTTTCCACGTGTCTTTACAGGTTTTATTGTAGTCGCGTCCCCACCTTCTCTCTGCTTGTCTACATTCGAGTTTTAATAGTTTTAGATCGGCATTGAACCAAGGGGCAGAGTCTTTACCTCTGCAGGTCCGATTTTTGAGGGGGGCGTGGGTGTCGACTACCCTAGTGATACTAGAGACAAGGGAATTATAATTGTCGGCTGTGCTTTTGTTCCCATCAAAAAGTTGTTGCACATGGAACAATTCGCACGAGGGATATGCGCGTGAGAGAGCCCTCCAGTCTCTGCATTTAATTTCCTTGGACGGCGCCGGGGCCTTGTAGGGGCCAGTCGTCTTGTGAAGGAAGAATTTAACCAAGGAATGGTCAGTCCAATCCATTGGGAGGATTTCTCCCATTACCAGCAGGTCAGGTGCCGCAAAGATCAGGTCAAGCAGATGTCCTGCCTTGTGGGTGGCCTTGGAGGTAAGCTGAGAGAGGCCAAGACTGTCACAGGTAGAGAGTAGGTTCTTGAGAGCTGAGTCAAGAGTACCGTTATGCCATAAATTAAAATAACCGAGTAGAAGCAGCTTCTGGTGGGATAAGGCGATATTGGTAAGGGTATTGATTAGTGTTTGTTGCTGCTGAAGGCTGAACGCCCCTGGTGGGCGATAGCACAGAATCCCTGTGACTATATTTCCGGCGTGGGTCTGAATTGAAAGTCCTAGTAACTCGGAGCCCGGGATAGGGTCAAGAGTAAGGATCTTAATGCTGCAAGATGCTCTAAAAATGACTCCCACACCTCCGCCTCTACCAGTAGGCCTAGGGAAGTGGAGAAATTTAAACCCGGAGGGGCAGGCAAAACCCGGATCGACCAGACAGTCTGGACGCGTCCAAGTTTCTGTCATAAAAAGGATGTCAAGTTCATGAGAGTCAATCAGAAGTTGGATCTCTGTGTAGTGTTTGGGCAGAGACCTGACGTTTAGTAGACCACAATACAGAACATCATCACAAAGTACATCAGCCCTGGGGAGAGCGGAGGGTGATAGAGACAATGTTCCTTTGTCGGCAAATAGCTTACCTATATGAATGAGCTCCTCTCTGGAATAGGGAGGCCCAGACGGGAGCTGATCCTGATGTAAAGGGTCGAAACCGGCAGCATAAGGGGCCCATGGCCCTACCTTGGCACGGACGGGCGCAGACGGGCTTGCCTTAGGCGCGCCTTCGGCGCGCAAACGTCACGCCCGCTGCGCTCGTCCGCTGCGCTTCCTGGGAAAGCACATATTTGTAAGACTGTGACTGACGTCAAGAGGGGTGGGCGTGGCCTCAAGGGGGCGTGGCCTCCACGATCGTGCAGGCAATGGCGGCAAAATCCCCTTCAGTGTTTACACCGCGGCAGCGTTAATGTCGGCTGCGCGGCGTCTCCACAGGCAGGTAAATGCCCTGAGGTCGTGAGGGAGGGGGAGAGGGAAAGTGCAGTTTTAAAACACAAGAAATTCACAATATTAAAATAATGAGCAGCAATTCACACTCCCGGCTTCCGCCTCAGGAGGTCTGTCAGTCACCTCTGAACTCTTTATGAGGTCAGAGGGCTAAGCACATGACAATCTCTTACGAAAAATACTACAAGTTGCACAAAATTACAATGGTCCCCTAGGGGCACGACAAACCATATACTAAGTAAGTGGAATGTGAAAGTCGATAATCGGAATGGAGCTGTCCAGAGGCTGTAGGATCGATGGGACCACGCTATACTAACTTCAGGTAAGTAATAGGAGGCCCACGGGACGCGTGTGCAGAGTGTGAACTCACACGCGAGATGCGTAACAACGTCTATGGACAGTACAGTTCAAAGAAAAGGTGAGTACGGACAATCCTGACTAGTTAGAACAACAACGACTGTGGAACGGGACACTAGGACAGTTAAACTACCCTTGAGCACCGAAATGCTCTCGTTACCTCACCCACGGGCTGCGGGTGCATAGGTGTCAAAGTACGTCGGGTTCTCGCGTTGAAGTCAATGGAGCCTGAAAGAAAAGATGCTGCAGGCGACCAGGAGGAAGATGTCCGGTGCAATCCAAGGGTGGATTGTTGAAGAAGGAGACCTGAAAGCAGAGGGGACAATGTTCACAGTCACTAGCCAGTGACTGGAGTGGAACCAGGAAGGAACCAGATGTCGTCGTCGTGATCAGGTGAAGAGTGGACGCTTGACTCTGCAGCCACGTGGACCAGGAGGTGTCTTCGACGACCAGGATGGAGGCACGATCTGTCCCACGCAGGCTCTCGCTGTAGGCGGTGTTGGATCCGGGATTGGAGGCAACAGGCCTTGGCAAAGGCAACCCACGCGGTGAGTGAAGAAAGCATCTGGTGCGGACTAGGAGAGTCCGGGGTGCCCCTCTTTTGGAAGGGAGCAAGGGCCAATCTGGAGCAACCAGATCAGCAGTGGAAATTCACAGGTTCGTCGTCTGGGAGGTCACTAGCCAGCCGGCAAGTGACCAGACAACGCGTCGAGCAGCAACAAAGCAGAAGGGTCCCACGCAGATCTCGTGGATGCTGGAGGGCTGATCTTCGGTGCAGGGGCTGCTCGGGGTTGGGGCTTCTCAGTCCCCAAAGCACTTGGTCGAGTTTACCTCGGGAGTCGTGCTGGAAGCGAAGTGCAGGTTCGTTCAAGATGGCCGGTCCCACGTGTCTCGTCGCACCCACGGGTCTCAGCTTTGCTGTAGATGCAGGTTGAGGTCGGAGAGGTCTGGGAATCCGGGTCTCGTCGGGCTCTGAAGTCTGGATCCTCGAGGGAAGACGACAAAGTGAAGCCGCTGGACGCTTGATGGTGCCTGCAGTTGCAGGGTGGACACTCCTTGTCCACAAGGGAGATTCTTCAGTCTTCTGTGGAGCAGAACGTCGAAGGCCAGAGTTTCTTCTTCTTGAATAGTTCAGGATAATCTAATTTGGAATGGGACCAGCTCCTACCTTTATTCTCCTAAAGGGGGCTGCACTACTGACGAGGTCCCTCCCCTGGGTGGGACCAGGAAGGGG
The DNA here is from genome assembly GCF_964261635.1 of Lissotriton helveticus. Taxonomy (NCBI): domain Eukaryota; kingdom Metazoa; phylum Chordata; class Amphibia; order Caudata; family Salamandridae; genus Lissotriton; species Lissotriton helveticus. Next base: position 806,597,053 of record NC_136057.1, on the reverse strand, counting down.
GGTGGTTATACCCCCTATCCTTTGTCCGGTTTCCCGCCAGAGCTGGGGCTGGGATGCCCCAGCAACTGGTTTGAACCGGTGTATGCACAGGGCACCTTGTGTGCCCCAGGCATGTCTCATTCCTTTCAGGCCTCCCTACCTCAATACACAAAATCCTGTCTGGGGTGGTGCTAGCACCTCCCAAGGCAGGAAACCCTTTGTCCAAGCCATCCTCGCTGGAAGGATTCCCAGCAGCAGGAGGTCAGACTTGTGTCTGTGGTGGCAGCATCCATTTTGTGATGCTGAGGCTCGAGTTAACTTTAACCGGGGTTCACAGTTACATACATGTCGTGTCCCTCTAGAAGGGTGGAATGCTACCCCCGTCGCCAGAATTGGCGAGGGGGTAGTATTCCAAATCGTATGACACCTTACTCGACATGTTTTGATAATGTTATACCAGAGTTAGCATTTAACCGCTAGCATTATAATGCACTTAAGAGTATATGGTATAGCGTTATCATGGAACAGCTATTAGGACTTGGTTCCGCAAACTGCAAACGGGCTCAGCTCATGCCAGAGCACCATCTCACATAATTCCAAGCACCCTGCCTTCAGGATTGTTAAGGCCTTCCATAGGAGTGACTGATAGGAATATATGTGTCCATTTTAGGGTTAGATATAGGTATACTATATCTACAGCAAAGGGTGTTTACACCACCTTGCCCCAGCTGTCATGCAGCCAGTAGTGTCAGATTTAGATGGCCAGCCAGGGGTGGCATAATACATGCTTCAGCCCCTGGTAGGCCCTGGGTACACCTATGCCCTGGGTACAGGGACTAATAAGGTGGCCCAGTACCAATTGGTAAATGCACCTAAAGTACATGGTTGTCAATTTAGAGAGAGAACAGCTAGGCTGTGGGTCTGATTAGCAGGCCCACAGCCAGGGAAAGTTGTAAACCAGTGAAGCAAAAAGCAAAAATCTGGGGTGACCATAGGATTGCAGACCCCACTCTCCTACAGTCCACAAGGGCTATTCTCTGTCTTTTCTCCTTTTTTCTCCTCTCCTTCTGCCAAATCAGGAACGGCCGATGGAGGATCATTTAAGGTTGCTCCAAGAGGAAGTTACAGCTCTCTTGGCCAAGTGAGCTATAGAAAGGGTTCTGGTTTCAGAAGTAGACAGTGGTTGTTATTCCCGCTACTTTCTGATTCCTAAGAAGAAGAAAGGGCTGCGGCCCATTCTGGATCTTCGAACTGTCAATGTTTTCCTTAAGAAGGAGAAGTTCAAGATGCTCCCTCTGGCTCAGTTCTCGTCTGCCCTCAACCAAGAAGACTGAATGCTAGCGTTGGATCTGCATGATGCGTATTTATATATCCCCATCCTGCCGGGCACAGACTTTACCTGCAGTTCAAGGTAGGCTGCAAGCACTTTCAGTTTACTGTGCTTCTCTTCAGCCTTACCAGTGCCCCTCAGGTTTTTACCAAGGGGATGGCGGTGGTCGCAGCTCATCTGCGCAGGTCAGGGGTGTCAGTCTTCCCCTACCTCGACGACTGGCTGTTGAAGGCGTCCTCGCCCCAGGCAGGCGTCTCCAACCTTCAGACTACGGCGGACCTCCTGCATTCGCTGGGTTCTCAATAAACATGCCAAGGTCACCCCTGATTCCTTCTCAGAGGCTCCCTTACATTGGGGCAGTTCTAGACACAGTGCAATTTTGGGCCTATCCTCCCGAGCAGCGAGTCCAGGATATTCAGCTTCCGATTCTGATGTTTCTGCCTCTATCCTGGATTTTGGTGAGACTGACTATGAGGCTGTTGGGCTTCATTGCCTCTTGCATCCTGTTGTCAAAGCATGCCAGGTACAGTATGCAGTCTCTGCAGTGGGACCTGAAGCTCCAATGGGCACAACATCAGAGAAATCTCACCGACATGGTCCAGATCTTGGAAGAATCTGCAGTGGTGGTCGACGAACCACAATTGGGTCAGTGGCAGACCCCTCTCCCTTCCCCAACCAGGTCTCACAGTTGTGACAAATGCAACACTTCTGGGATGGGGCGGCCATGTGGGAGAGGTGGAGATCAGGGGACACTGGTCTCCGGCGGAGACTGCGCTACACATACATTTGTTGGAGCACCAGCCGATTCGGTTGGCATTGAAGGAATTTTTCCATCTGTTAAGGGGAAACTGGAGCAAGTGTTCATGGACAACACCATCTCCATGTGTTACTGCAGGGTGGGGTTGTGAACACTTTGTCGAAAGGCCCTGCGTCTCTGGACTTGGCTGGAACAGCAGGGCATAACCCTGGTGGTTCAACACCTGGCAGGTTCTCTGAATACCAGGGCGGATAAAGTCAGTTGTCGATGCCTAGCGAATCACGAATGGCATCTCCAGTCATAGGTGGCGCAAGGTCTCTTTCAGCAGTGGGGAGAACCTTGGTTAGATTTGTTCACCTCCGAACAGAACGTGCAGTGTAAGCTGTAAAGCGCGCTGCAGTTCCCAAGGCACCTATCGCTCTGCGGCACCTTTCGATGCGAGTGGAGCTCAGGCCTGCTGTTCACCTTTCCACCCATACCCCTCCTGCCCAGGGTTCTAAAGTAGAGCCGGAGCAACCAGGCCCAAGTCATCCTTGTGGCTCTGGACTGGGCAAGGAGAGTCTGGTATCCAGAGCTTCTGAGAGTAAGCATTGATCCTCCGATCAGGCTGCCTCTTCAGGAGGATCTTCTGAAGCAGCATCAGGGGAAGGTTCTCCACCCAAACCTGTCAACCGTGTGCCTCCATGCGTGGAGATAGAGAGGCAACACTTCATAGCTTTTGACCTTCCTCCTGAAGTCTGTTGCGTTATTCTGGCATGCAGGCGCCCTCCACTAAGATGCCTGCTGTTGGCAGAAATTAGTATTTTACTGTACAGAAAGGTCTATTGACCCTCTTTCTGCTTCTCTCTACTGTCCTTTTGTTCATTCTAACCTTTGCCCAACAGGGCTCTGCTTTGGGAACTCTCAAAGGTTACCTTTCTGCTTTGTCTTCTTTATTGCGGCTGCCAGACCAGCCCTCTCTCTTCAAATCTCTTTGTAAATAGATTTCTGAAAAGGCTGGCTCATCTGTTTCCACCTTCGCCCGTTGTTATGCCGCAGTGGGACCTTAATTTGGTCTTCACCTATCTGATGTGCGCTCCCTTTGAGCCTTTACACACTTGTCCCCTCCAACTGTTGACCATCAAAATAGCCTTCTTGGTGGCGATTACATCGGCCCGGAGGGTGAGTGAGTTGCAGGTATTATCTTGCTCACCTCCTTATTTTATTTCCTTTCCAAACAAGGTTGTGTTTTGCACCTGGGTATACTTTTTTACCAAAGGTTGTGACCCCTTTCCATCTGGGTCGGTCCATCACGTTGCCCACCTTCTTTGCTCGCCCGCATCCTTCTAAGAAAAAGGAGCGTCTCCACCGGCTGGACCCAAAAAGAGCATCTTCAATTTACCTTGACTACACAAGAGTTCTGGGTGGACAACCAACTCTTTGTGAGGTATGTGGAAGCAGGGAAGGGCAATGCTGAGTTGTTCTCTGCATCATGATCTGTTATACCCTGGCGAAGAAGCAGCACCCTGAGAGATTAAGGGCCCATTCCACTAGGGGAAAGGCTGCAACTACGGTCTTGGTTTGAGGTGTCCCAGTACAAGACATCTGTTAGGCCGCAACATGGGCATCATTGCACACGTTTGCAAAACACTACTGCCTGGACGGTCAGGTCCGCAGGGAAGGGCACTTTGCTCACTCAGTCCTGCAGGACTTCCTAGTATAGGATATTGGTCTGCAGCCCCCCACTGGGATGGTATGCATTGCGTATCTAATTCAAAGGTAAATAATCTGCAGCTAGAAGTCTGATGAACAAGTTGCTTACGTTTGGTAACACATTATCTGGTAGAGGCTCTATCTAGCTGCAGATTCCTTACAGCCCCACCCATGTTTCCCTGCTTTGCGGACTAATATTGTAGGGCTAGGGTTACTCCCCTTTTTAGGGCACTAGTTTTGCACACGACTACGTCAGTTACTTCGTGGCTCTGCGCTTCTTGTGTGGAAAAAACTAAAAGTACTGACGTCCGTGTGCCTGGGTGGCGCCTATATAGGCATCACGACTTCATAACTGACACTGCCGGTGACATCACACAGAGCCGAATGGAGCCACCCGACGCTGTGTGCAAGTTGTATTGCTCAGCAAAAGTTTCCCGATCCAATCTGATGCCTGGGAAATTCAAAGGTAATAAATCTGCAGCTAGATAAGAGTCTCTACAAGATAATGCGTTACTGAAGGTAAGTAACTTGTTCACCAAACTTAACTATCAGTTTCAAATATAAGATGTCCTCATTAGCTATGTAGATGTTTCTGTGATTTGTGCTTAATTCAAACGAAAGGGTCAGCCCCCAGACCTCTGGACAAACTTCCTCGCTAATGTCTGGCTGACTATTTTGGAGGAGACCTGTTACATTCCATGAGATGATTCTTAGTGGTGAGTAGGCACTATGGCCAGTACTAAAAATAATGCAATTTCCATTACTGCTTTTAGGGAGTTTAAAACATTCATAGTCAGTCAAGCAGGTTCACTCGGACACCATATGTTATCTGAAGAGTGTTCAGTAGCAGGAGAAGATGGTGTTACTGGTGGTGGGGGGGTGGGAAGGCAGTTTAACTGTTCGAGTTGATAAAAGAGCATATGTGTGTCTTTCCTGGCTAGGAATTGTAGAAACCCAACATGAGTTAGGCACTTAGGGCCTTGGCCGATGGGGGGTACTCTGTCAAATGTGACCGACGCCCTATTCACCATATTTAGAGTGACATTGACTATAATGTTTTTGTAATACGGAGGACAGGACATTCGCCACGCATTTCACAGAGTACCCTGTCTGACAAATTCCTAGTAACCCTCTAGTTTTCATACTAATTGTGTTAGGCAAACATGACCTGCAATCTGGAGCTAAAAGCCTGTCCACCATGTTGTTCGACTAAGGTCTAACTCTGTATTGCAGTTCTTTCTTTATTGTCTTTTTTTAGGTAAAAACTCAATTTAGCAACACATACAATTAGCAACACATACATACAATTATACCTTATCAGTTCAGATTTCAAAACAATAGCATCCTACTTATTTTCCATCAACACTCAAAAACAGTTAGATTTATAATTCATTATAATTGAAGTCCTTAAAAAACAATATCCTTCCAAAGTACTTCCTCTTATAACACGACTGATTTATTTCACAACTACAGATGTGCGCTTACACATTTCTAAGCCAAAATATATATTTTTGATAGTTTTCTTGTCAAACTTTTTGTTGACTCTCAGCAAAGATACCCCTGCAAAAAAACACTGCTCCACAACTTTTCCCAAAAGGTGACCTCAAAACCGATAGCAGTTGTTTATTATTTGAGTACAAATAGTGGGTGTTCTTCCAGAAGAGTCAGTTTTTAATGTTGGCTTGCATGTATATCGACTCCATAACACTGATTACAAATATATCTTCTAGAGAAATACATGTGCAAATAGGAATAGTAGATCTATACTTCTTTGTTCAGGCTTACCTTGATGATATGTTAGTTCTGAAGTCGATATATGCGCAGATTGATATCAGTGACTTTGAAATTTTGACATACGAGATAGCTAAACATACTTGAAGGGTATCACATTTAGATTTGTAAACCCCATGCATTTCATAGATCATTGAGCATCTCCATAGCCGGGTAACTAGGTTGTTGTATAGCTCCTATATATCCTTATATCGTGTTAAGTTAGCATAGGTACATTTGAGATTTAAACGCCATTTTTCCTTTCTTGCAACTTCTGCACACGACCCTTAATTGTTGACTTAGCTTTCAACCTAGTGGTTTGCCGTGGTGTATGTGAGAATAATATGTTATTGCTCTGATATCAGTTTTGTTTAATAAACCATGTCTGCACGGAGAGTGCTGAAGTTTCAGGAGCAACACGATATGGAATTGTTATGAGGTCTGATCTCCACGCCTTCATAGTCATAACACAAGTGCAGCCTTTGCCAACTTGGGCTTGAGGCGGGATTGATATTGCTTTGCAGGAGAATAGTTAACACACTTGATGCGGTGCACATGCAGAGAGAGCTGGTGTATGCTGATGTGATTCCTTCATGCTAGGACACTAAGGTATGGGCCCGCCCTAAAACAACCCAAAGAGACCTTCTTAGCTAATAATATAATATATGTGTTAGGGAGGGTGAGATATAAGTGTTGTTAACTCTTATTCATTACAGCATGTTAACATGCTGTCACCATTCGCTTTTTATGTCTTAGTAACTATGCTGATAATTTTGATACTGATAATAAGTATACTTGTATTATCTAAGATACTGCGCCTGAGAAGACGGCATTAGTAAATAAACATTTCAAATGCACATGTGTCTTATTTACTCCAAGTTCTGGTTTGTAATGATAATATAACAAAAGAGTGTTCATGAGTCCCACGTACCCTGAGGTACTGTAAGTTCATGTTCTGGTTTGTCTAAACATTGGGAGTTTGATATGTCCAATGAGACACTGTAGCTAGCTCGGTAAGGGGTGAGTTGGTTGCTAAGGTAAGTTTTGGGACACCCTAATTTGCCGAGGTTCCACTCCTCTGTGCACAGTTCTGTGTGAGTACAGAAACCCTGCAACATGGCGCCCAACGGTTTCGGTGGTCTTATATCATGACACTCGAGTAGTTTATCGTTCATGCCTTAACCCCTTCACATCCGTTTCCGGAAAACGGGGTGTCGGTGAAACCTACCTATTTTTTGAAATAGGTCTTTTTTCAAGCTTGATTCTTTCTTAAACGGTTTCTTTGAATTACTACCCAGTTGTGCTACAGAGTATTCTTTGTGTGTTCTTGTTTCCAGTGTTGTCATGGCGGCGGTGGCTATTGCGCAGCATAGTCGCGTAGCGGTACGCAACCATCTTCAGACGTACCAGGTCCCAGTAGGTGGGATGGCTGTGATTTTCGTGGTATGTGCAGATCCGGCGTTTCCTTACGAGTTGTTTTACTCTTGGGTTACGTTTCCGGCTGTGGACGCTAATTCTGGTTTGTTCCACTCCTACACCGCCTCGGATGTCCCGGCTGTATATACGCCGTACAGGGCATTGGAAATACCTATTGATCATTGGCAGCGTCGAGTTTGGTTTGATGGCGCCCTCCCCCACTCTTTGTCCGCTGCGAGGTTAGAATAAGAATAATTCCTGGGACGGTGGGTTTCACATACCTCACTTTTAATGAAGGTGACACAGTACCTATTGCTTACAAGTCACACTTGTACACTTCGGCTGAGATGCGGTTTCCCACAGTGGAAAAGGTTTTAACTGCTGTACAGATGGCAATTCTAAAAGAACGTGCACTGTCTCAGGGGAAACGCATGCTAGTGGTAACACCCTGTCCTCACTTGGAGGCAGTCACGAAAGCCAGTGTACCAAATTCGAAGGCTTTGCACCCTCGGTGGATTCAGTGGGCTGCGTCATTGTCATCCACGGATGTCATGTTTATTTTTGACGCCTCCTTACGGTCGCAAGAGTACTTGCAGTATGAATTCGTTCATCCTGCTCCTCTGGCTATGCGACCTTTGGAGGACTTCCATTGCATCATTTACACTGATGGGTCGGCGCAGGTTGCGCATGGCTCTAAACATGCCTACGTTTCCGCATGCGCCATTGTGGTCGGTGCTATGTTGAATGATGAGTTTGTTTCCAGGGAAGTGCACACGTTGCCCCTGGGCGATTGCACCGCACAATTGGCGGAGCTTCGTGCTCTCTTGCTAGCTTTGGAGTACGCAGATCCAAGTGTTACTACTCTAATTGTAAGTGATTCTTACTACTGTGTCCAGTCTTACAATGAAAACTTGTTCTTTTGGATTCAAAATGATTTTCATGATTCCAAGGGTAGCACAATAAAACATAAAATGATCTGGGTTCGAGTGGCAGAGCTTAAGGCTATGTTGCCACTCGTTTATGTGATTCATACTCTCGGTCATCAGCGCGTAGGAGTTCACGCTGTTGGCAACTCGCTTGCTGATGAAGCGGCGAAATCTGCAGTATCTACATACTTAGTTGCAGCAGTTACTAGGTCTAAAACCAAGATTGATAGCGACATCTTGGCAGCGATTGCTGCCTCTGAGAAGGGAAGTAAACATCCTGCGGGATTCCCTTCGAAGTATAAATACCACTTAAGTCCCGAAAAGGTTCCTTTTGTGACAATTCCTGATGTTGGGGAACGGCTGATTCCCAACTCGGATCGCAGAGCAGACTTGATTACAGCGGCTCATGAAGGTGTGGCGTCTGCGCATGCGGGCGTCTCAGCCGCTGTAACGCAACTACAACAACGTTTCTGGTGGCGGGGACTGTACAAACAGACGCGTGATTATGTCCTTCTTTGTGACATATGCCAGCAGATTAAACCTTCAACTGCTACGCGTCCGCCACAGACTCAGTTGTACATTTCTAATAAACCACTAGGCTGTGTTTATTTAGATCACTGCGGTCCTTTTTCATCTGATACTGCGTATAAGTACATCTTAGTAGCAGTTGACTCATGCACACGCTTTGTGTGGGTATGGCCACATCGCAGCGCTGATTCACGGACTGTCATTAGAGATTTGCGTATCTTTATAGGGATTTTTGCCTGTGGTACCTTCCATTCGGATCAGGGTCCGGCTTTCGCCTCTAAGGCGTATAAGGATGCCATGACTTCGATGGGGGTCCAAGTCAAGTTTTCGTCACCCTACAGACCTGAGGGTAATAGTGTAGTTGAACGAATGAACCGTGATTTAAAGCAATCTTTGACAGCCCGAGTTATAGGCACTGGCAGAAACTGGCTGGCTCACCTCTATGGCGTGCAGCGTGCTCTTAATAATCTCCCTAGAAGGTCTCTGGGTGGGCGGACCCCATACGAAATGCTCTTTGGCATCAAGATGTACGTCCCTGACCTTGACGGTCTAGACTCTGTGGTTCGCGCCACTTCCTTTGACGCAGATGAACATTGCAATGTTTTACAGAATCTACAAAAGACCAGAGACAGTCTTGCAAAGGAACATTTGCCCTCCACATCGGATGATGCGTTGCAGATCCCGGTAGTTGGCTGGCTACCCCAAGTTGGAGAACTGGTTCGAGAGAAGATCGACAACAAGAAAGAGTTTGGTCCCTCCTATCGAGCTCCAGTCCCAGTGCTTGGAGTGAAGGGCACAAGAACAGTCATTTTACCACCACTTCCAGGTCGTAAAGAAAACAGGTTTATTTCTATTGACAATGTCAAGATACACAGAGTGGCCGATTCTTCTTAGCATGACACCAGCTGTTTCCTGTCCTTCCATTGTGAGAAATTCAATTATGCCCACTGCTTCTAATATTGAACCTGAAGTGGCCATCGAATTACCTGCTGTTTCCAGTCCATTATTAAATAATTTACCCGGAACTAACGTTGATGAATTGGACTATACATACCCCACTGATTTGTCCATGCCTGACCTGCAAGCTCGTTTAGCCACGGAATCCAGATTTTCATTTGACTCTGCTTCCCTTGCCTCGAAAAAACCCTCTCAAATTGCAGTATATGCTAGCCTGTTTAAAAAACATTTTTTGATACCTCCTTGGATATACATTTGGCTGGTCCTTTTTTCGGTTTACCTTTTTATGTCAATTGGTTTTGTGTTTTATTTTTTTCGGATTATGAATGGACACTATGTCGAGGAGAGAACTTGCATTACTCATTTAAATGGAACTTTGGCCCCACTTTCCTCTTCACATTCTACACACAGATTAAAAAGAGACTTGACTTTGGTTAACATCACAGCATGGCCTGTTCTGGATGGAATCGCGTGGGATGCAGTTCGTTTTCAGATTCATGGCCCAACGGAAGTCGTTAATGTTCCTAATGTGCTTAGAGTGAATATGGGGGATGTGGTGAAACAAAACATTCGTTCTGATGATTGGGATGTTACTGCTGTGCAAAGTTTGTTTTCTGATTTAAAATACTATGCTGCTTTTGATGCTGAGGATTTATATTTGGAATCTGCTAATTATGGTGAATTGTTCTGTTACCAACATTATGGCAATCACTTCTTACACAAGACATCTTCCCGAAGGGATGCTGTTAATTTTACACAGTGGGAACATTGCCCGGCACCTACACAAGGGAGTTCAGAAACGTTTCTTAAAAAGTATACTTATTTCACTGACTTTAACCAGTCCAATCCCGAGTCCTTTTATTTTAAATTTCACAAACAGCCACTGTCCAAGGTTAGACTTACCGATACAAAATTGTTGTACTCGAAGGCCTTCCTAGATCAATTAGTTACTGGGGGCTATGAGTTATGGAAGGAAACAATAGACCTTAAATCGGTTTGGGGTTCAAGGGCCTGGCAGGTACGAGGCACTGAGGCTTTGCACCGTGCATGTCTCATCCCGAATCATATGTTGTTTTTAAATGAAACCATTTCCCAGACCACATGCTTTGGATTGGCTACATCTAAAAGGTTAAACGCCCCGTCTTTCCCGGAGTTGGAGGAATATGAGGATTGGAGTAATTTTACTCAATTGTCTATTAAAGATATACAGGCTCTGCTTCTTAATTCCTCCTTTAACATTTCCAGTATGAATCCCAAGGGTTGGCTGCTTTGGCACCGTAGTGCTGATTCTTGCCAAAAAAGGTTTTTAAATATAACTGACGGTTTTAAGACTGTTAGATCTGATCCCCGGTTTGATTTGAGTCATACTGTCACCTCTTACTCTGTGGGCAAGTTGTGTCAAGCTTGGCTGAAACATTCAACTTTACCTGCGGTTAAGTATCACCTTTCCAAACTGAATGCAGACGTGGATTTGAATGATTTCATTAAAGGCCCAGCTAGTGGCAGGTCGAAAAGGTGGTTATATGGGGTTTACAATGAAATTTGGAAACTCTCACAGATTGAGGCTGCTTCACGCCTTAGGGCTATTGATCAGGCGAATCTTGAGAAAGTGCTTGCAGTTGTTGACAATAGCATTAACGTGCTTTACTCTAGAATTTACACATTAGATAATATTGTGTCGTCTGTTGTTGATATTGTGCATGATGAAGTGTCAGTATTATACCATGGTCAGAATCAATTACGGTCAATCATGCAGTTTGCATGGACACTTCAGACTCTGAAAATGGGTAAAGTTCCCTGGGGATACATGAACGTTTCCTCTTTATTTGCACCGTTTAATTTGACAGACAAACAACGCTTGCTTTCAATGCGTGATGCTTCCTTTTCTATGCTACATATTGAAAGGTTGGAATCTTTACCTTTTTCTGTGGCAGAAGCCACTGCTGCTACGTGGCTTATCCACGGTTTAATAACACTGCCTTTTGCTTTATATAAGTTTTCTAATTGTATGAAATATGTGCCAATAGGTCGTTTTGAACCCTTAGGTAGCGGTTTTCTTCATGAGGTCTGGTCACTCCCATACACATACAGATGTTTCAAGGATGAACAAGAAGTTTATCTAACAGGGGATGAGTGTACTGAGACGCCGGATCATTCTTTAATGTGCAGACACATACAGTTACACGGTTCATGTAACAAGGACCGACCGAATATGGCTTGCGTTTTACAGGGCACGCCAGTTCCTGCTATCATCCCCACGTTTAAATTGTTAGAGAATGGTAGTTATTTAATGCTCAATAATGAAAACTGTTGTGGTTTAATTAAAGGTATAGCTTTCATAGTAACAGTTAGTGAGCGAGTTATTTGCTGCAGAAATGTTCTTTATCCTCCCACACGTGAACATAGGGAGTCTTCCATTTGGCCACAGATACCGACCTTGGGAGCAGAATTCAGCGGCATGGCTAGAATAAGAGCTCTATTGTCCCAGAAAGAGGTGGCCTTGAGCTCGGCCCGTGAAACTTTCGTGCTTCACATTGCTAACACCCGTACGGAGGTTCAGGCTCTTTTAAACACTGATTTGCCTTTGCATTTCGGAGCCATGGTCCGTTCTATCTTTAACGCATCCTCCACAACGGGCCTAGCGCATTTTTTTAAAGTTGTTAGCGGTGGTCTCGTGACTTCCTTTGAGAAGATTTTTGGAGTCATCCCTGCCTTCTTCCATTCTATTTTTTCATCCTTATTTGGAGGGTTCCCGTTTTTACTTGCATTAGCGGCTGGCGCATTGGTGGTTTTCTGCCTTTTTAAATATGGATGCCCTTCCTGTGCAAGACCACGCTCAGCTGCTACTGACGCGGTTTCGCAACCGCATGCTTGATTATTATGGCACACTGCCGTTGGCGACTCTAAGCACGGCGTTTGGATTATCTTTTCGGTTCTCCTATTTCACCTGTGTCCAGCCTGTATTTCGCTGCCTGACCTGTGATTTCCTTTGGGCCATTGATTTGTGTCTCTGCGGACCAATATCTTCTGACGTCGATTTTGATCAACTGATGAGTCCTATCATTGCTCACGAGTTGGTTTGTTCTGACGAAAGGATTATGGCCTTGGCGGTGGCACATGGACTAATGGGTCCCTGGGATGTGTTGTCGGCAGCGCAAAATTTCTTGGAACAAAGTTTTCTTGAAAACCCACCGAGCTGTCCTCTGATGGTTATAGAGGATCCGGTGCTGGAAGATCACGTATGTTCCTTTCATCTTTTAAATTGGATGGCTGAACTGTTTTCGGATGAGGACAGTGACTTCCTCCTGGAGGCTGTTGCAGCTTACTTTTCATATACAGTCTTATCATAGACACTGCCTCAAATGGACATGCTGATTGATAGCATTTCCTTGATTTTATTGACTTTTGGTCAAGACATTTTATTTTTGCTTGCCTATTGGCTTGAGCCACATTATACTTGTGGGCTATTTTTTAGCATTAGTTTTTATAATTGAATTTTTATTCATGCTCGTTTATAATTGGATTCTGCTCTCATGTGATGGCACTTCTGTTATCTTATTTAGTCCGTTCACGGATCATGGGGGGGTGTTGTATAGCTCCTATATATCCTTATATCGTGTTAAGTTAGCATAGGTACATTTGAGATTTAAACGCCATTTTTCCTTTCTTGCAACTTCTGCACACGACCCTTAATTGTTGACTTAGCTTTCAACCTAGTGGTTTGCCGTGGTGTATGTGAGAATAATATGTTATTGCTCTGATATCAGTTTTGTTTAATAAACCATGTCTGCACGGAGAGTGCTGAAGTTTCAGGAGCAACACGATATGGAATTGTTATGAGGTCTGATCTCCACGCCTTCATAGTCATAACACAAGTGCAGCCTTTGCCAACTTGGGCTTGAGGCGGGATTGATATTGCTTTGCAGGAGAATAGTTAACACACTTGATGCGGTGCACATGCAGAGAGAGCTGGTGTATGCTGATGTGATTCCTTCATGCTAGGACACTAAGGTATGGGCCCGCCCTAAAACAACCCAAAGAGACCTTCTTAGCTAATAATATAATATATGTGTTAGGGAGGGTGAGATATAAGTGTTGTTAACTCTTATTCATTACAGCATGTTAACATGCTGTCACCATTCGCTTTTTATGTCTTAGTAACTATGCTGATAATTTTGATACTGATAATAAGTATACTTGTATTATCTAAGATACTGCGCCTGAGAAGACGGCATTAGTAAATAAACATTTCAAATGCACATGTGTCTTCTTTACTCCAAGTTCTGGTTTGTAATGATAATATAACAAAAGAGTGTTCATGAGTCCCACGTACCCTGAGGTACTGTAAGTTCATGTTCTGGTTTGTCTAAACATTGGGAGTTTGATATGTCCAATGAGACACTGTAGCTAGCTCGGTAAGGGGTGAGTTGGTTGCTAAGGTAAGTTTTGGGACACCCTAATTTGCCGAGGTTCCACTCCTCTGTGCACAGTTCTGTGTGAGTACAGAAACCCTGCAACAAGGTTTTGCTAAATTATCAATTGTGTGCATAATCTTTGCATTTCAATTAGGCATTTTCAAATTTGGAAACATGAGAGGACGTTCAAAGAAAGTGAATGAGGAGAGAATTTATAGTTTGTGGTGGTCCTTCTTTGGAAAAGGAGTGACACGGAGTTAATTGATTTCTTTAAAGGTGAGTTGAGATGTTAGTACAAAGAGTATCCAGCCTTTTAGCATTGGTCACCAATGACAAACTGAAATCTAATATTAGACACGAGGGAGGTATAGTGTGTGTTTACAAAGGGCATTAGAATGCCTAACATGCAGATTAATTTGAAATGTATTATTAGCTGCGTCACAATCATGTTGTTGCATAGTTGATCTAAGAAAGGAATATCTGTTGGAAGTAGGGAACACTCATTTTGACCACAGGGCTATTACCATGTGGAATGATTTTTTTGCAATCCACTGCACTAGAAAGAGACGAGTGTAGTTTAGATTGTACCACAGCGTGACTAACATTAATGTTTGCACTGGAGGTGCTACCAGGTAGAGCAACTAACTCTACTAGAAGAGAAGGGTTACATCATTCATTAAGGATTCAACCTCCTGTCTTGATTGAGCATGTTCTCCTGAGAAAGTCAACATTTTCCAATGTTTGGGTGGGAGGGAAACAGCCTCTCCTTTAATTTTTCACATAGTTATGTTTATGAAGTAAATAAAAGAATCCAATAAAAATCACATCATTTTCTGTTGAATTTTATATTCCTAAAATCTTCAGCTCTTTTGTTGGAACTCTAAGTTTTATAGTGCAGACAAAAACTATGGTGTACAAGATGAAGGTTTTCCAAAAGTGTTGGTGTTTCTCATGTTCACATGCAATTTTCGTTTCCTTTAAAGAAACTCTTAAACTATAAGTGGCATAGTAAAACTCACACTCCATAGATCAAATGAAATTTGATAAAAAGGTATGTGACATAACTGTCACCTACAGTCATCAGTAGTCAAGTAAATAGAATGTGACTTAGCCTAACTTCTTCCGGGTTCTGGCAGGTATATTAAAGCCTCCCTTTGGCCTGAGTTAGACCATGCCGTACCAATGTGGCAAAACTCTATTTTAATGCCAGGAGCTGCCTATAATAGAAATCAGGTAAGAGAACAGCATGCTATATTAGTGGAAGTTTCTTGTCCCCTGGACCCTTTCGGGTTTGGGGGGGATGGATGGACGTCCAATACCAAGAGCTCAAGGCTCAAACCGCCTCCACTAACACTAGTGGTTGAAGGTCAGTTACATGGTTGAAATTAGGGGCACACAGAAGCTTTCTTGGTGGTATGGACACTGATAGTGGTTTGTAGAGTCTGTGGGAAGCCCAGCCTGAGTTTAATTGGCTAGACCCACACCTAGCTAGAATCTGGTGTTAGAGGAGCAGGCTAGGTGAGCACAATAGTTCCTTGCCTGACAGTCCTTTTTTCAGTTGTCTAATGCCCAGGTTTTCCATGGATAGAAGTTCCTGACCACAGGAGTTAGTTATGAGGCAGTTCAGTGTTTAAGGCCCAACCTCAACACCTGCACCAGTGTTTGAAGGAAAGTGGGGTGCCGGAGAATTGATGCTAACAGAGGCTTCCTAAGCTGTAGGGACATAGAGAGTGACTCAAAAATGCACACAGCTTGACATTTACCGCAATGTCAAGCCACAGCACGAGTTAGAATTAGGAGCTGGACTAGCAGAACAAGTTAGTTTGATAGGTTCAGATCCGGACGCCATAGACACAGTGTAGGAACTTCAAAAGGACACCAGACCAGTATTGTAGTTATAATGATGATCCTTTATTACCAGCCCATGCACAGCAGGCACAACCAGCACAAACGGTCTCCAGGCAAAACTAACTGCAAGAAGAATGCTAAAAACATCAAGCAGTTCTGGGTTCTAAATCATAAGTACAGAGTCCTATAAATGACTTAATACAATTCTAACAAATACGCACAATTTACCACATAAGCACTATACTACACAATCCCCCCCCCTTAAAAGAGAAAAAAGAAAAAAAACAAAAAACTTAATGACAAACATTTCCAAGGATTTTGGTTTCTTAACAATCCTACCACTGGAAGTTTTAATAACATTGTCATTACAGGCAGGTGCAACAGTTTAAGGAATACATTGTGAATCCTTGTCCAATAAAGCAGGTTAAAGTGCAGGAGAAAGAACTTGTGACGCAGGCTCAAGAGTGGCGCTCGCAGGATCAGTATGGGTAAGACCTGAATCACTTACTTCTGGAGTGTTATCTACGGCTTGTACCCACCAAAAGTTTTTGCCTTCACTCTCAATATTCTCTATTTTACTCCCAAGGTCAAAAGAGACCTGTGCAAGGTGACTGAAATGCCACACTTCACCATTCTGCAGTAAGGCAGTGTTGTTTAAAACTTTCACAATATGTTTGGGATCACTGAACTTGCTTTCTCCTTTAGAGACATGCTTAGAGCGTTCCACATGAACCCATTGCCCTTCACACAAACTAGCTAGCTTGGCACCATGTTTCTGATCATAGTAAATGTTGTTTTGAGATACTTGGATACACTCTCTCACACTGGGTATATCGCACTGAACCATTCCATTTTTGTCCAACCAGCCAGGATTAATCTTGGAATGAGGGGTCCTGCCCCTCATAAAGGAAAAAGGATTCTCTTCCAGGGGATCCTCATCAATAGTCATAAGCATTAGAATATTCCCACCCATGAGTGGGACCCCGGAAACACTATCTTATATGTGCCCCACATATATATACTCATATATATATATATTGTGATTGTTTTCTGCGGTAGCAGATTTTCCGATGTACACCTGGTGACCCCAGAAGGAAGAGATGCGATGTAGAGGCAATTCCGCCTCTCTTTGGATCGGATGGAGTGCCATTCGGAGCCTCGCCAATACGCAACCTGGGCGTTTAAGGTAGCTGTGGCTTGGGGACTCGAGGGAGTACTATTAACTCTATAATTTATGGAATGGAGGCACGCTCTTCTCTTGGACTCACCTGCCAGTCACACACTTGAATAGGATGTCATCTCTAACCTTTGAATCCCTTTGCTGGAACGTGGTATTCTGGGACATGCAGTCCAGCCATCTGGTGAGAACTGCATGTTGGGCGGCCCACTCCGGCCGGAGTGGGAGGAATTGAGACTAACAGCCAATCAAGACCGAGCAGGACATGCATAGTAGTCCAGGGGAAGGAGGCGTGTTCATTTCAGCAGCTGTGGACATTGAGAAAGGCCTCACGGCCGAAATGCATTTGTCTGCTGCATTGAGAATAAAGGCTGCTCCCTTGAACGTCCCCATGGTGGCTTCTATTTTCTTTTCGACAAAAGAAGTGTGCCGATACATATATATATATATATATATATATATTCACTGAAAAAACCATAGGTTATAGACCATATATAGTTAGGAATTAGCATTTACAAAACCTTGAAAATTCACTGAAAAAACCATAGGTTATAGACCATATATAGTTAGGAATTAGCATTTAAAAAACCTTATTTTACTCACACAAAACCATTGAAATTCCATATATAGTTAGTTGCACTAACTATATATCGCGCACCCGCAATCCACTGCTGATCATGTCACATATTACATCATTCATGACATGGTCAGTGACATCACTGATGACATCACTGATGACATCTCAAATGACATCACTGATGACATCACTGATGACAACATCCAGTGACTGTATGTTTCTGTAAAGTTAAAATATGTCTTACATATTGAAGAATGAGTGGATGTATAAGTGTCTGGATGAAGGATTTAGTAGGTGCGTGACTGACTGTATGAGTGAGTGATTAAATGTGTCTCACTGAATGCATGGGTTAGTGACTAAACTGTCTTAATTTGTGCATCATTATGTCTGTTGTTCTGTAAACTGCTGCATGTGTTGATCATTAGCTATACGAGAGGCTATATGTGTTATTAATTGGTTGCCCAAGTATTTCTATGGGAGATTGAGTTTGTGTGGGGGTGGCTGGAAGGTGTGTGACTCTATGCATAGATGTGTGAGCAGTTTATTCACTAGGTGTATGAGTTCAAGAGTGCATGTGGAAACAGCTACATGGGCAGTTGACTGTGTGCATGAGTGTATTGATGAGTGAATGGATATCTCAATGCTACATGTCATAGTAAGTACATATGTAAAACACAGTACATGTGAGAGTTGGCATATATAAATAACTGTGCATGAGAGCCACTGAATGAGTGAGTGGTTGTATCGATCATTGTGAACTTGTATCCGGGATTGTATAAGAGAGTAAATATGTGTTAGTATATGTTTCAATAAGTAAGGTGTGTTTAACTGTATAGTTGAAGAAATGGAGGTGAGATTGTTTCTTTGCATGACTGACTGGGTGTGTGAGTAACTCCATGGATGAGTGGCAGTGTGTGAGTGTCTGTATACACTGAGTGTATCTAAGGTTATATTAGAGTCTGAAGAGGTTTATCGTATTAGCACAAGAATGATGTCAAATGAGATGTCATCAGTGATGTCATCAGTGATGTCATTTGAGATGTCATCAGTGATGTCATCAGTGATGTCACTGACCATGTCATGAATGATGTAATATGTGACATGATCAGCAGTGGATTGCGGGTGCGCGATATATAGTTAGTGCAACTAACTATATATGGAATTTCAATGGTTTTGTGTGAGTAAAATAAGGTTTTTTAAATGCTAATTCCTAACTATATATGGTCTATAACCTATGGTTTTTTCAGTGAATTTTCAAGGTTTTGTAAATGCTAATTCCTAACTATATATGGTCTATAACCTATGGTTTTTTCAGTGAATTTCAATGGTTTTTTAATAGCAAATATCATAAGCTGTCGAATGTCAAGTACGTGGTAAGTGAAAACATTTTCGTGTTTATGCACACTGATCTGCTTTGAATGGTGCCCCCCCCCTTCATTTCTATTAGGAGTACTCTCTCTTTGCAGATAGTGAAAGGTAGTTAACGCAGGCCTTTGCCCCCGTTGTAATCCGTCGTGCCTGCTTCTCTCTCCATTTCATTGATTGTTATTCAAGTATTTACTGTTTTAGAATTAGTTCTCTTTGGTTCATTCTCTATTTACAAACAAACACAGAGTCGCAATACTCTGTTTAGTCTTTGCAGATAACGAAAAATCGTGTAAAAAAAAAGAAAAGGAATCGAGCAAAATCAGTAGGCCACTAATGGGATCTCTTTTTGACCTCGCTAAAATAGAAACATTAGGAACAACCCCTCATGACAAATACAAAACTAGTGAGATGAACTGAACTCCACACAATGATGGCTGCAAAACAGCTCGGCTCCGCCACCCACCCCGCCCAAAATAACGATAAAGAACGGCTGCCAGGATTGGTTGCGGAATGACCACGACGGAGCTACGAAATGGTGCTGCTCTCATGCTAACCCCAGCTTCAGTCTGAAACATCCAGAAACACTGTAGACTACCAATTCGATCAGTTCCGGTAGCGCCCCAATGTAACCCGGTAGAGAAGAACTAGCCCTCCCCTCTTTGACTGATGGTTCTTGTTGCCTGTCCCTTCTGTTGTCATTTAACAGAACTATTTAGCCTGCTGAAAGGGGTTGTGTTCCGACCGCTGGTTGGTGGAGACATTTTGACTATATTCTGTACCTGCGTTGTCGCGTAATGCGTCATATGACGCGCCGCGTTAGCGCATCCGGAAGTCATCCGGGGCGCGCAGCGCGTAACGTAAGCATAACAAGTCATGTGACTTGTTAATAAAACTTTTCATTGGTTCATTTTACTTTTCATATTGTAATGATGAAAGGCTTGGTCATATGACCTAAAAATTACGCTTTTCATTACTTCCGAACATTATTTTTTCTTAAATATATGTTATAATGTTCCAGGCTAATGTACTTTCCCGGAAATTTTACAACTGTCCTGCAAGTAAAATATATTCTTTTTTCGAGAAAAAGAGCGTTTCTTCGTCCCATGACGGAGCCGTTGAGCAAAAGAGGGTCGACCTGCTGTCTTAGTCGCCGATACGCCTGAATATGAGATTCTTATCGATCACTTTATGTTGCAGGAATAGAAAACACAACAGCCCTTGACCATTTATCTTTACTGCGTTCCTTCGTATTATACCTTTTACCCTTCATGTAATTGGTCTGCTTTATTTCACTTGCCTTTTAATGATTCTAAAACAGTCACTATTATTAAAAACTTTACCAATGTATATACTACTACCATGTTTTCTTTTAAAAACCTTTATTGTGAAAATTTCATTATACAAATACGAGCCTATAACCACGTGGGCCTGCCACAGAGCAAACTGTAATCGTATATGATGAATAGACATTTACACTGTAGAGGAACGTAACGGGCGGGCCATTAGGTTGCAAGAACTAAGGTGTCTAACAGTTACGGAATCGGTGGACGTACATTTTATAATTAAAATACGACAGGGCCAGTTACAATAAAATTATCTAGATATACATTTGCGGGCAAGTACCATGGGTGACGTTAATTCGAACTTTCAACAGTACAGTAATCAATAACACATCAGAACTTAATATCAATAGGGATGTCGAAATAGTCAATCAATTCTCGTCCCCGCCCGCCATGTGCTTCAAAACTGCATACGTATCTCGTGATTTCAAGGTTCTGCAACCAGTACACAACAAGGAGTTACGAGTCCCATTTATTCCGGCGCCATTTTGGGCGAGGACGGGCAGGTCCAGGATATAGTCAAAATGTCTCTACCAACCATCGACTATGATGATGTTCATATGCTGTATTTATTAGAGTAACACTCATCTGTCCACATGAAATTAATTTGCCACAATCTAAACATGTCATTTTAATCTTTCCAAAGTTCTTATAAATATTTGGGACCGTTTCCCTTGCCTCTGAAGCTCTCAGTGCCACTTCTTTGATGAATGTACTAGCAGGTCAGGGGTTCTCCTCCAAATCTCTCTTTTATGCAGCACTATAATTAATTGGTGCCACCTCTCCATATGACGATGCATGGTATAGTTACCACAACTATATTTTTTTTCGGTTCCTCTGGAGAGTTCATCGTGGCAGATGAAGCGTGTAATGTACCGGGCATTTACCTTTTTTTGCATGTACAGGAAAGGAAAAAAAAAATCGAGCGTCCGAGTTCTAAGGTGTCCCAGGGCCATTTTAGTGGACCAGGCCCAAATCCAAAGAACAGGCCGCCATTTTGAGAGTCCTCTTGCAGCCGCCTGTCGCTGTAGCATCAAGAGCAGCCGAAACTCAGCTGAATGGCAACTGAAACGGTAAAGGGGCGCCCCACTACAGCAGACGAGCCTCCACCTAGGAAGGCCCATTCACGCCGGCTCCCCCGTCCCCTTCGGGCACCCCACGCCGTTATTCGGAGCAGTATTGTAGGATGGCCACACCAGTGCAGCAACTTGCTAGACATCACCTCGGTGGTAACCGAATCTCAACGCCTTGTGGTGTCTTCTATTCAAAAAACATTGTTATGCTGCCTTCGACCTATTCGCCGCAAGTGCGCACACAACTCAACTGCATAGCTTGCTAGACACCACCTCGGTGCCATCCGGATCTTGGAATGTCAGCACCTTTTGGTGTCTTCTCTTCAGAAAATATTGTTGCGCTGCCTTTGGCCCCATTCGCACATCAGTCCGCTACTGACGCCATCTCACAGGCTAATGGGGCGCCCCACGCCGACTTTCAGCATTGTAGAATGACCACACCAGTACAGCAACTTGCTAGACATCACCTCGGTGCCATCCGGATCTCGGCGCCCCACTGCAGATGAAGTGCCTCTCAACTATGAAACCACCACGGTGACATCCGGATCTTGGCGCGTTGTGCTGCCTTCGGCCTATTCGCACATCGGTCCGCTACTGACGCCATCTCACAGGCTAATGGGGCGACCCACGCCGAGTTTCAGCATTGTAGGATGACCACACCAGTACAGCAACTTGCTAGACATCACCTCGGTGCCATCCGAATCTTGGCATCTCAACGCCTAGTGGTATCTTCCATACAAAAAATATTGTTACGCTGCCTTTGGCCCCATTCGCACATCAGTCCGCAACTTAGACATCACCTCGGTGCCATCCGGATCTTGGCATCTCAGCGCCTTGTGGTGTCAGTCAGAAAATATTGTTGCGCTGCCTTTGGCCCCATTCGCACATCGGTCCGCTACTGACGCCATCTCACAGGCCAACGGGGCGCCCCACGCCGACTTTCAACATTGTAGGATGGCCACAGAAGTGCGACAACTTACTAGACACCACCTCGGTGCCATCCGGATCTTGGCGCGTTGTGCTGCCTTCGGCCTATTCGCACATCGGTCCGCTACTGACGCCATCTCACAGGCCAACGGGGCGCCCCACGCCGACTTTCAGCATTGTTGGATGGCCACACCAGTGCGGCAACTTACTAGACACCACCTCGGTGCCATCCGGATCTTGGCGCGTTGTGCTGCCTTCGGCCTATTCGCACATCGGTCCGCTACTGACGCAAACTCACAGGCCAATGGGGCGCCCCACGCCGACTTACAGCATTGTAGGATGGCCACACCAGTGCTGCAACTTGCTGGACACCACCTCGGTGCCATCCGGATCTTGGCGCGTTGTATTGCCTTCGGCCTATTCGCACATCGGTCCGCTACTGACGCCGCCTCACGTGCCAACGTATTTTCTCCGCATTTTATACCCTATGCCGCATAACAGGTCATGTGACTTGTTTATAAAACTTTTCATTGGTTCATTTTACTTTTGGTTTCCTAATGATGGAAGGCTTGATCATATGACCTAAAAACAACACTTTTCATTGGATGAAAACTTTTTTTTTTTCCCAAACGATGAAAGCCCCACCTTGTTTCTGGATGTTTCAGACTAAACTGGCGTCAGCATGAGAGCACCACCATCTCGTAGCTCCGTCGTGGTCATTCCGCGAGCAATCATGGCAGCCGCTCCCCACCAGAAGCCTGCAGGAGTCGGGGCCCCCAAAACTTTTGATGAATTCTCAAGGCGGAGGAGACGCTTTCGAGAATGGGGTCCAAGACCTAGCAACAAGCGTCCGATTTCCAAGGTATCCCAG
This sequence comes from Lissotriton helveticus, assembly GCF_964261635.1. NCBI lineage: Eukaryota > Metazoa > Chordata > Amphibia > Caudata > Salamandridae > Lissotriton > Lissotriton helveticus. Next base: position 806,574,102 of record NC_136057.1, on the reverse strand, counting down.
GGCCATTTCAGTGGACCAGGCCCAAAAAGGAAAGAGCCTGCCGCCATTTTGAGAGTCCTGTGACAGCCGCCTATCGCTGCACCGCAAGAGTGGGCGCAACTCAGCTGAATTGCGGCTTTTGACACAGTGGACCAAAAACGGACGGAATGGCAACTGAAACGGTAAAGGGGCGCCCCACTACAACAGATGACACTCCACCTGGAGAGGCCCGTTCACGCCGCCTCCCCCGGGGCGCCCCACGCCGTTATTCGGAGCAGCATTGTAGGATACCAAAACCAGTGCGGCAACTTACTGGACATCACCTTGGTGCCATCGTTCTGCTGCCTTGGAACTATTCGCACAACAGTTTGCTACTGATGACCCACCCCCCGCGACGCCCCACGCCGTTATTTGCTGGGTGGCAACTTACTAGACATCACTTTCGTGTCATCTAGATTTCGGCGCGTTCTGCTGCCTTGGAACTATTCGCACAACAGTTTGCTACTGATGACCCACCCCCCGCGACGCCCCACGCCGGAAATCTGGACGTTGTGCTGCGTTGGGACTATTCGCACAGCCGACCGCTACTTCGTTGTTTTTCCCTAAAAATGTTTATATGTTATTACTATTTTTGTTTTCTTGTATATATTTATAAATTATTAAAGTTTTATAATCTTACTACTTTGTCGGAGTGCTATATATTTTTAATGTGACACATAATTGTAAAAACTTTGATGTACAAAGAGTCATCCCTAGAATCTTCCGCTTCACGCTCGGTCCCCTCCCCAATCACAATACAGGATGGTTTTCAGATAATAGCAACGCTTCTGCTGTGACGGATCTCATCGAGTGTGGGCCTTGATCTACTATAACTCCTTTGAAGAGGGGTGATTCTTTACAGCTGTGGCCATAAACTACATCTGCAGGGCTAGCTGATAGCCTAGGACCGGCCTGGACAATCGGACACAGAGGAAAAGGAGTGTCAGAGGGTGCGGTAGTGGATAGGGCGAAAGGGAGGTGTCGGGCGGGCACAGGGTGTGATTCTCAGGGAAGAGCAGCGCAGATGGGGGGAGGTTTATTACCCATGCATAAGACAGAGAGCGGGGGTGACCACTGCCTGGGTGAGATGCTTGCGAGGGTGGGGAGCCATGCTAAGGATCGACAGCGTGCACAGAGTGGGTCTGGTCAAGGCATCTAAAATGGCTGCCGTGCACGACAAAAGTGTGGCATTTGAAAAAAGACAAGATGGCGCAGACAATGTTTTTCAACACTTCCTGATTTCCTTCGAATCGAACGTTAACAGACGTTGGGGCATATTACCAAAGTTAAGCGATATTTATCCCTAACGATGGATTGCAAAGATTTTTTTACCGTCAGAAATTATCGCAGATAAACCTTGCTATTATCAAGGTTTATCGCAAATACGATAAAAAACGACCGCAATGCATTAATATCGCTGAAAACTCAGCGATATTCATGCATTACCGAGCTAATGCTCTTAGCCATGTTATCCACCTCCCATTGGATAACATGGCTAAGAACTGCTCAGGGCAGCTGTTACTTTTTGGAGATATTCGCGCTTATCTCGAATATTTCCAAAAGTTGATAATAGGAGATAGCGATGTTAGCGACTGTTTCCAGTCGCTAACATCTTGGCATGCCCACTTTGCATGTCATTAGTGATAAATATCACTCACATGCAAAGTGGGGCCCAAGATGGTCGCTATCTCCTACTAGCCGTCGCTAACTGGTGTTAGCAACAGCTAGGTAATACAGATATAATTTTATCTCCGCGAAGCGGAGCGCTGTTACAGATATATATCTTGTTTTTGAACGTTAATTTCTCAAAATGCACTGAAGCACATATATTGAGACCTAGCAAAGGCACATCGGGCTACCAGTCCCTAATATTTTACCAAGTTTCGTGCAAATCCATTCAGCCGTTCGATTATTATTATTATTTTTTTTTTTTGCCCCGCGGGGCCCTTTTAAAACCTCCACATCAAACCTAGGGGGTCAGCGAGGATCTACTATGCCCCCTTATGGTCATTTGCCCCTTCGCTTTGGCCTCCTCTTGTCTCTCGATCCTACCGAAAGACAAGATGGCGGCCGCTACGTACTGTTTGGAATGTTTACAGACACCGGAGAGCCAATCAGCTTCGCTTCGCAAAGCTCCGTAACGCGAAAAGTACGCGAAGCGGTGCGCTGTTACAGATATATATCTTTTTTTGAACGTTAATTTCTCAAAATCCACTGAAGCACATATGTTGAGACCTAGCAAAGGCACATCGGGCTACCAGTCCCTACAATTTTGCCAAGTTTCGTGCAAATCCATTCAGCTGTTCGATTATTATTATTATTTTTTTTTTTTGCCCCGCGGGGCCCTTTTAAAACCTCCACATCAAACCTAGGGGGTCAGCGAGGATCTAATATTCCCCCTTATGGTCATTTGCCCCTTCGCTTTGGCCTCCTCTTGTCTCTCGATCCTACCGAGAGACAAGATGGCGGCCGCTACGGACTGTTTGGAATGTTGACAGACGCCGGAGAACCAATCAGCTTCGCTTCACAAAGCTCCGTTGCGCGAAAAGTACGCGTCCTGGAGCGCTGCCCGGTCCGCTGTTACAGATATATATCTTTTTTTAAACGTTAATTTCTCAAAATCCACTGTAGCACATATATTGAGACCTACAAAAGGCACATCGGGCTACCAGTCCCTACAATTTTGCCAAGTTTCGTGCAAATCCATTCAGCCGTTCGGGCTAAAAGTGAGGCCAACCGCCCTATGGAAAACTCAATGTTAAAAACACGTTTTGGGACCCCCCTTTTTTCTCGACCCCCCCTGGACGAACCCCCCCCCCCCAATTTTCAGGGGCTGCTCAGAAACAAAATGTGCCATTTTCCTGAAAATTTCAGCCAATTCCGTCCACAAACGCCAAAGTTATTAGACATAGAATTTTCAAAAAACCCATAGAGAAAAAATCCTAACTATATATACCTACTGGCGACCGCCATGGAATAGCAGCCAAATCACATCAGAGCTGAAATATGCTGTGAAGAATTTCCACCATACATGAATAATATGCATTAGAAACATGAGAAACAACACCAAAGATTGTTTAGAAACTGTTTTAATGCTTAGGCATCAGTAGAAATTCTTATAACTCCCTGAAAGCATAGAAAGCTCCCAGGCTGCATTGCAAACACACAGTCTAAAAAGACTGAAAAGCTAACCTGTAGCTGTATACAAAAAACATGACCCCCGGTATCCCATCATGCCTCAGGGGTGACAGTTAGGTCAGTTGTTCTTTCCGACTCCTTCAGGAAGGATCCTGGTAACACAGCTCCACTAATTTTCTGTTTTTTGACAGAAAATTACTTGATTTTGAACAACTTTTTCTGCTTACTTTGACATTTTACATCTAGTCACGTAAGAAACTGTCTTTTTAAGTCAGTTTAGTGAGCAATTTCAGTTGAGAATGCCTTCACTTTTTGACAAATGTCCTTCTTGTGGCAACAAGAAGGCAAAATCAGACAACCACGACGTTTGTATCCTGTGTCTGCCTGAAGAACATGATCCAGGCACCTGTCCTCACTGCGAGCACCTGTCAGGAAGAACTCTCAAAGACAGGGAGAGAATTCGCATCTATGGCCTGGCTCACAGGTCATCCAGAGGAAGGTCTCCGCTGAAGAAGGGTTTCCAAGAAGGCTAGAGCATCTTCAAAAGAGAAGTCTTCCCACCCTTCAGCTTCGGCGTCAGGCTTGGCGCTGAGAAAAGAACCACCGGTGGGTCATTTGTCTTCAAAACTACCGTTGACGGCGGGCTCGCCGTCGAAAAGAAGAACAGGTACGTCGACGACGTCGAAGGATCCAGCTCCGTCGTCGAAATCCCCTCAGCCGTCGTCAACCGGGCGACGATCGGCGTCGAGGAATGCGACTCCGCCTCCGTCAACCAGGCGACGGTCGGCGTCGAGATCCAAAGCCCCTCCGCCGTCGTCAACCAGGCGACGATTGGCGTCGAGGGAGGTCACTCCTCCGCCGTCGTCATCCAGGCGACGACCGGCGTCGAGAAGTGTGACTCCTCCGCCGTCGTCTAAGAAACGACGTTCGGCGTCGAGGACCAAGACCCCTCCGCCGTCGACAGTAAAACATCGATCGGCGTCGAGGACGTAGTCTCCGTCGGCGTTTCGTCGACGCTCGGCGTCGAGGGTGACCAATACCCCTCCGCCGTCATCGCACAGACATTCGACGTCGAGACAGAGAGCTCCGTCGACGGCTGGTCATCGCCGTTCGACGTCGAGAGAGAAGGCTCCGTCGATGGCTGGTCATCGCCGTTCGACGTCGAGAGAGAAGGCTCCGTCGACGGCTGGTCATCGCCGTTCGAAGTCGAGAGAGAGGGCTCCGTCGACACAGTGTAGGAACTTCAAAAGGACACCAGACCAGTATTGTAGTTATAAGTATGATCCTTTATTACCAGCCCATGCACAGCAGGCACAACCAGCACAAACGGTCTCCAGGCAAAACTAACTGCAAGAAGAATGCTAAAAACATCAAGCAGGCGACGATCGGCGTCGAGGGAGGTCACGCCGCCGTCGTCATCCAGGCGACGACCGGCGTCGAGAAGTGTGACTCCTCCGCCGTTGTCTAAGAAATGACGTTCGGCGTCGAGGACCAAGACCCCTCCGCCGTCGACAGTAAAACATCGATCGGCGTCGAGGACGTAGTCTCCGTCGGCGTTTCTTAGACGCTCGGCGTCGAGGGTGACCAATACCCCTCCGCTGTCGTCGCACAGACATTCGACGTCGAGACAGAGGGCTCCGTCGACGGCTGGTCATCGCCGTTCGACGTCGAGAGAGAAGGCTCCGTCGACGGCTGGTCATCGCCGTCGAGAGAGAAGGCTCCGTCGACGGCTGGTCATCGCCGTTCGAAGTCGAGAGAGAGGGCTCCGTCGACGGCTGGTCATCGCCGTTCGACGTCGAGAAACCATAGATCCTCGCCTCGATCGCCGTTGAGGCATTCGAAGTCGAGATTGTTGGACCCGCCGACTCCCCAGAGGCGTTCGACGTCGAGAGAAAAACATACGACGTCAGAACGCTCGACGTCGAGACATTCAGAAAGGGCTCGATCGTCGTCAAGAAACTCTGTGATCATGGTTACGGAGTCAGCTTCTCGTCATTCTACTTCACAGTCTTCTGGCTCCTCAACAACATCCTCAAGGTCCAGAAGTCCTGTCCTCAGATCTCCTGTGCGTCAGCCGGATCCTTCGGCTTCGGAGGTCAGACTGTCACCCAGATGGTACAAGTCATTGGACCATTGGCGAGATTCAGGGGCTACCAAACGTATGCACGAATACGTCAGTCCGCAACACAGATCTCCTCTCCAGAGACTGGTGGATGAAGTGGACAGGCGTAGTCCTCCCAGGCGCCAAACAGACAAATCACCTGTGAGAAGACCAACCAGATCTCACTCTCCCAGAAGGGAAAATCCGGTGAGATCCCGTTCTCCCAGAGAAGATCCTGTCAGATCTCGGTCACCAAGAAGACAGGATCCGGTCAGATCTCGCTCTCTTAGAAGAGAAGAGCACCCAAGAAGATCACGTGAGAGGAGGCACGGTGCTCACCGTAGACGTCGAAGAACTCCGTCTACTTCATCTACCTCTTCTACCAGATCTTCCAAGAGGGATTACTCTCCCACGTTGACGGATAGTCCTACTTCTAGATCCTCTCCAGTGGATGACATCGGCACTTATCTGGATGTCCTGCAAAGAGGAGCTCAGAAGCTGAGCATTGAAATATCTGTCCCCCAGGTTACTACGACAGTCATTTTTGAAACTTTGCACAAAAAATCTATCTCTCGTCCACTGCTGCCTTTAGTCCCGGGGATTATGGATCCGGTCAAGGACGTTTTCCTAACTCCGGCAGCCATCAGAGCGGTGCCAACCACTCATACAGAAGAAATACAAACCGGCTTCTTCTGACCCAGATTTTGTAAAATCTAACCCTCCAGCAGACTCTGTGATAGTGGCAGCGGCGAGGAAGACGCATGCAGTTGCTGCTTCCTCTTCAGTCCCACCAGATAAGGACAGCAAATCTCAGGATTTGTGGGGTCGCAAAGTTTGCAATTCAGCTGCCTCCACACTGAAGGTCTCCAGTTCGGCCGCACTGCTGGGTAGATACGACAGAGCCTTATGGGACTCCATGGAAAGGTTCAAGTCCAAACTGCCAAAGGACGACCAGAAGGACTTCGAAGAAACTATGACAGAAGGATGTGTGGTGGCGAACCAGTTGATAAGCACAGCAGCGGACGGTGCAGTGCTTGCGGCACATTCCTACTCACATGGGGTTTGTGCCAGGAGGTCGGCTTGGTTGCGCCTCACAGGGCTGAAGCCGGATGCTCAGAATCGCATCCTTAATCTTCCCTTTTCGGGTTCCTCTCTCTTTGGAAAACATGCTGACGAAGAGATGACCCGTATGAAGACTGAACTGGATACGGTAAAAGCGGTGGGTTTGGAGAAGAAAAAAGAATTCAAACGCCGCTTTAAGACCAACAGGGGGAGAGGGGCTATACAGAGGGTTCAAACCCCTCAATGGTCCCAGAATAAGAATCAAGGAAAATCCCAGTTCCGAGGCAAATCCAACAGAGGTAGAGGAGGTCACCAGCAGTCCTCTGCCACCACGAGAGGAGGAAAGGCTTGATCAATGGCTTCCTCTGGCGCCGTTGCCCACTCCAGTGGGAGGAAGTGCTTCACAACACCTGGCAGAGAGGGTCAGCATCACAAAAGATCAGTGGGCGCTGAATATACTGCGCAATGGATACAGGTTACGTTTCCGTGCGCTCCCGAAAAGCATTCCTCCAAAGAACTCTTGCCCTCACCAGCTGAGCTTGCTCCGCAGAGAGTTGACAGTCCTACTACAAAAAAGAGCTATAGAGGAAGTTCCTCCCTCTCAAAGAGGAAAGGGAGTCTACTCAAGATACTTTCTTGTCCCCAAAAAAGATCAGGAGGATAAGTTCAGACCTATACTCGATCTGCGTCTCCTAAACAAAGTCATCGTCAGAGAAAAGTTCCGCATGTTAGCTCTTCACCAAATATGCCCACATCTTCAAGCCGGAGATTGGATGTGTTCGGTGGATCTGCAAGATGCATACTTTCACATTCCGATTGCTCTACAGCATCGCAAGTACTTGAGGTTTGTCGTAGGATGCAAACACTACCAGTACAAGGTGCTACCCTTCGGACTCAAGTCCGCACCACGAGTCTTCACCGAATGCATGGCAGTGGTGGCGGCTTTTCTTCACAAAAAGGGACTCTTCGTCTACCCATACCTGGACGACTGGCTTCTAAAGGGCCCGTCTCCGGTACAGGTAACGCACGATCTGCAACTTTGCCTACACCAGTTGCACAAGCTCGGTCTCCATGTGAACCTGGAGAAGTCAGTCCAGCGGCCGACACAGTCCATCCACTACCTAGGCTCCGTTCTGGACACAAAATTGGGAAAAGCGTTTCCTTCGGAGGAGAGACTTTTTTCCATGAGACAGAAGTGTGGGATTCTATTAGAGTCTTGGGTTCCAACAGTCCGACAGGTAGCCTCCCTGCTGGGTTCAATGGCGTCCTGCATTTTTTCTCATCCCGAACGCCAGGCTGAGAATGCGGCCTCTACAACAGGCTCTCGAAGACCAGTGGGACCAGGCGACAGGGTGTTGGGAAGATTGTATCACTCTTTCCCAAGCAGCGAAGGATGCCATCAAATGGTGGACTCGGACGAGGAATGTGCTTGTGGGAGTGCCTTTTCACCAGCCACTACCAACCCAGTCTATAGTGACAGATGCCTCTCTACAAGGCTGGGGAGCGCACATGGGTCCCATTCAGATTCAGGGTCAGTGGTCTGCACAGGAGCGGACGTACCACATAAACATGCTGGAGCTCAGAGCGAGTCCAACTTAGTCTTAGTTCAGACAGACAATACAACCACCATGTTCTATCTGAACAAACAAGGAGGAACACGGTCACGCCCTCTCTCCCGGGAGGCTCAAACCATCTGGCACTGGCTTCTCTCTCGAAACCTTTCAGTGGTGGCGGTGCACCTTCCAGGCGAGTTAAACATCAAAGCAGACGCACTCAGCAGGCACTTCGACGATCAGCCAGACTGGGTGCTAAACGACGAAGTGGTAGAAGAACTTTTTCGTTGTTGGGGTCGTCCAGCCATAGACTTGTTTGCGGACGAAGAAAACGCAAAATGCCACGCCTTTGCGTCCAGATTTCACCGGCCAGGGACGCAGGGGAACGCTCTCCTGATGGATTGGTCGGGAACATTTGCTTACGCGTTTCCTCCCCTGCCTCTGATTCCGAAGGTAGTTTCCAAGCTCCTCAGGTCGGACATGGAGATGATCTTGATAGCTCCGAATTGGCCACGACAGTGGTGGTACCCGGACCTGCTGCATCTGTCTGTGTGTCCACACAGACGACTTCCTTGCAAACCGGACCTGTTGAGCAAGATGAACGGGAGGATACTGCATCTCAGCCTCTCATCACTGAACCTGACAGCATGGCACCTGAGGTCCTGCAATATGGGCATTTGAATCTGCCTCCCGAATGTATGCACATTTTAAAGGAGGCTAAGAGACCTTCCACGAGAGCGTCTTATGCGTTCAAGTGGAAAAGGTTCTACATATGGTGTAGGGATCATCACTTAGATCCAACTAAAGGGCAGGAGGAGGTAATCCTGCCATACCTCCTTTCCTTGGCAACTTCTGGTTTGAAATATGCTTCCATTAGAATGCATTTGTCAGCCATAGTAGCGTACAGGAAATCACCTAATCAGATTTCTTTCTTTCAGGTTCCGGTGGTTAAGGATTTCCTCCAGGGGTTGAAAAAAGTGTATCCCCCTGTGCGAAATCCTTCTCCTCCTTGGGAATTGAACCTGGTTCTATCCAGGTTAATGTCACCTCCTTTCGAGCCCATCCACAAGGCCTCCTTGCAACATCTCTCTTGGAAAGCGGCCTTTTTGGTGGCGATTACCTCAGCGCGCAGAGTAAGCGAGATACAAGCGCTCTGCGCGAAGGAACCATATACTGTTTTCCACCACAATAGAGTAGTCCTAAGGGCTCATCTATCTTTCTTGCCTAAAGTGGTTTCTGATTTTCATATAAATCTGTCCATTTCCCTCCCTTCGTTTTTTCCAAATCCTACGACCCCACCCGAGCGGTCACTGCACTCCTTGGATCTTAAGAGAGTGCTCAAGTTCTATTTGGAAAAGACTAAAGGGATCAGGAAAACAGATCAGCTTTTTGTGAACTATGGTTCAATGAGAACGGGCTTTCCAGCGGCCAAGAGGTCCATCTCCAGATGGATTGTCTCTTGCATTAAATTGGCCTATCAGCTTGCAGGCAAGCCTTTATTGGTGTCACCCAAAGCGCATTCCACTAGAGGGAAAGCTACAGTAGCTTTCTTACATGACATTCCTATGTCAGGGATATGTAAGGCTGCTACCTGGAAATCAGTTCATACCTTTACGAGACATTACTGTCTCGAATCTGATTCCAGGGCCGATACTCAAGTAGGGCAAGCCTCCTTGAGAAATCTGTTTGGGTAGCCTATAGCCTGCTCAGGCTTGTTGATGAGATTACTGTCTTATCATTCCTTTGCCCGCAGGGAAGAGGAGAGGCTCGCTATTCTATTCCAATGCTTATGACTATTGATGAGGATCCCCTGGAAGAGAAGGATTAGTTACTTACCTGTAATCCTAGTTCTCTTCCAGGGGTATCCTCATCAAAGTCATAAGCAACCCTCCCGCCTCCCCGGGCAAAGGATGTTCTTTAATAAGGAGATAATGTTAACCTATTTGTTACTTGGTTTTTTCAGTCTCCGAAAAGAACAACTGACCTAACTGTCACCCCTGAGGCATGATGGGATACCGGGGGTCATAGGTGCCCTAAAGGCACGGTGTCAGTTTTTTGTATACAGCTACAGGTTAGTTTTTCAGTCTTTTTAGACTGTGTGTTTGCAATGCAGCCTGGGAGCTTTCTATGCTTTCAGGGAGTTATAAGAATTTCTACTGATGCCTAAGCATTAAAACAGTTTCTAAACAATCTTTGGTGTTGTTTCTCATGTTTCTAATGCATATTATTCATGTATGGTGGAAATTCTTCACAGCATATTTCAGCTCTGATGTGATTTGGCTGCTATTGCATGTTTTTATATATATATATGTATATATATATATATATATATATATATATATGAGTATATATGTGTGGGGCACATATAATATAGTGTTTTCGGGGTCCCGCGCATGGGCGGGAATATTCTAATGCTTATGGCTTTGATGAGGATACCCGTGGAAGAGAAATAGGATTACAGGTAAGTAACTAATCCATCTTGTCAACAGAGGAGTGAATGGTGCTTCTATATGCCCAAAGCTATTTTTTCAACTCCTCATCATAACAAGTTACCTTTATTGGCTAGCTGGAGAATACCTTTAAAAATGTGATTGGCTCTCTCAACAATGCCATTGCCACTGGGATGATACTGTGCAATAAATATTTGCTGGATTCCTGAAGCAGCCAAGTAGTTTTTCATTTCAAGTGCTTTGAATTGCACTCCATTGTCAGATAGGATAATTTGGGGAAATCCTTCTCTCAGGAAGATGTTGTCAAGGAATGTGATAACAGTTTTAGTGTTGACTGTACTTACCACACTAACTTCCAACCACCTGGAAAAAGTGTCCACAAGAACTAAAATGTACTTTTGTGAACCATCTTGCCATAAGACAGGACCCATAAAATCCACTGCAACCACTTCCCAGGGAAGTTCTGGACAGAAGGGAGAAGCTAAAGGTGGATTGAAAGTTTTAAGTGTTTTATTGGAAACCTCACACTTGACACATGATCTTACACACCTTTCCACATCCATGTCTATTTTTGGCCTCCAAAAGAGTTCTTTCAAGCATAGCTTGGTATGTGTGTTTCCAGAATGCCCTTCATGACACAGGTCAAGTATACTGGTTTGTAGACTTTTTGGGGCAATATTTTTATCACCACGTAGGACTAAAACTTCACACACACTAAGTTCATTATGAACTTCCCATAACCCTCTGAGTTAATCTGTTAGTGACTTTTTATCCATTCCACTCCATCCATTCACAATCAACTTTTTGAGATCAAGTAAGGTTTAATCAGCATTCTCAGCTTCAAGCCATTGCTCTTTACTAAAACTGCTCTGGAATGTGTCCAGGGATATTGAGGCAACTGAAAAGTTGTTCCAAGAGTTTTTATCCAGGTCAGTTAAAGGTAAAGACATGCGACATAAGAAATCAACTGTGAAGTTCTTGATACTAGGTACGTATTGTATACCATACAAGAAATCTTGCAGCCTCATAGAGAGGCTGGCAGTTCTGGCTGTAGCATTGGTCAACCCTTCCGTAGTCAAGAGTTTAGTAAGGGGCTTGTGATCACATCGTAAAACAAATTTCCTGCCCCATAAAAATTATCTGAAATGTTCCAGGGTCCAGACACATCAGCTTGATTACTGAATATCGCTCCTTAGCAGGAGTAAGCAAACGTGAAGCAAAGGCAATGACTGATTCATTGTTGCCATCTAATTGGGTTAGAACAGCACCCAAACCTTTGCTTGATAGTTACAATGGTACTAGCAAGGGGATCAAAGCCTTGTAGGTTGGGGGCTTGAGTAATGGCTTTTTTAATTTCATCAAAAGACTGTTGGCACGAAGAACACCAAGAGAACTGCACTTTGTTCTTGTGAAGAGATCTCATGAAGTGAGTCTTATCTGAAAACTTTTTGATACATTTCGAATAAAACTATGCAAGCCCTAGAAATGATCCAAGATCTTCCTTGGACGTGGGAGCAGGTGCTTCAGTAATGGCTTTTATTAGACTAGCTTTGGGTCTAATGCCTAGGGAACTTACTTCATGACCCAAGTAAGTGACTCTTTTCTCTGCAAATTTGCACTTAGAGATTTCAGCAGTGACTCCTTTGTCATGTAACACCCTCATAACAGGTCTTAGGCGCTCATCATGTGTTCTCTTGTTAGCCCCCTTCACAAGAATATAGTCCTGAAAGAACACAACACCCTGCATATCAGCAAATAACTCATACATTAGCCTATGGAAGATGGCAGCAGCGGAGGCTAGCCCAAATGACATGCAACGAAATTAGAAACAGACAAAATGGGTGCAGAAAGCGGTAAAGCGTCTGCTTGTGGGATGCAGAGAGATCTGGTGATATGCACAGGAGAGATCAATGGTAGAAAACCATTTGGCACCCTTGGTTAAGGAAAGCATTTCGTTAAGCCTAGGGAGACAATTATATTATCATTTAAGTATCTAAGGTAAGTGCACATGCAAATCTTTCCATTGGCACGTCTAGCAATCACAGTGGGAGAAACGCAATCAGATGCTTCAACAGGTTCGATTATACAAGCATATTGCAACTTCTTCCATTCTCTTTTTACTTCAGCACGAAAAATCAATGGAATGTGGCGAACTTTATGTATCTTGGGAATAGCATTGAGCTCTACTAAGACCCACTTGTTGGTGTTTTCAGCATCACACACTACTAATACCTGTTCAGGACTATTAGGATCTAACACAATATTGAGGGAACGTTGGTCTTTACATCCCAGAACGGAGGGTCCTTCAATAGCCTCATATAACTTACATAAAGCTTTTCTGTCTTTAAACTCAAACACAAGAGATCTGTACCCCACCATATACTTTTTTGTCCAGTAAAACTCTCTGGGTTAACATCAGTAGGTTGTAAGTAAGGACCAATACTATGAGAAAATGTGTCTTCCCATACAGATCGAGTGATTATAGTAAATGGAGATCCGGAATCCGCTGCAACCTGTAAATCTATACCTCAAAAATAAATCGTGCACAAGGGTTTGCTACTGTTATCCCCAGTGACTTTTTTTGAACTAGTGGACACAATATCGGAACTCTCAGGGGACTCATCAGAGTTGTTGCCTGACAAGTCCGAATTGCTGTCTGTTACACAAGTAACTCGAGATTGCTTAAACCAATTCCTTCTACAAATGACCTATAATACCACATTCTAAACATTTGGCTGACTTAGCAGGACATTTGTTAAAACGTGCTGTATGTGGGATGCTTCCACATCTGTAGCCGACAAACCCTTAAAGAGTATTGTTCTCTTCTCTTTTAAAATTGGAAGTTGGAAATGGTTTTGGTTGTTTGAATGTAGGAGTCTTTCCTTTTTTGTCATCACTGACTTTATTGACATAAACTACGTCATTAGAAGGAGACACAGCATTGGTACATCTTTCTGAGAGTTCCGCTTTTTTAACTAGAGTGATGATATCTTTTAGAGGTGCTTCACCCTCAATCCACTGTCTATCCTGGATGTTTTTATTCTTCTGCTCATAACCACTTATGTCTTCGTGTAACGTGCCAAATTTGCATTTGTTAGCTAGATGTTTAAGTGCGGAGACAAAATCATCAATAGATTCATTGGGATCTTGTTTACGCTTGTAAAAGATACGCCTGGATACAGCCTCACATGCAGTAGGTGAATAGTGATCATCAAGGTCAGCTATGGCACACTTAAAAACATCTAAATCCCCACTTCTGTCCATTTTTTGCATTTGATTAGAAACTGAGAGGCCTTAAGGCCCTAAGCAATGCATCAGACTTCTTTTTTTCCTTTCAGGGGGCAAAATGCTGTCATTATCTTCTAGGGTGGCTATATATTTTATAAAATAGTCTTTCCATTCTAGCCACTTGACATTGGGTTCCCCCGGGTTGGTTAGAAATTCTTTAAGGGGATTGAGGGTGATGGTGACACTTGAAGCTGGTAAAATATTTGATGTGGAAGGAGTAGTGCTTGAATTCCCTTACATGAGTAATATGCAGTGATGCTTAAACGGTGAGAGTAATGGTGTGAATGAGGAAAAAAAATTGTGGTATAATAATAAAACGGTCTTACTGTAGTTAATGGACAGTTGATGTGAACCGCTATTGTTCGGTTGCAGTTACACTTGCATTCGCACAGCAGATGATTAAAATGTCTCCGGTAGTGTAAATAAAGTATCTGAACTTTTTAAGGAATTGAAATCCAAGATGTCCGCGTGGGTCACGCAACGTGACTTTGCATGTTTCGGCGTCGTGATGCAGGGACGCTCTGACGTTGTAGCAAGTTGCCGTTGCGCTGGAACGCAGGAGAGAAGAATGTAATGCCTGGCGTCGGGAGCTGGGAGCAACGCATGGAGCGCCGGTTGCAGTAGATTTAAAAGTAAGCAGAGTTGCTAATCCTGTACGTTGCAAAAGAGGTAAACCAAGAAAAAGAGATTTTTAAAAAAAAAAACTCATAATAAGCTGGTGAAATCCCCTTGCTGAGGTCTCTCTCCTGTTCGCTTCGAATAATTTTACAAATTGGCATCTTTTGTAGAAGTCCGTAAATTTGGCCGTATTCTACAGACAGACCGGTTTTCTTGAAGGATAGGCAGGGGCTGGACCATAAATAGTCGCCAGAATGGTGTATTAACTTCAAAAGGACACCAGAACAGTATTGTAGTTATAAGTATGATCCTTTATTACCAGCCCCTGCGCAGCCGGCACACCCAGCACAAACGTTCTCCAGGCAGAACTAACTACAAAAAGAATGCTAACAACATCAAGCAGTTCTAGGTTCTCGATCATAAGTGCAGAGTTCTGGAAATGACAATACAATTCTAACAAAGACCCACAACTTACCACATAAACACTATACTACACACAGGTATGTCCTGCCACAAGAAACAAAGGCATGAGTTTAAACTTAACTTTAATAAAGGTCAAGTACTGAAACAGGAGGATCAACTGGTAGACCCAAGGCGCAGAACTCTTCCAGAGTTTTCACAATATACGTGCTTGTCACAGCAATTTAAATCAGCTTCTCGTATATAAAAAAAATAATTCTCTCTCTCTCAACGATGTGGGTTCTGAAATATGGGCTAACACTTTTCTGATAATTTATTGGTTAGTATTGAACTGGAAGTTGAAACTAGGAAGAGGGAGAGGTCCAGGTGGCAGATGGATCGTCGCCTTCTGTCTAACCAGGAATGGGTTGCAGATATGAGAAAGTATATAGTGGAATCTTTTCAGATAAATAAGGGAACTGCATCATTATTTTCAGTTGGGGAAGCCTTTACCTCCTTAACCGTGGAGCGAATTCCGCCACTGTGCGGGAGTTCTAATCAGTGGGCAGGGCTGCGTCGGCCAAAGGACGTGCACAGCACTAGCGAGGTAGTGCTTGTGACAGCCGTTGGCCACGCGAGCACGGAACGGGTTAAGGCAACAATCCGGGGGCCAGATGGTGGCATTACAGCCTCGCATGCCAAAACCAGACCGATACGCATTGCAGAACTCCATTCTTCAGTTAACAATGCTTTACGGACTAGGACTAGCCGGCTGGGGGCACAGATTTTAGTTGATAGGCAGTTGACTATAGTGAAGCATGAGTTAAGATATTTTTTTTATCTTAGAGGAAATACAGAGTTCACGCCTAAATCAGCAGCAGGTATACGAGGAAAGCCATATGGTTGGAAAGGTCCTTGCTTAGTCAACCAGGGTGAAGCAGGAATTGGCCACGATTATAGAAGTGGTTTAACCGGAGACAGGGGCTGTAGTTTTTGAAATGTATACAATATCAACAATTTTCTTGCAGCATTATAATAACTTGTATTCAACTAAATATATAGCCTCAAATGAGGCTATATGCATTATTTCCAGTCTATAAATTTGCCACAACTGACAAGCACGCAATCAGAAGAATTAGAAGTGGATATTACAGCATCAGAAATCCTACTTGCCCTGGCCGCAATGCCTTGTGGCAAGGCCTGTGGCAACGATGGCTTTCATACAAAATGTAAAAAACTTTTTCTAAAGAACTGATCCCTTTGGTGGTGGAGTTTGTTATTTTAAAAAAGGGGGCGAGATTACATCAATTTTTAAGGAATCAACAATTGTTAGCTTTGTCAAGAAGGGGAAGAACTCAAGAGACGTAAATTCATACAGGCCGATAAGTTTATTAAATGCAGATTATAAAATTTTAATGAAATCTTGGGCTAATCATATCACTCCGATAGCTCAGTAGATAATCCATATGGATCAGACTGGCTTTGTGATTGGCAGGCTGCTGTCATCTAACACAGGTTTATTTAGTCCAAACACTTTACTTTTTTGATGTGAATCAGACACCTGCGGTAATAATGATGGTAGATGCCGAGAAAGCATTTGACCTAGTTAACTGGGATGCTCTTCTCTTTGGCCTTGAGAGGTCACAGTTTAATAATATGCTCCGCCATATATATTCTCTCAGGCAAAGGTTTTGATCAATTCAAATTTAGCAGGAATGGTTGAAATAAATAGGGGATACTCACCAGGGTTGTCCCCTGTCTCCTGTATTATTTACTTTTTTTAATCAAACCACTGGCTGTTAGCATTTGGGCCAATATTTTGGGCCAATATGGGTATAGAGGTACCAATAGCGGGAATGTCCAAGCTTAAACTATTTGCAGATGATATAATACTTTATATGAGGCCAGAAGTAAACAATTTCAAAGTAATGCTGCTAGAATTTGAACAGGTTACAAGCAATTGGGGGATATACAATCAACCACTACAAAACAGAACTGCTTTTATTTAATACCCCTCTTAGTAATCTTACTTTAAATCTTCAGCACCAGGCTTCCAATTGTGATGCAATTCGCTATCTGGGGATAAAAGTAACCGATTAATATACAGAACTTTATATATTAAATTAGGAAACAATGATAAAAAACCAAAGATTTGCTAGATAGATGGTCACTTCTTCCTCTTACGTTAATAGGGCATGTAGCACTAATAAAAATGTCTATTCTACCTCTGTTGATTTTTCTTTTTACTAATGTCCAGATCAAAATTAATTAGAGACACGTTTCAGACACATTATTTGGAACAAAAAGGTTTCAAGAGTTAAATTTAACGTGCTTCAGGTAGGTACCAATCAGAGGTGACTACCATTACCTGGGATGCATATATGTTATGAAGCCTCTAGTTTAGATATGATAGTGCATAGATGCTAAGGGATCTCAAGATAGTTTTTTAATTGAGAGGATGGTTAGGAGGCAGGATCCCAGCTGCTGGTATTTATGAAGACGGCCAAACTTCCAAAAAAGACAAGATATAAAACGTTTCAGGAGTATTGCTGGGTATGGTTATTTGCAGTTAAAGGAGTGTAAAGTGCTAAGCCTTCAAATAACAAATAGCCATATAAGGTATTGGAACAGAAATGGATTTAAAGAACTGGGAAATGTTTTGGTAATGGGGACCTACATAACCTAGTCACACAAGATCTCTGAGGACAGAAATCAAGAGCCCAGCCGTAATCTATGACTTTATTCCCAAAGCACACAATGGTGTTGGAATAGTGTCAATAGTTCCAAGAGAGAAAAAAAGGGAAATATTCCTTTTTTTTAGGTGTCCCATCACTCACCAGGGTTGCCCCACGGTGACATGCTTCATCATAGGGGCCATCCCAGCCCTCTACGGACTGGGGCGTGCTACGACTTGCGGAATTACGTAGGAGCTCTTACAAAGGACTATGTGTGGTGCAAGGAATGTGATGTGAAGGAGTGGAGTGTATGTGATAGTTAAAATTACCTGCCTAGTGAGTTGCAAATACTTTATTCAGGCTCCCAGGTGGTAAGGCTAAAAAACGGGGTAGAAATGGTAGGATACCTAAATTGTAGGAGTGGCGAACACAGGGCTGGTCCCTGTGTAGCCCTGAGGAAGTGCTAGGGGGATGCACGAAACATGTTGGCAGACAGGAGTTGTTAGGTACACCTAAACCCATTACAATTTAGGTATCCTACCATTTCAGTCCTTTGTAAGTGCTCCTACGTAATTCCGCAAGTCGTAGCACGCCCCAGTCCGTAGAGGGCTGGGATGGCCCCTATGATGAAGCATGTCACCGTGGGGCAACCCTGGTGAGTGAGGGGACACCTAAAAAAAAGGAATATTTCCCTTTTTTTCTCGCTTGAAACTATTGACACTATTCCAACACCATTGTGTGCTTTGGGAATAAAGTCATAGATTACGGCTGGGCTCTTGATCTCTGTCCTCAGATCTTGTGTGACTTATTAATACTAGGAGGGTGCGCCCTAGCCTTTCTCCCTCTACCTCCCTTTTTGTAAATGTGGAACTACATAACCTGGCATGATCTTCAAGGTAGGTGCGGAGATCTATGCCAGCTTTATTATTTTGCATACCTGCAGGTAGCACTCTTACAAAAAAAAAATGTGGTGTCCAACCAGTTTGTCTGATCATCAACAATGTTTAGGACAAAGAAGAGGGGATAGGAAATTGGTACAGGCTATTACGGAGTGAAGGGGAGTGTCATTTGGTGAAAAGATTCGTAGAAAAGATCACGCTGACAATGCAATTTTTTCTGTGATCGAACGCTAGGCGATTTCTGAATTAGGAAATAAGGCCTTAAGAGTTGCCCACTTTAAGAGAATGTTCTTTTCGCATGTCGGATTGCATATTACACTCCTAAAGCCCTCTAAAAAATGTATCCAGAATTAGAGGATCGCTGCTTTCTTTGTAAGCAGCTTAAGGGGGATAGGGGCCGACGGGCTACATGTTTTTACCGGCCCAATGATTGCGCAGTTCTGGGAACAAGTATTTGATGCCTTAAGTCGAGGGCTGCACCGGCGGATCGTACCAGACGCAGCGGTGGCACTCTTTGGCTTCTTTAGACAGAGGCAAAATCAGACACTGAATATACGGACTGATGTATTTATTACTATTGCTTCTTTAGTTGCTTGATCGTTGATCTTGCAGTATTGGAAGACAAATAGAGTGCCGACCTATCAGGAATGGTATAACAAGATGAGTCAAACTATAAAGTTTGAGGAGGCTTCTGCAAAAAGGGTGGGTGGTACCAAAAGATTCAATGCATCTTGGCAATTTATGGAGGGGATTGAAAATTAAGCTGAGTAAGATTATGGCAAACAAAACTTGGCATTCTTTTTTAGTCAAGGACAAATATGGTATACAGAAATATTAAAAAGTCCATATTCCAGGCACAATGGCACTTTGGTGAAGTATATTTTAGCATATGCAAGGTTTACTTTAAAAAAAATGTTTTCTTGAAGAGATCGAGATTGAAACTTGACGAGATGCATTCTGAATTGGAATGGCCTGCTGCTAAATTAAGCAGTTGTATTTTATAGAAAGTATACCAAAGTATTTGTTACACACCGTGGCGGTAGGAATGTATTTGTATGATTAATATAGCCTATTATGGATTGCCCTATGTATAGGTAAAAAACAATACCCACGTAAGGAAGGGGTACTTTTAAATAAGAAGGTTTCATAAGAGACCGAGATGGAAACTCAACAAATTACACTTTGAATAGTAACGATTTTCTGCTAAATCTAGCACTGTTGCACTTTATTGGAAATATACCGGATTATTTTCTTCTTTGCCCAACACTTTGTTGGACTAAATAAGGATCTAATGTAATGATGAAATGTCGATTATGAATATCCTATATATTTGCTTAATAAAAAGAAATTTAAAAAAGGGTTACGTACTGGATTCTGTGAAGGTGTCTCTAGTTTCCTTCATAATCACCTGAAGAAAGTGTGACTCCTCTCAGTTGGCACGGTGCCACTCTGCACTTAATATATATGTGAAAAGAGTCGAAGGACTCCTAATGAGAGTCCCAGTTTGGAGATAAAGGTTACAAAGGGCAGAAAACACCTGCTTTGTAATATTGGTAGTTCTGAAATTGTACATAATGAATGGTACATTTGTTGGTAAGGAAGAACGCTGCCCTGAAACAAGGTTGATAACGGTGTATATAGATTGATGGATAGATGATAGAAAGGATACGAGGTTATTTATGCTTTTATTTGGCCAGTAGTTGGTTCTCGAACTGGCTCTGTCTTTTGTAGGGAGTTGATGGGACTTCCAAGGGAAAAATCATTATTTTTCGTCTATATGAAAGTGTTGTAAAGACTATTCTATCTTTGCTCAATTAAATTACTCTGATTTGTCGGCTAGTGAATGATTGGGCATCCGCTGGTCATACAAGTTGAATTAATCATTACTCAATCATTAGTAAATGCAGCGCCTGTACATAAGCACCTGTCCGGTATAATTTTTTTAAAATTCTAATCTGATAGAGTTGGAGATATTTGAATGAATGAATGAATGTATGAATGGGGAATTTATAGTGCACAAACTTAACCCAGAGGGCATCAAGGCGCAAGTATATTAGTAAATGATTATATTGTTTTCTGTAGTACACACGCTGCGAATAAACCTTTAAAAAATGAATTGCATGTTTTACGCAGCACATTGAATTCCCATCATAAGTCTGTATAATGATCCCTGCATGTCACTGCCCAGTCTAATTATAAATATACATAGATAAGCAGCCACTATGAAAGTAGTTGCTCTGCACTGGAACGGTGTACTGCCATTTATCTTTTCCCCAAAACTATAAGTAATAGTATGCATTCATGAAAAGTACACAAAGAGAACTAACCATTTGCGGATGAATAACTTGTTCTTTGTGGCTAAAGAACAGAGTATGTTTATATTGATACCTGGACTTAACCTTAACATATAATAAGAACCAAATATCCCTCTTTGATCAAAACTTCTTCTTTAAAAAAAAACGTGTTTCATGCACTATCTTGCATACTTCCCTAAATGAATAGGATGCTTGTTGCCAGTACTGCATATACATGAAATCATGCAGATGGATTTCCAGTTGGTGACCGGTATTCAAGAACGGCTTCTGCATGTTCCAGCTTTTCACCTTGGGTAAAGGAAGCTACAGCTAGTGGAACGGAATTTGGTTACCCCCCTGCTAGAATATTAGAGTATTTTCCGGTTTTCTGTTTTTTTGATTCAGATGCACATGGTGTTCAGGATTTTTCTTGACTTGCTTCCAAACTTTGGTACTGCTCTTCTGAATTGAAAGCTAATCTCTTTGTATTCTGCTTGTCCACCCATCTGTCTTACCGTCAAAGTTCTCCGATGTTTTTTTGGCTTATTACCAATATCTTCACCCACTCACTCATAGTCATGCTGTCACAGTAGAGTAGCCACATATAGATGGCATTTAATATGTCCAGATATGGGCATTAGAGGTGTGGTGAGACAGAATTGACATGGAGGCAAATGAGAAGACTTGCTCTTGTGGGCACACTGTTGCACTGAGAGCTGATGGATTCTGCTCAAAGACCGAAGGATTTGGAGCTCGTAATATAACTGGGTGGAGGTGGGCTTGACTCAGGACTGAGAATCCCACTCCTCAGTCCCCTGATGTCCGGGATTCTTCTACCGGTCTGTCCCTTATGGTTGTCGTACTAGCTCCAGGACATTTTGTACCTGAAGTAGCTGTATAGCGCTATATAAATGGGGTTTCTATTCATAAGGTAGCCCTTTTCTGGAGTAGGGTCTTGGCAATTTTGAAGGATTTCGGGGGAACAGTGTATTTGCTTTAAGGAGCATGCCATATTACAGAAAGTATATTAATCATTTATTGCAGTTGTATTTTAAGCACAAACTGCCTCTTTCTTCTAAGACTGTGATAAAGCTGCTGATATAGAATGTCTAGGTTAGAGGAAAAAAAGCCTTTGGGTTCTGAGTGTGAAAGTGTCTACGATCAAAATAGTTAATTAAGTTCATGGCAGCAGCTTTCAGACAGAGATACAGGTATGAATCTGATTTTCGTTGTGTCAATGAACAAAGGAAGGGGTAATACTTATGCAGTTCACGAGTTTCAGGACAACTTAGGGCCTGATTTAGATCTTGGCGGACAGGTTACTCCATCACAACAGTGATGGATATCCTGTCCGCTGAAATATAAATCCCATTATATCCAATGGTATTTATATTTCAGCAGACAGAATATCCATAGGTCATGTTCTTAGTGGTGAGCCAGAAAGAGGACCAATAATGGAACAAGCATAGATTGGCGACTCCCCAACTGTAGAGGCACCTGTTTAATGAATGCCTGCAACCTACCACTGAAAAGATCATTGCAATACAGCTTGCTTTTTACTAGGGGTGGGCGGAATTTGCGTAATTGCGTTACGCAAATCTCCGCGAAACGGTAAAAAATCTCCGCGAACACGCAGAAATTCCGCGTACACACGGAATTGCATGTTCGCGATGCTTTTTTCCTGTTCACAATCGCTGTTTGCGTGCTCGGAGGGGAAATATCTCACGAACACGCATTTTGAGAACACGAACAAGCAAAAAATTTCGCGAAGTCGGGGAACGCAGAATTTTGGGCAATTTCGCGTTCTCCGCGGAACGCAAAATTACCCAAATTCCGCAAATTCCACAAGCGAAACGGAATTTACCGCCCAGGCCTACTTTTTACTACCTGAATAAGAAGATAGGAATTGGCCACCTGTCACTGACCAAGTTTTAAGGCTTTTGCAATAATGCTGAAAGAGAAGATGCAGAACTTCATGGACAAAGCGAAAAGGATATTTTTGCCAGATTCTGAACTTCAGGAATTTGAGGAAAAGGGCTGAGGTTAGGGAGGATTTGCTGGAGACGAGAGAGTCTTCCTTTACATATCAATGCCTTGAAAGTCATGGTATTAATGGGCGTGCAGAACACCACGAGCAGCATTGAGAAAGAAGTGTCCTTGATAGAGGAAACGTTTGGAATCACTAGATGTGCAGCTGCGTAACATAGAGAAAGGCTTGCAGTCAGTATCATTAAAAGTCCAGCAACTGGATATTATAATGCGATCAATGGTCAGACTCTAAAAGAGTACAGAGAATGCAGTTGTAGCTATGGCGGACTTGGATAGTTGAGTAGAACACCTGGAGAATGTTCTGTATGAGGTATAGTCTCCTTTATTAGAGTGGTGCAGAACAAAACTTAATCTGTTGGCCTGCTGTAGTGTCATTCATATTTTTCCCGCCCACCACAGCATACAGTGTTTGGCACAGGGTCTGCCAAAAGATCACCTGCCAGTACCAGACAAGTTGTCTTTTCCAATGCTTGTTTTCTTATTCTTAATAGTGTTTGTAGCTACCACAATTGAAAATGTTTTTGTGTTTTTAAGCATATTTGTCGTGTTATTAAAGCATGTGATTTTATGTTTTTTTACAGATTGCTTCTTTACAACCACATGAATAAAGACCATGCTTTCAATGTTGGGTTGCCCGATAACATTGTGTATTGTAATGAATTTTTGGATGTCTTACAGAAAAAATTAGACAGGTATGATATCAATTTTAATGTTTAAAGAACATTTGTATTTGAGATCCTAACCTTTTAAACTGCTAGCCGTATTTGTTTGGTGCAAAACCGTGAAACAATTTGGGCTTTTTAGTATCTTTTATTTAACGAGGCTGAGTTAAAAGCGCAGCTTAAATGGCAGAAGAATAAAAACTTATATTGAAGACTAATTAGGTTTAGTATTTGTACTAAAAATTTACCAACACTAAACACACTTGTTTCTTTGTTTTATTGAAGCAACCAAAGCACCATAAGCCTGGTTAAAAAAATATGCATAAATTACGAGACACCTGTTAGTCATGCAAGATTGTGATTACGAAAGTTGAGCTAATTTAAGTTAAATATGAAAATAAGTGTTGGAATTAAATGTAAAATACTTTGCTTGTATAATAAATTGACATATTTGTATAACTAAACTGGGTGTTTTTTCTTCGTTTAACCTACACTATATGATTAGATCTGGTAAAACAAGCTGCCTAACAATTCTTCTGGACTAAGCCTGAAGCTGCTCTCTACAGCTACCACTTAGAGAGCTTTCTATACTTGTCTAAGACCACTAAAATCACCCTAAGGGTTGTCTGGATTAGGGCACAGTGCTTCACTTAAATACGTGTGTGCCATATACTAAGCCAGCCTCCTACAGTACATACTAGTATCTGTATGAGTAGGTGGGTGGGTGTGTAAATGTATGGGTAAGTGGCTGTGTGATTGACTGTATGGGTGAGATACTAGATGTATGAGTAGCTCTATGGGTGACTGACTCAGCTTTGAAATGCTTTTGAGTCATTTTTCAAAGAGAGATGGATGGAACTCAATACTAACCAGGCTAAATACATGATTTATAGTCCCTGTAGGAAAGAGACCCCTAAAACAGACACGAGAATAGGTACTGAAGACATAGAATGAATCCTGAACTTCGACTACCTGGGAATAAAGCTGTCACATAATTTGACTTGTAGTTCGCAGCTACAGAAAAGTCAAATAACTGTGCATAAATATAGTTTGAGTATTATTAAATTGAATAAGGTCTCTGTGTCAAGGGCAATCTCATTAGCCCTGGCATTTTTTAATATCAAGGCTTGGGGGGCTGCTTTATAAGAATCAGAAATATGGGGCTACTGAAATTGTGACATCTTATTCTTAACAGAGAATAGAGTTTTTAGATCTCTCTTAGCAATTCCCTAGAACACCCCACTTTTTCCATTATATTTAGACTTGGTTAAACAATCGTCTCGCACAGAAGGTTCATGGTCAACTAGTTTTATAGAGGTGTCGCCTTTGGTCACCAAATGAGTTGGCCCCTTACAGAGGTGGCCTAAAAGAACTTCTCTGTTGTACAGACAGTGTAAAAATACTTTGATTTAGTTATATTAAATTTATGTTAAATAGGATGGTAATGGAAAGATTTTGGCTACATCCCGAAGAGATGAGTATAATTACCAGGTCATCTATCAAAGAAAAGTATTTGACCCTTGTGAAGGAGGAACGGTTACAGAACTGTAAAAGTGGAGATATTGTACATAACTTCCTTGATTTTAAAATTACACCCGTGTCTGAACCATTTATGGATTATGCTTTACCACCTTTAGCCAGGAAAATGTACCTCCAATTTAGATATGGTACTCTGAATACTAGGAGCTTTTACAAAAGATGGAGGCATCAAGCACTGAAAGCTCTGACAAATGCCCATCTTCATTTATGAGATCGAGACGGTGGTCTATCTAATCCTCTTCTGCAAGGAATATGCTCCCCAAAGAAAAAAATGGGTAATTCCACCATGCACATGTTTTGGTTGTACATGGTATCAAGATGCACTTAGAATCCTTAGACCGTACACTAGCACTTTAGTTGTATATGGTATGTCAAACTATTTGTGATCTGTATGGCTGCTTAGTTCAAATTTTTTAACGGAAAGTCAGCATTGATGAATTTTTCTTTTAAACATCTGTTATGACTTTTTATTCTTTTATTTTTTTTTAAACTAAATGATTTGTATATTTGGGAATCCTGATACGTGCATCTTTTACAGTATACTATGGATACATATTTGTATGTTGTACAGTGTTTTTAAGGAAAGAATGTTTCTAAATGAACTATTTTAATGACTAAATACGTTTTTTGATATATTAACCAGAATGGTTATTGGTTTTGGCATTTAAAGAGTCATTTAAGTTAATATTGTAGTGTTGTGCCTCGTTGCCTCTAAGTGCTACAGAATACGCTGTACCTCATACCCCGCCGGATATTAGGGGCCCTGGACTCCTTATTAATAGACTTTTACTGGGCCGGACGGCGTAGTAGAGTTGTGCTTGCTACGCTAAACCGAATGTATGATGGGGTGGGCTAGAGGCACCCAGAATGGAACTATATTATTATGCCGCTCAATTGCAGCACGCTGTTAAGTGGTTTACTGAGGGGGACAACTGGGAGAAACGGCTACTCTGTCAGTGACCTATACAGTCACTGACAGAAGCACGCACTCACCCATACACCCACTCTCACAGTCACTCATATACCCCATCACTCACCTTTACTGCCTTTCACATACCCAGTTACTCACCCATATACCACTGACACATCCACTCAGCAATACACACGCACACACAACCCCCCCACTCCCTCACCCATGTAGGCAGTTACACCTCACAGACACTCATACAGGTAATCAGACAACCAATCATTCACCCATACAGCCACGCACGTACCCACTCACCAACCCATACAGCCACTTAGACACCAACTGACAGACTGATACAGACATTTACACAGCCTAGTCACTCACGCATACATTCACTGAGACACCTAATCAGTCACTTATACAGGCACTCATACACCCACTGATTCACCAATACACCTTGGTATATATATATATATATATATATATATATATATATATATATATATATATATATATAACACTCATAAACTTTTTAAAAACACTCAGACACTGGATGATGTAATGAGTGATGTCATTTGGGATGTCATCATTGATGTCACTGACCATGTCATGAGTAATGTAATATGTGAGGTCATCAGCAGTGCATTGCGGGGGTGCCTATAGCTGCTGAATTTCACTGGTTTTGTACGAGTAAAATCTGACCCCAACTATAACGTCCCTGTAACCTTTGGTTTTTTCAGCGGAATAAAAAATATATATTTATAATGTTTTTAGGCCTCTACCCGTCCCCGCCCCAATCCTCCAAAATATCAGTCTGTACCAATGTAATTGTGTTGTTAAGATCTGTGGTATTACAAAGCATTGGCAATGTGTTATTATGCCCAATTTGCAATGCAGTGTGTTGTATTGACTCTTATTCCTCCATGGACCTCATCAATAATCACCTATTGACGTTGGAGGGGCTCTGATTCTCCCCCATCCACTACCATACTTAATATGTTTTGCCCTTGTCTCTGCCAGGGTAAAAACTGTCTTTCCCTTCTGCTGGGGTTGGAGCCAGCAAAAGATGGCCCTTGAAATGAATAGGATCTATCCTGCAAGCTCCATTTGGCAACACAAATTCCAAGACAGAAAAGTAAAGGATGTCCTTTGTTCTGCCAGCTGTTCCTGTCCTACTCTCGGATCTCTAATCCCTGATATTTTTTTCTCCATGTTCTTTTTATTGAGTTATTTACCTGGTGCAATACGGCTTGACATGGCAATGCCAACATAACATACTGATCTCTAATCTCTGATAAGTGCCCAGTTGTTGACAACATCCCTGCCTTCTTGAACCCAGCAATTGACTACTAGGAGTGGGGCTGTTAACTTCCAACCAGGAATGTGGAGTGAACCTCTGGACTGGGTTGAGTGATGAACGAGTTCTTAATCAGTTTTCTCTCAGACAAAAAAGTGCTTCTTTGGATTGAAGTGGACAATTATTTGGAATCCTTTTGCTAGCATTTGCAGTGCAGCCGGATCACAGTATTGCTCCAGTCAGCCATCTTTTTTTTAGGTCTTACCTAGGAATCGCTTGCGCTGTCTATTCGAGACATGCCTTATTTAGGTTTGGATTTTAAGCCTCTCCCACTTTTTGCCCACCTTTTCAATTGGCTCCTGTTACTGTCCTTTATAAGTTGTGGCTTTTGATTGGTTAATAAGCTTAGTAGCCCCTCCTTAGTGCCTCCTTTTCTCTTGATGTAACCTCCCATGAGGACTGCCTCTGTTACATGTGCTGTTACAGTTACAGTTCCTGAGCACTAGTTCAGTAATGATTTTCTCCTAGCTGCTGTTGCAGGCAGGACATGCTCTCGCGCAACCCACCCTACGTTTTTTTTTTTTAAGTTTTCAAAAAACTTTTATTGGGTCATCTCACAATACACGGCTCTTCGCCTACAACCCGGAGGCCGGCAGCAATCATCTGACAGGTAAACAACAAACACAGCTGTTTGGCCAACAACCTCAGGGGCAGGCAGCGTATTGTTCAAAGTTGTGAACTTAGTCAGTTATGGAATCTGAATCAGCGTACCGCTCCATGGAACGGCAAAGAGCTCAGCATCGACATCTCACATTGCAGCGGCCAAAGTCCCATAGTATAACCAGTCATATATGGCCTATTTTCCCCCTTTCACATACCGTCTAAGCATCTCAATGTAGGCATACAGCATGTTGCTACCGTGCCCCCCCCTGTATATCCTGGCGTTGGTGACTAACTAAGTGCGAGCTGTCCTGTCCGGGGGTCAACATCTATCATTCTCAGCCATTCTGCAAATGGGGCCCATATGTCCTTCGGTCTAGACCTTTCCGGCATCTGCTCCCAATAACCCTCTAGCTGATCTAACTGCACAGTAACATTGCACACGACTCATCATCTTTAACAATGGCGTCGGCGCCTTTATTTTCATGTGCGCAGTTCTCCAAAATCTTTTTTTTGTAATAATCTTAAGCTTACACAATGGCGCTTCTATTTTTTTATTATTCATTTTTTTGATCAACTTTATTTTTATTTTCATTGAAACAAAACAGTGCAACATTTGGACAATCCCCGCATAGTAGACTTCCTTCAGCCCCTCGTTCCGCACCAACGTCTGAAGTCTGATCCCCGGGGATAGATGCCATGTGTCCATGTATGCTGGTGAGGGTGATGCCCACCAAGGTGATGCATATTGGACCTCCTGTGTCAAACCCCCCCTCGAGGTCAACCCTAACCCCAACTGCCCCCCCCCTGATGTCTCCCCTCCTCCCCTCCCTCCCCCTCCGGTGTGTTCTGCTGAGTTGTCGCAGGGTAACCGAATCAACCCGAATCAGACATTACGGTTCTCGTCTCCCGGTGTCTTGTGGAACTCATCCGCCAGTCTGAGGACTTTTAGATATTTTGGGCATGTAAGCTCATTAAATTCGTAGGATAACAGGGAGACCAAAGGCGACCATGTTTCTCTAAATGTGTCCGACGTTTGTGTAAGAGAGGCTTGTATGCGCTCCATCCCCATTATGTACCATAGCCGATGGAGCCATCCCGTGTGTGTGGGTTTCCGTGAGGTGCCCCATAGTGAGAGGATGTGTTGCGTTGCTGCCTCCATTGCCAACCCCATTTGTTTCCCCCGTACTGACTTGAGTGGGAAGGTGAGTTTATTGGGTAGGCCCAGGATCGCGTACGCGGGGAAGCGGGGAATCTCTGTCTCGAAGTATAGGTCTATGTCCCGGAGTACCACCTCCCAGTATTCTTGCACCCCTGCGCATTCCCACAGTAGGTGAAGCATGGTCCCCGTGTGCCCACATCCCCTCCAGCACATGGGGTCACGACTAGGGTTCCTCTGATGTAACCTCTCCGGGGTCAAGTGCCAGTAATAGGCCACCTTGACTGCTGATTCCCGACTGGCCACGTTCCGAGCTGTGTGGTGTGCCCGGTAGAAGATGTCCTGCCATTCTTTGTCCGAGAGCGCGCGCCCCAGCTCACGCTCCCATCGTTTCTGCCCCGCGGATCTAGTCGCGGGTGAGTGGAGAGTCAGCAGCTTATACAATTCCGTAATCGCCCGCTTATCTGTGGATTTGGTAAAGAGCCACTTCTCATACGGCGTAAGGAGGCGGCCCACATGTGGTATTGTATCCTTGTGGGTAAGCCAGTGCCGAAGCTGAAAGTATTGGAAGTTTTGTGGCTTATCAATTGCGTACATATCCCTTATAGCGTCCAGTGTCATAAAGCCCTGCAGATCAAATAAGTGCCCGGCCGAGCGACACTCTGTCTGTCGCCATTGTGGGAAGGAACTGGGAGCTGTCCCAGGCGGGAACGCTGGGTTGTCTAGCAGGGGCGTCATCGGTGACGGGAAGGACGTAAGGTACCTTGAGACCGCCACCGCGTCCCACACCTGGAGGAGTGTCCTGGTGATGGGAGACTTTTTGATGTACGCCGGCCTGTCTGGGCGCGCCATGAATGGGATTCTCCGGAGCGGCGGGCCCGCCATGGCCCTGTCTTGGAACAGCCAGTGTTTTTCTGAGGTTGGTCGAGACCAATCTAATAAGTATCGCAGTTGTGCTGCCTGGAAATATCGCTGCAGGTCTGGTACGCCTAGCCCTCCCTCTGCTGGAACCCGCATGACCAGGTCGCGCCTCATCCGAGGACGTTTACCGGCCCAAATGTATTGCTGTATGGTGTCTTGCAGTTTCTTGATCATGCCTATAGGAAGGGTGACCGGGATGGACTGAAATAGGTATAGCACTTTTGGCAGTAGGGACATTTTAACAGCCGCCACCCGGCCCAGCCTAGAGAGCGGCTGTTGTCGCCATCTCAGAATATCCCCTCGGATGCTTGTTAGAAGCTTAGTGTAATATATTTCGACTGTCTGGGCTGTTGTGGGCGTCAGTTCAGTCCCCAGGTACGGCAGCGCCAGTTGCGTGGACAACCCTCCCAGTTGGAGCGAGCCTCTATTGGCCTGACGGGTGTTGCTCCCCATGGGCAGAATCACTGACTTCCCGACGTTCATTTTAAAGCCCGATACCTTCCCGAACCGCTCCATTTCCTCTAAAAATGCTGGTATCGAGACCATAGGATTGTCTACAGCGACCAGAATGTTGTCGCGGAACAGGCTTATAATTTGTTCTTCCCCCCAAAAGTAACGCCTGTGATGGCCTGGTTGTCCCGTATGTGTTGGGCGAAAGGTTTAATATAGTGGGCGAACAGCAGCGGCGAGAGCGGGCAGCCCTTTCTCGTGCCTCGTCTGATGTCAAACAGTTTGGAGCTTGTCCCGTTCACCTTGAGCGTTGCTTGGGGCGACGCGCAGCAGCTCGCCACCCAAGCCCTAAACCTATCACCCATGCCAAATCTCGCCAGCGTCTTGTCTAGATGTTTCCAATTCACCCTGTCGAACGCTTTTTCAGCGTTGACTGATAGAAGAGCCGCGTCCGTAGCGTTATAGTGTGCTTTATCAATCACGTGCATCAGGCGCTTGGTGTTATCTGCACATTGACGGGAAGGTATAAAGCCTGCCTGATCCGGTTCTATTAAACCTGGGAGACAGGGGCCCGGCCTCACGGCTAGAATCCCCGTAAAAAGCTTCAAGTCGAGGTTGAGGAGCGAGATCGGTCTATAGGCCGCGCACAGGGACGCGTCTTTGCTTGGTTTCGGCAGGACTATAATGTCAGCCTCCAGCATCTCTTGTGGGATCGAACCCGGGCCCTGAAAGGAGTTGAATAGTTTTGTCAGTATGGGGGCTAGAAGGTGGCAAAAGGACTTATAGAAGCCCGCGGAGAATCCGTCCGGGCCCGGCGCTTTCAGCGGTCTGAGACGTGCTATTGCTGAAATCACCTCTTCTAGGCATATGGGGGCATCTAGAGCTAGGGCGTTCGCCTCGTTGAGGGCTGTTTCGTTTGCTTCGTCTAGGTACACTGTCCCTGCCCCATCATCCAAGGCCGGATCAGCCTTGTAAAGTTTGTCATAGAATGCCCTGAATGCATCCCCGATGCGGTCGTCCTCTCGGATCTCCCTACCATCTTCCTCATGAATGACCGGGATCTTAGATCTGACAATCTTTGCTTTAAGCTTACTGGCTAGCAGGCGGCCGGGCTTGTCCCCCCCCCCACGTAGTACGTGTGCTTGAGGCACAGTGCCGCGTATTCCGCCCGCTTTAAATCGAGGCTCGCAAGCTGCGCTCTGGCTGCCTTCAACTTGCGCCAGATCCTGGGGCCCCCCGTCCGGCAGTGAACTCGCTCCAGCACCTGTGCAGTCAGCTCCTGGCGTCGTTCCTTCCGTTCTCTATTGTCCTCTGCCGAGATCGCTATGAGTTCCCCCAGACTGCTGTCATAGCCACCTCACCCATGTCGTTTCGGCGTAGATACTCTGCGATGCTCCGGAAAGTTGCTGTGTGACCCCCTTGCGGGAAAGCAAATTCTCTCTGAGGCGCCATTTACCCTTATGTGTCTGTATACGCGGGACCAGCAGGCGAAGCACTACGGCATCGTGGTCTGACAGGGCCGCAGGGGCGACCTCTATATCCTGTACCATGGGGGCCATTTCTGCAGAACCAGAAAATGGTCTATCCTCGCATATGTCGGTGCACGTGTGAGTAAAAGGTGTACGCCGGGGCTGTGTGGTGGATCTCCCTGCACGTGTCCAGGAACCCCCTACTGGCGAGCCAGCGCTTCCCTTCAGTGGAGAGTGCTCCTGAATCGCCATACCTCCTGCCCGACCTATCTCTCTCGTTATCCATGACTAAATTTATGTCCCCGCCTATCAGAGTGTGCCTCGTGTCTGTACCCATGACCTCTGATAATGCCCCCTTAAGAAAGGCCTCCTGTTTGGTGTTGGGAGCGTAAACGGACCCCACTGTGATTGATAGGTTTCCAATAACAACAGTGTGGGCCAATAGTCTACCTTTGATTTCTGCCACTTAGTATCCCACCCGACCTTTGAAATGTCTAGCGAAAAGAAGGGCAACCCCTGCTTTCTTCTCTGTGGTGGAGGAATAAAACTGAGTCGGGAAAGCCCTGGACTTCATACGATGCCAGTCTTTGGCCAGCAAGTGTGTCTCCTGGAGAAGGCCTATAGCT
Source organism: Lissotriton helveticus (assembly GCF_964261635.1). Classification (NCBI taxonomy): domain Eukaryota; kingdom Metazoa; phylum Chordata; class Amphibia; order Caudata; family Salamandridae; genus Lissotriton; species Lissotriton helveticus. Next base: position 806,541,868 of record NC_136057.1, on the reverse strand, counting down.
GCCCCAGAATTCTCTAAGTAGGAGAGTACTGCCCTTCTCTTGATTGGGTTGTTGAGCCCTTTAACATTTAGGGTAAGAACCTGAATAGACGCGTCAGCCATGGGGAGGTATGTACCCTGTCTCTCTTTGCCGTTGTCCCGGTCCGGGTCCACCCTGCGCCCCCGCACCCGCTGCCTGAGTGAATTGAACACACCGGAGCCCACCCCCTGTCCCTGTATCCCCCCGAATCCCAACTATGTTCTCCCCCCTAAGTACCCCTTGTCTTGCTCCCTCCCTCCCACCCCTCCCTCCTCTCCCCAGCCCCAACTGTGACTCCCCAACTGGTGAACATTGTCCCAGGCCTAATCAACGTCAGTCCAGGCCTGTGGTAGAGTTTCGAGTGAAGGGAATGTGTGGCAATGGCGGCCCTGAGGCCCCCCGTCCCGCCCGCCCCATCGTAGTGCTGCGGCAATGCAAGGTTACACCCCCGCTATTGTCCCCTCATGGTCCGGCGCTCGTGTCCTTGGAGACGTCCTGTATCGCCGCAGCGTGTTCCTGCGCTACCGTCTCTGGATCTGGTTTGAATCCTTTCTTGGGTGAGCGTCTATGCCTCACCTTTTGCCAGCCATCTCTTGACGTCTGCGGGGACCTCGACTGGGAAGGCTGCATTCCGGATTCGTCGTCCGGTGTGTCCCCCTCGAGAGGAATGCCCAGCAAGGCGCAGGTGTCCCGTAGGGACCTAAGTTGATGAAGGGCTCTATTCCATTTAAATATAAGTCTAAAAGAGTGACCCCAGGAGTACGGGACCCCGTTGTCGCGCAGGAAGGTGGTAGCTACTTTGAAGGCCCGCCGTTTCTGTAGAGTAATCGCCGAAAGGTCCTGAAATAACTCCACTATGTGACCCCTGAAGCGAATGGGTTGTGTCTGGCGCGCTGCCTTCAAGATGCGTTCCTTGAGGGGGTAGTCGGGCAAGAAGGCTAGGATGTCCGGGGGGGGGGGGGGAGCTGGTGCCCGGCGGGCTAGACCCACCCTGTGGTCCTGTCAATTCGGATCACAAAGTCCTCACTCTCCTCCAGTATTTCTCGGAACAAACACTGCAAGTAGGTCGTGACGTCCTCCCCCTCCGCCTTAGATGGCACATTTCGGACCCGTATGTTGTTGCGTCTTGAGCGGGTCTCTAGGTCTTCCGTGTGAGCCTGTAGGTCCGTCTGCTATTCTTGGAGCCTGATAATTTCCTGCTGCAGGAGTTCTACCTCTTCACTCCTAGCGTGCCCGGTGTTCTCGACCGCCGCCACACTTTCACCAAGGTCGTCTATGTCGCGGCGTAGCTCCTTATACCCTCCCGTCATGTCTTGCCTGAGGGTTAGAATGTCTTCCCTCAGAGAGGTGAATAGGGCCTCCATAAACAACTTTGTAGCTGGGGCTTCCCCTTCATCTTGATCCTTCTCTTTAGGTTGAGCCGCTGGCGTTGGTTTGTCTGGGCTCTTTTCCGCTTTCGACGATCCTTTAGCTAACATTTCCGGGATGGTGCGTCCCCCTCTGCGGTTTATGGATGACATGCTCTGGGCCTGTGTGAGGCCGACCGTCCCTCTCGCGACTGCTGGGTCCCCCGGTGATTCCCCGGTTAATGGCGGGTCTATGAGGGAGGCAGCACGCCGAGGATATGAATCGCACCCCGTTCCGGCTGGCCTCGTGTGTGCACTGGCAGTGGGCCTGCGGTTGCGCTATCTGACTGCCTCCTGGGCCAGTCCTCCTCCACTTTGGGCCAGCCAACTCGCCTCGTCAACCGGCCTGCTGACTCTCCATGGGAGGGGTTGCCTCTGATCTCCAGTGGTTCGGTGATGCCCCCCGAATCTCCGCCCTCCGTGTCTAGACCTATCTTTTCCCGCTGTGAGGGCCCTTCCCGGTGATTCAGTGACGATCCCCCAATGCCATCCTCCTGCCACCCAGGTGTGCGCGTGGGCCCGTAGTTGCGGCTATATCTTGGCCTGCCTCGTGGCGCCGCTCGCCTTGTTATGGCCTGACAGTGAGTGGTTGCTGTGCTTGGGCCTTGGTCTAACCCGCGCCGGGGGCTCGATTATCTGACCCCGAGTTGCTGTCCCCAGGCGCCCCCCTTGGACACTCCGCACCGCCGCGTGCGTGCTCGCCCGCTCCCCTCTGCGGCCTCGTCTATTCCCGCTGAGTAGGCCCAAGCCGGGACCTCAATTATTGCTCCTCTTAGTCCCGGGGCCTGAATGATCTTATCTGCGAGGCGGCGTGTTGGAGGGCCTCTGTGTTGTAGGCCTCTGTCCGCCTCGCGCCGGGGGCTCGATTACCTGTCCCCCGAGTCCCAATCCTTGGGCGCCCCTCCGGTTCGACTCTCACCTTGTCGTGGGGAGTCGCCTGCTCCTCGCGGAGGCCGCCGTTGCTCCCGCCGAGTAGGCCCAAGCCGGGGCCTCGGGTGATGCTTCTGGCCGCTTGTCTCCGCCCTCTGGGCCGCAAGCCTGTCACCGGCCCCCAGTGGCTTATTCTCCGCTCGTCACCCCTCGCCCTTCACCGTGTGGGCGGAGGTCTGCTCCGTCGTAGTGTGGTGTCCGGCAGTCCGCTGTGGCGAGCTCTGCGAGCCGTCGTTGCTCCGCGGGCCGGCCGCTGCGATCCCGTCCCCGGCCGGGGACTGCTTCCTCTGCCGCTCGGTGATCCGCCCCCAGGTTCCGGCGCCCGTGAAAGCGTTTGGGCCCCCAGCAAGTACTCCGCTCAGGGTCGGCTGCCGGTATAGCGTATTTGGGGCGAATTAATGTATTTTGTGCTGTCGATGGTGGTTTGGGACGAGGAGCCTCTTTAAGTCGCGTCCTCTCATGCCGCCATCTTGGCCACGCCCCCCTATTATTCATTTTGTAAGCAGCACGGCACGCCTTCTAATCACCACCTTAGGTGGCCGTGCTTTGCTTTCCTTCTGGTTATGAACAACAGTTGGTCCTTCAAATGATCATAAAGGAAAAAACTATTAATATAGACTTGAATCAGTACTATATTAAATTTAGGATGTCCAGCCGGAGATGTGATTTAATAATATTCGCTAACCCTTGGATTATTTAAACTCCTGCGCTTGCCAATCAGGCAGTGCAATTTCAGGCTTGCTGTACTCTCATCCTGATGATGATCTATGGATCTAGATATGGATCGAAACGTTGTCGATTCTTTTAAGCAGCATGCACGTTAAACCCATTTGTTAAAACAAGTGCATTACTGTTTACTTCTAGAAGCTTGCCTCTTTATCTGTATTGGCAAAAGATTTTTGTTTTGCCTAAAAAAAATGTGTTTATTTGTGATTGTCCTTTATGTTTGCTCTTGAGGATACAGGACTGTGTGCCACTCATTTACCTTTTGAATTATCTCTGACGATCTCTTTTCAAATATTATTAAATCACATGTCCGGCTGGACATCCTAAATTTAATATAGTACTGATTCAAGTCTATATTCATTGTTTTTTCCTTTATGATCATTTGAAGGACCAATTGTTGTTCATAACTAGTCGATACCAAGGGTCCTTCCTACCTTTTGGGATCCCTTGTTTATAACTAACATTGCTTTTCTTCTGAGCAGTTCACCCAACTCTATTTTTTCAATAGCCTACTTTTTAAATAGCTCGGCACGCCGCATTTAATCTTTAACAACGGCTGCCTCGTGGCTCAAACAACTCTATTTTCTCATCATTCTATCTTTTTCTGTAGGCAGCATGGCATGCCTCCTAATCATCAACAATGGTGGCCGCATGGCCTCCAGCTATTGACGGGAGCCTTTTGTCACACCGCTTTTTTAAAACTTCTGAATCATTTGTAGCAGCATTTTAAAAAAATAGGCGATTTGCAGCATACTCCAAAAGCCCATCGGCAAAGGGAACAACTTTAACATTCCGTTTACTGTTTCAATGGCAGTTCATCTTTTCATCGTCTGTCAGGTTTTCTTAAAGGGGAAGGGTGGTATGCTTGCTGGACAAGAAGCCAATGCGCCCCCTCAATGCAACACACCACGTTCCTCACCCTTAAAACATCCCTCACCATTAGCAAGTTTACCACATGTGCCAGACACCATAATTACCAATAAATACCAAGCACCAGACCCAGATATTCACTGAACTTAACGGACACACCACTCACCAGAGATGCCCTCAGAATTGTTGGTGAGCTCCGACACATTTTTTGAAACATACCACTGTCATTCCTTAACTTCATGCTCATTTACTTCCCATCTTTAGCCCGCTTAAAAGGATTTTGTGTTCACTGACGGATCCTTAAGGCCATCACACTATTTGGTGCACCTTTAATTTGAGGCACAGTCTGTGCATATGTTTGTGTGGGATAATGGCGGTGAGCCAAATTACTTCGTTTACCTAGTTTTTGTGATAGGATATATCCAGGATTAGTACAGTGTGACTGCAATGGCAGCAGTGTATGCACTTCTCATACCACCTCTACTTTGCACTGTTTCGTCTCCATCCCCTTTCCTTCCTATCTCTTTAGATAGGTTAAATAATCTGTGCCCTGCAAAAAAGAAAAATCCTAAACATTATCATTTGCAACGCAAATAGCTCTAGCTTTCACTAATGCGAGACCTATTGCATTGCACTGTGAGTGGAGTGTATACAAAGTGCAGTCCACATGACATTAAACTTTCATACCATAGGTGCATTTTCTGCGACATCTACCATGGCCTTAGAAGGACGTTAGGCAGGTAAAAACTATTTTACCGGTATTATTTTAGAGACACAAACACTGAGGCACTGGATGGCACAGAGTCCGAATACTAGCAAAAATATTGCCCATAAGAGGTGAAAAAATTGGGTAACCAATGCGAAAAGGTAGATTTCCTACACACACCACTCCTCAGCATACTTCTAAATGCCTCCCGGTTTGCAAAAAGAACCACCTTGGCCAACCTGGGTATGTGTCCCATTCTGCTTTCCTGTGTCTGATTATTGTCCACAGGGAAACCAACAAAGACAATTGACCACCATAATTTTACTGTTTAAGGCCACTGGCCTTTCACTCATAGATAAATGCTCAAAACCAGTTGCTTGGGTAATCCTCAATTTCACCCTGTGGTGACTCTTTAACCACGCTCATGCCAAACCTTCAAAGTCAGTCCCAGGGTTTAAGACTCCCTTCCCGCCTTTCCCACTGGGCCCAATCAAATGTTTTCTGAAAAGGCTTTGCAGGCAACTCCTGACTTTCTTTGCACTTAGCAAACTCTCCTGTCCCTATGCCACTGGATAAGGAACCTCCCTGAGGCATCACAGACCTCCTAGCTCTTTCAGAGTCGGGGCGTCAGCCTGCAGACGCCCTCCTGGCTAACGCCCTCCTTCCACTTGCACTGCCTCCATCTTAGAGGCAACAACCTGAGACTGCTCCTTCAGCTCAGGGTATGAAAAGTTGCCTGGCAGTCCAGGACTTCCAGTGTGTACACATAGATTTTATCAAGGGCGGTACTCAGTGTTTGTGACATTCATTGGTATGCCTGGTCCTGGTCTCCAGTCACCTGTCTTTCTGACAACAAAGGGAACACATTCTGGGTGGAATTGGTCTCACCAGGCCAGTTTTAGGTATCCTCTTATCCACTAATCCACCGATTTACGGGTGGCAATGCCTCATATCCCTTATGTTTCACTCGGGTACCTGAGCTCCAAACTTAGGAACAGGACTCTCACACCTGGGGTAGTCAACCTAGATGCTCTCACCCACTGGGTCCCACTCCGGGCTGGGGTAGTTCACTGCAAGGATGAATTCTATAGGTAAGCAGCGACAGACAGCTTAATTTCTCTTGGCAGCTATGGCCCAGAGTATTCATGCTCCCCCCTCGCCGTTGTCCACAATGGACATTTCCTTACCCAAAATATCCCTCTCTGCATACACATTCTGAGGAAGCTAGCTTTTTCACCATCAGGATACAGCTTTTACAGATATCCCATAGAGCAATGAGAGAGATTCTGATGCTCTGGAAGTAGGTCCTAGAACCCTTCGGAAAAAACAGATTACATTCTGGGTCCACCTCCCAACTAAGGGACACTAGGGAATGCTCTAACATTTTCAAGGTATTCTCGTATGCAGCAAACAACTTTTCAATACCATGTTCACCAAAATAGCTAGGCACAATACTCTTAGGAAGACTACAATGTAAATAACCCCTCCTGGATAACACATTGCCACTGCCACCATCCTCAAAAGACTCTAATGCCCTCCTGGGCCTCGAGTTCATCTTGTACTGCCTCCTATCATAGTCCAGTGTGGTTTTCCACCCCTCTAAGAACAACCCCTCTCCTCCAATGCCAGAGCTGCTGTTGTTTGCTTCTCCGCTGCCCTCTTGTCCTCAGCTGCCACCCTCAAATTATCAAGTTTAAATGCCACCTTTCCCTCCTCCATGGTCCAGGCTGCCTTTTTCTCCGCATCAGGTAGGGCAGCCTTTTCCTCCTTCAGGGCAAGAGAAGCCAGATGAAATTTCAAGTTCTTCTCTGCCTTCTTGTCCTGATATGCCAATGTGCGAGCCTCTAACTTTGATGGAGACCAAGTACGAGAGCATGCTTGCCTACCAGTCCGGATAACAAAGTTGAAGCTACTTCTTGAGGCATATCCTCTCCCTGCACTGATGCCTTTTCAGCTTCTTCATCCTCATTCTCTTCTGAAGTGATCTGTGCTTGGTGGGTCTCTCCCTGAAGTTCTCCTTCTTGGCCTTTTATCCAAACTTCAGCCACCTTTCTTTGGACATTGCCTTCATTTCCACTAAGGTTAAGCTTACTGATATAACCCATGTTCCTACAAAAATTTAAGATGCAAGAATGTGATAAAAAAAAAAATATATATATATATGTTTTTTTCAAATCTGATTTAAAAGCACTTTTTGCCACTCAAAAAGTACTTTATGCTTCTAAATCTGCAATGAGACTTAATTTCTGCACTGTTAAAACTGAGTGGTTACTGCTGGCAAAGTCCAGTCCCACTACTGAACAACAGTGCAAGAAAGTGGTTTATTGATTTGGTAAGGGAAACTCTTACAACTTAATAAACATAACCTGGTTAGGTCTCAACACAAGTCTGATTGATATTCAGCTCAACCCTTGATTAACTATTGTGCAAGTAGCAGGCAGTTCCCTAGAGAAATATGTGTTGAGTTCAGACAGTACCAACAATTTTAAAGACTAGAACGTCATAATAAAAGTGTCCGACCCAATTTTGGAAAATAGAGAAAAATGTAATAGGCAAAAAGACACTAAAATTATTAAAATCGGATAAGGGCAACCAGAAACATGATTTTCTTCAGAGTTTTAAGGCATAATGTACCTACAAATGGTATAGCACAGTTTGTGGTTGACTAGGTTCTGGGAGTGATTTCAGGCCCACCGTGACGATTGGAGGTCAGCTATACAAAGCTGGTCACTCCAGTCAAAGTTTTTATCTTGGATCTTAATCTTCAGAAGGGCAAGGTCCAACACTGAACCCTTACAGGGTCCTTCAGACTCTACTACAGCATCATTGAGCTCCTGCTGAAGCCGTGGATTTTGGTGGAAAAGCTTCGAGCAGGACAAAGCTGTATTTCATAGTCCTCACAGTTGCTTCATTGCTGGGATAGATGTGTTGCCTCATGCTGGTTCAAAGATTCACATTTAGATTAGTCACTTTTTTTGGTTCTCAAAATAAACCATTTCTGCAAAGCTGGAACCTCTAGCCAAGCAGGGATCCAAGAGGCCAAATATCTTTGCCACACTGTCATGCTGAGCCAGTTTTTTAGTGTTGCTAAATGCACTGAATGGGCCAAGACTGTTTTTCTTCCACTTGGTGGGTGCACCCTCTCGGCGGAAAGCCTACGCACCTTGTCCAGGTACTCCAGAGGTGTTAAAAATGACCAAGTCCCACTGTTCTCCTACTTCTGGCAAAGTTCCTCTTGGTCACTTCCAATTTTCCTTGGCTTGTCCTGGTAGGCTTGTATGCACCAAGTATCTTTCCACCCCGGGCTGCGGCAGCATCATGTCCAGAGAAGACAGCAGATGTTTGTTGGGGTCCAGGAAACCTTCTACTTACTGTTTATGTCCTTTTAGCAGATAACAGGAGGCCAACAACTTGGCCTCTGGAGAGCAGTTTCCATCTTTAAATGCCGCAGGAATTTGTAATCCTTGTGCTTTCTTTCTTTCAGGCAAAGTCTTCTACTTTCTAGGCATTATCTGCCCAGTCCCAAGAATGCTCTGACAAGGTGGTGGTGGTGAAGTGACATTATTATTCTGTGCACTAGCCAGTAATTGAAGAATATCCTACACCCATTCCTAACTGCTCTCGTACCCTATTCCCGGCCCCTTTCACAGCAGGCTTCTCCAGCGAGTAGCTTGTGAGTTACTGGTAGCTGTCCAGCTGCATGCAAGTAGCTCTCCTATGTGCAGCTCAGCCTCCTAAATTAGAAGCTTTTGCTTTGTTGAATTAATTTATGAATACCAACATTGAAAAGTGTGTATTTGAGACAAACCTGTGAATTTCCAGAACTCATAAGCTGATGTTTGGAGAATAATGGTTGAATTTCCAAAATCTAATTAAAGCTGATATTTGAGTAATAAATCATGTGGCGATGTGGAGACCTAGTAAGTATTATTAACTTGATTCACGGGGCATTTCAGCTATGACTGTTATGTATTACTCATGTAAAGGCATTTCAAAGCAACAAATCCTTTTTTACATTATTGTTGGTAACCCTTGTGATCACTTTTGGCAATCTTGCATAGTGTGGCTACTAAGGTAAACTTTTCTGATGCCGTCCCTACCACAACACCAAACCTAGTAGCTCAAAATGATGGTCACTGAACAAAAGTAGCTCTTACTTCAGAAAAGGTTGGAGACCCCCTGTTTCACAGCACTTTCTCTTTGGTCTACTTCAAACGTTCCCAGTACCCTACATCTAAGATGTCTATTGTCTTCTACCTGGAAGGGATTTGAAGCTGTAATAGCAACTCCCCTATTCAGGTGAGATATCCTCTCTGTCACAGTGAAAACTGCTTTCCTTTGTTGCTGGGGTTAGAGTCAGAATGTCTAGGATGGGTGGGGAACGAATGAGAGCACAACTTTGCACCCAGTGTCATAGCCAGAATAGGTCCCTGATTGAGCTTTTCATTCCACCCACTCCTCCCCAGTTGTTAATGGAGTGAGCTTAGATGTTGTTCTCTGGTTTCCCTTTGTGGGTGAAACATATCTGCCTGGGTCTAATTTTATTTATTTTATTTATTTATTTTTACAATTTATTAAGCGCGAACGAATACCCGTAGGCGTCTCGGCGCTGAAGGATTCCCTAGTTTTCTCTGGAGGCTCATAGTAAAATTGACTTAAATTATTGATCAAAAAGCCAGGTCTTTTTTCCTTTACGAAACTGCAGAAGTGAGGGAGACATCTTTATGTACTGTGGCAATATGTTCCATAATTTAGATGCCGCAACTAAAAAGCGACGATCTCCCCACGAAACTGTTTTAGATCGAGGGACCACTAACTGGTTCAGACTGGCCGATCGAAGCTGTCTAACCGGTTTGTAAGTTATCAGCTGATCCTTAAAAAAGTATGGGCCTTGGTCATGCAATGCTTTGTATATTATGCAATGCTTTGTATATTATGCAAAGCGATTTAAATTTGATCAGATTACAGATCGTTAGCCAATGGTATTTCTTAATGGTATCTGATATCGGGGAAAACTTGGGTGTTCCAGAAAGCCGCCGTGCTGCTGCATTCTGTACTGACTGAAGCTTGTTCGTTGTCCTGACTTGGGCATTTAAAAACAGACCATTACAATAATCAAGAGATGATAACACTAAGGAACTAATCCATGTTTTGGCGGCGGTGTCAGGCAAATACGGAATGATTTTCCTGATCAGCCTTAATTTGTGATGGGCTGTTGCCGCTACCTTATTTGCATGTGCCACGAAGTTTAAATCCACATCGAAGGTTACTCCCAGGTTCCTAACCTTGAGAGCTGGACTAGGGGGATCTCCCATGGCGGCTGGCCACCAGGTTGTTGACCACTCTGGTCGAAGGGGTCCAAAGATAAGCACCTCCGTCTTATCGGAGTTGAGCTTAAGGCAATTAGATGCCATCCACTCTCCGATTGCGATCATTCCATGTTGGAAACGGTCTGCCACCTCAAGTCCATTGTCTTTAATGGACAAAGCCAGTTGGGTGTCATCAGCGTAGGAGGTTACGCTCATCCCATATGCTTTGATGACATTAGCAAGGTCCGACACATAGATATTAAATAGTGTCAGACTTAGGGATGAGCCTTGAGGAACCCCACACGGTAATGACAATTTGGCGGATTGATATGGGCCCAGGGTGACTGCCTGGGATCTATCGGCCAGGAAAGATGTAATCAAGTTTCTCGCTAAATGATGAATGCCCATCTTTTCGACACGGTTGACCAGGATCTTATGGTCGACTGTGTCGAAGGCCGCCGATAAGTCTAACAGTACAAGTACTGCTGTCCCTCCTTGGTCTCGAATTGCCCTGATGTCATCTGCAGCCTTGATTAAGGCTGTTTCGGTGCCATGATATCTTCGAAAGCCAAATTGGGATTCATCTAGTAGATGATGTTTCTCTACGAACTCGACCAACTGTTGATTCATGGCCTTTTCGATCACCTTGGCTAAAAATGGTAGACTCGCGATAGGCCTATAGTTCTTTAATTCGGCCTTATCTAAACTTGGTTTCTTCAACAAGGGCTTCACCAGCGTGTTTTTTAAGGAATCAGGGAAAATTCCAGAGCCTAATATAGAATTACAGACTAAGGTAATAACCGGGATGAGTGTATCCATCACTGGTGGAAGGACTGAAAATGGACAGGGATCTAATATTGATCCAGTTTTAATAGAAGATACGATAACTTTAGTCTGATCTTCAGTAATCGCCTTGAAGCTAATCATGGTCTTGTCAAAGGCCAGATTAGAAGGAACTTATGTTGTAGGATTCGGAGAAAAGGCCTGATAGATATCATTCACTTTTGAAAAAAAGAATTTGGCCAATGCATCACAGAATGGTTGAGATTCTGGCAGGGTAAGATCGGGAGCATTACCTGACAATGTTCTAGTCATATCATATAATTGTCTGCTTGAGATTTTGCAGGGGTTTTCATCCCAATACTCCACCTGTAGTTGTTGTCTCAAAGCGCTGTCACTTTCATGTTATTCTCCAAGTTTATCTGCTTGCTCCATTGTGAGTGTTAAGTACCACATTGCTGCAATATATTGTTGTTACCCTTCTAACTTCTTAAGTGGATGTGTGCTGGTGACCACTTCAGTCTCTGGTGACACATGCAAGTATCTGTTGGTGTCGGTATGTTTTTTCATAGTAACTACAGGCAACTGACTTTCTCCATGCTGTATACTATAGAGGTATCCATACAGACAGATCAGATCCCGGAAAGTACATAACTACAGGGTAGTTCTTCTTCAGTACACTCTCTTTTGCATATGGGTGCTGCTTGGCAGTCGCATTAGTTATTTCACAGCATTTTATGCTGGAGATGAGAATCAAGAATAGACACACATATCGGGGAAGAATGCCATGACCTAGTCTAATTATCTCAAGTTATGATGTCTCTTAATGGATGTAAAAGCCAACCCACATCTCTTTGGTGGGGCCGAAGTTTGCTTTAATAATTTTGTAATCAAAAATCTAACCTATGATGTGACTGGTGCCGGCAATATGACCATGGGGCACTTTCTGCATGTTTAGTGCAGGTATTGCATATGTGAACCTTCATGATCTTCTCCTACAGAACCGTAGTTCAGATGACATGTCAGGTGGAGGAAAAACTTCACTGAGTAAGTCACATTTTTACATAGTCCTATAAAAAAATACCACCTTTGTAATGGTTTTCCTTTTAAAAGCATATACTCAGCGAAGACAAAGACAGAGGAGAAAAAAAAAAAAAGACAAATAAAAAAGAAAAAGATAAAAAAAATTATGCTTCATTTTCAGCTTGCAGTGCTTGTACTGTGAAAGACTATTCCGTGATAAAACCACTTTAAAGGATCACATGAGAAAGAAGCAGCATCGAAAAATTAATTCAAAGAATAGGGAATATGACCGGTTTTACATAATTAATTACTTGGTAAGTGACAGGGTTTTGAAATTATTCTGTGATAGAATCCCTATGCATATTGTCAAAATCCCCTTCAGAGGACCACAGGATAAGCAGGAGCTACTGGGCCTAATGGTGTGGGTTGACACCATTTACTCCTGATGTCCCAGGACCCGACCTACTCTGGATCCTGGGCAAAGTACCCCTTCAACAGTCTCAGTGAAAGCTTGGGTTGATTGGTCACAGGCCTTTTGGGGGGGGGGGGGGGGGGGGGGGGGGGGGTAGACAAACAGGGGTGACCTCAGGCTCACACCTCAAAATATGTTTGATAGCTGCAATAAATGATTGTCCTGTCAAATACTTGCTTTTATGGCCCAAGAAAGAATATATCAATTAAGGCAACAGGCAATTGGGAGATATCAACTGCTATGAAAAAACAACACATAAAGAATATGCAAAGGCAAATGAGACTCTACTTAAACTGTTATCTAAATGGCGCAGAGAAGTTTGATTTTATTGGAGGAATTCAAATTTATGAACAATGAATTCCCTGTTCTTCCTGTGCTTTATTTAATTCCGAAAGTTCATAAAGGTATAGTTCCAACACCAGGAAGACCGATTATTTCGGCCATTAAGAGTGCCAGTGAACAGGTTGGTCAATATATAGATTTTTTCTGCAGGACATGGTAAACAGTCTTCCAAGTTATGTTAGAGATACCAGCAACTTTTTGCAGAAGATAAGAGATCAAGAGTGGAATGATGACATGTTTTTAATAACTTTAGACGTAGAGTCGTTATATACAAGCATAGATCCTGTTTATGGGTTGACAGCTGATGAACACTTTTTGGGCAGAAGTTTGTATGAGTATCATGAACACAATAAGGTCATTATCAGTCTTATTGAATGGTGTCTTCACAACAATTTCTTTCACTTTGGAAAAGATTTATTTAAACAACTCAGAGGTGTGGTAATGGGATCCTGTTTCTCCCCCAGCTATGTGTGTTTACACGTTGGCTGGTGGGAGGAACAGGTCCTAAACAAAAAACATCGGGTTTGGGTCAATGAGACGGTAGTAAAATATCTTCGTTACATCTATGACATTTTTATTTTATGGCAAGGAGAGGAGGAGGAGGCTTCACTTTTTGTGGAAGAGATAAATGGCAATTCCCTCAATCTCAATTTTACGTCCCATATTAGTAAGTGTGAAATAGAATTTCTTGATGTGAAAGTTTACATTAAAAATGCCACAATAGAAACTACCCTTTTCAGAAAACCGACCACTGGTAACACAACGCTACATGCTACCAGTCTACACCCTAAGCATACTATAAATAGCATTCCTTACGGAGAAATTTTGAGACTTAAGAGAATATGTAGCACCACCAGTGATTTTGAAATATGTTTGAAGGACATGATGGCAAGACTAAAAGTACGCGGATATTCTGATGTCATCCTAAATCAGGCTATAGCCAAAGCCAACTCCCGACCTAGAGAAAGCCTATTTCTTTCCAATCTAGATGATACTGAAAATCTTGATATGAGTTTGGTTACCAACAACAATAATGAGATTAAAGAATGTCCTAGATTAATTACTGCATTCAGCAATGAAGAAAGTAAAATCAGGACTATCATAAAGAAAAACTGGCCCATAGTGTTAACTGATGTGGTACTGGGTTCTAAATTACCCAGCACCCCTTTGATTACTTTTAGAAGAGCTAGAAGCATGGGTTCTGCTTTGGACAAAAGCAGCCCTGAAGTCAGACACAACACTATGTGGCTTCAACCATCGCAAGGGTTCCGAAAATGTTCTACGTGTAGAGCTTGTATATTTAGAACAAATAAAACTCATTATCTAACACCATTCAGTTCTAAAGGTATAGCCATTTCTGGTAGCTTTAACTGTAAAACGGATTTTGCAGTTTATGTCCTGACGTGTACCTGTGGCCGAAACTACATTGGTAGCACAAAACTACAGGTGCACGTCAGGATTTTACAGCATCTTAGAGAAATCCTACATAATGATCCTGCCTACCCGGTAGCGCGTCATTTTAAAAGTATGAAAATAATGACGTAGCATGCCTGAAATATTATGTGGTAGGGGCCATTCCTAAATCACGTAGAGGTGGGAATAGAGAACACCAGTTGAGGCAACTTGAGACCACCATGATTTTGGAATTCGATAGCAAATGGCCTAACAGGTTGAACAATACGGAAGACATGTATACTTTTTATGAATGTATTGTTCACTGATTTATCTGCTCCTGACATTCTATCTAGCCATCTTATTCTCTCTTATATATTTATATACATGCATTGAAGACACAGTAAATCTGGTTGTTCTTTTTAACCATCTTTTAGTTCTAAGAAAAATTTTTGCCCTGTTATCTATGATATTATGAATTACTCCTATAACCGCTTGAATACGTGGAAAAAAAGGAAAAAAACACTCGTATTTTAAAAGAATTGTCTCTTTTCATCTATATTTCTCTCAATTTTTAAATAATTTTGTGCACTAATAACTGTTATGATGAAAAAATCATTTTTAGAAAAATGTTATTTATATGATTTTAACAAAGATTCGGCAATGGTCAGTTTTATTGTTAACAATATTTATACATATATTATTTATCATACGGGTTGCACTTTACAGAATATTTGCACTCATTTTTGCACAGTTTTGCACAACAGTCGTAAACGTTGTTTGGTTATGAATGAACATTTGCACTCTAATATGATAACATCTACCATCAATTACTGTCTAATATATTAACAATAGTATGTTATGCTACTGATGACCTACGCAAGATTAGGTTTGTTGCTTCCAATTTTTTCCGGGATTTATCTTTTCTATGAAGTATATTGCCTGTATTATACAGATATACATATGCCTAACATTGGAAATATGTCGCATTTATGCTGCTAAAAAACAATTTTGTTTAAACACGTTCTTTTTATATATGTAATCCTAGTGTTTTTATACATTTATGTATTTCAAACCTCTTTTACATATGAAAAAAGTTTTAATGTGGAGTCAAAAAGAGAATTCAAGACAGTATTTTTTCAGTGTTTATGGTCACATGGCCAACAATGTGATGGTTTGGGGGCGTGCACTTGTATGCATTTAAAAAAACAACATGGTTTAAGTGATCCGCATGTGAACAAGGGTCAGATCCTGTGGTCCGTCTCCTGCTTTGCCGGTCCGTGTGGATTGGAAGTGGTTCGGAGTTTGTTTTTATATATATATATAAGTGAAATACGGCATTCACAGACAATATACAGTCACCTGAGGTCAGGACTGTAGTGTCTTAATGGTATGTGGGTGATGACCCGATTGGCACAGCTTACTTCATGGTAGCCTCTTCTGGCATATGGGGTTGGCGACTTTTAAAAAAATGTTTTTTACAGAGTTTTATTAAGCGCGAACTTGACCCGAATCGGGTATCAGAGCGCTTTACATAGCACCAGTTGCATTACTAGAGGATACATTCATTTTTGTTAGGCACAGGGAGATTAAGTGATTTGCCCAGAATCAGAGGATGTTCAGCATCATTGCCGAGACTCGAACCCAGTTCCCCAGATTCGAGGTTGACCGCCCTAGCCGTTATGCCAACTCCTCTCCCCAGACTTGAACCTGAACAGGGTCAACAAACTGATCGGGGGAGCACCCATCTCCTCATTCCTTTCAACAGGGATCCACTTGCCAGAATCGTTCATTGGATTTTGCTCCCTCCAGCTCACTCCTTTCTCACAGGGTCACTGGTCTTAGCAAGCAGGCATGCACTGGTGCTCCAGGCTCCTTGAAAAGGTGGTCTTGGATGTCCCTGGCTGATGTCCCCTCACCCAGCTGAGAGACTGACCAACCTTAGCCTCCAGCTCTGGTCAGAGGCAGAGGTCTTGCAGAGCGTCCCCCCTCGCACAGCCTATCTGGCTGCTTGACAGTTGACAGTTTTGGGGGCCTTGAACTCCCCTTTATATAGTCTATTTCCAGACACTAAATGTGATTTAGGATCTGAGTCTTTGACATTTGTTTTAGGAGTCTGCTTCCTTTAGAAGTGCCCTCTTTTTTTTGCTTCCCTACCCTTCCTGAAGAAGGCAATCTGTCACAGCAGGATCGACTCCAACTCTGATTTCCGCCAACATAGGCAACATAGGCCATGGGAATAACTAAGAGGTTCATACCTGGATGTTAGCCATAGAGATATGTATATCTAAAGGTTACACCAGGGCCTTGGCCCTACTCTAGATTATTCTCCTATTAGCCCCACCCCCTCCTTAAATGTGCACAGGCTCCCTTCAAATGACCTTTCTCTGAATCAAAGAGCACCCTTTGAAGTGTGCAGGAGATCCTGGCTCTCCTTCCTTCAGTGAGTGAACCACTCAGACCATATCAATGCAGCAATCAACAGATCTGTCTGGGTGGATTTCTCTACGTCAGTCAGCCCTGTGTCTCCCAAAATGGAACTCGGAATTTTCCATGTATCGTGCCATTCACAGCTACACATACACCCAGCGCATGCATACAACATAAGCACTGCACAGCACTACATACTAGCTTGATGTAAGCCAAGGGCGAGTTAAGCACACAGCAGCGGAACTGTACATGCATGAGTCGGTAGGCCTCACTCAAGTGACACAGGTAAAAAGGCCTATTAACTTCTACTGGTCACTACACAGTATGCTGCCACCACCGCACTTGTGCTGCTTAACTCCTAGCAAAGGCAATAGCCTTTCACAACTATGACGGTAGTGCTTTGGGCCCCTCTACCTGTCCAACAAGACCCCAGTCAGTGAGACAGGCCTATGTCAGGGTTCATATGCATGATCCCTGTTAGTCAATGGCAACAAAAATCAGCACCAGGGATCCAGACATCATTACAGCGGAGGCACTAAG
Organism: Lissotriton helveticus; assembly: GCF_964261635.1. Lineage (NCBI taxonomy): Eukaryota > Metazoa > Chordata > Amphibia > Caudata > Salamandridae > Lissotriton > Lissotriton helveticus. Next base: position 806,524,924 of record NC_136057.1, on the reverse strand, counting down.
GGCAGGGATCCTCTACACAAGACATTTTTCTATCCTAGCAGGTATTAAAGTCTATTTACCTGCTGTACAATTGACTTTGTTAGATGATGATGATGCAAAAATATAAATATACCAGTAGTCTTCTGAAGGCCTGCACCATTTGGAGCAGGCACCCGTGCTGTTCAACTTAGTTGTCTAAAAACATCATTATTGATGGAAAAGGAACATTGATGCAAAACAAAATATCTATCTAAATGTTTTTAGCCGTAAAGGAGGGATTTATTTTTCATCATGAATGAAATTCTAATATGTATTCATACTAATGATTTTAGCGTGGTGCTTCTGTGGGCAGCCACATTTGCTAAATCCCAAATCTCTCTATACCATATCAGTTGTTATAGCCCTTTTGTTTTGCGTGCATCTCAGTGATTGACACTCCAGCAGACCAATAAATGCAGTCTGTCATCCTTCATCTTCCAGATACTATTATACCATTAGCTTCAGGTTTACTAAATTAACTCATTCATGCACTGTTTCTATAATGGCTAGTTGATTTGAAAAAAATATTTTCTATAAAGAGAAATATTTTCTTCCTAAACTCCGCAGCTTTCACTGCTCACGATGGGAGATTTACATTGTTTCATTAGGTTTTTGCATTAGGAAAGCTCCCCTCCTGAATACCCCAAAAGCGAGAATAAAGAGGTCAAGACTTTGCATTCAGTAAGCACCAAGTATGTAAAGCAAAGCTTGAATGTGGCAATTGTTCAGCGTGCATGGCACTCTATATGGCATAAGAACCGATCTTTTATATATTTACATGTTTGAATTATTGCCCGTCGTCAGGTTCTGAATCCTCGGTACATTAACATACAGCACACAATGTACAGTGTGAAAAGGCTATAGGACTAAAACAACACAGTATCTTTGCACATCTACCGCATTTGAAAGTACGCAAACTTCATCCAATGAGGCGCAAGCTTAAGCTCTCCTGCTCCCGTTTGAGGCTACCACAGCTCAGATTTCAACTGCATATCATGTGTGACTGAGTGTCGTGGCAGAGCTCTGCTCTGACCCTTCCGTGACCCAGAAATTGTTACCATTTTAGTCTGCCCTGGATTTGAACCAGTCAGATACTCAGCACTGCAGAGTAGCCAGACTCAGGGGCCTTAGCTCAATGATTATGATGAGGTTGTGGTGCGTTTGAGCCAGTTGTTTAGCTTTACTGACATGAAATTGGCCACTGACAGTAGTCTCCCAGGGAAAGCACCCGCCCGGCCTGGGCAGAATTTCAGTCGATATATTTAAAGAGCATCATTCTTTTTGGGCCCCAATTGTCACAAAAGGTTTAAAAGCTGCTGTAGTAGGCCTATTGGTCCCATCATGGCAGGAGGTCGTAGTTGTACCATATTTAAAAAGGGAGATAAAGCGCTGCCAAGCTGCTACCATCCTAATTCATTGCTGGACAACACTTTCCAAATTTTGGGAAGGGTGGTTTTGTCAAAACTTCATGAATCCGCACATGAGAATAGGGTTCTGTCTGACGTGCAATTAGGATTCCGCTCTGGAGTTGGCACTGTGGACCAAAGCCTTTACCTTTACCTTATCACATAAAAATATCTTAGAGTCAAGGGAGAAAGTATGCTTTTAGCAGTTATGGATCTCACTTGTGCCTTTGATACCATGTAAAGGCTTAGTTGTGGGTTATCATGGAAGAAATAGGGTGTGATAGTGCTACTGTTAATCTGCTTCCGAGGATACACTGGCATACATCTGCTAAGATCCATTATAGCACACAGTGTGCCCTATATCCTATAATAAATGCTTCTGTTGGGGTTTGCTAAGGGTGCGTTATAGCACCTTTCCTCTTTTTACGTTATATTAACGCCTTGGAAGTATTCCTGTGTAAAAGAAGAAGAGGTTTGCTTAAATTTGACTCCTGCTTTGTCCTGGTTCTTTTGAACGCAGACGATGCAGTTCTTTTCGCTAGAACTGCTAGTGGGCTGCAGATATTTTCATGTGTTTTCAATGCTTTTATGGTTGACCTAGGTCTGAAGACCAGTCTTTCCAAATCATTTATTATGAAATGTGGCACCAGATTCTCCAATCCAGATACATTTGTAATCTCTGATAAAGAGGTCTCAAAAGAGCATATCTTTACTTATTTGAGAATCTCGCTTGTTTCAGCTTGTAACTGGAAATTCTTGTTAAATAGATCACTCGAATTTCAAAGATCTGTGGATGCTGTGGTTCGCTTTGCTAAGAGGCTGGGTCACAAACCAGTAAAATAATTAGTTCATATTTACAAATTTGTCAGTTGATAGATATGGTGCATGTGTGTGGGGATATAAAGATCTTAGCCACATACAAAAGATCGATAACTGCTTTATTCACAAGCTCTTGGTGCTTCCACTATCCTCTCCCATTGTTTTTTACAAGGCTGAGGTGGGGTTCCTATTTCGCTTATTAATAGCGATGCAAAAATCTTTGCTTAAATACTGGCAACTCGGCTGGCTCCTTTAATGATTCACCTGGTGTCACCTCAACAGCATGGGTTTATCCCAAAAAGAGATACTACGGCACATATTAATATGGCCATATCTGCATTTGATTTGGCACGGACTCAGTCCACCCCACTCGGTATGATTTTATTAGATGCAGAGAAAGCATTTGACTGAGTGGGGTGGGACTTCTTATGGGCGGCTCTACTGGCCTTTGGTATAAAAGGCACATTTTTGAAATGGGTTCAATCGTTATACGAAAAGCCATTAGGTAAGGTTTGTTATTTGGGGAAATGTTCTTCTATTTTTTCTATTAAACGAGGAACGAGGCAAGGGTGCCCTTTATCCCCCCTTTTATTTGCTTTAGGAATGGAACCTTTTCTGATCGCACTTCAGAAACAACGCCTTATATGCCCTTTTTCAAATGGCTCAAATCTTCTTGATATAACAGTATACGCGGACGATGTCGCAGTTTACTCCACCAATGTATCTGAAGCTATGAAAGGCATTGTAAAAGAAGCAACGGATTTTGGCTTAGTCTCTGGCTATCGCCTTAATGCAAGTAAAACTCAAATTGTTTCGAATCATCAGCTTTCTGCTTCAGTGATGGGGAGCTGCGCCGTTGCAACGTACTTGGGAGTAAAAATCTCTTCGAATATTGATTTAATTATTGCATTAAATTACGAACCATTACTAAAAGAGACAGTGATTTCTTTTAAGAAATCGCACAAATTACCGCTAAGTATTAATAAATCTGGTTAAAATGAAAATATTACCCAAATATCTATACCTTTTTCGCTCTATACCTCTACGAGTTAATAACTCATATTTTCAATGATTAGACGGTGCTATCAGTAGCTTTATTTGGGACTATAAGAAAGCATGCCGTGCCATGCCTTTTCTTAAACTCCCATTTAATCAAGGAGGACTCGGCCTTCCAGATTTTAAACTTTACTATTGGTCTGCTTTTTTGACCCGATTTTGTAGTTTATTGATCCCTGATAAATGTTTATATTTTCATAGATTTTTGCTAGAGGTAGATGCAAATATGTTTTTCTACAGACTAAATTACCCCAATTATTTTAAACGGGTTAAATTTAAGACGATACGAGACACAGTCAACATATGGCGCTCTATCCTAACTAAAAGCAAAGTAACTCTATTTCATTATAAAACTCCTTTATGGCTTAATCCGGGTTTACCCAAAAATTTTCAGGACCCAGGGGGCCGCTTACTATCAGAAGGTGGTATTAACATATTGGGCGACTTATATGGTCATAATGGCTTTCTGGCATTTGAAAGTTTGAAAGTTTGCTATAATCTGTTAGAAGGGGCTAGGTTCAAATACTACCGGATTATGGATTACTTTTGTCGGAAGTTAGGATTTATCAATGTGTCAGAATCTGAGGTCTGGAAATGTATTTATAGAGAAGCAGATAAAGCTTCGATTAGTATTGGTTACAAAATATTCTCTGGCTATAATGAAAATGATGTTACTAAAATGGCGGAAAAATGGACTGCCAAATTGGCTTTGAATGTATCACCAGATTTGATTACTTCATCTTTAAATAGTCTCAATCTTTCTGTTCAGTCTTCAAATTTTAAATTACAGTTATTTAAAACAATATGCCAGTTGTATTATACACCGGACAGGATTCTCAAATGGGCAGTAAATAATAATTTTAGTGAACGTACGAAATGTCCTAAATGTGATTTAAGTGGGGCTGATATTGTTCATATGTTTTTCTCTTGCCAACATCTTACTGAATTTTGGAATGGTGTTACTAAAATTATTTCTACTAGATTAGCTAGCCCTATTGTTTTCTCTCTGACGGATATATTTGTGGGTGTTTCAGGGGTTAATAGTTTGTTATGTGACTTGCTGAATATTCTAATTTCCTGTGCTAGGTTAATTATTGCGAGAATCTGGGTCCAAAAAAACCCACCGATGGTAATGGAATGGTGGAGTCTAGTAAATGAAATCTATAAGATGGAGCACTCTCTCGCTACTACTAGAGGCATGCATGGAAAACGGAAAATAGATAAAATGTGGGGACTGATTATGTCATAAAAACTATCTTCTTTTTTTATCATTATTTTTACTTTTTTATTCTTTTAATATTTGATTTATATGTTTCTGTTTCATCTTTGCTGTATGTAAATAATCTCACGTTTTCGTCTGTTGCTTCCCATGACGCAAATAAAAAAATTATTTAAAAAACAAAAAAAAGGCTGAGGTGGGGTTGGGCTTTGTAGAAGATCACATTGAATTGTAACCTCTGCTGTCAAGGCTAAGAGACTGGAGGAAACTAAAAGCCTAATATACTAAAAAAATGTATTGGACTGCCTCACACTAGACAATGTTATGAGAATCTCATGGCTGGCATACATTAAGAATTCCCTAACTGAGTTAGGGGTCCCAGAACGTTTTAAAATCCCAAGAGCTCTCCACACTGGGTAGGCTTCCCAACCTCTGGAGCGACCAATGGTGGCTGACAATCTTGGGCTCCCCCAACCCAAATCAGTGGTAAAAAACCTTCGGATATATATGGATAATTTTTCATCCTTCAAAACCCAAGTCAAAGCGCTAGCCCCTCACTGTTTTTGCATCCTAAGGAACCTTACACCTGTTGTGGGCTGCTTTCCCCAGCAAACTCTCCAACTGATCGTACAATCCTTGGTTATCTTATGACTTGATTAGTGCAATATCCTCTATTTGGGATTAAAAACATCTGTTCTGAAACATTTGCAGGTCATTCAAAAGTCTGCCACAAGACTTTTTTTCCCTCCCCAAATTCAGTACTGGCTCCTATCTCCTTGCCCAGCTCCACTGGCTGCTTATCAGAAAGCGCACTAAATTGAAAGCCCGATATACCTCACACAAAATTCTATACAAGCAAGGAGCCCCCAGCCTGTCTACTCTGATACATTTCTACATGCCCTCAAGAGCACTTTCCTCTGCTGATTTAAGCTTGGCCTGTGTTCCCCACTAAAGTAGAGCCAGAATTGGTGGCTGGTCTTTTCTTGTGTTAGTTCTGGCCCTATGGAACTCTATGCCAATTACCATTAGGAAAATTCAGGATCACTTACAATCCTGGAAACAGCTGAAATTCTGGCTATTTTCCAACTAGGCTACTGTTCTCCGTCCATTGCTGCCATATCTTAAATGGAACTAGTGTCGGGAGGCCCCTTCGGGGTATCCATGCACTTTAGAAATCTTTATAACGTAAGAAAAAGAATGTTCTTAAGAAGAAGGAACTTAAATAGAAATGAACGAAGACATTTGAAAAGTTTTTGAAATTGTGAAAAGGAAAGATGATCATTAATAGAAAATAAATCTTCAACCCAAATAATACCTATGTGTCTCAAAGATTTCCAAAATAATGATTTATCAATAATAGTAATAAGGTTATTGTACCAGAAAGGGGAGTGCCGGAAGGAATCGCGAGTAGCAATCTGTGGCTGCTAAAAAGGTTTTAGGGTAAAGCAAGTATGTTTCAAAAGAGGCGAAGATGTTGTGGAAGTTTTCTCTTATCTACTTTATCTAAACAGTCATTAATATTCGCCATTACCATATCTTTAACGGAAGGGGCGAACCAGATAACCAAATATTTAAAATTGGAAGTATTCCAATGAAAACCCGTGGTGATGAAATAATGACTAAAAGTAAACTTAGTAAGTGGGAAAATTTCAGTTTTATCAGAATTAATCTTGTACCCTCAAACCGAGGAAAAGGACGACATTTCCTGAAGAAGGGCCTCTAGAGATTGCTCAGGGTTGGAAATGAAGAGAAGTATGTCATCATCCTAAGCTGAATTTTTTTAGGTGATTATCTCCATATTGAAATCCATTAATTACAGTATTATTTCTGATACAAGATAGGAAAAGTTCCAGAGCTATTATAAATAAAAGAGGGGATAAAGGACAACCTTGACGAACATCACGATTTAGCTGAAAATATTTAGAAATCTTCCCATTAACAAAAACCGATGCCATAGGAAATCGATATAGTATGGAAATGAATGAAATATAATGGGGACCTGACCCATGCCAGGCCAAGGATTTAAGCAAGAAGGACCAATCTATATGATCAAATGCTTTCCCAGCATCAATAGAAATTGCTGGCAGGGGAAATGAATGAGAAGAAGCCTTGTTGAAAAAATTGAAAAATAATCTATAGTTATCAGATGTAAAGCTACCTTTAACAGAGCCTGATTGTTCCATGGCAATCATCAAAGGAAGGAAGGGCTCAAGCCATAAAGCAATTAATTTAGCAAAAAATGTATACTCCACATTAACTCACTAAATTGGCATGTAGTTCTTACAAAAAGCAGCGTCTTTGCCTTCTTTATGAATGAGACAAATAGTAGCCTCCTGGAAGGTGCCGCCAGCGGGTTCAGAGTCAGATAAAAATTGGAAAAGATACATTAATTTGGGGAGAAGAAGATTAGAGAAGTGAAGAAAAATGTGTCCTTAAAACTATCAGGTCCAGGGGATTTGCCCTTCTTTAGAGATTGAAGCGCTCGAAGAATCTCTGACATGGATATGTAAGCCTCTAAGGGTAAAAAATCGCTATGCTCACAAATGAATTTTTAATATCTTTTAAATAAGTACCTATCTGAGAAAGAAGGGGTGGAGATTCGGGTGTATAGAGAGAGTGATAATATTCAACAAATTCCGTCAAAATCTCAGAATCTTTGAAGACAGGAATTCCTAAATCAGTGTTTTGAATCTAAATTGTGAACTTGCTCACAAACCTTCATATAATTAGCTAAAAGCTTTCCTATCTTATTACGGCCGCCATAATAACGAGCAGTACTGCAAATTAAAATCGAGGAGGCTTTGTCTGTGGAGACTTTATTAAACTGACGGTTTGCACGAATAAGTTCTTGTAGATTAAATGTGGTAGATGAAGGGTAATATTGATGTTCTAAACGTTTAATGTTTAATAAAAGAGATTGATGCTGTTTAATAAAATATTTCTTTTTCTAGAAGTCAAAATCAATAATGTGTCCCCGAGCAGAAGCTTTAATAGTATCCCAAAGTAATTGAGGAGAGATAGTAGGGTCTGCATGGATACTAAAAAATTCCTCAGAAAAGGTCATAAAAGAAGCGGAAAAAGCAGGGATCGAGTAAAAGAGAGTTATTAAATCTCCATCTATTAGATTTGGCATGGACTGGGAGCAAATCCAAGTCTGTAATGGCTGGGGAATTATCAGAAATCACAATTGGTTCAATAGTAGAGCTAATGAGATTTTTGGAAAAGCAAAATAGATGGTCAAGCCTGGAGAGGGAGCCATGAGGTGCCGAAAATAAGGAAAATTCTCTACTAGAAGGATTACAAATTCTCCATGAGTCAACCAAAAGGCGCTGGGTGATGAAGGAAAGAAATTGTTTGTGCATTTTTGGGGCATATATTTAACTGGGGATTTACGATCAATAAAGTTATCCATTACTTGATTACAATCCCCTCCCACAACGAAAAAATCATCAGCATGTTGTAAACACATTTTGGAGATAGTAAGCCAAAAGTAAATATAAGATTTAGGGGGACCATAAATATTACAAATAGTCAAGGGAATATCATTAACAATCAACATAACAAAAAGCCTTTTTTTTAACGTACATTTATATAGCGCAAACTTGACCCGAAGGTATCCGGTATCAGAGCGCTTTACATGAGCACCAGTTGCGTTACCTGAGGACACATTCATTTTTATGTTAAGCAAGGGGGCGATTAAGTGATTTGCCCAGAATCACAGGATATTGCGCGTCCTTGCAGAGACTCGAACTCGGTCCTCCAGATTTGAGGTCGTCCGCCCTAGCCATTAGGCCAACTCCTTCCCCCGCCTTTGGTATCAGTTTCTTGGGAAATGGTTACCAATTTTAAATTCGTACAAGGAAGAATTTTGCCATTTTTCTTATTCAAAGAGAGAGAAACAAAAACAGAACCCACTCAACATCGTATGAATTTTAAAGCTTCAGGCTCAGAAAGGTCAGTTTCTTGGAGAAGAATGAGGTCAGGAGAATATTTAGCTAGATGAGACAAAATTATCTTTCTCTTTATAGGATTAATAACTCCTTAAACATTCCTAAGATAACTCTGAATGTGACAACAAAGATTATTATCTGCAGTTAAACGGTCTATTAAGATAACCTATTCAACAATCATTGAAAAATTGAAAATGAAAAAGAAGGAAAGAAAGGAAAACTAGGTCAAAGGGAAGAAGAGAGGAGGAAAGAAAAAAGATCAAAGAAGAAAAGACAGTATATGTTAAACGCTGACGACTGTGGAACCATACCAGATTAAAATGAACACAGGGAAGGATTGACGTGTGCACAGGGTAAAGACGGCACAGCAAGGGAGTACCCATCAACGGATAGACGAGACACAGATAAGATGAAAGAACGAGAGAGATCACCAAGGAGCCTGTAAAAAAGAAAAAGGTTATATAAGCATAAGCAATGCAAGAACATAAGAATAGCATAATACGTTAACTGAAATAACACCAAGTATATGGAATCTATAAAAAATTTGAGTAAACATAAAATACAGTCATGAGGAAGCAGAAGTCTCATGGAGCTGGAAGAATGAGGACGAAGAAATTCTTGTAGATCCGAAGGAGAGGTGAAGAAAGATGTTTTATTCTGAAATGTTACTTTGAAAAGACAGGGATGGAATAGACCAAAGCAGGCACCCAAGGAACGTAATGGAGGTCGAAGTTCCAAAAACTCTTTCCGCCTGGTCGCTGCAGCTTGTGAGACATCTTGTGTGATAAATAACTTACTTCCCTGCCATAAACGTTGCTTTTTAGACTTCGCTACATCGAGAACCTCAATAAGTCAGTAAATTCCCGAAAAAAGATGACGACTCCTCTAGGCTTAGGTGACGCAGAAGAAGATTAAAAACCTTGACCCAGACGATATAATAGACATTCCAAACCACAAGTGATTTCAAGAAATGACAGTTTCAGATGTTATTCACATATAATTCAGTACACGAAAAATCGAACAGTCTTTTCTTTCGTCTTTTATTCTTTCTTCAAGTCTTTAATGAGTGAACTGCTCCCAAGCCAACATGTGTTTCGTCGCATCAGTGTGGTTGTACATGCGACTTGTTCACGGCTAGGTAAAAGATAATATGAAGTCTAACATTACTAATTATCTGCATACATTTGTTTACAAAACAAATGTGGTCCCAGGGAATCTCCAAGTGACTGTGTTCAATCTGTATACTAGCACATTCACTATTTGTGTTTGTGCATGCAGAGAATTCTATAGTAACATTTATAACTATATGCAATAGAGTGAAGATGATTGTAACTTGTGTCAATCATCGCAACATAGCACACGGTGCTCGTGACATTGTGAAATTATGTGATGGAATCTAATCCTATATGTACATTATAACCAATTGCCACCTAGAGCACCATAGTGTCACCCAGTGACAAACGTGACACACCACCGCAATGTCCAAACGAAAACATCTCAAGTGTCACAGACCAAGTGCATTCTATATGAGGAAACACCAACCTGAATGGATTCACTAAGTAGCAGTCTGTAAGTGAAACAAGACATATAGGTATATTAATGTTTTCTGCAATCTCTGTATAGTCAACAATAAGCACTATACAGTGTTTTATCTGCCTTCGAAACCTCAAGTTTTATACGTACATCTAAAGTGGCGATAATTCTGCGCCACACTAATCCTGTGGCGAGGTGATATATAAAATCTCCTGAGCTTATGATTCAGTTTCCACAGATTCTCCAGTGTTCTTTCTCCCAAATCTACAGAATACAAAAAGTGCAAACCCAGTCTCAACGGGGGTTCCAGAATAACACCACCCTGCATCAACCGTCGAGGACTTGATCAAAGCCCTGCTACTGCGATAAAAATCTCTTTGTTAACAATCTACCTTATTGCTGAGTCGCCAATCCGTGTCCTCGCTCCTCACGGTGTTTCTTCTCGAGTGCAAGAGCCGGCATTGCTCATTTGCACCTAATAAAGTGCCAAAAGACCACGTGATCACGTATGTGATTACACTCGCCGACATCTTCGAGAGAGCAAACACCGCATCTGTATTATGCAGCGCCTCCTAAATCTGCCTCTATATTTGCTCCAAAGGTGGATTCCAGTCCACATCTTAGTGTTAATTCCATCATTCATCTCATGGACAATGTATTGTTGTTTTTTTTAAAAATATTTTTAATAAATGAAAGAAAACTTTTATATAAAAAAATGTGTGTTTGGAAATACATTCATGTTGAACCTGGTCTGACACTTAACAAGCTTGTAAATTTGGTAACCTGCGCATAGACTGGACCCCTTCTCCCACCTGTGGAATGTCTCTTCATGGGACATAGTAATATAAACTGGTTGTAAAGTTCTGGAAAAGGAGTTTTTGCTTTTCATGATTGTTGACCCATTCCTTTTTCCTGATAAAAAGGGTAGCTCCCTCTCTATCACAGTTAATTCCATCATTGCCAGGCAAACTCTATCCCACATTCTCCCATGAGTTGAACTCTAGTATTACCCCCTAGTACACAGGAAATATCGGTAAACACTTCAATCGTAACCACAGCGGCCATCTTAGAGAGGGTCTCACCGCGCCTGGTAGGGGCAGCGTCTCTGTATACTAGTACTAAATTTCCTTCCGAGGCTTCCACATATACGTAATAAACATGGTTTATAAAATCTTGACACTAAATATTCCTTTTTGTGAAAACAGTATCCACTAGGTCTGTAAGCTATATTAACCGGTATTTGTATCTACAAGCCGACTACATATGCATAATGGCACTCGTGGCAGTAGATCAAGTTCGGATCATTCTTATTACCTTATTATGTGTATGCTCATAATTAGATAGGTCTACTATTCATGTCAGTGACTAATGTATTAAATATCAAACTATAAATACTGCCAACCGTCAGAAATTATACATTGTAATTCACATTCCTTCCCCCATATTATACCACACATTCTATGTGGTATTACATCAGATTACATCAGCATCACGTTAATTTCCCAACTGGTTTTGGAAACAGTCTCTCCATCCACAGTTCTCATCTTCCTAAGAAGTAGTGCATCTCATGGTCAACATTCATCGGTGAGCTTTCCGAATAATCAAATGCGTGAAAGACGATAGGCCCACCAGCTCAAGTTAAAAGGAAGTAAAGAAGGAAATAGGATCTATCCCTTCCGAATCTTCTTGAAGCCAATAAAGACATAGGTTATTTAGTCTATTACTATTTTCTAAGTTTTCAGAGTGAGCCTTTAACAATGCCACCTCCTTTTCCAAAGCTGACATTTTAGTCTTCTCATCTTGTACATCACTAATACGTTGTTCAAGATCGTAAACTCTGTGTTCTATTTGTGACCACCTGTCATCCAGATTCTGTATGCGCCTATTGGTTTCTTCCACAAATGGATGCAGCACACAAATTTTCTCAAGCACCAGATCAAGAGAGATAGGAAAAGAGAATTTATCAGGAGAAGGCGGGTCTTGCTTGACTCTCTTGTACGTGGACGAGGTCGTAGTCGAACCAATTATAGTGGAAGATGAAGATGAGGACGACATATTAAATGAAGATAATAAGCACGCCAGTGGAAAATTGACAGTCTTTAAGAATAGCACCAATTTCCGTGAGGAGGTTGCTGCGTGATGAGGAGAAGCTTTGTTCTTCAGTCTGTCCATAAAGTACTCAAAAATACCTGCATGAACACCAGAACCAAAGGTGGGCAGAGTACAAGAAAGCGTGGCTCACCGTGAGAACTACCAACCTATTCCTTATAATAGAATTACAGAGCGTCATAGAAATATGAAAAATCACCTCAGCACAAAGAACCAAAAATATGCAACATGAAAATAAAGCAGGGGAGTCAAAAACGTATATAGCGCTAAAAGAAAGCCATAAAATAGCCAAGCGTGTCCTCAAATGTCGAAGAAACCTCTTGGAGAAACTTAACAGAGTGCGGGAGAGAGGATAATGTCCATAGAAAAACAATGGCTTTGTATAAAATGGCTGACGCTATGAGAGGAGAGGAGAAGTCATAATTTTGACCTCAAATGAGGTCAAATAGGGCTGCCAAAGATTTTATGCTGCTCACCTTGCCTTCCGATGTACAAAAGCTCCAGTCATGCAGTGACAAGAAGAAAAGGGCGGCTCCATAGCGGCTTTGTCCATCCGCAGCTGCCAAGAGTTCCCAATCTGATGGCCATCTTAGCTGGTGGTCCGACGTCACCCCCATCTAAGCCTTCCTTTTTAATACATATGTCACCCCTGAGGTAGGTCGAAAGGCTCATAGGGCAGAGTGCCTTGTATTTAAAAGGTTGGACGTGTGGGTTTAAGTTTTACATGTCCTGGTAGTGAAAAACTCCTGAAGTCATTTTTACTACTGTATCCTTCCCATTGACTAATACTGGGTTTCTTTATTACATTTAATAAGTACTAAGTTTAGATTGGGAGCAGGTAGAGATACCATGTTGAGACTCAAATGAATTGTAAATTAAAATCATCTTTATTGAAAAAGTCGGATTTTGAGTAACATTTCTGAAAATGCCACTTTTAGATGCTTGGTATTTTCTTGTCCTAGCCAATTCATTCCTCTGCCAGTGTCCTGGGTCACATGACTGTGAATGGCTCTGCTGGTGGGCTTTGTCTGTTCCTCCCAGACAGGGACACAAAGTATATAAGATGTTGCCTGAATGGGCATACCTGCCAGGGCAGATAGGTACGGAGATGTTCTTTCCCTACGAACACTTTAAAGGTTGTTGCCTACAGCACACACAAGGGAACCTCACAACAGAATTTCGTCTCCCCAGACTTCTTGGAATCAGTCTTGGGGTAGGACAGGGTGTTCCCTTACACACAAAGGCTGGCACCAGGCATAAATATTGGACTCTCAGAACAACTCTCCAGTGCACTCTGGCACCTGTGGAAGACTTCAGAAGGACTGTCCTGTCACCAGCGTACTCCACTGCTGCTCCCAGAGGACTGCCCTGCTGCTTGAAGGACTGCCTTGCTGCTTGAAGGAGAACTGGGCCATCTCCTTGAACCCAGGACCACCAGAAGTGGCTCCAAGTGCTAGTTGGCTTGCCTTCTTTGTGTGCTAAAGGAACAAAACAAGCTCCTGAGGCATTGAAGCCTGCTGCTGGTCTCTACCGAAGTGGTGACCCCAGGTTTACACCCTTGGCAGTGGTATTTGAGGTACTTCTCCAAAAGTTGGGACTTAGAAACTTTTTCTACAAAAACTTCCTGGAAAACTGACAGAAGACCAAGATCTAACTGCAAGCCCACGGTGCATTGCCGGTCGTCCTGACTTTGCGGTAGGTCCTGCTAGCAAATCCTGTTTCACAGAATATCCTGTCAAAGGTACGTGGAGTTCTCTTTGGCTGCAGCCTGCACCTTTGTCCTGCTGTACATTTTTGAGCTCCAAAATGTTGTGCAAGTCTGAAGGTGAAAATCTTCTCTGGGCTTGACGACTGTGACCTCCCCAGCATGGAAATGTAGCTTTTCCCACTCTAAGCTTTTTCTTGCCATTGTCAACAGCTTCCCTGAGCCATTGGCCTGCAGCTTTCTGGCATCGACGACTTATCCTCGGATACAGCCTGCTGCCTAGCCCCACTGAACTCTACCTTCTCAGGAACTTTGCTTCAGAAAGTTTTCTACGTCAGAAGGTAAGCCGAGACCGAGCCCTGTCCACCACTTGTATCTAACCTGCACTCCATTGTGGTCGGACTTAACTTTTGATTTTGACTGGGTCTCGCATAACCAGATACCCGCGGTTGGCACTTCAATCTTTCAAGTGCTAGATTTCTTTAAACATTTTAAAAAATCATGACTGCTTTTGTGCCAAGCTACCAGAGGGTTGAGCAGAGGTTATTTCGTTCCTTTTGTGGTTCACCCTGACAAGTATTGTGGTTGTTGCGTGAGTAGGGCTTCTACTCCCCTCAACCAATAACCCAGTCCCCTACAGTAGTCCATGGTCAGTCAAATGAGGGCACATTTGGGGTCTCCTCTTGGTCACAAGACCTCACTCATGTCAAGGGAACGGTCTAAACCTATGCCCTCACTCTAATGCGAGATTGGGGCCGAATTCAAAACCAGGATACCAGATACTTCGAGTCAGGCACTCATGGCAGGGGGACACAATTGTACACCATGCAATAGATGTTTCCAACCGAACAACATTGGAACCAGAATGTCTCATCTGATGACGCACATATTCTAGGAAATACCTGCAATAATGCTTCCAATTTGATCTGCCCAATTCCCTGCGTTTTATCTGGGAAGATAGTTCTCATCTTGCAGCACCTTATTATCTTCCTGATCAGGAACCCAGTTAGTGATTCACTCTTGTTCTTCACTTTGACAACAGAGCTCACCACTGCCAACTTTAAACCCATCTATCACCTGGTGTAATTTCTATTTTTTGGCGCACTGAAGAAAACTTACTTAGTGAGCCATTGTTTTGGGGAAACTCCTGCTATTCTGAACCATAGTTTTCCATAGTCACTGTATACCTACCCGGCATTTGCTTCCACAGAGAACACAAAACTAGCAGATTTAATTGTGGTGCCAAAAATCCCAGAACATGGTGGCAAAGTGTCCTCTCTTCTGCGTCTCACATCAACTTCTTGAACACATGGAACTTGCCACGAAACAAAGCATCTGCAATTACAAATTGTAACAACCTTTCACAAATTGCATCATAATGGGCTCTACAAAACAATGCTCTTTTGATGTGGATTCCTCTCGTCTGTATGATGGTTTCCGCCTCACCCTAATTATTGTCCTCCTAACCAATGTAAATAGATCGCCGATGTGCATGCTGGTGCATATGCAATTGTACTGTCTATTGAGCTTTTCAATAAAAAGAGTTAAAAAAAATGTTTGCATCATAAAAGAAATGTTTAGCTTTAAGCAGCGGCATTCTTGCAAATGCATAATGTTGGTATAGTTAATGGAAAGTGAATCCAAGACCTGCACCATTGACCAGCTGTCTCCTCTCTCCGCTGTTCGGCCCATATGGTTCTTGTTAGATCTGGGGGTCTCTAGTTGGCAGAGGTAGGTACCACTGTCCAAATAGGGACCCTTGCTTCTAGTCAGGGCAAGGAGATAATCCTCTGAGATAACCCCTGCTCACCCTCTAGGTAGCTTGGCACGAGCAGTCTAGGCTAACCAGAGGCAATGCGTAAAGTATTTGTACCAACACTCACAGTAACACAGTGAAAACACCACAAACTGACTCCACAACAGTTTAGAAAAATAAAGGTATTTTTAATCTAAACTACACAAGACCAAAACGACAAAAATCCAACATACACAGTTCAAGAATATGGTTTCAAAAAGAGTTCTTAAGGTTGCGTTAGAATTCTCTACGTTGCGATAGAATTCTCTACTGATGCGTGAAAAGTTCACAGTTGCGTCACGTTTACTCACAGTACCTTTTAGTTGCAACAAAGTTCCAAAAGCAGAAGCTGGTGCGGTGGAAAACAAGCGATGCGTTGCTCCTGAGACCCTGGGGAGGCGATGCGACAGCCCCGCTGCAGCAGCGGGCGTGTTGCGACGAATCCGGTCTGTATGGGGAGGAAGGCCACTTGTATGGATTCCGGTGCGTAGGTTCCGTAGGAAGTCTGTTCTCGCAAAGGCACGATGCGACGATCTCGTAGGGGCTGCGACGATCTCCGGGGCGACGATGCGCGGTCCAGCGGGGATCCTCTCTCTCGCAGCTCCTCGATGCGTTGATTCTGCGACGATGCTCGCAGCGACGTGATGCGGTCCGCAAGCAAGCGGTGCGGCGTTCTCACCCAGCGACGACAGGCTCTGCGACGATACTCGCAGCGATGTTCGATTCTCCCGCACCGGTCTGGTGCGTCCCGCAAACGAAGGATGCGACGTCTCTGGCAGCGGTGTCAGGCGCTGCGACGATCTCGACCTCCGTAGCGGCGGGAAACTTCTCGCACTGTCGGGGATGCGCTCAGCAAGCGAGCGATGCGACACTTTTCAGTTTCAAAAGTCACTCAAGCTTAGTTTCAAGCTTCCCAGCTCAGGTACAACTTCCAGAGGCCCCACAACTGGATCAAGCACTCTAGGAAGGACAGAACTCTCTCAGCAGAGTTCAGGGAAGCTGGGGGTGAAGTCCTTTTGTTCCTGGGACTTCAAAACAGGGAGCCAGCTCTTCTCAGGCCCTTGGAGATTCCTTCAAGCAAGGGGACACAGCTCAACAGCAAAGTCCTTCCCCTCTCCTTGGCAGCAAAGCAACAGGTCAGTCCAGCAGAGCAACAGCAGGACAATCTTCCTTCTTCAGTTTCAGCTTTCTCCTTGGCAGAGGTTCCTTCTTGATTTCCAGGATGATCTAATTTTCTGTTGTCAGGGGTCCTGTACTTATACCCCTAAAGTCTTTGTTCTCTCTGTGCATGTGGGCCCTGAGCCCGGTCTGAACCAGTTCTGGGTGTTTCCTGAGTACTTTGTTTTGCTGGCTTCTGACTTCCTTTCAGAGTGAGGGGCAGGGTCCTCAGCCGCCCAGCAGGGGGGTGGAGCCAGCATTGTGGAAGGCAGGCACAGCCCTATTCAGCCCAGGTGCTAACTCCTCCCACTACTCCAGTTGCAAATGCAGTCATTCAGCCTAGTGCTGACTCATCCAGGGGAATTCCCTCCTGGGGAATTCCCCAGCCCCTGTCACTCTCAAACCAGACAGTCAATACACAAACAGGCCCAGGCACACAGAAGGGTCAGACAAGAGAACAGCAACTTTCTAAAAGTGCTGTTCTCAAATACAGGATTTAAAAACAACCTTTCCCAAAAGATGTGTTATTAAATTCTGAGTTCAGGGATACTAGATACTTATGTCCTATCTTGTTCCTATGGGAAGAAATGCTGTTAACCACTGTAGCCAGCATCCCCCATGTTAACCTATGGAGCAAGATAGCCTTACAGTAGTGAAAAACGAAAATGGCTGCCATTCACTACCAGAGCATGTCACCTGCACTAGTACATGCTCTGCCTTTTACATACACTGCACCCTGCCCAGGGGGGTACCTTGGGCCTTCCATAGGGGTGACTGATGTGCACAAAAAGGGAAGGGTTAGGCCTGGTCAGTGGAGACACTGACCCGGAGGACATGGCAGTTCCATAGGCACTGCAGTGGCAGGCCTGAGACACCATTTTAGAGCTACTCCTGTGGGTGGCACAATCAGTGCTGCAGGCCCACTAGTAGCATTTGTCATCACCAGCCCTGGCACACCCAGTGCACTTTACTAGGGACTTCATGGTGATACAAATATGCCAAACATGTATATCCAATCAGAATAACAATTTAAACAGAGAGTATATGCACTTTAGCACTGATCAGCAGTGGTAAAGTGCGCAGAGTCCTATTGCCAACAGCCACGGGTCAGGAAAAATAAGGGAGGAAGAAGCAAAAAGTTTGAGGATGACCCTGCAAGAAGGGCCAGTTCCAACACAACCCCCTTCCAGCCTAAAGCCAGGGTAGACCAAACGATACCTCGATGGGATTCCCTGCTTAAGGCGATAGAACACGGAAACTGGCCCACACAGCAGGGCGGTCCTGTTCTACGCCATCCTAAACCCAGTTGGATCACTCTATCCATACTCTCAGGGTCCACAATGCCAATCCATGTGTAAACCTTCTCCTCACCTGTGGACACCACCTGTGCAGCACCTAACTTTAATTTCCTCACAGGTGTGTCCCAACAGACCGACGGCAAGCCACAGTGACCACCAACAGTGATCAGGGATGAGACCCAGGCCTCATGCCTCTCAGGGTGCTCAAACCTCTGTGGCATCAGTGGGTGGGGGGCAGTAGCCCCAGGTGCTTGGCACCCTTTGTCCACTCCCTCTCTTGTCAGGTCAGGTCTGACACTCTGGCACTGACCCACCAGTCCTGGACCTGTATCCAGCAGCTGGACAGGAGGCTGAGGTGGGCTTCTCCACACCCGGTCCTCCTCTTCCTTGGGGCTCTGTACCCTCCAACCTGGAGCGGTACCCCCTTCTAGAATAGTCAGGGCACCTGTGGCAGTTGTCCTGCACCATTCACCCACCAGTTCAGGGGTTCTATCCTGCAACTGGTATTCCAGGTCAGGGAGGACACCCCGGACCTGGCCCTCAAACCTAGGCTCCAAAGCCTCCAGGTCAGACAACACCTGAACCTGGCATCCCCACCCAGGGACCAACCCCTGCGGTGGAACACTTGCCTGGTGCACCAGGACTTCCCTCTCGGATGTGCCCACACTAGTAGACAGTACCCACCTGGCCAACACAACGGTGTGGCCCAGTCCACCCCCATGGTGAGACTCTTGCCCTCCTTCCAGGGGCAACCCTGTCCACCAAGACAACCAAGAACACAACTTTCCTACCAGTTCAGGACCTCCCTCCAGCAACTGGTCTCCCAACCTAGGGTTTAACCCCTCAGGTTGTACCGGGGTCAGAGGCGAGGACTCCCTCCCTCTGCACCCCCTTCCAGAGCGCTGCACCCTCCCTACTGGAGGGGTACCCCTGGGAACCATATTGGTCAGGACACTGGTAACAGATGTCCTTCCTTCCAGGTCAGGCAAATCCTGAACCTGGTCTCCCAACCCAGGGACCAAAATCTGTGGTTGTGCATTTGCCTGGCACGCCAGGACTTCTGGGGACTCACATGGTACCCCCTTGAGGGTGACACACAACTCATGTGTCCTGTGACAGTCTGCCTGGTGCAGATCTCCCGACCCCTGTCCACCTGACAGTGCGGGAAGATCCCCCAGGACAGAAGTGAGGTCACCATGGTCACTCACTGGGGACTCAGCCCTTCTGACTGGTCCCTGACCCACTGGTTCTCCCACTGGGGACTCCTTCCCCCTCTCACCCCTCAGTTTGGACTTCTGTACCGTCCCAAATGGAGCGGCACTGCCACACACCAGAACTGATGGAGGCCTGGTTACAGGCACTCCCCGTTCACCAGACACTAGGAGATCCTCCTCAAATGGCCTACAAGCACAGTCTAGGTCCCCAACCTGGTGTTCCCTTAAGAAACCCTCCAGGCCCTGAGACTGGGTTTCGGGCACCATGAGACACACCGTCCCACACTCATTCCTTCTCCACTGAGACCGGACATGAGCCCCTACACCCCTCCCACTACACTGGGACCTAACTGGGCTACACTGAACCTCTTCCACCTCACAGGTCTGGAAGATATCTAAGCCACTCCTTTTGGGATCACTCCCCAATGCCTCCTCAGACTCTCTGGAATCCACCAAGAGGTCTGCCTCCAACGCAAGCTCTCTGGGATCAGATAACTCACACTCCACCGGGTGTTGGCATAGCTCTGGAAAACAGGGACTTAAAATATGCTCTCCAACAAATGAATCACACAGCCCCCCACAGTTGTTAACCAAGCTACCCTTTGTCTCGCCCTCCAGTGCCTCACACAAGTACCCCACACCACTCTCCTGAGACTGGCAAGACAGTATCTGACTGTCTCTGTCACACAACCCACACTCTTCTGGCTGGTCTTCACACCCACACACCAAGGTTTCTACCATGGGAGAACCCCTCTCCCTGTACCTCTCATCTAGAGTCAGTAGAGTGTCCCTCCCACCACTAGGAATATGGTCCCCTGTGCCAGTCCCCCAATCTACTTCAGGGACACTGTACTCCACTGGAACTACATCATAAACCTGAACCCCCTGGTGTATGTCAACCCCCTCCCTCAAGTCAGGCGCCACATCTCTGGGTGTTTGTACCTTTCTCTCAGCACTAGATATCATAAACATGCTGCCACCATCTGAGCTGGACTCCACCTCCAACTCAGCAAAGCTCCTTCCTTGAGCGTCCCATTTTTCTTTCTGGGCCAAGGCCCACCGGATCATACCTTCCTTGTTTAGCCGGTCTAATTCTCTGCACCTTTGCTCAGCAGCAAGGAGCCACTCATCTTTCTCTTCCTCACTATCAGAGAAGTCCTCCTCCTCAGAATCATCTGCTAATGTTGCTTCCCAAATTCTGACCTCATGGGAATACAGGCAAGCCTCAAGATCCCTCCTTGTGGAACCTTTCTCCACAGGCAGCCCCCTCTTCTTGCAAAAGGCTTTTATCTCCTCTTCTGTGTAGATGCACAGGTGGAAAAAGTTGACTTCCATTTTGGCAGGATTTTACAGGTGCAACACTAGCCAGAGTCTCAATATCCCAAAAATACTTTCAGGAGGACACCGGAAAAAACAAACAGTATGTGGTGGCGTAGTGGTCTGCACTCACTAGTGATGTACACCAATTACTGTGGGTCAAGTACAAATACAAGTTCAAATCCCACCGCCTGACCACCAATGTTAGATCTGGGGGTCTCTAGTTGGCAGAGGTAGGTACCACTGTCCAAATAGGGACCCTTGCTTCTAGTCAGGGCAAGGAGATAATCCTCTGAGATAACCCCTGCTCACCCTCTAGGTAGCTTGGCACGAGCAGTCTAGGCTAACCAGAGGCAATGCGTAAAGTATTTGTACCAACACTCACAGTAACACAGTGAAAACACCACAAACTGACTCCACAACAGTTTAGAAAAATAAAGGTATTTTTAATCTAAACTACACAAGACCAAAACGACAAAAATCCAACATACACAGTTCAAGAATATGGTTTCAAAAAGAGTTCTTAAGGTTGCGTTAGAATTCTCTACGTTGCGATAGAATTCTCTACTGATGCGTGAAAAGTTCACAGTTGCGTCACGTTTACTCACAGTACCTTTTAGTTGCAACAAAGTTCCAAAAGCAGAAGCTGGTGCGGTGGAAAACAAGCGATGCGTTGCTCCTGAGACCCTGGGGAGGCGATGCGACAGCCCCGCTGCAGCAGCGGGCGTGTTGCGACGAATCCGGTCTGTATGGGGAGGAAGGCCACTTGTATGGATTCCGGTGCGTAGGTTCCGTAGGAAGTCTGTTCTCGCAAAGGCACGATGCGACGATCTCGTAGGGGCTGCGACGATCTCCGGGGCGACGATGCGCGGTCCAGCGGGGATCCTCTCTCTCGCAGCTCCTCGATGCGTTGATTCTGCGACGATGCTCGCAGCGACGTGATGCGGTCCGCAAGCAAGCGGTGCGGCGTTCTCACCCAGCGACGACAGGCTCTGCGACGATACTCGCAGCGATGTTCGATTCTCCCGCACCGGTCTGGTGCGTCCCGCAAACGAAGGATGCGACGTCTCTGGCAGCGGTGTCAGGCGCTGCGACGATCTCGACCTCCGTAGCGGCGGGAAACTTCTCGCACTGTCGGGGATGCGCTCAGCAAGCGAGCGATGCGACACTTTTCAGTTTCAAAAGTCACTCAAGCTTAGTTTCAAGCTTCCCAGCTCAGGTACAACTTCCAGAGGCCTCACAACTGGATCAAGCACTCTAGGAAGGACAGAACTCTCTCAGCAGAGTTCAGGGAAGCTGGGGGTGAAGTCCTTTTGTTCCTGGGACTTCAAAACAGGGAGCCAGCTCTTCTCAGGCCCTTGGAGATTCCTTCAAGCAAGGGGACACAGCTCAACAGCAAAGTCCTTCCCCTCTCCTTGGCAGCAAAGCAACAGGTCAGTCCAGCAGAGCAACAGCAGGACAATCTTCCTTCTTCAGTTTCAGTTTTCTCCTTGGCAGAGGTTCCTTCTTGATTTCCAGGATGATCTAATTTTCTGTTGTCAGGGGTCCTGTACTTATACCCCTAAAGTCTTTGTTCTCTCTGTGCATGTGGGCCCTGAGCCCGGTCTGAACCAGTTCTGGGTGTTTCCTGAGTACTTTGTTTTGCTGGCTTCTGACTTCCTTTCAGAGTGAGGGGCAGGGTCCTCAGCCGCCCAGCAGGGGGGTGGAGCCAGCATTGTGGAAGGCAGGCACAGCCCTATTCAGCCCAGGTGCTAACTCCTCCCACTACTCCAGTTGCAAATGCAGTCATTCAGCCTAGTGCTGACTCATCCAGGGGAATTCCCTCCTGGGGAATTCCCCAGCCCCTGTCACTCTCAAACCAGACAGTCAATACACAAACAGGCCCAGGCACACAGAAGGGTCAGACAAGAGAACAGCAACTTTCTAAAAGTGCTGTTCTCAAATACAGGATTTAAAAACAACCTTTCCCAAAAGATGTGTTATTAAATTCTGAGTTCAGGGATACTAGATACTTATGTCCTATCTTGTTCCTATGGGAAGAAATGCTGTTAACCACTGTAGCCAGCATCCCCCATGTTAACCTATGGAGCAAGATAGCCTTACAGTAGTGAAAAACGAAAATGGCTGCCATTCACTACCAGAGCATGTCACCTGCACTAGTACATGCTCTACCTTTTACGTACACTGCACCCTGCCCAGGGGGGTACCTTGGGCCTTCCATAGGGGTGACTGATGTGCACAAAAAGGGAAGGGTTAGGCCTGGTCAGTGGAGACACTGACCAGGAGGACATGGCAGTTCTAAACTGCCCATAGGCACTGCAGTGGCAGGCCTGAGACACCATTTTAGAGCTACTCCTGTGGGTGGCACAATCAGTGCTGCAGGCCCACTAGTAGCATTTGTCATCACCAGCCCTGGCACACCCAGTGCACTTTACTAGGGACTTCATGGTGATACAAATATGCCAAACATATATATCCAATCAGAATAACAATTTAAACAGAGAGTATATGCACTTTAGCACTGATCAGCAGTGGTAAAGTGCGCAGAGTCCTATTGCCAACAGCCACGGGTCAGGAAAAATAAGGGAGGAAGAAGCAAAAAGTTTGAGGATGACCCTGCAAGAAGGGCCAGTTCCAACAGTTCTTGACACTAAAATAGGAAATAACTTCAGAAAGGATAACTTCGTAAACTTAAAGCTCCCTGTCAGATGCGTTGCCTCCCCTGCATTCGGCCACTGCTGTGCACACCAATTCTTGTTAACTGAGGCTACATAACCAAACTCTCTCTTCCCTCCATAGTGACAATCCATTGAAGTCAGCACCCTGTTGTAAACCTTATTTCACCCCTTTGGGCAACCTGGTAGAGTGTGACCTATGCTGCAGATCCGCTTTGGCCATTGCCATCTTCCTTGAAAATGGTCTCTCCAGTGGTGTCACTCGTGGTATAACTCGTGCCACAAAGTTCAACGGGCCAGTCAATTTATTCAGCTAGAGCAATATTACCTTCTTTGCCAATTTACAAAAGCGCACCAAAGTCTTGAAAGATTTCACTTGCTCCTTGCCTTAATTCCTGTTCAACTGGGAAATGACAACTTTGTAGCTGAACTGTAGCGTTTTTCCAGGGCAAAGGGTAATCCTAGTTTCTCAGTTATGCACCTGAAACAGTGTATCAGTCCTTGACTTCCCTGACTCTGTTCCAACATCAAACAGGAAGGTGTCCACATAATGCACCACTTCACTCAACCCTCTTTTGCTTACATTTCCCCTCCAAGAATGCGTTGAACTTCTCAAAGACTTTGTATGAAACCGCACTCCGAATGGGAAAGCTCCTCCTCCATTGTAAAACCGAAAAGCGGGTAACTGCTTTTTGGAATGGCTGCATCCGGAACGCGGACTTACTGTCCGCTTTTGCTAACCAGGCTCCTACCCCACCAAATGAAGTGTATACTGCCATTATTATGCCTTGTTTAATTCCTAGGTCCTAACAGGCATTGTAATTTATTTTTTCTTATTTTACTGTTCCTCCCTTTTAGTCTGTCTTGCACCTCCTTGATTGTCATTTCTTTTGTCCTCCAGCCTGCCCAAAAGTGACTGCTGCTCTGTCTCAACATTACTGTCCTGGGTGTTATCCCTTCCCACAATGACTGCACTTATGCATATGTCTATACAATGACCCTGCATAACTACACCCTTGGTCATATTGCCATTTATACATTTGCATCATTTCAGTAATATGCGTGTCTCCAGGCCTAGCTAAAATCAGGATGTATTTCATTATACCCTCTATATTGCTTTTCATGATAAGACTACGTATAACTACTGCTATTGCCGTTATACAGTATGCGAACATCGTTCCTCTATTTTGGGAGCCCTTATGCCCAATGCAGCCTTTCTGCAGATAATATGTGCATATGATGACAAAACAATGTTCAATGTCCTTGCTGCCTTGGCAGCTTCTTTTCTTGATCAGCCCATACAAAAGTACTGTAATTGGACAGCTTCTCTCTCATCTCCTAGGACGTGTGTTGCTATATCCAACTCCCCTTTACCCACTTAACCATGACAGCTGCCATCTTGCTACCTGCAGCATATTGAAGTCCCTCCCTGCGTCTATTCCTAATTCCCCTGTCTCTATGTGTGTTTGTTTTCTCCCCTCCATCTGGTTTATCGCCATAAGTTTCCTTTGTCACCACAACTAATACTTTGCCAATCTTCCTTCCCCTTCCTTGCAAAGCTCCCAGGATCATGTCCAGGTCATCTTCCCTCTTTTTCTGTTCTTTGCCTAAGCCCATTCTTCTCTCGTTTCCCTTTATACTACTCTCCATGCTCTTTGTCCGTACTACTCTTTGACTGTGTCTCCTTCCCTGATGCTTCTACTCTGACTCGCTGTACCTTAGCCACTGCTCTCTCTATCCGCAGTTGTTTAACTTCCTTTCTCACCAATCATCACAAACTTTCCATAAAATCTTCCTCCAAGGTACTTCCTTCCCTTTTCTGCTTCCCTTTCTATTTTCCCTCCCCACTGTCCACCCTTCTGTCTTGCTCCCCACTCTCTTCCCACTACCATGTCTTTGTACACACTCACCATTGTTCCATCACAGCTTCTTTCCCAAGGTTTCTTCTGTACATTTTCTTTTAGCTGCTGAATACCCCACTGTCGCCACACCTCAGTCTGCCCCCTGTGCCCTTTGCCTCTGTGCCCATTTCCCCCTCTTTTGTCCTGGTCCCTTCCCCAGACTGCTGATATGAAAGGCTCCCTGATTTCACTGCCTCCTTCCCTTGCAGAGCTATCCAATGTTTCTCCATCCCCATCGTTCTGTCCCTAGGCCCCCATATTACTGCTCCTGACATGTTCTCCCCTACTGTGTCCCCCACTCCTCCCTGGACAATACACACTTGTCTAGCTTGATAACTATCTGCATGCTTGCTTGTAAATAGCACGCATTTCTGCCAAAAGCCGCTCATTGACCCTCCTTTCCGCTTAGCTGTGAGCTGAGATGTCAGTTGCTCAAAATATGTAAATTGCCCCCTTTTTTGTACCTTTTCTCCCACACACTCATCACTTTTTCTGCCTTCGTTGCCTGCCTCCACTTATCCGCCTGGTCTCCCTTGGCAGTCCATTGGACCCCTGCTCCTCTCCTTTACCCCCACCCTAAAGCCCTGTCCTAATTTGTTTCGCCATTTTTCCTGCATCCCTGTCTCCCTACCCACTCACCCCTTTAACTTCCTACCCCCACATTTCTTTAGTTGCCCACATCATCAAGTAGGGGTAGGGGAAGTATGAGGGTGGCGCACCTCACCCTAGCTGAACAAAATTCCCCAGAGTAGATGCTCAAATCCAGGGAAGACAGATTTGTAGAGACATCTGGCTTCAAATTACGTAGACTGCTCCAGGAGCACAACCGGCATGTGAACCTACGTTTGCACTGGCAGGACAATTTAGCATTACAGAGATTTACCTCTGCGCCTCTGCCATTTTAGACACATGTCCCGAAATTCCCCTCATGGGACACACTCATAATGTGGCACCTCGGGGGTAATGTACACTTCGTTCCCCCATCACAGGACAGCCTTTGTCAGGGTGCACCTGCTCAGATACTGACGTGGCAGGGGCTGTATTCTCAGTATTTGTGCAGGAGAAGCCTATATTTTGTATCCTTAGTTGAACGAAGAGAGCCCACAGTAGGACTTGCGAATCTGCAGCTGTTGCCACCCTCCTCTGGTCTTTCAGGTCATAACAATCTTGAGGCCACCGGCACTGGAGAGGCGAGTAAGTCATTGCTCTCTGTGCAATTTAATCCCTGTGTATACGCTTCACACCTCAGGCAAAGCTGCTTGGCACCAGAGACTGGCAAATATGAAAAGGCTTAAGGCAGTATTTCAGACACGTTACATCTTTGGTGTGGGTGAGAATCAGGCTGCCATAGCGCACTGCAGTTAAAATGATATGACACCTAAAAATATTCACCCAGTATTGTTAGTGCAGATCACTTGTCACCTTTTCTGAGCTAACCGAATCCAGAAAAATATTCTGTTCCTTTCCACTGGCTGTATTCATTGTAAACAGGCAGCCACCTGGCATAGTAAAAGTGTGCAAATAATGTGGGTTTCCCATTTATGCTGTCATTTTCCTTTTGAGCAAACACTCTTTTCTATGACACTAATGTAGCATGGTGCACAAAATTAACTATCTCTCTCTTAATCACTGTAAAAACTTTGTGTGCTGCTATATGCTCAAATGTATGATGTAATTAGACACTTAATGTAGTGTGTGTGTATGAGAGTGTCGAAATATACACAGGATCAAAACCTCATGCCCGAAATTGGAACCTGGGTATAGCGTAAAATGTAGATAATTGGTTCCATGTGTCTCATTTATAAACTCACATGACGGTAAAACACAATGGTCCACTCAAACATTAAATATCAACATTGATCGTAATATTTATTTTTCCAGTTGGTGCTTCGTAAATTAAAAAAAAAGTGCAGATTGTGCAGTGCTTATTGGCGCAGTGATGTGAACAATAAAATATGATACATATATACAATATGGATGTCCACAATTCTGATGCCCAGTTCTTTACAAAACTGATTCTGAATTTGAACCTATATCTGCTGGGTAATCCGTACTCCGGTGTTGACATTTCGACCCACTCTCTAATTTCTGCAGAACATTTCAGGACAAAGAATGCCGTCTGGCACAACACCTATTGGAGGGAATTGTAGAAAAGGTCTGTACTTAATTGGCCTATTATTCATATCCTTGAAACATACCTCATAGCTGTGTCTAGCCTTCACATGTCGAGGTTTGCTCTAATGTCTCGTATTGTGCTCACCAAAGATCCCCACTGTAATAAACGAACACATATGGCTCAGAGTGTGTAAAATGCTCTTCGCTATTCTCTGCTGATAAAGTTTCCAGGTGGCCTTCTGTTTCCTCCCAATACATGTATGGTGCCTGTGTGACTGCCATGAGTCCTCTATTAATGTTTAGACACTGTCTTTAAACATCAATTTTAAAACCAAATAAAATCTTTTTTTTAAAGTGCCCCCCACGTGTAAACCAGATAAACACCCAATACACCATCTTTTAGTGTATATAATCTTCATTCTCCTGCGCCCATTGCCTCACTAATCCAGACATATTTTAAAGAATTTTGCCAGTGCACATGCCACATCAAAAAAATTCCATATTTAACAAAAGTGCAAGTGCGTTATTGCGACACTTTGTCATATCTTTTACAAAGCGGTTCTAAAATAAAACGACAAAGCCTATTAAAATGACAGCGATCAATTAATACATGGACGTTAAAATGTTGAAAACGCAATCCACATGTGCAATTATTCTCTGGATCTAAGAAAAGGTTATGAACCCCAATGTACCCCAATATTGGCCTAAGTAGTTGCACAACATATAACCTATATTCGACCTACCATTGTTCCACATAACTGGTTTGGTGCTTCCTTTTACCTAGTTAGGTGCTGCATAATGCTGTGTGGTTTTCTGCAAAAACTAACCTCATTATGCATGAGGGTTATCAGTATCACAGCAGGATTACCATCTTCTGCATAATAACTCTGTATAAGGACCTTGGCTGACATGTCCACAGTACCATGGCACATCCAGGTAGAACCCCTGAGGGTACCTTTGGTTATATAAGCACCACATCTTCACTGGGCAGACCAGAGGAGAAAAGACTTCCACGCTGACACGAGACACTGAGGTCCCTCCACACAGACACTCCAGCAAGGAAGAGTTAACTATGTCTTCTGTCATTAATTACTCACTCACACAACTGTTCTCACCTGGACATCTCCTTTCATGCCAAGCATGCAACATCAGCTGCTATGATGTTTTATACTTTGCACTCGTTTCCATTTGAAGTGAAATAATTGTTCTCCTGTTTTAAATAGGATTGACAGATAATTCATGTCATGTCTAATTAATAATACTAATAATAAGGATATTTATAGAGCGCCTGGTTACGCCTTCCCGGCGTGTCCCCGCGCTGTGGAGACCAAAAACCTGTCAGAAGAGAGGACACACTATCAACTTACCACAGGAACTAGTTGGTAAACAGATGGGTTTTAAGAAGGCTCCTGAACTTGGTCTCTGACCTTTCCAGTCTAAGACAAGCCAGGAGTTTGTTCCAGTTTTGTGCCGCTAGGAAGCGAAATGAGCGGCCGCCCATTCTAGCTTTCTTGATCCTGGGGATTTCTAGCTGCCCGGTCCCACCAGACCTCAGAGTTCTACCTGGCACATACCTGGTGACCAAGTTCCGCAGGTACAACGGAGCCTTTTGCCAGAGGATACGATGGCAAATGAGAAGGGATTTAAACAGCACCCTCTTCCTGACAGGTAGCCAGTGATGAGCCTCGAGGGCTGGCTTAGACGCCGCCCTTCTAGGCAGCCTCAAAATCAGCCGTGCTGCCGCATTCTGGAGGACTTGTAGTCGTCCAAGATTCTTTTCAGATGCTCCCAGATATAATACGTTCCCGTAATCCAAACGAGAAGTAATAAGAGCCTGCGTCATCGTCTGTCTGGCTTCTAATGGGAGCAAATCCAGTGTTTTGTGTAAAGTTTTTAAAACACCAAAACATTTCCCCACTAGTCGCCGGATATGACCATCATAAGGAAGGGCGGGATCTACCCATACCCCCAGATTCTTCGCCTCCGTACAGGGTATAGGTGTAGGACCCAAACACTGTGGCCACCATTCTGCAGACCAGCTGGATTTGTCTCTACCTACCACCAGCACCTCGGTCTTGCCTCCATTCAACTTTAAGCAGTTCTTATTCATCCAGGAGGCAAGCTCCTGCATGCATGCCTTAAAGTTGGAAGCCTCGGCTGAGGGAGCCTGGGATAGGGAGATCAATAACTGAGTATCATCTGCGTAGTAGACTAATTCCACCCCAAACGCTTGTACCACCTCTGCCAAAGGAGACATGTACAGATTGAACAGAGTGGGGCTCAGGGCAGAGCCCTGAGGCACCCCCTGCTCCAATGCGACCTCTTTGGACTGAAATGCCCCACGTTGAACCTGGAAACTATGCCCTGTCAGAAAAGATTTCAGCCAGCCCAGAGCAGAACCCGAGACACCACCTCTGTTCAAACACTGCAGCAAGGTGAAATGTGCTACAGTTTCGAATGCTGCACTTAGGTCTAACATTATCAGTGTCATGGTGTGCCCTGCATCCGCTCCTTGCCTGATCGTCTCCGTGGCTCTTAACAGAGCGGTTTCAGTGGAGTATCCCGCCCGAAACCCAGATTGAGAGGGATGCAAAAGATTAGCCACCTCCAAGTGCGCCATCAGTTGGGTATTGACCACTTTTTCCGCTACCTTCGCTAAATAAGGCTGTAGTGAAATGGGTCTAAGATTTTCCAGAATGTCATGGCTGATAGTGGGTTTTTTCCTAATGGGTAAAACCATAGCTTTTTTCCAGTCCGCTGGTAACATCTGAGATGCAAAAGAGAACTCTAAAACATGCCTGATGTAGGGCTCAAGGACCTCCAGACTCTCTCCTAACACCTTCGGAGGGGCTGGATCCCTGGGGGAGCCAGATTTAATGCTGAGACAGATACTTCGTAGGGTCTCAGGAGGGGGGACTGAAAAATGATCCAACCTCTGTCCTATCTTACTATCTGCCAGCGTTTCTTCAAAAGCCAGTCCAGTCCTAGGGCTGTCGGTAAATGAAGAATATATATTCCTCACCTTCTGAGAGAAATATTCCGCTATCCTGTTGCACTCCTCCACTGAGTCATTACCAGGAGCGTTCAAGCAAGCCACCGTGGAGATCTCCTAATATATTCGAAAAAGTTCCTTTGAGGAGTTCTCAGCCTTTCCAATTCTGATTTTATAGTGGGCGGCCTTTGCTCCTCTCAGTAGGACTTGGCATCTCCTCTGTCCTTCTCTGTACTGCCTCCTCTCCTGTGCTCTAAAACCCCTTCTCCAACTTCTCTCCAGTCGCTTGCAGTCTGCTTTAGCCTCCTGTAAGGCGGGGGTAAACCAGGGAGCGGACCTTCTAGATTTATTACTAGGTTTCTTCAAGAGTAATGGCGCCACTTTATTAAGGGCCTTCAGAACGCGCCTATTCAAATTTTCACTAGCACGCTCACTATCAGACCCTCCAGGGGGGCACCCTTCCCTTAGTTCCCTACTGAAGGTATTCTGCTAGAAGTTCTTCCACCGTCTACAGGGATAGTTGTTGTTCCCCTTCTTCAGCATATTCTCCATAGTTATATTAATACTAAACGGCACCAAGAAGTGGTCCGACCAGGGAACTGGAAGCGGCGTCCCTACCTCCACCCTCTCCCAGCTGGCAAACACTGGATTAAGAGGCTCCACCTTGATTAACTCTTCACTGGGAGTACCAATTCACTTCCTTAACGTTTAAGCAATTAGTCTGTATATATGAATAACCAGAGACCCTACTATAACATATGTATATCTTTTATCGATTCAGCTTGCTCACTATTGTCCTGAAGATGATCTTGAATAACTGAGATCGAAACGTCATCGACCCCCCCACAACAAGAACTCCTTACACTCTGTATAAAATTCTTGTGGAGTTCTCCTATGTGTTGTCAATGCGATGTTTATGTTTTAAAGTCACCCTCACTTTTTCATGTCGGGTTTATTTTAACTTACCTATGTGAGCACCTGATTTTTTAACCCCTTCGATGCTCATGACGAAATGCTTCCGTCATGAGCTGTGCTCATGACGGAACCATTTCGTCATGAGCACGAAATCCCTCTGCTGCAGACTGCAGAAGGATTTCCTTCTCTCCCTCAAAGCCTCGGGAGCTGGGAAAGAGCTTCCCAGCTCCCCAGGCCCCCTCCCTGGTTTCTGTGCAAAGACGATCAGCGCGCAAGTCGCGCTGTCGTCATTGCACAGAAATCGAAACTGAAATGAGCCTTTAGGCTCATTTCAGTTTCACTTTCTATGTGCTCAGGGGGCTATCTCTGCCCCCCGGACACGTAGATCCTCAGTGGATCCCTGCTTGGGGATCGTCCCAGGAGGGCGATCCCCAGGCAGGGATCTACCCACTAGACACCAGGGAGAGGGGAGAGGCCCCTTGAGCAAGGGCCTTTGTCCCCCCAAATAAATTTGGCATGATTTAGTCTTTTTACCCCCCCCGGGGGCAAAAATCCCACTAGATGGCAGGGATTTTTTTTGGCGCATAGATTATTAGGGTGGGGGCTGCCCATAAAGGGCATGTCGATGTCCCCATCCCTGCAAAATTTACAGCCACTATATGCCAGGGATTATTTATTGCCAAATTAAATTATGGTGGGGGCTTCCCAAAATGGGCATGCCGATGCCCCCACCCCGGCTGCAAAAATTACAGTCTTTCTGCCCCCCCTGGAGGGCAGAAAGTCCACTAGATACCAGGAATCTGCCCCTCGGGGGGGGGCAAAAAGTCCACTAGACGCCAGGAATTTATTTGGACACATTTTAATTAGGGTGGGGGCTGCCCACCCGCAACAATCATAGCCTATATGCCCCCCTTGGGGGGAAGATGGGGACAGTAGCCCACCTCCCCCCGGGGGGAGGGCAAAAGCCCTCTAGACGCCAACGATTACGCTGGCTTTTTTATGTGTGGGGCTGCCCAGAATTGGCATACCAATGCCCACACCCCACAAAAAAATTGCCACAGTGTTTCTGCCCCCTTGGGTGCATATCGGGGCAACCCTACCCCGAAATCCCCCCCAGGGTGGCAGAAAGCAGACTTGGCATGGATTTGTTTTTAGCAATATGCCTACCTGTGGATTCTGGGCCCTAGCACAGCCGGCACATAGGGAAACCTAGCTAAGTTGTACATTTTTTAAAACTAGAAATCCAGGATGGGGTGACTTGTCTGGCTCTCACCAAGTTCTGTTACCCAGAATCCCTTGCAAACCTAAAAATGTGTCCAAAAAAAGACATTACTTTTTTTTTTTTAAACTTTGTTTATTGAAGATTGCTGAGAAAGCACATAATATGAACGCAGCTCACCAGTACAATACAATAGCATTGCTCCATGAAGTAACAGTTTTGCCAAATAAAACAACCTTTAGCCGCATATAACCGATAGGACGCAGTGATTGGTTACAATAACACACATATGGGTCTTATTTGCTGCTTTTGTCCTATGCTGATCAGGTCCGAGCTTCACACAGCTGTTCAGGTTTAATAGCGCGACATACATTTATTCCGAAGTTTGCTCAGCTTGTGCCCACAAGTATTCCCTGAGGGGGGCCCAAATATCCTTAGGTCTGGAAGACGTCGGCAATTCTTCTGCATAAAGTTCTAGTTGATCCTGGCAGTACGTCATATCTTTAAGCCACAAATCAACATTCGATTTTAGATGACTGTCCCATGTAAACAATATACGCCTTTTAGCTAACAGTAAAGCCACACGCACAAACCGACCCACTATCGATCTGCTTTGGGGGGAGTAGCTCAGCAAGCACTCTAGAGGTGTACACTGCAGCGTCTGGCTTGTCATCCTGTGAATTAGAGCAATAACTTGTTCCCAGTACCTAAACACCGCCCGCACTGCCACGCTAAGTGCAAGAAGCCAGCCTCATCTTGTCCACATCTCTTACAGCAAGCCGATTCACGCAGGCCCAACTTATGCAGTTTTTGGGGGGAGTAGTATACCTGATGTATGAATTTAACGTGTATTGTGGTTCCCAAAATCCGGACCCTGTGGTTTTCCCGATATCGAGGTCCAATACCCGTGTCACGAAACCTCAACGTACCGAGACGATTTTGGTGTCTACGAACCGATAATGATTAGGACATCATTCCTATGTATTTGCGTTACAATCGAGGGTTGCCAACACCCCTAAATCACAGTTTCCGTCCCATCCCTTAAACTCCATTTTGTGAACGGCATCCATCTTGCATCTTGCCCTCATGATAAGTCAATTAAAGGTCGAGCTTGATCCAAATAGACACGTCCACCTTTCGTGACTTTCCCCTGACCTGTCCCAACTGACTCCACTGTCTTCGGCCAAACCTGTTTAGGCAGCTCCTCGCCCAGTGGCCGAATACGATAGCATCTACGCATAACATTCCACGAACCATTCACTACATACAGCCCATGTTTCCTTCAAACACGCACCTGTCCCCGTATCTTGTTTATGGCCCTTTTATGGCTGGGTTGTACCTTCCTTTATTGGTGGTTCATCTATATCTGATGGGAGTTCCCGATCCAACTGGGTAATCTATCAGCAAACTGGACATCTAAAATATGGGCTTGCTTACATGACTTCGCTCTTTGTATTGTTGTAGAAATATGTGTGTTGCCATACCATAAACTCAAGAATTCTTGCTTGAAGCCATATATTTGATATATAAGGAGACGGCTGGTTCTGTAAAAACGAACAGTCTCCCAAGAACCTACTCTCTGTGTGGTGTACTTCTGGGACACGTGTTACTTGGTAGCTACCAATAAAACTTGATCTTTGACTGCGACTAGAAGACTACGTGTTTCTGTGGTCCGGAACAAGGGAACTCAGAGGTCTTCGGGTGTTATCCCCTGACACCAGCGGGTTCCTAAAAACCCGTTACCTCAGTTGGCGCCCAACGTGGGGCGATATCAAGCGGTGACGGTCCAAGCCAGATGTTCGTGAGGAGCTTTGTGTGAAAATTCTGGAGGACGGCCAGCCACTTCAGCGACCCCTGTATGTCGACGTGGTTCCGAAGGTCTTTGCTGCGAGGTTCCCCGCGTCCCGACGGCTACGAAGGACTGCTGCCCTGACTATCGCCTTGTTTTGGACCCAGTGATCCTTGGTAGAGCGAAACGATAGACGAGTCTTCTAGCGACGTCATCGATCTTCAAATACTTCAGTTAAGTATAAGTGGAGCGTCTCCTAGTCCTTAGTTTGTTCTTAGTTTTTGGTATCCTTGAGATACGACTTGATTTGGAACTTGCAAGCCCCAAAGCCGAAGGACTCGTGTATTCACGAGAAATATCGTAACAGATAATCCTTTGAAGTTTGAAGCTAGACCAGTGAGCGAAGATGCCTGGTTTTAGCAAACTTGGAAACTTGTTTTGTCTTGGTTGTAGTAAGGACTCCCAGTTGGAAGATTCTTGTCCGGTTCCTCCAATTGGAACTCCAATGTATGAACTCTATGTGAAGCACGGCGTAGGTCCTATCACATATAACGAGGTATGGATAAAATACACCCGCAAGGATGGTGTTTTAAAACGGCCCCAATATGGTAGTTTTGACCAAGAAATATTAGATAACTTAGAGGTCAAATTGTTCAAGAAGAAAGCCCGGCCGGCAATGTTTGACTCTTTCCGCTTATGGCGCAAGGAAGCCAAACAGAAAGAAATAAGACTAGCAAAAAAGAATAAAAGAGGTATGTCAATGGTGCAAGCTGCCGTTGCATACAGAGATAACGAGGAAGAGCAGGTGAGCGAACAGATGCTTAGGAGCAAGAAACTAGCGATAGATACATGTTACCCAATGCTGCCAAATAGAGGAAAAGGTCAACAGGAAGGATCCGAGAAAGATCCATTGATGTCCCACCTATTAAATTCTCCGCCACCCTATGCACAAAATGCCACAGCACCTCCGCAACCTTTCGTTGCACCTTTGGTAGCTGTAATACAGGCTCCTTTACCGCACTCACCAGCTACTCTTCAGCTGGCTCCTGTTTCTTTGGCACAGCCTCCTCAAGGCTCACCGATCACATCTATTTCTCCTACCGTTCCTTCTAAAATTTCGCCTAGCGCACCTTCTAGTCTCTCTGATACTCGTTCTACGAACATTTCTGTTTCTGCTTTGCGTGACTCTGTTCTACTACCAGCTATTCCTCCACTTTCACCTTTCGTCTGGCATAAAATGGCCAGCATTGTTACTAACTTTCCTTCACCACTTTTTCGGTCGCCTAAAACAACCCCTAACACGGAACGAAGACAATTACGAAGCCAAATGCCTGATTATCAGGAAAGGGAAACATTGAATAAGTTAGCACGAAATTGGGCTATGGATACAGCGAGATATGCTGTAGAGTCTGTCATGAACGTTTTCCGTCAATGGGATGAACCAACGCAAAGATACGTCTTTGAGCAGATGTGTGTTTTCCTGTGTGAGGATTTGGAAGATAATGGTCAGAAGAGCAACCTGCAGGAGTTGTGTAGGTTACGATTTAAATTTGGGGAGGGTATGATAGTTGGTCCCGACGTTGAAAGAGCAGTAGAGATATTATTATCACATCGAAGTACAGGTGGTAATTCTGGGTCATCCTCTGACAGTGGTACGTATAGTAGGAAAAGAGCGAGACAGTACCCTATGAGAGAGGTTCCTCCGGTGTGGAGGGAAGGTGATGCAAACGCAGTTCCACCGGTTCTGCCTCATTTCCAGCGTGTATGGGTACATGTCCCCTGGAAAAGATCCGAAGTTCTAGCACTCAAGCAGACACTACCCGATCCCCGTAAAAACCCGACTGGGTATTATAAGGAGTTGTCCCAAACTGCAAGCTCATGTATAATGAATTTAGCGGATATAGACATGTTGTTTGGGAACATTGTTCCACATCCTTTATGGAGTAAGATACGTCATACGGATCATGACCAAGAATTAGGTGACTCATGGGCAAACATTGCGACTACAGATGCTAGACAAATCGGTGGTTTCAAGCCTGAGCCGTTAATAGCTGAACTTCCTGGTAGAATTATCGCATACATGAAGACAATTATGCCTGAAGTACGTGTAAACTGGGACAAGCTAACCGCGTGCAAGCAGAAGAAAGACGAGAATGTGTCTGACTTCTTCACGAGATTTGAGGAAACCTTCACTGACCATAGTGGTCAGGATATGGCTACCGAGGGAGGCCAAAGACTGTTTGTAGACAAGTTTGTACACAATTTGCTTCCTGAATTGTGTGCTAAACTAAAAGACTCAGAAAGTGCTTGGGCTGTCTCTACGTCAGCGCAGATTCTAGCAACAGCCCAGTACTATGAAAATAGGCGTAAAGACGAGTTAGACAAGGCAGACAAAAAGACGAAAGATTTGAAAACTAAAGTTCTTCTCCAACAGGCCTATCAGCCTCGTATGGCTAGCCAGCCTAATTATCAACAGAATCTGCAGTACTCTAGAGACGCGCAAGGAAACGAGCTTTCCCATCAGCGTCCTACGTATGGCCCGAATCAATGTGCGTATTGCAAAGAAGAGGGCCATTTTAGGAATAATTGTCCGGCTCTTGCACGACGTTTAAACGGTGCACAAGGTGTAAGGGAAAGAGGTGTTCAGCATGCCTCTAGAGGTAGAGGCCGTGGAAATTTCACTCAGAATATAACTTCTTTTCCACCTCAGAAATCAATGAATAGCTTTGATCAACAGGGTAATTCATCGTCCAAGTCAGCTCAGTACTATGCTGACGACTATTACACCGAACACGACAATGAGGGTAACGATCGCTAGGACAGCCATGGACAAAGAGAGGGAGTTGTTTCAGTTCCAGTAGATCAGGATGGACCTTATGTCGAGGTAATTACCT
This sequence comes from Lissotriton helveticus, assembly GCF_964261635.1. NCBI lineage: Eukaryota > Metazoa > Chordata > Amphibia > Caudata > Salamandridae > Lissotriton > Lissotriton helveticus. The sequence goes on along the minus strand of NC_136057.1, from coordinate 806,487,827 downwards.
CAGGAGTGTCAGAGCCATTTCTGCTGGATACTGGTGTTACAAAAATTTCTATTATGCACTCAAAACTTCCTGGCGCACCTTTGTCTGGCGAAATGAATGTCTCAGTAGGCTTCTCTGGCGCCCCTGTTAGAAACCCGATCTCTAGTCCTATTTCCGTTTCTGTTGGCCCCTGTGAATTAGAAGCACCCCTCATTCTTACAACAGGTTGCGGTGAAAATTTGTTAGGATTGGATTTGCTAAAGAGGTTGTACGCGACTTTGTACTGTTCTCCCTCGGGAGTACAGCTTACTTTAGGGAGAAAAGTCATTTCTCCAATATACTTGTCAAAAGAAGGTATCCCAACCGAATTGTCATCACTTCCAGATATACTATGGGCTAATGGTTCCAACGATGTAGGTCGTTTAGAGATAGCACCGTATGTCATAACTTTGAAAGCAAACGTCAGATTGCCACGTATTCCCCAATACAAAATTTCTAACGACTGCGAACAGGCATTGTTAACGATCGTTTATGATTTGGTCGATAAAGATGTTATCGAGGAAACAACAGGAAACATTTGTAACAGTCCAGTTTTACCGGTCTTGAAACGTACTGATCCTTCACAGCCCCCTGTGTATAGGTTTGTGATTGACCTCCGAGAAGTAAACAAGGTAGTTATACCGCAGTTTCCAGTCGTCCCCGACATTACTGCTTTATTGACAATGGTTCCAGCTTCAGCAGCTTGGTTTTCGGTGATTGACCTGAAGAACGCTTTCTTCAGCTTCCCGATCGTCGAAGAGAGTAGAGACCTTTTCGGCTTCAATTTAGGAGGACGAAGCTTCCGCTTCAAATGCGCTCCTCAAGGCTACTGCGAAAGTCCATCAATATTCAGTCAGGCTCTGAAAACACAACTAGACACAATTGTACTGCCAGATGGGTCAACATTGATTCAGTACGTAGACGATCTACTGATCGCTGCAGACACTGAAGAGATTTGCAAGGAAGCTACGTTGTCGCTATTACGTCACCTATGTGACATGAAGCACAAAGTCTCCCTTTCAAAACTGCAATTTTGTCGACAAGAAGTAACCTACCTAGGTCACATCTTATCGAAGGAGGGAAGGAGACTGACACCAGAAAGAATACAGGCAATTACAGAACTAAGTGCCCCAAGGACACTGAGAGGTGTCCGAGCTTTTTTGGGCATTACATCATACTGTAGACAATGGATACCGAATTTCTCACTACTAGCCAAACCCTTACTGTCACTACTCCGCAAAGACACGCCTAAACCTATGCCTTGGTCTGAAGATTGTCAGACGAGTTTCCGCGAGTTGCGCGATGCATTGTGTTCGGCTCCTGTGTTGGGAAACCCCAACTACAGTAAGCCTTTTACATTGTATGTCCACGAAAAAGAAGGTTGTGCATTATCAGTCTTAATGCAACACTTTGGGGACAAACAGCGCCCATGCGCGTATTTTTCGGCAACTCTGGATCCAGTGGCTAAGGCACTGCCAAGTTGTCTAAGAGCAACAGCCGCAGCAGCTGTCTGCATTCGACAGTCTGCTGGATTAGTAATGAATAACACTCTGATCGTTATGGTTCCGCATGCAGTAGACATTTTACTAAATAGGACAAAGACACAACACCTTACTAGCGCTCGACTATCCAGTTACGAACTTACCCTGCTAGCAAGTCACATCCATATAAAGAGGTGTGATACACTCAATCCCGCTACGTTATTACCCATCCCGACAGAGACAGACAAGATTGACAAGCATGACTGCTGTTTCAGGACAGAGGAAGAGACAAAAGGGAGAGTAGACTTACAGGACACTCCCCTTCCCGAATGCAATGATACTCTATGGGTTGATGGTTCATGTTTCAAGTTGCCGAATGGTGATACGACTACAGCATATGCCGTAACGACGTTACACACCATTGTAGAGACTGCACGCATTCCCCACAGTTCTGCACAAGCTGCAGAGTTGATAGCGCTTACTAGAGCATGTGTGCTGGCGAAAGGAAAGCGAGTGAATGTGTACACTGACAGCCAATATGCCTTTGGTGTGGCTCACAGTTTTGGGAGATTATGGCGTGAACGTGGGTTCCTTACGTCCCATGGTGCAAAGATACAACATGGCCAGCTAGTTAATGAGCTCCTTGAGTCACTCACCTTGCCCCTACAAGTCGCCATTATAAAATGTAGTGCACACAGAAAGATTCAGGATGATGTTGGCCGCGGAAATGCATTTGCAGATGAGGTTGCGAAGGGAACTGCAAGGAACACAATGAATCGGATGTATGTCATGGGTCCCGCTAGATGGACTGCTGATGTAGGAATGTGTGAGGACACCATTGAAAGCGTAAAATCAATACAAGCCGAGGCCACTGAGAAAGAGATGAATGAATGGAGAGAAAGCACAGGTAGATTGGATGCGAATGGTTGTTGGGTCGAACTATCGGAACACCAGCGATGGTTACTACCTAATGCATACGTACTTGCAGTGGTAACGATGGCTCACGGAATGGCACACATCAATTCGAGAGGAATATGTAAACTATTGGCCCCAGTATGGCAGAATAGCAATATCCCAAAGTACGCAGAAAACGTGGTCAGAAAGTGTATGGTATGTTTGAAGTACAATCCCGGTAGGGGAACGCCAACTCCAGCTGGTCATTTTGCGCCTCCAACGTACCCGTTCGAGGTTTTGCAGCTAGATTTCATCCACATGGAGAGGTGCAACAACCTGAAATACGTTCTCGTTGTTGTTTGCGCCTTTTCAAGGTGGGTGGAAGCGTACCCCCTTAAGGACAACACCGCCTTATCGACTGCCAAAGCCCTTGTCAAAGAGTTCTTCCCTAGATTCGGTATGCCTAGAATTGTCTGGAGTGATAACGGAAGTGAATTCGTAGGATGCGTGATGAAGAGAGTGTGTGTGTGTCTAGGCATACACCAAAAATTCCACTCTGCGAATCACCCCCAATCGGCTGGATTAGTAGAATGCTACAATGGCACTCTGAAACTCAAACTAGCCAAAATCCAAGCCAGTACAGGTCTTAAATGGCCTGATGCCTTGCCTCTAGCACTTTTGTCAACCAGGACGACTGTCCACTCCAGGTTAGGACTTAGCCCCCATGAAATCGTGTTGGGCCGCCCAGCCAACGTCTGGGGCGTGCCAAGACCCAAGAAACTGAGCGAGATAGAGCACCCCGTACTGCTTGACTATTTGTGCGAATTGACAACTAAATTGCGTGTTTTACACCAACAGGTTCACAGTTCTTCTCCACCAGCCTCTGACGATCCAGGTCACCTCATCGAACCCGGTTTGTGGGTTTTGTTGCGGAATTTTCAGCGCACCAACAACGGACAACCGAGGTGGACCGGACCGCACCTGGTACTACTTTCAACAAGATCTGCTGTTCGGGTTGAAGGCAAGAAGAACTGGGTACATGGGACCCACTGCAAACGGGTCCCTCTACCCCTTCCATATGACCAGTGGGTCAACAAAGGACTTGCTGACTCTGAGACAGAATCCGTACCTCGCTTCATCCCTTTCAGCGATGCCCGTTTGAAAGAAACTAGCACCGAAAAGAAGAGTGATCATATTTTGCAAGGACTTGTGTCACCATCTATGCAATTGGACACTACTGACCCTGAAACGCTGTTTGAAGATCACACCGTACCTGGGAAACGACGATACAACCTGCGGTCTAGACAAAAGAACTAATAAAAGCTTGATCTAATGTAATTTCCTCTTCTCCCCTAAGAACTATTTTTGAATTTTCAGCTCTCTCGTCCCAAGGGAACTAGCTCATTTTTGATTTTTCGAACCGCCATCCGGTTCTGCTGCTAGGGTCGCGGTTGAAGTCTGGGGAGTGCAACTGGGAAGTTCTAGGTCCACGGTTCTGATTGGTCCACGGGAGTTACCCCGGACTGAGCAGAGCGCGCTCCCTGGGAGAATCAATCAACCACCGCGGGCAGCAACTAGAGGATGGAGTTTCCAAGGGTAGAGAGACCTGTCAGACTCACGAACTTCGAAAAACAGTTATGCACGATACTGTCCAGAAGAAGATTCCTGATATTATGTGTTTTAATGTTATGTAGCATACTTGTGTTTTTTATTGGTTATACCTTGTTCGTATTTAAAGTTACCTTTTCGAATGACACCCAGACACCACCTCCTCCCACTATTTCTCCACACTACTTTCACCCTTTACCTGAACACGAGTCTGCCCGAAGACTCGAATTTGTAAACAACTCTTTCATCCAGCTTCTACACCAACACCAGTCCATAATGAACACGTCAAACTGTTGGATATGCGGACTTATGCCACACACAACCGATAAGGGTATCCCATACTTCGTTTTGCCATTTAGCTACTATGGTTCTCTGTGGGCTTTCCAGACCATGCTCCTATTCGCCCTAGAACCATACCCGACCCGTTCCGCTGCGAGCGACTCCAGTAACAAGGCACTAATTGCAGGGATAAGGAACATGAGTAGGGATATCGACACCTATCTGACAATCCCCAAAGATGAACTGAGTCCCTACACCCGTTGGAACGTGACCAAACATGGGGTTTACCTGGTCAAGAGCCAGGCAGCACAGAAATCTCGCCCAGTTTGGATAGTTCCCCACTGAGGTCACTTATGCTTACAGGGTATTGGTAGGAACCCCACAGCACAGTTAGGAAAGAGCATTTGCACGGAAACATATGTATTTGCTTCCCGAACTTCCCGGATACTCTTGGCAGCTAAAGGCACGTATTTCGTTTGCCATGACCAAGCCTACACGTGGTTGCCCCCTGATTTCTCAGGTATATGTTTTATTTCATTTCTGCTGCCTCCTACCTACACGGCCCGAGCAGATTACCACCGGACAAGGACAGCTAGAGGTGTCGTGAGTAAAGACGACACAGCGGGTCAGGAATTCGCTGACTTCGCAAAGGGTTTTCTGCCATTTTGGGGGCCTATGGTGAACAGCAGGAATATTCGCCAATTAGCGAGGATAGTTGAATCCGCCGTGACCACAACGGCCGGAGCACTTGGCAATTTGACAACAGAGCTTCAGTCGGATCGACTTATGACCCTTCAGAACCGAATTGCCTTAGACATTATACTCGCCGATCGTGGTGGTGTGTGTAGAGTCATCCAATCCAGTTGCTGCATTTTCATCCCTGATAACGCACCAACAGTATACCAGGCCATCTCCAAACTACACGAAATATCCGGTTCCCTTCACATTGAGAAAGGGGATTGGTCCCTGCTGGGGTGGTTCTGGGAACTGATCACTGCCTGGGGATGGAAAACTTTGATTTTCATCGGGATGATCTTGGCACTTCTGTTCATGTTTTGCTTGTGTATACAGTGTGCTCCTGCACTATGTGGCCTCTGTGCTACCTCGTGTGTACGGAAGTCTGTGTCACAGGACGAGCTGAGTAGCAGAATGATGCTCCAGCAACATCTCCACGAATTTCTTCATACCGATTTGGACTCAGATTAGCATGAGTTATTGCCTTATATGAGGGCAAAAGGAGGGTCTGTGGTTCCCAAAATCCGGACCCTGTGGTTTTCCCGATATCGAGGTCCAATACCCGTGTCACGAAACCTCAACGTACCGAGACGATTTTGGTGTCTACGAACCGATAATGATTAGGACATCATTCCTATGTATTTGCGTTACAATCGAGGGTTGCCAACACCCCTTAATCACAGTTTCCGTCCCATCCCTTAAACTTCATTTTGTGAACGGCATCCATCTTGCATCTTGCCCTCATGATAAGTCAATTAAAGGTCGAGCTTGATCCAAATAGACACGTCCACCTTTCGTGACTTTCCCCTGACCTGTCCCAACTGACTCCACTGTCTTCGGCCAAACCTGTTTAGGCAGCTCCTCGCCCAGTGGCCGAATACGATAGCATCTACGCATAACATTCCACGAACCATTCACTACATACAGCCCATGTTTCCTTCAAACACGCACCTGTCCCCGTATCTTGTTTATGGCCCTTTTATGGCTGGGTTGTACCTTCCTTTATTGGTGGTTCATCTATATCTGATGGGAGTTCCCGATCCAACTGGGTAATCTATCAGCAAACTGGACATCTAAAATATGGGCTTGCTTACATGACTTCGCTCTTTGTATTGTTGTAGAAATATGTGTGTTGCCATACCATAAACTCAAGAATTCTTGCTTGAAGCCATATATTTGATATATAAGGAGACGGCTGGTTCTGTAAAAACGAACAGTCTCCCAAGAACCTACTCTCTGTGTGGTGTACTTCTGGGACACGTGTTACTTGGTAGCTACCAATAAAACTTGATCTTTGACTGCGACTAGAAGACTACGTGTTTCTGTGGTCCGGAACAAGGGAACTCAGAGGTCTTCGGGTGTTATCCCCTGACACCAGCGGGTTCCTAAAAACCCGTTACCTCAGTATGATGCGTAGGTTATTGTTCAAAGTTAGTCGCCCAGTTAACATACAACTCTGTTCCCAGTCCTTATCCGTAATCGGGGAGGCTAATATTGCATTCCAGCGATCCAAACTCTTATTATGTCCTATGTCTGTGTCTCCTTGTATTGATTTGTACAGTTTTGTTATTAACTTTTTCCTGCCAGGAGCCACTATCACCGTCTGCAATGCCTGAGACACTCTCGGCTCGTCGGGGAAAGTAGTGTAATGCGCCTTCACTGCCTGACGCAATCTAAAGCAATTGTATTGAAAGAGCGGCGTAGGATGTTGTATGTAATCTAAATCATTCTCAGTGATGTACTTCCCGTCAGTATACAGGTCGCCTACTAATGTTATCCCCACCTCTCGGAGTGTCATTATTGGGCCATGTTCCTGCGCCACCGATAGGGCGGCATGTCCCCGTTTGGCATATCAGGCGCATACAGTGGAAGTCTGTTAGTCCTCTTCCCAATTTCCTGCCATGCTGTCACCGTGGCGTCTATGGTGTTGATCTCATTTTTGGGCGTATGTCGCTTGGTGTGAGTAAGAACTCCACTCAGGGGCACAGGATACGCATCCCCTTCCTCTACTGCAACATGAGGTATGAAGCTATGTGGTTTAAATCAAAAATAAGCATATTGTGCCTGGGTGCACATATAATACACATAAAAATCCGGAGCCTGAAATCCCCCTCTTTCATATGTCTGCGTAAGTATATGCCAACCGATTCTGGGTTGCTTATTCCCCCACACTAAGCGCAGCAGTTGGGTCTGGAGCAGTTTAAAAAAGTGTTTAGTTAAGCAAACGGATGTTGCAGAACAAATATAAACATTTCGGAAGGACGACCATTTTTATTAATGCTATGCGATCTGAAAGCGAGAAAGGCATGCCCACCCAGCGGTCAACCTGTTGTGTCAGTGCGGTGTAGGACCGACCATAGTTTTCCTTAACCACTACCTCGGGATCCTGGTGGATCCACACTCCCAGATATTTTACTGGGTCTTCAGACCATAAAAGCGGTTATTCTAGCTGTGGCGGAGTAGTGATTTGCGTCAGGGGGATTATGACAGATTTTTCCCAGTTGATTTGGAGCCCTGAAAAGAGGCCAAATTTTATGTATTCCCGAATACTGGGGAAATGTAAATATGTGGCTCACGAACATAAACAACCATGTTGTCTGCATATAAAGATATCCCCACAGGCCGATTGCTAAAGTTCAATGCAGCAGCTCTATGAACCTGTCTAATTTTGCATGCCAGGGGTTCTAGAATAAGGGCGAATAGAAGAGGAGACAGAGGGCACCCATGTCTGGTGCCTCTCTCCACGGGAAATGGTTCCGACGTGATTCCCCCGACTCGTACCCTCGCTGTGATATCAGTGTTCAGGACCTGTACCCACCTGATGAACACAGGGGGGAAGCCCATTCTATGAAGCATGTGAAATAAGCATCGCCATTCCACAGAATCAAATGCCTTTGCAGCATCCAAAAGCACTGCAACGGCGGGCAGAGAAGGGTTTAACACATGAAATATGGCAAAAATAGTGCGCAGGTTAAGGGAGGTGGAGCGCTCTGAGATGAATCCAGATTGGTCCGGAAGAACTGATAGAGGCATAAGGGGCTGTAATTTTGCAGCCAAGACTTTCGCTAAAATGTTCGCATCTAGATTTATTAAAGATAGTGGGCGATATAAGTCACAGCTTGTCAGGGGTTTATCTTTCTTCAGTACAGTAATAATGAGTGCCTGCCTCAGGGAAGGAGGAAGATGGCCTGTATCGTGAGCTTCAGCATACATCTCCAGCAGATGCGGTATGGGAAGGTCTGCATAGTATTTATAAAATTCCGCGGTTAGGCCGTCCGACCCCGGAGCCTTATTATTTGGTAGAGAGAATATGGCCTCCCTAACGTCTTTGTCATCTGTGGGCAACCCCAGATATTGTCTATGGACGTCAGATAGCCACGCTATAGTCATGGCGTCCTCAGTCATCACTCCCCTAGTGGAGTACACAGAGCATAGAACTGTCGTAACTGCTCCACTATTGCATTATGTGTGTAGTGTGATCCTCCTTTGTTATCCACTATGTGGTCTATTGGGGGGTTATCTGATCTGCGCTGTAGTTTATCCGCTAGGTTCCTACTTGGCCTTCCGCCCTCCCCATATGCTCGTGCTACATGGCGTTTGGACAGATATTTAATTTCCGTTTATGCTAGCGTAGTGTATTCCCCTGTTGTTTCACGAATATGGGCCAGTGTTTCCAAGGTGGGAGTATGATCGTAATGGTCCTCTAATTCCCCGAGTCGTTCCTCAATTGGCGATATTTGTCTCCTGATATCCCTAAGAATCCCTGAAGCCGTACCAATGCACACCCCTCGAATCGTCACCTTGAACGCCTCCCAAAGGGTTTCCTGACTGTCCACCGAACGTTTGTTTAATTCGAAAAATTGCACTATATTAGATCTTATAGTGTCAGCAAAAACCGGATCTAGCAACGCCGCTGCTCTAAATCTCCATGTGAAGGGTCTATGGGGAGTATCAGGCATAGACACTTCAATTACTACTGGGCTATGATCGGAGAGAGTTCAAGGGAGGATGTCAACCTTCTCTACCCATGTATTCGCATCTTCACTAAGCAGCCAATAATCCAGCCGAGACTAGCTGTTAAACGCCGGTGTTATGTGTGTACCGGCCAGCACACCCGCATTCCTCAAACGCCAAGCGTCTACCAATCCTAATTCCACCATGGCCCCTCTGATGCATTGTGCTACTTTAACCATGCGAGCCCCGGACGGGTCAGATTTATCCACTAGGGGATCCAGGTGAGTATTGAGATCACCTCCCCATAGAAGAACCGTCTCCGGCCATGTCCGCAGCACGTCAAGCATGTATAGGAAGGGTGTAGTATCATCTACCGCGGGGCCATATGTATTTACAATAGTTACCACCGTCAGCCCCAACTTACCCTGTACCATGGCCAACCGACCCTCAGGGTCCACACTCGTGTGTATGACCTTAAAAGGCACTCCTTTCTTAATGAGAATAAGCACCCCTCGTGCATAGGTGGAGTACGAGGAAGCCAGTCGGTAAGCAGCCCTCCTGTTTGCTATTTTACCCTCAGTGTGTTTGCTAAGAAGGGTCTCCTGTAATAGAGCAATTTTCACTTCATGTCTGTCTAGGTACGCCAAAACCTGCCTTGTCTTCTTAGGCATGTTTAATCTTCGGACATTCAAGGTCAAACATTTAAACGTAATACCTCTCATTTATGACAATATGCATCAAAGCGATAGCAAGCACTTCTTCTATAGTGTATGTAGAAATAAGCATAATGAGTTTCTGAATCATTTACATACCAATCACAATATGCGCGGCTCAAACAATGTGAACAATCCCTCCCTCCCCTCACCCACTTCAGCAGCCCCAAATTGCTAAAGGCTCCGCCCATGTCTGTCCCAAACCTCAAAAGCACCAACCCAGTAAATTGCAACAAGCACTAAACACACCGGGTGGTGTCCAACAAAATTAGATGGAAAGAACGTAATGGATGGGGAATACCCATGAGGGGACGTAGCGGCATAACGCACTCCCCATTCTAGTAGGGAGGGGCCGCGGGAAAGCTATAACATCCACCTAACCCCATCCATCCCACAGATCCAAAATAGAAGAGTCTTGAGCAAAGCGCCGACATCAATGCATATTATTACTACACTCAATTTCTGCTCCTGTCACCTCTGCAATTAGCAAAGCATGCAATACATACATTTAAGTTAGTCGGTCGAGAGCAGTAAAGTAACCAGTGCATCTAACAAGTTCTATCAACAGCCATTTTTTAGAGGGGTGAAGAGGGCCCTTCCCAACCCCCTCCAACAGATGTACGGCGTAAGGATAGCAATCATGTGCTGTATCATTCTAGCGTGCAAACATCTACTGGTACCTCAAAGTGTTAGAAAAAGGTAAACCTATTTACAGCGCACTCATAGCCAAATTGTTCAGTCATCAACATCTGAAGTGCGAGCTGAAGAGCTCCTTCGTTGGCGAAGGGATTTGGCGTGTTCCATGGCCTGCTTAGGATTCGTGAATATCTTTGCTGTGTCTGCCTCACCAATGCGCAGCCGCACTGGGTAAAGATTGGCGTATGGAATTTGTTCTTGCATGAGCAGTTTTTTAACACCTTGAAATTCTTTCCGGGCCACCTGAACTGTGGCTGTAAAGTCTGGGTAGAATGTGAGCACATTCCCTTGATGATTGATTATTCCTTTTTAACGAGTGACGCGCAGGACAGTAAGTTTAATAGTCTGGCGATGATCGGTCTTGCCGGGGTGCCGGGAGGGGGCCGCGCCGCAAGCGATCTATGTGCCCGCTCCACTGCTATCATGGGTGACAGGCTATCTGCTCCGCATATGTCACGTAACAGGGACTCCACATAATGTTCGAGCCGTCCGACATTGGTGGACTCTGGAGGGACCAAAATGCGCACGTTGTTGCGCCTCAATCGCGCTTCAATATCCTCGTTCTTGGCCTGTATTATGGCCAGCAGCTTAGTGATGTCGGACGTCTTTGTGGCAACTTGCTGTAGTTCATCCTCCGCCACCTTCACACCGAAAAAGAAAAAGAAAAAAACACCACACAGCGCTACGCAGGTACCTTCAGGGCTTAGTTCAAACTGTGTTACACTCTGCACTAACAGCGTCTCCCTGTGTTGCTTGTTTGCAATCTGGTAGTGTCAGTGATAAAAATGGCGCCAAACGCTGTGCCCACTTGTTGCCGCTGGTACAAGCCTCTCCACACCAGTGTGATGCAATCAATGTGATAGGCCCACAGTTTGCGATATTCAAAAGTCCCTCAGTATCACACAAAAAAAGACATTTTCCTCACATTTCTGTGGTGGAAAGTTCTGGAATCTGCGTGGATCCACAAAATTACACCCACCCCGCGTTTTCCAAAGTCTTCCGAGAAAAATGGTAACTCACTTGCGTGGGTAGGCCTAGTGCCCGCGACAAGAAACGCCCCAAAACGCAACGTGGACGCACAACATTTTCACAGTGAAAACTGACCCTTTTTTTGCAAAGTGCCTTGCTGTAGATTTTGAACCCTAGCTCTGCCAGCACCTAGGGAAATCTAGCAAACCTATACATTTTTGAAAACCAGACACCCAGGGGCATCCAGGATGGGGTGACTTGTCTGGCTCTCACCAGGTTCTGTTCCCCAGAATCTCTTGCAAACCTAAAAAATTGTACCAACTACGATGACCCAGACTTCTTTGTTTGCGTCTGGCACCGCGTATCATATCTTGGCCCTGCTTTTCTTCTTTGGGGGTGATTTTAATGTGACCCTGTCCGCCACCTTGGACGGTTACCATTTCTCTCACCCACGCACGGGCTCACTTCTTAACTCCATCCTCCTGGGCTACTCACTATATGACGGGTCGTGCCATTCTCACCCTGCGCCACGTGAGGACACATGTGTACGGGCTCTCGGGGCTGTTGGTCCCGGCTGGACTTATGGATTACCTCCCCTGACGCACTGGTCTGGATGACCTCAGTAGACCATATGGCACGCACTCTTTCTGATCATGCTCCCGTCTGCTTATCGCTTAGTTTCCCCCACTCTCCCTGCCGTGCTTTCACATGGCGGCTCCCTTCAAACGCACTTTGCGACTCGGTATTCTGTGATGAGATACTGAGTGCAATTGTGAATTATTTTGAGCTCAACGAGGGGTCGGTGGACTCCCCATCATTGCTCTGGGAAGGCTTTAAGGCAGTCATCCGTGGGGAATGCATTTCCAAGCAATCTGGCGTCTTGCGCTCCATCCATGGTACTCTGGATAAGATTGAAAGGGAGATGAAATTGTTGGATGCCTCTCATGCCCAGCGCCCAAGCGCTGACACACTTGCCCAGATGCACGAGAAGCTTACTGCATTCACCGACGAGGCAAATAGGGAGCTGGCTTTTCTCTGAAGAGAGGCAAGGGCGCGTCGGTTCTGTGAGGGTGACCGCCCCGGTAAAACTTTGGTTATTCTCCTCAGTGGGCCTTGCTCAACATCGTACATCACCGCCGTGCAAGATGGTGGGCCATCCCGCACCACCTCCCCTGAAAACATCAAAGCGCGCTTTACCGAATTTTACACTGAACTCTATACAGCCAGTTTGGTCCCGCCCTGTGATGTACTTGACCAATACTTTGATACTCTTGAACTTCTCTGGCTTGGAAATGCGCATCGGGAATACTTGGACGTGCCCTTCTCTAAGGAGGAGATTTTAGCTGCCATAAACAGTATGCCAGGTGACAAGGCCCTTGGCTCCGACAGCCTACCGGCGTCCTTTTACAAGGCATATGCCCCTCTACTGGTCCCGCATCTTGCGGCTATGTATAATGAATCCTTTGAATCGGGTCAATTCCCCCCATCGCTGCGCGAGGCACTTTTAACATTACTTCTCAAGCCGGACTAGCCCCCCCGAGTTGAGGGATTCATATCGCCCCCTTTCACTTATCAACACGGACAATAAAATATTTGCCAAGTTGCTTGCCTCCTGCTTACTCCCTTTCATGCCACTCATTGCCCGACCCGACCAATCCGGTTTCATTCACGACCGCGCCACCTCTCATAACCATTCAGACCATCTTCTCCGTCCTGCAACAGATCAATCCGTCACTTCCGGCAGTGGCTGCTCTACTCGATGCTACCAAGGCTTTCGATACCCTGGAGTGGTCTTTCCTTTTCTATCTCCTCCTTCCTTTGGGTTTCAGTCAGATCTTCAAACGTAAGGTGCTAATTCTATACACTCTCCCCACCGCTCGCCTTCGTATCAGTGGCCAGATCTCCGAGTCCATTCCTGTCGGGCGTGGCACCCGACAGGATTGTCCACTTTCCCCCATGCTCTTTGCTGTCTCTATGGAGCCCCTTGCGGCTCGCCTCTGGCATCATCATTCTCGTGGGGCATTGGCTTTGCTGCGTGGGCCTTACTAGTCTCCATTTATTCGGATGATATCACCCTTTATGTTCACCCTCAGGAGAACCTCAGTCCTCTTGTCCGGGAGGTGATACGCTTTGGTGGCTATTCCGGCATCCAGGTTAACTGGAACAAATCCGTATTATTCACTCCCACGGGTGCCACAATCCCCTTTGATTCTGACTACCCTTTCGTGTGGTCCTCGAAGCCCACTAGGTATCTGGGCGTTTGGTTGAGCAGGGACATGGATGAACTCTGGAGGGCCAACTTTGGCCGCGCCGTTGATTGGTTTGAGTCCAAGATCCCTCTTTGGAACCGACTGCCGCTCTCCCTGGCCGGGGGCATAGCGATCGCAAAGATGATGGTGCTCCCAAAATTCTTTTATCTTTTCGTCAAAATCCCCATTCCTCTCACTGCTAATTTCTTTCGTAAGGTACGCTCATTGCTTATCACCTTGATTTGGGCGGGACGACAACCCAGGATTGCTTATGATATTTTGACCCTTCCAATGTCGCGTGGCGGTCTGGGAGCCCAAGATTTTAAGCTCTATGCCCTCAGCGCTCAGGCCAGTTTTCTTCATTTCTGGCTCCTCCCCACTTCGTTCCAACCTCATGTGGCAGTGGAGGCTGACCTTGCCAACCCGTAACTTCACTCTTCACTGCGGCGAAGCTCCTACGCACTGAGATCGAAACGGTCAAGACCTTGCGCTGGGCCTGGGATGGCATTTGCAGGATCTCCGGCTCGGATTTGCTTTCGGCAAACGCTATACCCATCGCACATCACCCTGCTTTCCCTCCACTCCAGTCATCGGGGATGGTTAAACATGTTGCTCGCCTCGGCCACTCCACAACCTCAGATCTGTACCCTGGGGGGACCTTTTTCTCGCTTGCCCCCGACGCTGGCTTCATGGACACTTTGTTATTCTATCAGCTGCGGGTGACCTGCAGAAAGCTTCACCCTACTTTTCCCCTACCCTCCCCCACCATTGTTGGCCTCTTTTGATATGCTCTACGCCTCTTCCTCTCCAAACAAATTGGTCACTAAGATCTATGCTTACACACTAGCGGCCTCCTCCATTTACACCGATCGGGCGCGCGTTGCATGGGGTGAGGACTAACCCTGGGCGAAGCACTACGCTATGCTCGCGGAGTTTGCAAAGTTTTCGCAACTTCGCACTACTCGAGCTGCACGTAGCACAGTGCGAGCATGCGTAGTGCAGCGTAGCGTAGTGCAGCGGTCATTTTTTGCTTGTTCGCGGTCCTGAACGTCATGTTCGCGACCGCGAGCAAGCAAAATGACATCCCGGCGAGATTCTCAACGCGAGGAGGTCAGGTTTCTCATTGTGAGTGGTTGCGCATGCTCGCGACCGCTCTCAATGAGAAACTACCTGTTCGCATTGAGAAAGCTGCCGCTCGAGTAATAATCTACTCGAGCAGCAGAAAAGTACAGCTCGCACTGTGCAAGATGCTGTTTTCAATGCTTGCACAGTGCCGGATGCTTGTCCGCATTGTGCAATCATTGAAAACGCATCTTGCACAGTGCGAACATGCTACTACGCAGCTCGCGTAGTGCTACGTGAAGTTCGCGTAGTGCGAAGTGCACTTCGCGTAGCTTCGCGTAGCGCTACTTCGCGAACTACGCCCACCCTTAGTGAGGACCTGGGAATTGAGTACTCCCAGGCGGACTGGCTGTACTGTTGCACTCAGATTAAACTCCTCTACCCCAATTACCGCTTGCGTCTGATTCACTTCAAATATATACACAGACTATATCGCTCTCCTGCCCAACTCCATAGACTAGGCCTTGTGGCCAGTGATAGATGCCTGCGCTGCTCCGCGCCCGCGGACGATTTCGCTCATCTCGCTTGGTTATGCCCCCGAGTTTCGGCATATTGGCGGGAGCCTGTGCAATTATCTCCGAAATCACCTCTTCATCACTCCAACCCGACCCTGTGATCTGCCTCTTGGGCTTCGTTAAATTTTGTCCGGGCGCCTCCCGTCGTTTGACTGCCATGCTGTTGGTTCTGGCGAGGTGCAGGGTCTCCATGTGTTGGGGCTGCAGGCCCGCGCCCAAGGTGCCTCTCTGGCTTTCGAATAGACTCTTACTGCGCTAATAAGGAGAGTTTCCGCGCAAAGACCTAGGCATATTGGGTCCAGTCTCAATTCTGTAAAAACTAGTGCAGATGTTCGTTAGTGTCTCAAGCCGAAAAACACGTAGGAGGATCAGCTATGCCCTTTTCCCCCTGATGGTCTAACAACTAGACTGCCGACGCAGCAGACTTCTTGAGTTAGTCTTGCCCACTCCCATATCAGTGTAATTGCATTATGTTCAGTTCTGGTGAACCTGAGCGAGAAGGGAAGAAGGAGAAAGCAATGTGAACAGTGGGCGCAGGATGGAGGTAAATACAGGGTGGGGGTGGAGATTGGGAGATGGAGGGGATTAGTAGTTCATGTTGTACATAATGCAAACTTAAAACGCTTAAACATTTATAATTCAGACCAATGTATCTTTGAGACAAAAACATTGTATCTCATACGTAATGTATTATACATGACACTATCTTGGTAGTGCAAGTGTGTCCTTCAGCATATGTTTGTGCCACTTCAATAGCCATAACGCTGCTCTTGAGGTGATCCATTCCATCTACATTCACAGAGTCCTAGTAGTTCATTCAAGTTCACTCCTTGAGTTAAGTTTCACCACTTCCAACACATACCACTTCACCATGATCTCTGTGTGTTGTGCCCTTGTGTAGTGTTTCACATGGGGTGCTCCCTCCATGCTGCACCATATCCTGCTCATATGTTGGCATATCCTTTGTTTATCCATTTAGGGTGTTTGTCCTCCAAATATGATATCACATGGGCAGATAATTACATGTCAGAGCCCCTTTCAGAGAGACCCAGGGCACGTGATTGGCTACTGCTGGTTGCAGCCTTTACCTCCTGATGTCCAGGGGCCTGACCTAGCATAGGTGCTGCTTAGCTGGGCCAAATCAGTCCTGTGACTAACTTGCATTGGTACCAGTGATAAAATGATTGGCACATAGTGTTCAGTACTGGCACTTGCTTTGTTTGTACTATATTGGCTCAGCCTTACTGAGTAGAGTCAAGGCCCTTGGTTGTTCCTTGCTTAGCTGGGCCAAGCACCCAAGCATGACTGGCTGTACTGTTGCACTCAGATTAAACTCCTCTACCCCAATTACCGCTTGCGTCTGATTCGCTTCAAATATATACACAGACTATATCGCTCTCCTGCCCAACTCCATAGACTAGGCCTTGTGGCCAGTGATAGATGCCTGCGCTGCTCGCGCCCGTGGACGATTTCGCTCATCTCGCTTGGTTATGCCCCCTGAACTTGACTCTCAGTGGTAGCTGCGGTCGAGCAGTCAAGGCTTCCTATAGGGGGAATGTAGATTGAGGTTAGTGACCTAGTATTTGTCTTACCCGTTCTCGCAGCACAGAAGAGTTCAACAATGCAGTGTGTGCCGTCAGATCCACACTCGCGAGTCCTGCTCAGTTCGGAGAGGTTGGCCTGCTCGCGGCCCATGCGAAAGCTTCTGGCAGCAGAGGCTCTCTCTTTGAGTGGTACTGCGAGGTCCCTCAGATGTTTGAGCAGCTTACTGCTCGGGAAGAAGCAGTAAGTTGGCTTTGTCCAGCGAGGGTGGAAAACCCTTCCTTCAGCTGCCGTCTAGAGCCAGCAGTCCCTCGTGGTGAGCCTGGGGCAGTTCCCTTGCAGCACGGGTTCAACCTGCGAGTTGTAGCCTCAGTTTCTCCTTCAGGTGGGGGTTCAGATCCTTTGGCCACATTGGTACTGGCAGCCCCTCCTGACATATGGGGTTGTTGTGGTAGGTGATGATAATGGCGCAGGCTCCTCCAGCCGCAGCACTGCAGCCCAGACAGTCACAAGTCTTGGCACTCCTTGAAATGGTATTTTACCGGTGGCCCTCTCTGGCGTAAGGGTCACCGCAGCATGGCGGTATGGGCTTGGCAAGACCCGCACAGCGCTTAACACATAATTCTGTCTAGGGCAGTTCTCCCCTAGCATACAGGGGTCACCAAAAACAATCCTACACATGGATGATGGTCCAGTCAATGCACAGCCAAATCCTTATACCTTGTACAGGGAGTCTTCACGGTAGCGCCCCACTGAATCTTGCTCCCTCCGACGCTCTCCTCTTCTTCCCAGGGCACACTGGTCTTGGGCAAGCAGGCAGGCGCTGGTGCTCCAGGGAGTGTGGTCTTGATTTCCCTGGGTGATGTTCTCTCACTCAGCAGAGAGACTAGCAGGCCTTGGCCCCCAGTCCTGGTCACAGGCAAAAGTCCTGCATAACGTCCTCTTCTAGTGCAGCCCGTCTGGCTGCTCGGCAGTTAACAAATGTTTGGGGACTCTTCCTCCCCTTCTTATAGTCCTTTTTCACACACCAAATGTAATTGAGGGTCTGGGTGTTTCAGGTTTTATCTCAGGGCTCTGCTTCCTTAGAAGTGGGCACTTCTTTTAATCTTCCTTCATGAAAGAGGTCTACCACAGCAGACATGACTCTGAAGCTGTTTGTCCACAACACAATTCAGGGACCAAAACTCACACCAGGATGTCAGCAATAGTGATATGTGCATCAAAAGCTTAGTCCTAGACCCCGTCTTTATGATTCTCTTATCAGCCCCCTCTCCCTTTCTGAAATATATCCAGGCTACTTCCTTGTGATCAATCACTCAGTCAAAGAGCAGCCTTTTGAAATATAAAGTAGTCTCTTCCTTTTCCCCTCCAGTGTGTCCCAACCCACCTCACAGAAATGCAGCAATACATAAACCTGTCTGAGGGGGTTCCTCCTCACCTCATGTTTTTACCAGGAAGTCATGGGCTTCCCAAAATGGAACCCAGGGTCCTCCATTCAATGTACCATTGCAGGCCCACTCACTCAGTGTAGTTTCACAGCTCATTATTAGTTTAGCACTGACACCGCTGTGCATCGTGCTCTCATGTACACATCTTCAGCACACACATTCCACCTGCGTGCAGTGTTCATGACTGAAGCTTTTCATTCTTCAACCAGGATGTGCTATTCCAAAACACCCTCACTGCCAACACACACACAAACACACACACACTGTGCATTCTGCACAACTCTTCACGCTTCATGTATTGTACTTCACACAAGCACAAGCTGTCCCTATATCTCTCATGTAATGTATTCCTCTCAGGCATACACACACCCAGTACGTAATGTTATGTGTATTTTTTAAAGTGCATTATCACCCACAAAGGTTTCCTGGCACTTAGCAGGTGTGTGCGCCTAGCACTTCCTATGGTAGTTTGGTTGATTGAAAAGCAAAGTATTCTGCTTCTTGTGGCGTTCAAGAGCGAAGGAGGTTCTGATGTGGAATGGAAGGTCATTCCATGCTTTAGGAGTGATATAAGAGGAGAGTTCCCGTCCTCCTGATCTGGTTCTGTGTAGGCATGGGATGTGTGCCACTAGGAGTTCTGCGGAGCGGAGGTGTCTGAGTGGTTGATGGAAAGACATGTGACTCTCAGGTAGGTGGGGCCAGAGTTTTGTAGTGCTGTGCATGTGTGTGTGAGGAGTTTGAATTGAGCGTGTTGGTGCATTGGGAGCCAGTGTAATTCTCTGAGGGAGGTTGAGGATGAGTCTTGCTGCTGAGTTCTGGATGGTTTTGTTGTGTTCTAGTAAACTGCTTGGTGGTGTGGTGTGCTATAGAGGGTGTTCCCATAGTCCAACTTGTTAGTCCAAGTTGCTGGTGACTAGTGAGTGCATGACGTTTTTTCTAGTGTTGCTTGGGAGCCATTTGAAGATCATCCTCAGCATCTTTAGGGTGTTGAAGCAGCATGCAGTGGTGGCGTTGACTTGTGTGGTCATGTCCAGTGTGCTGTTGATGATTATTCTGAGGTTCCTGGGTGTGGATCTGAGTTAGGCTGGCCACCAGTTGGACTCCCATGGTGTGGTGTTCTTGTCAAAGATCTCTGCTTCTGTAATATTGGGGTTGAGCTTGAAACAGTTGGCTTTCATCCAGTTATCAACTTCGGTCATACAGGCGCCAAACTGGTTTCTTGTGTTGTGGGTCTTGTCTTAGAGGGAGAGTATTAGTTACACGCGTAGGAGAGGCTGTTGATGTCATGTGCCCGAATGACACTGACCATCATGTATAGGATTCATGTACTATCCACTCATGCACTACACAGTACTGCTCCATCCTTGTACTGAACCCTTCCCAGGCACACATACAACTAGCGCAGAGTCACTACTCCTGTGTTGCGCAGCACTGCATATCTAACCTTATGTAGGCCAAGAGTGAGTTACGCACACAGCAGCGGACCTTTTGGAAAAGTGAGTGAGCCTGCAGGCCTTACTCCAGTGACACATGGTAACGCATTTCTCTTCACTGCTACTTAACACTGCTCAGTATGCTGCTACTATCGATCTCATGTTTCTTAACATCTTGTGAAGGTGATAGCCTTCCACCACTATGAGGGCAGTGCTTTGAGTGCCCCTTCCGGTACAAAAAAGACCGCAATTCGTGAGGCAGACCTATGTCATTCCATCCTTGCATAATCCATTTGCCCATGACAAAAAAACAGCATCAGGTATCCATACAGCAGTACAGTTGGGAACTCAGGGCAGGGTACACATCTTTATCATGCAGATTACATTTCCATTTCAACATTATGTATATAACATTTCTATTGTGTCCATTTGAATGGCCTCTCAGTTGTATTCTGACCTCTGCTATCTCAATGCTTGTGGTATCAGATGTGAATTTGCCTCCTTGACGTTTCCTACATATAAACTGGCCTACATTAGGGATTAGTCCCCATGCTTCCATTATAGTCTCAGACCTCTGAAAATCTCTGTATGCCCTCACTACATAGTCTCTTAATTCTTTTATATGCAAACAGAGTTTTGGTATTGTCTGCGTCAACTAAAATGTTCCATCATCGCTTTCTGATTTTACTGATTGCGTTGCTTGCTGGGCTACAGGTGGTAACCATAATAATGTACTCATTGTCCTTATCTGCCCTGTCTCTAGGGGTAAAGAGGTACTGTCTAGGACAGTACCATGCCCTTTTTAATGCTTTCTGTACTATCTTCCTGGGGTACTCTCTCTTAGTCATTTTAAAGTCTAAGAATTCTGCTTCTTTGAAATAATAATTTTTTGAGTGCAATGTCTGCAAATGCAGGCCAATTGTCTATATGGCAGATTGTCACTTAGTTACCTGGGATTGATAATCTAATAGCACATTTTTGTCCATAGGTTTTATATATAGTGTTGTGTATATCATGCCCACATTATGTTTAACCTGTGTCCAAATAGCTCATCTGTTCTTTGCCTGTAAGCCATTCAACATATTCTGAGAGATTCTTGCTATCACTATCTCATACGATACCATCAATATATCTTCTCTAAACTGAGATGTTCTGTATTGATTCAATTCTGACAAGATTTTATCAATTTCAAATTCTGCCACATCTACATTTGCTTTTTCTGGAGCAAAACAGACTCCCTTCTTTTGTTGTTAGTAGTCACCCGTAAACTTGAAATAGTTCTTTCTTAGGGCAGTCTCACTCAGTTATATAAGGAACCAATGGAATGATTTCTATAGGGGTCAGATTCCAGTATTTTCCATATTGTATCAAGAGCTGTGTATTGTGGAAAATTCCACAACACACAGATCTTGATGCAGCCACTCTGTGTCCAGGTTAACCAGTGTTTGTTTCTTCCTGTAAGAGCTGGTATTATCTGATAGAGATATCTAGCCGCAGATTCCTTACCTTTCAATTCCAGAGGCGTCAGATTGAATCTGGAAGATTTTTCTTCGGGCAATACCCCTGCGTGCCGGCAGGTGGTGCCTGTCGGCTCCGCGTGATTTCTACGTCGTCCGCACCGGCAATGATGTCCGTGTCACCTATATCTAGTAAGACTTCAGGATTCAAGCTGTGTGATGCCTGTCACCGCGTCATGTCGGTGACAGACCCACATTTGGTTTGCTTGTGGTGTGTGGACCACAACCACAACTCGAAGTGATGCTCTGACAGCCAAGACATGGCTCCAAATGCTTTAAGGGAGCGGTCCCTAAAGCTACTTGCGGCCGGCAGGTGATGCTGTACCGGTCTCCTCTGACGACTCCGTCCCGATCGATAGGAAGGTCCCGGGCCCCCTCAAGGAGTCCCAAGTCCTCTTCACCCCACTCACGATCTTCGGGAAACTCAGGTAAGAGCCACAAAAAGTTGAAGCGTGATCTGACTTCTCCCCTATCTGCCGACTGACGCGATGGGGGAGCGTCAGCGTTCAAGCCTAGTTCTCCAGAACCTGTGCCTGGGTCGGCTCTGTGCTTCCCTGCTTTTCCCTAAATCAGAGCGACCCCCACTCAATTCAAAGAATTTTATGAGACCATGCGTCTGACACCTTTGGCACGCCTTCGGGGCATGTGGAGTCAGAGGGGGCTCCATCGGGTGTCACGTGGGTGGCTCTGGTGTCACCTACAGGATCCGCCCATGGATCCCGACTGGCGCTGGCCGTGTCATTGCGACCTTCCTCAACGCTGGTTCTGAAGCCGATGTTCCAGACACCGCCGGCACCACCAGCCCTATTCTTATCCCCGACAACCCAGAGCCAATACTGAGTCGACTGATGCCAACAGGTCCTAGGTCACTTCCTGAGCCTTATTCTGGAGGGCTAGGATTGGGAGAAGAATTGGAAGGGTCGCTGGACCCTTAGTAGATCGACCTTATGAACAGGACATGGACTGGTATGAAGAATTGTGTGAATCCAGTAGACTGGATACCTTTTCATATACTGGCATGCTTTCTTCCCCCACCGTGGCTACGGAGGTGGGAGCATCTTACACAATGGTGGTGTGTAGGATTGCTGAGGTCCTTTATCCTCATTGGCGATCAAGACTAGCATATTGACAGAGGTGCTACAGCCAGGAACTGCTTCTTTGGAACCCTTGCTTTCGTTTAAAGAAACCCTCAAGGATGTTCTTCTGAGAACATGGTCCAAGCCCATTGCAGGGGGTCCTATGAACAGGACGATTGCTTGCCGCCACTGCCCTGCCCGGGCAACCCAAACTTCCTCCCTACCCACCCACCCCACCCCACCCCACCCCAGAGAGCTTGGTAGTCTAAGCCTCTACCTCCCTCAACGCGTTCCTGTCCTCTTCCCCCAAATAGGGAATCCAAGAGGCTGAACACTCGGGGCAAGAAAATATTTTGGTGTCAGTGAACAGCGCATGCTTATTGGGCTGTTATTCCCTCACTCTGTGGGAAATGGTGACCAAGTGCTGCCACAGGTCCTGGAAGAGGCTTGGGCCATCTTTTGCCAATCCGTAACAGATGGGAGAGATGCAGCAAAGTTTGCCATTCAATGTGGCTTAGACACGCTGACTGGCTGGGCAGAGCGATTTCTATGATTGTGGCCGTTAGATGCCACACCTTGATGAGAACATCTGGCATTTTGGGGGATGTCCAGGCTACGCTCAATGACATGTCCTCTGATGGCATTTATCTTTTCGGAGACAAGGCATACAGACACGTGCCGAAGCTCACGGGCTAGGAGCAAGTCTTTGGGCCTCTCAGCTGCCTCCCGTTACCAGCCCTGCTTTTCGCTGCTTTCGTGGCTAGGGATCCAGTCTGATGTCTGGGAAATTCAAAAGTAACAAATCTGCGGTAGGGTACTACTGTCTCTCACAGTTTTTTAAGTAAAAACAAGATACATGTAATTCCCTACCTTTGATGATAATATAGGGTACCCCAAATTAATATTTTCCAAATTAAAATGACATTGATGATTGAGTGAACTAATGTGATTAACATATAAAAAATAAGAATTTAAAAAGATTTTCAGTGTTAAATTGTAACTCCACCAAACTGAATACTTGGCGCTATTTAATCACGTTCATTGGGGTAATTGTCCTTCCTCACAAGAGCTTTCTAGAAGGGGTGGCATTATTTGCGAAGGAACAAAAACTGGGCAAATCTATTTTGCAGTGTCTCTGCAGCGCCAATACCAAGCCACAACTTACAACAAAAAAAAGCTTATCATTATTCATGTAGGCGAAACCTATTGCGTTTACCAGCTGGCCCTTCCACCACGGATGATGCTGTTTCTTTAGTGAGATAACGCATTACTTGCCAGACAACCATTGTCAGGCATGCTTATCTAGCTGCCTTTAGATGATGCTTCCATTTTTATGCAGTTTTCATCAGATATGCCTACTCATTCTGCTTACCCTAGTTAATAATCTTTTTTGATTTGCTGCTATTTATAACATACTTGAGATTTAACATTTCTCAAGATAGATATTGGAAGACACTTGCCTGTCCCTAGTGATGAATAGGGCTTTTATTGTTTGTACTGGTTTATTATGATCGTTTCAACATGCATTTCCTCCATTGTGTTTGTGTCTTTAATGACCACTGTTAGACCTGTCAGTTTTTTAGATGGTCTCCCCTTATTTTTTGTCCCTTTCTGCCTCCCATTATTTTTTCCACCAACCCTTTTTGTGTGGCCTTAGGTCTCCGGGTGCCCCACCACTGCTAACCAGTGCTGAGGTACAGGTGCGCCTTCCTAAAATGGTGGATAGAGAGGGTTCCTAAGATGGACGCCTGATAGGAATTACCTCAGAGCTCTGGTCCATAGGATTACATTAGAGGGTTCCAGAACCTTCCAGTCCACTCTAGTGACCTGGGCCCAGGCTATATAAGGGAGGACAGTGGGCGGCCATTTTGGTCACAGCTGGGTTGGCTGGAGTATGGACATCTGTGACAGGGGGATGGTGCCTTAGGCTTTCCTGACTGCTCCTAGGAGCTGTGTGTTGGTTATAGGTACTGCCCTCCCTTCTTTTGATCTGACCCTGCCTATGAGAGATCTGCAAGCATTATAACTCAGGTGACCATTCCTCAAGAACACTAATTCAAGCTAACTGCTGGTGAGTGGGACTCTGCCCCCAATATCAGAAACCTTTGTAGGTGTCGCTGTGAAATTCAGGACATCGTAAAGCAAGGGACCTTTGCCCTGACCCTTGAGGAGAAGTGGGGCCTGAACTGTTGACCTTGTTGTGTCAGGCCAAAGCAGGGGGTGCTAGTTGTGCCTGCGCTGGGGATTTGCCTTAGACTGTCAGTGTTTTGACCCCCCCTCCTCCGCCTCTCAATGTTCTCTCCGCGCTTCGAATACACTGTGGAACTGTGGCTGCCCAGCGTGATTGTGCCGCTAGCTCGGGTCTGCCGAGATCTGAGAGGTTTCAGTGGCAGGCGTATGAGAGAGGAAGTGACGTAAGTCCCTGTGAGGCGACGCTGAATGGGGTCGCTAGGCAACCAACCTCCCGCCTAGAGCGTCGCCTCACTCAAGGAAGTCGGAGCCTTCATCGGGGAGGAAGCCAACGCGAACACCAGCAGAACGGATTTAGCCGCTGCTGGCCGCTCCGGTGTTTGAGAGCGGGCGTTCAGAGACCCGTTCACTCTGGGGTCTCCAGAAGCTGCGCAGCACCATTAGACTGCGGCCCTGCCCCGCCTCAGGTAAAGCGACAGAGGACCTGAGCGGGAAGACGGGGGTACTGCAGCCTCCTCAGCTTGCCTCCAGAGAGGAGTAACACGGGCACACAGGTATCCGGGCCGGCATCAAGGAGGAAGGGGCTATAATAAAGAATAGGGACAAGCAATTGGGGGGGGATAAATTGTGAAGGTTGGGAGAGCCACGAACTAGCTCCAAGTAGACCACCTCTCCGAGCATCTCGTGACTGGCTCATCTTCAGGAGAGAGGGTCTTAAACTTCCATCTACTCTCTTCCAGTAAGCCTCAACAACGCATTTTCACTTGTATATGTGTGGTAAAGAGTCAGCCCTCTAATTCAGGGATTGGGGTGAATCTAGCCTAAATGCCTGCACCAGCCTAATACAAATTAATGATGAAAATGATCTTCTGAAATAAAATGTCACTTTTTCACATGTTTGTTCCAAACAGTTGCTCATATCTGTAAGAGTAATAGACAAGGTACTTATCTGACCAGATAGATGACAACCAGTTACAATTGGATTGAGTGAAGTATACTTACCTGCTGTAGGTTAATTGGATTGTACTTAAAATTCTGATCCTTAAACTACTGTAAGAAATACAATGTAATGAGCATTTAATGTATTTAATCTTTGAAAGGAAAGTGTCCAAGGCCTAATTTATTGAATATTGGAAACCTCACTCATCCTTTTTACAAAATATAGAGATAAAGCTAATCCATTTTCTACTTAACTGACGGTGTGGTGTCATTTTTGGTGGGTTTGCATTTGGGTGTTGTAGTATGTGTAATGCAAGCACGTCACAATTGCCTTCTAGATTTAGCCTTCCAGCTAGTGTCATGCTACCCTAAGTGGGCCGGTAGCCCCGGTTCCAACAGCCACCCCTTATCAAGGCGGTGACTGCACGGTTCATCTTTAGTGATTTTAATTGCTTGGTACATTGTGGAGGAGTGCTGCTTGTCTTCACGTTCCTACAAGTGTTGCATAGTATCTTAAGGACAATTACTGTGATTTCGTGTAGTAAGTTGTTCATATTTTCTTTGGTGAGCTTTTGGTTTGCTCTGTTATGAGTGCTAGGAAATGACAAAATGTTCTACCCTCCCCTCTCCTATATAGTTAAAATTCTATTTGACTAGCTAATTGACGATATTACCATGTCTGTATCTTTGTTGACGCACATCTGTAGGTAATTCACATATCATGGTGGTGTGCTTACAGTGCTCTTCCCAACCTTTCCTTTTAAAATATAGCTGGGTGGTCTTTCTACTGCCTGACTTTTTTGTCTTACTAAGGTATGGATATTAATAAGTACTATCTTTTTCTTCATGGAAAAAGGCATGCTTTGCCCCAGCCAAAATATTGGCCATTCCAGACACATTGTGTCCAGCAAAATGTACTGCCTTTCTCAACAAACAAGCCATAACACTTTGACAGAGTTTCAGTACTTATACTGCACAACTGCCCACCAAGCTATAACTTACTACAAAAAATAGCTTATTATTAATCAGAAAGGCGACACCAAATGCATTTACCAATGCTTGTTTTAAAGGCAATAACTGCCTAAGAAATATGCCATAAATGTCTAACACGATCAAGTGAGGGCTGAACATCTTTTACACAGTTTAATAATGGCATTCAGATAAACGCAGCAGAGCCCGGAGGTGGCAGACATTCTAGATTATTTACACGCAAAGCACATCTTGGTAGCATATTTATGATGACCTAGCTTCCGTTTCAGCTGGTATTAATGCACTTTCCATTTAAAAGGGCAGAAGACCACTTAAAGCAGGGA
Organism: Lissotriton helveticus; assembly: GCF_964261635.1. NCBI lineage: Eukaryota > Metazoa > Chordata > Amphibia > Caudata > Salamandridae > Lissotriton > Lissotriton helveticus. Next base: position 806,461,136 of record NC_136057.1, on the reverse strand, counting down.
CTTGAACTTCCCTGTTTCCTGAGGAAGTATTTTTAGAATGATTCTGTTGTAAGATCTCATTTATGCGTGCCAGATGTAAACCTAAAAAAGTCTAGCTGGAGTGCTGCACTATATGAACAGGTGTCACAAGCATGGAGCATAAAGCCTTCCAGAAGGACATCAGCACATGCAATTGACATACGGTGTTTGGACGTATGTGCTCTTAATCTTTTCTGCCATGTCGTTCTGAGCATTTTTAGAAGTACTTCCGAAAATCATTCATTTATGGCATTATTGAGACAGGTGTCAGTCATTTAATAGCTATATACCAATGCCTCAGAAACTAAAGAAAGAATCGAAAGGGCAGGGAAGGGATCGTCTTGAGCAAAGGTTCTTAACCTGGGGTCTGAGAGCTGTCTCAGGAGGTCCAAGACTGTTTACTGTTTCACTAACAGATTAATGAAGACAACATATAATAATGAAGCAAAATGTAAAATTACATATTTTTTAAAATATTCTGTAAATGTGAAGGAATTTGAAATTAGTGGGAAAAAACTAAGGGCCATATGTACGATGGAAACATTTTGAGAGTTTCTAATCACAACTTTTTGCGACTCGCAATTAGGAACTCACAAAATGCGATGTACAACAGTGTCTTGGACACTGTTTGCGAAGCCCAATGGGTTGCTGTTGACCTGCCTTATCAATATTCATGAGGCAGGTCTCAATTTACGATGTGTTAGGACAGTAATCACTGGGATGGTGGTCTGCTGAAGTCAGCAGATCACCATGTCTGTGATTGCTTTTTAAATAAATCTATTTGTTTTAGAAATGCAGCCTTTTTTTACTTCAAGGAAAACTGGATACATTTCAAAAATAAAAATGAAAAGCTATCTATTAATTTTTTAAGGAGCGGGAGCAGTGCAAATGCATCAAACAGAATATAGTATGGATGATGAGTGTCCTAAATTGAATTTAGAAAAGCTCCAACCCTCCTATCAAAATAAATGATTTTATTTTTATTTTATATTTGTGAATTAAATACAATAGTTATTAATTTGTGTATTTGTTAGAGGAAATCTGTTTCTGTATTTTGTGTATTGTTTTGCAGTTCAAATCATCGAAAATGCTTTGCCGTGATCCCCATCTTCCAATGATGATTCAATTGGCATCCCAAGGTTAACCCCTTCCACACTCATGACGAGCTGGGCTCGTCATGAGGTAGCCTCCTGCTACGCTCATGACGAGCCCAGCTCGTCATGTAACATGTGTTTTTGTTGATTCCAGCACACAGCGGGAAAATGCATAGCATCGATGTGGTTAAAGTAATGGCAAACTGGGTGTCCACAGAAGCCAATAGGTTAAGAAACTCAGGTCTAGAGCTTTATCACGCTATATTTAGCTAAACACCCACTGCACCCACTTCTGGTTGTTTACCCATAGATGTAAGCGCCTGAACAATCTCATGGCTTCCCTTTCCTAAAACACAGCCCATGCAGTGGTGCTGGGGTATTTATAAATCAAGATACATGTCAGCAGTTCTGTTCATAAACAACTTAAGGTCAAGCTGAAGGGAATTTTCAAATCAGGAAATGTATTATGGAAATTCACTAATAAGAGTGTAGAATAATTGTGAAAATTGTTCAAAATAACATGGCTATTATGCCTGAGTGTTAATATGCATCTATTATAGAAATTTGTGAAGGTCCATTAAAGTATAATGGAGGGTAAAAATGTTAAGAAATAATCACTGGGAAGGTACAATAAAGCATGCCGAATTGCAAGTGGACAAGATCTATCTTTTGTTGATAATCAATTCTATTGGGTTTTTCAAAACACAAGAAATTAATTGGCAGCAGATTAAGCATGATTGGAGTGAATACAACGTTAATCACAGTCAACAGTACATGGTCACCCGGCTGGTTCGGATATAGCAGATAGGGTATGCATTGCAGGCGGAAGAAAATGAGGCAGATCATTACAGTGGCAACAAATTGATCCATTTACCCCATACTTTTCAAAATAACTCCGGACAACCCTGGGCCTCAAAGAGGGACTCCTCCTGCGTCCCACACCAGTCCACCCCCCTTCTCCACTTCTGCACCGTTGGTGCCTGGGCTTGAGACCAGAGCGCCGCAATATCTCTGACAAGATCTATCTGACAAGGAAGCTTGACCTGGTCAGAAACATTACTTTTGAGATTACTTGTCAGTTTAACCCAAAGATTCATTGTTGGGGCTCCAACATATCAAGAACAGACTAGCTCTCCACCCCCTAAATACCCATGTAAAGTGTTGGAACGAGAATATTCTGTACATGGTATCCTGGCGCGCATTCCCCTGTCAGGAGTGTCTATCCTGACTTTTATTTGGACCCTAGCATCACACTAATCTAAGCGTGAGCGCAGAGACCTCTACCTGGCCATGTTATCCGGAGAGGTGCACCAGGTAAGCCGTAATAATTGAAGGAGAAGGAGCACTACTATTCCTATCCTGGGTATAGCACATAAAACATTAGTGTCGGCATTGTGTATTTTGAGAGTCATCTTGTGAACAGACCTTTTTATTTAATGTCACAGAGACTGTTGCCTACATGCCCCTCTTGTGTAAACATCAGTTGTTATTTGAATGCCCAGAACCATGCACATCCAGTGCATATGCAGAGTATGTATGCATGCTTGTTGTGAATGCAGCTGGACTCTGTTTGTAAGTGAGTCTGAATGCTGAAGCATGTGAGATCCATCTTGTTTGCTCTTGGTTTGGCATTTGCACGGGAGCTAGGATGAGGTCAGCTATTTTAGACAATGTAAGTGGATTTATTACTTGCATCTCTGAGCTGAAGGGTGGCGAGAAGGATAGACATAGGGCTACCTTTAGAAATGTCATAAAGACCTTTGTTAGCAATAGGTTACTGATTGGCTCTTCCTGAGCGCTGCCATTTGGTTGAAGAAAGGTATAAGTGGAAGGCTGCAGTTTCTTATGTATTAGGTGAGGAGGTTTATAGGTCAGACATGCCCATTTGCGTATCCCTGATTACTGTTTCAAAAAAGGTGATGACAGACAGGTGTAGAATCCTCACACGTCATTGTGCCCATGGTGTGTATTCTAACATTTGTAGAAAACTACTATGCTATCGGCTGCGAGAAGCATCAGTCGTCACAAATGCTATATGTAGAGAGCACCCTGAGCAGAACATTTCAAAAGAGAACCACCCCAAACTGATTCTGAAGGTTGAGACTGTGGATTAACATCCCTTTTATAGAATATTTGAGTTCTCTCAAAGATCTGCCCTGTGGCCAGGGCTGGGGTCTGCTGATCGTCATTCTCTTAGAGGTGTGGGGACAGCTACAAGTTCTGCAGAAGTAGCTGAGGGTCTGCTTAGTACCTAGAAAGCTTGTCTGCCTTCAGAGAAAAGGAAGGAGTCTGCATTGCCCTGCTAGAGAAGAGACTATCCATGAGTAGAAGCTCATAATGTCTCAAGAAAGAGGGAAACCCTAATTGTCTGAGAGTGAAGCCAGGAACTACGTATGCTGCATGGGGTTCCTCGGTTTTTGAGAAGGTTCATGGTGGGAACCTCAGAAGCCTACATGAATACCACAACCTGCCTTAGTGATTATGTCCGCCCAGTTGGGGCTGTACCTGCAATGGTGCAGTGTCGGCCTAGTTAGGGTTGCAACTGCTATGACATCAGCCCAAGTGAAGCTGAATCCATTTCACCAACTGCATAACATCAGAAAAGTGGGTTTTGCAAATCCTGGAATTCACTCCACCCATGCCAACCATGTACAACCGGCTGATGTAGGACCATCTCTCCTTGCTCTGTCAGGAAGTGTTTGCCCTTTTGGCCAAAGCAGCCATCGAGAGGGTGCTGGCATCAGAAGTAGGTTGTAATTACCATTACTGCTACTTCATGGAACCCACAAACCACAGAGGCCTATGTCCTATCCTAGACTTGCGCATTTGCATCTTCTGGAAAAAGGAAAAGTTCAAAATCCTCACCCTTGCTCAGGCCTTGTCAGCCCCGGAGACTGGATGATGGCGTTGGACTTTAAGGACATATATTTCCACATCCTAGTCCTGCCAGCCCGCAGGCACTACCTGCCGTTCACTGTGGGCCAAGAGCATTTACAGTTTGCTGTGCTCCCCTTTGACCTCAGAAGGGCCCCTCAGGAGTTCACAAAAGTTGGTGGCGGTGGTTACAGCACATCTGTGGAGGTCAGGGGTTCCAGTCTTTTCCTTTCTCGATTGGCTGTTGAAGGCAGGCTTGCCCTAGGCAGTTGTCTCCCACCTCCAGACTACGGTGGACCTCCTGCATTTGCTGTGGTTCACTATCAGTGTGCCTAATTCATGCCTGACTCCCTGTCAGAGCCGCTCTGGACACACTGCAGTTCCAGCCTATCTTCCTAAGCTGCGAGGCCAGGATATTCAGGCTATGATACTGATGTTTCAGCCTCTATCCTGAAATTCGGTGAGATTGACTCAGAGGTTGCTGGGCATCATCGCCTTCTGCATCCTGCTTGTGACAAATGCCTGTTAGCATATACAGGCTCTGCAGTGGGATCTGAAGTTTCAGTGGGCGCAGCATCAGGTGAATCCCTCCGACAAGGTCCCGATCTCATAGGGAACTGCAAAAACACCTATAGTGGTGGCTGACGAACAGCAGTTGGGTCATTGGCAGACTCCTCTCTGAGGCAGCCTTCTCGAAGGGTGAAAGGGGGCCCATTGGACTCCCAAGACATCTCCCTGCAGGCGGAGGCAGTCACTCTCGCAACCCGCCTGCAAGGGGATCTCTGACCCCTATCCATTTTTAGTGTCTGGCTAGATAGTGCAGTTGTCTGTCGCCAGACAATTAATTGAGAATCACCAGGAGAAGGGCTTTGGCTCCACCAACATATTGGGATCCAGGAGTACATGTTTTGATTGGCCAGAAGTTGTGTGCTTCCACAAAAAAGTGCATGACCTCCACCAACTGTGTTTAGGTCTCGCGCCTAGCGTTGCAGTACGCAGCAGTGCTCGTGCAGTACAAGACTCTTGTAGGGGGTTTGAAAACGAACCTAGGAATCTCACACGCTTGCGGGTGTGCTTTTCCTTTTGGCCCACACTATTGGCCTTTGCGTGCGTCTTTTTAACAAAGACAGCACGCAGTTGGCCATAGGCGGACGCATTGTTCCGCCCATGGCCTTTTGGTGTCGGTTACCCGCACCGCTGCCATGTGGTTTCAATTATCGTGCCCAGACACGGGCGCGATAATTGAAACCAGATGTCTCGCTGTGGCGCGCGTGCGCACCACTCGTGGGCTTGTTCTTTTTTTTCTTTTTTGGATCTATTTCACAGGGAAGCAACTAAATGAAAGAAGGACGGCGTTTTTGCAGTCTTGTGATTTAATTAATATTTGCGTCCATCTCCCTCACCAGAAATAGCATTTATCTGTGGTGGGGGATGTCATGTAACTACTACCTATAAAGTAAAAGAGGCTTAGAGTACACAAATCCCGGACATTTTCCATACGACTGAGAGAACCGTAAAAAGAAGCGCTGAGAATATGCCCAAGATCACACTGATGCAAAATATTGGTCAAACATGGATAAAAACAACACAAAATCCCAATTTTCCCTCAACAACATACATTTAACATAGCGCACATAATATTTATATGCCATGCATGAATTGCAGGTATCCTGCGAAGGGAATAGTCTTGCATAGATGCAGCTTTTTAACACTTCATCTGTCTGACTCTTGCGTGACATAACCGGATCTAGAAAGCAGCTTCATGTTTCTGAGCAGGGACACAAGAGAGAGAGTTATATATTCATAGAAACTTGGTTATCTGTGAATTTAGGATTATTTCCACAGTTCCTTCTCCTGAAAAGTAACACGTAACTGGTTTCCACCCTTCCTAGAGTCAATGAAAGACACAATATGTTGGGAAGAGCACTCGTGATGGTCCCGCTTCCCTTCCATGAAGGCTGTGCACTGCCAGCACACGAAACACACACACACCAAAGAACAAAGATGTCCATGGACTTAACTTGTTTTACTTGCCCTGCCTCTTTGCTCCTTAACTGTTCTATTTATTTGTGCAATTAAACTTCAGTTGCTTCATTTGCGTGCTGCCCCTTTATCTCCCCCTCACTCCTCCCACAACACTGCTTCAAAGGGACATGACCTCCCTGTGCCTCTCCCTCACATCTCCCACAGCACTGCTGCCGACCCCACCACCCCTCAGAGGTCTCATTTTTTCTTTTGGCTAACTTACATTACTGCATCTCACAAGTGATCTCAGAGATCGCAGATTTATTTACTAAATGAAAATGTGTACAATTATATATAATGCGGGCACGGGGCACTTAAGTGATTTGCCCAGAATCACAGGATGATGAGCCGACGCGGAGTCCAGAACACTGATCCCCGGGTCCCGAGTCGGCAGCTCTGATGCACTTCAACCAATGAATATAACTGTTTGGGGGGCACTGAGTCACAAGTCTGGGAAACCACTGATGCTGAGACTCGAGCCCGGTTCCCCAGGAACAAAGTCAGCAGCTCTGTAAGCTAAGCCACATCGCTAGCTTCAAAAGCAAACTTTTTTGTTTCCCTTCATGCAGGGCAGAGTGACTATTTTCTCCCCGTTCCGTCAATCTACATCAGGTGGTATTGGAAGTCTCTCTGATTGCACAGTTCCTCCCCCTGCGCAATTAAAACTGGCCTGTAAATCTTGTTTTTATTAGTTTCATGTTTATGTTCCCTGCTCGTATTGTGAGCTGTGTGCCTATCGGTTTTTATTACAGTGTGCTTTTAACATTGGCTGCCCACTGGGAAGGCTGGCGGCACTGGGTCACGTCGGTGGTGGAAAAATAACAGTAAAATAACAAGCATTTGCAATACAATAGGTATCGCATTACTGAAAGTTGGGCTATTGGCGTTGTATTTTTATTTGCACGACAGTAGCTCAAACTTTCAGTAATGCGAGACCTATTGCTTTGCAAATGCTTGATTTATCCTGTTGCCTGATCTTGAGCTTTCAGGGGCTCATACATGACATTCTAATGCAGTGGCGTAACAAATGTTTAAGGGGCCCCCCTGCAATGTACATGGAGGGCCCCCGCTCCATATTTTAATCGGAGCGCTCAGGCCTGAGTACTGTGCTGAGGAGGCCCCCTGCTGCTGGGACCCCCGCACTGCGGGGGATGTGGGGGCCTGTGTTACACTCCCTTTCTAATGCTATGAAAGTGTTGTAGATAGCTATATAATTTACGATGTTTTTCTGTGGCTGCAGCACAAATGGGAGAAGGGCAGTCAATAACCCACATGGATTTCTAGGTCTGGCTTGACAGTGCATCTGTGACAAGACCTTATGTGATCAACAAAAGAGACTGTTTAGAGTCCAACTGAGAGAGGGGTTCAGACTCCACTCACATGTTCGTTCCTGTGAGTACATAGTTTGATTGGACCACATTTGTTTCACTAAAAAGTGCATGTATCACGCTTTTTGGGTTGTGACAAAGTTTATCCTCAATGCAGCAGGACTGAGTTTGTTATGGGTGCAAGTCAATGTTGATGACTATAGGCCTGATCTGTTTATTATGAAATGTTAAGGTTTAGGCACTAGGCCTGACATATTTATTGGGAAATTAAGTATATGTTAAAGTCGATAGGTATTTATTGTGGAATTGTTATTACTGTATAATAAAGCCTACATATAGGTATTTTGTTGCATGGTATCTCACAGATTACCGTATTAAGCAAGGGTTTTGATGTTGGCCACCCACTCTGACAAACCCTGGGGTGTTTTACTCTATTGCATCTTGTTACGCCCTGTCAAGAGGGGCTTTATAATCTTTTACAAGCGGTCTTTTCTACATATTTGTAATTTTATAACTGAATACATGATGGTTGCAAGTTCATGTGCGCTAGAATAGGCCATTGCTGTGTAAAGTGTAAAGCCAGTGTTAATGGGTAAGGGCGTCATCTGTTCAATGGGCGAAGCATGCCAACTTTTATAGGTTTGATCTGTTCATTATGAAATGTTATGACTAAGCCAGTAGGCCTGACCTGCTTATTGTGACAAGCATGCGTTAAAAACGCTAGGCTTTTAACCCCTTCCCAGCGGAGCTCATTCCCCTCCTGTGCGGGGGAGGGAGGCTGCTCGCGGCGCCATGGTGCTAGTGACGAGCTCCGCTCGTCACGCTGCACAGCGGAGCTGTGCTCATGATGACTCCGCCCACTCAATGGAGCACATGAGGGGAATTATCCCCGCGTGGGCATTCTGCGGCGGTTATGATAAGCTCAGCTCGTCATGAGCACAGCTCTACTGTGCCTCATGACTAGCTAAGATGGATTGTTATTACACTGTACTAAAGCCTGTTAGCAGGTAGTTTGTTACATGCAATTGCACAGATTACTGTAATAGGCAAGGGTTTTGGTGTCAGTGATCTGCTAGAACAAATTGCAGGGAAAGAAGATATGCTCTACAATAATCCTTATAAGGCTTTTTTAGGCGAGGTTTTATTTTGCTTTGCCCACTGTTATTTTGTACATATTTATACTTTTATGACTGTAACAGTGACACAAAAGGCAATTTAATTCTTAAGCCAGACCTATTGGCATGGCAAATATTTGTTCGTTTTTCAGACTTCTTGTTTCTTTGGACCCATTTAGAATGCCATATTCTATGTTGCACGCCCAGTATAGTTGGGGTTTCACTTAAATTAACAGGCTAGAAAGATGATCACTTAAAATCTAGACAGTTCCTGTCACAAACTATACGCAGGTACCAACACTAGAAACCAAAATAAATGTGCTCTATAATGGCAACGGAATCTATGCCAAATACAGTTTCTTAATTAGCAGAGTCCTTGATATGGAGAGACATTATGTAAATGTAAATGTAAATGTAAATGTGTTTCGATTTATATAGCGCACTAATCACCCAGGGGTCTCAAGGCGCTTGCTTAGGGAACCCGTCCTGGTATTCCCCTGTGAGATACCCCGGCAGGGTATTCACAAGGTGAAAGCCAGGCATCCCGCCGCGAGGGGCCGTAGTGGAGATTAAGCAAGCTATTGCCCAGAGTCGCAGAGTGTGACCCCGTGAGTCGAGTAGGCACCGGAGCGAGAGTTGTCGAGTCCGTGGCCAGAGTCGCAGAGTGTGACCCCGTGAGTCGAGTAGGCACCGGAGCGAGAATTGTCGAGTCCGTGGAATTTTTTGTGCCCGAGACCCGCCGAGGCGGGGAATCGAACCCTGGTCCACGGCTGATCTCAGCTTCCGGGTCTGCCGCCTCTAACCACTGAGCCACGCTTCTCCATTCTGTTATTATTAACACATTTCCATTGATGTAAAACATTGCTCTGTGTAGCAGAAAAAATAAACTGAGCATTTTATAGATTTGGTATACTGTGACCTCACAGGTTTGGTGGAATGTGTAAAAAATGTCCAAAGGACTAAATGCGACTGACGTATGTCCTTTAAAGAAATCTACTAGATTGTGAAGCACAGTCAGTGAAGACCAGCATATTGTTATATTATGTCTAATGTGTATGCATGAATTAAAGAAAGAGCAGTTAAAAAATAAATAAATCCACTAGTCCCAGCTATTGTCTTACTGATATGAATTCCCTGCTTAGTGCGTACAATAAGGCAGAAGGAGAAGGTTAGGTTTTTATTTAAAAGGTGTCGTAAAGAACCAAGACGAGCTCCAATCTGGCGTGTAGATCCAAAGTTTGGACCGTTTGTCTCCAAACTCTGCCTCCTCATCAAACACATTTCCAAAAAACAGGTAACATTCCTGCAAGTAATTTCCCTGTCTGCAGAATGTCATGAGAATGTTATTGTGGGTAGAAATAGTTATTTTGACGTTTTTGCGTAATTTCCCATTTCCCAAAGGGATCCAGCTTCTTTTGGAGCTACCGCGCTAGGAGACAAAAAACGCAGAAACATAGTCCCGTTCGCTTTCTGCCAGCCATTACCTGTTAATCAGTTTATTTTTTAAGCAGTGTCGCTGTAACTGCTCCATTCACTTTGTGTGTTTCATGAAGCTTCACTATACAGATTGAAACAAGGGCTCGTGGAGTTTATTATGAGGCCATCTAGTGGATTAATCCAGGATCTTTAATTTACCGTATTTTCCGGCGTATAAGACGACCCGGCGTATAACACGACCCCCTACTTTTCTTGATAAAATGTAGGTTTCGTGCTATACTCGCCGTATAAGACTACCCCCACTTCCAACGCAGTGCACAGTGCCACCATCGCCATTATCCACATTAGTATTGTTACGTACTCATATGCATGGTGGTTTGCCATTATCCACATTAGGGTAGTTTTGTTACTCATATGCATGGTGGTTTGCGGTTGAAATTACTTCTGTTCATTAGCATAGCCTGTGGTGGAGCCAGATGATTTCCCCTGTGTCTCGAGAACAATAAATAGGGTGGATATGCTGCTGGATGCATTAAGGAAAATTTGATGTTTTTGGCAGATTACCGGTACCGTAACTGTAATTTATTTCCCTTTTTCAGATCCGCTTTCAGTGGGTTTGCTTATGATACTTCGACAGTGCCACCATCGCCTACGTAACGTTAGTTCTTGTGTTTGAGTGCCCTCCTATACCGTACCTCTACTTGCACACATGTAACTTTTTCCTCCTGTAATGCCCATTTCCTATTGAGAAGCGGTCTGACACCTTCGGGTGAAGTCCGCGCTAAGTAAAAACACATGAAAACATACCTTCAAATTTTGTACCCGGCGTATAAGACGACCCCCGACTTTCCAGAACATTTTCAGGGGTTAAAAAGACGTCTTATACGCCGGAAAATACGGTAATTGTCCACTGAATGAGGCTAAATAAGAAATAGTTATTCCATTTACTTTCCAGCAGGTTAGTGTCCCCTGTACTTAAGGCAAGCATCAGATTCACTGCAACGATTTTGGATGCCCACAGATTTGTACTCCATGGATCCCACTAGTGCTACTTCAAAGCGTGGATCGTTCCATTGCTTGTAGCCACACTGACGTCCTAGCAACACTGCTTTGTGTGCACAACCCTGTGGAACGCAGACTTATTAAACATTGATGTACTAATATAATCGACATGCTATACTATTACATTTGTGCATGAGTAATGCGGTTGGTGTTTACACAGAATTTTGTAGGAAATGCTATTTCGTCTACAGTGTCAAGCAGAGAGCTCAGTGCTGAAGATAGAGTCTTAGATTTCTATGCATTTGCCTCCTGTCCCTCTCTCCACTGACCTACATACGTGACAAAATATTCATTTTCTTTAATTAACAGGAATGTTGTTCTTTTTGTTTTTAGAGTGCTGCGCTTTTTTTTTGTCTAAAAAAATGTATTCTGAAGGTTTATAAAACAATATACTTAACCATTCCAGCAATTTATTTAAATAACACTGTTTGGAGACAAATAACCAGAAAAGTCAGCCCATAAGTCATAGGTCCTTTGATCTTTTTTTGTCGTATTTGTGTTTACCCGCTTCCAACCAAGGGGTCTATTGTGATGCAGTAGGATACGGCTCCGACCATCGGTCGGCGCCATTCCTACTGCATCGTAATCAGCTGGGTGGTGTCTGTTGTAAAGGAATCCTACCGGACATATTACAACTGGCTTCCAACGGACTTGGAGAGCCCGTCCGCCATTTGGAATGACTTTAGTAATTTCAAAGACGGCTTTCACGCCTGACAGATTACTTTGGATTCCTACAGCCTTTCTGGGCTGGCCTTTCCGATACATAAAGGCTGTAGGAAGTCAATTTTATGTTCAATGGGGGTGCATAGCTCACAAAGTCCAGTAGTCAAATATAGGTGGAAAAATATAGTTTCTTTATTTCAAATTGTGTTTTAAGAACAACAAACATAGATTCTCCAGCCAACGCGTTTCATTCCCATACTGGGAACTTCATCAGGGCAAGTAAAAACCATAAAGAACGGCTCTAATCTACCACCTCACACTCCGAAGTTTTTGCGTATAGCAATCTCACATGAGGTAAATTTACCCAAGGTAAATGTGTGTTTTTTTAATATGCCTAATCGGCCACTGAGTGAAAGTCTTAGTATACGTGATGCGTTGTACGTTGTGACCCAATCAGTGGATAGCAAATTTGCAGAATCAATCTCATAATATGTTTATTTTCTGTAGGAAGTCGACTTTGGGGTCCCCCAGCAGAGCCCCCATGGGAGCAAGGCCTCCGGTTGGAGGCTGACGAGGCAGCTATAGTGCCCCCCTGTTGGTCCCTGCACCAAATGAGGTGCCTGCCACGGGGTGCAGGGACAAACTGCACCTCGCCATTTTACAATGAGAGCATGCATTCCAGTCGGAATGCATATTCCCATTGTAAAGAATAGGAGTGCTACCGAACAGTGTTCAGTTGCATCCTAATTGGTCGGTCGGGACACCCGACAGGAGGTCGTCGGTCGGTCCGAGTCCCGAAACGATGTCGGGCGATTTAAGCCTGCTCGACATCGGGATTAGGCCCAGTGTCAGCTGACACATGTTGTGTCCCCAATGGAACTTTTTCAAGGCGTGTGACAACAAACTGTATTTCTTATTTCTCTAACAGAGGCATATTTTTTTCTAGGTGATCTCTACTGTGGCCTATTGGACTGTTGAGTTCTTCCTAATAACACATGTAGTCACTTTGGCCAACATCTCCTTTTACATTGGATAGGACAAAGCTCATCAGGGCTCTCTACACTGGTGTAGTCCATGACTGACTAGCAATACTATTTCATTGTGAGCTTGAAAGTATTGATGATAAACAGACGAGGACAACTATGTTTGTTAATAAGAATCAAACAGTCCAATAGGCTACTTGAGAGATCCCCTAGAACTAACACATATCTGGCTTCTCTTTCATCATACTTCATCTATTATTGTTAGAGGAATAACAAATACAGTTTGTAGTCACATGCTTTGAAAAAGTCCCATTGGGGACTTAACACATGTCGGCTGATGATCATGTACTTGGGTGGAAGCCTGTAAACACAATAAAGACAATGAAAATATATCACTTGACCTTGGACTTATGTCCTGACTTTTCTGGTTATATGTCCCCAAACAGTGTTATATAAACACATTGGTGGTGTGCTCCAGTATATTGTGTTATGATTTAATGGTTTGTTATGCTTTGGAGTAACATCATCATTGCCCTTAGCAGGGGCGTATACTGTGGTAGCACCAGTCTTTGAACAAGTATTCCTTCTGTAGACTTTCTACCCTGACTAGTTGAGTACTGTGCACATCTTTTACTTATTGTCACAGATACCTTTCTGTATTTAACATATTCGGAAGGTTCACATGTGAATGATTTCATATGAAAATGCACGGAATTCGGTTTCATTTTGTTTCTTAACTGTGTGTATATATATATATATATGTATATCATTATAAGTTAATAAAATATATTTCATACAAACATTTATAATTGTGATTGCCTTGCCTAGGGAAGAGCAAGGCTGCCTGTTCTGGTGACCCTTTCCTTCTGCATCCCATTTCCGAAAAGGGCTCTGTGAATCTCTCCGGTGGATACTTTTTCCTGCAGATTCCTCACCTCATTAAATGCCACTAGTGTTGAGAGGATACACTAAACGTTTCCTAACAATAGCTCTTCAGTGCTGTCCCATTGGGCTTTAGCAACAGCTTTGTCCACCGAGGATGTGACAACACTGGCAGCTATAAGGCACCAGCTGGAGTGCTGACATTAGTTACTATTTGACCATGCCTCATTGATTGTCAGTAGTGGGGTGTAAAGGGCTGTCCAGTGTTCTTCTCTCAGCTAGCCCAAGGAAAGCCCGACTCCTTTTAATAGCTACAATGTCTAACCACACATCTAAATAAATGTAGTAGTGTCTGCTGGAAAGAGCCACAAAGAAAAAAGCAGAGGGTAAATAACCTTCAGGTAAGGACTTTATTGAAGAGAGCCTTGATGAAGATAATCAGTTACTGCACAGACCTGAAATTGGGCTGGGGGAGGGACTGGTAATTGAGGATTCCAGACTGAGTCAAATGCTGGAATAGAAGACGAAATAAGGGACATAAATGCGAATGGAGGGCAACAAACCCAATGAAACAATATTACATTGACTGGATTGCGGAGCATTTCTGAACTCTTTCATGGTGCTTCATAGATGACATTTCTTAATTTCTTGTTAATTTGTGTCATTTGAGCAGCCATCAGCTGGAATGCTGCCTAAGCTTGAATTCTGAGCCTATAAAAGTTTTGAGGGCATTCCCTGCTCTCTGTAGATATTAGGGCCGTCCTCACAGTTTCAAGTAGAGCACCGAGTGTTAATAGGGGTGAATGCTGGCTTGATGGGGCTTGTTCCAAAGGCCATCAGGAGTTAAATAAGGCCCTTAAAGCATCCTGGATAATGTAGCAGAGGTGAACTATCAAAAAAATGGAAAGAGTCCATAAAGGACGAGGCCTGGGATATTTTATTGTGCTCCTGTGATTTTCAGTGGGTTGTTAACCCATTCCTAGGGACAGCGTGTGGTCCTCTCTTGATCCCTGTGATAGGCGAATATAAATGGTTTTACCATTTCTCATACATTTATTCATTGGACCCTTATAGTTATTTCTCTGCCTTTTTTAACTAAGCCAAATCTTTCATCTTCTGTTGTTGAGGTAACGGGGGCCATCTTGAGATTGACTGGTAATAAGGCCCCTGGTTCCAATGATGTACCTGCCGATCTTTTTAGAAATAATGCTCTTATTTGGGCTCCAAGGTTCGAAATGCTGCTGTGATAAACGGCCTGCCTAGCTCATGGGCACAGTCTATTTTTGTCCCATTGTTTAAAAAGGATGATCGAGGTGATCCAAGATGTTACAGGCCCTTCTCCCTGATTGATCACACTGTCAAGTTTCTATGGCTGATGATTTTTGAAAGGCTCTCCTTGTGGGACAAAGAGAACAGCATACTCTCTGAGCTGCAGTAGTTATTCTGGCCGTGCCTCAGTATTATCGGTCAATCCATGAACCAATACCTTCTAACACAGAAATATATTGTGGCCAGGAACAGTACCTTATTCCTAAGCTTTATGGATCTGACCCCCCATTTGATTGTGTAAATCGAGCAAAGTTATGGGCTTCGATGTTAACACTGCTGGTTTCTTTTTTAGGGGTCTTGCACAAGGACACTTCTACATCTGTTAGGTTCAGCAGTATTAGTCAGTTGCCCGAGATCCTTTCCAATAACTCGTGGAGTCAGACAGCCTTGCATCCTGGCGCCTTTTTTGTTTGCCATCTATATTAATCGTCTTGTCAAGATATTAACTAAGCTGAAGTGATGACACCGTGTAGGCCAACGTGCGATCCCTGTCGTCCTTATGTCTAGGACGGCAGTTGGGGTGCAACTCTTGAATGACACCTTCTCTGTTTTCATGGATCACCTGGACCCCTCCATAAACCAGACTAAATCTTATGTTATGGCCATCGTCCGAAATCCCTCGAGACATAAAACCTTTTACTTCAATAGGAGTAAAATCGATCAGGTACCCACTTATAACTGTTTGGGTAGCTTGCTTGATAACAAGAACACATAAGGGCATCTTTTTATGTCCAAAAGATATATGTTGCCTCCTATGTGGGGGTGACATTGGATTTTGGTGCTATGCTGGGCAGGAAACTGAATAAACCCCTTCTCCAAATCTATTGTGCTAAATGATTGTCAGCCACAACTATGACAGTGATAATTGGGGATACAAGGACTGCCATTTGATTCAGGCTAAGAATAATAGGTTTTCATGGCATCATTTGCGGGTTCCGCAGAGTACTTCAACCTTTGCTGTCCACGAAGAACTGAGCCATAAATATATTTCAGATATTATTGCATTAAGGCCCATGTTATGCTGGATCTGTGTGGTGTAAGAGCAAGTCATCTCTAAAGCGTATGCCTATCAGTTATTGTTTATCTTTAGATAATGTGAAAGGGATACCTTGACTTGGCTGTGTTAAGTTGAAAGTCACTAGTTTGGGTTGCCCTGACCTTTTTCTATAACTGATAAAATTGTTAAAGCAGACATCGATTGGTTAAAATGCACTTTTAACGTCTGTGCTGAGGCCTCTAGAGAAACAGTTCTTTGTTTTCTTCTGTCCCCATTTCTCTCTACCAAAGAAACGTTTTTTACCACCTCTTTTTAAAAATGTATATCTTACACAAGCAAGACCAGCAATGTTACACCTGATGGTACTCAGGATTATTCATACTTGTGCGTGTGTGTGTTGCTTATTTTTTAAGCTGTTTAATCAAGTTGTGGGAGGCTTGAGGTTATTAGGGTACTCCTACCCTCTTGGGGGGGATCACATTTGTATTTTCTCATGACGTTTGGCTTGTAATAATGATTGTTAACCTGAGATATTGGGGACTTGTACAACTGTCATGTGATCACCAACATTTTTCCAGTATATGCCCTTGATACATGATCATTTTTGTCATATACAATAATTCAGACGGGCAGCCATGACTACTGGATGTTTTACCGTATGTTTTACCTGCTATTTTAATGCAAACAGGTTTTTACGATATATGTTTAATGTTTTATGTTTTTTTAAATCTTTTGTTGTTCTATTTAAATCGAATAAAGATTTATACTACTACTTGCAAAGAAGTAAATCCCTTCCAAGGTGTGAACTCCACACTTTTGTCCCCAACTCAGTGCCACCCTTGGAACACATTTCAAGGCAATTCCACCCTTGAAGTTAGCAGTCTTTATCTAGGCAGGACCCTAGATGATTCGCTTTTTGTACCACTTGGTTAGTTAACCTATGCGATGCGTGAATCTGTTTCACTGCAAGCTCTGTTATAATAGATTGGGAGTGTAAACTGTCAGTGTTTGTCCATTAAGATAAAGTCTGCTGCTGTACAGCTAGAGTAAGAAGCTATGAGTAGGTTACGCTTGAATTCATGTACACATATAAGGAATGCGGTCAGAATGCTGTCTAATTCATCCCAATGTCTGACCACAGGTAGCAGAAGGGATCCTTTGGGGATTGGTGCTGACATGTTATAGTCCTTATAGTATGAGTGGGCATTAATAGTGTGAGTATGTACATCTGTATTGCTTCACTATTATACCATAGTTAGGCCGAGAGACTTGGCTGACGCACCAATATTTAACAATCATTTTCCCATATCTCTGCTCCTTGTAGCCTTTAAAGATTGATCATTTTTCTTTGACTGCGCACTTAATTAAATTTGGGCCTTTGGATCACTCTGCTGGGTGTAGTTAATTACCTTGCGGACCAACTGGAGAATCTAAGGCTTCCCCACACAATAGGACCATTAGAAAGTAATTAGGCCTGCTCCTCCAAAAGGCTGTTGTGGACTTGCCCTGCATGATTGTACCCTGCAGAAGGAAGGGGCCCTGCCCCAAGTACTTTGCCTGTGGGAGGCTGTGGGACATGGAGTGTGCAGACAGGAGGGCACCTTGGGGGCCATAAGCTGCCGCTGAGGAAGACCCAAAGCCCAGGAGAAGTATTGGGTGGCCAGACAGGAGATAGATACTGTGTAAGGAGAGAGCAGTAGACATAAGACTTCCAAGAATTGCAAAATTGAGAGGGTAGGAGGCCTGAAAAAACCACTCCTGGTGAATGAAGTGGGCTACAAGGAGCAAAACGCAACTTCCCTCATGTAGTTAATCTTTACAGACATTAACGAATGTCATTGTAAGATGTTACTATAGATAGTGGTTTTAAGTGTGTTTCAGTAATTTATCATGACCTATTATGCTTTTAATATTGTGATGATTCTCTGAGAATGCCAGTAGGTCTGCCTTTTGATAACTACTCCCTGTTATGTTGTATTTAGAGTATATGAGGAGCTCATGGCTCGCTAGGACTGTGAACTGTTAGAAGGGTGTTGTCATAGATATTTCCACCTGCTATTATGTATTTATGTGTAAATAAATGTGTAGTATTGAATAGTGTATGTTTAACAAAGTACATATCCTTTTTCTAATTAAAAGCACTGACGGGACAGTGATTTGTTGCATGGTGTTTGCTGTGTGTCTGTGGACTGGGTTAAAGCTAACATCACCTCCTCTGACTAATTTTATTTTCTATTTATTAAGGAGTTTTATATAGCGCTAGCCTGACCTGAGGGTATCGGAGCGCTTCACAACAGTTTTTGTGCAAGATTCATACAATAAAGCAGTATTCTACAAATAGGTTCAGAAAGTCCGCGTGCGCTGAGCAGGGTTGAGGTAGTACGTGAGTCCTGAAATAACCTCATAGAGTGCACGTTGTCTTGGGGTGTATACAATAAAGCAGTATTCTACATATTTGGATATTTGGAGGGGTATTTATAAAGCGCGGCGTTCGCTCCGAAAGGAGCATCATGGCGCTGAGTAGTCCTTGAGGCCAGGTCACAGGGTGGTAGGGGGGAGGCTAAATGGAAGCTCTGGACCACTCGTCAGGGAGATTGAAAATCCATGTTTTGAGAAGGTTCGGAAGGCCAAGGGTACTGAACAGCAGAGGTAGTCTGTGAGTCCTGAGATAACTTCATAGAGTGCATGTTGTCTTGGGGTTGAACCACTTAGGTTGGGGGAAGGAGCAGTTATGGGTCAAATGGCAGGGTGGAGGTAAGTCTTAGAGCTACAATGTCTGGGAGAGACGACTGGGAGGGGCAGTTAGGGGTCCATTGGCAGGGAGGAGGTAATTCTTAGAGCTGCAATGTCTGGGAGAAACGACGAGCAAGGATTTGCTTTTAGATGGCGGCTATCCATTCTGGAGGGAGCAGTTGAGAAAAAGGACTTTTAGTTTTTTTTTTTTTTTTTGTGAAGGATGAGATTGTCCTGATACCGACTGGGATGGCATTCCAGATTTTGGGCGCGTTTCCGGCGAAGGACAGTGCAGCAGTTTTTTGTTTGTGTGTTTTCATAGGGATGAGTAGTAAGGTGCTGGAGCTCCTGAGGTTCCTTGTCTGACCGGCCCTCTTGAGTGTAGCAGCCAAATACTCAGGTTTTCCTGTGTGCAGGGCTTTGTGTGTGAGGCAGGCAGTTCTGAAACTGGCACGCAATTTAACTGGGAGCCATTTTAGTTCTCTGAGTACTGGTGAAATGTGGTCGAATTTCCTGATTCCAGTGACCATTCTAGCTGCTGCGTTGAGAGTAGTTTTGAGGGGAGCTAGGTGAGATTTTGTTGTACCAGTGAGGGTGGCATTCCCATAGTCTAGTCTGGATAGCACCAGTGATTGGGTGGCTTGTTTGAGGCCGTTGATTGGGATGAATGGTTTTATTTTGTTAAGTAGCTTCAGGTTGATGAAGGCACTCTTTGTGGAGTTTAAAGAGTTTTATATAGCGCTGGCTAGACCCGAAGGTATCAGAACGCTTTACATGAGAATCAACAATGTTACAGAAAAAGATCAACAATTACACAATTGCATCAAAAAATAGGCAATACAATTAGGAGAGGAGAGAAAGGAGAGAGAAAAGTAGTGAAGGGGGCAGGGGAGGTGAGAAAGGGAGGGTAAGGGAAGAGACAACACGGAGAGACTAAAAGGAAATCTGTCTAAAGACCAACTGGGAAGGTGACGACCAAGGCGCGAATCCATGGTCCATCTCCCCTATAACTAAACCAGGTAGCTCCATCGGGCATCAGACAAAATAGTTCAGTCTCAATACATTGAGAGAGGAGAGAAGGAGAGACATAAATAGAGGGAGGATGCGGGAAGAGACGACAGGAGCGACGAAAAGAAGTCTGTCTAAAGACCGACTGGGTAGGTGAATCCCCGGCCTGTCTCCCCTATAGCTAAACCAGGTAGCTCCATCGGGCATCGGGAGTTCTTGATGTGTTTGGCCATGTCGAGTTTTGAGTCTAGGGTGATTCCTAATGATTTAACGGAGTGGGTCAGAGTGTGATTGCCGTTGAGAGCATCGAGAGCTTTTAGCCATTCCGAAATATGAGGGTTCTCTTCTTTGTTGGAGATGAGGAGGATTTCGGTTTCATCTTGGTTGAGTTTTAGGTGGTTAAACAACAGCCAATGTTGGATTTCTTTTAGAGTGACTTTAGTTTGTGAATGTCATCTATGGAGGAGGTTTCTAGATAGATATGGGTGTCATCTGCATAGAGGCGGAAAGGGATGTTAGCATTTTTGAGTAGGATGTTGAGGGGTTCCATGTATATGTTGAACAGTTGAGGTGAGAGCACTAAAATTTGGGGGACTCCCCTGTTGACGGGGTGTAGGTCGGAAGTAAAGTTTTTAATTGTATCCTTTGTGAGCACCTCATCAGCACCTACCCTTTCTTGCAAGGCCTTCATGAGAAGTTGGTGATCAACTGTGTCAAAGGCTGCCAATAGGTCTAGGAGAATGAGGAGGATGAGGAGGCAACATTGGTCGGAATCAAGGGATTTGTGGATGTTGTCTGTGACGTTCAGGATTGCGGTCTCGGTGCTATAGCCTTTTCTGAAACCCGATTGGTGGGGGTCAAGAAGGTTGATGCTATCCATGTGCTGAGTCAGTTGTTGCAGGACACATGTCTCAAGGATTTTGGATAGGAGGGGGAGATTGGAGACAGGTCTGAAGTTATTCAGTTACTTGGAGTTCAGGCCTGTTTTTTTTTTGTAGTGACCTGATTTGGCCAACTTTGAGGCATTGAGATATGATGCCGGTTCTCAGGGAACTGTTTATGATCTTGCACTAGAATGGTGCTACGGAGAGTTTCAGTTTTTTGGTCAGTTGGGTGGGTATCGGGTCAAGGACGTGAGAGGCTGGTTTGGAGGTGGAGGTCAGTTTGAGGATCTCGGTTTCCAGGATGGGGGTTGAAGGACTTCCAGGATTTTTTGGGGTGCTTGGACGTGTTATTTACTGTCACTGGGGGCAGGCTTTTGCAGACTGGGTGGACATTGATGTCCTGTGAGAGCTCAATCTTGGTGATGATTTTTTTCTTCGCAGAAGTTGGCGAAGCTTTCACACAGGTCCTTTGGGGCCTGTAGGGAGGATTCCAGGGGGTTGGAGGTTTGTTGCCTGATGATTTTGAACAGTTCGTTGGGCCTGTTTTTTGTGTTGTTCAGGGCGGCGCAGAAGAAGGTGGATTTTTCGCTGCTGATGTGTTTTTTGTATTTCCTTCAGGCTGCTTTGAGTTGTTCGAGTAGACTTGAGAAGGGGTTGCTCCTCGATAGTCTTTCTGTAGCTCTTAACTGTCTTCTTTCGTTGTTAATGTACGTGCTGAACCAAGATCTGGATGGGATGTTCCTGGTTTTTTTTTAGTTTCAAGGGGGCTACTTGATCTAGAATGGATGTCATGTTTGTGTTGTAGTGGGAGGTGAGTTCTGTTGTGGATAGATCATCCTTGGGGGCAGTGAGGAGAGAGTTAACCCTTCCCTCTCGGTCAGTCATGTGAATCTGAGTGAAGTTTCTAGTCCATTTCGGAGGGTCTTGGGTGGGGGGTTTAAGTGTGATCGGCTGAGTGAGGTGGAAAAGGATTAAGTGGTGGTCAGACCAGTCCACGGGCAGGGCGTGATCTATTGTGACAGTGTTGTGCTGGGCGATGATGGCGTCTAGGATTGCTCCTTTGTTGTGGGTTTCCTCTAAGCAGTGTTGGGTAAGGTTATTGCTGTGAAGCAGCTCCTTCAGGTTCTGGATTTGTAGGTTGTTTTCTTCATTCCAGTGTAGATTGAGGTCGCCCAGAATAAGGTTGTTCGTGTCTCGGAGAGAGCAGTTGGCAATTAGGTCGGACAGGTGTTCAGTGAATGTGGTGGTGTTGCCTGAGGGTGGTAAATAAGGCGGCAGATAAGTGTTTTGTTGTTGCTGGTTTTGATGTTGGCAGTTAGGCACTCCAAGGTGTGGTAGTTGAAGGAGTCTATTTCCGTCACGGAAATATTGATTGCTATGCCTCCACATCTTTGATCTTTTCTATCTTTGTTGGTGATTACAAAGCCAGGGGAGAAAAGAGTATCCATGAATGGAAATGAGGAGTCATTTAGCCATGTCTCGGTGATGAATGCTGTGTCTATGTCGTGGGTGAGAATGGATTCTGCTAGCTCTGTGGCATGCTTGGTGGCTGATCTGCAGTTTATGAGCATGCAGTTTGTGGGGGATGTCTCTGTTGTGATAGTGCGTTTGGCTGGGGGTCTGGGGGATTTCAGAGGTGCCTTTTCTCTTCCCAGTCCAGTGATCACCTGTATTTTGGATTGAAGTGTGGCAGTAATAGGATTGTCGTACGAGGAAGCGAGAGCTGCTGCTACACTCGCAGACGTTTTATCTCTAGTTCTTTTAGGTCTCTGTGTCAGATTAGAGTGGGGGGTAGAGATCCCTTTCGGGTAGGGAGCCTTGGAAAACCTCTGTTGAGAGAGAGGAGAAGGAAGGGAATAGGTGAGGCTTTAAGGGTGTGGTGAGGATTTCACTAAGACCCTGGATTGCGGTTGTTATGCGGTTTTGAAGCAGGGTGAGCCGCTGTCCAGTCTCTATGTCGGTGTGGGTGTTCCAGGAGGGTTAGTTAAACCTGGGGGGGGGGGGCTAACATTGTTAAGTTGCTATTCATAGGGATGGAGGGCGCAGTCGGGTGAGGGTGGTTGCCGGAGAGGGGTAGAGGAGTCTTGTTCTTTCTGGTAGTATTGGAGGTGGTGTCTCGCAGCGGGCCGAGGGTGCAGGGAGGCGGGGCCATGTTGGGGCGTCGGTGTTAAATTGCATGTGGGTTTGGGGAGGGGGTTGGTAGTCACATGCTGTGTGTTAAAGTTGGTCGAAGTGGGTTGTGAGGCATGGAGGGCAGGGTGGGTGAGGGTGGTTGCCCGAAAGGGGTAGGGGGGTCTTGTTCTTTCTGGTAGTTTTGGGGGTGGTGTCTCACGGTGGGAGGCAGGTGTTATTCCTATGGTGCACCGGAATGATGGGCGTGTTCTGTTGGTGGGTTGGGTTGTTCAGGGGGAGGAGGATGGGCGGAGTGCGTGGGAGGGGGAAGTCCGTAGAGATGGGAAGAGGGCATCAAAGGATTCTAGATTGACATTGTTGGCTTGTATCAGGACTGTGCCATTGGAGTAGATGGTTGCAATGGTGTTCCCATTTTGCCTAGTGTGGTTAGGGGCTGAGAAAGTCAGTTTGCAGCTATGGGAGGTGTTAGTCATTTTGGAGATATTGAGTTGCGATCTGAGGATGGAGTTCCATATTTCGGTTCTTTCAGTGTGGAAGATGAGATCCGTTTTTGCTTGTCCTTTGGAGGTGCAGTGATAGATGTCTGCGAATAGAGATTCAGGATGTTATCTGATCAGTTTTTGTTCAACTTTTTTTTCACTTTGGGTGAGAGGTTGGGGGGGGTAACTGATCGAGAAGGAGTTCCGGCCGTGCGGTTTTAAGTGGTTTGCAGAGGCGGGGTTGGAGTAGGCTGACGTGGCGGATGGCATAGTGACTAGGTGGGACGGGGGCAGGCGCCCTATAAGGAAGGGTTGGCTAGAGTTTCCAGGGCCGTCCTTTGAGGGTAAAGTGCGCGTGGTAGAGAGATTCGTGCTAATGCTCTAAGGCTGGTCGTAGACTCTCGGGAGCATAAGGCTGAGATTGACTCCTAGGAGGCCATTGAGTGGGGAGGTAACTAGGGTCAGTAGGTGATGTTTAAAAGTTTTGGAGGCATTTTGGGAGAAATTAGGGGGTACGAGATTGAATATGAATTCCTTCCTTCAGGTTTCAGATGAGGCGCTGTCATGGTTATGATTAGAATTTCAGACCTTACTATTATAATCCTCTGATGTTATGTCAATCTAGTAGCAGGAGGGTGAATTAACAGGGATATAGGCTAAAATGCTTCTGTGGTTATTGAGAGTACTTTGTCTATCTTCCTTATATGACTTAGGAATATGTGGAGCGGACTAGTTTAAAGCTTAAAATAAGTTCCTGAGTGCGAATGCTCTCTATCTTAAAATTGACTGATTTAGGTTTATAAACTATGTATATATAGGTGTTTGAAATACATTGTCCTCTCCCAGCTGGCTCAAAATTAATTCCTGAGTGCGAATGTTCTCTATCTTAAAATAGACTAATTTTGGTGTATACATAAACATATAGGTAGGTGCTTGCAATGCATTGCCCCATCCAAGAAGGCTGCGATAAAAAGCTTCAATCTGTGGAGTAGTCCTATAACTCGTTCAATGTACCAGGCTTCTCTGGGGCGTAGTCCTCTGTCACTTTCTGTTAACCAGTCATAGAGATTGGATGTAGTCTTTTGTCTCTTTCCCTATGAAGTGATGAATGATTGGTCCTATCTCTGTTTGGATTGTTAAGCCATTTTGAAGAGTGGCACTGGTGAAGTTTATCGAGCAAGCCTAAAATGGTGACATTGCACTACCCCTCGGGTCAACATCACTATAATTGTGCAAAAGAAATATAATTAAGTGCCTGTACAAGGGGGCTATCAGATGACCAATAGCAATTTCAAATCCAAAGATATAGCTTCCAAGACCACCATTCAGAGTCAAAGTTAGTGACTTTGCCTAATTACGACTTAATCTTACTAGTTATATACCGTGGGCTCATCATCAGGACCTGTGTCCACTTTCCTGATGGGATGCCACGGAGTAGTAGTGATTAAGGACATTGAACCCAGTGTAAGTTACAAACGATAGGTGCAACACGTCGAGAGACTATCTCTTCTGTCTTGGACACGAGCGCTGCACACGCTACGCGTCCCTTACTTCAGCCAAGATCAAACCGGCTAACTGCACTCCACTTCCGATCTACCGGCGCATCCAGCAGCTGGTTTCACAGCGCCTGAAGTTTGTGAGCGAAGATGGTAAGGAGGGAGGGTTGCCACCCGCCACCAGCTGAGCCCCTGCAGCGGTGACCGTCCTGGGATTAGCACCCCACCACCTACGGGCGCACCTGCCGCGACCTCGATTCTCGAAGATACATAGGTGAGGGAGGCAAGGGAGAGATGGTTGCCACCCACCCCAGACACAGCCCCTGAAGCGGTAAAACTCCCGGGGGCCTGCCCCCTCCTCCGGCGATGTGGTTTAAGCCAGGACCTAGGGGCCGATCGCCACCTCTGAAGATCACTGACACTGCTGGGGTGTACTCTACAGGCTCACGGTCCGCTTTCTGCAGAGTGGGAAGTCTGGCAAGTGCCGAGGTCAGAAACCTCTACCACAGCGACGGTCTCGTTCCTGATCCGCGCCCACTTGCCAGTCCGCCATAGTCTTGACCAGCACTAAGCCTTTGACTGCTCTGCCTTTCTACCCAGAGAGAGTAAAGTACTACAAAAGGGTGTTTGGTTTTTAGATGGTGGAAGGTTACAGACTTAGTACATGTGAAGGACCTTCGTCTTTCACAATTAATAACCCATATTTGTTTTTACCATGGGCAGATCCCTTACCTTTGTTGGGCCTCTTTTAGAGGAAGTCAGTTTGTTCATGTCTGTGTTACAGAAAGCTGCAGAGACCTTGGACGTATTCTTGCTCACCACAGAGGCAAAGTACCACATTCTGATTGAAGTCTTGCAAGTATCTTCTGCAGTGTGAGAACCAACATTACTCGTCAACAATGTGCTCCTGAGCCGGTTCTTGATGCCTTTGAGAGACCCTTTTTGTGCTTTACAGTTCACAAACAAATTACAAGTCACTGACTGCTAGCTTCGGATACAAAGGTTTTATCAGCTCACCCTACTTTAGAGATCCTCCTGGTTGGAGCTTTTTCTGCTAATGTGAATCCTAATCCCTTTCCTATTGCCCTGCTAGACTAAGGGTCTAAGAGGCTGGGCTCTGTCAGGCAAAATGTCTTTGCTTCTGGCAGTTTGGCTCTTCGCATGTCTAGCATCAAGTGTCTTCTTGAGTTCTACATTTATTCATGCCTTGTAGGAGCTAGCAAAAATTATGATTATTAGCCTTCAACTCTGCCAAAGAACCCTGAAGTGCAGCCTAGAATTTGCATAAATAGCTTCTTGGTCAACGGTTAGACCGGTTACCCTGCGCGGTCATGCCTGGATGTGTTCTACAGTGTTCTCGGAGATGTCTAAGTGACTTTAATTAACATTCTTTTTGACGATGAACACTTATTTTGGGCAAGAAAGCGGATTACTACCTGGAGCTAGTCAGAAAAGTGGTACTTTATTGGCCCTGCTGGACCGTGCCATCTCTGAAAAGGTTTCAAGAAAAGTACAAGATGTTTTGGCCTTCTCCAGGGCTCAACAGTCCCTTAAGCGTCAGCCATGGGAAGTTGTTTTCGGGTCTAGTCTGGCACCTGGATGAACTTCAAAAGATGTGGAATCTGTAGAAACATATAGTACCTGCATAAAACAGCATTACCAAAGATATGTAACTTTTCTTTCCTCCTTTTATGATTTTGGACTATATTTTCTCTTTCTCCTTCAGTGCCATTTTTTATTCTTTAAATTTACTTTGCACTTTGACAGACATCTGCTGCAGACAACTGCTGCAAGTCCATCATAGATGACAACTAAATAAACCATTGCCCTCTGGATTGAAGGTCAGACAATATGTTATTTCCTGCCAGGGTTAATAGTAGAGATGGGAAGAATCAAAAACTGGAGCCAGTGGTTAGTGAGGTAGTAGTTGACTTATAAAACCTAAATGACCAGCAATCCCTGTGAGGAATTCCAACTTTTTGAAAGTTTCCTCTAGATTTTTTCCATGAGAATATTTAAACTTGTCTCTGCTCAAAGTCTGCCTGTTGGAAGGACCCCGCTTCAAAGAGCAAAGTTTCTGGTCCCAGAGGAAGGTACTGACCATAAAAAAAAGTTGAGCCCATGAACCCTAAGTAAAACTTGCCCTAGGTGCCAGCCTCTCGCAACTACAGAGTCGTATGGTACACTATCCTCAGTATACTAGCTGGGTATTAGGAGAGCTTCAGGTGTAAAGTTTGAACGTCTTTGGTAGAGTAACCTGGCCAAGTAATGTGCCATTCAGCGCCCCATTTTCTCTTTCTGCCTGACCCAATTATTTCCTGTGCAGGAGATGAATATCAGAGTCCCTGACAGTTGTGCAACATGTTTTTAATAATGTTCAACACAGTGGTTGACTCAGTTGGGTGACAGATGATCATCCAAATTGATACTCCTTTTGCCATGAATGACTACTCTCCTAATGACAAGGTCATGGCATGACTAATGTTTGGTGGCAGATGATAAGTTACAAACTTATTTGCCTGTCTCAAAGTGGTGAAACCACATTCTGGCTCTGCCATTGCACATGTGCTTTGTGTGTTATTACTCGGCCCCATGTCCCCCTGTAAGAAGTGTCTGTGAGTAGTGCATGAGGGGTGGTTTACAAACTATAGGGAACCCATGTTTATATGTAGGCCCTATGGTTGTGGAGTGGTAATGTTTTATGGTTAAGTTGTTGACTGGCTTAATTCGTTTTGGACTGTTAGTAGAGTCAATGTGAATTTGAAGTTGTCCCTACAGATGAGTAGGCAACGCAGTGTCATGACTACTGATTTTAAAAAAAAAATATTTATTAGGCAACATTTGCCTCGTGTGTTAATCATAAATTGAGGAGGACTTGTTGCATTGTATAAAAATTGGCAATTTCAGGCTTTTTAACTCAGTCTCTCAGGTGGGGCTCCCGGAATAACTAAACGTTTCATTTTCAAACTGTGGTAAAGTCGCAGTACGACGGCGAGTAGGTGACTGTTTCATTAGTTTTGTTCAATAGTAAAACTAAACTACCAGCTTTAGAGATTCTAGGTCCGTATTTTCCACGTGTTTCTTTAACTTTTTAATAATAAGTAATAGTTTTATTAAAATGTAACCTGTCTGACAACTCAGTAAAGAATTAGCTGTTAGAGGAATTCAAAAAGGTAATTAATTAATAGAGTTTAGCTCAGCCCCAGTGCTGAAAAATGCACATATTCTAAATGTTATTAGACATACAAATATCTTCAGTCCTACTGATCAGTCTTGCCATCCCTGCAACACCGAAAAAGCAACAATGCACGTAGGCGTTATGTGACTAAGAATAACTGACAAAGCAGGTCTCTTCCTCTTTGATCTGCTTGATTTTTGTCCAGCCCTCAACATTCTATACTGTCAAGCCCTATTACTGGCACTCATCCTGCTTGAGCATCAGCACTGGTTCACTTTATTACTTCTGGACATTCATTATACATCTCTAGATCCCCTTCCTGGTGACCGCAGTGATCAAGAAGCAGCCATTGCTAGTTTACCTTCTTCAGGTTCATTTTGGCTCTCGCCTTTTTGTGTTAGAAGTTAGCAGCGCTATAGTTGACAACAAGACTTTGTAAATTCGTAGACGCAGCTGAGAAAGTTTACCACAAATGTCACCAATAGCTGACAGCCCTAACATCTCCAGCCCTCAGTGCACTGAGCATGACGAATGCAGGTGTGTAATGGAGGTCCCCGCAGCCCTCGCGGTGCGCCACTCCCCCCACCCCTTGTTTTGGAGGGGCCCCCTTCACTCAACAAGTCATGCTATTTCATGCCTTGCAGAGTGCGTGCAATGGCATGGAAAAATAATTCATGAAACTCTCGAGAAAGCCACTCTGCCTTATCGAGCTGGCCCCTGCAGTGTAGGGGGCCCCATTGAGCCCATTCTCCAGAGGCCCCATTATGTTGCGTTTCGCCTCTGGACAGATGAGCATGACAGATGAGCAATAACAGATTATGTTGTGCTGCGCACCATGACTGATGTATTTGTACTTCTTGTATTTTAGCAGGGCCAAAGCGCAACAGACAGAAGGTTTCTTTGTACATCATGATATGACTTAGAAAAGACCGTTCTGTTGTTTTGGTCTTCTTTTACATTTTTTATAATGGTTTTATTATACATAATAAACAGAAAAACTGTAATGTGTTACAAACCTCAGTGGCTATGTTGGTCTATTTCGAAGCTTTCTGCTTCAGATGCATGAGGTGACATTACTCCTGTTCACAAAACGGCCACACGCTTGTCATTACATACTAGACATTTATACATTGAAGAAACCAGTTTGATAAACTAGTTTTACAGTTGACTTCTAAACTTTTGGCGTATATTGTTACAGTTGTAGTATATACAAGTTTGTTTTCCTGGGTATATAAATGACTTTTGTAGTATATTGATACATGGTCAAATCTGACAATTAATGGTTGTAACTCCAGCACAAGTTCACCAAATTGGGATGAACAACTTTTATAAATGTAACTGCTATAAGGGCAATTTTGATGGTGGTCTCCATGCCTTATAATAATGCGAAACTAATGGTTTGCTGAGATTTAAGCATCTGCGATATCTAATTCTAATCTCAGCGGATGAAGTGAGATTTGGTCAGTTGGATTTTCATTTAGGACACTTTTAATTCTTTGTTGTCTTGTCTAATATTTTCTGCATAAAATACGTTCGTTTGTCCGTTGTATTTTTAATGACTACATTTGTTTTCTTTTGAAGGAACTTGGAAAGTCCTGGGAAGATGTCCAATCAGAGGATGATCGAGAATTGACAGATCATCTGGATGAGTAAGAGCTGTAATATATATGTTATTCACACTCATTACTGAGTTTAGCAGTTTCTTCTGTTCTTGCATAAACTATAATTAATTTGAATATTTTCTTTAACATTTTTAAAAGCAAGCTACTGTTGGGGCCTCAACCCATGTAATCGGAACTTAAAGTATGTTCCCATCAGTAATAATTTTCAGTAATTTGTCCATTACATGACATGCAAGTGAGCGTGACAAAATAACTGCATTTCTGATTTTTATAGGCATTCCAAATTCCACATTTTTACGATCCATGATTTTCTTGCTACATTTTAGTAAGATATATGTAACTTTGTGGCATGTAACCCCTTCAACAACTTACAATATTTTTTATGGATAATTGTGAGCAAAAAAACATCCATGTTGGCTCTGCTTTAAAGCTAATTTATAGATGCTACCATCTTTAAAGTTTACTACCTCGTATGAAAATAAATGGGTAACTAATTACATTTTGAAAATTACACAAAAAAATGTTTTTTTGAAATAACAATTAGTTACTTTAACAACATTTTCAGTACTTGAGTTTCCTTGTACAAACTCAATTTAGCATTTCCTTCTTCAGGGGGAATCACATTTTCATTCATGTTCATAGTGCAAAAGCATCTTGTATGCGTTTTCAAACCCGTTAAGAGTTCTAGTACTCCATTGCTTAGTTCCAAATAGAGACTCCACACATACAAGCATCTGCTTGGTGTGTGTTGATATATCCTCAACTGAGTTCCTTTAGATTTCTAGGTGCAGGTTGTATCACCATCTTCTCTTTTTAGATGTACAAAGAAATGTGTTGTGTTTGTGTGTGACGTTCCACCTATGATCAAGCTTCAATTAGCTTCTTCTGTCTGTTTTTTTCACCTTCATTATTCAAGGTACTGTTTATGTTAGAGGGATAAAAATGCTGATTCACTGATTTGATTGCTCATTGATAAATGCAAGTCAATCAAATGTTCTGCTTTAATTAATACTAAGGACAGACAATAGTAGATGTCCGAGTTCATGCTTAGGAGAAAATCAGCAATAACGTTTTTTGAACTTCAATAATGAAGATGGAAAAAAGATTGGAAGTAGCCTATTAAAGCCTGATTATTGGCAGGATTTTACTCACAAATATAATATCCAAAAAGAGAACATGGTTACTAAAACGTTCTAGAAAACTTGAAACAACACTGATGTGAACATATCGCCGCACAATGAGTAGATGCTCTTGTATCTTGAAAAGA
Organism: Lissotriton helveticus; assembly: GCF_964261635.1. NCBI lineage: Eukaryota > Metazoa > Chordata > Amphibia > Caudata > Salamandridae > Lissotriton > Lissotriton helveticus. The sequence continues at coordinate 806,430,529 of NC_136057.1, read as the reverse complement.
AACTAGAAACTTGAATCATTTTGTGAGGGTGTAAGTTATAAATGATTAGAAACTCTTTGCACGTTTGATAACTGAAGAAAAAGTGCGGTGATATATTTAACGTTGAATATGTTGCTTTAAGGCCTATTGTTAAATACTACTTTTTGTTAGAACGGTTGTCTTTGAGCTATGCACTTGAATGAAAATTGAATTCCCTGTACAGAATAGGCAAATACTTAAAAATGCATTGAGGACAGATTTTACTCCTATTTACGAGTTAGCACAGGGAGCTCAATCACTGTAAAAGTAACTAATTGAAATTGAAAAATTAAAAATAAAGACTTTGTGTAGGATTTGGCCTTTTTGGCTAAAGTTCCCTAAACGTTTTGCTTCCCCCCTAGACCGTTTTCCTGACATAGAGTTGCCAATTTAGATGCTTTGGGTACTTTGCCACTGCTGATCAGTGTCAAAGTACAAGTGTTCCCTATGTAAAGTGTAATGGTAATTGGTTGGCCATGATAGGTATGTTTGCCTTACTAGCAAAGTCCCTAGTGATATGCACTGTGTATGCCAGGGCTAGTAATGCAAAGGCACACAGAGAAGGGAACTCAGGCCTACAGTGTAGGGCCTGCACTGAGTTTGCTAAGTTAGCATGTTGTCTTGACAAGTGCAACCACTTGTCAGGCCTTACTTTTCCTTTTGCATACACATTGGGCAGCCCTGTGGTAGGTCCCGGGTATCCCCGGGGCAGGGTGCAGTGTAGGTAAAAGGCAGGACATTTACTGAGGTGTGTACTATGTCCTCACAGTGAAAAACACTCCATTTCGTTTTCACTGGTCTAAGGCCATCCTGCCTATAGGACAGAATGGGGGAGGCTGGGTATTGTGTTTTGGTTGCCTAGTTTCCTATATGTTTATAATGGAGAGGTAAAGTTTAGTATGTTTGAACTCACAGTGTCATAACACATCTTTGTATGAAAGTGGTTTTGTCACTGTGTGTTCAGAAACCACTCTTTGAGAAAGTGGCTGAGTTTTGTGCTTTAAGCATTTCTGTGTGTCTGCTGAATGTGGATTGACTGTCTGGATCCGAGAGGTGAGAGTAGCTGGGGGATATTTTTACCCAGGGAGGGGTTGAGATGGCACCAGGCTGACCTGTATCTGGAGAGTAGGCAAGGAGAATCCCCGGGAGGTGAAGAAGCCTGGGTTGCTGCTTTAAAACAATTGACCCGTCTCCTGCTGAATGATTAAGGATCCAGATTCCTAGTATCAAAGGGAGAAAGGTGACACTGGGAGGGAGACACCCAGAACTGATTTAGGCAGAGGTCAGGGACCCCTGAGTACAACAAACTTCAAAGACATTTAGGGAGCTGAGACCCCTGAACATTGGAATGGAACAAATGAATTGAGACTGAAAAGGCTTGGACCCATTTTGTGGTCAAGAGGAATCTCTGCTAAGGAAGGAACAACTGAAGAGACTGGTGGGGAAGGACCAATACTTGCTTCGTGATCTGCTGCTGGTCTGCAGTTTGCTGTTTTAACCAAGGAAGAGGCTGTTGGGACTGTGCTTTAGGTGCTGGGTGCCCCGGCTTGACGAAGACTGTGCTTTGTACTGTGTCTTGTTACCCCAAGGGCCCGAGGTGAGCTGTCTCCCTGTTTGGAAACACAGGAACATAAAAGTTCCCGGAGAAGTTTCAAGCTACCCGGTGGGCGCATGTTGTGGCATCTTGAGACCCTCAAAAGGTGTGCCCTGTGATCTTGGACACGAAAAAGAAGTGAGACTCGGACGCGCGTGTGAAGAGCACTTGGTCAACGTGTGCATCAAAGGTGAAGTGAGTCTCGGGACGCGCTCGGTGCGTGTCGTGGTGCACCGCAGGCATTAGTGAAGAGCGCCTGGTCAGTGTGTGCACCAAAGCTGAAGTGAGACACGGACACGCAGGGTGCGTGTCATGGTGCACCGCAGGCGCTGGTGAAGAGCGCCTGGTCGGCGTGTGCATCGGAGGTGGAGTGTGTCTCGGACGCGCTGGGTGTGTGTCGTGGTGCACCACAGGCGTTAGTGAAGAGCACCTGGTCAGCGTGTGCACCGAAGCTAAAGTGAGACTCGGACGCGCTGGGTGCGTGTTGTGGTGCACAGGAGGTGCGGGTGAAGAGCACCTAGTCAACGTGTGCATCGAAGGTGAAGTGAGTCTCGGACGCGCTGGGTGCATGTATTGGTGCACCGCAAGCATTCGTGAAGAGCGCCTGGTCAGCGTGTGCACCGAAGTATAAGTGAGACTCGGACGCCCTGGGTGCGTGTTGTGGTGCACAGCAGGCACAGGCGAAGAGCGCGTGGTCAGCGTGTGCACCGTAAGTGGAGTGAGTCTCGGATGCGCAGGGTGCGTGGTTCGGGGTGCACCGGAGGCATTGGTGAAGAGCACCTGATTATCAAGTGCACCGGAGAAGTGAGGCTCGGACACGGTGAGCGTGTCGTGATGAGGCCAAAGGCGTTGGTGAAGAGCGCCTGGATATCGGGGCACCGGAGTTGGAGTAAAGTCTCAGTGAAGCAGTGTGCGTGCTTTGGTGCAACCTGGGACTGTGGAGGTGACTCTGCAGCGTGGTGTGCGTGTCTTGGTGCCAACTGAGACTGCAGGAAGGAGTACCTGGTGAGCGTGCACTCAGAGTCAATGTGGAGACCCATCATCATTGTGTGTGTGGCTTCGTGCCAGAGGAGACCCGGAGGGTACATTGGTGAACTTGCACCCGGAGTAAAGTAATCTCAGCGGCGTTGGGTAAGTGTGCTCTGCAGCCGCCTGAGACCTTCCTAACAGTTGCGGCCCTGACCGGCAGCCCCGGAGGAGCGGAGCTGCCAGGCCGAGCTGCTGAGGCCCATTGAGAAAGTTCTGCATGGAAGGCCCAGTTTGCTGAAGGAGGATAGGAGAGTGGGGTTGCGCCCCCCAGTTAACGTGGATCACTGCCTGGGCGGGGTGCGGGCTCGGAGTGACACTTTCTCTGCCTCTCATTCCTTCCGACGACGTGAGCCTTTGCTTTGGCTCAGATTGGGGCCCGTACTGACGAAAGGAGGGGCAGTACTTGGGCCAAAGAAGCTGTACTTTGTCATCGTTGATGTGTGGGGGCAGCTGTTATCGAAGAAGCTGATTGTCGTAATACACATTACCAATATTGCTGCTAATGAACTGCCGTACTGTCTTATGACGCCTGACATTATTTCTGCATAACGAAGTACACGATTGTAGCGCTACGCTTTGTATTATTTCTCCATTGCAAAGTACAGGATTGTAGCGGCCCGCATTGCATTATTTCTGCATTGCAAAGTACTTGATTGTATTTACAAATTTTTCTTCCTTGGTACCCACATCAACATTTGCATACTTGTGTTATGTAAAATGCCACACCCTCACAGGAATACATGTAGAGATGTGGCTGACTGTATTATTGTCCTTAACTTTATATTAGCGCTGTGAATAGTTGTACAGTCCAAGTTTATTATCATCTTGTTAATTTCAGAATCGTATTGCGAAGATACAGAAACAATTTAATTGCCCGCAGCTGGTATTAGACCAATTATTCTCACTGAGGTTTTGCATTCTCTATCTTCTGTGGTTGAACCTCTTTTGCCTTTTAATGAGGCATTGACAACGCCAATTCTTGAGGTGTGACGGAAGCCCTTATCTGCGCCTGCTTTTTCAAGGACTGTGGCAAGAAGGTACAGGCCTGCTCCTAATGATCCTGCCTTTTTGACTGCTCATCCGGAAAGTTTGGTGGTGCAGGCTTCCTGTTCTAAACAGTCGGCTGGATCGTTCCCTACAACTCCAGGGACAGACACTCTTAAGAAATTGGAGCAATCTGCCAAGAATATTTTCTCTTCTTCAAGCATGGCGTTAAAATCTACTAATGCCACATGCTTGTTGGGGAGGAATATCATGCCTTAATGGACTCGGCCAAGCAGTTGGCTCCTATGTTACCAGACAATGATGTAGCCCCTTTTTGGAGGCCTTGACGGATACGCAGGCTGCGGCCTGTCGGGTTATTCATTCTGGCCTAGACACTGCGGATTTGGGGGCTAGGGTGATGGGTTCCTCTGTTGCTACCAGGAGGTATGCCTGGCTCAGGTCCTCGGGGTTCTCTCCAGATGTGCAGGCTACTCTTCTTGATCTACCATTTGATGGATCCAGACTTTTTGGTGAAAAGATGGATTCTGCACTGCAAAGGTTCAAAGTCAGTAGAGCTACTGCTAAGTCCTTGGGTCTGCAGTCCCGATTGAGGGGCTATGGTTATAAGAAGTACCATAGTTTTGGTAAGACGGCTTCCTTTTGGGGCCGCCAGCAGCCTCAGCAACGGCTGTAGCAGAACCCTCTGTACAAGTCGTACAGACGCAAGGATAGAGGAAGTTTGCGGTGTGCTTCCCGGCAACTCTCTTCCTCCTCTTCTTCCTCCCCTGCCCCCACAGCTGGTGCCCCTGGAAAGCAGCTCTAGATTCCCCATCTTGGAGCATGTTGGTCCTGTAGGGGGTTGGGTGTCCCATTTTCTTCAAGATTGGAAATCTATCACTTCGGTCCTTTGGGTTTTGAATCTTGTGGAAAATGGGTACACCCTACCCTTCAGAGAGTTTCCACCTCCTTAACCTCCACGCCAGGGCGGGTATTTGGGGGATCATCTGCTGCTTCTGCAGCAGGAGGTTCTTACTTTACTTCAGAAAGGTGTGATAGAGGTGGTTCCAGAGCAGGAAAGGGACCAGGGATGCTACTCCCAATAGTTCTTGATCCCCAAGAAGGACGGCAGGTTTAGACCGATCCTAGACCTTGGAGTCTTGAATTTTTACCTCAAACAGTAGAAATTCAAGATGTTAACCCTAGCTCAGGTTCCCCTCGCGCTGCAGCAGGAAGACTGGATGGACTGGATGGTGTCGATCGACTTGCAGGATGCATATTTTCACATTCACATCGTGAAGTCGCATCGGAAGTATCTCCGTTTCACGGTGGGGTCTCAACACTACCAGTTTGCGGTCCTCCCGCTCAGTCTTACTTCCACGCCTCGGGTCTCCACAAAGGTGATGTCGGTGGTGGCAGCTCATCTCAGAAAGGAGGGGATTTCTGTTTTCCTCCATATAGACGACTGGCTGCTCAAAGCAAAGTCTCCAGAGATGGTGCTACATCATCTGCATGTAACAGCACAGCTGTTGTTCGACCTGGGCTTCTCGATAAATGTGCCCAAATCTCACCTCTGGCCCTCACAGCGCTACCTGCTCATAGGGGCAGTACTGAACACAACTGTGTGTTGAGCTTTCCCGCCTCCGCAGAGGATCCTCGACATTCAGAAGAGGATTCCTTTGTTTCATAATGGAGCGGTTGTTCCAGTCCTGAAGGTGCTACGCCTGCTCGGTCTGTTCGCTTCCTGCATACTGTTGATCAACCTTGCACGCTGGCACATGGGGGCACTCCAATGGTACCTCCGCAGGCAGTGGTATCAGCACAAATGAGATCTCAGGGAGATGGTCATGATCTCCAGAGACACTGCAGCGGGGTTGTCTTGGTGGAGTGTGGAGGGCAACCTGCCTCAAGGGAGCCCCTTTCAACTTTCCCCACCGGTGGCCACGGTGATCACGGATGCCTCCTCTCTATGGTGGGGTGCTCATACAGGGGACCGGAGATCAAGGGTCTTTAGTCTCCGGGGGAAAGGTTGCTCCACATCAATCTTCTGGAATTGAGGACGATATGTTTGGCCCTCAAGGCTTTCCTTCCCTTCGCGGTTAGTCGGTTCAAGTCCTAACAGACAACACTACCGCGATGTGGTACATAAACAAACGGGGAGGCGTAGGGTTGTATCTTCTCTGCAGAGAGGCTCTGCGACTCTCGTCCCGGGCTCAGGGCCATCAGATTTGTCTGTTTGCAATCATCTGACCGGGATGCTAAATGTGCGTGCGGACAGTCTCAGTCAGCAGTTCTTGGCCGACCACAAGTGGAGGCTTCATCTGGAGGTGGTCCATCGCATCTTCAAGAAGTGGGTGTTTCCTCGGTTGGACCTTTTCGCCACTCAAGAGAACGCGCGCTGTCTGTCGTTCTGGAGTCTTCAGTTTCCAATGCAGGGAGCGTTGGGGACGCGTTTCAATTGGATTGGAGCTCGCAACTCCTTTACGCGTTTCCTCTCATACCCTTGATTCCTCTTGTTCTGAGGAAAATTCACCAGGACCAGGCCCAAGTCATATTGATTGCTCCGGATTGGCCAAGAAGGGTGTGGTCTTCTTTACCTCTCTTCATACCCTACGCTCCTTCTCCCTCTCAGGACAGACCTCTTCTCGCAGGGGCAGGTTCTACATCCCACACCTCTAGAGCGTGCACCTACATGCCTGAAAATTGAACGGGGTAATCTGAGTTCTTTCTGTCTCCCACCAGATGTGGTGGATGTTATTTTATCATCCAGGAGACACTTCACCATATCTATTTATTCCTCTAGGTGGTCCAAGTGTGTGAAATGTTTTGGGAAGAGGTCCATTAATCCTTTGAAGGCCATTTATCTGATGTACTTGGTTTCTCTCTTTCCTTGACTCAGCAGGGTTGTGCCGTGGCTACGGTAAAGGGTTATTTGTCAGCCTTGTCGGCTTTCCTCTGTTTGCCGGACCAGCTGTATTTGTTTAAGTCCCCCATTGTTATGAGGTTCATTAAGGGCCTCAACAATAGGTTTCCTCACACTTCCTTCATTATGCCTCAGTGGGATTTGAATATGGTACTTACTTTCCTGATAAGTTCTCCTTTTGAGCCTCTTCATAGTTGCCCGTTGAGGCTTCTTTCATTCAAGACGGTCTTTCTGATCTCTATTATCTCAGCCAGGAGGGTAAGTGAGCTGCAGGCTCTTTGTTCTAAACCTCAGTTTGAACCATTCATGTAGAAAAGATGGTTCTCCGGACCAGGGCTGCTTTCCTGCCTAAGGTGGTCACTCCTTTCCATCTAGGGCAATCTATTACGCTACCTACTTTCTATCCTCGCCCCTCACCCTTCCAAGGAGGAGGAGAGACTACACCGCCTGGACCCTAAGAGGGCAGTCAGTTTCTACCTGGACAGAACCAGGGACTTAAGACCGTACAACCAGCTCTTTGTTGGGAAGATGAAGGGCAAAGCCGTCCACAAGAGAACGCTATCCAGATGGATCATCTTGTGCATCAAGATTTGCCACGGCGTGGCCAAGAAGGAGCCTCCTGAAGGTATCAGAGCTCATTCTACTTGAGCTAAGTCTTCCACATCTGCTTTGGCTAGATGTGTTCCTGTAGTGGACTTTTGTAAGGCTGCAACATGGGCCTTCCTCCACACTTTAGTAAAGTAGTATTACTTGGATTCCGAGGTGTGGAGGGATGGCCATTTTGCACCTACAGTGCTGCAGGACTTTTTGGTATGAGTAGGTGATCACCCTCCTCTGGGAGCGGGACTGCTGTGGGATTCAATTCAAAAGGTGAGGAATCCACAGGCAGATGTATCCATAAGAAGAACAAGATACTTACCTTCGGTAACAATTTTTCTGGTGAATACAGTATCTGGCTGTGGATTCTTCACTCACCCACCCTCCTCCCCATTGTCCACCTTCGTAAACCGAAAAAGTTTTTCATTATTTGACATTGTTGTTTTCCTATGTCTTTTGCTTGCCTTGCTGTTGGCTGTTAGGAAATGCTTTGTTTCTTTAGCTTTTCCCTTTTTAACTATATACTGTGTATATTCGTGTATATATTGTATACTGTGTATACTCCAATTATGTTGTCAGTCCACCTCGAACGCACGGAAACAATGGGTGGAACTGACATCAACACGCCGACGAGGTCTTCTTATGGCTCCGATGACGTCATACGGAGTGGCGACCTAAGTCGTGCTACTGTGACGTCCTCGTCGACGTGGGAGAGCTAAGAATACGTTTTTGTGGAATGCTGGAGCTGGAGTCATTCAAAATGCGAGGAATCCACAGGCAGATACTGTATCCACCAGAAAAAGCTTCACAGAATGTAAGTAACTTGTTCTTTGCTCCCCAAATGGTCAGGACATGGCAGGTTTGCATCAGCGCATCAGTTTGGCATCTCTTTTAGACTCAGCATTGAATATCTATGTGTCCGCTACTTCCTGATGGGCATGAGAGGCATGTGATGCATCTACATATTGTGGAGTGCACATTAAATAATTCCTTAATGGATCCCAGATATCTCTGGGCCTAGAGCTGGGAAGCAATAATTCAGCATATATGTTTAACTGTTCTTGGCAATAGATCAAGTCCTGTATCCATTCCTTAAATTTAGGAGCCCTTCCCCGCCCCAACCTACATGCAACCCTACGATTGGCCATCAGTAAACCCAGGGACACAAATCTACAAGCCGGTGCCTCGATTGTTTCAGTGTAGACTAATAGTGCAGTAAGCGGTGTAAGGCTTATGTTTATTCCTACCATTTGGGACACAGCTCTTTCAACCTCTTCCCAATATTTATGCACCAGGCCGCAGGACCAGGCCAGGTGGAGGAAGTCTGCTCCCTCCGAGCCACATCTCTCACAACAATCGATGGTCCGGAACCCACATCTGCGCATTCTTACTGGAGTGTAATACATCCTATGTAAATATTTATAATGAATGATCCGCAGCCTGCTGCTGGCTGTTATTTTTCCTGTCTGCAGACAGCAGTAGTTCCACTGTGTGTCTTCAAGGAGAAAGCCTATTTTGCCCTTGCTCTGTCTAGGGGTAGAGTCCTTGCCATGAGTGCACTACGGTATAGCCAGGCCACCAAATGCATAGGGCTAGCGGCCTGTAACATAGTATGTTGGGGTGGCAGGATGTACGACTCCTCTGGGAATGCTGGGGTGCATGTCGCTACATCTTGTCTAAGCCTAATGTACATAAACAGTTCCAATGGAGTAGGGAGATATTCTCACAAGAACTCCTCCATAGTCCGGAATTTCCCATTGATGTATAACCCTCCCCATGTGTGTATAGTTTGCTGGCGCAGCATACGTCAGCAGATTCCCTCATGGGTCACAGGGAGACTGCAGTGATTTTCTATTGACAGGGCTGGTGAGTACAGCATTGGAACATCCAATCTCTTTGCGATGTGCTGCCACGCTGCATTTGTACAAGCCACAATGGAGTGCCTCTCTCCAGTCTTTAGCCATCCAACCCCTAGGAAGCCAGTCAGAGGCGTGGGTGCCATATACCTCTTCTCTCCCGCTCCCCCACTTGAGCGCAGCGGTAATATAACTCAGCATCTGGCGCCTCAAAGCCGCCCAATGCGAAGGGCAAGGTGAGGGTGGACCACTTAATTCTGGGCTGTTTGCCCCCCATGTAAGCCTGATCAGCTGTGATGTTAGGGATTAAAAAAATAGGACCCAGGAGTGTATGAAATGTTTATAAATAAATACAGTAGTCCAGGCATAATTACAATTTTCATTATTGCAATGCGCCCCGCCATGGAGAGGGGCATAGCTATCCGTTTGGTAATGGAATCAGTTATCTTGTCCAGCGCTCTGCCATAATTTGCCCTGAGGAGTTCTTCCCTGTCGTGGCTGATAATGATTCCTAGATATTTCCAGTCTGCTGCGTTCCAGATAAGTAGATAGTCTAGTTGACAGGGCGAGGTATTTTAGGTGAGAGCAAATATCTGGGATTTCTCCCAGTTAATTGTGACCCCAGAGCACCTTCCGAACCTAATAAACTCCCGAAGTACCCCATTCAGGTTCTCTTGAGGATCACGCATATATATCGTAATATCGTCGGCGTAGAGTGAGACCAATATATGTCTAGTGGGGTATCTTAGCTCAAACTCCTTATGATGTTGCTGAAGAGTGGTGTCCGGAGGCTCCACCGCTAGGGCAAACAGGAGTGGGGACAGTGGGCAGCCCTGCCTCGTGCCTCAACTTATATGAAATGCTGGGGACTGTGTACCATTTATTAGTAGCTTTGCTATAGGTTTAGTATAAAGTAGCTTTACCCATGCGCAATACCGTGGAGGGAAGCCCATACTCTGTAAGACCAACAGTATGTAGGCCCATTTAATGGAGTCAAAAGCTTTGGTGGCGTCTAAAAAGACTGCCACTGTGCTCAGCTCTCGATCTATATCTTGAATGATTGAGAATAGAGTGCGCAGGTTGAATGAGGAGGGCCCTCCCTGGGATAAAGCCAGCCTGGTGTGGTTGCACCAGTTTATCCTTCAGAAGGCTTAAGCGGTTAGCTAACAGTTTAGCTAGAATTTTGATATCACAGTTTGATAAAGACAGAGGTCTGTAATATTCAACACTATCTGGTGCCTTGCCCGGTTTCAGGAGGGTCACAATGAGGGCCTCACTCATGGTGAGCGGCAGTGTGCCACATTACAACGCCTCTTTATAAATTTGCTTGAGGAGGGGAGCTAATATATCAATGTATGTATAAAATTTGGCCGGTAGCCCCTCCGATCCAGCGGCCTTTTCCGACCCCATTTGCATAATAGCTACTCTGATCTCGTCCTCCTCGAAATCCACAGCAAAAAAAATATCTCGTTGGCTGTCACTCAACCACCCCAGCTCGATTCTGTCAAAATATGCGCCCATATCCAGGGGTGCCTCCCTCGTGTGGTATACAACGCAGCATAGTGCGTCAGGAAATCCTGCAGAATCTCTTTAGTGTTTTTATGCAGAATCACGTCTGCAGCTCTTACCTCCATAACCACGTTAGTACAGCATGGCTTACGCGTCAGTTTCGCCAGGGCTTTCCCCGGCCTCTCTCCCTCCCCATATTGTCACGCGCTATGGTATTTGCTGCAAAATAGTCCCTCGCGCTCCGCTGTGGCTTGGCATTCTTTAATAGCCTCCCTTATTCCAACGCACGCACTTTGTGAGCCAGTGTCACCCAGTTCAGCTTCTAACCCCTGTATTGTTCTCTCAAACCTGTTTAGGGTATTGGTAATGTCTTTTAGTATGCCCCCTGATTTACCAATGCATATCCCACCGTCACCTTCAGTGCCTCCCAAACCGTTGCTAAGGTTGGGACTGAATTAATATTTTGTTCGAGAAAGTCTTCCAGCTCATGCCCCACCTCTATTCTAAACGGGGTGTCCAGCAGTGCTTGCGTAGGGAGGCTCCAAGTCATGTGTGCATGTTGGTGTTCTGGCGGCCACATCTCCAGGTGAACCGGAGAGTGGTCAGAGTATGTCCTGGCCAGATTCTGGACACCGATGATCCAGGGCACGACACCCTTGGATACCAACCTGAAATCCAACCTGCACCAACTGGAGTGAGCCATGGAATGGGATGTTTCCCCCGTCCTCTTGGTGTGCAATGCGCTAGGCATCAATTAGTTTGTGTTCCTTTATTATGGATTGCAGTTGTCGTGCCTTTGTACAATGGTGTGGCTGGGGATGAGAGCAGTTCAGGTGTGGCTGTAGTGTGAGGTTGTAGTCCCCGCGCCAAATATGTGACGTAGAGCAGTTCATCGTTGACTTTAGGACCATTGTAATTGAGCTTAAGAACAGTCTTCCCAAAACAATGTTGTATCTTCCTAGCGGTTCGCTGATGGCCCCCTCCGCCCCAAAAGGTGTCTGTTTTCGTACAGCGATGGCCGTTCCTCTCCAGTAAGAGTTGGTAAAAAAATATCTGTACCCTGCCCACCGCATAGCAAATGTAGTGTCAGTAGTCTGGGTCATATGGGTTTCCTGTAACAGGGCAATATGAATATTGTGTCTATCTAGGTAACAAATGAGATGTCTCTGTTTTCGTGAGTTCCCAAGCCTTCTTACATTCCATGTTAGAAAATTCACTCCTCTCCACTTATTGCTGTCAGCCATATGGACAGGTTGTTACACAGTGCTTCTGCCATGCTGCAACTCCTGGGGCTCACCCCGCCGCATCTGAATACGGCACCCCTGCTTTGCTGTGCCTTTCTGCTCTGTGTTGACGTTTTACTCTCACAACAGCCTCCCCAACCTGCTGTGTAAACTCCTTCACCCTCCCATTTCCCCTATCGGGCCAACCTGCCCCAACTGCATTAAAGCAATGCCATTTTGGTGCATCCCCCTGCTGTGTGTTGGGGAGTAGAATTTCCCCAATTGTTAAGGCAAACAGGTTGACATCTCTAGCCACCTCACTTTCAGGCGCCGAGTCCGCCATCCGCCTGGGTCCCTTCGGCAATTTTTTTTAAAGAATTCCGTTATTTGTTGTGGGGTGGTGCAGAAGTGTAGCTTGTCCTGATGGGTGATACGCAACCTTGCCGGGTACAACATCGCATAGGCAGCCAGGTCTGGTGGCTCAGTGGACTAATGCGTCCTCTGCAGGGGCCTGTGTTTGACCTCATGGTCACAGGTTCAAATCCCGGCGAGTCCACTCAGCCTTTTATCCATCTGAGGTCGATACAATGAGTACCATTGAGTTGGGTAACATTAAACATCTGTTATTCCAAGAGTCCCTGTTGTGGTGAACGTGCGCTTTACAAATACAGGTTATGTTGGCCTGTTGCAATTTTTTCTTAACTGGCAGGAATTTCTTCCTTGCCTCCTAAACCACCACAGTAAAATCCGGGTATAAGACAATGTTGTGACCCTCAAACGACAGAGGCTGCTTTTCTCTTGCCAGTCATAGAGCAAAATCGCTGTCACTATAGTTGAGTAGTTTGGCCACTATAGGCCTGGGAGGTGCCCCGGAGGGTGGTCATGCCCCCAGGGATCTATGAACCCCTTCGACCACAAGCAGAGCAGAGCACGCAGGTCTCCAACAGGCGTTCTACGTAATCTTCCATCCTCCCTGTGCCGGTGGTCTCCGGTATTCCCGGAATTCGAATGTTGTTTCTTCTGGATCGTGTTTCGAGGTCTTCATTTTTTGCTACTATTATCTTCAGGAGATGATCCATTTCTTTAATTTGCCATGTTTCACGGGCGTCGCTGTCCTCCAACTCAGATATCCTGTGTTCTGCTTCATTGATCAAGCCATCTTGTTTCGCCTGCTTTTGGGTGATGAAATCCATGCGGGTTTTTTCGCTTCGCCTCATTGTTAACAGCCACAATTTCATATCCTCCTCTTCTCCCGGGGGCCCGGCAGGCGCGTCTTCCGCCCCCTCCCTTTCCCCATCATGGCTGTGTCTCCTACCAGAGTTCCAAGACTCAGAGGGGAGCTTTGCTGCTTTCCATCTGCTTTACCCATAGCTTTTCTGCTGCACTGTGGCAGTGTAGAGTGTAGATGGTTCTAGACTTCTCCCACCTATGCGGCGGCCCTCCACTCATCCCCACCACTGACGATGCGTGGCTGAGTGCTCCTCTTTTCAACCAGGAAGGGGTGGGGGAGGGCAGAAACTGTTCCCCCAGTATTTTCACCTGAGCCCTACAATGGCTTTCCGACACTGCTCTGTTCTCCAACTCAGGATATAAACAAATAAAGGGGGCAGAGGCACCACTCTTTTATTTTGCTATTGTTTTTTCTTCCCTTTCTCTCCTATTCCCTGTGGGATCTCTCTCTGTTGACGGTGGGAAGTAAAAAACGATCCGGCGGGATACAGTTTCAACAACAGGGTGTCGGGGGGAGAACGACTGCCTAGCGTTCCTTCACAGTTTCTTAAGCAGGGCACTTACCTACTCGAACGCCACCTCTGTGCACCCCTTCGTTTGCAGCATGGAGGTAGCAATAATGTCTCTTGTAGCCTGCCGCCGCATTTGAGCTTTTCAGCTTTTGCTAATGCAGCATATTTTCATGCTGTTTTGCGACTCCGGTACCCACAGCAGCGGGTCTCAGCAGCGTCCAGGCTCGCATTTCCAACCTGGGGCTCAGCTCATCTATGGTAAGTCTCCACGTAGGGGAAAAGCGGGGGGAGATGGATGCCTCGAGATCCCCAGCCAACAACAGGGGGCAATCCTCTCTCTGCCGCAGCGCCAGTCACTAGCGGGAGGCCTGCGCCTTAGCACCACCACCCCGGCCCTCTACCTCCTCATCTGCTCGGCATCTTTCGGTCGATGATCAGGCCTCGAGTCTCTGCATCGATGCGGCTCAGCTCTGTTCCGTGGTCGCGTCTCCTCACTTCAGTCAGCTGCTCTGCCTTTACACATGCGGCCGGCACGGCACCAGCGTTCTTTGTCTCAGGCCTTTGTTCTTTGTCTCAGGCCTTACTCGCAACCGCTGCCATCTGCAGTTGTCCGGCCTCTCCGGGTCATGTTTTTGGCATATGACACTCACCAGATTAAGTGCAACAGATTGGTGGTATTTTGTGCTGGCTGCAAGCGCTGCGGCACAGAATATGGATGTTTATTTCCCCCGGACCGCCGGAGCCTTACTAAAATGCAGCCATCTTGTGAGCCCATCCTCTAGCGCCCTCTATTCTGTTAACTTTGTTGATTCTTTTAAAAACAAATTCAAATTTTTTTATTTTTACATTCTAACAACCTTGTGGCCGAGTGGCCTATCGATTGCAAATCAACTGTTTCTCATAAGTGCAACACGGCTCATATAATATTATTAACACCAAAACGAAAATAACAAGACATTTTTAATCTCCTTATATAATATATCAACTGTCTAAGAAACAGGTTCTCATAGCTATGAATATGTGGTGAAAACATAAATACAAATAAATCCTAAAAAAAATCAAAGAACCAAGTGCAAAATAAATTATGTTTGGGAAAACATCTTAGATCCTTAACAAGATATATAAACATTCAATACATCTAGACTCTTCATATATTCTACAAAGGGGGAAGAATAGACCGCTAGGAGTCATCCAGTTTGCTATGTAGAGATAGACCTTGGGGGAGACAAAAATGACGTGGGAAAATAAACATATCCTAGCCTCTGAATACAATCTTGATGTAATCATCTAATGTGTACAAATAATAGCTCAACCACATTCAAACCTCCAAGAGACTTACTGTTAGAGAGAATGATGTATTCTGATTCCTAGATTATTAGCTTTTTCTGTTTGTCGCCTCCTCTTAGTGTCATGGCAAACCTGTCAATACCAAAAAAAGGCAAAGTGTCAGGGTTCTGTTATTGTTCCAGGTACCAATGTCTGGCTACAAGACAATTCTGATCACAGTTCTTGATAGCCCTAATGTGTTCAAGTACCTTTTTTCCACTGGAAACATATTGGCGAGCACATTAGCATTTCAAGACATATACACAGTAATCTCTATTACAGATAATACATTTTCTTATGTTAACAGATTTCCCTGTTGATAACTTGTATGTCTTCCTGTTTGTACTCCCTTTACATGCCTTGCATTTCCCTCATTTGTAAAACCCATGTTGTTCCTTCAACCATCCTTCCTTTTTCGTGTTCAAAAGTTTTTTATTGGTTGTTTTACACAAATGAATACACATAACATGCACAAAAAAAACACAATGCTACCAAAAGGAAATTAAATATGATACAATGATGATGAAGAGCATGACGATAATGGATAAGATAACGTTATCATCATGACTTCCTATATATATATTACATTGCATAACCTTTGACAGGCTCTTGCGAAAATGAATGAGGGGCTATTAGGGTCCTTAAAAGGTTAAACGCCTGAATATATCTGAATATAATTCAAAAAGAGAAATAATCCTAAACATTAAAGGTAAATAATAATACAGTTGATACATTATCAGTAAGCATCTACTAGTGTACAGCTGCGACCTGGCGCTGCTGGGACCCTTTGGAAGAGAATAGTTAGCATAAAGGTATTACCCTGGTATGGGCAGATGGTGAGCCTACCCACATTTTGAGGTGTCATTCACAGTGGTTTGTGTGATTCAAAGTATATATCAAGGCTATCCCTCGTATGTCTAACAGGGGGTTTCAATGGCGAGTTTTTAGAGCAATATTATCAGCGCCTCTGAGTTGGGAGACCCAATTTAACCAGCTTGTTGCTATGTACCAGCATGTCCTTACCTGATCTACACTTTCAGTAAGTTGCAGGAGGGTGTGGTGTTGCCTAAATCCCTATCTCAGGATCTGATTTGATCAAATGCCAATGTTAAGTAAGCAATCGTTTGATAGTAGATGATTCACTGTTGTAATTGGTAATTAGTCTGACCTGATTAGATTCCCTCTTTTTACTTTACTTTGTAATGAGATTGTCCCTGGATATCTTGCATGCTTTCTCACGAACAGTTCTAAGTACCTTTGGGGGGTAGCCTCCAATCTTAAATCTGCTGATTATTCTCCTTTCCTCTTCTTTAACAGTCTGTGGTGTACTGCAATTGTGTTTTTCTCTCAAAACCTCGCCAAATGGAATACTCCATTTAAGATTTTTATGGTGATGGCTACATGCATGTAGGGTACTGTTTCCGGCTGTACTTTTACGAAATAGGCTAGTCTATATATCTCCACCCACAACCTTTATGCAAACATCTAAGAAAAAGTGCATCTCTGTCTTAAGTATCTTATGGGTTAGCTTAAGATTAAGCTTGTTGTCAGAGAAATGCACCCGAAATTCTTGTAATTTTTGTTGTGGACCATCCCAGATAACAAAAAGGACATCTATAAATTGTGGTCAATAAGTTATGTGCCTAGTCCATTCCTCATTGGTCTCTGTCCACACGTGTTGCTCCTCCCTCCAACTCATGAAGATTCCTGCATAACTTGGTGCAAAGCAGCTGCCCATTGCTAGACCGACTAGTTGAAGAAAAAAGTGTTCTCCAGACTAAAGCGCAGCATTTCAGTTAGCATCATAGAATGATGTTACATGGAAATTGCCTTGTCTCTGAAAAAGTGCTTGCAGGCTCAGATCCCTAGGTCATGGCCAATTCAGATATAAAGTGAGACTACATCTATAGTCCCCAAAATGTAACTGTCTTTTCTCCTGTTTTCATGATAAAATCAGTCATCAATTGTTTCTTATTAAATTCTGCACCACAAAACCTCTGCAAACAAGAAATACTAGTTAACGATGGCTTACTCAAGTGTATTCTACACTTGTCTTAATATCTATCAAGTGTCTATACTTAATTCAATATCTATTGCGAGATCTTAGACTACGCCTAGTCTGAAACTCTTCACTCTCTTTACATAGAAACTGTAAAAATCTCCATCCATCAAACCATTCACTCTCAATTCAATAATACAACAGTAAACACAATTACATTAGACTTTGCATCACCCTATTAATACTCACACCTCAAAAACATCAACCGCCTTCAAATATTGCACCTTGTCAGCTCTTCAGAATCCAGGCATTGGATTTCAGGATGCATGTATTTTATTCTAACTTGGGTAGTTATTTATAGCTCTTTGATCAAGGTGCAACATATCTCTGCTACCAGAAAACGGATATTGCGGACTGAGATTTTAAAATAATGCATTAAGCAAGTTCCATCAAAGATTTAAACCCTATTCTAAAGATCAACACCGGAATTTTATAGGTAGTAGAACTTCGGAAGAGTTCAAATGAACAGAGTGAGATTCAAAGAGCATAAAGCTCAATCGAGTAGTTTCATGAAACTCAGCTGAGTCTCTATATTGTGAACAAATGAACATGCAGTAGTAATCTGAAACAAAATTAAGCATCCACATAAAATAAGGATGAAAGGGAGCATCAGTAGCCACAACTGTCAGCTATATACAAATGCATGGGTCTGGAAAAAGCATTGAAACTAGCTAGGAACACACACTAATATAAAAGACATGAAAACATGTTGCAGACATTGTAGCAGGCTTCTTCCTCTCTGGACCAATCGAATGGCAGGATTAGTCTGTAAGGTTCAGCTCTTCCTTTCCCATGAAATAACACGCAGCTTGGAAAATTTTATCACAAAGTTAGCTACAGGCCTCTTGCATAGTTAAGTTCTGGAAACATAAGCCTCAGTTCTCATTGCCATTGAATGCAGGAAGGCCTTCTAAATATTAAATGTTTCACTATATAAACAATGAACTATACTAAAGATGAAAAACATCAACTTTATAGGTCACTGTTAGGTAATCCATTCCATTTAACACAAAAATGAATTATTGTTTAAAATGTACAATTATTCTGTTCAAGCATTATGTGAGACATGAGAAAATAGGAAGTTCTTGTTATGTTTTTGGAACTTGTAGAGTACAGTATACCCTGGGGTGTCATATTGTTAGCTGCAATCACCCAATACCAAATAGAAAACAGAGAAGCTCCAATCACTAATGAAGATGGAGTCAGAAAAGCCATGTTTTCAGTAGTTTTTTAAACGCGATTTGCAAATATAATGTTGCTTTTGAAAAGTAGTACATTTGTTAAACGTGAACATTTTGTGGGCAAGATGAATATTTCTAGGTATGTCATTTTAAGGTCAACCTTCTATATTATGTTGTGCATATTTCAGCAGTATAAGGTTCACTTCTAGTTATAGAAAACTTGCCTTTTAACATTCTATGACCTATACAAATAGCTATTATTGATTATTTTCGTTTGCACATTTTAAATGTGTGTCATTTTGAACTCAGAATTGTACATTATTCATTTCACATTTAGCTGTTAATCTTATAATTAGTGGACTTTATCAGTCCTCCATCTCATGGTTATCTTAACCATCACACGATCGTGATTTTCACATGTGAGTTCTGTTCAAAGGACACTTTCATCATCATTTGAATCCTGCTGTTTCTAGTTTAAACTTTGAAATTGTAATGACTTACGGTAGCAGTCATTCATGAGGTTATTTAAATATATTTCTTGTTCATATCTCTTATTTCTTTCTCTGCTCTTCCTCTTGTGGAGATAAAGTCTACAGCCTTTAAATAAAGCAAATAGGCATATCAAACAAAACCCTATGATTAGTATTGGCCTAAGTATAACTTTCAAAATACCTTCTGCTGTTGTTGTAATTCAGTTTCCAATATTATGAATCCCTGTCCCGAATTTTTTTTAAATTTTAGGTGTTTCCAATTCTTCTAATCCAGGTTTTAGGTCTGAAATGTTTTTTGCAAATTCTTCTATTTTCTTACTCTCGTCCGTTATGTAAGAGCAGCAATGGGTTAATTTAAGCATTTTGCAGACTGACTTTCTCTGTGAGTACAATGTTTAATACTAGACGATCTTTCTTCAATTTATTTTTCAAAACATCACTATGTTTATCTTTACTATGTTAGTATTTCTTTCTTTTAAAGTCATACGGAAATCTTCTCTATGGGTCGCACTAAGCAGGTTAAATAGTTATGATGAGCCCTATCACTATTTATAGGTCTGTGTGGCATAAAATAGTACAACGCTGTGTCCATTCCTTTTGCTTGCAGGTGAAAATTCATGCTAAGCACCAAAGGCACTCTAGAAAGTATTTAGTTATAGTTGCAGTAGAAATATTCAAAATGTTTGCATCTGTATACAAGTGAAAGCAGTGTACTACATGTAATTCCATAGGATAATGGAATGTGATATGTTAGTTCTTCTGTTGCTGATGTTAGTAAATGAGAACATACATAACAGTCTTTTGCTCCCATGGTGTGTGTACATTACTGTACTAATCGAAAATAAACATTATTTGAATAATCCTGTCTATTGTTTGCCACAAATGATCTTTATCGTTCAGGTATGTATGTGGTTTTGTTATGCATTTCTAAAGCCTTTCTCAGGTGCCAAATAAAATCCTACTAGTACTTTTGTAATCATTATTACTGTTATTACGAAAATTGAGCACATAATATAGTTACACTTATTTATAAGGCAACACGTTTCTCCAAAAGTAGATTAGATACAGCCACATTCAAAGTTCAATGCAGAATTTTATTAGTAGATTTGTTAAGATGGGTAACTTTCAGCAAAGCAATCTTCACATAGACAATCCTTAACTCTGCTCTGTGTTTTTCCAATTTTTATCCATACTCTTGTACAGCAGTCTCGGGCCAAAGTACTCTGCTTTAAAAAATGTGAATAAGTGTCAGTTTTTAAAAATGTATTTTTGACTCTCTGTTAAGCTCTTTTTCTCAATGTCTCTTTGTATTTGCACAGTTCATTTTGTCAAGTATCTTTTATCCAGCAGTGCTCACTATGGTGATGTCACGTATGTTCAGATAGTTCAGATTTCACATCGCAATATTAATATATTGTGACATTCAGTAACTTGTCCACGTAGTAGGACCACTCAGGTGCGGTATACCTCCAACAAGACCCTCTTGCTCTTTTCGATCTTCTCAGCTTTTGTTGATTTCTTTCCGTATCACATTCACCACTTGTCTCTGGAATCCAAAATGCTCTTTTTCAGTCTTTCATGCTCACAGCTTGTGGCCATTCAACTTCTTGGGTGACTCTTCTCTGTTTAGTACTTGGTGCTTCACCTGGATCTTCTGACTGTACTGATGCTGTTTTGGTCATGTCTCCTAATCTGCTTCTATTTCGTTAGACTTCAGTGCCACTTTGTGAAATAACAGGCACTTGGTTCGGTGTTACAGTCTGAAAATCTTCACCCCTTTCTTCTTGTTGCTGCTGTTGCGATCTCAGTAACACTGCTTTTTGAGATCTCTCAGTTAGTGGTGGTGCAGTCACCAGTGCTCTTTGTTCAAGATCAAAGAAGACAATTACTTCCTCTGGATTTCTCACTTTCTTGGTGTGTGAGGCGTGCAACCAATTTAAAATTCTGCCAGACTTTACAGCAGTATTAGTCACTAAGATGACCTGGAAGGGGCCTTTTCATATTGGTTCCAGACAAGTCTTCTGAACGTGCTTCTTGGTCATGTACCAATCAACACGATTGAGGTTGTGACACTTATTGATGTGAATCTTTTGTGGCAGCTGCAACATAGTAAGTACCAGAACGGACCACATGAGCCCATACTTTGCAGAAATTGAGTATCATATCATCTGCCATATTCAAAAGTTAATTTACAGGTACAGCAGGCAGCGTCATTGCACGGCCCATCAGAATACCATGGGGAGATAGACCAGACTTCCTATCAGAGATACTTTGAATACTCCTCAGCTCCAAAAGGTAAAGCATCTGGACATTACAATGAAGTTGAACCACAACTTTTTGCTTTTCAAGACTTGATAATCCCCTTCATCTGTTCGACCATGCCTGAACCTCAGACCTATAGCTGCAATGTAGTCTTTGTTCAATCTGTAACACTGTGTGTTGTGCATCTTTAGGACCTCATTGTTAACGTGAGTCCGCCATCTGATTCCAGCTGAATTGGCATTTGTACCTAAAGATTAATTCTCGTAATAACAGTTTTGCTACTGTGAGATTGTAATTTCTTCACACATACTATGACCAGGACATATCTTAGCCTGTTGCAAACATGCATTTTGATGAAGAACATCTGCATTATGTTGAACGGACCACCTGATCTTACTATGTGACTCGGAGTAACGTGTTCTTTTCCCTGCGCCCATTGTTGACATGTCACACACAGATTACACACTTCTTCTGCAAGCAGAGATATAAATAGATATGAGTCATGGGATGCGGAGGATGTTGGGCATCCATTTTGTTGGATTTAGTGCCCTCACACACCTTTGCAGGTGTCATGCTTCATCATTTGGGCCTGCTCCTCATTGGGTCGGCGGTGCAATACCCAACAGGCAACACCTCAAAGAGGGGCTCTTTAGCGGAGATCTTTTTCCAACTGCCGTGTAGATGAAGTGCGGGTGTGGGGCCAGGAAGAATTGTAGACGTGTCGAGGTGATTAAAATAAAGCTAGGGGTACCAAGGAATGATTTATTCTGGCGGTCCACTGCTTTAATTAAAATAGATTCTAGAGGGTAAACTCTGGAATATTATGCTTCCAGAAACCTTCCAGAGTGTGCTATTGTTCGATCAACATGTTTCTCGCTATTGTCCATTAACAGGCGATTCTTCAGGACCAAAGGAACTATTTAGCAGGTATCTTTGGAGTTCACAGTCTACAGAAAATCATTGTCCCTAATGTATTATGTGTATACACTGGTGTGATTAAAAATATATATATACAACTGGAAGAAAAAGGGGGAGGTTAGCCGTATCCCTATATTACCCTTTTTCCTTGGAAATGCCTGTGTTAAGCTGCAATTACCTGTTAGGGGAAAAGAAGATGCAAATCACAACAGGTATTTCGACAACGCATTAAGTGACTAAATATCACTAGTGACACACGATACTGGCATGCAACTCACCCCTGATATGTAGTCACTTGATGCGCTGTCGAAATACCTGTTGTGATTTGCATCTTCTTTTCCCCTAAAAGGTAATTGCAGCTTAACACAGGCATTTCCAAGGAAGAAGGGTAATATAGGGATACGGCTAACCCCCCCACCTTTTTCTTCCAGTTGTATATATATATTTTTAATCACACTAGTGTATACACATCATACATTAGGGACAATGATTTTCTGTAGACAGTGAACTCTACAGATACCTGCTAAACAGTTCCTTTGGTCCCGAAGAATCGCCTGTTAATGGACAATAGCGAGAAACATGTTGACCGAACAATAGCACACTCTGGAAGGTTTCTGGAAGCATAATATTCCAGAGTTTACCCTCTAGAATCTATTTTATTTAAAGCAGTGGACCGCCAGAATAAATCATTCCTTGGTACCCCTAGCTTTATTTTAATCACCTCAACACGTCTACAATTCTTCCTGGCCCCACACCCGCACTTCATCTACACGGCAGTTGGAAAAAGATCTCCGCTAAAGAGCCCCTCTTTGAGGTGTTACCCGTTGGGTATTGCACCGCCGACCCAACGAGGAGCAGGCCCAAATGATGAAGCATGACACCTGCAAAGATGTGTGAGGGCACTAAATCCAACAAAATGGATGCCCAAGGGTAATTCTTTTTTACCCTAACAACATCCTCTGCATCCCATGTCTCATATCTATTTATATCTCCCCCCCCCTTCCCTCCAGGAACGGCGCAGCATGTTTGATTTAACCTGTACTTGTGGGCATTAGCTGTAGCTGGACCTTCTACTTATTTTTCAAGTAGTAATAGCCCGCCTCTCCTCCTTTTGTACCTATATTTAATCAGTTTTGCCTAAAGAGTCTTGCCATGGGATCCCTCCCTAAATGTGTTTATCTATGAAAGTATTGTGCTCTTGGGCTTAGCAAACTACCAGGTAACACTGGTCTCCCATCACCTGACATCCATATGTCATTTGCATTTTTCTCACAACCTGCTATGATCCAACTTTGTTGTTCTGCTTCTGAAATATTTTCTTGTACACTTTTTACTTCTTCTTAACTGTCTGTTTCTTTCATCAACATAGAGAATGAAGTGTCTCAGATTCATATGTGAAATTTCCATTACATGTGCAGGCCAGCACGCACAATATTGTGCTGCTGAATCTGCACACCTATTTCCCCATGGGAATGTGGCCATTTCCATTTTGATGGGCTGCACATAAAACAACAGCAATTTCTGCAGGTAATTGCATAGATTCCAACGAATTTCTCACTTGCACCCTATTTCTAATAAGGGTACCTGAAGTGGTCATGAAACCTCTTTGTGACAATAATTGCCTAAAACTGTGGACAACAGCAATGCTGTACTGCTGAAAATCTGTAAATATAGTTACTCTCATTTGAGCAGTTAAACTGCTTGCTCTGGTAATGGCAATCTGGTAATAACTCTACCTCTCCCTTATAGAACACATAAACCTCCTGGATTTCCCTAAAAACCTTTTTGTAGACCAACAACACCTTGCAACTTTTGCTGAGGTAACCCCTTGAAGCCATGAAGCTTCAACAACATAATGTATTTTACACACAGGGTAAGCTGCTCTCAGGGTACCTTCATTATTTCTCAGACATGAGCCAGCTACAAAAATCACATGATCGGGCTCAATAAGGTTTTTATCCTTAATCTCAAGTCTAGGCTTTGTGCATAGATCTTTGACACCTGGACAATCATGTTCAATTTCATCACAAACAGTATCATTTATGGGCAATAAAGTTGGTGGGTTTGCAGTTTGACAGAGTTTCAAAATTATATTATCAGATGACAGAATTCTCTGCTCGTACTTCCTGAGTCTAGTATGGGTAATGTATTGGGTTTTTGTTTCTGTCAATTGAAGCTCCACAGAGTGAGGAACCATTACAGTTAAGGGATATCCCATCGCTATGCTCTCACTCTTTCCCAGACTAGGGCTCACCGCTGCAACCGCTTTAAGGCAGCTGGGCAGTCCTGGCATTCCTGCGGCAACTAGGTCAAGGGTAGTTGAAAAGTAAGACACTTGTTTTCTGTGCATCACTTTGTGTCTGTGTTAGCACCGAGAGTTATAAATTAAAGTAAATTATTTCCTGTAATATGGCATTCCTAGTACTGGGGCACAACAGCGTTTTTCTTTCAGCTCTAGGAAGGCTTTCAAACAATCATTGTCCTAAGGAATCGGATCAGACGCACCCTTATGTGTCAGCCTCAGTAAAGGCTTTGCCACTAGGGAAAAGTTTGCTATCCACTGTCGACAATAGTTAACAATTTCCAGTCAATATCCTGACTTCTTTCTGAGTTTGAGGTGGATTCATCTAATAAATTGCTCCAACACTCTGGTGCCAACTTCCTAGTTTCCTTCTCAATCAATCAAGCATATCATTTGTAAAGTGCACTACTCACCCGTGAGGGTGTCAAGGCACTGGGGCGGGGAATGCTGCTACTGCTCGAAAAGCCAGGTCTTGCGGAGTTTTCTGAGGGTCAGCAGGTCTTGGGTCTGCCGTAGGTGGATGGGGGGGGTGTGTTCCAGGTCATGGCGGTGAGGTGGGAGAATGATCTGCTGCCGGAGGTCGCTCTTCGGAAGCGGGAGACTATGGCGAGGCTGAGGGGGAGGTCGGCGGAGCGGAGCTGGATAGGTGGGGGTGTAGAAGCTGAGTCGTCTGTTGAGTTGCATTGGTCCGGTGTTGGGGAATGCCTTGTGTGCGTGGGTGAGGAGCTCAATATGTGTCCCAGATATTGAACTTCTTTTTGACAAAGCTAAAGTTTACCCGGTGACACTTTATGTCCATTTTCAGCTAAGAGGTTCAACTAGGCAATTAAATCTTGTTTATAAGCTTCCAGAGTCTCTGAAGCCACCAACAGATCATTCATATATTGTACACGTAATGAACTGTATGGCATTTGTAACTCCAGATTATTTTTCAAGATCTGGTTAAAGATTGATGGACTCTATGTATACCCTTTTGGGACAAAGCACCATGCCACAACTCTCTGCTGGAAAATAAATGAAATTAGGAGCTAGCTATCTTCATGCAATGGTTCTGAGAAGAAAGCCTGACAAAGATCAATGACAGGAAATCATTCTGCTGTACATGGAATTTGGAATAATATAGTGGCTGGATTCGGTACCACAGGACAACGTGGGACAACCATTTTGTTAATCCTTCTAAGATCTTTGGCTATTCTTTAGTTTATGCAAATGTGTGATTTAAGAGTTAAATGGACTCCCAATCAATTCCCTCAAAATATCATGTCTTCTATTACAGGAGTAATTCCTCCAATTGTTTCTAGGGTCAGATGGAATGGTGGTGGTCTTGGATACAATGCATTTCCCTTTATAGTAACTCATACTGATTCTACACTTTTAATCAGTCCAATGTCTTTACCTGTGAGATCTTGTGCTTCTGGATACATTGTTTCCCTCAAGTCAGTGGGTAATTCTTCAGTTGTCATTTATGGAAACAGTCCAACAGCTGTCTTTGGTTGAGCCATTTTAAACTCCACATCTTCATCATGAGTTTGAAACTCCACACCATCTGGTGTGAAATAGATTGTGCAATTTGACTTCCACAATAAATCCCTTCCCAACAGAATTACAGGGTTTGTGTCACAAACAACAAACTTTTGACTTTCCTCAAATGATTCTATTTTTACCAGAACCTTCTCTGAAACTAGATTAGTATTCAGTTTATTCTAGATTCCTACAACATGGATCTTCTTCCCTGAGAGGGGTAGGTCTGGGACTTCCACCGTTTTAACAGTGTATCTGGTAGCACCAGTATATTGAGAAATGATATGGGGTAGCCATTCACTTCACCTTCTATGAATGGACCACTCTAGTCTACCACCTATACTGCGCCAAGCACGCAATCTTCCTCCCCCTCAAACACCTTCATTGGAACTTGTCAGAACCTGAGCCATGATTATTAAAAAAAGGAATTTGTTGAAAGGCATTCTGATTTAAGTTAGGGAATCACTGGATTGTATTTTGATTCACTTTTAGAAAAGGATTTGTGTTTGCTTTTGGCATCTGGTTCAAATTAAATCTTGGGTTTCCCATATTCTGTTGGATCAGTGGAGCTTGTGGGACCTGCATCATCGGAACTTGTTTTTGCATTGGCACCTGCATCTGTTTTACTGTTTGTTTTGGATCTGCACCCCCTTCTGCATTTTTCCTTTTCCATTTCCATTTGCATTATCAGAATTGAATCTACACTACCTATTCCAATGCCCGACCCTATGGCAGATGTGACAGTTAGTCATTTTCTTCAATGCTGCAACCTCCATTCCTGAACCTGGATCAATTGGAATAACTCTACCTCTCCCTTATAGAACACATAAACCTCCTGGATTTCCCTAAAAACCTTTTTGTAGACCAACAACACCTTGCATACCACCTTGATTTCCTGCAAAATAAGGATTCTGAAAACCTTCCTGAACAATTTTTGTCTAAGCCAACATGAATTTCTCATTAATCTTTTTCTGTTTTATTTCTTGTTCATCACTAATATTTCGCATACCTCAGGATCTCATCAAGTGATTTAATATGCCAGCACATTTTACTTTGGTTTCTATGCAAACTGATCTCTGGTCTCAATCCTAAAACAAACTGTGATGCAAAAATCCCCATGTTTTTCTCATAAGAGTATTCTCTTCCACAGTGTTGCTGGAACACCTGTCACACCCACTCACAGACCTTGTGAACTGATTATTTTGCTTCTTGTGTTTTGGAGACACTGCCTTTCAGGAAAGTAATCACTGTTTTATAGTTCTTTATAGCTTCAGGAGATGGTGCATTAGTGTGTGCCATTCTTGCTGGCTTTTCACATCGCCATTGTACAGCAGTCTCACACAAATTACTCGGTACCACAATACCTTTGAAATGTTCACAAATCGATCAACTTGTGTGTACCACTGCACAGGTTTCTCTCGCAATTTTGAAAAGTTGTGTGTAAAAGCTGCAAGAACTTCTCTTCTCCAGGGTGTATGTGAATATTCTCCTCCCGCTATTTCTCTCAGTGGATAAGCTGATGCTCCTTCCGTATTTTGTTCATTCTTTTCACATGCTAACTCAGGTTGTTTCTTTTTCTTTTCATGTGTCCTTGCCCATTTGATTTAAATGTTTTCTGTTTCATTACATTTACAAATTAATTCTATTAATTCTGTAATGTGCAACCACAATCCTGAAGAACACATTGTTTCAATTGTCTGAGCATCTAATTGAACCCTGTAACATTTCTGTAAAGGAAAACTTTTAAAAAGGTCTACCTCATATTTCTGAGCCAATTCAGTTAATTTATCATGTGTAATTGGTGCTTGTCTTGTAATTTCTTTACATAGGTAAATCAATTATTTCTCCTGATATGGTTTTAAATGTTCTAATTCTAAACATCCCCTAATTATTTCTTCCAGTTCAACATTTAATTTAGAAATATTCACTGGTCTCTCCTTTTCAGGTTCTGGGCTAGTTTGTTGCACTGTGCTCTCTGTTTTTGGAATCAGTGCAGCTTCTTCAAACCGCTGTGGAAAAATTCCATCTTCAAACTGATTTGTTTCTGTGGGGGTTAATGATATTGCCATCTCTAAATGCTTGAACTGTCTGAGGTGGTTTCCATACAACAATCTGTGAATTATGAGAAGTCCAAATAAATCCTGTTGTAGGTAATCCTTCCACAGCTCCTTGAGCGATCTGAAGGCAAATTAACGTTTACTGGGTCATTTACAACTGGTTTAGGCACTGTCTGTACAATTACTGGTTGCAGCACTTGTACCGAAGCATGCATAGCAGGGGTATTTACCACAGGTGGAGGAACAGTCTGTTATGGGCAGCTTCTGTAGTATTTAAAGGGATCCCTCAATTTGTACCGCTATAGGTTCTACAGCGGCAGTGGCTATTGTATTGCTCGTTGTGGCACCACTCTCAGTATTAGTTGATGTTGCATAAGGCGGGGTTGTGCAGCCAATACTTCTTCCAAAATATCTCCCCTGAATTACCATCTGATCATTTCCTTTTTCTTTTTCTACTTTATCTTTTCCCTAGGTCTTTTTCGTCACTTTCTCTGGCATTTCTGCAGATATAGGTAGATACTATCTAATGCCTTCAACTTTGGCATTCCTCCATCTCTGCTGTTCTTCATCTCATTAAGCAGCTGCATAATTGCACATTGGTCTCTTTGTTCTTCTGTGCTATTTTTCCCTTTCGTTCTCTTGGGTAACTTTTTCCCACATATTCTAAGTTTCATATTTTGTAGGTCTAGTGGGCAATTTCACTTTGTGCAATTTTTCTTCAATCTCTCAGTTATAGTCTCAAAGCTACCATATTTTGGAACTCATGATGCCCCTTCCTTTTCAGTGATCATGCACCCATTGACGAAACCATAAACATGTATGTTATCCCAATGCAAAAGTCATATAATGTGCAGGCGTACCCTCAGGAGGTGCCTCTTTCCCCTCTCGTACCGGAATTGTAACAACACCCTTCACAAAACTTTTAAGTTCATTATAGCATTTCATTATTCTGGCAAAATTGCAAAGTAAACAATTTCAATTCAATATTCTGTTCCGTAAACTTCAGATTTTTTTACTCCAATCCTGTAACAATTGTTATTTTATTGAATTTCTTTTAACAAATCCCAATGCGATGTCCACACAAACACGAAAGAGTGAGATTTAAAGCGCATGAATCTCAAAGTTAATTAAAGCAGCAGAACTTCCCATAAAGTGTAGTTCATGAAACTCAGCGGAGTCTCAGTAACATGAGCAAATTAACATGCAGTAGCAATCTAAAAATAAAGCATCAAAATAAAGTATGAAGTATGAACATGAGCAGCATTAGCAGCAACTGCAAGCAAGGGACAAAGGAATGGGTCTGGGAAAAACATTGAACCTATCTAGGAACACACACTAATATAAAAGACATGAAAACATGTTGCAGACATTGTAGCAGGCTTCTTCCTCTCTGGATCTATCGAATGGCAGCATTCGTCTGTAAACAGGTTCACCTCTTCCTTTCCCATGGAGTAACATGCAGCTAGCAAAGTTTTATCTCAAAGTTAGCTACAGACGTTCTTGGGTAGATAAGTTCTGAAAACATAAGCTTTAGTTCCCGTAGGCATTGAACGCAGGGTGAAAAATGAACATTACTAAAGATGAAAAACATCAACCTGCAAAGTCACTGTTAGGTAATGCATTCAATTTAACGGAACATGAATTATTATTTAAAATGTACAATATTTCTATTCAAGCATTATGTCAGACATGAGAAGATAGGAAGTTCTTGTCATTTGCAAATATAATGTTGCTTATGAAAAGTAATACATTTGTTAAACAGAAACATTTCGTAGTCAAGATGAATATTTGTAAGCATGTCATTTTAAGGTCAAGCTTCTATATTATGTTGTGCACATTTCAGCAATACTGGGTTCACTTCTAGTTAAAAGAAACTTGCTTCTTAATATTTCGATTGCCTGTACAGATAGCTATGATTGCCTATTGCAGTTTGCACATTTTAAATGCCTATCATTTCAGCTCAGAAATTTACAATAATCATTGTGCATTAAGCTGTTAATCTAAATAACTTGCATTATAATTAGTGGAGCTTACCAGGAGCTATGAGGATAATAGTGTGACATTCCATAGCACATTTCGATACACCAGAAGCATTAAACTCCTTTGAGATAGATTCTAACATATAGAAAATAGGTCACTTTTGAGTTTCTCCTTACACCTGCAGTTTTATTGTTCTGATATAACCGTTTCATCAACTAGCTCATAATCTTATGTTAAAAATGTTTCAAAAGCTTTTAAGAGAATAGGTGGTTACGGTATTTTAAGTACGTTGGGATCTTATTTAAGGAGGCAGTTAGATAGCGAGTATAAGAATGTGATGCCTTGATGTAGTGGAAAACACGGAGACAATATGCAGACTATACACACTGTGAGCCCACCACAGTGGGTGCCATCAACTGTCAACATATCATTTGAAGCTTTGGGACTCAAGAACATGATCATTATAATGAGGGTATATTTGTTTCCCAAAGAAGGACAGGCAAGTAGTGTAGAGTTGTAAGAAAATTATAAAAGCAGGTTTAACGACAAATCTAGTGTAACAGATTGAGTTCTAGAGTAAATATTACATCAAAGAACAAGCATAGTTTTTCACTGAAAGACATACATCAGCATATCAGTGGAGGTGCTCGGAAGGTTTGCCTAATTATCTTTTCGGCTTTGCTCTCAAGATGCAATCCAGGGTCACACTGCCATATCACAACAAACTTTCAATAGTATTCTTAAGCTGCATGTATGGGGACATTGTTTGATATTTCAAAAGTACTGCCTATAGGCAGTATATTCTTTAAGGTGAGAAAATAATAGCAAATATTCTCTAGCACTTGAAAACTAAGCTGGGTATGTTCTAATTCTTGTTTGGAGGGTGTAAAACCATTTTCCAATGCTGTTTTGTGTTAGTCACTCGTTTTACTGTGTTCCGCTAGATTAAGAGCTACGATGTCTAAAGTGTTTTGAACCAGATAGGATGTAGTTCTACTAGTCTTGTATGTTTGTAATGACAACAGCACATATTCCATTTTTTCTTTCTGATGAGGTTTGTAAAAACCTTTGTATTAGCTGTTCACTTAAATGATTGAGTTCATAGATTGTTTTGCAATTAGCCCTGTACATAAACTCCACCCCAGGTCAGTTTGCAGTCTTAATAACTCTGCTTTCTCTTGTCTTACTGTGCTTACTGCATGCTTCACCATTAAAAACTAAAAACCTGCTATTAACTTCATGGGAATACCTGGCATCTGGCATAAGATACCTATTGAGGAAGACGTTTATGATTGGCTGGCTATGTCTGGGTGGTTGGCACCGCACAATATAAGGATAAGGACAATACCTTCCTATCCACATCTCTGATGCTACAGAAAACTAATGTGTGTTTTTCAAAACAAGGGGTCCCCACAATTGGAGAACCTGGAGTGTATGGATATGTTTGGTGAACAATGGTTCAATTGGACTATTGGTCCTGTACAAGTTCATTTTCAGGGAAAGGAAAGAGAATTAATAATAGATTCTGTACGTTTTAATTCGGGACTCTATAGTATATAATCTAATGGAAGCTGAACAAGTATAAGGTAAAACAACCTCCAAATATTTGTTGTGTATAGTGCAATTAATGTATTCATTGCAGTGTATCAAAAATGTTCTTAAGTCAATATATTCTTTTTGGTTTTTTTTGATGATCCAGTACTGACAAATAAGTGAAAAAAGAAGGTGCTCTAGTGAGTGGAAGAAAATAAAAACATACAACTCTTAAAAAACATAACATTGAACTCCTATTATTTAATTTATTCAATAAAAGCAGGAGTTTATATAATTACGAGGTCAATGGTGTTTTGATCTCAAACATTTGAGATCATCTCAGTACAGGTGTGTGAGCATTTGATATCACTGGAAAAGAAGAGAAAGAGGAGGTTGTAAGGCCGGAGTAATTAGAGTCCTGCTAATAGTTTCAAGGCATAGTTAAAAAAGGGGGCAAGGGGGACGGTTTATTAATTTGGATAGTGCAGAATGGTAAGGTCTTCATGTGGGTGTGAAGCCAATTATTGATGAACCAGTTGTGCTAGTAACCAACCTATGTTAGAGAATGAATTTGCATATGCCTTTTTTTGTGAGGGGTGAGGGGCAGAGTAGTCATCTTAAAGGAAATTCAGAAAACGAATGCATCATTTATTTTAACATAATGGATCTCGCTTCATTCATTTTATAGTGACTGGTCCGATTGGGAAGAACATCCTGCCAGAGCAGTCTGTCTTTTTTGTGAAAAGCAAGCGGAAACAACAGAAAAACTGCTTATGCACATGAAGGTAAGGCTCAACTTTAAATTCTCAATGCATGTCTAACAAATTGTGAAGTATTTCTTTGTAGTCATGCTATGACGTCGACAAACACAACCTCCAAGGATTCCTGTATCACTTTCATGATAATACACATTCCATAAAGGTTTAAATGCATTAGAACTCTCACTAATGACAGAATGTATTTATACTATTAAAAAATATCATAGATGACACAAAACAATATTCTGACTTCATGGAAGACCTTTTCTATAAGTTCTTGAAGGCAAGCAGTGCATAATTGAGTACTGTTTGCTGTGAAGATTAATTGCATCTGGTTACATCTGAGAACGAATTGCCCCAGCAGTTGCCAAGACAGCTTGTCATTGTTATCTTAGGAGGAGCTTTCAGCCTATCCATCTCCATCAATATTCTGTCCATTAGTGGGGTGACTTGACAACATGTAACACTAACAAATGTAATTCCTGTGTGTTTTGAGAGAAGCTTGGTTCATTGGTTCACTTGAATGCCCTCAAGGTCGGGTCCACCTTTTCTCATTCGTTTCTCAGACTCTTTAAGTTATTAGTCGACTGTTTGGAAGCCAAACATGAGAATTACACGAGCTATGAGCATTGTTCATCAGTATTCTATACATGATGTACATGTGAATAAAATACATTAGAGCAGTTCTGATTTTTTTTTACTTGTGACTATTTTGGAGGTTGACCAATAGGTGTCTACTGCAGACAAAAAGGAATGGCCCATGCATTTATTTTAGTTTATTTGAAAATAGAATGTTTTTAACATACATTTTACAATAATGCTGAAATAATATTTCACTTTTTACTCGTGTCTATCCGAATATATGGCATGCAAGCTCATTGAAGCCTCTGACAGTAGTCTTCAGTAAGTTGCCGTAACTTTACCACAGACGTTCCAGCTCATGTTAAGGATAATGTCTGATAAAGTACTTTGTGGCATGGGATGTGTCTATACACAGAATTAATCTAATGTTCCAACTAGTGGATAACATTCCAAGTGGTTCATTGTGGTCTATGCAACCCGAGTATATCATGAATGTAATAGGGGCAAAATCCCTTTGGTGATGAGCTCCAGAGGCGTGGAACTTCTTTGGTCAGATAGCAGAAAGGCTAAGAATGTTTGTTGCACAGTACATACGGAATGCATTTCCGGTTAGTTTCCCTTGTCTGTCGCAACCTTCACTGCTATTTCTTCTTGTCATGCAATTGAAGGGCCCATTAGTTAAAGTGTAAATAAATATTTAATTGTGAACCAGCAAAAATCGGTTTGACATGAGTTAACAGTTCCTATTTTGGCTTCTGGTTTGCCACTTTGATGGTTTCAATCAGTAGTACTAAACTTGTTGCAAGTACAGTTTTTCTCAAGTTGCGGTATCATGCTTCGTCCTTTGTCAGTAATAGTGCTCCTGAGAATTGCCCGTTCTTTTCTTAGGGTATCAAACGAGGTCTGCAATGCTCATTTTTTTATTAGCAACACTAGAAATTTAGAGTATTAATCCCTGCTTCCACACTTGATCAAATAGTGTGACTTTGAGAAAAGCTATTTCTCTGTGACGTAGTTCGCTGTAAATGGGAGCATCTAGTAAACAAAAAAAAATTCTAGCCTGGTGTAAATCTATCTCTGCACTTTGACTAGGTTTTGTGGGAAGCTGAAATTAAATTGTACATACCCCAGGCTTAGTACAATTAATGTTTTGGATAATAACGTTTAATTCCTATCCCCTCACTGGGAGTGCAAATGATTCTTCTAACCATTCTTCATGTTTCTCGCCCCTCTTTATATAAGGACCCCTGTCACTTTTATAAATTTGTTTACATTTGGATGGCATTCACTATAATCATTGAGCACATCCTATGGGTTTACATTAAAGCTACATTGAGGATGCACCACTCGCGTTAGTTGCAGGTACAACCTGTAGTCCTTCTTCCATGTTGCCTGATCTGGATGTTGAAATTTAAATCGCTTTCCGGATCTCCTGTGAACTCTGTGTTCAGTAAGTCTTCCTGTTTACCTGAAGAAAATAAGTCAGTGGTATACCAGCGACATCTTTTGACTTGTTAGCAGCAGAGCATCCCTTAACCAGAACTGACTTGAGAGTTTTTATTGGAAGACAGTCCTACCATCCCTTCATCAGCTCTTCTCACCGTTTGCAAGTAAAAAGCCACCAACTCTCTTGATCTGACCATAATATTTCAGACTCTCAGTATATTTAGATTTCTAGATATTCCGAACAATTAGTAGAATACTTGCCTAACTTCTCCAGCCACCATATGGACTACACCCATTGTCCAGTAACGAACAGATAGAGCACCTGACATGTATTACTTTCAAATGAGCTTCTCTGCTTAGAAACACACAATCTAATAGCAACCATCACTGAAATGGCATCCACATATAGCGTTATTAAATAGGCTTGGTCACATATTACATCATTCATGACATGGTCAGTGACATCACTGATGACATCCAGTAAATGTGTGTTTCTGTACATTTTAAATATGTTTTATATATATATATATATATGGGTGCCTGAGCACAATGAAGAAAATTGCCCAGCGTGTGCCCAATTCCGTTAGAAGAAGACCATCCGTAATCGACGGGCCGCTAGGCAAGAGATGCAGCGGCCGGCACCGGAACCGGAGAACATCTTCGATGATGAACACGACCTCCCAGAATCGGCGGACTCGGATCTAGAAATCGTCACCGTTGAGGACCAGTCGGACTGCGATGACCAGATCACTCCGGGGCAAAAAGTGAGTACCCAGCCCCCAGCACCGCTTATCCCAAAAGATAAGGCTCCTGTCGAAGCATTGCTTAAAGGCCTTAGCCGAGATCGACAAGCTCCTTCAGAAGCCCCGCCTTCCGGCTCGGCTCCGAAGCCCAAAACCAGGCCTTCTGATAGCCCAGGGCCAAGTACCATTCTCCCCAAGAAGTTTGTCGACCCCATGAGGGTTGTCGAACCGAAGGTCGTCGATCCGAGGAAGGTTGTCGAACCAAAGGTCGTCGAACCGAAGAACGGGGTCGAACCAAAGAAGGTCGCCCACGCCAAAAAGGTTATCGAGTCGAAAGCTATCGAGCCAAAGAAGAGCCTCGAACCAAAACGGGTTGTCGATCCAAAAAGAACACCCGACCCAAAGAAGGCCGTCAATCCTAAAAAGAGTGTGTATAAACAAAAACAGGATCACACTACAAAGCCTGTCGAGCGAAAAAACCCATTGACTCGACCAAAAACATTGAGCCGAAAAAAGCCGTCGAGCATAAAAAACATATTGAACCAAAAGCTCTGGTCGATCCGAAACAAGGTCGCCGAACCGAAAAACACTGTTAAAACAACAAAGGACGTCGAACCGAAAAAGGTTACCGACCCGAAAGCAACAGCCGAGCCGAAAAAAGCTCCACAACCAAAGGCCCTCGAGCCAAAAGGTCACAAACAAGTCACTAAGCCAAAAACATCGGCGCCAAAGCCACAGACAGTTGAGGAAGAACTCTTGCATCCTGATCCAGTAACTGAGGAACAACCTAAACTGTATATAGACCCTGAAACAGGACACGTTACGGTTTATCACCGAAAAAAGAGACCATTGAACACGGACACTCCTTCCCCTGTTCCTCCAAAGAAAAAAGACTTCGCGACATCTCCCTCAAGGCCTTTTACTCCTCCTCCTTTCTTTCATAATATGCCTTTTGTGCCCTACTCTCCTACACATTTAGATTATAATGATGGTGATAACATGGGGGAAGACCCTCAGGATAATTTTAATGAACCAGAGGATCCTCATGCACAGGATGACACATGGGATGACCAGAATGATCCATATGACCCACAACCCATCCCAGACACCTCCCCATACTCTACAAAGCCGTCGCCTACTGACGACACCATTGTTTTTAACCACCTGCTGGATAGGGCAGAAAAATACCACAATGTCGACATGCACACTGACCCAATAGAAGAAGATTTTCTATTTGACCTTTTTCCTACTTCCGAGAAAAATGTCAGGACACTTCCTATGTTAAAAGAGGTACTAAAACACGCACCAGACATATTCAAAGATCCAGCCAGAGCACGTGTACTCAATCCCAGGATTGAGAAGAAATATAAGGCGGCCCCTACAGATCCTACTTATATTAAATCCCAGTTGCCTTTAGACTCACTAGTAGTAGCAAACGCTCGAAAGAGAGCTAACTCACAAACAACAGGAGATGCTCCCCCTCCTGACACAGAGTCTAAAATATTAGAAGCCTCAGGCAAAAGAGTTGCCTCACAGGCTGCTAATTCATGGAGGATTGCGAACACACAACCTCTACTAGCATGCTATGATAGAGCACATTACGATCATCTTGAAGGTTTACTGCAACACCTGCCAGAACCTTTTAAAGCTCAGGCTAACGACCTCATACAGGAAGGCACATTTTTAACTAATGCTTCCATTAAGTGTGCGCTTGACGCAGCTGACACATCAGCCAGGTCCATTAATACTAGCGTATTACTACGCAGACACGCGTGGCTACGCATCTCTGGTTTTAAAAACGAGGTGCAATCCACCATCCTCAACCAACCAGTTAACCAAGACTTCCTGTTTGGCCCTGCAGTAGATACCATCTTATACAAAATGAAAAAAGATACCGAAACTGCTAAGTCAATGGGCGCACTTCAGTTTCAACAACATAGAGGTTCCTTTCGTCGCTCCTCCGATAGAGGCTCCGCAAGAGGCAACACATCACAAACTTCCTCTACATACAAAAGCAACACCCAAAGTTCCTTTAATAAAGGCTCCTACAGAGGAGCCTATAGGGGCAACAATAACAAGGGCAGAGGACGTGGCGGCAATAACACCAGAGCCTCCACTGCCGCCAAACAGTGACTTCATCACACTCCCTCCAGACTATCCAACACCAGTCGGAGGCAGAATCAAACAATTCCTACCAGTCTGGAACTCCATTACCACAGACAGGTGGGTGAGACAAATTATCCAGTATGATTATTGCCTGGAACTCACTTCTACTCCTCGCAACATACCACCCAAACACCGTCCTATGTCCAAAAAAACATCACATTGTTACAACAAGAGGTCGCGTCCATGCTACAAAAGGGAGCAAGAGAACCAGTCCCTTTTCAACACCAAGGAACAGGGGTATACTCTCTATACTTCCTAATTCCCAAAAAGGATGAATCCCTCAGACCCATACTAGACCTCAGACCGCTAAATCAATACATACTCTCAGAGCATTTCCCTATGATTACTCTGCAACAGGTACTCCTGTTACTCCAGCAAGGCGACTTCCTTGCTACATTAGACCTCAAAGATGCATATTTTCACATACCTATACATCCAGCTCACAGGAAATACCTCAGGTTCACAATAGAAGGTCAACATTATCAATTCAAAGTTCTCCCCTTCGGGGTGACTACAGCCCCGAGAGTTTTCACAAAATGTCTAGCGGTAGTAGTAGCACACCTCAGAAGGCAATACATCCACGTGTTTCCATACCTCGACGATTGGCTCATAAAGGCCACCTCGTACGCGCAGTGTGCAAGCCATACGTCTCAGACACTCCAGCTGCTGCACAGTCTGGGTTTTTCCATAAATTACCCAAAATCACATTTACAGCCCTCCCACATACAGCAATATCTGGGGGCTACAATAGATACCTCAGTAGCAAAGACATATCCAAATCCAGCCAGGATAGCCAACATGCAGACTCTCATTCAAAAGTTTCAGCTACAACACTCTTTGCCAGCTCGAGTGTTCATGCAGCTCAAAGGCATGATGGCCTTCTGCATATTTATTGTCCCTCATTCCCGACTTCAAATGCGTCCATTGCAAGAATGCTTAGCACAGCAGTGGAACCAAGCTCAAGGACAACTAAAAGACCTAGTGTTGGTAGACAGTCGCATTTACAACTCTCTGCAGTGGTGGAACCCACAAAACCTTTCCAAGGGGCGACTGTTCCAAGAGCCGGTTCCACAAGTAGTACTAACAGCGGACGCATCACTGACAGGTTGGGGAGCCCTCTTACTTCATTACACAGTCCAAAGGCTCTGGACAATCAAACAAAAGACACTGCATATCAACCATTTAGAGTTGCTAGCAATATTTCTGGCACTAAAAGCATTCCAGAAATACTTGTACAACAAGGCTGTGTTGATCCGACGGACAACATGACAGCCATGTATTACATCCTGAAATAAGGAGGGACACACTCTCCACAGCTGTCTCACCTAGCACAGAGCATATGCAGGTGGGCAATTCCGAAAAACATTTTTCACCTAGCAGAACACCTGCCAGGGAAAGAGAATCAAATAGCAGACAGAGCCAACAGCTACACGAATGGGAGATTCACCCTCAAGTTCTCCAACCATTCTTCCAAGAATGGGGGCATCCAGAGATAGATCTGTTTGCCACAAACGAAAACTCAAAATGCCAGTACTTTGCCGCCAGGTTCCAACATCCGTTGTCACAGGGCAATGCGATATGGATGAACTGGTCAGGCAGATTTGCGTACGCTTTTCCACCCGCCCCACTGATTCAGCTGGTGGCACGCAAACTACGCCAGCAGTCACTCACAATGATCCTGGTTGCTCCCAATCAGATGAACCTAGCGATCTGGCTCCTGAAGTCTTAGAGTTTGGATACCTTAACTTGCCTCCTGATTGCATGAACATTATCAAGGAGGCAAGACGGCCAACTACTAGAGCATGCTATGCAGCTAAATGGAAACGATTTGTAATTTATTGCAATAATAACCCAATCAATCCATTAGATGCTTCCATCCAAAACATTATCTTTCACCTCTTGCATCTTCAAAGATGCAATCTAGCATACTCTTCCATAAGGCTACATCTTGCTGCTATAGCAGCATATCTCCAGAACAGACAACACCTGTCCCTGTTTAGAGTACCCCCAATCAAAGCTTTTATGGAAGGTCTTAAAAGCATAATCCCTCCAAAGCACCCACCTTCACCAGTCTGGAACTTAAATATAATACTTACCAGACTTATGGGACCTCCTTTCGAACCACTCCATTCATGTGAATTACAATTTTTAACATGTAAGGTGGCATTCTTGATTGCCATTACCTCCCTCAGGTGAGTGAGTGAGCTACAGGCACTAACCATTCAAGAACCTTTCATGCAAATACATGAAAATAAGGTAGTACTTTGGACTAACCCTAAATTTATGCCAAAAGTCATATCCACTTTCCATATCAATCAATCCATAGAATTGCCAGTTTTCTTCCAAAACCCACAGTCAATGGCTGAAGGAGCCCTACACATACTAGATGTAAGGCGAGCTCTGCTATATTATGTTGACAGGACTAAATAATTTAGGAAAACAAAGCAGCTGTTTGTTGCTTTTTCCCCACAACATAAAGATAATCCCATCTCAAAATCAGGAATAGCCAGGTGGATAGTTAAATGCATTCAAATATGCTATCAAAAAGCTAAACGCACTCTGACAGTTCCCCCAAAAGCACACTCTACGTGTAAAATGGGGGCATCCATGGCTTTCCTAGGGAATATTCCTCTTGAAGACATATGTAGGGCAGCTACATGGTCTACCATACACACTTTCACTAAACACTATTGTGTACACGTGCAAACAAAGCAGCAAGCAGCTGTAGGCCAGGCTGTCCTTAAAACTCTTTTTCAGACTGCTGCAGCTGGTACAGGTGACCACCGCTAGAGGAGATACTGCTGTACAGTCTATACTAAGATATGAATTCAGTAGTCCACATGCCTTGAACGGAAAATGCTACTTACCAGTATGCATCTGTTCTTGGCATGTAGGGCTGCTGACATTCATATCGCCCACCCTCCTCCCTGGTGCCTGTCGCAGCTGCAGGATTCTCTTTTGCATGGCCATCTCTTACTTTACTATATTCCATCTTTGCCACAATGGCGAAAAACAATCTAAGAATGGAGAAGATGCCCATGCGCACTGTAGTCCAGGGGAGGAATCACCTGTCTCGTGATACTTCGAAGACTCTTCCAGGACAACAAGGTGCAATCATCCGGACCCAACACTAGGCGGCGATCTATGCTAAGATATGAATGTCAGCGCCCTACATGCCAAGAACAGATGCATACTGGTAAGTAGCATTTTCCTTCTCCTACCTAGGAATCCTTTACTACAGGAGGGGGGCCTGAGACCCAGGCGATTAGGACTAGGAGGATGCCGTTTTCAAAAGCCGTAGCTGCACTTTTAAATTTTAGTAGGAAGTTGGGAAAACGGAAGCCAGAGGTTTTACTATAGATTTATAAGGTTAAATGTCTTTCCATAGCCATTTATGGGGCAGGCATTTGGGGCTATGAGAATGTTAAGACCATTACAAAGTATTGAGAACAGGTTTTTAAGATTTTTACTGATTGTCCCTGATAGCACTTCCACTGTTATTTGCCACACTGAATTAGGTATGACCTATATTGCTGATATATGCAAAATTCAACTGTAACTTCTGTGGCACAGGATTTGGACCTCGGAACTGCTGGAGTTAAACAGACAGTTACTAAGGGATTGTGGTAGTCTGGACCGTACTCTGAATATTAGATGGCTTGAGTATATTAAA
The DNA here is from genome assembly GCF_964261635.1 of Lissotriton helveticus. Lineage (NCBI taxonomy): Eukaryota > Metazoa > Chordata > Amphibia > Caudata > Salamandridae > Lissotriton > Lissotriton helveticus. The sequence goes on along the minus strand of NC_136057.1, from coordinate 806,390,059 downwards.
AACTTTGTCTGTAATCTCGGTCACCCTAAATATTATTTGGAGCCCCTTAATTTACGAGATGTCCAGAGGAAAGATTTTAAAATTAGTTGTTTGAGTTACTTGGAAAATAAGAGAAGATACAAGGAATTACAAAAAAATACGGTACAAGCTCACCAGCTAATAGTTTCTGCTGACAGAATTCAGCCTTTTTTAGGGATGTTAACAAGAGAACACAATATATTTTTGTTGACTCGTCTGAGATTGGGTATTTTTTATAGGCTTGTTACTTTCCTGGTCCAGAATGATTGGTCAAATGGCAGATTCTGCTATGGGTTTTGGATAGGCAGGAAAAATGGCGCTCAGGCTAGTTAACGGTGGAGTGTGTAAAAGGAAAAAGTGGTTACGGGGCTACCAGGTCAGGGGAAAACCCGGATAACCCCTGCATATATGTGAGTAAAGACCCACACAGCAAATTAAGACTAAGTTCTGGACACACTTTCAAGGATAATAATGTTTTTTCCAATGTCAATGCACAAATGTACTTCTTGATTGATGAAATATTACAATGGCCGACACCAGTAATTTCATGTGATAGGTAATATTTATACAAAACTTGGAGTATGTCAAATGAATACACCAGCCGACACGTGTTTCGTCACCTGGGTAGTAACCCGTGACTCTTCCGGGCTGACTGTCGTGCTATAACTGCGTGATCGAGGGACCGGTGATAATTCCAACCCGGTTGAGGCGGGTATTGATTACACCACAGGGTTCTGTAGTACACGATGGGGAGGGTCAGTAATGATAATAGATATAGAAGAGCAAACGGGCGGGTGCGTCCGTGTTCGTAGGATCCTGAAGAAAGCAGGATACTGGCAGAATCGGTCTCGCTTCCTGAATGCAGGAGGCGACAAAAAACATTATCCTTGAACGTGTTCCCAGGACTTGGAACTGCTGGAGTTAAACAGGCAGTTACTAAGGGATTGTGGTAGTCTGGACCGGGCTCCGAATATAAGATGGCTTGAGTATATTAAAAACTTTGTATGTAATCTCGGTCACCCTAAATATTATTTGGAGCCCCTTAGTTTACGAGATGTCCAGAGGAAAGATTTTAAAATTAGTTGTTTGAGTTACTTGGAAAATAAGAGAAGATGCAAGGAATTACAAAAAAGTACGGTACCATCTCACTAGCTAATAGTTCCTGCTGACAGAATTCAGCCTTATTTAGGGATTTTAACAAGAGAACACGATATATTTTTGTTGACTCGTCTGAGATTGGGTATTTTTCATAGGCTTGTTACTTTCCCGGTCCAGAATGATTGGTCAAATGACAGATTCTGCTATGGGTTTTGGATAGGCAGGAAGAATGGCGCTCAGGCTAGTTAACGGTGGAGTGTGTAAAAGGTGGTTACGGGGCTACCAGGTCAGGGGAAAACCCAGATAACCCCTGCATATATGTGAGTAAAGACCCACACAGCAAATTAAGACCAAGTCCTGGACACACTCTCAAGGATAATAATGTTTTTTCCAGTGTCAATGCACAAATGTACTTCTTGATTGATGAAATATTACAATGGCCGACACCAGTAGTTTCATGTGATAGGTAATATGTATACAAAACTTGGAGTATGTCAAATGAATACGCCAGCCGACATGTGTTTCGTCACCTGGGTAGTAACCCGTGACTCTTCCGGGCTGACTGTCGCGCTATAAATGCGTGATCGAGGGACCGGTGATAATTTCAACCCGGTTGAGGCGGGTATTGATTAAACCACAGGGTTCTGTAGTACACGATGGGGAGGGTCAGTAATGATAATAGATATAGAAGAGCAAACGGGCGGGTGCGTCCGTGTTCGTAGGATCCTGAAGAAAGCAGGATACTGAATGCTGGAGGCGACAAAAAACATTATCCTTGAACGTGTGCCCAGGACTTGGTCTTGATTGGTCAAATGAGTTGTGTAAATGTCCGTGTGATGATGTGTCCATTCAATGGATCATACATGTCTTGTTCTTTTGCAAATTTTATTCCTGTAAAAGGAAAATGTGGATTTTGCCGATTTTAAGAAATAGACGAATCGAATCAAAATCTTTATTCGAATTTTATCAAATCCATAAAAGCAATACAAATATACAATCCCAAAAATAAAATAACCATGATTACAAATACATTTAAAATAACGCACATTACAAAATTACTGATTATTTAGCAGCGATAGTACAGAAGTTTGCTAAGGATACTCCATTGTTTTACGTACATGGGTAATAAGTCTCAAAAAAGTGCTGGTGCGGAATATCAGTTCATCATTGTTCAAAGTTAGCAGCATCAAATAAGACTGTTCCAAAGAAAGTGGTCTGTGCTTCTTAAAATATGGAACTAAAAACCATTTGATGTATTTAAAATAAAATTTACAAGAGAAGAAAAAATGTAAATCATTTTGTAGACTCATACCATCACATGGGCACAATTTATCTTCAGATCTTATTAAAGAGTAACCTAATGGGAAACATAATAAAAATCTAACAGTGCCTGCCCTTAAACGGAACAAAAGTGATCTTTCCCAGTTTGTCATAGGTAATATAAGATACAATGGAATTGGTTGTATATACAGATCAGATCTTTATTCACGTAAGCCTGGACAGTTGATTTAGTTAACTCCCCCGCCAATCTATCTTTGCTATAAAGTGCATACAGCGCAAATTTTGTTTCATTTTTGTCTTTAGGCTCAATCTTGCTGGGGTCAAGGAAAAGATGACCTTTACCCACACTGCTCAGTTTATTAAGAACTCCAGAGAGCCAAGGGATTGTCATCCCTCTCTCGCAATTGAGACAATCTCTTATGATTTCATGGGTTAGGGAGGCCAGTTTATTTCTCCAAATAGCCAGCCAGAAAATGGCCGGTCTTGATGCTATAAAATCCGATATATAATACAAATTCAATTCAAATTTGTATCCTCCGCGAGGCTTTTACAGCCTGCCCGCTCCCTCCTTTGGCGCTCCTGAATAAGTCTCTCTCCTCTGGCCTGGTTCCCAGCTCATTTAAAATGGCTGAGGTTGTGCCTATTCTAAAAAAAAAACACGGCTGACCCTACGGTTATGAGCAACTTCCGTCCCATCTCCCTTCTCCCCTACCTCAGTAAAGTTCTTGAGTCTCATGTTACTAATACCTTGAGCTCATTTATTGAACATTCCCATTATCTTGACTCCCAACAGGCCGGTTTTAGACCCGCCCACTCTACGGAGTCAGTTATACTTTCAGTTATGGAGGAACTACGGAGAGGGGCGGACTCTAACATCAGTCAGGTTTTTGTGCTCCTGGATCTGTCGGCCGCCTTTGACATGGTCGACCATGATATTCTGGTCGACCGAGGCTGGCATTCGGGGTACCGCCCTTGACTGGGTTCACTCCTTCTTGAGCAACCGCCACCAGGCAGTCCGGCTCTCTCAGTTTTCTGCTGATAGTCGGACTGACATGTGGCGTCCCACAGGGCTCCTCCTTATCCCCTCTTCTTTTTAACTTATACCTGACCCCCCTTATCCGCTCCCTGCGAGGTAACCATGTCACCGCGTTTAATTACGCGGATGACAATCAGCTGGTCTTTAATATTGACTCCTCGGACCAGTCCATTGCCAATTTTCAATCTACGCTCTGTCATATCAGTGACTGGATGGGGGCCAACCACCTCAAGCTTAACCCCGACAAGACAGAGCTGGTTCTTGTCGGGGGAGCTGCCAACCCATGGAAATCCACCTTTTGGCCCGCGAGGTTGGGTCTTCCCCCCAGCCCAGTCGACTCAGCAAAAAGTCTGGGGGTTATCATAAGTAATGATCTCACGATGAAGACCCAGATTAATGCTGTAGTCTCCTCCAGTTTTTTTCAGTTGCGGAAAATCCGTAAGATTGCTCGTTTCCTGACCACTGAGGCCCTTACCCTAGTTTTGCTAGCTTTAGTCATCTCGAGGATAGACTATGCCAATTCCCTCTATGCTGGCATTCCCGCTTACCTACTGAAGAGGTTACAACTTGTTCAGAATCAGGCTTCACGTCTTATTTTCCATCAACCCAGGCACCAACACGTCCGTCCTTTGTTAAAATCCCTTCACTGGCTTCCCGTTTCTGAGCGCTGTAAATTCAAACTAGGTTGTACTATCTTTAAGTCCCTTGCCGGAACGGGCCCGTCTTTCATTTCTTCACTACTGCACCCTTATGTCCCCTCCCGTAACCTCCGTTCCTCCAACCTGGCCCTACTCAAGGTTCCGTTTTTTAAACGTAAGAAACAGGGAGGAATGAGATTTTCATTTCTTGCCCCTTTCCTCTGGAATTCACTCCCTTTAGGCATAAGATTTGCTTCTCCCTACACTCGTTTTAGGTCCCTTCTCAAAACCCACCTGTTTTGTAATGCTTACAATTAACGCTCTTCGCCTTGCGGATTGCCTGTCTTCTCCTGCTTGAGCGCCAAGAAACCGTCAGGTGTTAGTTGCGCTTTACAAATATTTTTTACATTACAATGACAAATATACTCCGAGGTAGAGATAGGTGCTCCAAGGATTTTCCTACAAAAACGATTTTCCTCGGTCTGGATACTAGGTGTTTTACCCAGACCCCATATCTCAGCCCCATATGTTGCTACTGGCACGCACTGTAGCTTAAACATTTTTAAAATTGCTTTTGTGGCACCTACTTTCTTAGGCTGTGGAAGGCTAAGAATAGAATTAATGGATTTTGAAAACTTGCTCGTGGCGTGGACCAAATGTCCACTCCACGAGCCCTTTGCAGCAAAAACCATTCCTAAATAGGGAAAGGTATTAGTGGAATAGAGTCTATTCGATCCCACCGAAATAACACTAAGCTGTCTTTTTCCCGGGCCACAAGACATAATAAAAGATTTTTTTTAATTTACTTTAAGATCTAGGTTATCCATATATTGTGCAAAACTTTTAAGCAGACTACGTAAGGCATTTGGTGTGAGGCCCATAAGCACCGCATCATCTGCGTAATGCTGAGTCGGTAATAGTCCCCCCTTTATTTTTGGGACATCCGTAGTTGCCAGTTTTAAAAATGTATTTAGTCCATTAATATAAATAATGAACAACAGGGGTGCTAAAACGCACCCCTGCCTGACTCCTCTTTCTACCTTTATATGACCTGATATTTCCCCCGCCATCCCGATCCTTACTTGTGCTTTTGTGTCGGTATGCAGGTAGGCCAAAAAGTGTACAAGGGGCTCTTCTATGCCATAATTTAAAAGAATAGACCACAGTTTGGACCTATTGACTAGGTCAAATGCGGACGATAAGTCCATAAACGCTAAGTAGATTGGTGACGACCTAGCGATGGTATATTTGCCAATTACTAAATTTAAGTTCAGGCACTGCTCTGTCGTCCCAACCCCACTTCTAAAACCCATTTGACAAGGGTCTAAAACCCCCGTGTCATCTGCCCAGTCATTTATTCTATTATATAGCACTCGCCCCAAGATTTTCAAGGTGTTGTCTAGGAGTGAAATAGGTCTATAATTTACTGGATCTGTTCTCTCCCCTTTCTTGTTTATAGGCACTATTATGCTTGTGACCATGTATCTGGCATTGGCACTAATGGTAAACTATTAAAAACGTTTTTTAAAATAGGTGCCCAAAGTTCAGGTTTCCATTTAATAATGTCTATTGGGAGGCCATCCGGCCCAGGGGCTTTATTGCCAAGGCTTTGTTTGATAGCCGCGATCACCTCACCTAAACTGATCTCTAGGGGGCACAATTGGCCTGGTATGTAGTTTCTACTAGCATTTGGAGGTATTGCGTACACTTTGGAAAAGTGATCTTCCCACTGATTACTCGGAATGGTACAGCTTATTACTGACATTTGAGTTCCCATGTTACGCATATTTTTTACTGCAGACCAAAAAATCGTTCCTTTCTTCCCTGCTGTTGAGTACGATAGCTCCTCCCAACGCTCTGACAGTATAGTTGCCTTATGTTCCCCTATTGTGGATTTATATTTCTTTCTCGCCTCCCTAACCCCCATTTGGCATCTGGGTTTGGCATTCAGTGCCTTACGTAAAGCCCTATTGGCAGCTGAACAGTTACTGACAAACCATTTGGGGTCCATATCTGTTCTTTGGTTAGGGACAGTTAGAAGTGTTTTATAACTGTACACAGATTGGTAAAATCTGTGATTACCCTTAGGTCGTTCCCATCTGATAGTGCACATGAATCAATCAGATGTTGGTGATTGTTTGTAACCTGCTCGAGTATGCTTCCTCTATCAACCCCCTCCATTTCAGTCTTAAGTTATTTGTAACGGGGGTTATATCTCTAGCCCCGGGTGTGCTGGCAAACGCTGGGGAAGACCCCAGTCTGATATTCGACACTAATGCATTGTGATCCCCAAAGGCGAAACACATTTTAGGAAAGGCTTCTGTTGTGCTGTGTTCCGTGTACCGCCCGTGACCCTCATCACGTGACGAGCAAGGAAGCTGCGACGCGAGAGGAAGCTGCAAGGAGAATGAGAAGGAAAAGCCCCGAGCAAGAGACGTGGAAACTAGGCTCGGGGCTTTGTTTAAATCGGACGCCATAGCCGCACCCCGACCCCCCCCCCCCGACTTGTGATAACCCCAGGGAGGGAAAGGCTGCTGGAGAGTCTAAATTGGACGTCATAGCTGCCTCCCGGCCACCACCTGACCCCCCCCCCCCAGTGAGGGAAAGGAAGCTGCAGAGATGGGAAACACGTATATCCCAGCCTTCACAGTGAGAGCCCTGAGAGCCCTGAATACCTGCAGAAAGTGGAGGGAGACGCCTGGCAAAATCTGAAGAAGGCGCAGGAAAAGGCGCCAGAGGTCCTAGGCACCTGAAGAAGCAAGGAGAGGCAAGGGCCTTTCGAGTGTAATGCTGTAAAGGGCACTGGCACGGGTATGGCGCAGGAGTATCTATAAAAAGCACAACAGAGGTAAGTGGTAAGTTTTCTTATCCCCTCCCCCTTTCTTTTATTACCTTTATTCATCCTAAAAACTGACCCCCCCCAGTCCTGAGGACAGTATCTAGGATTAAAGGGCGGAGCCAGCTGGGGATTAAGAGCAGACGCAATTTTTATCTAAAAAGTTCCTTTGATGGCACCGAGGAAGAATAAAAGCGCGTTGGGACAGGCAAAGTCTTCTAAAATCTCCCCAATGGATCTAAACACTTCGGGGTTGAGCCCTGACGACCTAGGGCCAAAACCAAGGTCCAAACGCACTCTAAAGAAAAAAGAAACACACCTCAAGGAATCATCGCAAGTGGGGAGTAAGGGGGGTATAGCTTCAAACTCCCTGAAAGATTTTGTGGGAAAACACTTTAAAAGGGTTTCTCACAAGTTAAGCCCCTTGCGATGGATCAGGAAACAGCCGGGGAGGAATCCTAGAAGGAAGGCACTTCTGTTATATTTGATGAACAAATGGTGGACTCTGAAATCTTAATTAACCAATCTTTACAGTCTTTAATTGCTCATAATGGACCTATAATGTCACCCCGACTATCCTCGTCCCCAAAATTATCTATACCCCTTGATTCAAAGGGAACAAATAATGAAAATCAAGGACATGAAGAGGATGACTGTTCCGTTCAGAATGGAATCTCGAAGGGACTTGAGACGTACGATGAGCACACTATAGGGTCCAAGGGTACCAAAGACTGCAATCAATCGCTACAGCTTAACCCAGAAACTTCAACAAACCCGGCCTCGTCTATGTTGGATCTGATATTAATGTTGCAAAAAACACTCCAGGGAATCTTGGAAGTGACAATGCTAAATCATGACATTTTTAAAACACAGAATTCACACCTCTCAAAAATTCAGGGTGAATTACAAGGAATCAGGGGCCAAACGCCCTCAATGATAAGACCAGTTCCTGACCTCGTGCATGTAACACCCACTGTGGGGGGGGGGAGGAGGTTGAGAATATAGAACCCCCCGTTGTAAACCATGAAGTCTACATTTCAAAATGGCCTATGCTTGTAAAAAGAAAGGGCGAGTATAAGAGACATTCCCTATCAAGACAGGGGAGACACATTAGGAAAAAAGTGCAAAAAAAGGGTAAAATCAGAGTAGTGGGAAAAGCGAGCGAGTTGGAGGAATCAATAAGTTTAACGGAACATGTGTTAAAATTAAAATCTCCAAAAACAAAGAGAGAGAGAGCGAGTAGGATAAGAATAGGAAGTACAGAGAATCCGGTAAGGAAACAAGTAATAAAAGGAATGGGTAAGACAGAACAAAATAATAAAGGGAAGCCATACAACGAGAAAGCCATTGAAGCTAGATCTAATATACAACAACCAAATAGGGGGTTAAACTTAAAAGAAATGGAGCCTAAAGGAAACCAATGGCTGTATTTTGAGCAAGTAAAAATGGGAAGGGGCGGGGAAAAAAATGAAGAAGAGCTCGTATTTAAATAGATCACTTCTTCTTAATTCATTCGCCCACTGCCCTAACTTGAAAGGGATCGGCACAAAAGATCTCCGCCAGGTGGGCTTTCAAATAACCCCCGATGGAAAAGAGTTTACCAAGGTTCAAGTTTATTGTCACCTGGTAAAAATCGCCATTGAGAGAGCAGAAAGTGAGATACTAAAAGCAGGGATTCAGTTCGTACCTATTGAAGGAGTAGGGGCAGAAGAAAGTGCAATGCAGGGCAAAGCCTTCCTAAAGCACCATGCAGGGCTAGGAAAAAGGCAAGTAAGACTGTTAGAAAGTGGTGTAGGGTTAGGCTTAGGAAATCTTAATACTATAATAAATAATTCTGCTCCTGAGGACTCTTGGATCAATTGGAGCCTTAATACTGGCCCCCCAGGACCTTCCAAGCAGTACTTAGAGGTATCAAATAGGTATGGGCCCCTTAGCGACATGGAATAGGCATTGGGGTTGCCATATGGCCTAAAAGTAGTCTCCTGGAATATAAATGGGTTAGGAAATCAAATAAAATTATAACAATTAAAAGAACTTGCAGAAAATAATGTGACCCTTTGTATCCAGGAGACCTGGCTATGTGGCGAGCCCCCTATAGTGGAAGGGTTTCGTCAAGCCTACCGACCGGCAGTAAAATCTAGATCAGGACGCCCGGCAGGGGGTTTATTGACGTTATTATCTACAAAATCGGTGAAAAATGTATCCCAGCTCACTGTAACATGTAAATGGCTGCTCTGTAGTAGAATAACCTTAACTGCTGTTGGTAATAAGAAAGAAAATGTGTTGCTTTTAAATGTGTACATGCAATGGGGTGCCCAGGAGGAATATGGAGCTGAAATGGAAAAATGTAAGAATGATGTAGATCTTCTGGGTGAAAAGTACGATTCAGATTTGATTTTGTTGATAGGAGATTTTAATCATAAACTCAACCCTAAGCGGCATGATCTCATGTTCTGGAAATTTTAGAATCCAACAATATAATCCAAGCAAAGTTTCCCGAAAGCTCATGCTCTCGGCATGATGTAAGTTTGGGAAACTATTTAGCGTCCAAGAGTTTTTTCTGCTTGAATGGCAGGTTCCCACAAGACCGCCCGGCAAAGAAAAATTTTAAAAAAGGGTCACACAACTGCCCAATAGATTATGTTTTTATGCCAGCATGGAATTTCAATCTAATAAAGGGCTTTAAGGTCAACCATATAGAAGTTGGTACATTCCCACGAAATTGTCGCCGAGAAAGTAATTATACAACAGATGGATTACCCTAGGCGAATTTCAACACGGCTAACCGAAGAATACATATAAAAGTTAACCAGGCTCCAACAAAATATACCTTTAGGATGTACAGCTGGTTTAGATCTGGCCTGGTATATTGATAAGATAAACCAAGTGGTACAAAGCATCAAGGTTGAACTCAGAACGGACGCAAAGGCCAGCAAGAGTAACCAAAACACACAGGTCAAGAAAGGTAACTGGTTTAATACAGACTGTCTAAATAAGAAAAGAGAACTAAGGGGAGAACAGCGCAGTCTGCGTAAAAAATATGATAAGGCTAGAGCAGAAAACCTCGCCAAATTAAGGAAAGACTATATCATGCTTCTTAATAGCACAAGAAGAGCCCATAAGGATATCTGTTGGGGTAAATTGCTGGAGGCAATAGAATCAAATAACATACGGCTGTTTTGGAATCTAGTCCGATCAGGATCAGACGGCCCAGCCGCTTCAATGATCTGTGTGGTAGAAGAGGGTGCTTGGCAGGTTTACCTGAAAGAACTATACCCAGCGGGGAGAGAAATTGAAGAGGAAGCGCAGGGGGACTGGAGAGGTCTAGTAGACGATCTAAAACCAGACTTCTCAGTAGAAAATGTATTTAATACAATAAAGGCCATTAACCTAACAAGAGCTGCTGACCCAGATAACCTGCCTGCCCAGATAATTAAGCTCTGTACACCTTGGTGGGCTGAATTTTTCTCCAACATGTTTGTAGTAATCCTAGAACTAGGGGTAATACCTAGTAATTGGAAGGGTGCGATAATTAGACCTATCCATAAAAAAGGGGATGTCAACGCACCAAGGAATTATAGATTAATCAATCTACTCGATATTGGAGAGAAAGTTTTTGCCAAGATAATACTAGGTAGGTTAAAGATTTGGGCAGAAGAGAGAGCAATTATCCCAGTGGAACAAGGTGGCTTCAAAGAAGGCCACTCCACAATAGATCATTGCTTTGCCCTATGGGCCCTGGCTCGGAAATCGATAGAACAAAATGGGAAGCTACATTGCTGTTTTGTCGATTTTCGAGCAGCGTTCGAGTCTGTGGATCGTAATAAACTTCGGGAAGATATGTTAAAATATGGATTACCGGATGGCTTGTTGATGATCCTAAAAGAGCTTCATAGTGGGAATTGGGCCCAGGTCATTAGAGATACGCATGGGGCTTTAACTCATAAGATATTAGTAGGGAATGGTCTTAGGCACCCCTGCTATTTTCAATCTTTTTGGCAGATCTTCCCGCGGCACTTGAAGTGGAAAGAAGCGCAAGTCCAAGAATGAATGGGCATAAAGTGCCTTGCCTTATATATGCTGACGAGCTAGTGATCCTGGACCAAACTGAAATAGGACTCCAAAGGAAATGAACTGCTTTTAAACACTATTGTGATAGGAAAATACTGACTGTAAATATGGAAAAAACTAGGGTTTTATGCTTTGGAAAGAGTAAGAAGAATTTTAATTGGTTCTTGGGTGATGACAAACTAGAGGTAGTTAAGGAATATAGATACTTAGGCCTCTGGTTTGATAATGCGCTAAAATGGCATACCCATCTGGAGGCTCAAAAAGCTAAAGCCTTTTCATCCACATGTGGGCTAAACAAGTTTAATAAAGAATATGGAGACATGACACACAAACTAATGATAAAGGCATTTGAAGCAATGATCCCCCCCCAAGTATTGTATGGGGCGGAAGTGTTATACTTGAGCGGTAAACATGAGTGGGATCAGGAAGAGGGAAAAATTTTAAAAATGTTATTGTCTTTACCTAATTGTACAATGGTTCAAGCAATTAGAGTGGAACTAGGGTTAACTTCTTGGAGTGTACAATCCCAAATGGCCCTGGTAAGATTTTGGAAGCGCCAAGACCCAGGATTGACACCTAAGGTCTCACAATGGTGTGGAGAGGAAATCTAAATAAGTAATCTTGGCTGGGCAAAGGATGAGAGAAAAACACTCCAGAAAGTATCTGGGCGCCTTAATGTGAGATTTACCCAGAACGCCCAGATAGGCAACTTTACAAAGAGAACACTTAGGGAACAAGGCCAGACGTTCTCAAAGGCACAGGACCTAGATTACATGCTGGAGAAAAAATCGGTCCAGTGGTCAAAGAACTCTTGGGTAAATGAAGGCTGGTTCCCGTATCTGGATATATTGCCTAACCAAGGGTTAAGATATGAAATACTAAGGTTCCGGGTGGGGATTAACACCTGGAAGATAGATGGGAAATTAAAGTCCGTACTGATTGGCCCAGAAGGTAACTGTAACTGTGGGCGGGGCCTAAGAAACGATATGTTGCACATATTGCTTGATTGCACATTTGTACATGATTTAAGGAAACTGTTTTTACGTCCTATATTCCTATCACATAAGATAATTTCATGTGCCCAGGCGATTTGCTTACTTACAGATATGCATTCGTTAGAAATCGCAATTGAATTCCTGAAGGCAATAAAAGATTTTGGAAGGGAGCTATTTAAGGAGGGACATTGATTTTAAGTCCTTTTAAGCCTTTTTATAAAATTTAAATCTGTTTTAAATTCTTCTAGATATGTGAGAACTCTGTAAATTTTGAGTTTAATGAATTGCGTGTCCGAGGGAGTCACCCTCTTTTAACCTTTCTTTTTAACCTGTATTGAATTTTAAATATTTATGATGTAGTAGAAATTTTGTCTGTTCGTACTTTATGGACTCTGATTGTGTGTGTTTTGTTTCGTTTTGTTTAAAAGACTATGGTGTAAATAAACAAGTTTCTCCCTCTCTCGGTCTCTAATACCTTAGCCATTGTGAGACAATCAATGAGCTCCTGTGACATAAAGATATTATCGATAGTTGTTGAATAGTCTCTGCCTCTAAATGTCGGGACATAATTATTTGTGGGGGTCGGGCTTACATCCATGATATTGGTTAGAATATGCTCACAAATGAAAGAGTCTTATTCTAAGCCCCTTTTTGCTGCTCGATCAATTTGAATATTTCCCTCATTTAATTTGGGATTTGGAATCTTGGCATTAAAATCACCAGCTAGGATAATCCTTTTACCTATGCTTTTGTCTAGTGACTCAGTAACATCAGACAAAAATTTAAAAAGTTCTATAAAATTTTTGTTTGGGATTGAATGAAAATCATTATTGTAAAAATTAATCACATAAAGAGGGACCTTTCTTTTATATTCAATAATCTGAATATTAGGATTTTTAGTTTGTATTGTCTTAATACTGCCGCCTGCAGTTATCCTAATACCAATTAATAACCCGCCCATAGGCCGACCAAAATCAGGTTTAGTTGCAGTTACGCTATTGCAGTAAAAGCCCTCAATATGGAGGTCAGTGGTGGCCCATGTCTCCTGGAACATTATTATGTCTTTATCGGATATTATCTTTAGCCAATCTGGGTCCGACAATCTTGGTTCCAGCCCTGCAACGTTCCAACTAAGGATATCAAGATTGGATTTAGTCGACATATTTAGGCAGGGTTTTCCAGTATTCTCATTAATAGTCCCCTCATTTAAAACTCTTTGTTTTGGTGGAACATTAACCTTACCATCCCCAAGATTTTCAGCCACTACAATCTCTTTACTATTTATCCGTGTAACTGATGGGCACTCCATTATGGGCGCTGCTACTACATTTGCTTCCCTATCATCCGGAATAAGCCTCAATTGGCTATTAGGCAGCTGATTACCTCTTCTATCGAACTTTCTAGACCCCTCCCGATCTCTGGGGGACCCGATGGTTACTGTCAGTCAGTCAACCTTCTCCAGACAGCTGTACCTGTTGGCAGTCGAAACCCCTATAAAGTTTTCCGTAAATGCTCCAGCTCTGCCCGGATTCCCTCCCTAGTCTCCCCAGTCTCCTCCCCAATCTCGTTGGCCCGTTCTACTCTAGTTCCTATCATGACCCGGCCCATCACGACTCCTAGGGGGGTAAAAGAAGGAAAGTCGTTTGGTTTCAATACGTTCATGGCGCCCTTGTGTTCTCCAAGAACATATATACTCTACCATGCGTGGGTCCTCAAAATTAATTATAATACAATCACCCTGGGTAGTTTTCCGCTCATATACCACCCAGGGGACTCTGCGCACCGTTAGTATCCTACTTGAACAGTAGGGAGGTAAGGGTCGGTTAGTATTGAGCCAGTATTGAACTTTGTTTTTTAATGACCAACTAGATTCATCTATATGGTCCGCCACCTCTGGAACCCCAGTCATGACTACTACTAGTGGGCTTGCTTCTGGGGGCAAATAAACTATGGGTCTACACTCCTTTTCCTTTTCTCCCCTCTTTCGATCCCTTTTGGGGAGTGTTGGGAAGGCCTTAGGTGAGCTATCTTTATGTCTAGTTAGCACGGCAGGGTTTACCGATATAGCTGCTGTTTTGTTAATTGGAGCTGCCGGAGTCTTTGGCTTTGCATTTGCTGCTTGTACACTCATTTTCTTAGGTAATGAATCTACCAATTTGTTATTTCTAAGTTTTGTCCCCCCATCCGTTATTGCCCCGTGATTAGGTGTATTTTTGGGTGCATTTTTGGCGGGGGCGCTCAGTTCGGTCAGTTATTTTTCTATGTGTAAGAGTCTAGTCTCTATTGGTGATAAATGGATTTCAAGAAGCTCCCCAATTTTTACTAACAATTTACTGTTTTTGTCGCAATTGTTACATATTCCCCCCCTGCGTACCTGAACCCTCTGCACTTTCTGTGTCCAAGACTTTGTTTGTCACGTCTAAGTGTGATTTCCCATTGCCATTCTTTGGCGGATGATCTAATCCTTTCACATACTTTTTCTTTGACACACAAGTCTTCTTAACCATAGACACATTTGCCTGTTTCTTTTGTTTCCGTATAGCACCCTCCCTCCTGCCCCTTGACTGCCTGTTGCTTGTATCATCTGGCATAAGGTTAATAATTAATTCTGGAGACTTTTCTAAGGCCAAGCTTAATTGTGAATCCAACAGAAGTTGTGATGCTGATAAATCAACTGTATTTGGCATACTATGTACCTCTGCCCGGATATCTACTAGGGAGCCTGCATCCTGAGCTTGTGCAGGGGTTCTAGCTAATGCAAGAGGTCCCAAGGATGAACGTCTAGCCAAAGCTAGATCTTGGGAGGCTCTGCGCTCCAGAAGGATTATGCCTTGATCTATGGCTTCATTTGCCCTTGTAATAAAATTGTCTAAAGGACCTATGATCTGAGCTCCGCCCGCAGCCGTTTTGCTTCTACTATCCCTTGTGGACATAATGTACGATAATATGGATATATACTTAACAAATATCAGCTTATACGGTATAATCAAATAAGCAAATCATACGGTCTTCCTCGGTCTCAAATGGGCTTCAACTGGCCCGCCCTTGGCCCCGGGCGAAGCTTGTCCCGCGACGCGGGGCCCTCGTCACTTTTGAGCGCCTCTGGGCGCCAATCTCGCGGCAGCAGCCGCAGCCGCAAAGGATCCTGGGGATGGTAGTTCTCCCTCCACCCGGCGGCCGCAAGATGGTGTGCTGCGGCGGCGGGAGGGAGAACACAAGAGCCTGCAAGGGTCCGAGGGTCTGAGGATTGATGGGACCGAGGTTAGTGCGTCTCCTCTCTCTGAGCACAGTCCAATTTTAGAGTTTGCCCACTCCCCCGGGGCCCTCGTCACTTTTGAGCGCCTCCGGGCGCCAATCTCGCGGCAGCAGCCGCAAAGGATCCTGGGGATGGTAGTTCTCCCTCCACCCGGCGGCCGCAAGATGGTGTGCTGCGGCGGCGGGAGGGAGAACACAAGAGCCTGTTAGTGAGTAATGTTTAAATATTTAAATATAAGGATTAGTGTTTCACTTTCTGTATAAGTGGCTGCATGGGTTGGTGAGTAGCTACATGTGTATGTATATGGGTTATTAGATGTTTGATTTAGTATCAGTATGAGTGTTTGTATGGTTTGGTGGGGGTATTACTTAGCACATAGATGCATGAATAACTGACTCTCTGTATGTGTTTTGAAGACAGCATATGTGCAGGACTGTATGGGTGGATGACTGTTCCTTAGAAGTAAGGTGGTAGTGTGTGTATAGCTGTATATGCAAATAAATGGATGTTCAATAGTTTATTTGCATGTGTGAGTATGTGTGAGAGTATCTTTTGGATGACTGTCGGTGTGTAACAGGATGTATATGTGTATCATTATATTTGACGAGTGAGTATACGTATGAGTGATTATATAGAACTGTTGGTGAATGAGTGGATGTGTATATAGATGGTGGAATTATTGAATTGGTTGTTGTAACTGGTATGGGTATCTCCATTTTTTTGAAAATTTTAGTTTCTATATTTGAATATGTGTTTTAAGGGTTACATTACAGTGAAAGGAGGTCTGTCACTGTATCACAAGGATGGTGTCATCAGTGATGTCATGAGTGATGTCACTGACCATGTCATGAGTGATGTAATATGTGACGTCATCAGCAGTGCATTGCACGCGCAAGTTATAGTGAGTCCAACTAACTATAACGTGGGAATTTCAATGGTTTTATGCGAGTAAAATTTCCAGCTAACTATAACTGGTGTGAAACCTATGGTTTTTTCAGTGAATTTAATAGGTTTTTTAAATGCTAATTCCTAACTATAACTGGTGTGAAACCTATGATTTTTTCAGTGAATTTCATAGGTTTTTTAATAGCAACTCTCAATAGGTATGAAATGTTATATTTTTTATAACGAATTTTATATTGTATAATTATGTAAATTGTTTGTTTTTTTTTTGCCCCGGAGCGCTCCCGGGGCGCGTACCGATGCACTCTCCGGTAAGCGTAGTGCAACGGCGCGCCCCAGGGCGCGTACCGGTGAGCGTCCCGTTAGCTCTATTCCCGCTAACGAAAACAACATCATACCATGATTCGGCACATGATCCGTTGGCACCCAATCAACTATTCTGCTGCAGAGGTAAGGGACCTCTGCAGTAAGCTACCCCCATCAACATCTAGACCCTCAACATCGAAAGAACCAACTCCATCGGGTTCAGAGGCAACAGAGACAATGCCTATCATACAATCAAAATTTAACAATTTCAAAATCATGTGCAAATATTGTGGAAAGTTACTTTGCTATGGTGAGCAAAGTATAAAACTTATCATCTGTGCTGGGGATAACCATAAGTACCCGAAAAAACCCTAATTTTTTCTGGGTTTTTTTTGCTCTTTTTGAGCCATTTACAATTCCCTGTTTTTTGTTTCTCCCCATAAAAAATACAAAAAAAATAAAACTTCAGAAAACCCAAAAAAAGTAAAAAATGTTCCAAAAAAAATAAAAAAATATAAAACAACAAAAAGAATAAAAAAAAGTTCTTTTTAGAACTACCTTTAATTTATAAAAATAAACCTATATTTTTAAAGAATCTCTGTCAATCTTTTTTCTGCAGGGTACGCGTACCGGTACGTGCACCGGGGCGCGCAACCAAAAAAATTAAGAAAAAATAAAGAAAGAAAGAGTGAGCATGAGGGAAGAACACAGAGAGAGTAATGTTAATAGAAAAAGAGCTAGAGGGAGCAACACAGAGGGATTGTTTATTACATAGTAAAAAACAGAGAAGGTGTAATAGGGTGTAAGTGAGAAAAGGAAAATGAATAAGGGAGCGAAAGAAGGGAAGAGAGAAAAAGAAGACTAAAGTAGAGGTACTGGTAGAATGTGAGTGGGTGTTGAAAGTAAAAGGAAGGACAGTAAAGCCTGGGGAATGAGGGGTAGTGACGGAACCAGAATAAATGAACAATGGTGAGGGAGGGTGAGAAAAGAGTTGAGTGTAAGTAAAGAGGGGTGAAAGAGGGTGGATAAAAGTGAATAAGGTCAAGACAGAGAGAAAAGAGAGAGAGAGTAAAGGAAGGAGTGACTGAAAGAGTCTGAGTGAAACAGGAAAGAAAGGTAAGTAAGGCAGTGTGGGTGACTTATAGGGAGTCAGTGGGTGTAGGTGGGGTTGTGGGTGTGTATGGTGTGTGTGTGGGTGTGGGTGTGTGGGGTGTTTGGGTGTGGGTGGAGGTGTGGGTGTGTGAGATATGTGTGGGGGGTGTGTGGGTGTGGGGGGTATGTGTGGAGTGTGTGTGTGTGGGTGTGTAAGGTGTGTGTGTGGTGTGTGTGGGGTGTATGTCAGAGGTGTGTGTGTGTGTTGGGGGGAGGTGTGTGTGTAGGAGTGAAGTAAATAATTAAGGGAAAGAGAATGAGTGAGGGAGCAAAGGAAGGGAACAGAGGGTAAGGGAAGTAAAGAATAGGGACTGAAAGAAGTTGAATGTAGGAGGGGAAATAGGGAAAGGGGAGTAAACATGGAGAATATGAATAAGTGAGGAAAGCAGAGTAAAGAAACAGGAGTGAGGTAGGTTGAGAAAATAGTAGTGAGGTTAAAGCAAAGGGTGATGACAACCTACATTTTTTTAGTCACACTTACCATATAATAAATGTAACTTTAATTACATTTTTTTACTACATTTTGTATCTGTGAAAGAGAGAAGAAAAAATAAGTTATAATTAGTAAAATATGTATTTTAAAATAAAAGATACAAATGAAGAGGTTAAAAATCATAGCAGTGTATTTAGAAATAAAGTAAGATTGAAGGACACAGAAAGGGAAATAAAGTAAGGTAGAAGGACAAAAAGAGGGAAAAGGAAATAGGAGAGTAAATTACTAAGAGTAAGGCATATAGATTCACTGACAGAAAGGAAGAGAAGAAGAGAAAAATGAACTGAAGGTAAGAAAGATACGAAAAGAATGTGAGTTAGCAAAACTAAATCAGGAAACAGGAGTAAGTAAAAAGATAATGACTGAGAGGGAAAGGAGTCTAATTAAGGATGCATTAAGAAGAGTGAGGAATGGAAGATAACTGAGAGTAAGTGAAGGAGAGTCATAGAGTGAAGGGATGAAGGGAGAGAGGATAATATAGAAGGATTGAGGGAAAAGGAGTGAGGAAGTTAGTAGACAGAGAGACTAAGGGAAGGACTGAGTGAAGTGGACTACAATGAGTGAGGAAAGAAAAATGAGTAAGGGAGCAAAAGAAGGAAAGAGAGGAGAAGAGGACTAAAGCAGTGGTACTGAGAGAAAGTGATTCGGTGATGAAAGTAAAGAGAAGGACACTGAAAGATAGGAAATGAGGGGTAGTAATGGAACCGGACTAAAAGAAATGGGTTGAAGAACGATGAGAGAGGAGCAGTGAAGTTGTTGTAAGAGAAATGATAGAAGGTAGATAAACACAAGTGAACATAACACAAGGAGAGTGAGGGACTGAGGACATAGAGGTAGTGAACGGAAAATAGAGAGAAGAGGTCAAAAGAAAGGAGCAAACAAAGATAAGCGAGGGAGCGTGGGTGATTTATAGTGATAGAGTGCGACAATACTGCTGAGTGAGTAAAGAGGAATTACTAAAAGAGCAAAGGAGGAAAATACGGAAAAGGGAAGTAAAGCAGAGAGACTGAAAGCTGAATAGTTATGCAAGGGAGAGAGGGGATGCAGACAGTTGAAATGAGAATGAGGGGTTGTGAAAGAAGTGGAGTAAAGGAACGAGGTGAAAGAGAGTGAGACAACATTATAAGTGAGTAAAAAGAGCTGAAAGAGGGTAAAAAAGGAAAGTGAGTGTGAGACAATGGGAATACAATTTAAATTACACAATACAAACTATAGAATAACTTGTACAACATGTTACATAGTTTATTTTTGCTGTTCTCAGAATATATTGAATTTCACTTAACAGTGAGTTCAAATTACTCATCATATGACAGCGGAAAAAAAAACACAATCTAAAAGATTGTGTTTTAAAAAAAACCCTTATACACTTAAAAATCACAAATGTACACTAATCTTTCATTCACTTACTTTTCCTTTAGGCCAAATAGTATATCATAAAGGTCCTTTTCGTTGGAAAGTACTCTGCTGTTCACTAAAAAATCCATTTCATCGACTTTCTAGAAGAAAAGCTCCAAGAACATCTGATATATTTTCATTATTTTCATATACTCCTTTTTTTCAGTCATAACTCTTTGCTTATTCCTTCACTTTTCCTTAAGGCCAAATAGTGTCAGATGTATGAGTATATTTTCAAATTACTTAAAAGAAACTCGGAAATTACAGTTTTCCCGACGTTCTGAAAGAAAGGCTCATACAACATTTTCACAATATTTAAATAATCATAATTCTATCTCTGACTCACTCATGTTCATCATTTTGTATGATACTGATATCACTTACTATGAGATCCACTCACAGTACCTATATGACAACTCAATTTTTTATATTATCTTGATCACTTTTATTCAGACTATAATTTTAAACAGCAAACTAACCTTTATTAACTGCTCACGTCTTCATAGGCCAATTACCTTTACTTAAATTTTGGTTCTAAAAACACTAGGTATGAATTTTTTAAGTCAAAAGGCAAACGTTGTTTGAAAGTCAAATGAGTGTCATTACAGTGGGTCCAACCTTTACGACTTTTTAAATAGCATGTGTAATGCCCTGATGTTGTTGAAGGACCGTCATGATAAATAATAGCTACAGTTGCAAAGGTTCTTCCTGAAATTGATAACTGAGAAGCCACAAAATGTTTAATAGAAGTTGACAATTTACTTCCATCAGGTCTACATCGTTGGAACATTAAAATCACATATTTACCATAAGTTTGTAAAAATAATGTGGACAGCATTGCAGACTTACATTGGGTACACACCATATTGTGATCAGCTGCTTTAACTAGATTATTAAAAGGCACTGATTTGCAGTCTGGTAAACTCAAATATATAAATCTTTCAGTGTCTATTCTAGTACTACTTGATAAACTACAGTTGTCGCAGTCATGCTGCCATTGATAAGAAAGGCTAAAAAGATTTTTTATATCTACACCTTCATCTTCCAAAACATCAAACATATACATTAAAAATTCCTGACAATCCTGCTGAATAATCTGTGAAAATTGATTTTGACCAGAACATATGTCTAGAAGATTTCTAATTTCTGAAACACTTTCTATATTTGCTCTATCACTGCTACATTTCTCAAACACAGAATTCAATAAACAGCAGAATGTTTGATCCCGATTTTCAACAATCTGTTCTTGTAAATTTTGAAGAAAAAAAACAACATTAACCACTACATTAGCATAGCAGTTGACACCAGAACTGTTTCCAAACTGAAATCCAACAACATCTTCAACAGAATCCTTTTTCTTTCTGCTTACAATTACAGTTTCATCTACTTTTTGTCTTTTTGCTATTACCTTACTGCAATTATTCTCATTTCTTCTTTTTCGGCCTACCGCATGTTTTTCAAACAGAGGATATTGAGGCAAATGTAGAGCATACTCTCTTCTTAACCTATTGTATTCTTTGACACAATCTAGATCAGCACAAATCTTAGTTTCATCACACTCAATCAAGTACAATCCTGTTAAAGTTCTGACTCGTGATAATGCCACATATGCCATACCCTCTTTAAACACAGAACTTCCAATGTTCACCAAAGCACTATCTACACTTAAACCTTGAGATTTATGAATTGTCACCGCATATGCCAAACAAACAGGAAACTGTTTTCGGCGAACATATAAGTCTTTCACAAGCAAAAATCTAGCTGAACAACGACAAATTTGTTCTATTTCGTCAATGCCATCAAATTTAATTTTTAAAATTTCAATTCCATCTCTATTTTTGTAATTCACAAAACCAACAACATGACCCATTGCTCCATTTACGACCTCTTTCAACATTTAAATTCCTTCTCAAAATGATACGACAATTTAAACACACATTCAGAGTCTTTTCAAAACCAGCAGTTTTAGATATAGTCTTCTCTAATGAATCCAATTTTGATTTCAATTTTTCAGACAAAATAATTGTTGCTCCCATATGCTCTATTTTATCTATAGCTTCCAGTTTCACTATCTCTTCATTTTCTAACTTCAACATTTTGTTGTTGAACATGGAACATTCTTTCAGAGTTGGCATCAAACATATGCCAGATTTCTTCTCGTTAATTTTCTTAAAAATATTCTCTGGAAGAATGTTTTCATTTGGGTACAAATTTGAAATTAATCGTCCATATAAAGCTTCTTTCCCATGCTGACTTACTTTTCCGATTCTTACATCTTGTAGAATAGTTTTATAATCTTTATCCTTTGCCTGCCGCATATTTTGGAGTAGTTCTGCATATTTGAAATTTAACCATATATTAACGTTTCCAATGCTTCCTAGGCACTTCCTGGTATCTTCATGCATGACCATTTTAAACACTGGTTGTCCTTTCACTGGAGTCAACTGCAGTAGATCTCCAAAAACAATAATGTGTTTCCCTCCAAATAACACATCATACTCTGTTCTAAGAATTTCTTGCATTCTCAAATGCACAAAAGCAAGCATTAGATTTGAGACCGAGCTTACTTCATCAAGGATAAGAAGTTTCATTTTCTTCAGTACTCTCGAAACTTCGGAACACGCATCTCCAGATAGCTTGTGGTATTGCAATTTGTTATCATGCTCCACTGGCAGCATCAGTAAACGATGTAAAGTAATCCCTTTAATATTATGTGCTGCCAGCCCAGCTGGAGCGGTAACAACACAAGATAGCGGTGATTCAGTCCTTTTCTGCAGATAAGTTGCAATTGCTTTAATCAGAAAACTTTTTCCAGTTCCCGCTTCTCCACTCACGTACAGTTGGACAGGCTTAAATGATGTACATGAGCACTCTTTTTTCTCATGACTGAATCCATGTTCAATCTGTTCTGTGACTTCGTCATATATCTGCTTCTGCTCAAGGTTCAGTTGTTTCACCAAATCTTCTAAGTTAACTACATCATCTTGAGCTTGTTCCATAGCTCTTTCCACCTCATCCATGGCTGTGGTAGCTTCATTTTGGATAATTGGTCCTCCTAGTGGATCCTGACTCAATGAAGTAGAACTGTTACTGTCTTGAGAACTGTCTCTAGCAATCTCTACAGCAATTGTCTCTTCTTGCTCTATCTCTTCGTTCAACATTTGCAGATAATTTGGAAAAACAGGACATTCTATGGTATCCTTGGTTGCATTAAAAGAATCTTCGTAACAGAGAAAATCTCCAAGTAGTTCCTCTTGTGTACGCCATGGCTTAAAGAGTTGCAAAAGCGCTAAATAGTAAAATTCCCTTTTCTCTGGATTTTCGCAACTCAATTTTCGATGATTCATCAAATGGCCTTTTCTCTGCTTCACTAGACATCCTTCACACCCAATGACAGCATATATTCCATTATTGATATCTTCTCTGATGTTCCTCTTATAAATATATCTTTGCAGAACTTCATAGAGACAACCGTTCTCAAGGTAAGGACTTCTATTTGGATAGTATGTATCCAACATGTTTGTCTTCAAAATATCTGTACTTTCTGGTTCTTTCTCCGCCACATACTTTATTTCTTGTACAGATTTCAAAACTCGGTTTTGTGTTGCAGCAAGACCTAGACTCACCCAAATGATGGTTCTAGATTTGGCATATAGACTTGCTGATGACAATCGATCAGAACATTCATATGCTCCAATTTCTCGATGTGACAACATCTTCAGACTGTAACTGTATAATTTCTTGCTTAGACTCTTTTCATGTGAAATGTCCTCCCACATTTCCTTCAGTTCTGTCTTTTCTTTTTTTGTGATGTAAGACGTCACATATCTAGCCACAGCAATAGAGTTGTCAACAACGAACTGAATATCCATGTTAGCATTCCACATGGACAAAATCACTGGGTTGTAGTCGTTGATGTACTTGGACTCTTCGTTTCTTTTTAAATTGTATGTATTTTTTGGTGATTTCCTCGTCACAGTATGTCGCAGAGAAGACATCAAATTATTTACTCTTCCTTTAGAAATCACTGGTCGTGGAAACGCGAAACGACATTTTGTATAGAACTTGTCCTTGTTTCTGAATTTTCACGACAGTACTTTCCACAACGATGGGATTGAAAGCGTAAAACTTGTTGCCTTAAACTGTTTTCTTCGCTACTTTTCGGAACAGCACATGTTGAATACTCTTCAATGAAGCTCATCACTGTCTCATCCGAATCTGTTCCAAATTTGGGTGCATCTTTAACCCACAACAACATATGTATATGAGGAGCACCTCTCGCTTGATACTCCTTTCTCCAAAAGAAATCCAAAACCTCTCCAAGGGGAGGATTTTTTTTGTTGGTAATAAAAGACATCATAGCTTCAAATCTATGATTGAAATATCTGCATACATTCACTGGATCCAAAGAACACAGTTCTCCAGCAGTTTTGAATTCTATATTTTGTATATTTGCATTTGCCTCTCGTAGAAATTGAAGTAAGTCGTCCCATGCATACTCAGCACAGCTAAGAGTGAGGAACCATGTAGGAGTTCCTAAGTTTCTTAGCATACATTTCAATTCCCCATGACGACAGTACCAATACTCATTTGTACCACGCTGACATGCCATGAGATTGATTCGATGAGATTCCAAAATATTATCTTGCAGATTGACTTTCTCCATAAAGTCCCTTACCGAAACATTTTGCAGATGTGCTCCACTTTTCAGTATATGGTTTACTGCATAAGAAAGCCCAGACAAGTCACTTTCATACAGTAGATGAAACAAATATGGGATGCATTGACGAAACCTTGGATCTTCAGCATATAATCTTAAAGTCTGGTATTCAGATGCAGGAATTTGAAGGGGTCGATCGTCATATCGTCCACCTCGACCTGTTGGAAATAAATGTGGAAAACAACGAGCTTCCAAACTTTCTTCCCATACACTAATGGGACTTCCTTTTGCTGCTTTAATTTGAAACAAGTCAATTGCATTCCCCATCACTTCTTTGGAATGCAAAGGATGAACAGTATAATGTTCATATATTTCTTCACTTCTAGACACATCAACTTTTTCAATTTGGCCAGCTGAAGAATCACTGTCTTCATCTACAGCTGTTTCCTCTGCTCCAACACATACATGTTTGTAGTACTCATTGTTTTTGACCAAATACAACGTTGCCTTTTTGACTTTCCTAACATCCACTAAATCTTGCCAGATTTTTTTACTCTTTGTCGGAACCCCATTAACTAGAATAACCAGAGGTTCCTCTTCCACTTTCTCTACACCAATTGTATCAATATTTTTCTTGAAATCAGAGGCAAATAAACAACTCTTCCCTTTAATCCTCTCTGTAAATCTGAAGGAGGCAATTTCCCTATCTTAGGCTCCATGCGAACAATTGCCTGAAAAGGATGGACACATTGAATCAAAATAGACTCATATGTATTTAAATCCATCAATTCAGGAGGAATGTCTACCAACTCCAGATTATTATGAACAGCTATAGCAGGCATTCTGTTTTGATTTAATTTATCATAACAATATTTACAAATACGCTGATCAGAACTCAAATCAAAAGAATTCTCCACCCACAAATAAGTGGCAAAATCCTTCCACTCATAATTATTTATCTTTTCACTTTTTACGTATAAATCAACTAATCTAGTTTGATGCATTTTAATGAGTTCGTCGACAACACACACAAGTAAAATTCGGCCTTTCACTTGATTTCACCTTAAACCTGGTAATTTCCTGGTCAAACTTTTCTGTACTTGAAATCTGTACATTGTCTTCCACATTACCTTGAATTTCTGTGTCAATTTCTACACTGTCCTCTTTATCACCAAAATAACAAATCTCAATTTCTTCACATCTAATTCAGTTCCATGCAAAAGAGCACTGTTTAATTGTTTAAGCTTAAGTGCTGGACTTTTTGCATAATACAACCTTCTCACTAATTTCCTCATTTTGTTATGATGCACTGCTAACATCCTAAAATGATGAAAAACACTCTGACATACTTTTCTAGAAAGACAAGCCAGTGAATGCCCTTGCAAACCTGTGTTTTCTCTCACTCTACAAGGATCTAAGTCTTGCAACATCTTCATTTTCTGTTTTAGAGTTTTCTTACTATATATACGTAAGAAATTACAAAACAAATCGATTGATTCCTGTTGCACACTACAAATACTACTACACTTCCAAGTGTACACTGGACCCTTAGTACGTCTCCCTAAAACTTCATCAGTTAACACCTCTTCTGGTTCTCTAGGCACAAGTTTCTCTTTTTCAATCGGACCACCGTCTTTCACCTCATATGCTCGACCACTGGTGTCAACTGCATGCACTAAATCATTCTCCTGAAAGTAACTCTCCTCATTAAAAAATGGCTGACAACTTGAACTGTGCATCCATTCTCCAGAAAAAACTTTACAAAAATTAGTCCGATTAATTACTCTTTTCCATTTACTGTTTGATTTGAAAACATCAATTGTCTTGTTAAGTGTCCTAATTCTATTGATTATTAAAATAAATAATTTTTTCTTAACTTCAAAAGCCTGATCAACAATCTTCTCTACACTTTTCTTTTTCTTATAAAAAGCAGATCTCTGTTTACCTTTTTTAATATTTTTTAACAAATTTAAAACCACCCTATTGTGAAACATTCGTTTACGAATGTCCCTAAATTGATTTTGTCTTCTATTCCTATACATATTATTGTCTCCTGCTGCAGTAGTAAAAAAATTTCGGAATCTCTCCTTCCTCTTCATATTTGCTCTCTCCTTCTTTTTTTCTACATTCTGTCCAACATTTTTTTTTATCTACATATGTTCCGTAAGAAAGACTTAGTTGTCTTACCAGGAGCTTTTTTCCTGTTTTTTGAAGTATTTGTTGTAGGAGACTGCTTTAATTCCGTTGCTGTTTTAGATTTTTTCCGCTTAGCATCTTTTCGTCTCCTTTCCTTTGAGGGCATATTTCCTTACTATTTAAATCTTGATTTTAATCTGTGGAAAATAAAAAAAAAATAAAAAAATCATTGTAGACCACTATTACCAAAATATTTTGGACACATGAATTGGTTTTACATTATTGACAAGGATTAGATAGTATCTGCATGATTAAAAAAATATATTTGCACATTTCACAATCATATCACCTGTGTTTCCTCAGATTAGTAAGCAGATGGTACACATGAGGTAAGGACTGTCCTGGGGAGCATAGGTGGTGAGGCCGGTGTCTAAGAGTGCACTGGAATGCACTTCATGAAGCCTATCCCCCACTGCACTCTTAGACACAGCCCTCACCTCCTTTCCACCCCTGGGCAGACCTCTCTTCCACTACACTCTTCAACACAGGCATCACCTCCTATGCACCCCTGGACAATCCTCACCTTATCTGCAACCCTGAATAGACCTCAACTCATCTGCACCATTAGACAGGCCTCAGTTCATCTACACCCCTGGACATGCCTCATCTCATCTGCACCCTGTTACCATCAATTATACTCAATGTATTGAGGCCTGTCGAAGGGGCACAGATTAGATAATGTTTGTCTAAGGGTCAGAGGAGGTAAGTCCTCTCAATTGCACTCATGGACACAGGCCTCAACTCCTTTGCGCCCCTGGACATGCCTCGCCTCATCTGCACACTCCACTTCACGCTGGAATCTGGGGACCACGGTTCGATCCCCGGCTCCGGCGGCAGGTTAGCCCAGCACCATGTGACTCTGGGCAATAGCTCGCTTAATCTTCCCGACGGCCCCCCAGCGCCTAGAGACCCTTACGGGTGATTGTGCGCTTTACAAATGTGGACTTTACTTTTACTTCCTAATTTGAGGAAACACAATACATTTCCTCTCTCTTGCAAACCTTCCTACCAAGCATTACCAAAAAAATGACACAAACCAACAGCAAAGAAGCTCAGTCTGCTTCCTAATCTGAGGTAACACAGGTGACATGATTGGGAAAAGTTCAAATATTTTTATGTAATCATGCACACAATATTTATTCCTTCTCAAAAATGTAAAAGCCATTGATTTGCCCCAAATTCGTTTTTGGAATAACATTTTAGAAACAGAGCGCAGGTCCTATGTACAAGCATTCCATTTTAGTACTGAAAACTCACTATTTTACAAAATACATTTCCTCTCTATTGCAAACATTCCTACCAAGCATTACCAAAAAAATGACACAAACCAACAGCAAAGAAGCTCAGTCTGCTTCCTAATCTGAGGTAACACAGCTGACCTGATTGTGAAAGGTTCAAATATTTTTATGTAATCACGCACACACTATTTACTCCTTCTCAAAAATGTAAAAGCCATAAATTTGCCCCAAATTCATTTTTTGAATAACATTTTAGAAACAGAACGCAGGTCCTATGTACAAGCATTCAATTTCAGTACTGAAAACTCACTATTTTACAAAATACATTTCCTCTCTCTTGCAAACATTCCTACCAAGCATTACCAAACAAATGACACAAACCAACAGCAAAGAAAGTCAGTCTGCTTCCTAATCTGAGGTAACACAGGTGACATGATTGTGAAAGGTTCAAATATTTTTATGTAATCATGCACACACTATTTATTCCTTCTCAAAAATGTAAAAGCCATTCATTTGCCCCCAAATCGTTTTTTGAATAACATTTTAGAAACAGAGCACAGGTCCTATGTACAAGCATTCATTTTCACTACTTAAACCCATTGATTTGCCCTAAAATCGTTTTTGTAATAACATTTTAGAAACAGAGCGCAGGTCCTATGTACAACCATTCAACTTCACTACTGAAACCTCACTATTTCACAAAATAAAAATCCTCTATCTTGCAAATGTAGATACCAAGCATTATCAAAAAGCATGACACAAACCAACAGCAAAGAAGCTGAGCGCCTCATTTATGAGGCCCTGCGTCAGTTTTGCACTGGTGATGCGCCACTTTTTGTGACGCATCGGCGGCATAAAACATGTGCCTTGTTGCGCCATATTTAAAAAATGACGCATCTAGGTAGATGCGTCACTTTTTAAACCCCTGCGCCACATTATACCTGCGTCAGGGAAAACACGTTTTGGGACCCCCCTTTTATCTCGGCCCCCGCTTCACAAATCCCCCCCAAACTTTCAGGAAAGGAGCGGAGCGCAGCGAGGCAAATTTGAGGAAAATTACAGGCAGATCCCTCAATCTGCGCCAAAGTTATTCCCAATAGAATGTTGCGGATTTCCTATGGAAAACAATCCTAACTATAACTACCTACTGGCGACCGCCAGTAGGTTATATATACATATATATATATATATATATATATATATATATATATATACATATATATATATATATATATATATATATATATATTCACTGAAAAAACCATAGGTTTCACACCAGTTATAGTTAGGTGGAAATTTTACTCGCATAAAACCATTGAAATTCCCACGTTATAGTTAGTTGGACTCACAATAACTTGCGCGTGCAATGCACTGCTGATGACGTCACATATTACATCACTCATGACATGGTCAGTGACATCACTCATGACATCACTGATGACTTCTCAAATGGGTTTAATGGGTTTTTTAAATGCTAATTCCTAACTATAACTGGTGTGAAACCTATGGTTTTTTCAGTGTGTATATATATATATATATATATATATATATATATATATATATATATATATATATAAAATTTCTATGGCAAAATGAAACCCCTCATTTTGTTCCTTTTCAAATTAAATGTAGTAAGTGTTACCACTTTATTCCAATCAAGATGACTTCAGGTGTGCCATACTTTTGTCATAAGTAAGACTGTTAGCGTTCTAGTTGTTCTTTAGAACACTCTGGGACATTCTGTCATTGGGCTATAGTTGGGCTACATCTGGCTGATATTTGGGCTACATTTGTGCTCTTTTGTCTCTGGTGGCCATCTTGGGAGACTGCATAATTTTTTTAATGAAATATAAGAGGATTTGAGAAGTCACTCAAAATGTGCCCTAATTTTTCTTTCTTCAGCACTAATCATAATTTCTATGGCAAAATGAACCCCCTCATTTTGTTCCTTTGCAAATGAAATGTTTTAAGTGTTAACACTTTATTCCAATCAAGATGACTTCAGGCGTGCCATACTTTTGTCATAAGTAAGACTGTTAGCGCTCTAGTTGTTCTTTAGAACACTCTGGGACATTCTGTCATTGGGCTATAGTTGGGCTACATCTGGCTGATATTTGGGCTACATTTGTTTTTTTTTGTCTCTGGTGGCCATCTTTGGGCTACATTGGGCTATATTTGGGCTCTAACATATATATAGCCCAATATATATTTTTTCAAAGTTAATTTTCGTAATAACCACTGGAGCATATATCTTGAGACATAGCAAAGGCACATCGGGGTACCAGGCCCCACAATTTTGCCAAGTTTGGTGGAAATCCATTCAGCCGTTCGGGCTAAAAGTGAGTCCAACCGCCCTATGGAAATTAACATGGGGAAAACACGTTTTGGGACCCCCCTTTTATCTCGGCCCCCGCTTGACGGACCCCCCCGAAACTTTCAGGGAAGGAGCGAAGCGCAGCGAGGCAAAGTTAAGGAAAATTACAGGCAGATCCCTCATTTGGCGCCAAAGGTATTCCCAATAGAATGTTGCGGATTTCCTATGGAAAACGATCCTAACTATATATATATATATATATATATATATATATATATCTCCAACCCCCCCCCCTTTTATTTTCAGATGTACTCCTAACTTCCCTTTACCTCTTCCGTTCCTGGCTGCTTAAAATTCCCACCAACCTTTATACCTATCCAACCCTAAAATAACAATTGAATTACCTCTCCTCCTTTTACTCTGTACCCATCCATGAACCCTAGAATCACCCTAACTTCCTTTTACTCTGTACCCATCTTAAATCTTTTTTTAATGTAAATATTACAATTTATATTATTTAAAACAAACGTACCTACCTTTGTGGTAAAGTACAATGTTGTAATGGTTGTGTGGTAAAGATATAAACCTGTACTGTGCATTTACCTGCATGGTAAAGACAGCACTGTAAAGTCTGCATACCCTCGCAAACTAAATTCTGAAAGTTGAGCATAGGTAAATATAAACTTTTTTTTCTCTAATGTTTGTGGAAGCAAAGACACTAGGATACCATTTACCAGGTAGACATGGGCCTCAATTGAGAGTGCCCCAGTTTTTATGTGATATGTTTCTGATAGAGTCGTAAATTCCTCATCTTTTGAATATTCTTCAGGCGTCAAGCTGGATCCGGAAACCTTTCAGCAGTACCTCTGCGTGCCGGAAGGTGGTGCCATATGGCTCCTTACTGACACCCTTCTGCTTTGGAAATGGCATGAGGGGCCTAAATAAGTGTATCTCCCATGTGTTAACGCGAATTCCGTTCTTTCCGTGCCACCAGTTGCGGATCCGGGGCTTCTCTGGTTTCTCAGTGACTGTTCCCTTATTGTTTTTCCCACAAAAATTATAATTTAAAATGTTCTCTTAAGTGTGCAAGGGAATCCCTATAAGGACTACCGCAAGCAGATGTCTGCGAAAGTTCCCCACCATCAGGTAAGCCTCATTCCGTTCACGTAGTTATTGGAGCAACTTGCTAGGCCGTTTTCATCACACTCAGTTAAGCACAAGAAGGTCATGTGGAGTTCCGCTCCTTCCCGCCATTCTGTCTATTTCTGTCGATGCACGGGTGCGGCGCCCACCGACCGTTTGGTCACCCAATGTCGTCTGTTCCACACAGCCATTCTTCGGCTCTTTGGTTCTTTACTAACTCCCTCTGGCACGTCTTCAGACCCAATGGAGCTGCAATGCCTTCTGGCGCCAACTGTACCCTATGATCCCATTCTGACGTTGCGCCTAGGCTTATCCACCTCGGGTCCAGGCCCCCCCACCCAGGAGACGATCGCGATTGTCCGCTCGAATCCGACCAATGTTGAATCTGATTCTGACTAAGGAGCATTAATTTACTCTCTTGCACATATTCAGATAGTGACTGCGACCCATGGGATGGGTTTGCTCAGCCCTATTGAGAGGATAACTGATGTGAAGATATGCAAGAGGTTAGTGAGCTTGACACCTCGCCCAAGGCAGCACTTTTCTTCCTGACCCACTATCTGCTTCATACGCTATGCTCATGTGTAGGGTTGCAGAAGTTCTCGACATTCGGCTTCCCACTACTGAGATGAAAATAAAGGTTCTTACAGAAATCCTCCAACCAGGTTAGACGGCCTCTGAGTCTCTTTCTGCCTTTCAATGAGGCCCTCACAGATATTCTTCGGTGGGCTTGGGTCAAACCTTGCACTGGATCTCCGGTCAACAAGCAGATTGATCAGCACCACTCAGCGCCACCGCCACGCACCTGGCGACCTAGCATTTTCTGTCTCTCAGTAGACCCTTGTGGTGCAGGCCTCTAATAGCCAGTCCAACCCCAAAAACTTTCCAACTACTCCCCCCAACAGAAAGTCTAAATGTGTGGAGACCTTTAAGAAGTGTCTCTTTTCTTCTGCCAATTTGGCCCTGTGTTTCATTAACGCCTCCTGCTTATTGCATCCTTTGGGATACAGTGGCACAAGTCCTCCCTGTGTTCCAAATGACCTCCGCCACTTCCTCTCGGATGCGATCCAAGGTGGTTGTGATGTGGCTAAGATCATAATTCATTTTGGCTTGGATACCTCAGACTCCACTGTGCGCACCCTGGACACCAGTGTTGATATTTGTCACCATGTATGTCTACGATCGGGGCGTTGCTTGGAAGCCGAAGATGGCGGTCGCTTGAGCCTGTTGCTCCGTACCGGCCCTATTTTATCCTGCGACTCTGGCGGCAGACGGGCCTGAACACCGGTCTGGGGGCAGCCCTGGAGCGAGGTAAGACCCTGGAGATAACGGCTGGGCCCTCCTGAGGTGCTGATGCGCCGTTGCATGAGCGATCAGGGACTTGCTGGCGCCTGCCCAAGATGGTGCCGCAGACCCTGCGGCTCGAGAAGCGGGCATGAGACCTGGGATCACTGAGGAACCCCCTGCGGTAGGGCAAAGCAGAGTGTGCCCCCCGCGGAGCCTGACCTTCCGGAACCCTGCTGGGGGGCCCGGTGATCCGGCGGTGAACACTGGAAGTGGGGACCTTCCACGGGTGCTGACCGGCGAATGGAGAGGCCCTGATGAGGGCTGCTGGGAGAGTGCACTGGATCCGGGCATATGGCCCTGGAAGGCAGAGGCACCCGGCTTGGACCAGGGGATCTCCCGCAGGCCAAGAGAAGCTGTGAAGACTTCATGGGTGAGGGCCCAGCCTGGATTTGCTATCGGGCCAGCGATATAACTTCCACCGGCCGCCCTGATGACTGAGAGGCCTGGGATAGTTGCTCGCCGTGATGGTGCAACACAGTGAGTGTCCCAGCCAGAGACTGGCTCTGAACCTTGGTGACTCAACAGCAATGAGGGAGAGACTGGGAGTGCTAATTTGAGAGACACCCGGTGGGAGGTGACTGTGCACAAGCCTACAACAGAGGTGAGGTGTCGGGCGCTACGCTGGAGGTTGGCCCTGAGATAAGAGCGTACTGGCCGCGGATGTGATCCTACATCGCAAACAGTTATAACGCATGCTTTTACCACGCCGTTTCTACATCACAATTGCTGTTACATCGCGTATTTATTCACTGCATACCATTTCAACTGCAATGTGTTTCCCCCTATGGAACACAACATTCCTACATATATGAATACATCGCGTTACCATTACAACACGTTTTTTGGGGGGGGGTTTGTCTCTATATGAGGCTACAGGGAAACCAGGTGTTTTTTGTGGCTCCAGCCCCCACCCCATCCACCCCCACCCCCCAAAGAGTTTTCCGCTGCGCACATGTGGCAGTTAGTATGTGTGCTCTGCAGAGAGGCCAAACATCGAATGGGCATGATATCATGGGTGTTCGCCCTCAAAGACAAAGCCCATGACTGTTTGAACCGAGCGTGAACTCGGAGATCACTCTGCGCAGCTCATGCTCCCCCGAGTGGCATTTGTTTTATCGACAGTGAAGGGATAAAAGTCTGAGTCGGCCCAGCAATAGAATCTCTGCCCTCCGGATTACACCTGATATCTGCCGCGACGGTCCAGCCTGCTCTCGTGCAGACTTTAGATTAGGGTGTCATTATTAACGTGCTGCAGATTTCGGAGAGGCTGGGGAAGGTGGTGCGGCGTGTGCAGCGAGGAGCACTTACTTTTCGGGATATTTTTAATACAATTATTACACCTCGCCTCATTGATAACCAACACCTGTTTTTTCAGGGGGAAAAACTCGATGACATGTTCCACTTAATCACTTTCTGCGTTTCCAGTCTCTGCACTTTCTTGTTGTCGAGACTTCCTTAATTTGTCTGAGATATCTCCAGACTATCGTCCGCTGTCACCATCAAAACTGTGTTGGTCTGGGAATTGCTGAATAAGTCCCTTTGGTCAATGGGCCCTCACTGTGGGATAGTCCTTCAACTCTGTGAGATTGCAGTCGTGGAATATATCAACTCTTCACAATCCACTCTTCAAAAGTACTAAGTGTCTTCGCAGTCTGAATGACATCAGCATACGTCATAGTTGTGTGTACAAATCGAAAATACAGACTCCCACATATGCATTATACAGAGACCCCGCATAAATAAAGTACTAAATGTCTTAGCTTAACGAAGTTGTCCGGACAGCTTCTCAGTTCTAAATGACTTACCTTAACGTAGTTGTCCGGGCAGCTTCTCAGTCTGAGTGACGTCAGCATGCAAAGTAATAATGACAACCCCACACATGAAATGCAATCGCAGTCTGAATGACGTCAGCATACGTCATAGTTGGGTGTACAAATCGAAAATGCAAACTCCAATATATGCATTATACAGTGACCCCGCATAAAAAAAACACTAAGGGTTTTAGCTTAACGTAGTTGTCCGGGCAGCTTCTCAGTACTAAGTGTCTTACCTTAACATAGTTGTCCGGGCAGCTTCTCAGTCTGAGTGACGTCAGCATACAAAGTAATAATGACAATCCCACACATAAAATGCAATGTAAATGCATTCTACACAGATTACGCATAAAAAAGTACCAAATGTCTTCTCATGTCGGAATGACGTCAGCATACGTCATAGTTTACAAAGTGATCAGGACAATCACACACAAGTCTTCTTAGTCTGAATGACGTCAGCATACGTCATAGTTTGTATTTTACGAATTTGTATTCTGTATTTTGCAAACCTGGGACTACTTACCCATATTCGCATTGTAATAGCATGCGATGTGGGAAACCCTGCGATGTAAAAGCATGCGTTGTTAAATTTGCGTTGTTATGCAACCGCGTTGTGCGCTGATCGTTGTAATGGGTGTTCACCACTGGCCGCACACCCCTGGAGCAAGGCAGATAGGTTCCGGCCTGCAGGCTCTTAGTGACACCAAAGCAGAGCGGGACCGCTGGCTTGCCAGAGGACCCAAGCAGTGGCCTGAAGTGGGCCTGGAGAGATACAACACTGGGAGGAGGGTCCCCTGAGCGTGGGAGTGTCTTAGGTGGCTGACCCACCATTGGGCCTGCACCGAATTGTCTGACCAAGGCCTTACCAGCTGCTAGCGAAGGTATTAGACCCAGGAATAATAAGCCATAGCAGAGGCTACCGTCTCTGCTGGGGGCCCCTGTGAAAGACACTGTTATCAACCTACTCTGGAGGGACCTCTAATGGATTTGGCCTGTAGCTGAACTTTCTATATTGTGTATGTCCTATAACAGTTATACTAATGCAAGCCACGCAGCAAGGGACACTGTCCACTCGAGGCCGAGCCGAAGTACGTTGGAGGCAGGTTGTTGGGCAGCGAGAACAGTGTCTGTGGCTTAGTAAAACACTGGAAAGCGAGCCAGAGCAGTAATTTCTATGTTAACGCTGCATAGTGGGGCTACGCCTTTGACGCCTCTGCTGCATTGGGCAAACCTAGAGCAAAGCAAGCGGGGCCAACCAGGACATGGAAGAAACATCACAAGAGAGGCTGCCAAAAGACATGGACAGCCAGGTGCAACAACAATTAACAAAAATATTGGAGGCCATTGCCGATACCAAAGCCACCCTGCATTAGGACATTAGTACGGTGTCTGTGGGGCTTGGCCTACTCAGAGAGGAGCACAAGAAACTAGCTGAAAGAGTGAAAACCACAGAATCCAAATTAACGGACATCGAACCAGCGCAGCGGTCCTTGGCATTGCAGGTAGAGGATCTCACGGAGAGAGCCCGCACACTGGAATGGAGAGCAGAGGATGCAGAGTGCCAAAATAAGAGAAACAACATCCGGGTTCTTGGACTGCCTGAAAAGATAGAGGGCAACCATATGGTGTCCTACTTGGAACAATGGCTCTCGAATGTGATGGCTCCTGAGGGCCTGTCGACCACCAGCCCCTGGCTGCCCGCCTCACCCGGTGATGGCCAGACTCCTCCACTTTAGAGATGGACGTTCTTCTACATAGGGCCCTGACTGAGGGGCCAGCAACAACAGCAAAGTTTCCATTTTCCAGAGGAAGCAAACTTCCTTCCTAGAGGTTAAGAAAGCGCTGAAAGAGGAAGGCCTCCAGTACTCTCTGATTTTCTCCAGTATTGAATCTTTTATAGATTCACATGCTTGTATCTTTCCCGTCATCATGGTGGGAGTCTCAGGGTAACAGAATGACCATTGCAGTAAAAGAAAACTGCATAGAAACCCATAGGGAACCACATTATTTGGTAGCCAAACCTCATCATTATTTGGTCCAAAACTAAGCCCATCAGCTGCCAGCCCTAACATCACACTCCCCAGCAGAGCCGCCTTCGTGTGAGAGTCTCCCTGGGCCTTGCTCAGTTTTGTTCCTGAGTGAACTTTTGACCTTTCCAACTGCAAGTTCTTTCTTCTAGATTTAAGGTACTGTTTTACATCTTATACCTATTATGGCTGAAATCTCTAAAAAGAGGCATTTCAGGCCCTGCAGATCCTGTGGGAAACCTAGACTGTATTCTGAAGATCCCCTCAAGGACTGCTTGTATTGTCTTCACCCTAAATATGTGCCAAAAGACTGCAAGCACTGCAAAATCTTTTCAGCAAAAAACTTTAAGAGACAGGGAGGCATGTTTACTGTTGTGACTTTAGAAGAAGAAGGCCACTTCAGATACTGACTGAGGATGAGGTTAATATCGAATCTTCCAATCTTCCAAGAATAGGAAGTCTTCTGTTCCTGAGGACAAAGTGGAATCTAAAAAGCAGAAAACTAAAGACAAAGAGGTTTCTTCGTCTTCTCTTCCTCACACTCCTCTAAAGAAGCCCTCGGAATCAAGGGAGGTGTCTTCAGCTCCGTCTACAAAGATTGGGGCGTCGCCAGGACTGATTTCTGTGAAAACGTTGAAGACGACAATCTTGCCGACCGTAGCTGCGTCGACGTCGACGACTAGACCAACGTCGCTGAAGAAAGGTTCGTTGATGGGAAGAGCGGCGTCGACCTCGCCGACGACTCTGTCGAGATTGACTCTTTCAACGACTTCGTCGACGAGAATACGCATCTCTTCGTCCACGGTAACACCGACGACGGGAGCTCAGTCTACAACGTCCTATAAGTCCCCAAAGGCAAAATCAACGATATCCTTAAAGTCTTTTCCACCTTCAACGGGCTCGTCGACGGTGAAGAAATCTCCACAATTCACAAGCTGGACAAAAATTTCTCCGCTTCCTCCATCAAATCTGCTAGGATTTCAGTCGGAGGATGAAGAGTCGACGGGAGTGGCTTATAGCCCTTCTCAGCTTCAAATAAAGAGTCAGGACACGGAAGAAGAAGAATATCAAGAGGTGTTTTCATTCCAAGATCATTCAGTGCCGGAATCAAAAAGGTATGAGTCTTTCCACCAACAATCATATGAATAGGAAGAGGATGGCGAAGTGGCAAACAGATTTGAGGGAGTGGGCACTGGCAGAAGAAGTGCATATGCGTAACACGAGGAGAGATCACAAACTACTGGAAGTGGTGCTGGCGTGGGGAACAATGATACAAGAGGCAGCAGGACACACCACACAATCCACACAAGCAAACGAGGCGCTGACGCCTTGTGCAGGGGACACGGCCCCAGGTTCCAGAGGGCAGACAAAAAGGGACCCAGTATAGATGATACGAAGTACAGACCTCAAGTTACCCAGACCCGGCGGGGGGGAGGGTGAGGGTGGAGAAGAGAAGGGGTTTGGGGGGGATATTAGGGGTGGAGGGTGGTTTGTTGCAGTTCTGTTTTGGGGATGTTCATAAAACTGAGAAGGAATATGGAACAAGAGACTCCGCCACTGTCCAGATCTGTGGTCTAAATCCTGACTTGTATTGATATAAAACCGTGTTCCACCTCGGCTGAGGTGACAGAGACTAATACTGATTATTGTACGTAATCTGTTGATATGGAGGAACACCTAATAAAGAATTGTTTTTAAAAAATGAATATGAATAAGAAGAGGAGGAAGAAGTACAGCCTGATGTGAGAGAAGAGTCTGTTTCAATGCCAATATCTCTGGTGACTGACTTACATCACATGATCAACAACTATTACCGCCGTTTTCCTGATGCTAACGCCCCAGCCTCGAAATCTTCTGCCGGTCCTACGCAAGCTCAAGTAGCTCAACCTCCACCTCCACCTCCACCTTCAGTGCAAAAGGTTTGAAATTATTACAATTCGGGATGATTTAGCGTAGAGTGATGGGGAACACCCATCCAATTGGAATAGAATGGGATCAGTATATGTTACCTATTACGCCGTCTCCATCACCGTCACCAGCAAACTCTCCTCCACAGGATACTGGGGGATTCCATGACATTATGGAAAAAGCCTCAAAGAGATTTGAACTTCCGCTTCCAGTGCAGGAAACTGAGTGTTTTTCTTTAAAGAGGAATCAAGAAAATCCATCAGATCAATTCCTATTATCGATCACATTTGGGACGGGGATTGAAAATAATGAAGAATCCGGCCTCGGTCGCGGCCTTGGTGCCCAGGATTGAGAAAAAGTATCGGCCCCAGAATCTTCTCCGGCATGCTTAATTGGACGTCTGCGGCCAGTGTCAGTGGTAGCAAGCAGCTCAGAAACAGTCTAAAAACCCAGTTTCAACTTCTGCAGCTCCTCCTGATAAGGAAGGAAGACGGCTGGATGGTGCGGGGAAGCGCTTTGCTGTGATGGCAGCAGCTTCCATTAGAGCTGCAAATGCTCTGGCTCTCATCAGTAGGTACAATAGGCAGATGTGGTCAGATATAGCACTGTTGTTGACCAATCTGCCAGAGGATAAAAAGGAATAAGCAGCCGCCATATTACAAGATAGGGCTAGGGCGGCATCTGAATCCATAGATATTACGATGGATATGTCTTCTGTGGCA
Organism: Lissotriton helveticus; assembly: GCF_964261635.1. Lineage (NCBI taxonomy): Eukaryota > Metazoa > Chordata > Amphibia > Caudata > Salamandridae > Lissotriton > Lissotriton helveticus. The sequence continues at coordinate 806,351,212 of NC_136057.1, read as the reverse complement.
TTCAGACAAATGGCGGGGGCAGTGGCTCTCCGAAGACAAGGATGGCTTAAGGCCAATTCTTTCAGACCGGAAGTCCAAGCGAAGATAATAGACATGCCGTTCGACTGAGAAAATCTCTTCGGAAAGCATATTGATGATGCTCTCCAAGGTATCAAAGCTGACACAGACACTGCGCGAGCGTTGGGTTCTCTGCAGCAGGGCAGATTCCAGTCCTTTCGGAAAAGAGGAACTAGAGGACAATACAACCAAAGGTCTTCCTATTAGTCCAGCAGATACCAACGTTACAGTCAGCAGGGGTATCGTCAGTTTTAAGGCAACCAACAATTACGATCCTCCAACATCCCATATCATCAGCAGTCCAAAGGGAAGACTACTGCAAGAGGTAAATCGCAGCAAACTAATAGGAGGCAGTGACTCTGTCAAAGCGCCCGCCACTTGCTGAGACCTCAAGGATCATTACCTTTCTCTCTTTTATCAGGAATGGCTGTTGATAACAACAGACAGATGGGTACTGGACGTGATAAAACAAGGCCATACCCTGGAATTCATACAGAAGCCTTCGAATCAACCTCCTGTTCACAGGAAGCAACAACACCTGTCAGCCCTCAAGGCAGAAATGGTATCCCTTTTACAATAAGAGACAATAGAGGAGGTTCCATGTCATCAACAAGGGAAGGGCTTTTATTCACATTTCTTTCTGACACACATCAAAATGGAGGCAGGTAATGGACCTGAGAAGTTTGAACAAATCCATCAAAAAGAGAGCTTTTTTCATACTATCCCTGCAAGAAATACTCCTGCTTCTCTGCAAAGGAGATTACATGGCATCCCTGGAACTCTTAGATGCTTATTTCCATATTCCGGTTCATATAAATCACAAAAGGTTTTTGCGTTTCATGGTGGCGGGGCGCCACTACCAATTCAAAGTCTTGCCATTTGGTCTAAAATCGGCGCCAAGGGTCTTTACAAAGTGCATGGTGCCAAGGGTCTTAACGAAGTGCATGGCGCCAGTAGCAGCACACCTGAGACTTCAAGGTCACCAAATTTTCCCTTATCTGGACGATTGGCTCATAAAAGGTACTTCGTTCCAGGAAACCCAGCGCTCACTGCAATGCTGCATGGTTCACTTCAGTTGTCTGAGTCTACGGATCAACCCAGAAAAGTCGTCTCTCATTCCTTCTCAATCCCTTCAATTTCTTGGAGCCATGCTTCGCTCAAAGGAAGCAAAAGCTTATCCTTCAGAGTAGTATACTCAAAAAATCATAAGCCTAGCATCAAATCTGCAAGCAAAAAAGTGCACTTCTGTGAGAATCTTCAAGTCCTTATTGGGGATGATGTCTTCATGTATCCCCTTACTTCCCAGTTGCAGACTGCACATGAGGCCTCTCCAAGAGCTTCTAGACAAACAATGAATTCAATCTCAAGAGTCCTTCGAAGATCGGATCACTGTCACTCATCAGATCCAAAAGGCCCTGTCATGGTGGAGAATCAGAAAACATTTGACAGTAGGTCTACTCTTCGAACCTCAACATCACAGTTATGTTATGATGACAGATGCATCACTACAAGGTTGGGGGGCACATCTCCGTACGGTTCTTACGCAGCTCTTGAAACCGCCGTTTGAACCAGTGCATAAAGCGGATTTACAGTTTATTTCATGGAAGACAGCCTTGCTGTTAGCTCTCAAGTCAGCAAGGAGGGTCAGCGATATTTAAGCTTTCTCAATTGCAGAACCTTTTCTCCAATTCCGACCGGATAAAGTTATCCTTAGGACAAATCCTAAGTTCATTTCTAAGGTTCCGTCCATTTTTCAACTCAATGAGCCTGTAGTGTTAACCTACGTTCTTTAAAGACCCTTCTTCGACTGCAGAAAGAGCCCTACACTCTCAGACATTAAACGATGTTTAAAATTCTACATTGACAAAACGAAGTCTTTCAGGAAAACAAACCAAATTTTTGTAGCTTTTTCTAGACCCAGAAAAGGTTTGGTGATGTCCAGAGCTAGTATTTCGAGATGGATAACTTCGGCCATTTCATGACAAAGCTGGAAACCCTCTGCAATCCAGGGTGCACGCGCATTCCACGGGAAAGATGGCAACTTCTACGGCTCTGTTTGCAGGAGTGTCTCTGCCAGACATTTGCAGGGCAGCGATGTGGACTAATGTGCACACCTTCACTAGACACTATTGTCTAGACACAGCATGGAAAGAGGATGCAGCAGTGACACAAGCAGTTCTATGCCATTTATTTCAATAAGGTATTTCTCAAACTATATATTTATATATCAAAAGTATGGATGTAGATATGAAGCTATGCATATTAATAGCCGTTCATATATGAATATTGTCTTTGTATATACATTTCTTTCACTGCCTGTTCATTAGTACTGGACGGCGTCTAGGAGTTTATATATCCTAATGATTAGGAGCAGAGCCCTATGACAATAGAGGGTTCTATCCTGGAAACGCAAGTTGGTATGTGTACTGCTCTCTATTCTGATACAAGCATGTGAATCTATGAAAGATTCAGTACTGGAGAAAAAACTAGTTACTTACCTGTACACTATGGTTCTCCAGTATTATCTTTCATAGATTCACATGCGGCCCGCCCACCTCCCATTTCTCAGATAGATCATTTTATCTCCGGATATATCCATGTCTCTCACTTGTGGTTGGAAATCTGAGGGAGGATGGCTCTTCTGGGGAGTATGATGTCAGGGCTGGCAGCTGATTGGCTGAGTTTTTGGACCAAATAAAGATGAGGTTTGGTTACCAAATAATGTGGTTCCTTATGGGTTTCTATGCAGTTTTCTTTTACTGCTATAAAGTTAAAGTTAAAAGATTTATAAAGCGCTCGTAGACCAAGCGGTTTCTTGGCACTGAGAACAGGAGTGAGTGGAGGGTTGCCTACTCAGCAAAAGCTTGCAAGAAAAGCCAGGTCTTCAGAGCCTTGCAGAAATCCATGTAAAGAGCTGTGGTCCTAATGCTGAGGGGTAGAGGGTTCCAAAAAAGAGGGGGCCAAGAAGGAGAAACTCATGCCGCCATGTTTCTTCCTTCTACAACAGGGGATGTACAAGAGGTGTTTAGAGAAAGAACGAAGGTTATGGGTGGGGACGTAAGGCTTGAGTTTGGCGGATACGAAAACGGGGGCTGAGCCGGCTAAAGCCTGGAAAATCAGGCAGCCGAGTTTAAAAAAGGAACGTTCAGTAAGTGGTAGCCAATGTAAAGTTTTTAGGAGCGGGGTGATGTGGTAGTGTTTGAGAAGTTTATCAACCTACCTTGCAGCCTGGTTTTGGATAAGCTGGAGACGGCAGAGCTCGTACGCCGGAATTCCGACGTACAGAGCATTTCCGTAATCCAGACGAGATATAACCATGACTAGCAAGATTAGTTTAAGTGCCTCGTTGGAAAAAAATGGGAAATTGTACGTATAATGCGTAAGTTAAGAAAGGATGTTGAGACCACCACACTGACTTGGTTGTGCATGGAGAGGTCGCTGCTGAATCTAATGCCAAGGCTTTTGACAGAGGCTGAAGAAGAGGGAGGGGGACCAAGAGAAAGGGGCCAGAATATGGGGGACCAGGGACTGGAGACACCACCAGTAAGTACAAGCTCAGTCTTGTCGGGATTGAGCTTAAGGTGGTTGGAATTCATCCAGTTGCTGATGAAAATCATAACTGATTGGAAATTTGAAACAGAAGAAGAAGAAGAGATATTGAAAATGAGTTGGAGGTCATCAGCGTAGTTAAATACTGTAACGTCCAGATTTTGAAGGGCAAAGATAAGAGGGAAGATGTACAGATTGAAAAGGAGAGGAGAAAGTGAAGAACCTTGGGGAACACCACAGGTGATATGACAAGCAGCGACAGAAAAGCTGGCTAACTGAACGGCCTGCTGACGGTTCTCCAAAAATGAGGAGATCCAGGCTAAGGAGGATCCCCGGAGGCCAGCACTTTTGACACGGTGGATCAGAATGGTATGACCAGGGCATGAGAAGAGTTAGCGTCGGCTCTGCATCTGAGTTCGTCTAGCACAGAGAGGATGACAGACTCTGTAGAATGCGCGGGACGAAAGCCCGCTTGATGGGGATCAAGGAAGTGTGTACTCTCAATAAAAGAGCTGAGGCAAGCTGTAACATGGCTCTCCAAGATTTTCCCCAAAAAGGAAGGGAAGGAAATGGGACGGAAGTTACAAGGGGAGGAGGGGTCGGCCCCTACCTTCTTCAAGATGGGAATAATTTTAGCTGATTTAAAAAGGTCGGGACCGTCCCCAATGAAAGAGAATTGTTAAGAAGTAAAAGAGGGGGATCGGGACAGACAGAGAAGGCCTCTACAGGACAGCTGTCAGTGGGAGAGCCAGATTGGCTGCTTTGGTCATTCTGTTACCATGAGACTCCCACCATGAGGGGCGTGGCTTAGGAGCCGATGGGACAGGCTGCGTGAGCACTGAGCTCCGCGCCCGATCCCCCAAGTTCTCCTGCTAACGGCGTCTCCGGGACCCCCGGGCGGACCCACTCGAGCGGGGTGAGGGCGGTGACGGCGGCGGCCGAGATTTGACCCGGGACCAGAACTGGAGGGACGACGGAGGCGGCTGGCCTGTGAAGGGTTGCGGACCGCCGGAATACCTAAGATGGCGACGGACCCCGCAGCCGTCCCCTGGATCCTGAGATGGCGCTGACGGCTGGAGGAGAGGTCAGGCATCCGCGGCAGGAGACGCGCTAGACATCGGAGCGCGAGGCCCCGGGGACGATCGCAGAGGCGCTGCTAGGCAGCGGTGCGCTCCGGACCACGCGGAATAGAGGCTGAGCGCGCCGAGGCTGCAGAGTGACCGGGACCAGTAGCTGGGCCCTCCAAGGTCACGGAGGGCCCCGAGCAGAGTCGGAGCTGTGTGGGGGTGCGCCCCATCGGGAGATCGGACGGCGCCCCTCTGAGCTGACTGGAGAGGTCAGGGCGTGACTGGACCCTGCCTGGGGAACTGCAGCAGGGGGGCCACCACTCTGAGTGGGAGATTGGAGGAGGCTGGGGTTTGCTTCTCCCCTTGAGAGCCGCCTGTTTGCCACCGAGGACTGTGGAATAGGGGCAGGGTCGCCCCGGAGGACCCGGAGACCGGCGGAAGGGCTGATGAAGAAGGCTGAGAGAGGTCCTGGGGCTGTGCTGCTTGAACAGTGCTGACTGGATTGGGGGTGCCCCCCCCACCCCGCGCGGAGCTAAAGAGTGAGAGTGCAGGCAGGGCCCTGGCAGCAAACCACTGGGTACTGGACGCACTGGAGTTGGGCTGCATAGAAACTGCGACAGGGCGGCTGACCGGACTCGGAGCTGCGGCCTGAGTGCAGCATGGCGGTGCTGGGGGGCGATTCTGGGCCTGCTCGCTAGTGTGGGGTCGCGAGGAATCGGGGCCGCCTTGCCCTGGAAAAGCACCGGGGAGAACCCTACGGGACCGGTGGTGAGCTGCATAATCTGACGCCCAACACGGCGGGAGCGGAAAGTCGACGCATTGCCCTTATTGGATGATACCTTAAGATAGCGGCCTCTCCCGGGTGTTGCCGCTCAAGCAGGGCATAGGAGCACCGTAGCGCAGGATTGGAGCGCATCAATAGTCGCAGTCATGGGCAAGCCTCGGGGACGGAAGGAGGGGAACCCGCGCCATCGGACGCCGAATCCCCGTCGCAGGAGAATAGGAGTGAGCAGGAACTGCCGCAAGATTCAGGGATTCAACTACAACTCGATAGAATATTGACGGCTATAGCGGATACCCGAGCAGCCTTCCAGCAGGATATCGTGCAGGTTGCAACGGGATTGGGCCTACTGCGAGCGGACCACTCGAAACTAGCTGACCGAGTGAAGCAGATCGAAGCTACACTTCAAGAGATTGTCCCTGTACAGACTGCACTAACTGTGTCAATGGCGGGCGTCCTGGATCGCATCACTATACTGGAGAGGCGGGCTGAGGATGCGGAAGGCAGGAATAGACGCAATAACTTCCGCGTGGTGGGCCTGCCAGAGAAAATTGAGGGATCGGACATGGTGGCCTACTTGGAGACTTGGCTCTGGACTGTTGTGGCCCCTGAGGGACTGTCGAATTTCTATACCATTGAGCGGGCGCATCGAGTCCCGGCTAGGCCACCGTTGCAGGGGCGCCCTCCGCGACCGGTGGTCGCGCGGTAGCTGCACTTTCGGGACCGCGACTTGCTTTCAAGGAAGGCCCGCAGCGATGGCCCCTTTTTTGGTGGATAACAGTAATGTCACTCTCTTTCCGGACTACTCGTTTGACACGCAGCGGCGCCGCATGTCCTTCCAAACGGTAAAGAAGGAATTGAGGGCAGAGGGGATCCAGTATTCCCTCTTCTTCCCAGCCAAGTTGCGCATAGTGCTAGATGGAAAGACCCATTTTTGTGATACGCCGGAGGAGGCCTGGAATTGGCTAGAGTCGTATAAAACGGGAAAGGATGGTCAGGAAGCGGAGGCTCAGGAGTTGGCTAGTGACTCTCAACCTCGCAGATCACAGCGTTTGCGGCGCCGTAGGCGGGGCCTGCAGAAGCCATCGACCTCGCAGACGGCCATAGAGTGCAAGGGAGCCCTGGATGCGGTGTCGGCGATCTCTGGAGAGCTGCTGAAGACCACACCAGATGCATCTGAACTTGGCAGCGATAAGGGCCAATCGGAGGGGGGAGTCATCGGCGACGGACGATCAGGGACTGCCAGCGGTCACCCTTAGAACGGCAGATGGACTACTAGATGAGTAGATATTGGGCTGTCTGCGGGGATGGGGGGTCTGCTCTGGAATGCTGTGTAGCAGTGACTGCTTTGCTATGATTGGAGGTAATAGTGGTGACCTGGAAATGAGGGTCGTTGAGAGCCGGAGTCGAGAGTGACTGGGGTTGGGGTGGTGGTGGGGGTCTGCCGGAGGGATTCAAGGGGGACCTAGGAAGAATTGCATCTTGGGTGATCTGAGGGCGGCCACCGGGTGTGTTATTAGAACTACTGCAGGTCGTATTCTAGGCTCTATCCAACCCCCACCGGATGGTACTATTTAGTTTGCCTTAACCTTGCATGGGGAGGGCTGTTGGGGTAGTTTGGATGGGATTCACTATGTTGGTGCCTGTTCTTGAGGGGGTGGGAGATGCACTGGGTGGGGTGGGTGAGTTTGGGGTTAGATCTGGTTTGTTGGGGGGGGAAATGCCTGCTGATGAGCTTAACTGAATACATGGTATCACTGAGTGTTGTGTATTTGTATAATGGTGGTACTGCCTGGCAGCTGGAGGGAGGGGGCTGCCTGGGGCGGCTTTTGCATTACAGTTACGGACTCGCCTCCTGATGTGAAATGTATAACCTGGAACGTTCGGGGATTGCACTCCATGCAGCGTAGATATAGGGTACACTCATATTTGGTCCGCAGGGGCGCGCAGGTGGCCTTCTTTCAAGAGACACATCTGACTAAATCTGAGGGGCTTGCTCTGCAGCGTAGGTGGCGCGGTCAGCTTTATCACACCACTTACTCGGCCTTCGCACGGGTGGCGCTGATCTGGATTAGGGCGGGGGTCCCATTTCAACTGTTAGATCAACTGATAGATCCTGATGGCCGCTTTGTTGCGGTTAGGGGCCGACTATATGGCCGTGAGGTGACCCTCTGCAGTGTTTATGCTCCTAATGTAGAACAAGTTTTTGTTCTGCTATCTTTTTTATTTAGAGCAGAGGCATATACTGAGATATTTAATCCTTAGATATGCGTTTTTATTTTAAATAGATGAAGAAAAAAGATTATATCAATTTGTACATAATTCTGACAGTCCGAAGAATTACTCACTGTCCTACACACAGACACATATATTTACAGATGACTACAAACATACATTACTATACATGACAGAAAAAATGAAACATTCGTAACGATTTCAACCAAAGAATTCAACAAATAAGTTACTTTTTTTTGTGGAAGTACCCTGTCCACAATTTCTATATCAGGCCACTAAGATACTTATTTTTCAATGTTTTGGCCTGATGGCGCAAAGGCGAATATAACAATACACATTCAATTTATGTTTGGTTATATACAAAACAAAGCCATATGCGCAACCACAAGACATTCGAATTTAAAACGAATGAGAAGCCTGTAAGCCGACGCGTTTCTGAGCCTGTCTCTCTACTTGTTCAGGCTCTTCCTCAGGGCTTCGGGGCTGGGTACCTATGTAAATATAAGCAGAGGGCTTATTAGACTTGGGACCCCTACTTATGTTGTCACTAGCTTGGTTAAGCGTCAATTGTTATTACCTTGTTGCTCAATTTGAAACTTCGTGTGTTCAATCTCTTGGAGGACTCCTTGTATTCTGCAACAAAAGCAGTGATATAATATCTGTTTCTTACTAATGTTTCCCATCATTGTCAATAAACAGCATCGCAAAACATTAGTAAGAAACAGATATTATATCACTGCTTTTGTTGCAGAATACAAGGAGTCCTCCAAGAGATTGAACACACGAAGTTTCAAATTGAGCAACAAGGTAATAACAATTGACGCTTAACCAAGCTAGTGACAACATAAGTAGGGGTCCCAAGTCTAATAAGCCCTCTGCTTATATTTACATAGGTACCCAGCCCCGAAGCCCTGAGGAAGAGCCTGAACAAGTAGAGAGACAGGCTCAGAAACGCGTCGGCTTACAGGCTTCTCATTCGTTTTAAATTCGAATGTCTTGTGGTTGCGCATATGGCTTTGTTTTGTATATAACCAAACATAAATTGAATGTGTATTGTAATATTCGCCTTTGCGCCATCAGGCCAAAACATTGAAAAATAAGTATCTTAGTGGCCTGATATAGAAATTGTGGACAGGGTACTTCCACAAAAAAAAGTAACTTATTTGTTGAATTCTTTGGTTGAAATCGTTACGAATGTTTCATTTTTTCTGTCATGTATAGTAATGTATGTTTGTAGTCATCTGTAAATATATGTGTCTGTGTGTAGGACAGTGAGTAATTCTTCGGACTGTCAGAATTATGTACAAATTGATATAATCTTTTTTCTTCATCTATTTAAAATAAAAACGCATATCTAAGGATTAAATATCTCAGTATATGCCTCTGCTCTAAATAAAAAAGATAGCAGAACAAAAACTTGTGACCGGGTCCTCTTCTTTTCCTCATTTGAATATTGTCCTACCCGGCCACATTATCGGACATAACCCCCCATATATAAGAGTCCTAATGTAGAACAGGCATCTTTCTTGGAGACTTCGTCGCCGATTATTTCACGGTGCCGGTATTGATGGGGGGAGACTTCAACTCAGTGACTGATGTAGCAATGGATAGGTCCCATCCTCCGCTATCCACGGGTCCGATTAATAAGTTAGCTGGGGCTCGAGCCCACTGACAGGAAAGTTGGGGACTTCTTGACATATGGCGAGTGCAGCATCCATCTGATAGGGATTATTCCTACTATTCGGCCTTGCATGACCTATATGTTCGATTGGACGCCATTTTGGGTAGCCCTGGTCTGGCATCGCTGGCGGCTAACAGTGAGTATTTGACGCGCACCATATCGGACCACAATCCGCTATTGGTGAACTTTCGTTGGACGGCGGAGCGTACCAGGATCCCACACTGGAGGTTGCGTCCCGAGATGTTGAAGGATCAGGTCTTTCGTGCGGAGCTGGGGGATGGGGTGGAACACTACTTTGCGGAGAACGCGGGCACTGCTACGACGGTTGCCTTAAAGTGAGACACCTTCAAGGTGGTGGTACATGGGATCTGTATCGCCAAATGGGTGGGAGTTAGGAAGCTGCTTCTGCAGGAAATTGAGACGGCTGAGCTGTCCCTGTGTGATGCCGAGAGAGCTCACTCGGATGGTTTGGGGACGCGCGACGGGGTTCTGTCCCGGAAGGAGGTGTTAGCGGCTGGGGTAGAGCGGTTGCGGTGCTTTGACCATAAGGCTTTCATGGCTCGCACACACGCGGAGCACGGCAAGGTGGGCATGTTACTGGCCTGGCTTGCAGACCCTGCCCCTAGGTGTGTGCCCATTCTGGCGTTGGCCTCCCCCTCGGGGAGGCTGGAATATGAGCAGCATCGCATCAACGATCAATTTCGATCCTTTTATGAGACTCTCTACACCTGCCAGCTGCAGACTTGTGAGGTGGAGGCTCAAACATTTCTGGAGGGCCTGGAATTACCGGTAGTCGAGGAGGAGGAGGCAGAGGCTCTTGGACTGGATATTACATTGGCTGAGATTCGCTGCGCCATTAAGCAATTGGCGCGCAACAAAACACCTGGCAGTGATGGCTTGCCTATCGAATTCTATTTGACATATATTGACCTCCTGGCTTCCAGATTATTGGCGATGTACCAAGAGGCTAGGAAGACGGGGATACTGCTGGCTTCTACGAGGGAGGCCATCATTATACCGCTCCTCAAGCCAGGGAAGCAGCCGACTGACCCAGCTGCGTATAGGCCTCTCTCAGTGCTTACTACTGACTATAAAATATTGAGCCTTATACTTGCCACCAGGCTCCTCCACTTGATGACACGGCTGGTGCATTCAGACCAAGCTGGCTTTATCCCGACGCGCAATACCGCCAGTAGCATACGTAGATTGATAGGAATTTTGGACGGGGGTTGTGGAGGAGAGGGAAAAGCAAGCTTTCGGTTGACATTGCCAAGGCATTTGACAGCCTGGAATGGCCCTATCTGTTCTCAGTTATGACGGCATTAGGGCTTGGTGCTGGATATGTCCGTTGGACTAAAATCTTGTACTCCTCAGCAACGGCTAGGGTCCGCGTGGGCAGGGCTGTTTCCTCTTCCTACTCAGTGGGGCGGGGCACTAGGCAGGGCTGCCCACTTTCCCCACTGCTGTTTCCCCTTGCAATAGAGCCACTGGCAGCGTGCGCTAGAATGGGAGGGGCGTACAGGGGCCTCCGGCTCAGGGGTCGTGAGCACTATATTTCGCTCTATGCGGACGACCTCCTAATGTTTCTGGAAGACGCGGGGGAAGCCCTGAATGGGGCGCGCAATCTCCTTGACCGTTTCGGGGACATTTCGGGCCTTCGGGTTAACTGGGCAAAGACTTGTGTTTTCCCGGTGTCTAGTACATGCGACCCGCCAGTATTACCACCCGACCTGACGTGGAAGCCGAGATGCCTCCCTTATTTAGGGACACAGGTGTATCATACACAGGAGGACCTGCTTGAAGGCAACATTGGGAGAGCGATGAGGGGCTTGAGGAGTAGCCTGCGGTTTCGGGGGACCCTTCCATTGTCGGTGGCGGGTCGTGTCGCGCGCCTGAAGATGGTGGCGCTTCCTCGACTGTTATATTTCTTCCGAACCCTACCGATTCGAATACCGGCATCTTTCTTTCGACAACTCCGCTCGGCGGTGGGTAGCTTCATTTGGGGAGAGGGACGGCGCAGAGTTGCGCTGGACACTTTGATGCGGCCGCGAGCTGAGGAAGGCCTGGCTGCACCAGATTTTGAACTATACTACCTGGCTGCGCAACTTCAGGTTCTTACTCAGGCGGTAGCGCTGGAGTTTACAGGTCTGGAGGGGGAGACTGTGCCAGAAGTGACGAGGCATGTTCTGTCTTTTGTGATCCTGCAGCTGCGTCTGAGGATTGCTGAACTATCGATGGTGGAGAGTACCCTCAGACATTGTTGGAAACAATTCCACAGCAGAATTGGGGTGAAGCGTCCCTACGCCCCTGAGATACCGTTGGGCATGTGTACGGCATTACCACACGGTGGTGATTGGTCCTGCCTGGCGGAATGGGAGGAGCTGGGCCTGCAGATGGTGGGTGATCTGTATGCGGACGGCGCACTATTGCCCTATAGCGCATTACAGGAGACCTTCAGCCTTCTGCGGGGTTACTTTCTGATGCATGCGGCCTTGATTGCAGCCCTACAAAAACATTGGGGAGCTGGCCTCTCAGAACCGCCAGCAAGCGGAGCTTGTCAATATGTAGTGATGGCTGCGGGTACGTATAAGGCGGTTACCTGTCTATATAAACAAATGTATGGGGAAGGGCTTAACCAGTTACAAAAACTGCGGGAGCACTGGGCGACGGACTTAAACAAGGATATCCCGGATGCAGCCTGGTCACAGATACTTAAAAGAGCGTGGAAGAGTACCAGGAACGCCAGGTTCCAGTTGATTCCATTCTTTGTGCTGCATAGAGCATATCTCACGCCGGCAAAAATTAATCAGTATTTTAGTACCGATACAGCGATATGCCCCCGGTGCCGATCTCCGGGTGCGGACCTGTGCCATATGTTGTGGGACTGCCCTCAGCTGGGAACATACTGGGAGGAAGTAACCGGGTCGCTCTGTAGGGTGACTGCGCGGCAGGTCGATATGGATAAAGGTGCGCGCCTATTACACTGGTTCCCGCACACTAGTAAAAACAAAATAACTAGCAAGTTTATGGACTTGGGTCTCATCCTGGCTAAAAGAGAAATTACATCAAATTAGAAGGCAGCAGTTGGCCCTAGTTTTGTTAGATGGAAAGCAGCGCTGATTATGTTGGCGGGTAGCGAGAGCTCAATTAGAATGCAGCAAGCCCACAGATCCCATAGCGACAAGGCGCTAGAGGCGGCGAGGGCGTGGGAGGCCTTGGTAATGGAGCTCCGGAGGCTGGACGAGGACACTGACTCGGACTCTGGATTATCGGGGGGGAGGAGCACATATAGGCAGCTTCTTCAGGACTGGGGGTGATTAGTGCTCGGGGAGGTCCCCGAAATACGGGAGGTCAAGTTGACTCTTAATATAGTGATTGAGACGGCCTGTAAGCATAGCACACACGAGGGTGGTACCTTAATAGCATTTCTCATCTAGATCACAGCGCCAGCGGCAGGGGGGGATTGGGAGTTGATAGATATTGGGGGGGGCCACGCATAGGACATTGATTGCGATTTAGAGCCTGAGCTCAGATGCGGGTTGATAGAGGGGGCTCGACATTTTAGCGCTAGACTTGGAATGGGGTTTATATGTTTTGTTAATTGTTGAATAATTGTCGAGTCCGATCTCAACACGAAATGTGGAGCGCTTTGTACTTGTGATGGTCCCTTCTTATGTCTTGTTTGTGTTTTGAAACAATAAAAAGATTCAAAAAATAAAATAAAAAATTAGACTCCCACCATGTCGACGGGGAAGATACAAGCATGTGAATCTATGAAAGATAATACTGGAGAACCATAGTGTACAGGTAAGTAACTTGTTTTTCCTTGCCCACCTAAGGATACTCGTTTTTTTTTTTTAACACATAATTTTTATTATTTTTCCTTAATGACATTGCATCACATATTATCAAGGAATACTTTACATTGTACATTTAGTAGTATTACTGCATATGTTATTGAAAGCAGAACATTATAATTCCTCTCAAAAACTTTCACTAGCAAAAAACCTTCAATGCTACAACTCCCATGTTTGGGAATGCAAAAAATCTGTGTTGTATCTTAATTTTTTTTTTTTACAAAAACACAATTCAGAGCAGTGCACTCAACTTGACCCCCCTCCCGCCCATGAAAATAACTTTCCCATTAACTCCTGCTGGCAGAGGCAGGTCAGTGCGGTCTTTACATTACATTTGGATATAGGCCACTTGAGCGTTGAATAAACAGTGGGGAGGAGGGGGGTCCGAGGGGGAGCCCAGGAGATGGGCGAGAGGGGGGGGAGCAATAGATTGGGAACGAGGAAGGGTCAAAGGAGGACAGACAAGGAAACAGAAGATAACCACAGTGACACTAGGGATTCTCCTTGACGGTAAAACTTACTTCTGCGAGGACCCAAAAGTTGCATGGGAATGGATAGAATCATATAAAGCTGGAACGAATCAACCTGCACAAGCAAGTACAGCGGCACCTAGGGACCGAGAGCCCAAGAGGAGAACCAGAAGGCGATCCAGACGCGGTGCCCAAGGCACCCTGCTGCCTCACAGACTGAAAAGGAGAGCAGAGGCAGTAGCGGTAATTGTGCAGTGTAGGAGGTCCCCCGCGGAGGTAGGATCTGGCTCCTCAAGAGACATGGAGGGGATTGACTCACTCTTCCTGTGGTGGCAGTGTAACCTTGCCAGCAGGGCCGGACTGGGAATCGAAACCGGACCTGGCGAACTTCACAGATGGCCCCCCCGGTGGGTGGAGGGGGGTACAGCTGAGCGGTTTGCTAGGGCCGGTTTCGGCCAATTTTGTTACAGGAGCTGATATTGCCGGCCCCCTGGAAACAAAAACGGCCCCTCAGGGGCCTAAAACCGGCCCTCAGCCTTGCAGCCCTCCGGGGAAAGGCCCGGTGCTCGCTACGGCCAGTCCGGCCCTGTTTGCCAGTGGTTACTCTTCACAAATCGGACGAGATTATTTAAATAGTTGATGGGGCAGCGATTCTTGCCTTTCTTGTGGCTGCCTGGGGGAGGAGGGGGCGGGAGGGCCCCGGACGTCTGCCTGGGACCTACTTTGGACTGCATAAGTTTGGGCTGGTGCGCACTGGACAATCCAGGCGCGTTAAGATTGCCACCCCACACTGATCCCTTACTTGACTAAGTTTGGGTCTCAATTTGTGCTTGATGTTCTATGTACAGTTTGGGCGGCTGGCCATTGTTGGATTGCTCTGGGCTCGGGGAGTTGTTCATTACCGGGATTGTTATGTTGGAATTTATTTTTGTTTTCATGTTTGCAGAATAGAGTGGTCAAACATAGCTGGGGGAGCAGGGCTGGAGGTGTACCCTAGGGGTGGTCATCGCAAGATAAGCCGCAAGCATGGCACATACATATAATGCAATAAGGTTTTTAACCTGGAATATCCAAGGGATGGGATCCATGGCCAAACGCCACAACATTTACTCCTACCTGAAGCGCAGGAATATACATATAGCCTTCCTCCAGGAGACTCACTTGACTAAGGGCGAAATTGGGAAACTCCGTAAGAGGTGGAGAGGGCTGATTTATGTAACATCCTTTTCGGCCTTTTCTAGAGGGGTACTTATTTGGATGAGACCTGGAGTCCCCTTTGATCTCGCACATGCGTTGATTGATGCCGAGGGTAGGTATGTAATCCTGTCTGGCAGGCCATGAGATAACACTAGACATCATTTACGCACCCAATCAAGACCAGGTCGGCTACCTGACCTTTTTTTCGGCCCAGATCGCTGCTCATATGACCGGGCAAGTATTACTGGGTGGACGCTTTAATTGTGTTGCAGACGTTGGGGCTGATTGCATCCACCCACCACATATGGGGCCACACTCAAATCGCACAGCAGTGGGATTCTTTATTGGATTCACCACTGGGGCCTGGAGGATATATGGAGAAGGCAACGTGATAGGGTCAGGGAATATTCTTTTTTCTCGTCGATCCATCAGGTACACACTAGGCTTGACACTTTTCTTTGTATGCCGTCTCTTAGTGTTTCTATTACATACACTGAGTATCTGGGGCGAACCCTGTCTAATTATAGCCCTCTATTTTAGATCCACCAGCCAATAGGGAAATGACCTCCGATTCCCACCTGGAGACTCAACCCACTGGCACTGGAAGATGGCTCTTACAGGTCATCTTTGTCTGCTCTCATTGAAGCTTTCTTACCCATGAATGCCCGTACGGCGTCCTCGCCCTGCTGGAGTGGGAGGCTTTCAAGGTAGTGGTGCGGGGCCACTGTATGGGGCAGTCGATAGGGGCATAGCGAGAAACGCGAAAAGAAATTCTAGACTTAGAAAGTAAGATGCATAAGTTAGACAATGAACAGGGGCTTGATCCCACTGCATCATTTAGGTTGCAGGAAACAAGAGCGAGCTATCACGAAGCACTGGTTGGACTACGATGCCACAGTTACAAGGAATACATGGATAGGGTAAAAAGGGAAGAGGGGAGAGCTGGACAGTTATTGGCGTGCTTAATCAAGCCAGAGTCCCGTGATGCGCCTATCACCCATCTAAAGCAGGAAACAGGTAACCCAATCTACAGCCCAGACGAAATCATTGCTTCCTTCCAAAGATATTATGAGAGATTTATGCTGCGGCTCACCAGCTGCCAATCCATCACTTATTAAGGACTTACTCGACCCTTTGCCACTCAGGACTGTGGCTCACCAGGCACGGGAGGAATTGGGGTGCCAGGGGACGCTGAGCGAGATCCAGGCGGCCATCGGGGCCATGGCATCGGGTAAGACGCCGGGTCCTGATGACCTCCCGGCAGAGTTCTATAAGCGATTCGCCTCTAACATGACGCCACAGCTGGAGAGTCTCTATGCTGAATCGCTCAAACGGGGAATTGTCCCAACACTACTCGGGACGCGCTCGTATTCCCGCTCCCTAAAACCGAAGAGATAGGGGCTGGAGTAGTGGATTTCAGACCACTCTCAATGCTCAATCTAGATTTTAAAATCCTTAGCAAGGTCCTGTCATGCAGGCTACTTCCACACATGACATCCCTGGTTAATTCTGATCAAAATGGGTTCATTCCCTCCCGCTGTACGTCTTACAAATTCCATAGGCTCTACTCCGTGCTGTACCACGAAGAGGCGTCGCTTCTCCACCAGGCGGAAATATTGTCAATTGACCTGGAAAATGCGTCTGACATGGTTAGCTGGGTATATCTATTCGAAGTTATGGTGCGGATGGGTCTCTGGAACGATTGGGTGACATGGGTACGGCTCCTTTATGCTGCGCCCGCTACAAGTGTTAAAATGGGCAAGACGATTCTTAGTCAATACAGGATATTCCGAGGCACTCGGCAGGGGTGTCTCCTGTCACCCGTTTTGTTCACCCTGGCAATAGAACCGCTTGCAGAAAGAGCACTATTGAGGAGTATGGGGCTGGGCCTCACAATGGGAATACAGGTGCATACAATTTCATTGTACTTGGAAGACCTGTTAATTTACTTGGAGGAGGTGGTGGTGGGCACTGCCTCAGCGATGCAGATCTTGGAGGGCTTCGGGCAAGTATCAGGACTCCGGCTTAACAAAGCTAAGACTTATTTATTTTCGGTAGCAGGCCCAATACCCAGACCGGAGACTCTACAACCCGACATTGTTTGGACTTCCCATTCCTTTAAATACCTGGTCATCCATATCTTTCACTCTTTAGAGGACTTAAGAGAAGGAAACTTAATCAGAGCCGTACATTCCCTAAGAACGTGTGTCCAATTCTGGCTAACTCTGCAACTCCCTATCATGGCTAGGATCTCCCTCTCCAAAATGGTTATGCTACCCCAGCTTTTGTATTATTTTGTCAACCTCCCAGTCCTGATGACAGTAGGCTGGTTCCGCCCCCTGAATTCTCTGTTGCGCGACCTGCTGTGCGATGATGGGTGACTGAGAGCTTCCTTAAAGATGCTACAGCGCACAATGGCCGAAGGAGGGCTGGAGAACCAAACTTCGAGTACAACATATTGACTGCTCAACTGCAATGGTTGGCTCAATGGTTAGAGGGGGTGAATGAAGCAGCACATGCCTGTCGGAACCTGGTAACTGTCCTAGCTTACTGCTGGCCAAATTATTAGTCCCGGCTACCCCTACTCCATATCACACTGTATTGCAATGCACTGCAAACTTGGAAAAGACCTCTAACTAAAGCGAAGAGATCCCCGAGATACACTCCAATGTTGCCTCTTTTGGGTTTGCCACGTGGGCTCTTATGTCGTTATTTACTGCAGATCATTTGGCAAACTGGACGGAGTTAGGACTGGAGAACGTGAGAGATTGTTATTTTAAGAAAACTTTAATCCCCTTTGAGGAACTGGTGGATAGCTCTGGGCTCCCTCTGGAACAGTTTTTGCATTATGCTGCATTTGTCGGATCCTTCGGACACTTGTGGGGCGGGGGGAGGGAGGAACCTGTGACGCACCCAATCTTGCACGCATTGATTACCCTGGGCACTTCCGGGCATCAGGTGAAATGGTTCTATGCCATGCTCTTTGCTGCATGCTTGGACCCACTGTGTGGCTTATGAGAGAAGCGGGAGAGGATAACGGGTGGAGAATTTACAGAAGCTGAATGGGGCACGTTTTTGCAGTCCCGCAAGAAGATCTCTTGTAACACACGCTTAAAATACATACAATTCAATGTCGTACACATGACATGGGGCAAGTTTTTGCAGTCCCGCAAGAAGATCTCTTGTAACATACGCTTAAAATGCATACAATTCTATGTCATATACATGACATATGATACCTCACCGTCTGAACATCACATATGGGGGTGATACACGGTCATGTCCACGATGCTCCCACCTTAATGCAGACTTTAGCCACATGACATGGGAGTGCCAGCAACTGCACCCTTTTTGGGAAGCAGTTCTTGCCAAAATTAAGGAGGTGCTGGGAAGGGAGCTTGCTCCTACAGTACGGGTGTGTCTGCTGGGCCTAATTCCCAGACCTCACAAGAGAAAAGTTGGAAATAGGCTGATTGACTTGGTCCTGGGTCTTGCCAAACGCAGAATAGCACTAGAATGGAAATCAACACTGGGACCCAAGGTTGAAAGCTGGAACCAAGAGGTAATTAATTGGGCAGAGGCGGAGGGCAGAGCTCTGAGTTGGGAGGAGGTGAGAAGAATGCGGAAGCGCCCCATTGCTGATCAGTGTAGGGAGGCGATGAGGTCATGTGAACACCCGACACAAAGTAGTGATGAAGAAGGGGGGGAGGAACGTGATGATCTAGGCATTGGTAATGTAGGGTAATGGCCATTTCTTGGCCCCGCAGAGGGGGATCCCGCATTGTACTGGGGTTTCCGTTCCTGCAGGGTATGGTGAGATGTGCCTATGCATGATGGGATATACTGAGTAGGGAGAGGCCTCCCCCCACCCCCATCCCTGCACCCTAGGAGGGTGCACTGAGCCCTGACCCACCAGATACGTACAGTTTGAGCTTAAGTTATAATGTTCTTCTGTAAAGGTTCATGTGTATGTTTATATTTTAAAGTTATCTTAAAAAGTTAACTTATTGATTCTGGATTGTATTGTCTTATCCTAATGCAAGGTTGATGGCAGTCCTAGTGGAAGCTGTGACAATGTAAATGCACCACATAACGAACAATAGAATATACATTTGTACAGCTCATACCAGGTGGTTACATCAGTACCACTATTGTAGGGTAATAGGGAGAAATATACGCTAACGATTATTTACAGTGTTCCAAAACTTAAGTAATGTGGGAACTGAGTGACCACATTGGATGATGTGGTATCAAAATTGTAACTTACCTGTGTCCGGAAAGGATATGTACAAAATACCAATAAAATTAAGCTTTAAAAAAAAATGGATGTCTACGGTCGACTGGGTTTTCGGGTGACATCCAGCCCTCTTTGATAAACATACCCTTGGATAGGAGTCGCCTGTTTGGAGACAAGGCTAACTCGGCCCTTGGACAGTTTAAAGAGAATACTGCTGCCGCTAGCTCTCTGGGTCTTTCTTTCCAGCCCCACCAGGCCCAACAGTTCATTCGAGGCTTTGGTCGAGGCGTCCCGTATGGTCAGCTGATCCAGCTCCTGCAAGGGACACAGCCTTTTCGTGGGAGAGACCAGGGCGCCCTCTGCCCCTGCAACTAAGGTCAACATGCTTCACAGTCCTATACCAGTTTCTACATTGATCACACTAAAGACTACTAGGTGGACAATCAGCTCTTTGTGGAGTTTGCCGGAGTGAAGAAGGACAAGGCTGTGCAGAAGCGTACCATATCATGCTGGATTGTGCTCTGCATCAAGATCCGCTACGCATTGGTGAAGCAGCAGCATCTAGAAGGCTTGCAAGCCCACTACACTGTGGCCTAAGCTGCTAGCACTGTATTAGCATGCAAAGTTTCTGTTCTCTGCATCTGCCAGGCAGCTATGTGGGCATCCCTTCTTACGTTCATGAAACACTATTGTGTGGACAGCCAAGTCCGTTGACCGGGGCTCTTTATCCGCTTGGTCCTGCGGGACTTTCTGGCTAAGCCCATTTGCAGTCCTGCCTTCAAAAGGTACTGATTTCATATCTATTGAAAAGGTGCGGACTTTGCAGCTAGAAGTCTCAACAGAAAAATAAGTTACTTGCCTTTGGTAACGCTGTTTCTGGTAGACACTCTACCTTGCTGCAGATTCCTCACCGACCCTCCCATCCTTCCTGTTCTGGGATTGGGTCTCTACCCAGTAACCGCTTTGCTGCTTCGTGAATTCCGCTGCTGTGCTGTGACATTCCAATCTTGGGTGTGGCTTGGACGGCCCCCGGCCGTCGTGCACACTCGCCCACCGTGATAGAGCACGGAACAGGTTAATAAGATTCGAAGTCTAAGAATCCGCACACTGATTTACCAGTTTGGTATTAGGCTCAACATTTGGAGGCGAGAACAGTCTCGAGAGCAATTGACATCACGCAGGAGTGGCACCTACATAGGCCTCGCTCGTTGCTTCCCGAGCAGAACAACGTCCGTGTGGAGCGTGGCACTCCTGAAATTTTTCCTGATCCAGTCTGACGACTGAGAAATATTCAAAAGGTGAGTTATCTCCTCTACCTAGTCTCCTCTTTACTAGAAAGAGCATTACCGAACCTAAATTGTTCATTGCAAATATGAAACGTCGATGTCCTATGGTTCTGAATTTAACCGATGCAATAAATAGCACTTATGATGATGAGTTTGCCCCAGTGAAATGTAGAAAAACACGCAGATTTTGTTGCTTTAAATACCAAATCCGCATGTCCTAGTATTTACCAGACCTTTCACTATGTAAATGTCAAGTTTGACTTTCTGGTATTTACCTGGGCAAAAGTGCGGGACACTCTAAACCACGAGTAATTGTGCCACAAGTGATTTGCACAAGAGTCGGAAATTCACAGATTCACTCATAATAAAGGTTTTTATTTCGAATAGTGCAATTCATG
Source organism: Lissotriton helveticus (assembly GCF_964261635.1). Lineage (NCBI taxonomy): Eukaryota > Metazoa > Chordata > Amphibia > Caudata > Salamandridae > Lissotriton > Lissotriton helveticus. The sequence goes on along the minus strand of NC_136057.1, from coordinate 806,330,397 downwards.
TTTTGGTGTACGTGGGGAATGGTTGCATTGCTGGTTTTATAATATTACTTTGGTGTAACAATATTGCTGACGTGGCCACCACCTGATGCCCTAGCAAATCGTTTTGTTTTTCCAGGTGGGTGTAAGGCAGCGGGGTTGATTATTGCCATCACAGTAAATATACATCCTGCAGAAACGTTAGTTGGTAGGAAGAGCATTTACACTAAAGTATTTTCAAGTTCCATTTTAAATTTAATTACGGTTTAGTAAAACGAATTAAAGAGCCCAGATGTGGTCCTTTACCTCCATACTTTCTTCATTTAAAAAATGCCAAGCGGTCTCTTTGAACTAATAGTATTTGCCCCGTTTCCTTTTATGACGCTTTATATGTAAATGCAATTGTTATTTTGTTTAATATTAACGTTTATACTTTCCATAGGATCTACATGGATTTGACCTGCTTAAAATGAAATCACACCTCGGTAAGTAGAAAGAGCTCAGTTAAGAATAACAAAAATTCCGTTCCATAATACATTTGTATAGCATAAAATTAAATGGACTTTGCTTAGAGCGTTGCATAGCAGTTTAAAGATGTCTTTCTTAGTATTACATAACACCTAAGAAAAGGCCGTTTTCTTGAACCGATTTTAATGCCTATTAATGCTGCTATGAGAATGATCATTTGTATGTTTGCCGGTCACTGTTAACTCCCTTGTCAACCTGTTCGAGTTCCCCTTGTGCTAGGTTCATTACTCTATAAAACGTTCATGGGAGCTGTGCACATCAAGGGACCAGTTCCTTCAAATAACGTAGGTCAAGCACTAATGTTTCCATTCATTAAATCTAAGCCTACGTTTACCAGTACTTAAGGACTCCTTGGGGATGACGCTACCTGTTGCAGAACTCTTGTCAGTCTAATAAGACACAAGGAGCAACCAGGAATGTGAATGAAATATAATTTTATGTGTCTTTCTTGTTGGTCTTAGGGACAATTTGATTGATTTTTGCACTTCAAAGGGGATGATGGACGGAGCGTATGAGCAAATCAAACACTCACCCCCAGTCAACTGATCTGGTTTTAATCCATCACCATTCTTTAGCTCCTTCCACCCCAGTTCAAACATGGCCATATGCAAATTAGTCTAACCCTGTGCCTCATGGGAACAGTCCAGCCCGAACTGCCAAGCCATGTCTTCCCCGGACCGGAAACAAGCATCCTGGGACCGGTTTCGGATTCATAATCCTCATCTGCCAGGCAATCTTGAATCCAGTGGTAGAGTAAGCAAGGGACCCACGTCTGGGCATACCCTGCCAACTTAAGGCGAACAAAGCAATACCAAAGGGGATGATGGACATAGCGTTTGAGCAAATCAAACACTCACCCCCACTCAACTGATCTGGGTTTAATCCATCACCATTCCTTAGCTCACTCCACCACCCCAGTTCAAACATGGCCATATGCTAATCAGTCTGACCCTGTGCCTCATGGTAACAGTCCAGCCCGAAATGCCAAGCCATGTCTTCCCTGGACCGGAAACAAGTATCCTGGGACCGGTTTCGGATTCATAATCCTCATCAGCCAGGCTATCTTGAATCCAGTGGTAGAGTGAGCAAGGAACCCACATCTGGGCTTACCCTGCCAATTTAGGGCGAAAAAGCTATACCAAAGGGGATGATGGACGGAGCGTTTGAGCAAATCAAACACTCACCCCCAGTCAACTAATCTGGGTTTAATCCATCACCATTCTTTAGCTCACTCCAGCACCTCAGTTCAAACAAGGCCATATGCAAATCAGTCTGAGCCTGTGCCTCATGGGAACAGTCCAGCCCGAACTGCCTAGCCATGTCTTCCCTGGACCGGAAACAAGCATCCTGGGACCGGTTTTGGATTCATAACCCTCATCAGCCAGGCTATCTTGAATCCAGTGGTAGAGTGAGCAAGGGACCCACGTCTGGGCATACGCTGCCAACTTAGGGCGAACAAAGCGATACAAAAGGGGATGGTGGAGTGAGCTAAAGAATGGTCATGGATTAAACCCAGATCAGTTGACTGGCGGTGAGTGTTTGATTTGCTTAAACGCTCCGTCCATCATCCCCTCTGATATCAATTTGTTCGCCTTAAGTTGGCAGGGTATGCCCAGACGTGGGTCCCTTGCTCACTCTACCTCTGGATTCAAGATAGCCTGGCTGATGTGGATTATGAATCCGAAACCGGTCCCAGGATGCTTGTTTCCGGTCCAGGGAAGACATGGCTTGGCATTTCGGGCTGGACTGTTCCCATGAGGCACAGGGTCAGACTGATTTCCATATGGCCATGTCTGAACTGGGGTGGTGGAGTGAGCTGAAGAATGGTGATGGATTAAACCCAGATCAGTTGACTTGGGGGTGACTTTGGTATCGCCATCATTTTTGCATTTGGCTGAATTAATTTGCTCACTGCGAGTCGTGAAATAATAGATGCCCTTGCAGCAGTAGGATGTCTCATGGGACAGTAAGTAGTAGAGAGAGTGGGCGTCCTTAGTATTAAGGATTTATTGATTCTTTATGGAATTGATCCAGATTGAGATCTTCTGCTCATATGGTCTCTTGACGCCATCCACTTAGTTTGCATCTTCCCATTCAGCAGGTAGGATAAAGTGGACTCAGCCATAGTTGCTAAATTCTCAGATTGCTTATGTGTTGCATTCACATTTCCATGTTTTCAGTGTAGTTATGAGGGACATTCAACTGTCAAATGAGTGACACATAGAGTGACACTTACATGCGAATAACACCAAGCAATTAAAACAGAGGAAAGAGAAGATAAATATCAGAAATCATGCTGTTTAAACAATAACACGCTCGAACAAGCATTTTCAATGCTATATGTCTTGCATTACTGAAAGTTTAAGCTATTGGTGTTGCAAGTAATAAAGCAACGCCACTAGCTCAAACTTTGTATATTGTATGCGGACACCTTTATTCTTTCAATCAAATTTATTTTGAACTAAAAAAACTGTAGATAGACTCAGTAAACTGTATGTCAGCAAATGTAGTGGGCATTTCGGTGAAGATGTGCTCTCTGCAAATGACAGTGCACTACCAGAATATTGTTGCTCCCCTGTGCTCCAAAGTGCACCCCCAGCTACTCATCACATCCTTAATACTCGCCTGTTAAATAGGCTTTGCACATTTGCTACCCTTGTTCTTTGACTGATGCTTGGATTTTCACAATCCCTAGTGCTCTTGTCCACCAGGGTAGCCCTCTCTCCCCCAAAGCATTACCTTCTTAAATGCGAACATACATTTTGCCAGAGGGGCAGTACGTATGTCGGGCCGGGCGGTACACATTGCACAAATCAATTTTTCCGATAGCACCTGTAGATTTTCTGATGGTACCGGATTTTTGCAACAACAACCAAAAACTCGGCCTACACATACCAGACACTAGCCAGTCTCAACACCTGTACAACCGAGATTGTACACAAAAGCCATCTTTTAACCGCACCCTGCGTACTGACTGCACCCTACTTTTCGTCCTAAAACAATCAGAAACGCACTCCAGTCTGTGACTCGTCCCCAGACCATTGGTGAAAATATCAGAATTCAGACAGCGCTTCGAGTCCATTCTAAAGGCAGTACCGCGCTACACAGACCCTGTAGCATAAGGGGGTGGCCTGGAGTTCCTAGAGTGTTAGAGCTCTCAGTGCAGCCATGCAGTCACACTGATCACTCCAGAAGGGTGACGCCATGACCCCAGGAGAACGGAGTCTGTCTTTAAAGGACTGGGAAGCCGCGAAAGGCATGTCTGCCTTGTGTGGTGCGGAAGTGCCATGAATAGAAACTCTTCTGTCTGACGGATGCTGAACAGTCCTGTGAGGGTTTTTTTTCTCGCTTCATGTGGCGCTTTAAAGACCTCTGTGAAAGTGCCCTTCCTTACCTTGTGAGTGACTGGAAATAGAGAGCGGATAAAATTTTGCCTTTCGTGAAAAATAATGTAAAAGACCATGCTGCTGCCCAATTCGAGTAAAAAAAAAACCAAAAAACGCTGTGCAAAAACACTTGTGTTACACGGTGCTAGAAAAGAGCAGAACAGGTTTTCGGCCTGTTTTAAAGCGCTATGCGAAAGTCTGCTTTTGCCTCAAGTGTGGAAACGCTCAAGCGTCCTCTGCCTGTCTAATGTTTGTATTTAACAATGACAGGCAGAATAATTGTTCACTCTAGTCGTGATTAAACAGAAGCTGCAGAAAAGATTTGGAAAAAAATATGATGAACTTGGTTATTTTACCTCCTCACAACCCAAGATTTGTTTGGCAAATGTGAAGGCACACTTCGCGTGGGGGGGGAGAGGAGGAGCAGCAATTCAAAAGGATTCCCGCCACTTTGCAATCACTTCAAGTCTCTAACTTGCCCTCTCCGGGTAGGCCAGTGTAACGAGGTAGAAACCTCTCTGCAGTCGGTCAGGTCCTTCACACTCATCTTCTGTTTACAAAAAAAATATTTTGACTTTTCCATATAGTGGTCCTACCATGCTTAAGCTCAGTTATTTAGGTAAGACTCTTACCTCTCCCAAAGTCATTCTTATCATGGTACACAATTATTTTATTTAGGATGTATGAATTAGACTATGATCTGTTGCCAGTACATCACTATGCAGACTGTTACTACCTAGAAGGTCGTGCATGCATGCACAGAAGTAGAAGGCATTGAGTCCACGTTCTCTGTGCATCCTGGTTGCATGTTTGTTGCCAAGAACTGGCTCTTCCTTCCTCTGGCTTTGATCTACGGATACATTGAATTGGATAAGTGTAGTTCGTGCCTGTTCTTTCCTGGGCCGGGCTACATAACGTGTTTCTCCAAAGCTTGTGAGTGCAGTTTTATTGGGGGAGGATACTGGGTAGAGATGAGACTTGTCTTTATTTAGCACAGTGTAGTGAGTGAGTACTCTTTGTACTTTTGTATAGGAGAGTTTATCTTTTTGTCTGTCTGGTCTTCCACCTTTAGTGACAACATAACCAGGCCCTTACTGCATCTCTTGCTTTCGTTGTGCAGGACCCCTGGTCTCCGCACTCCCCACTCAGAATCTCTGAAAGGCCAAATCTGGGGCTGTTATGTTGAGTGTAAATGATTGCTGCTCACACCTCTCTGAAGCTGTGTAAATTTACTGGACTGCACCAAGCATTGCAAGAAACCGAATAAAAACAGAAAAGTATGTACAGAGTAAGAGCTGATGTGCTCCTTGAAGCTGTGGAAAAAAAGTTGTGGATATAAACCATAGCTGAAGAAATGATTGTTGCTGCCCTAAGTGACACTTTCCAGAACTGGAGTAACCTTAACTCTAGGTAGGACCGTTCTGGTACCCCCCTGATAGTGGTACCCTTGGAGGCATTACAATTTTGTATTGCCATCAACTGGCCCTAGTAAAACCAGTTCTGCACTGATTATGATGAAAAAGTTACTTCTGTTTTCAAGGGATAAATGCGGGATGAATGATTCATTATGGAATTCCAATGAAAAATATATCATTTGGAACCCTCCCTTTAGACCCTTTCATGCATCCTACCTCCTTGATCAGTCTGTATCCACTTTAGTAAATTACATTTAAGCAGACATGTTTGTAGATTCCTCATCGAGGGTCATAATTGTAACCCATGCTGGTGAAAGGAGCTGCATGTCATACAAGTATTTACCACACGTAAATGTTTCTTGGAACAAGCCATGGCCTAGTGTTAAGTAAAATATAGTACCAATGCAGTATAGGTTGCTGTTACTGGGTAGAGATACATTAGCGCCACCTCATTGGACGTTTGCTTCTAAAGCAAACATTTGAATAATGTCAGCGTACTCCTATGACTAAATATACCCCTTCCCTCAAAATGTGTGTGTTTTTCCAACCCTCTTTCTGGCGCCAAGGGGAGAGACTGATAGGGACCCGTGCCTCTTCTGTTTTCCCTACTGGCCTCCACCATAGCTGGATGTCGGTGAATAAAATACTTGCATTCTGTGCATTAACTGTTAATGTCACTTCATAGGGTATCCTTAACACCCCACCTCTTTCACGTTATGAACGACAAATCACTGCGTGTTGAGATGTAAGATATATTTCCATTCTTCCCTTAATCCCAAAAAAGGCAATGGTATACTTGGCACAGGTGTGAAGAACAAGATGATGAAAATCGGAGAACATGTACGACACCTTCTGGCAAACCTACTCTTTACTGGACCATAGAAAACCATCTCTTGATCATCTGTCGCCAATAAATTTGCCGGGACATGGTTTTATTACAATCTAAGAGCCGGTGGGGCCAGCAAGAGATCTTAACAAGGCGCTGCGGCTCCGCTTACCTCTAGCTTCCTAATTCCCTTGCAAGGGGTGGGCACCCTGTGCTGCTGCTGCTGCGCTGCTGTGCCCGCGGTTCCTAGTGTCCTGAGCGGGGAGAGGCTTCAAGGCGCTGGGGCTGCTAACCTCTCGGTTCCTAGCTCCCTTGGAAGGGCTGGTCAGGTTCTGCTGCTGCGCTGCTGTGCCCGCGGTTCCTAGTACCCTGAGCGGTGAGAGGCTTCAAGGCGCTGGGGCTACGCTTACCTCTAGGTTCCTAGCTCCCTTGGAAGGGCTGGGCAGGCTCTGCTGCTGCTGCTGCAGATCTGCTCGGTCCCTGCGCCTTCTCCCGCTGCTCTCACCAGCTCCTCAGTCCCCGCTGCACGATAGGGGAATGCCTACCCGCGCCCCAGCTGCCCGATGACATTCTGATCCTTGGCTCCTGCTCCGAGTCAGAAATTAATTGGTAAAATAGCAAAGTGAAAAAAAGCAAAGAGGGGGGAGGCTCTGAAAGCCTACGACAGCATATGCGAGGTACCAAAAGGGCACCAGAGAGTAAGAAAGACTGCGGAGAGAGCTCACCTTCCACCTCTCCCCCTCTCCCCCAGCTGTGACTAAATAAGAAACCAAAACTATGCAGCGGCGAGTGGTGCGCCTGCCCGCGCCACAGCGCCCGTGTCTGAGCACGATAATTAAAACCACATGAACGGTGGTGCGCGTAATAGACACCAATAGGCCATGGGCGGAGCTATGCGCCCGCCTTTGGCCTATTGCGTGTTCTCTTTCATTACGAGACGCACGCAAAGTCTAATCGCGTGGCACAAAAGGATAAGCACATGCACAAGCGTGTGCGATTCCTAGGTCGATTTTCAAACCCCCTCCAAGCGGTCTCTTGCTGCGCAAGTAAAGGCTGCGCACTGCAACGCTAGGCGCGAGACCTAAAAAGATCTTGAAACTGCTGCAACACCCTGAAATGAAAGGTCACTAGCCTACTGCCCCTGTTCATCCGGTAAAGCCAATATTATGTATTTGTAAAACTAAGTTAAGATATAATGGGTGTAACACATGGGCTGCAACTTTAGTGCTTGGAATTCAAGGATCACTGTGTTATATTTCATGGGATTTCATGGTATGCTATCATCTTGGTTTTTACAGCTGCATGGAACTGGAGATTGCTAAACATCATTTATTATAATTAAGACATACCATTTACAATCGTTAAAGATGAACTGTGAGTTTCCAGATGGATGTTTTCTAATTCAAGAGGAGAAGGTGTCCTTTAATCTTTCTGTTTTTAATCTACTTTAGTTAAAAGGTTTTTGTTTATGGCATTGTGAAAACAGGCACTTTCTATTTTAACAAAAGGACAGGCGGCTGGGTCATATTAGGCTATGATGGCTGTTTAAAAGACATGTATTGCGTCCCTGCCCTCTCATAAGGAAATGTGCAGGGGGCTTCAGGCAGATGCGCAGCCTGACAAAACATTACTCGTGGATGGTGCATCTGAAAATAGAGTCAAATAAAAAAAACATTCCTCTGGTTCTCGGTACATTATCCTATACAGGAACGCTAGTGGGTTAATTCACATGCTGCAGATATGAGTGTGTGACCTGCCCCCACTAACAGAGACATCACCCCATTGATTCCTCCTGTGTGAGCTAGAAACTTCTGCACTTAACCTGACTGTGCCTCCAGAAGCACCTCTTGGCATGGGGAGAGTATTCACCAGGCTAGGTAAGGGGGCCACCAGGCTGCAGCGGCCAGTACCGATTATGGTAGCTGACAAGCCGGTCTCTTGCTGGTGGCTGCGGGCATACGTTCAGGTTCCATGGTGATTCTGCCCTACAGCAAGCTGGGATCCCACTTGTATGCTGAAAAGGGGCTGGCTGCCTGGTGTGTGCTGCACTGCACGGTCTTTCGTCGTATCCCTTGAGTTGGAGGCTCCTGAGCTGTCAGAGAGAGCTCAGGTACGATGTGACTAGAGTCAGACAGTCAGGCCACAGCCCCTGCTCCCCGCACATATGCCAGCCTGGATACAAGAATATTTAATAAACCGAAATAGTCTGTGGGGGGGAGCCATGCGATAGCTCTCATCGCAACAATGGAAAACCATCATGTGCAGCGCTTGGCGCATGGCTGTGGCACTTAGTCATGTTGTAGAACCCAGACATGTGGTCCAGAGCACGGGTGGGTCTGAGGAGGCTACAAACACAGTTACTGGGGCTAATAGTGGTTGTGAGTTCCCCCAAGATATATGGCTGGCATTGGTTCTTTGTGTTCGGCACATTAACAGATTTACTGCTTTAGAAAGCATTACACGGGCAGGTAAGCACCCACAGAAAGAGCTCAGTGGGGTGCCCCGTTAATCATTCTACTGTGCATACAGCAAGCGCTTTCTGACAGAGTACAGAAACTGTTTATCAAGTTCATTAGCTAGAGAAAGAAAGACAATGTCCTGCAGAGAATAAGAACACATCGAAGCAGGTTATAGTATAAAGACCAGACCAGGCCTGTGACTCAGAGGAAAGCTTCAACTGCTTCTGAGCATATACCAGAGACAAAGAAATCAAGGGTTAATCTAAGCACAATCGAGGCCGTCAGGAGTGGTTGAAATAAAATGGCAGGGCAAAGGAGTACGTTTTATCCAAACTGGACATTGAACTTGAATTGAACAAAGTACGATTTACGGGCTGGAGGAACAGCAGCCATCCTGTTACATGATTTTGTAGTAAACTGGACGACTTTTCACATGCCCCATTCAACCACCACACAGTCGACATTGGGTTTGCATGCCACTTTTCTAGCGGGCAATCCCCCTATCTACCTCTGATAGGTGTGCTCCAGTCCCTATCGGGGGTTCCCAGTGGTGTTTGCACAGAAGAGGCCACATCTTTACCAAGCCCTTCTAATTGGTTTGCATTTGCGATGAACCAAGCCCTCCTGCTTGGTGTGCTTGTACCTGTATGTATGTATGTATAGGCATTTATATAGCTCACTACTTACCCGTAGGGTCCCAAGGCGCTTCGACCGCTGCGAAACCCTTCCTGGCTTCCCTGAGAGATGGTCCCTTAATGGGTATTTCCAGGGTGAGACCAGGCATCCCCGGCGGTCTGGTGGGGCCGTTAGTGAAGATGAGGCAAGCTAATGCCCAGAGTTGCCGAGTGTGAACGCTGATCAGAGTGGGCACCGAGGCGAGAGAATTATCGAGTCCGCTGACCCTGGTCCAGAAACCTGCCGCGCCGGGAATCGAACCCTGGTCCCGGGCCGTCCTCTGCTCTCGGGTCTGCCGCCTCTAACCAGTGAGCCACACTACTTCACCTGGCTTTATTTACCCTTCTGTAACTGTTTACTGGCCTCTCCAGAAGTTGGGAACACCTGTTCCCATCTTTCACCACAGCCGTGCTACCCTTGGAGTTAATGCTTGCGGCTGTTCAATCTCTATCTCTACCTACTGACCTACCTAGTATGGGAGCGCGGTGCCAACAGGAGCAGGACCCCGAGAGCAATAAAACAAAGCCCTTGTTTACCCCCCTACTTGGCGAGTCCCCAATATGAGTGTACAAACTGAATCATCATGTGGCGCACCAGCCCCTAGGCAGAGCCCTCTCATCCTTGGGAGTCATGTGACATGTGTCGCAATAAGCTGTCTCATGACCATATGAGGACGCCAGGTGAACTTCCACTTAAACCAGGACAAAGGTGGGTATACCCACAGGAGGTGAGGTCTGAGGTCCTTTAAGGGCACTCCTAGTGTTCTGCTACGTGTCATGTCCTTATTCCCTGCCAAACCCATCAGTCTGACTGATGCTGTGTTGCCATGCTGGGGTCCCCAACCCAGTGTCTGTAGCCCTTGTACGGCTTTTGCTAATGGTATACCAGAGTGCCAAAAGGTTTCCAAGTGTTGGCTTTGAGGACATGGAGTAAAACATATGAGCACCTTTACCTGCACCTTCTTAAAGTTGACTGCAATATGTGATCTGATAATTGTCAGCATTTATGCTCCAAACTCATATTTTCAACACTATTGAAGTAACAGCCCACTTCTCGGAATGCTGCTTAAGCAACCAACCTGGCTGACTGACCGGCTGCTTTGGCGTAAGTAGCTCTTAACACGACTATTGCTGAAGGTATGCCAGGGTGCAGAACAGATGCCACCACTTTTGGATATTGAGAACCTGGCTTAAAACATACGATACATCTGCCTGCACCTCCTTAAATAAGACTGCAAGTGTGTTCTTGTAATTGTCAGCATTAGTGCTCCAAACCCATATTTCTCAACATGAACCATCTACCCACACTTACCTTTACAGTGTTCTGCTTCTTTTTATGTCTCACACCTTTGAGAACCCTGTCCCATTTATGGGGCAACCACTCCTACCCACCTGGCTGGACCAGCCATAGGTCAGGCAGCTTCTAACGTAAGTGAAGTGGCTTTGCTTTAGAGCACATCCCCAATCAATCAATCAATCAGAGTACTTGTAGAGCGCGCTACTTACCCGTGAGGGTCTCAAGGCGCTGAGGGGAGGGGGTGCTGCTACTGTTCGAAGAGCCAGGTTTTTAGGAGTCTTCTGAATGCGAGTAGGTCTTGGGTCTGCCGTATGTGGGGAGGGAGGGTGTTCCAGGTCTTGGCGGCGAGGTAGGAAAAGGATCTGCCGCCGGAGGTCGTTCGTTGGATGCGGGGGACAGCGGCGAGGGCGAGGCTGGCGGAGCGGAGCTGGCGGGTGGGGGTTGTGGAAGCTGAGTCTGCTGTTAAGGTAGGCTGGTCCGGCGCTGTGGAGTGCTTTTTGTGCGTGGGTGAGGAGCTTGAAGGTGATCCTCTTGTTGATGGGGAGCCAGTGTAGGTCTCTCAGGTGGGGGGTGACGTGGCTGCGGCGGGGGACGTTGACGATCAGTCGGGCGGAGGAGTTTTGGATGCGTTGTAGTCGTCGTAGGTGTTTGGCTGGGATTCCTGCGTAGAGTGTGTTGCCGTCGTCCAGTCTGCTGCTGACGAGGGCTTGTGTCACCGTTCTTCTTCTTTCGGTCGGGATCCACTTGTAGATCCTGCGGAGCATGCAGAGGGTATTATAACAGGAGGAGGAGACGACGCTGACCTGCTTAGCCATGTAGAGGGAGGTTTTGAGGATGAATCCTAGGTTGCGTGCATGGTCGGTGGGTGTTGGTGGTGTTCCCAGTGTGGTCGGCCACCAGGAGTCGTCCCAGGCTGAGGGGGTGGGTCAGAGGATGAGTACCTCTGTTGTGGAAAAATACAAACTGGGGGGGCACTACCAACCAGAATATAAGATCCTTAATTATTGCCCGGCGATGTCGCCTCTTGAACCCACAAAGAAGTTAAACTATTGAAGAGGCAGGCGCTGGAGACTGGAAGGCAGGAAACAAGGTTTTTATTCGCTCCGGAGGAGAACACAACGAAAACGGACAGAAGGTATCGTTCTGAGGTGCTCTAACTGCATCCCGGAGGCCTGGCCTCTTATACACAAGTTTATCTCTTTATTACATGTAACACATTCTCGTTGATACTTTGATGTACGGAAAGACATCCTCAGAATCCCCCCTTCCCAGCCCGTTCCCATGCAAGGCTACAGTGGAAGTCCCCGCCCCGTTCACAACAGGTGATGATCATTGCGCAGCTGGGTATTCCGCCGATTCACGGAGTGTGCGGGTTTCGATCGGATCTCGTGGGATGGGGGGGCTTTGATCATCTCGGGGGTCCTTTGAGGAGGGAAGCTTCCTATTGTATGGGGAGGGGCAAGAGATTGGTATCGGCAGAGCTAGGTGTCGGCCTGGGAACGGGGAAGACAAACGGGCACACGGGGAAAAGGGGTTTGCATCAAAAGGGCCGGAGGTCATGACGGGGAAGCAGGGAGATGTCGCGCTGGGAACAGGATGAGGGCCTGGGGCAGAGCAGCGCCGAAGAGGGGTTTATGACTCAAGGCAGGTGCAAGCAGGGGGGGGGTTGCCAGCGAAGTTAGGAGAGAGAGAGAGAGACGCGCTGGCTCTCGGCGAGAGCAGGGAAGCCATGGTGTCCAAAATGGCGGCTGTTTTACGCGCACAAAAGGTTTAAGGAGAGCAAGAGGGCGCCGATAATGTTGACGGTTTTCAGCCTAACTTTTAACAGTCCTCCCTTTTCAACATATCTAGCCAACTTGCTTACTCAATGTCAATTTTCATCAAATTCCTAACTTCGGTATCATATAATGCCCTCATATGTTCGCTTCCAATGTCCACAGTTTTGGGAAAAATACAACTCGCACATAAAGAACACATAGGTGGCAAACATTGAATTCCTAAGCATAGGCCACATATTACAAATACGGGAATCAGGATAATGGTGAGCAGTCTCCAGCCCCAGCTTTTGACGGTGTCCCAGAACCAACCACCAAGCGACCATTCTTCTTGCTCTTGGTGGACTTCCGAAGAGAGTCTGTGAAGATGTTCGATGGCTTTGTACACTGAGGGTGAGTTGTCCGGTATGTATGTACAACAGCTGGCCCCAATAATGCGGCATGCTCCTCCACGGTCCGCCAGAACCACATCTAGAACGAGGCGGTTCTGAAGAGCCACCAAACGGACCGCTTGGAGCTCGGCAGTGTTGTTGGCAAAGATGCCCGCTGTGATGTTCATGGTTGTCTCGACTGCCTGAGTCAAATGTCGGATGGCACGGCTGTTTGCCATCGGGCCCCAGAGGGGGACGAGTCCTTTCATAGCATCGAGGAACTGTGCCCCTGTTGAGTCGGCTTGCTCAACGTCTTTGGCTCGTTTTTGTCTGTGGTGATTCGCTGGGGCCACATAAGTTGGAGGAAGGACGAAGGAGATGTAGCAAGTGCCCCCCCAGCCTTTGGGGAGCCAGGTGTAGGCCTTCGTGCCACAGATGAAATACATGTTTGGGGATGACACAAAGGAAGGTGGGTCCGTGGAGTCCAAAGTTCTGGTAAAGCGGCAAGCGCTGTGACCCACCAGCTGTGCCCCAAGTCCTTCTACACACATGTGGCCTGTGACGTTGATGACCGTCAGGGCCACAGTCAGAGTGGCAGCCGTTCGTTTCCGCAGATAGGAGAAGGTGGGTCTGGTTGGATTGTTGAACACCTGCATTTCGATTCGTTCTTTGGCCGGAATGTCCATTTGGATTGAGTCGCTGGGGGTCAGCGGGCAGAAGTGTGTCTTTGTCTTGTTTCGCCCGGCCCCATGAGAAGAATGTGCTGCAGCTCTGCTGGAGGTGGCATTTCCCGTATAGCTCTCTTGCAGGAGGATCAGCCAGGCAAGGCAGGAGCCGTGGACGGAGAAGGGTGAAGGGATGAATGGTATTGAATGTCCAGTGGCATGGGGTAGCAACCCACAGATCCAGCAGTTGGTGGCGTTGGTGGCAAGATTGTGCTGGTGAAGTAGCTGCACGAAAGAGTTGTTCCAAAACTCCTTTCGCCTCTCTCTTAGTTGAGGAGAGAGCGAAATTAGATAATGTTCCTTCATGGTGGTAGGCTGAGCAGTGGTTAGGAATGTTTCGTGAGCAGGTGCGTGTTCTTCCATAATCCAGAGCGTAGTCATGAGGAGAAAACAGAGGAGGATTACGATGAAGAGTGCAATTGTCTTTGAGCTATGGAGTCTGTCTGTTCTCGGATTTCTGTAGTGGGTATTTCCTGTTGTCTCAGTCGGCTTCTTGTTTGGCGCTTCCATCATCTTCTTATCTGGCGCTTCCATCATCTTCGTCTTCAAGGTGCTCGGTAGTGGGCAGGACCACAGACTCAGTTTTAGCTTCTCTCCAGGTAACCCTTGGTAGTTTGGGTCACCGTTCTGAGATTCTTTAACCTAGTCCGTGGCCTACTTAGCCGAAGCTCCCTCCTTTCGACGCAGGAAATACCCTTCTCGAGATGGCACAGTGGGGTCAGGATGTTTTGAAAGTTCAAGTGTCTCTGTATCAGGGTAGCAGTTCAACGATGGTCGGTCCCGGTTCAGGAGCTCTTCTTGGGTGTTGACGGTGTCTGTCGTGGCCAGGGCTGGAGAGACCTTTTTGCAGTGATGAGCGTGCAGCCAGTGTTTCTTCCCCTCCACTCGAAGTGCGGTCCGAGTGGTGATCAGCACTTGCCAGGGGCCCGTCCACCGGGGTTCCAAACTCTTTGATCGCTGAAAGTTTCGGATCAGCACGAAGTCCCCCGGCTGGATGGCGTGACCCGGACCCCTGGAAGCATCGGGGATGGCCTGCCGCACCTGCTGATGAAGGACAGACAAAGTTTCAGTCAATTTGTACAGATAATCAGACATTAGGACATCCGGAACGTCATGAATGGACGTTGGTTTCGGGGCAGACCAGACGCTCATGGGTCGACCGAAGACAACTTCATAAGGGGTTAAGTGATGTCGGGTGGGGGTAGAGCGCATCGATAGCAATGCCAATGGGAGGGCGTCTGGCCATTTCAGGCCCGTCGTAGCCACTATTTTGGCCAGTTTAAGCTTTAGTGTGGCGTTGTGTCGTTCGACAAGCCCAGCAGATTGAGGGTGGAAGACTGCGTGGAATTTCTGTTTGATACCCAGCCCATTTAGGATGAGCTGGATAACGTTGGCTACGAAGTGGGGGCCATTATCACTCCATAAAACACGACAGAGGCCATAACGGGGGAAAAACTCCTTTAACAGGACCTTTGCAGTGGCCATAGCGGTGTTGTCACGGGTTGGATATGCTTCCACCCATTTGCTAAATGCGCACACCACGACAAGTACATATTTCAGGCCTTGGCATCTGTCTAGCTGGATGTAGTCCATCTGCAGGACTTCAAATGGGTGGTTTGGGACCCCAAATCCCCCCCGGGGTACTACAGTTCCCTTCCCGGGGTTGTGTTGCAGGCATATTAAGCATTGTTGGACCAGGCGTTTGGCGGAATCCGGGATTTTGTCATTGTGCCAAACCCTGGAGACAAGTTCGATCATGGGGGCTGATCCTATGTGGGCTGGGGAGTGTGCCATGGTTAATATGGGAATCAAGTATGAATCAGGTAGCAACCATCTGTTCGTGTCTTTTGTCCGCCAGCAGCCTTCATCGTCTTTCAATCCCACCCGTGCCCATTCAGTCAATTCGTGTTGTGTGCTAGCCGTTTGTATGTCTCTAATTGTGTCCTTGGCGTCAGTCCAGTTTTCTGCTTGTGACCTGGTCACGTACATACGTGTTGTCGTTCTATTTTCAGCTGTCGTTCGGGCGGTGATGTCGGCTAGTGCATTTCCCTGTCCAATAATGTCTGTCACCTTCTTGTGTGCCTGGCATTTGATAACGGCAAGTTTGTTGGGGAGGAGGACAGCTTCGATTAAGGCGGAGACTAAATCCCCGTGCAGAATGGGTGTGCCGTGTGAGGTCAAGTATCCTCTCTCCCTCCAGAGGAGCCCAAAATGGTGAACCACCCCGAAGGCATACTGGCTGTCGGTGTAAATGTTCGCCGTGGTTCCTGTTGCCAGGATGCAGGCTCTCGTCAAAGCAATCAGTTCCGCTGCCTGGGCAGATCGCTGGGTGATGCGGGCTGTTTCTACTACAGTTCGAGCCGTGGTGACTGCATAGGCAGCGGAAGTGGTACCATCGGAGAGTTTGATGCAAGAACCGTCCACCCACAACTCCCCGTCGGGGTCAGGGAAAGCTGTGTCTCTGAGATCGACCCTACTCCTGGTCTGTTCGTCCGTAAGAGTCACGCAGTCATGTACGGGGTGCACATTGGGGTCGTTCTCTGGCAAGGGTAACAGAGTTGCTGGGTTCAGGGTGGTGCATCTTTTCAGGGTGATATGGGGGGCAAGCAAGGTTAGTTCGTATCCAGTCAGTCGTGCACTCGTCAGATGTTGCGTCTTGGTTTGGTTCAGGAGGGTGTCGACTGCATGGGGTACCAGCACCGTGAGGGAATTCGAGAGTACAATCCCCTCACTCTGTCGGATAGAGACTGCAGCAGCAGCTACAGCTCGAAGGCAGGCAGGCAAGGCTCTGGCGACAGGGTCAAGAGTGGCAGAGAAGTAAGCGCACGGTCGTTGCTTAGGACCGATGGCCTGGGTCAGGACAGATAAAGCGCACCCCTCCCTTTCGTGAGTGTAAAGGGAGAAGGGCTTTCTGTAATCAGGGGTACCCAGGACAGGGGCTGAGCAAAGGGCATCTCGAAGTTCTGTGAAGGAGGTTTGACACTCAGGAGTCCAAGGGAGTGGGAAAGGGACGTCTTTGTTTAGGAGAGAGAGCAGTGGTTTTACAACGAGGCTGAAGTTTGGCAACCATTGTCGGCAGAAGGAGGTGAGGCCTAATAGGGAGCGAACCTGCTTCTGGGTTTTAGGGACAGGGGTGTCTAGAATGGTCTGGATTCGATCAGGGGTGAGTTTCCTTCCATCTTTGGACAGAAGGTGGCCTAGGTAAGTGACCTGGGGTAGGCAGAATTGCAACTTCTTCTTGGAGACCTTGTGGCCATTTTCCGCAAGGAAGTGCAAGAGTTGAATGGTGGCGGTAACCGCTAGAGGGGTGGTGTCGGCTGCCAAAAGGATGTCATCGACATATTGTACCAACACCACCCCGTCGGGTAACCGGACTTGGTCTAGTTGCCTTTTGAGGGCCTGGCTGTAGATGCTAGGGCTCTCCGTGTAGCCATGAGGGGCTCGGCAAAACCTATATGAGCGGGATTTTAGGGTAAAGCCGAAGAGATATCGGCTGTCTGGGTGGATGGGGATGGAGAAGAATGCGTTCTTGAGGTCGATGACGGAAAAGGTGGTGGCAGTGGATGGAATCAAAGTCAGGATGGTGGTGATGTCTGAGACCACAGGGTACTGGGGTACCACCACTTTGTTGATCTCTCGGAGGTCGATGATGAAACGGTATGCTTTCTCATCTCCCTCTCCCTGCTTCTTGATAATGGGCAAGATAGGGCTGTTGCAAACGTTGCTAACCACTTCCTCTACCACTCCTGCGTCTATCAGTGACTGGATAATCATTACCAATGCCTTCTCGCCCTCTGGCGATATCCGATATTGTGGGAGTTTTGGGAGTGTTGCGTCTGGTCGGACAGTAATGTGCACTGGGTCAATTAACATACGCCCTACGTCCGAATCCGCTTTGGCCCACAGATACGGAGGTAGGGTGTCAAGCAGGGACGCGTCGACGTCGGTGATGGAAAACATGTGTCGGGGGGAACAATGTTTAAGCAGAACGGGGTTGTCGTAAAGAAACACTCGAACTCCATCTTGAGAACACCTAATCGTCGCTCGGAAGTGTTTCAGTAAGTCAAGTCCCATAATGGCGTCAGGGCTATTGGAGGAAAGCAAGAACGTGGTGTCGGTGGTGTTGTTTTCTACGTCAAAGAGAATCGGGGCAGACAAAGGGTTGGTGGAGGGCGTTCCATCGAAACCTGTCGATGTTATGAGTGAGCCAGACAAGGGTGCCCTTGGAATCAGTCGTTTAGATAACGCACTACGTGTTGCGCCAGTGTCTACCAGAAATGGAGACTTGGTACCCAGGACCTTAGCAGTGACATAAGGGCCCTGCTGGTCAACATAGAGCTCGACTGGATCCCTCCCTCGCCCTTGGCTGTCCTATGCAAAGGTGTGAGTGTCGTCATAGTCAGATTGTTGATATTGGTTCTGTCTGGGTCGATCGAACGTATTCGGTCTGCTTGATCTGTCATTAGTCGCGTCATTTGGGGGCCCTCGTTGTGGTCCCTTAGGTCTCGGTCCGTTTGCTACATCCCTGGGGTCTCTGTTCCTGATCATTTCCAGGAGAACTGGGCACTGGGATTTCCAATGGCCAGTCCCTTTGCAGAAAGCGCACTGGTCATCTCTAAGGTCTGTGCGTCCACTGTAGGGAGTCAGAGTGCGGTCCTGGGGAAATGCAGTCTTAGGGACGTTTGTCTGGTAGTTTCCCCGGTATTGGTCTCGTCCTATAGTCACCCCTTGCAGTTTGGCAATCATCACCCTCTCTTTTAAGTCTTTCTTCTTTTTCTCTGTCGCCCTATCGTTTTCATTTTTCTGATGCTCATAATATTGGGCCATTTGGAGAATCGCTGTAGGTTTGGAGGCTGCCCAACTACTCTCGCTGGCCTGTAGTTTCTGGGAGATGTCCAATGATAGGCCCTTAACATAATTCTGGACAAACAGATGGTGTCCGGTTGCAGTGGTCATGTCCTGGCCGCTGTAATCGGAGAACACCGTTTCAAACCGGGAGAAGTATTCCGATACATCCTCCTGGGGTTTTTGGCGACAGGCTGTTACTATCGACCAGTCCACTTTCTTTTCTGGGATTAGGGTTTTTAATTTCTCTACAATTTTATCTGGGAGGTCTAGAATGGATTTCAACGGCTTTTGTCCTGGTCCCCGTTGTTTGTCCAAGTCATCGAGTTGTGGCCAGGTATGTCCGAACAGCTCAAGGTGGTCGACTTTCCGGATTTGCTTCCACACATCAGCTGGTAGACATAACCCGAAGAACAAGTCGATGTCAGCCAGGGTCATGATAGTTGAACCCAGGGCTGTACCCAATTCAGTATAGAAGGCAGTGGGGTTTTTACGTAGGTCGGGTAGAGATTTCCGGAATGTCAGTATCTCTTGCCGGTCCCATGGCTGGTAGACCCAGTTGTATACTACCCTTCCCTTTGCATCTTGGTTGTTTGCATCATCGTGAGTCCCTGTACCTCGAGGGGGAACCCAGTAAGGGGCAGCCTCACGTATCGGCATCATGGTGTTAGATTGCTCGGTTGGTGGTTCGGTCACTACGGGGGCCGCGGATTTAGCTCCCGGCTTTCGTTCAGTGAGGTGGCGGAAAACCTCAAGCGTACGCGTAAGGAGGTCCGACACATCACACTCGCCCTCATCCCCGATATCGACCTTCCGGTACAGAGTCCTTAGGCTCTCGGGACCTTTGTCTCGATATCGGTCCTAGTATGCATTCAAGACATGATAACACAGTCGTACGGTAAAATGTCGTCTGTGACTCCCTGTATACGAGCTGAACATATCTGTGATGTACTCTTCATCATCCTTCCTTTCTACCAGTGTCCTTGCTATTTTGTCGATCCCCGCTCGCTCATCTTTGTCTAGCCTGTTTGTTCTTGCAAGGCCAGCCCCTCGAGTCTCATGCTCGTCTAACGTTGTCGTTGATGCGGGTTTTAATACAAGGGGTTCGGCTGGCACAGAGGCCATTGGGGCCGACGCTGCGGCGGTACCTTCGTTTGTACCTGGGGGTGGCGCGTGCTGCGCCAAGGGTTGAGAAGGGGCATATGGAGGGGGCATGTAGATGATAGGGGGACCTAACAGCAGGTCCTCATTGGCTCGTCGTTTCGAGGGTAAATCAGGGTAGAGCATGGAGGGGGTTCTAACCGGACACTGGCTTGGCGTTTCCCTTTCTAGTTTCTGTTTAGCTTTCTCTCTTTCCTCTATCTCCTTTTTTAGTTTCTGAGCAGCTAGGTGGGCTGCTTTTTGCAGCTCTTTTTCCAACCTACTCTCAGTTTTCTTTTTACGCTGTTCAGTTTCTTTTCGCCACATGCCGAAGCTATCAAGCATAGTAGGTGTTGTCTTGTTTTTACCTAGGGCAGTTTCTAGCGTTTTTATTTTATCATCATCGAAGGATCCTATCAGGGGCCATTGACTTTCTTGACTCTGTTTTGTATATTTATGCCATAGTTTCACCGGTATGCGAAGGAGGCACTACAGGTCCAGAGCAGGCTCAACCCAGAAGTACTGGTCAAGCCTTTGCCACCTCCCAACCTTGAGGTCAGACTGAGCAAATAACTTGCGTGGTCTTGAGAAGGGAATCCCCCTCTCACACGTAGATACACTTTAGGGCGTGTAGACACATAGTCTCCCCTACACCCCCACTAGGTAATTTGCACTCACTTATTTTAGGTCCTGAAGAAAGCCAGTCTAGTCATAAGGCACTGGCTGAAACATGTTGACCCATTGGATGTGAGAGGTCGTAACTCGCCTCTTACATCCCCTTGCCTTATTTTTAACCGCTGACGGAGGCCCAGGTATTAAAGTCTAATTTTACCTTCGGGTACTGGGACCACCGTCCAGCCGTTTTAACATCACTTCCTTAACTATCTTCACCGCACACTCAGTAAAATACCAGCTCCGCTGTAGTCAGGCGTTGAAGCACACCCGGGGCACGCTAGGTGCCACTAGGTGGGCCCGATGATGAAGCATGCCACCAACTAGGTTGGTGGGTGAGGGCTTTTTGAACACACCTGCTGGGTGTTCACACTCCGTGACAAAACATATCAGAGTCTTCCCCCTCCCCTAAAAGTAACTTGAGCTAGTCTCTTTTTGATTTAATCATAGTTTACTATAGGCAATAGCGGTCAATCCATGCTTCATGAACATGTCCTTATTAGGGGTGCCTTCCAGTGGGGCTGGATGGTCCATCTCTAATAAGCGGTCCGGGCTAAACAGGCTACTAATCAGTGGGGAGAAGACAGACATGACGGCTCGTAACGAGGGACTAAAAAGTCAGCACTGCCTATCTTATCACTAGGTGCAAAGACTAGACAGAATATTTCTATTCTACGTTGTTTGCAGGCAGTGAATACCTCATGGATCACAATAACCAAAGACCAACAAATAACAATGGGGAGAATGAGTAGGTCCGCAAAGATCTGCGTTACCTACCTTTTTCACTATCTGCAAAAAGGGTGGTCTCTTCCCTGTTTGCAGACAGGGAATCTCCAGGAAACAATAATTTTGCGAACAACAGTTCAGTTTCAAGCAATTATAGGGTGGGGGAGAAAAAATAAGCACGGCTGCTACCCTACCTATCCTCCACTGCTTGCAAAGAGAGAGACCTTTGTTTCTCCGTTTGCAGACAGTGAATCCCTCATAGATCAAGATAACAAAAGACCGATAAATAACAATGGGGAGAATGAGTAGGTCCGCAAAGATCTGCGTTACCTACCCTTTTCACTATCTGCAAAAAGGGTGGTCTCTTCCCTGTTTGCAGACAGGGAATCTCCAGGAAACGATAGTTTGTGAACAACAGCTCAGTTTCAGGTGACTATTGAGTGGGGGAGAAAAATAAGCACGGTTGTCTGCCCTACCTATCCTCCACTGCTTGCAAAGAGAGAGCCTGTTGTTTCTCCGTTTGCAGACAGTGAATCTCCAAATAAACAAAAAGAGCAATACTAGTATTTAACAATCAAGCAATTTTTTCGCAATTTGTCGTGGTAACACGACCTTACCCGGACCGCATGGACAGTTTCCTGACTTCCGAATCCAGCGCCCGATCGTCCTCTCTTCTTCGTTATCCTCGCGGCACTCCTGATGGTTCCCAGTCAGGACCGTAGATCACTCGAGAGAGGTCTGTTCGGAACCAGTGAAGTTCGGATGATCGGCTGTCAGACGAGGGTCTATCGGACAGACGCGTTCCCGATCGTTGCAGTCGTTCACTTTGTCGTCAGGACCTCTCCCACTGGATCCATGGGTCGCTGATGGGCCCCACGCTTGGGACGCCAATTGTGGAAAAATACAAACTGGGGGGGCACTACCAACCAGAATATAAGATCCTTAATTATTGCCCGGCGATGTCGCCTCTTGAACCCACAAAGAAGTTAAACTATTGAAGAGGCAGGCGCTGGAGACTGGAAGGCAGGAAACAAGGTTTTTATTCGCTCCGGAGGAGAACACAACGAAAACGGACAGAAGGTATCGTTCTGAGGTGCTCTAACTGCATCCCGGAGGCCTGGCCTCTTATACACAAGTTTATCTCTTTATTACATGTAACACATTCTCGTTGATACTTTGATGTACGGAAAGACATCCTCAGAATCCCCCCTTCCCAGCCCGTTCCCATGCAAGGCTACAGTGGAAGTCCCCGCCCCGTTCACAACAGGTGATGATCATTGCGCAGCTGGGTATTCCGCCGATTCACGGAGTGTGCGGGTTTCGATCGGATCTCGTGGGATGGGGGGGCTTTGATCATCTCGGGGGTCCTTTGAGGAGGGAAGCTTCCTATTGTATGGGGAGGGGCAAGAGATTGGTATCGGCAGAGCTAGGTGTCGGCCTGGGAACGGGGAAGACAAACGGGCACACGGGGAAAAGGGGTTTGCATCAAAAGGGCCGGAGGTCATGACGGGGAAGCAGGGAGATGTCGCGCTGGGAACAGGATGAGGGCCTGGGGCAGAGCAGCGCCGAAGAGGGGTTTATGACTCAAGGCAGGTGCAAGCAGGGGGGGGGTTGCCAGCGAAGTTAGGAGAGAGAGAGAGAGACGCGCTGGCTCTCGGCGAGAGCAGGGAAGCCATGGTGTCCAAAATGGCGGCTGTTTTACGCGCACAAAAGGTTTAAGGAGAGCAAGAGGGCGCCGATAATGTTGACGGTTTTCAGCCTAACTTTTAACACTGTCTTGTCTGAGTTCAGCTTCAGACGGCTGCTCCTCATCCAGTCGGTGACGGCCTTCATTCCCTCGTGGAGGTTGGTTTTGGCGTTGTGAGGGTCCTTGGTGAGGGAGAGGATGAGCTGGGTGTCGTCTGCGTAAGAGATGATGTTGAGGTCTTGCTGGCGGGCCACTTGCGCGAGGGGGGCCATGTAGATGTTGAACAGCGTCGGGCTGAGGGATGAGCCATTGGGGGACGTCGCAGATGATGTTGGTGGCTTCGGATCGGAAGGGTGGGAGGCGGACGCTCTGGGTTCTGCTGGAGAGGAAGGACGTGGTCCAGTCAAGGGCCTTCTCTTGGATTCCGGCTTCTACGAGGCGTGTCTTTAGAGTGCGATGGCAGACCGTGTCGAAGGCGGCCGACAGGTCCAGGAGAATGAGGGCTGATGTTTCGCCGTTGTCTAGTTGGCGCCTGATGTCGTCTGTGGCGGCGATGAGGGCTGTCTCGGTGCTGTGGTTTCGTCTGAATCCGGACTGGGACGGGTCCAAGATGTTGTTCTCTTCCAGGTGGCGGACCAGTTGCCTGTTGACTATTTTCTCAATGACCTTTGCTGGGAACGGGAGCAGGGAGATGGGCCTGAAGTTCTTGAGGTCCTTGGGGTCCGCCATGGGCTTCTTGAGGAGGGCGTTGATTTCGGCGTGCTTTCAGCTTTCCGGGAATGTCGCTGTTTCGAAGGAGATGTTGATGACCTTCCATAGTTGGGGTGCGATGGCTGCGTCTGCTTTGTTGAATAGGGGGTGTGGGCACGGGTCTGACGGAGATCCTGAGGGTGTTGACGCAGTCGTCGATCCACTGTCTGAGGTTGCAGGCTGCGGTGTCTGGGTTGGTGGGGTCGGTGGGTGGGTTCTGGGCAAGGGTGATGATCAGCCGGTCTTCGGTGACTTTGCTCCAGCAGCGGTGAGGCAGCTGTTGGGTGCGGTGGTGTGTGGTTGGTTTCTTGAAGGTGAAATGAATGCAGCGGTGGTCGGTCCAGTGGAGTTCGGTGTTGTGGTCGAAGGTGACGTGGGTGCCTGTCGAGAAGATTGGGTCTAGCGTGTGGCTGGCGGCGTGGGTGGGTACGGTGACAAGTTGTTTGAGGGCGAGGTTGTCGATCAGGGTGACGGAGTTGGCGTCGTTGTTGTTCTCGAGGTGGAAGTTCAGGTCCCGGAGGAGGATGTAGTCCGTGGAAGCAAGTACGTGGGTGCTGGCGAGGTCGGTGATGGAGTCGCTGAACTGAGCCCGGTGTCCGGGGGGTTTGTACATGAGTGTTCCTCTGAGGGTGGTGTTGGGGTCGGTGTGGATCAAGAAGTGCAGGTGTTCGGCGGTGTGGAGGGTGTCGACTGCATGGGTGGCGACCTTAAGGGTGGACTTGTGGACGATGGCTATTCCTTCTCCGGTTCCGTTGGTGCGATCACTGTGGGTGATCTTGTAGCCGTCCGGGATGGCTATGGCGATGTCGGGCGCCGAGGAGTCGTTCCACAAGGTTTCGGTCAGGAAGGCCACGTCTGGGGTGTAGGTGTCAAGCAGATCCCAGAGCTTGACGGCGTGTTTGCGAGCGGAGCGGGTGTTGAGGAGTATGCAGCGGAGGTGGTTGGGTCCAGTCCTTGGAGGTTTGGTAGGTCTGTCGCAGGTGAAGCTGCAGGTGCGGCAGGAGAAAGGTTCGTGGGTCCGTTTCGGGGTGGCCTGGAAGCAGGTGTGATTTTGGCCGGCCATGAGTGCGTGGAGGCTGCTGGCGTCGTAGTGGAGTCTGGTGTTATGGTGTTCGCGGGGTCCAGGGGTTCTGGCGCTGGGCGCAGACGGGCTTGCCTTAGGCATGCCTTCGGCACGTGCCCACTGCGGGCGGCCGCGCTGCTGGCGCTATTTGAAGGGGAGCTGGGAGTGAGGAGCAGCTGGGAGGCGGGAGGCAGGGGACGACGAATGGGCGCGGGGCCGCAGGGGCAGCAGCGGCGGAAAATTGAGCAGTGGGCACGGGGTGCAAGGGAAAAACAGCGCCCAGGAATGGGCAAAAACAGAAGGATGCGGGCACAAGCGCTGGTGGAGCTGCAGCGGGGGGGGGAGCGACCTACCAGGCAAGGTCAAGGGTTGCTCTCCTCACCGCGCAGCTGGCGCCTTTTGAAGGGGAGCTGGGAGGGAGGGGGAGGCGGGAGACAGGGGACGGCGAATGGGCGCTAGGGGGTGCAGGGGCAGCAGCGGCAGGAAATTGAGCAGTGGGCATGGGGGGCAAGGGAAAAACAGCACCCAGGAATGGGCAAAAACAGAAGGATGCCTGCACAAGCTCTGGTGGAGCTGCAGTGGGGGGGGGGGAGGGGGGGGTGACCTACCTGGCAAGGTCAAGGGTCGCTCGAAAACTGGCCAGTAGTTTTGCACCTCATCCGAATTATTGACACCGCTATTGAACCAATGTTGTGTCATAATCCAGTACTGCCTTTTGTGCATCACCAAGTCAGTCCCTTCCTTAGTTTAACTGTCAATGTTCAATAAAATGACATTAAAAGCAGTAGTTGTCTGGGCATGTACACCCTTTCGACCTCTACAGCTTGGGTTCCTGATTAGATCTGCCAGCTGGGGTACCTAATTTGCTCCACCTTAGTGGTAATTTGTGGTAAAATCCATGTGTTGTCCACGGCGAGGGCCGTGCTGCACGGAACAACCCAAGTGCCCATAAATCCCTCTTGGGACAACTCTTCTAGCTTGACTAACACATCTGCTCCTATCCAGTTGTAATTTTGGTAATTCAAGGTGCTGACAACCGCAGGCGCTTATTGCAGCGCTGTGAATAGGCGGCCCTGGAGGAACTTAAACAATCGGCTTAGTGTGGATGGGTTGACAACGTTGCCTGGCAATGGGCAATACTTTTGCCCCAGCAACTCCATACAAGATGTGCCAGTGCGGGTGCAAGTAAGAGCTACATCCAGCCCGCCTTACTTTCCTCTCTTCCAGATGTTTGTGTATAGTGCTTGTCGGAGATAACATAATAGTGTTTTCAAGACGCGCCCATGCTCCCATAGGCATGCTGGCACTGAACAAGGGAGGTTTGTTACCCCCCTCACTGATACTCTTGTGACAACCTCAGGGGGGTGAAGGGTTGAAGAACCCAACGGGGTTTGATCCTATGACCATGAGGTTGAACCAAGCATATAAATCGGTCCAGATTTTCTTAGCCATGCCAAGACCCCTCCTGTGTCCTTTTAAGCTCACCATTTAACTGCAAGTGGTCAATTGGCTGACACCCTAGCGGAACCTGGCAGTCCTGTTTAACCTTCGTATACTACAGCATGACAACTCTCACCGCTGCAGATGCCTTGGTGCGCGAGCATCCTCTGGCCGAACTAGTTAATTCAGTAATTGTTTGATTAATTTGCTACAGTGTATATGAATAAAACGATGCAAAGGCAATTGAAAAATGCTATGGACTGTAATGTGAAACATTTGGACTTGTCCGTCAAGATTAAGTTGGTCGCATTAGATAAATTGTGTGACCAGTGCCAGTGCACCAAATAGAAGGAGGTGTGGATGATAAGTGACCCTAATGGAACTAAGACAGAAGCTTAGTGTGGGTAGTTGTCCAAATGTTACCTGGCTGTGGTGGAAATACCTGCCACCACATGCAGTAGATTGCTGATACAGATATGCTCCCACTCCCCAGGAGTATAAATAATAACAATGTGAGCGGTCCAATGACATCAATGGCAGAATGTAAGATTCCCAGTTTATGTTCTAACACAGCCCCCCTTATTGAGCGCCTTGCAAGTACCCCTCTACCTCACTTAGAGTAACCTGGATACTTCTCACTTAATGCACTTGCGTGTCACTCAAGAAAGACACCTGGCAAACACTTGGCGCACTGCAGCTAGGAGAGGATACAAAACATTGCACCCGGTTATATGGCGCCATCTGCTAGCGCTTGGATGGCCAGGCTCTTTTTATAACTTTTCTGCAGTTGCTTCTGCAAAGAGGAGACATCTAGTCATGACTTGACCCTGTAGCTATGTGAGATACCAAAACTATTGGCTTTGCCCATCAATGTTCCTATTGAGGGGACAGGAACAAGTACAAGGCCCCCATGTGTGCACACGTTGCCTGCTTGGAGTTTAGAGGCCATGCAAAGCTTTTATCTTGTGTTTGAAATTAAACTATAATGTTGTACTTCTATCATATCAACCAGCAACCCAGAGGGTTCTTTGTGTTAACTTACTTCCTATGGTGCGGACTGAAAGGGTGCTGTGGACATTCTGATGACTAATCTACCCATGCTCTATCTGGGTTTCCTGCACATCAGTATTGCACGCCTAGTAATACACCTTTGGGTTCAACCTAATTGACTCACAAACCGATTATGTCAGCGCCAACTTCCCATCATAAGAACTTCACAGTCCTTTTGCCTGAACGAGAAAAGTAGTTATACATTTCGGCGCTCTTGAATATCACTTAACACTGATGGTACTTGAGATGAAAATAAGGATCTGAAACCAATCCTTCCACATCCTGATCTCAAGTCCTAACCCCCTCTGCCAGAAACATTCATCCTTTCTCACCAGGCCATTAAACTTTTGCTCCATCTGTACAGTGCGAAACCAAAGGGGTTGATGGACGGAGTGTTGACTGGGGGTGAGTGCTTGCAATGTTGAACTGATCTGAGTTTAATCCATCATCATTCTTTAGATCACTCCGCCACCCGAGTTCAGACATGGCCATATGCAAATCAGTCTGACCCTGTGCCTCATTGGAACAGTCCAGCCCGAACTGCCAAGCCATGTCTTCCCTGGACCGGAATCAAGCATCCTGGGACCGGTTTCTGGCTAATCAGCTGTCATCAGCCAAGCTAGCTTGAATCCAGTGGCAAAGTGAGCAAGGGACCCACGTCTGGGCATACCCAGCCAACTTAGGGCAAACAAAGCAAAACCAAAGACCGTCACGGGTCCCAAATCAATCAACAACCGTTTCCAGCACTACAACAAGACCAAGTGACCTACCCAAAATCACAGTATGGAGGGCCGACGCCGAGACCCAAATCCGGGTCTCCAGCTCCACGGTTGCGAAAACTACCGCTTCCCCGCCAATCAAAACATCAAGCCAGTGACTGGCAACACGGCCCTACGCCACCACCTCTACCAGAGATACACCAACGAATCCATTCAGTGCCTCCGGTGCGCACCAAGATTTTTCGTGACAACAGTGATAGGGACTTGGACTTGAGCCATGGACCATGGGGAACGGCTGAAACCAGCACTGAGGCGTTGCCTCTGAGTACAGCTGTAGCAGATGACACTTGCATCGGATACCAATTATACATTATTTGGCTGTAAGCGTTCACTGCTTCTGATGCATCAGCTCTCCCTGACACACCGCCAGCTCACGCTGAACAATCCGCTCGATGAGGGCATAAACCATATCGGCCTAAGACTAGCTCTTCAAACAAGCTCTCACACAACAACCCTACACAAACCATGTGGCCTCTTAACATTCGTTCTGCGGGGCAGTTGTACATGGACTGCCAACAACTAATTGGCATTCTCTACCAATGTTATAGATGGTTTCTGGTTGGCTGAGGTATGCACCTAAGCATGCCAGAACCCACCACTCTATTCAGGGTAAGGGAGATGTCACTGAAGATAACCCCTGCTCAACCCCTTGGTAGCTGGCAGAGTAGTCAGGCTTTTCTCAGAGGCAATGTGCAAAATGTTTCGCGTAGCACACTCACACAGCAGCAACACATTAGGCACACCACAAAGAGACCCCCAACAAGGTTATATAAATTATCCTTTGTATCCTCCATAAAAACACTTAGATCGCAATCGCATATATTACACTCTGCTACTAGGCACTCGCCATGGCTTCGCAAGGAGTGCATAAATCACCAGGCCAGTAGGGCCACTTTCCTACGGATAAGTTAGCATGACCCAGTAGATAATTGTAGTAGCTGTACTTAGCATAATATATTATGCATCAGCATAATCAGCAGTGCACAATACTAAACGCTTGTAGCAGGGCACATACCATAAGTACCTCATGCCCAACTTAGGCATATGCTGCTCACCACAGTGGTGTGTACTATTGTCATCCTGCAGGGACTACGGTGCAGCTTCTGCACACCCCAATTGCCCTTTAGTTGGTAATCTTCTTCACCTTGTGGAGCACAGAAGCCTCCAGGCCTTTTTTAAGGTAATTACCGCTCCCGACTGGGACTTCACTATTCCCCCGCTTTCCAGATGAGGCTTGGGGTGGGGTCCCCGTCGAGGTTCCGCCCCGTGGTACCCAGGTAATAGGACCCAGAGTCAGGCTCTCAGGCAGCTACTTGCGAGCATACAATAGAGGTGCCAACCACTTGTGGGAAACACATGGAAGCTGCCGGAAGCACATAGCGTGGTCAAGATCACCCGTAGGACGAGCACCACTCACAATCCTCCAATGGTTGAGCAGCACCTCCACACATCTCTCGCACGTGCTACACGAGAATCCGGTCCAGAGCAATCTGTGTCCAAAAAGGGGTGGGGGGTGCACCCAATAATACCAAGTTACCATCCACAATAGAGGCATGCGATTTCCATTCCTACCAAGTCACCAAAGTCATTGGACACGATTCAATGTTGTCCCTAAACCAACTGGTGAATCTGAAACCGAAGCACCCCTCTTCTTCTAGGCCTCATAATACTGGCAAGCGCTGTACTCCATGAACCGCTAGCAAACCTGAATCCCTTGACATGAAACCACTGCACCCGAACAGGCGCCACGCAGGCGGCTCCACTGAGGCCCTGCCTGGGACCCGAGCGGTCGCTCGGATCGGCACCCCAGCGTGCCGAGCTCACGGCTCCCTCCGCACCACAGTCAGGTCCCACAAAAAACAAAACAAAATGCTCATTACTGCCAGCGGACGCCCGGTGTGCACAGAGCTCACCAGCCCCTCAGGCTGCGTAGAACTACCAGCTTTCTCATGTGAATGCCGGCGTGCCCCGAGGCTGTGGAGCCGCCACGCCCCACAAAACAAAAGAAAATGTCGCTTACAGGCAGCGGTCACCAACCGCTCAGTGTATATAAACAACGAGGGGGGCAGTCCATCCCTCGCATATGACCCGCGGTCGAGTTTTCAAGTGAGTGGGTGCATTTCATGCGAGCACAGCAACGCAGTATGGATCTCAGACACTTCCCTGCTCGTCTGACATGTAATTTTAAGTACACCATAGGTCCTGAGATTCTGGCCAATTCCATTTCTTTCTATGCCCCCACCCGCAACCTCCGGTCTCAAGGTCAGGCCCTTGCCGTTGTTCCTAGGTTTAGGCTCAGCAGGATGGGAGGTCGCTCTTTCAGGGTGAAAGCAGCATTAGTCTGGAACACCCTCCCAGTCGAAATCCGGCTGCTTGAGGACCTGCTGTCCTTCCGCAGAGCCATCAAGACTTTCTTGTTTTAGCTTCCTCTCCGTGGCACTGTTTCCTTGTTATGTTGTGTTGCTCCGTTGTCTCTGCGCCGGGATGCCCCTTCGCTGGGGTCGCTGAGCGCATTATAAATTGTTATAACATAACATAACATAACATGCCCAAAAGCCATCCACTCACATTGCCACAAGTAGCTGGTGCATGCGTCGCCAGGCCTAGCCAGGTGGGGAGCCTCAACTGCGCCCAAGTGATCTGTGCTGCGGTCAGGAGGGGGGCTGACGGCAGCGCCACCCCTCGATGCGTTCCCCTGAGCAGCAACCACTCGGGTGGAGTACCCGCTGGCGCCGTGACCCGACCCGCTGCATCGGTGGCCGTGGTAGCGGGGGCTCGTCCTGCCAGCTGCTGGGCAGCCTATAAAGTGGGGGCAGGGGGCATGTGATTTCCCTCAAGGCCACCCTTTAGTATGGGCGAAAGGAGCAACGGCGATACAAATACCACAGAAATGCCCTTCTGCAAACGTTCCACCGGCAGGATCAATCTCCTCCCACCCAAGCAACCTGACTCCCTAACCCACGGGACATACAGCGCCACACAGTAAGCGCAGAATTGGAACACCTGGGGGGAAAGGGGCATCTAGCCCGCAAAGACCATGTAAGGAGACAAGAGGAGCTGCCTCAAATGGCCCAGACTTACCGCAAACTCCGTCTCTGAACAAAATACGACGCAACGCAGAACCAAGAGATGACCTGCAGACGGCGTGTCCTGAGCCAAAGAGGACGCTAGATGGCGGGGCAGATATAAATAGCTCGCCCCTACCCTCTGCGCACTAGACGTGCCGCAGCCAGCGCGTCGTGATGGGAGACTCCTCGCCAGCGTCCCCGCAACTAGAGGGGTGGGGTTGTGCCGAATGTGGCACTAAGGTGGCCGCCCTTTTGAGATGGCCCACTGTGTGAGCCGCTGGCAACCTCATTTACTTCTATCACTGACTGCGCCTGGCTCCCAGGGGCGTAGCTTCAGGGGGTGTGTTATACCCCCTAAAAAATGCATTCTGTAGTAAATAGTTTGGGACAGGCACTTTCAGTCCGATATGGTGAAGTGTTGGATTTCACCTGGAATTTTTAAATGCTTTCATTGACAAAAACACACGCGCGCACACACACTCGCTTGTCTCTGTTTTGTCGGCCTTTAGCATGTTGACTAGGTTGAAAAATATTGTGTTTTAAGTGCCCCAAACAATTCGCCCACCACTCTCTTTCTGCTTCCTTTTAAGCCCCCTCTCATGTCTTGCTTCTCATGTAATGTATTTTTTGTTACTAGATATCCCAGGTGATTGTTGGGAAATCTGAAGCTAACATCTCTCCAGTCATACTGACCATGCTACGCCCCTGCTGGCACCGCTCAGGATCCGAATCACAAAGAGGCGGCCCTAATCGATTCGATTAGCTTTATTCGATTTCAGTAAAAAAAAAAATCATAAAAGCAACAGCAATACATAAAAAATACACCAAAACATTAATGCATTTCATTTCATAAAAGAAATAAATGAAAAAATTAATTAAATCAATAAAATGAATCGGCTAATCAGTATACAAAATACAGCGTGGACAAGTTAAAAAAAAAAACAGGAGAAAGTTGGCCACGCAATGCAAGCCCACTTCTTGCCGTCTGGAAATTACTCTATTTTGTCTGACATTATGACGGGACATAAGATGTTCTGGGGTAAAAGTCACTTAGAGACCAAACCGATATGGGACCATCCCCTATTTGTGGCTGCCAGGATTTCAGGTATGGTACGACATATTTATTTCTAAACTTTACAAGTACCAAATCGCCCACAGTGTTTTTTACGAGAGGTCCTAGCCAGCCCACCCTTCGGACACTTAATATGGTCCCGTCTAAATTGGAGGGCAGAGGTCTATTTTTGGTGAGCCAGTATACTACCTTATTCCTAAGGTCCTGCTGTCTCTCGAGTTTTCCCTTTGGGAGTTCAGGTATTCCTGAGAGGACACACACAATAGGAGCTGCCTCAGGTGGCAAATGTAGGTGGTTAGTTTTATGAGGTAAAGTATCATGGCTAGATACTATTCTTTTATAAGATGACTTGTCTTTATTCTGCCCAGCTCTAAGGTAAGAAGATTGTGATGGCATAGTGACTTTTGTGACTTTTGGGGTATTTACAGCTTTCATGTGTGGGACAACTGGTGGTATACTGGAGAGCGTGCTTTGAGTGGTGGAAATTGGCGTATCTCTAGGGGCTGGATGCTGCGATGGTACGGGTCCTCCCATAGGTTTGGTAACTATTGACTTAAGTTTTATAGCTTCCTCGACTCCCCTAAGCCTGTCCTCTAGGCTAGTCAATTTATCAATCAACGGAGTTATGATTGACTTCATCATGGTTTCAAGCTCCAACAATAGGGAGGTCTGTGTAGGTGTTTTCGAAGTCGCAGTGCTGGAAGTATTGCGTAAAGCTGGATTACGATGTAATTTTTGTTTGGGTGTTGTAGTATCATAATGGAAAATGAAAAATGTGTATATCCTGTCAGTGCGAACATATGATGCAAATATGTGACTCATGTACTGAAATGCTATGCACTGCTTACTATAACTACATTTCTCCTGCTAATAAAGAAATTTTCACAAAAAAAAAAAAAAACGATGTAATTTTTGTAATTTGGCCCGACTGCCCGTGTATATAGCCTCATCTCTCTTCCTTTTAGCAGAGAGCACCTGGTTGGGGGTTACCGGTAGGAAGTTTGCTGTTGGTAATATTATGTGGGGCGTTGCCTGTGGAGTGTGAGTTAATTGAGAAGAGCAGCTAGACCCATGTTTAGGCGTGGATATTGAGAAAATTTGAGCTTTTTCTGGAACCAAAGGGACGTAAGAGGATTTGCACAATTGATTAAGTTCATCCAGTAATGATATTGGCGGGGCTATATTAGCAGTCTGAGGCGGAGAACCCAGAGCGAAAGAGCTGTCTAGAACTGGGGATCGTTCTATTCTATCTAAATCACTTTTAATAGGCAGTATAACACGCTTAAAGTACGAATCCATTGTTCTCCTATGCAGGTCACCCTGGGAGGAGTGATTTCTAAGGTCCGCTTTGCAAGACATAACGTAGGAGCTATCACCAATAGGGAAGTTTTGTACTAAGACAGACCTATTAGAAGGACCGGAAATAGTCAATGGGTAACAGTACCTTAGATCAATGTTCCTGGGATATTGGCATATGAACTAAGGGGGGTGGCCCGACCCGACCTCCTCTGGCCTTTGATGGCCGCAGATGGCCCCGCCCTTGTCCCGGGCTTCTCCCGCGCGCGACTCGCGGGGCGAGAGGCGTTCCGCTGATTTGAAGCGCCTCCGGGCGCGTGTGCGGCGTCACAGGGTCCCCGGGGCAGCTGGGAACTGTGGTGCCCTCGTTGCTACCGGCGTGTCCACAGCGCGACTTGTGCCGTTCCCCTCACGGCGGTCCTGTGTGGCAGAATGAAGGCCGTTGCACTCACGGCGTGGTGACAGGCGAGTTCTAATCATAGCAGTTTTCATTTTCGATGCTGTGTTGTTGCTGTGCTGCAGAAATACAATGTATTTATTTATTTTATTTATTTATTTAAACACTTGTTAAGCGCAGCGAAGGCCCGTGGGCATCTTGGCGCTAAGTATTTGCTGAGATCTACCTTAGAGGGGGATGTGATTACTGATCAAATAGCCACGTTTTAAGATGCTTTCGGAAAGACCACAGAGAGGGGCTGCTCTTTATAGATAGTGGCAAGGTGTTCCAGAGCTTGGGTGCTGAAACGAGAAATCTTCTGTCGCCCCATGAAACCAGTTTGGTACGAGGTATTTCCAACTGGAGAAGGTCAGAGGACCTCAGAGATCTGGTGGGCCGATAGGGAACAAGTTGTTGCGTACGAAAAGCTGGTCCCTGGTTATGCAACGCCTTATAAACAATACACAAAGCTTTGAATTTGGATCTATTCCTGATGGAGAGCCAGTGAAGTTCTCTGATGGTTCCTGAGACTGATTGAAACTTGGGGATATCACCCAGCAGTCTGGCAGCCGCATTTTGGATGGTTTGCAGCTTATTGAGAACTTTTTCTTGGGAATTAAAAAATAAGGCATTACAATAGTCCAAAGTGGACAGGACCAAGGACGTGATCAGGGTTTTACCAGCAGAGACAGGAAGGAAGGGGAGGATTTTTTTAATGATTCGTAACTTATAAAAAGCAGAGGAGGCAATCTGGTTTGCATGGGGGAAAAACGTGAGACGATCGTCAAACATGACACCTAGATTCCTCACTTTGCTGACAGGGATGGGGGGAGGACCCATAGACTGTGGCCACCAGCGGGAGGACCATTCTGGGGTTAAACTTCCAAAGATGACCACCTCGGACTTATCCGAATTCAATTTGAGGCAATTGGATGCCATCCAGTTCCCTATGGCCTGCATGCCCAGATTGAAATTCTTGGCGATTTTTTGGCCGTCATTTCTGATGGCCAGAACCAACTGAGTGTCGTCGGCGTAAGATGTAAGGCTCATCCCATGGGCACGAATGGTTTTGGCAAGGTCCGACACATATATATTAAAGAGTGTCGGACTCAGGGATGAGCCTTGAGGTACACCGCACGGCAGGGACAGGGTGGTGGACTGAAAAGGCCCTATAGTGACTACCTGAGTTCTCTCGGCAAGGAAGGAAGCCAGGAGAGTCCTAGCCCTGTGTCCAATCCCCAGTGCTTCGACACGGTCGATCAAAATGGCATGATCGACCGTGTCGAATGCCGCTGATAGGTCCAGCAGTATCAAAACTGCTGTACCACCCGCGTCGCGAATGGTTCTGATATCCTCTGTAGCCTTAATCAGGGCCGTCTCTGTCCCATGATTTAGGCGAAAACCAAACTGGGAGTCATCCAGTAAATTATGGGTTTCTATAAAGGCTGATAGTTGAATATTTAGGGCCTTCTCGACCACTTTAGCCAAAATAGGCAGATTGGCAATCGGTCGGTAATTTTTGAGTTCGTTCCTATCCAGGTTATGTTTTTTTAGTAGCGGTTTTAGTAGCGTCTTTTTTAGATCGGAGGGGTAAACACCTGTATTAATCATGGTGTTACAAATGGTTGTAATAGCTGGAAGCAGTACTTCTGAGACTGGGAGCAGTACTTTAAAAGGGCATGGATCAAGGGCAGAGCCTGATTGGATGGATGGCACAATGTCCCTGACCTGATTAATAGAGACCTCGTTAAACTGGGAGAGGAATGGGCCAGCTACGGAGGAGCTCACCATCTCAGGAACAATGTTTTGTTGTGTTTCTACACAGTTGGCAAAGACAGCGTAAATATCATTGACTTTGTTATAGAAATAATTAGCCAATGCATCACAAAATGATTGGGAAGAGGGGGGTTGTAGATTAGGTAAGCATCCAGCCAACTGTTTAGTGGTCTCAAATAAAGCCTTGCTTGAGTTTTTTGAGAGTTCAATTTTTTCTGAGAAGAACTTCTTCTTAGCATCTAAGATCATATTTTTATATACAGTGACCGATTGCTTGTATGTTGTTTTAACCTCTTCGGAATAGTGTCTGCGCCAATTCCTCTCATTCCTCCGGCACAGCTGCTTTTGTGTCCTTAAAGTTTCCGAGTACCAGGGGGCAGAGGGGGATGATCTGTTTCGGGAGCATTGTTTTGACTGAACCAATAGAGTGGTCGCGGAAGCGACCCACTCATTATATTGGGAAATAGCCATTTTAGCATCATTAGACAGAGATGGACTGGTTTTAATCAAAAGTGATTGTAAGCTATTGCTGTCAATATTTTTCCAATCCAGAAAGGTCTGGCGATGGTTGTCATTTTCCATAGCTATTCCTGGGGCATAATTGATTAGGTTGACCATTATAACAAAATGATCTGACCAAATGATGGGGAAGATGGCTGAGATCTGTAAATCATTTAGATTAGTAAAGATGCCATCTAATGTGTGGCCTCCTTCATGGGTAGGGACTTTCACTAGCTGGGAAAATCCGAATGTTGTTAGACATGCCTGAAGGGCGGCCGTATCATTGTCTTCAATTTTGTCAAAATGAAAATTAAAATCACCTAATATAGTAAATGAACCATCCAGGGCAGCTGTTTCCAGAATGTGACCAATATCGGAGATAAATGCTGACCTTTGCCCTGGGGGACGGTAAAGAAGGATGCCTTTAAAATTTACAGAGGGAGTGAGTCTGATGGAGAATTGGAGAGCCTCACAGGAAAGAAGCGGTATCTCGTTAGTTCTGACTGCATAAGTCTCCCGGGCAATTATGGCTATCCCTCCCCCTCTCTTGCGTTGTCTGTCCAGTCTATGGATAGAGAACCCATGTGGAACAGCAATAACTAGATCCGGATCGGAAGCATTGTCCAACCAGGTTTCTGTTAAAAACAGTAAATCTAATTGTTTATCTTCCATAAGCTCAGCTATTTCATGTCGATATGTCATATCAGTGACATATTGATCACTGTATCAATGAGTCCAGGCTGGCAGCAAAGAAGTAACCCGCATGTGGAAGTGCCTCAAGGTATCTGAAATCGCATAAACGCTAATGGGTGACTAATGCATTTTATTGCGGAGATGCGGACACCAGTACTAGAATGCAAGCTCCTGCCTGACACTTGGGAGTGCGACAGCTGAGGAAAAGTTAACATTTCCAGTTGTCCATGTTTCACTTTCATGTTCATACTCGTCAAATGACCCCTCTTTCCTTACCCCCATCTTAAGTGACTATAAAGTCACAATTGCGTGACATGTGAATCTACTGCCTAGCTCGATAAGTCTCAATTCTGACCTCCTTGATAGATTTATCCTTTTAATAACCATAGGTGCAGACCCTGAGGGACTCTGTTTTAGTTTTTATTGTATACTACAATTTTCTTTTTGCCATCAGTAGGTAAAACAATGGT
This sequence comes from Lissotriton helveticus, assembly GCF_964261635.1. Lineage (NCBI taxonomy): Eukaryota > Metazoa > Chordata > Amphibia > Caudata > Salamandridae > Lissotriton > Lissotriton helveticus. The sequence goes on along the minus strand of NC_136057.1, from coordinate 806,293,501 downwards.
CACATGTAGATGAGGTAGCGCCCAGAGAGTGCTAGCAACGTGCTGCTATGTTGAAATATGATAAACTTTATTGACAGTTGACAAATATTTTGAATTCCTACTCTGCAAAGTGAGATGTGACGAGAACAAGAAAAAAGAAAACTACTGTAATTTTGGGAGATCATAATATGGTCCGCCCACATTGAAAAATCTTCCATAAATTGGAATTTCTCTATTTTCTTTTGTCGTGTTCTTTTGTTCGGCCTTGTCATCTTGGATTTCTTTTGGGAGCCCGTTTTTTTTTTGCTGCATTTTGTGGCATAGAAGGGGGAGATATGGAAAACCCTCTGGCCACAATGGGGGCTACATACATTCAGTTACCCAAACACAATCTAGGCAGACAAAGAATTTGAGGTAAGTTGCTTTTATCAGTGGCATGAGTACAAGCTCCATTAATGATTTTTGTGGAATCATGGGAAAGGGAATGTTTGAAAAGGGAGATTAAGAACCAAGGTGAGGACAGAAAGTGTTAGCATTTTAAGACAAATACCCACTGGTCAAAATGGGACTACGAAATCAGAGGGGTGCACCATTCAGAATAGATTAAGCTAGGAATACATTTCATGCAATCTCAGAAATGGAAACTTCACTATATCCAGATGTAGTTAGAAAGTGGAAGCTATAATATTGTACCGGACTATAATAGGGGTTAATCAAGTTCTGAGAATGTCTAAGATCTTCGCCAAAACTTGCTAGTATTGATATTTTTTTAATGCTTTCTTCTACAAATGTGCATGTCCTCAGCTTTCCAAGTGGGGTAAATGCTATTTAGCTCTTTTAAATAATGCTTGCAAGAGCTTTAAAAGCTTTGCTTCTGAAATCTGCAGGGCTTAGTCTTCTCTCCTCCCCTTCCATAAGCAATAGCTTGCTGGGCACTGGAAACAGCATCCTGGAGCATCAAACCTAGTCTTCTTAAAGGCAAAAGCATAGGGCCTGATCGATCCAAAGTATTTGAGCACTGATGAGAGTTGGCAAGGGAGCGAATTGGGGTTGGCAGTGTAGAGTACCACAAACCAGGGATTTGGCTACTCAGCAATCCATCTCTGCCAATTCACTCCAACCTCCAGCTCCCACATACTTGCACTCTCAGAACTCTGCTCAGACACTCCCAATCCCTTTATTAGCGGGGATTACACCATATTTACAATCTCAAGGGGACTTGGGGTACTCATCTGCACTTTTCTACTCTACTTATTTCCCTCTACTCCATTTCCCCCCCTCATTGCGCTGTTATAAGACTTCTACTTTCGAAGTAGGAACTGTGCCTTTGTTGAGCAACATAAACATTGGGGTTGTGCCAGACTGATTCCTTGCACGCCCTCACGACATATTGGCCTATAGTCCTGCTAGCTCACAGTGCCAGTATAAGCACCCCTAAACCGGAAAAGGTAACACATGGTTTGAGCAACTTCAGAACATGACAGCCCTGACTCCCCAAGAAAAATTGAAAGGTGGCTTGATCTGTGGTACATTGACATAAACAGAATTTGTGTCAGGATTCCAAATTGAAATTTGTGTTTCAGTACAAGTCAACTGTATGGTAGTTGTTGATGTAGCAGGTAGAAGTGATTCTTCATTGTTGGTTCCTGCTATCCCCCGCTGGGTTGAGGAGACTTCATCAGCTTTTATTGCTTCCATTGAAACTTCCTGTATGGTGGTGTGAGGAGGCCAATAACTTCCCAGGAGCCCACGCAGCCTATAGTTGACAATCAGCCACATAGTGTGGTTTGATCAACAGCAGGCAAGAGGCGAAAGATGCGCAGTTCTGGTACCGTCAACAGCCAGGACAGGTGCTCTGAAGGATGGCCTGAATTCATTTGTGTCTACTATTTTCTCTCTGACCAGATCCCCAACCTTTGGGATCCAACAAGAGCTGCTGGCACTTACCACACTTTACCAGTTGTGGTGCGTTTTACTTGGACGTTGCTTTGTTTGTCCCGAAAACCGTTAATTTCCTGTAAAACAGCTAAACGTTTGCTTATATCAAATGGTGTTTTAGCTACCACTGTGCTGGGACTGTCTAGTTCTGGGACCAAAATGTTAACCCCCCAAACGGGATATGATAAAGAGTCCGACCATCCAGAGAATTTCTGGGTAGATTATTCACAGCCCTCTGTACCCCACATAGGTCCCAACTGTGACCTAGCCTAGTACCCTAGCTATTAAAAACTGCTTTAGGTCCCGGTTTTTCCTCTCCACTACTGAATTTCCCTCTGGATGGTACAGTCAGGAATACCACAGGGTCACACCCAAACTTCCCATGTCCCTCTTTATATGCCTTGGAGGCTGTAGAAGCACACACTTCTTTAAGAAATGTCTCGCAAGGCTTCACTTGACAGCTCGTATCCCAGAAACAGGACATTGAGGTGGACAGTCTTATATTTGTAGCCCATGTGAGCAGATCACAATGCAATCTATTCTCGTCAAGTGTACTGAAAGGTCATAATCTGTCAAATATGTCATCGACATAGGACAATGCCAGGTCATCAAACTTTTGTAGATGTTCTGTTACTCTCGCTGAAAAAAGCCCATGGCTATTATTATATTCTTGAGGTAATCAACAGAATTGCCTCTGAGAACTCAGTGTGGAAAATGCAGTCAAATACCTGCTTTCAGACGCTATATTTTAGCAGAAAACCACATTTGAGATATCTAGTGTGGATTTGTATTTTTTCCTCTCTATGTTGTTATTTATAGGTTTTATATAGCGCTACATTATCGTGAAAAACACAATATAATTAAGTCGCTGAGCATATGATGCGAGACACATTGGATTCTAGTACAAACATAAATATATACGAAGAAAATTGTTAAGCAATGGTGTGGTTACCGTATGCAGGCAATTAGAAAAGTATGAGTTAAGGACGAGAAAGATCTAATAGACAGTAGAAGCAAACAAATAACTGACTGCCACAGAGGGTCTATTTAGCTTAGGTGTGAAAGTATTTGTTGAGGAAGGAGATTCAGGTCTCTTTTGAAGCAAGAGAAGGAGGGGTTTATCATAGGTCACTAGGGAGAGAGTTCCATATGTTGAGTGCATTTCCAGAAAAAGAGCGAGTCTGGGTTGATTTCCTTTGTAGTTTGGGAGGTACGGGAAGAAGTGAGTTGGAGCTTCTCAGAGTTCTGATTCATCCTGCTTTCATTAATTTGTTGTCGAATAGTTGTGGGTATGTGGGTGAAAGGCTTTGTGGATGTCTCAGGCAGTCTCGTAAGTACATCTTCCTTCAATGGAAAGCCACTTAAGGATTTTGAGGGCTGGTGTTATGTGTTCAAACCGTTTAATACCTTATATGAGCCAGGCTGCCATGTTTAGAACGGACCTAAGGAGGGTGAGGTGAGTTTTCTGTGTCCCTGTGAGGGTGGCATTCCCATAGTCCAGTTTGGAGAGGACAAGAGGATTGTACTACCATCTTGAAGTCAACATAGGGAATGAATGGTTTAATTTTCTTGAGTTGTTTTACTGTGTAAAGTGCTCCTTTAGCTGAGTTTTTGGTGAGATCCTTTATTTGGCATGTTTTTGTTCAGGGTGAAGCCTATGGACTTTGCAGTTGGACAGAGTGAAAGAACAATTTAGGGCATTCTGTTCGTTGATCCAGTTGTGGATTGGTAGGTGTTTACTTTTAGGGAGGACAGTATTATTTCTATTTTGTCAGGGTTTAACTTTAGGTGGTTGAAGTTAAACCAAGATTGCATCTTGCTCAGTGTGCGTTTAGATGTAAGATGTCACTGGGTGATGTGATTTTGTAATAGAGTTGAGTGTCATCAGCATATTGGTTATATTTGATCCCTGCTTGCTTCAGGATGATTGTACGGGATTCCATGAAGAGATTAAAAATGGAAGGGAAGAGAATTGAGCCATGGGGCACACCAAGTGTAAAAAGTGTGGGTTTAGAGAGAAGAATACATTTTGATTTGTTGCGATCAGTGTTGTAGTTAAGATATGAACCATTTTAAGACTGTGCCATTGATACGAGAGCAGATCTTAAGTGACTCGTGTAAGGTTGGGTGATTTACGGTATCAAAAGCCTCTGATAAGTCAAGTAGGATAAGTAGGCATGCGTCTCCTTTATCTAAGGATCTGTGGATGTCACCTGAGAAATTGAGTATTACAGTTTCTGTGCTACAGCCTTTCCTGAACCTGGACTGGAAGGTGTCTTGGAGGTTGAATTCTCCTATATGATGGTTAAGTTGTTGTAAGAGGCATTTTTCCATTGTTTTGGCTAGGAACGGAGGTTGATGATAGGTCTGAGTTTGTTAAGATCATCGGAGTCTGCCCTGGGATTTTTGAGTATGGGTGTAATTTGGTAATTTGTCCTAGTTGGAGGGCTTCAGGTAGACAGCCCAAAGACAGGGATGTATTGATGATTTTTGCCCAGAACGGGGCGTTGATGTGGTTGAGATTTTGTACTATTGTGGATGGGAGAGGATCCTTAGTGTGTGAATTGGGCTTTAATTTCGCACTTATATTGAAGACATATATTTCTGTCATGGGTTTGAAGTCAGACCAATTTGATTGTTTTTCAGTTGGGTGTGATTATGGTTGCCGTTAGTTCATAAGGGGGCCATTTGGTAATTGATAAGTTCTGGTGGTAGAGCTACCATGAAGGATCTTGCCACGGGGCAAACCAGGGATTCAAAGGCCGCCCATTTTGACGTACACTACTTTAACTATAAGGTACCCACTCTAATGTGAAAGTATAGCTTCATGTCCATTGGCGCAGTAATAGTGTCCCAAAACAGCTAATAAACACAAGATGATTTAATATCAAGGAAATCGCTAGTCAGGGTAGGACTAGCAGCTTTGTGGGCCATATCAGACAATGTTTTTGACCAATAGGATTTTTAAGAGATTATTTGGAAGGGATAGAGTCCCCAAGAGGGTGCTCCCAAAGATCGGCCAGACCAATGCAAATAAGAGACTGTTTAATATAATTAGGTCAATGGATTTGTGAAAACGGTCAAATCTAATAATATCCTAAGTGCAATGATATAGTGGGCTAACTCGGGAGTGGATCAAAGGAGCCCCTAAAACAGCAGCAGGCGCAATTATAATTTGTCCACTGCCCTTTTTTACACCCATACCCGATGTCAGAGGATGTAGGGAAGTGCTAGATGGTACATTGTCAATGGTTCTTAGAAATGTATTCTTCAGATTTGATTAGCCCGTCAATGTTAGCAATTCCCCACAGCCCGCTCCAATGCCTTTGCCTCATAAATCTGAAGGGCCGGTGCTATTGATTAACTGAAGGAGGCTTGGTACTCTTTGGAAATGGCCCCACTATCTGTTTGTGCTGAGTCACCTCTTTACTGACATGAGGGCTCCATGAGACATGGTAGCAGCCAGAGAAACACCCAAATAAGCAAAGGAATCCATCCTCTCTAAAGGTACTCCCTCAAGTGCTCTTTGAATGATCTATGTGGATTTAAAAACATCAACCTGGTCTTTACCATGTTGATTTCCATCCACTGAGTGCGACAAAAATCACAGAAGTGATTCAGAAGTCCTTGAGGTCCATTCTGTGTCTCGGAGATCAACAAGGTATCATTTGCAAAAAGCAGAATGGGGGGTTTCACATCAGCCAGAGAGGGCGCGTCAGTGTGCGGTAGAGTTAAACAATGTACAAAGTTGTGTAAAAATAGTGAGAACAAAGTTGTAGCCAGCACACAGCCCTGGTGAGCACCTCTAGACTCTGTTGTCTCGTTCTGTGAACCCCTCCGGATTCTAACATAATTCTTATCATGTAAACAAATTAAAATAGACAAACTATCAAATCGCATACCCATGTTGTTAAGTACTTACCTTAGTTTTGAACAGGAGACTAAGTCAGAGGCTGACTTTAAATCGACAAAGGCAACATTGAGGTTGCCCTTATCCATTACAACCATCTTTCAGTAAATTGACAAAAAATCATTCACTTGATCAATAGTTGACACTCTTTTCCCCATCCCAGCCAGAAAGAGACTCAAAATATTGTTTTCATCTATCCAATCCTGGATCTTAAATAATATGCAATGGCTAAAACTCTTTTGTGTATGGTCTATTAGGCTAGTTAGCCTATAATTATTCGGCTGAGACCTAGCTCCTTTTTTGAAAATTGTTAACACAATAGAAACTTTCCAGGATTTTGTAATTGGGGCTCCCCTGGGAATAGCATTTGCAAGGATAAGGATATATCTAATAGAGACTTCAAATTGTAGATTCCTTACCTTAGAATTCCCCCCAGGCGTCAGTCTGGATCTGGAGATTTTTCATTAGTGTACCCCTGCGCAATGGTAGGTGGCATCGGTCGACTTGACGTCCGTCGTCTGCATCGTGCTTGTCGGAAATTATGTTGCAGGACCTACATAGTCTCCGCCCGGACATGCTGACGTCAGTTCTTTCTTTTTCCGCGCCAGCCTAAGCGTAGATCTGACAAGAGCTACCCCTTAACTGTTTTGTGCGTACCCTTTTTTTAAACTTTTGTCCACGTTTTTCTCTGAGTCTTGGACTCCTGGTGGGATTGAGTTGTCCCAGCATAGGACGAATTTCAGCCCTACGGATCCTGTCATCCGATGATGTTCGTAACGAATCCGCACCTTGAGTTCCTCTGGAGCTTGGAGTGCGACCATGATCTTAAGTCGTGCCTCGAGTGCCAGGCCATGAATCCAAAAACTTTGCGGGAGTGGTCCTGAAAGCTGTTGGAGGCCTGGCACTCGGCTCCGTGTCGCTCTTGATCGAGAGGAAGGTCCTGAAAACAGTTGTGGAGCCAGTACTACTCTTCCCATTTGAAATCTTTGTGTTGTTCAGGTATGCATGAGAAGAACTCGAAGAAGCATAGGCGTTCTTTGACTTCACCCCGTCCATCGACCAACGCTGGACACAGAGCATCGTCACTCTAGGCTTCCGTCCCCAAAGCCCCTTTCCGAGATTACTCCACACCTCCCCACTTTTCCGGGAGCCAGAGAATCTCTATCCCAATTGCGACAATTGTTTTATGAGGCCTTGCACCTCATCTTTGTGCAGTGCACCTTCAGGCCCCACAGAGTTGTTTGGGGCCACCAGGCCTTTGACGCCAGCGGATCCGGCCCCAGCTCCAGGGGGCCCCCATGGATCCGTTATTGGATCAGGACCGATGTTGGTCATTCCACCTCGCACTTCCTCGATGTTGATCCCGGCAGTGACGCTCCTGATGCTGACCGTACCCCAGTTGGCGTCGACCCCATCCTCATCCCTGACTTGGACACAGAGCTGGACCGGTGTCGATCGACATCGGTTGCAATGCTGGAAGGGACTTTTATCCCTCTATTCATTCCCTGTGCTGATTTTGTACCGGGAAGTGGTGAAGAGGACTGGGAGGGACGACTGGACCCTTTAGTGGACCAGTTTGAAGACCCCATGGACTGGCAGATAGACCAGGGTGAGGTCAGTGGGTTGGACCCTTCTCCTGATACTCACTAGCTTTCTCCCCTACCATGGCTAGGGAGGAGGGGCATCCTATGCAATGGTGGTGAGAAGGGCAGTTGAGGTCCTGGACCTTAAGCTCCCTTTAGTGGCAGTCATGACTAATCTCCTGACAGAGGTGCTTCAGCCTCCGGCTTCTACCTCCGAACCTCTTTTGCCTTTTAATGAAGCCCTCACTGATGTCCTTCTGGGCACTTGTTCTAGGCCCAGCACAGGGCCTCCTGTAGACAGGACAGTCCTTACTCTGAGAGCTTGGTTGTCCAAGCCTCTCCTCCAAAGGCACATTAATTTCTGCTTCCCTGATAGGGAATCCAAGAAGCTGAGCCATCTTGGGAAGAGGATGTTTACTTCCTCCACCTTGGCATTGTGGTCGGTGAATAGTGCTTGCCTCTTGGGCCTAGACTTCATCATTTAGGCCTTTTCACCTGCGCAACAAGTAGTGCCAGCTGTATCGCTTAGGCCCTCCACAGCTGTGCAGCAAGTAGTGCCAGCTGCACCGTTTAGGCCTTCTACAGCTGCGCAGCAAGTAGTGCCACCTGCATCGTTTAGGCCTTTTTACAGCTGCGCAGCAAGTAGTGCCAGCTGCACCGTTTAGGCCTTTTTACAGCTGCGCAGCAAGTAGTGCCAGCTGCACCGTTTAGGCCTTCTACAGCTGCGCAGCAAGCAGTGCCAGCTGCACCGTTTGGCCTTTTACAGCTGTGCTGCAAGTAGTGCCAGCTGCACCGCTTATGACACCTTTATCCGTGGGGACATTTCTGATTGAGTCAGGACTCTCGCTGCATTGGCAGCAACCTTGTCATTATGGTTTTTGATTAGGGTCCAATAGTGGTCGGCTGAGATTATGGGCGTACAATGCGGGTGGTGCCGAATGTGCTTATGTGTCAGGCTGATGCTAAGTTCAGTGACCACCAATAGTCACTGGGTGTTCGTTTGTGATCTGCTTTACTTTGACTAATTGTGTTCGTTTGTGATCTGCTTTACTTTGACTAATTGTGCATTGTGATGGTTTTGACAGTGATCCAGTTGGTCCTACCATATGTAATCATTTCCCTTGTAAATATTATCTTGTGCCAGTTGGTTTCATATACACCTAGCTGAAGGGCCCAACAAATACCCACCTCCCTGCCCGGACAACACATTAGTTCAGTTTTCCACTCCCGACGCCTGGAATATGTGCCCTCTGTTAGTCCTTATACTTCTCATCACCACCGCTCTCCTAGTAACACCTGTCTCATACCCCCGTACTCTTTCTCACGTACCCAACATGGCCACCTCTCGAGTAAAGGATGGAATTAACTGCTACAAAATCATCTCTCCTCCCGGCCAAACCAAAGCTTCAGTTAAACGATTGAAGCATAAGACTATTGAACGTTTCCCTGATTCCCTTTTTGTTGACCAATTTTACAATTATCGTTCTGGGAGGCGCAAATATGATTTCATTTTCTTCACTCACGACACCCACTCTTGGTCCTCCAGCTTATCCAATTCCCTTAACGTCACCTCCTCCTCCTCTATCCCTCATGGGAAACAACTAAAGATTTCCCCCTCTGCATATTTCAACGGCTCCCTCACCATCTCCATCTATAACAACGGTACTGTCTTGATCCAAGGCAAAGACACCTGTCTCTATCTCTTTGACCACCTCTTCCCCTCCCTACTCCCCTCCTCTGCGACCAGGCTTTCCCCTGACTCCCCATCTAACTCCACCCTTTACTCCCTTTCTCCTCCCTTGACCCCCCTACACTCCAATAGACTGCACCCTCGGGAGGCTCAGGTCAGCCCTCTTCCCTCCCCCTCCCTTGTGCCCTCCTCTCCCTTTCCTCCCACTTCACAGTTTACCCCCCCTTTCGTCACCTCAGCCTTACCACCAGGCAATACGCTCCTCGTCCAATCTGCACCGTCCCGGTACCCCAATCTCTTCTCGTCCCCCCTATTTCTATCTGCTACTCCCTTTTTTAGTCCACCCCTCCACCAACCTCCTCCCCACCTAACTTTCCTTATGCTCCCCTCTTTCATCCCTCTCCTCCTCTTCTTTACCCCCTCCTCCCCTCACTTCTTTCCCCGATTTCTTCACAATCCCTTTGCATCTCTCTCCTTTCCCCCTCTCCGCTAGCAATGCTGTGCTGCCCCCTTTACCCCCCTGGTAACACATTCCATCTCCCCCATCAGGCCCAACAGAACCTCTCCCTGTCCTCAACTTCCCCTTCTCCAAACCCCCCCACTCTACCAGATACCGGTTCCCTCACAGCCACCTCTCCTAGCCAACAGGACCTCTTCAACCACCGCCCCTCTTTTCCTCCCAAACCTCCTACACTCCTATGTCACCTCACAGTCCTCCCCTCTCCCTCCCCACCGTCTTGTTCCGCACTCATCCCCCCTAAACATGTCCTAAATTCCTTTCCTTCGTGCAACGCCAACAAAGACAACTCTCCCCTCACCTCTGATACACCAACCCCCGCTCTCAACCGCCACCTTTCCCCACCTATGAACCCTTTACCCCAACTATCCTCCTGTCCTCCCACCTCTCCCTGCCTCCCACCACCTATATCACCCCCTCCTTTTGCCGTCGAGTCACCCAACCTTCCGTGCTCTGCCCTACTCTCTCTTGAAAATAAGCTATGCTCTCTTATCACCTCCATCTCCCAGCTGGTAGCTTCAATTTTACTTTTAAGCTCTAAGATTTCAACTTCCCCATTCACCTCAACTCCTCTGGATAACTCTCACCTCCCCACGAAATGCACCTCGCCCCCTCACCCCATTATAGCCAAGCACAACCTGCCATCTGCAAACATCGCTCATTCACACAAGCCCTTGAACGCCACCCTTCTTCAACCAGCTTCTCCGAGTAACCCAACTACCTACTCTATTCCAACCATCACCTGTCAGAACCAAGCATCCACCTAAACCCTTCCGTGCACCCCCATATAGGTATAATATCCTATCACCCTTCTTAGCCCAAGTGCCCCCGTCACCAAAACAGTCTCGACAGAACTGCGCTGTCTGCTCCACAACTGCAGATCCGCAATTAAACACAAACGCGAAATCTCTGATTCCATCACCCTTCACAATATTGACCTGTTGTTCCTAACAGAGACCTGGTTCAACGATACCTCTCACACTATGTTTGATCTCCTGCTACCCACAGGATATTCTATTTTCAGGAATGACAGACCTATCAAAGTTGGGGGAGGTGTTGCAGTCATCTTTAGAAACTCCCTTCAACTCAAGGCCTTTCCCATTAGCGCCTTCCGCACTTTTGAGTGTCTATCTCTTGAGCTTCAAGTACACCACCGCTCACCCCTCAGATTCCATGTCATATACCGCCCTCCTGGCAGCAGCCCTTCGTTTATGGAGGAACTCACTGACTTCATCAGCGACCAATATGCACAAAGTGACAATCAGACATTCGTGGGGGACTTTAATCTCCACTGGGGCTCCCTGCAAGACTCTTCCGCGAACTTGCTGGCCACCTTCTTCTCTACAAACAATCTTATCCAACACTGCACAGAATCAACACACTCTAAGGGCTCAATCCTGGACCTTGTTATTTCTAAAGCAGGCATGCTGTCTATCGCTACCCCTATTCACGTAGACTGGTCTGACCACCTCCTCATTCCATTCTCTCTTCACCTAGCGCACTCTATAACTCTTGGCCAACCTAAGAGGGCTACCTCCTGGTTTCGTGACGCTAAAAACATTGACACTGTTTCCCTCTGTGAATCAGCTTTGCTGTCACTTCCAAGGTTAGACCCGAACCTAGATGTTGATGATCTCACCTCACAATGCCTCTCAGCCCTTGCAGTCGAAATCAATAGCGTCGCTCCTCTCCAAAGCAAAAAGAAAAGGCCCATTCCCTCAGCACCCTGGTTCAACAAATCCCTATATGAAGAAAGGAAGCACCTAAGACTTCTGGAGAAACAATGGAGGCAAGCACCCTCCACCGATAATTTGGCTACGCTTCGTTCAGCAAGATCCAAGTACCACAAGCACATCTTCCTTGGGAAAGCGTCACACTTCAGAACCCTCCTTGACTCAGCCAAAAATAGACCCAAAAAGCTATTTGACCTCATCAAGAATACTAACTGCTCTCCCCCAACCTCCAAATTGGAGGATTCTACTAATAAAGCTGCTTATTTCGCTGTATTCTTTGACGGAAAAGTGAAATCACTTGTGGTTCAGGTTGCTCATCCTACCCCTCCAGAGGAGCGCAAATCTCTAGCCATTTGGCAGAACTTCGACCCCATCTCTGAAGAGGTCCTCCTCAAGTGCATCCTCAAAACAAAGCCCTCCAACCACTCGCTCGACCCCATCCCTAGTGCCATTGACTTCTATACCCATTTTCTTCCCTATTGGACCACTCTGGTCAACCTCTCCCTCTGTCAAGGCTCCCTTCCTGTTCCCTTCAAAACTGGGCAGGTCACCCCCCTGCTCAAAAAACCCACTGCGGATGCCAATGACTTCAACAACTTCAGCCCCATCACTAACCTACCCTTTCTTGCGAAGATCACAGAAAGATGTGTTGCGAAACAACTCTCTCGTCATATCAAGGACAATGATCTTCTTGACAATCTTCAGTCCTGCTTCATCCAAAACTGCAGCACTGAAACTGCCCTGCTGCAAGTGATCGATGACGCGCTGCGAATACTAGACTCGGGGGGATCTTGTCTTCTAATTCTCCTTGACCTTTTGGCAGCCTTTGACACTGTCAATCACAACACTCTCCTCAACACTCTTCAACAGAGAATGGGCATGTAGGGCACTGTACTTAAATGGTTTGCTTCTTTCCTCTCTGATAGATCCCAAATTATCAAAATAGCGGACTGTCTTTCATCTCCTCTGGCGGTGGGTCAGGTTGTGTTCCCCAAGGCTCCATTCTTGCACCCACATTGTTCAATCTCTATTTGGAACCTCTGGGAAATCTCCTAAGTAAATCTGGGGTCAACTATCATCTCTACGCAGACGACACTCAAATCTACCTCAAGGTTGCCTCCACTCACGATCTCTCCGTCCAAAGCTCTACCCTCGACTCCATTCAAAATTGGATGTCAACACATCAACTGATTCTGAATCCCTCCAAAACTGAATTCCTCCTCCTCTCTTTCTCCTCCCCCAGTTCAATCATGGATGGACCAGATGAATCTGCTGAACAACAAACCCATCATTGTCGACAGCGCAAAATCCCTCGGTGTCATACTCGACACAAAACTCAATCTACTCTCCCACATTAATTCAATTGCAAAGTCTGCCCGATACCAACTGCGCCTTCTATGGGGGATTCGTCGCTTCTTCCCGGAGCATGACCTTAAAACCCTAGTCCAATCGCTGGTCCTCTCCAGACTGGACTACTGCAATTCTCTTCTGACTGGCCTCCCCAAATCCCACCTATACCCCCTTAAGTCTGTTCTCCACTCAGCAGCTCGTTTCATTTATGGGACCAAAAGAAGTGACCACATCACTCCCATGTTATCCACCCTCCGCTGGCTTCCCATCGAGGCTAGAGCTATCTACAAGACTGCCTGCATCACCCACAAAGCCTTGCACTCCTCCTCTCCGCGCTACCTGGTGAATAAGCTGAAACTCTCTGGAGGCTCTAGACAATCAAGAAATGTGGAAAATCTACTGCTGGAACCTCCCATTTTCAAGAAGGAAAGATCGATGGCCCAATCCTTTCAGGCAGCGCAGTGAGAGTCTGGAACTCACTTCCGCCTCAGCTCCGGACCACCACCTCCTCCCAGGCCTTCAAAACTGACCTCAAAGTTCTCCTCCTTCAAAGACGCTTCCAAATGTAATCCATGCCCTCTCTTTTATCTGTAGGAAGCCCTTTCAAATATTGAAAAATCTACTTTGCAAGACTTTGGAAGTGTCCTCCCAGTGTGTTCTTGTGGTTTGAGAGTTAGCCATTTTTTGCAGTATTATCCTACCTGTGTTTGGGACTCATGTGTAACATGCACCCGTCACTTTCTCTTGTAACACACTGTTTTCTACCTCTTAAATTTGTTTGTTTTGATACCTGCACAAGTGCCACCAGTGCCTACGTAACGTTTGATCTTGTGCTTGAGTGTCCTCCATATATTACTGTATTTTACCTCTGTTTATTTTGTACACTTTTGTAACCTGCACACGTCACTTTTTCCTCCTGTAATGCACCGTTTGCTACCACTTGTATTTTGTTGGCTCACGATTGTCACTTTTGTAATGCACAGTTTGCTACCTCTTGTATTTTGTTGGCTCACGATTGTCACTTTTGTAATGCACCGTTTACTACCTCTTGTATTTTGTTGGCTCACGATTGTCATTTTTGCCTCATTTAATGTAACGTTTGCTTTTGTATTTTTCTCACTTGTAATGTTCTCATGTATCAGTTCTGTTCCTATTGTGTAGCGCTCTGACACCTTCGGGTAAAGTCCGCGCTATATAAAAACGCATAAATAAATAAATAAATAGACTCCCATACTATCTGGGATACGGTTGAGCAGGTGCTGCCTCAGTGCCTGGAGCCGTTCTCTCCCAGGCAGTTGTGGATGGAAGAGACGCTGCGAAAATCACCATTCGTTGTGGACTGGACACCACCGACTCACTGGGCAGAACAGTTTCCCGTCGCTAGCATTAGGACGCTACACCTTGGTGAGGACTTATGACTTTTCATAGGATGTCCAATCTGCTCTGATGGACATGCCCTTTTGATGAATCTTGGGCTACGGACAGATCCTTGGGCCTCACTGCTCCAACCTGTCCCCTTCAGTCTTCCTTTTGTGGCTTGGAAGGGGCGCCCAGCCACGTCCTAACCAGCCAAGCCACAGAGTCATGCAAGCTTTCCAGCATCTGTGTGGTCACGGCCATGGGACCCTGTGCCCTCATGGGTCAGGGAGCCAGCGTTTATGCTTAAATACGGGCCAGCGTTCACAGTAGGTGCATTCACCGATTGCTACATGAACGTGTACTCCTTCGACCCAGCAATGCTGTAACAAAGGTTTCTCTGCTAACATTACGTTGTTGAACTTTTGAATAATACGGTCCCTCCGTGCCTTGATGGCCATTAACTTATGCTTTAATCAATAAAATGAAGCTGACTCATAAAAGTATCAGAACGATTCATCATTGATTGTGAAATAAGGGTCTTTTTTTATCAATATTCTCAATTTCCTGAAGATGGTCTAGCGGACTGTGACATTAATAGACCGAAACGTCGACTATAACACCTATTCGTGAGTCGTATTTAATATCGGCAATGTTTGTTTTGTATAAATTCTACAAATTGTCTTAAAAATTTCTTCTGTAATGGTGTCCACAAATGTAACTGAGAAGAACACTTGATCATTTGTGAATTCTGATTTCTGGTTACATTGTGGCGTTTGCTTTATCTGCACCCTGCCAAACAGACTTATTTTTCATATAAAAAATAATTTTTTGTAATTGTTTCTTGATTGATTGATTGTTTAGAGATTTATTTATTGAATGTCTCTTCGAAATTGGATTTTGAATGAGTTGATAGTAAGTTATTCAGATAGAGCTTACCTCATATATTTTCTTCCCCAAAATGTATTTGAACTAAATCCCTTCTAGGCACTCTTACCTACTCAGATTTATCCGCCCAAGCCATCAAAGGTTTATTGGGTATCCCACTATTTAAGATAAAGTAACACATTGACTCCCTCTCAGATGCTCCCTTTCATCAGGGCGATTCTGGACATAGTGCAGTTTCGGGCCTTTCCTCGGGAGCAGCAAGTCCGGGATATTCAAGCTAAGATACCAATGTTTCGGCCTTTATCCTGGATTTCAATGAAAATGACTCTGAGGCTGCTGGGCATCATGGCCTCCTGCAGGTAGATCATGCCAGATGGCATATGCTGGCTCTGCAATGGGACCTGTTGTTTCAGTAGGCGCAGCATCAGGGAAATCTTTCTATGTCCAGATCTCAGAAGAAGTGCGCAGCAACAGCGTTGGTGGCCATCAAACAAAAATTGGGTCAGAGGCAGATCCCTCTTCCTTCACCAATCAGATGTGACGGTGGTGACAGATGCGTCACTACTGGGAAGGGGCGGCGATTAGAGGGGTCTGGTCTCCATGTCAACCTTTTGCAGTTCTCTGTGATCAGATCAGCACTGAAGGCATTCCTTCCCTCTCTCAAACAGAAGATATTGCAGGGGTTCACTGACAATTCCACCGCCATGTGGTACTGCAACAAACCGGGTAGGGTGGGGTTGTGGACCCTATGTCGGGAGGCAATCGCCTCTGAACATGGCTGGAACATCAGGGCATATCGCTCGTAGTCCAACACCTGGCAAGATCCCTGAACGCCAGAGCAGACAAACTCGGCCGTCTGTGCCTGGTCAATCAAAAATGGCAACCCCATCATTAGGTGGTGCAAGGTCTCTTTCAGTGGTGGGGTGAGCCTTGGCTAGATCTGTTCGCCTCCGAAGAGAACGCACAATGTCAGTAGTATTGTGCGTGAGGAGTTTCCAAGGCGGCGCTTGCTCAGTGACACTTTTTGTTGTGAATGGAACTTCAGCCTCCTGTATGCCTTTCCTCCTCTACCACTTCTGTCGAGAGTGCTCAAAAAGATCAAGCGCGACTGGGCTTGGGTCATTCTTGTAGCTCTGTACTCGGCACAAAGAGTCTGGTAACCCAACCTGCATGGCCATGGATCCTCCAATCAGACTTCCCCTTTGGGAGTATCTTCTGTCACAGCAGCATGGGACAGTTCTTCACCGAACCAGCCTAGTCTCCACCTCCTTGAGCTGAGATTGACCGGCAGCTGTTGACAGCTTTGGACCTTCCACCTGAAGTCTATGATTTCATCTTGGCAGACAGGTGTCCCTCTACAAAAACGGAATACGTCTGTTGATGGAACAAATTTGTGGCATGGTACACAGCAAAGGCTGTTGATTCTCTTTCTGTCCCTCTGTAGGAGGTTCTATTGTGCAACTTTCTTTGACTCAGTAGGGTTCTGCTTTGGGCACCTTTAAGGGTTATCTTTCAGCTATCTTTGCCTTTCTGAGACTTCCAGATCAGCCTTCTTTGCTCAAATCTCCCATTGTCAATAGTTATCTTATTGGCCTTACTCACTTGCTTCCTCCGTCTCCTGTCATAATGCCCCAATAGGATTTAAATTTGGTCTTGACTTTTCTTATGAGTGCTCCCTTAGAGCCTCTTCATAAGTGCCCTTTCAGACTTCTAACCCCCAAGATTGCTTTCATACTTGCCATCTCTTCTGCTTGCAGAGTTAGCGAGCTCCAAGCTCTATAAGCCTTCCTATCTGTTTGTCCATCCAGATAAAGTGGTGCTTCGAACAAAAGCTTTGTTCCTCCCTAAAGTGGTCACGCCCTTTCATGTGGGACAATCCATTACCTTGTCCACCTTTTACCCACCCCTGCTTCCCTCCAAGGAAGAGGAGAGACTCCACCACCTGGACCCAACACATGTGTTGTCTCTCTATCTTGATCATACCAAAGACTTCCAGGTGGGCGATCAGCTCATTATTGGCTATGTGGGTGCTATGAAAGGTCGGGTCGTGCAGAAAAGGACTATCTTTCAATGGGTTGTGCTCTCCATTAAATTGTGCTATGCTTTGGCAAAGAAAGAACCTCCTGTGGAGTTACATGCTCACTCTACCAGAGCAACAGCGGCAACCACTGTGTTAGCATGTGGAGTCCCAGTGCTGGATGTCTGTCTGGTGGCAACATGGGCATATCTGCGCATGTTTACCAGATACTACTGCCTGGACAGCCAAGTCCGGAGGGATGGGTACTTTGCCTGTTCGGTCCTGTAGGACTTCCTTGTGTGATCTTGGTGTACAGTCCCTCCTCCGGAGTGGGTAATGCTGGGGTATCTATTCTAAGGTAAGGAATCTACAACTAGAAGTCTCTATCAGATGAGTAAGTTTCAGTAACGATGTATCTGGTAGAGACATATTCTACATGTAGATTCCTTACCCCCTCACCCTTCCTCCCTGCTCCACGGACTGATGTCTAGGGATAGGAACTCCCCTAAAGGGCCCTATTTTTTATGCCCCACTGGTTAGTGTCTTTCATGGCTCTGCGCTTGTGGCATGGAGAGTCGTGTTAAGAATTGATGTCAGCGTGACCGCGTTGCGTCCATGTAGGTTCCGCAATGTAATTTCTGGCACGCATGACGCAGATGAAGGACGTGGAGCTAACCAACACAACCTACCGATGCACAAGGCTACTGCTAATGAAAAAGCTCCAGATCTAGGCTGATGCCTGGGGGAAATTTTAAGGTAAGGAATCTACAACTAGAATATGTCTCTACCAGATATATTATTACCGAAGGTAAGTAACTTACTCATTTAGCCCATGCTTCAATGTTGTGAAGAAAAATTGCAGGGATGCCATTCAGGCCGGCCGCCCTACCTCTTAAAATAGCATTAAAATAATCTAATATATTGAACATATCAAACAAAGGAATGTCCTTACTCGAAGGGGGAAGAGACAGAGGCAAGTCCTCATCAGTACTCGTAGAGTCATCAAAATAGAGGTTATTGAAGTGGTCAAACCACTCTGATGGAGAAACATAGTTATTGGGTTTCAAAGCAGCAGGATTGCCGCATTTCGATACCAGTGCCCAAAATTTGGTTGAGTCCCTAGATGAGGAAGCATCTGTAAGATCCTGCCACCTCTGGTCATCCCAGACCCTTTTTGCATTACCCATGTACTTTTTATACTCATTCCTACAGATACAAATTTTGCCTACATCTTTGACCTTAATGGCCTACATCAATAGGCTTTTAAGCCATCTGCATTCCCCATTGTACCAAGAACTAGATTTGGTAACTGTGTTTTTAAGTTTTGTGACAGGAATTGTGAAATATATTAAAATATGCTGGAATAAGTTACTATGTAAAGAACTAATATCCTTGTAACCCTCATCAATAGGGCAACCATCGTCAATTTTAGCAGACGTGTCCTGCAAATCCTGACTTATTGCAGTCAAAATATCCAGGTGGGCAGCTATTTGTGCAATTTCAAATGACGCTTGTCAGATGGAGGTTCAAAATCCCTGGTTAAAGAAGGGGGACAACAACCAGAGTGGGGGCTGGTACAGAAAGTTATCATTGAGCGGGATAGCGGTGTATGACCGCTCACAACCCTGTGCATGATAACCACGTCTTAACAAGTGACCACAGTCTCAAATCAACCAAAATATAGCTGACACGACTAGTATGGTTAGGTTTGTTAAATGTAAATGCTTCTCTAGAATCTACTTTAGTTCTACCACTAGTTCGACTGTGAAGACCTTCAATTGAATAGCAGCCTGGGTCCATCTTTTGATTGGAGCAATTTCCAGCAAAGGGACTCCCCAGTTCTCATCCTCCTAGTGGTGTTAGCGGAACATCATCATTATAAAAGGGCACAAAGGTGATAATAAATTCCCCCGCTAATATGAGGTGGTATTGGGGGTATTGTCCTTCTAGATAAACCTCTAGGGCTTGCACAGATTTCGATGCAAGACCATCACGGACATTGTTGTTAAGCATTAGTAGAATCCCCAAAATGTATAAAAAATCAATATCTAGCTGGGTGAGATTACAGGCAAGAGAGGCTTGACCCAAGTGGTTAAACCTCCAGAGACTCTTCCAAATAAACGCGGTTTTGATGGCATGTAGTAGTTGAGATAGGCAGGTTTATAGACAGAGTCTCTACTCAATATCTATTGGAGCAAGCATATAATCCTGCTCTTCTATGAATTTATTCCAATCTGGTAGGGCCAATTTCGAATTGTGGCCAGCCACATTCCAAGATATTATATTAGTCAGAGGGAGCCTCAAAACAGTAGAAGAAATACGTAAGGTATATTTCTGTGAAGTCAAAGTTTCAACAGGCATGTTCAATTTTTATGACTGGCAGAGTAGTAATGATGCAAGGTATGCCCGGTAGTTGATGGTTATTAGGTAACTCTTTAGCATGCAAAGCCTCTAAGGAACTTATATGAAATAAGGGAGATTGGCATTGGCAAACACTACCAAGGGCAGTCTACTATAATCTGTTAATGTTACACACATTGAATTAATGGGATTTTGGTTAAAAAACATAAGCAGGTCCACCTCACCCAAAGTTGATAGCAATCTCCCCCTACTCTGTGAGGTAGAGTGTAGATCCTTACCTGGCCAACACTATTTACTGAATAGGAGAGTAATTTGAAGGACTGGATCTTATATCAAGAGCCACCAGGTTGTAGCCTAACCCCTCATCCCTTAAAGTAAACTCATTTAGTCATACATTGGGTTATTTGAGGGATTCCTTCAGGCATTGATGATGTCATCACGAATGACTGAACAGCACCCCTTGACAGGCCTGATCCAATGGATCACTCTATTTATAAGGGAATCCTCTGCTTCATATCTCAGAATGATGGGTAGTAATATGACCTTGTTCATTGTGATTTTATTTTTTACTAAATTACACCGTTGTGCATACTTGAAGAGAGGTTTTTGGCTCCAGCCCCTAGCAGCCTGAGAACTATTAGAATTAACAGTTCCAGCAATGCTAGGGAACTGTGCAGGACTCGTGACCGTGGACCTAGTCTGATTCGAAATTTGAGCAAGGCTAAAAGTGGACCGAGGTCTAGTAAAGTCCCCCTATCGCCCATGACCTGCACCCGTACGCGTGCATGAACGAGTAGAGTCCCAGGGGAACCTAGATTGTTGGACAGAAGAAATACAAGCTTGGGGCTGACTATACACTTGACTAGTAGACATACCTATCCCCCCAAAAGTTGATTTAATACATCCGACATCTGGCAAATAATTAGTTTGAGCTCCCCTATCTTGGCCTTCAGTTTCATAATCTTAGAGGTACAACTAGCCATATTAGCACCAAGAGAGACAATTGGGACGACTAAAGTGATAGAAACCTGCAGGGTTAAGGGAAGAAGAATGCTCTTCATGCAACTCAAGTAATGGAGAAAAACAATGACTGAACGGCAGGGCCTCCTCAAGGAGACCAGAAAAGAATGGAAGAATTGCAGCCAAATGATTGGATCTATCTGAGGCTCCTGATGGAGATGCTAGTACAGATTGGTTCTTCGGTTTGCTAAACATGCTTGGAATGCATTTTTGCTCAGGATTTTGATGAGGAGAAGGCGAGACAGGGGGTGCTGGTTACGATCGGAGCTAAGCAGTTCTTCACACTCGACCAATAAACCATTGATAGATCGATAATACAATTGCCCCCTGATATTGTTTGTTTTTTTAGGTTTATTTGTTCAAGTAAAGACAGTCACCATCTCCACCGCCTTTCTTTTACCCATGATTTGATCAAGAGGAAAAAAAACAAAAAGTCACATAAAAACCTAATAGATACGTAGAATTGTTATAGTAGTGCAAGGAAAGGTGTGCCTATCGGGTGTTCCCCAGGCCCTGTTATAGAATGGAGTGTAATATATTATATGTAACAAACCACTCCCTGCCAAAGGATTAAAAATCATCAACATTTGTCAGTCCAAGGATATATATGAAGACAGCCACAATGATATCGGGCAGAAGAAAGTACCTTCAAGTACAAAACATTAGAAGTATTGCCCAACCTTCTCTGGATTCCGACAGGCCTGCCTTTGCCCCAGAATTAACCCTTGGCCTGGGATTAGCCCACGAGTGGCGGCACTGCAGCACACTTTTGTGTGAAAGAGGCAGCAAGGGATGACGGGTATTGTAGTTTCCCCCAGCAGTCTCTTTCCACGGCTCTCCACGGCAAAAGTAATGACAACCAGCAGCCCACCAACGGTTGGACTGCAGCACACTTTTAGCATGAAGCGGGCACCAAAAAGCAGCAGGGGATGACAGGGAAGGTAGTTTCCCCATGCGATATCACTCCACGGTTCTCCCCAGCTAAAGTATTGATAACAAGCAGCCTGCCAACCGCAGAACTGTGGTGCGCTGTCAAGCACAAAGCCAGCACCAACAGGCAGCAAGGGATGATGGGAATTGTAGTTTCCCCCTGTGGTGTCGCTCCATGACTCTCCCCAGCAAAAGTAATGACAACAAGCAGCCCCTTTAGGAATTTTTGGAAGAACTATCATTGGAAGCATATAGTTATACCCTATTGCTGGTGT
The DNA here is from genome assembly GCF_964261635.1 of Lissotriton helveticus. Taxonomy (NCBI): domain Eukaryota; kingdom Metazoa; phylum Chordata; class Amphibia; order Caudata; family Salamandridae; genus Lissotriton; species Lissotriton helveticus. The sequence continues at coordinate 806,271,954 of NC_136057.1, read as the reverse complement.
GCAGCACTCCAATACGTGTGACAGAAATCCTCTCACCTGAGCGCGAAGCTTCAGGAGAGATTGCCACAGAAAGGAAGGAAGGGGACACCCAAATACTGTACCAGATCAGCCGAATTCAACCTAGCGATCGATGAGGGAATTATAGATGTCACAACCAGATTCCCTCATATCCCCAAGGAATTGTGGTAACTGATCTAGAACCTTTTTGGTCAGTCCCTCGTGCATACCCAGAAAGATGCACAAAAAATACACACAGAGTAGTTTCATTGACGACATTTTTATGATCTGGAATGATTCCGAGGACCTACTACCCCAATTTTTACATTGGCTAAATTCCAACTGCAGTGGTCTTACGTACACTTTAACTACAAGCCACAATAGCATTCCCTTCCTAGACCTTAACATACAAGAAAGAGAAGGCGTCCTCATCACCAGCCTCTATAGAAAACCCACAGAGCGCAATACTCAGTTGTGTTACAAGAGTAACCATCCGAGATCGCTTCGTGATTCCCTCCCTTATTCACAATTCTTAAGGTTGAGAAGAAATTGTTATCTAAAAGAGGATTACTTTAAGGAAGCACAATTACTTAGCGCCAAACTTAACGCCCGAGGCTATCCTCGTAGATTGATAAAAACTTCTCTAAAACGAGCGTGGTTTTGCCCAAGGGAAGTACTGTTGGAACCTAAACCCAAAAAAGCACAGAACCGTCTGGTTTGTGTGACCACCTTTTCCCCAGTATCCAATTCCCTCACCAAGAGCATTAAAAAACACTGGCCCGTGCTGAATGCTGACCAACTCCAACTAGACAGACCTCTGTTTGCCTTTAAAAAGTCAAAGAATCTGAAAGACTATTTGGTACACGCAGCATTACCCACTTCTGAACAAATGACCACAATTGATACACTCTGGGGACTACCAAGACTCACTGGGCATGCCAGATGTGGTAACTGTTCCATGTGTGACAGTACTATAGAGGGCAAGGAATTCATGCACAATGACATCAAGTATGAACGCAAGGAATTCTCTAACTGTAACAGCACAAATGCTATCTACACAAGAATGTGCCAACATCGGAGCAGAATACGATGCAAGACTGCTAATGCCCCCCTTGTGCATCATTTCATTGAACAAACCCACACGGAAATGGACTTCAAATGGACTATCATCTCTTTGGTAAAACTTCCTAGCCGCGGAGGCAACTTACAGCAGCTGTTGAACAAAGAGGAACTACGTTGGATACTGAAGACAAAAAGTCTGCGCACTGGCCTCAATCGGACTGAGGATTGGACCTCTTTGATTTAGGCATCAGTATATGGAACTTTGAGATGTATCTCTTTCAGACTCTGAAACTACTTTTTCCCAGGATACTCTGACTGGTTTACTTATAAATTCGTTGCACTAATTGTATGTCATTAACTGGATATTTCCTTAGGAGTTGTTAATTTCTGGCATTGATGTGTTAATTGTCCCTGTATCTTTGTAACTGCATGACTGCTGTGATTATTATGTAAAGCCCGTTTTTCACTCGTTTTTCTTTCATATCACGTAGTGTCCGACCGTAGTACACTCACGACGCTTTTCACTTTCTTAATGTGTACCCAATCCAAAGTGGCCGACAGCTTTCACTCTGTGCCGATTGGTCCCCAGTCCCCACGTGACCACATAGGTTCACTACATCGCGTCTATCGGTCCGATTAGACGCTGCGCTGTATTTTCGTGCCTGCAAGGACTCCCATTGTGGACTTGCCGACTGCATTGCCAGGTAAGACTACTCCCGCCTCCTGGCTTGGTTCCTTTTTGTTTTTCCGAGGTTTATCGGCATTAACGCCGCTCGCTCATTTTCTGTTTCAACAGACCCTGACAACGAGGGCATTTTCCCTGGTGGTAAGCTTTAACAGTGAAGCACCTTTGCTTCAATATTTTGTAATATCTTTCCACTTCACCATATCCCTTTTCCTCCCCCCACAGATTTCAGCCAACCCTTGGACACTCTCCATGGTAAGGCTCCTTGCCGATTTTCACGGCCATTAGCTTGTTTTTATCAGATCGGCCTCACTGACCGTATACATTCTCCCACAGAATACTGTCGAATATTGTTTCTTGGGCTGAACCCTCCCCACCTTTTTTAGTATCATTCAATCGGTAAGCTACTTATCTTTGTCACTACAGATCTTGACACTTGCGCTCCCTTGCTCACTGTTTCACACCCCCCCCCCAAGCACCGGAACGCACTGCCACAGTCCTCCACTCTTGTGACTATTTATTCTCTGCATAATCATGTATAATTGTTTCACCCTCTCCTGAGCCAGTCGGAGTCACCAATTTTCACCAATGGGACGTTGCGCCACTAGCCTTGCTCCTACCGTCATGTACACTGCCTGTATTCAGCATGTATTACACTTCGCTGCCATCGACACTGTGGCATGGTATGAGTCATGCAGTGTATACGTAGGTGTACCAATGATATACTGACATGTTTCATTCTTTTTATGTTTCCCTTTTATCTTTCTTTCATGGTATGGCATATTGATCTCTATATAAGTGGGACTACTGCAAATGTGTACTCTTAAGGCAATTACCCTTTGTCCTGAGGATGAACCGATATTGTTTGTGGTTCGAAACGTCGTCGACCTGAATGCACTAAATGCATAGTTGATATATACTTTTCATGCATATGTGTATGTTATAGATTGTCTGTTGTATGATTTACAATAATCAGATGACCTGCTATTGCCTACTACTTCCTTCTTATGTATGTTCTCTCAGTGTGTTAGTCGGACATCGGCTGGTGTCCCGCTTCTATCACACGCAGTGTTTCATTGTTTTATGACTATATTTTATTATGGTAATAAATTGTCCGGCTGGACATTTCCCCAAAAGTATAGTTCCATTTTGGTCTATATTCATTTTCCTTAAATGTTTCTTTGTCTAAGGACCCATGTCTCTGAAATAAGGGATCTGCGGTCAGCAACGATTGTGGTCATACATAAGACGGGCAAACCACGGGAATTGTGCAGTTCCTACAGGCCAATCTTCCTCCTTAACTACGAAACCAAAATCCTAGGGAAGATTCTGGCCACGAGACATGGGGCGGTTATCCAGTCTCTGGTTCACCCGGATCAGTCGGGCTTTATACCACATAGAAATATGCGGCTTAATCTACGGCGACTGGTTGGCGTCATGCAGACGGTGGTCGGGCGTCCTGGGGTGCCGGCGGCCCCGTTATCCCTTGATGCCCACATGGCTTTTGACAGTGTGGAATGGCAGTATATCTATGTGGTTCTGGAAAGACTTGGCTTTGGGAACAGTTTCCAGTCCTGGGTAAAGTTGCTGTATACGGACCCGCTTGCGAGGGTTCGAATCAATGGTGCTCTTTCAAGAGAGTTCCGGCTGGGGCGGGGCACGAGGCAGGGATGTCCCCTTTCCCTAACCCTCTGCGCCTTGGCGCTGGAACCATTGGCTCACTGGATTCGGATGGACCCAGGGGTCTGGGGCATTGATTTAGGTGGAGGTTGGGAGGAACGGATATCGCTCTATGCTGATGATATCTTATTGTATGTGCAGCGCCGGCTATCTCTATTCAGAGGCTGATGGCCATTCTACAGACGTTCGGGGAGTACTCTGGATACCGCGTCAATTGGGACAAGTCTCTGGGGCATACCCTAGTGGGGCCACAGCCGCAGCTAACTGAGGATTGCAGGGGCCTAGTTTGGCGAGAGGTCTTCCGGTACCTGGGCATCAGGGTCACGACATCGGCCACGGAGTTTCTACGATTGAATGTGACGGCGCAACTGGAACGATTTCACGGAGATGTGAACACTGGAGGACTCTTCCACTCTCCCTGATGGGGCGCGCTGTTTTATTTAAGATGATGTCCCTCCCTCGGCTGTTATACATCTTGCAGAGCTCGCACTTTCCCGTCCCAGATCAGATCTTCAGAACAATAGAGTCAGAACAGCGCTCCTTATTGTGGAGTGGTGGCAGTCCAAGGATTGCACTTCGGAAACTGCAACGGGGGTCATATGAGGGAGGATTAGCGTTCCCGGACATCCGCCTATACTTCTGGGCGTCGCAACTGGTCAATATCAATGGATGGGTATTTGCCCGCTAGGAGGAGCCGGCATACAGGGTAGACCGCATGGTCCTAGGTGATGGTAACTATTTGGCGGCTCTTTATTCTAAGTGTAGGAGCCCTCGGGCCTTGCCGCCTCAAACGGCAGTGGTGGTGGGGGTGTGGAAGCGAGCGACGAAGCTACTGGGCTGGGAGGCAAAACTCTCAGAGCACACGCCATTATGGGCTGGCAATTTCCTCCCGGGGGTGGCGAAACTGAAGGGGCCGCGCCGATGGAGTTTGATCGGTATTGAGGTACTGGGGGATGTGTGGAAGGGGGGGGGGGGGACTTCGCGACCCTGCAGGCGGACTTTCAAATGGGAAACGGGGAATACTTACACTATCAACAACTGAGGCACGCCATATACACACACATGAGCCAGGGTGACCAACTACCTGAATACGCCCCACTTGAAGGGCTGCTGCTGAACCCCATGATTGATAAAGCTATTTCACTCACTTATAAAAAGCTTATAAACAACCTCCCGGACCCACTGGGGCCCCTGCGGGAAAAGTGGGAATCGGATATTGGGCTATTGGAAGAGGACGATTGGGGTGAGGCCCTGCAGTGTCCCCAAGAGGTGGCAATTCGTGCCAGATTCAGACTGGTTCAGTTGCGTATTCTGCACAGGTCATATACTGCACGTACGGTGCAGTATAGGATGGGATACGTCTCTTTTAGATTTTGTCTACGGGGATGTGGAGAGGAAGGCACTTTCTTCCATATTTTATGGGAGTGCACCAAAATTCGGGCATACTGGGTCAGACTGACGGGCGTAATGGAGGAGGTGGTGGGGCAGAGGTACCGCTGGAGGCCCGCTGGCACGTCCTGGGGGTGACGGGTGACGTCATATGGCCAAAATGGGACAAGACATGGATGGCCCTGGCAAGTATGGTGGCAAAGAGAAATATAGCGAGGTCATGGGGGAGTGATTTGTTACCAAGAGTGGGAGAGGGATTTAGATTGGTGTCAGAGGGCGGAGAAGGTTTTTTTTTTGTTTTGTTTTTTTAAAGTTTTAAACAGAGCTTTATTCATCCGTACATCATTTTACACAGCTTGTTGCCACAACCCGGGGGCCGGCAGCGAACTCTTCAGTTGTATACCCTCATATATCTGGTTGACACAGCCATTTAGCCGACATCCCGGGGGTCCGCCGGCACAAGTTCAAGAGAATATGCATAAACAACAGGTTGTCATTCGTTCCACCCTCCTCCCGTATGTGGAGTCCGGATATCCGTAACGCTGCCTATATTCGCCGCTCCAGGCCCCAAGTTGACACATCGTGGAAGGCCTACTCTGTGTATCTCATGTGAACTACTCAGAAAACTAAACCCCCAACAGTCCCTCTCCCCCCCCCTAACCCCTCCCACCCTCTATTTATAAACACCTGCTCTACTCTACACCCACCCATGTGCCTCTATGTCCTCTATGAGTTCCACTACTCTGCAGAAGTGATCTAATTCTCAGGTACCATGACAGCGCCGTATAAGTGCGCCTGAGCCTCCCCCTCCTCCATACTCGCCTCCCCTTCCGCACTTCGCGCTCGCAGATATTCTTGTTATAGACCCCAAAATTTTTTGGGGCGGCTCACAGGGGGAAGAAATGCACTATAGCACTCCGTTTGTGTGCAGCAATATAGCATGTCGTGCGCCCATCTTTTCATGGTCGGGAGTGGCCCTCTCATCCAGCACATTGCCAGTACACGTTTGGCCATCAGCATGCCCATATCAGTCAGTCGTCGCAGGGCTTTCGGGAGGCCCCTGGAGTGGCCCAGGAGTGCCAAAGCCGGATCGGGCGACAAGTCCGTGGCTATGACTAAACTAATTTCTGCAAACACTCCGTCCCAGAACTTGCGGATTCCGGGGCACCACCAAGCAAGATGCATAAAGTCTGCCAGCGGTGCGCGGCATCTATCGCTGTCTAAGACCGTACCTATGCAGTCTCTCCGGTGTATAGTACACTCGTAAATATTTTAAATGAATCAGCCTGTGTCTGCCGTTTAGTGATATTTTCCTGGTGTTTGAGCAGCAATATGCCCACATACCATCATCTATCGTGATCTGGAGATCTCTCTGCCAGTCCATTCAAGCTTTAGAGAACGGCTGCTCTCCTTGCTCTCTGTCCATTCTGTATAGGTTTGCCACCAGTCTCCTGGGGGAAGAAGTTTTAATAACATATGTGAGCTCCGGGATCTCCTGAGGTCCGCCAAGTCCGGGCCTAAGAGGTCCAACAAGGCACTGCGGACTCTGTAAAATTGAAATCGGAGTAGAAGAGAGGCCCTTTCTTGGGTCGACACGGCTTGGTCACATGTTTTTACCACGCCTTCAAGAAACAAGGCGCCTGCAGTGTGTATGCCCATAGTGCGAAGTGCCCATACCACTCCCCTCTCCGCTATGGGAGACAGCCACAATGTCCATTCAATAGGCATTAGGGGTGAATACAGTAATGCTCTGTCGCGAGCTCGCCGCAGTGCATGCCAAGCATGGTTGCCAAGCATGGTTGGTGGTTGTGATCGAGTCCAATATGCCAACTCTGCGGTCCACCGGTTGGAAGACCATGGCAGGTAGCGGCAGTGGGTCCGCAAACAAGCGTTCCAGTCTGACATGAGCAATCGCCTCTTGTCCGTGAATCCACGTGTGCAAGTGCGCAGCCTGAGCCACTCTATAGTATCATTCCATGTCCGGGGCGCCGAGGCCTCCCAGTTCGTAAGGGAGCATGAGAGTCGTCCATTTCACTCTGGGCTGTTTGCTGCCCCAGGCTAATTTGATCAGGAGTTGTGTCAGATTTTTGAAGAAAGCCTTCGAGAGCACCACCGGCAAATTGTTAAATAGGAATAGCAATCTAGGAATAATCACCATTTTCATGATGGCTACTCTACCCATCAAGGACAACGGCAGTTTACACCACGCCTCTATTTCATCTTCTAGTTTGTTGTGCAAGGCACCGTAGTTTTCGCGTATAAGGGTTTCCGAGTCAGTATGTAGCATAACACCGAGATATCTGACTGGTTCTGTCATCCATTGCAATGGATATTCCATGTCGAATTGTGTCGTGCTTGGAGTCAGTGGAAACGCCACAGACTTTGCCCAATTTATCTTGAGACCTGAGAGGGCCCCGAAGCGCACAACTTCCCTCAGCACCGATGGGAGGTTCATGTCAGGGTTTCGAACGTATAACAAGGTGTCATCCGCGTACGTTGATATGACTATTTTGTACGTTGGGAAGCTAATCCCCTCATGGCTATAATACTCCCTAAGGGCGCATGCTAATGGTTCAGCAACCAACGCGTATAGTAGTGGCGACAGCGGGCATCCTTGCCTGGTGCCTCTGCTAATCGAAAAAGAGTCAGATACTCGATCTCCTATGCGGAGTCGGGCCGTGGGGTGGTAGTACAGCGCCCCCATCATCTGCAAGAATGGCTCGCCCAGCCCCATTCTCCACAAGACTCGTACCATGAAAGGCCATTCCACTGAGTCAAAGGCCTTTTCCATGTCGAAGAAGATGGCGATTGCTTTCGTGTGCTGCCGGACATGATGCATGGTGCCCAGTACCGTCCTAATGTTATAGGTGAGATTCCTTCCGGGCACAAACCCTGCCTGCTCCGGCGCTACCAACTCCGGGGCTAGCAGTGCCAGTCGCGTCGCCAACACCTTGGCGTAAAGCTTGGCATCCACATTTAATAGGGACAACGGCCTGTAAGAGCTACATGAGGTCGGGGGCTTGTCTGGTTTGAGGATAGTTACAATCAGTGCTTCCCTCATTGATCGTGGCATATTGCCCTCGACACACACTTCGTCAAACAGCATAGATAGGTGTGGAAGCAGAATATCCTTGAACGCTTTATAAAAACCAACAGTGAGCCCGTCAGCCCCAGGTGCGCTGCCCGAACGCATGCTCGCCAGCGCCTCCGCGATTTATGTATTGGTTGCATCAGGAATTCCCGGTCGGAATCCTTCAGAAAGGGGAGCTGTATATGGCTCAGATAGTCATCAATATCGTCTTCCATATTCCCAGTTTTGGAAGTGTAAAGCCCCTAGTAATATGTTTTAAACTCGTCTACAATCTCAGCCTCCTCTGTAAGTAGTGTCCCGTCTGCGGCTTCCAACTCTGATATAACCTGTGCACGCCTGGAGTCTTTCAAAATCCGGGCCAGGAGGGAACTGGGGCGGTCCCCCTCGCCGTAGGACCGGGCTGGGGCATACTTCCCCATGTGCCGCACCTCCCTATCTGCTTCTTCGTTATATTCCTGCTAGTTGTGTTTCTAAATGTCGTAATATCTGGTGAATGGACTTGAGGACACTCGAATGCTTCGACATCGCAATGCCCCGGATGTACACTTTAAATGCCTCCCAGACTGTGTGGAAGCTATCAACCGACCCAATGTTAGTGTCAAAGTACCTCTCTATTTCTTCAGCCAACTCCCCCCTGAACTGATCATCTAATAAAGAGTACGGTGGGAAGCGCGATGTGAAAGGAGGGATTCTTTTCGCAGGAGCCTCTAGGGTCAAGAGAAGTGGCGAGTGATCAGAGAGGGTGCGCGCCAGTACCATGCAGGAGCTGACATATCTATCCATTGTGGATGTTATTAGCCAGTAATCAATTCTAGTATGAATGTTGTGATAAGCGGAATAGTGGGTGAACCACCCCCTCCCAGGGTGCCTGCTTCTCCACACGTCTCCTAGGTCCAGTGTGATGAGTTCCGATTGAACCTTAAGTGCCGCGGCCGAGATTTTACGCGGCGAGCCAGATGACCTATCCAGGTCTGGGCTTAATACTAAGTTAAGGTCTCCTCCTCAGAGCATCTTTGCGTTAGCGTAAGCCCGGCAGTGTTGAGCCAAAGTGTCATAAAAGTCTGGGGAGTCCAAATTAGGGCCAGAAACATTTACCACAATGAGAACGTATCCCTTCCCCGTGCATCTAGATATGAGATTCCTGCCATCTGGGTCCGCCCGCAGCAACGACAATGCCAATTTGGCCTTAGGGTTTACCCATGTCAGCACCCCTCTAGAATGTGTCGTGAATCCAGCCACCGTGATGTTGCCCTCAAGCCCCCTGCTTCGGAGCATTTTACTGGTAAGTGGTAGGTGTGTTTCTTGGATGAGTGCCAGGTCCACGTCATGGCGCTGTAAATAGTTCACTACCTTCCTAAGTTTGCGGTAATCATTCAGTCCCCTCACATTCCACGTCATTGCTCTGAGTGTCCCCATCTCTCTCTCTATCAACACCTTGTTTGTCGCAGACATCGCAGCAGTATGTGAGATCTATGTATGGCAACAGGTAGCGCAGGACTAGCGCAGACAGTAGGAGCAGGCGATAAATCTAACAGTGCACCAAAAACAGTCTTCGGCCCCCCTCCCACCTCCCACAGCAGACCCACCCCAACTTGGCCTTGCCGGTCCCCAGCCCTCCCATCCCAACCCCTTATCATACCACCAAACATGGTGATTTGAACTTCAACAATGCATTGCGCTCGGGGGACAAGGTCGCCTGACAGTTCGTGCACCTCAATATTCTCCGAGTTTTGTGTCAGGCCCCCTCCTCCCTCCGCCAGGCACTTCCTGAGTAATTATCAGAGCATCTGCATATCATCACCAATTATCATTCAGGGATACATTTTCCCTCCCCCCTCCCCCGAACGGCAGCATATTCCACCCTCATACTTCTAAGAGTGGCCTTAAGGGTACATGTCCACTTCTGACTTGTATTTTCAGTCTACAACACAAATGTACTATTCAATTCCCTTGTGAACCATCGTTACTTATCTGCAAGGTGTCTGTCAGTTCGCGGAGTGGGCCGAGCAGCCATCACCATCTCTGCAGCTTGGGTGGAGTTTACATCAGCTAGCCAATGTCCACAGCACGCCCACTCTGCCGCAGTTGGCCGAAGCCTCGTTCACTCCTGCTCATCTAAATGGCTATTGTCACCATCCACCTGCCAATCCTCGTTCCATTCCTCTTCTCTCTAGACCAGCTCTTTAGTGCCTTCTGCAGTTCGTTAGGGTCCGTGAAAATGTGCGAATGACCCTGTTTGTTAACACGCAGTTTGGCAGGATACAGCATCGCGTAGTCAAGTCCTAGTTCCCTGAGGCGTTTCTTGTGCGGGGCGAAGTGTTTCCGAGCTTCCTGCACTCTAGCCGTGAAATCCGGGAATATCGATATCGCTGATCCTTCAAATTGTAGATCCGCTTTGGCTCTAGCCAGCCTGAAGGCCGTGTCCCTGTCTCTGTAGTTGAGCAATTTCGCTATGATTGGGCGGGGGGGCATCCCCGGTCGCGGTTGAGGGCTCAGGGATCGGTGTGCCCGCTCCACCACGAACATCGTCGAGAACACCCCCTCACCCAGGAGGGTAGTGAGCAGCCTCTCCACAAAGAGTTCCATCTTACCGGTCTGAGTGGACTCCGGCAGGGCCATGATGCGAAGGTTACAGCGACGTGAACGCGCCTCCAAGTCTTCAGTCTTGTCTTGGAGGGATCTCATCAGGTTCTCCACTCGCTTGTGGGCCGTGTCCAGCTCTGTCTGCGCCTCTTCGACTTCCGTTATTCTCCGCTCCGCCATGTCGTGCTTCTCAGCATGTTTGTCTAGGCGTTCGGCCATGCGGTCCATCCTATACGACATGGCATCCATTTTGGTGCCCAGCGCAGAGATGCTGGACTGCAGACTCTGTTCCATTGAGCGGAGCATGGACTTGATGTCGGAGTCCGCCGCATGCTCCTCTTGCGGATGCTCAACCTCCCTGTGCTGTGTAGGAGGGCTCTGTACCTGCACTCGTCTTTGCGCAAAGGGGAGTCTGCTTTGCATCTTGTCCCCCTTTCCCATCGTGGTGGGATAGTCGATGCCAACACACCAGGCGCTGCACTTTCCCTGCCACTCGGGGCTCCTAGTGTGCTTACTGTGGTAGCGCCGTCCCAGTCGAGTCGAAACTGGAGCTTCTCCGAGCGCGTCCCCGCCGGGGGTGCTCCGAGTCCGGCGACCCAGGGTCCGCTCTCCGGGACCGACTCACTCCCCGAAGCTGCACGTACGTGCACGTCGCCCGGATCAAAGGATTGCCATAGACCGCGGCTTGCTGCCCACCGCCGCCTAGCTCTTCACAAAGCTGCGCACACTTTCTCCGGTTTCAGGCTTGCGCCGCTCCGAGGCCGCCAGAGTCCCGCTCCCCTTCGATGCCTGGTGATGTGGGCGGGAGGTTAAATCTGCAGCTCTGGACAAGGATTATGTAGGATATGTGTTAGTGCCGGCGGAGCTAAGGAATTAGGCGGCAATCGTCGCTGCCAGCAAGCTCCGCCCCCCCCCCAACCCCAGAGGGCGGAGAAGGTTATTTATCAAAGCCGGGAATGCCCCAAGAAATGGGAGAAAATATGGGCGGCATGGAGGAGGTATAGGGGGGACTGGACGGAAGCCCAAGCTGGGTCTGCACTGGACTGAGGGGGTATATGCTAATTGACACTGTACTTCCTATATGGCTCGCTGTGGTGGGGTTGGGGTGTGGCCAACAGCCCCGCTGCGCTTTATGATTTGTTGCAGCAGACGCAGACGAGTGTGTTTTGGAAGGGGTGGTGGGGGATAGGGTGGGAGGGGATGGCTGATTGCCTAGTGGAGTCCTTAGTCAGAGGTATTGGCATTGCCTCAGTTGTTGCATGAGGGTGTCATCAGGGGTTTGATCTTGTATGAAGGCCAATCTGGGTTTTGGAGGGGTTGTTATGGTCAATCTTGGTTTACATTTGTCAATGGACCTCCGATGCTGACTGATATGTACTGTTTTGGAGCTGTTTTCATAATAAAAAGATTTCCAAACAAAAAAAATAATAATAATAATGCAACAGAAGACTGATGCATTCCTAGTGTGAACAGAACTGAGAACAGCATGACTCAAACACCAGACCCTAGATATCCTCACTTGAAGCACACATCTCCCCTCTTTACATTAGAAATCCATTTTACTAACCAACCAGTCAAACAATAAAATGCCCACGCCTAGCAGACACTTAGGCTAGGCACCATAAAACTCAGCATTAATATACATCAAAGAAGGAAATACAACTTAAGCATTCATGGCAGTGAACTAACACAATCCACCCAACTCCACTTGCCCTAGCTTGCTGCACCCTGCACGGATGAGATTCTCATATTTCAGCATACAGCCTGGAGGACATGATGACACCGCATACAGGTCCTCCTCATATCGGAACAGCAGAGTCCACAACCCCATGAGGTTGTTGCTTACATTGTTGCTCATATATGTCATTGTTTCGCATACATGTTCCTGTTGTCCATCTAAAGTGAACCTTCAAAAGAAAACGATACATACTGTATTGTTATTGCATCTGTTATACTTTAGGTTTTCACTATTAATTATTTTCATTTTCCCTCTTATGCCTTCCGTTTTTCAGGGTTAAATTTCTATCAGCAAGTGAAGTTAGTGAATTTCATTAGAAGAGAATTCCACATGTGCCGCTGTCACTTCTGCCAAGAGACATTCCCTTCAAAGGGCGAACTAATAGTCCATATGGAAGAGACCAAACACATAACTTTACTTCCGGATCGATGTACCTGGGATCAACCGCAGTAAGTGACAGTTGTTTCTGGTTCTCAGTTTGTCCAGCTGTATTCGCAAAATGTATTTGAAATATTGAAAACAATGTGAAATTTGAGCTAAGCTCAAAAACTAAAACACGCATTTCTCTATAATCATGAAAATTGTACATTCACGTTCCATTGGGATAGATTTTGTTATTGTATGGGTACCGTGTAGTCTGATGTTTTTGTGTGATTTATGAAGCACTTGTGAATATGCAAATAAATAAACAAAATAGTGCTTATTTGTGAAAGAGAAAATGTCGGGTCCCGAAGCTGTGCTCAGTAGCTAGCGGCCGGTGTCATTAAATGTCAGGCAGTGTTTAACCCACTACCAGACATTACTTGCCCCCTTTTGTAGCTGTTGCAGATCTGTTGGTGACGGTTTTGGCTTCTTTTCCTAGCTTCGTCTTAACGATCTGAGTGTTTACCCTCACTTCACTTAGTACATTTCTGATACGGAAACATAAGTGCCGCTCCGCAAAAATAAGTGCCGCTGGCTCCCACCAGATCACAAAAAGCACTGCAATAAAGTCTCAATTCACCATGCTAGTCATTCCACCATTAAGGATAATTTCATACTTGGGTTCACAATATCCTCGTTGCAGCTCTTGGTTATACATTACCCAGACGCAGCGCCATTTTTATGACATCATCGTATGTGTGCGTGCGTGACGCAGTATCAAACCCCACACCAACTGAATTTCACTAAATAACATTGCTAAATGGAAGTTACAGTTACCGTTGCTCTTATCTTTTGTCAAAAATATGTATATTAGAAATTTTCGGAGGTGTACATTTCACAAGCACCAAATGCGTCGACACATGGTCCTACGTAGGGGAAGAACAAGTCTCAACAAAAAACAATTCAGTACATGGCGTAAGTGCAGCAAACAAAGGAAGTGAGCTCCTCATCAAATTTAGAAAGCTAAATTAGAGTTACAGCTGCTATACAACCGGAGCGCTTCCCACTGTCGCAACAGAGCAAGGAGATAGAAATTCATGCAGCATTGCTAAGCAGTCAGGCAAGGCAGCATGTGATTCGGCAAATCCCTGTGACAGTACCATCTCCAGAATGTACATGTGGAGTGCTGCAAAAAAAAGAAACTCAGCTCAACGAAGCCTGTCCCAACGCGGGACATGCCACAACATAACAACTAAGAGAACAAACCACCCCACCCCTAACCAACCCCCACCCACCCATGGCGGCGGCAATAAGCAGACAGTCATGAGAGCGGATAGCGCTAGCACAGCAATCAAAATTGAAAGAGATGGAGGGCTCTGATGTTAGAGGGACAAACTGCCGATGGAAGGCCCCGAGAAAGGAAAGCAACCAGGGGACCCCATTTGAATTCAAAATTCTTATAATCGTCTCAGAAGATATCAGCCATACGCTCTAAACTCAGTAGTCTCCAAAGGTGAGAGTACCAAAGGGAGATAGCCGGAGCCTCTCTCTTCTTCCAGGTGGCCGCCAGAGTAACTTTGGCCGCGCCAATACAGAGCCACATGATCATTTTATCAGCTCGGGTTTGGTGTTCAAGAGAAGGGTCACGCAACCCTAGGAGAACTCCTGCTATAGTGGTCGGTATGGGATAGCTAACATATCTTTCATATGAGCTCAAATTTCTTCCCAAAAAGGGCGAATAGTTGAGCAATCCCACCAAATATGTCTAAAGTCTCCCAGTAGCCCACACCCCCTCCAGCATCTATCCGAAGAAGTGGGGAAGATCTGCCGAAGCTTGGAGGGATGTAAGTACCAATCCATCATGGTTTTGAGATGTGCTTCCCTGAGGTCTGTGGAGTGATTGAATCGAGCAATATCGGACCAGAGGTGAGCCCATTCCGCATCAGAAATTGGACGCTGGATCATGTCTTCCCACATGGTCATGTATCTGGGCCGTGGGGAGAGAGCACTCTTAAGCAAGAAGCTATACATAAATGAAATTACCCCTTTCGTAGTGGACGCTTTAGAGAGGAAGGCCTCAAATTTTGTAAGGGGACGAGTAGCGGCCTCTCGAACCTGAGGATGAAAGGCCCAGTGCATCAACTGCGTGTAATGATTTCTTTCCAAGATCTCCAAGTCAAACTCTCTTTTGCATTCATCAAAGGTGAGGGGCTCACAGTCGTGGAATAAGTGTATCAAAGCCAGACAGCCTCCCTTCTTCCATGCCTCAAAAGGACCCTCATGCAGTGCCGGGGGGAAAGCTGGATTGTAGTGGATTGGGGTAAAGGGGGATGGAAAGGAAGTCCTACTATCGTCGCCCGCAACGGTGTACCAAACCTTAAGAGTTGTGCGTGTAGGCGTACTGAGGTATGTATTCGGAGGTCTGTCTTTACGGGAGCGCCACACCAAATCCCATACAGTCCCACCTGTCACGCTACGGTCAATATGCAGCCAGTATTTCTCAGATTCTTTTTGTGACCATTCCACCAGAACTCGCAGCTGGGCTGCCTTATAACAGAGGAGGACGTCTGGCAGGCCAAATTCCCCTTCTGCGCGGGAACGGCGGAGCAGTGAATAAGAGAAGCGTGCCCATCCACCCTGCCAGACAAAGCGTAGACTCATGGCTTTCAGTTTGCGAAATAAATCGTGGTCTAGCTCAATAGGTAAAGCCTGAAATAAAAAAAGGGGCCTCGGCAAGAGAGTCATTTTCACCGCATGTATGCAACCCAGCCACGATAGGAACAACGGTTTCCATTTTGTGAGCTCAACTTGAATGCGTGCGAGAAGAGGAGGGAAGTTAGATGTATAGAGCCCTTGAATATTCTGCGTCAGATAGACCCCTAAATATTGAATGGTTGAGGAAGCCCAGGCCAGCGGGTTGAGGGTGCGGAGTCTGAGGGCCGCCTCAGGCGCAAGAGTAAGATTGAGTATAAAAGACTTACTAGAATTAATTTTAAACCCTGAGACTAACTCGTAACGCTCGAGTTCAGACTGCAAGGATGGTAGGGAATTTTCAGGCTCCGACAGGGACAGAAGCACATCATCCGCAAAGAGGGATATTTTATGGGGTTCCCCAGTAAATAGTATCCCCTTAATACCAGAATTAGTCCGGATCGCTAGAGCCAGGGGTTCAATGCTGAGAGCAAAAATTAAGGGAGAGAGGGGACACCCCTGCCGAGTACCTCTCGAGTGTGGAAAGGAGGGGGAGCGCACCCCTTTGACTACCACCCTAGAATTGTGACGACGATAGTTAGCTCCTATCATGTTAAGAAATTTGGGAGCAAAGCCAAATGCTGTGAGTGTGTGGAAGAGGAAGGACCAGTCGACCCTATCGAAGGTCTTCTGGGCGTCTAGACCTACCAGAATCGCCGGGATAAGGCACCTATTGGCCTTCTCTATGAGATGTACAATTCTGCGGGTGTTGTCATGCGTTTGTCGGCCCTTAATAACGCCTGACTGATCTGGGTGGATAAGGATGGGCATGAGATCTTTTAGTCTTCTAGCGATGATTGAGGAATATAATTTAGCATCCAGGTTTATTAGGGCGATGGGCCTATAAGAGGCGCAATATTGCTGGTCTTTCCCTGGTTTAGGAATGACTGAGATCACGGCTTCCGACATTGTACCAGAGGTCATGCCCTCCTCCGCCATCTTATTAAACAGAGTTACAAGATAAGGAGAGAGGTCGGGGGCAAATGTAGCAGCGTAGCCGTCAGGCCCTGGGGCTTTATTAGGTTTCAGGGTCTTAATAGCCAGAGTGACATCTTCAATAGTGATGGGGCAGTGAGGAGAGCGTTCCACGCTTCTGATACCTGGGGCAAAGGCAATGTCTGGAGGTACTCCTGCTGTGCAGCCCCATCCAAGGAATCCCCGGAGTAGAGGTCCCGATAGAAAGACCCGAAGATGCTAGCCTTATCTTCATCATTTTGTGTCACCAACCCCGATGGGTCCATTATACCACCAATGTATTCCTTCTCTCGTTTGTCCCTCAATTGTCGGGCAAGGTGCCTGCCGACTTTGTTGCCTTGAGTGTAGGAGAGTTGTCGTAATTTAAGCAGGGTGAATTCTGCCCTGTTAGAATATGGCCCTTAATTTACCTCTAAGCGCAGTAAGTTGACGTTGTGTTTGTCTCGTGGGCTTAGCTTTATGGGTACGTTCAAGAGAGGATAGTTCAGTCTCAAGTGTGTCTCGCTCGCGTGCGCGCTGTTTGTTCAGTGCAGCATTGAAGGCGATGCATTCGCCCCGGAGAACAGCCTTTAGAGCATCCCAAGTAGTGAATTTTGAGGTGTCTTCCGGGGGATTAACCTTAAAAAATTCAGTGATAGCAGCTCCTAATTTGGTACAGGATTCTTTATCGCGAGGGAGGGGGGAAAGTGCCATTTAGGCACTGCCGGGGCGTTCCCCCGCAATTGAAGACAGACCGAGTACAAACTGTGGTCGGAAACTGATAGGGGAGAATCTTAGCGTCCTGTAAGTCGCCCCGTAGTGACTGATTTATGAAGATATAATCTAGCCGGGAGTATGTAGTGGACGTGAGAAAAGAACGTATAGTCCTGTGTTGATGGGTAGAGTGTGCGCCAGGTATCTAAAAGGCCTAGGTCTCGTATGCGTTGTTGTGTCTCTCCGGCGAAGGAGCCCGCGTCTGCCCTTTGCGCATGCGTACCGTCAAGGTCTTTCTCCCAAATTAAATTAAATTCACCCAGTAGAATTAGTGGGCCGTCCGCAAAGTCAGTTAGTTTCCCCAAGAGTGTGTGTAAGAAAGTTGTCTGGCCTGCGTTGGGGGCATATAAAGCCACAAAGGTGCAAATTGCTCCCCTTAAGCGACCCTTGACCATGACCCAACGGCCGTCTCTGTCGCTTTGGACCCCCAAGGGTTGAAATTGAAGAGCAGCGCGGAAAAGTATGGCTACCCCCGATGTTTCGTGAGAGCCGAGGATTTGTAAATTAGCGGGAATTGCTTACGCTTAAGGTGTGAGTCATCGCCTCTAGCTAAATGAGTCTCTTGTAGCGCCACTACATCTATATGGTGGTCGATTATGTATTTCCAGACTTTGAGACGCTTCTGCGGGAAATTAAGACCTTTTACGTTCCAAGTTGCTATGGTAATCGGCATCATATCACGGGAAGATAAACAACCATCCCTCTATGCCCAAAGGGACCCATCGGAGAACCTCTCGAACCCGACCAGTTAGAATAGTGTGAGACTCTAATCTGCTGACAACATCCTCTCCTAGCATCACACTCCCCGCATAGACAGCAGTTAAAAAGCTGCCGCCACCATACCCCCAAAACTCCCCAGCGTATCCACCCACAACGCGACCACCACCCACCCACAAACCCCTAGTGAAACAAGAACAAAGAAATAGCAATAACAAAAGCAAACAAAATTCTCGATCTCTTCATGGGGTTGAAAAGGCCCCTCGGAGATCATGGGGGACTTCGGGTCCGAGAACCCGTTCCATACCTGCCCCTGCGGGTAGTCGGATCAGTAGCATAGTATGGCGATGCTTAAAGCCAGAATAGGCGAAAGGGGAGCCGGAGGCCAGGCCCGGCCCACCTCCAGAGAGGAACAACAGGGAGCTATGCCCAACGTGGAACATGAACAATATCTAATGCACAGATCATATTCTGCGACCTAGGCACTGGAAGTCTCAGGAAACAGTCCTATGAAGTCATAGCAAAAGAATCAGCTTCAGTTTTACATATACAGTCTGCCGGTGGAATGAAACTTCCCCCCGATGTGGAGTTACCAGAGTCGCATAGGCAGGGGCCGCAACGGGGCTCAGGAAAGTGACAATCCCGGCTCACCCGGTAGATGCAGGTTCCCAAGCAGGACATCAGGAGGAACTAGATACAGCGAGCTCCAGTGCGGGTCAGCAACGAGGTGGGTGGACCACCTGGAGGGTCAGTTGGAAACAATCACCGTCTTGCCTTCAGCGACCAAGCTGAGGATGAGGAAGAATCAAAAGGAAACAACAGCAGTCTTAAGTAAAGGGCCTATTTGGACCTGGAGACCTCTTCCCCGACTAGGGAGTATCAACAACTGCAGTAGCAGAGGCCACGGCGGGGCATAAGGAAAGTGCATTCCTAGCTCTTCCGGTAGGTGCAGGCCCCTGTCGTGTGTCACCAGGAAGGTCGAAGAACAGCAGCCAACATCGTGAACCTGCGAGGGATTGTGCAGGCAACCTTCAGGATGAACCAGAAGCGTTTGAAGCCTCTTCCTATGTGACCAGGCTGAGGATGAGAAGGCTCCTTTGGTAGCATCACCATTCTTACCCTGGGTCAGGCCCTCCTCACCCGAGGAGATGCCCAGCAAGTCCAGGCCTTCCTGAAGGTCTGTGATATGGCGTCGCTTGTCCTGGAATTCCAAGCTGAGTCCAAAAGGGTAGGTCCATCTGTAACTAATCTTATCATCGCGTAGTTTAGTGGTAATGGGTCTGAGCTGTTGTCTCCAAGCCAAATTCGATGGTGCGACATACTGATAGATGGTGCAAGAGTACTTTTTGAATGCAATGGACTCCCTGGCCCGAGCCGCCTGCAGGACCGCCTCCTTAACCTTATACGAGTGAAATTTAGCCAGGACATCGTGCGGCCTTTTCTTCTCCCCCCTGTTGCAGACACCCCACCCGATGGACTCTGTCCAATTTTATTTTTTGCGGTCTGTGGGAATAGAATCTCCGAGAAGAGACCTACCACGAATGCCTCTAGATCCGGCCCTTCCGCGCCCTCTTCCAGGTCTCTGATGCGTATATTCTCCCTTCGAGCCCTGTTCTCGATGTCTTCTGCCTTGAGTTGCAATTGTAGTAATTGCTTCTTAAGCGATCTCATATCCTCCCGGAATTCGGTAGAGAGTCGCTCTTGCTCCTGGTGTTGAGCTTCGAGGTCAAGGACTCTAGTGCCAACGGAATCCACATCTTGCTGCAGTAAGGATAGACGGTCAGTCAGGTCGGATCGTAATTGGTCAGTGGAGGATTTGATGCCTTGGCCAATGTCCTTGCACAGCTCTGCTTTGAAATCCTTAAACATGGCCAAAAGATCCGCTTTTGTAAAGGGCCATTGTGGCGGCGCCTGCGTCTCCCCGCAGCGATGATCGCTTTTCTGCAGTCGAGAAAAAATCTGAGACCTTGTTGGGAGTCGTTGTCTTCTTGGGTGGCATAAAGCGTCATCTCCAGATTTGAGTTGGCGTGAGTGAACTCAGGGCCCCAATATCCGATTGGAAGGCGACTATGGGGGCGATCCGCGGACAGCCCTCCCGTTGCATTGTCTCACTCCGTGAAACCTACTGAAGGGCCCTCTCAGTAAGTCAGCTAAGCATCCCCCAGGGACAAGAAGATATCACCAGCGCCGCGTGGAGGCGGCGGGGTCAAATACGCAGCCAGGTCTTATTTTTACATGCACGGGGCGTCTCTAGTGGGTCACCACTGCAATGAGGACATGGAGGCTGCTCACAATGGGAATGGCACAGGTCAAGGCCAACACATGTGGATCCTCAGAATGGGGGAGAGGCGGAGGTCCAGGAATGTCAGATAGCTGCACTTCGCCTGCCTCAACCCTGCAGGGCAAAGCTAGTATGTCTCCACGCCCAGGGAAGCGGTGAGAATGGTTGCAGTATTCGACGGGCCCCTCATATCCAAGCCAGCCAGAAAATCAAAGCAGCATGCATTGGGCGCGAAGGTTCTCCGCAACAAGCAGCCGCCATTTTAAGGTCAGGCGCTCGCGGCAGAGAAAGAAGGGGCAGCTGAGCCGACCGGCGCTAATAATTGCCGATGTTGTCCCCAGCGCATGCACCACTTGCCTCCCACGTCGCGATCCAGCTGCTGGATCCTGTGCCTTCAGCAGGGGGACGCTGTCGGGAGATGCCACACAGATCGCGCCGCCATTTTGTCCCGACGCGTTCTCAGCCAGGCAGACAACAGCGTCAAATAGACTGTTCCCGGGGTGATCCGCCTATGCCGACCCTCTCCGCCGATGCCTCACATGGACACACTTCTGGACTGTCGTTTATGGCTGGTAAGACCCGCTGCATTCGCCGCAATAGGTGCCGAGACAGCGCGTGGACCGGGAACCGAGATGGGTTACGTCTGTTCGGCCATCTTGCCCGGCCACGCCCCCCTGCTCATATCTTTTGAAACTAGGAAGCAAAGTGAAATTAAGAATTAGTAGAGTATCCACAATTGTGTGCACAGGTCGGTAGCCCTTTCTCTAACTGCCACACACGGAATACGTATTCCCCCGAGCTTCCACCACTCATCAAACTCCATTCCAACCCTCTAGGTCCATGCCATTCCAGAACCCATTCAACACAGTAAAATTACATTCTTGTTTATTTATAAAACCCTAGGACATTTGTTTATAAAAATCACATTGAGAGTGGCATTATTGTTACAACGCAAACATAAAAAGAGACTACAATCCCCCAGTTATTGTGATGTGTGCTCATCTCACTCCTCTGCTGTGCGCTGCTCATGAGCTCATAATCTCATACTTTGTATCAGTGTCCTGACCATGTCCTGCACCCTCCCCATCACACCGAATCCATATGCATACCGTCTTCGACTGTGTGCAGCAGTCACTCTCTCCAAAACCCAGCATAGGGCCAGAGCCTGTACCAGTTTATCCAACCCAAGGCAGCTGCACACGTTTTTATCAGCCATGTAGAGAATCTCAGCTCACAGCACTTCACCCATGACCCGGCCCATCCCCATATTAGAAGCTGTTAAAGGCCTTTGGAAATGCGCAGTAGGCCAGGGGTTTAGGTCCTGGCCCTTTGCTGCACAGAGCTCAGACATGCTTGCATGGACCAGGGGACAATAAAAAAAAATTGGAAATCCTTTTGTAGTGCAAAACTACACCATAGTTGAGCATAATGTTTTAATCTGTCGTTTACCAGCACAGGAGAGATAAAAAAGAAAAGAAACAAGTTTTATTTTGTTTTTAACCATTTCCTGCTCTGTACGGAGGAGAAATTCACAAAACATGTTATTTTGCACCTAATTTAGGTCTCTGCTAGAGAGCGCATGTTGTTTACATTCGGTGAGCTACAACCCACCCATTGGCTTACCATTACTTCGATTCAACCTCGATCTCGTATCCTTCATTCCTGCTGTTCATGGCATGCATGCGTCATGCATCTTCTTGTGTTTGACCCTCCCCTAGAGCATGAACCAAGTACTTGTGTCCATCCACTGCTCACGTTTTTGGAGCTACTCTTTTATTTGTTCTCAATCATTTCGTATGAGTGTTTGTGTTTTCACGCGCTCCGTCTCCTCTCGAGCCCAATTGTTTCTTTTCCACTCACTAGCCCCAATCCCTGTTGCTGTGAGCCAGGGAACCAAATGTATGTCTCGATCTGTAAATCAATGTATATATTTTTTAAGAATATAGGTTTTTTTGCGTGATTTTACTTTCCAAACATTTGGTTTGGTGTATGTGATTTATTGCTCAATCCAATATAATTGTGATCTGCAGGAACATAGTAAAACAGCACTGGGGAGCTTGGCACACCGCCTCAGTGTATAATAATATTGTACATCACGCTTTATATTCTCAATTCCTGAACTATGGAGACACAATTTTTCTTTGTAACGATCAGTTTTCTTATTAGAACAGCCGGCCATGAACTAGCAGTTTACGTGCATTAATTATCTAAAACTGATGACATCTTCCAAACTGTATTTCTGTAAGATATTTTTATCAGAACTCAAACATCTCTATAGCTCAACGCCCTCGTACTCTCTATAAAACTACTCTTCAGCTGTTTAAAATAATTTAACGATACACAGACGTACTGCAATAATAGTAAACTCTTTACGCTCTGGAAATTTGAATGGTGTGACGCTTTATTTCTTTGTACACAAGTTTACTGAGCCTTGTAATCATTCAACTTGATAAAAGGCTACAGAACACATTTAATGCCCATTGTTCTCCGTGCAATCCAAATGGAATGACAGTTATGCAGGCAAAACTAAACAAACGTTTCCCTCCCACCCTCCCCAACCCTGACGCTTCTTCCTCCACCCCCTCCCAATTCTGCTGCTTCTTCCTCCCTCTGGCATCCCTCTCCAAGATCTGTTCGCTTTGCCAAAGCTTGTTAATTTCTTAAACATTTCACAGGGGATGGCATGTCCTTTATCAAAAGGTCAGCAGGATTAAGGTTGTCCCTCCTCCTCTTATTCACGCTGATAGGAGGGCATTATTGATATACAGACGCAGCCCACAGCTGCCCTCTTGCTCTATTTGCATTTGTGATCAGAACACTGAGGCGGCTGTCACCTGCCCTTAATCTCCTTCACTCTCACTCTTTTTCAGGGTGAAGAAGGACTGTGGCAGCTTTCAGTCCACTCTTGAGCACGGCTGTTAGGAAAGTGGGAAACAAACCCTCCCAGCCTCACCACTGAGCAGTATGAGGTAGAAGGTATAAAAACAGGCATCCTCAACCGGCGAGGTTTCGGAGCAAGCGGGCAGGCCAGTCCTCCAACCCCCCCTCTGCCGCTGCCTCCAAACCCTCCTTTCAGGCCCATCAAATTCCAGTGGGTGGCAGGATTCGCCATCACCTCCCCCACTGGCGCTCCATCACTTCGGACAAGTGGGTTTTGCAGATAGTCCGAAGGGGCTACTCCCTCTCCTTCGAGACTTCCCCTCCAGCCATGCCACCTCGTTACCACCGCATGTCGGAGAATCATCTGGCACTTCTCCAGCAGGAAGTTTTGGCTCTCTTGGCCAAGGGAGTCATTGAGCACTTTCCTGTCCCAGTAGTAGGTTATGGTTGCTACTCCCACTACCTTCTGGTTCCCAAGAAGGAGAAGGGCCTGCGTCCTATCTTGGACCTCAGGGACGTCAATCGCTTCCTCCGGAAGGAGAAGTTCAAAATGTTGACGCTTGCTCAGGTCTCGTCTGCCCTCGACCCGCAAGACTGGATGGTGACGTTGGACTTGCAGGACGCTTATTTTCACATCTCCATCCTACCGGCCAACCGACGTTACCAGCAGTTCACGGTAGGCCACGAGCATTTCCAGTTTACCGTGCTACCTTTTGCCTTACCTGCGCCCCTCGGATGTTCACGAAGGTGATGGTGGTGGTCGCAGCTCATCTGCGCAGATCAGGGGTCTCACTCTTCCCCTATCTCGATGACTGGTTGTTGAAGGCGGGATCGCCCCAGGCAGTCGTTTCCCACCTCCAGACTATGGCCGACCGCCTGCATTGCTGGGGTTCTCCATCAATGTGCCGAAGTCGCACCTGATTCGCTCTCAGAAGCTCCTCTTCATCGGAGCGGTTCTGGACACGGCGCAGTTTTGGCTCTATCCTCCCGAACAGTGAGTCAGGGACATTCAGGCTCTGATTCCCATCTTTCAGCCCTTGTCCTGGGTTTCAGTCAGAATGACCGTGAGGCTGCTGGTCTTCATGGCCTCGTGTATCCTTCTGATCAATCATGCCAGGTGGCATATGCGGGCTCTGCAGTGGGACCTGAAGTTCCTGTGGGCGTAAAATCAGGGGAATCTGTCCGATTACGTCCAGATCTCGGAGGGCACTGATCAACAACTGCAGTGGTGGCTCACGAACCAGGATTGGGTCAGTGGCAGATCCCTCTCCCTTCCCCAACCATAATTCACAGTGGTGACGGATGCCTCCCTCCTGGGATGGGGCGGCCACATGGGAGAGGCGGAGATGAGAGGCCTCTGGTCCGGGCTCCACATCAACCTTCTGGAGCTCTGGGCGATTCGTCTTTCACTGAAGGCATTCCTTCCCTCTGTCCAGGGAAGAGTAGTGCAGGTGTTCACGGACAACACCACCGCCATGTAGTATTGCAACAAGCAGGGCGGGGTGGGGTCGTGGACCCTATGTCAGGAGGCCCTTCACCTCTGGACATGACTGGAACATCAAGGCATTTTCTTGGTGGTTCAACACCTGGCAGGTTCTCTGAACACTAGGGCAGACAAAACTCAGCCGCAGGTGCATGATGGATCACGAATAGCGTCTTCACTCAGAGGTGGTGCAGGGTCTCTTTCAACAGTGGAGAGAACCTTGGTTAGATCTGTTCGCCACCAAAGAGAACGCGCAATATCAACAATTCTCCACTTTGGAATTTCCAAGGCAGCACTCGCTCAGCTACGCTTTTCGGTGCGAGTGGAGTCGCGGTCTGTTGTACGCTTTTCCGCCTATGTCACTTCTGCCCAGAGTGCTGAAGAAGATCAGGCGCGACCGGGCCCAATTATTCATGTGGCTCCGGATTGGGCACGAAGAGTCTGGTATCCTCAGCTGCTCAACAAGGCCATCGATCCTCTGATCACACTGCCTCTTCGGGAGGATCTTATGTCGCAGCAGCAGGGAACTGTCCTCCACCCGAACCTGTCCTGTCTCCACCTCCTTGCGTGGAGATTGAATGGCGGCAGTTGACGTCTTTTGACCTGCCTCCCAAAGTCTGTGACGTAATCTTGGCAGCCAGGCGTCCCTCCACTAAGACAGTATACGCCTGCCGGTGGAAAAAATTTGTTTTGCATGGTGCACAGCAAAAGCTGTTGATCTCCTTTCTGCCCCTCTTTCTGAAGTGCTCTTGTTCCTTCTCTCTTTAGCCGAGCAGGGCTCTGCTCTGGGCACTATCAAAGGTTACCTTTCTGCCATCTCTGCTTTCCTTTGCCTGCCAAATCAGCCTTCTCTTTTCAAGTCCCCGGTAATTAACTGTTTCTTGAAAGGCTTAATGCATTTTTTTTCCTCCAATTCCATTCGTTATGCCTCAGTGGGACTTGAATCTTGTGCTGACTTATTTGATGTGCGCTTCTTATCAGCCGCTTCATAATTGTCCTTTACATCTTCTAACTCTTAAGAATGCTCCTGGTGGAACTGGAAGCACGGATACTGACGATTGAACAGAAGGGTATTTGAGGGTCCAATCAACCCCCAGCCTCGTGGTGCTTCCTCCTCCGTCCGTGGATCACGGAAGCCACGGACGGAGGAGGAAGCACCACGAGGCTGGGGGTTGATTGGACCCTAAAATACCCTTCTGTCCAGAGTTGGCTCATGGGGCATTGTACCCTACCTTCCTAAGCATAGTACATCAGTATTTCAGCATTAGCAAGGGATTTGTATAGATATAAAATATATATCCATACACATTGATAAATAATAGTACCATCACACCACTTTGTACATACACTTTTTATTGTGGAAAGACATTAGTGAGTGACAGGGGGATCTGACCCCGGTCCTGAGGAAGGGGCATGAGGCCCCGAAACATGTTGACCCGCACAGGAAAGTAAGCCCATTAACCCGCTTACCCTTTCCGAAACCACATTTTTTAACAATACCAGCCAGTGTTTATTAAATAGTTTTTTCTATCACTAGGCCAGGTATTTTTTAACATCACTTCTCTGTATCACCCCTGACCCTACTGACACTCACTCCAATTCACTCACATAGCACCCACATTTAAAAGGTGCTCCAGCGTAGTCGCTTGTCGCAGCACTGCCCCGTCCGGCAGCCGGGCGGGAAGACCCCGATGATGAAGCATGACACCAAGGGCCCTTTTGGTGTGTGAGGGGTATTTTAACACATTGTGTGTATTCCAACAACAACAAGGTATACATTGACCTTTTCTGAGGTGGACCTTTTTGATTACCAGATTGAAAACAAACACCTGCTAACCCGGGACCCGGGGCAACTTCGGTGCCTTTCAGACCTGCAAGTTCAATATAGGCAACTAGTGACAGGGGAGGCGAAATCGCAGGCGCTAGCGACCCTGCACCGGCTATACGATGTGGGAGACAAGTCCGGGAGGCTCCTGGCATGGCTAAGCAGAAAGGAGAGAGACGAACGGTGGGTGGAAAAGGTGAAAGATGGTCAGGGTGGATGGGCCTGTACCGATGACAGAATAGCGGATACTTTCGCTGAGTTTTATAAGGCCTTCTATGCCGCACGAGACCTAGGCTTAAAGGACGACGCACTGCAATACATGGCGGATATCATCCTCCCAGAGCTGGAGGAGGCTGACCAAAGAGATTAGGAAACCGATATAACTGAGGAAGAGATTAGGATGGCCCTGGCCAAGCTCCGCACGGGAATGGCTCCGGGTCCCAATGGATTCCCGGCTGAATTTTTCAAGAAAACTGCGGATCTCCTAACCCGTCACTTGCTGGGCCTCTTCCTAGACGCTGAGGTGGAGGAACAGTTCCCGCTAGACCTTAGACAGACCACAATTTTCCCAATCCACAAGCAGGGGAAACCGGCTGATGACTG
Source organism: Lissotriton helveticus (assembly GCF_964261635.1). NCBI lineage: Eukaryota > Metazoa > Chordata > Amphibia > Caudata > Salamandridae > Lissotriton > Lissotriton helveticus. Next base: position 806,245,098 of record NC_136057.1, on the reverse strand, counting down.
CTCGTCCTACCGCCCCTTTTCCCTGCTAAATGTGGAGGCGAAATTATACGCAACGATTCTGGCGCTCCGCATGAGACGGGTCATACCAGGGCTAGATCACTTGGACCAAACGGGGTTCATCCCGGAAAGGGCAACCAGATATAACTTGAGGCGGACTCATAACTGGCTCAGAGAGGTGGAGAACAGGACGGAGCTGCATTGGTTTCTATCTTTGGATGCAGAAAAGGCGTTTGACGCCGTCCACTGGCCTTTTCTGGAAGGAGTACTAGAGCGAGACGTAAGATTGATCAACTATACAATGGCCCTAGTGCTAGAGTCAGGGTTAACGGGACATTATCGGAGGCCTTCCCTATACGGCGGGGCACCAGGCAGGGATGCCCTCTGTCTCCCCTCTTGTTTGCCCTCACTATTGAGGTGATGGCTTGCGCGGTTACACAGAACGTAGGGATCACGGGATTTCGGATAGGGCAAGCAGATCAGATGAAAGTGACGAAAAACTGTCCCTATACGCTGATGATGTCCTGCTATATATTACACAGCAGGAAAGTACTATACCGGCCCTGTTTGCCACGCTAGATAGGTACGGATCCCAATCCGGGTACCAGATCAATTGGCACAAATCAACGCTCTATGACCCCCAAGGAAGGGATGAGTGGCCCAACCTGCCTGAGAGACTTTAGACAACTCGGCAGGGATTTATGTATCTGGGGATATATGTCACAACAGACAGCAATCTCTCCTACGAACGCAATATTCATCGCGTCGTACGCAGTTTTACTGAAGATGCAAGCAGATGGCAATCTCTTCCTCTGACGATCCTTGGGCGGGTAGCCATGTTTAAAATGATCTCACTTCCAAGATTCTTATATGCGTTTCAGAATGAATACTTCCCACTGAAATGTAAGGTCTTCCGGGATATCCATGAGGAATTGAGGTCCTACCAATGGCTGGGTAAACAACCTAGAATAGCGTTATCGACCCTACAGCGACACCAATATGATGGGGGCATTTCATTGCCCGACTTGGAGGCCTACTACTGGGCGGAACACGTGGCACCCATTAATGAATGGATACATGCACCTGCCACACACCCCACCTATGCATTAGAAAGACACAATATGGCTACTCGCACATGTATATACTACAGCTACGGAGGAAAGGGACAGGCCGGATTGCTGCCAGCTACTAAGATCACACTGGGAGCATGGAAAAGGGCGACGAAGGCAACTCAATGGGAAAACAAACCAACAAAGCAAACTCCACTATGGAACTGCACTTGGCTGAAGGAACTTAGTAAGCTGAAAGGGTTTCAGGGATGGGATGCCATAGGCATCTCCACATTAGGAGACATAATTAAAAAAGGGGCGCTGCAATCCTTCCCGTCACTACAAAGAGAATTTGGCCTCCACCGCTCCCAATTCTTTAAATATATGCAGCTGCGGCATGCGTGGAGGGCAGAGGGGACGCAGATGGAGGCTCTCCCTGAATATGCTCCTCTGGAAGGCTGCCTGCTACAGGAACAGATCCCCGGGAAGGCGGTCTCCCTAACATATAAAACTATCATGAATAATAGACCGAACAAATTGGAGGGCCTCAGGACCGCTTGGGAGCAGGAAGTTGGGGAGATGGATGAGGTGGACTGGGGGGTGGTATTGATGCACCATAGGGAGGTTGCGATTAAATCACGCCTCTGTTTGATCCAATTTAAGATCTTACATAGGTCTTACTTCGATAGAGTGAGGCTGCATAAAATGGGAAGGGTACCTGACCCCCGCTGCCTAAGCTGCGGCCACGATACAGGAGATTTTTTTCACACGATTTGATCCTGTCCCAACATTCAAAAGTACAGGAGGGCAGTCCTCGCTGAACTGGGAGAGGTCCTGGAGATGGACATCCCCTCGGACCCGAAGCTAATACTCCTGGGGATGACCAATGATGTGGACTTCACACGCCCATTGCTGATTTTTCTAGGACTGGCCTTGGTAGTGGCCAAACGGGATGTCGCCAGGAAATGGGGGTGGCAGACATACCACAGCTAGAGGAATGGAGGAGGGGGATGGACCTATACATGACAGCCGAAAGGGTCACCTACAAAGCAAGAGGATGCCCTAGGAAGTTTCGCAGGGTGTGGGGCAAATGGCGAAATTACCATGGACTGGATGGGGGACTCTAAAAGGTCGCCAACATTCGTCTGTAAGATAGCCATGGAGGGGATGGGCCTGCAGGATCAGGAAATGTTACCAAATTGGACTCAGAGGACTATGAGGGCTGAACACTGGGATGATGATGTGTGGATCCTGAACTACGAGGGAGGTGGAAAGGGTGGGGAGGGGGGGGTGTGGGTATTGCTTGATACTGACATGCTTGTTATATGTTTTTTCTGGCTGTATAGCCCCAAAAATAATAAAAATGGTTTAAAAAAAAAAAAGAATGCTCCTGGTAGCCATCACTTCTGCTAGAAGGGTGAGTGAGCTCCAGGCTCTTTCTTTAAAACCTCCTTTCCAGTCTGTCCATCCGGACAAGGTGGTTCTCAGAACCCGTCCATCCTTTCTTCCTAAGGTGGTCACTGCCTTCCACATCAGGCAGACCATTACTTTGCCCACCTTCTTTCCGCCTCTGCATCCTCCAAAAGAAGAAGAGAGGCTCCACTGTCTGGACCCAAAAGGTGCGCTGTCCTTCGATCTGGATCGCACAAAACAGTTCTGGGTGGATGATCAACTGTTTGTTGGCTACCTGGGTGCAAAGAAGGGTCAGACCATTCACAAATGCACCATTTCTCGGTGGGTCGTGTTGTGTAGTAAGGCTTGTTACTCTCTAGCTGAAAAGAAGCCTCCAGTGGGGCTGTGCGCTCCCTCCACCAGGGCGACAGCATCCACTACTATTGCCTTGGGAAGAGGAGTGCCTCTAAATGACATCTGTAAGGCGGCCACGTGGGCATCACTGCACACGTTCACCAAATACTACTGCCTGGACAGCCAAGTCCGGAGAGCCGGCTCCTTTGGCCGTTCTGTTCTCCAGGACTTTCTGGTGTGATCTTGGTTTGCAGACCCACCACCGGGGTTGGTATTGCTGGGGTATATATTCTAAGGTAAGGAATCTATAACTAACGTGTTTCTTTCAGATGCACAAGCTACTTACCTTCGGTAACGATATATCTGTAAGAAACATTATTTAGTTATAGATTCCTTACCGCCCCACCCATCCTTCCCGTTCTGTGAACTGTGTCTTGTATGGCTCTGCGTTTCTGGCGCAGAACGTCGTGTACAGAACTGATGTCAGCGCACGAGGGCGACGTCTAAGTAGCTGTCGCGATGTTATCCCGGTGACCACAACGCCGATGACATACGCAGAACCGACCAACGTCACCTTCCGATCCGCAGAGGTACTGCTGACGAAAAAACTTTCCGGATCCAGTCTGACGCCTGGGGGTAATTCTATGGTAAGGAATCTATAACTAACTAATGTTTCTTACAGATATATCATTACCGAAGGTAAGTAACTTGTGCATCAGGAGGCAAGCCCTCGGAGTCACTTTGTTTCTGGGTTGGAGAGATGCAGGTCCAGTCCTTCTAAGTTCCAGGCAAGAGGGCAGCAGGTCAGCACAGCAAGGCAGGAATCCAGCAGAGTAGCAATCCAGCAGAGTGTCAATCTTTGTAGCAGCACAGCAATCCTTCTTCCTGGTAGAGTATCCACCGGTCCAGAAGTAAACGAATTTGGTGGTGTCTGAGGTCCAGTACTTACATCCAGTTGTCACTTCGAAGTGGGAGAAACTTCAAAGAGATGCTTATGAAATGCACAGTGTCCCTGCCCTGGCTCCAGATTAATTAAAAGGGATATGCAGTATTTTGTGAGGGGACAGAACACAGCCTATTTAGGTGTGTCGGCTCCTCCCTCCAACCTGCCCAGGATGGCCCATCAGGATGTGGATGGCCCATCAATCACACCTAAGCTCCCTTTGTGTGTTGCTGTCTAGAGGGAATGCTGAAAGTCCAGCTATCACCCATCCCGACGTGTATTCAGAGACCAGCAGAAGGCACCAAATGGCTAAAGTAAGAAAATGCCAACTTTCTTAATGTGGTACAAAAGGGGGTGGTGATGGACGGAGCCTCTGAATCAATCAAACACTCACACCCAGTCAAAAGATCTGGGTTTAATCCATCACCAACTTTCTTAATGTGGCATTATGAGACTTACGGTTTCAAATCTGACTTCGCTTAAGTTAGGATTTTAAATTGTGATTCCAGAGAGACCAAACTTGGGGGTCCAATCTCTTTCCAATTGGAAATTACACGTATAAAATGTAATAAGGTAATCCCAATGTTATCCAATAGAAGAGATTGGCCTTGCAATAGTGAAACATGAATTTAAGAGTTTTACAGTACCAGGGAATGTAAACTTAACATTACATGTCCTACATTTTAAATACACTACACCCTGCCCTTGTACTGCTCAGGGCCTACATTGGTGTGGCTTACATGTATTAAAAAGGAAGGTTTGGGCCTGACAAGAGGGTTAACTTGCCAGGTCGACATTGCAGTTTAAAACTGCCCACACCGGCTCTGTAATCGCAGGCGTGAGACCTGTTTAAAGGGCTACTTAAGTGGGTGGCACAGCCAGTGCTGCAGGTTCACTATTAGCATTTAATTTACAGGCCCTGGGCACGCGTAGTGCATTTTACTTGGGAATTAAATCAGCCAATTGTGAATAAGCCAATGTTACCATTTTGTAAGTAGAGAGCACTTGCATTTTAGCACTGGATAGCAGTGGTAAAGTACCCAGAGTCCTAAAGCCAACAAAAACAAATTCAGCACGAAGGGGAGGTGGAGGACAAAATGTTTGGGGGTGATCCTGCAGAAAGTGCCATTTCCAGCAGTAGTGCATTCATCAACAATTTGCAATTAGTTATTCACCCTGATAGGGCTTCCAGATGTACGTTAGTCAAGGTCAAGAGTAGATTGGAGTAGGAATATCTGCATAATTCATTGAAGTGTAGGAAAATTAGTTTCTCTACTTGAAAAATGTATTTCCCAGTGTAGAAAAGGCCCTGTTGAGGAAAAGAGTAAGAGCAAAGGCACTAAAGAATCACATTCCCAGAAACTGAAAGGTATGCCTGTTACCTTTCCATATGCACAAATGTCAGTACTCTTGGATATCTATGATTTCTGAACACCTCCAGCAGTATTTACAAATTTATTTTTAGAATCCCAAAGAACTTGCACATTTACTCCAAACATAAATGGTCCAACTTAAGGGTCAGTTCAGATTAGATTTTTTTGCTACTTTGTAGGTTTTTCTTTTTCTCCTCTTCCCAGTGCCTCACTTGTTTGTCTCCATGCCATCTGCCCGGTTTTCACCTTTCTCCACAACTCCTCATTTTTCACCCATCTAATCTCGATTCCCACCATTCTGTCTTACTTTGGTTCCCATTGTTGTGTACCTTTCACTCTGTTTTCTTAGCTGTTGTTGTGGCTGGGTCCCTCTTTTTGCCCTCCCACTAAAATCCCACAGTTAGTGTACATTCCAAGACTAATAATCCATATTTCATTCTCTATCCTATATACTTTTTGATTATATCGCTTTTTGTTTGTTTCATATTGAAACACTCGCAGCCTTCTTTTTCAAGTCAATACACACCATGAATCTCTGTCTTTACTTAACTTGTCTTATTCTTGGCGAAAGAAGCAATCCCACGATATGTAGCATTGAATATTGCAGAGCTGTGAGGCTCATCAGTAGTGTTCACATGTCTAGAACTGATTCTTTTTATGTAAATTTCTCACTGAAGAAGGTTGTTTAACCTGAGGAAACTTGTCTTAGACAATATTGGCTGCCCACCAATATTGTATGGCTATTCTATAGCTTTTGGTAGCAGAACTTGGACTACCCATATTCTTTCCTGCTTTTTATTACTCTCTAGATTTCTCTTTGCTCCTAGTGGCTGCTGCACTAAGTATCTGAAAGAGACTATTCGTTATGGATTCCTTACCTTTGAATTACCCCCAGGAGTCAGACTGGAATTTTTCTTCAGTAGTACCCTTGCGCAGTGGTAGGTGGCGTCAGTCGACTCCCCGTTCGTCGTTGGCATCGTGATTACCGGAATGACGTAGCGGTATCTACTTAGCAGCTGCCCCTACTCGCTGACGTCCGTTCTTTCTTTTTCCGCGCTAGCCAACGCAGATCTGGAGAGAGCGGTATTTCTAGTCACTTTTTGACTGTCTTTTTTTCTACTTTTGTCTACATCTTTTTCGAGTCGTTCGACTCCTGGTCCCCAAGGATGTCACATCGACGGACCTGCTTCAAGCCTTGTGGCTCCTGCCACAAGCTGATGTCCGTGACTGACCCACATCTTGTGGGCCTCTGATTCCTGGAGCTCAACCACGACCCGAAGTCGTGCTCCGACTGTCGGGCCATCGCTCGATGTCTTTGCTGGAGCGGTCCCGAAAACTTCTGGAGGCCCAGCAGTTAGCTCGAGGTCCTGGCCGAGAGGGAGGTCGCGGGACTGGTTGCGGAGCCATCACCACTCCTCATCGAAGTCTTCGGCTTAGGGCAAGTCGAAGCACAAAAAGAAGGTGAAGAAGATCCAACGCTCTTCGCGTTCTCCCCGCCCATCGCCCGACGCGAGACGCGGAAGGTAGTCAGTTCCTCTGCCCGCAGAGCCTGTTGGGTCGACTCCGAGCCTCCCTCCCTTCTCGAGAGCCTGTGGGAGCCCTGCCCAACTTCATAGTTTTTACAAAGCCCTCCACTCCATCTTTGGGCAGCCCGACTCCGCTGGCGCGCCTTCGGGCCTCACAGACTCAGTTGGGGTTTCTTGGCTTTCGAGGCCGGCGGCTTCGGCCCCGGTACCGCTGGGGCCCCAAGGATCCGATCAGCAATGGTCAACCTTACGACACCTCCTCTGGTGCTTAATCCTTTGGCGACACCACCGCCCCCTCCGACGCTGCTTTTGTCCCCAACCGACATCGACCCCAGCCTCCTCGTAGACAAGGGCATGGAGCTGGACCGCCGCCGACAGGTACTTTTGTACCCCTGTTCTACCCTGTTGTTCCCTATCACCCTGGGTGGCAACCAGAGAAGGGGAGGAGGACTGGGAGGGGTCTGTGGACGCTTTGGCAGACCAGTTGGAGGAACCGGACTGGAGAGAGGAGTTTGGTGAGGCCAGTGGTTTGGACTCTTCTCTCTACTGTGGCTACGGAGGAGGGAGCCTCTTATGCTGTGGTGTTACGTAGGGCGAGTGAGGCCTTGAACCTTGAGCTTCCTACAGTGGTGGTCAGGACTAACCTCCTGACCGAGGTGCTTCAACCGGCAGCAGCCTCTTCGGAGCCCCTGCTGCTGTTCAATGAGGCCCTCACAGACATCCTTCTGGGCACTTGGTCCACGCCCAGCGCAGGGGCTCCTGTGGATAGGATGATTGCCCAACGCCATCGCCCGGCACCGTGCAACCCCATTTTTCTCTCCCAACACTCTACCCCAGATAGATTGGTGGTCCAAGCCTCAACTTCCAAGGGCGCATTCCCACCTGTTCCACCTGATGGGGAATCGAGGAAGCTGGATCACCTTGGGAAGAAGATGTTTTCTTCTGCCAGGCAGGATCCGCCATCACATCCCCAAGGCGGCACTCTCTGGGCAACGCTTTCTGTCGCAAGGGGAGTTGCGGTCTTCTGTACGCCTTTCCGCCTATACCACTTCTGGCCAGAGTGCTAAAGAAGATCAAGCACAACCGGGCCCCAATCATCCTTGTGGCTCAATATTGGGCACAAAGAGTCTGGTATCCGGAGCTCTTGGACATGGCCATCGATCCTCTGATCAGACTGCCTCTTTAAGAGGATCTTCTTTTTCAGCATATGGGGACGGTCCTCCACCTCAACCTGTCTAAACTCCACCTCCTTGCGTGGAGATTGAGCGGTGACAGTGACAGCTTTCGACCTTCCTCCTGAAGTCTGTAATGTAATCTTAGCAGCCAGGCATCCCTCCACTAAAACGCTATACGCCTGTAGATGGAACAAATGTGTGGCATGGTGCACAGCAAAGGCTGTGGATCCCCTTTCTGACCCTCTTTCAGAGGTTCTCCTCTTCATTCTTTCTTTGGCCCAGCAGGGCTCTAGGCACTCTTAAAGGCTATCTTTCGGGCATTTCGGCCTTTCTTCGCCTTCATGATCAGCCTTCTCTTTTCAAGTCGCCTATTGTAAATCGCTTCCTTAAGGGCTTTACTCACCTGTTTCTTCCCATTCCTTTCGTAAATGCCCCAGCGGAACTTGAACCTTGTTCTGACTTACCTTATGTGTGCTTGTTTTGAGCCGCTACATAATTATCCTCTCAGGCTTTTGACCCTCAAAACTGCCTTTCTGGTTGCATCCCTCTGCTCGCAGGTTGAGTGAGCTTCAGTGGAGTTCTTCTAAACCTCCTTTCCTGGCTGTTCATCCAGACAAGGTTATCCTTCGCATTAGACCTTCTTTTCTTCCCAAAGTGGTTACCTCTTTCCACATAGCACTGACCATTACTTTGCACACCTTCTTCCTGCCCCCGCATTCTTCTAAAGAGGAGGAGAGGCTCCACCTTCTGGATCCAAAACGTACGCTTTCATTTTATATGGATCGCGCAAAACAATTCCAGGTGGATGATCAGCTCTTTGTTGGCTATGTGGGCGCCAAGAAAGGTTGGGCCGTGCAAAAACAAACCATCCTCCGATGGGTCGTTCTTTGCATTACAATTTGTTATTCCTTGGCGAAAAAGGAACCTCCAGTAGGGTTGCACGCCCATTCCTATACGGCGACTGCAGCCACTACTGCTTTGGGACGAGGAGTCCCCCTTCATGACATCTGCCAGGCAGCCACGTGGGCTTCGTTGCACACGTTCACTAAACATTACTGCCTGGACAGTCAAGTCCGGAGAGACAGCTTCTTTGGCTGCTCCGTTCTTCAGGACTTACTGTTGTGAAGTTTGTTTGCAGACCAACCTCCGGGGTTAGTATTGCTTGGATATCTATTATAAGGTAAGGAATCCATAACTAATAGTCTCTTTCAGATGAACAAGTTACTTACCTTTGGTAACTATATATCTGTAAGAGACATATATTAGTTATGAATTCCTTACTGCCTCACCCATCCTCCCCATTCTGCGAACTGACTTCTAGGATTAGGGACTCCCTTACTCTAGTTTTGTGCACCAGTGGTCAGTGTCTTGAATGGCTCTGCGCTTCTGGCATGGAATGTCATGTAAAGAATGGACGTCAACACGCAGGGGTGGCGTCTAAGTAGATACTGCGACGTCATTCCGGCGATCACAACGCTAATGACGAACGCAAATTCGAACGACACCACCTACGGACGCACAGGGGTACTGCTGAAGAAAAATTCTCCGGATCCAGTCTGACGCCGGGGGGTAATTCTAAGGTAAGGAATCCATAACTAATATGTCTCAGTTACCGAATGGAAGTAACTTGTTCAACAGTGGCGCTAGAGATTTTGGAAACAGCCACTACAGTTAATATTTATAGGTGTCATTGTTTGACATACCATTGAATTTCATTATGTTTATGCAATTTCAATATATTTAATGAGATGAAAAATGTTTTATCCCTTCAGGTACTACTTTCCTACCTATGAAAATGATACGCTGTTGTGCACTTTAACAGACAGTGATGGGGAATTGACAAATGAAGATCGAAATGAAGATGTTCCTGTCATTGCAGAAGATATATCAGACCTAGAAAACCTCAAGCACAGCAGTGTCCTAAACCAACTACTGCGAGAAGAACCCATTACAAAATGAAGACAAAATATGTCCACATTACCATTCTTGTTTAAATTACCTTCCATGCATAAATAAATCATGTTTTATTTTGTCGCAACTTCAGCTACCGTTCTGGTCTTAAATTATTCATCTCTACAAGTATCTTTCTTTCCTTTTGCTATTTTCTTTGCTATACACGACTTTCAACAGAGGACTGACAATGCATTTGCTCTTATGTTCTTATATGTTTCATATACATAGCAGTGGGTACTACTCACTGCTGATAGACATGATGATTTCTCCAGTGGTACTTGTGTTTTTTTTATACATACAACTCCCCACTATTATGTCAATCCTAAAGTGCCCTGAACACAAGTTTATATCTCTCTTGCAACTCACTTTGTAAATAATTTTTTTGATTAGACTTTGTACATTAGGTAGTGTGAGTATATGGAGTCATTTTTGCTTTTTCGTAAATGTTTTTTAACTTTCAATTGTATATTGAAATTATAATTGCTATGTCCCCAAATATATTGTATTCAGATAATAAGAACAGTGTGATAGGTTATATTGGACATTTTCTTCTTTTTGTATATTTTTATGTGGAACTCACTGGAGTTCCGAATTATAAATAAACTTGAATTGAATTGCCTGGCACGTGTGGAATTTGCATAGCACGTGGGCTGCCGCCTTCTGCAGGGTCTGTAATTCATTCAAGACTTGCTGGTGTGCATACAGTATAGACTGTTGCAGTAATCGATCGGCGACAAGACCAGAGAGGTAATCACTGTCTTCTGTAGAAGAAGCCTGGATGAATAGCAGACTTTTTAAAATCATTTTATAGGTAGCAAAGGCAGCAAAAGTGACCCAGTTTACCTTTGTTAGCACAAGATAGCTTTTCGTTAAGAACAACTCCCAGGTTCTTTGCTGACTTAACCTGAGATGGAGGTAAACCGAGCTCTGCTGGCCACCAGCAAGGGGACCAAAACGATGGCTGAGCCCTAAACAACACCACCTTGGTCTTAACTGGCGTTGAGTTTGAGGCAGTTTATGGCCATCCAATGGCTGACTGTTTTGATGCAGTCGCAGAAATTACCGCCAACTGTTTGTTCATCCAAAGCAAGTGACACAACAAAGGAGCGGATCAGATCAGCCAGAGGCGTAACATATATATTAAAAAGAGTTGGGTTAAACTGGAATCCCTGAGGAATCCTACAGGGAAGAGTAAAGGTAGGAGAAATAAAATCGCCCAGAGTTACTGATTGCCCCCATCCTGTAAGGAAGAAGTTCAGCAACTGCCATGCTGACCCGGTCACCCCAATCCTGCCTAGATGATCCATCAGCAGCCAATGACTCACAATATCAAGGCCTATGACAGATCAAGCAGGACCAGGGCAGTCTTGCCTGCTTGATCAAGGGATATCCTAATCTCCGTGCTATGCCCCAGCACGGAAACTAAATTGGGTGGGGTACAAAAAGCTGTTAGTCTGGACATAATCTACCAGTTGTTCATTTAGGGCCATCTCGATAATCTTAGATGGTAAAGGGAGCCAGGAACTGGGCTGATTGGTATCTGTATTGCGTGGATATGGCAAATGTTTGTTTTAATGGTGGTCGTACTGACACTGTCTTCCAAATAGTACAAATTCCTGATTTGCACATTAGATTGAAAATATCACTAGATACTTGGTCGAGAACTTTAGCTGTCAAATAGGTTACTCTTTGAGGACAAGGATTTCTTGGCAAACCTGATTTAGAGGATTTAATCCATTCTGTGACTTCCCCCACAATAGGAGGGCTAAATTTACATAGCGAAGAACCCAGATCGACTTGTAGGGTTTTTTTCTCAACCATGGGGGATGAGGAAATGTGCATGGAGAAATTATTATAAACTTCCTAGACTTTCTGGCGAAAAGCGTTTGCCAGAGAGTTTGCAAAAGGATTGGCTACATCTTTAGCGGCTCAGTGGAGGAATCAGTAGTAAACTTTTTTATGGTTGCCAATAGCTCCTTTGAAGAATTTCCTGCTGCCTCAACTTTATTGGTAAAATATATTGACTTTGCCTTACGAATCACTGTCTTATGTCTAGCCAAACAGCTCTTATATCTAGCCACCTCAGCGTCACAGTAACTGACTCCTCAATGCCTTTCTTGTCTTCTACAGGCCTGATTATCTGAGAACCAGGGGGCCGGTGGATATTCTTGCTTGATCTTGGACTTCTTTACATGCTTCAGGGTGGTATTGGTCAAAACTAAAAAGTTGGAATACTGTCTTACTGCGGTCCCAACTCCCTCAAAGGATTGGCATCATGTCACTTGATAGCTGAGAAAGGGCCAGCCTTTGGACTTAGTACCATGTCTGTGATGATGTTGAAACAGGACTAGCCGGGGCACCACTTAACAACTGCTTAAGCCTAACATCAAAAAGAATGGCGCTATGATCGGACCAAATCAGGGAAATTGTTCTTATATTTCCCAGGGCAGAATTATTAGAAAAAATGCCCTCTAGCGTATGGCCCGCCTGATATTTTGAACCGTCATCAATTGGTCTAAGCCTAGCGCGGACATTGTAGAAAGTAAAGCAGACATATCGATATCCTCTTTTGCCTCAAGATGGAAATTAAAATCGCAGAGGATTGTATGATCACTTAGCAAGATGTCATCCTCAAGAAAATTGCAAATCTCCCAAGAAAAAAATGCTACGTGGACAAGGTGAAAGATACATAAGTGAAACTTTAAAATCCTGTCAACTCAGCCGTAAAAGCATTTGCCTCACAGAGCAGTGAGGAGAGAGGAGTGTACCGAACAGAGTATTCTGCTCTGTGCATAACTGCATTACCTACGCCCATCTCATTCCCCCCCACTCCCCCTCCCCAGAAAATCCTGAACCCAGGGGTGAGTGGTTACTAAAATATCAAGGTTGGAAGAAGGGGCCACCCAAGTCGCCATAATGAATATTTAGGAGGGATGGTAAGACTCAAAACAGAGAGTAAACTCTACACTATGTTTTACTAAAGAGCATGCATTCACGAGTGCACACGGCACCGAGGAAATACATTGAGAGCCTGTATCTAATATGGCAATCCCCCTTTTGAACCCAGGCACTGCCTCTGGATACAGTGTTGTAAAAGACATCCCGCACATGGTACATTTTTGAGAGGTAACACTCAAAAGGGATTATGCTGGTGCCACGAGCGACATAAACTCTCACCCTGTAGATTTAACGCCAGTAATGTGTCTCGGGTGTATGTAATTCTGTAGGGAACCTCTGTTCCGAAATTGGCAGAGTTGCTGGCGCTGTGTGTGGTCCATGCACTGACGGGTGCAGCTGGGCTGGTCTTTGGGGCGCCTTTGATTTCCTAAGCGGTGCTGCAATGCTATAGATGTGGCTAAATAGTCGCCATACTCAAGGCGAAGCCAGAGGCGCGTCTTGATCACGTAGAAACGTGGCTAGTCTGGCCGAGTTTAAAACTGTTAGGCAAATAAAAAGGGACTTCCCAGACTTCCCAACAAGGCCAGCGACCCCGATTCTTGTTCCTAGCTCCCCTCGAAACAAGAAATGTGGCAACATAAAAACAAGCATTTGCAATGCAATAGGTCTCGCATTAATTAAGTTTGAGCTATTGGCATTGCTAAATATTGCAACACCAATTGCAAAAAAAGTCTATAAATTGTAGGCCAAAAAAATGTGTATTTTTTTTGTAGCAATGGTGGCATGCTGCGCTTTAGATGAATATGTTTAAAAGTAAAGTGTGCCATACTGCGATTGCTACAATAGTTAATTGTGGATGCGTTAACCATTGATGTGTGCACTGATGGCTGGTGGTGTGTGTGCCTGTAGAAATTGCGCACTGATGGCTGGTGGTGTGTGTGCCTGGTGGAAGTGTGCACTGCTGACTGGTGGTGTGTGTGCCTGGTGAAAGCGTGCACTGATGGCTGGTGCTGTGTGCCTGGTGAAAGTGTGCACTGACGGCTGGTGGTGTGTGTGTGCCCGGTGAAAACGTGCACTGACGGCTGGTGCTGTGTGCCTGGTGAAAGTGTGCACTGACGGCTGGTGCTGTGTGCCTGGTGGAAGCGTGCACTGGCGGCTGGTGGTGTTTTTTTGCCCGGTTAAAGCGTGCACTGACGACTGATGGTGTCTGTGCCTGGTGAAAGTGTGCACTGATGGTGTGGTTGTGTGTGTGGTTGTATGTGTGTGTGTGGTTGTGTGTGTTGTGTATGTGGTTGTTTGTGTGGTTGTGTGTGTGTGGTTGTGAACAGCTGAATACATTCTTACTCTCCTTGCACAGTAGTTCAGTTTTCTAAAGTTGATCTTTAATGTAGATTCGAACTGCTGTCTTTTTTTCCACAAACAGTCTGTGGAGCATTCAGGCCTGGTCAAGTCAAAATCAGTCTTGTTCTCGAATGTATCATTACTTTGAAATTAAACGTTTGGATTTCTGTGAGAATTTTACATACGCATTACAACTTATGATTAAAAAAATTGACCAGTTAAAAACGACATGAGGGTCTAACCTAGTTTTACATTTCTACAACAAGCACTGATCCTGTCTTCCAGATCTACAAACGGGCTTGCAATGACGTCAAGATATGTAATGCCAATTGAAGAGAGAGCAGACGGGGCAGGTAGGAGCGCAGCGCATCATATCGCTCTAGAAGAGAGAGTAGGCTTTCGTTAAACGTTGACAGATGTTCAAAGAAAGTCCCCTGCTGAAATTGTGAAAAGCTGGCTAACCTGTACCTTGTTCAGCTATTTCAGCTGCAGCAGCGGATATCACATACTGAAAGATTACCTAACTGGGCGGAAAGATGTCAGGGCTGCAGTTGGCCATGTCAAGAAGGGGGTGAAGGATCTAAGAGATTCAAGGAACAGGCTTGAGAAACAAGAAAGAAAACAGAGTGCTTATGGCGGGCATACAGATTCTAAATGTGCTGCCAGAAATTAAGCAACCATCAGAAGGAAGCAAAGTGCTGCTTTAAAGTTATTGTGGACCACTCTTTCTTTGATACACAGAATGTTAGGATAAAATGGTCAGCCGTCTCTTGAAAATGCCTTGATTTACAAAATCAGAGAGATGAAAACAGAAGAGTTCTTCACATTTACGTCTTGCATCATTTGAGGGCAGGTGTAATATTTTAACACTGCAATATAAACCAATGCACTTTGATCTCAGCCACAGTCATGTTTACTACAAATTTTGAGTATTTCAGGGCAAGTCAGTGTATGACAAACCTAAAGCTCTACAAATCAAGTCCCAGAATCATTTAAAAGTTACATATAATCGGAACAAAGTGGTGGGCAAAACAGCCAAAATGCATCTACACAACTGGTAATTCACTTGCACTCTGGCCATTTGTCCTTGCAGCTCACAGCTAGAACCATACGCAACTCTTAAACGATCAATTCACAAATTTATACTTAAGACACATATTGTACACGAGGTACAACTGGCTACAGTACAAAGTGATATGAATTTTAAGATTGAGGCTATCTGGCCTAGGGAGTCAGACACATCAATGACACTGGATTCCTAGCTTTTAATTATGTTTTGGCAGAAATTTTACTGAAGCACTATATGAAAAACAGAACCGAAGGCAAACCACCTCATTAGCGTTGTGAGTAAAAGGAGGTTCCTGGTATAGGGTGGGTGGTACACTGCAGGAAGAGAAGTAATACATGAAAATGGACTTTGGGGGTAAGCTGCTATAGCGTTACTGCACCGCCACCGTTACTGGCTACGCCTCGGATTCATTGCACACACGTCAATATCAGTAAACAAGCAGACACTAAAAGTCATTGCTGCGAAACACACGGATAGCAAAGACATGTTTGAAAAATACACTCGTAAATAATGGCCATATACTGTTGGGCCAATTACATTCCGTTCCTGAAAGATGAATCACTATTACATCCTTTCTGTGTCTGGTCTTGGCATGCCTCTGGGCTCCCACGTGTGGCTCGTTTGTGAATGTGCGCCACAGGAAACAATCCTGTATAGTTAGCCGATGTTCGCCATCACCTAGCTTGCCTCTGGTGTAGCCTCACTGTGTTCCTGTTGAAAGAAAGCTACAATCCAGTCAAATGTCAATTATTCAACAAATTATTATTAATTATATTTTTCCTTACTTGCCGCTAAAACCGCAGGTTGTTGCCGTCCATAAAAAAATACAATATGTGGAGCGAACGGCACGTGTCTACAACATGCATCAAGTAAATAAACTGGTCTTCTGCAGCCAATCCGAACGCAGTAAGACATTTCATGATCCTGTCACGCATTTGCACAAACAACTAAAACTCCACAGTGACAGAGCTACAATTTGGAAACCACTGTGTCAATAAAAACCCATACTGTCACCAAACGTTGCGCTGGTACTTCGATATACAACAGAGAAAGGTTAGAATCAGAACTACGATTTTCTCTGACAAAAACATAAGCGGACATTTTTCAAAACCACCAGCAAGCAACACTCGACAGGGAAGTTTTTTTCTCAAAACACATAGATGTATTCAGTGGTGTTGACTGAACCCAGCTACACGGAGACTTTAAAGGGGGCCTCCCATGGCTCATGAATAAGTCGAGGAAATGATCAGGAAAAAAAACGCGAGATGTTTAGACAGATGGCCCACTTAAAATGCCTGGGACAAAGCTTAAGCTATTTTAATGAAACTTTAGACCTAGACTAGGAATTGATTTTTCTTATGTATGCATTTTTCCAAAACAAAAAAAATAACAGTCAAGGGACACCAATAAAAATACAACAGTCCTCGTTAAAAAAAAAAAAAATGGCCCAGTCCCCAAGTCCCGAACAGACACGTCACATTTTCGAGGATCATTGGTTAAAACCGTCCTGCATGGAAAGACGCATGATTTGTTGAAGCCGCAGTTATCAAGATAACTATAAAAGCACATGTGAGTTAGATTGAAGGAATTAAAAATAGCAGCTGGCAGCCAACAAAAACAACAAAAAAATCCCCAGCCTCGCCAGTGCATACTTTAAACACTTTCCAATGCAAATGTTCATTGCGAGCCAAAAGATGAAAGGGGTGTTTTCACAAACCTTTCCACAATGAATAATGTTGGCGGCATGTGCACATATCTGCGGGAGGTGGAGGGACGCCCTTCTGTCGCATCAGAGCTATGCTGGCCGCGAAATGGGGTCTAGTGGGAGGCTCTGAATGCCAATTCTAACTCTAAAGTCGAAACTCAACAACAAGCATTCGCCACGCGGCTCACTGAGAACATCAAAGCGTCCGAAAGGGGAGAAAGGAGGGGTGAGTGCACGCCGAGGTGACAAGAGGACTGGGCGAGAAGGGAAGGGGGCAGAGAGGAGCCTCTGAGGGAGAGCGACCTAAAGCCATAATGCTGCTTTGCGCGCGTGCACGCCTCGTGCACTGTAGCTCTGTGCTAGCGATGCCAGCGGTAGCACTTTGAAGACTCCCTTACTAAATGTCTCGCTTGCAGATCATGCGCGCTGGCTCAGCGAGACCTAACAAAACTAATAAAAAGTGGAAAGCAGAACACAGAAAATAATTAAAATGAGGGTTAGAACCCTACCAATCTAGCCCTGGGGAGCATGGCACCTCCCAAACAATAGCGGTTCTCCGCCTACAAGGAAAATAAACTCATGGGCACAGGTTCAAAGCTGCAGCAGTCCTCTGCGCGGCCGCTATAGGAGATGGTGTCTTGGTGTATCCGATCAAGGAACCATGATCACTAGCTGTGGTACAGGTGAATATGTTCAATAGTCAAATGCCATCAATTAATGTGTGTACAGCCATTCATATAAACATTTAAGCATAAATTTCAGTTATCCCTATGCTGGTCATTCAATCACCGACAGTGCAGGATTTCCCAGTATTGCTTGATAACTGCCATTATTTATCACAAACCACATTTGACACTGATGCTCTCAGTGCTTTAATTGGAACTACATAAGTGCAGGTACTCACCAAAAGGAGCGGTGGACTGGGGGTGGAGTGTGGGGCGGGACTAGGCGTGGGGCTAGCTTTTCAACCTTTCCAAACTTTATATGCAAGAAATCCAAGTGCATTGTTACAAAATCGGAAGTATCTGTCCAATGGTTATGGCCCTAATATTCATTCATAAAGCATTTACTAATAAGGGTATGTTCAAAACCGTCTCAGAATTTTCGCATCAAAGCTTTGCATGCTTGAATTTTTAGAAACCCTTACTTATAATGAGAAAGAGGAACTACCAGTCCCTGTATGCAAAAGCATTACCAGCTAAAATCTAGAACTGTCTGAAAGTCTAAGGCAATCCTTGGAGCTGCCTGTCGCATTTGGATTATGCATGGTTTCACATACGAAACAATCGGTTTAAATGCACCAAATTATGTTGCCTTTAAGGTGTTTTTTGTTTGAGGGTAATCATAAAGTTAGCTGCAACGGCGGGGAATCGGATTTACATTCAAGTAAAAATGCCTAATTTAAATTGCTGATGAACTAACATTTTCAGTCATTTAAAACAATGGCATGCTAAAAAGCTGTACTGCCCTGATGAATGCGCTGCACGCCCTCATCCATTAGTGTTATGGTGGACTCTGTTGTAGGGGAAAGATACAACGATGACCAAGAGGTTATATAAGAGATAATGAATATTTATTGTTGAGTTACAGAGATAAGCTGGTGTCCCTCTCCAGGCTAGCAGGAACTGCCCCTACTCAGCAAAGAGAAAGAACACAACTACAATGAAGAATCTAAAAGGAATGCACATGTTAAAGGGACAGTGCAATGAATATAATATAAATGCAAAAACAAGATACAACATATCCTCATTCCTTCACTTTTTGTGAAAGAAAATTATTACAAAAAAAACAAATAAAAAAAACAACTATCATCACAATAATAATCTTGTAAGTAAGAAGGCGGGTTCCTAAACCTTCTTGCTAAACTTCTTTCTTCTGAACTGACATCAACCACATCCTTTCCCCTTACAATCACATCACTCACATCTTCATTGACATTCTTTTTGTAAAGGGCAACCCTCCTGAGATTCCAATGCTCACCATTACTCAAAATTACATATCTATCATGGACAGATTTGACTTTAAATGGCCCCCTAAACTTTGTCAAACCACCACTAATCCGTCCAGGTTTCACTTTGACCCAATCATACGCCCTCACTCTCTGTGTGTCTTGATGTACCACTTCCACAACCTTTTTCTCACCACCTGCATTTTCCAAACTAAAACACTCTTTCATCCAAGCTGGAACTTTGTACCAGCTGTGCGTCCCCTCATCACAGTAAACAGAATCATCCCTGATGAATAATTTTCAGTAGTACGATATGCCCAGACTAATTCATCCACCATGCATTTTACTGCACTACCAGTAGTAAGAGCCATTTGGATTGCTCCCTTCACCATGCGGTTCGCCCTCTCAACCATTCCGTTCCCCTGTGGGTTGTACAAGGATATCCTACTGTGAACAATGCCACAAGCACTCAAGAATTTTGCCATTTCATCCGAAGTTAACTGGGTCCCATTATCAGTTATTAATTTCATTGGAAATCCTTCCTCCCTAAAAATCTCTGTCAGTAAGTGAATAGTCGACTTGGTAGTTATCTCCTTACAAAATTTAACAATGAGCCACCTAGAATAAACATCAATCAACACAAGGGCAAACCTCAAATCCATATTTAAACTGTTGAAGGACCCAAAATAAAATCCATGCACACCGAGTGCCAAGGAGCAAGAGGATCCTCAATTGTGCCATGAGATGACTGACTGCCTAGCTTTAACCTCTTCTCACTCTCAAAGCAATCTGAACACCTCTCCACCCAATCAGACACATGTTGATCCATGGCAGGCCACCAAAAATACTCCCTTAATCGTTTTTTGGTAAAGGACTGCCCTAAATGGCCCTCGTGCGCCAATTTGAATAATGTAAATCTCAAATCCATTGGCGGTATGAACTTATCACCCTTCATTACTATATTCTCCTCCCTATCCAATATGGACAAATCATCTATTACTTTCAGAAAAGGTCTAACCGCACTCTCAAGAGTACTCTCACGTCTTATGCCCTTCACTGTCAACTCCTTCGCCTTACACAACACACTATCCCTTGCCATGCTCTCATTCCACTTCTCCTTTCCAACAGCACCAGAACAGAATTCCACAATATCTCCCACAGGTGCAACTGAACGTTCACTCAAAAATGACTCCACACCAGACCGATCAACCTCCTCCCATGGTAATGGGAGTCTCGACAACCCATCCGCCTGATTATTCTTCCAACCAGGAATATAATCTACTCTGTACAAATACTCCTGCAACCTTGCTGCCAATCTCGCCAATCTGGCCGAACCTTTTCCTGCTCCTCCCGGCGACAATATCCTCACTAATGGCTTGTGATCTGTTTGCAATCTGAATTGAAACGCCCACAGATGCATCCTGAAGTATTCACAACCCCATGCTGCGGCAAGCGCCTCTCTCTTTATTATAGAGTAGTTCCTCTCCGAACCAGTAAGTGACCTAGATGCAAACGCTACGGTCTTTACCTCCGAAGAGTGAACTTGTGCAAGCACAGCGCCCAAACCAACAGCACTCGCGTCAACAGTCAAAACAGACTCCAGTTTAGTGTCAAAAGGTGTTAAAATACCTGCATCACAAATCTCCTTTTTAATTCCAACAAATGCTCTCTCCTGCTCTTCTCCCCATCTAAACTTACAACCTTTCCTGAGCAACTCTCTTATTTTCTCTGTTTTGTCTGCAAAATTACGTTCAAATTTCGCGTAGTACTCTATAAGGCCTAAAAATGACCTTAACTGATCTCTATCAACCGGCGCAGGCGCTCTCCGTATTGACTCCAACAAGTCACGCTTTGGTCTCACCCCCTCTGCTGACAAGGTATAGCCCAAATATTCCACCTCTTCCACTGCAAACTTGCACTTATCCTTTCTCAGGGTCAATCCTGCAGACTCCATCTTATCCAGCACCTCCTTCAAGATAACATCGTGCTCCTCTTTCGTCTCACCAAATAACAACACGTCATCTTGAAAATGAACCACATTCTTCACACCATTCAAAACCGATCCCATCATCCGCTGAAACACTCCAGCTGCCGATGCCAACCCAAACAGCATCCTTGTGAACTGAAAAATGCCCTCTGATGTGATAAACGCCGTAAGAGGCTTCGACTCATCATGCAGCTTGGTCTGATGATAGGCACTGCGCAAGTCTAATTTCGTGAAAACCCTACCCCCTTTCAATAGCAGTACTAGCTCATTAATATTTGGTAAGGGAAAGCTATCCACAATTATATTGCGATTCAATGTGCGCAAGTCAACACAGAATCTGTACTTGCCATCAGATTTGGTCGTACTCACGACTGGCGAAACCCAGCTTGAGGTCTCAATCTGCTCGATAACACCCTGTTCCAACATTTCACCCAACATCCTCTTTACTTCACTCCTAGCTACTATAGGTACCTTCCTAACTTTATATTGCAATTGAACAGCATTCGGTTTAAGCATGATCTTGTGTGCATATCCTTTCAACTCTCCAATTTCCTCCTTGAACAACTCAGACTTCCCATCAACAATCGACTCCGTAGGTACCTCATCCACCACCATCACCTGATCTTTTGCTCTTGGATTTAACACAATGTGTAAATCGTACTGATGTCCCCAACCTAATATTGCTGGGCCAGATTGAGCAACATACACTTTCCCTCTTACTGATCTACCCTTAAATATGACATTTGCAGACATATATCCGTTGATATCAATCTTTTGGCCTTGAAACCCGCTTTGATTGATATTCTTCGGTTCTAACTCAACCTTCGGCCATTTTACATTAAACAAGCAAACAGGAATGATGGTCCAGAATGACCCAGAGTCCACCATCAACTCAATCTGTTCACCATTAATCATAAACGTAGTTTTAGGTCTCACTCTCCTCCTGAGGTTCATCTCTGACTCTTCATCACTCACACACAAAATCTTATGAACTCCTTCGACTCCCACAATCGTACTGGCACACACTCCTTGTTGTACAACAGCAATCTTTCCTCTGCCCACAAACTTGCACATCCTTGAAAAGTGTCCCTGCTTCCCACATTTCATACAATCTTTGTCTAACGCAAAACATTTCTTATATTCGGCAGTATGGTACGTACTGCCGCACCTTGAACACATTTTCTCTCTACTCCTGTACGAATCATTGCTACTGTAAGCATGAACAAACCTCTTCCCCACATTCTTCTCACTCCTCTCATAGGATTTTTTACTGCCCACTGCTCCCACTTCTTCAACTACTTCAACACACAACACATTCTCCTTCATACTTTCCTTACGTTCCATCTCTTTCATACATGCACCAGACTCTTCCACAACTTTTGCAATATCGATTGCATTTTGCAGAGAAGGGTTCTTTGCTGACCAGAGTTTTTCTTGCATCTTCTTATTCTTACACTGGACAATGAGTTGCTCCCTTATCATCTCGTCTCTGATGTTGCCAAAGTTACATTTCAATGATAATTCTCGTAGGCGAGTAACAAACTGATCAACACTTTCATCTTGTCGCTGAGGTTGTGTGTAGAACTTGTGTCTTGCCATGACAATATTAACTGCCTTCGAATATCGTTTTTTTAAGCGTGCTTTCGCCTCCAAATACACATTAGTTATGACTCTTCCTTCAGCATTAGTACCCGGAGACAATAATTTGAAAGCATGCTGGCCCTCTTTCCCCAAAGTGCTCAATAACAATGCTTTCTTCCTTGTTGCACTAAAGTCTTTTCCATCAATTGCCTCGATGTAGTTTTCAAATACCTCGATCCATTCCTCCCATTCGATAGGAGGATCACCACTTTGCTGCAAAAATAGTGGTGACATTACCACATTATTGCTTTCCATTTTACTTCTAAAAGTGTTCTTTTCCTTTCCTGTAATTAACACACACCTATTCTCCACGTGTGTCTTCACAGATGCAAGATGTACGGACACACTAATACCTCGCTAATATTCCAACTTTCTCCTCTCTTGTTTATTATAACTTTTAAAAGTTACCGTTTTCCATACAGCATATCCTCAATTAATGCGAGCAACGTCCTTCATGTTTTCCTTGCTTTATTACTCTGCGCCTGACTCGTCCCTTTTTCTCCTAGCAACCCTAAAAAATAGCTGCCATTACGTTGGACGTAAAGCGTCAAACACGTCGGTACGCATAAACGTGACGTGTTACGTCACTCCACACTGCGCATAGTCCATCTTCACTCTCCGAGTGTATTCAAGAAGAGAACAATGGCCAAGTCAGCATTCCGAACAGAGGCTCGCGGTAAGCGTTTCTCTCTCTTTTTGAATGTCGCACCGTGGCTAAGCGTTTTTGTCAATTTCAAAAGTCGCACTCCTTCCTTAAATTAATGTGACATTCACTGAGGCATACACTTATTTTCCAAATTGAATTTTGTGCTCACTCAGGCACGTCAATGCTATTCTGAACTGCTTTTCCACTTTTCCATGCGTTTCCTGCTCAATTGATCACTCGAGCGACATCAATTTTGTGAGCAAGGCTTCTTCTTACTTTACGGTTTTCTTCAGACCGTATATCGCAGGCACCTGAGTATAAATATTTATTCTTCACACTTGTTTTCTTTTCCAAACGGATACAATTCCTGAATCACACGTGGTCCTCTTCACCAGCCGAGAACAATTTCTCACTCTGTGCTTCCTTCTTTCTTCTTCTCACTCTGCTAGCCAATAATCTCTGTTTTAATGTTTGAAATGTAAATCCTACAAATTGCTAGGGGGTCCCCGGCTTCCAGTAGTGACTCAATGGGGGTCCTCAGGAGTCAAAAGTTTGGGAACCACTGTTGTAGGGGAAAGATACAAGGATGACCAAGAGGTTATAAAAGAGATAATGAATATTTATTGTTGAGTTACAGAGATAAGCTGGTGTCCCTCTCCAGGCTAGCAGGAACTGCCCCCACTCAGAAAAGAGAAAGAACACAACTACAATGAAGAATCTAAAAGGAATGCACATGTTAAAGGGACAGTGCAATGAATATAATATAAATGCAAAAACAAGTTACAACAGACTCTCAACTCCTACTGTGCAGGATCAAAGGGTAAACAAAACACCCTGCCGCCCCACGCTGCTGGAAGAGTTGCAGAGAAGCACACAAGTTTGCTGTGTCCAGGTGACAAGAGCTGCTGTTCTGGCGCTCCTGTGCGAACTCGGCTCAGGATTGCAGAATCAGAGCGGGTCATGTGAAAAGTGCTGCTGAGGCAAAAGAAAATGCGCAGAGCACCACCTTTGTCTAAACGAGGCCCCCATGAGTACCGGTACTCTCCTTGTCCTAGGAGAAGTTCCGGTACTCAAGGGACAAAAATAAAAAATTGCTGGTACTCCATATGAGTGAGTACCGGCCCATGTAAATCACTGAATGTTCTACAACTATATGATTCCAAGTGTCTTGATATGAATAGTGCGATAAGATTTATGTTATTTACATATGCCAGTTTCAATTTCCTTTATTTCCCAAGGTCAGACGAAACATTTCTGGAATTCACTTAGACGTATTTGTGATACTGTTCATGCGCAATACATGATAAGTCTGAAAATGTAATTGCTGCAACATAGTCTTTGCTCAGGTGCACTTAGTGAAGGGAATATTCTTTTAACACGTTTGGTTTGCATCAGCGTTGGACATTATTGTGAGAACTCAGAATTGTGTTCACTAACATTGTCTTAATTACATATTGTAACTGTTAAATCATTGTAATATGCTGTGCCGTAGGCATAATCTGCACAAAAAGTACACTTTGCTTCATAAATTGCAACGTAAACATATGATTCTGTGAGTTACAATTCACAATCATAAAGCCTGTGCTGCGCAAATGGGCAAGGTTTGCAATGGTGAAAAACAAAGGTGCAATGCAACAAACTAGCAGCACGAAACTCCAAATGTCTGCAGCTGTGATTACTTCAGAAAAGCCAGGAAATGTGAGGGGTGCAGCAAAGTACCGTGCCATCCTTCAGTTTCTTTCGCACGTAAAGTATCAAGAAGGATTTTGACTGCCTTTATTACACACATCTGAAAATATTTGAAATAAAGTCATTTTTACATTCATAACAGTTGTACTTTAGTTAATAATTATCTAGAATTCAAGTGGTCCGATGAAATTCCCTCACTGGTAGGTTCTGCTTTTGCTTGAAGTGCGATTTCTTTCACTTCGCAGCCCTGGTACTTGTGATCTGTGGAGCAGCTTTTCCAAGTGCTATTTGCTGGATTGATGAGCCGAACAGGAGCGAACTCAGTGTTTCCCCTAGGTTTTTAACATCCGGGCTAACAGTCACAAATACACAAGCCTGTAATGGAGCACAGACAAACGATTATAATGTATATACACGATATGTTAATGTTTACCTAGACATATACACATTACATTATTCTTACATTTTGGATATACTACAATACTTGTCATTTGAGTAAACCAAACAAACATTACCAATGTTTATAGTTGACTAACACTTAATTGCAATATAGCACCTTTTGTTATAGGGAGACATATATAAATATAAATATATATATGTGACATGTGATCAAGCCTCGGCTGAGGCGAAACGCGTCATGGCAACTTGTGGGCGTTGGATTATGCACGAATAAAGGCACTGAAAGATCAGCACGGAGTTGGTGGTTCTATTCAACTTTCGTTTTTCCTTGGCTTGCCTGGGTTTTTCGAACTTTTGGGAATATATATATATATATATATATATATATATATATATATATATATAAATATAAAAAAAATATATATATATATATTCATTGAAAAAACAGGTTTCAGGGACGTTATAGTTAGATATTAGAATTTTAAAAAAACTTAGAAATTCACTAAAAAAACAGGTTTCAGGGACGTTCTAGTTAGTTGGACAGTTCACTCGTATAAAACCAGAGAAATTCGACGGTTATAGTTAGTTGAGCTAACTATAACTCGTGCCCCACAATGCACTGCTGATGACGTCACATATTACATCATTCATGACATAGTCAGTGACATCACTGATGACATCTCACATGACATCACTGATGACATTTCTGATTACATCATCCAGTGACTGTGTGTTTCTGTAAAGTTTAAATATATTTTATATATATATATATATAGGCCAAGGTGTATTGAAGAATGAGTGGATGCATAAGTGTCTGAATGGATGATTTAGTAGGTTAGTGACTATAATTGAGTGAATAAATGTGTCTTACTGAATGCATGGGTCAGTGACAGATACAGACATTCACACAGTTTAGTTTGTCAGTTGGTGTGTAAGCGGTTGCATGGGTTGGTGAGTAGCTAAATGAGGGATCTAAATGGGTTATTGGTTGGACTGTGTGTGTGACTCTGTGCATCGATGTGTGAGTGGGTCATTCACTTGGTGTATTAGTTATTGTTTAAGAGTGTAAGTATGTGTTAGTTTACATTTGAATAAGTGAGGTGGTGTGTGTATAACTATAGGTGATTAAATGGGAGTGTGATTGATTCTTTGCATGACTGTCTAGGTGTGTGAGTTACTATGGATGAGTGGCGGTGTGTGAGTGTCTATAGATATGTGAGTGCATATGATAGTGCCTTATTGATGGTTGACTGCATGTATGAGTGACTATGGGTGAATGAGTGGATGTGTGTGTAGATCTAGGAATTAGTGAGTGGGTATGTACTAACTGGTATTGGTGTGTCTATGGTTTCGAAAATGGTAGTCTGTATTTTTAGAGTGGGTGTATCCAAGGTTATTTTAGGGTATGAGGAAGTGCATCAGAGTATCATGTGGATGATGTCATCAGTGATGTCATTTTAGAAGTCATCAGTGATGTCATCAGTGATGTCACTGACCATGTCATGAATGATGTAATATGTGACGTCATCAGCAGTGCATTGCAGGGGCACGAGTTTTAATTAGCTGAACTAACTAGAACAGCCGAATTTCTCTGGTTTTGTACGAGTGAAATGTCCAACTAACTATAACGTCACTGAAACCTGTGGTTTTTTCATTGAATTTCCAAGGTTTTTTAAATGCTAATTTCTAACTATAATATCCCTGAAACCTGTGGTTTATTCAGTGGATTTCAAAGGTGTTTTAAATGCTAATTTCTAACTATGCCTACAGAGGTAGGACATGTGCAGAAAGAGAAAGAAAGGCGGCAACAGAAGTCCAGAAAGACAGAGAAAGGTGCAGAAAGAAGCAAGAGATGTGCATAAAGAACCAACAGAGGAGCAGAAAGAGGCCTTGTTGCAAAGTCATCCAGTGCCCCCAACAGGGGTGCAGAAAGAAGCATGGAAAGTGCAGAATGAAGCAACTAGGGAGCAGAAAGAGGCAAGAGGAGTGCAAAAAGAGGCAAGAGAGGTGCAAGAGAAGTGCAAAAAGAGGCAAGAGAATTGCTGAAAGAAGCAACAGAGGTGTATAAAGAAGCAAGCAAAGTGCAGAAAGGCAAGTGAGATGCAAAAACAGGCAGGAAAGGTCCAGAAAGAGGGAAGACTAGTACAGAAAGAGACAACAGGGGTGCAGAAAGAGGCAACAGATACAGAAAGAGGGAAGAGGGGTGCAGAAAAAGGCAAGAAAAGTACAGAAAGAGGCAAAAGAGGTACATAGAGACAACATGGTGCAGAAAGAAGCAAGACAGGTACAGAAAGAAGCATGGAAAGAGCAGAATGAATCAAAAGGGGCACAGAAAGAGGCAAGCAAAGATTAGAAAGGAGCAAGTGTGGTGCAGAAAGAGCCAACAGAGGTGCAAGAGAGGTATAGAAACAGGCAAGAGAAGTGCACAAAGAGGCAAAAGAATTACTGAAAGAAGCAATAGAGGTGTGGAAAGAAGCATGGAAAGTGCAGAAAGAGGCAAGTGAGATGCAAAAACAGGCAGGAAAGGTACAGAAAGAGGGACGAGGAGTGCAGAAAGAGACAACAAGTGAAGAAAGAGGCAAATTAGGTGCAGAAAGATGAAAAAGACGTGCAGAAAGAGGGAAGAGAGGTGCAGAAATTACAAGTGATTTGCAGAATGAGGTCAAGAGAAGTGCAGGAAAAGAAGCAACAGAAATGCAGAAAGGCAAGAGAGGCGCAGAGGGAAGCACGAGTAGCTTGCACACCATTAGTACCAATTTAACACCCACATTTAGCCATAAGTAACAGGTGACAGTTCTAGGTTTGGAAAGGGCCTTCCACCACGCTGTAACACTTGTCGCTGCATTTTTGGTAACGTTTGACCTGTTTCAGCTAGAAACTAGGCTTTTTTTGTCAAAATCTGCTAATTAGGATGCAGATGATGAATTATTTGGCTAATGCTGAAAATGTATAATTGTGTGAAAGTCAGTGCGGCCAAACAGTCACATAATTCCATTGGCCCTGCTCATACTTCTGACTAGGTCCACAAGTGCTCCTCAGTGATTCCATTTTTTTTTGTCTCACTGAGTTCATAGTTGAGCTTCTATGGAAACAAGGAAGCCTAAACCTGAGGTTACCTCTGCACAACACAGACTACCATGCCACGTAATTACTCTTCATAACACATAATCCCACTCTACATAATTCCTATATACTAAATACCACATACTTTCTATCCACATAATTTCACTGCACACAACGTACATCCACTCCACCCCAAAAAACATTAGTAAAAAACTTGCATTTACAACGTCAAAAGCTCGAATTCTCACAAATGCGAAAACTATTAGATTGCAAACACTTTTTTAACTAGTAGTCGTGTTTGCAGAGTGGTGGAGAAAGGATGCTGGGCCGCCGACCAGTGCTCAGGAATTCCGGTGCGTAGGGCTTACAGAAGGTACCAGTAGGGCTTCTTGGCCCCCAAAGTCCCTCACGAGTAAATTGGACTTAATCCCCCATCCCGTAGTCTGCCAGGAGGTGCGTTTGCAGAATGGTGGAGAAAGGGAGGCATGGCCTCCGAAGACGTTTTAGCAATCCCACTGTGCGGGATTTAGTGAAGGTAACAAGAGGGGTAGCTGACCCCCCAATGACATCCTTGGGGGCCAACTACCCCTCCTATTACCTCCAGTAAGTCCCACACAGTAGCATTGCTAAGTTTGAAGAGCAGGCCACGGCCCCCTTTTTCCACCACTATACAAACGCGCTCCCTTGTGTGCTCTTGGATGGGGATTGAAGTCCCTTTGCTGCTGTGGGTCCTTTAGGAGCCAACTAGCCTACCTCTTACCTCCAGTAAGCCCCACACAGTGGGATTGCTGAGAGGTAGACAAAGGCAACGCCCCCTTTTCCACCACTCTGCCTTTGCGCCCCCTGGTGCATTCTAAATTGGGGGATTAGGTCCCCTTGACTACTGAGAGTCCCTGGGGGCCAACTAGCCCACCAGGTACCTCCAGTAAGCGCCACACAGCTGGATTGCAAAGAGGTGGTCCGAGGCCACATCCCATTTTGCACCACTCTTCAAACGTGGCTTCTGGCGCACTGCTGTTGGGAGGATGAAGTCCACTTGTGTCCTGACTTTACTGGAGGAACATATGTTAAACATTTTACAGTACCATTATGGTTCATACGTAATTGAGATGACTCAATAGAAATCCAACACCAATTTATAAAAATAGAGCTTATTTTTATATAATTTTAGATACCAAAACAAATTTTGTAGCATACCTATAACAGGAGTTATACATTTTAAAAAGCAATGCAAAATAAGTTCACTAAAATAAAACTGTCATTTAACATTGTGTTCAATGGGAAAAACTAATAATGACAATTGGTCAGTTAGGAGAAGATTTGGTTCGACCCTCGCAGGGTAGAGGTGGTGGGGGTCCCAGGACCAAGCCAAAACAGTCAGTTCAATTGTACCTGGCCCATAGAGCCCTGGTGCATTGGTTGTCCTGGCTCTCAGTGGTCCTAAATGGGACCCGTGGTAAGGCTGCTTTCCCACAGAGATGGTTCTGCCAGAAAGAAGATACATAATCACAAGAGCAGGGTTGTTGCCGATGTCGGTCGTGGGTTTTGTGGAATGCCATATTTAATTTTTGGTTAAAGTTTTTTTTTATTCAGCAACATGATGTATAAACATCAACACATATAAATCAGTCCTGTACATTGTCATGTCCTTTAGGATAGTCCCATCATGTACATACCGATAACATACATTTTGTTCCATCCACACGACATAACAGTCCTATACCGATGGCCTTTTACCTAGTAGTTCTGTCTATTTGACCTCGGGCTCTCTATAGCCTATCTTAATCCCTGTACCTGATGCACATAAACGTCCCCAGGCACAACAGATTTATTCTGTATAAGGGTCACCACTTTTTTCATTCATAGCCAACAGCCAGCTGAGCATGATAATTTTTGTTTAGAAAAGGATTAGCAATTTTTTTCAAAACATATTGATTCTAGAAGAAGCCCTGAAGTGACCACTTTAGTATAAAAGAGCCTCACTCCCCCTTACAAAACAGAGGAGAATTCCTTCCAGGCTGCACCGAGACTCTGCAGGCTCATCCTTTGACAGGCAGAGACCTGACATCCCTTGCCTTCCTTGACGCAGAGACAGGGTCCTTCATTCAGAACCATCAGGTGAGGGGTTAGCATTTCCCTGGGGGATTCTTGGCTCTATTAGGATATATCCTAGCACTTACACATGCCTCACCTACATATCTAGGCTAGGTACATTTAGGTAGGCTACGCATCATAGGATTACGCCAATGCTATTGTTTAATATAATCTGCTTTTATTAATCTTATTAGCACTATGGTAGAAATGTATCTGCTATTTACGATATTGGAGCTAGCGATCACATTTGTCTGGTCCTGTCTTTTGGTTGTCGCGGCGAATGTGTTTCATACTAGACTGACGTTTGATCAATAAATAATTATTGAAACCGTTCCAATCGTCATTCTATGTGTATTCGGAGAAAAGTAAGCACAAGTGACTGAGCGAAAGATACCGTATTGTTTTCCATGATACCTGAGAAATCATGTTGTCCTGTTCAATGGTTGCCAGAAACTACCTACACCGCTGTAGAATACAGGGGGCTGGTAGTGGCACTGTAGAGCTAGCTGGTCTAACGGCTGACTCATCCTGTGGGGGTGTCCAGAGTCTGTCTTCACACGAAACCCTCATTTTAGGTCATCCAAAACGCGTGCATGTCCTGGGGGGTCCTAGGAACTACAAGCCCACATAGGATGTCCATACATAAATAGTAACATACATATTGATGGAATACCAAGGAGGTACAGCCCCCAAGCAATCAATAAGCAACTTCACATCAGGAGAAAACAACCTTCTCTCTAACAGTCAGTGTCTACACTCCTCTCACGAGGTCTCTCTCGGGAACCAGGAAATGATCACACAATGCCACCCACACTTCCACATCCTCCTGAAGCTTTGTGTCAGTTTTACTCTGTTTCATATGGATATCTTTTGCCATGGACCACTCCACTACATCTCTCTCCCAGCGAGCCAATGAAGGTTCCACCTTCCCGATCTAGACAATTTTAATTCACCTCCTGGTCAACACCAGCGCTAATTGTAGAAACTTATACGGCATTTTCCTCCCCTTAGGTCACAACATGCAGCCCAAAAGGCAAAACGGAGGCAGGAGGGCACCTTTGCAACTCTGTGGTACTTATAGGTGTGATGCAGCAAGTTGAAGTGAATGTGCTTAAACCGTGCATTGCCCGAAACTGTCCTCGTCGATACGCTCACACTTGCCCAGTCCTTGCCAGCTGTAGCTTCACCCAAGTTTGACTCCCAAGTTTCCCGAGCCTGCAATGTCCTGTGGGCCACAACCATTCCCACAGCCTTATATTACAAAAAAAGCAAATGTCTCCCCACACCACATGAAAACAGGACTCCCGGGTGCCTGATTCTGGGCTGCTGGGAAAGTCCCCCAGGACTATTGGGCAAACTCAGCTAAGGCTGAAAGTTTCCAAATTATTAAAAATCTTATTCAGATACAAATCGCCCCATGTATCACAACCCCCGTCCCGATACACCTGATAAGTCTCAGTGGACTTTTTACGTCGAATCAGAGTATCTATCTATACCGGAAATTCCAGATGAAAGGGTGCCCACAAAGTACTACAGTCACTATCTCCTGCCCCACTCGTGCCCTCTGCCTGACCACATTGTCTGCCGACTCCCCAGAACCCTCGATCAATAACACTGAAATATCTGCATCTCCCACTGTTCCTTCCAACAAATGTTTTTCCCAATTACTACCTTCCACCCGCCATCTGGCTGCATCACCACTGCAAAGTAATATTCCAATTATGGCGCCTCCAACCCCCCATCCTCACATCTTCTCATTAATGTAGCCCTAGCTATCCTACTGCGTCTATCCGCCCATAAGAGCAACGCAAGCAGGGAGTCCAATTTCTCAAAGACCCAAGCAGGGAGAGGGCAAAGAGAATACAGTATAAAGGAAATGCAGCAGAGACACACAACCTTATAGATGGCTATTCGACCCATTAGTCACAGTGGCAGGGTGTTCCAAAAAGTGACCGAGGACCGAATGTATTCCAGGACTCAACTCGACATATATTGTATTGCATCTATGCCTTTTCTGTGTATGCGACCATTATTCCCAGATAACGAAACCTATTCAGCTCCCACCGGAGATCCAGCTCTGGAAGGTCTAACTGCGGGGATCCAACCAGCACTGCCAGTGGAAACAACAGCGATTTCCTCCTATTCAAACGTAACCTGGAAACCGCTCCAAAAGCATCCAATATCTGCAATAGCTCTCCAAGCGACAACGAGGTGCCCTGAGATAAAATTATGTGTCATTCGCGTATAATGACACAGTGGTGACAATGGACAACTCTGCGGGGTGCCATCCTAACTCCCAGCAATCATAGTAGTAAGCCCCCACCCTGATCAGCGCATAAGGGCTCATATATAGTAAACTGATCCAGGTATGGAACCTCAGGCGAAAGCCCACAGTCTTCTAATAAGTATCCCCAATTAATCGTATCAAATGCCTTTTCTATGTCTACAGCCAGCAAGGCATCTCCTCATTTGTTTCATATAGGTAACCAATATAGGCTCAGGTAATCACCTAACCTATCACCTATATTCTCCCCTACCATCACACTACATAAGGGTTCTTGGGACTGACCTTTTACCTAGTTTTGAAGTGTGAATCTTTCTGGATTCACTATGCTGTGCATTATTCCGCCATCTAGTGGTTGGGTCCGGAATCGTAGCACTTTCTCCCTTTTTTTTGGTGGGTGTCGACATACCACCATTTGGTGTCCTTCGAGACGTCGACGTGCTTCCTGCGGAAGATCTCACCTTTGGTCGCCATCTTCAGATTTTTTTTCCGCCTTTGGGTCTGGATCATTACCAAAGAGTTCCAGAGTTTTGAAGAAAGAATCGACGGAAAGAGCAGAAAATTTACGAAAATCGAACTTTTCAGCACACCCGACTACAGGTCAGGTAACTGGGACAACGAGGGATAAGGTTTTTGACCCAGATCTCGACATTCAACAGAGAATGTGCTCGCAGGGAGCTCCCTGAGCGCCAGAATGGACAAAACACCTTTCAAGTTTTGTACCAATTGTCACCACAAATACGCCCAGAATGACCAGCATCCAGCCTGCAACCTCTGCCTGATGCATGACCACAACAACGAGGACTGCAACGCGTGCTCGGCGTTCACACCCAAGACCCTCAGAGTAAGAGAGAAGCAGAGAAGGGTGAACCACACCATGATGGGGCAGGGGCCACCACCATCGCTCCGAGACTTGGGCCTCTCCAGTAAAGAGGAGGACATCATCGCCGAGAGACCGGAGGACTGCACTGCCGTCGAGGTACAAAAGAAAACATCAAAGGAGGTAAGAGTCGTCGACATCCAGACACTCGAGTGACGCTCAAAAGGGTTAAGCTAAGTCCTTGAGCGACAATCGTAAGAGTGAAGCAAAGACCTCGAAGGAAACATTGCGGCCGAAATACTCGGCGAAAGCAACCGCACCCAAGGACAAACAGCCCAGCGGATTCTTCGAAAAGGACTCCCAGATGGCGAAAGACCACGAAAAAATATAGGTCATCGAAGGATGCCCTCGAAAAGGACACCTTGGCGCCGAGAAACGAGAGGCCAACAACTACTTCAACGTCCTCGAAGCGAAGCGCACAAACTTTCGACGCCGAACAGGCCGCCGAGATGGAAAGGAAGAAGAGGAGGCTCGAGGTCGAAATGGCAAGCATCCTGCAGCGAAAAAAGGACTTTAATGAAAGGATTAGCCAGTACACCATCCCACTGAAGCCAGCGCTCGTAGTCTAAAGAGATGATGAGGACGCCGAACCACCAAAAATGCCTGAACCGGTCGAGGAACAGCAGGAAGAAGCCCTGTATTATTTCGAGGGCGAAGACGATGCGGATCAGCAGACCTACCGGGAATCGGTGTCCTCGGAGGCACAAGACTTTGAGTGGCATGACCTCGACGCTGAATTGCCGGAAGAAGGGGTAGACACATACCCTTCGAGGCTTTCACCACCAGACGACATAGAGATCTACAATA
This sequence comes from Lissotriton helveticus, assembly GCF_964261635.1. Lineage (NCBI taxonomy): Eukaryota > Metazoa > Chordata > Amphibia > Caudata > Salamandridae > Lissotriton > Lissotriton helveticus. The sequence goes on along the minus strand of NC_136057.1, from coordinate 806,210,885 downwards.
TGGTCGTCTAAAAGGCTGCACAGACATATGGGGTAAAACTGGAGGAGGAGAAGCCCAAGGCATGTTTCCTCCTGGAAACTCTGCTGCCTCAACAAACTAGGAGCCAGTACTAGTATGCTGGACCAGGGAAGGGATGCTTCCAAAGAACCAGCAGTATGCAAAGCAGTGACTCCGAGAACGGAGAAGAAGTATAAGCATTCCTCAAAGGACCCTGCATACATCCAGGGGTCAGTGCCAGCCGATTCTATAATTACAGCAACGGCTAGGAAAAGAGCCAATGTATCCACAAATGCCGGACCACCCCCAAACAAGGAGAGTAGAAGGATGGACCTCCAGGTGAGGAAGGAGGAGCGGAGTGTGACAAATCAATGGCGCATCGCAAACTCCAATGCCCTAATCAACAGGCACACATACCTAACTGGGAGGAAGTGGGGCAACTCCTAAAGCATCTACCAGACCAGTACCAACAAAGGGCGGCTCACCTGAAGAGGGCAAAAACATGGCAAATACATGTTTAAAATCGGCTTTGAATGCTGCGGACATGTCCAGCAGACAAATGATGATCGGAGTGACCGAGAGAAGACGCGCATGGCTTAGAACTTCAGGCTTCAAGCCAGAGGTGCAGAACAACATCCTGAACACGCCCTTAAATGGAGAGCAACTGTTTGGCACACCAGTTGACTACAAGTTAACACAGCTCAGAAAGGACGAGACAGCAAGGTCCATGGGAGCGCTGCAGTTCAGAGGTATGAGAAGGGGTACACCCGCGAGAAGGCCAGGTGGTAGGGGAGGCAACGTGCCTACTACATCTCACCAAACATTCCAACAAAGCTATCAAGGGAACAACCAAGGCCAGCAGCAGCAGAACTGGCAGTACCAGCCCCAGGGCCAGTCCTTTCGAGGGCGCTCAAACAGACAAGGGCAGACACAGAGAGAAGGCTAGCAGCCTACCCCAAGTGACTTCGCCATAAAGCAAACACCCACCCTAGCAACACCTCGGGATGGCAGAAAGACATAGAGAAAAACAAAAACTTGATGTTCCACAACAAACAGTACCTCGAATACACAACACCAGTAAGAAGCAGAATAACAGACTTCCTCCAGGAGTGCAGGAAGGTCACAACGGACAAATGGATACTAAACATCATGCAATACAGATACTGTATAGAACTAGAAAAGCTACCTTCAAACAGGAAACCAAGAAACAAGGCACACTCAGCAAAGGAATGTTCGCTCTTGCGACTAGAAGCACAGGAAATACTTAGCAAGGAGACTATAGAGGTAGTACCGCACAACCAAAGGATCAAGGGGGTTTACTCCACTCATTTCCTCATGCCAAAGGTGGACGAAACACTATGACCTATCCTAGATCTAAGGTTCTTGAACAAATTCATAAAAACTCAAAGATTAAAAATTACTTACTTACAAGAGGTAATACCACAAATACAACAAAGGGATTACATGGCAACTATGAATTTAAAGGACGTGTACTTACACATCCCCATCAACCACAAGCACAAACGTCTATTAAGGTTTGTGATCAACCAAACTCACTACCAGTTCACAGCACTGGCATTCGGGCTCAAATCTGCACCAAGGGTGTTTCCAAAATGCCTAGCAGCAGTAGCAGTGCACCCACAAAGGCAAGGAATACACGTATATCTCTACCTCGACGACTGGCTCGTAAAGGCAAGTTTGTACAGCCACTGCACACAACACATCCAGCAGGTCTTACATACACTGACCCAACTGGGTTTCTCAATCCATTGGAAAAAATCATCACCCGAGCTGGAGCAGATCAAGATATTCTTAGGGCGGAGATCGACACCATACAGGCTAAAGTGTTCCCCAGCAGGGAGAGAACATTGGTGATACTGAAGGAAACATGTCTTTACCGCAAGGGGCAAGTTCTGACAGGGAGGACGGTGAGCAAGCTAATGGGAATGATGGCATCATGCATCCACCTTGTCCAAATATTCAACTCCACATGAGACCATTCCAGCAATGGATACAGCAGCAATGGTCACAGGCAACAGGGAGTTGGGAAGATCTAGTGGTTGTCACACACGCAGTGCATCAGGAAATAGCGTGGTGGAACAAGGAAAACATATCAAAGGTGAAACCATTCACACAACCAACTCCAACTGTAACCATCACAATGGATGCCTCTTAGCTGGGGTGGGGCGCACACATGAACAAACTCAAGGTGAAGGGACTATGGTCGCAGCAAGATGCAGTCAGACACATCAACTACCTAGAACTAAAATCTGTGGGGCATATTATCAAGACAGGCGATAGAATTCCAATCAAAGCCCATGTTAGATGTCCTTCACATTGGCGTTCCATAGAGCATATTATCAAGCCCATTATCGCTGTTTTAGCAGCAGTTTTCTGCCGCTAAAGCGGCAATAATTTTATCGCCTGTCTTGGTAATATGCCCCTGTGTTCCTAGCTTTAAAAGCCTTTCAGAAGCAGCTGCACGGAAACAGGGTGTTGATCCAAACGGACAACACAACTACCATGTTCTACATCAACAAGCAAGGTGGAACACGATCAGTAGCACAGGAAATATGGACATAGGCCACTCCACTAAGGATAGACCTACTAGCAATACATCTCCCAGGGAAGGACAATGTGGAAGTGGACGGATTCAGCAGGCAGGCGTCAGCATCCCACAAATGGGAGATTAATCATCAGGAAATAGAAAGAATATTCCAAAGGTGGGGAACACCGCAAATAGACCTATTTGCAACACACCAAAATGCCAACACTTTGCATCCAGACAACCGGACCATCGGTCACGAGGGAATGCGCTATGCATAAGTTGGGCAAAGACATTTGCATACGCTTTTCCCCCAAAACCACTGATGCACAGGGTACTCAACAAAGGCAGGATCAACCCCATGACACTAATACTAATAGCACCCCAGTAGGCCAAACAGTCCTGGTTCTCACAAAAAGTAGAAATAGCACAAGAACCAGCACAAAGGTTCCCAAGAAGAAGAGACCTATTAACAATGCAGAACGGAAGGGTGCTACACCCAGAGCCAAAGAGGCTCAGCTTAGCAGCATGGCTCCTGAAGACCTAGAATTTTCACACCTCAAACTACCAGCAAGTACTATGGCAGTACTCAGGGAGGCAAGGAGGCCTACTACAAGATAGTGCTACATAGCAAAATGGAATAGGTTCTCCCAATGGTGCATCAGGGAGAAACTACAACGGAAAATCACAAGGGAATCCACAGTACTAAAATACTTAACCTACCTGCTTCCAAGCAAACTAAGCTACACATCCCTAAGGGTGCACTTAGCAGCGATAGTGGCTTACACAAGAGGGGAAACAGGGAAAAGTTTCTTCACCTCCCAAGTTGAGAAAAGATTTCTGGAAGGAGCTAAAAGAATTGCACCTCCAAAAAGAATGCCAGCACCAACATGGTACTTCAACGTAGTGCTAACTCAGTTGATGAAGGCACCCTTTGAACCTATGCACAAGGATACACTGCACATGCTCACGCTAAAGACAGCCTTCTTGGTAGCTATCACGTCGCTACAGAGAGTAAGTGAGTTGCAAGCGCTAATAATCCAAGAGCCCTACCTACAAATACACAATGACCAGATTGAAATGAGAAAGGACCCACACTTCATGCCGAAGGTGGTGTCTCGGTTCCACATAAACTCCTTGGGTGCTCATGATGAGCTGAGCTCGTCATGACCTCGCCCGTTCCGTGGAACGCTCGCACGCTGGGCTGATTCCCCTGCTTGCGGAACGTTCCATGGGAACGGGTGTGACCATGACGAGCTCAGCTCGTCATGAGCACCGGAGCGCCGTAGCTCATGATGAGCTGACCTCGTCATGAGCACCGGGGTGCTTTACGCGCCCCGCCCCGCCCCCCAGCACAGCGGGGGAATGTGCCCCGCAGCCAAGGGGTTAACCAAAACAATCCAAATACCGAGCTTTTTCCAAAAACCTACCACAAACACAGAGGGGGCGCTACAAACACTAGACACCAGAAGGGCTGTAATGCACTAAATGGAAAAGATAAAGGGGTGCAGAAAGACAAAGCAGTACTTTGTTTCCTTTGCCAGCAGTTTCTTGGGACGACCATTCACCAAGAATAAGATTGCACGCTGGATTGCACAAACAATTCAACTCTGCCACAAGCAGGCAGGACAACAGTTACAAGGAGCAGATCAGGCGCACTCAATAAGGACGAAAGGAGCAAGAATTGCATTTCTAGCGAACACACCTATTCAAGACATTTTCCAAGCTGCAACATGGTCTTCAGTGCATACATTCACTAAGCACTACTGTGTGGATATTCAAATGAACAAGGAAGCGCAAGTGGGACAGAAGTTCTTACAACACATTTTCAGCAACCAGTGCTCATCTTCCACCCAACCACCACAATAAGGACACACCGCTACTAAGTCTATGCACAGCATAGAGAATCCAGAACGATTCACGATGCAAAATGTATAGTTTCTTACCTGTCAGTGTAGGTTTGCAGCTTGAAGATTTTCTGGATTCAACAGCGATCCCACCCGCCAGAAAGATGACATCGGAGGAAAGGGGGTTAAACTGCACACATAACCAAAGGGATCAGCAAAAGAAGATAACACAAGACAAGAAAAAAGAATCCGAAAATGGCGATCAAAGGTGGGAGCTTCCGCAGGAAGCGCGTCAACGTCACGAAGGACACCAAATGGTGGTATGTCGACGCCCCCCTGGGCCACGGGGAAAAAAAAGGGAGAAAATACTATGATTCTGAACCCAACCACTAGATGGCGGAATAATGCATAGCGTAGTGAATCCAGAAAGTCTTCAAGCTGCAAAACTACACTGACAGGTAAGAAACTATACGGTACGGGACTGCTTACAGGATGTGGGGTTTTCTCTGAAAACTAGCCTCATCCATTATGCATGAGGATTCTTGGAAACTCAGCAGCACTATCATCTCCTGCATGATAACTGTGTATAAGGGTGATTCCGTCTGACACGACAGAGCAAGGTAGAACCCCTGAGGATACCACTTTGGGTATATAAACACCATATCTTGCTGAGGTAGACGGAGGAGAAAAGGACTTCTAAGCTGACACACTGACGCAATACGCTGAGGTTCCTGCATGCAGACACTCCAGCTTGCAGTGGTCTTACATCTCTTGTGGGGTCTCCATCTTGAGACCAAGATGGGGTCCCACAGTCTCTCACTTCATGGTAACGGGGTTTACTTTATCCTAGAGGGATTCTTGGCTCTACACCTCCATAAATGCTAAGTACACATTAGGTACATCTAGTTCTGGTAGCATCGTAGGAGTACACATTTTATTGTCATGTATTTTTATACCTGCCTATATTTATTGTCTTAGCACTGTGGTAGAAATCTACCATCCTTTTACTCTGTTGGTGCTTATAACCATTTATATCTATTTCTGTCTAATGGTTGTTTCAGCACACCTATTTTACACTAGAATTACTCTGGTTCAATAAATGCCTATTGAAAACTCCCCCACCATTTATTCTGTGTATCTCTCCGAGGCAAAGTGAGCACGAGTGACTGAGCGAAAAGTTTCCACAATCCCTGATGGGACAGAGTTGTCATGTTCGTTGGTTGCCAAGAACTATTCTCTCCTTGGTAAGAGGGGTTTCTAGTGACACTATGATCTAGCTGGTATACAGGCTAACTTACCCGGTGGGGGTGTCTAGAATCAGTCTGGACACCAATCCTACAGCCTATGTTGTCTAAATGTGCAGATCCTATATAGGTAGGAACTACAAGACATGGCGCCACCAACGTTGGTTTGTTAATTATTTAACGGTCAGATCTGAGTAGTTCAGTCGTGCTGTTCTCAGAGACCCCTAATCACATTTCTCCAGAGACACCTGAAGTGGGACGGGAAGTATCCACCACTGCTGAGTTGGCAAATGCTTTGTATTGGCTGTAGGTTTATCAAGCTTGTAGGACAAATTTTTCCTATTGTGCATAAAACCTTATCTCAGTTTCCTTGAAACTTCGTCTTTTACATAACAATAGCTGTCGAAGATGCCATTGCCCCAGCACAACGTGTTGCAGCTAGGGAGGAAGAACAAGAAGGGGAAACAAAAATTTCAGAAAATGTCAGCACTGCTCTTACTTTAACTCTAGCAGACTATGGAGTCACAGCTAGGGTGCGGCAGTAACATTTGGGATTGAGGCACACGAATCATATAGAACAGAGGTATTCTATTCATGGGTTAAATTCCCACAAGCAGATGCACAATCAAAAACATTTCATTCTTATACTGAGGATGAAATGCCAAACGAATACTGTCCGTATGAGGACACTGAAGTTTCGCTCACCTACCAGGAGCACATAAACTGGTTCAAAGGCACCCTTCCACATACAAAAGAAAAAGTAAGACTCTGTCCCCTCGGAAGAGATGGAGCGACTTGGCCAGTTCTAGCAGCCTACACACCACATCCAGACATTTACACAATGTCAGTAGCAGTCTCATGTCCACTTCTTAAAGAAATAATAAAACTTTGCAGAAACCTAACACTGTTTGTGATGGGAACACTCACACTTCAGCCAGCAAGGGCTACACAAGCAGGACAAATTCAGGATCTACAACTAAAACAACACCACAAACGCTACACGCAGTTATGGGTAAAATGCCCACTAGACATGAGCAACTGCCATTCTGGAAAGCTAAAAAAATAATAGCTAGAGGCAGTGTTTCCACACACAAGCCCTAAACCCCCCCCCCCCACAGATTGTTAACACTCTGCTTGCCAAATGGGATAGCTCCTCATATAGAGGATTGTACCACCTGGGGTACAGTTTTCGCTGCCATATAGCAGAACTTATGATATCCCTCCATTAGCAGTAATACCAGATGTATTAAGACAAGAATGAGTATGGAGCAGAATCTGCTCTGAACTTAGGGATGAAGTTATTAGGTAATTTTTGTCCATTATATAGCATACATAGAAGAGGAGGCAGCGGCAATATGCCAACGCCTGAGGGACTTCACTCCTTTACAACAGACAGGTAGAGATAATTTGGGTGCTAGAGCAACAAAACTTCAACTCATGGGTGGCCCTGAAAAGGATAACACCACGCAAGCACCTGATACTTCAGAGAAGAAATGGGATAATAACTATAAAAAAAGAAAAGAATAGAGAGAGAATATATCACGATCCAGGGGTGGATCTCCTCAATAGGAGCCCTCCGAAAGGAGTTACAACATTAGGAATCGTGATAACATAAAAAAAACTGTCAGGTATCAGGCTACTGATACACATTCCTCTTGTTCCTTTCAGGGTTCATAAAAAAACTCCAAGAGGGAAGGACGGTCAGAACACAGACAAGAAGGGCATACAAAGTCCAGAGACACGCAACGCGCTTCAGACTATACTTAAAAAAAAAAAAAGAAAAGCCAAAATCAAAACCTCAATTTAAAAAGAAGGTTGAAGGTCTTAAAGTTAGACATGCACAGAATTCTGAGGACTCCAATATCTGAACGGGGAATGGGCTCCGACAATGCTAGACAGCGCAGCAGAAGTAACAATAGCTCGCCAGAACCTGATGAGATTTCTGGTGACAGCTGAGTTGAAACTCCTGATACAAGGGTAAGTGTCTCACGTAAGTTACATGAAAAAAACACTCCAAATGGAGAGGGACAATTCCAGAAAATTAAAGGTCTCTTTTGGGAGAACCTGACTTATGACTATGACACCCTTTTAGCTGAAAAAGATAGGCTGCCTGAAATTGTTATGGCTTGTCCAAAGGGAGAAACTGTGATTTTATCAGCTTTTTCCAACCTCGTTCCAATACTTAAAACACACATACGCGCAGGAGTGGGCGGTAGCACTTGCTTCAGCATTATATAGCATCCATGTTGAGTGGCATGCTGAGTCACCTCCTCATATAATCCCAGTAAAAACTACTCCAACTCCACAGAGACAGTACCCAATAAAACAAGAAGCGAAAAACAGATCAGGGACATATTAGATAAACTTGAATACCAGGGTGTAATTGAAACTTGCACTGCGTCCATGAATAATCCTTTGTTTCCCGTAACGAAACCCGATAATTCATACTGTCTAGTTTTAAGCCTACAGACAACTGAACGTATGCATTAAAACATATGTAGTACAGAATGCACACAGTGCCGTATTAATGAATAAAATTGTGCAGAAAAAACACACTAGACATCTCAAATAGATTCTTCTGACAAAATATAGCGCCAGAGAGCAGGTATTTGTCAGCATTCTCAGTGCTTGGTTCGTCAAGTTTGTCAACTCCCTCAAGGGTATAAGAATAGCCCTAGTTTGTTCTCCGCTAGGGTAACAGAGTTACTTCAGAATTTGGATGTCCTATGTAGATGATATTTATCTGACGGATGATGATTTAAAGGATCACTTGACGAGGGTGAGCAACATAATTTTGGGGTTTGCCTCTTAGGGCTTCAAATTCAACTTAAAAAAATCAAAAATAACCACCTCAATGTCCTATTTTTGGGATGTGAGTTATCAAGTGATGGAAAAAGCCTGGCAGCTAACTTATTAGAAAAGTGTACGCTGCTCCAACCTCCTAAATCATTGAAAAACATAAAATCCATATTTGGATTCCTAAATTTTGGTACAACATGCATTCCAGAGTACACAGAAAAAGTAAAATCTTTCTACGACTTAATAAGACCTGATTTATCAGTTAGGCATTGGACACAGGAACACACCGATATCCTTTGTTTTCTACAAGCTGACATGATAGCTTCAAAACATCTACACACACATGCAAACTCCACAAATTTGGTGATCCATGTTATAGTGGGTCAATCTGGGTACACATACCTAACCTTCAATGAAGGTGAAACAGTACCATAGCATACAAATCATACTTGTACACAAATGCAGATACGCGTTTTGCTTCTACAGAAAAAATTCTGACAGCGGTACAGACTGCTGTAGCGAGAGAAAGAGCAGTGGCTCGGGGGAATGAATAATTGTCGTAACTCCAGTACCAGCTAGCGTTCCGAATGCTAAAGCCTTACATCCAAGATGGATACAATGGGCTAATTCTCTCACTGCAACAGATGCAGAATACAGATATGACCCTACTCTAAAAACACAAGCATTCATGCTATATGAAAAAAAATATCCGCTCCTGAACGAAATAATTACTCTAGATCAGTATGAATATATCATTTACACTGACGGATCTGCTCACCGGGCATAGGTAGTAAACAGCAATTCAGCACTGCATGTGCGATTGTGAAGGGTCGTATGCAGGAAGGTAAGTTCTATCCAAAAAAGTACAAAGATACGATCTCTAGGAGACTGCACAGCACAGCTGGCAGAACTAAAAGCTCTGTTACTGGCACTAATAAATACGGATCGAGAATTCCCCAAACTGATAGTGTGCAATTAGTTTTACTGTGTCCAGTCATATAATGAATATCTACACTACTGGGGTCAGAATTGGTTTAAAGACTCGAAAGGTGACACAATTAAGCATAAAATGCTATGGGAACAGGTAGACGAGCTGACAAAAAAACTACAGAGAGCTCACGCGATACACACGCTGAGTCATCAACGTGATGGCGTTCATGTTGAAAGCAATTCATTAGCTGATGAAGCCGCAAAAGGGGCAGTATGAACTGCTGCCGTAGCTGCAATCACTCATTCAAAAATGAGAATAGACGGACAGATCATGGTAGCTGTCATTACTTCATGCAAAAACAGCACAGCCTTACCCAAAGGTTTTCCACTCAAGTACTCCTACAAGTTAGATGCAAATAACATTCTGTATGCTCAAATTCCAAGAGTGGAGAATCGAGTAATACCAAACCTGGATCGCAGATTAGGCTTAATACTAGCTGCATATGATGGTCTAGGTTCTGCACACGCAGGAGTTACCGCAACAGTGTCATTATTGAAAAACGCTATTGGTGACCAGGGTTAACTAAACAGACGAAGAATTTTGTGTTACGGTGCAACATCTATCAGCAGATGAAGGGTTCCACTATAGCATGTCCAGCACAGACACCATTACTAACATCAGACAGACCACTCGCTTGTGTGTATTTGGATCACTGCAGCCCCTCACAATCAGACGGGGCTTACAAGCATATCTTGGTGCGAGTGGAGTCATGCTCTAGATCCCTGTGGGTTTGGCCTCAGCGCTCGGCTGATGCTCGAACTGGTATAAAAGATTTACGAGTCTTCATAGGGACATACACGGTTGGCACATTACACTCTGACCGTGGCCCCAAGCTTAGCTCTAGGGCTTACAAGGAAGCCATGGGAAGTTTGGATGTTGCACTGCAGTACTCCTCTCCGTACCATCCTGAGAGTAGTTAGGTCGTGGAGAGGAAAAGCCGAGACTTAAAGCAATCTTTAACAGTAAGAGTATTAGGTTCGGGTGGTAGTTGGTTCACTTATACGGGGTCCAAAGAGCCCTTAAAAATATGCCAAGACGTTCCTCAGGAGGTCTCACTCCTTACGAGTTCCTGTTTGGGACAAGAATGTGGGTACCTGATCGCAATTGTGAAAGCACAGTGCCAGATGAAAAACCATTTGCCATCAATAAATATTTGCCTGTTTTACAGGATCTCAATGAATTACGGGCACTACAAAGCAACTTGCAAGTAAAACGCACTGCCACTGGGGAAGTCAAATCAGTCACGGCAAGACCTGCCTGGATCCCAAAAGTCGGGGATCTGGTCAGAGAAAAGATTGTGGACAATAAAGAATTTGGGTCATCATACAGAAAGCCAATCCCTGTCTTGGCTGTCAAAGAAACAAGAACAGTGCTTCTTCCGCCTCTTGCCGGCAAAAAAGAAAAGAGATTCATCTCCATTGATCTGATCAAACCACACTATGTGGCTGATACTGATTAGTAGGCCTTGGTGGCTCCTGGGTAGCCGACACTCTCCTCTCGCTACCATACAGGAATTTCAGACAGAAAGACGCGTAACATTTGAAGAGTCACCAATACAAAATAATGGAATTTCCAACAATGAATGGAACTCGTTCCTCTTGAAACAGAACTTCAAAACCCAAATGAAAGACAAATATAAATTCGGCCTAACACCGATGTCTACATCAATATGCCTCTACAAGAGACGTCTGCCAGTTCAATAAAACCTGCTGAGCTACCAGAAAAAATCAAACTGCATCTGGCTACTTCATCGATTTTGACACCTTCTCTCTTGATCCCAGTAAACCTGAGACAACACCAGCTCCAGTTTCCCGTAAGCAACAACTTCATGACTTCTAAATTTTTCTTAAAAAGACTTACCTAGTATCACCTTGGCTCCAGCTCTGGATAATAACTGGAATACTGTTTTTTTCTGTTTTGGATTGGCCCAGTGACTGTCTTTTTCTTACTCATGAATGGAAACTATCTCCCAGAACACTCTGCAGTATCAAACGTGAACGTGGTCCCGAAACCTCATACATCTTCACATCGTGAACGAAGAGATCTGTCGCTTGTGAACACAACAGCTGGTCCAATTCCTGGTGGTATCATTTGGGACAAGGTTGATTATGATGTATCTGGTCCCACTGAACCATTAAAAATACCAAATGTATTTAAAATTTCTCTAAATTATATCCTTACCTCCAGTACATTTTCAGACGATTGGGATTTTGAAACTGTAAATAATATGTTGTCTGATTTTGAAGAGTCCGCTGCATTTCCAAGCATTGAAATGTTAGAAGACACATCAGACTATAACATTATGTACTGTTATCATCATTATGGTAATTACTTTCTACACAAATCCAGTATCCCATGTAATGTTTTCACATACCACCAATGGGAACATTGCCCAACGCCCCCAAAAGGTAGTTCGAAAACGTTTGCAAAAAAAGTTCCTTATTTTTCAGGGTTTAACATTTCTGACCCAACCTCATATTATTATAAGGTTACACCTGCAACTGCACAGAAAAATATGTTAACTAACACCAAACAGATTTACTCTACATCCTTTATTTCCCAACTGTCTGAACAGGGTTTTGACTTATGGAAGGACACTATAGAGATAAAATCAGTCTGGGTTTCAAAAGGAATGGCAGGTCCAGGGAACAGAAGCACTATTTTGAGCGTGCCTCATTCGACAGCAGATAATATTTCTGAATGAAACTGCAACAGATTTCCTGTCTGGGACTAGCCAAGAACAAGGATTTGAACACACCTCGGATTCCAACACCATAACACTTTGAGGGGTGGCAAAACTTTACATCACGTGGAGGGGATGACAACATACAGTACAACTCATCAGACCCCAATTGGAAGGGATGGTTAGTTCGGCTCACAGACAGAAACAGATGCCAATCAAGATTCAGGGGTACAACCAAAGGGTTTAGTATCCATAGACCAGACCAACATTATGGAAAAAGAGAACATCCGGGGGTGGTGACATCATACAGTGTTGGGAAGTTATGCCTTGATTAACTGAAAACCTTGATACTGTCCCAAGTGAAACAGCACTTATCCTTACTCACAGATGAAGTGGATCTAAGGGATTTTTTATTAGTTCCGCGAAAGCCACGTCTTAAACGTTTCTTATAGGTTGTTTATAATGAAATCTGGAAAATCTCTCAACTAGAAGCTGCAGAGACTTTGTGAAATAGATAAAAATGAACTTGGAAAAGTAGTTAGCTGTAGTTGACAATGGCATGACTACATTAATATCCAGGATTTATTCACTGGGCAACATTGTATATTCTGCTACAGATGTACTAGAACAGGACTTGTCCATAGTACAACACGGACAATGTCAACTACATTCTATTATGTTATTGAGCGGGACGCTACAATCATTGCACGCTGGTTATGTGCCTTGGCAATTTATCTATAGTACGTCCTTGTTCTTTGCACACAATCTTACTACAAACAGATAACAATGAAACAAAGGGGAGCAAAATATACAGTGCTGCGTATGGAAAAACTGGACCAGTTACCTTTCACTGTGGCAGAGTCACCATCCACAGAATGGTTATTCCATGGCCATATAACATTACTGGTCACCACTTTCTAGTTTCAGTATTACCTAGAACAACAACAGGTGGGCAGATATGAAGCGATGGGCAGGGAATTCATCAAGAAATCTTGGGAATTGCCGTACAGATTTCGATGCAGTAGTGGGGACATGGAAGAGTTTCAAAGTGGTACAAACTGCTTCTACAGAAAACCGTGCCCTTAACCTCCACCGAGAAACGTATGATCTCCAGGTCGCAAGATCCTCAGCTGAAATACTGGCACTAGTACAAAAAAATTGGCCCTTCCATTTCACAGACATGGTACAACGTATCTTTAACATGTCTGATACAGCAGGTATAGTACACATATTTAAGACCATAGGCTCTGGATTTTTAAACACCTTTCAGACAATCTTCGGAGTTATTCCCGACTTTATAAACACGTGTTTAGAAGCATTTTTGGAGGGCCCTTAACCTCCACCGAGAAACGTATGATTTCCAGGTCGCAAGATCCTCAGCTGAAATACTGGCACTAGTAAAAAAAAATTGGCCCTTCCATTTCACAGACATGGTACAACGTATCTTTAACATGTCTGATACCACAGGTATAGTACACATATTTAAGACCATAGGCTCTGGATTTTTAAGCACCTTTCAGACAGTCTTTGGAGATATTCCCAACTTCATAAACACGTGTTTAGAAGCATTTTTGGAGGGCTTCCGCTGATCCTGTTCCTAATAGCAGGTATCCTGATAGTAATTTTTCTGCTACGCAATGAACGTCCCAGTAACCAAGGAGATGGAAAGAACGTTCTTGGAGTGCCGAAACCGTGATCGCATGGTAATCCATCTTGGCACACCTTGCCTCCGTGAACTGAGCGAGTCTTGGTTCCTTTCATTAAGACCAGTCTGGATTGACTATTTTCTGCCTGTCCTCTGATGCCTGTTCTTTGGACATGAATGCGTGTTGAATCTCTGTCTTATACTTCCATTGGCTGCGCCATCGGACGTTGACAATTGGCTGGACCAGAAATCAGCCCATTTTCTGCTGTGTCCTCAACACATTTTCATGTTGATGTCTGCATTCTTAGAGCCACCAAGGGATGCTTCAGCTCCTGTTGGAATGTGTTAGAAATGGGGGTCTCTAGTTGGCAGAGGTAGGTGCATTTGTCTAAATAGGGGCCATTGCTTCTAGTCAGTGTAAGGGGATGTATTCCTAAAATAACCCCTACTCACCCCTTGGTAGCCTGGCACGAGCAGACAGGCTTATCTCAGAGGCAGTGTGTAAAGCATTTGTGAACACAAACAATAACAGTGAAAACACTACAAACTGACACCACACCAGTTTAGAAAAATAAGTAATCTTTATCTAAACCAATACAAGACCAATCGACAAAAATCCACCATACAGTATTAAAAATAGGGCTTTCAAATGGTAGAAATAGTTTGGTTCCTTACACGTAGGGGAGGTGATGCGTCAATTCCTTACTGCGTGGGGAGTTGGTGCATCTGTTTCTTACTGCGGACGCCAACGATGCGACAGTCTTGGCACCTCAATGCGATGTGTTGATTCGGTACGATGTGTGTCTTTGTGCAGCTGCACAGCAGGCTTGCATAAGGATCAGTGCGACGGTGGCGATTTCTCGAGATGCGGCAGGTGCTGCAATGGTTTCTTCGGCGACGTGTCAGAAAACCAGTGCTGATGCGACACGCTTCTTCGATGTTGCGTCGATTTCCCAGCTACAAACAGTCTCCAGAGGTCCCAAACAGCAGCAGGCACCTCTTTGCATGTTGGAATGCCCAGCAAGGACATTTAGGGGAGCGGGTGGTGAAGCCTTTGCGTTCCTGAGACTTCAGAACAGGAGGCAATCTCTGTTTCAAGCCCTTGGAGATCTTTTCTTCAAACAGGTGACAAAGCAAAACAGCAAAGTTCTTATTCTCCTTTCCTTGGCAGCAAGCATCCATTGCAGGCCAACCCCAGACAGCAAACAGCACAGTGGCAGTATTCCTCCTCAGCTTCTCTGGTTCTTCTCCTTGGCAAGGGTTTCTCTTGATTTCCAGAAGTGATCTAAAAGTCTTGGGTCTGGCCCCTTTTTTGTATACACCATAATCCTTTGTTCTCTGAAGGCAGAGAGTGTCTGTACACAGGCAAAATCAGTTCGGTGGGTCCCTTTGCAAGTGCACAACAACCTCCTTTGTCAGTGTGAGCCCTGGCTTCAGACACACCACAGGGGGTGGAGCCGTCATTGTGGAAGGCAGGCCCAGCTCTATTTAGGTGAAGATGCTATTCCTCCCACCACTCCAAATGCAGACCAAGCCTATTCAGCCCAGCCCTGACTCTTCAGACTTCTGGAGCCACTGCCCTCATCCAGCCCCTGTCATCCAAAAGCCAGACATGCAATACACAAACCTAGCAGAGACACACTGGATGGTTAGGCAAGAAAATACCTACTTTCTAAAAGTGCTATTTTCAAACACAGAATGTAAAAATCACCCTCACTAAAAGAACATTCTGAGTTCAGGCATACTAAACTTTATTTTCCTATATTTTTCCCAAGGTAAGTTATGTTTATAAGATGTTATAAACAAACCCATTCTGGCCTATGGGAACATATAGCCTTGCAATAGTAAAAAATGAAATTGGCAGTATTTCACTATCAGGACATGCCACACACATCAGGGCAAGTCCTACCTTTCACATACAATGCACCTTGCCCACAGGGTTACCTTGGGCCTACCGTAGGGGTGCCTAATATGTAGAAAAGGGAAGATTTAGGGACTGGCAAGTGTGTGCACTTGCAAAGTCGACATGGCAGTCCCAGACTGCACACACGCTCTGCAATGGCAGGCCTGAGTCACACTTTACAAGCTGCTTCTGTGGGTGGCACAATCAGTGCTGAAAGCCCACCAGCAGCATTTGATTTACAGGACTTGGGCACACGTAGTGCACTGTACTAGAGTCTGACAAGTAAATCAAATAAGCCAGTCATGGAGTCACTAATCCATAACAATACCTTACAAAGGGAGCACTTGCCCTTTGGCACTGAAAAGTAGAGGCAAAGTGCCCAAAGCATCTAGACCAGCGAAATGGAGTCCAACACACAGCAAAACACAGGAAGTAGAGGCAAAAAATGGAAGGGAAACCCACACCAATGGTTCCAGGTCTAACAGAATGTATACCGGCTCCTCAACAAATACTCAGACCTTGGATGTCACACAGGCTTCCCCAGCTTCGGCTGTGGATAGTGCAGAAGAACATCTATGCTTGATTGACCTAATCTGTGAGGTGTTGTAGGGATCGTCATCTGCGATGGCAGGCAACAGTGATGTTGCGTCTTCCAGCCAGGACACATAAACATTTGGCTCATCGTGTGCTGGGAAAACATTGGCCTTTTTTAAAAGCAACCAAATTTTGCTGAACTGCATGGCTTATATATGTTTTTAGAATTTTACATTTTTAAGTACTATTTTGATGGACTTATTCGTTGTTTGCTTACAACACCTAGCTGTAAGTTATAATTTTTATGTTGTCCAGTTGGATGAGGAGTGGGTGTTATGTTTCATATAGGTACCCCAAATAGGCTCAGGTAATCCCCCAACCTTTCACCTATATTCTCCCCTACCATTACACTACATAACGGTTCTTGGGACTTCTAACTAGTTACGGTACTGCTTACAGACATCGGGTTTTCCCTGAAAACTAGCCTCATCCATTATGCATGAGGATTCTTGGAAACTCAGCAGGACTACCATCTCCTGCATAATAACCATGTATAAGGGTCATTCCTTCCGTCAACCTAAATCTGACATGACACAACAATCTAGAACCCCTGAGGGTACCATTTTGGGTATATAAATACCATATCCTGCTGAGGTTGACAGAGGAGAAAAGGATTTCCATGTCTGACACACTGATGAGAGACGCTGAGGTTCCTGCACGCAGATACTTCAGCTCACAGTGGTCTGACATTCCTCACGGGTGTCCATCTCGAGACCAAGATGGGGGTCATACAGTCTCTCACTCCAGGTAACTGGGTTGACTTTATACAAGAGGGATTTTTGGCTCTAGACCTACATACATGCTGGGTACACTTAGGTACATCTAGTTAAGGTAACATCGTAGGAGTACACATTTTATTGTCATGTATTTTTACACCCGCCTGTATTCATTGTCTAAGCACTATGGTAGAAATCTGCCATCCTTTTACTCTGTTGGTGCATATTAACATTTATATCTGTTTCTGTCTAATGGTTGTTTCAGCACACCTATTTTACACTAGAATGAAGCTGGTTCAATAAATGCTTATTGAAAACGTTCCCACTGTTTATTCTGTGTATCTCTCTGAGACAAAGTGAGCACGAGTGACTGAGCGAAGAGTACTGCACTGTTTCCACAATCCCTGATGGGACAGAGTTGTCATGTGGAATCAAGCACTCACCCCCAGTCAACTGATCTGGATTTAATCCATCGATCATCCCCTTTGGTATCGCTTTGTTCGCCCTAAGTTGGCAGGGTATGCCCAGACGTGGGTCCCTTCGTCACTTTGCCACTGGATTCAAGCTAGCCTGGCTGATGATGACTGATTAGCCAGAAACCAGTCCCAGGATGCTTGTTTCCGGTCTAGGGAAGACATGGCTTGGCGGTTCGGGCTGGACTATTCCCATGAGGCACAGGGTCAGACTGATTTGCATATGGCCATGTCTGAACTGGGGTGGTGGAGTGAGCTAAAGAATGATGATGGATTAAGCCCAGATCAGTTGATTGGGGGTGAGTGTTTGATTTGCTCCAACGCTCTGTACATAATCCCCTTTGGTATTGCTTTGTTTGCCCTAAATTGGCAGGGTGTGCCCAGACGTGGGTCACTTGCTCACGTTGCCACTGGATTCAAGCTAGCCTGGCTCATGACAGCTGATTAGCCAGAAAACGGTCCCAGGATGCTTGTTTCCGGTCCAGGGAAGACATGGCTTGGCAGTTCGAACTGGACTGTTCCCATGAGGCACATTTTGCTTAGTTCACCCTAAGTTAGCAGGGTATGCCCAGACGTGGGTCCCTTGCTCACTTTGCCACTGAATTCAAGCTAGCCTGGCTGATGACGGCTGATTAGCCAGAAACCGGTCCCGGATGCTTGTTTCCGGTCCAGGGAAGACATGGCTTGGCAGTTCGGGCTGGACTGTTCCCATGAGGCACAGGGTCACACTGATTTGCATATAGCCATGTCTGAACTGGGGTGGAGGAGTGAGCTAAAGAATGATGATGGATTAAGCCCAGATCAGTTGATTGGGGGTGAGTTTTTGATTTGCTCCAACGCTCTGTACATAATCCCCTTTGGTATTGCTTTGTTTGACCTAAATTGACAGGGTGTGCCCAGACGTGGGTCACTTGCTCACGTTGCCACTGGATTCCAGCTAGCCTGGCTGATGACAGCTGATTAGCCAGAAAACGGTCCCAGGATGCTTGTTTCCGGTCCAGGGAAGACATGGCTTGGCAGTTCGGACTGTACTGTTCCCATGAGGCACAGGGTCAGACTGATTTGCATATGGTCATGTCTGAACTCGGGTGGCGGAGTGAGCTAAAGAATGATGATGGATTAAACCCAGATCAGTTGACTGGGGGTGAGTGCTTGCAATGTTCAACACTCCGTCCATCGTCCCCTTTGGTTTTGCTTAGTTCACCCTAAGTTAGCAGGGTATGCCCAGACGTGGGTCCCTTGCTCACTTTGCCACTGGATTCAAGCTAGCCTGGGTGATGACGGCTGATTAGCCAGAAACCGGTCCCGGATGCTTGTTTCCGGTCCAGGGAAGACGTGGCTTGGCAGTTCGGCTGGACTGTTCCCATGAGGCACAGGTTCAGACTGATTTGCATATGGCCATATTTGAACTGGGGTGGCGGGTTGAGCTAAAGAATGATGATGGATTAAACCCAAATCAGTTGACTGGGGGTGAGTGCTTGCAATGTTTAACACTCCGTCCATCATCCCCTTTGGTTTTGAAATGGAGCATGGCACCATTCTCCCGCCTTCTAAATTGGTGTTCCTCCATGGCTTGGCAGATTGAGTAATCTCCACAAAGCACAGGCACTGATTGCTTGTGACTGTATAAGCCACCACAAAGGCATGCTTTCTGCAGCACTGGGGATCACCTGCCATACCAACGCAGTCCGAACGCATAACAAAACTAATCAATGTAGTGGACTGTGAGAGAAATATATATAAGGCCATTGATCAAATGGTATTGTTCAGACAGATGTGGGATCCCTTGTTACATCCAGTAAAAGGGATTGGGTGAACTACATTAGACCCATATGTGCATACCCTACATCATTCTCAATGATGCTGATCATGGTGTGCTTTCACAAAGTGACTCGCTAGTTGTAATACAACCTTATTCCAATCGACTTTGTAGTATGGATGGTTTTGGATGCCATGTGACATCTTGATATGACTTGTACACAGTAATTTGGAAACCACCAGTCAAAGCACGTACTATCCTACAGTAACGTTTGAGAGGTTGGAGGAGAGAGCTGGACGTTTGAAGACTAGAATAATCTGCTAAACTGCTTGGAATGTGTTTTCGTTTTGGTCAAGTCTATATGGAAACTTTGGGCAAGTACACCTATTAGTTTTAGACTGTACTGATATCCCCTAGCATCATTGTAACTCTGTTATTTCACCTGCAATCATTTAACTTGGAATCTGTTCAACTCTATCACTCTGTTTACACAGGCTAGCCAATATATTAAAATCTTTAGAAAATGTGTTCAAATTGTAATGGAAAGAAATATTGGGAAAAACATCTTTAAAGGGTGTTTATTGGTGCTATACCAGTTTCCTCTTATAAGCATGTCATTAATGTGGGTCTTATATTTAAACTATATGCCAATCTCAGTTCCGAGTTTTCTGTTATATCATGTAGACTAGAACCTGCTTCTCGCTCGCTTGTCACAATTTTCAATGGAAAATATTGCACTGTTTTCTCTGTATGTGGTGCTAGTGTCCTTTCTTCATTATTCTCTTCTGATCCTTCAGCTTTTGGTGTTTTATTTAGTAAGAGCAAATGTATTCAGCATTAAAATTATTTTGTGCCAGCTCACTCCTGCAAGCATGTGTTGCCAGGTTAGACAATGATTCTTCCTATGGTTTCTGCACCATGTATTGTGGTTTGACTGACGTCCTAGATAATTAATTTAAACAGATGAGAGGCATGACTAAAAAATCAATTTTATGAGAATCACGGGACGTTCCCTGATACACTGGAAAGCAGCGACAGTTGTAGGTCAATACGTCACAGGTAAGACCATCAGGTGCAATTACACCACAGACCCCTTCTCCCTTTGTTACTGCACTCCATTTTTTGGATAAAGCTTTTTATTGCAATTATCAAAACATGTCTTAGAAATTGGGTTTCTGGTTGGCAGAGTTATGCACCCTGTCTAACCAGGAACTACAATCCTAGTCGGGGTAAGCTAGATATAAATTAAAAGATAACCTGTGCTCAACCTCTGGTAACTTGGCACAGAACAGTCAGGCTTATCTAAAGAAGCAATGTATCAAGTATTTTTGCAGCACACACACAGTAACACAATGAAAACACCACGAAAAACTCCATGCTGGTTTAGAAAAATAGACAATTTTATAAATAGATCAAGACCAAAACAACACAAATCTAATAGGTAGAAGTTGAAATCTGAATTTTTAAAGAATAAAAGTGTTTATAGTTCTTAGGAGAAATAAAGCACCTATGGGGGTTATCTGGTCACACCGGACCAAAGCAAAGTAAAAAGTTCAAGCCGACTTCGATGGAGCGCTGGCCCGAAGACAATAGCCACGCAGGCCTGATGAACAGAGTGCTTTGATCCTGGTTGCAATAGTGAGCTGCGGGGTAGAGACAAGCTATGCATCAATGTCAAGCCCGCAGCCAAGATGATGTATTGATTTTCTCCTCATAGTGGTGGTAAAGTGTTGGTTCTGTAGACAAAGCATTGTGACGAGATGCGTGAGTTCCGAAAGCTATGCACCAGGTTTCTTCACGCAGTCGAGGGGATGCAATCTCTCCACACTGTGGCAGCAGCAATGCACAGTTCGGATGCATCGGAGCTCGAAAGGTGATGCACCAATTCGACTCCCACCACAGGTCGAGGTGCGGTTCTTCTCCAAGCAAACAGGAGGTGCTTCAATTTCTCTTGTGCAAGTATCTGGGTCCACTTCCAGTGAACCAGGCACAGGAGCAGCAGCAGGAGTAGAGATTTTGATAGACCTGAGTCTCAAGCAACAGGAGGCAAACCAACAAGTCCTTCGAAATCATTTTGGTTGCAAGGCAGTGCCAAGCTCTCCCTCAGCAGGGTCAGAGAGCAGCAGGCAGCTGGGCAGCAGAGCAGAAATGCAGGTCTTCCAGATCAGCAATCCAGCAGAGTGTTAATCCTTTTAGCAGCACAGTAGTTCTTCTATTCCAGGTTCAGAAGTGTTTGATTTGTGGGGTCAGAGACCCAGTACTTATACCCAGCTGTGCCTTTGAAGTGGGGGAGACTTGGAAGAAGGGTCTTTGATGTGCACTGAAATACTTTATTTTCAGTCCTGCCTTCAAGCTCACTACAGGGGGATAATCAGCCCTTTATGTGGGAACACGACACTGCCTATTCAGGTATAAATGGCAGCTCCTCTCTCCCTTCCTGCCCAGGAAGAGCCGTCAGAATGCTGATAAGTGCTCAGACACACCTAACCTTCCTGTGTTTGTGGCTGTTTAGAGGGAACGCACAAAGTGAAGCTGTCAACCATCTCGGATGTGTATTGGAGACAGGCTGCAAGCCCACAAAGTTGCAATAGCAGAGAAATGTTAACTTTTTTTAAAAATAGTAATGTGAAATCCAACTTTACCAGTAAAGAGGATTCATCATTACCATTCCAAAGATATGAAACAATAAAGCAGCTACCGCTTTCTGATCAGAAATGACAGCTTAAAAGTCTATGAAGGAACTTCCGATGTTACCCTATGAGAAGAGTAGGCCTCACAGTAGTGAAAAATGAATGTATGTGCTTTTCACTATCGGGACATGCAAAACTTGAAAGTACATGTCCTATCTTTACACAGCACACTGCTCTAGGGCTAACATGGGGTACTTGTGTAATAAAGGGGAGTTCCAGGCTTGGCAAGGGGTTTAAATGTCAAAACAAAGTGGCAGTAAAACTGCACTCATAGGCAGGCCTGCAACCCATTTAAAGGGCTACTTGTGCGGGTGGCACAATCAGTGCAGAATGCCCACTGGCAGCATTTCATTTACAGGCCCTGGGTATATGGTATACCATTTTACAATGGACTTACAGGTAAATTAAATAATCTAAATGGGTATACACCAATGTTAACATGTTTAGGGGAGAAGCATATGCACTTTAAGCACTGGTCAGCAGTGGTAAAGTGCTCAGAATACTAAGGCCAACACAAAGATTCAGCAAATAGAGGAGGTAAGCAGGCAAAATGTTTGCGTGAAGACCACTCTAAGGCTGAACAGTCTAACAATATGGCAGATGAAACAATACATTTTCATTGTAGCAAAAACACTTACATCTCTGTTGAGCATCTTCTCTCAATTATGATCACTTTTATAGATGTGTGTATGAAAATAGGTTTAAACAGAAATTATCTTGTGTTCATGTTGACAGGTTCTTGCTCGATATGATTGGTCTGTCTTTCCACTTGGTAACAGTTGCCAACGCCCCGCGACTATATTTGTGTTATCTAGACAACCAATGTTTGACTTTATCTTGTAGGGCTAGAAGGGCCCCTATTGCTATTACTGTGCATTCCCCTTGGGAGTCACCCAATTCCTCCATTAAATCGAAAACTAATCCGTTAGGCAAAGGGGTGCATGAGCATGCCCAGGATCTTGGGCGTTATTTGGGGTACAGCACACCATAAAGGTTGTATCTGGTGACAAAATATAGAAAAAATAATTTGTTGTGGCACCTTGACCACTCCGGCAAGGCTATCTTACCCATGTTTCACAATCTGTCTGGAGTGGAATAAGTCCTGTACAGATAATAGAGTTGTATCAGGTGCATCCTTGATGATGTGTCTAGTGCCAAGGGATCTGCCAATGTGTCTGTCCATTATACCTTTCATTAGACCTATATCATCCTTCCATTTAGATCTTAATGTGCATATAAATCAGGGGCATTTGACACAAGGAAATAGTAAAGTCTTGTGAGACCTCCCCTACCCAAGCACTCTGCTGTTAGCTTGGCTTCAAGGTATTTGATGAAGACAACTGGCTCTGTTCGATGGACTTTTAGGTCATGTCTAAGTTGTAAGAAACTGTAGAATTTGGAGTTATGGAGCTCAAATTCAGTTTGTAGTGTTGCGAATAATGTCATGCAGTCTCCCTGCCAGACAACCACCTATTTTGAGATACGTGTCATCCCATTTCTCAAATCTCATCATCCTGGCTGAAGCCAGGTGCTAAAGTGGAGTCTTGTGAGTTAGTTTGCCCTATGAACCAATCATATGAAAATATCTATTTGAGCAATTTAGGACTACCCTCTCAATGGGTGGGAGCATCCTAAGAATGGTGGAAGCATACAATAGACCCTGAAGTTACTCTCCATCTAGCAGGTCTACCTCAAGATGAGAGGCAAAGTCATCTCTTTTTCCTGAGATCCAATGTCGGCCATCCCCAACCACCATTGTTTACCAATTAAGTACATTTGTCAAAAACAATCCCATATGCTTCCCAGCCCAAAGGAATGTGCACATTGTTCCATTCATTCTATTAAACAATTGCTGGGTTATCTCATAGGGGAAATGTTGTGATAAGATTTTGGGGAGTGGAATCATTTTAGAGAGAGACAGTCTACCCATGATGGATCTTGGTATTTTCTTCTACTTTGTTATGTCTTTGCTCAGTGTTTCTAGTATGGGGGTCATAGTGAGGTCCCAGTATTGTTTCTCATCAAGGGGGGTTTGATGCACAGGTATTTACAGTTGTCAAGTTTAGCTTGTCTTGCCAGTTAATCTTCTACCCCAATGCTGACTGGTATTATGTTTGATTTCCCCCAGTTGACCCATAGGCCGGTTTACCTTCACAGTCTTCCCCTTAAAGACAGGGAATATCCACAAGTCTAAGTCCTGTCCACCAAGGGTAGGGGGTAGTGCAAAAAGAGAAGCATATCATCCACATACAATGATATCTGGAGCTCGAGGCCTCCAACCCATTGGAAGCCCTGTTCCAGGTGTTGAGTGGTTGACTTGTGAGGGCAAAGAACAAGGGTGGGGTGGGAACCCCGGTTTCTCACCCTTGTCAATAGTCAAGGGGCCTGACAACACTTGATTTACCCTCACCTTGGCCTGCAGATTATTGTAAAAACATTATGCAGAATAAGAAGTAAAGGCCAAAGTTTTTATCATCATCAAATAAAACAATAATGGTCAGGAAACTGTTCGCACTAAAGGAATACATGGCTTGGGACTATAGCTAGTCCCACATAGATGAATTTGGCTCCCTATTTGTCATTTATGGTTGTTGCTCATGAGAATACTCAATTTGATGATACAGGTTTTTAACATTGGGAAGGTTATTATGGGGATTAGATGTGTTCTAACTTTACATGAACATGTTTGTATGAAAAATCATTCATGTGAGTTTAGCAATAAACTCGGTGAGTTTTTTTAAATGGTATTATTCCTACACAACGACTGATGATTTTAAACTTGGGGCATATTCCCTTGTAGATATTACCAACATTGGATATGTGGCCCTCATTCATGGAGAGATGTATTTAATTAATTTTTGACTACAGCATTGCGCATATATTTAATTTACTAATACTGTTGGGTGATGATCATGATATGCCCATAGTTGAGCTAATGGACCAATATCGGGGTTCTTTCTTAGAATCCGGGTGATGTTACAATGGTGTGTGCACATCCCCACTTACAACATATTTATTTCGGATTATTATATTCCAGCTTATGTTTCCCGTATTGTCGGTATCCCCTCCACTCATGCTGATTCGATTAGAATCCAGGGTGATCAGTAGGAATTGGTACTTTGACCGAATTGAGGCTTGACCAAGCACAGGACTAATATTAACACAGGTCCTGATGAAGACCGGGGTGACCCTCATGGCACAGTAAGTCGGTCGAAACATGTTGACAACAGCGGTATAAGGAGGGTTGTTTTGAGAACTTGATTTTCTCTTGCAAACACTACCCATCCTTTCTTTTCTTTTAATCCTGGTTGCGGAACCTGTCAATAAAATTTCCTGTTGGGGGCGCTAGAGGGCGCCAGGCGAGATGGCCGCACGTATGTGAGGCTCCGCCAGATCGAGCCAAAATCCTTTCAATATCCTTCACATCCTGCCCTCGTGACTCACCAGCGTTGCGGTGTTGCCTGAAAGGAGCGAGGCGGCATTGTTTGGCGCTGCTTCTGGCTGTCTGGCCGTCTCCGGAGGTGATTGCTGCCGTTTGACCTACTGGCTGGGTCCCGACATCGTGGTGCTCCGGGACGGCCCCGCGCCCGAGGCCTGCCCGCTGTGGAGGATTCCTGCGGCCTGCCCGCTGTGGAGGATTCCTGCGGCACCTGGCGTGGCTGCCGGGGGCGGCTCGAGCGGCCGGACAGTCTCATCGAGGCCGGGGGAGCGGATCTGCACGGCGGCGGAGGCGAGCGGCCGTCGCCTGGGCCGGTCCCGGTCTCTGCTGGTTGCGGTGAGTTGGGGGGCGGCCTGGGAAAGCCCGGGGCTGCGGAGGTGGCGCTGGGCCGCTCCGCGCGAGCCGCGGCTGGTGGGGGCGGGGTGCGCTCAGGTGCGACTGCGAGGGCCGGGCGGAAGAGTGGCGGCTCAGCGGAGGCTGGAGGAACGCTGAAGCTCGCGGCCCGGGACTGCGGCTGAGCACTGGCCGAGGGAGAGTGGCTTGGGTCTGGCTGCCATATAGTTGCTGACTGGTGGTGGGGCCTACGGGGGGCCCGTGGCTCTGTCTTCCTGGCCTTCGGCACTGACTGTGGCGTTTCACGGGACCGCAGCCCTACTCTACTACCATTGCTGCATCGCTCTGGGCCTGCCTATTACAGCGCCTGGAGGTTATGTGGCGCCTGTGATCTGCTCAGGCGGCTGGGTCTGCTGGAGGCCGGAGGGAATGAGATCGGCGCCCAGAGGGACAAAACTGGGCCTTGTTTGATTGCGACTCTTAGGCTGGAGGTACTGCCTGTCTGGCTTCTGGTGCTCCCTCTCCCTGGGTGTTGAAACTGCTTGCCCTTCATCCTTGCGGATACTGCTCCGACCAGCTGGTGTTGACTATAGTGACTTTGTGTGCTGGTTGTGACGGTCTACTGGCACTATGGGCAGGCCTGAAAGGAATCAGCCCAAATTAACTTTCGATGCTAAGAAGACCGCGATGTCGACCTCGCAGGCGCCGCCGGACACGGAACCCGCAGGGGCGTCTGGGTGTACGCCGAATTTGGAGGCCGTGCTTGTGGCTATGCAGAAAACATTGCATTCCATAGAAGGCACCATGGAAGCAGTGAATCACAGACTTGATCATATGGCTACGCAATTCGAGCGACAGAATGAACGAATGGGAGAGGTTGAGCAGAGAGTGTCTGCCACTGAGGATGGTCTGGCTACCGTATCCACTAAGGTTTTCAACATGGAGCGAGTTTTGGAGGTCATCCAGGCTAAAAATGAGGAGTTGGAAGGGCGGTTCCGACGCAACAACATCCGCGTCACTGGACTGCCGGAGTCTACAAATGTGGGCCGAATGGAAGATTTCATGGAGCGACTGTTGCTTGATATTTTTGGAGCGGACCAGTTATCCCGAGTGTTCATCGTGGAGCGGGCACATCGCTCTTTAGCGAGACGACCAGTGCCTGGAGCATCGCCCCATCCTATCATCGCCCGCATACTCAATTATAAAGACAGGGTTGTGATTCTGCGCCTGGCACGGGAGAGGGGCACCATAGACTATCAGGGCAACAAACTTGAATTTTATCCTGACTTCACGGTAGCGGTGCAGACAGCGAGGAAAGAATTTCAGGGGGTGAAGCAACTTCTCAGGGCGGAGGATATACCGTATGCCATGCTCTACCCGGCCCGCCTCCGGATTGGGGCACCGTCAGATAATAAAATCTTTACATCTCCTAAGGCAGCCATGGACTATGCAAAGAAGCAAAAAAAAAGAAAACGAGATTCCAATGCAGGGCAGGACAGGGAAGAGGATTTACGTGATGAGGTTGCATAGGACTACGTGCTTCTCCAGCATAATCGTCAATCTTGGTTATACACGCTGGGGTATTGCTACACGTTAACGCTCCACTCTTATAGTTGACGAGTTAATTCTCTCTCACTAATGCTGGTG
Source organism: Lissotriton helveticus (assembly GCF_964261635.1). Taxonomy (NCBI): domain Eukaryota; kingdom Metazoa; phylum Chordata; class Amphibia; order Caudata; family Salamandridae; genus Lissotriton; species Lissotriton helveticus. Next base: position 806,183,580 of record NC_136057.1, on the reverse strand, counting down.
GGTGGTGGGCCTGTGCGACTTTCCACTTTCAACGGTGCCACCAGTGCCCTGGCTAAAGGTTCGTGAACACTGTGCTGTTTGATTTACTAACTGCTGGGGCTTGGCGGGTGGACTTTTCTCAATACTGCTGGTGGGTGGTGGGCCGGAGCACCTCTGCAAAATCCAATGGTGACGCCAAAGCCCTGGCTGGGGACTTATGCTGCACTGCTGTTTGATATACTGTCTATCGAGGTTCGGCTGCTAGACCTCTGTACTATCATATATGGCAGGGATGTACCAGACCTACGGATGAGGTCTAGGGGTTGGCTATTTGCTGGGAACGTTTCTGTTGCATTGTTTATTTGTCTGTTCCTGGTTGTATGCTGGCCCACACTGATAAAAGTACTGCTGCCTCCTCCATTGGGTGCTGCTGGAAGGTTTTGGTATATGTCGCAGCGCAGGGGAGACGGGGATGGACGTTTAGACAAATTGCTTGATCCTCTCCTGCTTAGTTCACTAGTGGGAGTTGGGCACCTCTACGCCCCCACGTATGGGAGCTCCCCACAATTTGTTTGGTGCAATGTTCGGGGTTTGGACACTGAGGGGTTGGGGATGGCTTTGGCAGGTTGGGGGTGCTGAAGTGGGCGGGGGGAGGGAATCTGGTTGCCATGGGTTTCAGTTCTGGGGAGGGAGGATGACTCATGGGGGTGCACGCAAAGAGGGCCGGTTATGTTGTGCTGGGGGCTGCCTCGGGCGGGACATGGAACTGAACGCAACTATCAATGTTCACTGGCCCGAAAGTACATTTGGAACCGGATGGATAGGTATATGTATTAACTATCATTCTTTCTAGGGGGGGAACGCTGAATTGGATAACGTGGAATGTGCGGGGTCTTAACAGACCACAAAAGACCAGGCATATCTGAATAGGCACGCGGTGCAGGTGGTCGTTCTGCAAGAAACGCATCTCAGCGGACAGGCGGCTGGCACAGTTGCTTGCCGTTGGGCTGGTACCAGGGTGGCCACCTCGTACTCCTCCTATGCCCGAGGCGTTATGATACTCATTATAAAAAGGTGTCCCGTTTGTGAGTTTGCATGAGGAGGTAGATAAGGAGGGTAGGTATATCATTTTGTATGGTAAACTATGTGGTACGCTAATCACCATGGTTAATGTATATGGGTCTAACATTGATGATCCGGACTTTTATGTTAAGTTGTGGAATAAGGTTTGCCAGCTGCCTCCCTCGGCGATTATTTGCGTAGGGGATCTGAATGTGACGCTGGATCAAGGGTTGGATAAAAAGGAAATACGCCAGTCATCTATGAAGCGTGCGTGTGGTATTGTCAGGGATGGGATGGAGGTGCTGGGGCTGGTAGATGCGTGGCGTCTGGGACATCCTGGTGTGAGGGAGGGCACCTGCTATACTTCCGCCCATGACACTTGGTCGAGATTGGATTACTGGCTGGTGACGAAGGATGTGAGTGGCTGGGTAGCGAGGACTGCACACTTGGCTCGCACATTATCTGATCACGCCCCTGTGCTGATGGAAGTTCAGCTTCCGACACATGCGCATGTCCCGTTTGCATGGCGATTGCCTCCTGGAGTTTTGAAGGATCAGGTCCTGCGGGAGAGCTTGCGTGACTCGATTGAACTGTTTTTTGATAAGAACGTTGGGTCAGTGTCCAGTGCGGGTGTGCTTTGGGAGGCATTTAAGGTGACAATGGGGGGCACATGTATTGGTATACAGGCTGGGGTACTTAAATCGCTCAGGGACTCTATGGAACGGCTGGAGCGTGAGTTGTTATGTATGGAACGACAATGCGAGCAGCGGCCCTCCGATCACCTTCTGGCTGACATACGCTTGAAGGTCTCTGAATACAATGAACTGGCAGATCAGGAAGTTCAGTATCTATCCAAACGCACTAGAGCACGATACTATGGAGAGGGTGGCAGGTCTGTGCGGGGGCTGGCGGATAGGCTAAAGGACCCCTGGGCTAAACATTGTGCAGTGCAGGAGCTCAGGGAGGGCGATAGAACTGTGACTGATGCGGAAGGTATCTTGGACTGTTTCACTCGGTACTATACTGACATGTATTCATATAAAGACACGGCAGACGAGGGGGAAATTTCGGAATATCTTGAAGATATCGCTCTTGTTTGGCTCTCGAAGGGTCAGCAGGACTTTCTGATGCACCACGTCACGGAGGGAGAACTGAGGGATGCAATTGCGGCGTTGCCTAACGGCAAGGCTGCTGGTACGGATGGCCTACCGCCTGAATTCTATAAAGAATATGTGGATTTATTATTGCCGCATCTGGGGATGGTGTTGGAGGAGGCCTTGGAACGAGGGCAACTACCTGCGACGTTGAGGGAAGCTCTGCTGGTGGTACTCCCAAAACCGGGGAAAACGTTAGACAGCTGTGAGTCATACCGGCCGTTGTCACTAATGAACACAGATGTTAAGATTATTGCCAAAGTGCTAGCAACGCGACTACAACTGCTATTACCAGTAATGGTGTTGCCGGACCAATCTGGATTTGTACCGGCGCGCTCCACCACGCATATCCTAAGAGCACTTTTTGCTGTCTTTCACCTACTCAAACCTGACTTAGCTGCGGTGGCGGTCCTATTGGATGCTGCCAAGGCATTCGACTCTGTGGCCTGGAAATACATGATGGCAATACTGCATCGCATGGGTGTGCCATTCTTTTTCACGTCGTTGATCGCTTTGTTATACACTAATCCTGTGGCCCGTGTACGAGTGAATGGGCGGGTGTCGGAACCATTTGCAATACAGAGGGGCACGAGGCAGGGGTGTCCACTATCGCCCTTACTGTTCGCACTCATCATGGAACCCCTAGCCTGTATTCTGCGCCAGCGGCACGCATCCTCAGCTCTATGTTTTCGTCTCCGCTCCCTGGCGGTGTCCATGTACGCGGATGACATGGTGCTTTATATTCGAGAGCCAGACAGGTATCTAGACGGGGTGCTCAGGGAATACGTGCGGTTTGAACGTTTCTCTGGACTGTCGATAAACTGGGGGAAGTCCATAGTGCTGCCGCTGACCGACATTACACGCCCATTTCCATTAGAATTTCCTTTGGAATGGGCTGAGGAGCCTGTCCGATATTTGGGAATATGGATACATAGAGATACCCAAGAAATGATTCGGGCTAACTACGGTGTGGCCATCTCCAAATTAGAAGACCAAGTAGCGCGCTGGATTCGTTTGCCCCTGTCGTTCGCGGACCGCGTGGCTTTGATCAAAATGGTGGTACTTCCCAAATTTCTATATTATTTCGTCAACGTTCCGCTCCGCTTGACGTCTAGTTTTTTCACAACGTTGCAGACCCTGCTGATTACCTTGGCATGGGGAGGGAAGAAACCGCGAGTAAAATGGGATACCCTGACCAAACCATATGAGAGAGGTGGATTCGCGGTGCCTGACATGAAGTTGTACTATTTGTGTGCGCAGGCGCATTTTGCCTCGTACTGGATCTCGGCGCCGCCATATACGCCTCACGTGGCGATTGAGGCGGCAGCGACACATCCATTGCCACTAAAAGCGATGATTGTAAACTCACACTCTGTATATGAGAGGGGCGAGATGGACACGGTGCAGAGCACGGTGAGGGCGTGGCGAGAGTTGGGTAGGCGTGCGGGTTCCTTGCCACTTTATGCGCCGGGCATGCCCTTGCTTTATCATGACCATATATCGGTCTCGAGTGAGATAGGGGCTATCCACCTGCTACAGGATGTTGGCATAACTACAATGGGGGATATCTTCCCGGCGAGCCGCTTTCTGGCTTTACCGTCGATATTGGACCGAACAAACAATGGCACTATGGCTACCTTCACGTATGTCCGGTTACGAGCTGCAGTGCGCGCTCATTTTCCAACTTTCCCGATGGAGCCGCCCGCGCTGGCTGCGCTGCAGTTCCTGTACACAGCCACTTCTTGAGTCAAAATGGTTTCGAGGCTGTACAAAATTTCACAGGATGAGGAGTGTGGTATGGATGTGGCTGCAAAGGCTAGGTGGGATGCGTGTTTGCTGGAGCCGCTCTTGGAGGATGAATGGGTGGAATGCTGCGCTATGACCGGGAAATTCGCTGCTAATGGGAATTTTAGACTCTTGCATTATAAATTCTTGCAACAATGGTATTACTCTCCGGAGCAACTTTTTAAATTTGGTCTGCGTGACTCATCTGCGTGCGTGTGCTGCGGGGCTGCCGTGCCTGATTTTTTGCATCTGGCTTGGACGTGCCCGCGAGTGTCTAGGTTCTGGATAGCGGTGACTGAGGCATTGACTGCTATGACCTTGGCGACTATTGAGGCAACACCGCGTGTCTGTTTGCTGGGTATGGTGTCTGGTGTTCCTTTGGGTGTGAGGCGGTTGGTGGCGCTGGCCAAGCGCAGAGTGGCGACCTGCTGGGGGGGGGAGAAGGGCGCCGGAGGTGAAGACTTGGCTGCAGGACATAGCATACTGTCGAGATCAATTGACGTGCTATTATGAGGAACTACCAGCAGGCTCCCGCCCCCGCGATATCTGGGGACCGTATACCACCTATGTGCTGGCGCAATTGTCTGATGACGACTAGTCTAGCCCATATCTCTGAGTGAGAAGTGTTCTGCTGGGAGAATTGCCAGATTAGAGGTGGCATGCTGCTGGCCATTCCTGTTTTCTTGACTGCTGCTCCGTGCTGCTGCCCTTGGACACGCGCTGGTTGCCTGGCCGGGGTAGTGCTGTTGAATGCGTTGCTTCTGCCTGTAGTTGACCCCACGAACTATTGCAATTCCTAGGTTCCCTTAAATGTGTGCCTTGGCGGCTATTCTGCTGTGACTCTCTCCAATGGAGTGAGGTTCCCTCGCATCGGGTCTGTAGTCCCATGTGATATTCGCACAACTGCTGTACTACGCCCGGGGGGGAGGATTGGGGGGGGTTATCGTTGTTTCTAACTGTTGCTTATTGTTTTCTTTTTGTTAAACAAAAAAAAAAAAAGCAAAAAATGAGACCTCAGATGGATTCCTTATTGCTCACCCACGTCTGGTTCCGAGCTCTGTACTGCTTAATACTGCCTGCTACGCCACCGGGCCTTTGGCTGTCGGTACTCTGGCTGTGTGCTATGACCCATATGTGCTTCTGCTTCAATGATTGCGGCCGGCCCGTTGGGTTGTAGGCCAGAAGCTGTGTAACTGCACTTTAATGCAATAAAGGTCTTTCAAAATAAATAAATAAATAAATAAATAAATACAATTTCCTGTTTGGTATCCTCAAACCAGTTTTAACACTTCCTGATTAACTGCACGTGTTGCACTTTAGTTCCAGTCACAGGGTGACACTCACTGATCACATATTTGTTTATGTATATATGTTGTGTATTGTCATATTGTGTCCAGTGGTCTTTTATGTTCAAACCCCTCCCTTATGCTCCGTCCAGAGTGTGGCTACACCTGGGTGTATTGTAAGCAGACCCGATGATGAAGCATGTCACACACTTCGGTGTGTGAGTGAGGGCAGTATTTTCAAAACAAACACTTTTGTTTTGTTGTACAGTGTGTTTGGGGTTTGATTTTGTGCTTGATTCTCTCCATCCCTCTACGTGTGTAAAAATTAGATATCAGGGGGTTCGGGTTGGTAGAGTTGTATGTGGTTGACGCTCTCCCCTTCCTTTGTGTTTAATGAGTTTAGCTATAGTCCCAAGCCATTTATTTATTAGGTGTGAACAATTGTGTTATTTGATGTTATAGTGCCTAGGTAAAGGGGAACTTTAATAGGCCATCCCTGTAACTTTAACATCTAAATTTATTTTGGGCAGTCCATCTTAGTGAATCAAAGACTTTTTTCAAGTCTACTAGCATCAATGAACAAGGTAGAATTCCCATGTTTGGGATAAAGCCACTGGGACCCGTCTGATGCAATGCTTTGTATTCCGACCCAGCCTGAAGGCCTACTGGTCCAGGTATATCAAGAAGGCTGTTTCCTTGATCTATTTATAAGAACCTTGGCAAAGATCTTCATCTCTGCATTGATGAGTGAGACTGGACGATAAGATGTGCACTGGTCTGCTATCAGCTGCAATTTCAAGATCCTCTGGCATGGATCCAGTGTATATTATTTCATTGAACAAATTCAGTAGAGGTGGTGTCAAGAGCAAAGTAAGCAACTTGAAATACTCAATGAGGAATCCATAACAGGCAGTAACATTTCTGCCCCGAAAATCGCTCATGGCTTCAGATAGTTCCTCTGAAGAAACTGGGAGTTCTAAGAGGTCACAATCTGCATCTCTGAGAGCCTGCAACAGCAATAGCTTATTTGGAGTAACTCAGTCTCTTGAAGTGATAATGGGTAGGCTTTATAAAAAGAACAGTAGTAGGCTGTGAGCATTGAGATAATATATATGTATATTCACTGAAAAAAACAATGATTACAGGGGCATTATAGTTAGGCTCAGATTTCACTTGTACAAAACCATAGAAATTCAGCAGTTATAGTTATCTGAGCCAACTATAAACTATGCCCCTACAATGCACTGCTTATGATCTCACATATTACATCACTCATGACATGGTCAGTGACATCACTGTTGATATCACAGGTGACATCCCAAATTATATCACTAATGACATCATCCAGTGAGTGTAAGTGTTTTCTAAGAGTTTATGATTGTTAAACATATACTAAGCTACTACAAATGTTAAATTGGTATGACAGGTGTACTACTAATGAGTGATACTACTTCTAAGACATATTATGTGAGTGACTGTGTACATCTGTGGGTAAGTGGGTATGTGAGTGGCTGTATGGGTGTGCCAGTGGGTGTATAGGTATGTAAGTGGGTGTGTAATTAGCTGTGTGGGTGAGTGAGTGGCTGGGTAAGTGGTTGTATTGGTGTGTGAGTGGGTGTGTCAGTGGCTGTATAAGTCAGTGAGTGGCTCTGTGAGTAGTTGTATGGGTGAGTGAGTGGGTTTGTGAGTGGCTGAATGGGTGACTGAGTAGCTGTATGGGTGAGTGGGTAGATGTGTAATTTGCTTTATGGCTGAGTGAGTGGCTTTTTGAGTGGGTGTTAATTGAGGGGAGTGGGTGAGTGGCTGTATTGGAAAGTGAATATCTGTGTGAGTAGATGTATGGGTGAGAATGGTTGTCTGAGTGCATGTGGGGATGAGTAAATGGGTATGTAAGTGGTTGTGAGAGTGTGTGAGTGGATGTGTGATTTGTTGTATGGGTATGTCAATAGATCTGTTGAGATGCTGTATGGGTGTGTGACTGGCAGTCTGAGTGTATGATTGATTAAGTGGGTGTGTGAGTAGCTGTATGAGTAATTGTATGGCTGTGTAAGCTGTTGTATGTGTAAGTGGTTGTATGAATAGCTGCATGAGTGAGTAGTTGTGCGAATACCTGTATGGATTAGTGAATGAATATGTGACAGATTATATGGATGAGTGAGTGGGTGTGTGAAACGTTGCATCAATATGTGAAGAGGTATATGAATGATTCTGTGGGTGCAAGTGTGGGTATATGAGAGGTTATATGGGGGTGTGAGTGGGACTGTGGTTGATATAATCTAAGATGTTATCAGTATTGTCTCTGTCCATGTCATGAGTGATTTAATATGTGAGGTCATAAGCAGTGCATTGTGGGGGTGTAAGCTATAGTTAGCTCAAGTAACTATAACTGCTGAATTTCTAGGGTTTTGCCTAACTAGAACGTCCCTGTAACCTTTGTTTTTTAAGTGAATTTCAAAGGCTTTTAACATTTTATTTCCTAACTATAACTTGTAACCTTTGAGAGTGAGTGTCTGAGTGAGTGCATGAGTGTATCAGGGGGTGTGTGAGTGTGTCAGTGGATGTGTGAGTATCTGTGTGGGTCTGGGAGCAGCTGCATAAGTGTGTCACTGGGTTTGTGAGTGGGTGCGTGAGTATGTGTGGGTACGTGAGTGGGTGTATGAGTGGGTGTATTAGTATCTGAGTGAGTGTCTCAGTGGGTTTGTGAGTGGGTATGATAGTGTAGGAGTGGGTTTGCGTGTGCCTCCATGAGTGTGTGAGCCAATCTGTGAGTGGGTATATGAGTGCTGTTATGGGGCTACGGGTGGGTGTATGAGTAGCTGTGTGGGTCTGTAAGTGGGTGTTTGAGTGGTGCTATGGAATTTGGGCATTTACATGCTTAAGGAATATAAACAGGAAAACTATGGACTCTGTTCTCATCAGGAGACAACAAGAAATAAACCACTCATCACAGTGACCCAAGTTCAGATTGTAGTCCAATAGATAAATGATGCATTCACTTCCATTAAGGATTTCAGATCATTTTTCAACATGAAATACAACAGGAAACATTTTTTTTCCTTTCCATTCGCAAGCCCTAGAAGTTAGGATTGTTTCACATTAGTCAAGTGGAGCTTCAGTTGGGGAACCTGGTATGTGTATGTTTCTAAGTGCTTCCTGTTGAGGTTTAATTTATGTGAAATGAGCATCAGGGCTGGAACTGGACCACATTTTAAAAGTCCACACTTTTGCTGACAATGTCTACCCATTTGCAGCACGTTATACTGACTAATTAGTAATTGCTGGTTCATTGGGTAAATACCTACTCATATTGTATAATGCAGCTGCATAAAGGACCACCCATTTAATTATTTCTCTGTGTCTCTGCATGACAATTGTTTAAGTGGGTTAATCACTCTATATTATTTTTTTCTAAATGGTTTATTATTCGCAAAATCCTTGCGAAATATCACACTACTTGTTTTCCGGTGACACATATATATTCACAAAGTTAGTGTGTTTTTGAAAAAGTGTAAACCACATATATACACTTAAATAATATAAGAGAACAGTAGTTTGCTACTGTAATGTTTTTAACTTGTATTTCTGTAATAATTTTTAATGTAAAGCACTTTTAAATTCTATTTCTCATTTTCGTGACAACACCGGTATTCGCGATGACAATGGCATTTGTGAAGATCATGTAACAAAGAGATCTGATTGTCATTAGACCCAGTGGTTGCTGGCTGACTGGAATGTAATCGAAGCCAGACAAAATCCACTGTCCCAGACAGGATGAGTAAAATACACCTGTAAGAAAACCTGTGCTCATTCTTTGGTACATTGCTGCAGAGCAGTCAGGCTTATTCTAAGAGTCAAACAGTATAGGATTGCACAGCACTGCTCTTGTAACACACTGATTATGCTACAAAAGACTCCATACTATATGCAAAAAACACTAGGCTTTGTTTTACACATATAAATACATACCATACACAGGATTGCAGGGAGAAGCCCCAGAACAATTGTGAACTCTCTAGAAGTACGTTCTCAAAGATTGGTAAATCAAGCAATGTACATGTAGTGTAATGACACAAGGGCCAAAGGATTAAATGACCTATTTATGTGGTGGAGAGACCTTTCTTAGGAAAATAACCCTCACTCACTCTAAGGTGACATGCTTCATCATAGGTTTCCCTGCTCACACTAGGGCCAAGGTCCTTGGTATGGGCTACAACTCTTCTGGGTCAGAAGAGGAGCTGCGGTGTTTTAGAATGAGGGGACCAAAAAAAAGGTTTTTGGGGCTAGTGAGGGTCAGAGTGCAAGAAGAGTAGTAAAGGATATACAAAATTGTCTCTGGGAGACCAAATGTATTTATTATGAGGTATCCTAGGACAGGATTAAAAAAAAGTTCTCAGTATTACACACATATTGAAATCAAAACATCATACATATATTAGATTTGCTTTATAGTTATATGCAATTGTTGAACTCTACCATTAGCAGCAGAACTGCATGAACATATATGTACCAGTCAAAGGTATTCACTTGCCCTGTTATCCCCTCAGCCTCGAAAGAGACATAAACCCATTTGCATACTTTCCCGAGGTAGTCACGATCCAAGCTTTCCCTCCCACATCATAATGACAGAACGTATATGCAGGCTTGTTCAGAGGTATTTTACTTTAATGCTATCACAGTATCATTAAACACAACATTTTGCAATATTGCAAACCTGTCACAGTTTGTATTGGTCAAGAATTCACAGTTCTCCCCTATGCTTCGTGACCCAGCCCGCAGCCACTCAAACTACACAAACCAACATAACACTTGTACCTGCTGGAGACAGTTTGATTAGATTGTCAGGAACACTTAAGTGGGAGGAAACAGTTACGTGGTTTTATCCATCCAGAATAGGATGTCAAGGTACTTTGCGGTACCTCTACTAGTGTAGGATCACTATCCCCCCATAGGCAAAAGACTGTGACTCTGGAAGTTTGTGTGCTTCCAATTTGGAGAAATGTTTCCCCCAGGCAGAGGTGCGAGCTGCAGTTGCTCCAGGCAGCCATGTACACCGGGTACAACAATACCACTAGGGTCCAGTAACGATGCTACCAACAAGAGAGTACCTCGTAGCATGGGTCCATGAGAAGGAAGCTGGCGACCTCAGACTGAGGCCGCTATGTCAGGCACTGTCTCCCTCCTGATCTGGAGGTCAGAGAGAGTCCAGGCCTCCAGCTATGGTCCTACAGACTTGGCAAAAGTCCCCAAATACTCCTCGGACATCACACACTACAAAGTGCGAGCTAGCACACGTTTCCTGTTGTAAACTCCGGTCCCTATGACTCGATAAACGTCCCCAGTACTCCTCGAACTCTTTATTTATATCATTACTGCACCCCAGGTGGGTAGCTAATCTTTACGATCACACTCCTCTACACAGTGTGATTACTGCAAACGTTAGGATGGTCCTTGTCCCAAAAGATGATAACTGCCACCCATTTCCATCGCAGCCTGTGTGGTCCTTACAATCCCATAGAAACAGGGAGATCCTTTCTCTCCCTGGGACCTCGTGGACTGGAGGCCAGCCAATCGGCACTTAGAGAGTTGGAGAGGGCTTAGGGCCCCGGGCCATGACAGCAGGTGATTGACTGCAGACTAGCAAAATCCAGTCAAAAATTTGATAGTCCCCTTCTTGGAGTACAAGTTTCTGGCCACCAGAATTCTGCAGATGATCCAGTTGCAGTCCCCCCTGCACCAATGGTTTATCTTGTTGATGTCCCAGTGTCGAACCATCGTAGAATGTTTGTAACCCCAAAAGTATCCCTAAACTCCTGAGCCCCAGTTGTTATACCCACAATGGACTTTCAAGATGAGATCAGTTCAAAATGGCACTTTTAAAAATGCACTGGCCCCTCTAAATTTAGTCCTGTCTGCAATCCTACCCTGGAAGGCTTAGTCAATATCCTTAGTGGGGTTGGTTAGAACCCTTCCCCTTTGAATGCATCCACCCCAGCAAGAACCCTCAGAGTCAGAGATCTGCAGTTTCCATTGAGTGCCCCTAGTTTTTTGCTGTCTATCAGGATCTCCACAGATGTAGCTGTTCCCCCAGCACCCAGATGTTTATTGGAGACAGGCTGATAGGCACACAGAGAGCCACAAGCATAGACATGCCCACTTTCCCAAAGTGACATTTCCACATTAGTAATGTCAGATCCACTCTCACTAGCAGAAAGGATTTCCCATTACTTATCCATCAATACTAAACACCATACTGCTTTTCTTCTGCAATCAGGAAATACAGTCCAATATCCTTTCCACAGATTCCACCATGTTAATCAATTCAAGAAGCAGGCCTCACAGCACCGTTCAAAGTTATTCACTAGTAGGGCATGTAGTGCAAATGTACACATGCTCTACCTCTTACCTACACGCACCCTGCTCTCAGGGAGCACACAGATGTAGCAAGAGACATGCAGAACTTGGCAAGTAGCTTTTCAAATTCCAAGCTGAGTAACAGTAACCTGCACGTACAGGCCCTGCCATGGTAAACCTGTGGTACGTTTGAAGAGCTACATCTGTGGGCGGCACAACCAGTGCTGCAGGCCCACTTAGTACCATAGTTTCCAGGCTCTAGGTATATGTCTTACCACTGGGCAAGGGACTTCTAGCTAATTCAAATCAGCCAACCATGTATACACCAATCACCAGTACATACCAGTCACCAATCACTAGTATATATATGACAAGCACAGCGCTTTAGCACCGAATGGCATTATCAAAGCATTCAAAATCCTATGGCCAGCACGTAGATCAGCGTAAACCTAGGAGGGACAAAAGTGAAAAGTTGAGGGAAAGCACCCTAAAGAGAACCATTTCCAACAATTGAAGAATAGAGTTTTCATTAATCTTCAAAGAAAGTTCCTATCCATTTCTCTATTCTGAAGCTTCCAACTGATACCTGTACAAGCACTCACACAGACAATTAGTCATTCATACACACTCTCATGTGCACGCTTACTCTTCTGTGGGTGTACTCACCCATTTACACAGATGCAGACTGTGGCACTCCCAGTCACACAGTATTGTATACACTACCACACCCATGCACACACTGATGCAAACACTGAGACACTCAGGCACAGTCATGCATAGACTGACACACACAAGCACACAGTCACTCATACACTAATGCATCCTCCCACACACGGATCTATACAGTAACATATTATTAGGTGCTGTCCAGTACTTTTAGTGCAGAACTCTTTTTTTGTCATTTAAAAAAAATAGGAAATGGCAACAGGAGGAAGAGAGGAGGAGGAGCTGGCACAACATACTGAAGAGCAGGAGGCAAAATAACATAATGACGACTTCTCTGATGAGGAACCAGACTTAAAAAGGCAAAGCATTTCCTGGGACTTTTTTACTATTGAGTCCGTCAAAGAAAAAAAAGTGCAAAATTTGTGAAGTGCACCTTGTGCGAGAAAATCCTTTCAAGGGGCACTGATAAAAAATATTCTTGTGGGACAACAAGCATATTGTCTCATTTAAAAACATACCACAACAACCATCTCAAGAGGGTGCAAAAGGAGAGACGTGCAGAGGGTCCATCAATCTCTAGGGCAATGCCACCTACTCCTGAAGAGAGAGTACCTGAAAGAAGTGGAAAAGCAGCTGCCACAAATATCTCCAGAATTAAAGAGGATTAGTACTTTGTGTCTCAACTTCAACACCACCCTTAAAGCCAGCGAGCAATCTGTTGATTTTATTTTGTAAACTGTGAGAAAACATAGCTGTTAATTTTGTTTATGTACACCAGTTTTTCTACTTATTTTGTGTTTCTGGATAGAACTTTTTTTCCTTGTTGCCTTTTTATTTAAGGAAAAATACAAAAATATACAAAATGTATTAAAACAAAAAAACCTAAACAAAATAGTTCCAGAAAAAAAGAAAAGAAAGATTCTTGTCAGAACCACCTTTCATGGTTAAAAAAAGACAAACCGTATGTTTGTGATTATGTAAAGAGGAGTGGTTGTATAAGTGAGTGACTTTGTTAGTGGCGCTTGGGTGAGTGATAGGGTGTTTTAGTTGCTGCATGAGTGAGTGACTGCCTCTGTGAGTTCATGTATGGGTGAAGGAAAGGCTGTGTAAGTGTTTGTGTTAGTGGCTGTATAGGTAAGTATCTGAGTGTGGTAGTGCCTTTAAAAAATGACTGACTGGGTAAGTGTCCATATAGGTGAGTGATGATTGGATGTGTGACTGGGTGGATGAGTGCCTGTATTAATGTGAGAGTGACTGTATGAGTGAATGAGTGGGTTATGAGCTGCTGTATGAGTGAGATAGTGGGTATGTAAGTAACAGCATGAGTGAGAGGCTGTGTGAGAGGATGTATGAGTGAATCAATGCATGGGTGCCTCTATGGGTAAATGAGTGACTATGTGAGTGGCTACATGGGTGAGATAGTGGATGTGTAAGTGGCTGTAAAGGGAAGTGAGCGGTGTCGGAGTGCTTGCATGAGTAACTGATTAGGCGGGTAAATGTCTGTATAAGTGAGTGACTGAGTATGTTAATGGCTCTAGGGGTGAGTGACTGTGTATGCATGGGTCTTTGAGTGTTTGTCTGTGTCAGTGGCTGCATGAGTGAATGACTGTAGCTGTTGGTATTTGAGTCAAGAAGTGGGGGTGTGACCCACTGTCAGAGTGAAATGGAGGTATATTAGGGACTGCACGAGTGAGTGAGCTGCTGTGTGAGTGGCTGTGTGGATAAGGCATTGGTTGTGATTGAGTGACTAAGTATGTGACTGCTTATATGGGTTGAATGGGTGTGTCATTAGTTGTGTAATTGAGTGGTTGCCATAGGTGAGTGTCTGGCTGTGTGTCACTAGCTGTAAGGGTAAGTGGCAGTGTGTGTGAGTGTCTAGATGGGTGATTGAGTGCCTGTATGAGTGGCTGCATGGATGAGTGAATGTATGTGTGAATACCTGTATGATTGAATGAGTTGTTGTGCGGCTGGCTTCATAGGTGAGACACTGTAAGTGTTAGTGTATGAGTTAGTGATAGCATAGGTAAATCTGTGTACAAGTGAGTGAGTGGGCATGTTAGTGGCTGTAGGGATGAGTGATTGGGTAGGTAAGGGTGTGTATAACAGCCACAGTCTGTGCAGGTAACTGCGGTGGGGCAGAGGGCCAGGTGGGGTGGATATTGGGGGACGATGCACAGGGAAAATAAAATAATCAATTTTCCCTTGTCAACGTCCGTCTGAATCGCCCTCCACCCAGCCCCACTGCTGTTACCTGCAGGGACCACGGCTGGTGAAGAAGTTAGTCACTGTATATGTAAGTAGCAGTAAATCGGTCTGAATGGAGGTGTAAGAGACTGTATACGTTGGCAAATACCTAACTGTAAGAGTACTTATATTGATAAGTGAATGTGTGTGTAAGTACCTCAATGAGTAAGTCAGTTGCTATGTAAGTGTTTGCATCAGTGTGTGTCCGGGTATCTAAGTAGCTATATTATTGTGTGTATGGGTGTAATAGTGTATAGAACAGTATGTGCCTGGGTGTATAAGTGTATACACAAGAGTGTCTCTGGGTGTTTCAGTGAATGCCTGGGTATGTTACTGTATAGATCCGTGTGTGGGAGGATGCATTAGTGTATGAGTGACTGTGTGCCTGTGTGTGTCAGTCTATGCATGACTGTGCCTGAGTGTCTCAGTGTTTGCATCAGTGTGTGCATGGGTGTGGTAGTGTATACAATACTGTGTGACTGGGTGTGCCACAGTCTGCATCTGTGTAAATGGGTGAGTACACCCACAGAAGAGTAAGCGTGCACATGAGAGTGTGTATCAATGAGTAATTGTCTGTGTGAGTGCTTGTACAGGTGAGTAAGTGACATAGTCGGTGCCTTTATGTAATAGTGAATATGAATGGCTATAACTGTATAAGTAAGGGACTGGCTGTGTTAGTAGCTGTTTAGGTAAGTTAGTAAGTGTATGTATCACTGCTTACAGGAGTCAGTGGATGTCTTTCTAGCTGTATGGGTGAGTGATTGGGTGTATCAGTAGTTACACAGGAAAGTGACTAAGTATGTTAGTGATTGTATGCACGGCTCACTGGCTGTATAAGGTACAGTGTAGGTGACTGAGTGCACGTTTTAGTACCTGTATTAGGAACTAATTAAACATGTGAATATCTTTATCGATAGTAAGATCATATAGTAGTAGATGTATTTGTAAGTGAGACAGTGTATTACTAACTGTGTCAGTGAGTTAGTGGGTGAATGAGTGGTTGAATGGATGAGTGGCTGGGTTTATGAGTAGTGTGATCAGTGTATGTGTGAATGGCGATACAAGACGCTATCTTGGTGTTTAGTTTTACTCTGTAAATTTGCTGAACTACACTCAATGTTATAACTACAAAATGAGCTAAACAAAGTGGTAGAGAGCTATGCCAAGTGCTCTTCCTGTATAAAAACACTTTCCATGGGTATCTCTAAGCAATATTTCTGTGGTAGAACAGGTCCATGTGTTACGTACTGCTCCAGGGCATGTTTTTCATTTCAATTCTGTGAGTTGTAGTCCTCTTTTAAAATAGAATAAATAAGTCTACAAATCTCAGAGTGCAAAGAAAAACATTCTTTCTGAGCAGCACATCATGCATGGACCTCTAAACTTGGCAGAGTTTCTAGTATATTGTTAGTATAAATCTAAAGCTTATCAAGCAGTTTTTAAGCCAACTAAAGCATGCAGCAAAACAAGGCATGTACAATATACAGTTTTAGGGCAACACATTGTTAAGCAACCTCACACACAAGCACCTAGCCTCATTTTCAGAGAAACAGTTGTGCACTCACACACCCAGAAAGAGACTTACTCACCTATTAATGAATATATACAAATATATAAAACACACACAACCACTCATACATTGTCTTGTCTGTATATCATACTCACTTTTACCAACCTCATATAAATATCTACCTTTTCCCCCAAAAATATTTGAAAGTTCAATCTATTTGACATACCTGAAAATTTAGTTCATTGGTGATATATCAGATAAATACAATACTATCAGAGAATGTGATAACTAAGCATAAGAATGGCACACCACTCTTATACAAAGCAACCGTGATAGCAACCTTTTCAACTTGGCACATTCTGATACTGCAGAAGGCAGCAGATAAAAACATGCCTTTTATATTCTAGGTTTGTTGCTCTACTTCTGAAAGGTTAGTATGTGTTAATCCTTTGATGCACTTTTATAAAGAAGACCATAACGGAAGAGTGTTTGTGTATATTCACAAATTATTTGTGACCACCGCACTGAATTTGTGAATGATTACGAAAGTCCAAAACCATATTCTGCCAGGTTATTTTATTACTCTAAAAATACACTACAATTTATATGATAACCCTCACTAGGGAAGCAAATCATTGTTGTTCAACAATAACTCTAAACACGTCTAATTTAAAAAAAAAACACACACAACTCTCTTTTTAACACCCTTCCCCAATACACTCTTAGCAGAGTCTCCATAGCAGCCCAATAGAACCAGTACATCACACGTTTGCAGCACATTCTAGAAGGACCATACTACTTACAAAATCAACGGCAGCATGGTTGGTTTACTATCCAGAAATAAAAGCATATCCAAGGTTCCGTTACACTTTTTTATTTTTAGTATAGCCAAGGAGAGATCTACTTACTTATTCTTCA
The DNA here is from genome assembly GCF_964261635.1 of Lissotriton helveticus. NCBI lineage: Eukaryota > Metazoa > Chordata > Amphibia > Caudata > Salamandridae > Lissotriton > Lissotriton helveticus. Next base: position 806,166,625 of record NC_136057.1, on the reverse strand, counting down.
GAGACACTCCCTACTTTTATTCACCTTCAAATTTACACCACATCACATCCATTTTAACTGCCTTTCATATTAAAAACTGCCTCATTCAGCTCCAGCCTTCTCCTTTCTGCTACTTCTGCTTCAATCCAAACCTTTTAGAGTGTGGATTTTGGGCCACAGAAATGTGTTTTGGGCTGGAGAGGCTGCTAAAAAGAGGGTCATTGACAGGGACTTGGGTTTGGCTAATGTGGATATTACTTGGATTGGCTAAAGAGGGTTAAAGTGGTACCATTTGTAACCTTTCGTTGAAAGCATTGAGGATTGCCAACCCCCTGACCTCATGAGTGTGCACTGTGGTGGCAATGACCTGGATACGCTGACAGAGGTAGGACTGGAAATCCTAATGAAAGATACCTTTGTACAACTAATTACACTTTTCCCTCGCACTACCTTGGTGTACTCCAACATATGCCAAAGGCAAAAATGGAAGTGGTCTAATCAATTCTGTCCACAGATTGACAAAGCCAGGAAACATGTTAATAAAACAGTTTCTACATGCCACAGAGACCATAACATGGGCTCTATTTATAACAACAAGTTCGTTTTGACATGTATGGAATGTATAGAAGCGATGGAATTCACTTCACAAATGACAGCAACAGGGTGTTTCTCAGCAACTTGAAACTCTGCACCCTATCTTATGTGAAGCTATCGTATACACCCAATCATCATAAAGGCTCTCCTCAGAGCTATCCTAATTCCCCAAAATGTTGTCCATGCTCTTTAAAATATCTATTTTTGTCAAAATTCACAAACACATAGCGAATACACGACACAAAAGCAGACATTCAATAGACACTAGCACATTTAAAATTCATAACTATATAAGTGACTCTGTGCTTCACACTTGGCACATCAGTATCTAAATTATTCTATAAGTGCAGGTCTGAGTCTCTTTTTATGTCTGTGAGTAGTCTAAGAGTTATTGAGTGGGTCTGTCAGTGGGTGCATACATGTCTCAGTGGGTCTGTCACAGAGCCTATGAATATCTAAGTAAGTCTGTGAATGGGTACACAAGTGTCTGCGTACATCTGTGAGTGGGTGATGAGTATCTGAATGGGTTTCTGAGTGGGTGCATGATTCTCTAATGGAGTCTGTAAGTGGGCGCATAAGTCTCTGACTCTGGCTTTTGGACAGCTGAGGACTCCAAGGGAAGGCAGTAACGGTAGCGGGTAAGCGCGAGAGAGCAAGGCCGCCTTTAGCAGCGGCTGCTGAGTGTGTGCCTGGCGAGTCCATAGAAGCGGTCCAACTAGGTTGGGTGTGGCTCGCGACTCTCCAGTGTGCCCTGCTCTCTGTCTCCCCGTTTCCTTGTTTCCCTGTTTTCCTCTCCAGCGTGCCCTGCTCTCTGCCATCCCATTTCCTTGCCCCACAGGCTCCATCAGCCTCCACTACCCCAACCAGTCCTGAGCTGAGCCAAGTTGTGCTCCTTTTGGGTGCGGCAGCCGACTCAAGGTTTCAGGGTTCCTTCAGTGGCCCGGGGGACTCCGGACTCTGGACCGGTCTTGACTCGCGGAGGTCCCGCTTCAGGAACCGCCAAGGAACCGGATACGCCTTCTAGAGGCTGTCACAAGCAAGTTACAGAGGAAAGGAGACGTAGGGGGGCTCCCGCAAAAGGTCTGTCAATAGCAGAGGGGCCAGGGAGTGAGCTAGGAGTTGGGATTTTTTGTGCAGCTGTTCATCACTGTTTGGCTCCGCGTTCCCCCGCATCAAAACCCCCACAGGCCTCGCAGGATCCACAGCTCTTTGGGACTGCATATTCTCAGACAGTCGCCATGCTGCGCTAAAGAAAGGTCTGTGATACCTAGGTGGACATTCTTAAAAGAAAACTGCGCTCTCTAGCCTGCTTGCTAGCCAGCTCTTGCTGTCTGCTTTTGTCTGCCCACTGTGAGGGAGCCAGTGGGGGGAGTAGGAAGGTGCAGGGACCCCAGATCCCCAGAAAACGACTGCCAACTGGCCAGTAATGGCAATAGCACCTTGCAACATGATCTGCAATAGAGGAAGCATACACTCTTAAAACATCTCCAGACCCTACAAATACAGGACTAAGGGGCCAATTAAAACAAATTAAAGCCAAGGAAAATGAACTTACTCAGGGAAGATGAGATCAAGAAAAATTCGCCTGGTGGCAACAAAAAAAAGAGAAAAAACATCCCCTCAACGGTACTAACTCCTTCATCGAGTAAAAAAAGGTAGACGCCCAGGTCGAGAGAGAGGCTAGTTTCGGCACCAACTCCGGAACCAACACTCTTTAATTTTGGCAGCAAAAATGGAAAACTGAAATTCGTCTTCCTAAAGGATCCAATGGCTGCAATGTATGCTCCAACTGAAGAGGTATCCGGTTTGCCGAGTCAAATAATCTCAAATAAAAAGGACAAAAAAAGCCATCACAATTCAGGAATGTCCGAACAACAGGACACTTCCATCTCCGCTAAAACAAGTCCTCCTTCCACCAAGGCTGATAGTGGTAAAGCCCAAACAGAGATTCCAGCCCCACAGGGAGCGATTTTAGCAAGTAGACAGCTAACTACATACCAGCACAGGTGCACCAGAACGTATCCTCACCAAGCAAAAACAAAGAAATAGGAACAAAGATCATACTTGGGCAATAAAAATGTATTCACGGAAGACCTATTAGAAAACTCTAGCATACAGGCACTTGCTCCGTCTGCTTATCTAATGATGCCAACCTCTTTCAAATGTTGGAAATAAACACAATAAAATAAGATACAACTGCCGCAGTTAATCAAGGGAAACCCCTACCAACCGTTACCTCGGTGGGACGTCATCTGGCGGAGAGGGGGGTAGCCTCCATCCCCCCCCCCCCCGACAAGAGGAAAAATCAAAAAGATGGAAGCTTCTCAATAAAAACTAACCACATATGTCTGTCATCTCCAATAACAATCTCATCAGTAAGTAGGATTGAGTCAAATAAAATTAATGCGCCCCCACCTGACAAAGCTTCCAGCAATCAAGAGAAAAGGAGCCAGGAATACATCAACCTAACCAAAAAACAAGAGGTTTATAAAGGGGTGCAAAAGCAAGGACCCGAGAAGGGGAGATCAGATCAAAAACAACCGATTAACAATGGAGAAGGGGTAGTAAAAATCTCTCTGGTCCAGACAGCATTAGCACCCTCAAGTCATAGAGACCTAAGCCCAGATAAGGAGGCACAAAGTACCAACACATAAAAGAAGGAAGGGAAATTGAATAACCCTGCTAAAGTGGAAGAAATATTAGGGGTAAAGCTTTCTGAGAAATCCAAAAATAAGGAACAAAGCTTCCAAATAGCAATAACAGTTACAATAAATAAGAAGGGCCACACCTGCAAGCTCTCTTTCACAGAGTCAAAAACTGAGACCCCATGGCCATCAACACACAAAAATCCTGGGAACTCGGAGACAGAAACAAAAGAAGGAAATTTCAAGGCTTTATCACAAGAAAGGGCTCCCAAACAACCCATTGGCCAAGAAACTCAAATAGGTTGGGAAACACACAACACCCATAAATCCCAACCAGCCAAAGATGATACTACAAGTCCTTTAAACAACATCATAGAGACTACATCAAAATGGAAATTCGTGCCAGAGTACCCCACCAAAGGAAGACAAGACATACTGAACCGAGGGAACTTGTTAACGCTGTTCAAAGAGATACTGGAATTAAAGGGGATAACATCACAAGATCTTGTAGCCGTAGAATTCCACCCAACTGCGTATTCCCTAGACACAGAAGAATCTTTGACTTGGACTTCCAAGGAACTAGTGGACAGGATCTACACAACAAGAACAACATTCGAAGCCTGGGGAATCACTTCAAGGCTCCACAAATGACTAACAAATCCATACCCCCTTTTACAAAGCACAGCGATACCAAAAATGGGACAATCCTTCGGGAAAGGCCAAAAAAACTTGCCTACGTGGTGCTAGAAACAACTCGCCGTCTCGCCAACTGCACAAAACAACTCAACCCACAAAGATGTAATGGCAAGCCCATCAAACTTCGAACATTAGCCAGGGAACAGTCAGGACTGGTCCTGGGTGCCAACGGCCCTGAGCAAAAAACGCACCTGATGAAAGTCTTCAAACATGTCCTGATGACACCAAGGGGGTGTGCTGAGGCAGGAACAACAGGGACGACTTTAAGAACTGCTCAAGGAACAACCACGGCTCTGGAGTAATGGGTTTGGACACAATTAAGATCTGCTCATGGAATGTCCACTGCTTCAGAGAAATGGGCCAAGACTACAAAACCCTGTCCTTCTTACAAAATCTAATGTTGCTCCAAGAAACATGGAACATGAAACCAGTCCCTATTCTGGGCTACATAGGACATCATATTCTGGCAAAAAAATTCTCAAATTTCGGGCCTCCTACAGGAGCATTATCAATCTATGCTAAGGCAAAATACGTTTGGGTAATAGAAGAATTAGATGCCGTAGAAAACTGGTTGCAAGTATTAAAGCTCACTGGTAAACTTTACTCCAAGTCAAACTGGCAAGTAATACTTATCAACGTATACATCCATCCTGAGAAAAAGTAGCAGAAGGAAAAATTCCTAACACTGGCGAACCTGATTGAACTCAAATCCGACAGCCAATGTCAAACTAGCTAAACCCTTGTTTGCTCATGAAAGAAATAAAAACTTGAAGGATCTGATTGTGCATTCTCGATTTACCAACAACCATGCACAATCAGAATTTACCCAGAGATCTATAACGGATAATCTACCGGTCAAAGGTACAGTCAAATGCTCAGCCTGCAAATCCTGCGATAACATTCTGAATGGTGAGTCCTTTGAACATAATGGATGTCGTATGAGCGCTACTGGGATGTGGAACTGTAAGACGGCTAATTGTATTTACTTTATCCTGTGCCCCTGCCAACTGGGTTATGTTGGCGAGACATCTAGACCAATCCAAGTTAGATTAACTGAGCATCGCTCAGCAATACGGACTAACAAGGTTATGGCACCACTAGTAAAACATTTTCAGGAGAAAAAACACAAACCTGAAGACTTCAAGTGGAGGATTATAGAAAAGATCAGACTAGCTGATAGCAAAGGAGGCAGTAAAGTGCGGAAGAAAAGAGAAGTCTTCTGGATTTTCAGTCTAGGAATATTCAAGAACGGATTAAATAGTGATATTCCGTGGGAGAATGCTATTATATGAGTATATGTTTCTTTCCCCCTTTTTTATGAAGTAAGAATACCTTCTGCAGCCTTATATACATATATAGAGAAAGTTATTTTTTCTTTTTCTAACTGTCCAGTGCACTGTATATAGCAATCTTTGGACCGTGAAAACATCCGACTTTGCTTCCATACAATTGATACCTCTATTTGTAATTTAGATTTCCTGCGATTCCTCTTTTTTTAAACCAATTTTGAGTAACCTTTATTTGATGTAGTATTTAGCTAATAGAGTGGCTTGCTGTCACCTTGTGGCTGACATCATTTCGTGATGATCTGGCCTAATGTGATAATTACACTAATTTTGCTGTTATTGGCAAATTAGTAAGTGTGCTTATATTGTAGATGGCGGCATTTATTTAGCCGTCATTTCAACTCTAAAGGATCAAGTACCTTGTTTAGTTGGCGCAGTATTATGGGATAGGTTGTACACTATAATGAATGTATATGCTGTACATGCTATACATATCTGCTATAAACACCCATTAATCAAGTGATGTTTATGCACAAGTAGGAGTGTCCTCCGCTTGTCGTCGTTTATTATTGGTTACCTGTTCGCCATCTTCACGGTATATACCATTCTTGCAACTATCGGAAGTCCATTTTTGATTTCTAGTCGCATTTTTTTGAATAGTCCTTTTTCTATCACTATGATAGCGTAATTGAACGCTGAGACCGTGAAAATGGCGGGCTATTTAAATTGCACTGCCTTTCATGGAGGTTGGTTATCCGTTTTTATCTTGGGATCGAAGGAACGTCGGTATTTGGAAGCTACACGGAAGCAATACGTCTTATCTCTAGACGGTAAGCGCCTCTGATAATTTTGAACGAGTCCGAATTTTCGGACTCATTTAACATTTAGAAACGCTAGCTTCAAAGGATCTATTTAGACAATAGGTTTTTAACTATCTCGCCCTGACTATTTTATGAACAGATTCCTGAATATCTACAGGATACCGTGCAGACGTTTTCGTTACAACTTTATCAGCATAAATACTGGCTGCATCACATTTTTTAGAAATGATAGAAACCGTATGTTTTTAAGGTAATACTTTTTGTTTATCGCTATTATCATTGATTATTTAATTACCTGTGGACGTTAGAAATTCCTCTAACATTTATTAATTCCTTTTTCTTAGGAATTTATACGTTATTCCGCTCAACACTGTGTTTTCTTCGTCGAGTGCCCCGCATATTAGTTTTTAACCTCCTAGAGGCTCACTCGATCACAGAAATCCTTAAGGTGTGAGAAATTTTAAATATTATTAAGCTCTGTTTATTTTATTTTGCAGTGGCTGACTCTCTTAATAAGACTTCGGTTTGACATTAGATGCCTGAAGTCTGTTTCGAAATAATTCTTTTTCTCTCGCTATGCAGGAGATTTATTGCTCCAGACTGCTCGGAGATTTACCGCTCTATACTGCTCGGTGGTGAAAACGCGGAGTTGAATATTCAAGTTCTAAACCGTATTTCTCAAAGGTGCATAGACTATATAATAATTGCTATTTACTATGACCACGTTTATGCCCCCATATCATGCAAGCGGGTATTTATTAGTTGTTAGTTTATTGCAATAATCTATTTCTATGAAATACCCCACAGTGTGTTTTATCTTTGTACGTGTCGTTTACAAACTTTATGAGTGGATTTTTGACCAAATATTAGGTGATTGATACGTCCTTATCAGAACTTATTTTTAATTCATAGTGGTTATTGAGTATTGTACATGTCCTATAGTCCACCCGTATGTTTATAAGTCCTTGACATTCTTGAACTTTAATTAGAGCGACCAGCCCTATGATTATTCGCTTACATGTTCACATCCACTGGAGTGCTCTTTGGATATCCAATGTTCGATTTGTATAAATAGGATTAACCAAATCGTATCGAATGATGGTGAGGATAGACCATAATTAACTTTAGTATCATATCCTTTACCACAGAATCAGGATTATATCAATTCCTGCTCTCTGCAAATACAAGGAAATAAACGGAGGGCTTTCAATACTTCAACGACTCAATACCTGAGAGTGAGTTCGACATCATCACATTATTATAATTTCTAAAATGAAATAAGTGTTTATTTTTTAGGTGGTCAATGAACTATGGTATTTGGGAACTGATTAGGTAAATAGGGTATTACCATTTTTAATTACTGTGGCTAACATAATTTTGTTGGCCCTATAAAATATATACACCTTCTGCTTGTTCTATTGCCCTACCCACAGTGCTAATTGAACCTTGGACTCTGACCCCGTTGTTGGATCTGATCCCACCCCACTCCTCGCGGTACCCGCTGCGCGGGTCCCGCTTCGCGGGGAAGGACTTTGCCATACCGGGATCCAAAACTGCGGATTGCTGCTGTTGCCGAGGCGAGCTTAGGAAGCGCTGCAGGGCTGCGAGCGACTGCAGGGACTACAGTTACCAGGAGTCCCTGCCCGGCCAATAGCTGACACCTGGCCCGCTCTCCCTGCAGCCCCGCCCCCAGAGCACAGCCTCCTTCATAACCTCATCGGCTCCCTGCGTTTGTGGGACCTTCTGCTTGTTCTATTGCCCTACCCACAGTGCTAATTGAACCTTGGACTCTGACCCCGTTGTTGGATCTGATCCCACCCCACTCCTTGCGGTACCCGCTGCGCGGGTCACGCTTCGCGGGGAAGGACTTTGCCATACCGGGATCCAAAACTGCGGATTGCTGCTGTTGCCAAGGCGAGCTTAGGAAGCGCTGCAGGGCTGCGAGCGACTGCAGGGACTCCAGTTACCAGGAGTCCCTGCCCGGCCAATAGCTGACACCTGGCCCGCTCTCCCTGCAGCCCCGCCCCCAGAGCACAGCCTCCTTCATAACCTCATCGGCTCCCTGCGTTTGTGGGACCTTCTGCTTGTTCTATTGCCCTACCCACAGTGCTAATTGAACCTTGGACTCTGACCCCGTTGTTGGATCTGATCCCACCCCACTCCTCGCGGTACCCGCTGCGCGGGTCCCGCTTCGCGGGGAAGGACTTTGCCATACCGGGATCCAAAACTGCGGATTGCTGCTGTTGCCGAGGCGAGCTTAGAAGCGCTGCAGGGCTGCGAGCGACTGCAGGGACTCCAGTTACCAGGAGTCCCTGCCCGGCCAATAGCTGACACCTGGCCCGCTCTCCCTGCAGCCCCGCCCCCAGAGCACAGCCTCCTTCATAACCTCATCGGCTCCCTGCGTTTGTGGGACCTTCTGCTTGTTCTATTGCCCTACCCACAGTGCTAATTGAACCTTGGACTCTGACCCCGTTGTTGGATCTGATCCCACCCCACTCCTCGCGGTACCCGCTGCGTGGGTCCCGCTTCGCGGGGAAGGACTTTGCCATACCGGGATCCAAAACTGCGGATTGCTGCTGTTGCCGAGGCGAGCTTAGGAAGCGCTGCAGGGCTGCGAGCGACTGCAGGGACTCCAGTTACCAGGAGTCCCTGCCCGGCCAATAGCTGACACCTGGCCCGCTCTCCCTGCAGCCCCGCCCCCAGAGCATCACCACCGTCATTAATTACTACGCGACCGCTGCGCGGGAGCGACCGGGAGCGACCGGGGCAAAGAGCGGGCCGTTTGAGGCCGTTCGAGGTCTGAGAGGACTGGACTGGCCTACCCTCTTTCGCCCAGTTCTCATCATTGACTAATTGGGTTTAAAGTTGTGAACTCTCGCATTTTGTAGGAGGCCTTACCCTGGTCCTTGTTCTTTGCTTAATTATGTGCACCAGGTTAACTCGTAGCAAGGCCGTTAAGGGAGGTCCATCAATTAGTGGTCCTATGGACGATTTCATCACTCGTACCAATCTTGCGATTGACCAGGAAATTTCCAAATTGCAGACTCGTGTCTCTCTAGAATTGGCTGCCGCTAGAAGATTATCGGAGGTTATTGCAGTCTCAAAAAAATCCTCACTGGGCCACATAGCTACTGCTGTTACCCCGGAGCGACCCGCCAATCCCAGTTCTCTAGTCTTGCAGGCAGAAGTCCACCAGGTTCCGATTTCACAACCTCCCTCTCCAGCCCCAGGGCTAGCTGTCGACGCAGGTGATTCGAATCTGCCTGTGTTGTCTTCCATGCAGAATGTCAGTTTTAATTTTCCTACCCCGGTAATTTTAAAATCACACAATGGCAAGCAGGATGCCAGCTCTAACTTCCCCGCCCCAGTAATTTTTAATTCTTCTAGGATCAATACTAGTAAGGGTAATTTACCCAAAAGGAAAAGGACTTCCCGGTACACTTACTATCGCAAGAAAGCAAGAGTTGCGGTGGTACAGAAACCGAAATTGCCCAGTGTACCATTACCCAAAACAACAGAAGGGACTATCCCTAGGGAACAGCCACATCGAGAGGGGGTTAGCGAGGGGACAGATCCTGCTTCTACCACCATTACAGTACAGGATGGAGGCACACATGATGAGGGTCGGGAAGGGAAGGATGGGGAATTCATAGGCATAGTTTGGGAAACACTCAAGAAACTTCTTTCTCCCCTTGCTCTTAGACTCTCATGCATCGAAAACAGCTTGCTGGAGATGGAGAAAAGCATCATTGCTTTGGCCACTCTTGGCTTGAGAAGTCTTGAAAATCAGGGCTTCGGGGTAGAGGACCCAATTCCACAAGCATTACATCTTCCTCCCCCTGTACCAGCGCCTGAACGCCCGGTTCCTAAACCGCGAACCCTGGGTGTGAACCAAATTACTGCTGCCTCTAAACTTAAGGTTCCCACTCGTCCCTCCCCCCAACCATCTTTAAAGCCTATTACAGGCCCTCCTCTTAGACCTCCCCCCAGTGAAGCTCACCACCAACACTCTCAGGGCCCTTCTGCCAAGAATAATTTTAGAGGGGGCTACATCGACCTTCCCCCAGAGGCCAACGATTATGTGGTTGTTCTGACGGGCGTTTCCGAGATCGAAAACGGCCAATACGAGAACCACTGGTCGTTGAAGAATAAGACAATGCACTGGCTTAACGCGAACCGTCCAATTCCCAATGGTCGGAAGAGCAGAGTCCTGATGGTGCGTCGTGTCCCCTGGGTGGGCCCCACAAAGAAAACCGCGGTTGGGGACTGCATAGTGGTGACCTTCGAGGACCCACATACAGCACACTACATTTGCTCTTGCCCCACTGGTGAAGGTTCTCGTGTTGTACCCAGGCTCTTGCCTTTCTTCTATCCGCCACCTCCCAAAAAGACACGGGAAGATGATTGGTCCCTGGTACAGCGCCACGCATGGAGGAGCCACCCCCCTAATTATCAAGATCCCTTTGTGTGCTGGAATGGCCTTTCTACCCTGAATAGGTTTGGCAGCCTTGAGGAGGTAGACTGACTTGCAAGGCAACCTACCATTGACGTAGTGGCAAAGGCCTCCTTACCCCAGACCCTAGGGCCCACTGATAGTCTTTCTGTATTGTCTGATTTTAGTCTTACCACCTACCCAGTTCTGGGCGAAATTGTATACGCTTCATCTATAGAGGAGGGATTGCCCACTTCAACTTCCCTAGAATCCTATGTTGGTGCCCACTTGCTGGTCTCACCCCCTATGACCCCCTTGTTATCCACTCAGAAACCTCTCTCAGTTGAGAATTCAACTGATGCTATAGGGGCTCTCAATCAACAGCAGACCAAGCCTCCGCAAAGGTTAAACTTAGCGGCTGTAGGACCGGCTACCCTTGTATGCATCACGGACGGTGTTGTTAAATCGCCAGGGCTGCTCACCCCAGGTGATCCTCTGATAAAAAATTTAAGTTGGAATGTGGCAGGACTTGCCCGTAATTTCGACATCCCTGAGTGGAATGCTTTTTTGGACTCCTATAACATCTGTCTTTTGCAAGAAACCTGGTGCCTTGAACCCAGGCACAGAGTGGGATACACAACCTACTTTGTTCCAGCTTCCCAACCCTCGGGATGCAAAGGTCGCCCGTCCGGCGGCCTTTTAATATGGGTTAGCATCGCGCTTGGTCTAAGCGTAAGCCAAAAGTGTACTCATTCCCCAGACCTTCAGAGGATATCTATACGCTGCCAAGGGGGAAGGAAGCTAGAGGTTTTCAATCTCTATCTAAGGGGGGCTAGAGGAGGGGCATCATCGTTACCTGCCACAGGATTAAATGGTGAACTAAGTGCCTGTAGCACTGACTCCTATGTGCTTCTTGCAGGTGATTTTAATTGTTGTTTTGAGCCACTCGCGAGGGAGGACATTCTCGACTCATGGGATGAGGATATAAGGAGAGGCATTCCTATTCTGACCCTTAATCCAATCCGAAAATGGATCCAGAGTGCGATAGATATCAACGCACTCTGTATGGAACATGATCTGAGACCAACTAATGGTCGATCTAAATCCGATCCTATGGGGGCTCACACCTATAACAGAATGGGATGCACCTCCAGAATAGACTACACCATCCTGAACTACAACCTGTGGCCATTCCTGCAAGACATGGAAGTCATAGCATCCTGTGATAGTGACCACAACCCCCTATCCCTAACCCTCATCCCGCCCTGGCATGTCAGGAAGCAAGCTAAGTCTGCCCACTTGTGGAAAACATCCCACGAAGTTGTTCCCTCCAACTGTGGCAGGCGTTTGAAATGGGCTAAAGCAGCAATGGACGAGGAAAGGATGGCACAAGCAGGGTCCATAATGTCAGCGGTGGGCCTACGCCTTGATGAATTGGGAACTAACACTGCAGCTGTTATAACAATGTTTACAGAAACTACTGCTGCTATAAGTGATTTGTTTTTTATTCCCCATACCAGTGTGAGGCCCCCAGTGAAAGGTCCCTCTAAGTCAAGAGACAAGTGGTATACTACTGAATGCCGGGCTGCTAAGGGGGAACTCATTTCTGCAGTGAAGACCAAGGTCATAGCCAGCATTCGATCTGCAAGGCAATTCTACAAGAAATCTGTGGCAAAGGCCAAGGAGGCACACGACTATAATTTTTGGAGGGAGCTATCAGAGGCGAGCTCTATGAAAGACTCCAAGGGGTTCTGGGATTTATTGAGAGCTAGGAACAAGCCCATCGATCTACAACTTACCTGTAACATTCCTGGTGACGTTTGGTTTGTTCACTTTTCCAAGCTTTACTCTGTCCCTTTGGGTGAATCCCAATCAAGCAAGGGTCCCTTGATCAGTCCCCTTGCCACAGCCTTCACCACAACCAATGACTGTCCCTTTAGTATCAAGGAAGTCGAATGGGCGATTAAGTGTATTGTTACCAATAAGGCTGCAGGCCCAGATGGAATCCCGGGCGATTTGTTGAAGTTATACCCACTAGTGTGGAGTAGACTAATCTCTTCACTTTTGAATGCAGCTGTCCTGGGAGCCCCTCTCCCTGACTCTTGGCGGGGCGCAGAGGTCGTCCCTATTTTTAAGAAAGGCTGTCGGGACGACCCAGCTAATTACCGCCCAATTAGCCTGCTTGACTCAACCCAAAAAGTTGCGGGCAAAGTGGTACTGGGTAGGATTTTGCAGTGGGTGGAGGAAAATCAGGTTTTGTCCGATTTCCAGGCGGGTTTTAGATCAGGGACAGGCACAATTGAGCAGACATTCCGCTTTTTAATGTTATACTGGAAAGTGGTGGTACTGGGAGGAGGCAGCTTGTATTTAGTCTTTATAGACTTGCGAACTGCTTTCGACCTGGTCCCGCGGGCTCAATTGTGGAAAGTCCTAGACGGGTTGGGTATACCATCTTATCTATTGGCCCTGCTTATCAAGTTCCACGAAAGCAACTTTGCCCAGATCAGATGGGGTCTCCAGGGGGAAAAAACATCTCGTATCCCTGTAGATAGGGGCGTCCGCCAGGGTTGTGTGCTGGCCCCCACCCTGTTCTCGCTTTATGTGAACGGAGTGGTGGAGCATCTTCTTCAGGAACCATCTGATGCACCCTCCCTGGCTGGTAGGAAGATACCTACGCTCCTATTTGCTGATGATACCCTTCTGATCTCAAAATCTCCATCGGGCATTTAAAAGTTGCTTTCTCGATTCAAGGGCTTCTGTGATAACAGGGGCCTTTCTATAAATATAAGCAAGACCAAATTCCTTGTCATTAACCCCCCCAGAAAATCTGTCTTCCCCCCTGCCTTGGACTCCGTTCCACTCGAAAGAGTCAAAGAGTTCGATTATTTGGGTATTCGACTCTGCGACACTATGAGTTGGAAGGCACACCATCATAAGGTATTCCTGACCCATAAGAGGGTTGCAGGGGCTCTACTCAAAGAACAACGTGCCTCATCTCTTAAACCTATTGGGGCCCTTCTGGATATCTACAGGGCAAGGGTGGTGAGTGCAGCCTTGTATGGCGCGGAACTGTGGGGTGTGCAGAGAGCTGACTGTTTAACCTGCCTCGAAAATAACTTCCATAAAGATCTCATGAAGTTACCCCACAGTACCCCGACCCTCCCCCTCCTGCTTGATGCAGGCACATACCCTATAGGTGACCAAGCCAGGCTCCGTCCCCTCTTATTGTGGGCAAGGATTTGGAATGTTCCAGAACTGTCCAGTTATGCCGACGCCCTACGAGAACTCCTATCCTCTCCAAGCTGGCATAAAGTAATTTGGCTCAAGGAGGTTAAGCGGCTCCTTTTTGATTTGGGTCTAGGCGATGCTTGGGCTAACAAAACAGCTCCTCCTAAGCAATCGTTGAAGAAGGTTTATTGGTTGTGAGTGGCTAATGGGAGAAGGTGCAACCCAAACCTTTGTAAATCTGCTGCTCAGTTCCTCTTAATTAAGGAGCTCCCACTTAGAGAACCTTACCTGGACCTGATTCATAACCCTGGAGACAGATCACTGTATTTCAAATTCAGGGTGGGAGTCCTCCCTGTGGGGCTGTATACCTCTACCTGGAAACCACCATTTCAAACCATACCATATTGCCCCTTCTGTGTTTCAAAGGTAGAGTCCATCGCCCATCTGCTGTTCGAGTGTCAGGCGTATGCGGCCCCCAGGTCGAGATGGCTCAAACCACTTTGTAGGAGCATGGGTACCAGATCACACTTGGAAGCCCTACGCATTCTATGTTCTGATGCCCGACCCTTTTTTGCCTGTTGTATGGCAAAATTCTTGGGTTGGGTCTGGCGAATAAGGTCTGCAAGGAAGCTATTAATTCATTAGAGTCCTTTTTGTACTTGCATGAGTTCTATGATCTGGCTAATAACCTATTTTTGCAAAGCTATGCTGATCTGTAGGTTTTCTATTTTTGTATTGCTAAATTGATTCTAATGTTCCCTTTTTATATATCAAATGTCAAATGTTTTTATCAAATTGTATACTGTAATGCAATGCTTTTATGATATTTTTTTATATCGAAATAAAGCAATACAACAACAAAAAAAAAAAAAACGTTTTGATAATTAGCTTAAATTTCTTATGCCCCTTTTTCCTAACCTTTTCTTCTTTTTATCCCATTCCTTGTTTGTTTATTACATATCTGATGTGCTGGGTACTTATTATGACTGAACTGTGTATGAGGTCGATTTTCATGTTACCTCTAGAAAACATGATGTAATATATAGGAATCTAGACGACAGCAGAAAATTCCTCTTGTGTTTATATAAAAAATGTTATTATAATCTGAAAAGAATTGTATAATGTTTAATGTGCAACACCGTAATGAAATAATTTGATGATGGTGTTTTTTCTTTCTTTTTTTATATATATGTTACAGATTTTAAATATATCTTTCCCTTTGTGGCTCCTGAATAAGGCGTTCTCCACGCCGGAACGCGCGTCAATGCTTATTGCCACTATGTTTGGATATTTTAATTAAGCTTTTTGTATAGATTGATGATTATTGGTTGTTTTGATGTACATAAACTCATGTTTTTAATGCTTTGTCAATAGACAGTTTATAACTGTCATAAACTGTATGAATTCATTTTGTGTTTTTTAATGTGTCCATTAAACTGATGGTACTATCTATTGTTATTTTTTTATGTTTTTTTCTTGCTGTCATCTGATGTCACATGTTTTCTTTTGTGCTACTGCCTAGGAATTTTTTCACATATATTGTTATCCCTGTCCTAGGAGTCTTGTTGACGCTACTATTCAGGGGGTCCTTGTTTTTTACAATTCTTATTGTGATATTTGCATTTTATGTACCTTGTAATGATTTTAAGTAATCACACAATAAACTTTGAACTTGAACTTGAGTGTTTGAGTAGGTCTGTTATTCACTGCATGAGTCTGAGTGGGCCTGTGAGTGGGTGAATGAGTGTTTGAGTCGGTCTGTGAGTATGTACATGTGTGCTCAAGTGGGCCTCTGAGTGGGTGCATGAGTTTTTGAGTGGGTCTGTTACTGGGTACAAAAATGTCTGTGAATGGATAAATAAGTGTCTTAGTTGGTCTTTGAATTGGTGATTAAGTGTCTGACTGCATCAGTGAGTGGGTGTATGAGTGTCTGATTGGATCTGTGAGTGGGTGTATGAGTGTCTGAATGGGTCTCTGAGTGAATGCATGAGTGTCTGAATGGGTCTGTGAATGAGTGTTTGAGTAATTGAGAGAGTCTGTGAGAGGGTACATGAGTGTCTGAGTGGATCTCTGGGTGAGTGTACACGTGTTTGAGTGAGTCTGTGAGTGGGCAATGAGTTTTTGAAAGAGTCTGTGAGTGGGTATGTTAGTGTCTGAGAGTGGGTGCATGACTATCCAAGGGGTCTCTGAGCGGGTACATGAGTGTATGAATGAGTTAGTGAGTGGGTGCATGAGTGTCTGAGATAGTCTGTGAGTGGGTACATGAGTGTGAAAGTGGGTGTCTGAGTGGGTGCATGAGTGTCTGTATGAGTGCAAAGGTATCTGAGTGAGTCTGTGAGTGGGTGCAGGACTGTCTGGATCTGTAGGTGTCTGAGTGGGTCTGTGAGTAGGTGCATGAGTCTCTGAATGGGTCTATAGGTGGGTGCATGAATGTCTGAATAGATCTGTGAGTAGGTACATGAGTGTCTCAGTGGGTCTATGAGTGACTATGTGAATGTCTCAGTGGGTCTGTGACTGGGTGCTTGAGAGTCTGAGTTGGCCTGTGGAATGGTGTATGAGTCTCTGAGTGGGTTGGTAAGTGGGAGCATGAGTTTCTCATTGTGTCTGTAAGTGAGTGCATGCATCTCTGAATGGATGTGAGTTTTTCAGAGCATCTGTGAGTGGGTACTTGAGTGTCCAAGAGGGTCTCCCAGTGGGGGTATGAGTGTTTGAGTGGGTTTGTTAGTGAGTTCATAAGCATTTGAGGGTGTCTCTGTGAATGTCTGAATGAGTCTATATATGGGTGCATGAGAGTCGGAGTGGGTCTGTGAGTCAGTGCATAAGGGTCTGAGTAGGTGCATGAGTGTCTAAGTGGATCTGTAAATTAGTGCATGTGTCTGAGTGGGTCTGTGAGTGGGTGTATGACTGTCAAAGTGGGTCTTTGAGTGGGTGCATGAGTGTCTGAGAGGGTCTCTGAGCAGGTGTATGAGTATCTGAGTGGGTCTGTTATTAAGTACATGAGTATTTTAGAGAGTCTGTGAGTCTCCCAGTGGATGCATGAGTATCTGAGTGGGTCTGTGAGTGGGTGGATGAGTGTCTGGCTGGGTCTGTGAGTGGCTGCGTAAGTGTCTGACTGGATCTGTGAGTGGGTGCATGAGTCTTTCTGTGGGTCTTTGACTGGATGTCTGAGTGTGTCTGTGAGCACCTACATGAATGTCTGAGTGGGTCTGTAAGTAAGTGCATGAGTGTCTGAGTAGGTCTGTGAGTCACTGCATGAGTCTCTGAATGGGTGTGGGAGTAGGTACATGAGTGTTTGAGTGGGTCTTTGGGTGTGTACACAAGTGTTCAAGTGGGTCTCTGAGTAGGTGCATGAGTATCTGAGTGGGTCTGTTACTGAGTACATGAGTGTCTGAGAGAGTCTGGGAGTGGATATTTAACTGTCTCAATGGGTATGTGAAGGGGTGCTTGAGTGTCTGACTGGATCTGTGAGTGGCTGCATGAGTGTCTGAATGGGTGAGTGACTGGGTGCATGAGTGTCTTAGAGGTTATATGAGTGGGTACATGAGTATCTGAGTGGGTTTCTGAGTGGATGCATGAGTGTCTGAATGGGTCTCTGAGTGGATGCATGAGTGTCTGAATGGGTCTGTGAGTGAGTGCATAAGGGTCTGAGAGAGTCTGTGAGTGGGTGCATGGGTGTCTGAATAGGTCTGCGAGTGCCTATGTGAATGTCTGAGTGGGTCTATGAATAGGTGCACGAGTCTCTGAGTGGGTCTGTAGGTGGGTCCATGAGTGTTTCAGTGGGTCTGTGATTGGGTGTGTGAGTCTATGAATGTGTGTATGAGTGATTGGGTACATAAGTGGGTCTGTGAGTTGGTGCATGAATTGTTTTGACACTCCCCCATTTTCATCCCAAAACTTTCCAGGCACAACTAGAATCACCGGGGCTCCCCTTTCTGGAAACTTTCATGACGATTCGTCAAACAGTGCCTAAGATATAGGCAAGTCAAAAAACGCTTTTCCTATGGAAAAATGGTCCTAACTATAACTGCACCAGTAGTATGTATGGACTAAAATATGCTGTCATTAAGCAGAACTCACCAATTGGGAAGGATTGATTCCCAGAAACTACAAATTCTTGCATGCTTCAGCAATAACGCTCACCTGCGAGGTGCAGCAGAGGGAAATGATGTCATTAGCATAACAACAAAAGGTGTGTTTGGGAAGGTCTGCACAAAGTTCAGTAAAGTCTATAATTAAGGAGCCAGGGGCTCCAAAACGCATCAGGCATAGAGAGAAATCAGAACTATTAAATGCCGGTTTCCCTGCTAATAAAGATTCTGTAGAATCAACTGCTGTGGAGTGCGTCCTCATCTTTGGACATACTAACATTGTAATTTGTCTATACTTGCCATTGATGGGTTCTGGTGACATCAGAAATCCAAGGTTGAATGGTTTGTAAATGTCACTAGAACCAGAACCCTAATATGGCAATATAGGACCATATTGTACATGGAAATTATAATACATTTATTTTATTACATTGTTTTGGGAGAGTTAGCTTGAAAAGAGTACAGCTAACTATACATGGATACAGTTGGAACTGGATAGTTTAGACTTTTTACATTTTGTGAATACATTGTTAATAAAACAATGAGCAATGGTGAGTCCATGGATCTAAGTGAGTCAGTGGGAGCAGCAGTTAATGCATATTTATGGATTTATTAATTTGTAACCGTTTGCAAAATTTGCAGATTTCACCAAAAATGTTCCCTGTGAAATATGAATTTTATTGCACTGCATTTTGTGAAATCAAAGAACCAACATAACATTAATATATGTAAGTATATATATATTAGAAAGCAACCTTTTTGACAAGGTCGCCCATATTTTTTGTGGACTGGTGCTGCTTTTTTTAACTCAGCTCTTTGGGGCACTGGTGTGTGCGCGATAACCCCTAACAACATGACAGAATTGGGTAATTCCCAATTGACATATATAACTTTCCAGGAAGGCCATACTATAAGGTGCAAAAAAATAACCAATGGCATGGAAAGTTAAATGTAAACTGATGACTGCCGCCCACGATCTGCCATTCACTAGGCTGGCAAAGAAAACATTGCTTCAGACTACCTGTGTAGCTTGACTGCTGCAGCTTTTAAACCTCTAATGAGCCCTGTCAAAATAGCTCTTTTTGACAGAAAAGAACCCTGCATTTAAAGATTAAATAAGTCACCCAAAGTATGCACTGTAGGCCACAAGGGTGCCTTGCATTTAAAAGTGATACATGAATAATGTAATGTTGGCATGTATATTCAGTCACTAGCATCCTGTATATTCAGTCACTAGCATCCAACAGCTATTTGAACAGTAAAGAATTCAAGCAATTCCTACGAGACCATTGGAGTTCAGAAAAAATATTATATCCGTTAACTCAGGACAGGTATAATCTACAAAGAAAGTTCAACCACTGTTTTTGTTAACTGACAAAGTTAAACATGTAGGAAAAATAACTTTTTAAAAGTTTAACTTTGTGTGACTGAACCTCCAGTAGGCTCAGTATCTTGAGCTAGCCCTTGTCAGCTTCTCCACGTAATGAGATGTGAAATCTACTCTCAGAGCAGAAACAATTGCTTATGCTTTTCGGCATAAAGACCTGGGTGTAAGGTATGTTTCTCCTCTCAGCTCATTAAGGGCAGCTGGGGAGAGTTCAGGAACTTCATTAACTTCAAAGGAACAACTGTGACGCCTGCCTAGTAATAATTAAGTATAAAGGGAGACCTGGAGAAGAAATGGCTATGCTCCTTAGGCCAACTGTATCCAGCTTGGCACTAGCCCAGTGGAAGGGTAACATTTCCCAGAACCAGTTTAGTAGAGTAGAGGAAGGGGGGCTGCTAATTTTCCCAGCTGCACACCTACCTGGGACCATGAGACCTCCAAGAGCAAAAGGTTGCTTCCATGTTCGGTTTTGTCCACAATGTTGCTCTGTATGATAATAATAAAGAAAGAAGGTTGAGCTGCAAAAACAGGAAGTGTTACCACCGGGTAACCTTTTACAGACTGGTTAGGGAATGTCCAGGAGTTACCCAGGCCCACTGACCAATGAAACCTATAAAAGTGGCACCTCACCCACAGCTCATAAGAACATGGCTGGACCTTCTGTATGTGACCTGTGTGGCTGGACCGCCTCCCACTTGTACCCCGGACTGAGAAGAGGACTCAAAGGGTCAACTGGCTGACCTTCTGTGTGACTACAATAAAACAAAAAGCTGGAATAAACCTTTTCTTGGAGTGACCAGTGCTACTAGAGGGCCTGCAGCACTTATTGTTCCACCCTCTTAAGGTGTCCCTTAAAACATGTGCCACGCCTGTCAATGCAATCTGAAGGCAGTTTTAAACTGCCAATTCAACTTGGTAAAATAATCCCCTTGCCAAGCCATAAACGTCCATTTTATGCTATGTTATGTGAATTTGTAGAGCACACATATTCACCCGTGAAGATTTCCCGGTGCTGGAGTAGGGCTGGCCTGAGGGGTGAGGAAAGTATCATGCCTGTTTCATCTGGAGGAGCATGTCTTGAGGTTCCTTCAGAAGTCCATTAGGGAAGATGAGGTTCTGAGGTGTTTTGGGAGGTCCTTCCAGGTCTTGGCTGCGAGATATGCGCAGGAGCGTCCTCTGCTTCTTGCCTTCTTGATGCACAGGAGATGTGCTTTTGCCTAGGACACAGGTCAAAGGTGTCTGGTGAATTGGTAGAAATTTACGCAGTGGTAAAGGTAAGCTGGACCGGTGTTGTATAGAGCTTTGTAGACGTCGGTGAGTAGATTAAACTTACAGCTTTTCTGTACTGGAAGCCTGTGGAGATCGTTGAGGTGTGGAGAGATATGGTTATTTCACTGGATGTTCGGGATAAGTCTGATGACTGTATTCTGGGTGGTTTGGAGTCTAAGTAGGACATGGGCTGGGATACTGATATAGATGGTGTTTCCGTAATCAAGTCTTCTTGTGATTAGAGCCTGGATGATAGCTTGTCTGGTGTTCAGTGGGATCCATTTGAAAATCTTACATACCATTTTCAGGATGTGGAAGCATAATGAGGAAAGAGGCTGATCTATCTGCTCATGGAAGGGGTGGTGTCCATGATGATTCTTAGATTTTTGGTATGGTTCGTAGGTGTGTGTGGGAGGCCTAGTTTGGAGGGTCACCAAGAGGCATTCTAGGGTAAGTGGTTGTTGCTGAAGATTAGGACTTCGGGTTTGTCTGTGTTGAGCTAGAGGCAGTTGTTTTTCATCCAAGCAGTGACGTTGCTCATGAAGTTGGTGAAATTGGCTTTGGCAGTGCTGGTTGAGTTGATAAGGGAGAGAATGAGCTGTGTGCCATTGGCGTAGGATACTATGTTGATGCCGTGAGCTCTGATGATATCCACTAGGGGTGTTATGTTGACGTTGAAGAGTGTTGGGCTGAGTGACAATCCATAAGGGATTCTGCAGATGAGTTTCTTGTGTTCTGAGGTTTAGTGGGGAAGTTTAATTCATTGACTTCTGTCCCTGAGGAAGGAGTAATCCACTTCAGGACCAGTCCACAGACACACAAGTGTGGAGGTTTTCTGGTAGCCCACAGGGCAGGGTGCATTGTAATTAAAAGGTTGGGCATGTACTGTTAAGTTTAAGTCATTACCATGTCCTGGTAGTGAAAATTTCAAAAATTCGATTTTCACTACTCTGAGGCCTCCCTTTAATATGGGCTAACTTTTGATTGGGAACAGATTAGCATTTCACGTTTGATATCTATGAAATTGGAATTAAATCCTCTTTAATAGTAATGCCTATTTTAGAAAGTTGTCATTTTCCTGCCTTTTGCCATTTGATGCCTGCAACCTGTCCTAGGTCACATGCCATGGTGTAGTTGGCAGTTAGACTTTGTGAATTCGCAGTCACACAATAAAGTGACTAGGTGTGCCTGAATAGGGCATCTGCTGGCATGGTGGGGGCAGAGCTGGGGGCAACCTCCATTGCAAGTGAATAGGCTTTGCACTGCCTTCACACACAGGGTTTGTCATGACTGCATTGTCCATGCATATAGTCTGGAGCCACGGCATGGGAATCAGGAAAGTCAAAGCACTTCAAAGAGAAACTTCTAGAAACCTCTCCTACTTCAGAGAAGGCCCCATGTGCAAAAATAGGACCCTCAGACCGACTCTTCAGTTCACTTTCTGGACCTGGGAAGGACTCTCAGAGGACTGGCTGCTGCTGTGGCCTGCTGTGTACTCCACAAAACTGCTTTGCAACATCTGGAAGTACTGTTCTGCTGCCTGAGCCTACCTTGAGCCCTCAGAGGCCTACCCTGCTGCTTGAGTCCTGATACATCACTTGTACAAAGTACTACAAGAGTAACTCCGTGGGCTAGTTTGCTGGCCTCCTGTTCAGAGCCACAAGGACATAACAGGCTCCCACCATCATGAACCTGCACCTGGACCCATCCTAAGTGATTCCTAACCCCCCCCAGTGTTCCCCCTCCAGTCCTGAACTTTTGGTAGTTCTGAGAAAGGTCCCCCGATAACTAATTTCCAAAACTTGGGACTTACAAAGTTGTTGGCTAAAAACTGTTCTGAGAATAGAGGGAAGACTGGAACCAATCTGCTTGTCTATCCGTCAGAGGTGCATCGCTGGTCAGCCTGACTTTGCAGCAGCTCCCACAGCGTTCTCCGCAGCAACAAAACTTGTTCAGTGGTTCCTCTGCAACGGGGTATCCGTCCTCCTCAAACTCTTGTCGGCTACAGCCTCCAGCTCCATTCCGCTGAAGATGTTCGACTTAAAAAAAGAGACTTAGTCCAAATGTAGAAATCTTCCTCGCAACTTCATCCAGTGCCTCCCTGACAGTGACACTCCCTTCTCAGGCACCGCCCACGGCCTTGCCCTGTTAAACTTTACCTTCTCAGAACACTTTCTCCAGAATGTCTTCTAAGTCCGAAGGTAGGCGTCGACTGGACCCAAGTCACTTCTTGTATCCAAACTCCGCTCCTTCGTGGTCAGACATATATTTCGAAATTTACCCGGTCTTTTGCGACTAGATGTCTGCAGTTGGTGCTCTGATCTTTTAGGTGCTAGAATTTACTAAAAAGTTAAAAATTCAATTCATACCTCCAGTTCTACTGATTGGATTGTTATCATTTTGGTGGCAAATACTTTATACAATTTTACTCTATATCTTTGAAATTGAAGTGGGATTTTTCTTCTGTTGTGTTTTTACTTTATTACTGCTTGTGTGCTGCATACATACTTTACACATTGGCTCTAAGCACAGCTTTTGTGTCAAGCAACCACAGGGTTAAGCAAAGGTTAATTTACTGGACTACCCCCTCAACTCGTCAACCAATGACCCATTTTCTGACATTGTTGTACAGCGGTGTGGATCAGGACTTGTGTTTGTGCAGATCCATACTTTTATTTATGTAACACAAAAATCCCAGATAAATCATTTGACACCAGAGTGAACCCCATTTAAAATTCTTCCTAGTTTTCTATTGGCTGTTTCTCCCTACTCTATATTTAGGTACCCTCCCTTCCTTTTTGTACCATGGAGATGTATCGGATCAACTTTGACACCCTCAGCAGGGCTGAGCTGCTGAAGCTCTGCAAGGAGAAGGGGCTGTAGGCAGGTAGGAAGTTGTCCAAACAGGATCTTCAGGTACCCCTCTGAGCCTTTGAGAAAGTTCAGCCTTGGCAGACCACCTGAGAGGAGGAGGATGAGGAGTGGGAGCACTCTCAGAGGATGATGAAGATATTTAAGACCCAGTCCTGGGTCTTGATCTGCAAGTAGAGCTCAACAAAATCCCAGGGGATGCCCAAAATTGTGCACGGAGCAGTGTGCCTACCAGGGGCCTGTTCCCAGAGTCGCTGGCAGACAGCAAGACAGAGAGGGAGCTCAAACTTCAGCAGGCCAAGATGAAGTTTAAAGCAGAGGAGAGGAAGGCTGAGACTGAGGTAGCCTTGGCCAGGGAGAAACTAGCCATGAAGGATAGAAGAATGGCGCATAAGCTCAGTCTGAGAGGGAGCTGGACATAAAAGCCAAACAATGGGAGTCCAGAACCATCGGTGGCAGCATACCTGCAGTGGCTAATGGAGAGGTGACGATCCATATACCCCAAGACGTGGTGTTCAAATATGTGGTAGGAGATGATATGGATATGCGTTTTTCTTTGTACGGGGTAGTTCTGAGGGTACAAAAAGTTCCAGAAGAATACTGAGGGGTAGCTAATGGAAACACATTTAATGATTACACTGCTGGGCCGCATAACTTTCTTTTGAGGGAGCACATACTCAATACTTGTGTTACAGAGGTGCTCCAGCACCTACTGGATAGCAGGCGGACCTCTAGATCTGCACCAGGGTATCCAAGACGACATTGGGGGAGGGGGGCGGACTCCCAAAAGTGGGGTCAGGGTTCACACCAGAAGATAAGACGGGGGAGATAAAAACAAGAAGGAGTTCTCGCAAGAGGACTAAAATAGTTCTCAGGGGAAAGGATCCCATTACCAATCTGACACCAGAAGAAAGTTTTTGGAGAAAAACAATGGTAAATTGGTCCCCAAGCGTTATGGGTGTTACCAGTAGAGCTCACCAAGGGTCATGCCATGTGTCCCAAGGGGAGACAGCCCCCCTGTGGTGGGCAGACCCTGGTATTGGCCGGTGTAGCACTTGGAGGGGAGCATGCCCAGTTACTCTGGGGGAGACCGCAGAGGTCACCCTAGTGTCCCTGAGTGACAAGGAGATAGTGACCGATTTAGAAGTATTTGAAGGGATGTGGGCTTGGGGCATCATCCATGGGAAGAGGGTTGAGGCTCTGAGGGACACCGGAGCCAGTATGACTACTGTCAGGTGTCACCTGGTGTCCTCAGAGCAAGTAATGCCCCAATACTTTCCACCAGGTAGTAGTAGTAGACAACAAGGAAAGCCACTACCCTGTGGTTCGCATTCCCTTTAAGTGGGGGAGGTCTCAGGTCTTCTGAAACTGGCTGGCTCAAGAAATTCCCCTGGCAGGACAAGTACTACCCAGGCTTGTCTTCCACTTCTATTGGCCATGGATGAAGATATCCTCAGATGCATTCTCCAGGACCCCCTACCTGGGCAGTGGGAAAACAGGAACGAAGTTAGAGGCTCCCCTGAATCACATAGCTGTCATTGGTACACCCTTTGAAAGGGTGGGAATCAACATAGTTGGTCCATTGGACCCCAAAACTGCCTTGGGCGGCAGGTTTTTCCGGGCATTGGTGGACCATGCCACTAGGTACCCAGAGGGCCTGATGGGAATGTTCACTTGAGTGGGGTTCCCCAAAGAGGTGGTGTCTGACAGGGGCACCAACTTCATGTCTACATACATGAAGTAAATGTGGATGGAGTGTGGGATAACCTACAAGCTCTCCAGACCCTACCATCCACAAACCAATGGGCTTGTTGAAAGAGTCAACAAGACGTTGAAAAGCATACTTATGGGCCTACCTGAGCCCATTAGGCGGAAGGGGGACGTCCTCTTACCATACCTGATTTTTGACTACAGGGAGGTGCCACAGAAGGGTGTTGGGTTTAGCCCATTTGAAATTCTGAATGGTTACCCTGTTATGGGACCTCTCAGTCTGGTAAAGGAGGGGTGAACGCAAGCTCTCAAGAAGCCCCCCATAAATGTGTTTAGCTACATGCTAGCACTCAGGATCCAGATGGCCAAGTTCTCGAAGAAGGTTTCTGAGAACTTGGAGACCAGCCAGGAACTCATGAAGCAATGGTATGATCAGATAGCTACCATGATGGAGTTTCAACCTGACCAGAAAGTGTAGGGGATGGAGCCAGTAGAGCCCGGGCCCTCCCAGGCTGTTGAACTGAGCCTTATAAGATACTTTAGTGGAAAGGGGAGCCCACCTACATCAGAAACCTCTCATCAGCACTCCATATCAATTGCCTCAACCCCAGTATCAGAGGTCTAAGGTCACTATGCTGCTGGTGACAGAGGATGGGGAACAGAGTGAACCTCTCCTGGACCTCCTGCCGTCTTAAGAAAAAAAGGGTCAGTGGAAAATGTCAACCTCTCCACTATCCTGTACTCACAACATTAGAGGGACTGTAGCCAGTTGCTGGGACTGTTTGCCTCTCTATTTTCCCTCCCTCCCGGGCTTACACATCTGTGAACCAATGATATTGATGCTGAGTACAGCCTGCCTGCCAAGCATAACATATAAAGGCTTTCTGACATAGTGAGGGCTAGCATCAATGAGGAAGTCTCTAAGATGCTGGAATTGGAAGATTTTGGGCACTCAAGTAGTCTCTGGTTCCGCCCAGTAGGTTCTGCATGGACCACAGGGGGCTCAACTCCATCACCAATACTGATGCTCACCCCATTCCCAGAAATGATTAGCTAATTGACAGGTTAGGCACTGCCAAGTTCTTGAGTACTGTTGATTTGACTTCAGGGTACTAGCAGATTACCCTGAGGGGGCTAAATAGAGGTCAGCCTTTTCCAAACCAGAGGGTGAATTCCAGTTTAATATAATGCCCTTTGGTCTGAAGAATGCCCCAAACTTTCCAGAGGCTGGTAAACCAGATCCTGGCTTTGATGGAGGCCTTCAGTGCTGCTTACCTGGATGACAGAGCTGTCTCCAGCAGCATCTGGGAGGATCACTTCCTTCACCTGCAGGAAGTGCTTCAGGCTCTGCAACAGGCAAGCCTACCAAGACCAGTAAGTGCCAGATAGGGTCGGGGGCTGTGGTGTACTTTGGACACCTTATGGGTGGGAGCAATGTGTAGTCCCTCCAGGTCCAAATAGAGACTATTTTGGCCTGGGAGCCCCTAAAACACAAACAGAAGGGGGACCTTTCTGAGAATCACTGGTTACTACAGGAAGTTTATCAAGGATATTGCACCATTGTTGCCCCCTTGACGGAGTGAACTTTCAAGAAGCAGCCCTAGCATGTGATATGGACAGAGATCAGTCAGAAAGACTCCTTCAAACAAGCCATGTGCACAGACTTGGTGCTCAACGTCCCTGACTGTTCCAAAGAATTCCTTTTACAAACTGATGCCTCAGAACATGGCATAGTGGAAGTCTGATCACAGCTCAATGTGGAGGTCCGAGACCAATGTGCAGCTTTCATTTCTAGGAGGCTACATCCCAGGGAACAGAGGTAAAGTGCTATTGTGAGAGAAGCCTTTGCTGTGGTCTGGGCATGGAAAATGCTGAGGCCATACCTGTTTGGGACTTATTTTGGGTTCAGGCAGACCACAAACCCCTCAGATGGAACATGCAGTTGAAGGGTGATGAAAATCCAAAACTGTTCAGGTGGTCCATCTCCCTACAGGGAATGAACTTCACAGTGAAACAATGTACTGGGTCAGACTACTCCATTGCTGATGGCCTGTCCAGGTTTTTCCACCTTAGTGATGTGAGGTCCCAGGTAGTTGGGTAGTCCTTCCCACTTTCTGCTGGGGGGGCACATGTTAGCCATGTTCGCTTTAGGGTCGTCTTACTCTAAACCTTTTTGTCTTTTTCCCCCCATTTTTGCAGAAATTATTTCTGTTGGCCATTGGACTCACTGCACTTTACCACTGCTACCCAGTGCTAAAGTGCTCGTGTTAAATCCCCTAAGCAAATCTAATTGGCAAATTTAATTCACTTATAAGTCCCTAGTAGAGTAGTATATCATGTACCCGGGCCTGAAAATTAAATGCTACAAGTAGGCCAGGCCTGCTGTTGCAGCCTGAAGGCATTTTTAAACTGCCAATTCAACCTATATACTATAACCCCCTTGCCAAGCCTTAAACTCCCTTTTTACTGCACATCAGTCACTCTTATGATAGGCCTTAGGTATCCCATAGGTCAGGGGAATTTTAATTAAAAGATTAAATATTAATTTTTACAGCCCTGCCAAGTACCACGCATAAGGCATTAGACTAATACATTTTGGTGTGGTGTTCCGCATCACCACAGCGATTGGGAAATGGCAGAAGTAGGCTACAATGGAGATATGCATAATTGAGGCATGATGGAATGCGGACATGTGTGGCGGCCTCTGAAGCTGAAAAGTGATTTAACTGACCAGTGGGTGAAAGATAGAATACACTGCACCATTGAAAGGGCAAAGCATGGCCATTTGACGAGAATCAACGCCTGTACTGCTGTCCATTTATCCTGCATTGTACACTGATTTGTAGCAAAGAAGGCAACACTCTATGTATTCCCATGTTGCTTGTTACATTTTTTTCCCCCATAACTTGTTACTTGGTACAGACACTTTCCCCATAGATAGCAGAATTAGATGGGTGCGGAGGAAGAGTGTAATGCTAATGAGCCCTTCTGGTATGCATGTGCCTTTTGACTCGGCCCCTTTAGCACATCTACACTTCTCTGTTAGTCTGTTACTCTAAGTTGCTGGTGAAGTGTGACAAGGTGGGAGAAACACAAGCAAAGACTGTTCAAATTATCCTTTGAAAAATAGGAAATCCACCAAAACATCCGCCACAACTGGGGGTGGCTGCAGGGATTCAGCAGCACAGGTTACCCCACCGTTATTCATGGCAGAAAAGACAGTTATTTTGTTTGATCTAAAAATTAACCTGAAATCTATTGACCATAAGATTGACTATGAATTTGTTCCTCGATTACATGAAGGTTAGAATGGACCTGCAGTCAGCCAGAGTGGGTGCAGCAGAATGACGAATATCTGACTGGTGAGATACGCCCCAGTTATCCACAGACAAGATTGACAACTTAGAAAAATCAGCCTTGATATCTATCACCACAACAATGTGCAAATCATGGGCACTGTAGAGTCTACCTCATTTGAGAAGGCTGAAATGTTTGTTGAACAGCTACTTTCAAATTCTATTTCACTGTGCTTTTTTGGGGTGCCCTTAAAACCCAGACCACAGTGGGTGCTCCACCACACCCCATCACTGATGGGCTATTGAATTATTGCAACCTTGTACTAAATACCAGATACAGAAAATATCCAGGGAGCTGAGTTCACTGGAATTTCTACTGAACAAAATATAATTGTTTCCTGATTTAATGAGATCTGTTCAAAATACAAGAAACGCCTTTGCAGAACCTAAAAAGGGCCTACAAGCTGAAAACAGTTATGCTATGCTATACCTGACTAAACTCAAAGTCCATTATGAGGGTCACGTGTAGCTATTTGCAAAATCTCACAAAGTCCTTAAATTCTGTAAAAGAGTATGTAAGACATTTTACCAATTGACTCCTGCAGGCTCTCAGCCAGGCTCCCAAACATTTGTGTGTCAGGACTCCCAATCTGCCATCTTGTGGTGCAACCTGAAGACCTTCTGTAAGCCTGCCTCCATCATGAACCGTAGTTTGGAAACTGTGCTATACTTCAATGTTCAATAACAGATTATACAAATCCTCTTGGAAAACAGATGCACTCTAGATTCAATTCCATGGTTTTCTTAACAATACCTAATGCATATGGTACTTGTATGCCTTACCCGAGTGTGAGAGCCTTATGGTGAATCTTATTATACTTTGATCTGTTACTACTTCTAGCATGCCCAGGTGCTCCCTTGCATGTATTTCTGCCATATTCTAAAACAAGATCTGATCCTTTTTTTCACTCTGGAATTTGGTCTTCCCACTGGTCGTTTCTTGGAACTTCAGGGCACTCCATCAGGCAGAGAGCTGGAGAAGGGGCATTATTTACTCTCACTTGTACCGTGCTGCAGCGAGCCCACAGTTGTTCTGAGTTCCAATCTCTATGTGCCCTTGTAAGCTGGAAGGTGGTACCTAACACTGTCTTAATCAGTCAGAATACGTGGTTTAAGTGCTCCTACTTTCCTCTCCGTTAGCATACACTGCTGGACCTTTGAAATCCTGTTTTCTGCTACTACTTTGTGCATTGTCCTTTCCTGTGGCAGCCCTGTGCTTTATGTGTTTTCCTTGCTTAATTCTCACTTTTCTTTCTGCCTATCCTTTATATCCTCATATCCTGAATTCTGTGTTTTTCCTCTTCGGCATTTTACCTCGTCCCGTTGCTGGTTTGTTCTGATTTACTGTTCTGACCTTGTTCTGAATTCATGTTTTATTCCATATACCAGCATGGCATTACTTTTTTCAGTTTCTGTTGGGTATATTATTGAATTTCTTGTTCTGAATTACATTTCCAGTGTCCCTGTGCCAACAGTGCATTATTTGTCCCAGTGCCTGTTGGATACAGCCTGCTCTTGATACCAGTATTCCTAATGATTTTTGAAGCCCTGTTCATAATTTATTGTCTTGGTTTTTTCTCGGCCTTCTTTCTGTCTTGTCTGGTTATTCTTTCCACCCATTCCAAATTCAGCCCAAGGTCTGTTTAGTCCATATCTATTTACAGTGTGACCTCGGACCTGGTCTCTGTTCTGATCAGGTAAGGAAAAGATTTGTGTTGTTGCAGCCAGGTCATTTGAAGTCTTACCTTTCTCAGCGCTGTTGTCAGTCTTGGTACGCCTTGCACTGACTACAACAGTCCCAATAACACAAAGCTGAACTATGACTTCGCTCAATGACTGTTGTTAAGAGTGATAAGCTGGTGCAACTCCAAAAAAGTTTCCATAAGCTACTAAAAGACCTCGTCATATATTAGTACAATTAGTACATCTAGTACTTTGATCAAATCAGGTTCTTGTATGTCTCCTGTCTCCTCTTGCCTTGTTGTCCTTTACAGCCATCTCACGTCCTCTTTACTATGCCATCTGTGATCACGTTTGACAGTACACCTTGAATTGGCTGGTGTTTACCTTGTGTAGTATCCTCAGGTTGTATTTATATGTTCCTTTACTGCTCTGTATCTAGCTGCTCAGCAAGTGTGAGTTTTCTAGTTAGAATGTTAGTGTGAGTGAAATGTTTGGGTGCATGAGTGTTGTCAGTTGAGGATGGGCTGAGCAGCTAAGAGGCTGCTCCTGGTGGGGCGGCTTGTTCCAGACCTATACTTCCTGTTATCCTATTTATGGCTGAATAAACCTTCTACATAACTCAACCACATCTGCCTCAGCTACATCATTAGATGTATGTATGGACCAAGTTACTACACCTTGCTCTGTCAACTTGCTCAGTATTACCTCCAAAATTACACGTTCCTTCCTTTGCTCACTGACACCATTATACGATAAGTGCCCTCAACAGAAATCTGGATGTTCTCTGGCCCAATAAGGAGACTACCTTCTCTATATAAATCTTTAGGGCGTTTTGTTTTATAGCAAAAGTTCCATATTTGAGCACTAGCGAGGAAGTCAAATACCCGGTTGTGTTTATAGGAAACGATTATGTTTTTGAATGGTTGGCACGCCTTTCCATGCCTTCTCTAGAACATAATTGCTTACAGTGGAAATGCAGGTGGCTAGAGGTGGTACATGCAATTTTGTGAATGTCACTAAGTGATTTGAATGTTATTAGGGTTGAGGTAAGTAGACTGTTGGTAGGGCCGAATGATGTGTGTGTGTGGGGGTAATATTGGCTATGATGTTAGACATTGTTAAGGAATGTTTATACATAATTTGAACAATCTTGATTCATATTCTATGCCCTGGTGCAAATAGTTTTGCTGGTTGGGTACTCTCCATAATTGTGATATGCAGGATAAGCGTCTAAAAAGACTCAGTCCCTCACTTATGAAAGTTGGAATGCCCTAGAGCTGCATAATTGGGGAAATGTGAGGCTAATACTGGCCTATTTGGACAGGATAAAGGCAGATGTAATCCTATTGCTGGATACCCACTTGGACCCTAAGCGACAATCACTCTTTGCTACTACACAGGGTTCATATAGCTATGCTTCTTCCATTAGGTCACATGCACAATTCTAATTAGAAAGTCTGTCAACTTCAAATTGGAAGGCTCCTACTTGGAGCCTGCAGGGAGGGTTTTTTCCTTACTGGCACAACATTGTTTATGGCACTGGCAGTTTTAATTGAAGAATTCGGCTCTTTGGCTATCCTGTGTGTGTGGGAGGGGGGCTTAATTTAGCTCTTGATTCCCACCTGGACTGGACTGCCAGTCCCATGTCCTGGGAGATGTGTTTTCTCGCTACTCTTCCTCCAAGAGGAGTTTACCTTAATTACTATTTAAGAATGTCTTTGACAAAGTGTATTCATAGTACTCTTCAGTACACAATAGTTACAGTTGGACTACTTGCTGATAAGCACATACATGACTTATTGGATGGTGGATACTGACTATAATCTTTGCACCCTATCAGATTACTATCCAGTTATTTAGGGGTAAGCCCTTCGATTAAAAATCCCTGATTTGGCAAGCTGGGGTTTCCCATCATTAGCATTACAAGACAGACTGTTTAATGAGGTACTTTGAGCCTTGATTGTTTAATTCTTTGACACAAATTTCCGCTCAGTCATGTTGTATGCCACAGTTTGTGTGGTTTTCAAGGTCTATATTCAGGTTATGGTGTTGTCAAAGCAGGCAGGAATATTGACAGATATTTTTGCCCAGTTAATACATTGTGAAAGGTACATAACTACATTAGAAAGACAGCAGTTAATACATAATGTTGGCAAAACCCTAGTCGAGATTAATAAGAACTTTATTGACTACAGGGAACAGACTAAATAAGAAAGTTAGATATTTTAGGTAATATGCAGTTGCGTGCACATACGGAGGGGGAACCAACCCGGCATGACATTGATGGTGTACTTAAGGCTTCGTGTCACAAGCCTCCTTTGGTCTCAGTGATCCAATCTAAATAGGGTTCCTGGCTCATGACGAGGATATACTGCAGGAATTTGCTTTGCATTATATGCAGTAGTACACTTCCAAAGCAAGTAAGAGCTTGAAGGACACCGCTGAGTACTTGGAGGATGTTTCCCTGGCATTGGTAAGAAATGACTTGAGAGTACCACTAATTACTCCATAGTGCTTTGATGAAATCCTCAAAGCGAAAAATAATTTCCCTGGAGAGAAAGCCCCTGGATCAGATGGGCTAACTGGTGCATTTTACAAGTAGTATGAAGATATTCTAATTTCACATAGGCTTAGCATTTAAAATGTAGCCTTTAAACAGGGCCTTCTACCAACATACATATGAGACACTATCCTCCTCAACCCCAAAAAAGAAACTGCTAACTGCCAGTCATAAAGCCCACTCTCGTGCCTGAACTTGGTTAATAAAATATTGGCTAAGGCTGAAGTGACCATCTTGGACTTCTGCATGGACAAATTAGTCTTGCCAGAGCTATCTGGGTTTATCACATGTAAAGCAACTTCTAACATTCTGAGAACACCATTTACAATTATGCAACAATAAACTAAGATGTTCTGGCTGTATTGGTGTTCTTGGATGCCAAGAAAGACTTTGGCTCTCAAAGTGAACCTTTCTGTAGAATGTTGTCATACGTATGGGATCAGACCTCAATTAAATATCTAGGGATACACATTAGCCACTTCAAAGATAGCCCACTAAGGGATAATTATGGTCCATTTATTGGCAAATTGATACTTAAGATTGAAAAATGGATCAGACTGCCTCTGTCAATGGCTGGCCACATTTCATTATTAAAATGGACATTCTTCATGAGTTCATCTAACTGTTTCAAAATATTCTGATTGTTTTGAATGCCTCATTGGTTTTGAAACATCTAATGTGTGCTGACTAGCCTGATATTGGTGGGCAAGCAGCTGAGAGATAGATGGAACACCCTTGTTTTACCATTGATGAAGAATAGGTTTGGCATACTTACTGCCTGGTCTCACAGCCTGACTATGCCATCTATTGGCGTGAACCAGTTGAATGGTGGCCCCACCTGGTTATTGAAGAGACCAGACCGACACCAACAGGTACACTAGAGAGTTTACTATGCACTAAACTACCCACACAGACCCTGGAGAGGCACAACGGATGGTGCTCATTTTGGAGGACCCTAGCTCACAAGGTGGGACACAAGTTAATATGCTCCCCAGCCATTGAGATCCCAGGCCAATTTTTTGTAGATAACCTTTTATATCGCTACATGAGTATAAGATCAAGGCAGCAACTACCCAAGTTGACGTATTCACATATATCCGGCTTCGGTAAGTCGTCATGGTGCCATTTCACTCATTCCTACATGAACCACTGGATTATATAACTTTGACTCTGCTGTGAACATCAGACAATAAAAGAGGTGGGGTGTCCAAGCTATACAAGATATGTATGAGTAAGAGAGGACACTCAACATATTTAGCCAAAAAGCTGTGGGGAAAAAGACCTGAGCTTGGTGTTGGAGGACAAGATATTTTAATTCTGTTGTTCTCAGACGAATTTGGTCTCTGTCAATTATCAACAAAAGTTGTTAAACCTTAAAATTATTAGCAGAATAAACTACTCCCTAGTATCCATGAGTAAATGTGATCACTCTGTTAGCCCTGAATGCCAAGGGTGTCACAGCAATATGGCAGATTTCCTAAACGTTGCCTGGAATTGTCGGGAAGTACCCCACCTCTGGGTCAAGATTAATAAGGTAATATAAGAAATTACAGGGCATATATCAATACTGACTCCCTTGATGGCCTTAAGTGGGTATGGAGCTGAAATACCTAGATCGGTAACAAGAATTGCCCCATTGTTAATTTTAGTCGCCAAGCGTATAGTAGGTATAACTTGAATGCCGGGTTCCCTGACTAGATTGAATGATCTGATGCAATGTACTGCAATAAAGTTGCTGATTGTTATGCAATGCTACTACCACCCCAGAGTAAATCCAAAGACATTTGGGGACTGCTGAGCAGTTCCAGATTACCAAATAGCCAAAGTAGGCACCAGCCTATGGGCCCCACTTCTTTTAGAGGTCTGGCGACAACGGATCCAAATAATATTGATTTGATCTTGAAAGGAAATTACAATCAAGCTTTCTTAATTTGTTTCCATAAGATAGGAAAAAAATTAATCAACTCAAAGAAACAAAAACTTTACATTAAAGACTCTATAGAGAAAATTCTGAAATGAATGTAATCTACCCTTTAACAAGTTTAAGTGCATGAACCAGAGACATCAGATCCACATAACAGTTTCTCTCTCAAAAGCTCTTCTTCTGGCAGCTGTCAGTTTGTAAAATATTCCGGCGCAAACTACGTATGTGTAATGTAATTGGTTTAATAAAATTGTTGGTTACTAAAATTAAAAAGTATTAGGAGATAATTTGTGAGGGGTTGGGGTGGGGGCGGCGAAATGTCAACTGCCTAGGGGCCTCCACAGGGTTTAATCCGGCTTTGGGACCCATTTGAAGTGTCAGACCCAACCCAGTACATGACATCCAATATCAAAATGATGCTTTAGGCTGCAAAGATACCACGCAAAATGTTATTACATTGTGCTAAGGCGGATTCCGGTCTGCTGTATTTCTCAGTATGTTATGCTCAGTACCAAGATTTGTTAATATATGAACACACTACACTGTTTGTTTAAGCTTAACTCAAAACTTAAAGTTTAAAAAGTTTGCTTGATCGTACAAGAGAACACATTTAGGCCCCACTACTTTCAAAGTTCACCAGCCACTACTGGGCATGATTAGCAGCGGCCGGTATTTGCTATGAGTGAAGGGGGTGGGCGAGGAAGGAATAAAATAAAAAATAATAATACAAAAAAATCTTACTTTCAGTCACCCACGTCTCACCTCACGCTACCCTGCTCCTTTTCAGGAAGTCACAGGCTCACAGCCTGCCTTGCGGCTAATCCTGAAGCTGCTCTTGCATGAGAACAGCTTCAGGATTGGCCTGAGCGTGAGTCTTTGCCTGCTCTCTTCAACCCCAGCAATGCAGCTGGGTTTAGAGAGAACTTCATTGTGCATGATGGTTTGGCTGGCATGAGATGGCTGGCCAAAGAATCATGTGGAGTGAAGGGAGTGCGCTACCACTCCCCTCAGTGCTGTCACTCCCCAGGCCACTCCCCCAAGACTTGGCAGGAAAGAAGAGAAAAAATAAGTGTGGTTTTATTTTTCCTTTCCTGACGTTTTTTTGGGGGGGTGGGATGCTGCTCAGCTGGGTATGATATGCTCAGGCAAGTTTTTATTTTATTTAATTTTTTTAACACAAACTTTATTCGGTATTCCTGGTGTACATTACATAATTAAGCAGTACTGCATATATGTTATTTTTAAAAAGAAATGATCTGTGATTTATATACATAAAATGTCATATCTTCATGACACAAGTTGTTCATGTGTTCCTGTGCATAACCATTTTACAGAAACCAAGGAGAAATTTGCTCATCTTGGCATTATAATCTTACAATATATGCTTCATGCTTGAGGTATATTATAACTAGAACCCAATGCATCCCACCTACCCGACCCACCCCTGATAACCAAACCCGCAACAAAAAAACAATTGCCGCTGTGAAATTATTACTGGTAGAAAGTACCAGGTGATAAGTACAACCGATAATTTTAGGGAGGACAAGGGAGGGGATGCAAGAAAAATACAAGGGGCCAGGGAGAGGAGAGAGGGAGGGGATCGATAATCCACTCAGAGGTCACCTGGTAAGGGTCCAGCCGCTGCGAGAGGGGGGAATCGAATAGCCACACCACTAGTAGTTTGTGGAGTTTGAGAGTCCACTGAAAACTCCTTCGTGTTCGTTCTAAAAAGCTATACTGACGTTTTTGTAGTCCCCTGTGTTCCTCCCGCTGCAGCGCCTCCCTCTCTGCAGTAGCCCAACGGAGGACTTCCTCCTCCCATTTACCCGCACGTGCTGATGTGCGAGATTTCCAGTGCTGTGTAATCATTAGGGCTAAGCTTTCAAAGCGGAGCAGCAACTTCAATTTCTTAGGAAGTAGGAAAAGGCCTAAAATACAGGCTTCTTATAAAAAACAGTAGAGGGACCCTGGTAAACAATTCTCAGGGTGCACAATCAGGGAAACAGCAATACAATAAACATTAGAGGAGGCCCACCCAGAAATGACTTCCCATTAAGTTTGTCCCACACAGACAGTGTCACAAAGGAATCACATTTTTTAAAATATTTTATTCACATAATATATATATATCCTTATTTCATATATTCAATAATCAATATTTTTGTTCTTTTTCAATAAATGTACTCTACATAAAATTCATATACTAACATCCAGATCAAATTTATATAAATCCAAACAAAGACGAAGCAATCAGAAAATTAGGTACATGTCTCAACCATTACAAATAAATATATGTACAAAAAATTAATATATACATACAAAAATCACAAACAATCAAAAGAAATAAACAAAACCAAAAGCACAAAGCAGTAGACCAAGGTTCAGCACATCAACTTATTCCGTTTCTTAAATGTGTCCGGTGCAACAACTATCACCATCCACTGCCAGTCATAAACAAGATTATTATAAGAAGTTTGAGAGGTGCACACAATGAAGTCAGAGATATCAAAAAGTTCAAAGATTTTCAAAATCCTCTGTTTTTTCCTTAATGGATTCTTTATTTTCTCTTTTGAGATATGCAGGCACAGCCAACGTGTTTCATTCCCTATTACTGCCTTGGGAATTTCATCAGGGCATTGGAAAGGATCATCCAAAATCGATGGTCCAGGGTGTAATCACACCCTCGATATCAGTGCTGGAATAGTGTTTTGTCAATAATGTTGACCCTCGTTTTCCGTTGTCAGGCAGTCCTTATTGCGAAGGAGATTTGATATGGTGATTGAATGGCCTCTGTCGGTAATGTCCGTCCTTCCTGCCAAGGTGAGACAATCTTTGGATTGTGACCATTATTGAAACGGTCCAGTTGGTAAACAAAATTCAGTGTAGGTCCCCGCAGTCTTCTGCTCCTCCACTCGGATTAGTTGAAGCTTCAACTAATCCGAGTGGAGGAGCAGAAGACTGCGGAGACCTTATCACAGGCCCCGTACTCCGAGTTTATTACGGCAACGTGGATGGATACTGGCTGATAGCCGAGACAGACCATCCCCTTCCTTACACTGAATTTCGTTTACCAACTGGACCGTTTCATTAATGGTCACAATCCAAAGATTGTCTCACCTTGGCAGGAAGGACGGACATTACCGACAGAGGCCATTCAATCACCATATCAAATCTCCTTCGCAATAAGGACTGCCTGACAACGGAAAACGAGGGTCAACATTATTGACAAAACAATATTCCAGCACTGATATCGAGGGTGTGATTACACCCTGGACCATCGATTTTGGATGATCCTTTCCAATGCCCTGATGAAATTCCCAAGGCAGTAATAGGGAATGAAACGCGTTGGCTGTGCCTGCATATCTCAAAAGAGAAAATAAAGAATCCATTAAGGAAAAAACTGAGGATTTTGAAAATCTTTGAACTTTTTGATATCTCTGACTTCATTGTGTGCACCTCTCAAACTTCTTATAATAATCAAAAGAAATCATATAATTCACAAAACCTAACAAACAACGTAAACATACAAAACCACAACACAATGCGCCGACATGCATTTTGGAATTTTCATGTACCATCCTTCTTCAGGGCGCTGATGGTATATGGATAAATATAATTAGGCCTGAAAACATTTATTTTCTTACACAATTCAAGAATTTGAAAATACTGGCTTCGTCAATCCAGTCTGTGGGAACAACATAACATCACGGAATAATTAGAAAACCTAATTGGAAATTCTTCTACAAGAAGTAAGAAGAGCAAGATTATAACTGAGTGCATAAAAAATATCGAATAGAATAAATGAGGTGTGTACCATACGAGAATTGAGAATACACCAAAAGAAAAGTACAAGATAGAAGAATGTTAGAAAGGGTCGCCTAGTGTGCACAGAAATTTATTAAAGTGTGAGAAACCTTATAGCCCAACTTATTATCATACATATAATATGGATATGGATGTATACCCTTCAGACAACCATACAGTTCTTAATGAGCATCTCCCATGGGAGAATGCCATTATTTGACTGTTTATTCTTGGTTTGGTTCTTTATTTAGTCTGTATAGGGGTAGTATGATTCTTGTGGTCCTCTTATGATTCTATGTTTTGCTTTGATACCTGGACCAGAAATGTGAATTCTACCTTTTACCTTCTGTATTCTTGGATTTTAAAAATCTTGACTTTTCATCCCTAGCTTACTCTGCGACTATTGTACGCTTGGTACCATCTAGAAATTGAGACTGGCCCTTGTGTATATATACGGACTAGGGTTAGGAATAATTATCTACCCCCCTGGGGTGATCTATTATTTATTATTTATTTTTCATCTTTTCATTTTTTG
This sequence comes from Lissotriton helveticus, assembly GCF_964261635.1. NCBI lineage: Eukaryota > Metazoa > Chordata > Amphibia > Caudata > Salamandridae > Lissotriton > Lissotriton helveticus. The sequence continues at coordinate 806,127,757 of NC_136057.1, read as the reverse complement.
TGTTTGCTCCCTTTTTATTGAATTCAGTAAGAGGTTTATCTTAGCTTCATCCAGCCATTTACCCTTTCTATTGTGGCCTCCCTACCTACCAAAGATGGTGGCGGGTTCTTGTTGGTCCAATGAACGAATTTACATTCCAGCTTCTAATACTCTTGGAGCGATTTAATATTTGCTATATATTTTTTCTTTTTCATTTTTCGTTTTGTTTACTTGTGCTATTTCCTAATTTAGTAGGAGACTCCTTCCTATTTTCGCTGATGTATGGCATTTACGATTGGGGTCCCCCCTTATTGGTGGGGAATATTTTATGATCTATTTAGGGAGCATACAGTCCAGCTCTGAATATTTTTGGAGCGAATACATTTTTGGCATATATATATATTCTTTATCTCTCCCCTCTGTGCTATTTTCCAACTTAGCAGGAAGCCCTTTTTTTAGTTTCTCCTATCCATTGTATTGACGATCGTGGTCTCCCGACCTCCCTAAGATGGCGGCGGATATCTGACGGTTGTTAGAGTGAACACACAGCCCAGCTCCGGTCGTTCTTCAACAGGTGCTCTGAGGAGATTTTCTAGAGCCTTTATAACCTCTACCAACTTAGGGTTTTAGTAGCCGTAAGGTTTGGTCTCGGGTGGGAATTTTTGCTGGACCCGCCTGTCTCCCCCGCAGACTCCTAGGTCCCTTGAAAGTTGGCCTGATGTGTATTTCTCTCCAACTACATTTATACTTTAGGGTAGATTCCGAATCGTACTGTGTATTTCGCCTGTCTCCTTGGGAGTACTTTAAGCCCTTTTAGAATTGACTGTATTCACATTATGTTTTACTGGTATTACTTCTCGCACTGATCAGGGAGAACCATTCATGTGAGGGTGGTTATATATTAATTATCGTACGATCGTATAAGTGGATTGATCGCCCCCTCGTATTTCTATATTTATCATTAGTCTTGAAAATATGCTAGACTTATGGAATCTATACATCCTTTACATGTTTACCAATATAAGAGGCTGTAATACATCTTTGGCCACCTCCCTATCGTGGTTATCCTTTTAGGTGGGATAGTCACTGTACTCCTCAATTTATTTTCATTTCTTTACCATTTTTATTCACTATGTCTTATATACTTTCCCGGTTATTTTATTCTACAGATTATTGTGCTACCCTCTCCTGTTTTTCTGCCGGTAAGAAGGATTATTACATCACCTTGGATTTCTGGCGAGTGACATATGTTGAATTAAGAGCCCTGATGTTCCAGATCGCTTTTATATAGGGCTCTCTGATTAATCTTGATGGGTAGGCCATTTATACATACTGTTTATGTCCTCCCTCCAGCTTATTCGGTATACGACGCTATCTATTCTGATTACTCAACGGATGCACTCCCTTTCTAGAGTGAAGCCGAGATTAATTTAAGTAAGTACATGGTGGTGTGTGCTTAGGGGCTCTATATTATCTGTACTAGCAGCACACTCAGGGATCTTTATTCTATGCTTTGTTTTGGCTACAGCTGGTGGTCCCATTGGGCTCTTGGAAAATTCTATTAGAGGCAAATCTTGCAAAAATTGTCTGGCCCATCATCAATAGAGACCTTTCTGGCCCATATATTAGGTACTTTACATATTTTGATTAGATCTATCGTTCAGAGTTGGCCAGTACATGTTTATGTTGCTTATATTAACTCTTGCTCCTAATTCAGGATTCGGCATCCTGCTTGAGGGTAGCGTCATCTTCATTTTTACACTCCCAATTAATAGAAGGTCGTGTGAGCAGGATCCTTACTATTGGAGTAGTACTCATATCCAGCGAGTATGTATATTATACATGTATGATAATAAGTTGGTCTATAATGTTTCTACCACTTTAATACATTTCTGTGCACACTAGGCGATCCTTTCTAACATTCTTCTATCTTGTACTTTTTTTGGTGTATTCTCTATTCACGTATGGCACACACCTCATTTATTCTATTCAATATTTTTTAAGCACTCAGTTATAATCTTGCTCTTCTTACTTCTTGTAGAAGAATTTCCAATTCGGTTTTCTAATTATTCTGTGATGTTATGTTGTTCCCACAGACTGGATTGACGAAGCCAGTATTTTCAAATTCTTGCATTGTGAAAGAAAATAAATGTATCAGGCATAATTATATATATATATATATTTTTTTTGTTGAAAACCTTTATTAATGTATCAACCAAATACAAGCATGGGCCTACAACCCTCGGGCCGGCCGCTAAGCAGATAGAGTAACAGAGAGCAATTATATTCACGTGCAGCACCTCGAGGAGCAGAATCTCCATGCTAGCATACTTTCGATCACTGAACAGCCCATTTAGGAACCAGAATATGAATGGTTTTCATTTTATATTACAAGATAAAAGGATCAGGTGCCAATCAATGGCCCATTAGCGAAAAACGGCAAGCAGAATTGCAAACGTAGCAATAGTAAACGGTAATCAATAAAATCAATGGCGCTGAAACAGGAGGTTCAGGATGTGAAGAAAAACTACGATCAATTCGCGCCTACAGATACTTGCCCTAAAACCCAGGGAACACCACGAAAATTGAGGCAACAGGATATTAGCCTTCAATAAAGATACAATTGGGAAACCAAAACAGGACACGGAGCAACAATAACTAAGTACTAGCACACAGCGTCCTACTCATGGAAGCAATAAACAGTAAAAATTACATAAGTACACATCACAGTAGCCTTCCCAATGAAAACAAGACCTAGTCCCCCATCTTGCGAGCAAGTATACCAAAAGAAAGAAGAAAATAGAAGAAGAAAAAAGAGGCCATAGAAACAAAGAAAACACGTCTCATCCCCCAACCCCCCACCCCGCATACCAGCAGAAGGCTACGGCCCACCCCCCCCCCTATAGGCATGCCTGTCGCCCCAGAAAAGAAACCCCACATATAAGAAAAACGGAGGAGGCCCTAGTACCGGCCCCATTCACGCCCCCTCACCCCCCCTTCATATATCAGAAAGCATGTAAGCCCACCAAGATGGAAAGTGAGCGTCAATTTATGTCCATCGCAACCCCCCAAAGTCACAAATACAAGCCAAAGTCCACTACGTCACCGAGATCACCCATGAAGTACCGTAAACAGTCAGCGTTCATCCCTGGCCGGTCCGAACGGATACAGACAGACTCCCCATTCCACGAGCAAGCAAAGCCGATGATCCAACCGTCCCAGTAGAAGCTACCCAGGCGTTCAGCAAAAGCAGTGGCACAGAGTTACCATCACTTCTCCAGGTTACACTCTCTGTCGTCGAGAGAAAACAGCGCATTCGTTCGGGAGGTGGGTCAACAGGCAGGAAAGCAGAAAAATCAGCAGATACGTAACTTCGGCCACCGTGCTCACTAATCTCACAAACCAACACTGCACACCCCAGGGAGTCCGTGGCGTCAACAGATTGGGCAAAGCCGGGCACCAGATCCACTTTGTAGCTATCCGCCCATACCGATCCCGTGTCAGGAGCAATGATCGCCTGTGAGCCATTGATGGCCAACCACTGATGTTTCAGAGCTGAGTGCAAGTCTGTAATGGCCAGAAAAACATCCCTCACCGTGAGCTCCATTCCACCTTCGTCGATACACACAAAGCTGACTTTCTTTAGGGACCCTCCGGACGGGAGAAGGCACACTCGCATCAGGCCGCCGGGGTTTCAATAACAGCTCGCAGCATGTGAACAGGTTATGGCGGAGCACACTCAAACCCCAACACTCGTGTAATGCCACCACCGCTCACTAGTCGTTTCTAGGGAGGTAATCTCCTCCCGACTCCCGCCTCGGAAGGTGCATGATCACCCACCAACAGCCCCCGGAGAAGGTACGATACTGGCCGTTAACTCCGTCTTGCTCCTCGGGACGGTCACATCCACAGAGTCTGCAAAAATACGTGCCACAAGGCTCGGGGGTCCGGCGCCATGTCCAGCTCGTGCACCCACGGCGATTCAGCGAATTATAAAGTCCCGACCCGGTTCACCGGTCCGTCATGGCCGACCAAGGCCGATGTTGTTCGCTTCCCAATCGGCCACAGCACCACTCGAGGTCCCGGCTTATCCACAAGAAAGGCCCACGACCTTTACGACGACGTTTCTCGGCCGTCCGGGGCGTTTGTCATTCCGCGATTGCACGACTGGGCATCGCATCCGCTCATCTACGCGGGGCCATGGTTGAAGATGCAGGATCAGTATCAGGATGATGCGGGAGGCGAGGGCGAGCAGCGGAGCCGGGCGTCTACGCCGCCATTTTGGTCGCCGTCTTGGCTCCTCCCCATAATTATATTTTTGATTGTTTGTGATTTTTGTATGTATATATTTATTTTTTGTACATATATTTATTTGTAATGGTTGAGACATGTACCTCATTTTCTGATTGCTTCATCTTTGGATTTATATAAATTTGATCTGGATGTTAGTATATGAATTTTATGTTGAGTATATTTATTGAAAAAGAACAAAAATATTGATTATTGAATATATGAAATAAGGATATATATATATTTTGTGAATAAAATATTTTAAAAAACGTGATTCATTTGTGACACTGTCTGTGTGGGACTAGCTTGATGTGAAGTAATTTCTGGGTGGGCCTCCTCTAATGTTTATTGTGTTGCTAAAATACAGGCTTCTACTGTATCCCAAAACGTGCGTCCTGTTAACACGGACAAGTTCTGAATAACTCCTATCCAAAACCCATGCCGCGCCGGGCAGGACCACACCATATGGATAAAATCAGCGCCTTGGGCGTGGCATCTAGCGTAGCATCTGGGGCAGTTCGGGGAGGCAGTAGTGTACATGTTGTGTAGTGTTTTCGGGGTGAGGTAAGCCCTATGCAAAATAAATAATTGCATTACTTTCAATCAGCAGTTACTAGATACCTTTCTAGGATGTTGCAACATTAGGGTCCATTCCCTATCTTCCAAATCTCATGATAATATTGTTTCTCATTTATGTCTGAGAGGTCTTAATGGGATATTCAGATGTTTCTGAAACCCACGGTACAACCACCGGACAAGATGACGGCCATGCCCCGTTATGTGAGTGGACTTCAACAAATGAAAGGTGGGAGGTTCTCTCTGGTCCACTAGCCAGTATTTGTGAATGAAGTGTGTAATCATGGCATGTATGAGGAAAAGGGTGTCAGGCACCGCATTAGTGCATTCAAACTCATTGTGAGGGATCAGGTTACCATCATGAAAGAAATCTCCAACTGTCCCAATCCCTAGCTGTGTCCAAACCCAAATTTGGACCCTTTTTATTATTCCATGTGTCGTGGGTAAGCCACAGAGGGGGATATTCAGGGCACATATTTATGAGCTTGTCTCCAATAGTGAAGTGCTAAGCGTAGAGGAACGGAGGGTTCTGCACTTTATCTGCCCCCGGGCACAGCAACGCCTGTAAGGTACCACATCCAAGGCGGTCCCGAGAATACGCTATCTCAAATAAATTATGGCCTGCCAGCCAGTATGCAAGCCACTGTAATTGCCCAACTATGCAGTATACTTTAAAATTGGGTGCTTCCATTCCACCTGCAGTGCTGGGAAGCTGCCTCTTGGCTATTGCCATTCTATGTCTGCTCGAACCCCAAAGCAAGGAGGTCAAAAGGGTGTCTAGAGTTTTAAAAATCCATGCTGGGAGGATAACCAGAAGGTTTACAAATTGATGGAGGAGCCGGGGCAGCATGACCATTTTGGACACCGAAAGATGGCCCGCTACTGTGAGAGGTACAATATTCCAAAAGGAAACCTGGGACCTAAGGGAGTTGATGGTCCGCATTACGTTGCCAGCTATTGTGTCGGCAGTGGTTCTGTATAAATAGATTCCTAAATATTTAAAGGTTACAGGTTCTGCTCTAAACTACAACTAGCCAAAACTTAAAAAGGGGTCAGCATACATATTATTAAAAGAATATGCTATGGACTTAGAGGCATTGAGATGTAACCCCAATAGCTCCCCGAACTGTGACAACACGTCCACTATTGCCTGCATACGTTTATGCAAGTCCTGAAAATACAATAACATATCATCTGAATAGAGTGACACAGAATGGACTGTACCATGAATGGGAATACCATAGGGGACCATAAATTGCCATAGATATTGGGCTAGAGGTTTGTGCGCCAGGACAAACAATAAAGGCATCAGGGGGCAGCCCTGTCGCGTGCCTCGATAAATAAAATACGCTGGCGATATGATCGAACCAGTCTTTGCGCAGACTGTGGGGTTAGTATAGAGTGATTTTATCCAGTTACAGTATGTCGGAGATAGTCTGAGCTTTGTCAGGACAGCTAACATATAAGCCCAACTCAGTGTATAGACACCCAGCGCGCGGGAGCAGTGCTGAGGTCGCATGCAGTATGAAATCAACAAATATTTAAAGAGATGCTTTGTTTGGGAACAAACCCACACTGATCTACATGTATGAGTTGAGGGAGCAAGGAAAGAAGCCTAGACGCCAGAAGTTTACCGAGTATTTTATACTCTGTATTAAGGATGAAGAGGGGTTTGTAGGATGTTAGCTCAAGAGAATCTTTGTCAGGTTTCAGCAAGGAAGTGACTAATGCTTCTCTAGTTGTGGGGAGCAGTGTACCCTCAGCAAGTGAAAAGCTGCAGCAGTTTAGGTACCAGCGCTGTTGCAAAGGTTGAGTAAAATTCAATAGGGAGCCCGTCAGAGCCTGGTGTTTTATTACGAGCTAACGCCTTAATCACCATTTTAATTTCTATTGGTGTAATCGGTGCTTCTATGTCTGGACATCGGAGTCAGAAATAACTGGGAGGTCCACCTCCGCAAAAAGCGAGTAGTAGCGTCTATCATGTCTAGAGGAGGAGCCGCATATAGAGAGGCATACTAGGAATGGAATGCAGAATTTATCTCAGCCTGTGTGGTGACCTGCGATTGCTGGATATTAATAATTGTCAATATGGGAGTGGGAGTTGATGGAGTCGCAATGAGCCTCGCCAATAAGGTGCCGAAAAGGTCTGCCTCAGAGTGCGTGCGAAGTGTGTATATGTTAAAGTCGATCAATCTTAAACGTTCCATATGTGACCCTAGCTAGTTGTAAGTATTCCGCCCCATTCCCCTCCTTCTGGGCCTCCACTTCCTGTGCTTGCAGTTTTCCCTCCAGCTCCGTGAGGTCTCTAATCAATTCCCTTCTAAATCCTACCAAGGAGCTCAAGGAGACGCCCCGAACTGACACCTTAAATGCCTCCCTTTCCAGGGATAGGATCATGGATGTACCCTCATTAATTGTAAAATATGTAGTGATGGAAGTGGCTAATGTGGCCCTATACACTTGGTCTTCCAATTGTAAGGGTTGCATGCGCCAGGTCGGGATGGCCGTGGGAAAGCGTCCCCTCTTGAGGTTGAGTTCAATAGTATTGTGGTCCAGGATTGTCTTACCTAAGTAAGTACAGTGCGAAATGGTCGAGGAGAGCTCGGGTGAGCACCGGAAATAGTCCAGGCATGTATGCAACATGTGGGGGTGAGAATAGAAGGAATATTCCTACATGTGTATGTGCTGGGACCTCCAAACATCTCCGCTACCGCGCTAGCGGGTTTTCCCGCTGTGCGCTGAAATGTAAAAATCGCGCAGTTTGTGACAAAGCCAGCTCGTCATCCGCGTAGCGCAGGTAACGCCCATGATGAGCTGGCTTTGTCATCCGCATCGAAGGGGTTAAATTCCATCCTTGTGCACAGCGCAACAGCGCCACAGCCTGGGAGCGTGCGGTTGTGTTTAGCAAAGGAGGGTGAGAGTGGTCTAGGAGTACATCAAACACTGCATTCATTTCACCCCCTAGTGTCCATGGATAACAGGACCTGTCCGAGAGGGCTAGCGAGACCCGGAAAAGAAAGGCATCCTGGTCTGCATTTGGCACATAAAGAGACCCAACACCACTTGTGTACCATCTAAGGTCCCCCGTAAGAACATGTAACGCCCTTGTTCATCTATCTTACTCTCGCTATGGGAGAAGGGAATCCCCACCCGTATCCATATTGCAGTCCCTCTAGAAAAGGCAAAATATGCTGTGGCATATATTTGACCCTCCAGCGGAGCTGTAGTTTCGCGGTTTCGGTGGGTATTAGGTTTGTGTCTTGCAAATACACTATTTGGGCCTTGCGGCGGTGTAACTGTGCTGCTATACAATGGCGCTTAGAAATTGCTCCCAATCCCCTGATATTCCAGGATAGGATAGTGTAGGATTTGGATGTAGTCATCATCAAGGCACCATGGTGGAACCCACCCACTCCCACCCATCCCAACCCACCTCCCTCCATCCCCCCACACATCGGATCATGCGGCAATAATACAAAAATAAAAATATAACCCAATACTGGGTCCAATGATCTAAGTTCGCTCGACCAAACTGTGTGAGAAACATCAACATGATTCACATCAACCTGTTGCTCTCGTCTGTGGGGGAGGTTGCAAAAAGTGCTGTTCCTTAGAAAAAAAAACAGAAAGAAAAGAACACAATGCATGGAATCGCCCAGGACAGGCCGGGCTGGGTGGACATACCATAGCGTCCCCAGTTACATAGTGAGGAACTATAATACCAACTCACCGGCTGCCTCAGGGATCAGCACCCACCACTGCGGGAATAAGGACATTTCTTATAACACAATTTTGTAGCGCACAGGCAGTCTAGGCCGATAAAACAACCTTATAAACATCACATTGACCTATCATTCCAGGGGATCATTACTCAGCTGCGTAGACACTGAAGGGAATAGTGGGGCATTACCAACTGATTCTGAGTCCGAGTTGGCCTCAACTGAAGGACTGGTGCTGATAGGTGGGCGAGGACGGCTAAAGGCCGTAGCAGATTGAAGAGCCTCTTGCCTACTCTCCAACACCTGTAGCTGAGATGGAGAACCGGAGCCCGTGCTCCGCATCACAATACCCTTTCTATGTCTCCGGGGAGCATGCTATGACTTTGGCTGTGTAAAGTCCATCCGCCTTGCAGGTAAAACATCTGGAAAGGTTTTGTCGAGCCAGTCCCAAGCTTCGTCGGGTGAATCAAAAAATAGCGATCGCTGACTGTATATAACTTTCAGTTTTGCTGGGAATAGCAATGCAAAGGTGAGGCCCGCAGCGCGGACTCGGGCCTTGACCTACAGAAATGAAAAGCGTTTACGCTGTACAGCCAGTGTATAGTCCGGGAAGATAGCTATTCTCACATTGTCGATTTGCATTGGATCATTGTCGCGGGCCGCCTGCAGCAGATGATCCCGGTCCCTGTAATTTAAGATTCTGGCCAGCACTGGACGGGGGTTTGCGCCAGGAATTGGATGGCGTGCAGGTACGCGGTGGGCCCGTTCGACTGTAAAATGGGCAGACAGGCCTGTTGGGGCCACACTCATTTTCAGCCAGTTTTCTATGTAAGTCATCGAGTTAGGGCCTTCCGGCAGTCCAACAATTCTAAAATTATTTCTCTGGGCCGGACCTTCCGCATCATCTGCACGGGCCTGGAGGGAGTCGATTTTCTGGCGCATTTGACTAAGTTGTTCGGTATGGGCAGCTACTTGCGGCAACACTGTTTCCAGAGTTTGTTCCGCAGACTTAACTTTCTCCGCTAACTTTCCATGATCGGTTTTGAGGAGATTGACTCCACAGAGATCGTGCCCAATCGGTTCTCCAGTGCTGTTCAGGAAACTCGTATTTCTTTTAAGAGCACGTCCAACATATCCTCCGGAGGGTTGGATATGGCTCCGTCCTCAGAGTAGCGGCACCGGCCCGAAGAGTGTCCAGAGTGTGGTGAGGGTGACCCAGTTCTCCCAGATCCAGAGGTAGATTTCGTCTTGCCCCTGCCCATTATTGCTGGTGTGTTGGGTGCATGCAGACCAAGTCACTGCAAGACATGGGGTGCCCCCTGTGTAGCACGTGCCATACCACCACTGGCCCCAAGGCCCACTCCTGCTCAGGCAAGTTTACTAGCAACACTAAGGGACAGGGCTTGGCTTCATATGAGCTTTGAGTTAGATTTAGTGAACTGCCACATGTTAACACATGAAGTCCGAAGGTTTTGTTGTGATGTACTTCTTTGATGCTGCACAGGTTTTGCTGACGTCCCATAGCAGCTTACAAATAGGAGCTTGTGTAGGGCTCTGCCTGTGAGCAAACCAGCAGGACCCCGCAGACAGGCACAACACACAATTTCCTGCTGGGGAAGTTGCTTTGAAGTATACTGTGAAGGGTCAGGGCAATGCATTTACCTTAAGCAAAAAAACTAAAACATCTGTGGTTCTGACTTTGGGATTTTTTTCCAGTCTATGGAGTAGAAGGTCAGTCCCAATTCTGCTCCATCGGTGGAAAAACAAAGCACATTTCTTGTGTTCTGCCTCCTCCTCAGGCATTTTGCTCACCACGATCTGCATCTTTTGCATGGACCACCAAAGAAAATGACATGTCTTCCTCTCTGCTGGTCCAAAGCAAGTTTATTCACGTGGGCTGCTGTAATCAAGTCACCTGTGTCTTGTTCGTCGTACTATAAATGATATGGCCCTAAAAAGGCATGTTACATAGTTGGGGTCAGCATTCTTTGTTCCCTGGCAACCAGGGGAACTTTAGCTTTACAAACTAAAATTCTTAAATTACAAGCGCCCTTAACGCAGGCCCGGTTCTAGCGGGTGGGCCAGGCCCACCCAAACATGTGCCTGGCCCACCCAAACAGGATCCTTGGCCCTCGCAGTGAGGGCATGAATGCAGGCGTGCAACGCCTTTGGGATCAAAGTGTTTCAACCCTCCCCCATCGTGTGTGTCAGCCCGTGCTGAGGGGCGCACACACACAGAGACAGTTTTAGAGATTATCGCAGCCGTACCAGAGTACTTCACAGGTCTTTACAAGACCATGTACATGTTAACGAGGCTTTGTTTATTTTTTCACCCCTTCATCTCTGCACAGTGAAAGGCGACAAATCCTTTCTTTGACAAAGGTAACCTTTGGTAACCTTTGCCTACTCTCCTGCTGGAGGGGGGAGTTAGGGAAAGATGAGGGGCACTGGTGGAGGGTGGCAGTAAGGGAATCTGAGGAGGAGGTAGTGGGAGGGGCTACAGAGAGATGAGGGGCACTGTTGGAGGGTGGCAGTGAGGGAATCCGAGGAGGAGGTAGTGGGAGGGGCTATGGAGCGATGAGGGGCACTGGTGGAGGGTGGTAGAGAGGTAATCCAAGGAAGAGGTCATGGGGTGGAGGGGGGAGTTAGGGAGAGATCATGGGCACTGGTGGAGGTTGGCAGTGAGGGAATCCGAGGAGGAGGTCAATAGAGGGGGCCATTGGGAGATATGAGGCACTGTTGGAAGGTGGGAGTAAAGGTATTTACGGAGAAAGAGGTTATTTGTGCGGCGCAAAAAAAGACTTTTGCATCAGCGCTGAAGCTGGCATTTCTATTTTTGTTTATTTAATTAGCAGTTGGGTCATAAGGGCTACTGTGGAACATACTTTAAAGTGTGTGCTAAATATATTTACTACTTTTATTCAATGTTTTAAGTTTGAAGGTGACTTTACTAATGTTTTTACCGAGAAAAATGAAAGTGGAGCCCGATGATGCCTGATATGGGGCTGGGGCCCAAGGTCATCTGTGAGATAAGGTGCACTGGAGAGGAGTAGTGGATAATCAAGCCTGTAGGGGAGTTTGCTGTAGAGTCCATGGTCAGGTGGAGGTAGTAATGAAGAGGGATTCTCCCTGACGGCTTGCACAGAGGGAGCCAGAGAAGTGTCACTTGCCTGGTACTCCCACCTCAGAAACCTGCTCTTTCCATCAAGGGGACATTACATGGAAAAAACACTTTTTGAGAGTGCTCACATATAGAAAGAGATTTGGGAAAGAGTGCGTTTTACTGGGCCTTTTTAAGACTAAGAAGAGATAAAGGAGGGTCCTGAAGCATACCTGCCTAGACATATAGGCGAAAAATCGAGCCCGCAGTGGCCCACCCGAATGCACCCTTGGCCCACCCAAATAAATATTTGAACGTTTGAATATTCAATTCAGGAAGTGGTCATCAGCCTTGTTTTTGATCAATTTAAATAAAGCCGCATTTTTCAGGAATGTTGTGCCTGGTTCACAATGTAATGCAGGCTTGCTCTATAATCTTACGATCTTACTTTTTTAAGAATTCCCAAAGATTCCTAGAGCACTTCTACAAACCAGTGACTAGCAAAGATTCCCAAGAGTACTCCCACACAACTGATGCATGCAGAAATACCAGAGGAAAGAGGAAACTAGAGCTAAGGATCTATTCAAACACACCACATAGAGCTCAGAACATAGGAGGGGAGTAACAAACGAAAAGAATACTTTTCTTCAGTCAGCTTCTCTGATCACTGAAGTCCATTGACAAAGCTGCTTCTATAGAGCACTGTCCTCTAACATTAGTGAGTAGAGGTACCGTCCAGGCTTCATGCAATAGCTGGCCTGAGGTTCACATCAAAGGTTTACAAAATATCGAATCACAGGAGGGGCACCGAATTAAAATGAATTAGGCATGGCACAACTTGTGACCCCCTGTGACTGGCTACAATCACAGGGATGGTGCCCTGAAAGGGAAAAAGATAACAAATCCTTATGACTGCGTTCCAGAACTGAAACCTTTTCTTTTAAGCATCCCTTAAAAGAGCTTGGGTTGGTGTAAAATGAAAAAAGTTCTATTTTGGAAACCTTCGGTGAAAAGTGTGTGATACCCTGGGCCACTGCCTACCCCTCCTGAAGCTGCCCCGCCGATTTCAAAGTGAAAAAGGTCTAAAGGTGACCCCTTTCCCATTGTGAATAAAATAAAATGGCACACATTAGCCTTTAGTGTGTTTAAAATGGAACCCACAAAGGTCTACTGTGCTGTGAAGTGTGACAAGTGTTACCGTGATTGGTTATCAGGCGTTTCAATTCTTAACGACAAAGGCTCGGATAAATGTGACAGCTCGTGTAAATGGCTGGCAAGAAGCTGCTAAACATCCCCTTTTAATCAAGCTGCTTTCAATTGTAGCATAAGGTTCTGACATAATGTGTATTACTTTACCTTTGCGTTGCCGCTGAGCGAAGGCTGAAGAAGATGAGTTAGCTTGGAGTTTCTGTATGGTACATGTAACGCATTAGTCTTCAAAGCTGTAAAAACCTGTCAAATTAACAACATTTTTTTTAATATATTAGGTTTGGTAAATATCTTGTTTTCAGTCACACTTGTCAGCAGAATATTTTTAATGTGTAAATAATTGACAAATTTGGCTCAAGGCACTTTTAAGAACTATAGAAACAGATGTACAACCATTTTTAGCAGTCGCAAATGGGAAATCGGGCAGTTTGCGACTGCTAAAAAGGGTTGTGTGTATGTGCAAACCCTATATTGTGAGTTGGCAACCTATTACTGACTCGCAAAATAGGGTTTGCGAGTGGCTATTAGGAAGGGGCGCGCCAAGGGCGCCCCATCCAAATAGCGATTATAACAAATAGGAATTGCCTCTGACACCATAGATTTCACACATGATTTTGTACAATGTCCTAATTTATTGACATTGTCAGCAATATATACTTTTGCGTTTTCTTCAGAACTATTCAATGGTACACAATTGGGTGTTAGCACATTGTTTGTAATCATCTCCTTTGATAAAAAAACATTGAACATGTATCAAAAAATGATAATAAATTCATTACATAAACCTTTGTCTACACAACATTTAACATTACTCTATTTGACAATACTCTACATAAATACAAAACAGTAAAGGGACCTATTTTGCTAGTGTTTTTGCTCCTAAACACACAAAATCTTTCAAATTGGCTATTCTTCCAAGTTAGCTCAAGAAAGAAGGGTCCTACTTTTAATAAATTGACTAGCTTTGGGATATGGATACTTTTCCACAAAGAGACAATAATTGTAGTCCTGTATAAGGTCGGAGAGTTCTTTAAGGAATTTTTTTTAGCCGTGGCGTGAGATACTTCTCTCACTATATGTCCTGTTGATTTGCTAGGTCATAAGGCATACACTTCTCCTGGCCTGAATGATAAGCCTACGCGTTTCGACCTTCTGTGAGATGACAGGAAATAAATTAGGAAAGGTCTTCATCAGGGCTCGCTGCTGTTGTTGTAGGACATAATGCTACACCTGTGAGAGTGTAAGGGGCATGTTTTAGTTCGAGGTCAGGAGTCTTATGTACAATTTCTAGACTAGTTATAGGTACTTGTTAAAGAGAAAAACGAGGGTCACGTACCCTTGTGGTAAAAAGAAGGTTCCTCTTGTCTGATTCGTGTCTTTGAATAGCATCGATCGCTGGTCCCAGCGTCGTGACGTTTCTTTGGGTTGACCGGCAGGGTGGAATCTTTACTTGAATTAATCAGAGCTGCGCTGGTGGTCAAAGAGAAGGAAAAAGGGAATATTTTTGGTTTCCTTTTGTGCTAATGTGCCATATTTCAGTGGCGGCTAGAAGTTAACAAAATTAGAAAAATATGCGTGATGAATTCGGTGGTTGTCGTGTACAATGCTCCGATGTTAGTTAACATAGTTCCTTAGCGCGCTGGGGAGAGCACCCCAGGGCAAGCCTGCATTAATTCGCTTTTCCGGCCGGCGGACATGTCATACCTGCTGATCGTGTGGTATACGTCCTTGCGTTTGTCTTTACTTTCTTCGGTGGGGTCGGGATGGCGTCTCCTAGCTGCACGGCGTTCCCTCAATACCAGACTCGTCTGTTTCTTGGTTGGAACAGAGAACACCGGTCATAGGTTCTTTCACGACTTCGTTTGGACGCGTCTTCGTCCTTATTGGTCGGGCCCCTTCTCAATATGGAAGCTACTTCCCGATTGGTTCGTCCTGATGACGGGGCTTTGTAATCGCGTTGCTGGGATACATGACGCTTGCCGCATCTCCGGGTTTGTTATAGCTGTTGTTTTGCCCGGCGGTCTCATGGATGTGTTCTTCATGTCACGATGTCTGGCTGTGCTTTACGTTTTGTGGGGATATCGTGTTGTGGTTTCAACGGGTTGTCGGAAGTAAACCTTCGGAAGGGCCATATTCTTGGTGGTACACGTACCCTGCATGTAATAGAGGGGCAGATCTGTATATTTGACTGCTGTATAACAATACGTTAAATATGGCTTGATATTTCAGCAAGTTCATTCAGTCCGTTATCAACTGTGCCTAAGTACATGATGGTTTTTGCTTCCTGCTTCGATAGGTTATTGGCCACATTTTTACCTTTGATGTGTTTAACCACTGTCCATTAGCGAGTCTCTTCCTAATAGAGAGTAACACTGATATGTACCATTGTTTTTCCACCGCAAATGTAGTCGCAAAACATTTGCAGTTACCACCTACTTCAAGTAGGTGGTAAGCCAGTCTCAAACCGTAAGGGGTGCCCAAGGGATCCCTTCTCCTTTGTGTTGGGATGCAAAAATATTTTTTAAGGGCAGGCAGTGGTCCCACAGATCACTGCCTGCCCTTAAAAAATTAAAAGGATACTTTACATTTTTTTCTTTTTAAATGCATCCCGTTTTCGTTTAAGGAAAATGGGCTGCATTTGAAAAAAAACATAGCTTTATTTAAAAAGCAAACACAGACACGGGGTGTGCTATCCCCAGCAGGGCACCATCTATGTGATATGTGAGATTCCTAGGGGGCCGCAAATTGTCACCAACCTCATTAATAATAATGAGGTAGGTCTTTAGCGGCCCCATTAAGAATCACAAACAGTGTCTGAGACACTCTTGTACATTCCCATTTTGCGAGTCGCAAAATGCCACAATTTGTGACTCGCAAAATGGAATGGTCGTACATCTGGCCCTTAGTGTTTGAAATAAGTAAATAGTGGACTGCTTGCACTGGAAAGTGCAGTACCATCTAGCAGTTAAAGCCAGCCTGCACCAGCTGCTAATGTAGCTACGCTAGCTCTACATCGCAAGTGTTATTCAGGCTCCAGGCTCATTTGTCAAAACTAGAACTGCACCCTAAAATGTTGTACAACAAAAGGGCCAGTAATAATGTTAGCCCTATTTACATGGTGGTTACAATTAAGCCAGGCGTTTTGAGGTATGAGCTATATTACTGGGATGCCTCTTGCTATCAACACATCAGTGCCTGGAAATTGCAAGACATATTACCCCAGAGAAGGACTCCTCTCTCGAACATTGCTGGCAACAATAGTAGGAGGAATTACTTTTCAGTTACCAAGACTGATTACAACTGTGCTAAATAATATTAGCTGTGACTGCTTTACTTTTTATGGCCAGAAACAGTGTGCCACAACCACTGCATCAGTCTTCCACTATACAACCCTTACCTAAAGAGGTAAGTCCTCAATCTGAGACAGGCAGTCCACTAGACAGGTATAAAAAATACATTTCTACTACAAAAAATGTAAATATATTTTAAAATAAACTCCTCTGCCCCTTCAGTACCAACTGCCATCCTTTTTTGTCTGCCCCTGTTGGAAACAGGTCACGTGGCCTCCTTCTAGAGCATACCTGCAGTTAAGGGCTCATTCTGCATTGTCATCATTCACACTGACTAATGTATATTCCTCAGTATTGAAAGATATTTAGAATAGTCCTGCTCTCAGTGATTGTTGTGGCCTCTGGACCTGTATCAGGTCTCAAAGATTTGCTAAGCAGCATAGAGCACTGGTGTAGCTGTTCCTTATAGAAAGAATATGGAAGCCCCCAAAACTGTGATATAGACATCATTTTCCACAGGTCAATGAAAGTCTGGTATAGCATCTTGGTAATTTTATTTTCAGTTCAAGTCATTAACAATAACCTCCAGCAGATTTTATAGAATGACCAACATCTAGAACTGCCCACACCATGCTATTCCATAGCATCATCCCTTGCATCACTGTAAGTTCTACATTCTGAAATATCTCAACACATCTCCCTTCTTTTAATATTCGAATAAAGAAAACTTAATCAACCCCTATACGCAAATAATATATCTTGCAGGATACAGGCAGAATTTGCAAGAAAATATGAACAGCGCTCAAAAACATGAAAACATATGTAAAGGTAAGATAAATAACCTCTCACTGTACTCCTCCTAAACTGTTGACTTTTTACATAGATTTCCAAAACTCCATTCTCTCCCACCAACCAGCTGAGTGCAAATTCACCATCCACACAAGCCACTTGATCTTCCACTTCTTGCTTAAGGATAACATGCTCCACGGGCATTCTTGACAAATAATCAACAATTACATATCTTTTGCCTTGCACATATTCCACAGCTAAATTGTAGTCCATCACAGACAACAACCATTGCGAAACACGAGGCATCACCCTTCCTTCTAAACCCCGCCTGCACATAAAAATATGTACAAGAGCCTTATGATTGGTTTTGAGCACAAACGGCAATTCCCACAAATAATACCTGAAATGGTACATTCACCAATAACAAGCTGAAGCCTCTTTCTCAATGGCAGAATACAATTGTTCTGCACCTTGTAACTGTCGGGCCACAAATCCAATAATCCTTTCCCCTTCCTCAGCCACTTGGGTCAAAACTGCCCCAAGACCAACATTGCTAGCATCAGTAGTTACCATAGTTTTCCTTCTAGTGTCAAAGTGACCTAATGTCGCTGCAGGAGCTAGAGATTGTTTTACACTAATAAACAAATCTGCACACTCTGGAAACCATTCAAACACATTTCCATTCTTTAGCAGTACTCTCATAGGTTCTACCACGTCTGCAAAATTTGACACAAATTTCAAACAATATTCAGCAAGTCCCCAAAAAGATGTCAGCCGTTCTTTGTTGATGGGCTAATGAGCGTCCTCTATTGCCTTCATAATGTTTTTATTCGGTCTTATTCAATTCGCAGGTACTTTATGTCCCAAATAATTTACTTGTTCCAACCTCAAATGGCATTTTTCTCTTTTTATGGTCAGCCCATGACTTGCTATCCTCTCCAAAACCTCTTCCAGCAACACATCATGATCTTTAAACAATTTCCCCATCACCATGATGTCATCCTGGAAAAATAGCACCCTCTGCATACACTCAACATTTTTTTGCAATATCCTCTGAAAAAGAGCAAAAGCTGACGCGAATCCAAACAGCACTCTTCAGTATCGGAACTCTCCCAGTGGTGTAAAAAAAAAAAAGTCAACAGGCGAGACTTTGGAGGTAAGTTCACCTGATGGTACACTGCTGACATGTCCAAAACACTAAACACACTACCACCACCCATCATGCTTAGCATTTCACCAATGTTAGGTAACGGCTGCCTGTCCACCCATATATTTTTATTGAGATCCCTCAAGTCAATACATAGACGGATCTTATTTCCTTCCTCCGGAGCAACTGCAATGGGGACAGCCATTTGGCTGATTCAATTGGCTCAATTATTATATATTATTATTATATCTTTCAGTAGTTTGTTTAATTCTTGTTGGAGCAGTTCTCTCATTAAATATGGTATGGTTCTCATTTTGTGCACAACAGGTTTAGCATTCTTCTTGAGGATAATTTGGTACGTAAATTTCTACAATACACACAATTTTTCAGAAAACTCTTGAGGGAACCTTTCCGTAAGCTCCTTTCCTCACTCACTGCCCACATCGTGTTTCACTAATTCACTCTCATTCACCGGTTCTACCACCTTGACCGGTTCTTTGGCTTTAGGATCAAGCACAATGTTCAAGTCCCTATGGTGGCACCAACCCAAAAGAATTGAACCCTCACTGATTATATAAACTCTCCCATGCACCCCATGTCACTTGAAAAATACATAAAACCATTGCATTCTCAATATATTTATCCTCTTGCCACCATATAAAACAGCTTTCACATCAGATTATTGCCAATATTTAATCTCAGCACCCAATTCATTTTGATATGTCTCCTTAGAGATCAGAGTAAACAAACTTCCAGAATCAGCCAATACTTAATAATAATAATAATAATCCACATTTGTATAGCGCACAATCACTTTCACAGTTCCCAATATGATTTCACAATGGGGCTTTTCCAATGTTCCTGTATTTTCTTATATTTCCATCACTTGTACAGTTTGACTCTACCAGTTTGTGCCTTCCCCTTTGAGCTACAAACTTTTGCTAAATGCCCTCCATTTCCACACGATCTACACGTCATATCTCTTGCTCCACTAGCAAAACTAGAACTAATTTGCCCTGCACACCCACACCTATAACAGGTTGCTGTCATACGTTTTTCAAATATTGAACTGTAGAGCTTCGATTCTTAATAGCTTTTTTACAGCTCTCTTTCCTGACTTCTTTTACTTCTATCGCAAGTTCTTTTTCTGTAATTTCTGTACTGCTATTCCCCATATCAATCTCCTTCAGCAACACAGTGGCGTGCTCCATACTCTGTGCAATTTGTATAGATTCTTCTAAACTGGGATCTTTTAATGACAATTTTCTTTCACTTTCTTGTTGTTTGTGCACCTAACATGTTGGTCCCTAATTAAAGAATCAACCAAGTTTTGGAAATCACAATCAACTGCTAGACCACGCAAAGAGGCAACATAGGTCATGATGTCTTCATCTGGTCCTTGTACACTACAAAAGAACCTATGCTTCTCGAACACTACATTCACTTTGGGTGTATAGTGCTTCTCCAGCATTTGTAGTGATATGTCATACAAATGAATTGGCTGGTCGTTTTTAATGCCCAACAAAATCTCAGGTAAGTCATCATAAATTCTTCTACCTTCCACGCCTAAGTGGTGCAAGAGAATAGCTTGCTTTCGTATAGGAACATGTATATCCCCTCCAATAGCTAACAAATAGGTGAAGAACATATTCTTCCATTGTTTCCAAGGATTTGCAGGTTCTCCAAGCGCTGGTAGAAAACTTGGAGGTGCTGCCACGCTTTGCTCAAGCATACCTGTAAGAATAGTAAATTAACAAACCAAAACAAATATCAAAAACAACAATCCAATATAATAGACTGACACAACTAGCTAATTAATTAAAATAATTAACTAAACTAATATTAGTTGAATTGAGTCTTCCAAGTGTTCTTTTCAAGTATGTTGTTTGTTATATTTTATAGAGTGTTATTTATTTAAAGACGGTCTTTTTTCTATTTCTGCTTTTATGAAGGAAAGTCTCTTTTCTATGTCTAGCTTCACCAGGCAACAGGCTTCATCAGGCTTGCATCACCACTTGTATGCTGTATTCACATGACCATCTGGTAAGTATGCATCTCTTTATTACTTTTGGTTACATCAATGCGTATTAAATGTCAGCCGACATTGAACTATCAACAGTAGAGCATGTGGCTGCTGCACGTGGAGTTTGGGGCGCGGTGTGAAGATTGCTGCCAGTAGAGCATGTGCAGGCTGCTGCATGCGAAGCTCGGAAAAGAATTAGGGGTTTGTTCTAATACTCCTGCCGCACCGGGCAAATTTATCAAGCAAAAATACAAATTAATGCAGAGGAATAAATAAAGAACAAATTCCTATAGAGAGAAAAATGGGTACTTGATCCATGAACTGTCTTTCTTCTTTATAACTCAAATACCAACTCCGGGTGTACTATCCAAGAAATACTTTATCTTTTTTTAAATATATGAAAGGAGCATAAATGTGTACACAAATATATACACACATATACATTTACAATTCCTTCCTACCCATTCTTACTAAATACAGTTGCTAATCACAAACAAAGAAAATTCCTTCAAAAAGCAGTCCGGAGAAGTGGTAGTCCAATACACTATAGAAGGGGTAGATCAACCCTCCACATGGTAAAAGAAGTGTGTATCCAATTTTCTTATATGCAAATATTAGTCTATAAGACTCCTCCATTCTGTAGGGTGGACATGTTTCGGCCCATTAATTCGGGCCTCATCAAGACCTGGGCAAAAGGAATACAATGCTGCTTGCTAGGGGATTTCCAGTGCTCCATATGGATACTGGAGGAAGAATCTCCTCTAGAGTGTCTCTGCAGTGACACTGGTCTGGGTGAATCAATAAATGATAAGTCTGGAATACGGAGCATTAGACTCTGGTCTGTAAGTGAAGGGGACAGCTAATGGCAACGTCTGCATAATAAAGAATCAGGGAACAGCCTCCACTTACGACCGCTCTCAAAGAACCGCTGTAATAAGAGTAGCAGGCTTGCAGCAAGACAAAGGCTGGACAACTTCAACATCCTGACTTCCTTGGGATCCAATCACGTGAAGCCTGAAGATTGCTGCCAGTAGAGCATGCGCAGGCTGCTGTACATGAAGCTTGGAGTACGGTTGAAGATGCGGCTTGAAAATTTCTGCCTGATGGCTGTTACCTCGTAACATGGTTGAATAAAAGGTGTGTTTAATTTTTGGTTACGGCACCTCAAGTGTGGTGCTTGAAGTTCCGTTGCTGCTTCAAATATAATAATAAGTTTAACTCCAAATGCCACAAGTATTGAATGAAATATTATTTGTAATGAAATATTATTTGTAACGCGCAGCTATGCCCAGTGGGCGTCAAGGCGCCTAAACCAAAATATAAAGCTGATAGCAGACAGAAACAGAACCTACTGGTATGCCTCAATAAAGAGCCAGGTCTTCAATGACTTCCTAAAGAGGTCAAGGGAAGGAAGTCGTTTGATTTCGAGGGGGAGTGAGTTCCAAGTAAGAGGTGCCAATATGGAAAAAGCTTTGGACCCCCATCTGGCCTTCTTGGCTCTGGGGATTACCAGTTGGTGTTGCTCGCTGGAACGTAAACATCTACTCGGAACATATCTAATAAGTAATGAACCAAGGGCATCAGCCGAGCCTGCAGTTAGAGCCTTATAGGTAAGGCAAAGGAGTTTGAAAATGACCCTTGACGGGATGGGAAGCCAGTGGAGGTTCTTCCTCGCTAGGGTCATAGAAGATAACCAGGGCAAAGCGAGAGCAAACCGCGCTGCCGCGTTCTGTATGACCTGTAGACGCTGGAGCAAGCCCTTGTTGGCCCCGGCGTACACTGCGTTACAGTAGTCGAGCCTTGAGCCAACAAGGGCAATCACCACCTGTTTCCGCGCCTGTGGGGACAGATAGTGTACGTGTATCATGCAGCGCTCAAAAACAGTGAAAGAAAAATTTACCGTTGAAGGTTCAGTGTCAAATTACATAGGTCTTTGTATGAGTTCTTGTAGCGCGATCTTAAGATAAATAGCGTTGTTTCGGAGGTTGAGGTTAGGTTGTACTTTCTGCTCTCTGTGCAGAGCTAACACGTTGCCACACATTGTAGTAAACACACAATCCTGGTATAGTTTATTGGTAATTTTATTTCCAGTTCAAGTCATGAACAGTAACCTCCAGCAGATTCCATAGAATGACCAACATCTAGAACCACCTACACCATCCCATTCCACAGCATCATCCCTTGCATCACTGTAAGTACTACATTCTGAAATATCTCCACAGAAGCCCAGCGAGACTTAGTTTGTGCTTTCTGTCAAGCCTCTAAATGGAAACCCATGTAACACTACTAGTGTTGCCGGTAGGGTGTTGCTGGAATGTTCAATGTCTGCTTTTTCATGAAAAGCGAGAGGGTATTATCAGCATGGCTCACGGACTTCAGTGTTTGCTACTGATGTAATGCATGATATAACGGTAGAGTGTGTGGCCTAACGGGCAGAGCTGCCGACTTTGGAGCTGGGGAATCAGGTTTGAGTCTGGCGTCGGCTTAACATCCTGTAATTCTGTGCAAATCACTTAATCTCTCCCATGCCTACCAAAAATGAATATCCTCGTGCACTGTAACTGGTGCTCATGTAAAGTGCTCCAATACCTTCGGGTCGAGTTGGCGCTATATAAAACTGCAAAAAACAAACAAACTGCTGAGTATGGCGTCTTGCAGTATTAAGAGATCTTTTCTTTGGAGTTCACATGTTTCCTTTCATATTTATACCTCAACCTGGTTTCATACTCATTGGTGAACTCCTTAATAGTGTTTGCTAAGGTAACTACTGCAACAGTGACCTACGGGTAGGACAGCCATTCTTGGACTAACAAAGTAAGGTTTCAAACTTTTGAGCCTCTTCACATAGATTGTGATTGAGCATGATCTTCCTAAAGTGGTAACATACGTTTTGGCTTGTTAACAAATCTTCAATAAGGGTTTTTATAAAAGCCTTAATTGTCTATCACAACTCTGTTTCATGTAAAAACTGCAATATGAAATCACAGTTTCCAATACTATAGTGAGGCCCTCTTGGACCCACTTTGGTTCCCCTTTTAGGGCCAGATGTAGGTGGCCAATTACCGGTTGGTAACGGCCGAATTCGGCCGTTACCGACCGGTAATTGGATTTTGAGATGTAGGGCATGCATTTACAGAATCGGTATTTTACCGATTCTGTATTTACCGATTCGGTAAAATTACCGAATCGGTAAATACAGACTCGGTAAAATACCGATTCTGTAAATGCAGATGTAGCTGGCACATATCAGAGTGCCACAGGGCTTTAAGAATCGGTATTTTACCACCCAATCCAATTGGGTGGTAAAATACCGAATCCAGGTGTGCATGCACATGTGTGCATGCACACCTCTGCCATGTGACACACAGACATGCCCTTAGGGCATGTCTGTGTGCCACATGGCGCACATGCCTATTTGTGGGGTGCCAGAGGGTGTCAAATTGACACCCCCTGCACCCATGCTAAAATCGGTATTTACCGATTCTGTAATTACAGAATCGGTATTGCCCATTGATTCCTATGGGCTGCAAGGCCCATAGGAATCAATGGGCAATACCGAATCGGTATTTACAGAATCGGTAAATACTGAATCTTAACGATTCGGTATTTACCGAACCTGAAATACCTACATCTCCCCCCTCTATTTTACCACCTCTTAAATACCGATTCGGTATGAATCGGTATTTAAGAGGTGGCAAATTAAAATTACCTACATCTGGCCCTCAGTCTTACATTTTACAAGTTTTTAGCTGAATTTGTTTTAGACATATTTTATTTACATGACATTATTCTAGCAAGATGTTGTACATGCTGCATATTTTTAGAAAGCCTTTCCTGCTACATTGTCTGTATTTTTTGTTCAAGGCTAAGAACAGAACAAGATATCTTAGTGTTTGCGTTGCCCACCTGGTGACAGCTTCTAACATCTAGAAACATCATTGCATCAGAGCTGTAACTCTAACACAGTAGTTTTATTATATAAACAGTGCACTGTCCCTGTATGGGTCAGAGTGGCATTCCAGCCATAACGGACCTGGAACCAATGCTGTGTTCAACATGCAGCTCTGCTAACGCTCATCTTCCATCCTGATTCTGCAGAGAGGGATTTTCAATCCAACTCCAAACCAAGTCATTCAGGTATGGGGTTTCAGGCTAACCTAAGAGACCAAGTAGAGGGTAGACGCACTATGCTGTCAGAGTAGGGGTAGTGATAGGTAGAAATACATATATATATGAATCTGACTGCCATTGTTGGACTGTTCATTCTTTTCACCATGTTTATAATGCTGGTTACATTGCTTTGTTTTATTTGATTAATTATCACAGTTCACTCTTTTTATGCAAGATTACGATTGTTTCAATAAATATTTTGAACATTTCCTTTGTATCTTTCTTATGTTTACCAAGGGCATGCATGAGTAAACAATGAAAGGGGTAAGATCTGTTCCTATAATTGCCTTGGAGAACAGAATGTCATATTGGAGGTTGCCAAAATCAGCTGTCACTGCAGATAGGTTAGGGGTTCGGGTGAGAGTGTGAGCTAGCTAGGAATTGGGACAACAATCTCTGATGTTGTAAATGGACTCAGTCCCTGCACTCTTGTTCTAATATGCAGTCCTGCATTTTCTATTAGGAACCATATAAAAAAATATGAGGGGCCTGATTCTGATGAGGTTAGGAAAGCATTCCCACCTAGGCCCTGATTCTGATGCGGTTAGGAAGGCCTCCTAACGGCATTTGCTCCTTCCAAATCAGGTCGGGAACATGTCTTACCGACCGATGGCCCAATTATGATGCGGTTAGGAGCATATGCTCCCATTGAAGTCAATGGGAGTCCAACCAAATCGGATCAGGAAGCATCCAGATGCATCGTACTCCGATGGTCGGACTCTCCCGATCCGAGTGGGTCGGAAACCATTTCCAAATCGATTCGGTCGGGAAGCTTTTCAACCCGTATCAGAATTGGGCCCTAGGTGTTGAATATATGCAAACTGATAATGCATATTCTACCTGGAGTATTAATACCTTGGTTTTGGTCCTTAGGAAAAGTGTAATTATTATACATACTCCATCAGGTAGATGACCATTAGTTACTTTAGCATCTAGGTTTCACAAAAAAAGAAACAATCAATGGGGGGAGGGATCAATTAGCCCCTTTCCGAGGACATTATTACAGGAACCACACTCTATTTGAGATCTAGTAATGCCTTCTCTCCATCTGCTATATACAAGCATGTTCTAAAAGACTACGAATACTCCTAAATTTCCCTTCTTCTATCAGGGAAAAATTGTCTCTCTCCCTCACAGAGTGGTCCGAAAAGATTGGTTACTTATAACAAATGGTGCCTGCTTGTCGACTGGTACTTGTGTGCAGAGTAGGCCATTGGATTAAACACTTTTAAAAGGATCTATATGGCCTGCTGCCTTGATGAAAGTAAACCTCAGCGTGAGGAATGGCATGTTTCCTTTTAAAATCTTCTTCTTCTTTTATATCATTCAGTAACAGAATTCACTTTTTTTTTTTTTTTTGTTCAAAAACCTTTATTTGAGCAAGCATAGAAAAATACAAGAATGGGCCTACAACCTCACGGGCTGGCCGCTAATAATAAGGCACAAGGCACAAATCAGAAGTGTACACCCGTGATCAGGCACAAATCCAGCACAAAGCATTACTCCCAACATGTCACAGAGCATATTGAATTTTATTTATACAAAAAGAAAAACAAACACTAAAAAGGCGAATGCACGGTAATCAAGGTCAGCCCAAAGAACGGAGGGGATGGTCTACAGTCAGGAGAACCTACCAAGAGCCCTGAGGCTCCAACAAGGTCGGGGGGGGGGGGGAGCAGCGGGGAGAATCGGAAATTCAAAAAACAGTATGAAAGGGTTCCGGGAACGCTCGCCTAGGGAGATAGGACAACATCAGTAGTGCCCACAAGGGGAGGTGTGCAGATATCGCCACGATATTCATTCTACTGGCCCCAAATCCTCGTCCACGCCCTGGGTCTGCCCCTGGCCACATAAACCGTCTTCTCCCGAAACATGGACCAGTCCATGTTGTCCTCCCATTTCGAGACCTCAGGGGGCCTGGATGCGCCCCAGAGTTGCGCAATATCACGTTTCGCAATCATGTAGCCCAAGGTAGCCCACCTGGTCTGGGCCACAGAATAGTCAGTGGGCTCCCACACATTCAACAGACATCGTCGAGGCTCAGGCCGCAGGGCAACACCAGTCACATCAGTCATCACCTCAAGCACAGCAGTCCAGTAAGCCACCACAACCGGGCATTCCCAAAGAATGTGTAAAAAAGTAGCACTCAACCCACAACCACGCTTACATAACCCATCCAAGGAAAAGCCCATCGTGACCAGACGCGGACCAGTGACATACTCTCGATGAAGGATTTTAAGTTGAACCAAACGGAGACGGGCAGGAATGGCTACCTCCTTGGGAGAAGAGAGTGCCGACTGCCAATCCTCGTCGTCCAGTTCCAACCCATCGCCGACCCAAGCCTCCCGAAGTCGGACCAATAAGTCCGCCCGATTATTGATCAGCTTCTTATAGATCAGG
Source organism: Lissotriton helveticus (assembly GCF_964261635.1). NCBI lineage: Eukaryota > Metazoa > Chordata > Amphibia > Caudata > Salamandridae > Lissotriton > Lissotriton helveticus. Next base: position 806,101,065 of record NC_136057.1, on the reverse strand, counting down.
TAAATAGTGCTATCAGGCAGGTGCCCATCAAGGACACGATCTTCGAGGGGGGAAGACTCGGGCAGGGCCATATCAGGAGTCAAGACTGAGGCGAGGGCGTGCCGGACCTGCAGATAACGAAAAAATTCCCTACCATTCAAACCATATTCCTCCTGGAGGGCCTGGAACGATTTCACACTACCTTTCGAACATACATCACCCACCTTACTTATACCAATCATATCCCAGCGGTCGAAGCCCTTAGTAGACCAGAGACACCCCAAACGTTCCGAGGCATAAAGCGGCGTCGCCAGCGTCATTCGATCTTCCCATCCCAAACTCACATTCGCGGCTCGCCACACAGTTACTGCACTCCTGGACGGGCCCACAAGATGGCGCCCGGCTGATCGGGAATAAAGCGCTCTATTAAAGTCCCCACCCGGCAGCTGGAGTCTATCCATCTCGAATGCAGGATTTCGACCCGGTGAAAACATCACGTGATTAATAGCAGATAGCTGGGAAGCCCAATAATATCGCTTGATATCGGGGAGCGCCATGCCCCCGTCGTACCAAGGGATGGTGAGTTTCGCGAGGGCAATACGTGGACGCCCGTCCCAAATCAATTGCCTTTGAAGACTCTCGATCTCTCGGAAATAGGTCTTGGGGATAGCGTCATAGGAGTTCTGGAGCGCGTAGAGGAACCGCGGCAAGGACATCATTTTAAACAGGGCCGCCCTGCCCAGAGGAGACAAAGGAAGCTTACGCCAGCGGGCCACGTCCAGTCGCAATCGAAGCAACGGGGGGAGGAGGTTACGCTCAAATCGGAGCGAGGAGTCCAACGTAATAAAAATCCCTAAATATTTGAAGCCAGACTGGACCACCGGGATGGGAAGTCTGCTCGGCAAAGGGGGTAAAACACCCGAAAGAACATACACGCAGGACTTGGCCCAGTTAATAACGAGGCCCGAGTTGGCACCAAAGGAAGTGAGAACGTCAAACAAAACTGTCAGAGATTTACGCGGGGAGGTGAGATATAAAAGAATGTCGTCCGCATAAAGCGAAACGCGGTCCTCAAAGTCCGGAGACCAGTGAATCCCCTTGAGCGAAGGCTCCCACCGAAGCCAAGCAGCCAATGGTTCCAAGGCGAGCGCAAAAAGCAACGGAGACAAGGGGCATCCCTGACGGGTACCCCTACCAAGGGTGAAAGGGGCCGAAACTCTACCATTTACCACTACTTGTGCCAGAGGTTCCGCATATAATAACTTGATCCAACCAATAAACTCAGGCCCGAAACCAAATTTCTCAAGAGCCGCCCAAAGATAAGGCCACTCCACCGTGTCAAAAGCCATTGAGGCATCCAACGACGCCAAAATGGCCGGCTCCGTCAGAAGCCCCGCCCTCGCAATCGCGCCGTGGAGACGACGTAGGTTCAGAGCCGTGTTGCGATGCGGGATGAATCCGGATTGATCTGGATGGACCAAGCCACTAATGACCGTCAGGAGGCGGGACGCCAGGAGTTTCGCCAACACCTTGGGTTCAACATTTAGGAGGGATATGGGCCTATAGGATGAACAAAGGTCTCGCGGTTTACCATCCTTGGGGATGACAACTATCGTGGCCAGTCGCTGATCATAAGGGAGAACACCCCGTTCCCGGGACTCCAGAAACATGGCGCGAAGATATGGCACCACTCTGTCGGGACGTAACTTGTACAGTTCAATTGGCAACCCGTTCGGGCCCAATGCTTTGCCCGAACGGAGTGAACGGATGGCAGTGGCTATCTCATCAACCGTAAAGGGGGAGTCCAACGCTACACGATCCAAATCAGTGACACTGGGCAGAGCTATATCACGCAATAGAAGGCGAGAGTCAGCCACATCTCTCACAGACACAGGGGTATACACCACACGGAAGTACTCAGCAAAACGGTCAACTATTCCAATCGGGTCCATCACACTCACACCACTCGAAGACTGAATCACGGGTACCACACGATTAGCTCTCTCCTTCTTATCCAGCCATGCCAGCAATTTACCCGCTTTGTCACCCACATCATACAAACGACCCTGTTGCTCCCGAAACATCACTTTAGCAGCATCCGTGACCACAGATTTATATGCAAATTGTTTCAGACCCAGGGCGTGGAGTTTCGCAGACGTGACACCAGATTCCAAGGCATCCTCCAATGCAGAAATCTCTCCCTCAAGGTCCACCACCTCCCTATTCCTCGCCCGCTTAGCTTCAACAATAAGGGAGAGGGCCTGCCCACGAATCACCGTCTTAAAGGCCTCCCATAGGGACACAGCTGAGGAGACCGACCCCTCGTTATCCAAAAAATACGCGTCCAAAGACTTAAGCAAAAGGCTGCGGGTCTCGGGGGAGGTAAGGTACCACGGATTGATGGGAGCTACTCTGCCCACCGCCTCCACTCCAACCTCAAAACGAAGCCAGAGCGGAGAGTGGTCAGAAATACCCCTGGGTAGGTGTACAATCTCACGCACCGCTGGTGGCTGAGCCGCAGGCATCAGGAAATAATCCAGCCTGGACAGACTCCCATGGGCCCCAGAATGAAAGGTGTATTGAAGCTGAGTAGGATGCAAAAGCCTCCAGCAATCCACCAAGCCAAAGGTATCCAAAAATCCCCCCAACCACCGTTGGGCCGCAGGAGTATCTCTAGGGGGGTGGCGATCGTGGAGACCGGAGAACACCGAATTAAAATCACCAGCCAAAAAGAGAGTACTATCAGGGAGGTCCAACAATACGCGGCCCAAATCTGAAAAGGTAGAAGTCTGCAAGCCGGGGGGCACATAAACAGTAAATAAGGAGAGGGCACGACCCTCATAGCGACCCACAAGGACAGCATATCGCCCCCGATCATCCTGAATCACATCATCAATAGCTAGGGGGAGGGAAGCCCGAACAAGGATACCCACGCCCCTAGAACCCGAGGTAAACCCCGAATGTGCTACGAGGCGATAGCCCCACCTATTCATTGCATGACAAACATTGCCTACCAAATGAGTCTCCTGCAGGAAAACAATATCAGGAGATAAACGTCGTATACATTTCAACACCACACTTCTTTTGATACGATCTCCCAGACCGTTAACGTTCCACGAAACAAATCTCAACCCGCTACCCCCCATCCCACCCAACAAAGCCAAAACCCCCCACCAATGAGCATGACACCAGAAACATCTTCAAATACAGGATAAAGTCGCCTCGAAAACAAAACACACAAACAACGAACTTCCCAACCACCCACCCCCAAAATAACAAGAAAACACCCCCCACCCTGCACCCCTGCAAAAAGCTAAAAAGCCACCCCAACCTGCAGTGTGCCTGTCGCCCAAGAACCCCTATTCTACACAAAGACCCCGGAGGAGGAAAGGCTCCGTCCCACCCGCCACCCCGATCAAGACCAATGACGAGAAAACGAACATACATCAAATCACATAAGCGGTAGAGGAACAAAGGCACACATTCCTGGAAGAGTTACTCAAAACAAGGCCTCCGGCATAGACGAAATGTTCAGCTCTCTACACCACCTTCAGCACCGCCCGGGTGGGCATCGGACTCAGTCTCAGGAGGTCGGCTAGGCAAGGAGTCCAGCCAGTCATTCACAGCATCCGGCCGATCAAAGAAGAAGGTCCGGTCATTATACTCAACCCGCAGCCTGGTCGGAAAGAGCATAGCGTAGTGCATCCCCATGTCCCTAAGACGCTTCTTGGCACCACGAAATCCCATCCGCTGCTTCTGGACCTGTTGGGAAAAGTCCGGATAAAAGTTCACCGTGGCATTCTCAAAGGCCACCGGGCCCTTCACCCGCGACGCCTGCAGGATAGCGTCCCGATCTCTATAGTGGAAAAGCTTGGCAACAATAGGTCTCGGCGGGGCGCCTGGCTTACCCTGGCCCCCCGGAACACGATGTGCACGCTCCACTGTGAAGAATTTACTAAGGCCAGACGGAGAAAGGTGGTTCTGGATGAGGTCTTCAACCAGGAGATCAACCGAGTGGGGTTCTGGGTTCTCCGGGACACCAACCACGCGAACATTACAGCGACGTGCCCTGTTCTCAAAATCTTCCAAGCGCCGGGTCATGAAATCGTTCACCCTACGGAGATTGCCAATCTCCGTCTGTACCTCAGAGACGTCCGCCGTGAGGCTGGATGATTTGATATCCAACGACTTCACCTTTTCGTTCGTTTTGGCGAGATCGGCTCGGATTAGATTCAAATCGATTGCCACGGTGTCAATTTTGTGGGTCAAGGTTTCGTATTGTTGGCCTATTGACTCCCTCATGCCAGAAATGGCGCCCATGATGTCCTGCAAGGAAGGCTCCGTCGACGCATCCACGACGTGGTCAGATGCACTGGGACCGGGCAGGGCAGCTCCGGGGGACCCCTTAGAATGGGTATAACGGTCCATAACGTTGGATTGGACCGGACCCCCGCGCAGAGGTGTCTTCGTCTTGCGCGTCTCCCGGTCCCCTCTGCCCGCCATTTTGGAGATGCGTCACAGGGAGAGTCACCAGGGTCAACGGACCGGGCACCAGAAATGGAGGCCTCGGGACCAAAGGACCGTAACAAGAGTATCACCAGGATAGGGGCAGCCAAATAGGAGAACAGTCCAGCCAAAGGCCCGACAGCCGACTCGTGTCCTGGAACCAGCTCTGGCCCGACCCTCTCGCCGATGTCCCAGTCAGAGGCAGAATCGAAACCGAAACTTAAGAAGGGGACCCACAAGTCCAATCCCCCTGCCGTTGTTGTTCAACTCCAAGACGGCCACCGAACCTCACCTCAAGGGCGGAGCCCAAAAGTTCAATTCACCATAACTCAGGCACCCGGGGTCAAAATAAATTTCTGAAAGTCCAGGTAGATCAGCCCAACGTCCTCTATACAAATCCTCGCGAAAAATCAGGATTCATGCAGGATATTATGCCGGGAGCGGCGGGGGTCCGGGGAGCGCTGTGCTCACGCGGCCATCTCGGATGCCCGCCAAGCTCCTCCTCAGAATTCACTTTTTTAAGTTCATTACTCACTGATGAAACCATATGATATATAGTTACAGATTCGAACACGGTGCAAGGGTTCCTGTGTTGCGGGGATGATTATTTCGGTGCAGGAAGGGAAACCTTCCTGCACAAAAACAATCACAAGAGGTTTTTTCCTCTTTCTATGTGTGCAGCACAATGCAGCACACATAGAAAGAGGAAAAATGAGGAGAAACAAAAATATATCTCTCCTTTTTGTGCCTCCCTTACACCTCCCGTGGGGAGGTATACGTTTTTGGCACGCTCTCAGACTTACAATTTCTTGTAAATCTGGGGCAGTGTCAAAAAGCCATGGATGTTGCTGGGAATGCCCCCAGCAAAACCCATGGAAAGCCCCTTTCACGCAGTTTTCTGCCTGAAAAAGGCACATATTTATAAGGCCATGAAAACCCATGTAACATGGCTTTACGTGGCCTTATAAAATGTGACAATATTGTGCTGACGTTCCGGCGGCTCAAAAGTGCCGGTAGGGCCACATAAATGAGGCCCCCAGCTCTTACCAGGTACAATGAATGCCTCACCCTTCTTTACATTTCAGAAGTTCAAACCTGCCGGAATCTAACAAGAAAAAGATGTACAGTACTCACTGTACATGTGTACTTTGATGTGTTAAACACCAATCCAATGTTATGTACAGTACTCACTGTACATGTGTACTTTGATGTGTTAAACACCAATCCAATGTTATTTCCCAAAGTCTCAGGATAGGTGATATTTATTGCACCCGATAAATTACATGGCCCACTGTTTCGTTATGTTTTAGGTGCGATAATTAGCACCTATACTGCGAACCAGACCTTAGACTTAAATGGCTATAATAGTCAGTTGTTGAACACTGGTCTATTCGGCAACATTAGTTCTGGTTTGCACACTTGAAATTCCCAACTCACAAATAATGGTGGATTTGTCCAATTCTCCCTGAAGCACAGAACTGAAATATCCAAACAACATAGTTACAGGAATATAACTTTCACTATGGAGAAATATTAAAGTGATAGCATGGTGATGGTTGTAGTATTGTGGACATCACTCCTGGAATGAAAACCTGAAGCATCAGTACATGGATGTTGTTTGTTAACATAATAAAATGGCCCATAAATACCTGGCCCAGTGAAGTTAGAGATTTGTTAATTGCTGCTGCTTCCACCAATCTTTGACCAGTTGCTTCCGTCTTAGAAATGCGCTCTGATCCAGCCAGATCACACAATGTCAGTGTGCCGAAGGAAGCCACACCAGAGATACTGTCCATACCACTGACTCGCAGCATCACCATCAGGTGGGAACGGGAACTGCAGTGAAATTAGAGATGTTTATTTTCTTCTGCTTTAAAATGAATGCAGTGCAAGATGTTCTAACGAGAATATCCGCTTTGGAGTTTTTTCCTGTACTACTTCTAATTTATTTCATGCACCTAACATGTAATTGAATATACGTGAGTTAACCCATAAACCAGAGACAACACAAGTAATATTGGTTCAAAGTTCCCTAGTACTCCTCATTCTCTCCGCCTTGCCTTGGCGGAGAGAATGAACTTGGTTCAGTCGCCATTATGTAGTTATAGAAATGTCATGGTGTCTATTGGAAAAGCATTTTTTGTTTGTCTAGAAACTTTGGTGCCTTTTGATGGATTTTTAGCTATTTCCAGGAAAATTGCAGTGGGGGGGAGGTTCAGGAAATGGAGCCAAGAAAAAGGGGGAGCTGCAAAGTCTTGATTTTCCATTTCATTTTCTATTGGAAAGTTTGGCAAACAGATATGTATAACATTATTTAGAAAGTATGCTTTCCATTATCTGGTGTAAATCGGATCAGCTGTGCTTGAGAAATTTTCATATAAAGGTAGTGCCCAGTGAGGTCATGAAAAAGTTAAAAAGTTATCTCTCTCTCTATCTCTCTCTCTCTTTCTCTCTCTCTCTCTCTCTCTCTCTCTCTCTCTCTCTCTCTCTCTCTCTCTCTCTCTCTCTTTCTCTCTGGTCCCACAGTGCCACAAATCCCAGAAATAAATAGTGTAAGGGAGCAAGTTCGTCACATCCGGACCACCTGCTCTTATGGGAGCAGACCCAGAGGGGCCCTTGCCCAGGGGCCAAAAGTACAATAAAAATAAAAATGTTGTGCCGAGGGTACCACAGTACTCCCACATGACTCATCATGGCCCTTTGTGCTGTACTGCGATTCTCCCCCAGAAGTCACTCTCAAACCTCAACCTCATTGTAATACTGGACTGTGCAAGCTTCATTGGGTTAAGCTGTCACAATCCCATGGTACCATGGAGGTTAAGCTTGAGCCGAGAAACCATAGGAGTACCACTGTACCACAGTGGCCGGAGTTATGTGGCCGGAGTTATAGTTTACTGAGTTAAATATAACTTGCGTCCTGCCATGCGCTGCTTATGACCTCACGTATTACATCATTCATGACATGTTAAATGAGAGCAATGATGATATCACTGATGACATCATCCAATGAATGTGACAATTTACTATACGCTTTTCAAAGTGGTACGTTTTCAGCAAGCTATATCTACACCTAATTTACCTAACACCTCTGTGGTGCTAATGGGTGTAAAATTTCACAACATGAGGCACATTAACCACATAGGTGAAATCACTCACATTTAGTAGGTATTATGATCTGTTTTAAGTGGTATTCAGATGTATTAGAAACATAATGGCTCTGTAAACATTAATGCGATCAACTATATACTAAACCTTGAGTACCATTTAAAAAACAGTTAGTCATTATTTCTTGATACAAGACCAATGTTGAGACTTATGAATGCCAGATTCGGCCTGATTCATCCTTGTCTTTTTAAAGTTAATTAAAAAGACTACATCCCACCTGCTGTCCTTAAATTATTTGTTTTTATCTGTAGAAGAGAAGAGGTAGAAGCTTTATTTATTTGTTTTCAGTATGCCTAACATTCTCTAATACATTTATAGGCTTTACTACAGGTTCTCTGTGGTCAAATATTTTTTGCTTATATATTGATAGTTTTCCAATTCTTTTCTGCAGGTCCGGATTCATGTATTACTTGGGGTTTCATTTGTAGCCTTGTCTTCAATATTCTTCATTATCCTGGTTGCATAGAGTGACAATGTTATTGTCTCGTCTTCTGACCTCCCCACCCCCTTAGTTTGTTTTCATATGTTTAGATATGTTTTTCAGTCATTATCTTTTTGCCTTGTGCTGCCTGTTCTTTTTCATCGTTCTTGTTCTTTTTCTTCTTGGATTTACCTTTGATATATGTTTCTTTCTTTTCTCCTCAACTTCTTTTCCAATGCAGTTTGTTATTTCCTTGCAAAGATATTCTTACATGGCACCCATTTTCATTTCATATTCATCTTCATATTCATTTTTGCAAATCCGGAGGGGTATTTCTCATGTAGCTAAACTAAAGACTGATAATACATTTTTTCAAGAATCACATCTTTCTGAAATGGAGGACTTACAATTCAAGAAATGTTGGCTAAGCAATGTGTTTGTTTACCCTTACATGGGGACCAAGAATTTTACAATTATTTTGTGTAACATAAAATGTAATATTTTAGTTACTGCATAAGATTGTGATGTGGCTGGTGGATGGATTGTCATTGAATTATTAGTGGAAAGAATACCACTTGCATTTTTAATGTTCATGGTTCTGTTTTAGTGCATATTTCATTTTGAGGTAACGTTTTTAGGAAAATGCTAGAATATGAAGATCACTATTTTATCTTTTTTGGAGACTGTAAACAAGCAATAGATCCTTTTCTGGATAGAAATTCTAAAGTTAAACGCAGTTCAAATAAAATGCATAAGGAATTATGTTCTGCTATTAACCATACATACTTAATTGAATTTGGAGGTTATACAATCCTGATTCATGAGAATTTACTTTTTTCTCACCACCTCATCACACTCAATCATGAATCAATTACTTACTCCTAAGTAAGAGTTTGACTCAGGCACTACTTAGTGCTAAAACAGGTTCTATTCTAATCTTAGAACACACATCTGTTATCTCAGACATTGATTTAATATGTGTTCAACCTTATCCATGGAGATAGATGTTTAATAATTCTTTGCTATTAGATTAAAATTGTATTTCTGAATTTGAAAATGTTGCTAAAGTCACTCTCAGTTGTTTGGGATTCCTTTAAGGCAGCTGCTCGACATTATGGTATTTAAAATGTTTCCTTCGAATAATGATTAGAGGAAGCGTAAAATTCTTCTGAAGAAGATTAAAGAAACTTCAATATGTTTACTACAATTCTGAAACTATTACTTCACTTGATGAATTAATTGAGGCAAAGGTTAATTTTAATCCTCTCGCTACTGAGTCTGTCTCTTCCTACATATTCAAAAGTAAAGCTAGATATTATGGAGGACAGATGAAAATGGGGAAACTACTCTCAAAGTTTAAAAAGAAAGAACTAAAATGGAGTCCATATCAAATAATAAAAGTTATGACTTATTTAAAGGAAAAAACATTTTAAATGATTTTTTAATTTTTTTATAAAGATTTATATACACCAGATAATTATTAAGATATATTCAATGAAGAAAATAGTTCACAACAAAATTCTATTCTCAATTTTCTAAAATATAATTTCCTAAACTTTTACTTTTAACTTTAAAAAAAAATCCAAATCTGCACAGGGTACATACCAGGAAGCCATGATAAGTTTAATCCCCAAACAAAATCAAGATTTAAAACAATGCAAAAGTTAGAGACCAATATCTCTTGTCAATAGAGACTATAATTTCTCTAAATAAAATTCCACCTTTAGGAATTGATCCTATAATTCATGATCTGATAGGCCTGGAACAATATCGTTTTGTAAAAGGGCAATTTGCATTGGATAATGCTCACATTTTCTTTGACATAAGAGTCCTCAAAATTACATTATCCTCTGCCAGCTATCACTATAGATGCAGAGAAAGCCTTTGATATGATCAGTTGGGATTTTATACTCAAAACTTTAGAATGGTTTGGCTTAAAACCCAAATTGATAACCTTATTTCTTTACTATATATCACCCATGAAGCAGTATTATGCCAGATTATTTCCCCTTACAAAGGAGAGTTTGTCAGTGATGTCCTTCACATCTAACATGGGCTTCAATTGGAATTCCATAGAGCATATTATCAAGCCCATTATTGCCGTTTTAGCGGCAGTTTTCTGCCGCTAAAACGGCGATAATTTTATTGCCTGTCTTGATAATATGCCCCTAAATTACTTATGAAGAACATTCCGCGGCTCCTTTTGCGATTAAGGGTGGAGAACTCTCTTATTTATGCCTTGAATTTTAAAGAAATAGTATCCTTTACAACAAAACTTTACAATGCATCTTTGCCTCAGATTAGTCACACCTGCAACCTGCTGTTCCCTATTAATATATCAACCGATATTTTCCCGGACGCTATGTGGTACAATAATCTTATTAAGATTAATAAAATGGCTTCCTTATTGGAAGTCCTGGAGGGGTAGAGGAATAGGTTGGGCATATCAGCTATTAGACAATGATATGGTTTTACCCTTTTTTAGATTTTCAAAAGAAATTGTTTACAAGGTAACACTTTGTCCGATCCCTCTGGATGTTACAAGAAACAATCAGCTCTCCTTAGGACAACACTGGGTTGGGAGATAGAATTCACATTCACATTCAAAAGCTGTCTCACTTTATACAATTCTACACTCTGACTTTAATAAAATCGAAAAGGGAATTTGTTTGGGACATTGACCTGTTTGTTGGTCTACAGGCCTATGGAATAAACTTTGGTTTAAAATTCCCAAATCTTCTCAAGCTGCTATTACTAAACAAACAGTATTTTGTTCATCACAGTTTATTGCTCACACCACTTTTTCTATCTAAAATTACCAAAGATACACAATCATCATGTTTGAAAATACCCATGGTCACACACTTGTATATTTATTGTTAGCAGTTGCCTTTCAGTAAATAACTTCCAACTAGAAAAATGCACTGAAGGTTAATGTTAAATCTTGGTAGTATGATGTTGTTTTTATCATAGGTAACATAAGAATTATGTATCACCAACTATCAAAAGGGATATATTATGGATTCCTGTCACAATGTTTCTGAATAACTCAAGTTTATTAGCTCATTGTTAGGATATTGCTTCTGAAGAAGTCAACAAACCACCTTGAATACTTTATATTAATATCTCTACGCCTTTAAATAATCCCAATTGTTGTGTATACATAAGGATATTCTATGAGATGGCCCAAGCAGGAATCATTCTTCTTATATATCTTGAATCAGACGACATGACAGATGATTTTGTCACATTGGGATACTTTTTCTGACTCTTTATTATTGTGCCTTCCACCTCCAATGAGGGCGAGCCCACAATACCAAAGAGACAGTCCAAATATCATTTGAGAGCTGCTCACTACTCTTTATACCTGGCAACGTGGACAAAGTTTACATAAAGAGTACTGTGTCATGTGTGAAGGTACAGGAACTGCCACAGACAACTATCCATGATGACAGCCGGTAAAAAAGCAGAACAGGCATGTGATATTGGAGTGTTTTGACATTGGATGACAGTGTCCCTCAAGCATGGTCAAGTGCCTGGCCTCTACTGTACATAGGAACAAACCTGCATATTACACAAAATTTCAATACCATGTAAACTCCTAGTGTTCTAGAGCCCCTTATCTCTGTGGCATTTCCTTGGCACTACTTTAATTTTAGAATGATCTTCAGGATGGTTTTGAAAAGTATGTTACTTTATGAGACTCTGAAAGTAAAGGGACATTATGAAATCTGATGCAGATACAATTTCCCTCTTTTTCAGCACACATACACCTACCTGAATAGGAACAACCCATGCTAATGTGCTAAGTATGTGAACATTTTTGTGCACACAATTAACACTAAAAGCAATGTTCTTACTGTTACGACACCGGAAAAGCTGACCACACACATAAGGGCTAACTATATGAAAAAGGAGGAGGCTAAACACCTTATGTTCATCAAGGATGTAACAAGAAAAATGCTAGGTGGCATGCCACTTACTTTTTAAGGATGCCTGAACCACGGTCAGTTTACCAGAATGTAAAAAGAAACACAAGTGAGAGATTAGGAAGCTTGAAGAAATCTGATAGACCCATTCACTGGCAGCAAGAAACTGATGTGGCATCTAAACTAGCCGGTGGTGTGTATGTAAATGTCATGGGAGAACTCAACATTGAAAGTAAGCACCAAAACCCCCAGCAAACATAGCAATATTCAATGACTCGAAAGTAAATCTTTAGACACAGTGAGGGTGAAGGAGCTAAGATACATGTACCGAAAGCCAAAGTCCCAGGTATTAGGTCCAAATTAGAGACGGCCTAAGATGTGTGTATGATAAAAAAAAGAGCTGCTACAATTTAACATAGTTGGAATGATATGATTGATGTGTTAGTGACAAGACAGACTTCAAAACCCTAGCAGCAAAAAGCAAAACATATTAATGACATGATTGCTTCATAGTAGGAGCAATTTGCTAGGCTGCTTCAATGGGAATGGCCATTCCAACATACCATGCAGTACAGAACTAAAGGAAGCATTGAAAAAAATACCCACTGAAGTCACCAGAGCCGATATCATTGAAACCCTAAGCAGGCACATACCAATGAACAAGAATACCACACTATTTTTCACACCCAGATCTATAAAGACAAGAACCCCACTGGAACAAGTTAATCACGTGAGCAAACACTGAAGTGGTGAGACTATACTGACTAATGAGGGAATATATGTGAGAATGCGGAATGTGCTCAGATCTATATGCCAGGCCACCTTGGGATTTGACAGCAACTATGAGGTACCCCTCTAAATGTGGGCCACCACAACTCACCACAACTCACAACTAACCTCGAAGAATTAACGTTCTTTTCCTTCTAGAAGTACCAAAACACCATCCCAATCAATAGCTCACAGTTTAGCACTAAGCAGTATCAGGGGTGGGTGGTATCTTTTGAAAGTGTAAATCAAATCAAATCAAATAAGAGTTTACTGTTATCAGTTAATAAAAGCCATCACAATATACATATACAACAACCCATTTTTAAAATAATTGCGTATCTTAGCAACATGAATTAATAATGCTACAGCTCAGGACAATGTCATCTAGTTAAAAAATATATATATATATCATTATAAAATTTGTTCAGACATTTTCACTGTTGCTATAAATCGACGTATGCCACAATAAAAGATTCAACAACTCTAAGTGTCAACATCTCAGAGCATTATTTTTCCTAACCATATATTCTTGATGTACACGAAAGTTAAATTTTTAATCAAAGTTGAAACCTAAATATTTATAGACACTGACTTCTTCTATGGTTACATTGTCCATCCTGATCTTTAGTGCAGCATGTGAACTATTCCCAATACGCATAGTTTTTGTCTTGTTAATGTTAATCTCCAATTTATTGAGGTTTGTGTATGCCGCAGTTTCTTTTATGAACTTTTGAAGTCCAATTTCTGTATGACTCAACAGGACAATATCGTCAGCATATAATAGATGGGATAACGTTAGTGTACCTATCCTTGGTGCATGTGAATTGACTTGATCTAGTTGGGTTGATAAATCTGCTGTTAAGAGGTTAACCAGGTGTGGTGCTAGCACACATCCTTGCTTAAGACCCCGTGTGGTTGGTATTTTTCTTGATAGTTTGGTCCCATCCCCTATCTTAATCTGCATCCATGTATCTGTGTATAACGATTCGATTGCTCTTAGCATTGTTTCTTGAATTCCCCACTGTCGCAATTTAATCCATAGAAGTGGTCGATCAACCCGGTCAAAAGCTGCTTTCAGATCTATAAAGCAGACCACTTTATTAGATCATCTAATATTAATGATGCGTAATATTTGGCTTCCGAATCAATAAGAGCTATTAATCTATAGTTGGATGGATTCCCTTTATCACCTCACTTAAAAATTGGGTTTATTATGGATCCCCTCCAACTATCTGGAGTCATCCCTGTATTTTCCACCTCTTTGAACAAGAGCATTATCGGGTTGGCCTAGTATTTTGGGTCCAGTTTGAATATTGCCTGAGGGATGTCATTTGGCCTGGGCGCTATCACTTCTTCCTGCTTTGATCACACTTTCAACTTTTATGAGCATGCATGATGTCACGTCTAGAGCATGTACCAGCTCAAATTGTGTTCTAGTCTTAATTACTTGTTCGGTTTCAATAACCTTGGTAGTTTTTATTACTTGAAGGTGGTCTTCATCAGTAAAGAGTGTTGTGAGATGGATTACCCACTCTTGTTCCGTAACATTTGAAGACAGTAATACTGAGTTCACCTTGTGTAAGCCATTTATTATTTTCCAAAACGCTTTGGTATTTGATTGTTTACAATTGAAGAGCAACTTTGTCCAAAACTCGTCTGTCATTTTTCCTGCCAGACATGTTTTTTTAAATTTCTTCTTCAGTTGAGTTAATGTATCCATTACAACTGGATGGTAGCCCTGCTTTTTTACCTTTCTTATTTCTCTTCTCAATTCTTTCTTCAACACTTTTATTCTCTGTAGTGATTGATGTATGTAACTTTTGTCCCGTCCTGGTTTCGAATTTGGCTTGTGATTTGTCATTTCGGTGACAAATTTGATCCAGGCTTTTAATGCTGTGGAGGATGACAATAGACTGTTCTCCATAACTGTTTTGGCTTTGCCCGCGAGTTCTGGAAGTCGATGAGTTGTTCAATTTAGTCGTTTGAAGATGGTTAGTGCACTTCCTTCACCAATTGTTGGAGCAGACTGATATCTGTCTGGATGAAGATTTATGGCTATGTGTTGGAGCGAGTGATCACTATCCGTTGTGCACTTTATTTTAAACGATTTTAAGTGCTGTATTAGTGGCAAGGAGAGAATGGTATAGTCAATTACGGACCTAGTCAGTGGTCCATAGTGAGTAAAATTAGGAGGTCTATCATCCGGTGTTCTCCCATTAATTACTCGCAAACCTAAATATTCCAGAGAGGTAACCAAGTCCTTAACGACTTTAGTAGGTTTCCTCCAGGAATGGGGTGTTTGTTGGTTTATTGACCAAATTTCATTTTCTACTGCCAGCTGATCGTCATACTCCGGCATGTAAATGAGATGAGTATTAAAATCACCTGTGATCACAATATCCCAATCCGGGGAGTTTCATCTTACTTCAGATATCTCATGTAGTAACTTCTTGATTGTTATTGCTTTTTCTTGAGCATTTGGATGAGCATAAGCATTGAAAAGGATTAACAAAGTTATCCAATGATTTCTGCCAAAGTCGAGTCTAATTATCTGAATTTTTGTCGATGTGGTCATCACCTGTTCTGTTTCAACTTTGAGGTTATTCGATATGTAAACCGATAATCCACCTTTTGATCTTCCAAAGCGGTTCATTTTTGCACCTGGTATAGTGTAAAACCCGACAATTGGAAAGAGTCTATCAACCAGGTTTCTTGCAGCGCAATGATGTCATGTGAAACCCAAGTTTCTGTTAAAGTCCTATCTGCAAATTTAGCTTTTGCACCGGCAATATTCCAAGAATATATATTCAATTTGGCATTTTGCAAGGCACACGTTGGTTCACAGATTGGCCATTGCATATTTACATTTCTTGTTGATAACGATAAGCAATGCCCCTGGAGATATATTCTTTTTATTGGTGTTGTTATGTCTTAACCTGTCGGTCCTCGGGCATTTTGCAAAATTGAGTATACTGGGGTAAGAGTCCTATCTTTGTTTACCCATTGAGCTAATGGAGCTGGGTAACGCTGCGGGATAGGTTTTATTATTGTTATGCCCCATGATTCAAATTGTTCTTTGGCATTTAGGATATGACTCACAATTTTTTCTGATTTCCATGATGTTACAGTTATTTCTGACTGATGCGGGTGTGCGTTTGGCAAAAACTTCACCGATAGTAAATCAGTTGTTTCAATAAAACATAATGTTTGTATTTCAGTTAGCAGCCTCAAGATATTACCCCTATTTAAAATGTCTTGCTTACCTCTTGAACAATATTGAGGAATTAGGGTGATTTGCCATTGGTCACTGATGTCGTTTTCCTCAAATGGCGCTTCACTTATACAATCCTGCATTGGCTTTTTACTTTTTATTTGGTTTGCCCAATGTGCATCATTGGTTCTTGTAATGTTTTTTCCATTATTGGCAAGCTGAGCGGTGCTTCTTGTATAGGGTGGTTTATGCTCCGTATTATTTTCTAATAGGGGACATGTGATTGTGATTGTTTTGTCCACCCTGGAAGTTATTACCCGTTCATGAGTTTTAATATTATTCTGATTGTTAATTGTAGAAGCCACTACTACCCGCGGATTCTGTTCAGAAAGATTGCCAGAGAGTGCCTCAGGTCGTCTGGTAGAATCTTGCCTTGTAATATTCTCTAATGATGTATCATACTCTGCATCCTGACTATCCGAACAAAATGCCTGTTTGCATAGTGACCGGCAGGTCTTCCCGTTTATTGGTTTTGTTATTAGCGGCTGTTTGTTTTGGAGTTGGAGCTTTTTTGGATGGTATCTGGCCCTCTTTATCCTTCTGTCTTGCCTTCCATTTTTTTCCACTATTTTCGGGAACTTCATTCGCAGCCTTAATTGCAGGCTGCAATATTCTGTCTGCTGGTTTTTCATTGGGTGTAGATTTTTCTACTATAATCTTTTTTTCTAGAAGGGGTTTCTTTTTTTGTGTGTGGTTAAAGAGTGGATAGACTTCCTTGCCATCGGGGTGTTTATGCATTGAAACATTTGTATTTGCTCTTCCTTTTCTAGCACTTTTTTTGCCTTTTTGTTAGTACTTGAATAAATGAAGTGTTAGTATTTATAGTGGATGCTTGTGGGCCGATCAATGATAAATGCGTTGTTAATAAGTTATTTTGAAGTTCATTTGTACCCGCTCCGTCTGGCACATTTAATTGATCTCCACATTGTTCATTTGTTACCCTTTTCATTAAGTTGTCTACTGCCTGATGTTGTTCCTGTATGCATTCATCTGGAATTTGCATTAATGATGGTTTGTCCTCTTCCTTGTGTCTTAATTCCTTCAAAATGTCTGTGAGTATAGATGGCAAAGTGCTAAGTTTGTCTATTATTCAGTCGCATTTGCAATTGCATTTTAAATCCATGATATTGGGTGTTTGAACCTTCACCAGCTGGTTGGTGAGTATGTCTATTTTTGTATTAATATACTGGAAACATGTGTTGCCATAATATTCATGAGATCAATCTGTAAATCTAATTTGTCCGATTGCATATTTAGTATAGAAATCGATGTTTGTAGAATGCTTAGTAATGACGAATGTAGAGAGGATAAGTTAACCATATCAATTTGATTAATGAGTTTTTTAGATTTATAAATTTCCTTTCCTCCTATTTTGGAAGTATCCATGCCCAATGGTGATATACTTGGACCTTACCCTATTTGAATATCGAATTGACCAAAGTGAACCATCCTTAAATTAGATGCTGGACCGTATGTTGTATTATTCTTTAAGTCCGTTGCAATTTGTAAAGAAGAGTGGCTTGGTATTTCCATAATCGAAAGGAGGTCCTGGTTTAGTGGAGTACCAAATGGTTTTGCTGCGGAAACTTGATTCGTTTTAAATGATTGATTTATTTCTGGCTGTGGAATTATTGGAATAATTGCTGAGTTTGTCTGGTTTATTGTTTTTGTCTCTAGTGCTTTTATGAGGTCAGCTTTGTCCGTTATCAGTGTAGAGTGCAACCATGAAACTTGCAATTCGTCCTCTTCTGAACCATTGTTGACATGAGGTGTTAAAGGGAGGTCGTAGCCTTGTCTATGCTCAACCATATTTCCTTTGTTAGGGGTTGACTGAAGGTAATCCACTCTTTTGATTTTTGATACCTTCTCTACTTCACCACGTTGTTGCATTTTTTCCCCAAGGGTTCCTTCGTCAGATCTATAATTGTTTGTTTTAGGGGTTCCTGATTAGTCTTATTAGTGTCAGCAGAGTGTATAATTGCCTGCACTGTGATTCTTTTATTGTTTTTAATTTGGGGGGTTTTTGCTAGATTTTCCCCATCTATTCGCTCTGCTGTGATTTCATCCTCTTTTACACTTTGTATAGGCTCTATAGATGGTACGGTTACATAAGATGTTACTAGTTGGACCCCTTGCTCTTTTGAAGCCATTGATTTTTGTGGCGCGAGAGGTGTGAGTAGGCCCTTTATGTTCCCTTTTTCAGAGAAAATTGCAGCCACCGGGTCTTTCAGAAAGAAAAATTTATTTTTTTGTTGAGTTCCTTCTGCTTTTTGCAAATAAGCTGCTAGCTGTGAGATTATTGGGCTAGTATAGTTTGTTATTCCTTGTAATTCTATAGGAGTTGTCCCCCCTGTTATGGTTAATTTCTTATGCAACTTTTTTTGCTTTTTTTGCTTATTTACTTGTTGTAGGGGGGGTACTTGCTTAACCCATCCTGATCTCATTTCACCTTTTGCACTTTTTCAACGTGACAGCAGTAGCAGTTATATCTGTCTGTTGTACTTGCCTCTCGGCCCTTGCTCGGCCCCTGCCGTATGCCCCTTCCGTAGCGTCACCCGATCTCTTCTCGGCCACAAATGCTTCAAAGGGAAAAGCGAGGGAGAGCTCCTCAATGTACCTTCAGCACAGCACAGCTCAGTACACTGACTGGGGCTCTCTGCGAGCTCTGGAGCACTGGAAAAACCGGATCGGATTCCTGACCAGATTTCTCACCGCCTTAGGGAAAGGCTTACACGGCTCCTTCCTCTGCAGAAAGGCTTTCGCGGCTCCTACCGCTACTGAAGGTTTCTTGCGGCTTCTGCCACTTTTGAATAAAATAAATGAATAAAATAACATTATTTCGCTCCTGCCGCTGCTGAATCCGGTGCAAAATCCGGCTTGCGGCTCCCTCCAGCACGGGGTATGCCGGGCCCCGGGGGAAGCACAGTCGCAGACTAGTCTTCCCCCGGGGTCTTTCGCGCAGGATAGGACAGGCAGGGGAAGGGGAGGAGTTAGGGGGTGGGTATATAGGCGCAGGGGAGGAAGGGAACTTCCTCTTCCTGTGCCTGGCACCATCGGGAGGGTAGAAAGAAAGGAGCTTAGTGCAGGGATAGCGAAAGTGTATTTTTGTTTTGAGTTAGTGGCTCTGCTGTGCTGTAGCGTCGGGGGCTGTTTCACGGCAGCCGGTTCCTAGTACGCGCAGGAAGCGTGAGTTTCGGCACGATGTCGGGCGTCTCGGCCGAGGAGGTCCGGGCGGCCTTGCTGCTGCTGACCCGGGCTGGACGGGAGGATCTACTCCAACCAGGTGTGCTGGGACAGGCGTGGGTGGGGGCCACGAGGGGCACCCGCGCGGCCTCAGCGGGGGTCATGGCTGCTGTCATAGCGAGCCAGGAGGACGAGCCGGGCACACGGGGGCATGCGGTGGAGCGGAGGGGGGGCGGAGCGCCCAGAGACTCGGCGAGTGGCGGGAAGCGCAAGAGCCTGCCCCCGCGAGCCTTCCCCCCGCTCGACTTCGTGCCAGGGGCCTCTGGGGCTGCTGTAAGGGGCGCAGCCCCCTCTGGCCTTGGTAATGGTGCCGGAGGCGGAGGAGGGTGGGACGGGGCAGGGTGCCAGTCAGGCCTTGACCCCTGTTATGTCTGCGGGAGCCGGTGGGGTGTCTGGGGCCACGGGGGACGGGAGACGGCTGGAGGACCTCTCTGTCGGGAGGGTCTGTGAGGAGGGGGCTGTGTCCGTGGGCGCGGGGCAATGGGATGATGCCCCCATCGACCTGTCCACAAGCTCCAGGGCGCCCACACCTGCCCTGGTGGGGCGGGAGTCGGCCGGGGACCCAGTGGGCCCGGGTGGGTCAGCTGCACCTGTTCCCCAGGGTGGTGAGGGGGGGTGGGCCCCGGGGCCTGGCCAGGTGGGCTTTTTTCCCCCGGGGGCTGAGTTTTTTGGCTACTGCCCGCCCCCGCCCCCTCAGATCTGGGGTTCCTCGTCCTGGGAGGACAGGGCTAGGCAGGATCAGATCCTTGAGGAGATTCGAGAGGCCAGATGGGCAGAGCAGGCCGAGGCCAGAGTGGGGGCAGTGTGGAGCCATGAGATAGAGGGTCCCCCTACCCCGACCTCTGAGGAGGAACGGGAGGCGGAGTGGGAGGAGGAGCAGAGGCGTGTCAGGGCCAAGAAGGTCGCGGGGGAACCCCCCCCCCCAGAGAGTGATGTCAGGAGTAGGGATGGCCAGGACGGCTTTGAGCCCGATTGTGCCGGGGCCCGCTCAGGTTGGAGCGACCTGAGGGGCGGGAGGGGATCCAAGCCGGCGGCTGTCGGCAGAGCCCGGGGGTGCCTGGCGGGGCACAAGACGGCTCCAAGACGCAGGACAGAAGCAGCAGGGCAGTCTGCGGCGGCTGTCACTCCTCCGAGGGCTCGGGCTACTGTGGAGTCTGGGACGCGTGCGCCTGGGGGTGTGCAGAAGGGTGTGAAGAGGGCAGTGAGAGAGGTGGTGAGTGCGCGTGTGGATCTGGAACCGGTGCTTGAGTTGGATTATAGTGATGAGAGTGAGGAGCTGGAAGAAGGGGTGGTGCTGGATGACACAGAGGGCTTAGGGGGCGCTGTGGACAACGGCGACATTGGTGTCTTGCAGGCCCCGACGGTGACGAAGACCAAGGCTGGGACGGTGGCGGTCCAGGCGGCGGCGCCCAGAGGACGGCCCAGGGAACGGACCTCGGCACTCACAGGTGAGGGTTCCTGGTGGGCAGCCTGGGAGGACGGTCCCCGGGGGGGGAGGGGCGTAAGAGGACTTGCAGGTCAGTGGGAGTGGGGGACGGGTCAGTCCGGGAGCCGGAGAAGCCATCGGGCAGTCCACTTGAGGATGGTGAGAAGGTGGATGGTAAGTCGGTGACTACGGGGGTGCAGACGGACAAAGGGGATGGTAAGGAGGAGAAGGGGGTGAAGATCCCAAAGAAACTGCCGTATATGGGTTTGGCGATGCCGTTGGGCTCGCATCTCTCTGAGAAAGTCAGGGCTCGGATTTGGAGGCACGAATTCGTGGATGTGTTTAAGTTGCTGCATAGAGAGGTGCAGGCTAAGGAGGGTTCGAAGGAGGAAGAGTGGGAGCTGACGAGGCGCCCCAGGGTGCCAGTGACAATGGAGAACTGGACATCAGCGCTCTTGATTTATGCCAGTATCTACTGTGAGAAGTATTTGGACAGGGCGATTGCGCTGTTCAAGTACATGGACATCATTCGCAAGTCTCAGATGCAGTTTGGGGGATTTGCCTGGATGAGTTATGACGAGGAGTTTAGGGCCAGGGTCAGTGCGAATCCGGAGAAGAGCTGGGGGGAGGTGGA
This sequence comes from Lissotriton helveticus, assembly GCF_964261635.1. Classification (NCBI taxonomy): domain Eukaryota; kingdom Metazoa; phylum Chordata; class Amphibia; order Caudata; family Salamandridae; genus Lissotriton; species Lissotriton helveticus. The sequence continues at coordinate 806,079,723 of NC_136057.1, read as the reverse complement.
TCAAGAACTCTGGGTGCAGTGGATGGCGTCCACGCACTCCACCGCATCCACACACACAGCTAGCAGCTTGCCGGTAGTGTATCGGTCCTTTCCGTCGCGTCTCGCCCAAAGCGGGGCGGGAGGAGGTGCAGTGCCCAACACCATCGTCTCGGGTCAACAGACTAAGCCAGGGGGATATTCCACAGGGGCCTGTTGGAGCTACAATAGGGGGTACCCCTGTAAGTTCAAACATGAGTGCTCGAAATGCGGAGGGAAACATGCACTCACTCAGTGCCTCACACTTGCCACGCCGTCAGAACAGTGGAGGAACGCCCGAGGGCGGGCCACCCTGGACAGAAGGGCGCCTACACCGGTTAGGGTGGAGGCGATGGCCCCGTGGCTCTCGTGCTACCCGGATCAGGAGGCGGCGGCACGGCTTTTCTGGGGTTTCACGGAGGGTTTTAGAGTGGGCTATCAGGGCCCCAGGGAGCGCCGATGGGCCGACAACTTGCGATCTGCTAAGGAATTGCCTGGGGTGGTGGCCGCTAAGTTGAGGAAGGAGGTTGAGGAAGGAAGGGTGGCTGGCCCGTTTACTGACTGGCCTTTGGACGATCTGATCATCTCTCCATTGGGGGTGGTGCCGAAGAAGGAGGAAGGGGAGTTTAGGATGATACACCATCTGTCGTGGCCGGAGGGCTAGTCAGTAAATGATTTTATTGCAGAGGAAGATTTTAGGGTGCTCTATGCGTCGGTGGACGATGCGATCCGTCTGGTGAGGGTGTGTGGGGCAGGGGCTGAATTGGCGAAATGTGACATAAAGTCAGCTTTCCGACTACTGCCCATTCATCCGGTGGATTTCTCACTCTTGGGAATGCAGTTCGGGGGGCCATTTACGTGGACAAGGTTTTGCCCATGGGGTGCGCCATCTCCTGCGCTCTGTTTGAGCTCTTTAGCACCTTCCTGCAGTGGGTCATGGTGCGAGTCAGTGGATGCCGTGAGGTCACCCACTATTTGGATGATTTCCTCTTCCTGGGGAGGGCGGATTCCGGGGATTGCGGCAGGGCCCTGTCGCGATTCCAGGGGTTGGCCCTTCAGTTTGGTGTGCCTCTGGCACCGGAGAAGACGGCTGGTCCCAGCTGTTGCCTGACGTTCCTGGGGATCGAGCTGGACTCGGTGCAGTGACTGGCGCGCCTCCCTGCGGCCAAAGTGGCGGAGATACTGGCATGTTTGGGATGGGCGGTGGAGGAGAAGCGGATTCCTTTGCGAGCGGTTCAAAAACTCCTGGGCTTCCTGAACTTTGCGTGTAGGGTAGTGCGTGCAGGGAGGACGTTTTGTAGGCGGCTCGGCATCGCCATGTCGGGGGCATTGCTTCCACATCACAGAGTCAGGATTTCCATGGGGGTGAGGGTGGACTTGAGGACCTGGATTGCATTCCTGACAGACTTTAACGGTGTGTCCCTGGAATTTGATGAGGAGAGGGCGGTCTGGCAATGCCAAATTTACTCCGATGCAGCTGGGTCAGCGGGGTTTGGTGTTTTCTGGGACGGAAGGTGGTGTGCTGAGAGCTGGCCGGCTCAATGGCTCAAACAGGGGCGGAGCATTGCTTTCTCGGAATTTTTCCCTCTACTGGTGGCCTTGGAGGTGTGGGGGGAGGAATTTCAGAACAGGTCAGTGCTGTTCCATGTGGACAACATGACGGTGGTGGAGCTGGTGAATCATCAGAGGGCAAGGGACCTGAGAGTGCTGCGGCTGTTGTGGAGGTTCATGTTGGCTTGTCTGCGGCTGAATGTGGTGTTTCGGGCGAAGCATGCCCCTGGGGCGAATAATGACATTGCGGATGCTTTGTCTCGTTCGCAGTGGCAGCGGTTCCGGCACCTGGCACCGGGAGCGGATACATGCAAGACCGAGCTGCCGGCCGGCATCTGGGCCCTGGGGGAGTGAGGATGATTAGCCTGGTGGAAGGTTCTGTTGCAGAGACCACGAGGAGGACGTATCGTTTGGCATGGTCTGAATTTAGTGCTTTCATGGGTTGGAATCTAGATTGTATCGTGGGTGTTGAGTCTGTGGTGGAACAGGGGCTGCGACAATTTGTGCTGGATTGTATTGACAGGGGTTTGACTGCGGCTACGATTTCTGGTAAATTGGCAGGGACATCCTTTTACTGTGCTTTGTTTCTGGGTTTTGATCCGACTAAAGATGTGATCGTGAGCAGGATATTGCGGGGCTGGGGCAGGGAATGCAGGAACGGGGGGGTAGGCTGCGGGAAGCAGTTACTTTTGAGTTATTGGTCTGGCTGGTTGAGGTGTTGTCGGACTGTTGTTACGACCTTGTTGAGGTTGGCCTTTTCCGTTTGTGTATGGTGTGGATGTTTTTTGGAGCGTTCAGGGTGTCTGAGTTGCTGGGTACAAGGAGAATGGCTGGCAGGTTGTTTGAGGAGAGTCGGGAGGATGGAGGTCGCCTGGGTATTTGGTTACGGTGCTCGAAGACTGATCAGTTGGGCAGGGGTAAGTGGGTGTTGCTGAATGAGACGGAGGGCGGGCTTGTGTGCCCTGTGGTTGAATGGCGGACTTTCCGGGGGACGGCGAGTGTGGCGCGTGGGGACATTTTTTGTCAGGCATTGGGCGCGAGAATGACGGCGGGCCAATTATTGGCGGTGTTGCGCAAGGCTTTGTGACGATTGGGTCTGGATGCGTCTGGTTTCGGGACTCACTCCTTCAGAATTGGGGCTGCGACAGCTGCGGCCAGGTTGGGGTGGTCCTGGGACAGGATTAGGCGGATCGGGCGGTGGAAGTCCCGTTGTTGTGAGAGGTATGTGAGGAAATGAGATGGTCCCAGGTAGGCTGTTGGTTGATTCATGGTTTGCTGTTTCTTGTTCTAACATCTTTTTCTTCGTAGGTTGCGTGGGTGGACCGGGAAATAAAACGATGACATGGATTGTTGGGCACTCCTTCGTGCATTGGGCGTCCAAATTTGCGGAGCAACAGGTTTACGGCCGTAACCTGGGACTGAAAGTACACTTGCACGAGGTACAATGGTGGGGCAAAGGTGGCATGCGATGGGGGGCACTACTGCCCTGGCTCGCGAAGATGGTCCCGCAAAAAGGGTGGCCTGATTTGTTGATAATACATCTGGGAGAAAATGACTTGGTGCAGCTGTCAGGTTTGGCGCTTTTACAGCTTATGCAGAGGGACCTGGAGGTTCTGAAATCTAGGCTTGCGGGGACCTGCATTGCCTGGTCAGAGTTGGTCCCCAGGAAAGTGTGGAGAGGGGCAATGAAGCATGGGGCGATCAAAAAGGCACGAAGGAAGCTCAATAGGGCGGGGCGTGGTTTCGGCGCCGACCGGGATGGCAGCGTGAGCGAGTTGCTCCGCGCCGAGTCCCGAGTCTACTCCTGAATTGTCCTGCCCCTTGTTACCTGGCAGCCATAAACATGGTCGTGGACGGTCGCTGACCTGGTGGGGGACAGTCTAGCCCCCGTCGGACCCGGGAAGCCGCGTAGAACGGACCTGGTGATCGGCCCGGCTCGGCTGGACGGAGGAAACAAGATGGCGGCGCAGACGGAGTAAAGCTCCGAGACCTGTGAGGGGAGCGGTGCAGGGCCGCTTGGAGGCGCCTGGAGGTCCGCAGTGAGGCGGCGCACCAAGGAACGGACAGTGGGTGCGGGCCCTGTGCGACGGCGGAGGACGGCGCGGAGAACTGCAGGTAGCGGCGCCCCCCTCCCCCACCCGCTCCTTAGGCCGGCTGGAGCGCTGGAGCTGGGCTCGTGCGGCGCGGGCAGAAACACTGCAGGAGTGCGGGGCCACCCGGCCGCTGAGTGTGCCGCAGAGGGAGCCGCTGAGATGCGGCAGTGAGCAGTGCGTCGTCGGGGCGCTGGGGGAGCGGCGGACCACAGCGCTTGGACGCCCCGGAGGGCGGGCGGGCAGAGCAGCGGCTGGAGGATCGGTCGCCGGGGGAGGCCCCACCCAGTGACCAGCGTGAGTGCACCGGATTGGCACCGTGAGGTGCGATGTGACCGGGGTGGCCGGACCATTCCTGCCCAACTAGGGGCGTCTCATAGCGCTGCAAGGAGGGCTGTATCTGGGCTTTCTTTGGGCGCTGGGCGCGATTGCTGGCAGTGCCTTTTGGGATATGCATGAGACCCATCACGAGCCCACCGTTTCTGCCCTGTACTTTGCCAGTGGAGTGACCTGCTTCCTGGCGGACACGGTTGCCTGTCCCTGCTTGGCGCTACATTTCGGGCGCCTCCCGCAGCTCTAGCTTGACCCTCTCCGCACAAGGGACCACGTGCTACCCTCTTGCTACTTGCTGGGACGACGGATTAACCTGGGGCCCGCCCGAGCACGGCGGAGAAGCTTGGTCGCCCTGGCTGCGACACACGGAACCTGGTGCTACTAGGGGCAGGGGGCTTGATCTGCCCGGGAGTACGGACTCACGGCTGCCCGCCTGCTCGGCGGGGCCTACGACCTCGGAACCGGAAGCTGGCGGCTGAGAGAGGGCGTGGGACGACTGGCTCCGCATACCCAAGCTTGCCCTGGAGGTGGGAGCTCTGCGCCTGCTTAGCTGTCTCGTCGTTGGTGCCGGGCGAGCCCAGGTTCGGAACGTCTGGGGGAACTATCGCCGCCGGCCACCTTCGGTGGTGGCTGCTCGCGAGGCGGGCGTCCCGCGCTCAAGATGGCCGCGCAGGGGACTGGAGTCACTGCGACGCCAGCGCATAATGAAGGGAGGTCGGAGGGGGCTGAGGACGGTTTCGCGACAGAGCCCTCGTCGCAGGAGCAACGGCTGAATGTCCACCTGGATGCGATATTGGCTGCGATCACTGCCACAAAGGACGAGCTGCACCAAGACATAGCGCAGGTGGCGACGGGGCTGGGCCTGCTGAGGGCGGATCACGCCAAGCTCTCTGACAGAGTGAAATCCAACGAACAATTGCTCCAGGAGCTGAAACCGGCCGTGGTCACTGCAGAGCATAACCTTGCGGACGTGGTTCGTCGCCTGGTGATCCTGGAGCGTCGGGCAGAGGACGCAACCGCCGGAACAATGTGCGGGTGGTGGGGCTCCCGGAGAATATCGAGAAGGGTGACGCAGTGGCCTACATGGAGGACTGGTTTCGGACAGTGGTGGCGCCGGAAGGTCTGTCCACCTTCTTCTCGCTGGAACGAGCACACAGGGTGCCCGCCAAACCGCCCCTGGAGGGCAGACCGCCCCGACCGATGGTGGTCAAACTGCTGCACTATAAGGACCGGGATCTGCTGATCCAAAGGGCGAGATCCCAGGGGCCCTTCCAGGTGGAAAACAGCAAGGTGACGATCTTTCCGGACTACACGCAGGAAGTGCAGCGGGGCAGGGCTTCTTTTCTGTCGGTGAAGAAAGAGCTGAGAGAGGAAGGGATTCAATACTCCCTGCTTTTTCCAGCCAAGCTGCGGATTATCGTTGATGACAGAACTCACTTTTTTCAATCACCGGATGAAGCTTGGTCATGGCTGGAGCTGTATCGTGCAGGGACGGATCGTGCACACAGGCCCGCCAGGGATCGAGCGCAGCCGGTCAGGGTCAGGAAGTCGCAGCGCATCCGCTCCCGGAATAGGCGCCAACGGGCCGAGCGAGAGGCGCAAATGCTGGCCGATAGACAGAGTGCATTGGAGGCCACGGCGAACATCACGGGCTCGCAGCGGGAAGACGCCGCCAGAGGTTCGGCTTCGGAGGAGGAAGGGGAGAAGACCGGTGATGAAGACTCGGAGGTGGGGGGAGCACAGGGGCCGCAGGTTACCCCACAAACATCAGATGGTATATTCAATGGGTGAGGCTCGTGGCCGCTGGACTGTTTGTAAGGCTTGGACACTCCTGACTTCTATTGGACTGCCAGGTATGGGGCTGCTTTAGCAGTGTGGGGCTGTGGGCGCGGGGTGGTTGCTCTGTCGTCCTGGTTTGGGGCTCCATAGTCCTTATCAGACCCTTAAGGTCTTCTGTGGTGTCGACTACAGACTAGTGTGATGTGTTGGGTGTTTGAGGTTTGGAACGGGGCTGAAGCTGGGTTACTAGGCCCTGTCCTGGGGAGGGGGTGGGTGGGAGTTATGGGGTGTGTTTTGCAGGGGTTGTACAATTGCTGCGATGCGGGTCACATTTATTGGCATGCGCCACTGTTGGGATTGATGCTCTATGGGGACGTTACCTAACTTGAAATGTGTCACATGGAATGTCCGGGGTATTCGAACTATGGTTAAGCGCCACAAAGTACATGCCTACTTGGTGAGGCGGGGCATTCAGATAGCGATGCTTCAGGAGACTCACTTGACACAGCAGGAATGTGGGGCGTTGCAGAGGAGGTGGCGGGGTCAGGTGTTTGGCACGACTTACTCGGCATTTGCCAGGGGGGTGTTAATATGGATCAGAGCGGGCACGCCGTTCCAAGTCACGAGTCAGAGAATAGATCCGGAAGGTCGTTATGTGGTGGTGGAAGGACGGCTGTGTGGTAGGGAAGTAGTGCTGTGTAACATTTATGCCCCCAACGCTGATCAGGCGCATTTCTTTGAAGGTTTGTCGCGCTCACTGGCGTATTATTTGGCGGGCCCTATATTACTGGCGGGGGATTTTAACTCCATTTCAGATGTACTGATGGACAGGTCACACCCGCCTTTGGCGGACTCCCCAGTGCGCAGGCTTGCGACCCATAGGCGAGACTGGCAGGAGAGGTGGGGCTTAGTGGATGTGTGGAGGGCGCAGCACCCTGACACTCGAGATTACTCCTACTTCTCAGCGCTGCATGATCTGCATGTTAGACTGGATTCGGTGCTGTGTAGCGAATCTCTGGCGAATGTGGTGATTCACTCTGAGTATTTGTCTAGGACCATTTCGGACCATAACCCACTGCTGATTTCTGTGCAATGGCAGCGGGCGAGATCGGCGGTCCCTACTTGGAGACTTCGTCCGGAGACGCTGGAAGACCCGGCGTTCTGTGACACGGTCCGACAGGGCATAGACGACTACTTCTTGGTCAATGCTGGGTCGACGGCAACGAGAGCGAATGAATGGGATGCGATGAAGGTGGTGGTGAGGGGGGTATGTATGGGGCGGTTTCTGACTGTGAGAGGGACAGTGCTGAATGACCTCGCGAAGGCGGAGGATATGCTGAGGGGGGTGGAACAGCAACGACCCGAGAAGCCGGAGCTGCAAGACAGCTTGTTGCGTGCGAAAGAGGTGGTAGCAACTGAGACGGAGAGATTGCGGTGCTATGATTATAAGTTGTATGCGGTGAAAGTGCATGAGGAGCGAGATAAGGTGGGCACGCTCCTTGCGAAGTTGGCAGATCCGTCCCCTAGAGGGTGTCCGGTTATGAGTGTGCGACAGGAGGATGGGGAGGTGGTTTATTCACAATCAGCGGTCCTGGGGCGCTTTCAGTCCTACTACACGGGTCTGTACGCCAGCCACCTCGAAGTGGAGGCCACAGACATTGGTAATTACTTAGATCAGATCCCTTTGCCGGTGTTGGGTGAGGAGGACGCCCGGGATCTGGGGGGCCCTGTCACCCTAGCGGAAATACGAGGGGCGATTAGTCATATGGCACGGAACAAAACCCCTGGGGTGGATGGACTGCCGATCGAGTTCTACGCCAAATTTATGGAAGTGTTGGCGCCCAGACTGCAGGCTGTGTATGCGGAGGCGAAACACTTGGGGAGGTTGCCTGACTCTATGACGGAGGCGCTGGTTGTGCCCCTGCTGAAGCCGGGCAGAGATGCCTTAGATGTCTCTTCTTTTCGTCCGTTGTCTATGCTAACTGTCGATTACAAGATTTTGAGCCGAATCTTAGCCACTAGGCTTTTACCGCTGATGACCTCTTTAGTGCATAGGGATCAAGCGGGATTCATCCCCTCTAGGAGCACTTTGATGAATATCCGTCGGCTGATTGGGGTCATTGATAGTGCTGCCATGACGGAACCAGGCCCGGTAGTGCTGACAGTTGATATTGAAAAGGCATTTGATAGCTTAGAATGGGATTTTCTAGATGGCGTGCTGCTGAAGTTCGGGGTTGGGGAAGGGTTCCGGGGCTGGACGAGAGTGCTATACTCGTCGGCTAAGGCGCGGGTGCGGCTGGGGACCTTGGTCTCCTCGGTTTATCCGGTATGTAGGGGCACAAGGCAAGGCTGCTCGCTATCCCCTCTGCTCTTTGTCCTTGCGATGGAACCACTTGCGGCGCTGGCGAGAACGGGCGTTGTTTTCGACGGGATTGCGCATGGACTTGACTCGCATTATATTTCGTTATACGCCGACGACTTGTTACTGTACCTGGCGGACTCTGGAAGGGCTCTAGAAGGCGCGGTGGACATGTTGGGCAGGTTCGGGAGGCTTTCGGGCCTCAGAGTGAACTGGACTAAGACTTGTGTGTTTCCGTTGCGGAGGGCCACGCCCTGCCCGCCGCTCACAAGGCCGGTAGTGTGGGAACCCTCTTGTTTTGTTTATCTAGGGGTGCGCATCTACCATGCCGCGGCAGACCTCCTTAAGGGGAATGTGGGGCGCTGTATTCGAGCGCTGAGAGGCAGCATGGACTTCTGGGCTTCTCTCCCGCTATCTGTCCTGGGCCGTGTAGCACTGTTGAAAATGGTGGCACTCCCGAGGCTCCTCTATTATTTTCGAACGTTGCCGGTGTGGATACCGCAGGGTGTCTTTCGAGAGCTGAAGACGTTGGTTACTGGCTTTCTTTGGGGCCATGGTCGCCGACGGGTGGCATTGGCCACCTTGATGCGACCCAAATGTGAGGGAGGGATGGCTGTCCCCGACTATGAGCTATACTATCTGGCTGCGCAGCTCCAGGTCCTGACGCAGAACGTGGCCAGAGAATTCAGGGGGCCTGAAGATGGCCGGGGGGTCGGCATTCAGAGGCATGTCTTGTCGTCTATCGTGATGCAACAGAGACTGGCTAATAGGGACCTCACGATGGAGGAAAGGACATTTAGATTGTGTTGGAACAGGAACCTGAGGAGGGCTGGGAAGCGCCGGCCGTACGCACCGGAGATTCCGCTGGGAATGCTCACTGCCTTACCGCACGGAGGTGATTGGTCCCGATTGTTAGAGTGGGAGGACCTGGGTTTGCAGATGGTGGGAGACCTCTATGTGGACGGGACGATGGCCCCGTTCCAGACCTTACAAGAGCAATTCGGTCTGCCGAGTGGTACCTTCCTGTTGCATGCGGCGGTTGTGGCGGCTATGCAGAGGCATTGGGGGGGTGGATTGGCTGAGCCGGAGGTGACCTTGGTGTGCCAATATGTGGTGATGGCAGCGGGCACCGTCAAGGCGGTGACATGCCTCCACAATAGGATGTTAAATGAAGGTCTGGCCCAGTTAGTTGAGTTGAAGTCGCGTTGGGAGACCAGCGTCGGTAAACAAATTCCGGACTCCGTGTGGGGTCAGGTGCTACACAGGACCTGGAAGGGGACGAGGAATGCGAGATTCCAACAGGTGCATTTTTTCGTGCTCCATAGAGCATATTTGACCCCGGAGAGGTTGCGCCGACACTTCCAGGTGCTTGATGCCATGTGCCCACGATGTCTAGAACCTGAGGTGGATCTTGACCACATGCTGTGGGGTTGTCCGAAATTGGGGGACTACTGGTCTGAGGTAGGGGACCTCTTGAATGCTGTCACGGATCGGGAGGTAGACTTTGACATGGCCGCTTGCCTGCTTCTCTGGTTCCCGCACACCAAAAAAACCAAGGTAACGAGCAAATTCATTGGGTTGGGATTGATACTGGCGCAGCGTGAAATCACTTGGCATTGGAAGTCCAAAGAGGGGCCGTCTGTACGGAGGTGGAGGAATGAACTGGTGAAGTGGTCGGGTTGTGAGACTGTGTTAAGAATGCGCCAGGCGACTAGAACTGGTAACGAGAAGAGTCTGGAACTAGCACGGTCTTGGGAGCTGGTGGTGCAAGCGTTAAGGGACTACCTAACTGCAGGCGAAGAAACTGATCAGTTATAGGCAGGGATTCCGTGTGACTACTTGCTTGTCGAGACTTCCTGATAGTTGTCACCTTAGAGCAGGAAGGAGATGGTGGAACCCGCATTGGCAGCAGTTGAGGGGGAGGGTACTGGGAGGGTGTTGTAGGAGGGGGTGGTCTGCCGGCTAGCGGCAACCTCCCGGAACTGGAAGGCCCGGGAGGGTACTTATGATGCTTAAATGACATGACATTGGTGTGGCCTAGGACTAGATGGAGAGGGTGGGTTGGTTGTTTTGGGATAAAAGCAGAAACGAGGTGCTACACTTGACCTGTGCCCCGGATGGGGCACGCACCGAGGTACCTCCAGTGAACGGACTCATTGAAGCGCCGCCCAACCTCCGGGATGTGGGCTAAATGGCTGTGTATTGTGTTACTGTCGCACTGTATGCTGGGTGCCGTTGGTATCTCGGTTGGCTTGTTGGATATGTTTATTCCTGATTCTGCAATAAAAATATGTTTACAAAAAAAAAAGGAAGCTCAATAGGGCAATGAGACTATACTGTGGTGACAAGGACATCAAAGTGATTGCACACGGAGGGATTCGACTGGAGGAACCTTTAGTTTTTAGGGACGACGGAGTACACTTGTCGAAGCTGGGCAATGCGTATTACATGATGGAGATGAGAGATGTTGTGAGCAAGTTATGGAATGAGGCTATCTGGTGTTGCAGGGAGTGATTGCGGGTGTGCTTGGTGCGGGCGGTCGGACCTGGGTAGGAGGGGTGGGGCAGGGAACCGCCCTGCAAGGGGGTTCCCTGGTTGGCGGTACTTTGAAGGGACAGGGGGTCAAGAGCAGGAACACCTATCCCTTGGGGGGGAGTTCGAATTGCGGATAGAGGCATGACTGGAAGGACACAAGGAGCGGGCTGGATGACAAGTGATTGATGGGCAGGAATAAGGTATGGTATGGAGCTTGTAGGGGTTTGTGATGAGGTGGAACGGGTGAAACGAATGAGAGGGGAGTGCGAGTGGGGGTTTGATGTTATTTACCTGTTGATGTTTATTGTTATGTATAGATTACGCAGCCTGGTCTAATAAAATGGCCTTTTACGCTGACACACTGCGTGGTCTGTTAATTGCGCGATGCCGGGCCCCGGGGGAAGCACAGTCGCAGACTAGTCTTCCCCCGGGGTCTTTCGCGCAGGATAGGACAGGCAGGGGAAGGGGAGGAGTTAGGGGGTGGGTATATAGGCACAGGGGAGGAAGCGAACTTCCTCTTCCTGTGCCTGGCACCATCGGGAGGGTAGAAAGAAAGGCCACCCACGCACCCGGCAATTGGAGGTGCGGTTTTGGGTAGGTCCTTGGCGTTGCCAGTTTAGGCCAGAGCTGCTTTAGGCGGTACTTTGAAGGGACAGGGGGGTCAAGAGCGGGCACACCCATCCCTTGGGGGGGGAGTTCGAATGGCGGATAGAGGCATGACTGGAAGGACGCAAGGAGCGGGCTGGATGACAAGTGATTGATGGGCAGGAATAAGGTATGGTATGGAGCTTGTAGGGGTTTGTGATGAGGTGGAACGGGTGAAATGAATGAGAGGGGAGTGCGAGTAGGGGTTTGATGTTATTTACCTGTTGATGTTTATTGTTATGTATAGATTACGCAGCCTGGTCTAATAAAATGGCCTTTTACGCTGACACACTGCGTGGTCTGTTTATTGCGCGATGCCGGGCCCCGGGGGAAGCACAGTCGCAGACTAGTCTTCCCCCGGGGTCTTTCGCGCAGGAGAGGACAGGCAGGGGAAGGGGAGGAGTTAGGGGTGGGTATATAGGCGAAGGGGAGGAAGGGAACTTCCTCTTCCTGTGCCTGGCACCATCGGGAGGGTAGAAAGAAAGGCCACCCACCCACCCGGCAGTTGGAGGTGCGGTTTTGGGTAGGTCCTTGGCGTTGCCAGTTTAGGCCAGAGCTGCTTTAGGCGGTACTTTGAAGGGACAGGGGGGTCAAGAGCGGGCACACCCATCCCTTGGGGGGGGAGTACGAATGGCGGATAGAGGCATGACTGGAAGGACGCAAGGAGCGGGCTGGATGACAAGTGATTGATGGGCAGGAATAAGGTATAGTATGGAGCTTGTAGGGATTTGTGATGAGGTGGAACGGGTGAAACGAATGAGAGGGGAGTGCGAGTGGGGGTTTGATGTTATTTACCTGTTGATGTTTATTGTTATGTATAGATTACGCAGCCTGGTCTAATAAAATGGCCTTTTACGCTGACACACTGCGTGGTCTGTTTATTGTGCGAAGACCCTCGTGACTCCCGCCGCTGCCGAAGGGTTTCCGCGGCTCCTGCCACCACCGGTGAGGCGCTCGCGGTATCCAGCCGCCTCTTGCAGCTTGTGGGGCTGCTGAAGGGTTTCAGCGGCTCCTGCCGCCACCGGAGAGGCACTTGCGGTATCCAGCTGCCTCTTGCGGCTTGCAGGGCTGCCGAAGGGTTTCCACAGCTCCTGCCGCCACCGGAGAGGCACTCGCGGTATCCGGCCACCTCTTGCAGCTCCTACCGTGGCTGAAGGGCTTCCTCTGCTCCCACCGCTACAGAGCGGGACTCGCACTTGCAGTGAAGCACCGGCAGCCCCCTCACTCGGACGGACGCGGAATTTTGGTTTGATTTGTTTCGAGCAGTGACCAGCAGACACCAAGAAGCCCAGGTGTCAAAAGATAGAATAGACTTGTCAGTTTTGAAAGTGGTGAGGCGAGTTAAATGTGAGTTAAATGCCCCACCACTTCCCAAAAACAAAATAAAAGACCCCCTCCCTCCAAAACCCCAAAGAAAAACACCCTTCCCTCCAAAACTCCAAATTAAAATACCACCCTCTCCAAAAGCCTAAAATAAAATAACCACTCCCTCCAAAAGTCATCATCATAAACTTTATTTGGCTTATTAATATAAAACCATAAAAGTATACATTGTACATTACAATCACAAAGTACATTTTATACAATTCGTTTAAAACAAACTCAGAAGAACATTGTCCATAATAGCAACATTATAAGGTTGTTATATAGAAAATATCGAGTTATTCTGGGTATTCATAAGTTAAAGCCTCTAGCTGTGCCAATGTTTTACTTCTTTGAATGGCCATTGTAATATATGTTATAACAGACAAACAGATCTCACTTTTTCCCAATGAACATAAATAATTAAAAGCATCCTGATCAAAAACATATATACCTCTTTTAAAAAGGGGACACTAAAAACCGTTTCCTCAGATCTTTATAAAAACTACAAAATAAAAGAAAATGCATTATGCTCTGTCGTGATTTACCATCACATGGGAGGTGTGGGAGGTTTTTAGACCATGCCATGTTTTTTTGGAAAGGCAAACTGTGCATGGATTATATCTAAACGCAATCTTGTGAGATAAAATCTTTGTTGGGTGTTTTTGACGATTGTCAAATAGTTTGGCTGACCCTCACACATATGGTGTTGCTGGTAACTAGCCACTGTTCGTTTTTTGCTCTCTTTTAGTTCTCTCGTTGTTCCATGAGTATAGTCCTAACCTCTTTTTTAGAATAGGTAAGAATTTTCATTGTGTCTGTTGCACCTATGTCAGGGGCCAGTATTCTCAGGGAAGTATCTAGATGGGAAAGCCATTTCATTTTTTTCCAAGCATCTAGAGTAAGGCAGTCTTAAATTATAGCCTTTGTAAACTGTGTCCCTGTTTGGCTCCAAATGCTGTACCACGGTATAATAGGCCTAATATATACGGTAAATCATCTTCTAAAAACGGGGAATGCCAATTCCTTGTGTGATATATATGTCGAAATAGATTTTGGTATTGCCAGTTAGCGCACCAAGAACAGATTATCTAGTGTCTGTAATTTTGCAGTTTGTATAGCCCCACAAGGGGGCCCCATAGCCAGCACTCGGCATACACGTAGCTTTATAAAGCAACAACATTAATATAATTGGTTTTTGGCCTATTTTACTTGAGGATCTAAAAATCGTTTCTATTACTCTTAAAAATGTCAGTTTTGATAGATCTAGTTGAGTATCCCAAGAGCCCGATGCAGTAAATTGTATACCCAGGTATGTAAAAGTTTATGTCTCATCGAATCTCTCCCCCCTAATAAAATGTGCCCTCTTTTTTGCCCTGCTTTTCCCGGCTACCATAGTAACAGTTTTTTTTCAAATTCCCTTTCATTTCCTTTTCATCCATAAAATCTACAAATGTATTTATTAGCAGCTGCAGCCCATTAGCTGTTCTTGAAAGCATTGTCGGCATAAAATAGGATAGGAACGGGCCAGGAGCCAACCATGGGGACATCAGCTTTGGTTTCTTGTAGGTATGCATCCACCCCATTTATATAAAGTGAGAAGAGCAGGGGAGCAAGAACACATCCCTGTCTAATTCCACAGGTGACCTTGAAGTTGTCTGTACACTCCCCGCTCGGGCCATATCGTACCTTTGCTGTAAGATGGGAGTACCATTGGGATAGAAAATGCATGATGCTTCTAGATCCACAAGTGTTTTCCAGAGTTTATTATGATTCACCAAATTGAAGGCACTGCTCAGATTGGAAAAGCATAGCTGCACTTGCTCTGTCCTCACCACCGTGTATTTATTTATTAGGAGGTGTAAGTTGACACATTGTTCTATTGTCCCAATATCGGATCTAAATCCATATTGAGTGTTAGAGAGTATATGTATGCCCTCCGCCCATTCTTCTAACCTTCCTAATAGAATTCTGCCCATTCGTTTGGCACTAGAATCTAAAACAGATATAGGGCGATAACATTTCGAATCACCTTGATTACCTTTTTTTTAAATAGGGACTATAGTGCTTTCTGTCCACAAAGTTGGGAGGAAACCCTTTAATGTAGTATTGCATACTTAGGTCAGCATCTGTGCTCATAAAGTGATGTGTGCTTTGAAACTATCGATTGGGACCCCGTCGGGGCCAGAGGCATTCCCACTAGCAGCTCTATTTAAGGCATTGGTGACATCTTCTAGTGATATATAGGAAATATTTGATGATTCAATTTGATCAAAATGTTTCAAAGGCATAATACTAGTACTGCCCCCTGATAAAAATGTTGTAAAGGCATAATAACAGTACTGCCCTCCTCCAAAAGTCGAAATAACACCACTAGAATAACATTTTAAATAAATAAATAAAACAAAAGGTACTCACCCATGGCTGCACGTCTTCCTCTGTGTTCCACTTCTGAATCTGTGGGGAAGTCGAGCTCCCATATCCAATTCAGACCCTGCTCTCATGCTGTTAATCAACATGAGAGCAGCACCGGATGTATGACGTTACAACGCATACTTTTACCACGCCTACCATTACCACGCAATTTTTACAACGCAGAATCCATTACAACGAAGTACCATTACCACGCATGTATTTACAACGCATATACCTTTACAACGCATACAATTACAACGTAAGTATTGGTAAGTATATAATATTTTTTTAAATTTAATTTAATTAAAATTAATATAATGTAATTTAATTTAATTTAATGTAATTAATTTAATTTAATTTAATTTAATTAATTTAATTTAATTTAATTTTATCAATTTAATTTAATGTAATTTAAATTTAATTATATTTAATTTTTACCCTGTACCCTTTTACCCAAAAACCCCAAACTGACCCTGAACCCTAAAAATACCCCTTTACCCAAAAAACCAAAACTGACCCTGAACCCTAAAAATACCCCTTTACCCAAAAACCCAAAACTGACCCTGAACCCTAAAAATACCCCTTTACCCAAAAACTCAAAACTGTCCCTAAACCCTAAAAATACCCCTTTACCCAAAAACCCCAAACTGACCCTGAACCCTAAAAATACCCCTTTACCCAAAAACCCAAAACTGACCCTGAACCCTAAAAATACCCCTTTACCCAAAAACTGAAAACTGACCCTGAACCCTAAAAATACCCCTTTACCCAAAAATTGAAAACTGACCCTGAACCCTAAAAATACCCCTTTACCCAAAAACTGAAAACTGACCCTGAACCCTAAAAATACCCCTTTACCCAAAAACTGAAAACTGACCCTGAACCCTAAAAATACCCCTTTACCCAAAAAACTGAAAACTGACCCTGAACCCTAAAAATACCCTTTTACCCAAAAACTGAAAACTGACCCTAAACCCTAAAAATACCCCTTTACCCAAAAACTGAAAACTGACCCTAAACCCTAAAAATACCCCTTTACCCAAAAACTGAAAACTGACCCTGAACCCTAAAAATACCCCTTTACCCAAAAACTGAAAACTGACCCTGAACCCTAAAAATACCCCTTTACCCAAAAACTGAAAACTGACCCTAAACCCTAAAAATACCCCTTTACCAAAAAACCCAAAACTGACCCTGAACCCTAAAAATACCCCTTTACCCAAAAACCCAAATAATATTTTTAATAAAATAATATACTTACCAATACTTACATTGTAATGGTATGCGTTGTAAAAGTACCTGCGTTGTAAATACATGCGTGGTAATGGTATGCGTTGTAATGGATCCTGCGTTGTAAAAAATGCGTGGTAATGGTAGGTCGTTGTAAAAGTTGCGTTGTAAAGGTTGTATACCGCAGCACCAGGTCTGGATGGATCAGGCTGGGTAGACACTCCTTTAGGCCCTGGAGAACTGTTATTGATCTCTACCTAGCAGTCTAAGACAGCTGGGTGGAGAGCTTCAAAGTGCGCATGTCACTTTGGCTGGCACAAGAAAACCGGCCAAAGTGCCATGCGCACTTTGGAGCATCCAGCTAGCCACTACTTCTGTCCTCTGCTGCAAATCAGCAGCAGAGGACACGCCTTGCATGTCTCATGTCTCTTGGCTCGGGGTTGGCTGGCTGCTGCAGTGCGCACTTCGGAAAAACAAAATTGCAATCAAATCTTTTGATTGCCATTTTTACTTTTTCATGTGAAGCTCACATCAGGCAGGGGGGCAATAATCCCACACCCTCGTGAAGAACCCACTGCTGAGCAGTATCCGCCTAAAATTTGCATAACCTGCACAATATTGTGCCTATTAGCTGGATTCAACACCAGGTGTAAATAAAGTTTAAATTATTAATTTCATGCTGAGTTAACATGTTAAACTTGGGTTTGTTCTGTGAGTTAATTAGAGGAGGAGGTTCAGGTTAGGTGGACATGGAGATTGTGGTACTTCTGGCAAACATCATAGCTAAGTGTACTTCAGGCATGTTCAATGTTCGATTTAGGGTATGAATATTGTACAATGCGCATCAAAAGAAATGTGGCGTATCCCATTTTAAAAATAGCACTGACTTGCAGGGCACAATATGGGCAATTATGGCACATCAGCAGGGCCGGACTGAGAACCGAAACCGGCCCTGGCAAAGTGTTTGGCCGCCTCCCCCTCCCCCCACGGGGGTTGGGGGTTCTGACGAGCTCTTTGCCAGGGCCGGTTTGCGGCCGATTTTGTTACAGGGCCGCAAAAACGGCCCCCAGGGGCCAAAACCGGCCCCCACCCGTGCGGTGTACGGGTGGATTGCCCGGTGCCCGCTATGGCCAGTCCGGGCCTGCACATCAGAGACTCAGTACAAACTGATTATGCTCCCTACTCAATGCCTAGCAAAATTGCAGCTTTGCAGGTTTCTCCGCTATCGTTCAGTTCACACCACACTCTTGTTCTCCCATCCTGTTTGTTGATCTCTGGTGGGTTTGTTTCAGAGACGTTTTTCTAATATCTTCTATCTATAACTGTGTTCCTTCACATTGCTCCACGGGTCTTCTGGGCCCTTAATCTTGCCTACTGTACCCCAGTAATACAAAGTCTTTTTTTGGCTGTTTGGGGTAGTTCGTGCTTATGCCCCTGTAACTTTTTGTCAATGAGGTATCCACGCAAATTTGCACCCTTTTTTCCACCACCATGAGGATTATAAAGGTACCCAGGGTTTGTGGATTCCCCTTAGGGGACTCAGAAATTAGCCAAAATACAGAAATTTGCTTTTTTTAAATGAAGAAAAAGTGCTGCAGAAGAAAG
Source organism: Lissotriton helveticus (assembly GCF_964261635.1). Lineage (NCBI taxonomy): Eukaryota > Metazoa > Chordata > Amphibia > Caudata > Salamandridae > Lissotriton > Lissotriton helveticus. The sequence continues at coordinate 806,061,804 of NC_136057.1, read as the reverse complement.
CATCTGGTTTTTCCCCTGCAAATGGTATCAACAACGGGTTTGCGGGGCTGAAATCACCATATTCCCAGCTTTCAGGGACAGGCAGACATTTGCCAGAAAACGACATTTTTTTACACATTTTTAGCATTTTATTGGGACATAGCCTATTTCTGAATTCAGCAAGGGCTCATTTGTGTAGATCCTTCAAGTTTTCTTTTACAGCAGGCTAACAGTCGAAAATACGAAAAATTGAAACTAAGAAAAATTGAAAATGTGTTAAAAAAACAGCCATTTGTGCCAAAGTTTTCACCTGTAACTTCTTCTAAGTACGACAGATTTTTTTAAAGCAATATACCGTTACATCCGCTTGATCCTTCTATTTGTGGGGATATATAGGACTTGTAGGTTCACCAAGTACCCGAGGAACCCAGAGCCAATAACTGAGCAGCATCCTGCAATGGTTTTCATTGTGTACTGGGTATATACCAATTTATTTAGTAAAATATAATGAGTGACAAAAGGTATCGAAAAAACCTATATATTTCCAAAATGGGAACAAAATATAGAGTTTAGAAACAATAGCTATTTGCACACCTCCGAAATTGTTGGTACCCATACTAGCATGTGAATTATAGGACATTTTTCAAAGCGACTTCTTTTTTACAAATTGTCTTACATTTGGAAGGCAGAAATGTATATAAAGTCAATAGGTAATAACAGTTGCTCTACAATTCTGTGTTCCTAAGCCTCCAGATAAAAATGGTACCTCGGGACGTGGCCAAGATGGCGGAGCGAGCAGACGTGTTTTGCTCGAGCTCCATCCCTGCCGGGCCCATCACATTTCCATAGCACCCGAAGCCTTGCTAATCATCACCGGAGGCCCCCACTAGCTGTAGGGCCCCGACGATACCTCTGCCCCTTATCGAGGGCAGATCATCCCCAATCCGGAGCAAAGAGCTTTATGGTTTGTTCTTTCCCGTGAGCCAGTGGCGCTGCGCTGCCCGGAACTGAGGACCCTTTGTTACCCGATCGGATCCCCGCCCGGCCCCTGTCTCGGTGACACAGGCACTGGGCGTGACCACGCCGGCACCGCATCGAGGGCTGAGGTGATGATCCATGGTACACCGTGCCTGGAAGTGGGGGAGATGGTCCAGGCCCAGGCCGACTAAACTGCGCACTGCCTTATGTTGCTGAGGCCATGCTGTGATGAAAAATTACCTGCGACTCTGCCAGCATGAAGATTGGGTGCCTCTTGGCCCCGTCTGTTGAATGCCGCGGGTCCCCCCATGTTGGGGTCAACTCTTGGCCTCTTGGAGATCTGCTGATTGGGTCGCGACTGTGGCAACCAGGAAGGGGCAGTGAGTGGCAGCGGTCCCGGAGTACATTCTCCACTATAACGGGCCGGTACCGTTATCGTGGGTGCGCGGTGCGAGGGAGAGGTCACCGGAGAGAGCAGCCGTTAGTGATGGAACATGCAGTCTGAGTGGTCCCCTAATTATTGGAGACAGACTGAAGCGCACTCACTCCCCAAGTGATTGAGAGTGGTCTGCAGGAAGTTGTGCCACTCTCGAGAGTTAGCACCCACCTGCTTTCAGTGGAGACCCGCCCATGGCGAACCCCATATGACCCGCAGTGAAGTGATCGCAGGAGGGTGGTGGGGTGGATTTGGCCCTACATCACACAAGCAATATTTAAAGTAAGCCGCTTTGGCCGAAAACCGGACTTGAGAACCAAATTGACACAGCGGTTCTAGAGCACATATCCCATTGTTTTTCTGCTGCTGAGATCACCTGTATTTCTGAAGTGGCGTAGACTGCCCCCCCCGGGTCAGCACCTCAACTGGGAGAGCAATACAACCCCTACCTGCAGAGGACAGGCTTGCATTGCATCTTCACCCTCTGGGCTACCCTGGGAGCTCTTGGGACCCTGTTGACCTACCCTCAATGAAGCGGCTACTTCATACGCGAGGTGCAACTACCAGGGCCTAATCATGACAACGGTCAAAAATAAGAAGGAACGATTGGTGCAAGATCTCATTGTGAAGCCCACTGGGGATCTGCAAAGCGCTGGACAGAGTGCTGCCAGAGAAGGTACTGTTAACCGTGAGTTCCTGGAGTCCCTATTTGCTTCGCAAAGCAATGACATTCTGGCCATTAAAATGGACCTGCAAGCTGACCTCAGAGAGGTGCGGAGGGATATCGATGCGGTGGGCGAGTGAGTTATGGCTCTTGAGGATTCCGCAACGGCCAGAGACGAAGAAAGTGCCGCCTTCCGCAAGAGGTCATACGATTGCATGACCAGCAACTTGATCTTCAGGCGCACTCAGAAGACCTGGAGAACAGGTCAAGATAGAACAATGTTCAAGTCTGCTCAGTCCCTACAGGCGCAGATGGTAAAAATCTAGAGGGATAGGGCCAAGCACTGTTCCAAGCGGTTGTGCATGCCCTGGCGGAGTCCACGGTTAAAAAGGACCGATTTCGTAGAGTGGGGCCCCCTTGACAACCCAATTGCCCCCCTGCACATATCCTAGTTTGTGTGAACGATGTTAAAGTGAAGGAGGAGATTCTTAAGGCGGCCCGATCCAACCAAACGCTACAATTCTCAGATCTCACTACACAGCTTTTTCAGGACCTGGCAGCCAGCACTCTTCAAAAGCGGAGAGACTTCTGACCTGTGACCAATCATCTGAGATTGGCTGACGTAGCTCACTCCTGGGGCCACCCATTCCGCATAATTTTTCGCTATGAAGGGAAACTTCAACAGCTTTGTTCCTTAGCAGAGACAAGCAAACTGTTAAACCTAGATCAGCCTCCCAGTCTTCAGCTACAGGGATGGGGGCTTCAGCAACACGTCAGTGGGGCCCACGGTCCGGATCGAGACTGGATCGCTTACGCCCTAACCCTGCAACAATGGTCAAAGAGCGATCAGCGGTGCTTCAGACACTCTCTGGCACAGAAGTGAACTCTGGACTCTAATGACTGAGGTATTGTTGGATGGGTGAGCTGCTCTACCTGATTTGACCTGGGGGGACGGGTTGGGTTACTTTATTGATGGGAGCTGTCCCTTGCTCTCCTGGCTGCCCCATATTTTCTGGCCCCCCCTGGATGGACACTATGTACTTTTTATTTTTGTTTGCATTCATACTACTGTTTTTTAAAAATTGTTTTTGGGTAGGTAGGGATGCCTGTCCGGTGAGACTCTTAGAATCGTCCCTTCGTGATTGGTCTTCCATGGTGTTTTCAAATGATCAGCATTTTCCTTGGTCTGCTAAAATTCAGTGGTCCTATAGCCTAACATACATAGAATCGCTATCCCCTGAAGGCATATGGAGATTAAAATAGTTAGCCTCGATGTTCGTGACCTTAACAACCCTGTTAAGCGGAAGGCAATACTCTTTCTACTTGAGCATTCCAGGGGTGATATTTGCTTGCTTCGGGAGACTCATTTACTCTCAAAAGATACACACAGGATGCAAGCTAGAGAATTTACCTGTCAGTATTGGTCCCCCGGGAAGGGTAAGACAGGTGGTGTGGCCATTTTGTTTTCCAAATGCTTTAGGGGCACAGTGTGGGGCTCTGTGGCGGAGATTATCTGTTACCTCTGAGGGTATGGATAGGCACCTTTCACTGCACAGTAGCTTCAATCTAATCCCCTAATGAGCATCAAGAAGCACTTGACAAGGTACTTCACACACCTGACCCTGCAGTAGTGGTGGGCAGAGACCTAAACTTGGTGATGGATTCAGTGATGGACCGATCTGGCTCAAGGACCAGGGGAGCGGGGGCTCTGTCCCTATCTGGTAGGGAGTGGCTGGAGGAATGTGGGCTAAGAGACGCCTGGCGAGGCCTGCACCCTAGTGACCGTGACTATACATACTGCTCTGCAGCATATAAATCCTTTGCCCTCTTGGACCACTTTCATGCCACTTCTTCCACCTGGGAACGTATCCAGGCCTCCTCTATTGAAGCCTGGTCACTCTCGGATCATGCACACATTACTCTGACTATGCGCACTTCCTCCCCAGCAACTTCACCACCACAGTGGCACCTAAGAGATTAGTTGCTGTCATCCACGACAGTTGTAAATGCGCTATAAACTACATTGACAGATTACATTACACTTAATGATGACGGATCCACTGCTCTACCCTCGGTATGGGAGGCACTTAAACTGGTCGCCCGAGGGGCCTTAATTGCTAAAGCTGCACATGAAAATAAGATTCAAAGGGCTAAAAGGGAGGAGCTTGAATCGAAAGTGAAGGAACTTGAGGTAATTCACAAACGCTCCGGAGCCCCCCGGATCTGGAGACAGCTTGAGAAGGAATGGCTCCACCTCTGGAGCCTAGATCTGGATAGAGCTGAACACGCTGTGGTGAGATTGAAGCTTGAGTACTTTGTGGGGACAAATAAAGATGGTTACATGCTTGCATATTGCCTGCGCAGCAAACAACATGCGTAAGCAGTAAAAACCGTGCGGAGTGCCAGGGGTTGGAGGTCTCAGAGGACCTTGGCATTGCAGATGCCTTTCAGGCCTTTTACTCAGAACTATACTCTGCTGAGCCCTTACTCCCCTCTGATCCACACGCCTATGTTAACGAGGCGGCGGTCACCCCCTACCGCCTAGCGAGATTAGGAATTGTGCCGCTCCCATATGTATTGAGGAAGTGATAGCCGCTATTGCCCGATTGAAGCCTTTGAAGGCGCCAGGTCCTGATGGGTTCAGCGCGGTCTTTTATAAGTTGGCTACCATGCTCACCCATTTGTTTAACTCATTCGCAGACACCCGTACACTTACCGAATCGATGCTTCAAGCATCGATTACCATAATACCCAAGCCCGGTAGGGATCCCACCTTTTGCAGTCGTATTGCCTGATCGTATTGCTCGATTTCATTGTTAAATGTCGACACAAAGTTATTTGCTAGTATTCTTCCCAGCGTTTAAACCCTTTGATGCCCGGCCTAGTGGATCTAGACCAGGCTGGATTTATCCCTGGTCGACAATGTGGGTACAATACTAAACTGATAAGGTACAGTGTTCCCGCAAGGAGGTACTGTTATTAGCGGTTGATGAAGAAAAGGCTTTCGACTGGATATACTGGCCTAATTTGTTCACTACCTTAGAACGCTTTGGTTTGGGCATTCGTTACTGCAATTGGATTGCGAGCATTTATAGCTTTCCTTGTGCCTCGATCAAGGTGAACGGTGTACGATCTGGCGGCTTCACAATCAGGAGGGGGACAAGGCAGAGCTGTGCCCTTTCACCATTGCTTTTTTTCTCTATATGGAGCCCTTCGCACAAAGACTCCGGTACAACCCCAACATGCAGGGCATTCCATTTGGAACTGATAGACATTTGATCAGCCTCTATGCTGACAATGTTATATTTTCCATCGCTCATCCCCTGTCTTCTCTTCCAGCTATTGTTGCAGACCTCCCAATAAGAACCTAGCAAAAACATCCGAGGCAACTGTTCGCACGCATATAAAAAGACTTGGCGCAATGGCAGCGCCTACCACTGTTGTGGCTAGGCAGGCTCGCTGTAGTTAAGATGAATGTCCTAACAAGAGTGCTATACATTTTCCAGACTCTTCCTCTTCTCCTACCCTTGGGTGTGATCCCTAACATCCAAAGAGAGAATGAATGTTTCATCTGGGGCCCGGTTCCCCTAGGCTACAGAAAACTGTGTTGCAGCACCCCAAAAGGGATGGAGGCCTTGCATTGCTGAATATAAAACGCTATTTTCAGGAGTCAATATTATGATACTTACTTGAATGGAACAGTCCAATGACGGAGAAACACTGGGTATTTTTGGATCAGACGGTTGCTGGGCATCATATATGGAGGGAGCTGTGGTTGCCTAGAGCCTCTCGTGCCTGGGGGCTGTACTCCCCTCCGATTATGCGGCCAACCTTGCAGGTCTGGGACATGCTGGCCCTGTCAGCGAACCTCATAACTTTCCTGTTGCTTATGTCCCCCATATTCCTAAATCCTGACTTCCCGCTTGGTATGGACAAGGGGGTAGACACACGCTGGGTGAAGGGAGGATTCAAGCGACTGGGCTGCCTGTTTGACCATAATGGATGTATCCCTTTTACACAACTTGTGGTTGACTATCCTCATCAGACCACTTTCTACAAACACAAATGTTACACTGGGTTTTGGGTGCCTCCACCCGTCCTCTGGCGGGCACACCAATGCTCCTGTTTGAAAAATGGCTATTTCTTAAGAAATACAACCAAAAAACGAATTTCTGAAATATACTCATTCCTTTCACAGGGCATACACAAGGTCAGATCTGCAGGCCAGAGGCGGTGGGAGCCAGAAATTGGCCAGACAATATCAGACAAGGAGTAAGAGTATATTTATTATAGGACTTATCATACTGCATGCACCATGGGTCAGCATCATACAAAATTATTTTATATTGGTATTACTGATGAGTTCAGGCCTCAGCAAGGCCCAAAGGTACCGAAAGGGTTCGCCCTTCTGTGTACAAAGTCCTTAGACTTACAAATGAAGTTGGCAAGGAAACTGGAAATACAAAAACATAGTTTAATAAACCTTTAAAGGTGGTGATACAACCTCCACAACACTTCTACAGTATTGTACAGAGTAGCACACTGAATACAAGCACATGGCCCCTTTTATACACAGTGGAAGGGGTTCAGCTTACAGCTTAGACAGAGGTTGCAACCACGTAAGGACATTTCCAAATATATCAGTGGGTGGAGCTAACAGTATTTCTAGAACATGGGAGGGCTATGCTAATAAGGAACAACTGTTACTTCTGCTGAGCATGCGCTACACTCTCAAAAAGGACTAATAATAACTGTTGCTAGGTAGAATCCACAGTGTAACTGGCAGAGAGGTAGGACAATCAGAACATTGAGCACATGGCAATGTAGGGCATGAAAAATGGCGGACTCGAAATACAAAATGGAACCCCTATACTAGATATTTGGACTGATGCATTATGGCTTCAGCTAATGCTTAATAATACCGTTGTTTTATTTACAACAGACGACCTTTCAGCGTTAGCTGAAGCCATTCCATTTCATAGGGTAGTCATCAAACTCATCTTGAATATCAATGCTCATAATGTTAGAAATCTCTTTAGTTAGACTCTTTTGATAAGCAGCTTCGGAAACAGCTTTCTTATTGGGTATACAAGAGGTAATGCAAAGGGAACATATCATAGGACCACATTGAATACACATACAGCAAGAAAAAAGAATTACTACTATTATACAAAGGCCAGTGAGGATCTTCCAACCCCATGTAGTAAATAAGGTCCAAAACCAACTAGAGAAGGTCCATGTACCATTATCAACATGTATGTCAGCAGCTATTTTATGCAGTTTATTTATGGCATTATAAACAGAAGGCGAGTTGTCTGGGATGAAGACACAACAGCTACTTCCAATAAGTCTACAAGCTCCTCCTTTTTCTGCTAATATGACATCTAACACCATTCTGTTTTGCAGGGCAACAATTCTAGTAATTTGCAACTCTTCAGTTACGTTTCCTAGTGCTGCAGCAGTTTGGTTGGTCACTGCCTCTACAACTCTAGTTAATCTTCTTATCTTTCTACTGTTTAGGGCAGCTCCAACAAAAAAGAATAACCCTAGGTTAAAATCTACATATTGCTGCAAACTAGTGTCGGTCTGGTCCACATCATCGATAGATAAAGTACGTTTGTATCTATTCACAGTGGCATTATTCAACAATTTCAAGTCTTTATGATAAGTGGCAGGTGCTAGAAACACTGGTGGTAATAAAAACGATACATAGCATACTCCTGACCAGCCAGCTGGTAATCGATAATATCCTCTATTACCGCATACAAAATATGTATTATGGGATGCTAAAAATGTGCTATTATTCAGACCATCTATATTTAAGACTTTAATACAATCACTAACACCTACAGGGATGTTCCCAACACTTTGTACGCATAAGTCCGCTTGTGCTTGTGCAACTGAGATCACAAATTTTTCACTTTCAACAGTGTCTCTAGTGTTCGTAAAAATGTAGGGAGTAGACTCATTGTCTGGTCGATATTCTTCCCACTCCCATATAGTTCCATTGGCTTGTGGATAGCCTTCTTTATTCTGGTGACATTCTTTATTTAATCTAAAAAGTAATCTTCCAACAGCAGGCTTTCTTGTGGCAAATAGAAGAGTATACCAGGCACGACAAGAACCATTATGAGAGAAAGGGAGAGGTATAAACGGTGTTCCCCCCTTCTTCTGGTGCGCTGGCATCATACCACATATCCAGCAATTTGTTTCATTTGTAGCAGTGTGGGTATGATGTAGCATCTGAATGAAGGTGTTATTTACAAAGGACAAGCGGTGTTTTGATTCCTGATAGGGGAGCGTATAAAAGAAATGCTCCTCTGGCACCGGTGTAGAAACCACATATAGATCACGGGCAGGAATTACATCCTCAACAAACCACGTGATAATGGCAACAACTGCCACACTAGCAATAAATCCGAAGGCGCAGATCACTTTCTTTCTCTCCATGTTGAACAAATGTCTCGCAAATCTTCCTGAAACAAAAAAAAAAGGCTGTCAGAACTCTTCCCCCAAGGCGGCTGTTGTTTTCTTCACCAACGGGCCAAGACGGGTGTCACTACTCTAATGCAAGGCTGATCCCCCCCCCTTGCCTCATCGGCTCTCCGTTGCACCAACCAAGAGGCCGTTCTGACAGCAATCTAAACAGCAGAAAACTTCTTCCTGGGTCGAAGGTTGTATTTTCTTACTCCAGAAGTCGTCGGGTCCGGGAAGAACTCCTCTTGCTCATCAGGTACCACAGCAGGGCCTTTCTCTGTAGTCAGGATTTCTCGATGGTCAGTCAACACGGCAGGCTCCACCAATCCGGGTTGCACTCTGCGACAATGAAGGGAGTGAATCCAGTTCTTCCGGTTGGTCACTCGGACGGCCGTTCTTGTTGCGAGCAGAACCTGCTCGGGACCGCACCATCGGGGCTCCAGGCCACTCGTCCTCTCGAACGCCTTGATGAGGACGAAGTCACCGGGTCGGAGACTATGACCCTCACCTGTGGACCGGTCAGGGAGTGCTTCTCGAACCTGTTGATGAATAGAAACCAAGTTATCAGTTAATTGTGCCAGATAGTCATTCATCAATACACAAGGTACATCATATACGGAACTTGGTTTGGGCACTCCCCAAATATTCATGGGACGACCAAACACCACCTCATACGGTGTAAGGCCGGTTCGGGAGTGTGGTACTGATCTTATTGACAACAATGCCAAAGGCAAAGCGTCGGGCCAAGTCAGAGAAGTGGAAGCCTGGATCTTTGCTAGTTTAAGCTTCAGTGTTCCATTGTAGCGTTCCACCAAGCCAGCCGACTGTGGATGGAACACTGCATGAAACTTCTGTTTTATCCCCAGACCTCTCAGAACGTACTTGATAACGTCTGCTATAAAATGAGGCCCGTTATCACTCCATAATAGTCTACAAACACCATACCTAGGGAAAAACTCCTTCAGTAGCACCTTTGCTGTAGTCATTGCAGTATTGTCCTTAGTAGGGTAGGCTTCAATCCATTTACTGAAAGCACACACCACTACCAAGACGTACTTAAGATTATTACAGCGTTCAAGTTGGATATAGTCCATTTGCAGGACTTCAAAAGGTGCAGTAGGTATTTCAAATCCTCCTGCTGGAGTCCGTGTTCCTTTCCCTGGGTTGTATTTAAGACAGATCATACAGGTCTGTACCACTCTCTTGGCCGTGCTAGCAATCTCTGGATGCTCCCAAACTTGCGCAAGCAATTTCACAATCGCTGAAGCTCCAACATGTGCTAGCCCATGTGCCATTTGAACCATAGGTTGGACAAAAGCTGTGGGCAACTTCCACCTATCCATTTGTTTGTTGCGCCAACAACCTTCATCATCCAGTTCTCCATTTTCAGACCATTGCTCTCGTTCTTTATCAGAAGCAACTCTCTGTATTTCCCTCACTTCTTTCCTAGCATCATGCCATCGTTCTGCTTGTGACTTCACAACATACATTGAAGTGGAGTCAGGTCTCATTGCAGTTTCTCGTGCTACTTGGTCAGCGAAAGCATTTCCTTGCCCTACTTTGTCAATAACTTTCTTATGTGCACTGCATTTCACTATAGCTATCTTCTTAGGAAATGTCAGGGCAGTCAAAAGATTGTGCACCAGTTCTCCATACATAATTTGTGTTCCGTGTGATGTCAGAAAACCTCTTTCCTTCCAGAGCAGGCCAAAGTCGTGCGCTACTCCGAAAGCATAGCGGCTATCTGTTATGTTATGTTATGTTATGTTATTTATTCTTTTATATAGCGCACGGCTACTCAAAAAGAGTGTCCCGGCGCTTTTATTGGAGAAGGAAGGCTGCCACATAATAACATAACACTGAATAAAAGAAAAAAACAGAAATACAGAACAAGTGCAAACAGAAAACCGGCTACTGAGTGAACAACCAGGTTTTCAAACCTTTTCTAAAAGCAAAGAGACTAGAAGCTCCCCGGAGGGCGAGCGGCAAAGAATTCCACAACTGTGGTGCCAGCAGACCAAAGGAGCGACCTCCCAGGCGCGCTCTCTGCACACGCGGGACGACCGCCAAAAACAGAGATTCTGACCTCAAGGACCTAGTCGGTTGATAAAAGACCAGTCTTTTTTGAAGGTATTTAGCTCCCACCAAGTGGAGAGCTTTGTAGGCCAGAGTCAAAGCCTTGAAGGCAATCCGTTTCCGGATGGGAAGCCAGTGCAGAGTTATCAACAGGCCAGATGCACTGGCCCGCCTGTTTAATCCAAAGATTGCTCTCGCGGCAGCGTTTTGCACCACTTGAAGCCGCTGCAGCAAGTACTCTGGAAGGCCCAGGTAAAGAATGTTGGAGTAATCCAACCTGGACCCAATCAGAGCCTGCACTGTCACTTTCCTGTGCTCCTCGGACAACAGGGGAAGGAACCTCCGCAGCATCCTGAGGATGCCGAAGCAAGTGCCCGCCACCCCAAGGATCTGGGATTTCAGTGTTAATCCTTTGTCCATCTTGACCCCCAGATTTTTCGCGACCTGGGAAGAGCAGGATGGAGGAAACATGTTAATCGGCCACCAGGCCTGCCAGTCTGGCTCTGTGTCACTCCCGAAGAAGAGTACCTCGGACTTATCGGAATTGCACTTGAGGCTGTTCAGATGGAACCAATGAAAAACAGCCCCAAGGCAATCCCGGATACTCTCCTCCTCAAAGTCTCCTCCCCTCTGACAAGAGAAGAGGAGCTGGGTGTCATCAGCGTAAGACACGATCCGGGCGCCATACGACTCCGCCAACGCCGCCAATGGGGTCATGAAGATGTTGAAAAGGGTTGGGCTCAAAATAGAGCCCTGTGGAACCCCGACTCCCAGAGGCGGCATCACGGCGGAGTCTGGCGGCACCCAGACCGTTTGCCGGCGGCCGGCTAGGAAGGAAGAAAACCAATCGAACACCGTCCCCCGTAGACCTATCTCAAAAAGTCTAGCGAGAAGGCCGTCATGGGGGACGGTGTCGAATGCCGCCGACAAGTCCAGCATCACCAGCATGACTTTGCCCCCTGAGTCCAGGACACCTTTAATGGTTTCCGAAACCTCAAGGAGCGCAGTCTCTGTGCTTAGATGGGGACGAAAACCAGACTGCGTGGCATGCAAGATCTCATTGGTTTCAAGAAAATTGGAAAGCACAGCCTGAACGTGCTTTTCCACAATCTTCGAGAAAGCCGGCAGCAGAGAAATAGGCCTGTAATTGACCGGGGCCTTCGGATCCAGGCCAGATTTTTTCAACAATGGAATCACCATCGCCTGTTTCCAGGCTTGCGGGACCACTCCCCTACTCAATGAGATATTTAACAGCGGGTTTGCCAAAGGGTTGATCACCTCCGCAACTTTCGCTAAGTATTTAGCGGGGCAAGGGTCGAGGGGCGACCCCGATTTAAGATTGCCCATTATCGCTAAAGAGTCCGGGGCAGGCATCGGTGGAAACACATTCAACGTCACAGCTGGCAAAGCCAGCGGGGATAAGGTGATCTCAGGATTAGTCTGGACCGTAGGTCCAGGCGATGGAAAAGAATCCTGTATGCGTTGAATCTTGCTCGTAAAGAAATCAGCAAGGTCCGAAGCCCAGGTGCCAGACGGTTTCTCATCCGAGGTGTTAGACCATGGGGAGATAAATTCTCTCACAATGGAGAAAATCTCCTTGCAGGAATTAGAAGCAGCTTCTATTCTCCTAGCAAGATATGCCTTCTTTTCCAGGCGAATGTCCCGGTGATAGGCTTTGACCACCGTCTGATAGGTCAGCTTGGCTACCGTATCATATTTAGCCTGCCAAGCTCTTTCGGCTACCTTACACTGCTGCCGCGAAGCCAACAGTGCAGCGGTAAACCAAGGCGCAGAGACCCGTTTCGGTGTCAAGCGTGGTGTCAATTCCGGGGACAGATCGTTTAGCCTGTCTAGAAGCCAATCTTGCAAGGTCTCCAGATCCCTGTCCAAATCGCCCGAGAGGGAACACGGGTGATCCACAGCGGCCTGAGCCAGCAACTCAGGGGTCACTCGATGATAAGCTCTATGGACCCGGCCCTGTTGCTGTGCCAGGGCAACCCTCGGTTTAGCTATGCCTTTGATCGTATATTTGGCAAGCAGATGGTCTGACCAGAGTACAGGTGTAATCTCAATCTCCTCAAGCGGGGAAGACGAGAATACCTGGTCCAGAGTGTGCCCCTTCTCGTGTGTAGGCCCCTGCAAATAGGGGATCAGTCCCAGCGGGGTCATAGCCTCGGAAAGTTTAATGGCAGCAGGGTCGGATGGATCATCCATCCGGAAGTTAAAGTCTCCTGCCACGATGCAATGTTCCGTTTTCAGGGCCAGCCCCAACAGCACGGAGTCCAGATCTTCAAAGAACGTGCCGGGTGAGCCCGGGGGTCTATACACGAGCAATCCCTTAACAGAATGATGTGGAGACAGAGTAATAACAAAAGCAAGGGTTTCCGAACCTCGAATGTCCTTTACTGGCAAGATCACACACGAGATGCCCTTCCTGACCACCAAAGCCACTCCACCTCCCCTGCCCTTAGCTCTATCCTTCCTGAAGATGTTATAATCAGGCGGAATTGCCGTCACGACATCTGGGTGGGAAGAATCACCCCACCACGTCTCAGTTAGCATAAGACATAGCGGCTTCCCGGTATCAAGGAGCTCAAAAATGTCCTGCGCATGTTTACCCGCTGACCTGGTGTTAAGTAGCAAACAGCGGTAGCCCGCACTAAGAGTATTATAGGTGGGGCATGAAAGCTGAGAGCGGTTAGGGCGCCAGCTACAGACCGGGCAACAGGATTTCCCGCGATGACGTCCAGGAAAGACAGTGCGGCAACCTCTGACCAGAGTGTCAAAAGAGCGAAGGTCCGCAGAAGAGTAGTGCAGCACCGGTACCCCAGAAGGACACATCCCTAGTGAGAGAGCCCCACCCGCCGCTCCGATCGCCTCCGGGACGCTGACGGGCGCAGACGGGCAGGACTCTGGCTTGACTCCGGCGCGAGTCAGGCGCTACCGCTGCGCGTCACCGCTGCGCGGGTGTAGCGAGCTTTAAGTAGGGCTCACCTGTGATGGTGATAAGCGCTAGAGCGCTCAGCCAGTGGCACAGTGGACACTCGCCACCCCCAAGATGGCGGCCACGCGCCAAAAACGAAGCCTACAGATCGTAAATCCGCTCAAAACGCGGTGAGGGGCCCAATTTAAAGTGCAGGTATGTGGGCAGTACAAGCACAGTTAAAAGCAATATTAACACAAGTAAAACAAAGAAAAAAGCAAAAACGGCGATTTTTAAAATTACTAGCGCTACAGCCTACTATTGCAGCAGCCTAGCGCACAAGCGTGTAAATACCTTCTCCAAGGCCGAGGCTGCAGAAGAGCTCGCCTTAAGTAGGGCTCACCTGTGATGGTGATAAGCGCTAGAGCGCTCAGCCAGTGGCACAGTGGACACTCGCCACCCCCAAGATGGCGGCCACGCGCCAAAAACGAAGCCTACAGATCGTAAATCCGCTCAAAACGCGGTGAGGGGCCCAATTTAAAGTGCAGGTATGTGGGCAGTACAAGCACAGTTAAAAGCAATATTAACACAAGTAAAACAAAGAAAAAAGCAAAAACGGCGATTTTTAAAATTACTAGCGCTACAGCCTACTATTGCAGCAGCCTAGCGCACAAGCGTGTAAATACCTTCTCCAAGCTGTATAAATATTCACACACAATTCTGCACTAAGCTCACATGCTCGTGTCAATGCGATCAGCTCCGCTGCCTGGGCTGATTTCTGTGGAATGCGTGCTGTTTCCACGATAGTATACAAAGTAGTGATGGCATATGCTGCCGAAGTCGTACCATCCGGTAGCTTCAGGCAGGAGCCATCCACCCATAATTCTCCATCTACATCTGAGAAAGGCGTATCCTGGAGATCGATACGACCCTTTGTCTGTTCCTCAGTCACAAAAATACAATCATGTGCTTCTTGTGCCTCAGGCTGAGTCGTCAGGAATGGTAACAATGTTGCTGGATTTAACGTAGCACATCTCCTCAATGTGATATGGGGAGCCAGCAACGTTAGTTCATATCCGGTCAGACGGGCACTTGTTAAATGCTGCGTCTTTGTTTGATTCAAAAGGGCGTCAACAGCATGGGGAACCAACACTAACAGCTTGTGAGATAACACTATTCCCTCACTCTGACGTATTGACACAGCTGTCGCTGCGACCGAACGAAAACACCCCGGCAATGCCCGAGCGACAGGATCGAGCAATGCCGAGAAATATGCACACGGACGCTGCCTGTCCCCGTGCATCTGTACTAACACAGATGACGCACATCCATCTCTCTCATGTACATATAATGTGAAAAGTTTCGTGTAATCAGGAGTGCCTAACACTGGTGCTGAACAAAGGGCCTGACGTAACTGTTGGAAAGCGTTTTCACATTCATCTGTCCAAGGAAGGGGAATTGGAGTGTCTTTTGTCAATAGCGCTAACAGGGGTTTGACTATATGTGAAAACCCCAGTATCCACTGCCTACAAAAGGACGTAAGACCCAAAAATGCTCGAACATCTTTCTGTGTAGAAGGTGTTGGTGTGTCCAGGATGGCTTGGATACGATCTGATGTAAGTGCACGCCCCTCCTTAGACAAAAGGTGGCCTAGGTAGGTCACCTTAGGTCTACAGAATTGCAATTTCTTCATAGATACCTTATGATTGTGAGAAGCCAAAAAGGAAAGCAAGGACAACGTACAAGTCTCACATTGCTCAGGGGTGTCAGCAGCCAACAAAATATCGTCGACATATTGAATAAGCACTACCCCCTCAAGCAAGACAAAGGAATCCAACTGTCTTTTCAACGCCTGACTGTAGATACTAGGGCTCTCAGTATAGCCCTGTGGAATTCTACAAAATCTATACGATCGATTATTCAAAGTGAAGCCGAAGAGGTAACGGCTATCAGGGTGAATAGGGATCGAAAAGAAGGCGTTCTTCAGGTCGACAACCGAGAATGTTGTCGCTGTTGGTGGAACCAAGGTAAGGAGTGTCGTGATGTCAGAAACAACAGGGTATTGGGGCACCACTATCTTGTTCACCTCCCGCAAATCAATAATAAATCGATATACCCTAGTATCAGTGTCTTTCTTCAAGATTGGTAAAATAGGACTGTTACAAACATTGTATGGGACTTCTTCCACCACCCCCACTCGGATGAGATCCTGCACAATCTGTATGAGCGCCTCCTCACCCTCCTGTGAAATCCTATATTGAGGCAGGCGTGGTAACACAGCTCCCTCCTTCACACTAATGTGAACCGGAGGAATGACCATCTGTCCCACATCAGTGTCTGAAGTAGCCCACAACGTGTGAGGTAAAGAGGCTAATGCAGCACTTTCAGCGACCATACACACTCTCTCTTTTGCAGGGTAATTGTCATTTAAAATCACGCGTACTCCTTCAGGGGAGCAGCGGATTGTGGCTCTAAAATGTTTCAGCATGTCTAGACCCACAATGTTGTCAGGCGTGTTTGAGGAAAGCAAGAATGGACATGGTGCTGTAAATTTGTCGACATGAAATGCAAGGGGTTGGGATAATGGGCTAAGAGAAGGTGTTCCATCGAACCCTACAGATGTGATCGTTAAGCCAGACAGGGGAGCCCTCGGAACCAATTGTTTAGACAAAGCGCTACGAGTAGCCCCTGTATCAACCAAAAACTGATCAGTAGAACCCAAAACATGTGCTGTAAGATAAGGACCCCTCTGATCTACTGGTACTTCAACTGATTCCTCCCCCCATCCTACGCAATCCTATGCATATTGGGAATCATGACTTTCGGGGTGCACATAGTCAGACATCTGATACTGATTTCGTCTATCAAAGGTATTAGACCCTCCTTGTTGTTGCTCCCTAGATTCGAATCTAGCCCTATCATTTAGGTTACCTCGTGGGCCAGAAAAACCCCCACGATTTCTCCCAAAACCTCTACCCCGTCCCATAGCCCTGTGTTCTCGCGCTAAAGGACACTCATTGGCCCAGTGGCCTCGTTGCTTACAATATGCACATTGATCTTTAGCCAAGTCTGTGCGGTTATATGTAGAATCATAAAAACCCCGACCACCTCTATTATTTCCTCTCTGGGGTGGTCCATACACTTGTGCTAACATAACTTTTGTTTTCAAATCCTTAGATTTCTTATCTTCATTACTTTTTGCTTCTAATTCCTGACGCTCGTAATACTGAGCCATAGTCAGGAGGGATGCCGGAGTCGAAGTCGTCCAGGAGCTTTCACTCGCTTTCAACCGAGCTGCTACTCCCGGTAATAAATTTGAAACATATTTGTCTACAAACAGATGTCGACCCGTGTCATCCGTCAGAGACTGACCACTAAAATCATGAAAAGTTTCTTCAAATCGCGTAAAGAAGTCAGAAACTGATTCATCTGTCTTTTGCTTGCAAGATGCTAACATAGTCCAGTCAATCTTTTTAGGGGGAATAATCGTCTTTAATTTAATCAAAATAGCAGCAGGGAGGTCTAGAATGAGCTGGGGTGGTTTCTGCGCAGGTTTCCTAGCTCTGTCCTCCTCCTCAATGTCTTCCCATTTAGCTTTAAACGTCACTAAATCATCAATTTTCCGTACTGATCTCCACATGTCAGGGGGTAATATAAGACCAAAGAATAAATCAACGTCAGCTAATGTCATAGTACAAGAATTCAAAGCCCCCTCAACTTCCTCATAAAAGGCAGCAGGATTTTTCCGTGGGTCAGGTAACGCTTTCTTTAAGGCCATAACATCCGCTCTATTCCAAGGAGTATATACCCAATTATAGATAAAATACCCTCGGGCATCAGCTGAATCTTTATCTGAACTAGTACCCGCTCCTTTAGGAGGAACATACAAAGGCGCTGCCTCTCGCATAGGTTTAACATGCACAATATCGACCTTGTCTGAAGAAAAGATAGGTGATTGTTTCCCGTCGCCACTCAAACCCGTCTCTTTGTCGTCCACCGTCTTTTGTCGCTTTTCTTCTCGTAACCGAGACGCCTCATCCCGCAATACGAATAACCGTCGAACTGCATCAGCTTCCTGGGAAGGAGAAAAGAGACCTTTACGCAATTCTTTCTTATCTTGTATTATGTCATCAGGTTCAAGAACAGGAGAATATTTTCGAAAAGCCCCGACTACTTCATCAGAAAAGGTTTCAAGAAAATACATTTTTTCCCTGTCCGGCCATTTTTCAAGAGACAACAATATTTCAGCAAGAGGAATTGTACCCTTAAGAATACGATAAGAAATTTGTCGGAGCTCCGCCATACGATCAGATGTTAGCTTAGACCGCGTGTCTACCTTATCTTTAAATGATCCAGAATCCTCATCTTCCCCTTTCGGAGCAGACGGGCCAGCATACAGAGGCGGAGAACGATCTAGTAATGAAAAATCATCATCAGAATTATTAAGGACAGGATAAAGAGGCCGACGAATGGGATATTGGCCAGATATCTGCAATCTACGTTCCTTTTCCCGTTTTTCTTCCGCGTCTTTTTGTTCACGTTGTCTCATTTCTTGCGCCTTCTCACGCACATTCTTCCTCTGCTCTTTCTCAATCAGCGCATGTTCACGTTTCTCACGCTCACGTACTTCTTTCACCCACATTCGCACACTCTCAAACATATCTTGTCTCGCTCGGCGCTTACACAGGCACTGTTCCACATACTCAATTTTGCGCACATCAAACGAACCATACAAAGGCCATCTCAACTCAGGATCCTTCTTGGTATACTTCCTCCACAATGTGCTGTACATTATAGGGGAAAGACCAAACTTAATGTACATATCCCTATTCGGCGTCCCTTCTGGGGGAGCCGGCTGCGATTCTTCAAGACTTAACCGGTTTCCACAGCAGCACCACTTACGTAGTGCGCTAAAAGTAGACATGCTAGAAATAGTGCGAAATACGCAATATTATACAGAAAAATGGCACTTAATCGTTGCGCCGCTCACAACCATATGTTGGAGAAAAATCTCCACATTGCCTACCTATATGTGTTGCAACGCATATATACCCATATTCATAATCATAATATGATCGATCATCCAAACATCTCCATATCCATATCCATATCCATAAGCCACAGCAAGCGTATCCTAAAACTGCCTTGCTAATCACTGGCTACCATAAACACTCACAGTAATTACCATACATTGGTCCTTACCAAGCACGAGCGTCCAGATTCCACTTGCCAAGTTCCACAATTTGCTCAAACAGCTTATCCACAGCAAACCGACAGAAGAGGTCTCAGTCGAAGACCGGCGCCACCCAGATGGTCAGATCGGAAGGAAGGAAGAAATACCTCAGGATGCCAGGACTAAAGACGCCGCTGGCAGTGATCACTTCCCCGGCAGAGTTCCACTCCTTCGTCACGACCAGTCCTTCGAGCCTCCGAGTCGCCGATGAGCCCCACGTGACGGGCGCCAATTGATGAGTTCAGGCCTCAGCAAGGCCCAAAGGTACCGAAAGGGTTCGCCCTTCTGTGTACAAAGTCCTTAGACTTACAAATGAAGTTGGCAAGGAAACTGGAAATACAAAAACATAGTTTAATAAACCTTTAAAGGTGGTGATACAACCTCCACAACACTTCTACAGTATTGTACAGAGTAGCACACTGAATACAAGCACATGGCCCCTTTTATACACAGTGGAAGGGGTTCAGCTTACAGCTTAGACAGAGGTTGCAACCACGTAAGGACATTTCCAAATATATCAGTGGGTGGAGCTAACAGTATTTCTAGAACATGGGAGGGCTATGCTAATAAGGAACAACTGTTACTTCTGCTGAGCATGCGCTACACTCTCAAAAAGGACTAATAATAACTGTTGCTAGGTAGAATCCACAGTGTAACTGGCAGAGAGGTAGGACAATCAGAACATTGAGCACATGGCAATGTAGGGCATGAAAAATGGCGGACTCGAAATACAAAATGGAACCCCTATACTAGATATTTGGACTGATGCATTATGGCTTCAGCTAATGCTTAATAATACCGTTGTTTTATTTACAACATTACGCTCCCTCCCGATTAACAAATGGAACTCCCAATGCGATGGACTATGCTGGCGAGGATGTCGGAGCCTTGACACTCTCCTTCATTTCCTATGGAATTGTCCAAAACTTACCAGATATTTGGATAAAATCCTAGATAATATAGACAGGGCCTTTGACACTTCTAATCCTAGGTTCCCTGCATATATATACTGGGTCTGCCTAACTCACTGACCTTTCCCTTACACTCACTTAAAGGTAGAACAATGGCTCTGGCACTTAATGCTGCCTACAGAGTGCTTTTATCTTGCTGGAAGTCTGATAGAATCCGGGAGTCGCTCCACCAATTGTGGTCCCTTTTGGGAATGGAGACTGTCAATGGCCAGCCTAGGGGATAAACCCGACTATGCGAAGGCCTGGGCCCCCTTTATATCTACACTCTCTTGTGAGTTTTGAGAGCTAACTTGTCCCATTTACTTGCGCAATTTGAAACTGATATCGGACCAGCAGGGAGAAAATGGGACCGTTGCTTCTGGGTACGATCCATCCGGGTAGGGTTGGCTTGAGGTTCCCAGGTATGGCTCTCACCAGGCTCCTATTATTGAATTATGGTTCACTCGGAGGGGATTTGGGAGGGGGAGTTTGGGTCCCTCTAGTGTGAATCTAAAAGTGTTTCTTAGGTTGTGTTACTGTTTATTTGTTTATGAAAAGGAAGTCTTTTCGACTCAGTACCTGCTGTTTTTGCCTAAGGTTTGTATTAGAAGGGCACCTTTACAGCCGGTTTTTGGTCACCTCAAGTATTGAAGTTTATATGGACCTGGTCCCATCTGGTCCTCCTTTTCTCTTTGTTGACACGGCTGGCCCAGGTTGGGTTGTATGGGACTTGCAGTGTATTTAATTTGCATAAGAGATGCTATATTTATTGGTTCCTTTTTTCATGATGACCTTTAACGCAGCCACCCATTGGGTTGTAGGCAAAGATGCAGTGTAATGCTTTAATATATGTTCTGCTAATAAAAATGTATTTATTCCTTAAAATGGTACCTCACTGGTGTGGGTAGGCCTAGTGCCCGCGACAGGAAACAACCCAAAATGCAACATGGACACACCACATTTTTACAGTGAAAACAGACCCTTTTTTTGCAAAGTGCCTAGCTCTGGATTTTGAATCCTAGCTCAGCTGACACCTAGGGAAATCTAAAAAACGTATAAATGTTTCAAAAACTGGGCACCCAGTGGAATCCACGCGGGTGTGACTTATGTGGCTTTAACCAGGTTCTGTTACTGAGAATCCCTTGAAAACCTCAAACATTGTCAAAAAAAAACTTTCATCACACTTCTATGATGGAAAGTTCTGGAATCTGCATGGATCCACAAAATTCGACCCACCCCGCATTTCCAAAAGTCTTCCAATAAAAATGGTACCTCACTTGTGTGGGTAGGCCTAGTGCTCGCAACAGGGAGTGGGCCAAAACACAAAGTGAACACACCACATTTTTACAGTGAAAACTGACCCTTTTTTTGCAAAGTGTTTAGCTGTGGATTTTGAACCCTGGATCTGCTGGCATCTAGGGAAACCTAGCAAACCTAAACATTTCTGAAAACTAGACACCCAGATGAATCCAGGAAGGAGTCACTTGTGTGGCTCTTACCAGGTTATGTCACCCAGAATCCCTAGCAAACCTCGAACTTTATTGAAATATTTTCCTCACATTTCTGTGATGGGAAGTTCAGGACTCTGCGTGGATTCACAAACTTCCACCCATCCCAAATTACCCAAAGTCTCCCGATATAAATAGTACCTCACTTGTGTGGGTAGGCCTAGTCCCCACGACAGGAAATGGCCCAAATCGCAACTGGACATGCTACTTTTTTACTGTGAAAACGGACCCTTTTTTGGGGCAGTGCCTAGCTGTAGATTTTAAACCCAGGCTCTGCCGGCACCTAGGAAAACATAGAAAACTTATACATTTTTGAAAACTAGACACCCAGGGAAATCCAGGATCGGGTGGCTTGTGTGGCTCGCACCAGGTTCTGTTACCCAGAATCCCTTGCAAACCTCAAACGTTGTAAAACAAAACAACACATTTTCCCCACATTTCTGTGATGGAAAGTTATGGAATCTGTAGTCCTCAAACTACCACCCACCCCACATTCTCCAAAGTCTTCTGATGAAAATGAACACTTGTCCGGCGGGGCCTAGTGCCCGTGGCAGGTAAGGGCCCAAAACGTATTGTGGAGACTTCAAAATTACCTATCACAAAACGACCTAGTTTTGCAAGAGGGGTCAGCTGGGTTTTTGGGCCTAGGCTTGATGGCCATCTAGGGTAACCTACTAAACCCACACATTTCTAAAAACCAGACACCTGGGGGGGGCACAGAGGTATGGCTTGCATGGACCCTCCCCCCCCCCAATGTTTTCCTACCCAGAATCTCCTGCAAACCTCAAATTTAGCTGGAAAAAGTCAACTTTTTCTAAAAATTCTGTGTGGGAAAGTTGTGGGATCACCAAGCTGACACTCATTTCCTATCACCCAGCACTACCCTAGGTCTACCGATAAGAAGCTCCGAAAGGTTAATGAATTAAATGGCTAAGAAAAGGTCCGGCCTGTCGGATGGATTAAAATTCAGCAGCCACGATTATGAGAACTAAAGGCCAGTCCTAATTTCCTTCGCAAACCACAGGTGAGCAATTGGTTTGAAATAGGGACACAATTTGAGATACAACTGTTCATTAATAGGTTGCATTGGTAATTATCTGTTCAAGAAGTTGCATAACAACCTTCCTAATAAATATTCAATAGGCAGGTTTGAATTAGTTACTCCTTTGTGATTGCCTGTAAATGCAGAGGTGAAGCTCTGCAAAGCAGACTTCTGTCCCTGTGTTTGCTTTCCCAAATAGCAAAAAAAGATTAAAACTGCCCGAGTCCATTACAGGGACAGTCATGCTTTTAGTTTCTTATTTTGGAAGCCATTGGGAGAGAAGGCAATAATCCCTTAGCGGACTACCTGCTCCCCACGAGGCTGCCGACATGATTTCCTTTTATGGAACAAATCTTTTAAATTAGTATTAAGAGACAATCCTGAGGCAATACACAGCTGTGGGCCTACAACCACATTGGCCGACAACGTGGAGTCAATGAGCGAATAAGGTTTAACAGCTTCAATGCCTACAACCCGGGGGCTGGCAACGGTGTCTGGATTGTGTGGATAAACCTATCTAGTCTAGTAGAAACACATTCATAAATGAAAAGAAAAAAAAAATATTCTTCCCTCCCACCCCTAAAAGGAAAAGAAAAAGGTCTTTCTCCGGTCGTGTGTTAACTCGCATTTATGCCGTACATCATGAACTATCAGAATTCTTTAAGGATCTGCCCCACTATATGCGGGTCGTCGTTACACCTTTTACCTCAGGGATCTGATGCAGTACTTGTAGATATTTAGGTCTGATGTATCTATATATCTTAGAACCTCCCTTAGTTCTTTTGACAGCAGCTGAATGAAAGGGGCCCATATTTCTTCATAGGTCTCACCCTTATGGTCCTGAACCAGTAAGAGGCGCTCCATGGCGAGAGTCAGCCATAGTCTAACTAACCAGGCTGTGTGGTCAGGGATACTCGTGGGGTCCCATTGCACAAGGATTGCTTGTCATGCTGCTAGCAATGCCAGTGCCATCTGCCTATCCCTCAGTGAGCGAAGGAGAAATGTCAGTGCGTTTGATATTCCCAATAGTGTGTATGTCGGGAAGCGTGGGATCTCTGTATCAAAGGCTTTGTCAATGTCGTTCAACACCCCTTCCCAGAAGTGCCCCAGCCTTAGGCAATGCCAGAATAAATGCACCAACGAGCCTGAGAAGCCACATTCTCTTCAGCATTTCTCAGTATGACTTTTATCCCAGCTGTGAATGCAGGCCGGTGTGAGATACCAATAGGATGTGATTTTGTATGCTTATTCGGCCCCTGCGGTGTTATGTGCTGTATGGTACACCCTGTAATGGATGTTCTCCCATTCTTTGTCCGAAAGGGCCCTTCCCAGCTCCTCCTCCCATTCCAATTGACCCTTTGTTCGCCCCCCCTTTAGCCCAGTGGTGAGCATGGTGTACAGCTCTGAGATCAGGTGCTTATCATCTTTTTTGCATATTAGCTATTTCTCGAAAGGAGTGAGCTGCTGAGAGGCCTTCGCTAGGTAGGTCGGGGAAGTGACCCAGTGCCTGGTGCAGGTGGTGGAAGTCATCGGACTTGGTTAGATCATAATCTGATATCAGTTGTTCATCGGGAAGCATACCATCTACATCAAACAGCGAACCCTCCCTTTTACACCCCAACTCTCTCCATCTCTGAAAGACCTCAGATTTGCATCCTGGTTGGATGTTTGGATTGTCCACTGTCGGGGACATCAGGGAGGGGAATGTCGTCAGGCCTCTTTTTAGTGCAACGGCATCCCATACTTTTAGCGTCGCCGCAGCAACTGGGGAAGAGTAGAGACCCCAGGCCCTTAGTTTACGCGGGAGCCAAGCCTCCCTCCATATATTTGCTCCAGCTACTGAATGATCCATAAAGGTCCAGTGTTTCTCAGAGAGTGGGCGGTTCCACTCCACAATATACCAGAGGTGGGGGGCTTGTAGATATCTGTGCACCAATGGAAGGCCCCCTCCTCCGTCCTGCTTAGACTGCGTCATTTAGGATATGGGTAATCGAGCCTTCTTCCCTCTCTAGACAAATTTGTTGATGGATAGTTGATTAGCGCGCATACCTTTCCGAGGGGGGACCAGAGGTAGTGCCTGGAAGATATATAGAATCCGTGGTAGCACTGTCATCTTTACCTTTGACGTTTGTTCCACCAGAGCCGAGTAATTCAGCCCTAGTGTCCTCAACAGAGTTGGAGCCAGAAGGATACCCAGGTAAGTTATTGTTTGCTTAGCCCATTGCAGAGGGAATTTCTCTCTTAAGATCTCTTCATGTGGCCGGGGGGAGGATGGATTAAGAACTTGTGACTTGCTTAGGTGTACTTTAAACCCTGAGACCTTCCCGAAGGCCTCTAACTCGGTCAGGATGGCAGGCAGAGAGGTGAGTGGTTCTGATTGTGATGAAATTACATCGTCTGCATAGAGGCTTATCTTATGGATATTGCCTCCAAATCGTAGCCCTCATATCTGCTGGTGGTCCCGAATCTGTTGGGCAAGGGACTCCACGTACAGAGCGAAGAGGAGGGGCAAAAGCGGGCACCTTTGCCTTGTGCCCCATGCTATTTGGAAGGGTTCAAAAGACACCCACTTCACTCTGATAAATGTCCGATGGGCCCGATAGATACATCAAACCCATTTTATGAAGCGCTCGCCAAAGCCAAAGCAACCGACTGTGTCAAATAGATAGCTCCACCGTTTCTGTCGAACGCTTTCTCCCCATCTATTGACAGTAATAAGGCTTCCTTACGGGACCTACGTACACCATCCATAAGATGTAGGAGTCGCTTCAAATTATCTCCCCCCTGACGCATGGGGATGAACCCCGCTTGGTCAGGGTTGATCAAGCCCGCCATCAGCGGGTTCAGATGGGCAGCCAGTATTCCGTCGAAGAGTTTTGCGTCCAAGTTAAACAGCGATATTGGGCGGTATGAACCGCATACACTGGGGTCTATGTGAGGTTTGAAGATTACCGAGATCACCACTTCTGCCATGGAGTCAGTGACCGCACCACTCTCCAAAAAGGAGTTAAATAGCCGCGTCAGAAGATGCGCCTACTCCACACAGAAGGTTTTATAAAACAGAGCGGGATACCCATCGGGGTCAGGGGCTTTATTCAATTTCAGCCGAGCAATGGCTGAGATGACTTCCTCCGGGCGTATGGGCTTGTCGAGTTGGTTCGCCATAGCCCCCGGGAGGCATGTGAATTTACTTGCCTCCAGGTATACGCAAGCCTCTTGCTGTCCTGTGTCCCCTTCGATATATAAAGATTGGTAAAACTGCCTAAAGATTTTTACTATCTGAGAGTCCGGGTACACTTCCTCGCCTGAGGGCTTCTTAATCAATGGTATAGCCGCTGCAAGAGTTTTAGATCTGAGCAAGCAACCTCACAAATTTGTCGCTGCTCAGGTAGAACTTGTGTCGTAGGCAGAGTAGGGAGTATTCCGCCCTATCCAGGTCTAGACGCTTTAAGAGGAGCCGTATCTTCTCCAGTTCTCTCCATCCCCTAGGCGCACCTGTGCCTCTATATATAGTCTCCAGCTCTCTCACCTCCTGTTCTATGTTCCATCGAGTTTCCCGTCGCCTTCTGGTGTCAACTAATGATACAGCCATAAATTCTTCCCTCGTGACCAATTTCAGAGTCTCTCAAATCGCAGCCAGTGATGTGTCCTCCCTATCAATGTGTTGTATGTATTCTACAATTTTAGCGCATAACTCCTTCACCGTATTTAGTGATTGCAGCAGGCCCTCCCGTAGGAGCCATCTCGTGAATTTGTGTCTTACCTCATCCGGTTGAATGGTGACTGTAATCAGTGCATGATCCGACAGGGATCTTGGCTCTATGGTTGCCTCCCTCACCCTGGGCAGGAGCGCTGTGGAGGCCAGTAAGTGGGCTAGTCGCGTTTAAGATTTGTGTGCAGTCGAGTAGTTTGTGAAGTCTCGCGTTTCTGGGTGGCATTGGCACCAGACATCAGGCAGCCCATTGTCTGGTTTATCCTCCGGAGAGAGTGCCCCTATTTGTGCAAGTCTCTTGCAAGAGCGATCCTTGGCATTAGCCATCACTAAATTGAGATCTCCTCCCACCAGAATCGCTGCATCAGGGGATGCTAACCCTTCTGAGAGGGTCCTAACAATAAAGGGCTCTTGATGCGTGTTTGGTGTGTAGATGTTGATTAAGGTGAAGAGAGTGGAACCCCATAGAACTCTAAGTGCAAGAACCATCCCTTTCACCTAATAGAAAGTTAAAAGGACTTTCCCTTCGAATTTTGCTCCAATCAGGATAGCCACTCCATTCTTTTTAGCAGTGCTCAAGGACCAATATTGGTGTGGGAATTGGCAGGTGCGCATGCGGGCTGTGTCTCTAGATAATAGGTGGGTTTCTTGCAACATTAAATTTTCACCGCCGGCATTCTCCATCAAGGAGAGGATGGCAGACCGTTTTACTTGGTGATTGAGGCTTATAACCTTGAGATCTTTACCGATGGGGTTGAAATGATGTCAAGTGAAGCTGAGGGGCGTGGTCACAGTAGGGTGGACGAGGCTGGATGGGCTTGAGGGTGTGTATCAACGCCTTTGCATATCTAGCCTTCCAATGACCGGTGCAGGTTACACAAAAAAAATGTATCCCTAAGCATATGTAAGAAACAAAAAAATATATACACACTGGGGGTCTGGTCTATAACTGAGCCAAACGTACTCCAGCCAGCCAAATTATAAACACGTCGCTACCTAGATCAGTGACTGTTTTCAGAGACTGTGCAGATTGGAATCAATTCCAAATTGTTTGGAACCATGACATGTGCCTTGGGATTCACTTCAAATAGGGATCAGACCCATACAGAGGATGTCCATCAACGTCCGATGTAGATCATGTTATTATCATCTGGTCATCCAGATAGGAATGGTACGTCCCATGATCATTGGGACAAATCCATAACCTAAAACATACTGGGTCATATCTCCAGATGTAGCGAAGACCAATTGAGCAAGAGGATCGTGATGGAATCTAGTGCAGTGCAAAATAAATGTAGTGTGGTGAGGTTAAAAAAGGATAGTTGATCAATACCAAAGCTTTAATAACTTGATCACTCCCTCAATAAAAGAACAGTGCAAAGATGCAGTTCAAACAAATAACTGCATTAAGGCCAACATGTTTCAACCAATAAGGGAACCAAATCCCGCGGTTTTCTTCAGGGCCACAGTCCTTCACGTTTGCTACTGCATTACAAAACACGGTGAAAAAAGTGACTAAATCATATAAAGGATACACCTATGTCGTGATCAATGTCTTTCAAACCTCTGTATCAACCAGTGTCGATTTCATCTGTGTTGTACAGGAAGCATACCTCACCCCACCTGGATCCTAGCTCAGGATAATGTGAGGCCACGCTCTCTCCGTCGTTGCCTCGGGGCTTCCAACTGAGCTCAGAGGGAGGCCATATGAACATTATAATCTCTCCCATGAAATGTTATGGAACAAAAACTAGAATCCCTGAGGTAAAAGTTCGTCTGAGAAGAGTTGTTTGAGAGGGCAAGAGCCCAAGGCAGTCCTTCAAAGGGAGGTGAGGGCGGCTCCCATTCCGCCCCATGTTTGTGCTCATCGTGCGTTCTCTATGCGTTTCGCTGTAGGACGCCTGGACTGGGTTTGTGGTCAGTGAGGAAATGACTGCCTCTCGTTCCTTGACTATAGTTGCTGTGTCTGGTTTGTGGTGGGAGGAGGGTTTCCCCACTTTCTGCCAGTGGGGCTGGGTGTGTCTTTACCCCTCTAGGGACTTGCGTTGTACCTCCGCGGACAAAGGCTTTGCAATTCCCAGGACTTCCCAGGCCTCCTGAAGTGAGCGTATCTGTCGAATCTTGCCCTCATAGTGGAAGATGATCCAAAAAGGATGTCCCCAGGAATATGCTATTCCTTTCTCTTTCAGGTGCAGCGTCATAGGTTGAAATTCCTATTGTTTGAACAGGGTGGTAGCCGACGGGTCGTGGAAAAATGTTGGAGAGTGACTGCAGAATTGTATCGGGTGTGCGTCTCTCGCTTTTTTATTAATCAGTTCTTTCAGCTGAAAGCCATGCACACACACACCAAGATGTCTGGTGGCGGTGCCTTGCCACTTCACGGCAACCCCACCCGGTCAATCTGGATATCGGCCATGTGGTCGTTGCCCAACACCTGGCGAAAGAGTACCAGAACAAATGCCCTATTATCTTTTCCCCCTGAGCCTGATTTCACGCCACTGAAGCGCACTTTGTTGCGACGGGAGCGATTTTCTAAGTCATCTGCATGACCTTGTAGCTCAATATACTGCTCCTTGAGCCAAAGGATTTCTTGTTGCATCATTCCCAGCTCCTCATCCCTTCCTGATTTGGGCACTTCAAGAGTCGCTTCATGGTCGCCTATCTCCTCAACATCGCGCTTTACTTCTCTTAGGTCAGCCGAGAGTTGCCCCTTGAATTCTTGAAGGTCTTCACGCAAGGATGTGAATAGCATGGTCATGAAGGCTTTCGTGGCTGGGGCATCAGCTCCCTCCTGTCCTTCCTGCAGCCCCTCTTCATCTTAGCCCATATTCCCTATGGCTCCCTGCGCGACTGCTTCAGGAGCATCTCCTTAACAGAACGCTATTTTTTCAGCTGGGCACTCGCCATTTGTCCCGCTCCAACTTAGCCCATGCGTTGCAGGTCCCAGGTCACCATGTTCCAAGCACTGTTTATCCCCTAGCCCTCGTCCAGGCTGTGTTGGCCTGATGAGGGGGATATCTCAGCGTGCGTGTTCGGGCGTTGGCTCTTCGGAACCCTGTAACTTGTGAGGAGTTGTCACCAATCAGTTGTAACCCAGAGGGATGCCGCCCTCACCCACTAGCGCTTGGAGTTTGAGGTGCTTGGAGAAGGGCCTAGTGCCGGTGAGGGGCCCAGTTCACTTTTAGAAGGGGGGTGCTGGTGGCGTGTCGTCAGGCGGGATGTACAGTCAGGATACTCCCAGCAAGTCTGCATGCTAGTACTATCTATGGGGGCCTCCTCGACGGGCTTCTCTTTCCGGTAGCAGGGGTATCTCCTTCCCGAGTTAGTGTGCACAGGCCTGAATTAAGTCAGCCTGCTATGGACTCCGGTTACATCTACATGCTACTGCTCTGCCTCCAGGGGCCCGGACTCCTCCCCCGCCGCCGTATGTGCTATATGCTGTCTGCCAGATCTCTGTTAAAGCAAACAAATGATGGACGGAATGCTGACAAAGCAAACATTCTCCCCCACGTCAAAAGATCTGGGTTAAATATATCGTTCTTTTGCCCACTACGCCACCCCAGTTTGGACCCAGCCATATGCAAATCAGTCATGACACTGTGCCCCATGGGAACAGTCCAGACTGAACTGCCAGGCCAGGTCCTCCCTGGATCGGAAACAAGCATCCTGGGACCGGTTTCAGGGTATGTCACCGTTCTTCAGCCAGGCTAGCTTGAATCCAGTGGCACAGTGCGCAAGGGACCCATGTCTGGGCATACCCATCCCACCTAGAGCGAAAAGTGTTACAGCAAACAAATGATGGATCGAATGCTGAGAATGTAAACATTCTCCCCCAGTCAAAAGATCTGGGTTAAATCCATCGTTCTTTTGCCCACTAAGCCACCCCAGTTTGAACCCAGCCATATGCAAATCAGTCTTGACCCTGTGAATCTGGTGGCACAGTGCGCAAGGGACCCACGTCTGGGCATACCCATCCCACTTAGGGCAAAAAGTGTTACATCAAACAAATGATGGACGGAATGCTGACAATGCAAAGATTTTCCCCCAGTCAAAAGATCTGGGTTAAATCCATTGTTCTTTTGCCCACTACGCCACCCCAGTTTGGACCCAGCCATATGCATATCAGTCTTGACCCTGTGCCACATGAGAACAGTCCAGACCGAACTGCCAGGCCAGGTACTCCCTGGACCGAAAACAAGCATCCTGGGACCGTTTTTCAGGGTATGTCATCCTTCTTCAGCCAGGATAGCTTGAATCCAGTGGCACAGTGAGCAAGGGACCCACGTCTGGGCATATCAATCTCACTTAGGGTAAAAAGTGTTACAGCAAACAAATGATGGATCGAATGCTGAGAATGTAAACATTCTCCCCCAGTCAAAAGATCTGGGTTAAATCCATCGTTCTTTTGCCCACTACGCCACCCCAGTTTGAACCCAGCCATATGCAAATCACTCTTGACCCTGTGAATCTGGTGGCACAGTGCGCAAGGGACCCACGTCTGGGCATACCCATCCCACTTAGGGCAAAAAGTGTTACATCAAACAAATGATGGACGGAATGCTGACAATGCAAACATTCTCCCCCAGTCAAAACATCTGGGTTAAATCCATCGTTCTTTTGACACTAAGCCACCCCCGTTTGGATCCAGCCATATGCAAATTAGTCTTGACCCTGTGCCCCATGGGAGCAGTCCAGACCGAACTGCCAGGCCAGGTCCTCCCTGGACAGGAAATAAGCATCCTGGGACCAGTTTCAGGGTATGTCACCCTTCTTTAGCCAGGCTAGCTTGAATCTGGTGGCACAGTGCGCAAGGGACCCACGTCTGGGCATACCCTTCCCACTTAGGGAGAAAAGTGTTACAGCAAACAAATTATGGACGGAATGCTGAGAATGCAAACATTCTCCCCCAATCAAAAGATCTGGGTTAAATCTATCGTTCTTTTGCCCACTACGCCACCCCAGTTTAGACCCAGCCATATGCAAATCAGTCATGACACTGTGCCCCATGGGAACAGTCCAGACTGAACTGCCAGGCCAGGTCCTCCCTGGACCGGAAACAAGCATCCTGGGACCGGTTTCAGGGTATGTCACCGTTCTTCAGCCAGGCTAGCTTGAATCCAGTGGCACAGTGCGCAAGGGACCCACGTCTGGGCATACCCATCCCACCTAGGGCGAAAGTGTTACAGCAAACAAATGATGGACAGAATGCTGACAATGCAAAGATTTTCCCCCAGTCAAAAGATCTGGGTTAAATCCATTGTTCTTTTGCCCACTACGCCACCCCAGTTTGGACCCAGCCATATGCATATCAGTCTTGACCCCGTGCCACATGAGAACAGTCCAGACCGAACTGCCAGGCCAGGTCCTCCCTGGACCGGAAACAAGCATCCTGGGACCGTTTTTCAGGGTATGTCATCCTTCTTCAGCCAGGATAGCTTGAATCCAGTGGCACTGTGAGCAAGGGACCCACGTCTGGGCATATCAATCTCACTTAAGACAAAAAGTGTTACAGCAAACAAATGATGGATCGAATGCTGAGAATGCAAACATTCTCCCCCAGTCAAAAGATCTGGGTTAAATCCATTGTTCTTTTGCCCACTATGCCACCCCAGTTTGAACCCAGCCATATGCAAATCAGTCTTGACCCTGTGAATCTGGTGGCACAGTGCGCAAGGGACCCACGTCTGGGCATACCCATCCCACTTAGGGCAAAAAGTGTTACATCAAACAAATGATGGACGGAATGCTGACAATGCAAACATTCTCCCCCAGTCAAAACATCTGGGTTAAATCCATCGTTCTTTTGCCACTAAGCCACCCCCGTTTGGATCCAGCCATATGCAAATCAGTCTTGATCCTGTGCCCCATGGGAACAGTCCAGACCGAACTGCCAGGCCAGGTCCTCCCTGGACAGGAAATAAGCATCCTGGGACCAGTTACAGGGTATTTCACCCTTCTTTAGCCAGGCTAGCTTGAATCTGGTGGCACAGTGCGCAAGGGACCCACGTCTGGGCATACCCTTCCAACTTAGGGAGAAAAGTGCTACAGCAAACAAATGATGGACGGAATGCTGACAATGCAAACATTCTCCCCCAGTCAAAAGATCTGGATTAAATCCATCGTTCTTTTGCCCACTACGCCACCTCAGTTTGGACCCAGCCATATGCAAATCAGTCTTGACCCTGTGCCCCATGGGAACAGTCCAGACCGAACTGCCAGGCCAGGTCCTCCCTGGACAGGAAATAAGCATCCTGGGACCGGTTTCAGGGTTTGTCACCCTTCTTCAGCCAGGCTACCTTCAATCCAGGGGCAAAGTGAGCAAGGGTCCCACATCTGGGCATACCCATCCCACTTAGGGCGAAAAGTGTTATAACAAGCAAAGGATGGACGGAATGCTGAAAATGCAAACATTCTCCTTCAGCTGGGTAAATCCATCGTTCTTTTGCCCACCACGCCACCCCAGTTTGGACCCAGCCATATGCAAATCAGTCTTGACCCAGTGCCCCATGGGAACAGTCCAGACCGAACTGCCAGGCAAGGTCCAAGGGGACCCAGGCACCAGGGGTACTCTGTGGACTCCTCTCCGTGCACCGAACTCACTGTCTGCTCACTCGCTTCCTCCATGATACTGGTGCCCGGGAGGAGCTGGTGATGTAGCCTTGCACACTTCAGAGCCACGCAGCATGCGGCCGCAAAGTCATCACTTTTAGGAGCTTTGGCTCCCCTGTGCAGCAGTGCCGGTGCAAGGGCCCCGCCGTCTGTGTTTTCCTGCAAAGTCAGGGGCCTCACTTGGACACTGCTGGGGAGCTCCTCTCCTCGCTCCCTGGTTTCCTGTGTAGAGGGTGCCGGGGGCGCCCTGAGGTTGTGTTTCCAGACGCTGCATCCAGTGCATTGCTGCCCATTGAACCACCAAAATGTCTCCATGATCATGGCAGGCTGAAGGCGTGTTCTGAGAGTTAGTAGGACCGTAGAGCAAGGAGAGCAGAGGTGGAATTTATGATGGCTGCTCTGGTAAAAGGATGTCAAACTTGAGGCTTCTGTTTTGTCTAGTTGGGGAGAGTAATGAATTCCAGAAAGGAAGCATGGGCAAGCTCTCTATTCTAGCCAATTCCAAGATGGTGGTTGGCCCAGGGAATATGAACAGAGGCTCCCACTCCAACATGAGGCAAATTTCTTCTAATGTTACTTCTCCTAAGCCAGTTCCACGGGTTGGATGCATTTGTTCTATGTTATTTATATTGAGTATTTTGCCCCTTTACTTCCATTTTTGTCCCTGATTTTTACCTCTAGCTTTTTACCAATCTTCTGGAAATCTTTGCTTAGATTACTTGTTTAGCTTTTTCCTTTTTCCTGATGTCAGGAGGGGTTTATTGCCTTTCTGTTATTCTTTGATCTAATCTTCAATCGTGCTAGAAGATTGATGAGACTTTTTCCTTCTTTGTGGTGTTTTCCTCCTACCTTTGACCCTTGTAAGTAAACACTGGATACCTTTCATGCACACTAATCTGTGCAGGGTGGAAACATGGGTACCTAGATTTGCCATTTAATAACGCAATGAAGAAGGTAAGTTAACCGTCTCAACGTCAAGTCCTTGACAACATAGGTTGGGGATTGCATAGCAAAATATTTCTAGGTGACTCTTCGTTTATTTGACATTTTGTAAAGAAAATTGCAATACAGTAGTGATAAGAGTATGAGCTAAGTTTGAAAGTATCACAAATATGCCATCAATGACAATGCCAATTCCAAATAAGAAGTGAACAAGGGAGAAGATTTCCTGAGTTACCAGTACAATACATATGAACATGGTATAACTTGTGATTAGTGCATCTAACAAGGATTTTATTTATTTATTTGTTCAGGTCAAAGGCTGAGATCAGAAATACAAAACATCAATCCAAAAGTCAGTTGCATCCATCCAAAAATCAGTCACACCATCCCAAAAGCATAACATATGAAAAAAATATTTGAAATTGTACCACACGTTTATCGTCAACCGAAGTCCCATATGCAATCAACAGAAAAGGTGTGCAGTACTTTCTAAAAAAATCTTTTATTGCATCAACTTACATTTCAAATTCATGGATTGCAAGAGACTGCTATGTAAAATGAACACTTAGTACTTGAGTTGTAAGTCCAGTTTATCTGACCAAACTGAAAAAATTGGGAGCTCTATATGTTAGCGTAAAATGATTTGAGAGATCTATAAAACTTGGATGCTGATGCTTCCTCTCAGAATGATTAGTGAAGGAGCCTAATGTTACCTACTATATTTTTTACACGATGAGTTGAACTCCCAAGTAACAAACAAAGCATTTTGGGCCAGATGTAGGTAGCCCAATACTGGTCGGTAACGGACGAAATTACCGAATTTCATACGTTAGGCATTTGAGATGTAGGTGCCAAATTTAAGGATTCGGTAATTTACCGAATCGGTAATTTAAGGAATTGGTAAATTACCGAATCCTTAAAATACGATTCGGTAAATTACCGAATCCGTAATGTAGGGAGCACTCAAGTGAGTGCATTTCTGAGTTAAGGATTCGGTATTTACCACCAACTAAAAGTTAGTGGTAAATATCGAAAACCTTTGAAAAAGCAAATCTGTGTTTTTCCAAAAGTGCCATGTGGCAGACATACATGCCCTTAGGACATGTATGTCTGCCACATGTGCACACATGCACGATTCAGGGGTGCAACAGGGCGTCAATGTGACACCTTGCCACCCTTGAATATGCACCCCCTATTACCGATTCGGTATTTACCGAATCGGTAATAGTGAATGGCATCCCATTCATTCCTGTGGGCCTCCAGGCCCATAGGAATGAATGGGAATTACCAAATCGTTAAATACCGAATCGGTATTTACCGAATTTTACAGATTCAGTAAAATGTACCGAATCAATACCTACATACCATTTACCGATTCTGAAATACCGAATCGGTAAAATTCGGTATTTTAGAATTGGTAAATTTGGATTACCTACATATGGCCCTTTATGTTTAGTGATTTCTGTATCTTGATGTTTAAACCCCTCTTCGAGTAAATGCAATACTACCAAATGCCTATTCCAAAATCTTTGTTTCACTAATATTACTCGCATTAATATCTCAGATTTTAAGACGAAAAACATTGTGATATCCAGAATATTCAGATTGTGGCACAGGGATGAGCCAGGGATGATTGTAATATTATAGCTAATAAGCACAGAGAAGGTCAGGCATTCTCTAAATGAAGATGATGCAGATTTTTGTTGTGCTTCTCAAGTTCCCTCTTCTTGTTGCAGAAATAGCCATAGATGCAAAAGAAGAGTTCACTGCTTGGTCACCCTTTAGGCATCCATCATGATTTGTCATCCACAGAGGAGACCCACTGTGAAAGATGATGCAATAATAATTTAAATACTGGACCAGATCTGGGACCCAAAGTCTCCTACAACATGGTCAGCTCTTACGATTTCCCAGGGAAACTTGGGTTTCTTTCTCCTCCTCTAAAATGTCTCTAAAGACTTGTATACTGATGAAAAATACTGTTTGTTCAAATGACAAGGTAGGAAAATGAATATGTACAATCAGCTAGGTAGAGCATATCATTTTGGAAATTTAATTTTCCCTCACCTTCCGATACTAGCCCCTCACATCTATCCCTGTCCCCCTTAAAATGTGATAATACTTTTTTGAAGTTGACTCGCATGACCACTCTCAAATCACAGCCTATTATTATTTGTATCTATTGAAAAAACTCTCGACTTCTTCTTTCAAATATCATCTACATGTCTACTTTTTCAGAATCTAGATATGGAAAAAACACAGTTTTAGCAAGCTTAGATTTGTTTCCAGAGAGGTTGCAATATAGTGGGAAAGTCTGTGAGGTTGGAGATAAGGTCTAAAGCATCATTATAATATGAGAGCTTAAGTTCCTATTGACTGCACTTGGGATCATTAACTAAATCACCATTTCTTTATTGAATTGCAAAAATGTAAGGTTGAACAATGGGACATAGTAGTGTCTTGCTATTAGTAGAAACCAGGAATTAGCAATACTACACACAGTAGACACGCGATCTATAAACACAGGAGGGAAACCAAACCACTCTTCCTTTAAAAAGTCAGTTGACTGTGACACGTTTTTTCACAATTAAAGCAAAAGTAGGTGAGGACTGTCATTTTAGTTATAAAGCTCAATCAGATCAAGAAGATGTCTTATACCCACCCTTTCATAAAGCTAAAGTGAGAAGGACACATTAACCTGTTCATAATGTTTCCAGCCTTAACACAAATATCCTTGCAAATAGGTTTAGATTTTAAATTAGGCAGAACTTACACTTCGCTCTTTAAGGATCAGAAGCATGTGAGAAAGTCATCTTTTCTGCCCTGATAGCACTCATTTTTTGAATGATAGTAGTGGTTA
The DNA here is from genome assembly GCF_964261635.1 of Lissotriton helveticus. Classification (NCBI taxonomy): domain Eukaryota; kingdom Metazoa; phylum Chordata; class Amphibia; order Caudata; family Salamandridae; genus Lissotriton; species Lissotriton helveticus. The sequence goes on along the minus strand of NC_136057.1, from coordinate 806,025,415 downwards.
CTGAATCTGATTGTGACCTGGGCCCTGCTAACCAGGCCTAGGGCCTGTGCTCTGTTAAAAAGGAATATGGTAATTTGGTGTAATTATAATTGGTGTCAAAACCACCCTAAGTATATGGGAGGTATGTAGGTTTAGAGGCCCAGCAAATGCAATGCACTTAAGTGTCCCCTGCTGTGTTGCCTGCTGTCATTTTAAAACTCAGCTCTGCTTTGCAGGCTGCTTTTAAAATAAAATGATGTCCAAATTCGATTTTGGAATTAAAGGCACTTGCAAAGTCTTTAACTATCCTATCTTTTACATACAGGTCAATCCTAAGGTCTACCCTAAGAACCCCAAGGGTAAGGTTCCATAAAATAAGCAGGGACATTACAAAAGGTGTTTTACATCCCCTGGTAAGGGAAAAACTGCCAATTTTGTGTTTCCCCATTGTAGTACATTTATTCCATAGGCTAACATGGGAAGGCTTTATTTAACAATATTCAAGTCTAACTATTGACAGGAGTGAGCTAAAATAATCATTAAAGTGTCAAAATAATAGTTAGAACAAATCGAAAAACGTGCCATGGTTTGAATTATTATAACTATCACATAAAAGAAGTTGCAGAATTTGCTTTTCTGATGTGCCTGAACCCAGCTCTGAGGCAGCCTCTCCTGATTGGCCATCCTTTGACAGGCTGAGCCAAACGGCTCTGATGAGGTGTGAAGTGCCCTGAAAGGAAACAAAGAAACATCCGGTAGGAGGAGATCTGCAGCTTCAGAGCAAAAGACAGGATGGGGCTGGGTAGACAAACGGGTCTTCAAAGGGAGAAAGACAGGACAGGAAAGAGGCTTACCCCCACTTTAGGCACCCCCAGCCAGATGAGAGCCCCTGTAATTGAATTAGCAGAGGGACTGGAAGGGGAGTGTTAGGGAAAGTTAGACACACCCTCAGGCTGGGTTAGCCAGACCTGAAGCTCCTGAAGAGATTTTCTCCATTGATTTTTATGAAACACTGCTTTCTGAGATAAGAAATGCCACACTTCAGGGGAAGAGGTCATCACAGAAGGTGGCAGCCCTCTTCTTACCAGTCCAGAAGCCTGGATAAATATTGGAGAGCTGCCCAGCAACTCATATCCCTACCTAAAAGAAACAAGAAGAAGAAGAAGGACTGCACTGCTGAAATCCGAGCCTGCACCAAGAGGACTGCACTCTTAAGGACTGTACCTGCTGCACACTTTCAGCTTCACCAAAAGAAAGACTTTGCCTCGCTCTGAAATTTTAAGGAATGGACTCACTGAAAGGAACCAGTTAAAAGAGCTCCACCGTCATCATCTCCACCAACAAGAACCTTGTTGACCAGTTTCACCTGGACTTTGAAGGATTTGAACAGATGCATTGTGAGTCTTGTAGTCCCAACTTCCGAAGGAGAAACTCAGAGATTCTGTAACCTTGGATTGCTATTGTGGACATTTCAAGAACCCAAAAGGACCTTCTGGAAGAAGATCTAGAAGTCTGAGACCATTTGGAGAATTTTCATCAAAAAGCTCCATAAGTTGACCAACCCGTCACCGAAAGAGTTAAGCCAGCAACATCGAACTGACATTCAGGTTGGCCCCGCTGAAGCTTCGGAGCGTTTCACCATCGACGAAACCTCCAGGAGTTCACTGAGGCTTCAAGCTGAAGCAAGGCGCCATCGAAGACTTGCATCTCAGCCTGCTGAGGGGCCTTGCTCGATGTTGAGAGTATAAAATCTCCCAAAAACGTAAAAACCTGACCGTGCCCTACCGCTCATCGTATCCGGCCTGTGCTTCATCACTATTGGTCTGAAACTTTGACCTGATCAAGCATGACCATATGTCCCAAGTTGGTACTTTTGGCATTTAGGTATTAGAAAGCATTTAATCTTTCAAAATTCATATCTTTGGTTTCCTACACTATTTTTTCGTTTTGGTGTCATTTTAATCATAACAATATTTCCTATTCTTTATAATTTGGTGTTGGATTGTTATTGTGTGTTGTGTCTTACTTATTTACTGTACTGGTACTTTTAAATGTATTACACACCTGTCTCCTAAATTAAGTCTGTCTGCTCGTGAGACAAGCTACCAAGGATTAATTTATTTATACTTGGATCGTCCTTATTTGTGATTGTGGTGTTATTACTAGGTATAGGTACTTACCTGCACCTGCTAATAAACCACTTTTCAACGTAACATGCTTGCTGATTTCATGGAGTGAGATTTTTGTCCTTTGTGCCAGATATAGAAGATAAGACTGCAGTCAAAATGGGAGCAAGGGATAGATTAAGCAGAGTATACATTTCATACAGAATGTCAAGACCATGGGCCTTTGATGGATCCAGAGTCAATATCAACGAGAATCTGTTTCACTGACATATGTAATGTAATGTAATGTAATGTAATGTAATGTAAGCACACATTTTTATAGCGCGGCTATCGCTCCGAGGAGCATCTTGGCGCTCCACACCCAACCCTGATGGAGATGAATTGGTAGACAGAAGGCAGTGACACACTGTACAATTATTACACCAAAGCTCTGCAGGCTGCGTCAGAGAGCGAAAAGATCCATGTTTTCAATGATCTTCTGAAGTCAACCTCCTTGACTATACAACGGAGCTGAGCTGGCAGTTTATTCCAGGCTTTTGAACCCAGCACGAAGAGGGACTTCCCTCCCTTAGTGGCTAATCTAAATCTAGGGACAACTAAAAGGTTTTGATTGGCAGACCTCAAACATCGCGTTGGCGTGTAGTGTTGAAATCCCCTCCGAAGATATTTAGGGCCTTGGGACTGAAAGGCTCTGAAAGCAATCACGAGAATTTTAAAAAGAACTCGCTTATGAATTGGCAACCAATGTAAAGTTTTTAGTGCTGCCGTGGCCGATGATCTTTTTGGCCAGCGTAAAACCAGGCGAGCTGCAGCATGCTGAACCATCTGCAGCCTAGGCAGCACCGTTTTATTGGTGCCTGCATAAAGACTGTTGCAGTAGTCCAGTCTGGATGTTATAAGGGCCACTGCAACAGTCTTCCTGGCCTCTAAAGGCAGCAAATCAAAAAACTTCTTCAGTGATCTGATGATCTGGAAACACGAGCCCGCCACGGCTACTGCCTGCGGTTTAAAAGAAAGTTGGGCATCAAATTTGACTCCCAAATTTCGTGCAGAGGCAATAGTGTTAGGGGGAGCTTCAGCGCCCTCAGGCCACCATTGTGAGGGGGAAAACATGTTTAGAGGACCAAAAGATATTATTTCTGTCTTCCCCGAGTTACACTTGAGGTGATTGTTGGTCATCCACTCAAAGGTAGCCCGGAGACAGTTCCTCAAGTTTTCTTCTGCCCCTGGCAGCTCCCTGTCCAGCACCAAGATCAACTGAGTGTCGTCAGCGTACGCTATGACTTCAATCCGATAAGACACAATCAGCTCTAACAAGGGGACCATATAAAGATTAAATAAGACAGGACTCAAACTAGCGCCCTGTGGGACCCCTGAGTTGATAGTCTTTTCCTCCGATTTGTAGTCACCTAGTACTATTACCTGACGACGCAGAGACAGGAAGTTAGCAAGCCATGCCAGCACAGTTCCACCCACACCTGCATTCTTCAAGCGGTCGATCAAGATTGGATGGGCGACCGTATCGAAGGCCGCCGATAGATCGAGTAAAATCAAGACGGCCTTCTTCCCCTGGTCCAATGCCATGCGTAATGTCTCGGCCGAGAACAAAAGAGCGGACTCAGTCGAGTGCTTGGACCGAAACCCCGATTGATTGGAGTGAAGGATGTTATTCTCCTCTAGGAAATTTGACAGTTGATGATTGACAAACTTCTCCGTCAGTTTAAATACTGCCGGTAATAGGGAAATTGGTCGCAGGTTAGACAGGGTGGTTGGGTCTGACAGGGCTTTCTTTTGCAGCGGCATAACCGCTGCGCATTTCCAATCCTCTGGGATTACAGCAGTAGCCAGCGAGGAGTTAATGATACTGTTGATTATTGGATTTAAATCCGCAACCAGAGTTCGAAGAACTATGGGCGGGCATGGATCAAATGGGGAACCAGATTTTATGGCCGAAATGGCTTGGTATGAGTCCTCCAAAGAGACCTGTGCAAATGATTCCAAGCAAGAGGTCCTGGATGTCAAGGCGTCTGTCCTCATTTTATCCGGACTAGGCGGAATGGGGGAGCTCGCTGGAAAATCCCTGACAATATCCACGACCTTCTTTTCGAAATAATCAGCTATATCATTACACAATGATTGCGAGGAGGGGATCTCCTGGGAAAGCGCAATGGGATTAGTAAAACTCTTAACTATCTTGAAGATTTCCTTCTGTCCCCCTTCAGAGGAAGAAATAGCCTCCAGATAGTAGAGATGACAATTCCTTTTCATGATCTTCAAAAGATAGAGGGGGGTCCATTTTCTGGAAAAGAGTCCCCCTAGTTCTCCCAGGGAGGAGTCTCATCAATGTATAGAGCAGCATAAAAGTTGGTTAAAACCTCATCAGTAGCTCCATTTGGTGGAATAGCAGTTCCATCACTATTTTACACTGTTATGACCATGAAAGATATTACGATTTCACTCTGGTGGCCAACATTTTCCTAGGTTTTTTCAGCTAGCACAGAATGATTGTTTTATCTGAGACTAGGCATTGTCTACCTTTTATCATTTACCTCATCATAGGTTGGTCCTGCTCTAGTAAGACATTGTAGATATTCAACATTCTGAGAATCAGTGAAAAGGCACTTTAGCCACTTTAGCTGCCAACAGAAAGTTATTTCATGTTGCTGAGCCTCTTTCCCTCTTGCTGAGGCAATACCAAACAGTTTTCGTATCAGAAAGGTCTACAAAGAATCCTAAATTATAATGAAAGACTCAACTAATTTAGTATTCAATCCTAGAAGGGACTTAATTTCAAATGTAATAAAATCAGCTACCTATTTGTTCTGGAGAACGAGGGTGTTTAAACCCATTGGTTGGGCACACAGAACGTAGTGTTTTTAAGCATGATTGGAGTTTGCAATCGCACCAAACCAAAATATATATATATATATATATTACCTACTGGTGGTCGCCATTAGGTAGTTATAGTTAGGACCTATTTTCCATAGGAAATCCGCAACATTCTATTCCCAATAACTTTGGTGCCGATTGACGAATCTTTACGAAAGTTTCAAAACTTATGGCCCGCTCCAATCTGCTCCTATCCTAAAAGTTTCACGGTGATTCATGAAGCGGGGCCGATAAAAAGGGGGGTCATAAAACATGTTTTCCCCATGCAATTTCCGAAAGGAAACTTTAGCCGCAGCTACAGCCCGAACTGCTGAACGGAATTACACCAAATTTGGCAAAGAGGTAGCCCTTTGTTCAGAAAGGTTCCTTTTTGTTAAATGGTGTTAATCCATTCAGTAGTTGCTGAGAAATTCAAAAGCAAAAACACATATATATCTAGGGCCGGGGATCCTCCCGAGCACGAGATTTATGCTAATTGGCTGTCAACACTTCAAACCAGGAAGTGTTGACAGCCATTTTGTGCCTTGGTAGAACCGAAGCACAAGAAAGCAGTGAAACAAACCACTTAAAACATGCAAAGGGGGCAGGGTAGAAACACCCTGACCCCCCTAGGCCTGCTCAGGGGGTCCCGCAAGGACCCCCAAGGCCCCAAAAAACGATTAATTTTTTTAAATCACAGGATGCATGTAGGATGCGTGCATCCTGCCTTAGAAAAAGAAACTGAAGCACGGGCTACCGCGCTTCGTTCCTAATTAGCCCCCAGGAGGCCAAGTCCAGGGAGCAATGTGTATAATGTAATGTGGGGCCCACAGGGGCCACCCTGGGGCTGTATAAAATTAAGTGGGGGATATCAGCCCCCCCCAGCCCCCGGGACCGCCACTCCCAGGGCTACAAAATGAAATGGGTGTGGGGCTTGAAGGCCCTCCCCAAGCCCAGGGGACCGCCACCCCCGGGTCTTTATTTACATATTTGCAGGGGCTCACGGCCCCCACGCAGCCCGCCACTTATAAATTCACCCAGGCACTCTCCTTGCAGTGCTCTAGTCATTCAGTCAGTATAGAGGTAATCATGCACTGAGCCGGGCCTCAGCACATGGACTGCTTCAAACTCCTATCCACTATGCATGCAGTCCTTTAACCACCTACACACTTTTCTTTCACATCTTCAATTCCCTAGTCAGTACACTCCAGCAAACACCATGTCACTCCACTTGCACTCCTCTAGTGACCCATTCAGTACAATGTACTAATCCGTTCAATGCGCCAAAACCCAAACACTTATAAATTCACCCAGGCACTCTCCTTGCCATACTCTAATCATTCACTCAGTACTCAAGTACTCATGCAGTGAGCCAGGCCTTAGCACATGGACTACTTCAAACCCCTATCCACTATGCATGTAGTCGTCTAACTACCTACACACTTGTCTTTCACACCTTCAATTCCCCAGTCAGTATACATACACTCCAGCAAACACCATGTCACTCCCCTTGCACTCCTCCAGTGACCCATTCAGCACCATGTACTAATCCATTCACTGCGCCAAAACCCAAACACTTATCAATTCACCCATGCACTCTCCTTGCAGTACTCTAATCATTCAGTCAGTGCCCAAGTACTCATGCAGTGAGCCAGGCCTTAGCACATGGACTGCTTCAAACCCCTATCCGCTATGCATGCAGTCCTCTAACCACCTACACACTTGTATTTCACACCTTCAATTCCCCAGTAAGTATCCATACATTTCCAGTTAACACCCTGTCACTCCTCTTGCACTCCTCTACTGATCCGTCCAGCACCATGTACTAATCCAATTACTGCGTCAAAACCCAAGCACTTATAAATTCACCCAGGCATTCTCCTTGCAGTGCTCTAATCATTTAGTCAGTACCCAAGTACTCATGCAGTGATCCAGGCCTTAGCACATGGACTTCTTCAAACCCCTATCCACTATGCATGCAGTCGCCTAACTAACCAACACACTTATAGTTCTGCACTTGTACATTCAACAAAAAAAACAATATTTCAGTTTCAATATTTTAAAAACATTTTTATTTCCATTTATATAAAAAATATATAATGTAATTTAAAAAATAAAATGCGTAAAAATAAACAGTTAAACAACTGTAGAAAATCAGTATAAAAAAGACATATAACTATTATTACATTTAAAAATTATCATTTAGAAAACCTTCGAAATTCACTGAAAAAACCATATGTTTCAGACATGTTATAGTTAGGAATTAACATTTAAAAAACCTTAGAAATTCACTGAAAAAACCACAGGTTTCAGGGCTGTTATAGTTAGCTGGACATTTCACTCATACAAAACCATTGACATTCCTCCGTTATAGTTAGTTCTGCTAACTATAATTTGCGCGCCCACAATCCACTGCTGATGATGTCACATAATACATCATTCATGACATCACTGATTACATCATTTGACAAAAAACAACCTAGGCAACTAATGTATAGGAGGACACAAACCGATGTAGAAGGACAAGGGCTGCCAATTACTATAAAATCACTATTTTATTATTAAAAATAAAAAGTACAACAAATAAAAATGTAATACAATTTTGAATAAAAATTGGTCACAAGTTCACAAATTAAGAATTCATGTGTAGTGCATTATACATAGACTTTCCTATGCAATACTCTGTACATAATACGAGGATAAAATAAAACAAACAGCAAATATACAATATACATTCAGCCATAGAATAATTCCTTCTATAATTATAGATATCGTCATGAATTGATTAAAATGTTAATCTTGTTCATTTCCTTACTCGATCCATTGTTCAATATAAAGGGACTATCACAGCGTGTCTGTCCAAGAAGATAATCTTCTTGGACAGACACGCTGTGATAGACCCTTTATATTGAACAAATCCCTCAATTGAAAGGTGGATCGAGTAAGGAAATGAACAAGATTAACATTTTAATCAATTCATGACGATATCTATAATTATAGAAGGAATTATTCTATGGCTGAATCAGTATTGATAAATCTGTATATTTTTTTAGTTTGTCATATTTTCTGTTAAAAATAACTGTATTTTCTTGTATGACTTTTTTCAATTTTGTAGAAATTCACGTGGCAACTCCAGAAGAAGGCGCTGGTCGCCGAAACGCGCGTAGAGAAATATTGGGCCACCTTTTTAATTAATTGACTTTGTGTATATTTGCTGTTTGTTTTATTTTATCCTCATATTATGTACAGAGTATTGCATAGGAAAGTCTATGTATAATGCACTACACATGAATTCTTAATTTGTGAACTTGTGACCCATTTTTATTCAAAATTGTATTACATTTTTATTTGTTGTACTTTTTATTTTTAATAATAAAATACTGATTTTATAGTAATTGGCAGCCCTTGCCCTTCTACATCGGTTTGTGTCCTCCTATACATTAGTTGCCTAGGTTGTTTTTTGTCAAATGATATTCTTTCCCTGACCTAGGAACTATAATATCTAAGTCTTCAGGGGGTCCTTGTTAAATATACGTCATCACTGATTACATCATCCACGTGATAATCAGATACACTTCATCATACACTAGTATAACCTTTCATCACTCACTGTACCATATTTGAATCCATTGACACACCAATACAAGTTTCTAAAACCCACTCAGTGATTCCTAGATCTACACATGCATCTAATCACTTACCTATAGATTCACTCATACATGCTGTCATTGATCAATAGAACACTATCAAATATACTTATACACCTATATCGACATTACACACCAGCACACATCCTATTCACTTACGCAGTCATCCTACTCACTTATGCAAACAATGGATCATACTTACATTTAGTCAGCTACACACCTATACAAACACCACTTCAATTATTCATTATAGATAGTAACTCATACTTAGTGCGTTATAAAATCACTATTACAAATATACAGTTATTCATACAGTCACTCCTACAATCACTGAGTCTTATGTTTACTTATTTATATACAACAACTGTCACATACACTGCCTGTTATTTTTCTAGTTTGTTGGACATGTACCATTGAGAGATATATTTACTCATCACCACATCCATAAAGATATTCACTCACCCAAACAACTGTTATAACATTTAGTCTTAACCTCATATACTTACTAAAACAACTATTCACACATCTTTGGGCAGTCACACACCCCCCACCGAACCATACACACATTCACTCTCCCATACAAATACTCAGTTAACTAATCAATAACTAATATAGACTTTCACATAGCTAGTAACCAACTGGTGCAGCAGTTTACACAACAACTGACAAAGTGATATAGATATTCACACAGTTTAGTCACTATCCGATATAGTTAGTGAGACACTATAAAATGTGTCAAGTAAACAGTCAATCACACAGCTACTAAATCCTCCATCCAGATACTTATATCTATGTATCCACTCATTCTTCACTACAGATTGCTATATATATAATACATATTTAAATAACAAACCAAACCACATTCACTGGATGATGTAATCAGTGATGTCATTTGAGAGGTCATCAGTGATGTCATCAGTGATGTCACTGACCATGTCATGAATGATGTAATATGTGACATCATCAGCAGTGGATTGCGGGCGCGCAAGTTATAGTTAGCAGAACTAACTATAATGGAAGAATATATATATATATATATATATATATTATATATATATATATATATATATATATATATATATATAACATTTCTATGGCAAAATGAAACCCCTTATTTTGTTCCTTTTCAAATTAAATGTATTAAGTGTTACCACTTTATTCCAATCAAGATGACTTCAGGTGTGCCATACTTTTGTCATAAGTAAGACTGTTAGCGTTCTAGTTGTTCTTTAGAACACTCTGGGACATTCTGTCATTGGGCTATAGTTGGGCTACATCTGGCTGATATTTGGGCTACATTTGGGCTCTTTTGTCTCTGGTGGCCATCTTGGGAGACTGCATATCAGATTTCTTTTAATGAAATATAAGAGGATTTGAGAAGTCACTCAAAATGTGCCCTAATTTTTCTTTCTTCAGCACTAATCATAATTTCTATGGCAAAATGAACCCCCTCATTTTGTTCCTTTGCAAATTAAATGTTTTATATATATATATATATATATATATATATATGAAGACAAAGCTCCTCCTCAGCTTGCTCTGCGCTCGCAGACACCGCCTCCACGCCAGCAAAAGAATGAGGACCGGACCAGCAGAGTCAGCAAGATGGTATTTTTATTTTTAGAACAGAACCAGCGACGCGTTTCGAGCCAAAAGCCCTTGGTCACGCTGCCATATATATACTGGCGGTCGCCAGTAGGTATATATAGTTAGGATTTTTTCTCTATGGGATTTTTGAAAATTCTATGTCTAATAACTTTGGCGTTTGTGGACGGAATTGGCTGAAATTTTCAGGAAAATGGAACATTTTGTTTCTGAGCAGCAACTGAAAATTTGGGGGGGGTTTGTCAAGGGGGGGCTGAGAAAAAAGGGGGGTCCCAAAACGTGTTTTTCCCATGTTTGTCACTTTTAGCCCGAACGGCTGAATGGATTTCCACGAAACTTGGTAAAATTGTAGATATTGTTTGCCCGATGTGCCTTTGCTAGGTCTCAAGATATATGCTCCTGTGAATTTTGAGTAAATTAGGTTTGAAAAAAGATATATATCTAGAGCCGCGCCCCGGTGCGCGTACCGGGGAGCGCTCCGGGCGCGCCACGTGACTTGCGCACGGCAAGCTGATTGGTTCTCGGGTGTCTGTAAACATTCGAAACAGTCCGCAGCGGCCGCCATCTTGTGTCTCGGTAGGATTGAGACACAAGAGGTGGCAAAAATCAAAGGGGGAAATGAGCAAAAGGGGGCAGGATACACCCCCCTGGCCCCCTAGTTTTGATGTGGGGGCCATAAAAGGGTCCCGCGGGTAAAAAAAAAAAAATCAAAAAATTCGATTTTCGCAGGGGGAGCGCCAGGTACGCGCACCGGGGAGCGTACGGGGTAGCGTACCATGGAGATAAAAAATGACACTTTTTTTTTTTTTAAATAGCATTTTTTTATAAATTGGAGGTAGTTCTGAAAAGTACTTTTTTTTTGTTTTTGTTGTTTTATATTTTTTTAGACTTTTTAAAACGATTTTATATATTTTTGGGATTTTTGTCAGGGGAAAAACAAAAACAGGGATTCCAAAACTGCTCAACAGGAGCAAAAAAATGTGAAAATTTAGGGTCTGGCAGGGCAGCGGTGTTGCTGTTTCTTTATGGCAATGAGTTCAACACTCTGCTCCCCATAGCAGAGCAGTTCGTCACACTCCGTGCACAGAAATTTGATGCCTGCAAACACCGGCTGAATGTTAGGGACCATTCTTCCACGGGGTGGTCCCGAAGGTGTTGCTCCACCAGTGGAGGTGCTGCCGCCATCTGTGGGTAAATTCCGTGCCAGCTCTCTGACACTCTCCCTGGCAAAGTTGTTAGGGTGTCTTCTTTTCACATGCATGATTAAATTAGCATTTCCAAAACTATATTTTTTCAGAGGATTGCCTCTGGATAAACTACTACCACATATTTTGCAGGTTACTTTTGGAGCGTTGACTTTTTTTTGTCCTTCAGGGATGTCATAAAATTTCCAGATGAAATGGGTTTTTTTCTTCTGCTGAGGAGGGTCCTCATCTAAAAATCCGTCTGAATCACTGCTGGATGACTCTCTTGCAGCCATTGCTGTAGATCAGAAAAGTAGGAGATGAACAAAGTACACAGAACAGCTCTTGCTCTCTCCAAGTACAAAGCAATAGTTGGAGAAATGGGTGGGTTTCACACAATTTGAAAAAAAAAAAGTTCAGAACCAATGAAAAGTGTTATTTTAAAGTCACATGGTTTGACGCGCTTACGCTACGCGCCCCGGGGCGCGTCCCGGGGCGTGTTTCGTAAGCGCATCAGGGCGTTTACGTTGCGCGATCGTATGCGCTTCCGGGTGCGCTTACGCGGTGCGTCGTAAGACGCATCTCGCGGCTACGCGATACGTGTCTTATGACGCAAGGCGTGGCGGCTACGCAATACGTCACGATGTTGTTTTCGTTCGCGGCAATAGCGCTATCAGGACGCTCATCAGTACGCGCCCCGGGGCGCGCCGCAAGATTGCGCTTACCCGTGCGTTCACCGGTCCGCGCCCCGGGAGCGCACCAAAAAGAATAAAAAAAAAAAAATGACATAATTATACAATATAAAATTCGATTTAAAATGTATTATTTTTTAAAACTATAAAGATTTGCTATTAAAAAACCTATGAAATTCACTGAAAAAACCATAGGTTATAGACCATATATAGTTAGGAATTAGCATTTAAAAAACCTTGAAAATTCACTGAAAAAACCATAGGTTATAGACCATATATAGTTAGGAATTAGCATTTACAAAACCTTATTTTACTCACACAAAACCATTGAAATTCCATATATAGTTAGTTGCACTAACTATATATCGCGCACCCGCAATCCACTGCTGATGTCACATATTACATCATTCATGACATGGTCAGTGACATCACTGATGACATCACTGATGACATCTCAAATGACATCACTGATGACATCACTGATGACAACATCCAGTGACTGTATGTTTCTGTAAAGTTAAAATATGTCTTACATATTGAAGAATGAGTGGATGTATAAGTGTCTGGATGAAGGATTTAGTAGGTGCATGACTGACTGTATAAGTGACTGATTAAATGTGTCTCACTGAGTGCATGGGTTAGTGACTAAACTGTTTTAAATTGTGCATCATTGTGTCTGTTGTTTTGTGATCTGATGCATGTGTTGATCATTAGCTATATGACTAACTATATGGGTTATTGATTAGTTGCCCAAGTATTTGTATGGGAGACTGAGTGTGTGTGTGGGTGTCTGGGAGGTGTATGACTCTGTGCATAGATGTGTGAGCAGTTGATTCACTAGATGTATGGGTTCAAAAGTGCATGTGGAAACAGCTGTATGGGCGGTTGACTGTGTGCATGAGTGTATTGGGGAGTGAATGGATATCTCAGTGCTACATGTCAAAGTAAGTACATATGTAAAACACAGTACATGTGATAGTTGACATATATAAATAACTGTGCATAAGAGCCAGTGAATGTGTGAGTGGCTGTATGGATTATTGTGAACTTGTATCAGGGATTGTATAACAGAGTAAATATGTGTTATTATATGTTCCAATAAGTAAGGTGTGTATAACTATACAGTTGAGGAAATGGAGGTGTGATTGATTCTTTGCAAGACTGACTAGGTGTGTGAGTAACTCCATGGATGAGTGACAGTCTGTGAGTGTCTGTTTACACTGAGTGTATCTAAGGTTATATTAGAGTCTGAAGAGGTTCATCGTATCATCACATGAATGATGTCATCAGTGATGTGATCAGTAATGTCAAATGAGATGTCATCAGTGATGTCATCAGTGATGTCATTTGAGATGTCATCAGTGATGTCATCAGTGATGGCAGTGACCATGTCATGAATGATGTAATATGTGACATCATCAGCAGTGGATTGCGGGTGCGCGATATATAGTTAGTGCAACTAACTATATATGGAATTTCAATGGTTTTGTGTGAGTAAAATAAGGTTTTGTAAATGCTAATTCCTAACTATATATGGTCTATAACCTATGGTTTTTTCAGTGAATTTTCAAGGTTTTTTAAATGCTAATTCCTAACTATATATGGTCTATAACCTATGGTTTTTTCAGTGAATATATATATATATATATATATGTATATATATATATATATATATTACCTACTGGCGGTCGCCAGTAGGTATATATAGTTAGGATTTTTTTGAATAGGGATTTCCCAAAATTCTATGTTGAATAACTTTGGCGTTGATGGACGGAATTGCCTGAAATTTTCAGGAAAATGGCACATTTTGTTTCTGAGCGTCCCCTGAAAGTTTGGGGGGGGTTTCGTCAAGCGGGGGCCGAGAAAAAAGGGGGGTCCCAAAACACGTTTTTAACATTGAGTTTTCCATAGGGCGGTTGGACTCACTTTTAGCTCGAACGGCTGAATGAATTTCCACAAAACTTGGCAAAATTGTAGGGACTGGTAGCCCGATGTGCCTTTGCTATGTCTCAAGATATATGCTCCAGTGGTTTTTACGAAAATTAACTTTGAAAAATATATATTGGGCTACATTGGGCTATATATATGTTAGAGCCCAAATGTAGCCCAATGTAGCCCAATGTAGCCCAAAGATGGCCACCAGAGACAAAAAAAACCAAATGTAGCCCAAATATCAGTCGATGTAGCCCAACTATAGCCCAGTGACAGAATGTCCCAGAGTGTTCTAAAGAACAACTAGAGCGCTAACAGTCTTACTTATGACAAAAGTATGGAACACCTGAAGTCATCTTGATTGGAATAAAGTGTTAACACTTAAAACATTTAATTTGCAAAGGAACAAAATGAGGGGGTTCATTTTGCCATAGAAATTATGATTAGTGCTGAAGAAAGAAAAATTAGGGCACATTTTGAGTGACTTCTCAAATCCTCTTATATTTCATTAAAAAAAATCTGATATGCAGTCTCCCAAGATGGCCACCAGAGACAAAAGAGCCCAAATGTAGCCCAAATATCAGCCAGATGTAGCCCAACTATAGCCCAATGACAGAATGTCCCAGAGTGTTCTAAAGAACAACTAGAACGCTAACAGTCTTACTTATGACAAAAGTATGGCACACCTGAAGTCATCTTGATTGGAATAAAGTGGTAACACTTAATACATTAAATTTGAAAAGGAACAAAATGAGGGGTTTCATTTTGCCATAGAAATGTTATATATATATATATATATATATATATATATATATATATATATATATATATATATATATATATATATATATATATATATATATATATATATATATATATATATATATATATATATATATATATATATATTAATTACCTACTGGCGGTCGCCAGTAGGTATATATAGTTAGGATTTTTTTGAATAGGGATTTCTGAAAATTCTATGTTGAATAACTTTGGCGTTGATGGACGGAATTTGCTGAAATTTTCAGGAAAATGGCACATTTTCTTACTGAGCGTCCCCTTAAAGTTTGGGGGGGTTTTGTCAAGCGGGGGCCGAGAAAAAAGGTCTATGAAACTTGGCAAAATTGTAGAGACTGTTTGCCCGATGTGCCTTTGCTAGGTCTCAAGATATGTGCTCCAGTGGATTTTGAGAAATTAACGTTAAAAAAAATATATATATCTGTGACAGCGTCCCGGTTAGCGCCCCGGTTCGCGTACCAGATGCGTAACGGAACTTCGCGAGGAGAAGCGGATTGGCTCTCCGGTGACTGTCAACATTCTAAACAGTCCGGAGCGGCCGCCATCTTGTCTCTCGGTAGGATCGGGAGACAAGAGGTGGAGATAAACAAAGGGGGAAATGAATGAAAGGGGGCAAGGTAGACCCCTCCTGACCCCCTAGGATTGATGTGGGGGCTATTAAAGGGCCCCGTGGGCCCAAAAAATAAAATACATTTTTTTTCGATTTTTCGCGGTGGAAGCGCTACCCGGTACGCGAACCGGGTAGCTCACCGGTAGCGTAACGGGAGTCCGCCATCTTGTGTTTCGGACGAATTTAGTCACAAGATGGAGGATAAACAATGTTGGGAATGGGTATAAGGGGGCACGGGAGACATATCCTGACCCCCTAGGTTTTCTGAGGGTGGCTGAGGAGGCCCATATATGTAAAAAAAAAACCTTTTTTTTTCAAATTTTCGCACGGTTAGCGCCCGGTCCGCGCACCGGGTATCGTTCCGGAAAGCGTAACAAGGGGAAAACCAAGGGAAATATTAAAATAATATTTTAGAGTGCTTTGAGGTAGGGTAGCTCTGAATAGAGCTGTTGTGTTGTGTGGGTGATGTAAGTACCAACATGTAGGTACCAATGAAGAGTCTAAAATTCAATGTACACCGTCTCCTCTGTAGATATTTTGTATGTTCTAATATGGTGGTATTTAAATGTAAATGTGTGGAAAAGCACTTCATGCTTTAAAGCAATTGTATTTTTGAACTGATTGTTCTTTCCTCTTAGTCCTCCTCTTTGTTTTTTCCCCACACTCTTCTTCAGCATGATAGTTGATAAATTCGTTCCCTCAAAAAATGTATATACTTAAAAAAATTATATTAAATACATATAAAATATATTTTTCCTTTAAAAGAAGAATACATTTTACAGCTTTTGATATTTGCTATTAAAAAACGATTGAAATTCACTGAAAAAACCATAGGTTATAGACCATATATAGTTAGGAATTAGCATTTACAAAACCTTGAAAATTCACTGAAAAAACCATAGGTTATAGACCATATATAGTTAGGAATTAGCATTTACAAAACCTTATTTTACTCACACAAAACCATTGAAATTCGCATATATAGTTAGTTGCACTAACTATATATCGCGCACCCGCAATCCACTGCTGATCATGTCACATATTACATCATTCATGACATGGTCAGTGACATCACTGATGACATCACTGATGACATCTCAAATGACATCACTGATGACAACATCCAGTGACTGTATGTTTCTGTACAGTTAAAATATGTCTTACATATTGAAGAATGAGTGGATGTATAAGTGTCTGGATGAAGGATTTAGTAGGTGCATGACTGACTGTATGAGTGAGTGATTAAATGTGTCTCACTGAGTGCATGGGTTAGTGACTAAACTGTCTTAATTTGTGCATCATTATGTCTGTTGTTCTGTAAACTGCTGCATGTGTTTATCAGTAGCTATATGAGTAACTATATGGGTTATTGATTGGTTGCCCAAGTATTTGTTTGGGAGACTGAGTGTGTGTGTGGGTGGCTGGGAGGTGTATGACTCTGTGCATAGATGTGTGAGCAGTTGATTCACTAGATGTATGGGTTCAAAAGTGCATGTGGAAACAGCTGTATGGGCGGTTGACTGTGTGCATGAGTGTATTGGTGAGTGAATGGATATCTCAGTGCTACATGTCAAAGTAAGTACATATGTAAAACACAGTACATGTGAGAGTTGACATATATAAATAACTGTGCATAAGAGCCAGTGAATGTGTGAGTGGCTGTATGGATCATTGTGAACTTGTATCAGGGATTGTATAAGAGAGTAAATATGTGTTAGTATATGTTTGAAAAAGTAAGGTGTGTATAACTGTATAGTTGAGGAAATGGAGGTGTGATTGATTCTTTGCATGACTGACTAGGTGTGTGAGTAACTCCATGGATGAGTGACAGTCTGTGAGTGTCTGTTTACACTGAGTGTATCTAAGGTTATATTAGAGTCTGAAGAGGTTCATCGTATTATCACATGAATGATGTCATCAGTGATGTGATCAGTAATGTCAAATGAGATGTCATCAGTGATGTCATCAGTGATGTCATTTGAGATGTCATCAGTGATGTCATCAGTGATGTCATTTGAGATGTCATCAGTGATGTCATCAGTGATGTCATTTGAGATGTCATCAGTGATGTCATCAGTGATGTCATTTGAGATGTCATCAGTGATGTCATCAGTGATGGCATTTGAGATGTCATCAGTGATGTCATCAGTGATGTCACTGACCAGGTCATGAATGATGTAATATGTGACATGATCAGCAGTGGATTGCGGGTGCGCGATATATAGTTAGTGCAACTAACTATATATGCGAATTTCAATGGTTTTGTGTGAGTAAAATAAGGTTTTGTAAATGCTAATTCCTAACTATATATGGTCTATAACCTATGGTTTTTTCAGTGAATATATATATATATATATATATATGTATATATATATATATATATATATATATATATATGGCTCCGCTTGCACCGAACTCTCGCACTCTCAAACGGGTCCTGTACGACGGGGGGTGCTCCCGCCAATATTCACGTTGCACGCCTCCTCTCCTCACAGAAAAGACACAGCACTCACGGGGGAGAGTCAATAACTTTATTTGACTCACAACGCACCAGACGCATTTCGGCAGTCGCTTTCCTCGATGGTATATATACACACACTTTTTTTTCTTTTACTATTGACACCAAATTACGAGATATATACATCTTTTTTACAGCCTGTGAAAGGCTGGTGTCTCTTGGAGAGGGGGATAGGCTCCCTATTTAGGCCCTGCTGTTTCCATGTCTTTTTATGATCCTTCAGTTGATCTTCTGATGAACACAAATGGCTTGAGGGCATTGTTGCCAACTAAAGAGAGGGTTGCAGCTAGTAACTGGTGCCCACCCCACCCATAAATACAGTGAACTATTATTGTAGTGTCACTTATTTTTAGATAGTTTGCTCTGCTTAGTTCTTATGATGAGCTCCCATACCCTTGAAGCAAGTGGTTTTTATAAATTAAGGTCTAACATATTATGATTAATAATATTTTGATCACTTCATTATTTCTTAAATTGTATTATCTGTTATACTTTTATTTTCCCTGTACCATTATTGGTTTTCGGCACTGATCATTCTGAATCATAGTTTATCTGATGCAATACACTATTAATCTTTCTGTACTTACAGGTATTGCTGTCGAAAATGGAATTTAGTACGTTGATGATATGTGGTTGCTCTTCTCATTCTGAAGGCCTATCATGTAGATTAGTTCCCACTTTCCTAATGTTGCAAAATACTCTATCATCTATCTATGTAAGATTTATCTTCTCCCTTCTATGGCAATGTCTGTTTTTTGCATGCCCTAACAGTAATTTTGCTTGTAGTTTTATTTATATGGATAGGATGGTTCTGTCATGTCTGCTGTGATTTCTTTTTCTACATATACGAATTGCTGCTTTAGATTGTGGGCCTTACTGTGGGATCACATGTGATCATTTTTCCAGTGGCATTTTAGGTTATATCGAAAGTTGTCTGTTATTTTTGATCTGTGTTTATGCTTTGGTTATCTCTTCCTTATTTTGATTGCCTCTATTTTGCATGTTACTTATAATCATACTTAATGTCAGTGTTTTCTTCTGATCTAGGTTACATTATTTTTCATATCTTGTAATTCCTTTCATTTAACATTTAGCCCTCATTAAGAGTTCTAGCATCCAACCCAGGAGCATTATCTCTGGGTAGACTACCGCCACGGGACAGTACAGGTAGCTCTGTGTCTATGGGTCCTGGTAATTCTGGTTCGACAGTTTCACTGGGTGTAGTTCTGCACCCGGTGAAGCCGATGCAAGAACAGAGCATGGGCAGAAGACAGAAGCTTCACTCCTAAAGCACCACAGCCGGAGCAAACAGAGCACATCAAGCCTTATGCCACCCTGCCAACACTTGCCCTGATATCACGTTTCTGCCACACCCCGCTAGCCTCCCACTGAGAACTTTTTCGTGCTGAGTTTCCACAGAATTTGGGAAAAACCACCATAAGTGTATCAATAGTCCTGAGCCTGCACTGTTTAGTTGCGGTTAGGGGTAGAACACTTGTAATTGCTGGTTTTGAGGCAAGGTGGACCTACCTGAATAAAATCCTGTAGCCCTGTAACAAAATGCTCAGTTTACAATGCTTTTACATGTATTTTTTATTTCCTCACTATTTATAATGAGAGCCACTAATACTATTTAATCAAAGGTTTATGGGCTTCACTCTCCTTTGAAGTGTACAGTCCTTGTTGCTTATGTCAGAGCATAGCTATTGCTTTTTCAAGAGAACTACCATTTAGTTCGGAATTAGAAGTACTGAAAACAGAACATTTCTCAAGTTATTCCAGCATCTATGTCTGTAACAAGAGGGGTATGTCAGTTTAATTGCACAATTGTTGTAAGAGAGTGGGCCAAAAGGTCACCTCTGGCCCGGATGGTAGACTTGCCCTGCTGTGGTGTACACTTTAGGAAGTCTATGTTTTTTGGTGCTTAATATTTACTCTCCAAATGTTTCTCTGGATCCTTGCTTTTATCATGTGCAAGACTCGAATTCATTACTAAAGTATGACAGGTTTTAAAGTAACACTGGAGCCCTCACTGGACTGTTCTTACAGCCAACTCAGTGGTGACAATATCTACAACAAAATGGGCCAGTAAATTAAATCCTTTGGCATCTCTGATGAATAGCACACATTAAATCCCTCTGACACGGAATACCCTTTTTCTTCTGCTCGCCATTCCGCATAACAAAAGACTTATATTTTCTATTGTGTCATCTTCTAATGTCAAAAGCTAGTTTATAGAAAGTTAAAATAGTACATAAGCTCGGGGTATTTCCCGTCTTTCCGTTATTGCAAGAAATGTGACAAAAAATAATCAAGTGAGTGTCTTTCAAATTGAGGATGAACATTTCAGTCTGGAAACACCAGAGGCCATCATAACTAAGGGTTTGAATACAATCTTGGAGGATGGAATATCCCTCATTAACGTGACGGATAGTTGGTCCATCCTATTACAAGTCCTTTATATCCGATAGAACTTGTAATACGGTGGACGGCATCCGCCAAGATCATAATAAGGCCCTAAATTAATAAGACAACAAGTCCAGTGAGTAGCGTGACAAATTCATTCATGAGGTAGTATTTTTATCATACTGGTGCCATTAAGAGTGGTTAATTCCTTAATTACCTTTCTGTGTTCATCTTTGTAGATGCAACGGTTCTGTTCTTCTCGCCCAATGCCATTATTTCTCTGATATCAGCTTCTGTTGCAACTTCAATTTCTGTCAGTCCAGGCACCGTAACAGTTTTCCCTTGAGTCCTTAGCTCCAGAAGGTCGCCAATGTTTTTCGAAAGGAGATCTTTCACTGTTTCGTTATAGATTTCTAACATGGACACCTAAAAAGAATTATTATATTTAAAATTGTAAACATGTTCCAAAAAGTACGGGCCACATGTTTTAAAAAAGCATTTTGCGATTACCAAAAAGCATTTTTTACCGAATCACTATTTGGTCATCGTAAAATGCTATGTATGTAAGAAATTGCCAAAGATTTAGAGATTCCTTAATAGTACCAAATAACGATTCGGTAAATAGGTAATCGCTATTATTAGGCAATACTGCTCCATTTGTTCCTAAAGGCCTACAGGCCCATAGGTATGAATGGTTTTGCATTAGCTCACTTGTGATTACCTGATTAGTAATTGCAAATTAGGTCATGCAAAGCCAAGGGTGCCCAGGGGACTAAGGCCCCCCTGAAGCACCCCAAAAAAATAAATGTGCACATGTAAAGAGCACTGCGTGCTACATGAAACTTTGAAAAATGCATTCTTGTGCATTTTTCAAATTTTGCACATGGTTACCATTGACTTGAAGTTGATGGTAATAGCATTTTCCTAAATGCACAGTTTGCATTTAGAAAATGCTTGCTATTTGCCAAGGGAATTGCAATTTGCAATCCCCTATTTGTAGTCACAATTTTAGGTAATCGCAATTTTGATATTACCTACAATTGAGATTACAAAGCCTTTCATACATCATGAAAGGCTATTTTGCAATCTCAAACCGTTGAATTTTGCAATTCACACCGTTTGCAAATGCAAAATAGTTTTAAATATGTGTCACTTTATCTCTGTGATCATTCTTCTAGCTCAAGGTTAAGGCTCAGAATAATGTTATGATTAGTAGGCAGTGTGTGTCATCTTAAATGCGTCTTTGCCAAAACAAACGTCTCCAAAAATCGTATAAAAAACAGATACACAATTGATATTTACGTTAAGGGCTTTCTAGGAGGATCATACTCAAATATAGTTTATCTACATACAGCCGGGTGGAAGCATACATAGTGAAAAGTCAACACCGCTGTGTTTCATGACACTGAAATAGACTTATTCACAGATGTGAAGGCAATATTCTTGAGGAAGTAAAGGCCTATTCTAGGCAGACAGACAACAGAAGGCTCTATTTGTAACTGCATGCATATAATTGGTATGAACTGATTTCTTCACCTGCTTTCATTTGCTTTTTGCATTTTTAAATAGCGTTAACTGGGCCCCAGGGCATTAGAGCACTTTCATGAGTACCAGATTACATTATATATGGTCAGATTCACTTTTTTCTTAGTGAGTTTTCAGGCTTTTTGTGTTTTCAGGAGGTTAAGCTGCCTGGAAAATGGTTCCCGAGTACCACAGTTGGCAGCATCAGACTTTTTGTATTTCTCATGCTCCATTATTCTCTGCATGCTATTTTTAGGTCTCGTAGAGAGACCTATTCCAACCGAACCACAAAGCTGACTTTTTACGACCGGATTTGTAGAAGTGCACGTGCTCGTGACCGCGCTTCTCTCCCCCTGCCTTGCTCTTCAAAGGCTCCCCTTACCATTTGCTCCTGCCTCCCCGCCCACTGGTTCACACTTCACGGCCGCCAGGCCGTGAGCTCGCATTTCTGCCCAGCAGCTTCAAAGGGATCTGGTTCCCCGCCCACTGCTTCACACTTCACGGCCTGGCGGCCGTGACTCGCATTTCTCCTTCCCCCTCCCCACAGAAATGCCAAGAGCTTGTCCTTTTACCTTGCCTGTCATTTCTTTGTTTGATTTCTTCCCTTCTTGCTTGTTTCACATTGCCTCTTCTCTAAGTCGCTCCCTTTCGCTAAATTCTCCCCTTGCACTAAATTCAAGTTTTTGGGAATCAAAGTTATACCCAGAGTTAAAATATGCTATATAACCAATAAACACAAGCAAGTCATCAGTGGCCCCGTACCATGCATGACTAGCTCGCCTCAATCAGATGTTTAATTTAGTTTCTTCTGCTATTTGTAGTCCTGTACGTATAATGGGCTAAACAGCATGAAAAGTATGACAACTTCTCACGCACTAACAGCCTAGAGCGCGACTTTGGCTAGAAATAAAAGCATATTTATTGTGCAAAGGGTCCTGAGATTATTGGGCCTGTTACGTTTGCACCTGCGCGGCACTACTGCCAGTCTGGATGGACTACGATCATTGTAGCGCCAAATTATTGGTGTTATTGTTGCTTTACGAGCCTGGAGATATTTCGTCTTCAGTAATGCTTCTGAGTTGAGCATGTTTGGACACCAATGGAAACTAACCCTTGTGCCGACTGCGGAACAGCTCCACCTAGTGGACATGCTACAAGAAACGTGACCAACAGGCAAATCACGAAACCATCGGAATCCACTGACTGCTTGCTTCTTAGTTTAGGGGAACTGGATCTCAGGGCGAAGGATACGCATGACTCCAGTTATACAAGGCTTTTTACGACTAAAACACGGGGAGGCCCAATCGCCTTGCGTGCATTAAGCCCATGTCCCCTTGCTACTCGACACTGAAAACAGCACCGTGGTACTCTGAAATGCTTCACACGTGTGGTTAACATGATATGTTTCTTTATTGTCAAACATGCCCATTGGTACCGTAAAATTCTGCCTCACTGGGGCAAGGCGGGTGAGGATTTGTATATAATGAACAACGGCATTGCACCACTGTGTTGTAACTGTGTAATCTTAAACTCTTAGATTAAACACGCGTGCATCACAGAAAACGAAATCCAACACACATTTTAAATAGAAATGTTGAAGTTTTAATTTAATAGATAGAATTTGAACTGCATATATTATGTATATATCAAACACTTTTGCCCATTATCTCAAATCCGTTTAAAGAAAGCCATAAAGAAATCCAAAAAGATTAACGTTGGTCATTCAATATGAATACAGCAAAGTAAAAGTGCCCGCGAGTGGCACTGGCAGCGTCCCTGCTCACTCTTAAGAGTCTGTAGTGCTCATCTTTGCTGTAAGGCACAGCGTTTGTAAAAGGGGGCCGCGGCGTTGGGGTCTGGCTGCATGTCCTGTAACTGTAAATTAAAGGTTGAGCCCTATGTATAGGATGTTACAATACGGCTCGTCAGAGCTGAGGACTGCGTATTCAAACCCAAGCCCTGTTTGTGTTCAAAATAGCCCGGTGGACATCTCTGCTTTTGAGGGGCTTTAGAGACTTTTAGACAATGCTTGTGCGCAGGCACACGCTAACGAGCAGAGGCGCAACCTGACTTTCCTCTCTCGTCAGCGCGCGCACCACTCACAGGCTCACCTCCTGCTTCCATCTCACAAGCTCTTTGCAAGCTCACCGGGGGTAGCAGCGAGCGCGGGCCTTATGTTTTGAGACACTTTATCTTCTGTACAGGGGGCAAGTCTCAAACGGGTCTGTCCCATCCTGGGCAACTGGCGTGAATCAGCCTTTGAATTCAAGGCAAATTCGTTAAGCCATTTTGACATCTTGCATTGATGGTTCTTAGACGGATTCTCTTTTTTATGTAAAAATAAGTGGCTTGTGCCAAGCTGAAGCTCGCACCGCCCCCCCTCCCCCCGTTACGCTGCCTCCTTGCTAAGATCTTCAGGGTCTGTGGCTCGGAAGCGCACGCTGCACTAACACTGAGTCTTCACTTCAGCGCTCCCGAATAGCAGGCTCTTGCAGAACAAGGGCAGAGCCAAACTTCTAAGCAAGGACCTGTGAAATGACCCACTTACATAGTATGCTGACTTAAAGACGTTCTCTGCATCACAAACGTCGGCCTTCGCATCCTCTGCCTCTAATTGTTCCGTTTGGAGAGGGGGGAGGGTAGACTGAGTTTGTTCAGTCAAAGGAAGACCTATGAATGAACAGCGCATTATTCCCTCTCAGCTCCTCAAATCACCATCGCCTTTAAATTAGCTGAGCGCATAAGTAATTAGCTTTTAGAGGGTCGTCTTGTTGCAACATTTCTTCCATCAGCCTATTAATTTGAAGACATGAGGAAGGTAAAATGCTTAATGTTTCCCTTGTTAGCCATGCGCCGGACATTGGAGGAGGGGTAGAGCCGGGTGCCCTTCAGGCTTGTTTTTCCCTGACATAGCATTAGAAACAAGAAGAATCTTACCTTCCCCCTTGTTTCCGTTTCCCACCCGCTCCTACATTACGACCGCTCTACCTCACACCAGCTTTTTTATTTATTTATTTAAATTGGAGCTTTTGTGCTAAAAAATATTAATTTTTCTATTTGCCGTCTTCCAAACTGAATTGGAAAAAAAAAAAAGAAAACTGGAGCAAAACGCACCTATGTAATGTCAGCGCAGTGCGCATACATTCTGATGCATGCGTTTGACAGTGGAATAACTGCACAGCCATTGTGTGGGCATTTTGGTATACATTTTTATTTTGATGATTGTGGGCAGCATCTCAATGCTTTGCAGCCCCACCAAAGGCAATTGGCAAAGCTAATACGTTTCAATGACCTGACCTATTTGCTCTACCAATGCTTTTTTCCAGTTTACCCTCCTAGGGATTTTTGTAAGACGGATGCACAGACTCAGTCCGATTGTAGTGATCGGCTAGAAAATGTCTTAAAGACATTGTTTCTAGAAGTGTATAATTTCTTAATCTATTTATGTCACGGATTACATTCTATGCCCTCACACCCCCTCACCCCCTTCACCCCCCTCACCCTCTCACACACCCTCACCCCTCTCACCCTCTTACACACCCTCACACCCCCTCACCCTCACCCTCACACCCCCTCACCCTCACACCCCCTCACCCTCACACCCTCACACCCTCTCACCCTCACCCCCGCTCACCCTCACACCCCCTCACCCTCACACCCCCTCACCCTCACACCCCCTCATCCTCATACCCCCTCACACCCTCTCACCCTCACACCCCCTCACACACCCTCACACCCCCTCACCCCCCTCACCCTCACATCCCCTCCCCTTTCAAAAACAAAACATAAATAAAAAATGTGTCATTTACAATACCAATAGCTCAAACTTTCCTAATACGAGACCTATTGCATTGCAAATGCTTGTTTGTTTTGCTACTCCTCAGTGGGCAACAGTTGCGTCTGCCCATAGAGGGTGACACGGAGTCGACCAACTACCTCGCTCTGCCACTACTGCTTTACCCAGACACAATACATATCTGACAGGCTGCACTAGAGGCAGGCAGTGCAGAATGTCGGATAATGGTGCTTCAGGACTTGTCAATCACACACCCTCTTGTCCTATCAGAACCTCGAATAGAGAAAAAGATCTACCTTGTTACCTTTAACCCTAATCCACCTTCTGATTTGGTGAAAACTCCCGGCCCTACCTCTATTATGCTGTCGACGGATGGGGATTCAGAAATCATGAGCCTTCCCAGGTACGTTTTTGTGTTTAGCAGAGTGAGTGTGTGGTTTTCTGTATGCTGTGGAGTTCACATGTATGTCTGAGTGCGCCAGCAACTGTGTGTGTAGGTATGTATGCTTTGTTGCAAGTGGTATGACATTAGCCCCTCAGGGACTGCAGTGCAGGGGGGCTACCTTCGGCACTGAGTCCGGGAGGGGGGAGTGGGGGGCTGGCCTGAGAGCTTCTGACTGGGTTGTGGGGGCCCTCTGTGTACTTTGCAGGGGGGCTCCCTCAAGTTTCGTTATGCCACTATTTGCTGCCTAAGCGCATGTTTAAGTGTATGAGTGCGATTTTAAAGCCTTTGAAGCTAGTCAGTTTGGGGGTTGGCTGAAAGTAAACATAACAAAACCAAAATAATTTAATAAAAATGTACATTTAATAACTTTATTGTTAGATATTGAGATCAGTTAGCTCACAATATTTAATAAAATGCAGAAAATTCACAGAAATACATTGCAGTTAAATATCCAATTTGATTACTATCTAAAACCTATAAATTACTGACATTTGTCAATAACAGTGAGTTACATCACCATAACTCCCCCACTGCCAATTTCCTCCTCATGACTAAACACAACACCGAAGCAGACATAATTGATATCACCAGTAACATCACATATGATGTGACAATATCATACATAAAATTACTTGTTCTGTTATATATGATATGACAGTATTAAACTGCAGTTGCGCTGATCATAATCTGTGTCCTCGGTGCAATGGTACACAGAGAAATAAAGGATAGTATACCATTGTTATGACCATTTATATAACAGCATCATCAGTGGGCAGCCGCTGTCGTTTTAAATGGCCGTCCACCACTTACATTTTTTTGTTTTTTCTGAAAGCAGGAATTTGTTTCTAAAAAACAAAAAAATTAATTACCCCCACATCTTTGGAGGTGACATTACCCTAAATACATGAAAGCTGTGTTACGCATAAACTGCCCGAGAAATCCAGCATGTGAAAAACACAATCCCAAAGCTTTGAACCATGCGGAAGTTGGTCATGAGGAGACCAACTATTCCTCGCTATCTCTTCTCTCATTCCCCCTTCCCTCCAGAATTTAGGCCCTCAAAACGATGGCAGCCCGCCATCTAAGACACCAGTCTGACCGCTATATTACAAGGCAGCTGGTGGACCTCAGAGGTCGGGGGTAGGACTGCAGCACCCGACAGGATCAAAAATCCTGTTGGGACGACGGTCAGATTCCTAACCCTCCAATGGAGTGGCAATTAGGCTATCCCTTTCCGACTGCCTGTTCATGACGGTCCCACTGCCATGAACAGGCAGACCGAAACAGACTTAGGAGGCCCCTGTCCCCCATGGGCCACTGCTAAGTGGCTGGGGGCACATGTAGTGCCCCCACATATCCATGTACACAGTGCATGTATGCGCAGAAAGTGTCTTTTCCTACTACACCTTGAGCTATGGCCCTTTTTCTGGGCCGCAGCACAAGAAGCACTGTTAAAAAGCATTTCCTAATCAGGCAGGTGGGATCGCCGACACATTGTCAGACGGTCACTTGCCCGAAACGATGATGGTCGGCAGTACGACCAACCACCATCGCAATAAGAGCCTAAGTTCTGATTCTACATTTTGACTGTGTACTAGCAGAATAACATTCTGGGCAGCAGGGCAGGCTGTCATCAGACTCTGCCGGCAACAACTGCAAAACCTTACATTATGCCAGGTATATCCTAGCAGCTTGAGTCTTAATTTCAAACCACTGCCGGCTATGACAGAGGCCATTTTAGATATTCTGGAAGATTCAAAGACCGTCTAAAGGAATGAATATACTTAATTGTTTGTTTAAATAAAATCTCTCCAGTCACAGGTGTGAGGAAAAAATGTTCCTCACACCAGGAACATTTGTTGCTGATCAGGCTCAAGATCCAATTTCCATGACCCAGCTTCATAACTGTTCGAATCCCCCTTTGGGCATGGCTGCACCACAAAAATGCATTGGAGACCCTGAATTTGTCCAATTTGTCTTGTAACAGTGTGTAGGAAAATGGGTTATTAATTAGAAAGGATGTAAGTCATTCACAAACAATAAGCCCAAAATCTTGTCAGGCTAAACATTAAGGACCTTATTACGACTTTGGTGGTCTTCCAATGAGATCGCCACTGCGGCGGTCCCAGGAAGACTGCCATGGCCAGCCCCCGTTGGATTTTAAATTTAATCCAGGGTGGGCGGTGCCGCAGTGGTCTCACAGTGGCCGCTATGTTAGGCTCATAGGAGAGGCTTAACAGCATACCGCCGTTGTGAGGGTTCTTGCAGCATGTTCCTGCACAGTGTGGCATGCACCATGTTGTGCATGCCTCCCCGAAAGCACCCCCAGGCCCAGATTCGGCTGGGGGCTCTGTTAGGGCCCTCTAACCTGCATATCCACTGCCCTTTTCTTGGCGGTGTTCCCACCATGAAAAGGGCAGTGGATATGCAGGTCGTAATCTGCTCGACAGTGCAGGCATCAGCTCAGCCAGCATATTCAGGCCCCTATACGCACCGCAACCACCGTGGGATCCTGGATCCCGGCAGAGCTGGTGGTCCTGTGGTGGTCCCACTGCCACCATCATAATACGGCGGGTGGGCTCGCAGTGGTGGTCGGACCGCCACTTCAAGTATGGTGGTCCCAGGACCATTGTACTCATAATAAGGCCCAAAGTTCCAATAAATACAACTTGACTCAACCCCTGGTAGATAATGCACAGAGCAGACTGGCTTAACTTACGGAACTATGTTTAGTATTTAGCAGTACCAAACCAACCAAGGAGTCAAAACACAGCACAGTGTAAACCCACAACTTAAACAGCAAGAAATCTTTAATAATAAAAAAAGATAAAAAAATTATTAAAATCCAATTAAGACGTAGGAATTCTTTTTAATGTAAGTTATAAAGATCCAAGAAACAGCATAGCATGGGTGTGGATGATCGGGACGTAGAAACAAATGGAGGCCGACCGCAATGCACTGAAGGCCAGCTAAGCCTTGTGGGTTGACCTGTTCAAAGACTTTACCTTTGGAGTCAGTCATTTTTGTGGAAGTAGAAATCCTCCAGAAGACAAAGTTGAAGGCTTTCTCCAGTGAAATCCTCACAAAGTCGGATAGCCTTGGACTGCTAACTCCACTTTAACCTTTTTTCAGTGAATTTCTGTTTTTTTTATTTAAAGCAAGTTACAATTTTACTACCATATATTTGTGCAACTCTGCTTCAACCTTTGTTTTATTTCAGTGAATTTAATTTCTTTTTAACAATAATAACAATAATAATAATATTAAGAATTATTATTTAGAATTAAGCTTACATATGTAAACCACATAATAAGAAGAGAACACTCACTAGAAATAAAAAACATTGTGTTGGGAACGATGGAAGAAAAACGGAAAAGAGGAAGACCAAGATCACGGTGGTTAGAGGAAGTCAAGAACGATGCAAACAAGAATCCACAAGAACTAAAGAATTCTGTTATCGACCGAGACAATTGGAGGAATTTTATACATCGAATCACTATGAGTCGGACATAAACACGTTTGTGTGGATATATATATATATATATATATATATATATATATATTACCTACTGGCAGGCGCCAGTAGGTAGTTATAGTTAGGACCTATTTTCCATAGGAAATCTGCAACATTCTATTTGGAATAACTTTGGCGCCGGTTGACGAATCTTCGCAATATTTTCAAAACTAGTGGGGCGCTCCGGTCCGCTCCTATCCTTAAAGTCTCGGGGTGATTCGTGAAGTGGGGGCCGGGAAAAAAGGGGGGTCCCAAAATGTGTTTTACCCATGCAATTTTCCATAGGAACCGTTCATCGTGGCTACAGCCCGAACTGCTGAACGGAATTACACCAAATTTGGCAAAGAGGTAGTCCTTGGTTCAGACTGGTGACTTTTGCTTAAATGGTGTAAATCCGTTCAGCAGTTCCTGAGAAAATCACATTTAAAAGGACATATATATAACAATGGCCGCAGTGGATCTGCGCATCCTGAGCTTACCCTAAGTGCACCGTACCGATCGCACGCTGAATGCTAATTGGCTGTCAAGTGGTTGTCAACATTCGAAACCAGGAAGTGTTGGCAGCCATTTTGTGCCTTGGTAGAAGCGAGGATCTGGAAATGAGTGGAACAAGTGTTCAAAACGTATAAAGGGGGCAGGTTAGAAATATTTTGACCCTCTAGACCTGCTTGGGGGGTCCCACAAGGACCCCTAGGGCCGCCCCCCAAAATATCTTGGGTGAAAAAACTGAGAAATGTGCGCTGGGTGCATGGATCCGCCATAACAAGAAATAAAAACGAAGCGCGGGCTCCTGTGCTTGTTTAAAAATTAGCTACCTGGGAGGGCCAAATCCAGGGGTCTAAAATATTACATTTGATGGGGGTTCAGAGGGGCCCTGTAGACCGGGTACCACCATTCCTCGGTGCTACAAAATAAAGAGGGTGAGGGAGCTCAAAGGTCCGTCAAAGCCTGGGGATTACCACCCTCTGGGTCTTTATATATTTGGGAGAGGGGCCCCGTGGTCCCCATTCTGGAGCAGTCGAAAGCCTTGGGGAACACCACCCCCCAGGAGCGGCCCCTGCTGTGTCTTGGGGTGCCTACCCCCGGGACACTGCTGTTTGCTAAGGCAGGGCGGGAGTCGAGGCTCAAGCAAACTTGAGAGCATATTAACAAGTGCCATTTCGCCACAATTTTTTTAAAAAAAAGCCAAAAATGCGGTGAAAATTATATTGCGATATTTACTAGGTGACGCTAAGATGCATTTACGCATGTTAGCTGCCGCTTTGCTAACGGCTCGCCTCATATCTCCAATGAGTTGCAATGTAGGGGTTCCCAGTGGTAAGGTAGGTGTTCCTATGACAATATAATATGGAAGAGGGAGGTATGACGACAGCGTTGTATTTACAAGGTGGCCCTGGATTGAGGACCAATAGCAAAACTCTTGGTAATTTCGGTTTATGTCAGATCCTAACATCTGTTCTGAAGTAGACTTAAGCATGTTTAATATGCAAGGTGGATTGATATGTTAAATCCACAGTCTTATATTATAACTTTTCACTTGCAAACATTATTGCTGTATTCCTCGCGATATTGGGGGCATTAAATTTATCGTTGCTTTAGCGTTAGGAAAGTGCCGTTAAAGAGGCCATAATGGGCTTAATAATAGGCTTTTGAGAATTTGTGAGAATTCCAATAGAAGCCCAGGTTTACACTATAACATTTTAACGCTGTCCTTGTAAATATGCCCATTACACACTCCTAATTTTATCGTAAAAAAAAAATCACTTATTACTAATTTTTATTCTTTCTCGGGATCCCATCCCATCGGTGTATATACAACGTTGGGCACTGTGGGTGGAGGCCCAATGTCCCTATGGTCGCAGTCAGCTCCCTGTGTCCTTCGGAAGCCACCATCACTTTTCGACACGGGGACCTGATAATATGCAGCTCCCCGTGGGGAATAGCTTTCCGCTTTGCATTTTAAAAGAGAGAGTAGGTTTTAGTGTTCTCTCTTTCAAAATGCAAACCAAGTTTGCTATGGCATGGCGGGAGCCTCGGCTCTTACCCTGCCATAGCAAACAGCAGTGTAGAAAAAATCTTCCGGTAAGACAACAAAGGATTTTGAAGTCCATTATCGCCGTTTTAGCTGTAGTTTGCTGCCGCTAAAGCGGCGATAATTTTAACGACGTCCTTGTAAATATGCCCCAAAGTTTGGAATGTCGCCAATCCTGTCTCCAATTTAAATAGGCACAAAGTATTTAGTGAAGTGCACACTGTGAAACGTGAAGCAACAGTGTCTGATTGTGATCGATAAAGAATTACCCATTGTTGAGTACAGAGTAGGCACATTGTACATGGGGTTTTGTAACATCAGTGGATATTCCTCGAGCCCTCTCTTGAGGTTAATTTGAAGAGTTGTGTACTTCTTTTGCTCGTAATGTACATAGTGTTCTGCCATCTCAGTTTGCTTTCCCCTCTGTTGTGTAGAGGATCCTGGGTAAATATAGCAGCTTCTGTACAGCCAGTACCTTTCAACCCCACCCACAAACTGCTTACTGCCTGTCACCATAGTAACAGTTCATGGAACACTTAACTGAGCACACAGGTCACAAGTTCACCACACAATGTTGATAATCCAAACAGCAAGTGTGCTGGACTTTCTAAAAATTTCCATAGGAACCGTTAATCGCAGCTACAGACTCTGGTAAAGAGCTGGTAAACAGTTAGCCTCAGTATTATACTTCTAGTTATAAACATGATTTTTAAATCTTATCTAAGCATATGATTATCACACTAAATAATAGTGAAATGTTGTCAGAAAAAGAAGACGTATACACTCAGTTTTTTTAATTAACTTTTATTAAAACAAAAATAAATAAATAGAAACGTAACTTTAACATAACAGTATAATGAACAAAATGTGAGATGGACTCCAATGGTAGGAGCGGAGGTAACCTGCAAAACAAAAATGAAAATAAATCTTTCAATTTAGATCGATGTGATTGAATGAGGTGAGAGATTACATCTTTACGAAAGGCAAGATCGTTTTTTCTCACATGCACACTCAGGGTAGTGCACTCTACCCCTCCAACAGAATCACCCTCAACAGGAGTCTGTAGGGCAGAGCTGCTTGTAGGCTTATGCCTATCTTATGGTATAGATTGTATTTAAAATGAGACCGAGATGTGACTGAATAAGGTCAAAGATCACACATTAACATAACACTTTTCAATATTGCTTATTCGCATGTGGGCAGTGTGCCTGATACATCCCACCCCTCTCATAGGCCCGCGCTGAAGAGGTGTCTGTAGGGAAGTGCCTGCTGGGTCAGATCTACAGTATGGTCCAGCAGGTCTTTAAAATGACCGACTATAAAAAACGTTCCTGCTATAGGAAAAAAAAATACAAATGCAATAAGATATGGTATATAGGACTGCGTACGCCTAAATCGCTGCGTTGCCTTTTTGTATCCAGTCTGCTGCACCCCATATACTCCCTCCGCTGCGCACCCAGGCCTCACTGCTCACCTTTTCGCGGACAGGGTACGTTCTATATGATGCAGTCCCGCCTAGCAAGAAGTCTCACATTTGGTGCTGAGTCTTTATATCGCTTTGGGAAAGGAAATACTCGTGCACCCATCATCATCGCAGGTTCCTCACCCGCTCAGTCCTTGCGGTACCACTAACTCAGTGACCAAATAGGCCACGCACGTGGTAGTGGGCCCACCTCTTCGGTAGTTCGGGCCTACATGAGGCATCCGAACCAGCAGGACACGGGCCATCACAGCGCTTGCGATGGCAGCAACTCTAAAAAGCCGTAGAGCATGTGCGCTCCGTCTTTTTTTATTGGTTGGGTCACGTGTGTTGTGATGTCTGTACTGGATGGGCATGGTGTGGGTGTATAATAGCAAAGAGGGAGTGTGTGTGTGCCATTCTTACAACTAGACTTGGAACTAAGAAATCACTACAATGGAAATCTGGGCCATGTAGCATTGTTGTGTTTTCCTGGAAGCGTAAGCGGAGTGAGCTGGACTGACGTATTCTAGTGCTGTGCGAGGCTGTGAACGATGACTCCGGAGCTATTGGCGTGGTTTCGTCGTGAGCTATTTGAGAAATCAACTGATTCGGGTGTCTGTGTTGTTGTAGTGCTGCCGTCAACCAGATCTTAAACGTAAATGTGTCATTATGTCTGTAAAGTCCCACAACATGGCCAACATGGAAGGTACGGGGTATCACTGAAAATATATTCATCCATAGTTGCACATATAAAAGATGTTGGACATGACGCATTTCTGCGAATATGAATGTTTGTTGTACATTCAGTGGAGTGTTGTAGCTGTAGTAATACAGGACTATGAAAGCTTTAGGTTCCAGTTTTTGGCACATGAAGGGCAGCTAATATATATACGTATGTGGTCATTCGGGTATACTGTCGAACTTGGTGCTGGAAATCAGTGTTCGAGCCTCGGAGTCGCGTCCACATCCTGTTATTGTAGAGAAATGACGTGATCTACGCATGCCTGAAAATGTACTGTAAATACGGTGCTCATGTAAAGTGCGGATATTGTTTTGGGTCAACTTCGCGCTTTATAAATATGCCAAAAAAATAAATAAAAAAATCGAGCAATAGCACACACTTATAAATTTACTATACACTTTGCTTGAAGTATTGTAATGATCCAATTTGTACGTTCGTATTTGTAGAATGAGCGAGAGAAAGTTATATAATCTAAGTTTTTGTTACTGGCAGAGGTAAGATGGTTGCATACGCTGTTTACAGCACAATATAATATGGTAGGGCGTGGGAGCAGCATTTTACAAACATAATAAATATACAGACACAGATAGAAAGTTGAAGTGGGTACGGGCATATACGCTTGACTCCATTTTATTACGTTGCTGTTGGTAACAAGTAGAATAGTAATCATGATATCATACACAGATATTCAATCATAAACGGTTTATGACTTCTGCTGTACAAAGGTAGGAGCACTATATGTGAAATAATACACAGAAGATTCTATCGTAAAGGGTTTATGAGTTGTGGTGCACTAAGGTAGGGTCGGTTTGTGTGGAGCCTGCAATGATGCGTGGTCCAGGCAGACTGCACTGGTAGGAATGTGTTTTGACTACTGAATTTTGCCTTAATAAGGCCACATAGCGATTATTTATGGTGCACTGAGTTAGTGGTACGTCTGGTGCTTAGCGTGTGCACATCCTGCCATGATGCGTGGTTCGAGTGGTCTGCCCTGGAAGCATTGTCTGTTGCCTACTGGACTGAATCATCTGTAATCACAATTGAAATAAAAGATGAAACATGTATGGAATACCTTGTCGAAATATGTATTATTCATGGACATTATAGTTCAAATTGTGACCTGTGCTGTCCGCAGTGTAGACTGCCATTGAGCGTGCCTTTGCACTTGCAGGGTGAATTTTATTATTCAACTAAATGTATAAAAGATATAAAAGAAGTTCTTGAAGGAAGCCTACTAAAGGGATATTGTATAGGTTTGATAGATGTTATACTTAGTTTGGTATTGTACTCTGCAAATATTAAATCAACAGTCCATTTAATTGTGAGCTCTGATGACAGCAGTGTAGGCAGGAGGCAGCGGTTAGCAAAAGCCCACGGCCACATGGCGTTGAGTAGAGCTGCACAGTATTGGTAATTTAGCGTGTGTGCAGCCAGCGATGATAAGTGGTGCACTGAGTTAGTGGCACCTGAAACAACAAGGCTCTGTGGAGCCTGCGATGATGCGTGGTCCAGGCAGCCCGTACTGATAGCAATGTTTTTGTCTTGTGAATTCTGCCTTAATAAGGCCATGTGGCGATGATTTTTGGTGCACTGAGTTAGTAGTACCTTTGGCGCTTAGCGCGTACATACCCTGCGATGATGCGTGCTCGGGGGAGGGGCACAGTAATTGGAATAATGTCTTTTGTCGATTGAATTCTGCATCACTTCCATTTAAAAGTGATAGTATGCCTCATTGCTGACACACAACTGTTCACTCTTCTTTGCGATGATTTATGGTGCACTAGTTAGTAGTATCTTTGGTGCTGAGCTTGTACGTACCCTGCGATAATGCATGGTCCAGGGGGGCCGTATTTGGACCAATGTCTTTTGTCTGTTGAATTCTGCCTGAACATAGCAATGAATTATGGTGCACTGAGTTAGTAGTACCTTTGGCACTGAGCGTGTACGTAACCTACGATGGTGCGTGGTCCGGGCAGGCCGGACTGGAAGCAATGTTTTTTGCCTAGTGAATTCTGCCTTAATAAGGCCACTGGAAGATGACTTGTGGTGCAGTGAGTTAGTGGTACCTAAAGAACTGAGCTTGTGCGCACCCTGCGATGATTCGTGGTTTGGGTGAGTAGCACTGGTACAATGTCTCTTTCTTACTGGAATGTGTCATGTGCAATCGCCATTCCACCTGAATAGTGAGCCGTCACAACGTAGATCGAAGGCAGTAGTCAGTACAGACATTGAGGAATGTTTTTTGCAGCATCCTTTAACAAAATCTGAGGACATAGAGTACAACTGTCTCTGCATTAAATAGATCAAGGCTGAATTCCCTACTGTCCATAGTGTAGATGCAAAGCTGAATTCAAGTTGTGAACCCTGCTGTCCTTACTGTTGATCGAAGGTAGTAGTCAAAACAGACATCAAGAAATTCTTTTTGTCGTATCCTTTAACAAAATCTGAGGACATAGAGCACAATTATCTCTGCCTTCAATAAATCAAGGCTGAATTTCATGCTGTCCGTAGTGTAGATCCAAAGCTGAATTCAAGTTGTGAACCCTACTGTCCGCACTGTAGATCGAAGGCAGTAGTCAGTACAGATATCGTCGAATGATTTTTGTCACTTATTTTAACAAAATCTGAACACATACAGTACAATTGTCTCTGCATTGAATAAATCAAGGCTGAATTCCCTACTGTCTGTAGTGTAGATGCAAAGCTGAATTCAAGTTGTGAACCCTGCTGTCCACAGTGTAGATGGAAGGCAGTAGTTGACATAAACATCAAGGAATGCTTCTTGTCACATCATTTAACAAACTCTGAACACATACAGTACAATTGTCTCTGCATTAAATAAATCAAGGTTGAATTTCCTACTGTCCGTAGAATAGATGCAAATCAGAATTCAAGTTGTGAATTCTGCTGCCCACAGTGTAGATCGAAGGCAGTAGTCGGTACAGACATCGACAAATGGTTTTTGTTAGATCCTTTAACAAAATCTGAGGACATAGAGTTCAATTGTCTCTGCCTTAAATAAATCAAGGCTAAATTCAATGCTGTCCGTAGTGTAGATCCAAAGCTGAATTCAAGTTCTGAACACTACCGTACGCAGTGTATATCAAAGGCAGTAGTCAGCACAGTTATATAAGAATGCTTTTTTTCACTTATTTTAAACAAAATCTGAATACATACAGTATAATTGTCCCTGCCTTAAATAAATCAAGACTGAATTCAATGCTGTTTGTAGTGTAGATGCGAAACTGGGATCAAGTTGTAAGCTTTGCAGTCCGCTGTGTAGATCGAAGGCAGTAGTCAGAACAGACATTGAGGAATGTTTTTTGTCACATCCTTTAACAAAATTTGAGGACTTAGAGTACAATTGTCTCTGCCTTAAATAAATCAAGGCTAAATTTCATGCTGCCCGTAGTGTAGATCCAAAGCTGAATTCAAGTTGTGAACCCTGCTGTCCGCAGTGTAGATCGAAGGCAGTAGTCGATGCAGACATAAGTCTGCGGTACTGTGCCGCTGAGTTCACATTGGGCCTATATCAAGGAGGCACGTGATCATGGCGGCAGCCACGTGGCAGAGTGAGGACCTTCGCTCTGGAAGAGTCTTTTCTCTTTGCAGAAGTGAACCACGCCCAAGGCGTAGCCTAATTATTTATACTCTTACGCTGGAGTTGCATACGTTGGACCAGCCCACTCCGCTTCTGCTTCAAGGGGGGGGAGACAACACAGCTACATGACCGAGATATTCCCCAGTGTCTGAGATAATATGGTTGGTTCCACTGTGCAGTACACTGCACGTATTACTAAGATATCTACACACAGAAAAGTTTTTGGTTTGTATAGTGAGTTGTGTATAGCATATCACCGGTAGTGTTAGCATTGTGTACATTATTGTTGAAGTGCGAGTTCCCTCCTTATACATAGTTGATTGCCACATCTCTGAACATTGAGCTAGTGTGCTGTTAAGGGGATGTATTATTTTGGGACTTTCCGTTGTCCTGTTTTGCGCTGCCTCTGAGGGAGTAGAGGAGTAGGGGTCAGGAGGGGTGGTTGTAGTGGCAGCCGCGGCCCGTAGAGGTTGTTGCGGTGGGGCAGGCAGGCGGGGCGGGGGAGGGGCAGGGTGGGGGGGTGATAAAGACCGGAATATGGATGATTGCAGGTAAGAAAACAATTAAATTAATAAAATGAATTTCGCTCCATGCCCTGCACCGCAAAATGCGATGCAGGGCGAGCTACGAAATTCGTTTTATTAATTTAATTGGAATGATAGTTAAAAAAAGATAGAAAAAAACAGATATGCTTAATGAACATTACAATTAGGAATTATCATTTAAAAAACCTTTGAAATTCACTGAAAAAAACATAAGTTTCAGGCAGGTTATAGTTAGGAATTATACTAATCAATTGAGAAAGGATCACTCGTCCTGCACAACCTTAGGTATGCTGGAGGAACGGGGGGTGTCCCAAATTAAAAGACCCTCATGCACGTGATGGGTATGGTGGTATCTGAGCTGTATATCTTGGTTCTCCGCTGTCTAATCACGTATTTGCATAATCATCAGGTCGATCAGGTTATGCAGCCTCCACCAGGAGGGTCTTACCCAAGGTTGAAGCAGTAGTGAGCCAGTGATAGAGGGTCTTAAAAGGCCCTGAAACCAGAAAAAATAACTTTAATTAGGTCTGGGTTCGGGTCTGGTAAACTCTGGAACAGTGCATCTTGTGAACTTTTCTATGAGCAATAGGTGCACTCAGAGTATTGAATTAAAATTTGTGAGGGGGGAGGGAATAAAAAATTGGTCGACATGTTTCTGCCTTGTTTGCCTTAATTAGGACTTACGGGCTTTCATCAGGACCGTTAGGTGAGTAACGTGAAAAAATGAGGGGGTATAAATAATGTGCTCTCAAAACCAGTGATAAGAATTAGGGATATTAACCTGTTTCTGTGTGATTGAGGTCTCAATGTACCTGTAAGAAAGTATTAAGGGCGGTGATTACATTGGGAAAGGATCTCATTGGTCCTCCCATGTGTTACTATGGCAACCTGGGGAGTTTACTATAACCTTCTTAGAGAGTACGCCGTACAAATAATTTATATTGGGTTCGCCGTATAAATTGATTTATGGTATGGTATTAGTATACGGCAAAGACAATAAAGTCATGGTTGGTACACTTCCCTGTCGTAATATAATTACGATATTGGTGTAGTG
Source organism: Lissotriton helveticus (assembly GCF_964261635.1). NCBI lineage: Eukaryota > Metazoa > Chordata > Amphibia > Caudata > Salamandridae > Lissotriton > Lissotriton helveticus. The sequence continues at coordinate 805,986,332 of NC_136057.1, read as the reverse complement.
GTCTATCGAACTAATGTTAAAGTATGACGTGACATGTAGATCAATGTCAATTCTCGAAGTGGAAGGTTGTCGCGTTTTATTTACGCAATATAGATACAACAGAGACATAGTTTGATGACTAGATGTTTGCTCCGATGTTAGGGCTGGGGCACAGCGACGTGATGTCTGTTGAGGAACGGTGTTCAATAGGTGAGGGATAGGGTTCGGGACCATATTCATTGGTTTTTCAGCGTGACATGGATTGTTCATTTTCTAGTCAGGCTGAGCCAGGGGATGTTGTCATTCAGCCCTTCATGGTCAGTTCCAAGCCTATGTACCCATCTTTGTTCCTTCTCAAAGAGGATCTTCTCGGCATTCCTGTCTTTATTGGGTAAAGTCTCAAGGATGACCCAATGAAGGTCTTGTGTTGTATGGCCCTTTTCTAGATAGTGATTGGCCATTTTTGTGGTACTCTTTCTACATTTTACATTGCTTCGATGTTCACAAAGTCTTTGTTTGGCTTTTCTGCATGTCATGCCGACATATCTAAGGTTGCAGGGGCAAGTGATCATATAGACCACGTGGCTAGTGTTACAATTTGCGTGGCTTCGCATGGTCCATCTAAAGTCTGGCAGTAATTGGAGTTCTTTGGTAGGTTTTGTAAGGCTGCACACAGAGCATGAGCCACATGAATAGTGTCCTGTCACTTGCGGGGTGCCCCATGGATTTGTGGGCTCTCTAACTATCCTTGGGGCAGGTCTTGTGTGGACTAGGATATCTTTTAGATTCCGACTTCTCTTGTTTGCAAACCTCGGTTTTGGCCATGAGAGGTTACCTGATGTCAAGATGCGCCAGTTCTTGTTTATAATCTTTTTAACGCTGTTAGTCACTGGGCTGTATGTAGTATGTAGTTGTTTTAAAAAAGGTTCGAGTCTGAAGAGTGCCAGCCTCAGCATAGATGGTTACGTCTAGAAAGTCAATGCTCTTATGGTCCGCACAGTAAGTGAATTTTAGGCATTCCATCTCATTGGTTGAGCCAATTGTGAAATTCAATTAAACTGCTTTGGTCTCCTCGCCAGATGACAAAGATGTCATCAATATACCGTTTCCAGAACAGTATAGGATGACGATAAGGATTATTATCCTCGTTTAGAATGTGTAAGTCCTCAAAAGTGCTGACATAAAGTCCTGCCACGCTGGGGGCAAATGTACTGCCCATCGAAGTCCCGTGGCATTGCAGGTACAGGGTGTCTTTATATTGGAAAAAAAATTCCATGAGTGCCATCCGGCAACATTCCAATACAAAGTGTCTGGGAGTTTTATAGGTCCAGAGAGAGTTGAAGAGTATAGTTTCAAGAGTGTCCATGGTTTTCCCCTGTGGAAGGCTGGTGTATAGGCTCTCCACATCGAATCCAACCAAGAGCATGGTGTTTGGAGAGTACTCGATATTTTGTAATTGGTTAAGAAGGTCTCTAGTATCCTTTAGGTATGAGGGGGTCTTTTGGACCAAAGGTCTGAGGTATTGGTCTTCAAACTGGGACAGGGGTTCTAAAATTGAACCGATACCTGACACAATTGGTCGTTCAGGTGGTGGTATTCGCCCTTTGTGCGTCTTCGGTAATGAATAGAAGTAGGGGGTTCGGGGTGTGGTGGTCCCTAGGTATTCCGCTTCTTTCTTTGAGATCCAATTGTTTGTCTCTCCCTCTTCTATCATCATCGTGATAGTTCTCTGTAGTCTCGGTGTTGGGTCTGTTGTCAGGACTTTGTAGAATTTGTCATTTGAAAGTAGGTCCATGCATTGCTGATCATATCCTTCAGCCGTGAGAAGAACCACTCCCCCGCCTTTGTCGACTGGTTTGATGACTATATTGCGGTCTTGTTTTAAGGCATTCAGTGCTTGTTGTTCTGCTCTGGTGATGTTCTGAAAGGGTTTCAGGGGTTCGTTAGCTAGTCCATCGATAGCTTTAAAGATGGCCTGTTCGAAGGTTTGAATTTCGATTGGAATTTGGGAATTCAGTGGGTAAAAAGACGATTTGTTTCTCCTTCTCTGATAGGAGGTTGGTCTCCTTTGAAAAAAGCTTTTAATTTCAGCTTGCGGCAGAATTCTGCCACTTCACATTTAGTTTTAAATAGATCTGGTTTCGGTGTAGGAACATATCCCAGACCTTTGTTGAGCACACCTTCTTCGTCTTTAGTTAGTCTTTTCTGTAAGATTCACGATGAGGGATTCGTGGTTGTTCCGGTTTTGGCTTTGGTTACACTCCTGGTTTGTACTTGTCTGGTTTGGTTGGACCAGGTTACTCCCCTCCTCCGTGTTCTTTGTGATGCCGGGCCGTTCCCTAAAAAAGGAATACGTTGTTGAAAATACGTTGTTGAAACAATCCATGTCACGCTGAAAAACCAATGAATATGGTCCCGAACCCTATCCCTCACCTATTGAACACTGTTCCTCAACAGACATCACGTCGCTGTGCCCCAGCCCTAACATCGGAGCAAACATCTAGTCATCAAACTATGTCTCTGTTGTATCTATATTGCGTAATTAAAACGTGACAACCTTCCACTTCGAGAATTGACATTTATCTACATGTCACGTCATACTTTAACATTAGTTCGACAGACCACTACACCAATATCGTAATTATATTACGACAGGGAAGAATACCAACCATGACTTTATTGTCTTTGCCGTATACTAATACCATACCATAAATCAATTTATACGGCGAACCCAATATAAATTATTTGTACGGCGTACTCGCTAAGAAGGTTATAGTAAACTCCCCAGGTTGCCATAGTAACACATGGGAGGACCAATGAGATCCTTTCCCAATGTAATCACCGCCCTTAATACCGACACGGAAACAGAATCGACTGTTTCCGGGTTGACGAGAGCAGTGCGCACACAGAGGACGCCAGGATCGGACGCAATAGGTAGCGAGACCGGAGAAACAAGAACGCTGAAAACCGCAAGTATCTTACAACACTGAGTCTTAATTCAAACTTTCCCTCTCTTTAGTCCTCCTGAAGCTCAGCCACCTGACTGGAGCGCGTTAGCTATACGCGCGAGGTAACAAATAGTTTTCAATGTATTCAGAGAAGACCGCGGTCTGTCAGGGACACACTTTACAAAAACACGTGTGATTAGGCACCATATTATATCACAAGGAAAACCTTCACGTAAGAACTAGAGAAGGTGTAGACATGCGTGTTGGGCATTTCACACAATATTAGGATACCCAACTGAAGTGCACTATCACCGAATTCTGTAGGGATAAAACCACCGTATGGATTACTCTACACTTAGAAATATACTGTTAATACATGCATGCAACACCTACCTCTGAGCATGCTATAGCCCTCTGCATGAGTTTGGAGTGTTTGAAGAGAGAGTTGGCATTGCCATTTATACCACCCGGTTCATGAAGTATTGCCATTTTTTAGTTGTTAAGAAGTCTATCAATAGATAGACGTGTTAAGCAGATTTCTGCTTGGTGTGTGTCCCTATGCCCCCCTCCCTTGTGTGTTGAAAAGCACTTGTGTTGATTTTTCTTACAGGTACATTGAGACCTCAATCACAAAGAAACAGGTTAATATCCCTAATTCTTATCACTGGTTTTGAGAGCACATTATTTATACCCCCTCATTTTTTCACGTTACTCACCTAACGGTCCTGATGAAAGCCCGTAAGTCCTAATTAAGGCAAATAAGGCAGAAACATGTCGACCAATTTTTAATTCCCTTCCCTCTCACAAATTTTAATTCAATACTCTGAGTGCACCTATTGCTCATAGAAAAGTTCACAAGATGCACTGTTCCAGAGTTTACCAGACCCGAACCCAGACCTAATTAAAGTCCTTTTTCTGGTTTTCCGGGGCTTTTAAGACCCTCTATCACTGGCTCACTACTGCTTCAACCTTGGGTAAGAACCTCCGGGTGGAGGCTGTATAACCTGATCGACCTGATGATTATGCACACACGTGATTAGACAGCGGAGAACCAAGATATACCGCTCAGATACCACCATACCTATCACGTGCATGAGGGTCTTTTAATTCGGGACACCCCCCGTTCCTCCAGCATACCTAAGGTTGTGCAGGACGAGTGATCCTTTCTCAATTGATTAGTATATGTACTCTGGAAACTGAATGGATCGGCTTACCACCTCCCCCCCTTTGATAAGAAGATTATAGTTAGGAATTATCATTTAAAAAACCTTAGAAATTCACTGAAAAAAACAGATTTCACATATGTTATAGTTAGGAATTATCATTTAAAAAACCTTAGAAATTCACTGAAAAAAACATAGGTTTCAGGGGTGTTATCGTTAGCTGGACATTTCACTCATACAAAACCATTGAAATTCCTCCGTCATAGTTAGTTGTACTAACTGTAACTCTTGCGCCCGTAATCCACTGGTGATGGTGTCACATATTACATCATTCATAACATGTTCAGTGACATCACTGATGACATCACTGATGACATCACTGATGACATCTCAAATGACATCACTGATGACATCACTGATTACATCATCAACGTGACAATCAGATGCACCTCATCATAAACTAGTATAACCTTTCATCACTTACTGTAAAATACAGAGTACCATATTTGGATCCATTCACCCAGCAATACAAGTATCTAAAAACCCACTCAGTGATTCCTACCTAGATCTACACACAACTAATCAATTACCTATAGATTCACTCATACATGTTGTCAATGATCAATAGAACACTATCAAATATACTTATACACCTATATTGACATTACACACCAGCACACATCCTATTCAGTTATGCAGTCATCTTACTCACTTTTGCAAACAACGTATCCTATTTACATTTACTCAGCTACACACTTATACAAATAGCACTTCATGTATTCATATAGGTAGTAACTCATACTTTGTGTGTTATGAAATCACTATTACAAGTATACAGTTATCTATACAGTCACTCATGCAATCAATGAGTCTTATCTATACTTATTTATATACAACAACTGTCACATACACTGCCTTTTATTTTTCTACTTTGTTGGACATGTACCATTGAGAATTATATTTGCTCCTCATCACACCTATAAAGATATTCACTCACCCAAACAACTATTATAACATGTAGTCTTAATGTCATATGCCTACTGAATTAACTATTCACATATCTTTGGGCAGTCACAGATCCCCCACCGAACTACACACACATTCACTCTCCCATACAAATAGTCAGTTAACTAATCAATAACTCATATAGACTTTCACGTAGCTAGTAACCAACTGGTGCAGCAGTTTACACAACAACTGACAAAGTGATACAGATATTCACACAGTTTAGTCACTATCCAATATATTTAGTGAGACACTATAAATTAGTCAAGTAAACAGTCAATCACACTGCTACTAAATCCTCCATCAAGATAGATATATATCCACTGATTCTTCAATGGAGATTGCTATATATTTATTACATATTTAAATAACGAACCAAACCACATTCACTGGATGATGTCATCAGTGATGTCATTTGAGATGATCCACACACAAAAGGGGAGAGGGCCAAATTAGTTTATACTCCAATACCCCAGACCCCCTACGGTAACTGTAATCACACACAAGGGGTATATAGAGTGCATAAACACAACAAAGGGAAATTCCCAAGTTTGGAAAAACTGCCCTCACTCACATACCGAAGTATGTGACATGCTTCATCATAGGGCCTGCTACAAACGCCCTGGTGTAGCCACATCCAGGGCGGAGCATTAGGGAGGGGGAAGAAAATAATAAATTCCACGTTACAAGACGTACAACACAATCAGTAAATACGTACAACGAACAACAAGCATGAGTGATATGACGTGCAAATAAACACCTCGTGGATCTGATTAGAGTGCGACGAAAATTGTGCAGTAAGGATGAGTGTTAAAACTGATTAGGGGTGTCAATAGAAAGAAATACTTTATTAAACCCAATTATGGTACCCTTATCAGGATTAAAAATTAAAGAGGATGGGAAAATGTCTTATTGAGAAAATGAGGTTCCTCAAGACTTCCCTCCTACCACTGCTCGAGTCAACATGTTTCGACCGTTTTCCTTATGCCCCGAAAGGTTACTTCGGTCTTCCTCAGGACTGTCGCAGTCAAATCCACTTGTTACCCATGCCGTACTCTTCTGGGTCTTTCAATTATTCAGTGGAGAAGATGGCCCCAAAAATGGGGGAAGGCATTCACTGGAAAAGAGTGAGGAAAAATGAAAAAGGGAACAGGAAGTCGTCCCCCAACAGACTACTCAATTCCACCCTGAGATTAATAATTTACTCGGGTCTTTCTCCCAATAAGCAAGTTGTTTCAGTTAAGTTCCGCATACCCACTCATACATTTGTCATTTGAGTTAGGATGGTCCCAATAAACCATCCACGAGACTAACTTCAATTGCTAATTAAGAAGTATAATAGTCGATAAGATCATAAATCACCAACACATTCACGAGCCCTCGGCCCAGCCTGGGACCCCATGAGCCCGCGTACACTCCACCAGTGAACCATCATTATCTCATTTGAGATGTCATCAGTGATGTCACTGACCATATCATGAATGATGTAATATGTGACATCATCACCAGTGGATTGCGGGCGCGAGAGTTACAGTTAGTACAACTAAGTATAACGGAGGAATTTCAATGGTTTTGTATGTGTGAAATGTCCAGCTAACTATAACACCCCTGAAACCTATCGGTTTTTTTCAGTGAATATATATATATATATATATATATATATATATATATACAAACACACATATATCTACATATGTAGGCACACATACACACAGACCTATATATATATATATTCATACATATAAACACCTTATGTCATTTAAAAGAAAATCTTGCCTATGTCCAGCATTGTCAATGGTACACAGACCACCTCTTTGTCTTTTTAGTGCCATCACATTCAAACCCACAAAGTTGTTTTCTGCATCCTAAACCTTACGTTCTACAGCTACACCATTGGTAATAAACTAAGCACCCTTTTTTCCACATAAGAAATGCAGATATGTATTACTCTCTATTGCCCTCATATGTACGCCATCAATGTTTCCTCAAATAATGTTTTACCCCATTTATTTACCATAATCAGATGAGCTGGCCAATACTACTCTCTCAGACAGTTTTATCATACAGAATCTCGGAGAGCCAGACCACCAGTGCCAATTTCATGAAGTGCCATCAGCTTTTTGAAAGAAGGGCTCCACCACCCAACATGGGGTGGTCTGCAGGATGGATACGCATTGGGGAATTAATAAATATATCAGGCATCAGAAATTGTTCCTTGCTATAGGGAACACGTCTAAATACCCAGTGCAGTCAGCATTAATGAGATGGTGGGGTCAGGTGGACGAAGTAAGCACCGGAATCAAAGGGAATGTGGGCTGAATTCCCAGAAAATATTTAGAAGTCTTGAAATAATTTATAATGAGACTGGATGTAATAATAATATATCACCTGGATATTTAACTATGGAATCTTCACTGTCATCCTATCAACCGAAATGTTTAGTCACTGGGTCATGTTTTATTCAGCATGCTATTGACTCACTTGCCAATGAAAATAGCATTGGAGAGAGGGGGCAGTCCAACCAGATATCCCAACCTAGGGGGAATGTCACAGATATAACTCCATTTCTTCACACACAACAGTTGTGGGATAACTATGCAAGAAAGGAAACCAGGCGCAGGAATATTGGATTGATAACCACCTTTTGCAGGCTTTTTAGGCACTAAGAACCCCAATGGTGTTTAAACCATAAACAGATTTAGCCATGTCTATAAAATAATGGAAACGTCACGGCTTGGGGTACCTTGATCAATGAGGAAGAAACCTGATTGAGCTTGATGAATTATGGAGGAAACAGATAGCTGGAACATGCTTGCTCATACTTTGACTAAAATGTTTATATCTACAATTAGGTGGGAAAGTGGCAACATGTGTGGCAAGAGGTTGGATGTACATTTGTTTAATATAAGAATATGCTTTGTGAGTTTGGGATGAAAAGATTGTTCCAAAAACATGTAATTCCTTCTCTTGAAGACAGGGCAAACTCTTTTGGAAGCCACTTTGCCTGCCAAGTGATGACTATGCAAATCTACTGTATGCCCTCCAAGGAAACGGTTCCAAAAAGCCTCACCCATAAAAAAGCCTTCAACTAGAAGTTGCAGATGACAGCAGCACATGGAGAAGTAGATGGTATCTTGTTCACACATAGGATTGAAAACTCACCCAGGGTACGGGCATTACAAATCCAAAAGAGAAGGGATGGCTTCAAACAAACCTAAGGAGGAAAGCTAAAAAGGTTAAAAAAGTAGCAAAAATCGCAGTGACAAAAATGAACACAAGGTGGCGATGAACAGGCTGTAAAAAAAGGAAACTGGAGCTTTTTGACATAGGACTGCCATTCACAACACATTAACTACTCTTCCAAACACGAAATTGGCATGGCAACCCGGAATGACAACGTCAACCATGATAGATTGGTATGAGGCCATACACAAATATGGACTGCGATTTATATTCAGAGTTCTTGTCTTCCCGATTCTCACAGACACCTGCACATGGGGCTGTGTTATCTCTTCCTTGCTCTCCAGGACCAGATATCAAGACACTGTCAGACTGCAATGCAAGATCAGTATGTCAACAGACCGTGCACCAGAGAGGTCCAACACAAGCCCCACTTCCTTACACAAGCTGCAATCAGGCCTCCGAGATGCAGCACAATAAGCTGAGCTATGCCTCAACTCCTGCAGTACCTTCCAGCGAATATGACACGTTACACCGCGTACTAATACCATGCGTGCCATTAGAATGTGGCTATTACTAAGTGTTGTCAATTACAACGACCTGCCATTTCATTGCATGCTTTTCCCACAAATAGGCCATTACCACACATGCCATTACAACACAAAGACATGCGTGGTAAAGGTATACTCTGGGTAAAAGTATCTAAGGTAAGTTAAATTACCCTTCCCTACCCTAAACCCTAATTTAGTAACCCTGCACAACCCTCCCCTCAACCCCCATTCCTCTCTCTACCCTAATACACTACCCTGCACGACCCTACCCTACCCTAAATCCTAAGAAATTACCCCCTGCACGACCCTCCCCCGACCCCCTGTCCTGTCCCTACACTTGAACACTACCCTGTACGACCCCCTGACCCTACCCTAAATCCTAAAACACTACCCACTGCAGAACCCTTGCCTGACCCTAGTCCTGACCCTACACTAAAACACTACCCCTGCACGATCCCCCGACACGTCCCTAAACTCTAAAACACTACCCCTGCACGACCCTCCCTCGACCCCCAGTCCTGTCCCTACAGTTAAACACTACCATGCACGACCCCAACACTACCCTAAACCCTAAAACAGTACTCCCTGCACGACCCTCCCCCGACTCCCAGTCCTGTCCCTACACTAGGTGGTGCACGTCATTGGGAGGAAACGGAAGAGCCTCTGTTTCCTCACAACAAGGCGGATCGCCATTTTTTTACATCATATGTGTGGTAAAAGCACATGCAATGTAAAAAAATGCATAGTAATGACTACGCGTTGTTACTGTGTAATAATGACTACGTGTTGTTACAGTGCATGCGTTGTAACGCTTGCGATGTAATGGTCTGCTGGAAAACAGCTGCGGTGTAATGGCTGTTTCCCCCTTCCAGCAGACTGAGAGAAGACATAAGAGTGCCCCATTTGAAGCAGTCTAAAAAGACGAAACATGTTTTGAACTCCTCTGCTCCCAATCTGCAGGGCACAGTAAATTCACCTGATTGTAGTTGGATAATGACTATCTCGATTTCCTCAGTAATCGGGTATTCCTCCAGTCAAACCTGATCAGAATCAAAAAAGCCAACAGAATGGCAAGGCCACTTATGATTTGTTCAAAGGCAGTTACATCCTCTGATATCACACAAGGTTCTGCAATATTTCATAAATACGCAAGCCATTAGATGGATAGGTATGTTAGTCTGAAGCGAAAATGCTAAGCTATGCATTCCGCAGCATAGCATTTTTGCCTTAGACTATCATACCTATCCATCTATATCATTTCTCACATTGAGTCAACCATAGAATAATTTTCCCACCTTGTTGTTCTTTTTGTAAAGTCTCTTTTGTACGCCCAGGCGATGTAGTCTGGACAAGTTCATGGTGGTTTGTATGTGTTCACCTCTCAGTCTTTCTAGAATGTGGAAGGCCTCATGCTTGGTATTTAATGATATCTCTTTTTTCAATCTAAATATAATATCTCAGGATCAGGAATATTATCCAATCTTTGTGTTGTGGGAGATGCAAGACATCACCTTTCTCCAAAGCAGTAATTATTTATAAGCATTCCCACAATGTGCCTCGGAAAGATATTAAACCAATCTTTTCTATAAAAAAGTGAGCATTGAGGGGCGTGGCCGACATTATGTAGACGCGTTCTGCAGGAGTTCCAGATCAGGCCTATGAATTTAACCCAATGGTGATGAACTGTGCCCAACAAGGAAGTAAGACCCGGTACCCAATAGATTGCCATGGTGGAGTGATAAACCCCTGTAGAGCTACGATCACACAAGAAGAAAGTCCAGGTGCAGTGGCTGCAACCAGTGGCCATCTTGGTTTGAGGGGCAGGGACACAGCTCTGCAAGCTGCGGCCTCACGTACAGAAGAGGGGACTTCAGGATTCCGAAGACACGACGGTGGCACAGTGCATATTCAACCATGTAGGAATAGGCCGCTGTTCAGCAATCGCTGCCCCAGATATTAACAAGCAGTGGCATAGCCAATAATGTCTAGCATTTGGGAACTTCAACAGATATACTTTATCTGCAGTCCAGGACACCTGTATTTTTACTGCGTGTAGTGATATTAAATGCTTTGTCCAAAAGCACACCCTATTGCGCAACATTTGAGAATGGAACCTGGTTTCCAAGCTTGTACAGTTAGAAGTTTTGTCCTTGAAAGCACGTTCTCATTAACACAAGTTGTGTATTGCCTGTTACGGCAGGCTAAAAAAAGAAGTATTTTGTCTGAAGCTGCTGCTTAATAAAAGCCCCTGCAGTTGCAAGGTTACTAATTAAGCATTGAGAGTGCGACTGTAGCCGGATGTTTTGTCCTTAACAGTAATATTCCCTTCACATTTACACGGGTTGTGCACCGTGTTTTAATAGTGAAACCAAAATTTAATGTAGGTTGATGTGCTCTATATTATGTGGTGGTGTTTTAAACATAAGGAAAGTGCAGTGATAAATACGAGCTGGTGGTTTCTGGAGCTCAACAGCAGCACCTAATAATCAACAGAAATACTTTATCTTTGCTGGAAAATGCAAGCTCTTTAAGCGTGCGCGAGGCCATTATCGTAAAACATTAACAAGCGAAAGAGAACGCACAGTAACCTGACCCACGAGGAATGCAGCTGCCAGCCTGCGCATCTCTGCTCGCTCCCGAAGCGAACATTAACAAGCATTTGCAATGCAATAGGTCTCGCAGCATTAAAGTTTGAGTTATTGGCATTGTATATGACAATGGGTTGCATTAAATTTTTAGCTAAGTCTGTATTGGTGTTACTAAAGGTTCAAGTCCACAAGGCTTAGTACCTCCCATCGACAAGCAGCCATCTTTTTTTCAAAGCCACACTTGCAGCTTAATGCACTGCCTTCAGTTTCCCAAAACATAATGGGTGGGTTATTTTGTGTGAATGTGTGTGTGCTGTATGTCTAAATGATAGGAGAGTGTATGCGTGTGTGTGTGTGTGGACTGTGAGTGTGTGTAAGTGATAGGAGTGTGTGTGTGTGCTGTATGTATAAGTGAAAGGAGTGTGTTATATGGCCATTTCTGTTGCATTTTGCTTGTGCGTCCCAGCCACTTCGCGGGGCGGACAGCGCTGTATGAAGAGTAGTTTATTTGCCCAGATGAATACTCGAAGGGCAAGTCTCCCAAGAGTGACCTACGTGAGTGAACACAGCCTGAAAAACGACGCAGCTAATGTCGCTGTGTCACCTGTGGGACAGGTGCATAAATGGAGCTGTGAGCAGTGCTTGAAATTGAAAAAGTGCCGGTACTCTCTAATTAAAAGTATTACGATCCCCGTGAGAAGTGCAGGTACTCTCCTTCTCAACATAAAAAGCATCGGTACTCAGTACCGGCCCACCTAAAGTACTGCCTGTGAGTGGTTGTGTACTGAAGAGTATGAACCGCGCGCTGTGTTCACGTGCTGCGTAGGATGGACACAGCTGTCCACCGATAAGGGACAGATTGGGCTGTAACGATGTCTCCTGTGCGCACGTGCCAAAAACGGGCTCCTCTCCCCCACGGCTCTTGTTTTCAGCTCTGCCTGTACAGCTTTGCGTTGGAAAGTTTAAATAAATGTTACACTTTAAAAGGACCTTTGCGTTTTCCGTGACTGTCGTCCGAATGAGTCTATTTAAATCTTTATGGAAAAATATGCTGCCCTTGAAATACAAATACTGGTTTAGCAGCCTTTAAATTCTGAATACGAACAGAGGATCTGAATAAGGAAGAGCAGAATTTAAAATCCGTGAATGGCTAGCAGTCTCCACACCAAGACTTTAAAAAATGCTTCCTAAAATGTGCTGTTCATTTTTCCTGCTGAGGCGAAGTGTTGAGCTCCGTGTGTGCCCTGCAAGGGGTTAACAGTCAGCAAACAGATCTCATGAGGGGCGGACCTTCGAGTCCGTGACGGCGCCCTCGAGCACACACTAAACAGTACCTGGGTCCGGGATGCCGCGGACAATGCGGGGAACAGCTGTGGACCGGCAGGGCTCAGCAGAGGCCCGGAGGTAGGTCCGGCTCGTGGCAGCGTTGAAGAGATGCGGCGCTGGAGCGGGGCCTCCGAGGGGCTCTGCGGGCCGTCGGGGGTGCTGTCTGTTGTCCGGGCGTAGGCGGGGCTCCTGGGGCAATCTGGCGGCTCTCCTCCGGTGGGGCTCTGTCCGGCCCGTGAAGGCATCTCTAGCTGAGGCGTTACGGGCGGGGCGCCCACGTGTGTGTCTGTGTGCGAGGGGGGGTGGGGGGGCAGCACTCGTGTGTCTGTGTGCGTGCGCGTGTGTATGTGTGTGGGGGGGAATCTCTCTGCATGTATGTGGCCGCTTGTGTGTGTATGCGCATGCGTGTGTGCTTCCCAGGAGACAGCGCCTGGCCGCAGCGCTCGTTCACGTGCGCGTGTCACTTTCAAATCGCCTCCAAGGCGATGCGCGCGGCCAGGACTGTCTCCTGGGAAGCACACATGCCGACAAAAGGGGCTCGGCGGAGACGCGCTTCGCGCGGCTAGCCGAGACCTAAAAAGGAAGATGGGCCATGCACCCTTCTTTAGCCATTTGCGTGCTTTCATTACTGAAAGACACACGCAAAAGCCAATCCTATGTGTGGGAGGAGTCAGACCCACACAGAGTAGTTTATAGTGCTTACAAGAAACCTCGCAGAGCAGCGCATTTATGTGCAAGATTGGCAAGTGATGAAATAATACTTTTGGTTTCCTGCTTATTCATCAAACAATCAGTCCTTTAACACTACCATTTGAAACTTTCATATGACGCACTCAGAGATACACAACCCCCAACAGAACAAAGTGCCTCTCAACCTAAAAACAGCAACTGAAATAACAATCAGGCATAAATAACTATGTTTAAAGCCCCAGAGAGTGTGGGGCAATTAATGAGTATGATATCTGGGGGCATATTTACCATTGTTTCATACAGCGCAGTGTAGCAATCAAAGTTAATGCTTTACTTGAAAGGGAGAGAGCAGGTAAATGCCATATCTACATAGATCCCTTGTGCAAGCTTTGTGCTGGGAATTTAATATAATTAGTCTCTGCGTCGGTTTACATTACTTTGGTGACTTTGCGCTGGTGCAAAGTATTAATAAATCTGGCCCATGTTCCCTCCCCAACAGCCCAAGTGGGAGACTAATCATTATAGCAACTCATATTGATCATAAGGGCTGAATGGTAAGAAGCATTGTTAAAAATAGAATGGAAAACCAATATGTGTTCAGAAAGAGTAAGATATGTGGATCAAAGCAAGGATGGAAAAATAAAGGTAACTCCCTTGATTTATAAAGCAGGGATAGGGTTGCAGTGGCAGGGGTGCTCTTGACAACCCAAAACTCCACCCTGAAAACTAAAGAACACCATAGCTGGGAAAGTGCCATAATACCTGGATAGTTACTGATGTACATTGTCCAAGGTAGGGCATTTGTGGTGGGTCTCTAGTCATATGTTTTTGGCCTTAACCTGCCTCGTAGATGCCACGGTTACTTACCAGTAATCTTCATTACTCCGAGTATAGTCTTCTACGCCACATGACTAACAAAGTGAGCTTCAGCGACACACCAGAACCCTCCATAGCAAAAAGGTCAGCCTCCCATGCCTCCCATCCCTTCCCAATATAGCCAAACCATTACACCCTTGACCTCTATAAGAGGCGGGCCGGCCCAACCCTTCAGCCTGAAACTACCAAGCATAAACATGAAGCCGATAGCCAGACAGGGAGGGAGGGATGTGAACTCATGTGGCGAGGAAGGCTATACTCCGAGTAATGAAGATGACTGGTAAGTAACCGGGGCATTACCTCCTCGTAAGTCTTCCTCGCCACATTATTAACAAAGTGAGCACATACCAAAGCCAAGCAGCTTCATGGAAACTCACAAGAAACTAACGGACCAGAATGGGATGCCCATGAAAGAGGGCAACCCAAAAAGACCAGATGAGTGGAAGGACCATCCAAGAGAGAGGTAACCACTAGCAGGAAGAACCAGCCCGGGATTGAGAAACACCGGGAGGGCTGAAAACCCAGACCCCAAAACATGTAGTGCCCCCAGAAAACCGCCCTAACCAAAGGCCGAAGGAGGACAGAGAAGGCACGGAACCAGACCGCATGGAGCCAAAAGGAACAGCAAACAGGCCCCAGAACAGAAAGCAGCAAGCCGGTCCAAACACTCCAAGACTGCCCAACAGACAGCCAAAAGCGATAGGGGAGCAAAAGCCCAGACAGAGGAACTGAAGCAACAGAGGGCATCTCCACCACAGCAACCCAACCAAAAAGCCACAGCAGAAAAGAGACACAGTTTGACAGAAACACAGCAATACCTCACGGCAGACCACCAACCGCGAGAGAGCCGAAACCACCAGAGGAACAGGCCAGCGGAACCAGATGCAATCAAACAGACTGGCAGGAGCCGCAACAATGGAGAGGGGTGCAAAAGGAACCCAGCACGCTAACCGAACAGCCAAAAAAAACAAAGGGCACCACAACCCCACCCACCAGGAAAGAAACAGGTGGGACACGGACCCCAGTGACACAAAGGACCCCCCGGAAGGGAGCACAACACCAAGGAAAGAACCCAGGCAGGCACAAGGCAAAACAGACCCAGGAAGGTGCAGGAAACAACACCGAAGTGACCCAGCAACCGATGAAACCCAACCGACCCTCAGCGAAAAGCGGAAAGTCCATAAGGCCGCCAACAGAGCCCGAAGAGCGGAAGGGACCAGACCCAAGGAAAAGCCACCAGAAATTAAGCGAATGTCCACCAGAGGCCCACATGCAGAAGAAAACACACAGAGCCCAGCAGGGAGGGGAACACAGCATGGATGTGCGAGACAGCACTGCACTGGGTCCAAGCAAACCATCCAAGAAAGGTTCAACAAGAAGGAAGCGAGCCGCTGAAGCGAACACCCAGGTGGCCACAGCCAGCCAACAACCAGGCCTGGCCCAGCCGAACAATGAAGAACCGACAGGAACAGGAGCGCACAGGGAGGAAAAGCCACGGGCAGAAACACACCAAAGGTGAGAAGGACAGAAGAGCTGGGCGAACGAGCCCAAGCCATGACAATACTGCCAGGGAGCCACCAGAGCCAGCAGGCCCCAGGACCTCAAAACCAGGGACAAAGAAGAAGAGGATACAAAATCCTCACTGGAAGCACAGGGCCCCACCTGGAAGAGGAGGAACGGGAATCCCAGCACCACCAGACACCCAAAAACACTGCTGAAAACAAAAACCACCAAGGGAAAACCAGAAAGCAGGGGCAGGACACAAAACCCGCGCCCACAGAGGCATAACACGGACCATTGAGCAACAGCTCCTAAGTCCACCAACAACAGCAGCAGACACCAATGGGGAAGCACCCAGGGGAGCACCACCAACAGGACAAATGCCCAACAAGCCCAGAACCCCATGAAGAAAAAGGACCCTAGAAAAGCGCAAACATGGGAGCCTGGACAAGAAGGCCGAAGAGCCAACACCAGATACACAAATAAAGCCTACAGCACCTGATACTCCCAGGAGATCACCCATCCAGGAACTAAAGAGGCCCGACCCAGTTTAATGTCTGAGATTAGAGAAGATCATGTGCATACAGGGTGGTACGCCATAGCCAGAATAAAAGTGACCCAGGCAAGGACAGCACCATGCTAAAAAGTCAACAGGGGCAAACCCCGCAAACCCCTCGAAGCACGAAGCAGGGGAGAAACCAGGAGAGCAACAAGAAGTCCCCGCAGGGCCGGGGCAAATCCCAGACAAGCCAAGGAACGGTCGACAGAAGGCAGACCAAGCAACCCAGCACCGACCGGAACCAACGCACGACCCAAGGAATGGCAAAAGCCGCCATCATCCGGGAAGGGGAACCCAGAACAGAAAGACCACTGACCCATAAAGGAAGTGACTGAAGACGCGGAGCCACAACACACACAATACATGGGCCCCACAGGAGAGTTAGCCACAGCACCAGGTAGACCCAGGCGGGCACCCATCAAGGTGCAAACCATTCCAGACCCAGCTCAACTGCTCAGATCAGACAAGATCAGATGCTTCTAGGGTAGTAGGGTTAAAGGGCCCTCGAAGACTAAGTACGGGAAGCTGGAGGATACAACCAATGACAAGGCGCAGTACCCCAATACCATAGCAGCAAGCCACACCTCAATGTACAAAGATACCTGAGAGAGTGTGCCACAGAGAGGAAGGAAGGGGACACCCAACTACCTCACCAGACCATCCGAATACAATCCAGACAACAATAGGAGAATGCCCCCCGTCTCAACCAGAATCCCCCACCACCTTGTGAAGGGGACGCTAGAAAAGAATGTGAACACAAACCAGTGGAGGAAGGGACCTCAACCACCAGGCCACAGTGACTCACAGACAAGGGAAGGCACAACAAGGGCCCCACATGAAAACAAGCCCGGGAAAGCCCAAACAAAATCCCAGACAACAAACACAGAGGCAGCACGCAGGAGGCCACCTCAACCTAGGTTCCCGAAACACGCCCACAAAATGCCGAAAAACATACTCGGCCATACCGGTAGATGGAAGCACCCTCTGGGATGAAGGGGACCCTCTGCATTGGGGCCAAGGAGTCCAAGAACAAGCTGCACAGTGGAGAGCCACACTCTCGCCGCAATATAAGCAGACGACGAGGAGGGCAGGCAAAATCGCACAGTGCCTCCACCCAACACAGCGACCCAAGCTCCAGTAGGGACTAAAGAAATGTGAAAGAAACAGGCAAGGAAAAATGGCCACATCCCAGTTCGCTTGTGCACCCACACGGCGACCACAGAAGCAGCCCAGGGAAGGAAGGACAGGTGCCAATGGCAACCCGCCCTATCAGAAACGCAGAAGCCAACAGCCCCTGGAATCCCCAGGAGGACGCCCAAACAGGGAGCAACCAGGCCAGACCTCGCACAATCAAGGAGAGCCGGAGGAACGGACCACAGGCCCAAAGCCCTGATGGAGGATGGCCAATAATGACAAAACACACAGGGGCATATTATCAAGGCAGTTTATCTCCGCTTTTTTGGCTTTAAAAGCCAAGAAAGCGTAGATAAAATTATCACCCTATAACCTAGCTGTCGCTAACACCAGTTAGCGACAGCTAGTAGGAGATAGCGACCATCTTGGGCCCCACTTTGCATGTCAGTGATATTTATCACTAATGACATGCAAAGTGGGCGTGCCAAGATGTTAGCGACTGGAAACAGTCGCTAACATCGCTATCTCCTATTACCAACTTTTGGAGATATTCGCGCTAAGCGTGAATATCTCCAAAAGCTAACACCTGCCCTTAGCAGTTCTTAGCCATGTTATCCAATGGGAGGTGGATAACAAGGCTAAGAGCATTAGCTCGGTAATGCATGAATATCGCTGACTTTTCAGCGATATTCATGCATTGCGGACGTTTTTTATCGCATTTGCGATAAACCTTGGTAATACCAAGGTTTATCTGCGATAAAAATCGCGCAGCTCAGCGGTAAAATATTGACTCTAACCAAGCAATAGCGATAATTATCGCTATTGCTTGGTAATATGCCCCACAGTTCCACCAGAATGTGTGTAGCACTACACAAAGGAACCCCCACTGCCAACCCCAGGAAATGAAGAGTGAGAAAACACTAGAAGGCTCCAATGGAGTGTCCAGCTGCATAAAAAAAGTAACAATACTCCTTCCTTGATAAAGAACTCACAACAAGTGAGACAGCAGGATGGAACTCACAACCTTCGGAGTAAGAGGCAGACATCTAAACTGCCAGGCCACAGTGCCTCATCCAGGTGAACAATCAGGAAATCAACGCAACCAAGGGAGCAGGCAGAAGACCTACGTACACATAGCACAAAGGCAGGAGTTGAACCCACATTCGTGCGAGCAAAAAACCCATAAGCCCATTCACAGAATGCGCCGCAAAGCAGGATTGGCAACACCAGTAATGATACGGTGAAAGCATTGGCAGGATACGAACCTATGCCCAAACACACACTGTGACCAGAAGCAGGTCCGATAATACCAGTCCATGAAGGGGGAAACCAAGGACCAAACAGTCCCCGGATTGGGAAAAATTCACCAATATCAAACAACGAAAGCAGTGAGTCAAACACAGACTACCGCTGCAACGGGAGTCTGAGAACCTTCCAGGAATTGCAAAACATGTAATTACAGACATATATCCAACACGAGCCCACAGTACATTGTGCCCGCCTCACAGTACAGCGCCACCACGACCCAAAAACAACGTAATGTAAGAGTGCAAAACGAGACAGCAGCAATAGAGTCGTACCACCAAAACAGAGCCCCTTAACAGCCCGTGCCGTCTGCCAGCCCCTTGGGACCGAATCAGTGTAGGCCACAGCCAAGGACCCTAAAACAACGTAATGTAAGAGTGCAAAACGAGACAGCAGCAATAGAGTCGTACCACCAAAACAGAGCCCCTTAACAGCCCGTGCCGTCTTCCAGCCCCTTGGGACCGATACAGTGTAGGCCACAGCCAAGGACAGAACCACAGACCTGAACCGGCTGCACCTGGGGGAAATGGCCGATCGGGAAGCTGGAAGAGCCCGCCCCCACCCAATGGAGGCCGGACTAGAAACGTGGTGGAAAATGGCACCTCGCCTCGTAGAAGAGATTGGAGGAATCCCCGCAGCAGAGGTTGAGACCGCAATGGGAGGCAGCAGCCTGCGCCGGGGACCGCATCAGACCCAGCTCATAGCAGGTAAGCTCCAGGAGCCCCGGGGAGCTCGGAAAACAAAAGAAGAGAAGCCCCTCAGCCCACGCCGAAAGCCAACCCCACAGACTGAGAGCGTCGGCTGCTGCCAGGCCCCTTGCAATTAGACCGATGGGGGTACGGCCGAGACCCATAAAATGGTCCGCCCGGCCCTCGTGCCCAATATAGCCAAAGTTCCGTCTCCCAGTGAGAAGCTTTCCCAGGGAGGAACTGGAGACTTGGGAAAAGCCACCCCAGCCCCGTCCCTACCAGAAACCAAGTGGAATCTCGGGATCAAGGAGCACCGACGGGATGCCTGGGCACAGACAATGGGGGGTAAAAAACCATAGCATACACAGCCGGGAGACGAAAGGACCGGAAGATAGAGCCCCAGAGCATGTAAGCGAATCATAAGGATGCTCGCAGCTGCCCCGGAGCAGGACAGAAAATACCTCGGCGGCCAAGCAGCAGAACCCAGAGCCCGCTATAGCAGGGCCTAAAGCTACAAGGGAGGGAGCACAGGGATGAATAAACCAAGAACCTGCAACCACCAGAGCCTGCTACAGCACAGCCTCAAACCCAAAGAGGCAGCACGAGGGCCAGAAGGCAGGGGTGCCATAGTGTGAGTTCGCTCAAGCAGGGACTCCCCCAGGGCATTGGGACCTGCTGGAGCTGGACCTCGTCCCAACTTACCTGAAACACGCTCTGGAAAATCTGCAGCGCAAAACCAAAAAAACAGGTTAAAGGGTTGGGCCGGCCCACCTCTTATAAAGGTCAAGGGAGTAATGGGTTGGCCACATTGGGAAGGGATGGGAGGCATGGGAGGATGACTTTTTTGCTTTGGAGGGTTCTGGTGTGGAGCTGAAGCTCACTTAGTTAGTCATGTGTCAAGGAACACTTACGAGGAGGTAATGCAGCAACATCATGCTCTATCCCTCGGCCCTAGTCATAGTGTCATATAACCAGTCCCACACTTCCAGTTCATGGCAAGTAATGCCCATCAGATACATTCCTGAGCGTAGCAAGAAATATCATCATGCATTACAATCCAAGGTCTCTTAGGTATATTTTGACACCATCAAAACTCTTCCTTTGTTTTGGATTGAACTAGTTGTGAAAGAGCAAAATTGATGTATTCTCATAATGTGTCCCTCACTTTTTATTGTGTCACTTGAAATATTACATCTCGATTCTGGTAGTCGAGGAATCTGGTTATTATGGCGCTTTGTGGGCCCCTAGATGGAGGAGGTGAGATCAGAGCCTTGTGAGAATTCTTGATGCCGAAGAAGGCAGAGAGCTGTTAAGGATTTGGGACCATTTTGTCCAATCTTCCATGAAAAGGTCCATATTTGTGCCTTTGCCTTGTTCAAGATGCCTCTGAAGCATACATTGTTTCTTTAACAGCCGTATTCAACATTTACCACTCTGCAAAACACATCAGGAGACTTTTGTGAGGAATTCACACTTGCATTCAGTTGGCACACTCCAAGCCTAACTTTTTTTCAAGTTAAACTCAGTCAAACGCACTCCTTTTGAATTTTTTTTTGACCATGAGCAGGTAAAAGATTCACTTATATATTCATATAGTCTCTAGTGTTAAAGTCCTTACCTAAAGTTATTTATAGTACTGTTAGGGAAATAATCCTGCAGGGTCAAGCGGATGATCCAAGAGGAAAGAGGAGAGTAACATGAGGGCATTACAAGATTAGGGACGTCCAAGATCATAAAATTTACAAAGCAGGGAAATGCCCAGCACACTGGGCAAGGGCAGACAGAATAAGGCAAGCCCTGAACTCAAATGTACTACACAAAGGAAAAAGGCGAACAGGAGGGAGGGAGGGAAAAGCCACTTGTTTCCCTCTCTGGGGGGTTAAAGGGACATAGAAACAGTACAGCAGAGCCGGTGCTGCTCCCCAGATACCCAAAGCATTCTATTCCACCAGCCTCAGCCGGATGTTTCAGTGACTTTTACACTGTATGCACACAGCCTGAGCAACGCTCAGAGAAGTGTTGGGGTAGATGAACTTTCACTGCCAATTAGAGAGAGATGTCATACCCTGCTTATGCCACACTACCGTGTGCAGAATCCATTTCCTCCAGTGTGAGGCCTGGTCTCTTAATTCCCAAACTTATTTCAGAACTGGACATTCAGTGGGAGATTTGACGTGGTCTAGGATGTCGGCTGATAGCGACTTGCTTTGATTGTTCCTCATGTGCTCAGAAACTTAACAGTCACCTGCTAATGATTTACCAATTATGGTTTGGGTGGAAGAAAACAATACAATTGCATTTCTATTGTTTTGCAGATGATTAATGGGGATTGAACTGTGATTAACAAGAGAAATGGGCAGAGCCATGTGTCTGTATTCAATGAGCCAGTGATTAATACACTTTATCAATTTTACTTCGGCAGTAAGTATCTTGGCTGGGAAAACTGAAGTAGGCCTGAGAGTTCAGCTGAGCAGTAGCACATATGAGCACCATCCTACTTCTATTGATGGAACATGCTGCCTCAACTTAAAAGAAATTTAGGAGATGGAAACCTCTCCACAAAGACAAATGATTTTCCACATATGGCCCGATCAGAAGTGGGCCATACTAAGGTCATGGTAATACCATGTACAGTATGAACCTGATTTGGCTGGTAAATACTATTGCCAGCCAAATCAAGATTGCTGACCAACTCGTAATCAACCCCATACAAATGAACAAATGTTTATGGAACACAAAGAGACATCAGAAATAGCTGAGGATGTCATGTAACCAGGATTCATGTTAGGTAAGGAAGATTATGTATTGCTGAATGTATTATACATCTAAGTAAACAATACCTCTAACAATGACCATGTATCCAGAACACAATATAATTGTTTCTTGAGGCACAGTAAGTGTTAATTGTTCCCCAATTTAATAGTAACTATTTCATCACAAGCAAGAGATTGAAAGCTTGAGGCTCCCTGGATCCAAACGTATGCTCTGTACATTGCATGCACAGAGGTCTTAACACCTTTTGACCTTCAGGTAACATGTGAATCTCTGCAACAAACAATTAAGCCTACTGAGCAGTCTACTGCAATGTGAAACTGATGACCTCCATATAACCAGCAGTTCACTGAAGGCAATAACAACAAGATCTAATTTACCAGTATTGGTAAATGAGATGTGCTGAATGCACAACCTCTGCAACGATTAATGGCTCTGTTTTGCTTTAAATAAAGGTCATAACTCTACTGCAAGTCTGGCCCATGCCAGGTAAACTGTATCTGCCCAAACCTGACTCAGGCACAATGGGAAGGAATGAACTTAAGAATCAAAGTTTACTCTTTGTCTTATCCTTAGTGAACCAGCTGGAAGGTGTCACTGTTATGCGGCTTGCATTTAGCTTCCATTTTAGTTCTCGTGCTAATGTAGCCTCATTTTCTAATGGTGATTTGTACATGTTTTTCTTTTGAAAAAACGGTCCTGGCACACATTTACTCTTGATAGGCATGGATGCCTTGTAGTCGACGCATTTAGTTCCAGGGTCACACAAATTCAGAACATCAAGCATTATTTTATTGTTGTGCCTGCAAAATGACGATTCTTCTGCTTTAGTCTAATTAAAACACTATCCTGCAACTTTGACACAGTTTGATTAACTTGCTGTTTTATTATTTAAACTTCGTCCGTGCTGAATTGGTGGGAGGTGAACTTCTTACCGGAGTCATCATGGAACGCAGCTGCAATATGCAGCCCTGTTGTGTTGTCCCAGACCGTCATCCTGGGAAGGAAGATCACTGTACAACCAGAGGTGCATCCATGTATGCACCAAGCCTGGGCTCCTGACATATAATATCAAGGTATGGGGTTAGGCCAATCCAACAGAACGTGCAGATAGGTATTTCCTACATGCTCTCTTTAGCATAGAGGCTAACGATAGATAGGAGTAACATTATCAACAATCTCCATGATTGAATTGTTTGTATTTTTCACTGTTTTAATAATGCTCATTACAAGAATGTGTCTCATCTTTCTTACAATTGCAGTTCATGTTCGATTTGAAAAAATTAGAGCTTTTCAATAAATGTTTGAAAATGCAAGTTTATATCTTTATTTTGTGACACTTTGGGCATGCAGGAGTTCCTTACAATCTCTAGAACTCTGGATGTTTAGGTGTTTAGATTAGGTACTGTGAGAAAGCCAAACAGGCCAACATTTTCTGTTTATATAAGAAGTCTCAGTTTCTGCCACTTTGCTGCCTTACCTTGGGTCATCTGCTGTTGCTTGCCGCCGGATGGGCTGCTGACCCCGTGAGGAACTGTTGTTGGGCGCCACTACCTCCAGCACACCAGGACTCGGAAGGGGACCACACCCCCCAGAATCCTTCAGCGTCGCGCCTTCTGCCGCATCAGAAAACAGCGCCGGGAGGGGCTTAAAAGCACCTGAGCCCTCCCGCAGCGCGGGACCGTTTTCGCCACTTTGCTGCCTTACCTTGGGTGAACTGCTGTTGCCTGCCGCCGGATGGGCTGCTGACCCCGTGAGGAACTGTTGTTGGGCGCCACTACCTCCATCACGCCAGGACTCGGAAGCGGGCCACATCCCCCAGAGTCCTTCAGCGTCTCGCCTCTGCCGCATCAGAAAACAGCACCGGGAGGGACTTAAAAGCACCTGGGCCCTCCAACAGTGCGGGACCGTTTTCACCACTTTGCTGCCTTACCTTGTGTCATCTGCTGTTGCTTGCTGCGGGATGGGCTGCTGACCCCGTGAGGAACTGTTGTTGGGCGCCACTACCTCCTGCACGCCAGGACTCGGAAGGGGACCACATCCCCCAGAATCCTTCAGCGTCATGCTTCTGCCGCATCAGAAAACATCGCCGGGAGGGGCTTAAAAGCACCAGAGCCCTCCCGCAGGGCGGGACGCATGCGGGCGTGCCCAGGCGCAGCCCGGGCAAAGCCCGGGCCAAGGGCGGGCCCGTCCGTACCCGTCGAAGCCCGAAGGAGGCCGGGCAGGGCCCATCCCTTAACATCTCACCCAAGAACTGGTATTGTCCTGTTCATGTATTTTTGCAAAATTGTGGGGACTATTGGCCACTTTGGGAAGCCCTTGCATGGGACATAATTATGAGTAAAAGAAAGAAGACCCACGCTGAGATTAAGGGTCCACAAGACTTACAAACTGGGGGACAGTCTTCATTGCTTTCATATCTGGTGGGAGCTATGGGAGTGTTAGAAAAACAGATTACAACTATGGAAGAGACCCTAGGAAAAAGAGCCAGGAAATCTTGATGTAGAACCCACAGCACCTATACAATCTCAGGATGCACCCCCGAGAGAAAATCACACCCAGGTTAGAGCAAAAAATGGTTGCGTACAACAACTATTAGTGGAGATTGAAGTGAGTTCCTCAGATGAGGAATCAGTTGCACCACCCCCGAATAAACGCTCTAAGAATCCGGTAAGCATGGTGGGGGGCGATATTAACCCAACTACAAATACTAGCACTATTTACATAAGCCCTCCTAAGGAGCCCCTTAACAGAAAAAGGCCCAAGGTGAAACAATCTGCTGTACAAATGGCTCCCCGTAGGATTAATGAAAACCCAGGAAAAATTAATCATGCCACCTTAACAGAGCGCAATATCACTGTGATTGAAAACCTCACGAACGGTATAGATAGTCTTCGTAGTACCCTGGTTGAGGCCCTACAGTCCCTGACCAATAGAGTAGCCAACTTGGAGGCAGCAGTCAAAGAGAGACAACATATAACAAATATAGACAAAGATAATCAGGCCTGGCCAGGTACTCAAGGGAAAATTACACATGACTCACATCCCATTACCGATCTACCCAAGGTGAATTCAATACACGCTCCCGGGGACCACACGCAAACTAATTCTAGATCCAAGACTCACAGAAGTACAATTTCACTACACTCTGACCCAATAAATCCATCGATTATGGCACCCGTTTCCCATGAATTTGAAAAACCCGTTCCCACCCTCAATGGCCCAATTAATTGGAATGATATGGCCACGCTGGATCATTTAGATCTACCCCCCGCCGCCACTCCATACGTGGTGGTACTGGCAAATGTGCCTATATTAGCACAGGCAAAGCACGAAACTTGGAGGGAACTTAGGAACAAATCCCTACATTGGTTGCGAAATCAAACCGGGCTAAAAAATGATTTGTTCAACTGCTTTAAAATGGCAAGAAGGGTAGCATGGGTGGGAAGGGAAAATAAGACCTCTCCCGGTGATTGCATTGTCCTGACCTTTAGCGATCCCAGACTTGTCCATGACATCCTATTGAGCACTAGACATATTCCCATACACCATAATTTGATAAGCATTAATCCCATGGGGGTCTTTTACCCCTCAAATCAACCCACAGGCAGTATCCCTAAATACCATCAGAGTAGAATACCACAAGCCACATATGCACCAAGGTGGAGCATTCCTTTACAAAATCATTACGAGGTCCGATCAGGCATGGATGACCAAGATTGACAGGGGAAGAATAGAAAGGGGGAGAAATTCTATGAGATGATTAATCCGCCACTGACAGAACATCACGGGTACAGGGTCAGGGTTATGTAACAACCCCAGAGATAAACACCAAGGATAAAGCTTCGCTAGAAATAATCGAGACTATCGACCGAAATAAAACGTTTTCAGACAATAAATTTAAAACCAAAGTACATCGGCAACAACTAGAACCCCTTGTGACAACAGGTCCAGCCCTCACCGAGGGCACTAATGATGGCGCTATTATAGAGAAGGGCGATAGAGTCCCCGCAAAAGAGAGGAAATCCAATAATAATATTCTATGCTGGAACGTTGCGGGGCTGGCAGACAAAATAATCTACCCCCCGTGGTTGGATATTGTAACTAATTATAGTGTTCTATGCCTTCAGGAAACATGGTCCATAAACGACCTACATATCGTGGGATATCAAACTTTTAACACACCGGCAATTGCTAGCACACAAGGCAGAAATAAGGGGGGGCTGTGCACATATATTTCGACCACGGGGGGATTAAAGTAGCCAAATTTCTGGCAACAGAGTATTACTAAATTATACTAATCACCTGGGGAGACCTAAAAAAACATGACATTAGTAAACTTCTATAATAACATCCCAATACTATTACGGGAAAACGTTATAAATAAACTCATGACCAATCTACTTAACTTGGAGGAACAGGTGGTTGGAGACATGGTTTTGCTATGGGTAGGTGATTTCAACTGCACCTTATGCCCCCGTGGTGCCGCTGGTATCTGCGGATTAGGCGACAATAAGGAGGATGCTCCCACCCACTTCACCCACTCTAAATTGGGGGATTTGTTAAATAACTTGATTTTCCACTTTAACTTTGATGTTAATGAATTATGCTCACCTACCATACCTTTTCAGCCTACCTTTAACGGGAGAGGGTGTAATTCGACCATCGATTTCGCCCTCTTACCCTCAAGGCACTCAGGGTTAGTATTAACCTGGGGCATACTTGATACCACAGTCAGCTATCATTATCCTATCTCGATTGGCATAAAACACAAGGGCGCTGACTAAAAATCGATGGGTAACCCCCCACATAACCCACCGAAAAGGTTGGCCAGCAGAAATGGATATTCCATCAAATAGGACAAAGTGGAGCCTATGGCTTTCCTTCAAAACCTAGTTAAAACACCTACGAAGATATGAAAATTTGCCTTTCACAAAAAGAGGAAACCCATATAGTCATTGATTCCTTTGTTAAAATCGTAGCGGAATCAAAAACACTACTAACTAGGGAATACCGTCAAGGTGCGAAAAAAGGCCACGGCTGGTTTGACGAAGGCTGCACCAAGGCACTCACTACCTTGAAAAACGCCCTACACGCTTCCCCGAGATCCACCAAACTAATTCGGAGAACCAGAAAATCTTACCACACTGCCATAACTATTAGGAAAAAACAACTAAAGAAGGAGGCATGGCTGGCACTCCATGAAGCATCCCAAAAAAAAGATAATACAGCTTTCTGGAAGGCGGTTAATGCCCCGTTCCTACAAAATAAGGAGGCTGATGTAATTGATCTCGCTATTTCAGGTGAAACCTGGGTGACACATTTCAAAGGCCTATATGATAAGGCTAACCTAGTGGAACCCGGAATTGCAATTGAAAATGACTTAGGAGAAATTGATGAGTACAATCCACCGAGTGCTTTTCCTTTGGGCATTGTATTTGAATGCGAGGAGGTTATCAGGGCAATAAAGGAAAGCCCTTCGGGAAAAGCACCCAGCCCGGATTGTGTCCCCATAGATGTCTACGAATCTGAGATCAACCTATGGGCACCTTAGCTTACCAATGTGCTAAACTGTTCAAATAGCTCTGGATTTATTCCAACCTGGCCAGATGCAATCGTGGTACCGATTTTTAAAAAAGGGGACAGGAACGATCCCACCTGCCACCGCCCGATATCGCTACTTGACACATTGATGAAGGTGGCCGGGCGTATAATTTTAAACAGGATTCAGGAGTGGGCTGAGGAGAATGACGTCATCTCTAATCTACAATATGGTTTCCAGGCAGGTAAAGGCACAATAGAACAGGGCCTCGACCTGGCATTAGTAATAGCCAAATATACGCAGGCTAAGAAAGGAAACCTTTTTGTCATCTTTGTGGACCTAAGCTCCGCTTTCGATTGTGTGGACCACAAGATGTTATGGTCGATACTTAGTGACATTGGCATAGACAGACAAATTCTTTCATTCATCAAAGAACTATATAGGGGGGCAGGTGCCATGGTACGATATGGCCGGAAGGGCGAGTGCTCAGAGAAATTTGAGATTCTGAGAGGTGTGAGACAGGGGTGCATCTTAGCACCCCTGCTTTTTACCCTGTATATTAATTCTATTGGCCAACATCTTAGTGAATTTCAGCATGACTAACCAACAATAAGGGGATTACCGGTACCAATATTTTTATATGCGGATGACGCTGCAATAATGTCTCGGACCAGGGTCGGCCTGCAAAGGGCAGGAGCTAAATTTACTGACTACATGAGAGGCAGAGGCCTAAAGGTAAATGCTTCTAAAACGTATACTATGTCCTGTGGAATTGGGACTAGGAGGACACCGTGCCCAATTTTCCTGGACGGGAAAAAAAATCGAGAGTACCGATAGATTTTCCTACTTAGGAATTAATTTCGATAGAAAGGGCACCTGGCAGGCAGCTGTGACTGCAAGGTACTTAGCTTTCTTTAGGCCCACAGGAGAATTGACCAACTTTGCTGAAAAATTGGAAGGAAGACCGGTTGGAGAACTTTTACAGATTTATAAATCAAAATGTGTATCCACCGGTACTTATGGAGCAGGTCTCTGGAGGATAGAACACGCAGAACAGATCCAACTTCGTGAGAACCATTACATCCGCTATCTATTAGCAGCCCCCAAATCTATAGCTACCTATGTTACTCATAATGAATTGGGTCTCCCATATATCTCTGACATCATCAAAATCTTCCCTCTATTTCTGTGGCACAAAGTATGGGTAACACCTGAGACAAGCCTAAATAGGGTGTCATCAAAGACTGCCTTAAGTTAGACGGAGTGGCCAACATAAAATGGTTTAACTATATAAAAAAAATGTTTTACAAGATTGGGCACCCGGAATTTTTTGTAAACCCCTGTAAGTATGGAAGCCGTGTCTAGAAACTCATTGAAAAAGATGGTCCTTGAGCATCTAGACAATAAGAGGTGGCTTCTGGAAAGGCTAAATGCACAGTTATAGAGAACCAGTTAATTACCATCAGCGGTGGGGTTCAGCAGTATTTATTATTAGAACCAAGCTGCTTTGCGCGCATGCTGCTAACCCGCTTCCGCACGGACACCTTTTACAGATTGATTACTTTCCCAGAATGTAATGACTGGACAAGGGAAGGAGTGGTTTGCCCGTGTGATGAAACTTCATATCAATCTAATATTCACTGTGTATTGTTTTGCAAATTTTATTTGATTCCGAGGGAGAGATCTTTGAAACCCATACTAAAGGCCTGGGGTTTACGCTTTTGTAGAGTGGCATTCCATAAGCTAAAGCATACGCCATCAAAGCAGTATCCTCTTATTTAAAACTTGTTATTAGATTTCGGAACTCGATGTAACACACATGCCCACTGACTTTCTTTTATATTAGAATACTTGTGGAAAGTCTGTATATAGTGTATAAAGAAAGTGTAAATACCCTAGATTTAATACATACACACACATGTTCAACTCTTTTTATCTTTGATATTGGCCATATAAATTGAACCGAGTGGAGTGATTCCTTGATAACTTTGGGCCTTGTATGAATTGTATTATAGTATTTCTTCCTTCTTTTATATTGTCAAATGTTATATGTACAGACCTTTTTTAATGTGGTTTTAACTGAATGCTTTTATGATTTTGTATTTTAAAATCGAATAAAGCTAAATTGACTTGACTTGACAGTTTCTGAATTATAACATTTTGTTCTAAATACCCAATCCTTTTAGATTAGTAGGAACCGTATAACACTGCTAGGTGAGAGAAGTTAGAGGGTAAGGACAAAGAGCATCGAATGCTGGTAAGAACATTATTAAGGGGATGGTCCCTATGAGTCTGTGATGGGTGGATCAGCATGTTATACTCATTTTTTAAAGTAATCCTCTTTGAAAAGTCTGACCAGCACTAAAGCACTAGGCAATGAACTTAAGTTGATGTTTGCTACTCATGCGTAGTTTATGGCAGTTTCTTCATTTTGTGCTTGCAGTGCAAGCTATCAAATCATAATTCCTTAGTGTGCATTTAATCATTGTATTACACCCGCTTTTGACACAATTTCACAACCGGGCAACTGGGCATTCATAGGTGTGTGGAGGTTGCTTGTGAATAGTCACACAAAGGGGCACAGTACTATCTACAAACTACCATGGTTGAAGGCTAGTCGTTGTCTTATTAATAAATGGCAATAGCAGGGACTTGTGAATGAGGCAAGTGCTTCCATGACAACAGGTGTGTAGAGCTTTTAAAAACAAATACAAAGAGCGTGATCTCTATATGATACTGCATATGGTACAGATACTTATAATTACGGCAACTAAAACTACATAAGTCCATGATAGCGAAAACATTTTAGTAGAATTCATAAAGGTAAGGTAAAACATATTCTGAATTAATTGCTTAGTTGCTCAATTAAACTAGGTATTGGCAGTACAATTTCCACAAAACAAAGAATATAAACCAGCTTACCTTTATTGTGTACTTGATTGTTTCTCTTTCATGACAGATGTGTAAGAGTGCTCTTATAGACCTGAAATGTTTGGGGTAAAAAGTAGAGATACAGCTTGGTTGATATAACCAATTATGTATTATAAGACCACTGGCAAATCAAGAGGCAAATTCTACTTTAAGACTTTTGTACACTTATGCTGTTAACAGTCTTGTGTGTTTTATATCATACAATATGACAAACCAAAACACTCAAAGTGGTATTGAATTAATAAGTACAATGTCCAAACAGTAAGGGCTTCTTTTAAAGAGCACTGTTCATGTTTATTGTAGAGAGTAGACAGTCAAATAATCTTCAGATACAGATGATTTACAAATTAATATTCTTCAGGGATGCACAGCCAACATGTGTTTTGTAACTACATGACTTTTTCAAGGTTCTAAAATATTAGCAAATAGGGCTACAATCTTGTCAGAGTATCCCCTCATTATAACACCGGCCTCAAGCAAGATACAAGAAGCTGAAAGACACAAGTAACACAAAACCTGTAGGTGTGTAGAAGTAGCATCACTGCATTCTGTATGCTTGCTTAGTGTAAGGCCTAGATCATTAATTAAAGTAAGAATGGCCTCTTTGGTGAACCTGTACCAAACATAAACCTCCTTATCTGTTTTATCAAATAGCGTCACCTTCTGCCTGAAAATCCTTTCTCTTCCCCCTCATCCTCCTCTGTGGAACTCCAAGATTCTGTATCTTCTTCACGACAGCTTAAAGTGAAGCCATTACGAGACATTGCAATGCATTTTGGTTCCCCCCTATAAACTTTGCAACTGGTTACCACTTGCTCCCAATTGATAGTATTTTGCATGTGCAAAATGTGGTGTTTTAACAAACTTCCTATTTGCGAATTCTTTGTACATCGAAATATCGATTCACCTATGGGTAATCGCTTTTAGTGATTTGGTATTTGCTATTGCAAAAATAAGAAATCACTAAATATTTGTTGCAGTGTACTATTTTGAGAAATACACCAATGGCTGTTCCTTGCAAATCAAAAACAACCCATGTAGCTGTTCCTAACCAGTTTGCAAATGGTTAACAACTCACTATTTTTTCATAATGCATCTAACTATTTACGGTTTCATTGCTAACTGCCGCCTACAATAACTGGCCCTGATATTTCTACCTGCCTTTACATGAGAAAAGACTAACACTTAGGGGCACATGCATCAATGGAAATTGCATTCGCAAATCGTGCGAATTGCTAAATTCGGCCGTTTGCGAATGCAATTCCAATTTTTGGGATGCATTAAAATTTTTGTAATTTTCTCAATTTAAGAAATCGTAAAATTGCGATTTCCTAAATTGCAATTGCATTTAAGGAATCTCAAATTGAGATTCCTTAAATGCAATGCATCAAACTTTTAAAATTTGCGAATTCGCAAATAAGGGGAGCAAATTACCATGAAGTTGACCTTCATGGTAATTTGCGAAAACTTTGAAAAATACACTAAAGTGCATTTTTCAAAGTTCCATTCCAAAATGTACTTATAGGCAGATTTCGGGGGTGCAACAGGGTGTCCTTTGGACACCCCTGCACCCTTGAAATTGCATTCTCAATTTGCGAATTTCTAATGGTGAATTGCAAATTGAGAATGTCTTTCCATTCATTCCTATTGGCCTCTAGGCCCATAGGAATGAATGGGGAGGTATTCCTTAATTGCGATTCTCAATTAGAGAATCGCAATTAAGGAATTTTAAGAAATCGCTATTTTTTTAGCCATTTCTTGATGCATTGCAGTTTGCAATTCCTTAATTGCGATTCCTTATTTTTAGCAATTAAGGAATCGCAAAATGCAATATTGATGCATGTGCCCCTAAGCTTTGTGCGCCTTATTTTCAACTGGAATGTAAGAGCATTATTTTCAAATTGTAAGGAATTATTCATGTGGCCCTATCTACACTTAAAATATTACAAAAATAATATAGATTCTTCAAACAACATACTTACATTTTCCTTTGGTTGCTGAACAGTAGAACACTACTGACTGCCCTTGCATCTGTATCACTGAGCGATGTACATGATTCTACCAGTTCATTATTGTTGTTGATTCGCTTACACAATGTTTGGTACAGAGACATGACAAGTTTAACTTTGGTCAATGGGTTTGTAAGTGCATATGGCCTATGTAGGTTCAATTGTTTGCTCCCCCAAAGGACCCTTTTTAAAGACTCACCTGATATTTACTCCCGGTTTTTCTTGGGTCCCCATCATTGTGTAGGTTTTTCCTGAACCAGTCTGTCCATAAGCCAATATGCTTACGTTATAGCCATCAGCGCATGATTTAATAATGGGATGCGTTTCAATGAACACATCTTCCTAGGAAGAAAGTCAAACTCAAGTTTATACTTATTTAAAAATAATGACTTAGATGCAATACCCTGTGGGTGAGTTGCAGCGTTTTAACCGCATGCGCGCTAGTGGGTTTTCCCGCTGCGCGCTGCGATTTTGAAAATCGCGCGTTACGTGACAAAGCCAGCTCGTCATGTGCGTAGCGTAGGTAACGCCCATGACGAGCTGGCTTTGTCATGCACGTCGAAGGGGTTAATGAGTGACTAAACCTCATTTTAAATTTCATTCCATCTTTACTTTATAACTGTTCACAAAGGCAGATACCAATCTATAGAAGGAAGTTATACTATTCAAGCCATTCCTTGCAATGTTCCCATTAGTGAAAAAAAAAAAATATCAAAACTATCACCCGAAAATCCTGAAGTAGGAAGTCTATAAGTAGCTGTTTAATCAAGTTTGTCAGTTTAAGGAATATAACAAATGACTCTTGAGAACCATTGTCTTTTTTTGTAGCCCAATTCACTAGGTTTAGCTTTGTTTTCTATATCTCGAAATCAGGGAAATGGGGAAGAGCTAGGGACATGAGGGCAGGGAGTGATGGCAAAAGTTGACATACATATTCAAACATACATTAACATAAATATATTATCTACTGGTGGTCACCAGTAGGTAGTTATAGTTAGGACCATGTTTCCATAGGAAAATAGTTTTTTGACTTGCCCATACCTTTGGCGCAGTTTGATGAATCTTCACTAAACATTCCCAAAAAATTTACCCCAGTCATTCTGGTTGTGCATGGAATATTTTGAAGGGATGCATCAAATGGGGGCCGAGTAAAAAGGGGGTGGAGGGTGTAAAAAACATGCATTTCCCATGTTAATTCCCATAGGGGATTCAAACAGCCCAAACTGCTTGACGGAATTACACTGAATTTGGCAGAAAGGTAGCTTTTGTTTGCAGATCACACTTTCAGTTATTTCATATACATTTGTTCAGTAGTCTGAAATTAAAGGGAATCCAAATTCGTATATCTATAATCGCAAAGCCTTCGCGAAAATGAGGAACATGTGCAGAGATCTGCAGGGTTCAACCATGAAGTGTTGGCAGCCATCTTGTGGCTCAGCTTCAGTCAAGTCCCAAGAAAAAACACACAAAAAATGAAAAGGGTGCAGGGTAGGAATACCCTAACCCCCTAGCCTTGGTCGTGGGGTCTGAGAGGGACCTTATCAGAGCAAAAAAAGCAGTTTATTTTTTAATTCACTGTGATTTTTGCAAATATTCACAAATATTGCAGTGATTTTTTTTAAGCACGCTCTCCCAGGCTTGCTTTAAATAGTGCCCCTGTTTGGGCCCGGTCCCAGGGACATGTGCATTTTAAGTAATAAGGAGGGGTTGCACGGGCTCCCCTCCTAGGGCTTCCTTATGCCCCAGGGACCACCACCTTCCTGGTGCTCTTGTTTATATTAATGCGGGGGGATGCATGCACCCCGGGTCCCAGGGACCATCAACTCCCCAAGGCTTTAACTTGAAAAGTAGATAAGGGGCTGTGCGGAACCCCACTCTGGAACCACCATGTCCCAAAGGCTTTGAATTTAAAATTGATAGGGGGGTTGCGTGGAACACCCCGGCCCTAGGGACCTATGACCTCCCTGGGGCCAATTCATTTTTTAAAAACAGGGCCAGCCAGTGCATTCAGAAGGAGGTGGCTGCACAGCCCCCCTCCTGGCCTGGAGCCATTAATGGCCCTAGGGACTGCCACCCCCCAAGGGCTGTCTCCTTCTGTGTTCCGGGTTGCCCACGCCCGGGATATAGTTGTTTACTTTTGCTTGGTGGGAGCTTTGACAGCTCCTGCCAAGCAAAAGCAAACACTCCACTTCTAGCAAGCGGAAGCTGTCAAATGGCTCCTGCTTGCTGGAAGCAGAGTTTTAATCTTTTTCTCTGTCCGTAGATATGTGGGCAGGAAAGGAGATGAAACTATTGCTCTTGCATGCAGGGGGCTGCAGTTCCAGGAGCTCCCTATGTGCAACAGCAATGCTGGCTTCCACAGGAGGATGGGAGCCGTCTCGGTCTGTCGGGGACTTGAGGCTCTCCTCGCAGTCCCCATCCTATACACTGGGTACTCTGGGTGGGATGCAGAGCACCCAGGAGACATGGCCGGTGCCCCTCCCCCATTGAATTGTGACCAGGCCCCGGAAATGAGGTTCTGGGGCCGAAATTAGACTGGGGAGGTGGGCCTAACAGCCCCCATCCCCCATTAAGTTTTGTAGGGTTTGAAACTAACCCTCAACGCGAGGCACTTACAAAACAAAAACATAGCAGGTTGAAGCTCCACCTCTGTAAAGGACAAATTATCCTACTTTCTAGGTTTGGTGAAGGAAAAGCAAGTGTGTTTTTTTGGCAATTACATATTGAAAAATGATCTGAAAACCTTTGTGGAGGTGACTGCATCACTGATCTATTGGAGCGCATTTTGTAGGTGACTGTGACAAGTTAGTTGTCTTGTCCTGTCCTGGTGAGAGTCATGGTTCTATTTCCACAAGTAGGCAAATGTGCAAATCACTTGGAAACTTTGCCCATTTGGCCCCGCCCATCTTAGTAGTATGCATAGGTCTTCCTGCCTTTTGACAGAATGATGCTAAGCTTAACTACCCTCAACACATTTGCTGCCGATTTTGGTGAGGAGTTCTTGATGCCGAGAAATATGAGGACATCTCCTCCACACAAAGAAGCACTTACTATAGTTAAGAAGAAAGTTCCTTTCTTGGTGGAAATGTAACTCTTTGTATTCTCGTTGTCTTCTCCATAGGAGGAACCATGTTATCATATATTTCTGGATAAAGACGCACCAGGAACAATCACATTGCCAAAACGCACGAAAGGTCACTGGTGACATTTCCTCGTAGTGTAGAATATGTACTGGACATGCACCCAATGAGTTAGCACTAAGTAATTAATCAGTAGAAAGTACTCCACTTAGCTAGATATTTTGTGCAAACCTGTGGACTTTTGTTGGATTAAAGGGTAGGTGCAGTTCCTTTGTAGCTGAGCCACTCAAACAGCTACTTACACACCTACACAGACACTTAGACATCACTCGGGCACTCACATACACACTGACAGACTACCTCATACACTGATACACCGATTCAAAGACCAACTCAGACACTCACACACCCACTCACATATCCATAGAGCCACTCACAGACCCATTCAGAGACTCAGGCCCCAACAGACAGACCCATACAGCCCCTCACAGAATCATACACCAACTCACAGACCCACTTAGAGACTAACACACCCACTCACAGAATTACATACAAACTCATGGAGGCACTTGAAACCCACTCAGACACATTTACAGACCAACTCAGACACTCACTCAGACACTGATGTACCCCCTCAGACACCCATCAGGAACTTACGCACCCACCCAGACACCCAGTGAGACACTTATGCAGCCACTCACACAATCACTCTGAAATGTCACAGCTTACAGTTAGGAAATATATTATTTTTAAAACCTTAGAAATTCACTTAAAAAATCAAAGGTTACAGTGGCGTTAAAGTTAGGAAACAGCATTACAAAAACCTTAGGAATTTACTGAAAAAATCAAAGGTTACAAGGATGTTAAAGTTAGGAATAGCATATATAAAAACCTTAGAAATTCACTGGGAAAAAAAACAAGGGTTACAAGAACATTATAGTTAGGCTCAGATATCAATCATACAACACCATAGAATTCAGCAGTTACCTGAGTTAACTATATCTAATGCTCCCTCAATGCACTGCTTTTGTCCACACATATTACATCACTCATGACATGATCCCCAAGGGAGGCGCCAGGCCCGGGGAATAGGATCACCAGGGCTGAAATTGACCTAGTGAAGGGGGCATGCAGCCCCCTCCCTTTTTTGTTCATAAAAAAGGCAGGCTTTGGGTGTTAGAGTCCCCATTGTCAGAATCGCAGCTTGGGAGTTGGGCTGCTCAATCCGACCTAAAAATTATATTACTTTAAAACAAAAATGAAAAGGCCAGGCCCCAGGGAATGGGGTCCCTGGGCTGCAATTGGCTCAGGGAGCGCCAATTGAAAAAAGGCCTGGGGTCGCCGTGGCTCAGAGAAGGGGGGCCACACATCCCCCATTCCTTAAAAAAAATTAAAGAAAAATAAAATCTCTAGCAAGTCACCGGAGGCCATGTCCCTTCACCAACACTTTGCAAACGCGCCTCCTGGTGCACTGCTC
Organism: Lissotriton helveticus; assembly: GCF_964261635.1. Taxonomy (NCBI): domain Eukaryota; kingdom Metazoa; phylum Chordata; class Amphibia; order Caudata; family Salamandridae; genus Lissotriton; species Lissotriton helveticus. The sequence continues at coordinate 805,949,028 of NC_136057.1, read as the reverse complement.
TTTTGGGGGATTAAGTCCCCTTAGATCCAGAGGGGCCTTGGGGGCTAGCAAGCCCTCCTGTTACCTCAAGTAAGTACCACACAGCAGGTTTGCTGAGAGGTTCTTCGAGGCCACACCACCTTTCCCCATCGCTCTGCAAACGTGAGTCCTGCCATGCTATTTGTTGTGCACTGACACAGGCTAAATTTAACTTTGGAGGTATTATTAACTAATTGTTTGCTCACTTTCAACACTAAAAAGTTGTTTAACATGCTACATTGCTGATCTGTCAAAATACAACTTTTCCCTTTCCGAGTTGGTCGATCTGCCCAGTGCCTTGCCTTGTTTTAAATGCCAAAATGCAAAAATGTCATGTGCTATGAAACACACATTTGCTCCACTCTCTGTGTGGCTCTTGTGCATCGTATATCACAATAATTTAAATGAGTTCGCATTTATCTTCTTTGGGGTTTTCCTTTTACTTTGGGCATGAGAAGCTAAGTGGTTAGGCAATTCTTTCTGTCGGCTACCTCACTACATAATGTCCAATATTAAATTCTTATTCTGAAACAGTTTTATTTTAGGCTACATGGGCTACCACTCAATTTGTGCAATGAAGCAATGATGTGCTTTGACAAGGGCAATAATGTAGCCCCAGAGTTTACAATCAAATGGATCACTTTTGTCATCAATATGATGTTGGATGTTTTACGTTGAAGATGATTCATGTCATAAACATACCTGTTTTTTTGCTGGCAAATTTGCCTATGCTTGACTCATGCACTCTGTCACAGACCCACTAAGACACTCATGCATCCACTCACAGACCCACTCAGAGGCTCACAGATCCACTCAGACACTTGCGCATTCACTAACAGAAGCATTCCCACACTTATGCACCCACTCACACACCTAGTAAGACAATTATTCAGGCACTCGCAGACCCACTCAGACAGCCACACACCCACTCACACACCCATTGCGACACTCACACGCTCATTTTCAAAGGTTACATGTTACAGTTAGGAAAGTGTACAGGGATGTTCTAGTTAGGCTCTGTGAAATTCAGCAGTTATAGTTACCTGAGCTAACTAAAACGTATGCCACAGTGCACTGCTTATAATCTCACATATTACAGCACTCATGACATGATCAGTGACATCACTCACTACATCATTGATGACATCTCAAATGATATCACTCATGACATCATCTACAGAACCATCACACACCCATTCATATCCCCATAGAACTTCTCCTACATCTACTCTCACACAACTGCTCACATACTCATTCACAGATCAATACCAGTACTCACACAACCAATCCCTCAACCATAGAGCCAAAGATAAATAAACAGACACTTACATAACTACTCATACACCCTTAAAGCTACTCACACACCCACATAATCACCCGTATAGAAACTCACACAGCCACTAACTCGCCCATACAGGTACTCACACAGCTTACCATAAGGCCACTCACACTGACACTAGCTCACCAATACAGCTACTCACACACCCACTCACTTACCCATACAGCCACTGAAAGCCACTCACTCACCCATACAACCGCTCACACACCCATGCAGTCACACACCCACAGGCCACTTACCCATTCACACATCCATATAATGACTCACACTCACTCACTCACTCACTCACGCTTATAGGCACTCACACAAACATTTACTCTCCAATACAGCCACTCCAATCCACCCACTTACCTATACACACACTCAATTAGCTCCTCTCTCACATATACAGCCACTCACACACCCACTTCCTCACCCATACATCCACTCTCACAGTCACTCAGACACCCATACAGATGCTCACACACCCACTCTCTCTCCAATACAGCCACTCTGGCACCCAGATAGCTACTCATATAGCCACTAAAACATCCAGACAGCAACTCACACACCCACATACACACCAATACAGCCACAGATATCCACTCGCACACTGATAAAGACATTCAAATAGTCACTCAGATGCGATTTGTTAGAAATAGTATGGCTAATTACTAGTACAGAAAAAATAGTAATTTGACTTATGCTGTCAATATATCTTTAAATCTCAGAAAATTTTATGAAACACTTAAACTAACAGGATGATGTCATCAGTGATGTCACTGACCATGTCATGAGTGACGTAATATAAGAGGTCATAAGCAGTGCACTGAGTTAACAATAACTGCTTAATTCTATGGTTTTGGATGACCAGGGCTGCACTGGTCGCAGCGGGCACCGGGCGTTTCCCCGGTGGGCCACCACGTTGGGGGCTGGACTTGGGCCCCAGGGGGCTGTTTTTTTTAACGGGGTTCAGCAATATCAGCCCTCTGTAACAAAATCGGCCAAAAACAGCCCTCGCAAACAGCTCGGCTGCACCCCCCTCAACCCAGGGGAGCCGGCCGAGCAGTTTGCCAGGGCCGGTTTCCATTCCCAGCCCGGCCCTGTGTATGACTGATGTCTGAGCCTAACTATACAGCCCTATAACCTTTGTTTTTTTCAGTAAATTCTAAGGTTTTTTTCCATTCTATTTCCTAACTATAACGTCCCTGTAACCTTTTGCTTTTCTCAGTGTAGATATAAATGTATGTATGTGTATATAAATATATATGTGTGTGTGTGTGTATATATTACCTACTGGCGGTCGCCAGTAGGTATATATAGTTAGGATTTTTTCTCTATGGGTTTTTTGAAAATTCTATGTCTAATAACTTTGGCGTTTGTGGACGGAATTGGCTGAAATTTTCAGGAAAATGGCACATTTTGTTTCTGAGCAGCCCTTGAAAATTTGGGGGGGGTTCGTCCAGGGGGGGCCGAGAAAAAAGGGGGGTCCCAAAACGTGTTTTTAACATTGAGTTTTCCATAGGGCGGTTGGCCTCACTTTTAGCCCGAACGGCTGAATGGATTTGCACGAAACTTGGCAAAATTGTAGGGACTGGTAGCCCGATGTGCCTTTTGTAGGTCTCAATATATGTGCTCCAGTGGATTTTGAGAAATTAACGTTTAAAAAAAGATATATATCTGTAAGCGCGGACCAGGCAGCGCTCTGGTTCGCGGACTTTTCGCGCAACGGAGCTTTGTGAAGCGAAGCTGATTGGTTCTCCGGCGTCTGTCAACATTCCAAACAGTCCGTAGCGGCCGCCATCTTGTCTCTCGGTAGGATCGAGAGACAAGAGGAGGTCAAAACAAAGGGGGAAATAACTATAAGGGGGCATAGTAGATCCTCGCTGACCCCCTAGGTTTGATGTGGAGGTTTTAAAAGGGCCCCGCGGGGCAAAAAAAAATAATAAAAATAATAATTGAACGGCTGAATGGATTTGCACGAAACTTGGCAAAATATTAGGGACTGGTAGCCCGATGTGCCTTTGCTAGGTCTCAATATATGTGCTCCAGTGGATTTTGAGAAATTAACGTTCAAAAAAAGATATATATCTGTAACAGCGCTCCGCTTCGCGTAACGGAGGTTTGCGAAGCTGATTGGTCATTCTGTCACTGGGCTATAGTTGGGCTACATCTGGCTGATATTTGGGCTACATTTGTTTTTTTGTGTGTCTGGCGGCCATCTTTGGGCTACATTGGGCTACATTGGGCTTCATTGGGCTACATTCGGCTAATTAGCAAATAGCTCATCGCAAACTAGGAATGGTAAAGAATCGCTATTTATTCCTTAAAGTTCGCTATTTAGGAAATGCAAATAACTTTGATGATACATATGGCGGTTCATCTCTAACAAGATAAGAAGCATAGGGATAGATTTATGATGACTGGCGCATCACCAGGGATGTGTTAGTCATTCTGTGCCGCTGTTCCGTCACCTATGGTGTGCTGCATTTACAATGCGGCGCATCATGGGGCAAAAACAGCACAGATGCGTGATGTATCTGTGCCGTAAAGGTGGCGCATTGCTGGAGTTGTATCGCAAGTGTGATGAAGCTCCAGCAAGGGTCGGGGGTGCCCCTGTCGCAGGGTTTCTGTTCTCACACAGAACTGTGGACAGAGGATTGGAACCTCGGCGAATTAGGGTGTCCCAAAACTCACGTTAGTAATCAAAAACTATTTAGCAAGCTAGGTACAGTGTCACATTGGATATAACAAACTCTCAATGTTTAGACAATCCAGAATATGAACTTATAGTACCTCAGGATACGTGGAACTCATGAACAGTCGGTCGTTATAGATTTCTTAGAAACCAGAACATGGAGTTAAGAAGAACAGATGTGTATTTGAAATGTTTATTTACTAATGCCGTCTTCTCAGGCGTAGTACCTTAGATAATAAAAGTACACATATTATCAGTAGCAAAATTACCAGCATAGTTACTAGTACATAAAAAGTGAATGGTGATAGTATGTTAACATGCTGTAAATTAATAAGAGTTAGCAACACTTATAAGCAGCCGCGGGCCGTGGAGGGAGTTACGGTGAGGCAGGGAGGCGGGGAGGGGGAGAAGCAGGGTGGAGAATACAAGTACACATATTATCAGTAGCAAAATTACCAGCATAGTTACTAGTACATAAAAAGCGAATGGTGACAGTATGTTAACATGCTGTAAATGAATAAGAGTTAGCAACACTTATAAGCAGCCGCGGGCCGTGGAGGGAGTTACGGTGGGGCAGGGAGGCGGGGAGGGGGAGGGGCAAGGTAGAGAGGGCTCCACCCTGCTTCTCCCCCTCCCCGCCTCCCTGCCCCATCGTAACTCCCTCCACGGCCCGCGGCTGCTTATATCTCACCCTCCCTAATACACATATTATATTATTTGCTAAGAAGGTCTCTTTGTGTTGGTTTAGGGCGTGCCCATACTTTAGTGTCTTAGATTTGAAGGAATCACATCAGCATACACCAGCTCTCTCTTCATGTGAACCGCATCAACTGTTGTGTATGTGTGTTCGGCAAAGCAATATAAAACCCGCCTCATGCCCAGAATTGGCAGAAGTTGCACTTATGTTATGAGTATGAAGTCGTGGAGATCAGACCTCATAACAATTCTGTATCGTGTTGTTCTTGAAACTTTAGCACTCGCTGTACAGATATAGTTTAACAAGTAAAGCAGATAGTAGACCAATAACATATTATTCTCATGTAAACCACGATGAACTACTAGGTGGAAAGCTAAAGCAACAACTAAGTGTCGTGTGCAGAAGTTGCAAAAAAGGAAAAATGGCGTTTAAACCGGTAATGAGCCCATGCTAACTTAACACGGTGTAAAGATATCCAGGACCTAGATGACACCTCCTCATGATCCGGAAACGAACTGAATAAGATAATAGAAGTGCCATCTCATGAGAGCAGATTGCAAGTTTATATGTGGACGGTCCGCAAGGTAAAGCATTAAAAACTAGGAAAATTCAATGCTAAAGAAAAATAAAACAGCCAAGTACTTTATCGAGTCTTAAGCCAATAGGCAAGGTAAATAATAAAAACTTGACAAATAAGTCAATGAATTGTCAATGAAATGCTAGTACTCAGCATATCAAACATGAAAAAGGTCTATGACATAACTGTGTATGCAAAATAAGCTGCAACAGCCTCCAATAGGAAGTCACCGTCTTCATCCGAAAACAGTTCAGCCATCCAATTTAAAAGCGGAAAAGAACATACGTGCTCTCCCAGCACCGGATCCTCTATCACCATCAGAGGACAGCTCGGTGGGTTTTCAAGAAAGCTGTGTTCCAAGAAAGACTGTGCTGCCGCCAGTAAATTCCAGTGACCAAGTAGTCCATGCATCAATGCCACAGCCATAATCCTCTCGCCAGGACAAATCAACTCGTGAGTAATGATAGGAGTCATCAGCTGATTAAAGTCGACGTCAGGAGAAACCGGTCCGCAGAGACACAAATCAATGGCCCAATCGAAATCACAGGTCAGGCAGTGAAATACAGGCTGGACACAGGTGAAGTAGGAGAACCGAAAAGATAATCCATATGCCGTGCTTAATATCGCCAACGGCATTGTGCCATAATATTCTAGCATGCGATTGCGGAACAGTGTCAGCAGCTGCAGGGTCGGAGGTTGCATAGGAGGGACATCCATATTTAAAAATGTAAAAAAGCACAAGAGCGTCCGCTGGTAATGCAAGTAAAAATGCCAATCCACGAACCAGAGTGCAGAAAATACAATGAAAGGGAGCAGGGATGACTCCAAAGATTTTCTCAAATGAAGTCACGAGACCACTGGTAACAACTTTAAAAAAGTGTGCCAGGGATTTTGTGGAGGATGCGTTAAAGATAGTCGGAAACATGTTGCTGAAATTGAAAGGCAAACCTGTGTACGGGTGTTCGCTATGTGAAGTACGAAAGTTTCACGGGCCGAACTCAAGGCCACCTCTCTCTGAGACAAAAGAGCTCTTATTCTTGCCATGCCGTTGAAACGTGTCCCAAGGTTGGTATTTGTGGCCAGATTGAAAACTCCCTATGTTCATGTGTGGGAGGAAATAGAACATTTCTGCAGCAAATAACCCGTTCACTTACTGTTACGATAAAAGGAATACTTTTAATTAACTCAGAACAATCTTCATTATTGAGCATCAAATAACTACCATTTTCCAACAACTTGAACGTGGGGATGATAGCAGGAACTGGCGTGCCTTGCAACACGCAAGCCATATTTGGTCGGTGTTTGTTGCATGAATCGTGTAACTGTATGTGCCTACACATTAGTGAATGATCTGGCGTCTCAGTGCATTCCTCTCCATTCAGATAAACTTCTTGATCATCTTTGAAACATCTGTATGTGTATGGAAGCGACCAGACCTCATGAACAAAAGCACTACCTAAAGGTTCATAAAGACCTATTGGTATATATTTCATACAATTTGAAAACTTATATAAAGCAAAAGGCAGCGTTATTAAACCGTGGATAAGGCATGTTGCCAAAAAACCCGCAATCCTCTGCTGATGATGTCACTGAGCATGTCATGAATGATGTAATATGTGACATCATCAGCAGTGGATTATGGGTAATAGTATCTCTAGTTTACTCCCCTATAGCTGTCTTTCTTTTAACATAAGTGTGTGTTTCCTTCCCTTATACTTACTGTTTTTGGTTCGCTTCCAGTTCGCGTACCAGCGAGCGAACTAGGAAGCGAACTAAGAGAAATAGAGGTTGGCACAGTTCCAAATATTGTACCAATTTTTTAATAACGGGGAGGTAGTTCTGAAAAGAACTTTTTTTTTTATTTTTCTGAACATTTTTTTACTGTTTTTGAATTTTTCGGAACAGTTTTATATTTTTTTGGGGTTTTCTTGGAGGGGGCAATGAAAACGATTCATTGTAAAGGGCTCAACAGGAGCAACAAAACAAAAAAAAGAAGTATTTATTATTTTGGGCGTTTCGGACAAACTTGCATATGATAGTCAATAGCTCTGTTGATCAGAGTGATGCTTCTTTCTCCGTAGGAAATGAATCCATCGCAAAATACGCAGGTGTGTTTTACTTCACCAAATCTCATTTGTATATTTGGCACCATCTCCCTGCCCTCTGGTCCCGTTACTTCCGGTACAACAGATCTTCTGGCCATAATAGGGAGATTATCTAGGTCGTTCCGAAACTGTGCAGCACTGTAGTTGTTAGGATGCCACCTAGTCATATGGCGATGCATTGTGTAGTTTCCGAAACTGTATTTTTTGTCGGTCCCTCTGGACAGTCTATCTTGACATTTAAGGCAAGTTACGTATCTTGCATTTACTTTTTTCTGACCTTTGGGAATTTTAAAAAATTGCCAAATGAAGTTTTCTTTCCGGTGAGACGTCTTGGGCTGCTCAGGCAAAAACTGCCTCTCTTCGTGCTCGTCCTCCTGTTCCTCTTCTTCTTCTTCTTGTTGAATTACAACTTGAGCAGGTGGTCCACTCTTCCTTGGATGTGGTGGAGGTGGTGGGGAAGCACCAGCTGAAGCTACTAAAGAAGCCATTGCTCAGTGATCACAAAGGGTCTTTCTCTCACAATGATGAAAGTCAGAGTGAGGAAAGAAGGAGGGATTTTCATCATTTGGGAAAAACAAGAGTTCTCAACCAATCAAAAGTGTTCATTTTAGATTATATGACCTAGTCTTACATCATTAGGAAACCAAAAGTGAAATGAACCAATGAAAAGTGTTATTACCAAGTCACATGACTTGCTGTGTTTACGTTAAGCGCTTTGCAGGGCCTCCCGGTTTGCTTCCAGAAACCTGCGCTTTGGCACTCGCTTCGCGTACCAGTTCGCTAACGTAGCACGTCATATGACGTATCACGCGACAACGTGAAACGTCATGCGGACGGGAGGCGTCACGATGTTGTTTTCTAACGCGGCACTTGCGGTAAAGAAACGTTTACCGGCTCGCGGTCTATTTCGCGGCATCAAGGTCAGCTAACGGGAAGCTTCCCGATTCGCGAAGCGGGAACGAAGAAAAAAAAATATTTAAATAAAAAATTATTCATAAACATATAAAATATATTTTTGGATTTAAAGAAGAATACATTTTACAGCTACAGATATTAGCTGTTAAAAAACCAATGAAATTCACAGAAAAAACCATAGGTTATAGACCATATATAGTTAGGAATTAGCATTTACAAAACCTTGAAAATTCACTGAAAAAACCATAGGTTATAGACCATATATAGTTAGGAATTAGCATTTAGAAAACCTTATTGTACTCACACAAAACCATTGAAATTCCATATATAGTTAGTTGCACTAACTATATATCGCGCACCCGCAATCCACTGCTGATGATGTCACATATTACATCATTCATGACATGGTCAGTGACATCACTGATGACATCACTGATGACATCTCAAATGACATCACTGATGACAACATCCAGTGACTGTATGTTTCTGTAAAGTTAAAATATGTCTTAGATATTGAAGAATGAGTGGATGTATAAGTGTCTGGATGAAGGATTTAGTAGGTGCGTGACTGACTGTATGAGTGAGTGATTAAATGTGTCTCACTGAATGCATGGGTTAGTGACTAAACTGTCTTAATTTGTGCATCATTATGTCTGTTGTGATGTAAACTGCTGCATGTGTTGATCATTAGCTATACGAGAGGCTATATGTGTTATTAATTGGTTGCCCAAGTATTTCTATGGGAGATTGAGTTTGTGTGGGGGTGGCTGGGAGGTGTGTGACTCTGTGCATAGATGTGTGAGCAGTTGATTCACTAGGTGTATGAGTTCAAGAGTGCATGTGGAAAAAGCTACATGGGCGGTTGACTGTGTGCATGAGTGTATTGATGAGTGAATGGATATCTCAATGCTACATGTCATAGTAAGTACATATGTAAAACACAGTACATGTGAGAGTTGGCATATATAAATAACTGTGCATGAGAGCCACTGAATGTGTGAGTGGCTGTATGGATCATTGTGAACTTGTATCAGGGATTGTATAAGAGAGTAAATATGTGTTAGTATATGTTTGAATAAGTAAGGTGTGTATAACTGTATAGTTGAGGAAATGGAGGTGAGATTGTTTCTTTGCATGACTGACTAGGTGTGTGAGTAACTCCATGGATGAGTGACAGTGTGTGAGTGTCTGTATACACTGAGTGTATCTAAGGTTATATTAGAGTCTGAAGAGGTTTATCGTATTAGCACAAGAATGATGTCAAATGAGATGTCATCAGTGATGTCATCAGTGATGTCATTTGAGATGTCATCAGTGATGTCATCAGTGATGTCACTGACCATGTCATGAATGATGTAATATGTGACATCATCAGCAGTGGATTGCGGGTGCGCGATATATAGTTAGTGCAACTAACTATATATGGAATTTCAATGGTTTTGTGTGAGTAAAATAAGGTTTTCTAAATGCTAATTCCTAACTATATATGGTCTATAACCTATGGTTTTTTCAGTGAATATATATATATATACACACACACACACACACACACACACATATACATACAATTCACAGTAGCAGCTGTCACGTAGTTCAGACCTAGTTACAATAGGAAGAGTATATTTTCGTTTGCTAACAACTTTGGCACCATTTGACAAATTTTGACAATTTCCACTGCAGCTCCATCCTTGAAGTTTCCGTGGTGATCCATCAAGCAGCGGCCGAGAAAAAAGAGGGGTCCCAAATGCAATTTCCCCATGCAGTTTCTATAGGGATGTTTGAACAGAGCTACAACCAAAAAGGCTGCAAGGAATTACACAAAGTTTAGCAAAAAGCCTTATCTTTACCCAGAAAGTGTGTATTTGGGGATTTGGTGTAGTTTTTGAGAAATTAAGGTTCAAAATATATGCATATCTGGACTACTGGGCTAAAATAGAAAAATGTAGACCTTCTGATTGTTTGAGTGAGCGTTCCGAGTGATTGGCCTCAACATAAAAAAAAAATGTTGGGGCAGCCATTTGAGGGTCCAGGGACTTGGTTCCTTGGCCTATATACTTTTTTTTAAATAATATAAGTGGCCCAATAGGGATATTCTGCCTCTCCAAGTACTTGTGGGTGGTCCCAAAGGCTACAAGTTAAAAAACATGAAAGGGTTTTTTGCCTTAATCCCACAGTACTCCAGTGGGGTTGAGGCAAAAAAAAACAGCAGCTGTGTTTTTTTTAATTGACCCATTGACCCTTTGGGTAAGGGAGGCCCATGGGTCAAATAAAATTTAATATTTAAAATCATGGTGGGGAAGGCAGGCGTGGTATCCCCCCACATTGAGCTGATTTAAGCCCTGGAAACCTCATCCCCCAGGGCTTGTTTTTTTTAAAAGAGGAGGAGTCATGTACCCCTCCTCCCAAGCCTATGTTGGCCCTTCCTGCTCCATACCTAAGGACCCAGTGCATTATTCGAAGGGGAGGGGGCATGGTTCCCCCTCTGAGCTGATTTCGTCTCTGATGAATATCCACCTATTGCTTTTTATCTTTTGTTTTAAGGAGCGGAGGGGAGTGTGCCTCCCTCCCCCTGCCCTCAAGTTGATTTTGGCCTTGGGGACCCCTTCCAACTGTGCATTTCTGAAACAGTGTCCCTGGGACCTCAACCTCTGGGACAGGTTTAGCTCCCTCCACAGTTCAGGCAGGGAAGACTACATTGCTCCCACTGCACAGGAGCACAGATCTTTCTCTCTGCCTGTGATCTGGCACAAGCAGAAAGAAAAGCTGTTCCTGTGGGGGAAGCAAATATGAGAAACAACATTTAATACACAATCTGCAGCCATATTGTATGTGAACAGACCTGCACATATGTGGATTCATGTGTGACTCAGAGAAGGAAGCCTTCCTGCTAGTGTTTATGTTTCCATGGTTCTGACTTCTAGGGCCAGATGCATCAAGCATTTTTCTCCTCCCATACGGCCCGAATCGCAGATTCCACCCAATTCCGATAGGAAAAAATGCTTTTACGATGCAGCAAACACAGGTTTGCAATTCGTAATTCAGAAGGGGTGTGTTTAGGATGCCCCTTCCAAATAGCGAATCCTAACGGTATGCATGAATGTTTTGTGACCGTAAATGCAGTCGCAAAACATTCGTATTTTACCACCTACTTCAAGTAGGTGGTAACCCATTCGCAAATGGGTAGAGGTCCCCAAGGGACCCCTGCCCCTTTGTGAATGTTTGTAAAATCATTTTTTAAGAGCAGGCAGTGTTCCACAGACCACTGCCTGCTCTTGAAAAATGAAAAGAAAACTTTAAATTGTTGTTTTCGAAACTCATCCTGTTTTCCTTTAAGGAAAACGAGCTGCATTTCAAAAACAATATTGCTTTATTTAAAAGCAATCACAGACATGGTGGTCTGCTGAGCCCAGCAGGACACCATCCCTGTGGGTTTTGTGCTGCCTAGGGGGGTTCGCAATTTGCGACCTACCTCATTAATATTCTTGAGGTAGGTATTTGCGATCCCCGAGGTATCGATAAAAGTGTTCCACACACTTTCATGCATTCTGTTTTGCGATCTTCTAATTACAAATCCCAAAGATTCGCAATTAGGAAATCGCAAAATGGTTTCTTTATGCATCCCGCCCCTAGTTCCTTACTGTATAGACTCCTTCCTAAAATGTATTGATACCACTGCCATTTGCTTTTGCTCACGGGATAGCTCAGCCCTGCTTTACCTCTCGTTTTACTCAAAGGTTTCATGCCTGGTTAATTAGTATCCAGGTTAACTACATCTGAGTGCCTTCCTCCAAGATGGCTTATCAACATCTCAGTACTTTCTCTGTTGTGTGGTCTCTAGTAGAAAATGGGTGATTCAGTTTGCACGCGCAACTGTGCTCTTGGTCTACTGAATGAACCAGCTAATAAATGTGGAGTAAACATGGAACCTTTCAGTAAAGGGATCCTTTCCTATTGTCTACTAGACATAGCTATTGTTATTCGTATGTGCATTAAGTAATCATAATTAATAAGATGGTTAATAACGATAGGCTATGGGCATGAATTCGAGTTTGGCAGTCAGATTGCTCTGTCACAAACTTGACTGGTATCCCTTCGCCTTATTACAAGTGCACCTAATGCAACTGTAGTAAGGCTTGTGGGATATCCTTGCCATTTATGACAGAGTAACCTGTCTGCTAAGCTCTAAATCAGGCCATAAATCATTAAATACGTATATCAAAAGATTATCAAAGTGAAAGTTAGGTGTAACCTATCAAATTCTACTTGTCACATCCATGACTCACCCGTAGGGGTCCTTGGGTACTCTCAAAGAAGTGCAAGGAACAGATGCGCTTTACTGGAAAGCAGTTATTTGAGATTTTAAATGTATCCCTGCTGATTAGACACAACTCCTACACTTAGATTATTTACAAACAATTATTTATTTCACTTAATGTAAGGACACAGTGATTTATTATTTAATCTAGTGTATGTACATGCAATAATGTATACTTTCCCTTGTGGTTTGCCTGTTTATTTAACATTTATTTTGACCTCATTACACAATCCCTGACCCACCCAGACCCCTACTGTCAACCCTGCTGGCATCAGTGCGGCCCTCGGTCACACCACAGACCGTACTGTGTGGCCCCTCAACACATTTTTAGGTCTCGGCCTGCGAAAGACTGCGCACAAGCGCACTCGAGCTGGCGAGATTTAATGAGGTAGGGTATTTTTCACTAGCGTGGTTAATCCCCGCCCCTCTTTTCCATTGGCTGGCATCACCGTTCATGCTAAACGGTGGCCAGCCATTGGAGAAGAGGTCCTAGTGACGTTCTTCTTTCTCTTTTAGCCCCGTCCTTTTCAGAGTGGCTTACTTGACTTACTGGTGGCGTAAAAGGTTTCTTATCTTCTTTATGGGGCAATCTGTTTCGCCCCATAAAGAAGATAAGGAACCGTTTACCGCAGCAGTAAGTCATGCCGAGCCCGTCTGAAAAGGACGGGGCTAAAGGAGAAATTTCTTTTATTTTAGTATAATCGCGGCACCCGCGCTTTACTTTTAAAATGTTAGAAGTAAATTGCGGGTGCCACGATTATACTAAAATGAAAGAAATAGATGTTTTTTCTATTTCTTTCATTTTAGTATAATTGCGGCACCCGCGCTTTACTTTCAAAATGTAAGAAGTAAAGCGCGGGTGCCGCGATTATAATAAAATGAAAGAAATAGAAAAAACATCTATTTCCTTCATTTTAGTATAATCGCGGCACCCGCAATTTACTTCTAACATTTTAAAAGTAAACCGCGGGTGCCACGATTATACTAAAATGAAAGAAATAGATGTTTTTTCTATTTCTTTCATTTTAGTATAATTGCGGCACCCGCGCTTTACTTTCAAAATGTAAGAAGTAAAGCGCGGGTGCCGCGATTATAATAAAATGAAAGAAATAGAAAAAACATCTATTTCTTTCATTTTAGTATAATCGCGGCACCAAAAATTTACTTCGGCTACACATGTGCATGTTAACCGCCTCTAATCCTGGGCCTGGAGTAGAGTTGTGCTCAGCACATAGCGCTTCAACAACTCATCCGCGACAGTAAGCGCTATAGAAATATAATTACAATATTGTTTGCTAAAAGGCGGATTTAGAGGCACGGTGTAAAACATGCACGCGGACAAGACCACACGCATGTACACACATGCAGACACACAGACACAATCCCAGAAAGATAGAGATACACACACATGAAGACACAAATATTCAAACAGACGTGCACACTCTGAGACGTGCACGCGCAGGCTCACATGTACAGGAGTGTTTGCACAACAGAGAGGCACGGAGGCATGGACAAAGATACTGGCACGCCCCAGGCAGGCACGCACAGGCAGACGTGTGGATGGACTGGTGCAGCTGCACACACACACGTGCACAACCAGATGCACAGTTACACGCACGTATGGGCACAGACAATGGCACACCCACATGCGCTGGCACAGAGAGCGAGACTACGCAGCACGATGTGTGCCCCTTTGCGCATAGAGACTGCCAGGTAGGGGTGGCTGAGTGCCAGGGTTCCCCAGCACTGCCCACAGAGAGTGAGACTGCGCAGCGCGATGTGTGCCCCTGGGCGCATAGAGACTGCCAGGTGGGGGTGGCAGGATGCCCTGCGCTGCAAAATCCAACACTGTCCCTGCGCTGCAAAACCCAACACCGTCCATATAACTTGTAATTTCACATAAAGGCACACGCACAAATTCTCTCTCTCGCACACACACACACACACACACACACACAATCTCTCACACGCACACATAATCTGTCTTTCTATCTTTTACACACACAATCCCTCTCACAGTGTGTCCCTCCCCTTCTCTCTCATACACACACACAGTACGGACGTGACAATCAGATTCACGCCTTATAGGAGACAGGCGTTCGGGGGTCGCCCGTGAAGACACAACCAAGGATAAGACAAAAACACACACTCTCAGCTGTTATTAAGAGGAGCCATCATGGGTGGGGGGGAGCTATCAGCACCAGCTGCGTGTCACCAGAGAGGGTTTAATTCAGGGTTATTCACACATTCAAGAAAAGGTGAGAGGAGGAAAGGGGAGGGGGCAGATTGCAGGCACGAGCAGAAATGTGAACAAACGCGTGTCTGCACGCCTATGATTACATGTGGAACATAGGTGTGTGTGTGTATAATATCCAATATATAACTATGTTAAACTGCTTCTGTGGAACCATGTGAATACATATCTAAAGAAGCATAGATTATGCAGCCCCATATCACGGAAATAAACACCCTTTTCATTGCTGTTCCTGTCCGGATCTCACTGCCCTCAAGAGCAGGTTCAAGCCTTGGTTGTTTTAGAGTGTCTATCCTTCACAGGAGCAGCGCCCAGATGCCCCAGCCTGGGTGAGCTGTGCTATGCCAACTGTCCGAAATAAATCAATAAAGAAGTATGTGTGTTCGTGAATATACTATGTGTATATATTAATTTTAAATACATGTGGGAATATATATATATATATATGTAGATATATGTGTATATATATATATATATACACACACACACACACACAATATATATTTTATATATTCAGATACATATCTATGCACACACTCAAACACACGTATGGGAATACGTGAGATTTTACTATAAACAAACTGAAGAATATACATGTAAACAATTCGGATAGTGTGTACTTATGTCCGTGTGTGCGAGAGCATTGCTCATTTGTTCAGATTTTTCTGAAAATGGCTTAAAAAGCCTGTAGCTAATTTTAAGACACCGCTGTCACTATAATATTGTGTGTGTGTGTGTAATGCACAAACAGAATTAAACATGTATTAAAATTGTCATTTTCTCCTTGCGCACACACAGCTCGTCACAGCCACACCTCTCAATGCAGGCAGGATTAGGGTTTAGGGTACCCAAATGACCGCCGTCAAATCCAGTTTGCTGGCTTGAGCGGCTCCAGACAGAGCCCGAATAGCGCCCTGATCTGCGCGGCGCTACAAGGATCAGGGTGTGCACAGATATTGGGGCTCGGAGAGACATGTACAGCCTTAAAGGCAGGTTGGGAACCAGCGGCGATGCTGCTTTGACAAGAGACTATTAGGTAGAAGGGGGTGGGGCGCGCACACGTCTGTCCCCCCTTTACTCCCACAAAAGCGATAGGACTCTGGGACGCCCCAAAAAATGAAGCATTTATCATATAGTGATCGCCCACCTCGTCTAAATTCAGAATGAACTGCTACCTGGTTTATTCTGGCTCACTGGATGTGATATGTCTATTGGGTTTCTTTTCCAAATGAAATTAAAACGTTTTAACCAACAAGAATTTAAGCAGAATTTCAATTTCTTCCAACAATCATGAATTGCCCTGAAGTTGTTCCTTCGAAACAGCGGCGGGGATTGTCACAAACAACGGCCGCCATGTTGGGAAGAGCCCTCGTCAAACTTGTCTGGGTTGGATTCTGAGGGAATCTCAAGTCCTAGCCCTTGTCAGCTCTGACCCCAGTCACCCGCCCCCAGCTCACGCCTATGCTCTCTCTTTCTCACAATGACTGTAAAGCTGGGCCAGGACGAGGCCGCCAAAAAGCTGCTGGTCAAATGGTGTGCGGCCGCAGTGCCGGGAGAGGAGCCCACGGAGGAGGAGGCAGCTTCCCGGGACCCCCAGGAGGAGGGCGAGCAGGATTTTCAGCCATCCTTGCAGCCCTCCCCGGACCAGAGACACTTTCAGCGAGCGAGAGATGAAGGTGAGGGGCAGCGGCTGTGGAGGGCAGAGTAACAGCCTGCAGGGGGGTAGGCAGGGTGCAGAGGGATGCTGCAGCTTAGGCTCGGTGAGTGGACGGGGTGCCGAGGAGTAGCCTGGTGTCCTGGCCCGGTGAGTAGGCGGGGTGCAGGCGGTAAGAAGACGCAGGCAGCCACCGTGCATGGTAAGCCTGCCTGCAAGGTGTCTCGGTGGGGTGCAGGGATGTCATGTCTCAGTCTTCAGGGCGTATGGATCATGGATGGAGGGCGGGTAAGCACATCATAATGTTCTGTGGCGGGTACAGGGTCTTTGGATGGATTGAAAGCAGCACAGCCTAATGTTCCAGGAGCTTTTTTGGGTGGGATACACCCTAGGAAGTAGTGTTCGGATTGTTATAGTGCTGACACGCTTGGCGGTTGAGGGGATCCTGGAACTAAGGAGTACAGTTGGTTCAAGAGAGCTTTAGGGGTGCTTTGTAATTGACACATCAGTTTTAGGGGCAAGACCGGAACGCATGGTACACACCCATGCTGTCTCTCCCTACTACTTCACCCATCCTCCCTCGTGTCCACCACTCCTCCCCTTCCTAGTCATTGCTTGTTAATCCTTGTTATGCTTTGCTTTAGAATTCGAATATATTTTTTTGCCGTCTTATAACTTGTTTTCAGTTGTGCAGTTATAATCTCAACCTGATTTTGTTTTTGCCGTCTTATAACGTGTTCAGTTGTGCTGTTATAATGTCACCCTGTTATGCTATACTATTTTGTATGCTGCTGTGATGCTATGTGCTATGATGGTGTGTAATTTGTTATAGTGCTTTCTGATTCTGTTTAATAGAACTGAACTCTAAGTTATGTCTATATTATCGCATGTTATACGTCAATTACAAGGGAACATATGTATTTTAATTTACGCGAGTTTCAGCTATTGACATTGCAAATGACAATGCCATTTATTTATCTGTTTTCAAAACCAACCAAAAAATTGTCATTTACAATACCAATAGCTCTAACTTTTGCAAAGGCGAGACCGTTGCATTGTAAATTCTTGTTGCGAGTAGCCATGTGTTATACTGTATATTTTATAAACCCTGCCCAGAAGTGCACCCAGGACCAATCATTAGCACTACACATAAAGCAAATTACAAATTAGACAAATACCTGAGTACTTTGAGGGGAAAAGACTTTGTCAAAGAAAAACTTTTTTCTGCTGCCGTTTTGGTTAACTTGAATTTCATCATCCGAAGGAAATTCCAAACAATTCTGTGACTGTGTGTCCAGCCGGCATCTACAGAAGACCCTGATGTTTCCCCGTAGTTCTTGAAGCTGGTTGTAAAGAAGTTTCCTCTCCAGGGCTTCCCTTTGGTAGAGAGCACGAAGTTCCTCGGTTTCCTTTGCTGCACCCAGTTCGAAGTCTTTCATTTTAAGTACAGTGTTTCCTAGATCGTTCATACGGCGAGAAAGGTCTGACAGGTGACGGCCAACAGAAACTTTGAGGTGCTGGTTACAAATATTAAGATCTCGAGCGACTCTCAATAGACTGGTGACTTTGCGGGGCTCCAAAAGATGTTTTGGAGGAATGGGAACAGGCAAAGGAGTAGGGTCGGGGTGTATAACTGGTACTTTTTGCAGAGTACTAATTATATCAAGGTTTTTATCATGTTCAGCTTCTAACTTTATCACTCTGTCATTTAAAGAGTCGATCATGCGGTTTAGGCTGTCGTTCTCCTCTTGAAGATGCTTGCATTTCACTTGGAAGTTTTTAATGTCTTTCTCAGTTTCTTGGAGTGCATGTTGAAGACATTCAATTTTCCTTTCCTTTTCCCAGAGGTCACTTTGAAGAATAACAAAATGCAAACTGTTATGACTACGGATTTGTTCAAACAATGTTGTAAATGTAACATTTGAGAAAAAACGGTTTACCAATGTTTTTGAGAACTAATCTTCATTCATGACTACAACACTTTTCCGACAATCCTTGCCTGTGACTCCCCAGGCAAGGAAGTGGACACCCCCATAGTGATGGCTAACTTCGAGGAATGCAATATGCCAGTAGCACTGGTCAGTAGTAGCACTCACTAAATGGGTCAGATTGTATAGCTTTAAAAACTCTTCTAGCAGTTGTAGAACAAATCATATATTTTCTGCCACAATACATTATGGTACAGATTAGAGGATGTATTACATAAAGTGCCTGAGGGGCGCAATGGTCATGTGCACCCGTTTTCTGCCCACTGGCACTGCAGTATTACAGAAGGGGCTATAAAGGACACTGTAGTACTACAGAAGGGGGTCATGGACGCGTGTGCAGCCCGTTCTGTAATGCAGGTGATGCCTTAGCAAATGCGGCGCAGGTGCTACTTTAAGGGTTCATTTTCTCATCTGCATGGGGGTGTGGCCCTACGCAAATGAAGGAAACACTTTGGCCTTGCATTATTTTATGGGCCTGGGTGTCGAGGCAAAGAGGTCTTAAAGAGGGCGCACTGTCAGTGTCCCACAAATTGGTAGCGCACTGTCCGCACACCAAGTAAGGGAAGCCCTCTAGAGGTAGGAAAGGGGGTTCCATTGGCCTTCTCAGACATTTCCTAGAAGACAGATGCAGTCACTCGATGCTTCCAACGTAAAGAGTAACTCTGCCCCAATTTGAAGTGCAGCAGGTGTCACCTGTGAGGCCAAATAACAGCAGGGGCCGGCATGGCTCAAAGGTGGCGGGGCGGATATGGGGTTGCGAGGAGGGGCTGCATGGGGGTTGTCCCAGGTGGTGTTGCATGGGGGCAAAATTAAAAATAAAAACGTACCATGAGGCGGTTCCCTTGTGGCTGCTCCTGGTCTCCTGTCTCTGACTACAGGAACAGGAAGCAGGCAGCCAGGCTCCCTCCCCTAAGCCAATCACAAAGCTGCAATGCAACGTTGTGATTTGTCGGGACACAGCGTTCAGCCAGGGGCTGGAGGGGTGGGCATGTTCTCCATGCAGGTTGTAATGGAGCCTGCATGGAGAACAGGGAAGTGCGCATGACTGGTTTGGGCAGGCCGAGAGCACAGTCTCAACACAACAAATGCCCCCAAACACCCGGTGTCATTGACTCACATTCGCACCACACTAATGTGATAAATCAAGTCTTTCACTATAGACTACTCAAGAAGTTATTCCATTAGTCCATAGAGTGATCACACCATTCAAGATGGCGACTGAATGTAGATGTGTAACGGCGTTGAATGTTACTCATGGGTAGTGGGGGGTTTTAGTTATAAAAAGGGAGATTGGGCTGCTGATGAGTTCTTTGACAGATCTTGTGGAGAATGCAGTAACATTTTATGCCACACAGAAGTAAGTGGCTTGAAGTGTTTCAGTATAAAATGTGGGTGCCATGTGCTTTGTGACAAGTTATGCGGTGTGGTGAGGCTTTTGACTATGCATGGAGGTTTTGAACGCTAATGTTATTGGGTTCAACAAGGCGTGACAAATTACTGGGTGAATAATTTGTTGGTAGTCGGTAGTGAAAGACTTGATTTATCATATTTAGTTTAGTGTGGATATGAGCCAATGATACCGGGTGTTTGGGGGGCATTTTTCATGTTGATACTGTGCGGAACAGTTAGCGTTAGTTTGTATGAGTGCTTGTATATTTTCATTTTGGGTTGGAATAAAGTTGTGAAGTGTTTCCATATTCAAATGGTTTTTGCATGTGGTGGAGTTTCTACTCTTTTCTCCTTCAAGAACCAGGATAAACACGCCTGAGAATGTGGGTGAATTAACAAAGTGCTTGAATAACAAATGTAGTGCATTGAAATCATCCTTTATTCTACATAACACAGTTCTTACGGAACAAGAGGCAAATTTTGTATCTGCCTAATGGGGTGGTTTTAATGGCTTAGTATTCACTTGCTTTGGGTCTTGCACTCGTCATCTAACTATGGTATACCTATATCGTTGCTACTTTGTAAGGCTATATAATGTTTAACATAATAGCACTATAGGAACAAGTGGTGCCTATGGATATTGCTAGATAGCACATTTGGTGCCAGATGTACAACCCGCCAATTAGCGAGTCGCAAATTGCGTCGCATTTGCGACACGCTGAGTGGCATGCATAATAGTGTCTGAGACACTGTTTGCGATTCCCAATGGGGTCGCAAATTGCATGTCTCATGCATATTAATGAGGCTGTCGCAACTTGCAACCCCATTGGGAATGGCTGGCACTTCCAGGGATGGTGGCCGGCTGGGATCAGCAGACATCTATTTCTGGGATGCTTTTTAATAAAGCAGTTTAAAAAAAATGCATCCTGTTTTCCTAAAGGAAAACGGGATACATTTAAAAAAAGAAAATGAAACTTCAGTTTCATTTTTTAAGGGCAGACAGTGGTCCCTGGGACCACTGCCTGCTCTTAAAATATTTTCTCACATACACACCCTTCCCATTTGAGAGTGGTGTACCACCTACTTGAAGTAGGTGGTGAACTGCGAGTGTTTTACAGCATTAAATGTGGTCGGAAAACAAGTGTACATGTCATTCAGACTCGCTATTAGGAAGGTGCGCCCCTTCCTAATAGCGAGAGTTGCAAATGCTATTTTGCGAGTCAGTGACTCGCAAAATAGTATTTATACATGCCACACCCACGCACATAGCAGGACACACCCTCGACCCCATCTTCGCAGGAGGAATTAACATCCGATTCAGCCACACCATGCAGCACCCCTTGACGGACCACCACTGCGTACACTTCACCTTCAACACCACCGCCGCACCTACCCCCCGCATCCTCCACGAAGGAACTGGAGCAAGATCACAGAGGAACACCTCAACACCACCCTCCTCCGAGACTCCCCCAGAGCCACGACCGACGCCAACTCTGCAGCCGAAGAACTCCACCGCTGGATCTCGAGCTGTTCCAACAAGCTCGCACCCTTCCGCCACCCCACAAAACAATGCCCCCTGAAGGCCGCCTGGTTTACCACCAAACTCCAAGAAGCCAGACGCTCCTGCAGACACCTCGAGGAAACCTGGTGGAACTGTAAGACCACAGAAGACCTGAACAACTACTAGTACGCCAAGAAGGAATACCAATGGCAGATCAGGGACACAAAGCGGACTTTTATCATGAACAAGATCAACACCAACTCAACTAACGCCAAAGAACTTTTCAACGTTATTCAACAATTCACCAAACCCCCCAGCAAAGCCACTGACATGTCACCATCCCAGGAACTCTGCAACAAGCTCAGCTCCTACTTCCATGTGAAAATCAAGGCCCTCTACAACACCTTCAGCAGACAGACACCGGACACTACCCCCCCCCCCCCACCACCGACAACAAGCCCGACCGTCACTCCCGCCATGGTGGAACAAGTCACCGTGACCATGAACACCTCTTTCAAATCCGGCATCTTCCCTGACAACTGGAAGCGGGCGGAAGACAAGCCCCTCCTCAAGAAGCCCTCGGCTGACCCGACGGACCTGAAAAACTACTGGCCCATCTCTCTGCTCCCCTTCGCTGCCAAAGTCACAGAGAGACTCGTAAATGCTCAGCTGACTGCCTTCATTGAAGAGAACTCAATCCTTGATACCTCCCAGTCCGGATTCCGCAGCAACCACAGCACCGACACAGCCCTCCTCGCCGCCACCGATGACATCTGCATGTTACTCGACCAGGGACACACTTCAGTCCTCATCCTACTAGAACTCTCCACAGCCTTCGACACCGTCTCACACCACACGCTCGCAGCCAGACTCCACGACGCTGGGATACGAGGAACAGCCTTCGACTGGATATGATCTTTCCTCTCTGGCAGGACCCAGAGGATCAGACTCCTTCTCTTCCTCTCCGAACCCACAGAGATCAACTGCGGCGTACCCCAAGGATCGTCACTCAGACCCACGCTATTCAACATCTACATGGCCCCTCTCGCCACCATCGTCAGACAGCATGGGTTCAGCATAGTATCATAAACAGACGACACCCAGTTTATCCTATCCTTCACAAAGAACCCTGAAGACACCAGACTCAGCTTGTAGGAAGGAATGAAAGACGTCGCGGCCTGGATGAAAGAGAGCTGCCTGAAGCTCAACTCAGAGAAGACCGGGTTCCTCATCCTAGGACCTTCCAACTCTGCATGGGACATCACCTGGTGGCGCGCCGCCCTCGGGAGTCCACCCACCCCTACAGACCACGCAAGGAACCTCTGCATCTTCCTTGACTCCTCCCTCACCATGTCCCGCCAGATCAACTCCGTCACCCCCACCAGCTTTAACTGCCTTCGCATCCTCTGAAAGACCTTCAAATGGATACCCCCTGAATGCAGAAAGACCGTCACCCACACACTCATAACCAGCAGACTGGACTACGCCAACGCCCTCTACACAAGAATCTACAGAACTCTGCTACACAAACTCCAAACCATCAAGAACGCCGCAGCCAGACTCGTACTCGGGACACCACGACACGAACACATGACCCAACACCTACGTGACCTCCACTGGCTCCCCGGCGAGAAGAGAGTGACATTCAAACTTCTCACCCATGCCTACAAATCCTTCCACAACACTGGTCCCAAATACCTCAACGAGAGTGTCTCTTTCCACGTACCCAAAAGAAACCTCCGCTCTGCCGACCTTGCCCTAGCAGAGACCCCCCGTATCCGCAGAAACAGAGCTGGTGGACGAGTCTTCTCCTACATCGTAGCCAAGACCTGGAACGGCAGTCTAAAGCCCTGTGGCAGAGGGCAGAGGGCTTCGCGCTGAGCGCTAGAAATCGACTTCTATTGATTTTTTAACTTGCCTAACCTGCTCTGCTCTGCTGATTGCTAGCAGCCTCACAGTTCATGCTTTCATCGTCCCGCTGAGTAAGAGCGGCGAACGGCTATCTTCTTTTAATTTTCCACCCCCTATCCCGCCCTCCTGACTCCTCCCACTTTCGCGTCAGAGCCTACATAGGCTCCGCCCACTTTCCCTCGCGCGCAGTCTAAAGCCCTGTGGCAGAGGGCAGAGGGCTTCGCGCTAGAAATCGACTTCTATTGATTTTTTAACTTGCCTAACCTGCTCTGCTCTGCTGATTGCTAGCAGCCTCACAGTTCATGCTTTCACCGTCCCGCTGAGTAAGAGCGGCGAACGGCTATCTTCTTTTAATTTTCCACCCCCTATCCCGCCCTCCTGACTCCTCCCACCACCGCGTCAGAGCCTACATAGACGTCCCTCATGCGTCAGCGCAGCGGACGAGCGCAGCGGGCGCGACGTAGGCGCGCCGGAGTTGCGCCAGAGTTAAGCCCGTCTGCGCCCGTCCGCGGCCGGACGGGGCCTGGGCCCGGTTGTTATGCCCTTTCTCTTACTACATACCCTTCGGCGCTTATTCATTCTCTTTGGCATCCCCGCCCCCCCTCAACCTTAGTTCTGGCCCGCATTGCCTCTTTAGGTCTTAGCTGCTCCTGCCCTGCACCCCCGTGCCCTAGCGCTTCGCTTCTATTGCCGCTCCATTACTCCCCTTCTTCCACCAGTCCGTCTTCTAGGCCCGACGACACCTCCTCTTGCGCCCCTGACAGCTCTAAGTTTCGCACCTCGGCGATCCTCCTTAACACCAGGTCCGCGGTTGGGCACCAACTCGAGCTATTCCACCTGCTCGATTCCCGCCAACCTGACCTGTTATTCCTTACGGAAACATGGTTCAGGGACGACTCGCTTCCCAGCCTGCTGGCCATTTTGCCCCCCACCTACGCGGCCATCAGGAAGGACCGTCCCGGAGGGAAGACTGGGGGGGGTGTGGCCGTGATCACCCGCACGGACTTCCTTTTTCAAACCTTACCGTCCCCCGAGATCCCTGCGGTGGACTGCTTAGTAGTCCGCTCTACTTCCTTTGGGATCCCTTTGACCTGCGTTCTCATATATCGCCCGCCCCAGTCTACCCCTGGTTTTCTATCAGCCTTAGAGGACCTTCTGGCCACTCTTGCAATAAACAACTCCGCCATTCTTCTATTGGGGGACTTAAACTATTGGCCGAATGACCCAGCTGAAGATATGAGATCTAAGGAGTTTACGGCTTTGCTCACCAGCCTAAACTTCCTTCCTCAGCTGAGTACGGCCACTCACATCAAAGGCCATCAACTCGACCAAATTTGGTCCCTTAAAATCCCTATGGACCCTCCACTTATCTCCCCTTGTTCCTGGTCAGACCACTCCTTCATTTCTTTTACAGCCAACCTCGGACGACCACCTAAACCCCCTCTGCCCAAAAACATCTGGGCCAGAAAGTGGGATAAGGCGGTCCTCCCTGTGGTCTGCTCCTCCCTTGAGGCCACCAGCCCGGAGCTTAATGATCTACCCCCCGCCACCCAGCTCTCAGCCATTAACAGCTTGCTGCTAAAGGCTTGCAATTCCATCGTTCCCCTTAAGAGAGTGACTATTAAACGGGCCCACGCGGCCAACCGGTGGTTTACACCCGCCCTCAGGGAAAAAAAACTTGCGACCCGTAGAGCCGAACGTGCCTGGCGCCGTTCTTATTGCCCTCTTCTTAAGGCTAGTTACTGCTTGTCGTTGAAAGACTACAAACGCGACATACTAAAAGCCAAAACGGAGTTTTTCTCCGGTAAAATCTTGGCAGCAGAAAACCAGCCTAAGGAGATATTTGCCACTGTTCATGAGCTGGCCACCTCCGACAGGGCGGCTTCTAAAATTCCCCCGTCTCAAACACTCTGCAACTCCCTCAACTCCTTCTTCTCTGAAAAGATTGCCCTCATTAGGGCCAATATTCCTCCCCGTTCCACGCTATCCTCTGCTGCTTCCCCACCCCCCCCTGTACCCTCCTTCACTCAGTTTCCTTCCCTTACCCGAGACTCCTTGCTTCCTCTTCTGGCCCGGATCAAATCAGGCTCCCCTCGGGACATTGGTCCTGCTTTCATTCTAAAAGAGCTCTTTTCCAACTGTTATTCTCCTCCACTTACCTTTATTAACCACTCCCTTAACTCTGGCATTGTCCCCCTTGCTCATAAGTCGGCAGCCATCATCCCTATCCTGAAAAAGCCTGGCCTCGATCCTTCTGTGCCCGCCAACTATCGCCCGATCTCCCTCCTTCCATATCTCGCAAAGGTCTCAGAGGCTCATATCACCAGGTCCCTGAGTTCCTTTGTGGAATCCACGGGCTGCCTTGCCGCCCGCCAGGCGGGCTTCCGCCCGCTGCACTCTACCGAGAAGGTAGTTGTGTCGGTAATGGACCAACTAAGGGAGGGTATTGATATTGGCCGGCCACAGGCTTTGGTCCTGTTAGATCTGTCCGCCGCATTCGACACGGTGGATCATGACATCTTGCTGACCCGTGTCGAAGCGGCGGGCATTGGGGGCACGGCCTATGCCTGGCTCCGTTCGTTCTTGACGGACAGGGAACAGGCTGTCCATCTTGCCAACTTCACCGCTCCTTTTAAGAGGGTGACATGTGGAGTCCCCCAAGGCTCTTCCCTGTCTCCCTTGCTTTTTAATTTATACATTTCACCCCTCATTTTTTCTTTGCAGCAGATGGAGGTCTCGGTGTTTAATTACGCCGATGACCTCCAACTTGTTTTCAACCTCTCCTCTTCCCCATCCTCGGCTTCTAACTTTCAGAAGGTTATGCTCTTTATCCAAGGGTGGATGAACTGCAACCACCTCAAGTTAAACCCGGACAAGACCGAATTGGTCCTGACGGGGGGTGGTTGCAGTCCTTGGTCTCCTTCCTTCTGGCCCTCTGCCCTTGGCCCCCCCCTCTTCCTGTTTCTAAGGTCAAAACCCTGGGCATTTTCATCAATCCCATGCTCACCCTTCACACGCAGACCAATGCAGTTGTGTCTGCATGTTTTTTTCCCTTCGGATCATCCGGAGGGTCTCTCGTTTTTTTTCAGCCGCTGCACTTAAACTCATCCTCATGGCCATGGTGCTCTCGCGCCTCGACTACGGGAATGTTATTTATAACGGTGCCCCGGCTTACCTGTTTCGTCGGCTCCAATTGATTCAAAATCAGGCGGCTCGCCTGATTTATGGACTCCCCAGGTTCAACACCACGACCCCCTTGCTGCAGTCCCTCCATTGGCTCCCAGTGAGGGAGAGGGCCCTTTTCAAGCTTGGATGTATTACCTACCAGGCTAAATCAGGAACCGCCCCCGCTTTTCTATGCGAAGCCATTTCCCCCTATCTTCCTTCACGAGAACTTCGTTCCACTCATTTGGCTCTTCTGTCCGTCCCTCGCTTCAGAAAACAGAAGTCCGGTGGGGCCAGATTTGCAATACTGGCTCCGTCCTTTTGGAATTCACTCCCGCTTACTCTTAGGACGTCTCCTTCCTACCTGGAATTCCGCAAGCATCTTAAGACCTTTTTGTTTTCCAGATCTGCAGCTGCTTAGCCTTCTTCCCTGTTTCCCCTGGCCTTCTGCTGCTTAGCGCCATTAAACCGATTCTGGTAAAAGAGCGCTCTATAAATATTTTAAAATTCAAATTCAAATTCAAATTCAACGGACTCCCAGCAAACATCAGACGCTCCCCGAACCTGCATACCTTCAGGAAGAGCCTCAAGACCTGGCACTTCGACTGAATTGGAGCTGCACCTCCCCTCCCTCCCCCCCCCCCCAGCGCCTTGAGACCCTCACGGGTGAGTAGCATGCTTTATAAATCCCCTGATTGATTGAGTGCCATTACCCTTGTTTTTGAAGTCACAAACGGGAGGATCTCCTGTCTGCGGCCTCAAAAAAGGGTCGTACATCTGGCCCTTGGCTTTTTGCTGCCAATGCTCCATGTTTTGTCTTTTTTTTTATCTTCACAGCCCACATCCCACCCAGCTACTCTGTTGTTCCGATAACTCACTGTTGCTGCTGCAGCTCCTGAGTTTGTCTTCTACATTAATATTTACAGCCCCCCTTTGCCACTCTGGCCCTCCAACTTGTTCCCCCTACTCAGCTGCATTTACTTTTCAAGTTCCATGGTTGTCTCCCGCACAGTTCAGTGGTGTCTTCCCAGAAACTAAGAGGCATCACGATTGTGCTAGCTTTCTGTGAAAAGATTCCTTTTATACAGCGCTGTTTTTTTTCCATAAGGTCTGTGTATTCCCCAGGTGCTATAGTCGAGAGTTCTGGCTTCTGTTACATCTCCATCATAAACTTTCAGTGACTATATAGTGAAACTTGGTATGAATATGCTTTCACTGTTCCTTTGACATGTTTATTTCACTGTGAACTGCTTTCGTGGTTGGAGTGTAATTGCTGACTTGTGTTAGTGTGCGTGTGTTTTATTTTCTCAAGTGCGGAAACTCTCATAATGCTTCTTGACTGTGGCATATTATCAGATATTGCCTTGTACTCCATGCGCAGTTTTTATATGTTACCTGTGACACGTGCACTGTTTGGTTTTCCTTAGCGATATTCCGAAGTGCAGAAACTGGTTTTGTTGCACCGCGTTGCAATTTACTGCACATGCTTTGCTGGTGGAATTTTCGTTTTTTTTACATGCCCCTTATTATATTTTGTTCTGCAAACATGCATCAAAACAACTTTGCATCTTTGGGGGTGTCATTACCTATGCAACAGATGTTTCTGTCAGGCTCACAAAGCATGCATGCTTTAACCCCTTTGGTGCCAATGACATAATGGTTAAGTCCTTGGCAGCGGTGCTGCTGTGCCGAGTACGTAACCATTACAATCTGACATTGGCGTAAGGGGGAAGCCCTGGTGCTCCCCCAGTGGAGCACAAGCCCACATAACTCCACTTGGGATGGCAGCGGAAGTGCTTCCACTGCCACCCGGACTGCTCCCCCTGCCCTTGGGGATCTGATGACGGTGGTGCGCTCACAGCACGGCGACTGCATTAAGTGCAGCCGGGGAGGCGCTGTAAGCCATTTGCTTCCAGCTCATTGAGGGAGAGGAACTGTTTTGGTGAGTCATTCTCCAGGTTTTTTTTAACAGGATTACAGGTGCAGGGGGAAAGGAAATTCCCCCTGCGTCTGTAGAGAGTGGATTCCTGCTCCACAATCGCCGGTAGGGCCGCGATCATGGAGCAGGAATCCACCCCACTAGACACCAGGGATTTTTTAATGTGAAATTTGGGGGAGTGACCCCTTAGGCAAGGGTTGCTCTCTGGGGGCATACGTTATCTGTGTTTCGGCCCCCCTTGGGGCAGATTCAGCCTTTTTTACAGCCGATATGCTCCCCGGGGTGTCGTAACCCACTAGGCACCAGGGATTAATTTTAAATATTTTGATAAGGAAGGGAGCCCTTGGGCCTGGGCTGCTGCTCTGGAGGCAGCATGTTTTTCTGTGTTTTGCCCCCCCACAGGGCTAGATAAGCTGGTTTTCAGCCAATCTAGCCAGGGTGCGGGTTGAAATCCACATGAAGCCAGGTATTTTGTGAATTATGTTTAGGGGGAGCGACCCCTAGGCTAAGGGTTTCTCCCTTTTGGGGCATAGATAATTTGGACGTTTATACCCCCCCCTTGGGGGCAGATCAGCCTTACATTTTTAGGCCCATTTGCCCCCAAGGGGGGCAGAAACCCCTAGACCACCAGGGACTTTTTTATATTTTGGGAGTGACTCCTTGTGCAAGGGTTGCTCCCCTTTTGGGGCATGATAATTTGCCTGTTACTGTCCCCCTTGCCCCATCTTCCCCCAAGGGGGTGGTGGAGTCACTAGACCACCAGGGATTTTTTCATACATGGCACATAATGTTTTGGGTCACTCCCCTTTTTGGGGTGAATATTTTGGCCGTTTCTGCCCCCATTGGGGGCAGATTAACCATGTATTTTCAGGCCCATCTGCCCCCAATGGGGGCAGAAGCTACTCAACCACCAGGGATTTTGTTATTTTTGGCACATAATGTTTTGGGGAACAGCCCCATGGCCAAGGGTCGCTTTCCCTTTTTGGGGTGAATATTTTTACAGTTTCTGCCCCCATTACGGGCAGATTGGCCATGCATTTTTAAGCCAATAATGCCACTGGACCACTGGGATTTTATTATATTTGGCACATCATGTTTTGGGGTGCGGCACCTTGGCCAAGGGTCGCTCCCCTTTTTGGGGTGAATGTTTTGGCTGTTTTCTGCCCCACCGGGGGAAAGTTAGTCATATTTGTAGGCCCATTTGCCCCTAAGTGGGGCATTAGCCAATAGACCTGTAGGGAAAGTTTGTGTGTGAAATGTTGCTTGACTGGCGGCATGTGGACTGGCATGTGGCTGGTGGTGGGTGTGGATAGGATTTGGATGGCAATGGGCAGACTTCATAGTGCTTGATAAACTGTTATTTTTTTGTCATCATTGGTTATTGTAATCTTTTTTTCTCCTTGCAATACTGTGCCATGTTCTTCTGAATAAGAGAGACACCACAAATTCCCTACCACCCAGTTTTGCCCATATCTCCAGATAAAAAGGCTACCTCATTTGTGTGGGTGGGCCAATTTCCCACTACAGGGAACGGCCCAAAAAACATATTGTTGAGGCATCAAAAATTATCAATCACAAAACTACCTACTTTTGCAAGGAGGTCACCTGCGTTTTTGTTCCTGGGCTTGGAGGCCATGCAGGCAAACCTACCAAACCCCAACGTTTCTGAAAACTAGACACCCGGATAGTCCAAGAATGTGAGGCTTGCGTGGATCCCCCAACATTTTTTCAGCCAGCATACCCTGCAAACCTCAGATTTTGCTAAACAAAAATCATATTTTCCTCACACTTCTGAGTGGGAAAGTTGTGGGGTCACCAGACCGACACAAATTTAATACCACCCAGTGTTCCCCCAGGTCTCCCAATATAAATGGTACTTCACTTGTGTGGGTGGGTCAAGTGCCCGCCACAGGGAAGGGCCCAAAACATATTGAGGCCGCATCAAAAATCATCAACAACAAAACAACCGGGTTTTGCAAGGGGTCTCCTGCATTTTTGGTCCTGGGCTCGGCGGCTATGTAGGCAAACCTACCCAACCCCTACATTTCTGAAAACCAGACACTCGGGATAGTCCTAGAGTGTGTGGCTTGCATGGATCCCCCAACGTACCTGGCTGGCAGGGCATCTGTGCCAGTGCAGTAATCCCAGTCAAAAATGTAAGGAAAATGTTATTTATCTTAGCTACATGTGAGGTTTGCATGTGATTGCCCAGGACCAAAAATGCAGGTGACCCTCGTAAAGCCAGGTCATTTTGTGATAAGATCATTTTCAAGTCTCCACAGCAATTTTGGGCCACTTTCCTGTTGTGGGCACTAAGCCTTCCCACACAAGTGAGGTACCATTTTTATAGAGAGACTTGGGTAAACACTGAGTGGGTGGACGTTTGTGGCTCCCCACGGATTTTGAGGTTTCCTGTAACAGAACCCTGTGAGAGCGACACAAGTCACCCCATCCTGGATTCCCCTGGGTATCTAGTTTTTAAAAATACACATGTTTTTTGGGTTTATCAAGGTGCCGGCTGAGCTAGGGCCCAAAACCCACAGCTAGGCACATTGCAAAAAAGGGTCTGTTTTCTGTGGAAAAATGTGATGTGTCCATGCTGCATTTTGGGATGTTTCCTGTCACGGCACTAGGGCTATTCACACAAATGAGGTACCAGTTATATTGGGAGACTTAGAGGAATGCTGGGTGGGTGGAAGTTTGCAGCTTCCCACAGAATCCAGAACTTTCCATCACTGAAATTTGAGGGAAATTTATATTTTTTGTTTTACAAAGTTTGAAGTGTGCAAGGAATTCTGAACAGAACCTGGTGAAAGCCACACCAGTCATCCAATCCTGGTTTACTCCTGGTGTATAGTTTTAAAAAATGTACAGGTTTGCAAGGTTTCCAGCTGAGCTAGGCCCCAAAATCCACAGCTAGGCACATTGCAAAAAAAGGATCAGCTTTCTGAGAACAAATGTCATATGTCAACGTTGCATTTTGGGCTGTTTCCTGTCGCAGGCACTAGACCTACCCACACAAGTGAGGTGCCGGGAGACTTAGAGGAACACAGAATAGTAGAACAAGTGTTATTACTAGTTGTCTTTCTATGCATTTCTGCTGTCCATATGTAAGACAGTGTGTAAAAAAGAAGACATTTTCAAAAATGCCCCCTAATTCACATGCTAGTATGGCTACCTAAATATTCAGAGATGTGCAAATAACCTCTGCTTATAAACTCCATATCCGATTCCCAATTTGTAAATGTATAGGTTTCCTTCAAACCTACTGTTCACTCTTTATATTTTACCAAATGAATTACTGTATAGCCGGTACACAATGAAAACCCATTGAAAGGTGAAGGACAATTGCCCTGAGCCCTTGCTAATTAAGTTTCTGTCATAAGCGCTACGAGGCCTCCGGGTAGTTAGCGCTATACAAGTGCTGCTTCAATTCAATTCAATTCAATTCAATTCAATTCAATTCAATTCAATTCAATTATTGGCTCGGGGTACCTTGGATTTTTTGTGAACTGAACAAGCCCAATATAGCCCCGAAACCAAAAGGGCCCCTACAACGTAACGGTATATTGCTTTAAAAATCTAGCAACGTTAGAAGAATTTAAAGGTGAAAATGTAGGCACAAATGGCTTTTTTTGCAACTCAATTTCAATATTTTTTAAATCAACTGTTACTTTCTATAGGAAAACCTTTAAGGATCTCCACATATAACTCCTTGCTGAATTTAGAATTGTGTCTTCTTTTCAGAAATATATAGCTTTTTGGATCCATTATTGGTTTCTTACCCATTTCTACCACTAACTGGAGGGAGGTTGAAAGCACAAAATACTGGAAAATTGGCAATGGCTCTGTAAAATGGCAAAACTGTGTAGTTGAATTGGATTTCTGATAAAAGGCTGCCTGTTCCTGAAAGCTGGGAAGATGGTGATTTTAGCACCACAAAATCTTCATCGATACCACAAGGAAAAAATCAGAAGAGGTCTTCTGCAGGACTTTATTTCCATTTCCCCCCAACAACCTACATTTTAGCTGGATTTTGGCTAAGTTCTCGGTCCCCTCTGGGGGAATTCACAAACCTTGAGTACCTTTGCAATCCTCATGATTTTAGAAGAAAAGAATGCAAACTTGGCATGGATACCTTTTTGGGACGGCATTTATCACTAAGTCACCAGAATGTGGGTGCCAATGTGGAGCATAATAATGGGATAGTTATGTAAAGCGCATAATTATAAAAAAAACTCTGCCTCACACACCACTCAGTGGTATTGTATTGTGCCAAAGGATACAATTTCCAAATATTTAAATCCCAGTCAGAGTTTTCCAGGCCTGGGATGAGTTATTTTATTTTCACGTTTTCATATCAATTGGGCAGGCTTTCTGCTGCCACTGCTCTTGGTGTTATCGTTTTTTTTTTTTATCTTAGCATCCCACATCCCACCCAGCTCCTCTGTCCCCCTAACTCCCTGTTGCTGCCACAACTCCCGCATTTGTCTTCTAAATTAATCTTTACAGCCCTCACCCAGCTCCGCCTTTCCCCTCCGCCCCCCCACCTTGCTGCTCCTACTCAGCTGCATTTAATTTTTAAGGTCCATGGTTGTTTCCCGCAAAGTTCATTGGTGTCTTCCTTGAAACTATGAGGCATCTCTATTGTGCTTGCTTTCTGTGAAAATATTCCTTTCAAACAGCGTGTTTTTTTCTTGTTTCATAAGGAGTGTGTATTCGCCTGGGGCTATAGTCGTGAGTTCTGGCTTTTACTATATCTCCATCATCCACTTTTAGTGACTATATAGTGACATTTGGTGTGTTCATATAAAAAAACAGCTATGGTGCATTATGCAAGTGTGCACACTTTAACACGCAGCTCATGTGCATATAGGTACATCGAGGGAGACAAAAGACTCAAACTTAATGCAAGTCAGCATTGCATGCAGTCCTTTTTTTCCATTCTTCATTTGTACCTGTGACAGCCTCTGTGTGTGGTTCTCAGAATGGCAGACTCGGCTAGATTACCTCACCATCCCAGGAATATGAGAGGTTTGGTGCAACTTTCCTACTTATCCTCACTCAAACCAGCAACATTGTAGTCCACCAGACAGGAAAATATGACATGAGTTAGGAGACTGGCCTGCTGTGGGGATTGAAAGATCAAACCCAGGGAAGCTACCACGGTTTTACTTGTTCGATCATCTCGCCACTGGTGGTCACATCGGCACCCAGTAGCCACTCCATAACACATGGCCAATAGACAATACTATTGACAACGCCAATACACCATGTATTGTCAAGACCAATAATCTTTGCCATTGCTTGTTATTCAAGGCAGCAGTTATGTATTATCTGCTATAGAATATAAACAAAAGCATTGCATTTCGTGTGAATCACAACTCAAATGTATCAATTTGTGTGGTATTGTTTGATCTCTGTAGTTGGTACCTTCCATTCTTCCCCTTTTCTTTCTTGGTATTTTCTCATTGAATTTTATGTTCTATATGAAACCGTGAATGCTTAGAACACAGAGAGATTGCATGGACTGTGGCTAGATGGCCAGACGTCGCAGTCACTAGATTACCACAACTGCAGTTACCAAGTTTCTGACAGAGGTGTTTTACCAGAAGAGACATCTCAAAAGCTGTTGACTGACAATGAGGTACAATAGACCTGGAAAATTGTGGAAGGGTTTTTGGAGGAAAGAGGTATTACTCATAAGAAGTGTGCCTTGTACCATCCTTGTACCATCCAGAAACCAATGGCATGATTGAGACACTGAAGGAGACTATTCAATTTGCTAAATACAAAGGAGTAAACTGGAGTAAACTGGATGGACATGGTGAAATACAGAGTGGAGAAATATAGGTAGACACCTCATGTCACTTCAGGGTCTTGTCCATCTGTTGTGTTTAGGAAGTGTAATCCCCACACCAAAGTGTGCCACCATGGGCGAGTGTGTATTGCGAACGTTTACTCCTGTGGGAGACCTGATTAAAGAGCAAAATTGAGGGAGATTCAGTTTCAGGAAGAAAGGAAACAGTGTTATAGTATACACAAAGCAGTCAAACACATGGACATTCAGGTGGGGGGGGTGGCGGAAGTGAAATAAACAAATAATCCCTGTGTTCCTTTGTCATGCTTTAGCAAGCCATCTAAAGTGATCAAGGTGTTCAAGGGGGTAGCTAAAGTAGATGACGAAGGATTTGGAATTTTAAAAGAATTTCAATGTAACCAAATATTTATGAATTTGTCATGTAAAAAATAGAACAAAAAACAAATTATAACTCATCTGTCACATTTTTCTATTGTTTTGGTTAGGTTAGGAAGGGGTGTGTGTGATATTGTTTGATCTCTAATTGGTATCACCCATTCTTCGATTTCTTGGTATGTGCTCATGGAATTTTCGTGTTCAAGAGAAGACTACAAATGCTTAGAACACTGATGAGATTCCATGGATTGTGGAACTTCTGTGTAATGTGGCTGGAGTTTCGCTCCTTAATAAAATAAGAAACTCTATATGATGTTCCTAACTTTATTTTGGATTCAACATCACAATTTCATTGTTAGGCTTTTCATTGATCTTCCACTAGACTTGAAGGTGTGTTCCCCAGTCAGTTAAATCTCAGAAGAGATAGGGGCGTGGCTTGCGCGCCGCTCTGAGATGGCGGTCGGCGCTTGAGCTCCGGGAGGACAGCGGTTGCCGGGACTTCTTTGAGCACCATATCGGCATCGCTTTTTTTCCCGAACGGCGCAAAATGCATCGGAATGCGCCAGGATTGTGAGGAGATGCATTTCTGCCACTACAAATAGCGAGAGCCTTCCCTTCAGCTCCTTTGAAGCTCCGCTTACTGCTTTTGTCGTGCGGCCGCCATTTTGTCTCCTGTGTGGCGTCGCTCGTGCAAATTACCTCAGGTGCAGTGACACATTCTAGGAGCTGTTGTTTTTTGCTGCAAGGAGGTGATATTTCCTAATTTCTTCAATATTCTTTATTCTAACTATTGACTTTGCGGTTTTTTATACTGCTGGCAGCTAGTTTTCAAGATTTTCCATGCTTGATGTGCCTCATCTATTTCTTAGTGGACTTCCTGATCTTTTGCATATGTTTTGTTTTTTTGCCTACTATGGATTGATGTTCTGGTCAACCTGATTACGAGGTTACTGGATGTCTGGAAGTCGATATTTTTGAATATTTGGTGACTTCTTTTTGTGGTATTTTTTCGCACCATTCGTGCTTCAGTCGCCATTTTGTACTCTACTGCTACGACTATTGCTTAACGGTGCTGCTCACACATTTACTGTTAACAAGGAGCCCTTGAGTCCTATATTCCACCTGTTGACTTCCTCTATTTGCGCATATTTCTTCAGTCATAGTGTTGGTGTTTTTCAACGTAGGTTGTGCTTATGGCGGACAACATGGGTGTTTCTTCTAATGCCAAGGACTCTAAAGGGGCTCTTAAGAGGTCCAAGCAGCATTCCCCTACTCCGGAATCTTCCCAGAAGGACTCTCCTGCCACATTAGATGCTATTTTGTCGCGTCTCAATGCAGTCCATGATATCGCACAATCTACTAAAACTAATACTGACCTTTTACAAGCTGAGGTGGCGGCTCTCAGGAATGATTTTAAGGCTATAGGTGTTAGGGTTACTGCTGCTGAAACTCGCATTAGTGGTGTGGAAGATACTACGCACCAACACTCACGGTCTCTTCAGCAAATGGATCGTTCAATGGTGGCTTTGAGGAGAGATCTTACGGAGCAGGAGGATCGTAACAGGAGAAGTAACCTGCACATTTTTGGCCTTCCTGAAGATGCAGAGAAGTCAGCTTCTTCGATGATTGACTTTATCTCCCAATGGCTTCCTTCTACCTTGCAGATTTCATTTCTGAGAGACTTTGAGATTGAGAGAGCTCATCGTGTCCCCTCCTTCAGGTCTAAATCTTCTACAAGCCCAAGAGCGGTAATCTTCAAGCCATTGCGTCACCAACATTTAGAGCAAATTTTGGCACATATGAGGAAGGTCAAGTCTGTGACTTGGGAGGGCCATCGCATTTCTATTTCGCAAGACTTTGCGAGAGATACTGTGATTCGTAGAAAGGGTTTCCTCAATCTGCAGAAGCGTTTGTTGGAAATAAACATCCCTTTTTCTTTTGCTGGCCCTTCCAAATTTCGTATCACCTTCAAGGGCCGCTACAGAATTTTTGATGAACCTGCTGATCTTTCCTCTTTTCTTGATAATCAATCTGAATCACAGATGGTTTCGTCGCCTGCTCCAGTTCCTTCTGGTTCTTGACTCTTTTTATGTTTTTTTTCTGTGATCTTACATTTTTCCGTCTCACATGTGTCACTGTTTAGTGTTACATGTTGACTATGGCTCCCCCCGTAGTTCTCTGTAGCTGGTCAGAAGTTTGTTGTTCATTTTGTATTTTATGTTCGTTTCGTTTTCCTCTAAGCGTTATATTACTGCATTGGCCTTGGTCGGCTCTTCTTCCCTGGTTGTTCTGATTGCGTTTCGTTCATCCAACCTTTGTCATTGGTCCTTTGTTTACTTGTGTAATTAGTCTTTCTGTTTTCTCTTTCTCTCTTTCTATTATTCTTCGAATTGAGAATGTTTACTTCGCATCCTTTTCCCTTGTCGCTGATATATGCCTTTCGTATGTCCTAATTACTTCTGCTTCATTCGGTTCTCTTGTTTCTTGTACCACAACAGACTTTTATTGGTACTCGACGTATGTCTTTTGGTTGTTTTATTCTTTTTACTTCGCATGTTTTGTTCCATTGTCTTTTGTTCGTTCTGCATTGCGTTGTTTTGTTAGTTTTGCTGCAATAATCTCATTCTTTCCGATACCTTATGTATTATTCATTTTTTACCTTACTGTGCGTTTTCTCTCCATGCTTTACTCATTATCTCTGATGTCCCTCTATGTCTTGCTCCTGTGTTTTATATTGATTCATGATGCTTTGCTATTACAATTTTGTTATTACAACATTCATTCTGCATATTGCTATGTTTCTTATATTACTACTTGCTTATACATATATATGAAGTTTCAGTATTTCTTCCCTTTATTTATGATGTTTTCTCCTCTAATATTTCTCAGACTTCAAGTTTGCATTTATTGTATGTATGCTACCTATATGAGATGGTTGTTTAATCTTTAGGGATATTTTGCTTGTTCACTTTGTTATTTGCATTCTCTTTGCACTTCTGCTGCTCATAATTTTTCATTAGATCTTTAGCTTATTATATGATGCACCCTTATACTCCTGGATATGTTTTGATTTAGAGGCTTGTTACAGTTTTTCTTTTCTTCTATCCTACTCTGAGTTCTTCCATCGCTATGGTGCTTAATCCTTTTTTGGCCTCTTTCCTTCCTTTCTGCCTGGTTTAGCGTTGCTCCTTTTATTACTATCTACGGCCTGGCATCCCTCTTCCCTCCCGCTTCCATGTCTCCCCAGGTATGAGCTTGGTCCTTTATAGACCTTCCCTGGTGGGTCTTTTTCTTTTTTCTCTCTATTCCTTTCTGGTGCCTCTATTCCTCCTTTTCTTTTCCTTCTTTCTCTCTTCTCTTTCTTTATCTCTCTCTTCTTGAATCTTTCACTAGTTCTTTCATTTTTCTCCTTTTTCTCTTCTTACTTCTCTTCACGAATTTCTTGTTGGAGTTCTCCTCTTGTGTTGTCTGTCATACGACGTTGGTGGTCTTCTGTTGTCGTTGGTCTCTCCTTCCTGTTATCTACGTACTATGATTTTTCTTTTCTGGTAGAAATATGCCGGGCTTGAATGTGTTGTCCCTTAATGTTAGAGGATTGAATCATCCGGTGAAAAGATCAAAAATTCTTGACTACTGTAAATCCTTATCTTCGGATTTGATTCTTTTACAAGAAACGAAAGTCTCCTCCAAGGAGGCCCTGTTTTCGAAGAAGGATTGGGTTCTTGACGTTGTTTGTTCGGAGGCCTTAGGCAAAAGAATGGAGTGATAACGTTAATTTCTAAGACTTCTGGTCTATCTGTTATCTTTACTGAACATGATTCGGAGGGCAGATGGTTACTATCCAAGTTCTCGGATGGTACAGATGATCTTTATGTTATGAATATCTATGCTCCAAACATTGATGATCCCTTTTTTGGCGAACAGTTACTAAAACATTAGCTGACACACCGCATAAAGGTAATTTAATTGTGGGTGGAGATTTTAATTTACCAATGGATCCTTTGTTAGATAGAGTTTCTGCATTTAGCTTCCGTCCCCCTAAAGCTCATAAGCAGATGACGAATATGTGTTTCTTGACTCATCTTCAAGATATTTGGCGCCTTCATAATCCTACGGGTAGTGACTTTTCCTTTTTTTCTTCTCCCCATTCTAGTTTCTCTCGTATTGACTATCTTTTGGTTCATTCGTCTCTTGTGCAATCTTCCTCTTCCCCGTACATTCATCCTATTCTTGTCTCTGATCATGCGGCTGTTTCCTTTACACTTTTGTCCTTTGCTCCTAAATCGCGTCCTCGTTCTTGGAAATTAAATACTGAGCTTTTGCATGATGACTCTCAAATATTGGCCATTTCCAAAGAAATTGATACCTTTTTCGCTGACAATGAAGGCTCCGTTTCTTCTCCAATAGTCTTGTGGAATGCTTTTAAATGCACTCTTCGCGGTCATATTATCAAGCGTATGGCGACAAGAAATGCTGCCATCAAAAAGGAACTTGCTGACTTAGCGGATGAAATCAAAAAGCAAGAATCTCTCTATCGCAATTCTAAGGACAACAAGTGCTTACAGACCATTAAGAATTTAAAGTATTCCTACAACACTATTGTTACTAAGCGAGCTCATATAGGTGTATAGGCTCAGAAATCTAAACGGCTACTTTTAAAAAACCGAGCAGGTAAAATTTTGGCGGCTACGTTGAAGTTTCAGGAGTCTTCTTTTCAATCCTCTCAGATTTCCTCTATCAATGATAGCTCGGGTATTAAAAAATTTCAGACCACAGAGATTCTTGATGTATTCCGAGATTTTTACATTAAGCTCTATACACCCACCAATCAGGCATCTTTTTCCCAATGTCAAGAATTTTTGAAGACGATTCCTATTCAATCTGTGTCGTGGAGGATAGTAGCAAATTGGGTGGTTCGATTACCTCTGAGGAAATTATTGCTGCAATCAAAGACACGCGGTCTGGGAAAGCTCCCGGTCCGGATGGTTTCCCCATTTTGTTTTATAAGACCTTTGTT
The DNA here is from genome assembly GCF_964261635.1 of Lissotriton helveticus. Taxonomy (NCBI): domain Eukaryota; kingdom Metazoa; phylum Chordata; class Amphibia; order Caudata; family Salamandridae; genus Lissotriton; species Lissotriton helveticus. The sequence continues at coordinate 805,909,371 of NC_136057.1, read as the reverse complement.
GTTGTTCCCCGTCTTAAGTCAGTTTTATATGCCTTTATTCAAGGGGGGTCTGTTTCGGGTTCGGCAGCTGATGCCACTATTGTGGTGATCCCTAAAGAGGGTAAGGATCATTCCGATCCCAAGAACTTTCGTCCTATTTCCCTTCTTAATATGGAGGCTAAGATTTGTGCCAAGATTCTAGCCAGGCGTTTGGAAACTTATATTCCTAAGCTTGTCCACCCTTCTCAGACGGGATTTGTCAAGGGTAGACTCGCCAGGGATAACATTCGTACCTTCTGTCATATTCTGAGTTCAGCCAAACGTTCTAGTCTTCCGGCTGCAGCTTTAGCTCTTGATGCCGAAAAGGACTTTGACAAGGTCTCTTGGCCTTTTCTACGTGCTGTTTTATGTGCGCATAATCTTGGGGACTCTTTTGTTCACATGGTTATGTCCCTCTATGCTCAACCTAGAGCCAACATTAGGGTTAATGGAGCTACATCGTCTTTTTTTAACCTTTGCCAAGGCACCAGACAAGGCTGTCCTTTATCCCCGCTTTTGTTTTTATTATCTATTGACACGCTCCTCAGATTGATTGATCTCCACCCAGACATTAAAGGCTTTACTTTCGGCTCCCATTGTATGAAGACAGCTGCCTATGCAGACGATGTTCTTATTTTTTCTAATGACATAGTACTGGCCATTCCTGCCATTACCTCCACCATTTCTCTTTTTTCTAAAGTCTCTGGTTGTACCCTTAATCAAGACAAAACTGAGATGTTTCCCTTAAATGCTTATTGCTTCCCAGCACACATTGGTTCTGCAGGTTTTAAGTGGCAATCTAAACAGCTTAAATATTTAGGGATTTGGTTTTGTAGTACCCTTTATGATACTGTAGCATATATTGAAGCCCAGACTATAATCAAAGTGCGTCGTCTTCTGGACACCTGGTCTCCGAAACATATTTCGTGGTGGGGTCGCCTCCAAACTTTGAAAATGATGATAATACCTATCATTAATTTTGTATCAGCTATGCTCCCGGTGAAATTATCCTCTTCCTTTTTTCATGAGATGGATGTCATTACCTCTAAATTTCTCTGGAATGATAAGCGAGCTAGAATTGCTTACAAATTCTTGAGAAAACCTTATGATATGGGGGGTTGCAATTTCCCTGATTGGGAGAAATACCAAGTTGCTTTTTTAGCCTTTCAAGGAGTTCTGTGGTTTTCTTTGGATCCTGATAATATGCCCTCCTGGATGTTCATTGAACAAGAGCTTTCTGCCCCGTTGCCACCTTCTTCGTTTTAAACCACTTCCACTTTGTCTATTCCGTTTTCTCGTTCGATCATTTTAGATACCATTGCAGCAGTCCGGCTGGTCGACAAAAGAGTTGCTACTCCTCTTCTCAAATCACGTTGGTCCTCAATTTGGCGTAATTCTAAGATTAAAATTGTTATTGATCACAAGTTGATGTCCTATTGGGCTACTAAGGGAATATCGCTTGTGCGTCATCTTTAAGATGCAAATAATGATCCGTTACCCTTCTCCTCCTTAGCTCAACAATTCTCTCTCACTAACTTAGACTTCTACACATTTCTAAAAATTAAAGTTGCCCTTGCTAAATTACGATTGGTTCCCAATTCACCTACCGTTACCTTATTTCATTTGTGGATTAGATCTGGTCATGTAGCTTCCAAAATCTATGAATTTTTATCTGCTACTACTTCTGTTCAGCATACGGTTACCCAACACAAATGGTTGCGCCATTTTGCTCCTGATTTTACAGAACATATTTCCCCAGATTCTTGGCAGTTAATTGGGAAGATGTCTTTGCGTAATAAAATTGCTCCTTCTTTAATGCAGTCTGAGTTTTTTTCTATCAATCTCCTTCATTGGACTCCAGTTCGATTGTATTCCCTGTCTCTAAAGGAAGACAACCTATGCTGGAGTTGTGGTTTATCGGCTGGTACTTTTCCACATATGTTTTTTGAGTGTTCTCTTCTGCAATCATTTTGGGATTTGATACATAAGCATCTTATGTTAATATTTGATGTTCAATTCCAACTTTCTTTTCCCATGATTATACTGGGTCCCTTGGCCTCTCCAATCCCGTTGCCTTTAGATTCCTTAGACTTACAACTCATGGTTCTTTTACTTACTGTTGCTGTCAAAGTGATTCTTATGGAATGGAAGTCTTTTTCCTCAGTCTCATACCACACCTGGTGGGCATGGGTTTCCTTTTTGAGAAGTGCACATACTTCGGTTGATGAGGCCCATCTCTCTCCTTCGATCTCTAGTAATGTTTGGAGAGATTAAGATGCTTATATGGATTTGGCATCGAAAGGTTTGGTTGCTCAATATCCCTTTGTGTTGCCTGATTAAGTGTGTCTTGTGTGTTTTGTTTTGTAGAGCCCTACAGGAGTTCGTTTCTCTATCCTTTCTTTCCTTTCTCTTCTTTCCCAGCTTTCTTCTTCTTTTTCTTTCTCTTCTCTTTCTCCTTTCTCTTGCTAGTTCTTTTCCTTTATTGCATAGTGATACTGTTGATGTTTTTTATTATTTCGGCACTGAATCTTTGTTTTCTTCAATATCTATATGCAATTTACCCAATGAATTATTTGTAACTTAGCCTTTATGATATATTATTCTTTACTGCTATTCATCACCTGTATCACTTGTTATTATGTTTAACCCCTTCAGTGCTAATGACAAGGGTAACTCGTCATGGAGTTTCCATTGATTTCAATGGAAAGTCAATGGAAGTGCATCATGTGCCTTAGCAGCCAAGTGGTTAACTATTTATTTACTGCCTCAAATTCTAATAAATTCTTTTAAACTAAAAAAAATAAATCTCAGAAGAGATATTTTGTGACATGCTGAGTTTCAGGTATAATTTTATTTTCTTTAAAGCCACTCAATGTACCTAACACAGGAGGATTCCAATTTTTAACACTCCCATAGAACACACTGAAGGTAATGTTGCCTAAATGAGAAAATGTATTTAGGGTTTACATTTGTATATTATTTTAAAAGAATAGGTGAGGTTATTTGATACTTTTCAAATGTGAACCTATCAATGGTGTGATGAACTGGAGAGCAGAACATAATTAGTGGATATTAGTTTACTGGATAGTGTGACATAACTTGTCTTCAATATCTTCTACAGTAGTACAACAAGAAATAAAAGTAATAATAAAGAAGGTGAGCTACAATGTGTAAAGAGGAAACATGTGAGTTAGAATGGAAATGCTTCAGTTTCTACTGCATTCCATTGTATCATTAAGTTGCCTTTACCATTACAAAGGAAGACCAAGCACAAGCTGGTCAGTCTTGTCTGCACCCCACAATGGACATTCTGCTCTGAATAGCTAGGCTACACCCATTCATGGGGTGAGGCTTATGTGCACCTGATTTGAGTGTACTGAATTTGACTCTTACTCCTTCCTCAGGCCAATCACTGTTAACTAATTCACAGCCCTATTCTTCACAAGCTCTGATAGTTCCTGTGATTTCCATAATTTGTAAAGCGAGACAAGAAAAAGTAATGTATGTATTTGATTACTCTCAAGTAAAAGGTAAGTGGGCCAAGAAGGTAATCAACAATAGTTCAACTGTGATCGTGTGAGACATAGCAAATGAATTACGCGTGTCCCTCATTTTATAGTGTCACATTTGAGAGCAGATGAAAGCCTGTGTTTGAGATTCTTGCATTTCAATTGCTCGTACAGCACCCCACATGCAGTGCCACACAATTGGCTGCAGTCACCAGTTTAACATAATATTTCACATTACACATGCAGGATTAATTGTTGGAACAATACAACACCATAGGCGTTTTCGTCACACTGGCTCAGAGACAACTAATAAGCATTGTGATTTATGTACTATGGCCACTTCAGTAGATAAAACCATAATAACCATGGGCTGTGACAGTCAGTTAAGTTCTGGTTTTAATAGGGCAGCTGGTGAAAGTTCACTAAAGGCCATGGTTTGTTGAAAATGACATAACACAAAACAACAAACATACATTTGCTTATGCAACAGTCTTATTTGAATAGATCTTTACAGCAGTGGGTATTGTCAAACCTTAAGAGCGTGAAAACAGAATGGGGGACAGTTGTTAAGAATAGTTACTTGTGGCACTGGCTCAGAAGACATTCAACAAACCTTTAAAGACAAAAGCACAAGTGCCAGTTGGGTATAGCACAATAAGAGGTGACCAAAGTAAAATATATTTAATGCCTATCATCAAGGGGGTGAGAAGAAAGCATTCACTGAGCAGGCAATATAAAGGCTCTCTTCTAGGGATTAGCACTTCTCAATGGAAATCAAGATTGTCATACAGTTTTTGCTTTAAAAACATTGCGGCCTCAGAGGAGGCTCTTTTTCAAGGTATGAATTTGAACTTTTCACCTCTATTAAAGCCATGAATAAAATGCTATCGCTCTTATTTACATCTCTTCATCTGTCATCAAATTGTACCTGTACCTTTAACATAATGTAAGTAGTAATAATTATCTTGGCTTTTTTTGCATCAAAGCCTTCTATTGATGGCTCTTTGCAATTTGTCTGCATTACATAAGGAATACCTCTTAAATTTCACACTTCATTTAAGTGTAATTTGCTGATTTGTAATGTGTAGTGCGTGATTTATAAATATTATGAAACATTTAAATTTTTCTTTGGTGGTGCAGCGTTTTGCATGATATGGGATAGAAGAATGATCAACTTATACACATAACAAGAGGACCAATAGAAAGTAGATAATTTTCATTAGCAATTCATTGATGTATTGATCATCAGGAAGCTGACCCTTTACATCAGCAGTATTTTTATATGCTATTTAGTTCACGTGTGTCTAATGCAGAATGGCTGTGTTTGTAACTAGTCGTACAGTCTCACAGGGGGATGTACGTATTGGATCCCAGCCAGAGTAATGTGCTTCAATTTAGACCATCAGAAATAGTACCTTAGCAAAATCTACTTACTGTTTTACTGTCACATCGACACACCTTCCAGAGACGTGCACTGGGAAGTCCATTGGATTAGGTTACTTTCCTTGGATTCGCCAAACATGTGGTTGAGTTGGCATTCCTGCTTCAGCATTGTAACAGAGCTTTCGGATTGTTATCTCAATGGTTGTTCATGGTTATACCTTTATTTGAGAGTGCAAAATTGTGAAACTTCATGAAACGGCAAAATTTGACTTCTTCGCAAAACTTTTCCTTCTTAGATGTTTTCCACAGATGCTTTTTTGCAAACTGAAAATTCCTTAAATAGTTAGTTTCGAGTGATTTTCCTATTTTTTCCAGGTTGGATTTTGGTCCTTATTATGGATACTTATGTAAATGAAAATTGGTAACTGAATTCACATAGTATTTAAGGTTTCAGTATGATCATTGATAAATTGGTATACTCTTGAAACATGTAGGAGCTATATTCCCACAAAGCCCAACCATTTTATTTTTGCAACCGATTTCATTCTTAAAATTTCTGCAAGTCACTCTCCTCTCTACAGTGGCTCACTTCAAAGGTCTTAGTGCAGCCCACTCAGCTATTTAATGGATACCTAGATCCAAGAGTAGTGGCACTAATGGCGTGCCCCTCCCTAGGCCAGTAAGAGCTCTGAGAAAATTATTTTCAGCAACACTCAGGACATCCATTTTGTAATGGCCCCAAAGCTCAGCTTCATATAGGGCTCCCCCCCTTGCTCGAGCCTTATGAATTTCCACAGCTGGGAGGACTGGTGCCCAGGTAGATTTTTTTGTAAACTTGAATATGGTCTTGGCTCTATGTTTGACCGCGATTGGACTTTTTAAGATCTGTGCTTCCCAAGACCCTGCTTCTGCCTGCCAAATACCTCAATAATATAACTCCTTTACCCTTTCGAGTGGCTCATTCCCTGCTCTGATGACACCCCGCACTCTGCTTCTACTTGAGTAGGTCATACATTTAGTTTTGGTGGTGTTGATTTCAAGACCAAACTCTACACAGAACTGGTTAAAGCTATCAATAAAGTTATGTAGGCCCATTATGGTTTTAACCAGCATGAGTGTGTCATCTGCAAAGAAAAACGTCCTGGATTTTGTGGCCCGCCAAGGTGGGGAAAATCGGTGAGACATTTGAACAGGTAACTAACACAGTTGTTGATATATAATAGAAAAAGTGTGGGTGCTAAAACGCAACCTTGGCACACAACTTGCTCAACTCGAAAAGCCTCAGTCAGTTTCTCGCTTGTGTCACACCGGACCGTGGCAAAGTTTCCCTCTTGCAGAAGCATAACTATATGCAATAAGTTAGGAGGGAACCCATCCCTCAAAGAAATGCAGCATGGAGGTCAATAATGCCGCAAAGAGGTCGCCCCCTCCCATGTCCACCATTTTCTATTTGGCCAGAAGAATGAGAAGGCCGGAATAACCACACTAGTTTTGTGTCTGAAACCTACCTGCAGATTCAGGAGGATATGATTTCCTTCACACCAGTTCAGAAGACGTCCAACACCTGTTTGCAAAAAAAACTTTGAAAATTGTCTATAGCACAGATTGGGCGATAATTAGATTGGATGATGGGATTCCCTGTCTTAAAGACTGGCACAATCTCAGCACCCTTCCATGATGTGGTAATAGCCCCCTTCACTACAATTTCATTGGGGATGGCACTGATGTAAGGGACCCAAACAGAATAATCAGATTTAAAGAGGTCTGTGGGGATCTTTTCGAGCCCAGGAGCTTTCCATTGTCTAAAAGAGGCCACAGCAGGAACAGTTTCCTCTAGGGAGAAGACTACTGGAGGCAGGTTGGAGTTGGGCGCACAACTAACGTCCCCAGGAGTAAACAGCCCTCTTTGGTTCATGGTTGGCTGAGTACAGGTTTACAAAATGGGTAACCCATTCACATTATAGAATCGAAGACTCAATTGGTTTTCCTCCACCTAGGCTGACTAAATACTAGAGTAACTTCTGGTTGTTGGAAAGGGAAGTGTCCAAACTGTACTTTACCATTGTGCTTTGGCTTGCTGTAAAGTAGACCAGTATAGGACCTGCTTTCCCTAATTTCCCGAGTGAATCCATTTTTTATTGCTTGCAGCAGCTTGGTCTTTGCAGTTCTACGTGACTTATTAAATTTCCCCTTTGGAGAGGTCAATTTGAATCACTTGGTAAGAAGTCCCTCAACTTTAGGAATACAGAATTGTGCTCAGTCATGACTGTTGGATTGTTCCCCCAGTTACAAGCATAGTCTCCATGTGGGGGACCAGGGTTAAATATATGTCCGAGACTGCATTGGATGAGAAACTCACTGCCTCCCCTTAACATTCCTCCTATTGTTCTAGACTTCAAGCTGGTTCAAGGGTCTTTACACTTCAGGAGCAAAAGACAATATAGTTGACTGTTTCAGTTTGAGTATTAAGGGGTTGTGGTTGCTCTAATATTGCTCCAACACCAACATGACACCCATTTGGCTCCAGAGTCTCACATCCAGTAGGATGTAGTCAAGGGAGCTACCATACAACCCTATTCTAAAGGTAGGAGCGGGAATTTTATCTGAGGGTGAGCCAGCCATTTGGGACACACAGGTCATGCGACAGAGTGAGTTCCACCACCTGAATGGCTGACCTAGAAAGGTTTCTTCTCACTGGGGAGGTAAGATCGGGGATCCCCCTATTGAATCTTCAGTGCTCGATCAATCTTGAACTGTAGCACGCTGTTCAAAGGAGGGATTGAAATCGCCTGCCCCAAGAAAATGGTAGGACTCTGAGTGGGCTACCAATATTTTGTCCAACAATCAGGGATTTTGGAATTCCATCTAATGCCCACAGCTCCTGTTGTATATGTTCATCAACAGGAGCAGTTTGGACTTCGGGTGGGATAAAAAATTTGCTCTTGAGTGTCTGGGGAACCCCATTCAAATTCAGTAATAGGACAGAATAAGGTGGTGCGCACAGATATAAGCAACCCGCCTGAAGGGCACCGGAAACCGATTTATTAGCAGGCACCGTGTAACTCTTAAACCTAACCCTGTGCACTTTCTCAACTGCCCATGTTCCCTGCAATAGAAAATGTTATGGCTATCAATTAATTGACCCCAATCGGGGTTACCTAACTTGCCCCTAATGCCTGCAATATTCCAGCTCAGAATAGTTGTCTGTGCGGTTGGGGGACCTGGTGATAAGGTACTGATATCTGTATAATTCATCCATGGGGAACTGACTAATTCATTAGGTGCCAATTCAATCCTTGCCCTCAAATCACCTAGAGTACAAACACTAATACGTAGGGAGCTGGTCTCACAATCTGCCATTGACAAAGATCGTTTACTTAGAGATTTTCTTGCTGTATTACAATCTACAGGTTGTGATCTATTCTTGTGGTGCACAACAGGTGGTAAGGTTGTAGGATTTATTTCAGGGTGCAGTCAGTCAAACTGAGAAAGGGAAGAGGAAATTTCTGTTGGGACAAAAATATTCAAGAGGAGGCCATTTCCACCAACACTGGAACCCGCAAATCGCAATAAGCAAAATTGTTGGACATGCGTACGCCTGAGCCTTAAGTGGGAGGAGAGAGATTTTAGGACCTGGCACACCCAATTGCATACAGTAAGGCAATAGAATTTGTACAATATTGGGATACCTAAAATTTATGACAACACAGTCGCCTTCTAGGGTCTGCATCAGGGGGCCGACCCACCTTCCCCACTGAACCCTCCGAATATGGCACGCATCCGAGTATGATAGGCCAGCGGGATGTGCAATCAATGTATGGCAGCCATCACAGTGTGTATGGAACGCTTCATCTGGCCTGTCGGCCCTTGTACTTTTCGGGTATGTCTTTCCTGTGCTTAATGCAATTGAACGTTTGCTGCATTAGTCTTACTCACATGGGTGGCTGGCCCAGGCAGTATCAAAACGTGTCATCCAAGGCAGTTTGCGCCTCTCAGCAATTCAGGGTCAGCAGTTGCGGATGACCTGTGTAGCACCAGCCCGGGGTGCGCAGCTACTCATGGCACCTAGCCGTCTCCACCGGCATATGACACAGGCTCGCCATCACCAAGGGCATAACCAAGGACACCACATTCCATGCAGGCCGGCCAGCTCTGCCCCACCCTATCGAGCTCATGGCCTTCGCCCCTCGTGCTGCCACCACTCCGGTGCCCCCTGCTGTCTTTAAGTGGCCATCTACACTGGCCCCTCAAGTACTGCTCGCTGACGTGGCGGAATGGGTGCGGATAGAGGAGGATTACTCCATCGGCTACTGGAGCGTGGCCATCTTCTTGAGCTTCTAAGCCACGCCCCTAGTAATAGTGATATTTGAGGACACTTTGTAAGAACAATTTTCTTTCATTATCATTGTGCGACATAAATTGAAGTTGTACATGCATCGAATATCAATAACTAGGCCTGGGCGGTGAACTCCGCTCCATTCACGGAGTTTGTAGACTTTTTTGGACACTGCGGACTGCAGAAAACTCCTCTTTGCATAGTGCAGCTGAGTTTTTTCACCACTCGCGTTCGCAAGCTGTACGTTTGCGAGCGCTGAGCTACCGCTCGGGTAGAATTTCTACCCGAGTGGTAGGAAAACCAGCGCGAACAGCAGTTTGGACTACACTCCGCCACTTGCAGAACTTCGCAGAGTTTTTTTGTAAATTTGCAGAGTTCTGCGTAGAAAACAACGCGCGAACTACGCCCAGGCTTATCAATAACCAACAATACTAACTATGTAGAGTAGGGAACACATATAAAGGGAATCACAAAATGGTGTTTGCTTAAGAAAGAACACAACATAAAATTATGTATACTGGCAGATAAGAACAAAAGAGATCATCCTTTCTGTTTATGGTTTGCCCGATATTGTCATATAGTTTAAACAAATGTTCTCCGACTTAACTATAGCCTACTTAGTCCTCTTTGGATCTTTTTTAAATGTATGTCTTTTTGTATCTCAGCTTTTGTAGGAGTAAAATTCAACTCATACATTATTCTTTCCATGCTACACTATTTTCTAATGCTACCCCCTCATTTCTGTTTATTATTGTGATGTCATGCATTACTTCTGTAGGAAGCCTATATCATTCAAAGGGGATTCTAAATCTGGTTTGCTAGAACATAGCAACAGCTGATAACAAAACGTGTTACCCACTGTTGCTAGGTCATAAAGACCTTCCAGGCCAGGCTCTAAGGACTCTCTGAGAGCTAGTCAGCACAGTGGTGCATTTTTGCTTTAACTGAAAGCAGAAAGCACAGCTACAGGAAGGGTGAGGAAGGAAGGGGAAGGTGGTGGGGGTAGTTTAAGGATGGCAGCTAAGGTATGGCACCCACAGCCTTTCCACTATGTTTACATTTTTCAGTCTCAGTTGACTTCTGCTTTAAATGAGAATGGAGTACTGAGTACTTAAATTTGAACCAAGTCTTCTTTCTTACCGTTGAAGAAGTGGGTCTTCAAAATGTTGCTGTCTTTGAAATGAATTCTCTAGACTATCACCAAAAATGGCGAGGAAGACAGAAATTACTTCATCGGGGTCATAGTTGCATTGTCGTAGAGCAGCAGCTACTTCTTTGTAGTCAGTGATAACTGGAAGGGCGCTCTGTATGGGAAGAGAACAAGGACAATGGTGCTGGTCAGACAGAAGTGGTGCGTTGGTAGCAGAATGTATGGGATTAAACACTGCCTTGGAAACGAAACCCTTAAGCTAGAGGAGCTCGTGGAAATCCAGATAATTAACAAGATTTTCAATTCATGTATGAGGAGCTTCTATACAAGAAAGTTCCAAACTTGATGTAAGGCAAGTTAAAATGTTTCTCCACCCATTCAGATAGGTTTGCCTGCATATTATGGGGGCAGTTTTTCCTGAGACAAGGGAGATGCTACGATCTTTATAGGTGTGAATGTTGCATACCATACCATCTAAATTGTTGGCTTTGTGAACAGAAATTCTTGACAGTACTACAACTCAAAACCTTGTAATGGTGTTGACCAAACAAAATGCTCATAGTTCAAAGCGAGATTAATATGGATGTTGGTCAGATATGAATTTACATTAAAAAAATTAAAGACAAGAGGTGTTTGTTTAAACAGGAACAAGTTGATTTAATTAAACGCAGTGGCTGTGAGAGTTTCGACAGAGTAGAGTCTGAAGAAAGTCTCTCATTGTACAGAAGTTTTGGCAGACCATTTATACCATCCGTAAGGTACAATAAACTGATCTGGCATTCTTGGCCTAGTCATAGACAACAAGAACAAACATCAGATAAAGGGGACATAGGTGGCTCTCGACCTCGGGGAGAGCTAGTGTGGGCAGGTGTGATGTGTATGTGTCCAGATGTTCGGTGTGGGGAGCGTGTGATCACTACTTGTGGTGTGTATGCTGTGTCCTGATAGGCCGAGTGTTCCTAACTTTATATGGCATCTATCATTGTGGTATTTTGGGGACATGCACCTTTAGCAAAACATGTTTTATTAGGGCCAATTTCCTCAGACCAGTTTGTGGTGTAACCACCTATCTGTGGGATCGATCAGGGTTTTCCCTAGGTGCGTGTTTGTCTGTAGGCTGAGGGTAAACCCACCGTGACCTGTCATTCGGTAGACTCCGGGTTTGGATCACAGGGCCTGTCTGATGATGTATATCTGACTTGGGTATGATGTAGGAGGTGCCCATCTTTGATGAATCCGACAGCAATTGTATGAGTTCATTAAAATGTGTACAATTAACATGGCGGGCATTGATATAATTTTTACCAACATCCTCAGTATTGTGCATACAGTTGTCATAGCATACATCAATATTGTCCTTACTGATATTGACATTGTTATGCGTGCATGGATTATGACATACATTGAAATTGTTTCTACTGGTATCGGAATTATTATGAGTGCATAGATAATAGCAAACATATACATTATTTCTACTAGTATCAACATTGTTATGCAAGCACATTTTATTGCGTGCATCGATATTACATTTATTGGGATTGCCATGGTCGGGCTCGCATATATCATGGTGTGTAATGACATCACATTCACGGAAATTAACATAGACCTAAAACTAAAGAGTTTGTATGAATCATTCAATTTTGTGGCATGCATTTGAGTGGAACAAAAGTTCTTAAAACCTGAAATAGTATGTGTGAACTGAGACAGAGCTTAATTAAAAATGCACATGACAACGCAAACACAAGTTTATAATCAGCACTACCACCAGAGCTAGCACACAAACATTAAATAACCTAATTGACCAACCTAACACTGTATATCTTCAGTGGCACAGATCAGTCAAAACAAAGGCCAAACAGTACATTAAAAATAACTGTATGAGCATGATATCAAGAGCAAAGTTACAAGCTGCAATGAGCTCCAAAAAGACAGACTTTTGTAAGCCATTAAGCTTCAAGTGATGGTAATGATACATGACATGTGATAAACATAATAAAAATTCATATGTTCTGCAACTTTTCCCATATAAAAAAAAACACAATGCTGGGGGTGGGGTTTGCCTGGCCTGAAGATGGGTGCGCCTTTGGAGAGCTCCTTCGGCCACACTGAATAATCCTGCACATTGACAAAATTAAAATGGCTGGATAAGCGCCTACTGGCACAGATAAAATAGCATCAGCAGAGGCGGCAAAGAAATCGGCCCGTACCAACGAGCGGTGAGGTGGTGTGTCAGAGCCTGCACAGTGACCAGGAAAGAGAAGACATACTCGGCCAGCTGAATGAGAGAGGAGAGGTCAACAACAGTGAACAGTGAGCGTCACCCGCAACACAGCAGGAAAAGCGAGCAGCACTTGGGGACGGCTGAGCTATCGGAGCCGGCTGCCTGAGAACATCTGAGTGGCAACCAGGTGCAGGTCATGAGGCTACAGTGGAGGAGGGCCCAACGCTGGAGCAGAGGCTGTAAAGACTTGCGGCCTGGTAGAAGCGTGCCGCCTGCTGTGTGCTGCCCGAGACCAACACTGATAGAGGCCTGACAGCAAAGCGGAGAATTAGTATAGCGCAAAGGAGAGGACGGCTCTCTGTGAGCAGCGAGTAATGCTTAATTAAGCAGGAAACGCCCGGGAGTAGGAGAAGACACTCTCTAGAAGTACGCGAAGAGCAGAAGGTGCTGCACTACACACAAGCAGTTCTATGGGTCCCATAACACTGGCATGGCGCATATGTAGCGAAGACACCAGTTAAGTTCAGAGGTGTGACACAGAGGGAAAGAAGATGAGAGAGTTTGTGCTGGAGAGTGCAGATTAGGTGAGCAATAGACTGAGCCCTGTGACAGGGAGAGAAGAGGTACTAGTGTGACACTTGCACTGAACCCCCAATACAGAACAGGGACCTACCCCTACTAGAACAACTGCCAGGCAAAATGGGGAAAACACAGCCTAAATTACAATTTGAGCAACGTAGGACCCTCAGCACATGCAGGGATGAGCATGCTAAAACAGAGCTTGGGGGGGGGGACCTGTGTCAGATATTATCTGCTATAAAAACTACCCTAACCACGATAGATGGCAAGTTAGACATGCTAACATATATGGTTGATAGGCTATCTGAGAGAAAGGATAAACAGGCCGAAAGAATGGACCTGGTGGAGTACAGAGTATTGGACAATGAAGACACCCAGGGCAAGATAGAGGATTCCCAGAGACAACAGGAGAAGGCGATATCAGCGCTGCAAGCTAAAACCGAAGAATTGGAGGCACGATCAAGAAGAAACAACATCAGAATCATATGCGTTGCCGAGTCCACCAACACTGGTCATATGGAGAGATTTGTCGAACAATTACTTGTGGAGGTACAGGCAGAGACACCTTCTCCGAACTGTTTGTGGTAGAAGGAGCCCACAGATCCCTGGCCCCTCGCCCACAACCAGGAGCAAGACCGCACCCTATAATAGCGAGAATTTTAAATTATAGAGACTGAGACGCAGCTCTGAGATGCTCCAGGGAGCTGAACATGTTCAGATATGAGAGGACAGAGTTCTCGCTGTATCCGGATTTCATGCCACAGGTCCAGAAAGCATGGAAAAAATTTATCCCAGCAAAGAGGAAGCTACTGGAGATTAATATACCCTATGCCTTGTTATATCCTGCATGTCTGAAAATATATATGGACCGCAAGCAGACTATGAATGAAACAGCCTTGACAATCTGTATATACCTGAGCAACAACACTCTATGTAGAGTCGATGGAACGGAATAATGAATCACTAAGAAATGTACAAAATGACTATAAGATGGCACGACTGTTCTCAGAAAGAAAGATATAATAAAGCAAACGGAGAACAAGGGGAAAGGGTGGAACAGAAGTGACATAACCCTGAACACTAGAGACGCCTAAATGTGCATTATGAGTTAGTGCAGCCCTCTCTGCAAGCTGTGCAAACTGTGCAAACTGTGCAGAGGGGTTTGGTGGGCAGCTCATGCCCCAGAGTGTGTACCACAACATTGATGTTAATGTGGGTTTGTTTGAAGGAGGGGGGAGGATGTTGTTAATGGGAGGGCATGCCGTAGGGAGTTATGTCTTTGGCACGATTGGGGCGTCGAAGTAGGAGAGAGGAGGGTGCAGGGGGGATTGGTTGATGGTAAGACAAAACAAATGGCACACTTTTGTTCTCATAATGAGAAATGCTACCGAATGTGAGACACAGATCCAGATACACTAAATGTCTTGTAGGCAGAGAGATTACACAGGAGCATAGATCACAGACGCTAATGATATGGAATGTAAAGGGTCTGAAAAAGCATCGGAAAACTAGACACATGCTAGCATACCTAGACAGGCATAATGTGCAGGTAGCATTGCTTCAGAAGACACATTTCACCAAGCAATCTGAGATGAGCATTGGAGCTAGATGGGCAACGACACGCATCGCTTCCTCTTGCTTCTCTTATGCAACTGGGGTGCTTCTATTGGTGAAGATAGGGACTCCGTTTGCATTGCAGTATACCAAAACGGACACACAAGAATGGAATTGTCCACAGAGACCTTAGTGGTACAACCCTCATACTGGTCAATATGCCCCAAATATTGGCGATCAGGGTTTCTTTGCACAAATTTGGGTGCAACTTCATGAACTGGCACCAACGGCGATCATATGGGGAGGAAACTTTAAAACATGCATAAACCCAGTACTGGAGAGAGGCACATAGACCACCAGATATGACAAACAGGCTGCAAGAGAGCTAAGTGTGGGCATGGTGGAGCAGGGGCTGATGGGCTTGTGGAGAATAAGGCATCCGAATAAAAAGTGAGGGCACGTGTACCTCTCTCACACAACTCCTGGTCTCGAATAGACTTCTGGCTGGGAACCAAAGAAGTGAGCACCTGGACGATATCACTAGAGCATATAAGGAAGACACTTTCAGACCATGCCCCGGTATGCTTAGAACTCCTACTGCCCACACATACAACCAGACAGTTTACATGGCGCTTCCCATCAGAGGCGCTGCTGGACCAAGTGTTTAAAGTCGAAAGGAGGAAGGCCATTGTAGAATTCTTCAAACACAACTTAGGCTCAGTGTCAAGCATGCACATACTGTGGAAAGCCTTTAAGGGCGACTCTCAGGGGATTCTGTATTGGTAAGGGGGCAGGGGTCCTGAAAGATATATGGCAGCAATTGCGCATACTTGAAAGAGACATCCATGAACTAGAGAAAGAGCATGCACAGACACTAGTGGTAGAACTGCTAGCTAAGATTCGCACGAAGATGTCAGATTATCAGGAGATGGCGGACCGAGAGCTCTGCTTTCTCACACGCAGACAATGCCACACCAGTATGGGGAAGGTGATAGACCGGGGCGCACACTGGCGCAGATGTTGCAAACCACACGAGTGCCCACACAAATAGTGCAAATAATTGATGAGCACGGCAAAACATGGCAGGACACCCCGGCAGTACTCAAAACCTTTACAGATTATTACGCACAACCATATTCCACACACCTACAAGCCACAGAGGCAGAGATAGAGGACTATTTGCAAGATATTGCTATGGCCTGGCTCTTGGATGGGCAGTGGGTATATTTTATACAGCCTTTTACAGAAGAAGAGATTAAAGACGCTATAAGAACCCTGCCTAAGGGCAAAGTCCCTGGTACAGAAGGGTTCACCGGAGAATTTTATCAGGAATTTGAGGAGCTGTTAGTGCCACAATTATTTGAAATGTATAAAGAAGTGTATAAGCAGGTTCTGCTTCCCCCATAGCTCCGAGAGGCATTATAAATAACTATACTCAAACTGGATAAAAGTTCGCGAACTTTGCGAATCATATAGGCCGATGTTGCTTTTCAATATTGACGCCAAAATACTGGCAAAGATACTGGTGACTAGAATGCATCTCTAATGCAGCTCATGGTCTTGCCAAATCAATCGGGATTTATACCCACAAGATCAACAACCCATAACTTATGCACCCTATTTGCCCTATTTCATCATCTTGACCCAGACTTACCGGCTGCGCTATTAGATTCAACAAAAGCGATTGACTCAGTGGAGTGGAGGTATATGTTTACGATATTGCCTAGAATGGGATCACCCCAGACATTCCTCCACTGGGTTAAACTACTGTATACCAAACCAGTGGCAAGACTGAGGATGAATGGAAACACAGCGGAATCATTGCCCATTTACAGAAGAACAAGACATTGTCATAGAGTGCAGTGGCGTGTCATAGTGCAGAATGGAGTGGGGTATTGTTAAGTGTATGTTGGTATAAATTAATATTTTGGGGATCCTCTTAGGTACTGCAGTACTTCCTGGATAGTACAGTGATACTCATTAATATGTTTTTAAAATATATAAACGCTAAAAATATTAAGACTTTGATAAAGTGCCTTATGTTTTTTTAGAGCATAACACCATTGTAATAACTTATATCTGCCATAGAAACCCAAAACACAGCCAAAGTGTGTTCTAAACAATATGGCTGGCTTTTAATTTGTTAAGGGCTAGCACATTAACCAATAGTATGGTGTTTTGCACTACACGCCACAACGCTGTATGACACCACTCTAATCTACAATACTCTATGCCACTTCATTCTACTCTACTGTACCACACTCTACTCCATGACTCTCCTCTGTATGACACTTTACACACTCTACAATACTGTACTACACTTTGGCACTCTATGACACTGTATTCCAGTGTACGACACTCTATGCAATTTCCTCTAAGCCATGCCACGCCAATTTACTCCAACTAACTGTGACACACTGCTTCAATTTACTCAACACTATTACACTCTACACCACGCTATGCCTCTCCACTGTACAACACTCAATGCCACTCCACTGTACCACACTCTATAACAATCTACTCCACTCTACAACACTGTACTAAACTCTATGCCACTCCACAACACTCGTGTACGACACTCCTACAGTCAACAGCACTCCACTCTGACAATGTACTCCACTCTATTCCACCATATGCCACTCTACGACATTCTACTCAACAACACTCCAAGACATTTTAAAACAGCACTAGGACACTCCAGTCCACTGTATGCCACTACACTCTACTCCACTGTATGCCCCTATACTCCTCGCCACTCTACTGCATGCTACTACAGTCCCCTCAATGTCACAGCACTCCACTGCTTACACTCTGCGCCACACCACTCCACTCCATTCCACTCTATAGCATACCACTACACCCCACTACACTATAGGACACCTTACTGCATTCTATGCAACTCCCTCTATGCCACTCCAACCCACTTTACTCCACCAACAATGTAAGGACATCCGGAGGCTATAAGGTACTCAGACGGGCGATCACATGTGACGAATGTGTGACTACAGGGCTCACCCTCACGGAACCTCCCTGTTGTAAGAAATTACAGAGCAATAAAGACTGAAATGGAGTAAAACACAGATAAAACTGTTATTTAAGAAATGTGATATTTTTAAATGCCTTGGCGTGCACACAAATCTGGTCCTGAAGAAAGCCATACTGACTCTCTTCAGCTGCTTAGACATTATGGCTGAAACATGTCGACCTACTCTGAGGATGTGAGAGTTTATTGGTTTACCGCAATACATCCATCACTCCTTTTAATCCTTGACCAAGGTTACCACTATTAAAATAGACAACATTGGTTGGTATCTGAAGATCATTTTAAATTCACCTCTTTCCTTATTTGAGAAACAAAAAACACAAAAAAAACTTGCTCTACTATAATCGGGCATTGAAGTACAACCTTGATGCACAAGATGTCTCTCTCGGGTGGGACCCCAATGATGAAGCATGCCACCAACAAGTTTGGTGGGTGGGGGGTATTTTACTAAAACCTAAAGGCATTTTGTCTTATCAAGCAGACTAATAAATGAGTATGGTAGTGTGCTGGCTTTTCGATGTTGTATATATTTATACGGGAAGGTGAGTGTGCTCACATCTCACTCTCTTTTTGATATCCTTCTATAGTCTATGAACACCAAAAGCGTCAAATAGACATCAGGGTGTTGATCCTACACAAAGTTATAGCCTCTGGCGGCCAGTATTTCATAAATAATGCTAAAAAGGGAACCAGTACAGCCATCTTCCATCACACCTTCTAAGATGTAGCAGCCATGACGTTTCCTAAATGCCCCCATGCCTCCTCCTTTTAAATGTCCCAGCACTGCTTGTGGGTGCAATGAAAGGAAGTGGTGCAATGTACTGCAGACAAGAGGGCTGTTTACTTTCTCTCTTACCTGCCATGTGTGAACTTATTGAGAACACCCTAGAGACTCTTGCAGCCCCGCCTGCCTACTGTTTCCCATCGCAGCACATCAGGTGTTCCAAGCCTGTGACAAATTAATTATCTTTAAAAAAAAAGCAGCTCAGGGTTTACAAAGTGTCTCGCAACACACCCCAGAGAACAGACCCTGCACATGAGCAAACTTTTACGTTTCGGAGCAGCAACCAACCTCTTATGCTCAGAGCAGACCATTAGTTCCCCCCTGGTGTTTATGTGCTGCACCCTGTTCTATCAATTCTATAAATAATTTCTGCTACTGCCTCTGCCAGCCACGTCCTGGGTGCCCAGTGTAGAGAAGGGATGCTGATGCCTCCAGTGTCTTTGTTTAATAGCGATATTAATAGAAATTATCAGTACATTTGCTGTTAGAAAAAAAGTGATAATTCTTTTGGCAACAAGGGGATTAGATATAGTATGAGTACAGAAAATCTGAAAGAAAACTGAAAACATTACAAACAATAATAAGAGCAGAATTATGTTTGAAACATGAATGCGCTTTATGAATGAGTGATATGCTATCAATCAAAATCACGATAGATTTAATGGAGTAAATCTAGCATAGATATAAATGAATTAACATTACACACATGGTGTGTTAGATACTGTTTTGATGCCCCAGACACTGATCCGGTAGCTTTCTCCACCATCCCAGCTAGGCAACCCCAAAATGTCTGCTTGTGCTGGGGAAAACATGACATCATATCTGCTCCAAAGGAAGGGATGATGGACGGGACACCCAAGGGGACTGTCAAAGTTAGGGCAATCACCTCCCTCTATCTGAACAACATCAAACATTCAAAACAAACAATAAATAACAATAGTTTTATAAGCAACAAACAATTTAGAGGTCAAAGAAACAGTATATATGTGTTTAATCGCTCCAAATATACATGAAGCTCTTAATCCAAGTAGAATCCTTTGGGTATCACTGTTTCACAACTAATAGTATAATTGGATTCTAGTTGACATCATTTTCTCACATGATCACCTCCTCTCTTTGTTTTTCTTGCTATTCTGTCAACTACATAAAGGTTCATTTGATCTTCAACATGAGTTTGTTACTTGTTACAGTGGGTAGTATATCAAAAGTCCCAGTTTTTGATTGCTTGAATGTGTTCGAAAATATGCTTCAATGTGTTCAAAAATACTCTTTTTCCAAAGCAAAAGTTGTATTGATATTGTACTTTGTTAGATCTGGGGGTCTCTAGTTGGCAATGGTATACACCTTTGTCCAAATAGGGACCCTTGCTTCTAAGTCAGGATAAGGGGATTACACTACTGGATAACCCGTGCTCACCCCCTTGGTAGCTTGGCACGAGCAGACAGGCTTATCTCAGAGGCAGTGTGTTAAGCATTTGTGAATATACACAGTAATACAGTGACAACACTACAGATGGACACCACACAGTGTTTATAAAAACAAGTATTCTTTATATAGACTTAACACAAGACCACAAACGACAAAAATCCACAATACTGTACTTAAGACTGACTTAAACGTGGTAGAAGTTGCTTAGTTCAAGTTGGTGATAAATGCGACACACTTTTCACAAAAGTAAATGGATGCGTACTGCAAAACAAACAAAAGGGTCGCAGAGGGAGAGGCGTTGCTTCCGTCCTCCGGAGGAGATGATGCGTCGCGCCTCAATGCTTGCGCAGAGTAGGGGATGCGTCATGATCCTTACCGGTGAGGGGGGTGATGCGTAGGTTCCTCGGCCTGCGGCCCGGTTGCGATGCGCAAGATGGCACCTCGATGCGATGCGACAATCCTGGTGCGATGCGAGAAGATGGCGCCCTTGATGCGAGGATGCAAAGATGATGCGTGCACGTCCTGGCAGCCTTGCGACTACTCTGTATTTTGGAGCGGCGACAGGCCCTGCGACACGTTTCTCCAGTGATGCGACGGCGACCCTCTTGATGGCGTCATGCTTCTCCAGTGATGCAACAGCAGCCAGCTTCGACGAAGACACGCTTCCTGGGAGATGCGGCACCGACACTCTTCTCCGGCGATGTGACGACTACAGCTGCGGCGGCGACACGCTTCTTCGCGTTGCATTGCGCTTTCAGCTCCCAGCGACACGCAGGCTTCTGCAGATAGAATTTCCAGCAAGGGAATTCAGAGGGGAGCAGGTGGTGAAGTATTTTGTCCCTGAGACTTCAGCAGGAGGCAAGCACAAGTTCAAGCCCTTGGAGTAATATTCTGCAAGATGATGAAAGTTCTTTAAAAGTTCCTTCTCCTTTCCTTGGCAATAAAGAAACCAATGCAGGCCAACCCAGGAAACAGCACACTGGCAGAGGGGCAGTCAAAAACTCCTGCAGCTTCGTTGGTTCTTCTCCTTGGCAAAAGGTTAGTCTTGTTCCCTGAAGTGATCTAAAGTTCTTGGGTCTGGGTCCCAATATTTATACTGCTTTTCTCTTTGTTCTCTGAAGGCAGAGGGGCCTTTGCCTAGTACAAACCAGTTCTGGAGCACTCTGTTTACGTGACTCCTTCTTTCTTTTTACAGTGCAGGGCAGAAACATCAGACTCCCCACAGGAGGTGGAGCCAGCATTGTGGAGGGAAAGCACAGCCCTGGAGCACTTTGTTGACATGATTCCTTCTCTTCTTTCACAGTGCAGGGCAGAGACATCGGCCGCACCCCAGGGGGTGCAGAAAGCATTGTGGAGGGAAGGCCCAGCCCTATTCAGGTCCCAGGTGCAACTCCTCCATCCCATCTAGATGCAGATCTCCCTATTCACCACTGGGCTGACTCATTCTGCCTCCTGGAATCCCCAATCCCTTCCACTCAAACTCCGGACAAGGAATACACAACCTAGCAGAGGCAGTCTTGGATAGTTAGACAAGAAAATACCTACTTTCTAAAAGTGGTATTTTCAAACACAGAATGTTAAAACCAACTTTACTAAAAGATGTATTTTATCATTCTGAGTTCAGGAATACTAAACTCAAATTTCTACCATGTTCCCTGAGTCAGTTAGGATTATAAAATGTAATAATCTAACTGCCCATTCTGGCCTATGGAAAACAGGTAGCCTTGCAATAATGAAACACGAAAATGGCTGTAATTCACTATTATGACATGCGAAACACACCAGGGCATGTCCTACCTTATACTTACAATGCACCCTGCCCTTGGGCCTACCTTAGGGGTGTCTGATATGAAGAAAAGGGAAGGTTTAGGGACTGGCAAGTAGGCGCACTTGCCAAGTCGACATGGCAGTCACAGACTGCACACAGGCCTCACAATGGCAGGCATGAGACATACTTTACAAGCTGCTTCTGTGGGTGGCACAACCAGTGCTGAAAGCCTACCAGCAGCATTTAATTTACCAGCCCTGGGCACACATGGTGTACTGTACTAGAGTCTGACAAGTAAATCAAATAACCCAATAATGGAGTCACTAATCAATACACCAATTTTAACATAGGGAGCACTTGCACTGTGGCACTGAACAGCAGTTGCACAGTGCCCAAAGTATATAACCAGCAAAACATATACAAAACAGAGGAGGCAATCAGACAAATGGAAGGGAGACTCAAGCCAATGATGCCAGGTCTAACACGTGTCCCTTCCATCTGAAATGTGGGGAGAACTACCCTTCCCCTTGGGAGTTCTCTTCACTAAGGCGGAAAAATCTGGACAGACCATCAGTCTTGGTGTGTTCTGTACCAGGGCGGTGTTCCACTGTAAAATCCATGCCCTGTAGGGAAATGGACCATCTCAACAACTTTGGGTTCTCACCCCTCATCTGCAATAGCCATCTGAGGGGCCTGTGATCAGTCTGAACCAGGAAGTGAGTCCCAAACAAGTATGGTCTCAACTTCTTCAGTGCCCAGACCACAGCAAATGCCTCACGCTCAATTGCAATTCACCTCTGTTCCCGTGGAAGTAACCTCCGACTGATGAAGGCTACATGTTGGTCTAGGCCCTCTTCATTAATCTGTGAAAGACCAGCCCTCACACCATGCTCTGAAGCGTCTGTTTGAACAATTAATTATTTTGCGAAGTTGGGCGCCTGAAGCACGGGTGCTGTGCACATGGTTGTCTTCAGGGCGTCAATAGCCTTCTGACAGGTGTCAGTCCAGTTCACTTTCTTGATCTGCTTCCTGGAAGTCAGCTCAGTCAAGGGTGCAACATTGTTGCCATACCCCTTGACAAATGTCCTGTAGTATTCTGTGAGTCCTAAAAAGGTTCTCACCTGTGCCTGAGTCTTTGGGGGTTCCCATGACAGGATGGTATCAATCTTGGGTTGTAGGGGCGCCACCTGGCCGCTCCCTACCTGGTGACCCAAGTACACCACGGAACCCTGCCCGATCTGGCACTTACTCGCCTTGATCGTAAGGCCTGCCTTTCGCAGTGCCATCAACACTTCCCAGAGGTGGCGCAGATGTTCTTCCCAACTGGCACTGAACACTGCAATGTCATCCAGGTAGGCGGCACGGAAATCCTCCAGTCCAGCCAACACCTGGTTGACCAACCTCTGAAAGGTGGCAGGGGCATTCTTCATCCCAAAGGGCATGACCCTGAATTGGTACTGCCCATCTGTTGTGGAGAATGCTGACCTCTCTTTGGCCCCATCAGTCAAGGCGATCTGCCAGTACCCAGACGTCAAATTAAACATGCTGAGGTACCGTGCAGCCCCTAACCGATCAATGAGCTCATCAGCTCTGGGGATGGGGTGAGCGTCAGTCCTCGGTAGTCCACACAGAATCGGAGTTTGGGTGTGGCACCAGGCGTGGCAGCCTTTGGGACCAAAACCATTGGGCTGGCCCAAGGACTGTTTGAGGACTCAATCACCCCTAAAGCAAACATCTTGGAGACTTCCTCCTTGATGTAAGCCCTGACCTTGTCAGTCACTCTGTAAGCCTTGTGCTTCACAGTAGGACTATCCCCAGTGTCCACATCATGGACGCACCACTCTGTGATACCAGGGATCAAGGAAAATAGATCAGACAATTGTCCAAACAGTTGACGACAATCTTGCTGCTGATCAGGGGTCAGTGTGGCAGAGAGGCTGACACCATCCACTGACCCATCTTGCTCTGTTGCAGAGATGAGGTCAGGAAGAGGCTCGGTCTCCTCCTCCATTCCATCATCTGTCTCTAGGAGCATGCCCACTTCGAACCTTTCTAAGTGGGGCTTCAGACGGTTAACATGTAGGACCCACAAAGGGATCCTGGGAGACCGCAAGTTCACCAGGTAGGTGACATCACTCTTGCGCTCCACCACCTCAAATGGACCGGTCCACCTGTCCTGGAGCGCACAAGGCTCTACAGGGGCCATGACCCAAACTTTCTGTCCAGGCTGAAGCTCAATCAGAGTGTCATTCTGATCGTACCACCGCTTCATCTCTTCCTGGCTGGCTTCCAGATTTACAAGTACAAAATAATCTGGTGGGCTCGTAAAAGGGAGCAGAAACCAAGTTATCACAACACACAAGATTACAAACACTCAGCAAGTATCCAAAGTGTAATGAAAAAAGATAAATACATGAGGCAAAACAACCTTCGCGAGATGATAGGATTTCCATCAACTACCAAGAGAGGTCAGTGTCATCACTTGGATATCCTTCCTTCCCACCACACTTCCAGATTCGCCTGAGCGAGATCTCTGAATCGCCGAGTCTGGTTCCTGAAGGCCAGCATGTAACTGTATACATCCTTGGGAGGTTTCCTGGGAGATTGCTCCCAGCCTTCCTTGACCAGACTCAAATGTCCTCTTACCGGGTGTCCATACAACAGTTCAAAAGGGGCTGAACCCTAGGGACTTTTGTGGCACCTCACGGTAAGCAAACAGAAGGCATGGCAAGAGGACGTCCCATTTACGCCTCATCGGTTCCTCAAGACCCATGATCATGCCTTTAAGAGTCCGGTTGAATCTCTCAACCAGCCCATTACCTTGTGGGTGGTAAGGAGTGGTGAACTTATAAGTAACACCACACTCCTTCCACAGAGACTTCATATAACTGGAAATTAAGTTTGTACCTCGGTCAGACACCACCTCTCTGGGGAAACCCACACGAGGGAAAATCCTCATCAGTGCACGTCCCACCACGGGGGCCATCAGTGTCCTGAGCGGGATGGCTTCCGGGTACCGGATAGCATGATCCACCAAGACCAGGATAAACCTGTTGCCCATGGCTGTCTTGGGGTCCAGTGGCCCCACAATGTCAATGCCCACCTGTTCAAAGGGGGTACTGACTACGGGAAAAGGGTGGTGAGGAGCCTTGTGCTTCCTTCCACTTTTCCCACTGGCTGGCAAGTTTTTGTTCTGCCCCAGATGTCCAGCTAAAGGTACGTCATGAGCCAACCCTAGTAGGAAGGTCCTGAAGCACTGGGGAACCACTAGCACACGGGCTGACCCAAGCTCAGCAATCTTAGGCTCGCTATACAAGAGGTCATTCTCCCAGTAGATCCAAAGTGATCCAGACTGATCACCTGCTGCCTGGTTTGTGGCCTGCTGCCTCAAACTCTCAAGAGAAGGGCACTTCTTCTGCTCTGCACAAAATTCTCCCTGGAAGGCCCTCCTCTTGCTGCCAATGGGTCAGCTCAGGTAGGTTCCCCAGTTCAGAAACTTGCTCCCCTGTAAGTTCTAGGGCATCCCCTCAAGGTCTGACTCCTCCTGAACCGTGGGAACAATGGGGGCTGGTTTCCCGCGCCCCCGACCTCTTCTCATTCAGGCAGGTTCCTGGGACATACTTTCAGGCTCCAGGATCTCTTGAACACCCTTGGCTGCCATAGACCAAGTGGTCACACACACCCACTCAGGCAGACCCCAACATCTCTAAATTAGCCTTCTTCTCCACCTTAGCCCCAAGGGAGCTTTCTAAATCATTGCCTAACAGACAATCAACAGGCATGGCTGGCCTCGCAGCTACTTGAAGAGTACCAGAGACCCCCCCCCCCGCTCAAAGGGAACCTGAGCCACCTTGCAATGGCTCTCGGTGTTGTCAGCGGCAACAACTGGGAAGAATGCATTGGGGACCACCTGCTCTTCAGACACCAAGTGACACTTGACAGCGGTCACACTGGCTCCGGTGTCTCGAAGAGCCTCCACTCTATGGACATTGATGGTCACCCACTGCCTGTATGTTTTAGTGTTATCATGCAGCTGAGTTTTTGGGACCATCTCAAAGTCTCCTAATGATACAAGGGACATTTCTGTGGGACCCCACCCACCTTGGTCACACTTCTCCTCCGCTCCCAGGGCTATACTGGCCATCTGATGGGGGTGCACGGGGTGGCACATATTGACTCTTTTGGGGACACTGGGGATCATACCAACGGTGTCCAACCTGCTTACACTGAAAGTAGGTAACAGGCCCTCTATGAACAGGTTTACCTGTCGGGGTTCTGACTTTTTCTCAGGGGGAGGCTGGGAACCCTTACCTTGGTTCCCTTGGGAATTACTTTGGGGCCCTTTCTGGAACTCCCTCTGGTTACCCTTGTCCCCCCCACTCTTCTGCTGGGGACCCTGCCCACCTTTGGCAGAGTCTCCCACATGACCCTTGTGGACCCTGGTACTGACCCAGCGGTCCGCCTCCTCATCAAGCTTCCTAGGGTTAGTCAACTTGCTATCAATAAGGTGCTGGTGTAGCTCTGGAAAACAATTAGCAGACAAGTGCTCCCTGGCAATCAAATCATGGAGATCTTCAAAAGTATCCACTTTGCTACCCTTCACCCAACCATCCATAGCTCTGCAAAAGAAAGATACATATTCTACCCCAGTGGTTCCCTCCAGCTTCTTATAATTTCTGAACCTCTGTCTATAGAGTTCTGGGGTCTAACCATACCATTTCATCAGTGCTTCCTTCATGTGGGCATAAGGCACCCTATTCTCACTGGGCAGGTCCAACAAAGTATCCCTCCCCTCGCTCACAAAGCGGCCCCACAACCCCGCTCCCCCATCCTTCTCAGGGACCCGGTGGGCCAACATTGCTATTTCAGAGGCTGCAAACCACTGCCCAATATCTTCATGCTTATGTGAATCTTTGATGACATCCTTGTGGATATACACCGTGCCTTCTGAAGGCACAGATGGTGCACTGCCATCAGTGGGATTGATCTCTAAGCCCTTTGCCTTGATCTCCAACTCCCTCAACATCCTCTCATGTTCCATTCTCATTCCCTCTCTCTCCAAGGACAACCTGTTATTCTCTGCCTCGCTCTGACCCTCCATCTTAAGCTTAGCCACCTCCAGCTTGTGTGCTCTATTTCTCTCCCTGTCTTCCAACTCTCTGGGGGATAGGTCTTTGGAAGAGATACTACTGCCAGGTAGGGAGAGTACCCTCCCCTGGCTGGAAACACTGGCCTGTCCAGTTGCCCATCTGCAGCCCCAGCTGGCTCCACCACAAGATCAGTGGCATTTCTTGATTCTACCCAGGCCTTCAGTGTCTTTTGGTAGTCATCCTTTTTAGAAATGCCTGGTGTAGCAACTTTCTTGCAGAGATGCTTGAGCTGTTTCAAAGTGAAGGTTTCCAACCTCCCTTCCTCACAATCAAGATCCATAGATGCAACAGATGCTGGTCTACTCATGGTAGTTAGAATTGGGAGTTTTCAGGAATAAATAACAGTCCAAGGAAAAAACAATTCCACCCAAAAAAGTATGTGGTCACGTTTGGTCTGCACTCACTAGTAGTGTACACCAATTACTGTATATGAGTCACAAATGCAGGTCCAAATCCTCACCGCTGACAAACCAATGTTAGATCTGGGGGTCTATAGTTGGCAATGGTGTACACCATTGTCCAAATAGGGACCCTTGCTGCTAAGTCAGGATAAGGGGATGATACTCCTAGATAACCCCTGCTCACCCCCTTGGTAGATTGGCATGAGCAGACAGGTTTATCTCAGAGGCAGTGTGTTAAGCATTTGTGAATACACACAGTAATACAGTGAAAACACTACAAATGGACACAACACAGGTTTTATAAAAATAAGTATTCTTTATATAGACTTAAACACAAGACCACAAATGACAAAAATCCATAATACTACACTTAAGATTGCTTTAAAGATGATAAAAGGTGCTTAGTTCAAGTTGGTGATAAATGCGACACAGTTCTCACAAAAGTACCTGGATGCGTAACGCAAAATAACCAAAAGGCTCGCAGAGGGAGAGGCGTCGGTTTCGTGCTCCGGGGAAGATGATGCGTCACGCCTCAATGCTTGTGGAGAGTAGGACATGCGTCGTAATCATTACCGGTGCAGGGATGATGCTTAGGTTCTCGGCCTGCGGCCCGGTTGGGATGCGCAAGATGGCGCCTCAATGCGATGCGACAATCCTGGTGTGATGCGAGAAGATTGCGTCCTTGATGCGACGATGCGAAGACGATCCATGCACGCCCTAGCAGTCTTGCGACAACTCTGTACTTTGGAGCTGCGACAGGCCCTGCGACACGCTTCTCCGGTGATGTGACGGCGACCCTCTCAATGGCGTCACGCTTCTCCGGTGATGTGACAGCAGACAGCTTTGACGAACACACGCTTCCTGGGAGATGCGGCGGCAGCATGCTTCTCCGGCGATGCAACGACTACAGCTGCGGCGGCAACACGCTTCTTCTCATTCCCAGCGACGCGCAGGCTTCTGCAGATAGAATTCCCAGCAAGGGAATTCAGAGGGGAGCTGGTGGTGAAGTCTTTTGTCCCTTAGACTTCAGCAGGAGGCAAGCACAATTTCAAGCCCTTGGAGTAATATTCTGCAAGATGATGAAAGTTCTTTAAAACCCAGCAAACAGCACACTGGCAGAGGGGCAGTCCAAAACTCCTACAGCTTCCTTGGGTCTTCTCCTTGGCAAAAGGTTCATCTTGTTCCCAGAAGTGATCTAAAGTTCTTGGGTCTGTGTCCCAATATTTATACTGCTTTTCTCTTTGTTCTATGCAGACAGAGGGGCCTTTGCCCAGTCCAAACCAGTTCTGGAGCACTCTGTTTACATGACTCCTTCTTTCCTTTCACAGTGCAGGGCAGAAACATCAGATGCCCCACATGAGGTGGAGCCAGCATTGTGGAGGGATTCCACAGCCCTGGAGCACTTTGTTGACATGATTCTTTCTTTTCTTTCACAGTGCAGGGCAGAGACATCAGCCGCACCCCAGGGGTTGGAGCCAGCATTGTGGAGGGGAGGCCCAGCCCTATTAAGGTCCCAGGTGCAACTCCTCCCTCCCATCTAGATGCAGATCTCTCTATTCACCACTGGGTGGACTCACCCTGTCTCCTGGAATCCCCCAGCCCTGTCACTCAAACTCCAGACAAGGAATACACAACCTAACAGAGGCAGGATTGGATAGTTAGATAAGAAAATACCTACTTTCTAAAAGTGGTATTTTCAACCACAGAATGTTAAAACCAACTTTACCAAAATATGTATTTTATCATTCTGAGTTCAGGCATACTAAACTTGAATTTCTACCATGTTCCCTGAGTCAGATAGGATTATGAGATGTAATAATCTAACTGCCCATTCTGGCCTATGGAAAACAGGTAGCCCTGCAATAGTGAAAAACGAAAATGGATGTAATTCACTATTAGGACATGCTACACACACCAGGACATGTCCTACCTTATACTTACACTGCACCCTGCCCTTAGGCCTACCTTAGGGGTGTCTGATATGAAGAAAAGGGAAGGTTTAGGGATTGGCAAGTGGGTGCACTTGCCAAGTCGACATGGCAGCCACAGACTGCACACAGGCCTCGCAATGGCAGGTCTAAGTCACACTTTACAAGCTGCTTCTGTGGGTGGCACAACCAGTGCTGCAAGCCCACTAGCAGCATTTGATTTACCAGCCCTGGGCACACATGGTGCACTGTACTAGGGTCTGACAAGTAAATCAAATAACCCAATCATGGAGTCACTAATCAATACACCAGTTTTAACATAGGGAGCACTTGCACGGAGGCACTGAATAGCAGTGGCACAGTGCCCAAAGCATATAACCAGCAAAACATATCAAAAACAGAGGCGGCAAACCAACAAAAAGGAAGGGAGACTCACATCAATGATGCCAGGTCTAACATACTTTAATTTGTAAAGACATTAAATGAAATCTCAGAAATTTTCTTATTTCCTGTTCCTTTCCATTGTTCCAAATAAAGGTTTTCATTGATATACAGCAAGTGCATGCTCTGTAATGTTTGCATCTCTTCTTTCAAAGCAAAATTCAACCAAACAACACGTTGTTACTTTCTGAAGCAACTATGAACTGTCTTTAAGTGATTTGGCCTTCCTGTATGTTAGATAGGATCCTAGCAAGTCTTTTAAATGTGGGGAATCTTTAATAAGATTGAATTGTTTTTGGTATGATTCTCTTGATTTGCTTGGACTAATGGTGTATGTCATAATCATTCTGATAGTTTGTATTTGGTTATTTCCTTTCTCCTTTTCTAGTTTTGGAGTGTGTTTGTTAATATCTATGCCTGTTTGTTGCCTTTTGTAGACCGTATTGCAAAATTGTCTCCGGGTACTACCTACTTCTTGATCTACTTAAGATCTCTTGACTATGTTTCAGGAACTTGAATTCTGTTGATCAATTTCTCCTTAATTTTAGAAATTCACAATATTATAAGTTCTATTCATGTTTCTCCGGGTGGTGACTGGTGGCATGTTAAACGCTGGAGTAATTGTTCCCTTGCAATTTAAACTGGTCTTGATCCATTCCTTCCTCTATATAAATTGTTGCATCCAGGAAGGTAACACTCTTGCTGCTAAAACTCAGTAGTGAATTTCAAATTATAATGATTATTTTTCGACAAATCTCTCATTTAATTCACACACACTCTTTTTCCCGTATCTCATTTGCCTACCACATACATATCGTTCTGTAATTGCCTACAACATGGTGAGCCGCCAAATCCCCACCAAGCTCATAAGTTATTTGGAACAGCACTAGAATAGGTTACATTTTTGACTGAAAATAAATCTCCCAAATCTGAATTATATCAGCAAGTTTTAACACCTCAATTCTGACTTGAGATTCAAAGTGGTGTTTGCTGTCCCATTCAGTGTAAAAGATGTGGATATCCCCAAATGTTCAAATCTTTGAATCACACTGTTTCCAGTAACAAAGATGTGCAGATGATGTCCAGCTCTATTGTACGTCGGCTGACATTTGGCCTGAAGATAAAGCCCACTGAATCTCTGGAACATGTCTACTTTTCGAAGAGAAACAGCTGCCTTTGTCTGAGCAGTTCAACATTGATGTTGTAGGGTTACAGTAAAATAGAAATCCACAGATGCTGGGGGATGCCAAGCGGTCAGTGAGCAATGCCAGGAACATCATTATTCCATTTCACTCTGAGAATACTTTAATATTCCAGGTCAAATGCGTTTTCAATGACAAGCAATGCCAACTGAAGTCTCTCGGGTACTCCTTCTACTGAACTCTAGCCATTAGGTGGAAGTTGCAAGATCTCTGTAACTGTCAGATGAAGACTGATTATATTATGGCTAGAACCTCCCCCCACCCTCCCCCCAGTCTAGGAAAAGCAAATATTGTACTTAATCCCTAAGAAGTACAAGCACATAACTACAGTATTGAAAGTAATGTACTTCCTGACTTTGAAGAAAAGAAATATATTCAAAGCTCTGTGACCCACACACAAGATTTTCCGGTGCTAGATCCATACAACTTATTCTCAAGAAGACTACACACTAGATCTGGATATCAGATATAAGTCTGGGATGCTAGGTCTGGAAACCAACACCTGCCCAATTAATCTAATGTAATCCTGAGGTTTCTTTTTTGGGGTGTGGGGAACTAAACCAATTTAATAAAGTGCCCAGATCTTCGACGTCCATAAAACTTGACAAAACATGTAAAACAGTATCACTTACCAAGAATCAATTCTATGACAGTGCCAATTTGATCAGATTTCGATGGTCCAAGAGTGAAAAGAAAAAACAAGATAGAAGATTCATTATGGAGGCATCATTTGGAATATTGTGGGCTGCTTTCTGTGTCCACTGTAGATCCAAAAATGGTCCAGGAATGGCCCATAAGGGTTCCTTTTAAAACAGTCATTCAGCTGATGGTAAAAAAGGCTCTCTTGCCTTTCCCCTGTGGCTCAATATATTTCTCCCTTGTCTTGGCAGCTCATACACCTGTCGCAGTGAACCACCTGATCATTGCTAACACCAGGCACAAATCACCCACCCATGAGTCTGTTAATATTTGAAAAAGTTGATTTCAATATGAATGATAAGATTCATGTATAAAAATGTATGAACTCCACGTCGACCCAGACCTCAGAAATATGTAGTTAGGCAGGCCCAGAGACCCAGGCCCAATGTCACTGAATGACAGATCGCAGGTGGGGTGGTACCTAGCTAGCAGAAAAAAATGCGAACATGAATTTCCAGATGAATCCCACAGATTGGCGCAGCGACACCACAATGGTCCAGGGAGATTGGCTCCAATAAAGCACATATGGGCGGAGGGGTGCGCGCTTTCCCAAAACACCATACAGTCAGATGCCACATGAATTTAGGAACACGTAGCCAATCAAAACACAGCACACACAGTACATGCAATGACCACATGCTCACCATGCTCACCATGCTGGACATCTGGACACGTTACCCACTGGTCATATTGTGTCCACGCAAGATCGAGGCAACCTGGATTCCTCATCCAATACCTTAATTTATGGCTTTAAAAACAAAGGTACACATTCTTTATCAAAAAAGGATCCCCAGAAAATGTGTATTGCATTCAATGAACTGTATAAAAGTCTAAGTTAGACCGATTGTAAATTGAGACAGTCTTCAGACTCTATGCCTGTGACTGGGCTCCCGGATGCGTTGTTTAATATAGTGAACTGTTTCTGTTTTGCCAAACGCCTCTTATCGCTTGTTTTTCAAGGTATTTTATGTTCAAGCAAGAAGACCTTTGGGACACTGACCGAGTATCTTGGCTGTTCTGACCCGTCAGGGATGGTGAACAGAGCCACACAGAAGTTACTACGAGAATACATGTAGCCCATTGCAACGATCGTAAATATATAAAATAAACAAATATACACCAGTGGGGAGACTTTCTACCATGTGCTTTTGTTTCTTACTTTTCTGAGGTGTTCTTTCTTTGTGTTCCTGGTTTTGTTTTCCTACTATGTTCCAGGTCCAAGTCAACAAGAGCACAGGATTCAAATAATCGTGTGTCCCTCCGTAAGCACTATTGCTATGAGCCTCACCCTAACTCCCCTTTTAGCCCTGCATAACTTTCTACATTTTGCACAGGTCATAGGAAAATAAAGTTGTTATATATCTACTAGTGCAAGATATGCCACGTTTGTGCAAGTGATCTAGGTGGACACAGCTGCTGTATCTTAATAAAGGGCCTTGTATAATTAAACATTCACAAGACGCAATCAACTTCCTTAAAGGCTTTAGTAAAGTAAAAAAAAGGCTCCCAAAAATTGAGAGCTTTATTTTCATTACAACATATCCTTACAGCATTTAAGTAAAAGATGAATAGGTATACTGTACTAACTGACCTAAGCACAATGAAACCATTAACATTGTACATGGAAAATTATTTTATCAAGTGCAGTTTTCTCTGTTACCTTGACCTGCTGGATTCTCTGCTTAACGAAGTTCAAGTTCATTTCCCAATCCAGAGGTAATATAAGCCAAGCACCTGAATTGTCATCAAAGTACTTGCATACATTTGTCCTCCCCTATGGAAATAAATCAGAAAATGATATATGTCATTACTTTTGGTTGTAAATAGAAACACCTGTACGTTTAGCATTTTTAAGTTATTGTAAGGCATAAAGGAAAGCACGGTATGACCAGTGCATAATTTGTGCTGGCGGTTCATGTAGAGGACCCTGACATTCGGGACCTTACTTTTCGTCATCATATTGTGAACCACAGCAAGAAGGAGAAAACACAGAAATCGTCAAGAGTGACATGAAGAGACAGAAAGTGCAACCCTGACATTCGACAGTATCAAGAGAAGGCTTCTAATAACAACTTTGCGCATCTGAACTTAACTTTTGTACAAATTAGCCACGGAATATGTAGGGAATTTTCATTTTGCTATTCCCAAATTGCGATTTTTAGGGAATCGCAAAACGAAATGTAGGTAGGATTAGCAAATTTTATTGCGAACCCCACTTATTCCTTATTTGCGAATCGCAAATAAGGAATACATTCTCATTCATTCCTATGGGCTAGAAGGCCCATAGGAATGAGTGGGAAGACATTCTCAATTTGCGATTCTCAATTAGAGAATTGCAAATTGAGAATGCAATTTCAAAGTTGTAAGGGTGTCAATAGGACACCCTTTTGCACCCCCTGAAATTGACATGTGTGCACATGTGGCCCACATACATGGTGACCCACATGGCACTTTGAAAAATGCCAAAAAGTGAATTTTTCAAAGAAATCGCAAAATACCACCAACCTGAAGTTGCTGGTATTTTGCGATTCCTTAAGCCAAAAGTTGCACAACTTGGGTGCTTCCTACATTGCATTTAAGGAATCGCAATTTGCGATTCCTTAAATACAATAGCAAAATAAGGAATCGCAAATTTTGCGATTCCTTATTTTGCATGTGGGTTTTTCTGTGCTACATAGCACACTGCCCTATTTGCGATCGCAAATGCTGAAATTCTGCGAATTTCAGCATTTGCGAGCGCAATTAGGCTTCCTACATATGGCTCATAGTTTGAGAAATGTGATTCTTAAACATTGCCAAGGGCAAGGCTTTTGTTGCCATTACCTTGTGGGGAGATCCCCAGCGAATTGCTTGCATACATTTCGGCGGTGTGCAACTTTCTGCCACGGGATATCTTTATAGTGGGT
Source organism: Lissotriton helveticus (assembly GCF_964261635.1). Taxonomy (NCBI): domain Eukaryota; kingdom Metazoa; phylum Chordata; class Amphibia; order Caudata; family Salamandridae; genus Lissotriton; species Lissotriton helveticus. The sequence goes on along the minus strand of NC_136057.1, from coordinate 805,874,871 downwards.
GGTGTAAGGGATGGGACATATTTGCTTAGTTCATTCAACCTGCACGAGTCCTTCCAATCCTGCCCATCATTGGTAAGGGGTGGAGACTCCCTTCAGATGGATTTACCAGTTGGCAGGAGCCTTCACTTATCACCACCACGTAACTTTATGTAATGGGTGAAAAGACTGGCCACTTGTCTAATAAGTACCACAGGTCTGAGCTATACGGGCTGCATCTGCAGGAGAACATATTTCGTGCAATAACAGTTCTTAGTGTGAAACATTATATCGTATTACAGTGACCTCTATTATTATTTTCAAGATTATTCTGTGACTTAACATGTGTTAAAAATGCTAATATCACCCGTGTATCTCAACCTTGATCTACATGAAAATATAGGATGCTGCAACCAAGAAAAGCATTACTGCTGCTCCATGTTTTTCTGTTAAGCTATTTTTCCATCTTTGTGGCATTTATCAGAAGGAGTCCTTTCTGTGGCCTTTACCACCCTATTGCTCAACCCTTTTTAGGTCTAGCGTGACAGCACAACTGACTGCAAGACGTAATATTATCAGTACTTTAAAAAATGCCTGGAGTGGGTTTTGGCGACATTCAGAGGGCTCTTACTCTCTCCCCTGATGCTGCTGTCTATCTTGTGTATTGTTTCACCTTTCAGGAAATGCTCCCATGAAAAATGCTCAGGGACTATTTTAGATCTGAAGGGTACATTAAAGTTGTTTGTCACATTCAGTTCTTCGTCTCCTCTATGTATCCGAAAACAGAAATCAATTTTTGTTGCTACTTTTTCCCAGGATTGGCACTGGGACATGCTTTTGTGTGATAAACATCATTTGTGCATGCAGCGCTTCCAAACAGATTAAAGGCCGTCCACATCACCCGATCCTGCTCCCCACTTTGGGAGTTTTGGGGGCACTCTTCAAGTGGAAATCTCTGAAAACTCTTACAAACCACATTCCATCCCTCAAACCTTTCAAATATTTAATACTGTTCAGGTCCCCATCTTACAGTCGTCCCAAATATTTACATTCAGCTCTGCAATTTGTTTTAAAAACATATGTATTCATGAATTGCAGCTTTTCAGTTATTTTTCTAAGGTGTTCACTTGATGCTCCGACAATTTTTTCCTCTAACTCCTACTTTTCACAATTTTCCATTGTTATTTACCGTTTTGTTATATGGTGAGCAAAGTTTTCCTCTAGCCACCAGTCATTCGCCTAAATCTCCAGACATATTGTGAAACGTGTAGAAACAGCAGCACGCGATGTATTTACTGATCCAGCAATTTCGGCAATATTTTCCACTCATGTTTTACATGTCGGCGTTGGCGTTTAGTGCTAAAACATGAGGACTGGGCAGGATCGTCACAAAAGGAGAGCACTTTGCGCTATTTACCCAAGGCCCGCTCTGTGTAGGGCCATGCGGCATGCGCTATTAATGCTAAAAGTATTGGTACATCACCAAGGCAGCTCAGCGTGGCCTGGTTTTGGGATGTATTCTTGATGAGGCAGGTAACTCCTGCCCCCTTTCGATAGCACCATATACTGTTGTAGAGCGAACTATCACCCGAGACGGTTTCCTGGCGCAACATTATATCATTTGAATGATTATGATTTAAGATGCAGATTCGTACTTCAAAAATGTAAGTCATGACCATTCCTCTTCCTGGGATGTAGCACTGGCTGGAACGCTCGCTGTCGTCATAGTAAGGACCAGAAACGCTGGCATTCTCCTTGCTGCCCGAATTGATGGTTGCCTGTTTTAAGAGATTATGTTAACAATGTGAGAAGTTATAACACAAAAATCAGGTGCCAAGTATGGACACAGGTTAGCATAGTTATAGAACATTATATCGGTTCGCAATTTTACAGAGGCTATCTCTGGATTCATAGCATTGATCATACATTCTGGATCATACTTCAAAATCCCCGTGCAGTGGTGTAGAAATGATCACTAACTATATCAACATGCTCAGGGGTGTTTTCTTTTCAAATGCCATTAAGGTGGTTGCTTCTGCTGCCTCCTGGGGGAGAAGTTCAGGGCTTAAATTGAGCCGGTGATCTCTGGTGTTCTATAGCTGCACTTCCCTGCACTTTATTGTCAACACCTGTTCTTATGACAGACTGTTACATGGTAGCGCTGTTTGTTTGATTCTTTTGAGGGGCACAACAGCTGTAGTTTAATAATTAAATATACATTAAAATCACCAATAAATGTTAGTATTAGTCATTTTAATGTATATTAAAAGTCTGAATTGTCACACTTGCATGAGTGTTATGGCTAGTCGTGATAGTATTTTTATAGGGAGCAATGGGTGGTGAAAGCTGCACTAAGTGGCTACTGCCATGGGCTCTGGTACTTTTTTTTTTTTTACAAATTAAGGGGCCGATTAGGATTGCGGTGAATCCGCATCCTCCGGGCCGGCGGAAGCCACCGCCGGCCCGGAGGATGCGGATTCACCGCTGTAGTGCCTACAAAGACCCCCCGCCAGATTAGGATGGCTGGGGGGTCATCGGCGGACGGGAAGACCGTCCGTGGCTTTTCCGCCGCGGTCGCCTTCCGACCGTGGCGGAAAAGCTCTAATATGGTGGCGGTGTCTATCAGACACCGCCAGCCATATTAGGATGGGGCAGAAAACATGCTTTTCCGCAGTGGAAAAGCATGTGGTCTTTGGTGTTTGGGGGCCCGCTGCGGGCCCCCAGGGTGTCAGGGGTGCACATGGGGGTTACCTATGGTACCCCCCAGCATTTACATGCAAAAGCGGCAGGCACCGCACGGTGCCTGCCGCTTTGTGCATGTAAATGTAATACATCCATTTTTAACCTTGCGGCGGGTGCTGCTTCAAGCAGCACCCGCCGCAAGGTCAAAGATACGGGATGTGACCGCCAGGGTGGCGGTCACATCCTAATTGCACCGGAGGGACCGCCGCTGCCCCTGCGGACGGTCCCTCCACCTCGGGGGTGGGCCATCCTAATAGGCCCCTAAGTACTGGAACCACCGGCTTCACCAACAGGATGCTCGCCGGTGTTGTGTAGCACATTCGGAAAGATGCACACACTTACAAATCCCTTGTAAAAGGTACCACAGTAGCCTGATTTTGCTCCATCTCACTGTTTAAGTGTGAACCCTTTCTTTTATGAGCTTTAAACCTGTTCATTAAATTTTTTTCCAAAAGGCAACTGATTTGAGAGTCAGAAACCTTTTCCGAACATATAATTGATTTTTACTTTTCATTGATTTACACAGTTGCCCTCAATTAGTATGTTTGACTTTCAATCAATTCAATCATATTCTTCCTGTAGATCGCTTTACTTTAGATATTTGTTTGCCATTTTTGTGTTATGTGGGGAGGGGTTTTGATGCACAAGAGGCGGAGCCTTATGTGGGTGATGATCCCCAGTCTAACAATAGTATTACATAGCATTTTACATTCCACACATACATGATTTAAGTCATGGAGATTTTTCAATAGTATTGGTTTAAAAAAAAAGAAAAAATGGTAAGAGTGAGAAATTGGTTTGTTGGTTGACTGGGATATTAGCCCTGGTCAAGCAGCAATCATTAGAATTGGAATTATGAATTATTAGAGAATAAAGTGTTAAAAAGAAACTAAAATCATAAAGCGCCAACCGCGTGTATCTGGTCGTGCTGCACAGAGTGAAAGTCAAAAGTTCAGGCCGAACACGATCGGTCGTTTACAGTCCTATTTTCGTCCTTCTGAAGGTTTACCTTCTCAAATTCGTGCCAAAAGTACTGTTTGTGTTGTAGAGGGCCGCAGGGAGAGCACCAAGGGATGCTGCTGGCGAAACATGAGGAGCTGGCAGTCGCCATGGCGGGCGGGCTTTGCTGGCGCTACACAGTGGAGGTAGCCATGAGCAGTCGGTCCTGCCGTGTGAATAGCCAGGCTGACGGAGCTTTATGTTGATTTGCGGTTTGAGAGATGAGGTGTGAGTGCGAACAGGATCGTTCACAGTCGCACAGAGCCCAATAGCTTGATTTAAGCTCTCTGAGCCACACCAAGAGTCCAGGTCCAGGACCAGAGGGGCACCACTGGGGGGTCAGGAACTCATTGCAGCTGGGTCCTGGTGATGATTCAGGATGCTGGGGAGCCTTTTATGTCCGAGTGGCCAGCAGGCTAGACATTGGAGTCACTGTGGTGTCTTGGCTTCAAGAGTAGTTGCAGGTACAGTTATTCCTCCCCAGGCAAGAGGGCAACAGGCAGTAGGTCAGCACAGCAGGTCGCAAGTTCATTTAGAGTAGCAGTTCAGCAGAATGGCAGTACTTGTAGTCTCCTATCTTGCACAAATCCCTTAATTTATTTGAATTATTAATCAAGAAGGATCTAGCTACAATACATCAGAAATCTTGTAAACAGAGGAATCTGACGCAAAAAGAGTTAGTGACACTACGCAAACTGGCTACCAACGAGAGTATAACATTCCAACCTGAGGATAAGGGGGGAGCGCTAGTTGTTTTGAACACAACATATTACAATTCATAAGTAGATCAACATGTTCAGGACACCGACACCTATATAACTGGAAACTGACCCCCCCCCCGAACACTTTCCAATCTATACTATCTCAAATTTTGAAAAATGCCAACGATCTAGGATGGATTGATGAAAATACCTGCAAGTTCTTAACATCAGTGCATCCAAAAATACCTCACATATACATGCTACCTAAGATGCATAAAAATCCTCAGTACCCACCATTTTGCCCCATTGTGGCAGGTTGTGGGTCTATACACGAACCAGTGGGGAAATTATTAGATCATTATTTACAACCTCTGGTACAGAAGTGGATAACTTATGAACAAGATACCATGGACTGTCTCAATAAACTACAGAACATTGCAATACCACCTAATGAAGAGATCTGGTTATGTGCCATAGATGTATCTGCCTTACATACATCTATACCTCATGGTGAAGGAATAGAAGCTGTGGAGTGGATCCTGTTAAGACATGAGTATGATGAGACATTGAACATCTTTCTGTTAGAACTTTTACACTTTTGTCTATACCACAGCTATTTTAATTGGAAATGCTAATTCCTTCTCCAAAAGACTGGTACATCAATGGGTTTTACCGGGGCACCCACGTATGCTAACATTTTTATGGCCAGATTTGAAGACACACGTATTTTGAAAAATCCAACATGGACAGATCATCTTTTAATGTATCTAAGATACATTGATGACATTTTGATTGTATGGAGGGGTTCACAACAACATTTAGAAAGTGCCTTGGGAGCTCTGAACAATTGTCACCCCCATATCAAATTTACACACTCCATGAGCACAACAGCAATCAATTATTTGCACATCTTAATAGAACGTAAGGGAGAGAATCTGGCAACCAGGGTGTATAAAAAAATCAACAGACAGAAACAACGCACTACATTACAGTAGTTTTCATTCACCCTCCTTGAAAAATCACTTACCACTGTCTCAATTCATTAGAGTAAGGAGAATATGTTCAGATGAGACACAAAGCATAGAAGGGATTGAGGACTTATCGCTCCAGTATAGACAAAGAGGGTACCCATGCAATGTATTAGATGCAGCTAGCAGAACGCTTGTCAGTTACAGTGCACTGATTTACTAAATAAATCTGTTAAGATGGCATCAACGAGGGAAGTTTGTGTGCTGAAGTTTTCTACCGCAGCACCTGCAATTAAACGGAGCATTGTAAAACGATGGAAGACCATAGAGCAGGAACAAGACTTCAAACAGGTGTTCATGACAAGACCTATTTTTGCATATTCTAGGTAAAAAAATAACGGAGATTATGAAGAAAGGGGGTGTGACTCACTTAGATAAAGGTAATCTAGGTATGCACAAATGCCACAATTGTGGCAATTGTTTGAACGTTATAGTTGAAGACAGCTTCACACACCTGCACACAGGCAAAAGAATCAAACTCAAATACACTGCTGATTGCAACCCGAGTATGGTAGTATATGCCATTAAATGCCCATGCGGGCTGGTATATGTAGGACGCTGTCAGGGCTTACCGAATACTTGCACAGGAAAAGAAGATGTGTGGTATCTTCCACATATAAACTCCCCCGGCGCCTCGCATGTAATGGAGCTGCTCGCGGTGACATCACTTAGAATGTCACCGCGATCAGCATTCCAAGGCGAGCGCCGGGGACTGTGTGCGGCGGCTCGAGAGGGCGAAGAGCGTAGCTGACAGCACAGCTGTGGCTGAGGTCCTGCAGTATATACCTGTGTGAATAAACCCATCTGCAGTTACTACACATGGTGTCTTATTGTGTATATGTCTGGTTCACCACACTGGCGACGAGAGACGGGATGCCTGCGACCTCAACACGCGTGCAGGAATGAAGGCAGGAACATCAGCTGACAAGGAAGCGGAAGGAATCCCTGTTGGTTAAGCAGACGGCGTCGGATGAGAGCCATCACCAAGGAAACACATACGGTGTGTAAGCGGACAGCAACTGGTGGAGGCAACGGTATCCGATCCATGCTGATGGAAGTAAGGTACTCTTGTGTGGCAGCACAGCGAGGGAGTCAATAGAAAAGAGAAGTGTAGTGAATGGAAAGTTCGCGCATGCCGAGGAAGCGCTGTCATAGTGTCTACGAGTAAGGGAGAGTGAATCTGCTTGTCTATGTGTCAGGAGGAAGCGCGCTGTCCATCTGTAAAGGGAAGTGAGCGGCGCAGAGGGGAAAGCGCTGAATGACAGCTGGGAAACACGATGTTAAGCACTCAGCGAAGATAAAAACCCGTTTGGAGTGTTTCTCAGAGGCAGGAGCATTGTTGAAGGTAAAGCTGGTTGACAGTTAATGAACAGAATGCCATCTGACTAGAGGTTGATTACAGAGTTAGTCAGACGCTCGAGCGGCGCTGAAGACGTGCCGGATGACAGCTGAAGCGAAGACTGCCAGCTGGTTAGTGTCAAAGTGTGAAAGGAAGTTGTGCAGAGGCTCGAAGTGAGTGCAGCAACCCAGCCAGCCAAGGGATGTTCCAGTGAGAAATTGTGTGGGGAAAAGCTTTGCCAGTGCTTATAAAAAAAAAAAAACGGAGCGCGGTTCATGCGCTGTCACAAGAGGCGTTTAAAAGTTATTTTAACCGGATCTTGCCAGGAAGTGTTTGACATTATAAAGATTTAGCGGCGAATGTAGAAAGAGGCCTCTCGTTCCCCACATGTGTTTCAGCAAGAACTGTACCTACATAAAGGAAGAAAAACGTGTAGAAGCACACACTGAGGAACATGTATGACAGTTGCAAGATGGAGGCTACGCGCAATTAGGGTCATCTATTCTCTTGCAGTGAACCTTAAGTAGGGTACAGTCTGCTCTAGGGAGGTGGGCCGTGCAAGGGAAAATAGGGAACCACCCGCAGAGCTTGCACTGCGCTATTTATGCATCACTGCATGTACATGTGAGACAGAAACTTGCAGGCAAATGTCAATTGGAGCTCACGAACCATCTGCTTCTATGATAGTGTTTCTTCTCTCCGTTTTGCTCCTGTTCAGTGTCGCAGGGGTAATGTGAAGCAAAGAATTGTGTACTCCTTAAGGCATACGCTAACTTACTGTTTTGTTTTCAGCGTCACTGTGTCCATTGGGTGTGTATTTTCACTGGGTGCCAGAAGGGGAAGCCTGAGCAAAAAACATGCAGAGTGTGACCCCTCCACCTTTTTTCTTGACCACCCCAGGGGATCCTAATATCCAGTGGAAGAAATGGAAAAAGGTGTTTTTAAATTACGCCACTGTTTGTGGGCCAAACCTGGGTTTAGAAAGGAAGATTGCATTATTAGCCTATTATCTAGGCGCGGAAGGTGAGGAGGTCATGGATCATCTCCCAGATTTAGGGGCACAGGAGGCTAGAGGTCTGAATGAATTTGAAGTGAGCCTGAAGAAGTTAGACTTACACTACCTTCCTAAGACTAGCACGATTATGGAGAGGTACCACTTTGGTAAGAGAGCACAGAAAGAGGGGGAATCGATAGAAGACTTTGTATCCGACCTAAGGAAGTTGGCCGCCTCTTGCAAATTTGGTGGTGCAAGTGAAGAGAGAATCAGGGACCAATTTGTGTTGGCGTGTAGGATGGAAAGAGTGCGTGAGGAGCTATGGCTCAAGGACGACCCGCCCCTGCGGGAGGTCCTCATTATAGCCAAACAGGTGGAGCACATGCTCCAGTGCGTCAAAGAAATAAAGCAAGACGCAGGGGAGAAGAAAAATGAGGAAAAGGCCAATGTCAGTGAGGTGGTGACTGAATGTGAAGCAGTGTCGGTAGTAAAAGGCCAGAAAGTAGTGAGTAAAGAACACAAAGAAGGCAGGTTAGGAGGAGCGTTTAAAGGCACTTGCTATAGGTGTGGCAAGCAGGGGCACTTAGCTAACGACAGAGAATGCCCTGCTCTCAGATTCACGTGCAACAAGTGTGGGAAGAAAGGACATTTCAAGCAGTACTGCAAGAGTGGGCAGGGAGTCAACAGACAGAGTAGAGACAGGACGAATGTGGTGTGCGACGAGTTTGTTGTACAAGTACAAGAGTTACTAGCCCCCAGTCCCAGCAATCTTGAGTGTGCGGAAATAGTGGTGCAGGTCGAGGGAGGACAAGTCAGCAGTCCCAAGGATACCATAAAGGTTGGGGAGGTGGAAGTGGAAGCATTATTTGACTCTTGTTCTAGAATTACCATCATTAATGCTAAAGAGTTCTCACGAGTGTCAAAGGGAATGATAACCTTGAAGGCCAGGGGGGTATGCCGGTCGCCCCATCTCCATGAAGGGGTATTTCCTGGGGAAAGTAGAATACAGCAACAGAACAACGGTCTCAAAGGGTTATGTGTCCACGGTAGGAGACAACATTTTGGGGTGGCAAGCACAGAAAGAGCTAGGGGTCTATCTTAATCCTAACTGTGATCCCCAGATCCTGGTACAAGAAATTTTTGAACACGAAGCAGACATTGTAACAGAGTTCCCCGAAGTGTTCAGGGAAGAATTAGGATGTTTGAAAAACTACTGCCACAAAATAAGACTGAAGGAGAACGCCAGGCCAGTCGTGGCCAAAGTCAGGAAGCTTCCCATTGCTATCCAGGAGGAGGTGAAGGCTGAACTGGAGAAACTGTGCAAGGCCGGAGTAATCGAACCGGTGGAAGCAACAGAATGGCTGGCCCCCATCGTGGCAGCCAAGAAGAAGGATGGGTCGGTCCGGCTCTGCATCGATTTGAGGGCACTAAACAAGGAAGTCGTGGTCGACCGCTACCCCTTGCCCAACATCACCCAGATGATGAGCATGCTAGAAGGTGCCAAAGTCTTTTCTACCCTCGACCTCACCTCAGCCTATTTCCAAATGAAACTACACGAGGAGTCTCAAGAGCTCACGGCATTTGTGACACCCATGGGCGCATACAAATTCAAAAGGATGCCATTCGGGCTAGTCTCGGCGGCCGCCGTGTTTCAGAGAATCATGGGCAACATGTTGAAGGACATCCCAGGCGTCATGTGTTACCAGGATGACGTGCTAATATTTGCAAAGAACCATGAGGAGCACGATGGTAGGCTGAGGAGCGTGCTGGGGAGGTTTCTGGCACAAGGCCTCACAGTGAAAAGAGACAAATGTGTGTTTGGTTGTGCTGAATTGGACTTCCTGGGACACAAGGTGACTGCTGAGGGCATATGTCCAAAAGCTGAATTACAAAACACCATCGTGAACCTGACACCCCCCAAGGGTAAGGACGAGATCAAGTCATTTATGGGGATGTTAGAGTTCTACGGAAAGTTCATAAGGAACCTGGCGGGAAGGACATATGCCATCAGGCTACTGTTGAAGAAGGAGAATGAATTCCGGTGGAGTCAGGAGTGCCAGAGGGAGTTCGAGGACGTAAAGAAGGCACTCGCAGAGGCCCCCAGTTTGAAGTCGTATGTACCCTACCGGGCAACCATAGTCACCACCGACGCTAGTGCGAAGGGTTTGGGTGCTGTCCTCACCCAAATTGGAGAAGAAGGAGAAGAAACCATAGCCTTTGCCTCGAGGTCACTCCAGAAGTCCGAGAACAACTACTCGGTGATCGAGAAAGAGGCTTTGGCTGTATTTTGGGCGCTAGGAAAATTCAGAGACTTCCTCTGGGGAACTCAGTTCACCCTCCGAACTGACCACAAGCCGTTGGTAGAGGTGTTCAGCAAGAAGGGTTTGGATGCCATCTCCAGCAGGATAAGGCGGTGGGTAGTCGGCCTTCAAGAATACACCTTTGATGTCGAATACGTCCCGGGACACAGAATCTCGCAGCTGATTGTCTATCTAGGCTTGTTGGTGATGAAGGAGAGAGAGAGATGTTGGAGAAGACGGATGAAGAAGAAGAAGACCTCCAGATGGAGGATGTCTGCGCCATCCAGAGGGCGCTGGGAGAAGAAACATGGAGAAAGGCGCTGGAAGAAGACGAAATTTTGGAGGAGATTTACAAAAGAGTTAGAAGCGGTTGGAAGCACGGGGACAAACAGGATGAAAACCTGCGGCCATACCTAGCCATTAAAGACGAGTTGTCCATAATAGACGGATGTCTATTCAGGGGCACGAGACTTGTACCTCCTGCAACCGTGAGGAACAACCTGGTCGAACTAGCCCACGAAGGACATTTGGGCATCACCAAAACCAAGCAAAGACTCAGGGAGAGCTATTGGTGGCCGAGCATGGATCTAATCACGGAAAGGAGAATCAGAGAGTGCATTCCGTGCAGCAACAGCGACAAAGTCCTGAAGCAACAGACGCCCCCTATGGTGTGCAGGCCGTCCCCTTCAGGACCGTGGGTCGAGTTGGCATTGGACATCGTGGGCCCCATGTCAGGAGAACTGCGGACACCTTACATTTTGGTGCTTGTGGATCTGTATTCCAGGTGGCCAGAGATAAAGTTTGTCAGCGAGGTCACCACCAAAACTGTCATCAGTTTTCTAGAGGAGGTGTTCATCCGGGAAGGACTACCCAGCAACATCCTTACCGATAACGGTGTACAACTGTGTTCAAAGGAGATGGAAGACTTCCTGGAGGAAAGAGGCATCAGACACAAACGTTGCGCCCTTTACCACCCCGAAACCAATGGCATGGTCGAACGCTTTAATAAAACCCTCAAAGAAAGCATCCAATTGGCCAAAGCCAGCGGAATAAGTTGGAAGGAGGAGGCGTGGAGACGGCTTGAAGCATACAGGTTCACGCCTCATCAGACGACGGGGGTCACCCCGTTTGAATTGCTCCGCGCCAGGATACCCAACACAAAGCTAACCCCAGGATGGATGAAGTGGCACAAGGGGCGGTCAGACCGATCTAAAGAAGCAGAAAGCTTGAACAAACAAAAGGAAGCCATGGAAAAGAGGAAAGAAGGATATGACCGGCACAACGCCACGAAGGAAGTAGAATTCAAGGTGGGAGACAGTATCAAAATCAGAGCTCCAACAGGGAAGGCAAGTTGGTCGGCATACACCAACCCCACCAAGATCACCAAACTATTCAACAATGCTGTCAAGACACAAGAAGGGAAAAGTTCCCAAATCCCTCCTCAGGATTCCTCGGAGACCAAATTACAATCACGTCTCCAATTAACCCCAAAGGGGGAAGGGGGGGTGGACAAAATAACAAACAATAGAAGAGACTGGTTCTGGACCTTTGGGTTTTTCTAACTGGCTCCTCTCGGTAGCCCATTCAACAGACTAGCTCTCCGAAGACACCTGAGGAAAAACAAACACAACACAATTACTTAACACCTATCCTATTCTACTCTATCAACTCTTGTCTATATTTATTTATTTTTGGAATTCTTTTATTTACCTACCCATAAATCTTCCTGAACTAGCTTCTCTTCTTGATAGTTGAATTCTGGTCATCTTTTATTGTTTTTAATTTGTTTCTGGCGTTGACTAACCTGCAAAATCATCAACACGTAAGTAGTCTTTTAATTAGCTATAACCTATTTATCTTGTTTATTATTTATGGTCTCACCTACCACTTTTTGGTCATGAATGATGTCTTCTATTTGTTTCCCGACAAATTTGTAAGTTTACTTAACCATCCGATTATTCAAACAAAATAAAGTTCATAGAAATGTTATCTTTATCTATAACAACCTTGACTTTTAGATTATCTGTATGCCAGTCATTAACAACCTTTATTTATTTATTTTTCCTATTCTCCTTCTCTTGACATCTGCTACAACAATAGTAGTCTAATTCTGAAGAAAGGTAAGTAGTATCTATTTCTATTATTCAACTTATATACACAGTTTTTTTTCTTGTGTTCTTTTAGTTCACACCAAAATCACTTAGCTTATTCTTCCTGTTCTCTTTTCTTTTCTCTTGCTCTGTGAGGGTTAACTTGAACAAAGCTCCGTGACGGAGGGGTCAAGAAATGAGGAAATTTCCCAGGGGGCGTCTTCAACTCTCCAGGCACTGACGAACACTAAAGGCAACCAAAAGGACTACGTGCTCGGAAACATGCGCTGGGGCAGGGTACTTCTCTGTGAATGCTGGTTTTCTTGAGCGAGGGCAAAAACAAACCGCATTCGTGAAACACCGTAGTGAAGTGCGCAATCGTTAGAGCGAGCGCACCTCACCAAGGTTCTCACACAGGTGCGGGGAAAACATCTAGACCGCGGGGACGTTACGTTCGATAGCGGCCATCTTGGAAATCCTTTTTTGCCCCACTGCACTCCGAGTGTGGTTCTTCATGGAGCTTCCTTCTCTCCTCGTTGTGCGCGAGTCTAACGAAGCGTGCCCTGAGCTTGCCACACATGCCGAGCGTTCAGCATTCCTGACAGACACACAACAAGGAAAGTTAAAATTTGAATAACTGAGCACAAGAGAATGATTGGAACAGCAAACATTAAATCGTGTTTAGCCGTGCACTGGGGGGAAATGAAGCACACAATCCCACAATTGCGCTTTACAATTTTGGTGAGGGTGTTGGAATCAGAACATGTCGATGCCATCAGACATTTGTCACAAAGAGAGACATTTTGGATATGTTTTCTTAAAACACTTATACCTTGTGGACTGAATGACAAAATTGAAATGATGTGTTTTAGAATCAATCATTTTTATTACATGGTATCGGATCAAAGACACAGCTCATCTGCCTACATCCACCAGCCGGCAGAGCGTAGCAGTATGGTCAGTACACAGCGTACAGGTCTACAGCCTGGAGGGCGACCCAGCGTAGAAGAGCTTCAGTGCATAGTGTTCATGGCAGATGATTGCTAAGATACCATTTTTATAGAAGAAAAAAAACAAGAAAACAGACAAACACCCACTCCCTCCCCCCCCCAAAACCCCCCTCCCTTCCCACCCCCTCCGCATCAGTCTTTACATTCCTTTCCTACCATCCCATGGCCGCCAGCTACCCCGCAAAGTAGTTCAAACTACGGTTGTGGCCCCAACTGGTTCCAGCGGAATAACCTGTAGAATTTGTGGGTATTTTGGGCAAGTGACCTCCCTCATTTCCTTGGAGAGGAGCTGCAGAAATGGACCCCATAGCTTTGCATATTCTGCTTCCTTCCCATCCATGCGAAGTGAAAGGCGCCCCATTGCTAGAATACGCCAAAGTCTCTGGATCCAGTTGCGTGCCGCGCCGCAAGCAATGCTAACGCAATCTGTCTACCCCTCAGCGAGCGCAATGGGAAGAATTTGGGGTTGGGGAGTCCCAGCAGTGTGTGTTCAGGGGTCCGGGGCAGTGTAATTTGGAACGCTTCATCAATGTCATCAAGAACCTCAGTTCAATAATGCACCAGTTTTGGGCAGTGCCATAACAGGTTTACCAGGGTGCCAGGAAGGCCACCCCCCCGCCAGCAGAGGTCTGACTTAGTGCTATCCAAAGACTTGATGCGCGCCGGCGTATAGTACCAATAATCGACTACCTTATAGGCAGATTCCGCACCCGCGGTATTAGAGGCCGTGTGATGAGCTCGATAGTAAACATGTTCCCATTCTTTGGGCGTCAGAGGACGCCCCAGCTCAGTCTCCCACCGCACCTGTGCCTTCGTTCGCTGCTTCGCAGGGCGGGTAAGGATCATTGCGTACAGTTCAGATAAGAGCTTACGGTCATCCTTTTTGCAAACTAGCCATTTTTTGAAAGTGGTTAAGGGGCGGAACATCAGGGCGAAATTGCCGGGCTGGGTCACCCAGTGTGCTAGCTGTGAGTATTGAAAAGTGTCTGACTCCAATAAGTTAAAATATTCTTTGCATAATTGGGAGAAGGGGATCAAGCCATCTAGGTCAAATAGGGAGCACACTCTCTTACAACCTTCCTCTCTGCAGCCATGAAAAACAGTGGATGCGCACCCCGGCGGAAACTCAGGATTATCTACAATAGGATTCATAGGGGAGGGAAATGTGGTCCAACACCTGTGCAGTGCTAACTGATCCCACGCCTTAAGAGTCGGCGAGGTTACAGGCGATGAATAGAGGCCCCATGCTCTGTGTTTGCACGGAAGTCAAAGTTCCCGCCACATATTGCAGCCAGCTACTGTCTGATCCATAAAGTTCCAGTGCTTGCTGGACAAAGGTCTATTCTACTCTGTGATATAGCGGAGACAGGTCGCTTGATGATAAGCACTCAATAGGGGGAAGCCCATCCCTCCCACTGCGGTGATAAGTGTCAGTGCAAGCCTCAGTCTCTTGTTGCTCTACAAGAATTTATTAAGAATCCCTTGTAATTTCCGGAGGACGCCCGGCAGCGGACTCAACAGGAGCATCGGAAACAGGTAAAGAATACGCGCAGCACAGTCATCTTCACCGCCACTAACCTCCCATACCAGGCCAAGTTGAGACGGCCCAGTCGGCAATCGCTTTGGTAGTTTGGTCTACCAATAGCCTATAATTGAGGGAGACCGTTTTGGCAATAGAGGAAGTCAGCCGAATACCCAGATATGTAATATCGGAGTGCACCCACTGAAAGGCAAAATCCTGTTGGAGATCCCGGATCTCATTTCCAAGGATTGAAACATTAAGAATTTTCGATTTCGAGTAATTCACTTTAAACCCTGCCACCTTCCCGAATTCAATAAGTTCCGTTGCCAGATACCGTAAGGTAGGGTGGGGTTGAGTCAGCGATAGAATAACGTCGTCAGCATACAGACTAATTTTGTGGATGTCAGCACCAAATTTAATTCCCGATATATCCGGATTTGAACTAATGCGCTGGGCAAAAGGGCCCATATAGAGGGCAAAGAGTAAGGGGAACAAGGGGCACCCTTGCCGCGTTCCTCTGGAGATGAGGAAAAGGGCAGATCTACACCCGTTCACTCTCACCGCTGCCTTAGGAGCCGCATAGAGACATTGAACCCAGTGAATAAAGTTATCCCCGATACCATAGGCCCGCAAGACCGCGAATAGATAGACCCAGTCCACCCGGCCAAAGGCCTTCTCCGCGTCGATGAAAAGGAGAAAGGCCTTGGCTTGACAACGGTGGACAAGGTCTATAAGAGGAAGGATCCGCTTGGTATTGTCCCCTCCCTGCCGCGTTGGAAGAAATCCGGATTGATCTGGATCTATGATACCATCCATCAGGGGGCTAAGGCGCACCGCTAGGATGCTCGCAAACATTTCGCATCGATGTTTAGGAAGGAAATCGGCCGATAGGAGCCACAGTCTTTTGGATCTTTCCCAGGCTTAAGAATGACCGTAATCACTGCCTCCGACATGGAGGGAGTTACCTCCCCTGTATCAAGGAAAGAGTTGAAAAGACGCTTTAAAAGAGGAGCCAGCTCCACACAGTAAGTTTTAAAAAAACAGAGCGGAGAAGCCGTACGGCCCCGGAGATTTGGCGAGCTTTAGACGCGCTATCGCTGATATGACCTCCTCTATGCGGATTGCAGCATCCAAAGTGTCGGCTGACGATTTAATCAGCAGCTGAATGATACAGGACTCGAGGTACCCTATCTTCCCTCCCGAGCTTGACGCCACTATACAGGCACTGTTAAAAGTGCCGGAAGGAATCCACAATAAGGGCTTCCAATGTGTGCTCAACCACCTGTGAATCTCTAATAGACTGAATAGCCGACAGCTGTGCCCTTGCTCGCAGCCTATGGGCCAACATCCTTCCCCCCCCTTATCCCCACTAAGGTAAAATTTATGCCGCAAGCGTTAAGAGGGCATGCTCTGCTCTATCTAAGTCCAAGTGTTTTAGCATGCGTCGTTTCATCTCCAACTCCCTCCAAACTCGTGGAGCCCCCGTCCGCTTGTGCACTGCCTCTAAGGCTCCCACCTCCTCTTCTAATTCCGCACGTTTAGCTTTGCGTAGCCGCGCAAATGATGCCGCCAGCGCAATAAACTCCCCCCTTACCACTAATTTTAAGGCTCCCACACCAATGCTAATGATGTACCCTCCTGGTCAATTTCTGCAAGGTAATTGGTGATAGTATCCCATATTTGGGCAACAACCGGTTCCGAGTGGAGTAGGGAGTCGTGGAGACGCCAGCCAGGGGGCAGTGGGCGTCCGCCACAGAAGGAAAGCTGAACCGAGATGAGGGCATGGTCCGAGAGGGAGCGCGGGGTAATATTCGCTGCAGATAAGCAGGGTAGGAGAGAGGTTGTGACTAAAAAGTGGTCAAGGCGGGCATAGGTTTTGTGCGCTGCGCAGTAGTAAGTGTAGTCGCGCTCAGCAGGGTGTTGGAGATGCCACAAATCATGCAATCCACCATCAATCAGTCATTGCCTACCCCCCTGTGACAGAGCACCCGCCTGATGCGATCGTTGCTCAGACCTGTCCATCCCAGGATCCATCACCACATTCAGATCCCCACCCACCAGAATCGATGCATCCGGAGATGTCAGAACCTCGGAGAGGGCCACTCGCATGAAGGGCTCTTGTCGTTGGTTCGGGCCATATATCGACCCTAGTGTAAGCTGCGTGTCCCCCCACTGAACCCGGACCGCCAGGAACCAACCTAATGTAAAGATGAGCACTAGACCATGTTACAACTGATCAACTCTCAAATAACCATGTATTCCAAAGTATGACCTAGTTACATTCTAAACAAGGAATGTACTCAATTAAAGGTAAAGATACAACACAACCCTTAATATTAGCTTCTTGGGAAAGCACCTTGCAATGCGCGCGCGCACTAAAAAGAATTGCCACCCCATGTTTCTTAGCCGGGCCTGAGGATCACAATTGTAAGGGGAAGCGCGTGTCTATCATCCGCTCAGTATCCTTAGGGAGAAGATGGGTCTCCTGAAGCAAACACACATCACCCCCTGCATTCTCCAATAGGGAAAGGATGGCCGAGCGTTTGACCGGGCTATTTAATCCCCTGACATTCAAATTCACAACCTTTAATCTCTACCCATAGTGTCCAGGGAATGAGTAGCAGCTAACTAGTTGCCCAGAGTCAGAGGCATGAGATGGGCAAGAAAGCTGTGACCACGGACCATATATCTGCTCTACCCGTCTGAGAACTGATGCGGAGCCACCAAAATAACCCCAAAACCCCAACAAAACCCTCTCCCCGAAATTATGTGCTTTTCATGATAATTCTTTTTTATGATAAATCATTGTTATTCAATGTAACATGCTGTTTCCTGTAACTGTTTTTGATTATACATCCAGTAATCCTATGATGTATGTTGTTCCTCAGGCTCACTGTTGACAGATTTTGTAAAACTGAGACATGTTTTTTCAGAGACTATAGGCACCTTGGGGACTGGTTACATGGTAAAGTATCTTTAAATCGTATTATTTATAGTAGATACAGCGCCAATTGGTTTTTCATAATTATTCTATCTTACTCTCATTAACTTCATTGATCATCACGAGCTGACAGGACGTTCGCCTCACTTTTTCATATTTTTTGATGTATTTTATATATTTTGTATATATTGTGCACATGCAGTACTTCTGCCATGATGTTATATGAAGATGCCCATTATACAAACATTATAAGTATGTTGAGCACGATTAGAAATAACAAGGGGATTACAGCGTGGAGGCGCTCTTTCCTTTAGAGTACGGGAGTAGCATAGTCTCTCTTCTATTTTCACTTCGGGCAGATGATGTCAGACGCCGTCTCATGATTCATGAACTCGGAGCTTGGCGCCCGGTTGAATCTCCAAGCGCGGCTGACGCGGGATGATTGAAACGCATTAGTGAAGGCGGCAGGAAGGAGAAACTACTTCGACACGTGTGCATTGTACGCGGGTGGGCAGCCACTCGGATAGGTTTCAGGTCCTGCGAGTGGGACACAGACTAAAATGACTGTACTCTCTTTTGTACTTACAGGGGTATTTACCATACAATATTTAGCTGATTGGGGTACACAAATGTGTACAATCGGAAGAGGGACACTTGAGGAAGATATCAAGTAGGTGGTTTCTGTTGTAGCCCGATTGAGCTGGCTTTGACATACAGTGCTAACACAGATGTTGATGTTGGTATAAAGATATATAGTCTTTTTGTTTTACAGGCAGCACATCTCTGCTGGCAATCAGTTGCTTTTCAGGCACAGGTGAGCGTTTTTGGACGCACGGATTGTTGTTTTAACAGGCACAGGTTTAGTATCAGGGCGAGTTTTTTGATCACATATTTATTTATTTATGATATTTGTAGAGCGCGAACAAATGCCCTAGGGCGTCTCGGCGCTATGGACGAAGCAGAGTGAGGAGATGAGGGGGAGGGGGACTATTGGTTGAACAACCAGGTCTTTATTTTTTTCCTGAAAGTGGTCAGGGTAGGAGATGACCTGATGTCGGGATCAAGGGAGTTCCAGAGTTTGGCTGTTGATACAGTGAATCTGCGATCGCCCCATGATACCGTTCTGGTTCGCGGCACCGTCATGAGAGATGCATTCATAGATCGTAACGATCGTTTGGGGACATGAAACGCCAGAGGATTCAAAAGAAATCGAGGGCCCTGTTTATGTGAGGCTTTATAGGCAATGCAGAGGGCTTTGAATTTTATCCTATTTTTCACTTCTAGCCAGTGGTAGCCTTTGATAATTTGGGCGATGGATTGGAATTTTGGGGTGCCTGGGAGCATTCTGGCTGCTGCATTTTGTATGGACTGTAGCTTTTTGATGACTTTGTGTTGGGCGTTGACAAGAAGACCATTACAATAGTCTACAGAGGACATCACAAAAGCGGTGGCCAGGGTTTTGCCAGAGTTGGGAGGAAGAAAAGGGAGTATCTTTTTTATGGTTTTGAGTTCATAGAAGGATGAGGAAACGATAGAATTAACATGGGCGGAGAAAGTAAGTTTGTCGTCAATGAGTACTCCCAGGTTTTTTACTTTAGTAACTGGGAGGGGAGGGGGGCCTAAGTCGGAGGGCCACCAGGAGTCAGGCCAGGTGGGGGTGAGCTTGCCAAAGCAGTCAGTGATTTCAACACTGGGGAACACAGGCACTTTGAGGGAGGTCAATTTTGTGAGTCTTATTTGTTGAGCATGATAAACAACACCATCACATAATAGGTGTTGGGATATTTTGAGAATTTATCCCACACTCCCTATTGTTGTAAGATACTTGTGTAAACGATGTGGTAACTTAGAAATAGTGTGGTTAAAAGTCAATTTTGCATTTACCTTTAGTATTCTCCTGACGAAGGTATCCCACCAAAATGCATTGGGAGATGTAAATATTTCAAGAACTTCATGCATATAATGAAGAATATGGAAAAATGAGGACATGAAAACGAGAACAATCAAATAAACAAGAAAGAATTGTTGAATATTTGTTGTCATATGCTTCTGTGATGTCACATATGATGAAGTTGTTTAACAAATAGTGATGGAGAACCATTGAAATATTTGTTGTATTATTGTTGTTAAGTTTATAAATGACAACACATGTTTGCATATATTGCATTGCACCGTGAGGGCAAGTGAATAGTGCGCGCCACTCACAAACAGGTTCTGTTTGTGTTTTTTTGAGCATTATACACCTGATTGGGGCTAAGAGGGCAGCACCACTGTTAAAATTATTGAGAATTGATAAAACTGTTGATATTGAGGTGTGCAGGTTATCAATTGTGGCATAGTCCTTGTAGTAGAACAGCAGTCCTTCTTCCTGGCCAAGTATCCGCAGCTCCGAAGTGTACTGAAGAGTTGGTGTCTGAGGTCCAGTATTTATACCCAGTTGTGCATTTGAAGTGAGGAGAAGCTTCGAAGAGCACTGATGCCCTACCTCCCTGCCCTTGGATCCAGACTAACTACAGGAGGTATGCAGCCTTTTTTGTGGCGACAGGACACAGCCTATTCGCGTGTAAGTGGGGTTGGGCCCAGCTCCTCCGCCCTTCCTCCCAGTAATGGCCCACCCATCCAGTCAAACCTGAGCACCCCAATGTGTGTGGTTGTCTAGGAGGTATACAAAAAGCCCAACTGTCAGCTACATCCAGTCATGTGACTCAGAGGCAGTCTGCAGGCACCTAATGGCTGATGCAAGAAAATGCCAATTTAATTTTTAAAATTGCAATTTAAAATCCGACTTCACCATAACATGTAAAATCTAAAAGTACATGTATTTTTAAATACATGGCACCCTGTCCACGGGGGCTGCCCAGGGGCTACCCTAGGAGTGACATAGGATGGATTGGGCCAGGCAAATTGTTTATTTTGCCAGTTTGAAATGGCAGTTAAAAACTGCACGCACAGGCTGCAATGGCAGGCCTGAGACATATTTAAAGGGCTACCTAAGTGGGGGGACAATTCAAGTTCAGGCCCACTAGTAGCACTTAATTTATAGGCCATGGGTGTATAGTACACCACTCTACAAGGGACTTACAAGTAAATTAAATATGCCAATTGGGTATAAGCCAATGTTACCATGTTTAGAGGAGAGACAGCACAAGCACTTTAGCACTGGTTAGCATTGGTAACATGTGCAGAGTCCTAAGGCCAACGAAAACGAATTCAGTAAAAAGTGGAGGGCAAAGGCAAAAGCCTGGGAAATTGCCTCCTGACTTAACAGAGATGTTTTCATGTGTCAAGTCATTGGAATAAGTAAAGTAAAAAGTAAAGTAAAGTCCACATTTGTAAAGCGCACAATCACCCGTAAGGGTCTCTAGGCGCTGGGGGGCCGTCGGGAAGATTAAGCGAGCCCAGAGTCACATGGTGCTGGGCTAACCTGCCGACGGAGCCGGGGATCGAACCGTGGTCCCCAGATTCCAGCGTCAGTCGCCCTGGCCGCGGCGCCACACCTCTTCCACAATT
The DNA here is from genome assembly GCF_964261635.1 of Lissotriton helveticus. NCBI lineage: Eukaryota > Metazoa > Chordata > Amphibia > Caudata > Salamandridae > Lissotriton > Lissotriton helveticus. The sequence continues at coordinate 805,853,719 of NC_136057.1, read as the reverse complement.
TGTGAAGCAGTACACAGGATCTTCTCATGTTAGCTTCACTGTAGACTAGTAGTAAATGCCAGAATGAGTATTCATTGGTAAAATTGCTATCAACAAAAAACAGGTTAGGGGGACACCTGACACACTTGCATTTACACTTTATTATTATGAAATTAAGAAATATTGGTTTGTAAAAAAAACTGATTTCAGGATGTAAGAAAAAAGACTACAGAAGAATGTATTATGTTTTTTTATGTTAATTTGTTTGCCTGCATATACTCCCTCTTAAAAATGGTCATGTTTTAAACCACTCCCAACTGTGAACAAGGCTCGAGGGGATGAGCCAAAACGCTTTGAATCTATGATATTTCAAAAATCACAAATTAAAAAGACACTTTTGGTACACCAGTTTCTGGTGGCCTACAGAGTCCAATACCTCTCGTAAGTGGGGAGAGAGTATGACGGATATATATATACACACATATATACATTTATATTTATAAGGATATACATATACATGTATAAGGAGAGCAAAGTTAAAATAGAAAATTCTCATTTTTTAGATTGACTTGCCAAAATTAATTTCAATTTACATTTTTTGCAGATGCATCAAATGGTGCCAAGATAATAAGCAAACTCAAAATTGTGTTTTCCTTAGAAGCCTAGCCCCATTCATACCTACAGAGTTGGCATCACCCACTCTGTTTTGTCTAAATATTGATATCTATCTCTAGATTATATATATATATATATTACCTACTGGCGGTTTCCAAAAGGTAGTCATGGTTAAGAGCAAGTTTCCATAGAAAACGCGTTTTCGACATGCCTATATATTTTGCACCATTTGACAAATCTTCAAGAAAATTTTCCCCAAAAACGTCAAAGTGAGTCTTGTTGCTCATCTAAAGTTTTGGGGTAATCTGTCAAGCAGGGGCAGAGAAAAAAGGGGGGGTCAAAAAAAGTGTGTTTCCTGTGTTCATTCTCATAGACTTTTTAGACACGCCTACAGCCCGAACTGCGGGATGGAAAATTTGGTTATGCAGATCACGCTTTCAGTTATCCATTCAGTAGTTGTTGAGAAATTTAAGAAAATCTCAATAGTGATATCTGTGGTCGTGGCTAATTCATGAATAATAACGAGCTTGAGGAGAGAATTGCAGAGCTCGGACTGGCTGGCAACACTCAGACGAGTCCCCAGAAAAAGGTTCAAATGCATGGCAAAATAAAAACAAAAACAAGTATGGGCTCCTGCGCTTATTTTTAAAAGGAGTCCAGGTGGACCAGGTCCTGGGGGAATTTTATAGGAGAAAGAGGGGGGTGCATGGGGCCCCCTCCATAGGCTCAAACGAACCCCGGTAACCACCATCTCCCTAGGGATCATTTTATTAGGAGGTGAGGAAACGTGCGGACCCCCCTGAGCCCAGGGGAGCACCACCTCACTGGCGCTCAAAATAAAATGTTGGGGGGGCTCGTGGACACCCCCTTATATGGAGCAGAGGGCTGCACGGACCCCCCATGCCCTGGGGATCTCCACCTCACTGGGGCTTTTTTTTTAATTTAAGGAAGGAGGGAGTGGCTGCTCGGCCTCCCTCTTGGCCTGGGGACCAACATTCTCCTGGACCTGCTCCTGCTCCTGCTATGTGCTGGGGTGCCCACCCCCAGGACGTAGCTGTTTGCTATGAACTGACGGGAGCTTTGACAGCTCCTGCCATGTCAGAACAAAAACTCCACTGTCAGTGCTCTCACTTGCTGGAAGCGGAGGTTTCCCTGTCCCCTGTCAAGCGAGCAAGGAAACAGATTAAATGATTGCTGTTATATTTAGCAGCTCCCTGTCTGTGAAAGCAAAGCTGGCTCCTGCAGGAGGAAGGGAGCCGGCTGGGAACATGGGGGCCTTGAGGCCCCCCCTGGGAGAAAAGAGGAGAAAGAGTCAAATAAAGATGAGAAACGAGCAGACAGAGGCAAAATAGAGGTCAGAAATTAGCAGAAAGAGGCAGAATAAAGGTCAGCAATGAGCAGAAAGAGGCAAAATAGACATTAGAAACGAGGAAAAACAGGCAAAATAAAGGTCAGCAATGAGCTGAAGGAGGCAAAATAAGGGTCTGATCAAGGTCTGATAAGATCAGATAAAGCTGAGAAACGAGCAGAAAGAGGCAAAATAAAATAAAACAACAGTGAGAAACTAGCAGAAAGAGGCAAAATAAAGATCAGAAGTGAGCAGAAAAAAGCAGGGAACAGATCAGTGCAAAACAGAGAGCACTCAGACACCCACACGCACCCACTCACAGACCCACTCAGACACTCTCACACCGACTCACAGTCCACTCACAGACTCACTATCAAAGGTTGGTGGCTACATTTAGGAAACAACATTAAAAAACCTTACAAATTCATTAAAAAAACAAAGAGTATAGGGACAACATAGTTAGGTTCAGATTTCGCTCATACAAAACCTAGCCAAACAGCATTTCACTTACCAATGCATCCACTTGCACACACACTCATCCAAACATAGAGCCACTCACTGATACAGCCACTCACACACACACTAACCCACCCACCCGTACAGCCATTCACACAGTCACTCACTCACCCATACAGCTACTCACACACAAATACAGCTACTCAGACACCCACTCACACACTGTTACAGACAGTCAGAGTGCCACTGAGATGGTATATATATTAGAAACACTATCACTCATTAGTAGTACAAAAAGAATAGCAACTTAATTTATGCAGTACCGTAGTATATATCCTTAACTCTCAGAAACCTTTACGAAGCGCACTGACTGGATGATGTCATTTGAGATTTCATCAATGATGTCATCAGTGATGTCACTGACCATGTAATGAGTAACTTAATATGTGAGGTCATAAGCAGTGTGTTAGGGGGCGTATGTTATAGTTAGCTTGGGTAACTAGAATTGCTGAGTTTCAATAGTTTGTATAAGTGAAATCTAGAACGTCCCTGTAACCTTTAATTTTTTCAGTGAACAAAAATAAATATATATATATATATATACACACACACACACACACACATAGATGTCAAACAGAGATGGAAATTCCACAATGTCGAGTCAGCACAAGTCGAAATTTGAAAAGGGGTGTCTGAAATTCCAGCTGGAACAACAGAAGAAGACATCTCAAGCACCAGCTATGCATGATGTCCAACAACCACAGAAAGTTCCTGAATGGGTGTTGCAGCACATAGAAGAGAACAATTCTCACCTCAAAATCTCTGCTATGGAATACAAAATAAAATGTGTATTTGAGAACCCTTTGAACTAGTAATGGAAAAATTGATGACCACTCGAGAAATGTCCTTCTAATGAAAGACGGAGAAAAAAGCTACTAATGACGCACTAGGTAGGAAACAGAACAATTATATGCCCACAAAGAAAAGGGAAAACGGGCCTATGGAGGCAGCGGCATAGTATAGTGATGGGACACAGGAGATATGTAGGTCAAGGAGGAGATAGCACAGGAAAGGTTCCAGGGTAATAAAGGCTGACTCATTAGTTAGTTTGCCCAGTAATGTTTGTGTATTGTAAGGTTCTCACTTGTTCATACAAGTGCACGCCTTGCTTATTTCACCCTTTACCTTTGTTTTGTTCTTTTTCAGTTCCCCAGATATTTGTGAGTTTATAGCGGTTTGCCTGTACCTTCTTATCACTCGTACTTTTTGTGCTGAAAGTGTTCCATTCTGCTTCTCCAGTGTTTAAGGGTTGTACTCTTGTCACCCATGAGCTTATCAGCATCTGTACCTGTGGAGAAGCAGGTAAGACCCCAAAGAACTGTTTACCTAATGCTGATTTGGTCCAGCCTTATCTCAGGGCAGTGTCCCTGACACTTTCAAGGAGGCTACTATAATCCCCCTTTTGAAAAAGCCAGGGGCGGATCCAGAAGTACTGTCTAACTACCGCCTGATATCTTTGCTGCCTTACTTGTCCAAGGTATTGGAAGCCCATGTGGCTAGATGTTTATCCTCCTTTCTGGACCAATCCGAATGGTTGGACCCCCGTCAAGCAGCCTTTAGGCCAGCCCATTCTACAGAGTCAGTTGTTCTGACAGTACTAGATACCCTGCGGGGGAGGCAGACAGGGGTCACTCTCAGGCCCTGGTACGGGTGATCTCTCTGCTGCGTTCGACACGGTTGATAATAATATATTGGTCGACGTTGCCGAGAGAGGAGGAATCCAGGGCTCAGCTCTTAAATGGATTTGTTCTTTCTTGGAAAACCGATCCCAAGCAGTTTGCCTAGGCCAGTTCACAACATCCATGGCGAATACCGCTTGGGCTGTGCCACAGGGGTCTTCACTTTCCCCTCATCTGTTTAACCTTTATCTCTTTCCTTTGATCCACGCCCTTAAAGAAAAGAAAGTTTGCACCTTTAATTATGCGGATGATTTCCAACTCATGTTTCCTATTAGTATCACCCAAGAATCGATCCTTGACTGTCAGGCTACAATGCTGTTCATCCGTGATTGGATGAACAGCAATCACCTGAAGTTAAATCCGGACAAGACGGAGGTGATTCTAACAGGGGGCTCTATGAATCCCTGGAGTACCTCCTTCTGGCTTCAGGAGCTGGGACAGCCTCCTCTGCCCTCGGATTCTGCCAAAACATTGAGGGTCATTATTAACAGTGACCTAACAATGAAGTCTCAAATTGGTGCTGTGATCTCTACGTGTTTTTTCCACATGAGGAAAATAATGAAAATTAGCAGGTTCCTCACACAAGAAGCTAAGATACAGGTGGTTTTAGCTATGGTGATTTCGCATATAGACCATGCCAACTCTCTATATTTCGGCATTCCACCTAACCTCACCCACCGACTGCAACTGGTACAGAATCAGGCAGCAAGACTGATTTTTACAGGAAAACAGGCGCCAACATGTCACCCCTCTTCTGAGGAGTGACAATAACTCAGAGATGCACCTTCAAGGTGGGATGTATCATCTTTAAATCTCTGAATGTTAGAAGCCCTAAATGTATTGACAGGATCATTACAAACTACATCCCTACTCGCAATCTGCGATCGGCCCACCTGTAACTACTTGCTATCCCATCATTCAGGCTGAAGCGTACAGGTGGAACTAGGTTTCCCGTGCTAGGCCCCAGATACTGGAACTCCCTGACCATAGAAATAATATCCTGCATGGATTTCATGAGATTCCGGAAACTCTTAAAGACATGGCTATTGAGACAGGCATTTGAGCAATGTTCAGGGTTATGGCATCTTTAGAGCAGTGCCATGAAACCAACCTGGTGTACATGCGCTTTATAAGTGATGTATAACATAACATAACATAACACATAGTGGTTTACTAAAGGTCCAAATGAACAAATGCATTATGCATCTTCTGCGAACTAGAGACTTCAGCTCCAGCCAACTCCAGCCCCCATCTTTTTTATTCCTACTTCCTTCCTCTCTTTCCCTCTGGATTTAGAGGGGAAGTAAGGGATCCACATCAACAACTTGCTGTGCAATATACTTCCTGACTGCTGTTTGCCAAGAAAGTTGCTCTGAAGTTTAGTTAACAAAAACCTTTAAATCTCAAAAAAATCCCCCCAAAAACTCCAAAAGAAAAACAAAATTTTTCTGAGAACCACCTAAAATTCGAAATGAAATAATTTATCGTTTAACTCGTAGGCCCTGCAAAGGAACTAGTGGTAAGTTGGGTGCAGGGCCTGACCACGAGGCAAATCCCTGCAGCTCACCGTTTTAATCCATGTTTTGCAGGGGTTGCTCTCACCTGACAGGTGTGGTGCAGGTCCTGGCTGAAGGTTATGCCCTGTGCCTAACATCTGTTGCACCCATCAAGAATTGGTCACCCATAGGAATTGTGGCAAGCCCTGCGCCCATCCTGCTACGTGACAGCCAGTGGGGAAGAGTGTTCTTTTGTGGAATTTGGATGTGACATTTCATCAAACCCTAGAAATACACTGGTTTCGATTGGTTATTTGACTTTAATGTATGCTTAAAAAACCTTCAAAATTCACTTTCAAAGCCACACTTAAGTGCAGTTAGGGGTATTTATTAAAACTGAAAACCTACTAAAACCAACCAGTTCTGGTTAGCTCCACAAGTCATAAGTTACCCAACAGCCAAGCAAAGCATAACCCATATACCAAATGCAATATTTATGATCTCACAATATTTAGTAGCAACGCCTAAAACCAAACCTCATTAAATAAGCATATATACACAAACCGATAAATTGTACTATCATCATAGTAGACTCATTAACAGTGTTAATGGTAATGTGATATTTAATTTGACCATTACATTAATTTATGACATTTAAAACCTTCTCACTCTGAATCGGGTGGAGCTAAATCTCATGTTGTCACTTCGCTCCACCTGACTCAGATTCCGGGCCTATGTGTTGGAAATTAGGTATTAGGATAGGGAATTCAACTGTAGAACATCCAGGCTTAAAAGGATGCTGATCACAGTCCATTTGGAATTACGACAGGGTTCTGTCTACCAGTACGAGCTTTTTGAAATTTTAGAGCGCTGTTTATTTTAAGAGACAAATCACTGAGCTCACAAGAGATAAGGCAAACATGCTATGTATATATGCCTTAAACCTTTGGTAGTCATGTTAATTAACATGAAGAATGGGAGAATGAAAAAGTACCATCTCTGGATTTTGAACATGAGATTAGAAAGAGACCGGTGAAATTACAGCCTGATCCACTATTTCTAAAGCAAAAACCTACCTGTTTTTACATTTAAATTCCACTTTGTAGATCACCTTCAACTGTGCCTAATAACATTTTGACCAGTTGCCTCTTTCATTCGGAAGTTTGAGTCGTGCCTATGCTTACATTTAAATACGTAACATGAGTGTTAGAAATGGCGGTCTCTAGTTGGCAATAGTTTGCACCTTTGTCCAAGTAGGGACCCTTCTTACTAGTCAGGGTAAGGGGGATACACTTCTAAAATAACCCCTGCTCACCCCGTGGTAGCTTGGCACAAGCAGACAGGCTTATCTCAGAGGCAGTGTGTAAAGCATTTGTGCACATATACAGTAATATAGTGAAAGCACTACAAATGGACACCACACCAGTTTAGAAAAATACATAACCTTTATCTAAACCAAACAAGACTGAAATGACAAAAATCCACAATACAATAATCAATATATGACTTTTAGAAGGTAAAAACTGTTCTGTCCATAGCTAATTATAGATACAACACTTTCAACACAAAGTACCTTCGATGCGTCAAAATCATAAACAAAAACAGCCACAGGGAAGGTGATGTGTCGGTTCCTTACGCCCATGGAAGGTGATGCATTGGTTCCTTACTCCAGGGGAGGTAATGCGTTGGTTCCTTACTGCCACGCAGGGGAGGTGATGCGTCGGTTCCTCACTGTGCAGGGAAGTGAGTGCGTTGTATCCTGCTGCTCCCTGCTCTTCTCTCTTTCTTGTCCTTTCTTAGTCTCTTGTACTCTGCTACTCAGCCTGTCTCTATGATGTCATCCTTAGTTCTATCTGTGTATCTTTAAGTGTACTGTCAGTTACCTTGGAGGCTGAGCAGCAGGGCAGCTGCTCCCGGTGGGGCATTTACCTTAACCTTTACTGGAACTTGGACTACTACTTTATCTAAATGCTGTACTTGATTATTTGATTACCAAGAATAAACATACATCCAGAGTCATCGGTTTCTTACTGTGCGGGGAGGTGATGTGTCGGTCTCTTACTGTGAGGGGAGGTAATGCATTGGTTTCTTACTGCGGCCCTGGCGTTGATGTAGACTTGGCATCCCGATGCGATGCGTGGGTTCTCGATGCGGCAACCGCACTGTGTTGGCCTCTCCAGCCACGGTTCCACAATGCATTGGTACTTGCAGCTGCACAGGAGGGCCTGCGTTGGAATCGGTGTGGCGATCTCCTACTTCGGAGATCAGTGCACGGGATTCGGAGTACAGTGATTTCTCCGTTCGCGAGCAGGCGATGCGTCGGCTTCTTCAGCGGCAGAGCAGCGACGCTTCGGAAACGGGTGCGGGTGCGTAGCACCTCTCGTAGTGGCTTCTCGTAGTGGCGCCCATTTTCTAGCTCCCAACAGCAGGCACAACCTCCAGAGGCCCAACTCAGCAACAGGCACCTCATGGCAGGTGAGGAGTCTTTGTGCCCGAGACTTCCGAACAAGAGGAAAGCGCTACTTCAAGCCCTTGCAGATCTTCTTCAAGCAGAATACACAGCACACAACAAAGTATTTGTCCTCTCCTTGGCAGAAACAACCACTGCAGGCCAACCCCAGACAGCACACAGCAAAGGGGCAGTACTTCTCTTTCAGCTTTCCCAGCTCTTCTCCTTGGCAGAAAGTCCTTTTGAGTCAAGACGTATTCTAAAGTTCTGGGATCTGGGCCACAATATTTATACGCTAAAACAATTGATATACAGAATGCAGAACAATGTCATACATTCAACTCAGTGCAGAGATCTGGGCCTAAATCCTTCGTTTTTTTGCTCACCATGCCATTCCAGTTTGAACCCAGCCAAATGCTAATCAGTCTTGACCCTGTGCCCAATGGAAACAGTCCAGCCTGAACTGCCAGGCCAGGTCCTCCCTGGACTGGAAAGAAGCATCCAATGACCCCTCTTCAGCCAGGATAGCTTGACTCCAGTGGCTTTCCGCATCGGCCCTCGCTGAAGCGCTCCTCTCCCCCTTCTAAAGTAAAGTCCACATTTGTAAAGCGCACAATCACCCGTAAGGGTCTCTAGGCGCTGGGGGGCCGTCGGGAAGATTAAGCGAGCTATTGCCCAGAGTCACATGGTGCTGGGCTAACCTGCCGCCGGAGCCGGGGATCGAACCGTGGTCCCCAGATTCCAGCGTCAGTCGCCCTGGCCGCGGCGCCACACCTCTTCCACTTCCTCTTCCAAGTGGCCCGCCTTCTGGCCTGCAGTGGCGCTTCGCGCCCCCCGCTACTTTGGGGGTGCAGAGAAACAAGTGCCGCAAGAACCGCGACGGAGGAGGGCAACTGCACCACAACTTCCCTTCCTGCTGCAGCAAGGCCTGCTGTGACGCGGGCCGGCTACCTTGTCTGCCTGGGGGCCGGAGAGACTGAGTGTCAACTCTGGAGGCCCGGTAGGCTTCCTGGCCTGCCTGGAACGTGTGGCCTGCGGGATCTTCCTTCACTCGGTAGCTGGGGTGCACTGCGACCTGGGGAGGGGTAGATCGGCTGCTGGGTCGAGTAGAACACATGGGTGCCTGCCCCCCCTTCCTCTTCCTAGATGGCTTGGGACCTGGCGGCTGGAGCCTGTGGGTGGTCCTGAGGCGGTGTGCCCACCGAGATCGCCCCAGGGTCGCCACTGCCGTGAGGAGTGGTGTTGCTTTGGAGGGAGGTGCCCCCCCTACACCGTAGGGGAGTGGTAGGAGGATCAGCCACCATATCCGGTGGTAGGGGAGCTGCGACGGGAGCGCTGGTGCGTCCCCTTCCTCTCCTCCGTCAAGTACCTTCACCTGTCTCGTTGAGACCATGGGCAAGACCCGCGCCACTCAGGACGCCACCTCCTCCACCCAAACGAGAATGGAACAGTACACCAGGCCTGACCATGATCCAGTGACCGGGTCCGTGGCTGCGCCCGAGGCGGCCGGAGGCGACCTCTCCACTATCTTGCAGGCGATTAGTGCCTCACAGGCCTCGGTAGAAACCAAGATCGGCAAGGTGAGGGCTGATGTGGCGCTGATTTGGCAGGACCTTCGTAACGCCGCGGTCCATATCACGGAAGCGGAATCTCGCCTTTCCAGGGTGGAGGACGTAGTGGGCACCCTTAAATCCCAAGTGGCCCGCCTGCAGACCCAGACCATGGAGCTGCATCGAAGAGCCGAGGACGCGGAAAATAGGGCCTGGAGAAACAATCTCCACCTCCTGGGTTTTCCGGAGGGGGTGGAGAAGGGACGTGCCGACACCTTCGTTGAGGCGTGGGTCCGGTCTTGGATCCCCAAAGAGAAACTCTCCCCCTGGTTTGCAGTGGAGTGAGCTCACCGCTCCCTTGCTCCCAAACCCCCTCCTGGAGCTCCCGCTCGTCCCATTATCCTACGTATCTTTAACTTCCGAGATCGGGATGCGATCCTGGTGGCTGCCAGGGCGCTAGGTCAACTGCACTTCCAAAACTCCAGAATTATGGTCTTCCCTGACTATTCTAGAGAGGTGCAAACTCAACAACGGTCTTATGACGCGGTCAAACAGAAACTAAGGGCCATGGGCCTTCGCTATAGACTCCTTTTTCCGGCTCGCCTTAAGGTGTTTTTCCAAGACAAGACCTTCTTCTTTGACACCCCGCAGGTGGCATGGACCTGGCTCACGGAGGAGAGGCCTCTCTTACATCGTACGGCCCCCTCCCCTGTCCGGAAAACGGTGATCCAGCCCGGCCAAGAGACACCCAAGGCGCAGCGGCGCCGAATTGAATCTAGAAGAAGAAGCAACCGCCGAGGGGGAAACTCGCAGTCGCCGGGGATACGATCCAGCCACTCCCTGGTTCAGTCCTTAAGCCAGATGGCCTCTTCCCCTGCCCTGGTGTCTTCACTTATCGTCATGGACAGCATGCCACGACCGGACGGCACTCGATGGAGGGCCATGTCAGACTCAGACTTGTCTGGGAGCCCTGTGATCTGCGGCTCTGGTGGGGAGGAGGGGGTGTGATCCGTCTTGCGGGTTTGCCTACTTCCAATCCATCCCTCAAGGCCTGGTGTAACGGGCCATCCCCGACCCCGCGGGCGGGGCTCCTCCCTGGCTCTTCTAGAAGACCCGGCCCGGGATTATCTTCTTATTGGCATCCTGAATATGTATTTTTTGTGACTTCTTTGTGTTCCACTCCATGTTTTGTTATTGTGGGCATACATCCGTATTCATGGAGGGGGGTCCACCACAGCCATGCTCCTGGATGACTGTTGCTAAACCGTTTTAGAGTAGCTTATTACCTCTTGGGGGGTTAGTTAGTAGTTGGGGCATTGGGGCGACAGATGCTTCCACTTCAGAAATGTAGGGTGGGGGGAGTTAGGAGGGAAGAAGGACCGTTGTTCCTCGACAGTTTGTTTTGTTTAGCCACCTACGGGCCACTGGTTGCAGTTCTCCATGGTAGCTATGCCTGGCAGATAGGTCCACGGTTGACACGCAGCACACATCCTCCACCAGTTTGTTATTTTTGGCGGCCTACGGGCCGCCAGCGGGGATGGCCGTTTACAGTCGTGCATCCCCCTTTCTGGGCTTTCACAGTTGACAAGCAGATCACTCACTTCTATGGCCCCTTTCCTGAGCCTGCATTTGTATGGATACCCTTCTCCGGCTGGATGGGGTCCCCTGCAGATATTCGTCCCACCACAGTCCATTACCGTTGATGACGTACACTCTCACTGGACCTATCCACATCCCTTCCTGCAATGCTAATGGCCTCTTAGACAGCATTAATGTTATTTCTAGCCGCCTGCGGGCCGCTGTTCGCGCCGCCGACGGGCCGCTGGTTGCAGTTCTCCTTAATAGTCTTGTCTCCCGGGCGGGTCCACTGCTGACATGCAACTCATTGCCTCCACCAGTTTGTTATTTTTGGCCCCCTACGGGCCGCCATCGGGAATGACTGATGGCAGTCATTCCCCCCTCTCCTCTTTGGGCACTCGCCATTGACGAGCAGATCACCATTTCCATTGCCCTCTCTGAGCCTACTTTTGAGTGGATACCCTCCTCCGGCTGGCTGTGGTCCCTTGTGGTTGTCCGTCCTTCCCCATCCCATCCCTTCCGATGACATACCCTCTCACTAGACCCATCCACATCCTCTCCAGGAATGTTAATGGCCCCTTAGACCGCATCAAACGTACAGCTGTCCTCCGTGCCGCCCACCAGCACACACCGGATATTCTCTTCCTCCAAGAGACGCACCTCCTGGGTACACACTGTAACTCCCTGGCCCGTTAAGGCTTTGACAGTGTCTGGCACTCCGGCTTCACGCGGGGCTCCTGGGGGGTGGACATCTTGCTTAGGAAGGGCCTTCCCTTCACCCTAGCTGCCGTCGAGACAGATGTGTAGGGCCGTTATTTGGTGGTCTCGGGTACTATGGAAGGGTGCCCCTTAAACCTCCTGAGCCTTTACATTCCCCCTGCCCTCATGCCTCCAACACTCCGCCACCTTACACAAGTGATTTCCTCCCTCTCACAGGGTCTTACGGTGGTTGGGGGAGACTTTAATGCCGTTCTGCAACCCCTGCGTGATACGACGGGGACCCCGTCGGAGTCCCGTGTCACCTCCGCTAAGTACCTGTCAAGCTGGACCTCGGCCCTGGGTCTCTGTGACGTGTGGCGGGTTTGGAACCCCCGCAGGGACAAGTACACCCACACGTCGGCATCCTACCATACTCATTCCCGCATTGACCTTCTCCTGATGCCGGCCACTGACTGCCAGCTGGTCTCTGGTGCCGTGATTCTGCCCAGAGGGATTTCGGATCATTCTCCCGTCTCCCTCCGGCTGGGGTCCTCTCCGACGGGCCCGAGAGCGGTCTGGCGGCTAAACGCCTGGTTCTTGCAGGGCTCGGAGCTGGTGGAATCACTCGGCCAGGAACTCCACCACTATTTTTTCATCAATGCGGGCTCGGTTCCCTCACCAGGGACGCTGTGGGAGGCAGGCAAGGACGTTGTTCGAGGAGTGGCCAGAGGATTGGTCTACGCGAAGCGGTCGGAACAGATGGCCCAGCTCAATCACGGGCGACATGGCTTGGGGCTGCCCAACTCTCTGGCGGTCGGGGGGATTCTGCCCAGCAGCTAGCAGCGGTTCGCGAGATCCGCCGGATCTCGCTGAAATCGGCTAAAATGCTCTGGCGCTCGTCGGTGGCTCGCATTTATGGATGGGGGGATAAGAAAGGCAAGCTCCTCCACAACCTTGTGTCTTATCCCAAAAGTACCCGTATTATTCCTGAGGTCAGGTCAGACGACGGGACCCCCCCCAAGTGACTTCCGCGGCCATAGCACAAACTTTTGCTATCTTCTATGCACACCTCTACGCTGCTAGACCCTCGGGCGCTCCTCTGGCCGCTCTGCTGAATGGTAATGATACCCGGATGCCCTCTCTCTCCCAAGAGAATGCGGACACTCTGGACCGCCCCTTCACCCTGGAGAAGGTCAAGGATGCTATCTCACTCCTACACCCTGGTAAAACGCCTGGTCCCGATGGGTACCCTCAAGAGTACTACACGGCCTTTTGAGATATTTTGGCCCCCCCACCTGCTGGATCTCTTCCGCCATGTGGCGGAGACTGGCATGTTCCCACCTGAGTCGGATTTGGCCACGTTAGTGGTTATTCCGAAGACGCAGCCGCCATCCCTGAGTTGCACGGAGTACCGCCCGATCTCCCTAATCAACACGGAGCTCAAGATATTTGCAACCATCTTGGCTCAGAGACTGCGACCCCTCCTGCAGGATCTGGTCCACCCCGACCAATGCGGGTTCATGCCGGCTAGAGGCACCCGCCACTGCATTCGGCACCTCCACCTGGCCCTAGCCCACCCTGATCGGCTAACCCCATACCTAGCCCTCCTTTTCATCGACTTTGAAAAGGCCTTTGACACGGTGAATTGGGATTACCTGCAGGATGTGCTGGGCAGGATGGGTTTTGGTCCCTTGTTTCGCCGTCTCATTAAAGTTCTCTACACCAACCCCCGAGCTCGTGTACTCATTAACGGGGAGCTCTCCGAGGCCTTCCCGATCCAGAGGGGCACGCGTCAGGGGTGCCCTCTCTTGTCACTCCTGTTCGCGTTGGCAATGGAGCCCCTGGCGGCGCTTATCCGACAGGATCCACTTATTCGGGGTTGGGCCTGGGTTTTGAGCCAAGTGGACAAGACAGCCCTATATGCGGACGACGTGCTGCTCTATCTGGCAGACCCCGAAAGTTCTGGCCCTAGGTACTTGAAGGTCCTCTCGGATTTCGAGAAGCTCTCTGGACTCGGTCTCAATGCGGCGAAGTCCACTCTGGTCCCACTACATCCCTCCAGAGAATGCTACGATTGGCTATCCCCCTTAGGAGGCACTCGGTCAAATACCTTGGTGTCTGGGTAGCTCTTCTACCGGAGCCTGGATGGGCCCTGAACGTCACGCCCTTGGTCGTCAGGATGAAGGCGGACCTCAAGAAGTGGCAGACTCTTCCCCTAAACCCCTTAGTCAGAAGTGCACTTTTAAAAATGATGGTCCTCCCCTGTTTTCTTTACATACTGCAGAACAACATGACGGCGTCCTCACCCGGTTTCTTTGGGGAGGCGGGAGACCACGCTTATCCCTTTGACGGGGGTATGGGAGTGACCAATCTTCACCTCCACTACCTGGCCACAAAACTTATCGTCATCCACGACTGGTATGCGGGCGGCTGGTCCGACCCTGCCTATTGTGTGGAACTCACTGTGTGGGACTTCATACAGGTCCAGGCGTTTCTGTATGGTGGTCCAGTGCCATAGGCGATGGCCCCGGTCACCAGGACGGTGTTTCTGGCATGGCGCACGGCCCTACGCCATGTGGGGTGGGACCGAAAACTCACCCAGCAGACGCCACTTTGGCATGGGTCCTAGATGCGGGAGGTCTCGTCCCTGCAGCGATTCCGCAGATGGGACCTGATTGGAGTATGGGTGACCACATCCGTTCCTTCGCGAACCTGCAGCAACGCCACGCTCTTCCTCCCTCCCAACTCTATCGGTACTTACAACTCAGGCACACGCTCTATTTGCATGTCTCGCCGCCTGTCTCCCTTCCAGAGTTTAGCCCATTGGGGGCTCAGGTGATGATGGGAACCTGGGCAGAGGGGGAGTGTCCCGCATATATCGATCCCTGGTCAATAATGGTCCCGCTTCCCTAGATAGGCTTAGGGCCCGCTGGGAGAGTTGGTTGGGCCCCCTAGAAGAGGCAGACTGGAGGGATGACCTCATGGCGCCTAAAACCTTGACCATGTCTTCCAAACTGCGCCTGGTCCTATTGTACTACCTCCATGCAGCATACCTTGCCCCGGCACGTCTGCTCCAGGCCCGGTTGCGGCCCTCTCCGGCATGCGTGCGATGTGCCTCAGCCTCTGCCGATTTTTATCACATGGTGTGGAGTTGTCCGGCGCTGGGGCCGTTTTGGGTGGAGACTGAACTTACGCAGGCCTTGGGGTGGGAGGTTCCACACGATCCACTGCATATGCTGTCGGGGGTCTTTGATGGTCTGGATGGTTCTAGGTTGGACAGGCGCCTCTTGGGGACAGCCATGGCAGCGGCCAAGAGGGACATAGCAGCGCATTGATCACAGGCCAAGGCACCTACCGTACAGGGATCGAGGAGGGGTGTGGACTGGTGTGGGATCCAGGAAGAGGCCCTATATGAAGCTCGGGGATGTCCTGATTTATTCAACAAAGTATGGGATAAGTGGTATATTATGCTGCCACCATGATGATCTGTTTTCCTGCTAATTTATGTCACTTTATATCCACTGTACAGTCTATTGTGTTAGACTCTGATGGACCGACCCTATCTCTGTCAATTAATCCTGTCATGTTCCCTTTCGTGCTTAATGAACTACAACCAATGAATTTTCTTTGTTCTTATAAACCTAATAAAGTTGATTATAAAAAAAAAGAACATTTATTAGGCAATTAGAATGAATAAATTGTCTCTAAGCGCCTGCCTACGCACTCAATGTCAAAGTGGGAGGAACTTAAAACAAAGCAAAATCGTCAAACTCTCACACCTCTGGCAGTGCACTTACAGGTTGCTTGGGACAAGTAGTTTCAGATGGAAAAATAGAAAAAGTCTACATTGGCTTGTAGGGCTTAATCTTATCTATAGGATATTATGGAATGATGCTGGTCATGAACGTATGTAAAAAGCAGGGGCATATATAATGTAATCTTGCCTCCACAGAAAGCCAATGGGGGACGTTCATAGTGGTTGAAAGGTGTCATTTTTCTTTTTAGGTCAGTTGCAAGACAACCCCATGTTTTGGATTTCTGAAGTATGTGTTTTCCTCCCTAAATTAGGGGCATTCCTATAATCTGGCCAGTGGCTAAGGACTTGCCCATCCTATGTCCCCATGTGTGATTTACCTTATGCTTTGCTTGATGCACACTAGATGAAATAGCATTACCTGCTGAGAGAGATGGTGTTCCAGTCTGACACTAGGGTTTTTAACTTTGTATTTGGAGGCCTTGTTTGACCAAACAATGTGGGCATTGTTCCCACAGGATTGGTACTTTGCAACCAGTGCTTGGTCTATACCAAAATACCCTCTGTTTTAATCTAATTGACCTATGGTGGATCGTGTTCGACCTAGATTTAGACTTTGTAATGGCACCTCAAGAGTGTTTCAGTTTATGATTTACAAACCTGTACTGTTAAAAGCAATGTGGGCTTCATCGGCATCGGACTACAACTGTAGGTTGTTTTGTCCTGGTGTCCACAAAAGAGAAATATTGAAGTCAGTGGTTCAATGAAAATTTCTGCTGTGACCCAAAGTACATTTTAGAAAATAGGTAAATCAACTAGCAGTATGAACACTTAACCTAGCAACAAATTTCACCAACTTAAACTGGAAGCCTGGTTGTAGTTTGTTAGTCACTACTTTATATAAAAAGTTGATTCTAAAGAGGAGGTCTGCAAAAGATCTAAAACTATTGAAGCTTATTGGGTTTTTGAACAGCGGCCTCAGAAAATTATTCCAGATCAGCTGGTACACCACTCGTCCTAGGGATAAACTAATGATTAATGTACCCCCCGTGAAGAGCATGTTACGAAGTTGCTTACGAAGCAATTTTTAATGTACTTTATGCAAAGTTGCCTAAATAGGTGTAGCCACTAGACTCCTCCCATTTTCTTTAGGCCAGATTTCTTTCTTGATCAGGGTTCTACTTGAATGAGCATTTGTGTTTAACAAGATAAATAGCATCTTAATTGTTCTATCCAATCTATGGTTTATCTCATTCTTTAAGCCTGAAACATTTCCTTTCTATTAACATGCAAAAAACATACCTCATTATATCCACTTATGAATCTTCCTTGGCTGTACATCTCCTGTGGGAATGGTATCAGACCCTAAGGAAAAATAAAATACATTAATTGATGACTATGTATACAAATATATAGTTACATACAAAGTGAAGTTAGTGTTGCCCAATGGTTCAGACGTACAGTAGGAGGGCTGCAATACTTATTGAAACAGTGTTAAAGAAATGGCACCTCATAAATCAAGGCTCTACCAACATAGACAGTGCTGCATAGTGCCAGCATTTCAGGTACTGGCTTGTCTACCATCAACAACAAGGATCCTTTCCAGTACAGACATTGACAGACACTTAGAAGATTTGTGTTGAAGTTTGTAATAACTGAAGGACCATTTCTAAGTCTGACAGCTATATCATCTTTCTAAATGTATCTACAAGATGAAAAAAAATGTAAAGCAAGGCCACAATGTGGGGATTGAATGCGGGCTAGAGCACTTGCTAGGCAAAGATGTTGCACCACCTATCACGACTACATTGAAGCCACAAATGAAACAATGCAAGCACAGTATTTACAGACAGATTGCCAGGGACCAGAGGATCAAAATAAAAACCCTGTTAGAAAAAAAAACTCCATTGTTTTTTTCTGTAATTCAATGTGTGTGTTTGTTCTTGTAGCAAAGTTTATTCAAAATATAGTATTCCCTCATTTGCATAGGGCCAAGGACCCATGGCAAATCAGGAAACCTGTCCACTTGCTGCTTTTATAAAGGCATGAAAACCTGCAAGGATTTCCTGCGGGAATTCGCTGAATGGGCATAACCCAGGAGGTGATGGACATTTAATAGTGCCTGTAATGCATCTTCTGGATATGGGAAAGCCTTCACAAAAGAGAAAGTTCTATTACTGCACAATTGCTGACAGAGCAACATGAGCAGTGTCTTCTCCTATGCACCATGCACCTGGTCAAGTTGTGACTGCATCCACCTTCGTGGGAACGTACTTGAGAAGGACTGTAAAGCTCGCATGCACACAATCACAACCAGCAGGTTCACTAGCTCTTCTGACCCTCTTTACCGCACACTCATCTGATGGTGTGCTACCTTCGACAGCACAAGCGCAAAAGACTGATTTCTGTGTATGGGAATGCAAGTCCCAAATTTGGATGTGGCGCCCAACTGGGCATTATAAGCAAACTCTGTCTTGGATCTCGAAAAGAAGGGCACCTTAAAAATTGCACAGAAAAATCAGATTCCTGATTAAACAAATCAGGAGTTGTTGATTTTCCTTGCAAATGGAATTTGCTTAAATGAAAATAACGTTAGCATGGCGAAATTTCCCAGTGAGCCAACTGGCAGATTTGGGGGCATTCAACTGTAAAACTTTGTGAACACCCACAAATTCATGTTTGTTGGTATTTGCAACAATTTACTTGTAGTTTCACAGCCTGACAACGCTTGAATTGTAAATTTACTCCTATAAAAGGGCTGGAATAATTGTGTTTTCTGTGCGAGACTGGGAACAAAACACTCCCCAAAATAATGGCAGAGGAAAATCTTTTTTCACGGTCAAACCAAAAAAAACAACTAAATTGCAAAGGTGCAGGTACATTTTTGCATCACAGTTCAGCACCAAGATATAGTTGTGTTAGAATACCGCTGAACGTAGAGACCGTCGCATATTTCTTGAAGTTCTTGGTGAATACTTTGAGAAATAAAAAAAGAAATAAAAAAGAATGGAGATTGTCTGAACTCTGGTGTATCGTAATCGAGTATTTTATTATGGTTTGGTAAATAAAAAAAAAGTCAGAGTAATGAAAAAAATTAATAAATCAGTTACGGAGGGTGGTATATACACCTGAAAGTCCCTTAAGATTTTTTTCAATTAGCAGACATTCACAGTAGTGCGCCTGGAAAGATGTGCCAGGTGCAGATTTCAAGGCATCCTACTGGAAATGTGATGCGACATATCCCACAGGCTCCTATTCCCTATTCCAGAAATCTACAAAAATGTAGGCTCTGGGTAAATCCACTTTTTTCTCTTTCTCTACACAGGGATCCAAAAATTTCCACATGGTGAAAGCCATTCCTCTACACCCCCAAATCTGGGAGTGATCGGTTCTACTTCCCGTCCCGAAAAAGGAGTTATTAAAGCCGTTGGATGGAGTAAATTTAAGACCGGAGTTTGGAAAAACCCACAAATGTACTCGTTTTTGAGCGATCACAGACTTACAAAGCAAAACACACCTTCAATGTTGACTTCTTATTCCTTTGTTAGGAATTTACTGGATTTTTTGGCATAGGTGGGGAAGAAATCCGCAGTGGTAAAGCCCATTGACAGCTACCAGGAATCTTTTAGTTAATTTCTGATAGTCATAAATTGAGATTAATATCTAAAAATACCTTTCTGGGTAGAGTCTCAATTTATTATTTTTTTTTCCTAATGATCCATCATCACTTTAAATCCCAAACGACAGCTAACAGCGTTTTAGTAACAAGGAAAAAGTCAAGTCTTGCTAACTTCTGATGGGGATAAAAAAAATAAGTATACCCTGGGTCTGACTGCTTCAGTCTGGACCATGCATCTTCTAATCCATGCTCATATAGTAACTGGCAGGAGCTCTGTAGACCTTAGGCTTTCACCCTACATACTTATCTCCAGAAGCCCCCTTACCAAAACCTCCCAGCTGGATATTCAGATCCCCCAAAAATATCAGAGGAGATACCCATGATGCTAATTCCGAGTTTAGGTACTCCAGTATTTGAGCTTCATCATGATTAGATCCATATTCTGAGCATACCGTGATTTTTTTACTGGCTATTACACATTCCACAATTACCCAGCGCCCATACTTATCTGCTAAACATTTCCCAGCCTTTATATTATTATTTTCAGTCATGACTGCCACCCCTCTGGTGGTAGTCCCTTGTGATGTGCTTGACAGAGTTTTATACCCAAGTTCCATAAGCACCTTGGATTTAACCCAAGGAATATGGGTCTCCTGAAGACATATCAAGTCAGGGGATATATTTCTAATTTCCTGTGCTACCCATTGTCGTTTAGACCTCTCATTAAAGCCCCAAACATTAAATGTGCATTTGGGAAGTGAGCTCATCATTTGCTTTTTCTTCCTAATTCTAACAAAGCCGTCACCTCTCTCTAAAAATATGCGTATCTTCATTTATTGGCTTTTTCCCCCCATTTTTAACACACCTGTTCCCCCCGACAGCCACTCTCTGCCCCACTACCCCACCCATCCCTCCCTCTTGGTCTCCTCTGCCCATAGAGACCCCCCTCACCCACCTACCCGTAGAGGCTTCAAGACCCAGGTCTTGAGTGATGGAGAGCCTGTCCAGCACTGACCGTTCCGCTTCCCCCTCAAGTTTTCCCCCTCTCTATATATACCACCACCCTCACTAATCACTTGTGATGTATTTCGCAAGATATAGACACAAAAATAAAATAAAAGAAATGGCGAATAATCAATAGTAAATACATACACATAAAATACAAGGCCATTATCATGTTAACCTTGATATTGTCTGAGCTAACTGCTAATATAATATCACATAGTGGCACTGCATTTATATTATCGAATTGAGACTAAATACTATGCAAGAACTCTTTGGCTTTTATGACAGATGTAAAAAACCGTGTTGTGTCCTTATGAATGACTTTAAATTTCGCAGGATTCAATAGGAACACCTGGGCACCTTTCGCTTGAAAGGATGAAATTAATTGCCGAAATTGCCATCTCTTTTCTACTGTTTGGTGGCAGTAGTCAGGGTGCACAAAGAATTCGAATCCATCCCCCCTTCTCTTCCTGGCTGGCCTAGCCAGGTCATATAAGGCTTGTCTAGACAAAAAGTTGGATAGAGCTATCAAAATTGCTCTAGGTTGAGTAGCTTTAGTAGTATCATAGTTAGTGTTTTGCTGAAAAGGGAACCGATGGGCCCGTTGAACCTTGCTGTCCCATGACCAGTGTGTCAATTCCGGAAATGCTTCTACAAGCAGTCCTACAACAAATTTCCATGGATCGGAGCCCTCTTTCCCATCAGAGATTCCCAAAATTCTCAAGTTGTTTCGTCGAAGTCTATTTTTCATGTCCTCCTGTTTCCAGGTCATATCACTCCGCTGTGCTATTAAGTCCTCAGTTGCTGTCTTCTGGGTGTTCATTTGGTCTTCAAGAGAGGAGATCCGATTCTCCTCTTCCGTTATTCAGCAAACTCCGAGAAGGTCTTAGCAACTCGGCTGTCTCGTGTTATAACTCCTATAGTTTCTGCTCGGCTGCATGTGTTCATACCAGGAAGAGGCACGGTCAACTATATCAGTCGGGTAGTTACTACATTGGATATTGCTACGGTATTAAAAGCTCCGTGCGGTGTAGTTCTACTCGACGCGGAGAAAGCATTTGACTGTGTCTCCTGGGAGTTTTTATGGACCACGATGCAGAGGCAAGGATTTGGACCTGGCTTTATACAAGCTTTACAAACCATGTACCGCTCACCTAAGGCAAAAATAAATGTGACAGGACTAGAGTCTAATTTTGTTACAATATCAAGAGGCACTCGACAAGGGTGTCCCTATTCCCCTTTATTATTTGCCCTATACATCAATCCTTTTTTTAATTTATTAGAACATTACCCTAGCTGTGATGTTACTCGGAGTAGTAGAGGAAGAAATAGATTTACAGGGATGTATACATTTAGATATTTTATATTTATTACTGTGGTGATTGCAAGATTGTGTATTTCAACATTATGGAGGGATAAAGAGCCAACATATTTTGAAATGTGGAGGGGCAAATTATATGCTATATGTAATTTGGAATATAGTCTCTATGCTCTTAAGGGCCCTCAGAAACGCCGGCTGGGCATCAAGATCTGCAGCGCGTTAGTAGAGTATTTTCAGTAACTCATCTCTATATATATTTCTTGTTTTTTTTAATTTATTTTTTTATGTCTGCTCTGTCACAGTGATTACGTTGGTTTTCATATTTATGTATGTAATTTAAAGGCTTGTTGATTTTGTTGGCTTAATAAAAAAAAAATAAAAAAAATCCCAAACGAAAATGTTTACCAGATCATTTAATTTCTAATGAAAATCCGTACACAGCTCATCAGAAAAGAGATTTATTTTTTTCACAAATCAATGCATGAAATAAAAAAATAAAAAAAAGGGTACTATTATTACAAACCTTTAGTACACCAGGTATATACGTTCAAACGATTATTTAATGTATATGGACAAAAAAAGGTGAGTTTTCAAGCATTTTGTGGTTGTGTAAATTGGGGAACAGCTTAGAAATTATAGCTTCTTCGCCACTTATTGATAAAACAAGGGACCCGGACAATACAGACAGCTGTTGACTTCCTAATGAATGACACCCATTACCAAATAATGTTTGGGTTGGTTACATTCCTGACCACAGTGAATAAAAGGTTAAGAGACTCAACCTTACCGTTAACCCCTGTTGGGCTGTAAGATGTTCTGTATGGTATTTGTTTTAATATGATCTCTGTTTCATGAACCTGGGTGTGCAAACTCATACATTTCTTGATGCCTTTAATACTCCACTAGCCTGCTGATAGATAAGCCAGGCCAGTAGGTCATGGGCATAGTCGCTTTTATTAATCATTTCCTGCCCGAACTTTATCTGCCGGCACCCCGCACCAGGATAAGCTATTCGACTTTGCAACGACGCTAAAGTCAGCTCTTGGGACTCTCCAGCACAAAGCACCTTCGACCTTAATGTTACATACCCCTATCTCATTAGGCCCACATATGATCAAACATGGAATACGTCTCCATCAAGAAAAACCTCTATAAGGTTGGACTCGCAAGACAACACTCTCACTTGCCGCTAAGTCATCACCACAAGTCGGTTGCTAGGCGAGCTTGGGCAGACTATTTTGGCTGTAAGTTAAATTGGCCCGCCACCTTTCCGAATCCCAATTACTCTGCTCTCCCGCCTTGTCTTGCCGCCGTCGGGCACCTGGAATAAGTATTGTTGCCAGTCTCCTGCAACATTCCGGTAACAATAACTAGGTACTCCTCATCCCCAGCATAAAAACACAGATGATTTTAGTACACTTAGCCTAAATATTGGGATTTTTAATCACCGTTGTTTTGAGTACTCATCAGTCATAGGATCTCTTACTCAGGACCGCCTAAGAGTTCATAGTTTTTCTTAGTTTGAACAATCTCCCCTGCAGGCCTGTTTCTGTGGGCCTAATGGCTGCATCTGCTCGTTGATGACTGCAATAGGCAGTTTACTGAAGTGCCCTTGTCTGTGAAAGTTGCCCTGCCCCTGTATCAATGAAAAGCAGAATATCCTGCTGGGCGCAGAACAAAAGATAAAACGGGGCATCACAATGGAAACTGCTCACCTAGGATAAGTTGAAAGAGAGCAGAGAGGGGGATTAAAGGGTTAAGACACACTGAATAGAGTGCGGGGGAGAAGGGGCAGATAGGTATGCATAGGGCAGTGAGACAAGAGGTGCACGCAGAGGAGAAGAATCAGCATGTAAACGTGGATACAGCAGGGTTTAAAGTCTGCTGGGTCACTCAAGTCTCAGACTCAGTAGTGAATTAAAATGGACATTTAAAAGGGGCCCTATATTCATGCCCTTAAGTTCGCCTGAAAATACATTGATCCAGTGTCTGCACAATGAATGAAAGTTCTGAAAAGCAGGTGATGAGACGTGCCCGCTCTCCATTTCTACCCTCACCCTCAGAGTGAAAAAAAAAACCTCAACTCTGCAACAGTGCCACCCTCCGCTACCTTCAATGAAACTTCAAAGAGACTTGTTATAGTTCTTTCACAGTCTCATCATGTCAGAACAGCGGAATTTTCAATATTATATACAAGGAAGCCGTGGAAGTTGCTTATTCTTTTTATGCAGCTAATAACCACTGACAAAGCCAATAGTCCTGGCTTGTTATAGGTGTAATTTTACTTGCTGCAATATTTATCTGGCGGCAATGACAAAGGCAGCAAAATACCAGTCGGGCGGGGCACTATGCTAAGCACAGATTTATGTAGCTTACACGTTTTTAAGCCACACCCTTAATTATATCAGCAATGCCTCTTTGAAAGACACCCCCAGTTTTTTTTCATCCCACTTAAAGCCCTCCTGTCAGGTCAGTATGTTGGCCATTTTCCTTGGCTAGTTGTTGACCTGCTTTATGGTCAGGTGAGACGGTTTTTACTATTGATTTTTATGATATTATAGCAAGCATTGCTTGTACCAAACTCAAATCAGTGCAGTCTTCCATACCTTACAAAAAACTTACACATCATATCTTTACAAGTTTAAAACTGCCCTAGTTTGCAAACATGGGACACTTTTCTAGCTAACTAACTCACTAATGGGGGCATTTTTGTTTTGGTACTGTGCCTATTTGCTTTCCCAGTCTGATGCTGCATGTTTGGCCGGGCTACTGGAATTATGCGATTGTCCAGCAGCGGCGACTTCTGCAGAATTATGCATTTGACGCATCTGCCACATAATACATCATCTGCTGCATAATCTACAGATTTTAACAACAAGATTGCTTTCTATCTCAACTTGTTCAAAAGTTTCTAAAAATTTAGCAACACGTCTTGCTGCATGTGGGAATGCCCTTTGAAAAGCTGGAATAGACAACTTTCTGTTTCCCACTGCTAAATTTGGGTGTACTGTTAAATTGGTACTAATGGGGTGCAACCAGTGCCCAAACAGTGTTACCAAGATTAACAAGCATTGGCATAGCCAATAGGTCTCGCCTTTGGGACCTTATAAGTGTTTAGTTAACCAGCACAATATCCTTGGTGCAACAACATCAACTGTTGCATGGCTAATTATTTATAAGGTCTCAAAGGCAAGACCTATTGGCTATGCCAATGTTTGTTTAAAATAGGGGTGTGGGTTTTAGGCCTGAGGGCAGAGGAAGGGTTTGGGCTAGTTTCAGGGACACCGCCAGGGGGTGGAGGAGGTCGGGTTTTAGGACCTCAGGGCAGGGCGGGCAGGTAGAGAGTTTGTAGCTTAGGGCAGGGAGGGGGCCGCTAGCCTAGCAACGCATACCTCTTTACCATGAAATACGTGGTTAAGACGCGTTGGTTGCGTGGTAGAGGCACGTGTGGTTTAGCCATGTGTGCCGCTATCATACAAACAATAGACGGTCGGAGAGGTAGGGAGGAGAAGGAAACACAAGATGGTCCATGATGCAGACAAACAATGAGGGGTTTTGGAGAGGGCTGAAAGAGATGGTCGAAGATGAAGTAAAGTGCATGAGGTGGCCTAGGAGAGAGAAATATAAGGCAGGACGTAGAAAAGGGATGCAAGAGATGGGAGGAAAGGGAATAAGTTGGGAGGGAAACATAAGATGGCCTAGGAGAGAGTGAGAGAGCAAAGGGATGAAAGAGATGGGAGGAGAGGAAAGTGGAAAAGGGATACATGAAAAGGCCTAAAGAGAGAAAGGGTGTGAAGTGCATATGGGATAAAACAGATGTAAGGAGGGAGAGCGATACAAGATATGAAGACAGAGAGGCAAGCGAGGAGGATTAGGAGAGATGTGTAAGAGAGGCAGGCGGGAGGGTTAGGAGAAATGCGTAAGAGAGGTAGGCAGGAGGGTTAGGAGAAATATGTAAGAGAGGCAGGCGGAGGTGGCTAGGAGAAATGGTGTAAGAATTTGAATTTAAAAAGCTTATATAGCGCAACATACACCATTACGGTTTCTTGGCGCTTCTGACGGTAGACAAAGAAAACAGAGAGGGATCATTAGTGTGGAAAGGCCTGAGCAAACAAAAAGGTTTTCAGGCCCTTGCGGAAGTGGGAATTTTGTTTTGAAGCTCGAAGGTGGTCAGGCAGGGAGTTCCAAAATACAGGAGCCAAGATGGAAAAGTTGGAGCCTCCCCATTTTTTCCTAGTGAAGCGAGGGACCTGCAAAAGGGACCGATCGGACGAACGAAGGTGTCTGACAGGGACATAATTAGTTAAAAGGGAGGAAATAAAAGCAGGGGCCATTCCCTGTCGTGCCTGAAAGACCATGCACCCAATCTTAAAAAGAGATCGTTGCTGGACAGGTAGCCAGTGCAGTTCCTTCAACAACGGTGAAGAATGATGGAACCGGGGAAGGCCATACACCAGCCGGGCTGCTTGGTTCTGTACAAGCTGGAGTTTGCGTAGACTATATGCCGGGATGCCGTTGTAAAGGGCATTGGCATAGTCTAGCCGAGAGATGACCAGGGCAGACATAATAAGTTTAAGTGCCAAAGGAGAAAAGAACCGGGAAACAGTACGGATAGTTCGAAGCATCAGAAAACAAGAGGAAACAACAGCACCAACCTGTGAATGAAGAGTGAGCTGGTTGTTAATTTTTATACCTAATGTCTTAACCGTAGAAGAAGGAAGGGGAGGGGAGCCAAGAGTGAAGGGCCAAAAAGAAGAGTTCCAGGGACTGGAGGAGCCACCAGTAAGCAACAGCTCGGTTTTATCCCGATTGAGCTTCAAATGATTGTGGCTCATCCAGTCCCTGATAAAAATCATAACAGTTTGAAAATTGGAGATAGCGTGAGGGGAGGAGGAGAGATCAAAGACCAGCTGGAGGTCATCCGCATAGTTATACACAGCGACCTCCAGCTGCTGAAGTGCAAAGATAAGAGGATAGATGTAGAGGTTAAACAATAAAGGAGATAGAGAGGAACCTTGGGGGACACCACAAGTGATCTTCAAAGGATCTGCCATGAACTCTCCCAGCCGAACCGCCTGTGTGCGATCCCGCAGGAAGGACGAGAGCCACACTAGTGCTGACCCCCCGATTCCCGCCGCTCCGATACGTGAAAGCAAGATGGAATTGTCCACCGTATCGAAAGCGGCGGAGAGATCGAGGAGCACCAGGGCTTGATGTTTATTATGGTCCCGACCCTCCCTGAGGGTGTTTAGGACCGACACCACCACAGACTCAGTGGAATGTTTGGGGCGGAAGCCCGCCTGGCAGGATGCCAAGCCTCCCGTAGCCTCAACATGGGTGCTAAGCACCGCGGCCACATGGGGGATTGTAAGGAGAGATGTGTAAGAGAGGGAGGTAGGGAGGGTTAGGAGAGATGGTCTAAGAGAGGCAGGCAGGGAGGTTTAGGAGAGATGGACTAAGAGAGGTAGGTGGGGAGGGTTAGGAGAGAAGAACTAAGAGAGGCAGGCAAGTAGGGTTTGGAGTGATGTGTAAGAGAGACAGACGGGGAGGGTTAGGAGAGATTTGTAAGAGAGGCAGACGGGGAGGGTTAGGAGCGATGTGTAAGAGAGGCAGGCGGGGGAGAGTTAGGAGAGATGGTGTAAGAGAGGCATTTAAATAAACATAAGTGGGACCCTGAGAAAAACCTGTAAATAGGGAACAACCCACCAGGGGAAAAAAGTATCCTAAATACCATGAAAAGGTTGTCCCCAATATATATAAAAGTAGGACAAAAGTTCCAAAATATATGAAATGTAGAGAATTACACCCACAGAACAACTCACTTAAATTTCATATTTATTTTGCATTTCATTTTTTCATCATGATATTTTCTTTTTTATCTATTTATATATATAAAAACGAATGTATGTCTGTCTGTCTGTCTGTTTGCCCTTTATGCATTCCAACACCATTCATCCGATCACCATGAAACTTTGGGAAGTTGTGGAGTACACTCCCGCAAAAGTTTCTGGCATAACTTTATTTAAATATCGGCCCCCCCAGGGCCCTCATAATCTTTCGAATACTGATGTACACACCAGACGGAAAAACAACAAAACATGTATCAACAAGCACTCGAATAAATAAATAGAATTAAAACACCATTCATCCGATCGCCATGAAACTTTGGGAAGTTGTTGAGTACACTCCCGCAAAGGTTTATGGCATAACATTTTTTAAATATCGGCCCCCCAGGGCCCTCATAATCTTTCGAATACTGATGTACGCACAAGACGGAAAAACAAAAAATTGTGTATCCACAAGCACTCGAATAAATAAATAGAATTAAAACAGCATTCATCCGATCACCAGGAAACTTTGGGAAGTTGTTAAGGACACTCTCGCGAAGGTGTCTGGCATACATTTTTTTAAAAATATCAGCCCCCCAGGGCCCTCATAATCTGTCGAATACTGATATACGCACAAGACGGAAAACAAAACAAGGTAAAGTGAATATAAAGCAGATCACTTACATAAATACATTTAATTAAAGCATCACAGTGACCTACTAATCCTGAAAAAATTAAAGTAAGAAAAAGCAACCCATAAATAACAAAATACAGAAATGCATGATTTAAAGTTCACACAATTAAGGTTCAATAAACAAGAGAGAATCACATAAAAAAGCCGACACAAGCTCCAAAATTACATTCAAAGACATAAGACAATATAAATAACACACAATAGACAATTTTAAACAAACACAGGGGAAAAGCATCGACGCGCGTTTCGGAAAGTGCCAAAGACAACAATTTTATAAAAATTCCTTCATCAGGGCGCACATCTTATGTTTCTTAGACCATTAGCGACCCAGGATACAGTCATCTAAGTATAAAATTCTGAACCAATGTGAACATCAGGGTTGCCCGAGCATATCTCGATGGTTTGTAGTCAAGCGTCTTAATTCTTAATTCAATGGAATTCCAACACTGGATATCCCATGCGGGGCAGTAATCCTATATCGGCCCAGGGCTGGAGACAACCAAGCGATCTCTTTCTCTACCTAATAATAGCCCAAAGAGACATGTCAGACAGTCCAAGCGGCTTGATCGCTTCGTGACGACGGCTCCGCTGTTCAGAGACCATGAGGAGGAATCCCTAAATCAGGACTTGCAACCACCCTGACTACCAAGCTTTTTCCTTCCCCTTCAGTTCCACTTATGAGGATTCACCTCATCGAAATTCTTCTTTGGTAATTTCATTTATCTCGACCACAAGACTTTTCCTATTTCTTCAGTTCTAACTATAAGGACACACCTAACCGGAATTCCTCTCTGGTTGTTGGCTCCCCACCGTGTTCTTTAAGAAAAATTTGGACTGTCTGACATGTCTCTTTGGCCTATTATTAGGTAGAGAAAGAGATCTCTTGGTCGTCTCCAGCCCTGGGCCGATATAGGATTACTGCCCCGCATGGGATATCCATTGTTGGAATTCCATTGAATTAAGAATTAAGATGCTTGACTACAAACCATTGAGATATGCTCGGGCAACCATGATGTTCACATTGGTTCAGAATTTTATACTTAGATGACTGTATCCTGGGTCGCTAATGGTCATCGTACATCAGTATTCGAAAGATTATGAGGGCCCTGGGGGGCTGATATTTAAAAAATGTTTATGCCAGAAACCTTCGTGGGAGTGTACTCAACAACTTCCCCAAGTTTCCTGGCGATCGGATGAATGCTGTTTTAATTCTATTTATTTATTCGAGTGCTTGTGGATACACGATTTTTTGTTTTTCCGTCTTGTGCGTACATCAGTATTCGAAAGATTATGAGGGCCCTGGGGGGTGATATTTAAAAAAATGTTATGCCATAAACCTTTGCGGGAGTGTACTCAACAACTTCCCAAAGTTTCCTGCCGATCGGATGAATGGTGTTTTAATTCTATTTATTTATTTGAGTGCTTGTGGATACACGTTTTGTTGTTTTGCCGTCTGGTGCGTACATCAGTATTCAAAAGATTATGAGGGCCCTGGGGGGCCGATATTTAAAAAAATGTATGCCAGAAACCTTCGCGGGAGTGTACTCCACAACTTCCCAAAGTTTCATGGCGATCAGATGAATGGTGTAGTAATGCATAAAGGACAAACAGACAGACATAATGAAAAAATTAAATGAAAAATAAATATGAAACTTAAGTGAGTTGTTCTGTGGGTGTAATTCTCTACATTTCATATATTTTGGAACTTTTGTCCTACTTTTATATATATTGGGGACACCCTTTTCATGTTATTTGGTGTAAGAGAGGCAGACAGGGAGGGACATGTAAGAGAGGCAGGCGTAGGTGGCTAGGAGAGATGGTGTAAGAGAGGTATGCAGGGGAGGGTTAGGAGAGATGGTGTGAGAGAGGCAGACAAGGAGGGTTAGTAGAGACATGTAAGAGAGGCAGGCGGAGGAGGGTTAGGAGAGATGGTGTAAGAGAGGCAGGAAGGGGAGGGTTAGGACAGATGTTTTAGAGTGGTAGGCGGGGAGGGTTAGGAGAGATGTGTAAGAGAGGCAGGCGGGGAGGGTTAGGAGAGGTGTGTAAGAGAGGCAGGTGGGGAGGGGTGGCTTAAGAGAGGCGGGTGGGATAGGCCACATGAGAGGATCTAAGAGAGAGAATAAAAAGAATGAGAGGCATAAAAGGGACGGTCTGGGGGAGGGACAGATGTGCGAGAGAGATCGGGTTGAAATGAGAATACACGGTGCTGGGAGAGAATACATTGCCTAGGAGAGTAAGGAGGAGACGAAGAGAGAGACATTAAGTGACTAAAAGGTTAAGGGGGAGATTAAAGAGATGGTCTGATGGATGGAGATAAGGAAATGGTGGCGTGGGACGGGATGAACGGAGAAATAAAGAGAGGATGGTGGCAGAGGGATACACAAGATGTCCAGAGACAGAAAAGAAGGAGCAGAAAGAGACAAAGAGGTTCTGAATAGCTGAAAGATTAAAGGGGAGATTAAAGAGAAGGTCTGAGGGAGGGAAAGAAGAAGAAGACAGGACGGTGGGGGGTACTTACAGAGAGGAGGGCTGCACAGGGATACACAAGATGTCCAGAGACAGAGACGGTGGAGCAGGTGGTACAAGTGAAGAATACATTTCTTTGGGAATGGCCCTTCCTTTGGGGATGGTCCGGCCCTCAGGGGCGAGTCGCTGCGCTATACCAAGTACCTATTAACATAGCCTAAAGTGGTTCTTAAATCCGCTGACGCCGTCTTTTAAGTGTCAATGAGAGGCCCACAAGCAGAGTATCTGGTGGGAAGAGGGAGAAAGTGAGAATGTGGGTGCCTTTAAATGGTGCAGTACCCCAGCCATGGTGACGTGAAGTTAACTGTTAACCATACAGAATCCAGAAAGTGAATTTTAGTAGAAGGCTCCTGGCACTCGGAAGGTGCCACCTTGTCTCACCTGAGTGGTGAAGCAGAGGGTGCAAATTGTAAATCCTGAGCAGCCCGCCAAGTCCTCTCATTCAGTCTATCCAACACCGGTAAGATGTAATACTACAGCAAGGTGTAGATACGGACGGACAGAATAGGGGGTCAGACTCTCCTTCTGACCGTCAGAGGGAGAGTTAAATCCACCAAACTACATACGCTAGGAGCAGGAAATAGGTCCTTTGATTGTAAAGGGTTGATTGCAAGTCTTAACCCCACTAAAAAAAATACGAAATTCCTAAATCGTATGTAGTGCGAAATTCACATAATTTGTTCAAAATATCGAATTATGCATTTCCACTCCTCACGTATTGTTCAGGATTTATCAGCGGGAGACTGCTCATTTCAGAAATTCCTGGCCGAGAGACATTTTTTGTTCGACCCCGTTTCCTGCCAGGATCTAGTAAGACTTCTTGAAGGGAGTTGCAGTTAGTTAAAATAAGTCATGCGAGATATCAGCAAACCACATTTCCTTCGGAAAGAATAGTTTTGCAAAACTGTCATAGAATTGTGCAAACAAATTGGGCTTGAGTTCTTATCTCTGCCTCCCAATTCGACCACGTTGTGTGATCCTAGGCAAATCACTTCATTTCTGTGTATCGCAGGTCACTTATTTGTCGCAACAGGGGGAACCTAAAACATCTCGAGGGCAGTAATTTCTCTTTATAAAAACTTTTTAAAACACTTTCTGTATGGGGTGTATACCTCCTCTGGCAGTACCCTTCTTCTGAACTGAGACCTGGGGTACCCTTTGCTGTCTAGGTACAGACAGGGATGCCCACAGAGCTGTAGAACCGATGTCGAAACACAAAGCACGTAAGAAGAAAATGCCCCTTTGTTCCCTAGCCATTACCAATAAAATTAAACTCATTCAGGGCTCTTTTCCGGCACCTTCTCCTCTGGCTGACCCCCCAGTATCTGGGTTTTCTGCTGCAGAGGCGGCGGGTCCTATGCTCGGGACGTTTCCGTCTATCTCCCATGCTTCCTCTTTGAATCTGCTCTCTCGGCTCAAATCGGGCTCGCCGCTTGACCCCTGCCCTGCCAAGTGCTTGGGGAAAATTGCACCGGCAGTCAACACTCTGATCAATCCTATGCTCAATGCCTCCCTGTCTTCTGGAGAGGTACCGGATTCTTGGAAGCATGCCCTTATCCTCCCGCTGCTGAAGAAACCATCTTTAGACCCTCTTGCACATGCGAACTATAGACCAATCTCCCTCCTTCCCTCGCTGGCCAAAGTGATCGAGAAGCACGTGCACCTCTCTATTTCCACCTTTATAGAGAGTAATAACATTCTGCACGACTCTCAGTCGGGTTTCCGTGCTAATTTTAGCACGGAGACGGCTCTTCTTGAGATCACTGATGCTATCCGCGAGATATTGGATGGAGGGGGAAAAGCCATCTTGGTCATGCTGGACTTGTCGGCGGCTTTCGACACCGTGCCCCACGCCGGTCTCCTTTTAAGACTCTGGGAGATTGGCTTTCGTGGGACGGTGTTGGATTGGTTTAAGTCGTTCCTGACCAACCGCCGGCAAGTGGTCTGGGCACCGCCGTTCTCCGCCGAAATGCCGCCGCTCGAGGTGGGGGTTCCTCAGGGGTCCATCCTGAGCCCCACCCTTTTTAATATCTATATGGCCCCTCTTGCGGCGGTGGCGGAGTCTTTTGGTGCCCAGATCATCTCCTACGCGGATGATACGCAGCTTCTGTTTTCATGTGGCAAGGGGGAGGATTTCGACGGCGGGCGGATTCGGGAATGTCTGGAAGCCGTTTTTGAGTGGTTTCAGGGACATAGTCTGAAGTGCAACTCAGATAAATCCGAGTTGCTCTTCTTCGGCTGCTCTCCCGACCCGGCTTGGAAGTCATGGTGGCCGTGTGATATGTCCCCTCCTTCCACGGTAGCAGTAAAGGCGAAGAATCTTGGCTTCTTGTGCGATGCCGATCTTTCCCTGAGACCTCAGATCATCGGGCTGACGGGGAAATGTTTCGGCATCCTTAGGATGCTACGAAAATTTCTCCCTTTGCTGTCCTTTCATCACAAAAGAATAACGGTGCAGGCCTTGATTGGATCACGCCTCGATTACGTGAACGCGCTTTATTTGGGCCTTCCCAAATATCTGATGGCCCGTCTGCAGGTGGTGCAGAACTCGGCGGCCAGAGCCATCTTTGGACTCCCCCGGAGGGCGCGGGCCTCGGAGCTTTTGGAGCAACTCCATTGGCTTCCGATGGCCAAGAGAGTCACGTTTAAAACCTTGACTCTGGCTTTTAAGGCGCTCCACGGAATTGGTCCTCACTATCTCCGTAAGCGGATAGCCTTCTATGTCCCCAGAAGAGCTCTCAGGTCTGCCTTCGAGGCCAAAGCGGTGGTTCCTTCCATCAGGCGCGCTCGAATCGGAGGTCGCTCTTTTCGGTACCTTGCGCCCCGGTGCTGGAACGATCTCCCTCGATTCTTAAGACTGATGACCAAGAGCTAATTTAACATAACATAACATAACATCCAGAGTACAGCGTGGAATAGAGACTAAGCTGTTGCAGCAGCCTGCCTGATGAGATCAGCAGAGATCTAGCAAAGTGCACTCATAAACCTCCTTAATCGATGTGCAGAGCTAAAGGCGGCCCCACGCAAGGCCTTTAACGGGTAAGGAGGGAGGGGGGGCGGCTGTTTACCTTGCGGGAGCGAGCAGCGGCAGGCAAAATAATTACAAACAGACTGCTCGCTCCTGCAAATAAAATGCCAAACGTGCATGCGTTGCAATACAAAGCAATGCAAAACGTGCACACGTTTAGGCAATAGTGGTGATCGATTCCAAAAGGTCCCCTCATAAGCAGCGCTTGCGCGCTGCATAGGTGACACCTAAAAATGGCAAAAAAATGAAGTAATACTATTTCAAAATGTGCCAGATTATGGCTCATAATTTGCCTTTTCTTGCCACATAATTTACTCACCCTACCACATAATTTAGCCCTCTCTTGCCGCATAATTCCAGTGGTCCTGATGTTAGGGTTATCCATGGCAGTGGTTTTGTTCCTGTTTATATTTCACATGCTTTACTTAATCTTGAATTCCTCAAGTGTGCTTGCTATTTCCAGCATGCGTATTTCTGTATTTCATTTAACAGCTTATTACTCTTGGATGATATACCCTTTGTACTGAGTCGCCTCCAGGTGTTTATAATAGGCTACAGTTGAGCACTTTGGAGTTGAGGATGCAGGCAGTACAACATTCACACTGTGCCTGTCTGTACATCAAAAAGGTGTTCAGATTACATGATCAATCAAAATATGGCCTCTCTGCAGACCACAAAGAGCAATGGTCCTGCATTCCAGTTGTGATCCTATGCAAATGTGTGTGAAGGAGCTACTTATTGGTCAAAACAACAAGGTGAAAGGAAAATAATTTATTGTTGTTACACATTTATTTTATACAGCTTACAACCATTGACAAAACCCAGTCGTGGCCAGCATGAGTCGCGGGTGTGGGGGTCGCGGGAGTTGTTTTAAATCTAATTATAAAAAAATAAAAAATACTTTCTTAGCCGGCCCGATCCAATCACACGTCGTCTCTGCTTAGGGGCCTCACATGTTCTTATTCTGCCCGGGTCCCCGCATATTTTAGGACCGGCCCTGCTCTTACTTCTCGAGGTAGCCTTGACCACAAGTAAACCCAAGCAGTACTTTACTAATCGATCCCTTTGATTTGCCTCCCCTCCCCACCGGTCATAATTAAAGCTTGCACTTAAATGCAACCTGAATATTGAGCGATATCAACACACAGACACATGCGAAAGAATAATTAATACTCATGCGATAAGTAATTGCCATAACGTTCGTAGTCCCATCAAGAACTCGTTATTCACCTGTTTGTACTATTTTATCACGTCCTGTCTATGGCTCGGCCTTTTTATGAATTGTTTCCCTTACTCAGGAAGTGTTTCTTTTAATGTACTGTATATACCGTTTACATTCATTACAATTATTAAGCTGCATTATGGTTTTATGGCCTAAATAAAGTATTGTTAAACTTGAACTTGTAGCTGTGAATACTTAAATGTTTCAAGGGTGTTAACTAAGTCCCTTCTTTGGTGGCAGAAAACCCCCCACAATAAAAAGGTATATCTATTTCATGTTGTTCTACAGAGAACCAAAGTGAAGGCATATAGTGCTAATTTTATTTGCAGAGGATTCTATCCCATGTGAACGTTTAGCATGAAACCGATTCTACCGTTGAGAAATGTAAGCTACATTCCATGTATTACTCTTACTCTTTGCAAATTTTAAATCAGATAATATTCGTTAAAAAAAAACACATTAACACACTATGTACTCCGCCGAATAAGCAAACATGGATTTGTATTAAAAAATGTTTGACCTAACTTCTTTTCAAGTGGAGAATTATTTAGAACGTATTGGACTTAAAAAAAATGGAAATGTCAGATATATAACTGTAAACATTATTCTAGAAATTTGAGAACATATATACTCTCCATTAACCAGCACAGCATCTCGGAGCTCCAACGATCAGGTACTTCAACTGTGAACTTAACATTGGTGTCAGCCCCTAGCTGCCTATTCTTCCGGCTTGATCTAAGGTTCCTGATGGGCATCACAAACCCCAAATGTCCTTTCAGGGTGTTCTTTCCAATGCCCAGAGTGTATCAACCAGCACAGACCAACTTATTTCCAAATTACATTATGAACTTTAAATTCTTCCATCAATGAGACAGTAGGGAATTTAATCTCCAAATGCTTCGTGGACAGATGAGAAAGAAGATGATTATTTGCTCAAACATTGCAGCTGGTCTTATGCTGGGAAACAAAATGAACAAATCTTAGGTAGTGGCAAACGAAATAGCCCCGACACCTTTCTGTGAAACTCATGGACTTTCATAGGATGTTAAGGGTCCTAACGGAATGCGTGTCTGTTGGCTGCAGAATGCATGGCTGTTGGCTGGCGGAATATGTGGCTTTTGGTTGGCGGAAAGTGTGTATTGATTTGCTAAAGGTATGTGTTAGAACAGGGGGTCTCTAGTTGGCAGAGGTGGGAACCACTGTCCAAATAGGGACCCTTGCTTCTAGTCAAGGTAAGGAGGAAACACTCTTCAGATAACCCCTGCTCACCCCCTTGGTAGCTTGGCATGAGCAGTCAGGCTCAACGAAGGCAATGTACAAAGTATTTGTACCAACACTCACAGTAACACAGTGAAAACACCACAAACTGACTCCACAACAGTTTAGAAAAATAAAGGTATTTAATCTAAACTACACAAGACTAAAACGACAAAAATCCAACATACACAGTTCAAGAATATGGTTTCAAATGAGTTCTTAAGGTTGCGTTAAAATAATCCACAGTTGCGTCACGTTTTAGCCAACAGTAACTTTAGATGCGACAAAAGTTCCAAATGAAAGCTGTAGCGCTGAAAAGCAAGCGGTGCATCTCTCCTGAGACCCTGGGGAAGCGATGCGACATCCCTGCTGGATGTAGCGGGCGTGTTGCGTTGACTCCGGTCTGTATGGGAAGGACGCGATACCTTGCATGGATTCCGGTGCACAGGTTTCGGTGGAAACGGCTCGCAAAAGGTATGATGCGACGATCTTCTGGGCAGCGACGATCTCCGGTGCGGCGACGATGCGCGGCTCAGCGGCGATCTTCTCCTCTCGCGGCCCCTCGATGTGATGGCTCTGCGATGACTCTCGCAGTGACGTGATGCGGTCCGCAAGCAAGCGGTGCGACAATCTCACCTAGAGATGATAGGCTCTGCGACGATACGCGCAGCAATGGTAGTCTTCCCGCACCGGATTGGTGCGTCCTGCAAGCGAAGGATGCAACGACTCTGGCAGCGGCAACAGGCGCTGCGTGATCTCAGCCTTCGCGGCGGCGGGAATTTCCTCGCACTGACGGGGATGCGCTCCGCAAGCGAGCGATGCGTTAAAACTTGCAGAAAGTCT
The DNA here is from genome assembly GCF_964261635.1 of Lissotriton helveticus. Classification (NCBI taxonomy): domain Eukaryota; kingdom Metazoa; phylum Chordata; class Amphibia; order Caudata; family Salamandridae; genus Lissotriton; species Lissotriton helveticus. The sequence continues at coordinate 805,816,713 of NC_136057.1, read as the reverse complement.
TTAAAATCTTGGTTTCCAGCTTCCCAACACAGGTACAACTTCCAGAGGCCCCGGGACAGGGTCAAGCACTCTAGGAAGGACAAAACCCTCTCAGTAGAGTTCAGGGAAGCTGGGGGACTTCTCAACAGGGAGCCAGCTCTTCTTCAGGCCCTTGGAGATTCCTTCAAGCAAGGGGACACAGCACAAAGCAAAGTCCTTCCCCTCTCCTTGGCAGCAAAGCAACTGCAGGTCAGTCTAGCAAAGCAACAGCAGGACAGTCTTCCTTCTTCAGTCTTCCAGCTTTCTCCTTGGCAGAGGTTCCAGGATGATCTAATTTTCTGTAGTCTGGGGTCCTGTACTTATACCCCTAAAAGTCTTTGTTCCCTTTGTGCAGGAGGGCTCTGAGCCCGGTCTGAACCAGTTCTGGGTGTTCCTTGAGCACTTTGTTTTCCTGGCCTCTCCTTTCCTTTCAGAGAGAGGGGCAGGGTTGGCAGCCGCCCAGCAGGAGGTGGAGCCAGCATTGTGGAAGCCAGGCACAGCCCTATTCAGGCCCAGGTGCTACCCCCTCCCATCACTCTAGATGCAGACAAAGCTATTCAGCCCAGGGATGGCCCACTCAGCCTCTGGGAGCCACCCAGCCCCTGTCCCTCACAAACCAGACAGTCAATTCAAAAACAGGACAAGGCACACAGAAAGGTCAGACAAGAGAACAGCCATTTTCTAAAAGTGCTGTTCTCAAACACAGGATTTAAAAAACACCTTTCCTAAAAGATGTGTTATTAAATTCTGAGTTCAGGGATACCAGACTTTTATGTCCTATCTTGCTCCTATGGGAGGATATGCAGGTAACCACTGTAGCATATGAGCAAGATAGCCTTACAATAGTGAAAAACGAAAATGGCTGTAATTCACTACCAGAGCATGTCACCTGCACTAGTACAAGCTCTACCTTTCCCATACACTGCACCCTGCCCAAGGGGGTACCTTGGGCCTTCCATAGGGGTGACCAATGTGTACAGAAAGGGAAGGGTTAGGCCTGGTCAGTGGGGACACTGACCAGGAGGACATAGCAGTTCACAGACTGCACACAGGCACTGCGGTGGCAGCCCCGAGACACCATTTTAGGGCTACTCATGTGGGTCGCACAATCAGTGCTGCAGGCCCACTAGTAGCATTTGTATCACCAGCCCTGGCACACTCAGTGTACTTTACTAGGGACTTCTTGGTGATACAAATATGCCAATCATGGATAACCAATCACAATAACAATTTACACAGGGAGCACTTGCACTTTGATACTGATCAGCAGTGGCAAAGTGCACAAAGCATCTAAACTAGCAAAAACGAAATCCAGCACAGCGTCAAAAACACAGGAGGCAGAGGCAAAAAGACAGGGGAAACCACGCCAAAGATGCCAGGTCTAACAGTATGCTTTTATAATAAGTTGGCTGATGGGTAGTTGCCAGTGTGATTGGTATTTCAGTCCTGTTGGCATATGAATGGGATGGGCTCTTTCCTATTGGGGGTGCTAAGCCCACCCACTACAATTGTTATAGGGAGAAATGCGGGGCAGACTTTGGGTGTTAGGAAATGTGTGGCTCCCTGCAAATTCCAGAACTTTGTCACAGAAAGTTCAGGGAAATGTGTGTTTTTAGACATAATTAGAGGTTTGCAAAGGAGTTTGGGAAATATTACCTGGTGTGAGCCACAAAAGTCACAGCACCCTGGACTATCCCAGGTGTCTAGTTTTCAGAAATGTGCAGGTTTTGTAAGTTTCCCTAGGTGCAGGCTGGCTAGGGCCCAAAATCCACAGCTACCCAAATTGCAAAAAAAGGGGTCGGTTTGTCTCACCTGTAACAAAAGGAGCCTAGGGGGGAGGCGCGGAGACACAGGGGGAGCTACAATTGAACATCCTTCACCCTCAATCACAGAGAAAAATGAGGTCTCTCCAGCAGTGCAATTTACCCTGAGGATCTCCTCACTCTTCTGGAGCAGAGATGGAACCACGACAAACAGACACGCTGGGACACAGCGCTGGGTTTCTTACCCAGAGCTATCCAATGGAACACTCAATGAGATACCAGATGGACCAACCTGTAAACAGCCAGGAGTGTAAGTAAGTAAGTAAAAATAAGCTTTATTCGATTTATCAGAAAATCATAAAAGCGTACAAGTACAGTTTATACCATAAATCTAAAAACAATTTTCACGTAAGCAGGAAGTATATAAAACATTTTTCCGAAAATTAAAAGTCTGTGGTAGACATTTGAACGGAAGGCCTCATTTTGCAGTGTTCAGTTAATTTAAGCGTGTAAAGCTTAAGTCATTGAGTTTCTGTATTTCATCACTGACATTAGAAAGCGAGAAACAACAAAGATGGCGTACTCCTCATCCAGCAAGAGTAATTTCAAATATGCAGATTTACATGTTCTTATCCCCCAGCGTTTGAGTAGTGGTAAAAGGAACAGTTTCCTCGGGGTGGTGTACAGGTTACAAAAGAACATGATATGGATGTTACTCTGTGCTGAATGATCATCGCATGGGCAAATTAAGTTCAAAGAGGCCCAATCATTCTGTTTTGGGAAAGTGACCATGCGAAAGAAAATCCCTAAGCGCAACCTAGTAAGGAGCATGCGAGGGTAGGGTGCAGTTTCAGTCCTGAGATAAAGTTGAAGGCCTTCAGTGGGGGTAATTTGCTGGTAGCTCAGGGTGGTATTTTTAAGTTTCTCAGTGTTCCATCTGGCACTTTCTAGGTGTGTAATTAAACGTTTTTTGAGAGCCGGCCTAGACAGGGATTCTAAAGACTCTGGATTATCATAAAATTTGGGGTGTCCAATATTAGAGAACATTGTCTGAACGTATCGTAACCATTTAACCTTTGATACACCATCCAAAGTCAAACAGTCTTTGATAAGCTCTCTGTTCAATTGGCATTCCACGGTAGTCCAAATTTTATGCCAAAGCAGACAGGGTGATAACTTTATAATGTCACTAAGGTATTTGAGGCCAGCCTCAATGTGGATCTTAAAAGTCAAAGTGGTTTTGTGCACGCCTAGTAAGTAGCAGATAAAAATGTTCTCGCAAGTTTGTAGTGAGGACACATTCTCGAAGCCCCATAAACCCGCTCCATAGGTGGCCGTCGCTATACACTTTGCCCGGTAGATCTGTAACATCTCAGCGATAGGTTTACCCCCAATTTTGGCTGCAAAGGTTCGTAGGGCCCCTATAGCGCGGGTGAAGGCAAGTTTCCTAGCAGATACTGCATGTTTCCACCTTCCTCTCCTATTGAAAACAACGCCCAGGTAGCAGAAGGTGTCCGTGATCGCAATTTTTTGCTGCTCCAAGTATATTGAGCATTGTGGTGTCTTGTTTTTTTGGGAGCAGGACATGGAGAAAGTCTTAGAGATATTCACCCTCAGGTTTCTTTTACCCATGTAGGATGAAAATTCTGTTACAGCTTTCTGCAAGCCCAACTTTGTCCTAGACATAATTGCCGCGTCATCGGCATATAAGAGAATGGGTACAGGCCTACCATTGACAGCTGGGTAATCACTTGGCAAGTTTATTAAATTCTCTGCGATGGAATTTATATAAAAACTAAACAGCAGGGGCGCAAGTATACAGCCTTGCCTAACCCCTCTGTTTATGGCAAATTTTTGAGTGCATTGCCCCTGGGTCCCGAACCTCACTCTTGCCCCGGCCTCTCTGTATAATTCTTTTATGAATATGATAATGATTGGATCCACCCCAATGTGTTCCAATGTTGACCAGAGCTGCGCATGGTCCACACAATCAAATGCGGAGCTAAGGTCAACAAAGGTAACAAACAGGTCCCCTTTCTTGGCCTCAGTGTATTTAGAGACCAGTAATGACAGGTTTAAGCATTGTTCCTGTGTCCCCAGTCCCTTTCGGAACCCATATTGGAGCTCCGAGATGACCTTTTTCTCTGCTTCCCAGTACTGAATCCTCTTAAGGACGATCCTTCCTGCAATTTTCATGAGTCCGTCCAATAGCGATATTGGACGGTAGCAAGCAGGATCGTCCCTGTTCCCCTTTTTAAAGACGGGCACTACGATTGCATCTGACCAGGTATTAATAAAGCCACATTTGTTTCCCATATTTAAAACGTTGGTTAACAATGGAACCCAGAAAACCAGATTTGATTTATAGACGTCCACTGGTGTCTGATCAGGGCCGGGAGCTTTCCCTGACGGGCTTTCCCTAAGGGCATCTTCCACTTCTAGGGTGGTAAAAACCAGTTCAATTGGATAGGGGGGTGCTGAGAAGGCACTTAACGGGTAATCCTCCGTTGTTTCATCCAAGGATGAAGTCGCCTTTTGTTGATTCTGGGTGTCACCCTGGCTGTTGCTATAAAGGTTGCCATAATGTTCTACCCAGAGCTCTGCCGTAATTGCTACGTCTATGGAATTGTCACTATCTTTTGGGCTATATACAGATCTTATAACTTTCCAAAAAAGATTGGTGTCCTTGTTCCTAGCGGCTTCACCCAGGGCTTCCCAGGCCTCCATTTTCATTTTCGCCCTGCGCTGGTTAATTGCCTGCTTATACTCTCGTCTCGCATGGCAAATTTGAACCCTGTCTTTTGGGATAGCAGATAGAGCTTTCTTTAGTTTTTTCAGAGCAGCTGTACACCTGGAGTCAAACCACCCGCGTTTGTGCTTCCCATTCTCTTTGTGACTCCTAGTTAGTGCATCTTTTATGTATTGCTGGATATTAGAGAAAGCAGCCATGATGGCCTTTGGGTCAGTGTCTTCTTCTAAACAGACAAATATGTCTGTAGAGCAAGACGATATGAAATTCTGGAAGAAAGTTGTAGGATTCATTTTCTCCCATTTTATTACATACCCATTGATCTTTGTTAGGGTTACCTCAAGTGGATAAAGAGCCCCGCTAGATTCCTTTGCTATCCCCTCTGTCAACCTTACCCCAAAGGTGATAGGATAATGATCGCTTATTGGGTCATCCCCAATCTCCCAAAAAGTTATAAAGTTGGGATTAGTGGGCGATATTAGTGCAAAATCGATTGTAGTTTCACAGCCTCTTCCAATATATGTTGGGGCAAAGGGAACCGGGGGGGAACATGCCTGGTTTATAAATGTGAGGTCAAAAGAGAATATGATGTTGTTGAGGAGAGTCCCCAGATTGGTGTGTGAGAAGTGAAAAGGACCATCCTCCCCGAGGTCTGAAAGGCCGCACAAACCTAACTCAGAAGACGGACAGATGGCACAATTGAAATCTCCCACCCACAGTACTACGTGGTCCCCCGTGCTTTGATCTCTCAGTTTGTGAATATGGTGAATCATTTTATTCAAGATCAATTCCACTTCCTTAGGTGGCATGTTATTATAAAAATTTACTAGTATCACCTTTTGTGTGGTGCCCCATTTAAATAAAATAATTTGGAAATACTGATCAGAATGAAAATTATATACTTTTATGTCCCCTACATTCGAGATGTATATGCACAGGCCCCCTTTATTGCGACCCTGGGGTGATGGAACAGCGGGTGAGTGAAATGTTCGGTAGCCCTGGATGTGAGTTTCCTCCATAAGCCAGGTTTCTTGCAGACAAAGAATGGCATACTTCTTCACAATCTCCAACCAAGGTTTGTGGGTGATCTTACTACCCAAGCCTGCTACATTCCAGGATAGGAGAGAGTGCGTTGAGTTTCTGTTTTTCTGATAAAGTTGACCCTCGTTCCCCATTATATCTTTCGGATCTAGGGAGTGTGCCATCTCTATCTGTTGTATGACCTGTATAGGAGGGGCATGCTGTTCAGGGCGGGACTGATCTACCCCCATTAGGATTGAATTTTTGTTAATGGGCAATAATTTATCGTTCTTAATGGCATCCATTGGGTGGTTATGGGTACTAAAAGGGGATGAAGGAACAGTAGTTCCCAGTCAATCCACCTGGTCTAGGCATTCAAACCTATTCCTAGTAGGTACTCCTTCCCACCAGTTGTTAGTGAGTTGCCATCCGTGCCCCTGACCTTTCCATCTGTGATTGTGGGCTATAGACCAGGCCCCAGGTAACTCTGCAGTCTGTTTAGGAGGGTAAAAGAAGGTGAGGGGTCTGGTGACGATAGATTGGTCAGTAACATATGGATCCCATGTGGTGATAAGTTGGGCTGTATGCGGGTCTGCAAATGAGACCACAATACAGTCTCCAGGTATGGATTTATGAGTGCGACCCACCCAGGGGACTCGCCTGACCATTAAGACCCCGCTCCTGGAGGTGTTAGAGAGCTGCCTATTAAGGTTTAACCAGTGGATCACCTTATTCTTTAGAGACCACTGGGTTTCCACCGAATGAGGATCAAGTGAAGGTACCCCAGCCAGGATGACAACATAGGGCCCGGCATCAGGGGGGAGATCAATGTAGCCCCCACGAAAATTCTGGTGACTTTGATGTTGGTTGACAATACGCTGAGGAAGAGGGCTGGTAATCTTACTCGACTTATGGGCTGCCCTAGGAATAGTTTTAGGCTGTATCTGTTTATTGGGGGGTTTTATGTCTGATTTTAATGGGTTTGATGTAGGGGGAACAGAAACGTTTGGAATTGTCCGAGGTTTGGGAATTGGAGTAGGTTTTGGTAGTGGTGGGAGCAAAGTTTGAAGAACAGGGGAGGCAGCGTTAGGGTCTGGAGCCGGTTGGATGCCAGCGTTAGGGTACAGAGCCGATTGGATGCCATCATTGCTTTCCTGGGGGACACCCTCAGCGATACGGGGATATGTGGCCTCCAGCTGTTTTAGGCTAAGAGTGGCCAGGGATACTAAGGTCTTATCCATCTCAAGGAGATGATTCTCAATACGTGACAGTCTTAATTCAAAAGGTGACAATAGTTGTTTTAAAGTAACCCAGACTGTTTTGAGAAAGTCTTCATCGTCACCCGCCTTGTCCGTATCCCTCCCTAGCTCCTTTTGCCCTCTCCCTATTAAGTTCTCTCTACAAACAGGGAGGTGCTCTAAAGCAGGGGCGAGAGTGATGTTAGAATGGTTGTGTTCACTATCACCCCCTGTTAGCTGGATGACTGAGTTTGATGTTTGTGTGAGCTCCCCTGTATTGGGCAGTGTTCTTCTATGATTGAAAAACTGCTGCCTTGCAATTTTTGCTTTTTTGCGGGCGTAAGCAGATCTTGCATAATTTTTCTTTTTCAGGGCTGAGCCATCTAGATTTTTCCTTTTTACTACAGAGGAGGGGGGGGCAGGGGTGGAAATGTCCGGCCGAGTGATAGTGATTCCAGGTCCAGTGGGCACATGTCCCTCAGCAAGTTTAGAGGGCATGGAGGTAAAGATAAAGGTGGGCTCTGGTGGGAGTGGAGAAGAAGGGGAAGGATGATGGATATCGGCGTGAATTATCAAAGGAAGAGGGCGTGAGGCATGTTGGGGGGATGCAGCAGACGCAATTTTTCCCAAGGAAGATTTTTTGGAGTTTGCAAAAGTTTGAGAAAGCCTGCGCGCAGCATCTAGCTCAATTGAAACCCTCTTCTGCATTTTAGTAATTTCGGCGTCAATTGCCAAATTTGTTTTCACAAGAAAATCATCCAAAGTCCCATTTGGCTTGCTCAATCCCAGTGCAGTCTTGCTGCGACTACCCCGAGAGCACATGATGTGTGGTAGTTACAGTTCCAGAAGTGTGCTCACTAGTATCGATGTGGAGGCACAATGACACGAACCAAGGGGGGTGGGCCAGGCCAGTCCTCTTAGGCCTCGAACGGTCCCGCCCTTGTCCCGGGCTTCTCCCGGCGCCCTCCCGCGCGCTCCCGCGCCGCGGGAACTAAGGTCCGTTTTATACACTAGTAGTGGCTATCGTGGGTTGGTGGACAGGGGGGTGTGGCCAGCGGGGAGAGCAGCCCAGGTGTGAGCAATGGGCGCGCAGGGGCTCCTGGATACTGGAGTCCCTGCCTGTGCTCGCAGCCCCGCCGGCTCCTCTGCCTGCCCGCTCCTCCGCCGCAAACTCTCCACAGTCAACAGCCCCAGATGTCCAAGCGCTGCGGGACCCGCGAAGCGGGTCCGGCGAGGTCAGGAAAGCCCCCAGAGGTTAGGAGTCAAACAATGAGAGCAGGATCCCTCGGAGAGGCGCACCCTCAGCCAGCGACACGGAAAACAGCAGAAGCAGTTAACAGGTGATCCACGGGACAATGGACACAACCCAGTTTTCTAGCACCGAAGCGGGGGGCGTGGCCAGCGGGGAGAGCAGCCCATGTGTGAGCAATGGGCGCGCAGGGGCTCCTGGATACTGGAGTCCCTGCCTGTGCTCGCAGCCCCGCCGGCTCCTCTGCCTGCCCGCTCCTCCGCCGCAAACTCTCCACAGTCAACAGCCCCAGATGTCCAAGCGCTGCGGGACCCGCGAAGCGGGTCCGGCGAGGTCAGGAAAGCCCCCAGAGGTTAGGAGTCAAACAATGAGAGCAGGATCCCTCGGAGAGGCGCACCCTCAGCCAGCGACACGGAAAACAGCAGAAGCAGTTAACAGGTGATCCACGGGACAATGGACACAACCCAGTTTTCTAGCACCGAAGCGGGGGGCGTGGCCAGCGGGGAGAGCAGCCCAGGTGTGAGCAATGGGCGCGCAGGGGCTCCTGGATACTGGAGTCCCTGCCTGTGCTCGCAGCCCCGCCGGCTCCTCTGCCTGCCCGCTCCTCCGCCGCAAACTCTCCACAGTCAACAGCCCCAGATGTCCAAGCGCTGCGGGACCCGCGAAGCGGGTCCGGCGAGGTCAGGAAAGCCCCCAGAGGTTAGGAGTCAAACAATGAGAGCAGGATCCCTCGGAGAGGCGCACCCTCAGCCAGCGACACTGAAAACAGCAGAAGCAGTTAACAGGTGATCCAGGAGTGTAGGATTCTGGACAAGGGATAATCTGCAAAGTTTGAAAGTCTCGATTCCCCCCTCTTTCGGCCCTGCAGCGTAGAGGCAACACTATCACTCCTAAGAGCCTGGAGGTCCATGAGTAAAATGTCCACATAATAGAAACAATGGGGCCTCATTCCACAACTCCACCACTTCAGAAACGCAGAGCTGTACCATATTTACAAGAATATGGTACTGCCCTCCGTTTCCGCCTGCGCTGGTGCTAAACTTAGCAGCCTAGCGCCAACCCCAGGCACCCTTGCACCATGGTGCAAGGGTGTCTGCGTGCAACGGAAGATTATTTATGTGCAGGAAGGGGGGCCTTCCTATTAATAAACAATTAGCCTTTTGCTGTTTCCATGTGTGCTGCACAACACCTAATTCTGGTACTACCTCCTATTTACGCCTCCCTTGTAAATAGGGGGCAGCATCAGAATCAATGGGTGTTGCGTTGGAGCGCCCACAGCAACACCTATTGCCCTCCCCTTTCATGCTAAGCATAGTGTGAAAGGGGCCTTATTTACAAGGCAGTGTAAGGTCATGTTAAGTGGCTTAACGCTGCCTTGTAAATAAGGCAAAGCACCTATCGCCACAGGAACATTGTAAAAAGTGACGTTCCTGTGGCAATTGGGGCTTGTAAATATGCCCCTATGTCAGGTTTTCATGGATGTTTATTGGCGATAAATGCTTCTGGGTGGTAAGTATGGAGTGTGGGACTTGGCAGGTGTTGAAGTTTTACCTGGTTTGCATTAAGTTACCTATAAGTTACCAAACTCAAGATCCCAGTTAAGTAGGTCTCATAACACACATGCACTCAGTATCCTCTCCAGGCCACTAGGTGGCCTCAAAATCCACCCACAGAGCACCCCACATTCAGGAGCCACAATCCCTGAAATCACAAAGACAAAATCTCCTGGAATGTCAATGGTCTCCTAGACCATATAAAAACTAAGTTTGAGTGTCCTTATTGGATACCCAATGCCCCTTTTAGGTCGAGCCTTAGCCAGTGTGCATGCACTGCTCTGACGATCTGCTGTAGTAAAGTACGGAAGAGAAGCCCTGCCCACTCTCCACTATATTTTTAATTGTCTTGTGTCTTTGTCCTTTGTAAATGCTGGCTTTTGATTCTGTAATTAACTTGTTAGTCCCTCCTTAATACGGCCATGTCTTCATTTGTAACCTCCTATGGTTACTGACCCCTTCACTTCGGTGGTTACGCTGTACGTGTTATTTAGTCTTCTAAGTATTTATTTATTGAGTTTCTCCTACTTTAGGCAGGACTATGATCAGCATGCATTGAGCACTTTCACTGTCAAAGCAGCCGGGACAATGTAGCCATTTGTTTCTAATGCCATAGCTGTGAATAGAGTTTACGGTATGGTGGGACACCCATGCCTGAGCCCACAAAATTTGCACCGCTTCCCCTGGATCAATATCAACCAGAGAACAGTGAACTTGGTTGAATGAGAAGAAGGAAACTGGTAAGACAAGGGCATTATTAAACATATCATCATTATAACAGAAGTAGAGGATGAAGAGTGTGCTCTGGGGGTCCGAGATGTGAACCTGGTTGTGCAGTTTCAAAAACGGTAACTCGACAGTTGGAGCACATCTTATTGCCATTGCATGGAGACCCCACCACCAGCGGCAGTCGGTAGTGGGAGTACCTGCAGGGCGGTGATGTGGGGAGGGGCAGGGTGGGGGGTAGTAATGTATGGATTACAGAGCTTTACAGGTAATTAAACATATAAAACAAATGTTGTTGCGCGCACTGCATCCCCAAATGCTCCAACGTGGTATGGACCAATGGTAAGCTGGAATTTTAACAGTACAGCAGGTTGAGCACACACTGCAGCTGGTCACAAGAGGCTAGGAATTCCATCCTTCTAAATAGAACAAGCATTTGCAATGCAGTAGGTCTCGTATTTGTGAGAGTTTGAGCTATTGGCATTGTAAATGATAATGCCTTTTATTTATGTGTTTACAAAACCTGCAGGCGGCGTTTATGCACCACTTGCAGGATTTTGTAAACAAATAAATCAAAGGCATTGTCATTTACAATGCCAATAGCTCAAACTCTCACAAATGCGAGACCTATTGCACTGCAAGTGCTTGTTTATGATGCTTTGGCTATGACTGAGTGTTCCACGTAGGCTTCTCGAAAGGGGTGGCAATACTCCTGCGTAGGTCCTTTCCCATAGCACACACAAAGATACATGCTGACCCACAGGGCAGATTCCTGGACATAGAAGCCAACCTGGGGGCTCCCATTACAATCCCCGTAGTGTTTACATTCCATCACAGTCATCCAAAAAGACCTTGGAAGAATGCTTTGCGCTAGTCCTGGGACTTCTGTCATGTAGTTCCTAATAATATATAGGATCTCCTCGTTTAGACAACATAAACTAAGGGATTGGTGTCCAGACTGATTCCAGACACCCCCAAAGTATATGTTAGCCTTTAGACCAGCTAGCTCCTGGTGCCACTATATGCCCCCTAACCTTATCAAGGAGAGAATAGTTTCTGGCAACTATCGAACATGACAACCCATGATCCTTCAGGGATTGTGAAAACAGTATTGTACTTTTCGCTCAGTCACAGGTGTTCACTTGGTGTCAGAGAGATATACAGAATAAACACTGGGGACGTTTTCAATAAGCATTTATTGAACCAGTGTCATTCTAGAATAAACTATGCGTGCTGCAACAATCATTAGACAGAAACAGATATATACAATTACAAGCACCAACATAGTGAATAAAAGGTAGAATTCTACCATGGTGCTAAAAATAGTGATATGCAGGCATATAGACATATGGCAGTAATCATGCATATTCCTAAGATCCAAACCCTAGCTAAGTGTACCTAAGTGTACCTAGCATGTATGTAGGTATAAATTCAAGAATCCCCCTAGGAAAGAGCCCACCTCATTACCTGATGGGAAATAATGAAGGACCCCGTCTTGATCTCGAATTGGACACCCCTTAAGGGATGTCAGACCACTGCTTGCTGGAGTTTCTGCGGGCAGCAATCTCACTGTCTTATGTTATGTTATGTTATACATTTATTTTTATAGCGCACGGCTACTCCAAAGGAGTGTCCCGGCGCTTTATCGAGGCAGCTCAAAATAAAAAACATAACACCACACAGCGAACAACTGAGACAGGAAGAAAACAACAAAAATTCTAAAGGTTAAAAAGCCAGGTCTTCAGGCTCTTCCTAAAGTGAAGCAGATTAGAAGAGGACCGTAGGGCCAGAGGCAGGGTATTCCACAACTGAGGGGCCCTCAAACTAAAAGAGCGCCCCCCAGTACGTGCCTTCCTGATTCGAGGAACCACAGCCAAGAACAAAGATTCAGAACGCAAAGATCTGGCCGGACGGTAAAAGGCGAGCCTGCGTTGGAGGTACTTTGCTCCTATGTCAGCATGGAAGCTTCTCTTCTGGTTTGCCCAGTGAAGATGTATGTCTTATATACCCAAAAGATAAGCTCAGGGGTTTTATCTAGTTATATCATGGTACTGTGTGCCTATTGTCCAAGGATGATGATAGAGGTGACTTTTGTACAAAGTTGTTATACAGAAGATGGTCACCCTGCTGTGTTTGTCCTAGGTAGGAGATTAATATATGATACTAAGAAGCCTCATGCATAATTAATTAGGCTAGTTTTCGGAAAAAACTACACAACATTTATTCGGGACATAACTAGTTAAAAGGTCAGCACCAAAGCTGGTATGTAGAGCAAGGTAGGACAAATGTAGGTAAAAGGTCATGCAGCCACCTAGGCCTATATTGGAGTACATTGAGGCTCATAACACTCCATACCGGAAGACCATCATTGGAGGAGGAATTTCAATGCAGTACCCAATCCTGAATATAACTCCATGTGGGCCCTACAGCACACTGCATATATAGATCTAAGTCTTGGATGACCTCCCGAGGCCTCTGCGATGTGTGGATTTTATGGTGCACTTGTGATAAAAAATATAAACATGTATCAGCGGTCCACAAAACCCTTTCTCTCATTGACCTGCAGTTGCTACTTGCTACAGATGTCCTCCATACAACAACAGGGGAGATTCTTCCACAAGTCATCTCCCATCACTCTCCAGGTTTTCTCTACATGGGGACCCCAGCAGAAGCTGTAGGCCAATCTGGTGGCCTAACAGCTGGTTCTTAGTTGATAGCCAAATACTCAGATCGCTTGGGAAAAGAGATCAGGACATACTTCGAAACCAATCAGGGCTCAGTTTTTTCCACTAGCATTCTTTTGTCTGTGGATACAGCCATGGTGACTTGTTAGGCCACCTCCCTGATTTGTAGTCAAGAATGAGAAAAGCACCAAGAAATGACTACCCTAGAGACTCAGATTCTTCACCTTGAAAAGAAATACCCAAGTGGTGTCTCTCTAAGCACACTTTGCCAACTTGCTTGGACTAGGCCCACCAGAGCACTTCTCTTCACGGAGTCCACAAATTTAAAGAAAATCTAGTCAGCTACTTTACTGGCTGCGCACATCGAACATATCCTTTAGATTAGTGCCAGAAATCCTCGATAATAGAGGAGAGAAACAATAGACGGCCATGTCAATCTCAAAAATGTTTGCCGAATACTATTGGGTCTCTCCCCCATTACCTCAGGATACATTGGCCATCTCGATACTGGTGGACATCCCCTTTCCATGGATTTCTCTGCTTCAACAGGCAGAGCAACTTGCAAAACCCAGGGTTGGATGGTTTTTTGGTAAAATGTTACTATAAATACCGGGAGCTTCTTACATCCTACTTGTTGGAGCTGTGTTTAGAGGCAGTGGCTACATGGACATTTCCAACAGAACTGGACATCACCACTATCGAGGTCCTACATAAACCAGGACATCCCCAGAACCCTGTGCTTCTACAGGTCCATTTCACTCATCAATATTGAATTGAATTTATTTGCCAAGGCTCTTGCCTGCATACTTCTCTGAGTCAATGCAGACCTAGTTCACTCCGATAAGTGCTGCTTTTTTGCTGTGCTGCAGCAAAAGGCACTGTATTAGATGCTTACATATGGCACTGGCCTGACGTGCTTAGATTCCAGAAGCCACACATGCTCCTGCTTATAGACTTCAAGAAGGCCTTCGACTCAGTTGTTTGGGCATTCTTGAATCAGATACTGAAATGCATGATTTTTGGACCGAGTTTTACCCATTATGTAAAATGACTATATTCTTCACGCTCGGCACAGGTACCTGTTAATGGGACACTCTCCTACCCCTTCCCCAGCAACAGAAGAGCCATGCAGGGCTGTCCTCTATTGCCCTTGCTCTTTGCCCTAATGACTGAGCTGCTCGCTTGACTCATCAGATGTTTTGCAAAGGTGCAGGGCTAGTAATGGAAGGAGTGGAGGATGACAGAATAGGACTGTATTCTAATGATGTTCTCTGTTACTTAAGGAACTCGTTGGTGATGCGGAACCTCTACCTTTATGGAGAGCTGTCTGGACTTCACACTAACTGGGCCAAGTCTCTCCTGATCCCACTCATGAGAGGGTCAGAGGCTACTAATTGGCAAACAGATCCTGATCAAACATCTCAGCTTTCTTTACCCTGGCGTGCATGTCCCAGTGCAACCCACCCTGACCTGGTTCTTCAATCTCCCCCTACGTCTGTCCAAAACGAAACAAGACTTCAATTCATGGGCAAACCTACCACTTCAGATTCTTGGCAGAGTTGCTCGATTTAAAATAATCATCTTGCCAAAGTTTCTATAGGTCTTTCAGAATTTCACTACATATCCCTGCACCCTGGCTTTGAGACCTCACAGCCTCGATCTGAACCTTTCTCTGGTGGGTCGGCCACCCTGTATCGCTCGGGACAATTACAGCCAATCGATGCACGAAGGAGGCATTGGGATGGCGCATATTTGTGTCTACTGGTGGTACTCCACTCAACCAATCATTGATGACTAATGACTTATTAGTTATCCTCTACTTAACCAGCTCAACCAATCATTGATGGCTAATAACTTATTAGTCATCAATGGGGATGGGGAGACCTAGCCTACAGAATGAAGCTTTCTGTTTTAGGCCTTGAAAAATACTTCTCGTGATATATGGGGGCCTTCTCCGCAGCTACTTCCATGAGTCCACCAGAGTGATGATCTCTATATGATGTTAAAACGACTCTGGTGTGAAAAACTAATCCCCCAACCGATCCCACTGTGGAGGGGGGCAATGACTTGTTCAAGTATCACGCTTAGAGAGATTCCATTGATGAGACAAGATAGTAATTATCCACCTGGGAGACATATGGCAAGGGTCATCCATTATATCCTTCCAAGAATTACAAACCCAGTTCTCGCTTTCAACCACGCAGTTTCATAAATACCTGCAACTGAGGTACGCACTTCCCTCCCACAAAAAGGATCTTGCAGACCCATCCAAATAGAAACCTGCTTGAGGCCAAATTGCTCCAGGGTGCTCTGGGTAAGGAGGGATTTCGCAAATACTTAAATCATTAATAATTAATTGCTCTGATAAATTTGTCACTGCTCTCAAACAGAAATGGGAAGCCTGGGTGGACCCACTAGATGATGCAGACAGAAGGGATGCTCGAATGGCCCCCTTGGGTACTTGCCATCTCATTCTGTACGCGGCTTAGCCAACTCCGCTACCTAGATGTCACATACCTCAGCCCCAGAAATTTGTGGAAAGCGGGCAAATGGAACACATCAGACTGCGCACGATGTGCACTCCAGATGCAGAGTTTCATCAAATGGCTTCATCCTGCTCAGTTATAGCAAACTACTGGTCACCAATTGGAACGGTATTGACATAAGTACTGGAATGTTCGGTGGAGCTCTCCCCTAGGCTTACACACTCCTGTTGCGGGGCTTCTGCACATACACAGAACTATGCACAGGAAAACAAGACCTCAGTATATAGGTGGTGTACCAACCTACCACATCCGTACCCAAATTCCCTTACCGACTACCTATAGTGTCTCATTCGTTCTCGTCTACAGCGAAGCTACCAATGATTAGACAACCTAGAACACGTAACCCTATCTTGAGAATCGCGAGAGACAGACGCTTTTTCGGTCAGCCACTCATACTTGTCCACAATGTGAGTAATCAGAGATGCTGTATATTTTAAAATGTTTATTTCAACCAACGCACTCTATGGTGCAGTACATGTGCCACTACTAGCAGCAAAAGGCATAAACACAATATAGTCAGCAATGTTACGATTCCATAGACAACAAACGGGGAAGTCGTGTTATAGAAAACAATGGAAAAGGATGTAACGACCTAACCACCCTCCCCGTGACGAGAAATATTTTATTATAAAACAGAACACCTCTGGGCTTTGTCAGCAGACCCCCATACCTCACGGCCTAGATGCAATGTTCACATCGTAGGACAAACACAGGTCTTCACTCTGGATAGGTGTCTCTCCGTCTGTGTGAAAACAGCTTGTGTTTGCAATATTAGAGTACACGATTTCCAGAGGTGCAGCTGTGTGAAGACAGTTATGTCTGTGCGAGGGACAGATCAGAACAGAATAATAAGGGACATTGTTCTTTAACCTTGAACATCGTGTGCAGACTAAAACTCAGAGCATAGCAAAGAACCTGCAAAGCAGACAGTTCTCATGTGTAAAAGGGGCACAAATAAGTATTGTGAAATAGATGCCTGCAGTGTCGTGCGCAAAAGCAGTTCATGGCAGCGAAGCTCATGCTAATTTAGCAATTGTCGACAATGGACCTGTAAACCTTACTACACCCTCCCTCTGATATGACCATCATATGTAGATCATACAGAAAGCACAGTTCAAAAGGTCTGAGCAGATATAAAATTAGCATGTCCATTAAATTTGGAAAAAGCAAAAACGAAAGTTTGTGTAAAAAAAAACAAATCCTGGAAGGTAGTCAAAAGACGAGAAAGAGAAAAGGGAGTGATAGCAGAAAAACATTGAAAGCAAGGCATCTGGAAGACCAACCGATGTCTATAGGCAAAATGTACCTGATTAATCCATCACAGTGTAAGTGCAAAAGAATGAAATACCCTCCAGAAGGACATCATTTTGGTCAATGAAAAAACGAGATGCCAATCAATTCAGTAGGTCAAAGGAACATGAATGTTGTTCATAGTCTGGGGCCTCCATTAACATTGACGGATAACTTGTGTGGTATTCAATGTAGCTCTGCCGTAGGTGATTCTGTGAAGCCTCACAGATATCCCATTGTGCCAACATGCCAAGTGCAGCAGCACGCACCATAAAGCCAATCCCATTGCAATCCGGCTCATGAGCCACTAATGGGCCCATTAGCCGGTCGAAATCCGGAACTGGACATGAGGTGTTGGTGAGACATAACTCCAATGCCCACGTGAAATCACAGGGGCGGCACAAAAATACAGGTTACATGCAAGTAAAGTATACAAAACGAAACGATAATCCATAGGACACACTGAGAGTCGCAAGAGGCAGTGTACCGAAGTATTCATGCATCCGGTCACAGAGCAGTTACAGCCGGCCATTGTGAAGCAGGCACAACAGAAGCAGGACACCCACTGCAAATGTCAATAGTAACGGTAAACCGCCAAAGAGGCTGGAAAAGATAGAATGAACAAATGCAGGTATCACACCAAATATAGTCTGAAATGAATTCACAAGGCCAGAACACAAGTTTAAAAAAATTAGCCAGGCCTTGTGTATGCGACGCATGAAAAATACGATGAATCAACTCCCCAAATTGTTTCGGGAGGTTTGTGTTTAAAAGTGTTTGAATCTCAGAAGACGCATTCTCCACCTGGACCGTGAAAGTTTCACCTGCGAAAGTCAATGCAACTTCTTGTTGTGTTAGAAGCGCCTTTAATCTGCTCAGCTTGTTGAAATCTGCCTTCAAAGTAGGAATTGAAATCCACAGTGGACTATCCAGCGGCCATGCGGGGGTGGGAAAAGCACATTACTGCAACAAATTACGCGCTGGGAAACTGTTACAATGTAAGTAATCCCAGCTTGCAAGCCGCTGCATTTTTCGTTATTTAAAATAAGATAGCTACCGTTAGTAAGCAGTGTGAACGTGGGAATTATGGCTGGAGTTGGTTTACCTTTTAAAACACATGCAAGATTCAGAGCTGAAAGGTTACAGGCTCCGTGCAACTGTATATATTTTTTCAGACTAGGGAATGTCCCACAGTGGAATGTTAGGAGACCAGAGCTCTTCTGGACGCAGGAGGATCAGTGGCAGTGATCCTCCTGGACCTCAGTGCGGCCTTCGACACCGTCAACATCGGGTTTTAATCCAGCGACTCAAGAACATCGGTGTTGAGGGCACTGCTCTGACTTGGTTCAAATCATTCCTTGGCCACCGGTCCTTTCAGGTTTGGGAGAATGACACCCGCTCTCCCGAAACCCTCCTCCAATGTGGCGTGCCCCAGGGCTCATCTCTTAGCCCAACATTATTTAATGTCTACATGTCCCCATTGGAGGAGGTCGTCATCCCGTTCGGAGTGAAAATCATCAGCTATGCTGATGACACTCAGCTAGTGGTGTCTCTATCTCACCCAAACCAAGAACCATCGGACCTCTACAACTGCCTTGTAGAAATTCAAGGATGGATGAATAGTTCATCGCTGAAACTTAATGGTTCAAAGACAGACATTCTCCTCCTTGGCCAAAAGGGGCTATCCCTCTCCCCGAACATCTGGCCCCCCTGCTTGGGTGAACCCCCAGTCCCCAAGTCTGAGATTAAGAGCCTAGGAATCTGGCTGGAAAAAGATTTGTCTTTCAAGACTCAAGCCAAAAAAATTGCTGGCACCTGCTTTGGGCTCCTCAAATCTATCAGGAAGATCCTGCCCCTACTTCCTCCTGCCTCCCAGAAACTGCTCGTCCAAGGCCTCATACTATCAAGGCTGGATTACAGCAATACCATCTATCTGGGTGCTCCCGAGGCTACCCTTAATAAACTGCAAAGGATCCAGAACGCCGCGGCTCGGATTCTCACGAATACCCCGGCGAGATCCTCGGCTAAACCAGCCCTGAAGCAGCTTCACTGGCTTCCAGTGAGAGAGCGAGTTAAATTTAAGGCTCTCTGCTTGTCCCACAAACTCCTACAGGATAAAGGCCCCCCCATCCTAAAAAAATTCATTAGGCCTTACAAAGCCTCAAGATCTCTCCGATCTGACCATGAATACCTCATCACCACCCCTAGAGTGAAGAAGGTGCGAACTGGCGGTCAGCGCTTTTCGGTCAACACAGCCCGCCTTTGGAACGCCCTCCCGCGTGACCTTAGGACGGAATCTGACTACCTCCGATTCAGGAAGCGACTAAAAACTCACCTGTTTCCCTAACTCCTTTTCCCTAAAATTCCTTTTTCCTTTCTCCCCCTCTGTTATTCTCTGGATTGACCTGATCTTAGCGCTGGGATACTTACGGGTGACTACGCGCTCTACAAAAAACCTAATAATAATAATAATAATAATAATAAACCTCAGCATTGTCTCTTAAACATCGATAAGTGAAAGGAAGAAACCACAGTTCATGTAAAAATGCACCTCCAAGAGGTTGAAAACTGCCCACAGGGTGGAGAAGTGTGGCCCACTGGTTAGAGCGGCAGACTCTGAAGCAGAGATCAGGCCCGGGACCAGGGTTCAAGTCCCGACGCGGCAGGGTCTTGGGCTCAATGTCCGCGGACTCGATAATTCTCGTATCGGCGCCTACTCTAATCATGGGTCCCACGCTGCAACTCTGGGCAATAGCTTGCTTAATCTCCACAACGGCCTCTACAACACTAGGATGCCTGGCTTCACCTTGGGGGTGCCCAGGAGAGGCATCTCACAGGGAGAGCCAGGAAGGGTTCCACAGCGTTATACAGCGCCGGGACGCCCCGTTGGGGCAGCTGTGCGCTTTACAAAATACACTACATTTTACATTTACAATGTTTCATACAGTATGTAAATTGAAACAATGAAAACAGTAAATTTAGAACCCCATGGATTAACCAAACTGCAGAATCCGATTCCGCTACAGAAAATGGTAAAGGGTCTATTTTTTCAATGTGCAATAGAGTATAAGTGGCATCTTTCATGGACATAAATTACTGTTTGTCTGTCAAATTAAATGGGGCAAATAAAGAGCTGGCACTCGAAAAATCCCATGGCACTTTCCCCATTTTCAACATTTGCAAAGTCCAAGCAAATTGCATTACTGAGCGCAAATGATTTTGACCAAACATCATCTCGTACAATGTCAATAACAGAGGAAACAATATTATCTAATGTATAAATGTGGGAAGACAGTGTATTAATGCTGTTGTCGACAACAGCTAAAACTTTTTCCAAGTTTGCCTGGTCTATCTCCCGCAAACGTAATGCTGCTTCAATTTGAAATCGTTTCCAAATTTAATTGTAAGCAGCATATATCTTTCTCTCCGTTCTAGTAGCTCTCGGTCCCAGGACAAAGTTCGCCAAATTAATATTATTTGATAGTAAGGATAAATGTTGTTTAACAGACAACAATGTCGAGTGCTGTAACCATTGTTGACACAGTTTACCGACAGAGTAGGTCATTACAGTATGAGAATCAGAAAATCTAGGGTTGGGCTTTTAATGTTTATAACCTAAACTAGAGTTAAGAAAACGGAGTTGGCAAGCATTTGAACTATTAGGCCAGACTAACCAACCCATGGGATCCATTGCAGAAGCATTAAATGAATTATTTTTCAATAAACTCTGTAAATCTTCTATGGTATAATTTGTTTGTAAGCGCTAATTATTATATTCTGCTACGGTCGGAATTGCTGGGGCCTTCATTTGTTTAGTAGTTGCCAAACAAAAGCATTTGGTTTGGTAAATGGTATTATTTAAGAATAGCATTTGAGTGGGAATGAGGCATGCACGATGAAGGGCCTCGGAACCCTGCACCTGCCATTCTCTAGAGCCCCAAATTGACTTCAGATCAATGGCTTCCTTTCAATGGTCATAACCCTTTATTGTCAGATTATGGCGAAAGGAAGAAGAATATATGAATTTACTATGTGTTAACGTAAGATTCTGAGAGGAAGTGCTATTCATTTTGAAATAGAAAGATTCAGGATTTGGATGGGCTAAATTCTGTAAAGTAGGTAAACTTTTTCTTTAATGTTCTCGAGCTGCCCTTTACTGGCATGGGACAATGCTCCCATTGAGTGTATTTACGACAGGGCATAATGCACTAGTCTTGTGTATGAAGTGATGGCCAAAATGTTGATAACACAAGAGGTCAGCGTAATTAGCAGAATTCATATACAAGTCTTCAGCATCAAAAGCAGCATAATATTTTAAATCTGAAAACAAAGCTTGAATCACATGCACATCCCAATCATCTGAATGAATGTCTTGTGTAACCACATCACCCATAGAGACTCTAAACACGTATGGCACGTTAATCAGCTCTGTACGACCATGAATTTGGAAACCCACCATCAAAAACAGGGAATGCTGAAATGTTAACAAGAGTCTGGTCACACTTCATGATGTGTGAAGACGGATGTGGGGCCAAAATTCCATCGATAAAGTTTGCAGCAAAATGTTCAGGCAAGTAGTGACCATTGATGAGTTGAAAAAATACAGTTAGAAACCCAATGGATGTAAAAAGAAAAATTAAAAACAGAGTCAACCAAATGTATGTCCAGGGAGGAACCAAATAAGTATTTTTAAACCAAGATAAAAAAAAATGTCGGATCACTTGAGGATGTGGAGGATGTATTAAATGAATATCTGCCACGGTGCAAAGGAGTATCTGGCAAATCATGGACAGAGCCACTTGTGGAATACGTGTATTCAGCATCCGTCGTATCAGTTGTTATTGGATGTAGAAGGCTGAATATCAGTGACCATCTTGATGACAGCGTCATTTTGCAAATTAGAAGATGTTATAGTTTCTCGAGTTATTGAAATTGTGGGACAGGATACAGCAGGTGTCACACTATTCAGAATCGCCCAGATGTTGTAACTTGACATTGTCCACTGGGATGTATCTGTTGTCTTTCCAACCAGGTAGAGGAGGTAAAATGACTGTTCGAGTACCCTTCAGGCCAAGCACTGGAACCTGTGCACGATAAGAGGGACCAAATTCTTTTTTGTTCTCCACCTTTTCTCGGACCAGATCTCCAACTTTGGAAAGCCAGCCAGCAGACCACTGGATTCTGTTGCGCTGCGTCAGTTGCTGAAGACAAATGTTCAGTATCAAGGCTGGCATGGGTCTCTTGTAGATTCTGTAACATAGCAGAATGATTATCTACGTCAAAGGTTGCAGCCGCCACAACGTCTAGACCATCAAGATCTGGCACAAACATGTTAATGCCAAAGAGCATTTCGGATGGGGTCCGCCCACCCAGAGGTCTTCTAGGGAGATTTTTAAGTACACGTCGGATGCCATATAAATGGGCTAACCAGTTCCTGCCAGTACCTTAGACTCGAGCTGTCAGGGATTTCTTTAAGTCACGGTTTATTTGCTCCACAATTGAGTTGCCCTCAGGCCTATATCGAGACAAAAATTGCACCAGCACCCCCAAAGACCCCATAGCATCCTTGTACGCCTTAAAGGCAAACGCTGGACCTTGGTCAGAATGAAAGGTGCCACAGGCAAAAATCCCTACAAAGACACACAAATCCCGGATGACAGTTTGAGTGTCAGCACTGTGTTGTGGCCATACCCCAAAAAATCTGGTGCATGAATCTACTGCAACTAAAATATATTTATAAGCAGAATCTGAAGAGAAAGGACCACACTGATCAAGGTACACACAAGCAAAAGGCCGATTAGCAATGCTAAGCGGCCTTTGTGGAGGACGTGTAACCACAGATGGCTTAATCTGTTGACAGATGTCACAAGAAAGCACATCATTGTGGGTTTGTTTATATAAACCACACCACCAGTACCGCTGCTGCAAAATAGAAACTGTAGCAGACACTCTAGCATGCGCCGAGGCCATGCCTTCGTGTGCGGTTTTAATCAAAGTGTGTCTGTGGTCCACGTTGGGAATTAGCCGACTTCCAACGTCTGGTATTCTAGCAAAAGGAACTTGTTTGGAAGTTAACTGATAAGAATGCTTCTAAGGGATACCCTGCGGGTAATGAAGGCCCTCCTTTGTTGCAGCTATCGCTGCCAAAATGTCATTATCAATCTTTGTCATGGATCTACTAACGGCTGTTATGGAACATGTGGCTATTGCAGATTTGGCTGCTTCATCAGCTAAACTATTCCCAACAGCGTGTGCCCCCACACGCTGGTGGCCAAGAGTATGTATAACATGTGTGAGTGGCAAACGTTGTTTCAGATCTGCCACTCGAGCCCAACGCGTTTTATGCTTAATTGTGCTGCCTTTAGAGTACCGATAATCATTTTAAGACCAGAAGAATAAGTTGTCATTAAAAGACTGAACACAGAAATAAGAATCGCAGACAGTAGGAGTCGAAACGTTTGGATCAGCAAACTCAAGAGCAAGAACTAAGGCACGTAGCTCAGCTAATTATGCAGTACAGTCTCCCAGTGCCTGAGTGTGCACTATGGAAGAATTGAATTCTCCATTCACCATTGTACCTGCAACTATAGCACATGCTGCCTAGTAAGCATGTTTAGAAGCCGCGGCCGGTTGAGCCGAACCATTGGTGTAAATAATACATGCATAGTCTTCCAAAAGAAGCAAAGACAAGGGAGGTGGATGAAGATATTCATACTGCAAGAACTCCTGTGTGATAAAAGTGACATCTGGGGACGTCAAAGAAGTAGCCCATTGTATCCAACAGGGATGTAAAGCTTTTGAGTTTGGCACACGTGCTTTCGTAACTGCCTCTAAAGCAGGATATGGTGTAACCACCAAAATGCGTTTTCCCTGTGCCAAAGTGCGTTCCTTCAGAACCGCCATTTGGACAGCTGTCAAAACTTTCTCGACAGTTGAAAACCTAATTTCGGCCGAAGTGTACAAATGTGATTTGTATGCGATTGCCACTGTCCCCCCTTCATTGTACGTCAAGTAAGTAAAACCCACTGCGCCTGGTATGATTCGTATCACCAGGTTAGTGTGGTTGTCACGTGTTAACAAGTATATAGATTCAAGAAAATCAGATTGCAAAGAAAGTAAAATAGCATAATAGCAGAATGTTTGGTAACCAGCAGGCTTTTGAAAAAGTAGTTGTATCACAGCATAAAGTTGCTGGATACGCCGGGCATAATCAGGAATATAAGGGTTTTTTAACTTGCACTTAGGTTTTAGTATGAGCTTCGCTTACACACTGCATTGAGCCCACCTACTCACACTAGGTGCAGTGGCTGAAGATCCGATGATGAAGCACACCACTGGTGGTACTAGTGGGTGAGAATCTTACTAATATATCCATGTGATGCACCGATTCACCGGGGTGTAGATCCCTTTCCACTTTGATATATATTGAGACTAGTTAATTTTACTTCTTAAAATGTTGGGAGTTCATCAGCTGTGAGGCTTTCCCTCTTTTGTGTACTGATTACATTTAGAATCACCATCATGTTGGGAAATAGGACGCAATTTTGGAGTGGATATGTTTTGCAGGAAAAAAGTTACGGGGCATAGGCATGGAGGGTGGAAAAGTTTCAGTAGCTAAAAGGCTAAATAGTCTGTCCATAAAAATGCTTACAATTGCATATCTGTCCCCAAGTTGTTAGTGGAAATTAAAAAACTTGAACTGCACCTCAAGATAGCAATAAGGGGAGGGAAGATGGGGATTTCAGCACATTTCTGTGTGAATTAGGTATATGTTAGAATATGTGCCAGCCACAGTCTGTTAAAGCTGCTCAAAGCGAATTTTCCTCAGGGAGTAGATGTAAATGTGCAGGGAAATTGCGCAGGTACAGCATACATTGCATACTTGCAAATCAGTTTTGAGGTTTTACACATAAAACAATATGAATGTTTGATCTGCTCTGCTATTCCAAATAGCAAATAATATTGTGTATCTTTCACTTTGTTTCTGTCTAATTAAGTCTTCATACCATTAATGTGCCACAAATGCCAGATGAGGAGTATCATATCCATTAATACTTTGTTGACCAATGGCTTTTTGATAAGTCATGTAACATTAGGCAGCGTGAAATCAAGAGCAGTTTATTATAACTGTGTTTGTATAGTAAATTAAAAATGTTCTTACTTTTTGGTCGTCAAAGTAGAAAGTAGCACCGTCTTGAGTGAAGCATGTGTAGAGGGTGCCATCTCTGTGAAGAAAGCTCTCAAAAGACAAGGATAGTTCTTCAGTCTCCAAACTTTTTCTCGCAAATGAAACGTTCTTAAGCCAATGAAAAAGAAGAGGGGTTAATGAGTGGGACATTTCTATGTGAGGTCTATTGTTCCAAATTCAATCTAATGCAGCTTTGAGTTGGTGCCTTTGATGTATGATACTAGTACTGAACGTGTTTCTTTTCAAATGAGTGGGGATTGTCTCAGCTTCTCCCAAAGCTACTTAGTGGCCCCTGCCCATGCCCTGTCTCCCCTCCACCACAAATGTCCAGCAATACTTAGTTTGTCAAGGTCAGAAGTTAAGTCAGCTCATCTTTGCACGCAGCCTTTTTCATGGTCCCGGATAGCTGGGGTCTCATTTCTGATGCCAGTTTCTCGACCAATCACTTTAATTCAATTTGATTCCAAAGGGACATACTTGCTTAAATGAATTCAACTAATAATGCCATATTCACCAAGTTAAAATGTAGCTTTTGTGTGTGTTTGAATCATTTTAATGCAACTGTTTTTAAACAGTGGTACAGGGAATTCTAAACACAAATACAGAAAACCAGGCTGACAAAAACTGATTGAAGGACTAACAAATCAAAAATTGAAGGGTGCACAGATAGACTCGTTGCATGCCTTAAGAATGTTTCACTTATTGAGCATAGCTCTTTGATGTGTAGCTAATGCAATTCCCTCTCCCGAAGCTACAACATCAGGATACGTTTATTCCAGTCACGCTATATCAGAACAGTCATGTCTTGAGCTGCTTACGAAAGAGTGTTAATGATGGACAGTTTCTCATGATAACTCAGGGAACTCATTCCATCATTTTGGACCCTGAAATGCAAAGGACCGCCCTTCAATGTGTGTGCATTTTATTGAGAAACAATGCACATAGAACGTTCACTCGAGCATAGCATCCGGGAAGATTGGTAAGCTTTCACCAATTCTTGTAGGTAGTTTGGACCAACCCCTGCTCTGTCCTCATGCACAAAGCACAGGGTCCTGAACTGAATTCTTCTTTCTATTGCTAAACAGTGTAGTTCCAGTAGGAGACCAGATGCCGAGGCATTTTTTGACAGCCTAAAAAGCAACATTGCTGCTGAATTCTGGACTACTTGCAATCATTTGATAGCCGCTATATCTGCTCCTAGATGTCATACTTTGCCATAAATCGACCTAGATATTACGAGTGCCTGAATCACTGTTCTCTGAGCAGAGACTGGTAGCTGCCATATAATTTTCTGCAGCCATTTCAAGATGGCAAAATACGTAGGAGCTGTTTTTGTCACCTGTGGTTTCATGGACAACTTGTCATCCACCACAATACCCAGACTCTTTGCTTTGATACTGGCACCAGGAGAGAGCCAAAACTTTCCGGCCAGTATTTACAGGAAAAGGTTTTTTTCCTACTACAAGGATCTCTGTTTTCTCTTCATTGAGCTTGGGTGACTGGTCGTTCATCCACTCCACGACCAACCGCAGTCCAGAGTTCAGGTCTCCGTGTCTCTGTGCAGATGACAATGAAAAGATGATTTGAGTGCTTTCTGCATATGAAAATAAAGTGAGAACACAACTTTTCACTGAGTCTACTAATGGATGCACAGAGATATTAAATAGTTTCAGACTTGGGGATGATCCTTGAGGAATTCCTGTAATCAAGGAGTGTCGTTCGGAAAAGGATGTAGCTGAAAACACCTGAAATTACCGATCCCTTAAGAAAGATGCCATCCAGGAGAGAGCTGTTCCCTCCAATCCTAACTCAGTCTTTCAAGATGCATTGTGTGAGAAACAGTATCAAAGGCTGCGCAGAGGTCGACTAAGATCAGTGCTGCCACCTCGTCCCTATCTAGGAGTGGTCTAGGATGTTTCATCACTCTCAACAGGGATGACCAAGTTCTGTGTCCTTTCCCGATTCCTGACTGAGACGGATGTAGGCCATCTTCTGACTCTACAAAATATAAAGTTGTGCATTGACCTGTTTCTCCATTATTTTGGCTATAATGGGAAGCAAAGAGACTGGTATATAGTTAGCCATGCTGTCAGGGTCCAGATATGGTTTCTTTAGGCCATGGAATGTTTCCATGCCTGTGGAGTCCTTCCCTGCTCTAACGAGGAATTATGAAGCCCCACCTGGAGCTGGAAATTATCCACGTCCAGGGGACTTATCTTACTCACTGGTGTGGGACCTTCGGGTGAGGCTGATTGATGCCAATAATGACAAGAATCAAGCCAGATCCAGTGTATTTCATGACCTTAGTTTACATCCTCCTTCCGTAGGGTCTCGACCCATCAGGTCTTAGCTAGCCTTATTCTCCGGGATACTATATGATGAAGAATGATCTTCTCCTTCTTTGTTTCATGCCATCTGGATATCTGCAACTTTTGTTTATCAAGAAACAGGCTAATTCCTCACAGTCTAGTTGTGACCGTACTGGTATGAGAAGGATCTTATTAGGATCGAAGAGTTCGCTCACCAACTTAAAAAGAGTTTTTGAGCTTCTTTGAGCTGCATTACTGTGATCCAGATAATAATAAGTATGGGCTTCTCTGTAGAGTCCATGATGTTTTTTGAGGGCTATATATATATGTGTTTACTCTCCTCATCATACTCAATCCTCCAGGCTCTCTCCAGATTTTTACAGCTTGATTTCTCTGCCTACTGTGCCTCTGTAAACCAAGGGGCCTGGAGACTTGCATAGGACTTGGCTTGGTTTTTTGCTGGCAACACCATGTTTAATGCATCCCGTAACCAGGTATCTATTATAGGTTGATCAAGCGCCAACCCATGCCCTATTATTCTGGACCATGATTTCCTAAATTGGCTGTTCAATCTAGGGATTGCTAACCGTGGCCATGACCTCAACAATGTCTGAACCCTATCCCCTACCTTGGCCAGATCATTATCATCCCAGATTGAAAAAGGCACAGTGTAATGATACTAACGACATAGCAGGCGTAGTCTCCAGTGATTGTTTGTTTGCAAAGATTGAATCTAGCAAGTGTCCAGCTTTATGCGTAGATCCTTAATTCATTAGTGCCAAGCTCACACCTCTGAGATCCTCAGTCATAGTTTGTCCTATAATGAAGGTACTGTCCTCCAGATGTATATTCAAGTCTCCAAAGAAGAAAGTTTATGGCTCTAAAATCTCTGGGGCAAGTAAACCAGGAAGTAGTGTACATTATGTACAACAGAAAAGATGTGTTGCCTCATTATATAGTTATTTGGTGATCCTTTAACGATTTCTACTATTAGTGGTACTTAAATTGTAATGGACAAATTTGCAAAAGGCGATGCAAGTTTGTCATTTTATTTAGATATTTTGTCCTGCTAGACCTACCTACCGTCTTTTTAGGTGTCGCATTCATACCGCATGTGCTGTACTTGTGAGGGGTATATGTTACATAAAGGGCTTGAAGCCCACCTTTGCTTCTCATTTGTTGGCTCCATTGTTCTTCTTTGCTGACTTCTGATTGACCAGCGCACGTCATGCATTACTTCCTGTTTCAAATCTGGCACATGAACAGGGTACAGATTTCTTCCTATTAATTAATGTTCGTCCGCTGCTCATGCTGTCATTGAGATACTATTTCTTTACCTTCCATATTTCTCCTTCAACTTCTCCGTTTTACTGCACCCCCGCACCCATCACTGCTTGCACCAGCAGCTTAGTTTTTTTGTTTTTTAAAGTACTCTATGAGTGTGTGTGTTTTCCAGCTGACTCCCTTGTGTGCTTCTCTCCCCTGTTCAGCGCATGTTGTTCTTTTGCATGAGATCTTTTTTCAATACATTTTTTTACCTCTATTTAACTTGTTCCTTTCATTTTTTCTAAATACTCCATTGCTTGTTTTGAAAAGTAGAGCAGGAGAGAATAGGTGACTTTAACTTTTCTGCTTTCAGTCACAGGTGGGAGCCGCCTCTTCCGCTTCTGTGTTTGCACCATGAGTAGAACCTCTTTTCTCTACAGGGCACTTCTTCTGAAGTAATTGACATGAGCAATCAACAGTGGCCATGTTGTGGACAGACTTGAAGAGTAATGATTCCTTTTCCCCACTTTGCTAGTGAAGTTAAATCAAATATCTCACCTAACCCTATCCTGGCAGCCAAGAGGAAGGATCACTTGCATGTTTAGCTTAACCTGGAGCATGCAGGCAGCCTTCAGCTCTGAAACCTTAAGATCCACGAGGGTTTGCAGAAGGGAAGACTTGTTCCAGGATCGATAACCCTTGGAGCAGAGCAGCTGCTGTGACCCGCATCCCAATCTACGCAGCCATGTCTACAGCAGCAGTGATAAGTGGCAAGATGGTCTCTGCGTGAGTGCCTACACCTGTTTAAGGACTTGCAAACACAGGGATGTATATTAGTTCTCTTGTGGGGGTCCAAAGAGATGAGTGGCTCACATCTTTCTATGATCACAAAGTTCAACTCACATCTGCACCTTTAGCAGGCACTGCACCTAGGGCTGCCCAAGCTGTATTAACTATGAGCAGCAGTCACCTTGATCCAACTGCACAACTCATTGCAGCCCATGTTGGTGAGTATATAACTGTGTGTAAATAGATGCACATAGGAATTGCATCTGGTTCTTTTCCATGACTTAATGTATATTATCAGGGTTCTCTGTCCTTGAATTTTAGTAAAATCGGTTTCTCGTATGCTTTTCCAATTTGATATCACACTGGCTCTCTATAAGACCCAGCCTGACCTTCTTTTAGCTCTCTGATGTTCGCTAACATATCTTTTGCCTTGTTTCCCACGCCTAACGCTGGGGGATCAGTTCCTCATCCGGCTCCATACAATGGTAATGATTATCGAGGACAAGTATAGCAAGAAATAATAGAAACATGTGAAGTGTTTGTTATAGAAATGACGTTTTCATAAAATGTCAACTGTTAATGTATACAGATTTAGATCTGACATAATAATCATGCAACGTGCACGTGGATTTTTATTCACATAGCACACCCACCCAGTGAGCACCATGTTTGTTGATTTCACTGTAAACTGCTTCCGTGTTTGGAGTGTTATTGCTAAATTATGTTAATATGTGTTTTTTGACCCCTAAGCAGTCCTTCTTCATAGCGCTAAACAGCATAAGTCATATACGCCCTGGTAAATGTAACTTAAGATAGAGTTCAGAAAGGAGGATTCGATGGCTGGTGTGTACACCAAGTCTATGCCACTTTATTGTCTCACATGCTCTTTCTCCGAATGCATAGAAACATGGTATTTCTTCACGGTTGCATATGGCGACGAAGCAGAGTTCAATGGACAAGATTTTTTTTTTTTTTAAACTTTTTATTATTATAACACAAGAGAAGAAATATACATAGACATATCAGGTGGCAATAGACGAACTGAAATAGATCTGTGGACGGGCAAATAAGTGACGAAACAATACACAGCATAAGTCACAGTGATTCAAATGAAGCTTGAACCAAAAGCAAGCAAGTAGAGAGTAATGACAGCAATCACCTACCACCTACACCCGCCCACCAGAAGTACAGGATACACGGAGCAAACATGGACACCCGAATATGCTATAAATAAGAATCAGGAGAATACGCCACAGCTCTTGTGAAGAGAGGAAAGGGGAATAGAAGGTCATAGAAAATAACAAAGAAAAAAAAAAAAAAACCCCACCCTACATCCCTGCCGATGGCTACGACCCAACCCCACTAGCAGCGCGTCTGTCGCCCCCTAAACTACACCCCAAGGAAGGGAAAAAGACGGAGGAGAATGCTACTTCCCCTGCCCCGCTCGCACTAAGCAACACAAAATTGAATACAAACAGGTCCACGAACTGACAAACGAATGTGGCATTAAAAAGACAGAGCATTAAAGCAACTCCCTATCAATAGCTGGCCGGGGAATCCGTCCCACATCATACGGAAAAATTCAACCCTGCCCCGCTTTAACACGCCCGTTGGTGCGTGACAACCGAACATTCGCCCCACAGTACCATGTCCAGTGATCAGAGTTAACAGGAAAGCAAGGCAAAGCCAACACCATGCGAGATTCCTGCAACAGGGAAACATCAAGACACAACCAACGATCGTCTGAGTTCAGCAACAAAGTACCAAGCCAGCCCTCCGTATCACTACGCCGCCAGGGCAATAAAGAATAGAAGGCCATGTCAGCCGGGCGCAAAGGCGGTGCAACTCGAATGGGCAAAGGCGCTGTTCTGTGGAAGTGGTCCGCCCGCAGTGTAGTTCCGGGCCCCCCTGCGCTATTCATGTGATCGGCCGTGCGGGACTTAAACTCCACACCTGACGGAGCCCCACAATTGACCAACTCTAGGCGTGCAACAGTAAACCCTGGCGTTGGCGCAGAGCCGCGAGCGGCGCTAATAATCACAGGATCATCGTGACTCCCACCCGTCGGAGGGGCAACAATGGCGTCCAGCTTTAGTCCAAGCCCTCTGACTCCTCCCACCCAGGCAGCATGGAGGGAGCCAAGAGCAACAAAGAGGTCCCGAACCGTGGGCTCCATCATGTGTTTCTGGGCCAA
The DNA here is from genome assembly GCF_964261635.1 of Lissotriton helveticus. Classification (NCBI taxonomy): domain Eukaryota; kingdom Metazoa; phylum Chordata; class Amphibia; order Caudata; family Salamandridae; genus Lissotriton; species Lissotriton helveticus. The sequence continues at coordinate 805,785,131 of NC_136057.1, read as the reverse complement.
TCTCTGTCTCTCGGGATGCAGCTCCTCACTCAGAACGGCATCAGAAGCCCGGTCAATTGTAGCTGGTAGAAGAGCCGTGGTAGATCCACTAGGCAGGGGCCATCACTATCCTCAATAAATAAGGGCAAGCCGCCATAGCCACCATGAACGTGCGCAGACCACGCAGTCTCTGAAGCCTTGTGCGAGGCGCTGGCAAAAGTGCCGCTGTGTGACACAGGAGACTGTTTCAGTGGTGAACCCTCCAAGCGCGTGTAAAATCAGCAACCTCCGCTGAACTGACAACTGGAGAAGCAGGGTTCACAGGTCTGTTCCAATTCCGACATGAACGGTGGTGCCGTGCCCAGCCCAATATGGCGGCCCCTTTCTCCACCGATCCACACCAGCTGGATCTAAAACAGGATAAAATCGTGCGGGCTCGCAACGAGGGATTCCTGAAGTATGGCAGCCGTGGCCGGGACAGCGCTCTTACCCCACCTCCACCAGCGCGGGTACTGTGTCGTCCCCCGCAGTTCCGTCAGGCAATCGTCTAGGCCCGCACAGCCTCATCCTCAATTAGCAGCGGTAGCCGGCGCCGACCTCCAGCACCTCCGCACGCAGCCCGACTCCGCCACGGCCCGGGCAGTGAGGAGTCCAAGACGGGTTCCCGATTATGCCAGGACACCGGAGTTGCCATCAATCATGCCCCAGATCATCCGGTGTCATATCGTGTCGTCCACGAGCTTGTGCGAGCGGGAGCAGGCAGGATTTAAACAGGATTAACGGTGCGGGCGCAGAGCTCGCTGTCTAAGCGGCCATTTCGCTGCCCGGCCAGCCACGCCCCCCCAATGGACAAGATTAACTCCCTGGATATTATGTTATGCAGGTTTCTTGTCCAGTGGCTTCTGTTGCTCCAGTCTAAGGCTACTTTGTAGCGCAAAGTTTAGAGGTTTTCCTATGCCATGTGAAACAATTCCTTACTTTTATGTTTAACAACAATATCCAGCTTCCATTTTAGCTTATTTTTATGTTTTTAACTGCTCTAACGATTTTTCTTACCTTCGTGACCATACACTTTAATTAAAATCCACATTGCTGCTCCATGCCTTGAAGTGACTTCATTTGGAGAGTGCCACCTTCGCAGGGTCATACAGTCGTGGTCATGCAGCCAAGCTTTACTCTGCCTTTTTACGGGCTCGGCGACGTCACCACGAAGTGGGGAGGAGCTGCGAGCCGTATTGTTGCGAGTTTCTTGCTCATGCTGGATACATTATTTTTTGCTCGTGCATTTGCAGTGCTTTATTTTGTAATCTGAATGGTGATTGGTCCTCGCGGTGCTGTTTTTTTAGTAGTCTTGACGTGATAGGGCATATGTAAAGTTCGTCCGCCATTTTTGGCATTTTCTGTGCGGTTTCGCGCACGGCAGACCATTAATTTTAATTAGGAGCTGTCAGGGTGCCCGTGTAATGCAATCCAGATGGTGTGCGCGCGTTCATCATTCTGCATTGCGTTTGTCGGGTCACAGTATAGCTGGTGTGCAGTTCACAGTAGGTAGTGTCTGTATAGCGGCCAGAGTGAATCAGGCGCCGTGCGCGTTACACCCAGTATAGGTGACAGTAAAGATGCAGCGCAGGACACTGTGAGTGAAGTAAGTGCTTCCCTTAATGAAGTATAGATTGCCTGCGTAAATACGGTAGTGTCCATTAGGCTCTGTGTCCCTACTGCCAGCTTTAGCCTGCGAAGTGCGTCTTTTGTGAGCACGGGTCGTGCAGGAGTAACAGCCACTTTCCGTGCAGTAGTGTGCCTTTTCTCGAAAGTAATGACAGCAGATGTAAACAATAGTGCTTACATCATTCAGCAGCTGTATGTGATTTGGGGTTATCGTGTTCAGCTTGAACGCTGCACGCCGCCCATAGAGTTGGAAGCAGGGACGGCTGCGGAAGAGCGGTAGGTGTGAGTAAGATGAAGAGGTCCGAGGTCGAGGCACATGTCAACAGCGCCCCCTAGCAGGTGTCCGAAGGTCGCGGGCCTTGCATTCTGTTACTTACAACCTGCCTTTCCTGGTGCCACTGCCACTGAAGATAGACAGGCAACTGAACACCTCACGCGAGGCGCGGAAGCACCGGTGGAAGTAGTGCCGGGGTGGTGGGGATGGACTAGGGCCAGGATAAAAGGTCGTGCTCCACAGTGTGGACACACGTGCCTCCATCCTAAGCGCTGCGGCTTAATGTCCGTGTTGATCAATTCAAGATGGAGCCACACTCGAACACACAGAAACACGCCACAGAGTCTCACAGGAAATTACATTGTTGGTTAATACTTGATGTGTTATTAATACGTGCAGAATCGGAAACAATATGGAATCCAACGTGTCCCCGATAAACCTTCTTAGAACAAAGGAGTCTTGAGAGTGAAAGCGGATCTAAGAAACAGACACGAGAGCTTCAGTGTTTGAACGTCAGAGGCGATAAACAAGCATAGACAGCACACCCAAAAGGTGAGGGGCGTTAGACTGGGACTCGTGTCTTCAGGCAGGGGCAAGGCGCCAGGCAGGACAGGACACAGAAAGGACATCAGAACGGGCCCGGATAGACAAATATGGCACCAGATAATGCATTGGCGATTCTGGCATTACACGGGGGCCACAGACGAAGTGAAAGCCACCAGATATAGAATAAAACTCTAGGCAGGGGCGGTGGGGCAGGAAGGGCAAAGCCACCAGGGATGGCAGGGGGCAGATGCCAACGTCAGACAGGAGACTAGGAACCAGGAATACACAGGGTACCAGCCAAGTCCACGATAGCAGATGGGCAAAAGAGCACCCGGCTGGTACCAGACAGACGACAGGGTGCCAGACACGTCAAGGGTAGCTGATGGGTAAACGAGCGCCAGGTTGGTGCCACATCGCAGACAGGAAACCAGACAGGGACAATTGCATCAGAGAGGGGATAGGCCATCAGACAGAGGTCGGGACCTCAGCAAGGGACATGCCATCAGTCAAGGAACAAGGACATTTGCCCAAAGAACCCAGGCGACGTTTCCTTGCTATTCGTTTGGATACACCACATATTTATCCTACAGGTGGCATGTTGCAAAGATGTCAAGGTTTCAGATTGCTCATGTGTGACATTTTCTATGTTTCCAGTGTGTTTATGTGTGACATTTTGATGTGCATGTGTGACTCTCCGAGTGACAGTTTGCAGTGAGCAGAACAAAGCAGTTACTTCCTTGTAGTGAGATGAATTTCGGAAACTAGCTCCTTATGTGCAATTTAATGGACGAGAAAAAGCTTCAAAACAGCTGCACTGCTGCTACAAAACCTACACCGAACAAAAGCTGGACATCACTCTGTGTCCAGTCATGCAATACCAGCAGCAGCTATTATTATGTGAGCATTGTAAAATATAAACTTGCATAATATACATATCCAACTCATGTGACTGGCTAGTCTACTTGGATGTCGGCAAAGGCAGCAGAGCTACCACGGTCCTTTCATTCTCCTTCTCCACCTTCTGGGTTGGCGCTAGGAGCTCCAAGGGTGGGGTCAAGACACCTGGGGGTATATGTACAACAAAATGGTGGAGCGCTTCGCTAGCCTCGTTGGCTTAATGCAGCGCTCCGCCACTTCACAAATGCAGGGCTGCAATATATTTGCAACGCTATAGTGCAGCCCTTCTTTTCCCCCTGCGCTTGCGCTAAACTTAGCAGCCTAGTGCCAACGCAGGCCCCCTTGCACCATAGTGTAAGGGTGCCTGTGTTGAGGGGAAGATTGTTTATGTGATGGAAGGTCTCCCTTTCTGCACATAAACAATCAATGGCAATTTGCTGTTTCCATGTGTGCTGCACAACACAGCACACATGGAAACAGCAAAGACGAGGAGAAATAAAGAATTTCTCCTCATTTTGTCTGTTTAAGACCTAGTTTTCCCTGGTCTTAATTCTGGCACTGCCTCCTATTTACATCACACTTGTAAATAGGGGGCAGCGTCAAAATCAATGGGTGTTGCGGTGGAATGCCCACCTCAACACTGATTGCCCTCCCCTTTCACGCTAAGTACAGTGTGAAATGAGGCCTTATTTACAAGACAGCGTTAGGCCACATTAATTGGCTTAACGCTGCCTTGTAAATAAGGCACAGTCTCTATCGCCAACCACAACGGCACTAAAAGTGACATGGTGGTGATAGGGGCTTGTAAATATGCCCCCGGGATCAATATCAGGCAGTGTTCTAGCTCCTACGCAGCTCGCAAGCGTTCAGAGGTAAAGGCTGGGAAAATTTCCAATTTCCATGCCTTAAAAGGGAGACGCCGCTCTGCACTGTGATCCAAGTGCAGAGTGACAGTGAGTGCAGAGTGACAGTGAGTGCAGAGTGACGGTGAGTGCAGACTGAGTGCAGAGTGACAGTGAGTGCAGAGTGACAGCGAGTGACAGTGAGTGTAGAGTGACAGTGAGTGCAGAGTGACAGTGAGTGCAGAGTGACAGTGAGTGCAGAGTGACAGTGAGTGCAGACTGAGTGCAGAGTGACAGTGAGTGCAGAGTGACAGCGAGTGACAGTGAGTGTAGAGTGACAGTGAGTGTAGAGTGACAGTGAGTGCAGAGTGACAGTGAGTGCAGAGTGACAGTGAGTGCAGAGTGAGTGCAGAGTGAGAGTGAGTGCAGAGTGAGTGCAGAGTGACAGTGAGTGCAGAGTGACAGTGAGTGCAGACTGAGTGCAGAGTGACAGTGAGTGCAGAGTGACAGTGAGTGCAGAGTGACAGCGAGTGACAGTGAGTGCAGAGTGACAGCGAGTGACAGTGAGTGTAGAGTGACAGTGAGTGACAGTGAGTGTAGAGTCACAGTGAGTGCAGAGTGACAGTGAGTGCAGAGTGACAGTGAGTGCAGAGTGAAAGTGAGTGCAGAGTGACAGTGGTGCAGAGTGAGAGTGAGAGTGAGTGCAGAGTGACAGTGAGTGCAGAGTGACAGTGAGTGCAGACTGAGTGCAGAGTGACAGTGAGTGCAGAGTGACAGTGAGTGCAGAGTGACAGTGAGTGCAGAGTGACAGTGAGTGCAGACTGAGTGCAGAGTGACAGTGAGTGCAGAGTGAGAGTGAGTGCAGAGTGAGTGCAGAGTGACAGTGAGTGCAGAGTGAGCGTGAGTGCAGAGTGAGTGCAGAGTGACAGTGAGTGCAGAGTGACAGTGAGTGCAGCCTGAGTGCAGAGTGACAGTGAGTGCAGAGTGACAGTGAGTGCAGAGTGACACTGAGTGCAGAGTGACACTGAGTGCAGAGTGACAGTGAGTGCAGAGTGAGTGAGTGCAGAGTGACAGTGAGTGCAGAGTGACAGTGAGTGCAGAGTGACAGTGAGTGCAGACTGAGTGCAGAGTGACAGTGAGTGCAGACTGAGTGCAGAGTGACAGTGAGTGCCGAGTGACAGTGAGTGCAGAGTGACAGTGAGTGCAGAGTGACAGTGAGTGCAGAGTGACAGTGAGTGCAGAGTGAGTGCAGAGTGACAGTGAGTGCAGAGTGAGTGCAGAGTGACAGTGAGTGCAGAGTGACAGTGAGTGCAGAGTGAGTGCAGAGTGACAGTGAGTGCAGAGTGACAGTGAGTGCAGAGTGACAGTGAGTGCAGAGTGAGTGCAGAGTGACAGTGAGTGCAGAGTGACAGTGAGTGCAGAGTGACAGTGAGTGCAGAGTGAGAGTGAGTGCAGAGTGAGTGCAGAGTGACAGTGAGTGCAGAGTGACAGTGAGTGCAGACTGAGTGCAGAGTGACAGTGTGTGCAGAGTGACAGTGAGTGCAGAGTGAGAGTGAGTGCAGAGTGACTGTGAGTGCAGAGTGAGAGTTAGTGCAGAGTGAGAGTGAGTGCAGAGTGATAGTGAGTGCAGAGTGAGAGTTAGTGCAGAGTGAGTGCAGAGTGACAGTGAGTGCAAAGTGACAGTGAGTGCAGAGTGACAGTGAGTGCAGACTGAGTGCAGAGTGACAGTGAGTGCAGACTGAGTGCAGAGTGACAGTGAGTGCAGAGTGACAGTGAGTGCAGAGTGAGTGTAGAGTGACAGTGAGTGCAGAGTGACAGTGAGTGCAGAGTGACAGTGAGTGCAGACTGAGTGCAGAGTGACAGTGAGTGCAGACTGAGTGCAGAGTGACAGTGAGTGCAGAGTGACAGTGAGTGCAGAGTGACAGTGAGTGCAGACTGACAGCAAGTGATAGTGAGTGTAGAGTGACAGTGAGTGTAGAGTGAGAGTGAGTGCAGAGTGAGAGTGAGAGTGAGTGCAGAGTGACAGCGAGTGCAGAGTGACAGCGAGTGCAGAGTGACAGCAAGTGCAGAGTGACAGCAAGTGACAGTGAGTGCAGAGTGACAGCAAGTGACAGTGAGTGCAGAGTGACAGCAAGTGACAGTGAGTGCAGAGTGACAGCAAGTGAGGAGTGAGTGCAGAGTGACAGCGAGTGCAGAGTGAGTGCAGAGTGACAGCGAGTGACAGTGAGTGCAGAGTGACAGCAAGTGACAGTGAGTGCAGAGTGACAGCGAGTGCAGAGTGAGTGCAGAGTGACAGCGAGTGACAGTGAGTGCAGAGTGACAGCGAGTGCAGAGTGACAGCGAGTGCAGAGTGAGTGCGAGAGTGACAGTGAGTGCAGAGTGAGTGTAGAGTGACAGTGAGTGCAGAGTGACTGCAGAGACAGTGTGTAAGGGTGCAGGGTGCACATTGTGTGAGTGTGCAGAATGAGTGTGCAGGATAAACAGTGTGTGACTATGAAGGGTGACATTGGGAGTGTGCGGGTGAGCAGTGTGTGAATGTGTAGGGGCAGTGTGTGAGTGTGCAGAAAACACCACACACACATACACCACACACACATACCACACACACACACCACACACACATACACCACACACACATAACACACACACAAACCACACACCTCACTCTCTCAACACCACACAATGTTCACCACTCACCACAACACAGTCAGCACCACACTCACTCCCCAGGCTCACCCCCAGAGACTCACCACAACACACTCACCACTACACAGAAAACAACACACACAACAACACACCTCCAGCCGTCAATGAATGCTTTCACCATGCGCAAACACCAACAACCATCAATGTACGCCTTCACCAAAAACAAACACGACCATGCATCAGTGCCGCTAAACACCCACGCGCACAACAAACAATGTCAGTGCAACTTTCACTAAACACACACACACACACACCAACAGCTGACAGTACACCAGCCACTCTTTCAATTGGCACAATCATCAGCAGCTGTCAGTGCACATTACCATTTACAATGCCATTATCTCAAACTCAAACAAACCCGAGCCCTAATGCATTCCTAATGCTTGTTTTTTATACTGTTGCTTGTGCAAATTTGTTTAAGTGCCCACTGCATTTCTGCAAATTACAGCAGATCTTTGTCCCAGTCTCTTCTCACACTGCTTAAGATCTGCTCTTCCAAGGATTAAGTAAACAATTCAGGGCCCATACTAAACTTTCTCAGCTATGCAAAGGTCACATGCCCTTGAAACTATTTGGCGAAACTGCAAGCTAGGCCTCCGGTTTGTTATGAACTGAAACCAACTAACTTGAGCTCTCAAGCATCAGCAAGGCGCCTTTGCAAGGCCACTAACGTCTAAACAAAGTGTTTATTCCTGTGACTTTGTTGACTGGGAAAGCGATCTGCCCCACAAAAAAACTCCAGAAACATACATCTATATCCATGCACATGTACCTGTTTTAATTCTTACATTTAAAAAATACAAGCCGTTTTTGCTCTTCACTCCTCCCCATTTTTCAGTTTCAAGAGACCAGAGTTTGGGTAGCTAGTGAATAATCTAGCTTGTGGTTTTATTTTGTATCTCTCTGCATATTAAATATACTTTTTTCTTAATTCAAACTGTTACAACTAGGAACATTTGTATATACAAATAAGTTTAATACCTAAGGCGAAACCTATTGACTTTGCCAGTGCTTGTTTGGTCTAGCTAAAGGTAGATTCAATAAATTGCAAAGAAAGTGTGTGTGTGTTGAGGGGTGGGGGCCAAAGCCAGCTCATTCCGACTGACTCTTGGTGCGGTTCCATTTATTTCCATGTATTTATTCTAGGCTAATACTGTTACAGATGGAGAGACACGTTAAACAAAAGACAGATGGGGCATACAGTCAAATGATCATTAAATCAACAAAAACACGCACACGCCCCTTCCTCAACAATTAACATGCCGTCTGCCAAAACACATTTCTGTCAAAAACACAAATAAGTATTCCATCAACAGTTTGTCTTACACAGACAGTAATTTTACAAACAAATGTTTGTGTGTGTTTTTTGTCAAAAGTCTTATCCACCAAAACAAGCAGGAAAAATAAAAAACACCCTCAAGGCCCTCGCACGGTTGGGTTGCAGTTCAATTTGTACTTTTTTATACCCAGTTTCTTGCATGCTCTGGTAGAAATATACAGTTCTTTATCCCCATGTGGATTCCTTGGTATATTCTCAGATGGGCATGTCAGATGGCAGTTTGTCAACATCGGAAGAACAGGCATGCTGGCATATGGCACGGCAAATTGCTGCTGTAAATTCAGAACTGTGGCAGGTAACCTGTCAACGAGATGATTTCTCAATAATTACAAACGAAAATAAATGTAAGAGTAGACCAGACATGTCACCCTCTGCTAGGACTGTTTTGTCACAACAAGATGGCAAATTATTTCTGCAAAGAAAGTATTTTTTCCAATTAAAATAGCTGCCAATTTGATCACAAATGCCAAAACTCAATCGCTTGACTGAAACATGGCAGTACGACCTGATTGTAATTTTCCTTCAGAGACTCACACAGACATTGTCTGCTGAAATATTTTTTCAATATTTAGCAGCCTAACAACATGATCTCGAATAATGTCCTGTTTTGTATATTGTGCTCGGAGTAGAATTGCAACTAATCCTTGCCAACAAGAATGCTCTTCATGAGGCGGCACATTTTAAAGTTCATGCTGCCACATTGTAAAATGTGTGCAGCATGCAAACTCCTATGTTTTGTTTCTTCCTAGAACAATTATGACTTGTGCCTTTGTGTACATAGCAGCCTTTGTCCACAGGGCATGTAGTTGCACGACAGAGTTAGGAGTCTGCAGATTTATGCTAAAATGTCTACATGTAAGTAGTATGGAATTTTTATTAACTGATCGAATAATTAAAGTCATTACAGTAAAAACTATAGCGCCAGTAGCGGCCCGTGGTGGGAGTGCTGCTGGGCGCTGACGTGGGTTAGGGAGGGGCAGGGTTGGGGGTAGTAAACTACGGATTACGGCTCATTAAAGGTAAGTAAACATATAAATAAAGGAAACAAATTTCTTTGTGCACGCTGCAACAAGAAAATGCAATGCCGCGCGCGCAACGAAATTCGCTTAATTTATTTATATGTTTACTTACCTCTAATAGGCCGTATTCCGTAGTTTACTACCCCCCACCCTGCCCCTCCCCCTCTCCTACTGGATAGCGCTTTGGGTGCATAGTGCAAACCCTGATGTTACTCATATTTCATTTATGCTTAGTAGGACCCCTTAGTGCTTCTGGGGGGGCACGCTGGTTGCTTCGACATCATTTGGCATGTCTGTTACAGGAACAAGGTTGCATTCCTGTGACTCCTTTAAGGCGATCTTAATCAGGTACGTAAATTTCCACATTCTCGCTAGATTCATTGTCGTTAATTTGGAGAAGCATATGGCCAAGGCGCCTCTGCAGGTCTTTGCCCATTGGCAATACAAATCAGGCGGAGAAGGTGCCTGCAGTCATTGTTTAGTTTGGGGCAGCAGCACAGGAGATGCAATCAGGATTCCTTTCTAAAGGAGCATAGTCTGCAATCATGTAAGTAGTATGACTAAAATAATAATCTGAGTGGAGGCTAATGGAAAAAGAGAGGTCACTGTCTTGATGAGGGCTGTGATTCAGCTCCCACACCACCCAAAGAGAAGGACCTACAAAGGCAAACCAATTTTACTAATGATAACCTTGGCTGACCTCAGGTAGCTAGGCCTAAGTAGAAGTGCAATCCCCCAGATCAAACCTGTGTGCAGCGTGCATTTGCTCAAACACTGAATGGGAGCCCTGCGCAAAACTCAGAGTTACAAAGATGTTCTGTGCAGGGCCGACTGAGAACCAAAACCAGCCCTGGCAAAGTGCTCGGCCGGCCCCCTGGGGGTGCGACCAAGCTCTTTGCCGGGGCCGGTTTTCAGACGATTTTGTTACAGGGACGATAAAAACGGCCCTGTAACAAAAACGACCCCCAGGGCCCAAAACCGGCCCCCACCCTGGCGGACGCACCGGGGGATTGCCCGGTGCCTGCAACGGCCAGTCCGGGCCTGGTTCTGTGACAATCGTGGGCAATCAGGGACTGCTGCAACTCATGTACCCAGAGAAGTGGCTTTGTAAAAGTATATTTCTGGTTCAACAGTCTGCTGCATACACTGTGGAGAGCGAGGCACTTGAGCGAGTTTCTCGTTTCTACTTTTGTCAGAAGGATGTACTTGTATCCGCCAGTCTCCCCGAAGTCACAAATACGGTACTTTGAATAGCAGAAAATAACAGCAAATTGGATTTATGCTTTCCAAGATGGCTTCTTTTTAGTTCGAATCAGCACTTTTTTCACTTCTCTTACTTAACATAATAAAGGTTGTATGTGAGTTTCTGAAACTAGAAGCAAATCAACATTTTCTTCGTATTTCAGTCAACTGCAATTCCTCAACTTCTCAGTTTATAGGTGCATCAGCCTTCAGGGACCAAATTTTATAAGGTGATAAATAATTCAACATAGACTCAACAGAGTCACTGGTGGGGGGCCTGCTAGCTTGCCAGATCTGTACAGGTGCACAAGCCATATGGAGAGATCCCCGTTAGCCTGGCAGTGATCTCTCTATATTAAATTCATCAGCTGGTGCGCTGGGCACACTTAAGGCAGACCTGAATGTCCAATGGGCATTGTGTTTTTTCATTCACTCAGAATTCACTATTTGTATTTCACAAGTAAACTCCCAAGTGGGAGTGCGTTCTTCAAATACATAAAATTCAGTGGCCCTGATGTTCAGGGACTTTCTTCCTGCAGCCAGGGCCATACATTGTTTTTCCTGCCAAGGACTGTCATTCCTAATATGGCAGTCGCAGATTGGGAAATTCAACGATGGCCACTGTAAATAAGTGCATTATTTTGGGACAGGCAACTGCCCACCTCAAGAAATAATAACTCTTCTTGTCGTGGTTCACTCTCCAAGTCACTAATCTAACCTGAGCTCAACCCATGAAACAGAGCAGACAGGCTGAAGGTAGGGCAATGCATAAATCATTTATATAGTATCAATAGAGTAATAAAGTCAAAACACCAAGCAATAAAAATCTCAAACACAATTAGAAGCAGAGTAAACTCCATTAAACAAAATGGCACCAAAATGATAAATATCCACAAAGGAGAACCGGAGAAGTAAAAATAGCGCCAAAAAGCTTTAAGCCCAATGGTAGCCGTTGGAAGCGGCTAACCAGGACTTAGGCACAATTTGAGGCTGACTGCGATGAAGCCAAGACCTGATCCACCAAGTAGACTGATCCTGATGAAAATCTGCAAGTTAAAAAGTCAAAAAAGTTTCCAAGTACCAACACAGAAAGGGATTTTGTCACTTTTTGAGTAGACAAATTATCCTCAAATGGTTTGCGGCTGAAACTGATGCTGCCGCCATAGAACTAAAGGCTGGATTCCTGAAGTAGGTTGGTCCACCTGGAGCTATGTAGCTTTGCAGTCCCAATGCTGAACGGGACTTAAGTGTTTTTCTTTCGGAGGTGCTGGGAAATGGATGAATCTGAAAAATGCAATCTGGTGCAGTGGAACTGCCGGTCAGATCCTTTTTTCTCTCACAGGTCCTTCTGAAGCTCTGGAGGAAAAGTCTTTCAAAGTTTTCAAACTTTCTTTGGGTGCCCAAACTATCACAGGAGGGAATTTCTACAGACTGAGGACAGAAGGGAAGCACTTAGAGACTCTTAGGGAGTCAAACACAGGCCAACAGGAGGACCCAGTCCAAGTTCAATTGCTAATGGTCAGCTGGGTGCTTTAGAGAAAAGGCCTCTTACAGCTTGTTGTGTCACTGTAGCCACACAGGTCAGCCAGCAGAACCTTGGAGTCCACTTCTTGGTCCTGTCTACGAGAGAGAGAGTAGGTCCAATCTTCATGGCTCCTCTCTGGTCACAGACACCAGATCAATTCCTCTTCTGATCTTCCTCAGGTGCAGAAAGAGTTCTAAGGATGGTGCATTGGGGTACCACATTTGCGCTTGGCACCAACAAGTTGTTGGAGCCGACTCATGGGCACTCTTTAACCAAAACGATTCATAGGGGCAACCCTTCCCACCTTTTCAGCAGTTCCTGTTTGTCCTACTTGCAAACAATCCCACAGTGCGCCATATTCTCAACATCCAAGATAGGGAAACCCTTCTATCCTTGTGCAGAGCATGTGTGCCAGTCGAGGTGTGTGGCCAGGGTAATGAGCAGTCCCCTCCTCTGTGGTCACTCAAATTTGATTCTGGAGGAGCTTTTCTCCCACTGTGTTTAGCACCAGCCTGACTATGGGGGAAAGGGTGGGGATTTCCAGGTGTCAACTAACATTTACATGGGACTAGGAAGGCACATTTGAAGTTAATGAAGTTCCTGGGCTCACCTAAATGGCCTTGCTGTAGAAGAAAGAAAAAACCTCTCCTCACCCAGTCTCTGCTCAGGGAGCAGTTTTCACACCTCTTTCACACTTAATTCATGCCATTTACAGGCTGGGTAGTTGAAGAATAGATAATGCAAATTAGCTTAGAGCAACATTAGGCAGGGTTAAGGTATCCTTTTATAAATTGTATTTCCCACATATAAAAAATAAATCTTACTTCACCAGTAGATTGGATTTTTAATACATATAAACATAAGTCTTTGAATGGAGTCTGTAGCTGGTGTAGGTTTAAATTTCTAGATTAAAGTGTACAATCTAAATTTTGACTTTTTCCATGTGACAGTTACAGCCTGAACAGTGACAATGTTGTTTTGGGTCTAGCCACGGGGGTGAGGGGACATGCCGTTTATAATATCACACATGTTCTACTCTTAAAGATTATGCCCCCTACCTTGTGAGCAGCAAGGTGTGTTTAGGGTTGACATTTTATATTTATAATTCCTCTCAGTCATAAGGGTGATTTTAACAGGTCTGTTCAGCAGGGTTCAAACTGCTGTTGTGAGGCTACACATGGAAGGCCTGAAGTCATGTTTTACCGGCCCACTCTGTGGGTGGCACAATAAGTACTGCAGCACACAGGCGACTTTTAACTTCAAGCCCTGTGTACATTTTCTAAATCACATACTAGGTAGGGACTTATAGACAAGTTAAATAAATCTATTAAGGTAAGCAAATTTAACTATGTTTAGAGGGAGAGCACAGGCACATTACTACCGTTTAGCTGGTGTAACAGTGCTTAGAATTCTAAGTCCAGCAAAAATAGGGTCCAGAAAAAGGTTTAAAAATCTGGTGTCACTGCGCAGAAAAGACAGATTTCATACAGTCCCTTGAACCTACGTAGGTCTACCAACACTGTGGCCTGTCAATTAAAGTGGTGGATGGACCAATGAATAAAGAGTTTTACAGTTACAGAGTTAGCAGAGGCTTCATTTGCAGAAATCCTATGGTTCTCCGACTGCTAAATGGGCCAGAGGAACAATAACCTTGGTGGACAGTGTATCTGACTTTTTGGCAGTTATACTTTAATCTACCAAATTCTAAACGATCTATCATGTTGTCCCACATTCCTATAACAAGCCCACTAAGCCTTCCCAGTAGTTCAGTCACCTGGGAATTCTTCCCTGACCAGAAGGCTCTCTGGGTACAGAACATTGTAAGTATTCAAGAAGCAAATTGCCAAAACATCTGTTCCAGCAGACCTAGAACCACGTTTCCCTGAGGGTCATTTGAGACAAGATATCTTGAAGCAAGTTTTTGGAGAACAGATTCTGGCAAGATGTTTGGACAATCCACCTAGTTTTTCATCAGTATGCAAAGCAGACTTTAGCTTCCAGTAACAGTTCTTCCCGTTACCTTTCTTTTCAGGCAAATTGAATGGGTTCTTAAAGGATATAGCTATACCACCATTGGTAGATAACCAAAAAGCAATTTCTAATGTTCTCTTAAGTGTTCCTGCTCCCCCTTTCCCACATATGATATATTTTCTGTTTTGATTAATGCCTTTTGCAGATTGTGTAAATACTTTTAGGGAAAACGTGGGTCTCCCTAAACTTGAAGTCTAAATTTTGTATCGAGGCCTGCTTAGACATTCTAGTACCTTCCAGAATGCATACACGGAGGGTATTCAACATTATGGGCATACCTTTCAGCCAGGGGAAGGCAAGCCCAAGTTAGCTAGGCCCCTCGATGTCCTTCCCCTAAATTTAGAATCTTTTGGGGAGGATTTAATAAATGATAGCATAACACAGTACAGCAACAAAAGTTTTGGATATATCAGCGCTGGCCATATTTGTTAAATATGGCCTGCGCTGCTGTCTTCTCCTGTGCTGGTGCACAAACAGGTTACCTAGCATAAGGAACACACTTTGCATCATGGGGCAAAGGAATGTGTGGGTCATACATAAAAAAGGTTTGGACTGGGATAGTACCCTTCAAATACAAAATCCTATTCCTAGACAAACTTTAAAACATTTCAACCATTGGATGTGTGCTGTTCAATGCAGCACAAAATCAATGTATAAATTGTTAGGAGAAATAAAAAGGTTTCTCCAACTTTCTGCCTGCCTCAAGGAGGCCTTGATTCTTATGCACGCCCAGTCTCACAATTTTAGTAGACTGAACTTTATATTCAAAACCATGGGTGTACCTTTGACAAAAAGGTAGTACAAACAGTGCAAGGCACTGTTTGTGCTAAACAAATGTACTTTTCCAGCGCAACATATATTTTTTTTGTTGCTCGAAAGTATCTAGCCCTTCAAGACTTTACGACATTATGCGTCACTTTGCTATGGATTTAGACAATTTTATTAGCTGGCTCCTTGATGAGTTTATCGATTTAGCACCTTAGAGCTTATGTCTTTAGAAGGACTGGAAATTTTCAGCTACATGGTTCTCTCACTCCTTGGCCAAAAAAATATCGACCTGTTGTCAGCTGGCGCGTAATGAAGAGCATGACTTTGCGGCAGTGCGAGGTCTTGCTAAATCTGCTACATTGCATACAGATTCAGAAAAGGGGGTGGTGATGAACAGAGTGTCTGAATTAAGCAGACCACTCTTACCCAGTCCAAAGATCAGGGCTTGATCCATCACCGTTTTTTAGCTCACTGCACCATCCCAGCTCAGAACCTGGCTACATGCAAATTAGTCTGTTCCTGTCCCAGTGCATGATGGGAACAGGGCAAACCAAACTACCAAGCCAATTCTTATACTGGGAAGGAAACAAGCTTCCGGGGACCGGTTTCTGGCATTTCAGCCGTCGTCGGCCCGGCTTGCTTGAATCCTGATGGTGCAATGAGCAAGGGACTCACATCTGAGTATACCCTTCCACGCTTATGGTGGACAAAATGATTCAGAAAAGGGGGTGGTGATGAACAGAGTGTCTGAATTAAGCAGACCACTCTTACCCAGTCCAAAGATCAGGGCTTGATCCATCACCGTTTTTTAGCTCACTGCACCATCCCAGCTCAGAACCTGGCTACATGCAAATTAGTCTGTTCCTGTCCCAGTGCATGATGGGAACAGGGCAAACCAAACTACCAAGCCAATTCTTATACTGGGAAGGAAACAAGCTTCCGGGGACTGGTTTCTGGCATTTCAGCCGTCGTCGGCCCGGCTTGCTTGAATCCTGATGGTGCAATGAGCAAGGGACTCACATCTGAGTATACCCTTCCACGCTTATGGTGGACAAAATGATTCAGAAAAGGGGGTGGTGATGAACAGAGTGTCTGAATTAAGCAGACCACTCTTACCCAGTCCAAAGATCAGGGCTTGATCCATCACCGTTTTTTAGCTCACTGCACCATCCCAGCTCAGAACCTGGCTACATGCAAATTAGTCTGTTCCTGTCCCAGTGCATGATGGGAACAGGGCAAACGAAACTACCAAGCCAATTCTTATACTGGGAAGGAAACAAGCTTCCGGGGACCGGTTTCTGGCATTTCAGCCGTCGTCGGCCCGGCTTGCTTGAATCCTGATGGTGCAATGAGCAAGGGACTCACATCTGAGTATACCCTTCCACGCTTATGGTGGACAAAATGATTCAGAAAAGGGGGTGGTGATGAACAGAGTGTCTGAATTAAGCAGACCACTCTTACCCAGTCCAAAGATCAGGGCTTGATCCATCACCGTTTTTTAGCTCACTGCACCATCCCAGCTCAGAACCTGGCTACATGCAAATTAGTCTGTTCCTGTCCCAGTGCATGATGGGAACAGGGCAAACCAAACTACCAAGCCAATTCTTATACTGGGAAGGAAACAAGCTTCCGGGGACCGGTTTCTGGCATTTCAGCCGTCGTCGGCCCGGCTTGCTTGAATCCTGATGGTGCAATGAGCAAGGGACTCACATCTGAGTATACCCTTCCACGCTTATGGTGGACAAAATGATTCAGAAAAGGGGGTGGTGATGAACAGAGTGTCTGAATTAAGCAGACCACTCTTACCCAGTCCAAAGATCAGGGCTTGATCCATCACCGTTTTTTAGCTCACTGCACCATCCCAGCTCAGAACCTGGCTACATGCAAATTAGTCTGTTCCTGTCCCAGTGCATGATGGGAACAGGGCAAACCAACTACCAAGCCAATTCTTATACTGGGAAGGAAACAAGCTTCCGGGGACCGGTTTCTGGCATTTCAGCCGTCGTCGGCCCGGCTTGCTTGAATCCTGATGGTGCAATGAGCAAGGGACTCACATCTGAGTATACCCTTCCACGCTTATGGTGGACAAAATGATTCAGAAAAGGGGGTGGTGATGAACAGAGTGTCTGAATTAAGCAGACCACTCTTACCCAGTCCAAAGATCAGGGCTTGATCCATCACCGTTTTTTAGCTCACTGCACCATCCCAGCTCAGAACCGGGCTACATGCAAATTAGTCTGTTCCTGTCCCAGTGCATGATGGGAACAGGGCAAACCAAACTACCAAGCCAATTCTTATACTGGGAAGGAAACAAGCTTCCGGGGACCGGTTTCTGGCATTTCAGCCGTCGTCGGCCCGGCTTGCTTGAATCCTGATGGTGCAATGAGCAAGGGACTCACATCTGAGTATACCCGTCCACGCTTATGGTGGACAAAATGATTCAGAAAAGGGGGTGGTGATGAACAGAGTGTCTGAATTAAGCAGACCACTCTTACCCAGTCCAAAGATCAGGGCTTGATCCATCACCGTTTTTTAGCTCACTGCACCATCCCAGCTCAGAACCTGGCTACATGCAAATTAGTCTGTTCCTGTCCCAGTGCATGATGGGAACAGGGCAAACCAAACTACCAAGCCAATTCTTATACTGGGAAGGAAACAAGCTTCCGGGGACCGGTTTCTGGCATTTCAGCCGTCGTCGGCCCGGCTTGCTTGAATCCTGATGGTGCAATGAGCAAGGGACTCACATCTGAGTATACCCTTCCACGCTTATGGTGGACAAAATGATTCAGAAAAGGGGGTGGTGATGAACAGAGTGTCTGAATTAAGCAGACCACTCTTACCCAGTCCAAAGATCAGGGCTTGATCCATCACCGTTTTTTAGCTCACTGCACCATCCCAGCTCAGAACCTGGCTACATGCAAATTAGTCTGTTCCTGTCCCAGTGCATTATGGGAACAGGGCAAACCAAACTACCAAGCCAATTCTTATACTGGGAAGGAAACAAGCTTCCGGGGACCGGTTTCTGGCATTTCAGCCGTCGTCGGCCCGGCTTGCTTGAATCCTGATGGTGCAATGAGCAAGGGACTCACATCTGAGTATACCCTTCCACGCTTATGGTGGACAAAATGATTCAGAAAAGGGGGTGGTGATGAACAGAGTGTCTGAATTAAGCAGACCACTCTTACCCAGTCCAAAGATCAGGGCTTGATCCATCACCGTTTTTTAGCTCACTGCACCATCCCAGCTCAGAACCTGGCTACATGCAAATTAGTCTGTTCCTGTCCCAGTGCATGATGGGAACAGGGCAAACCAAACTACCAAGCCAATTCTTATACTGGGAAGGAAACAAGCTTCCGGGGACCGGTTTCTGGCATTTCAGCCGTCGTCGGCCCGGCTTGCTTGAATCCTGATGGTGCAATGAGCAAGGGACTCACATCTGAGTATACCCTTCCACGCTTATGGTGGACAAAATGATTCAGAAAAGGGGGTGGTGATGAACAGAGTGTCTGAATTAAGCAGACCACTCTTACCCAGTCCAAAGATCAGGGCTTGATCCATCACCGTTTTTTAGCTCACTGCACCATCCCAGCTCAGAACCTGGCTACATGCAAATTAGTCTGTTCCTGTCCCAGTGCATGATGGGAACAGGGCAAACCAAACTACCAAGCCAATTCTTATACTGGGAAGGAAACAAGCTTCCGGGGACCGGTTTCTGACATTTCAGCCGTCGTCGGCCCGGCTTGCTTGAATTCTGATGGTGCAATGAGCAAGGGACTCACATCTGAGTATACCCTTCCACGCTTATGGTGGACAAAATGATTCAGAAAAGGGGGTGGTGATGAACAGAGTGTCTGAATTAAGCAGACCACTCTTACCCAGTCCAAAGATCAGGGCTTGATCCATCACCGTTTTTTAGCTCACTGCACCATCCCAGCTCAGAACCTGGCTACATGCAAATTAGTCTGTTCCTGTCCCAGTGCATCATGGGAACAGGGCAAACCAAACTACCAAGCCAATTCTTATACTGGGAAGGAAACAAGCTTCCGGGGACCGGTTTCTAGCATTTCAGCCGTCGTCGGCCCGGCTTGCTTGAATCCTGATGGTGCAAGGGACAGACTAATTTGCATATGGCCAGGTTCTGAGCTGGGATGGGGCAGTGAGATAAATAACGGTGATGGATCAAGCCCTGATCTTTGGACTGGGTAAGAGTGGTCTGCTTAATTCAGACACTCTGTTCGTCACCACCCCCTTTTCTGAATCGTTTTTGGCCACTACAGGTGTGGCAGGGTATACTCAGACATGAGTCCCTTTCTCACTGCTCCATCAGGATTCAAGCAAGCCGGGCCGAAGAGGCTGAAATGCCAGAAACCGGTCCCCGGTAGCTTGTCTCCTTTCTGGTGAAGAATTGGCTTGGTAGTTTGGTCTGCCCTGTTCCCATGATTCACTGGGCCAGGGACAGACTAATTTGCATATGGCCAGGTTCTGAGCTGGGATGGGGCAGTGAGATAAATAACGGTGATGGATCAAGCCCTGATCTTTGGACTGGGTAAGAGTGGTCTGCTTAATTCAGACACTCTGTTCGTCACCACCCCCTTTTCTGAATCGTTTTTGGCCACTACAGGTGTGGCAGGGTATACTCAGACATGAGTCCCTTTCTCACTGCTCCATCAGGATTCAAGCAAGCCGGGCCGAAGAGGCTGAAATGCCAGAAACCGGTCCCCGGTAGCTTGTCTCCTTTCTGGTGAAGAATTGGCTTGGTAGTTTGGTCTGCCCTGTTCCCATGATGCACTGGGCCAGGGACAGACTAATTTGCATATGGCCAGGTTCTGAGCTGGGATGGGGCAGTGAGATAAATAACGGTGATGGATCAAGCCCTGATCTTTGGACTGGGTAAGAGTGGTCTGCTTAATTCAGACACTCTGTTCGTCACCACCCCCTTTTCTGAATCGTTTTTGGCCACTACAGGTGTGGCAGGGTATACTCAGACATGAGTCCCTTTCTCACTGCTCCATCAGGATTCAAGCAAGCCGGGCCGAAGAGGCTGAAATGCCAGAAACCGGTCCCCGGTAGCTTGTCTCCTTTCTGGTGAAGAATTGGCTTGGTAGTTTGGTCTGCCCTGTTCCCATGATGCACTGGGCCAGGGACAGACTAATTTGCATATGGCCAGGTTCTGAGCTGGGATGGGGCAGTGAGATAAATAACGGTGATGGATCAAGCCCTGATCTTTGGACTGGGTAAGAGTGGTCTGCTTAATTCAGACACTCTGTTCGTCACCACCCCCTTTTCTGAATCGTTTTTGGCCACTACAGGTGTGGCAGGGTATACTCAGACATGAGTCCCTTTCTCACTGCTCCATCAGGATTCAAGCAAGCCGGGCCGAAGAGGCTGAAATGCCAGAAACCGGTCCCCGGTAGCTTGTCTCCTTTCTGGTGAAGAATTGGCTTGGTAGTTTGGTCTGCCCTGTTCCCATGATGCACTGGGCCAGGGACAGACTAATTTGCATATGGCCAGGTTCTGAGCTGGGATGGGGCAGTGAGATAAATAACGGTGATGGATCAAGCCCTGATCTTTGGACTGGGTAAGAGTGGTCTGCTTAATTCAGACACTCTGTTCGTCACCACCCCCTTTTCTGAATCGTTTTTGGCCACTACAGGTGTGGCAGGGTATACTCAGACATGAGTCCCTTTCTCACTGCTCCATCAGGATTCAAGCAAGCCGGGCCGAAGAGGCTGAAATGCCAGAAACCGGTCCCCGGTAGCTTGTCTCCTTTCTGGTGAAGAATTGGCTTGGTAGTTTGGTCTGCCCTGTTCCCATGATGCACTGGGCCAGGGACAGACTAATTTGCATATGGCCAGGTTCTGAGCTGGGATGGGGCAGTGAGATAAATAACGGTGATGGATCAAGCCCTGATCTTTGGACTGGGTAAGAGTGGTCTGCTTAATTCAGACACTCTGTTCGTCACCACCCCCTTTTCTGAATCGTTTTTGGCCACTACAGGTGTGGCAGGGTATACTCAGACATGAGTCCCTTTCTCACTGCTCCATCAGGATTCAAGCAAGCCGGGCCGAAGAGGCTGAAATGCCAGAAACCGGTCCCCGGTAGCTTGTCTCCTTTCTGGTGAAGAATTGGCTTGGTAGTTTGGTCTGCCCTGTTCCCATGATGCACTGGGCCAGGGACAGACTAATTTGCATATGGCCAGGTTCTGAGCTGGGATGGGGCAGTGAGATAAATAACGGTGATGGATCAAGCCCTGATCTTTGGACTGGGTAAGAGTGGTCTGCTTAATTCAGACACTCTGTTCGTCACCACCCCCTTTTCTGAATCGTTTTTGGCCACTACAGGTGTGGCAGGGTATACTCAGACATGAGTCCCTTTCTCACTGCTCCATCAGGATTCAAGCAAGCCGGGCCGAAGAGGCTGAAATGCCAGAAACCGGTCCCCGGTAGCTTGTCTCCTTTCTGGTGAAGAATTGGCTTGGTAGTTTGGTCTGCCCTGTTCCCATGATGCACTGGGCCAGGGACAGACTAATTTGCATATGGCCAGGTTCTGAGCTGGGATGGGGCAGTGAGATAAATAACGGTGATGGATCAAGCCCTGATCTTTGGACTGGGTAAGAGTGGTCTGCTTAATTCAGACACTCTGTTCGTCACCACCCCCTTTTCTGAATCGTTTTTGGCCACTACAGGTGTGGCAGGGTATACTCAGACATGAGTCCCTTTCTCACTGCTCCATCAGGATTCAAGCAAGCCGGGCCGAAGAGGCTGAAATGCCAGAAACCGGTCCCCGGTAGCTTGTCTCCTTTCTGGTGAAGAATTGGCTTGGTAGTTTGGTCTGCCCTGTTCCCATGATGCACTGGGCCAGGGACAGACTAATTTGCATATGGCCAGGTTCTGAGCTGGGATGGGGCAGTGAGATAAATAACGGTGATGGATCAAGCCCTGATCTTTGGACTGGGTAAGAGTAGTCTGCTTAATTCAGACACTCTGTTCGTCACCACCCCCTTTTCTGAATCGTTTTTGGCCACTACAGGTGTGGCAGGGTATACTCAGACATGAGTCCCTTTCTCACTGCTCCATCAGGATTCAAGCAAGCCGGGCCGAAGAGGCTGAAATGCCAGAAACCGGTCCCCGGTAGCTTGTCTCCTTTCTGGTGAAGAATTGGCTTGGTAGTTTGGTCTGCCCTGTTCCCATGATGCACTGGGCCAGGGACAGACTAATTTGCATATGGCCAGGTTCTGAGCTGGGATGGGGCAGTGAGATAAATAACGGTGATGGATCAAGCCCTGATCTTTGGACTGGGTAAGAGTGGTCTGCTTAATTCAGACACTCTGTTCGTCACCCCCCCCTTTTCTGAATCATTTTTGGCCACTACAGGTGTGGCAGGGTATACTCAGACATGAGTCCCTTTCTCACTGCTCCATCAGGATTCAAGCAAGCCGGGCCGAAGAGGCTGAAATGCCAGAAACCGGTCCCCGGTAGCTTGTCTCCTTTCTGGTGAAGAATTGGCTTGGTAGTTTGGTCTGCCCTGTTCCCATGATGCACTGGGCCAGGGACAGACTAATTTGCATATGGCCAGGTTCTGAGCTGGGATGGGGCAGTGAGATAAATAACGGTGATGGATCAAGCCCTGATCTTTGGACTGGGTAAGAGTGGTCTGCTTAATTCAGACACTCTGTTCGTCACCACCCCCTTTTCTGAATCGTTTTTGCCCACTACAGGTGTGGCAGGGTATACTCAGACATGAGTCCCTTTCTCACTGCTCCATCAGGATTCAAGCAAGCCGGGCCGAAGAGCCTGAAATGCCAGAAACCGGTCCCCGGTAGCTTGTCTCCTTTCTGGTGAAGAATTGGCTTGGTAGTTTGGTCTGCCCTGTTCCCATGATGCACTGGGCCAGGGACAGACTAATTTGCATATGGCCAGGTTCTGAGCTGGGATGGGGCAGTGAGATAAATAACGGTGATGGATCAAGCCCTGATCTTTGGACTGGGTAAGAGTGGTCTGCTTAATTCAGACACTCTGTTCGTCACCACCCCCTTTTCTGAATCGTTTTTGGCCACTACAGGTGTGGCAGGGTATACTCAGACATGAGTCCCTTTCTCACTGCTCCATCAGGATTCAAGCAAGCCGGGCCGAAGAGGCTGAAATGCCAGAAACCGGTCCCCGGTAGCTTGTCTCCTTTCTGGTGAAGAATTGGCTTGGTAGTTTGGTCTGCCCTGTTCCCATGATGCACTGGGCCAGGGACAGACTAATTTGCATATGGCCAGGTTCTGAGCTGGGATGGGGCAGTGAGATAAATAACGGTGATGGATCAAGCCCTGATCTTTGGACTGGGTAAGTGTGGTCTGCTTAATTCAGACACTCTGTTCGTCACCACCCCCTTTTCTGAATCGTTTTTGGCCACTACAGGTGTGGCAGGGTATACTCAGACATGAGTCCCTTTCTCACTGCTCCATCAGGATTCAAGCAAGCCGGGCCGAAGAGGCTGAAATGCCAGAAACCGGTCCCCGGTAGCTTGTCTCCTTTCTGGTGAAGAATTGGCTTGGTAGTTTGGTCTGCCCTGTTCCCATGATGCACTGGGCCAGGGACAGACTAATTTGCATATGGCCAGGTTCTGAGCTGGGATGGGGCAGTGAGATAAATAACGGTGATGGATCAAGCCCTGATCTTTGGACTGGGTAAGAGTGGTCTGCTTAATTCAGACACTCTGTTCGTCACCACCCCCTTTTCTGAATCGTTTTTGGCCACTACAGGTGTGGCAGGGTATACTCAGACATGAGTCCCTTTCTCACTGCATCATCAGGATTCAAGCAAGCCGGGCCGAAGAGGCTGAAATGCCAGAAACCGGTCCCCGGTAGCTTGTCTCCTTTCTGGTGAAGAATTGGCTTGGTAGTTTGGTCTGCCCTGTTCCCATGATGCACTGGGCCAGGGACAGACTAATTTGCATATGGCCAGGTTCTGAGCTGGGATGGGGCAGTGAGATAAATAACGGTGATGGATCAAGCCCTGATCTTTGGACTGGGTAAGAGTGGTCTGCTTAATTCAGACACTCTGTTCGTCACCACCCCCTTTTCTGAAACATTGCATACAGGGCACAGGCAAATAATCCCTCCTGGGCTTTAAGATAATAGAATTGGATTTCTCTACTGGTGGCACAAGGTTCTCCACCCTTGCCCCGCGTTTCTGGAAGAACCTCCCACTCTCCATTAGGTCTATTACTGACTACTTGTTGTTCCGTAAAGCGCTTAAAACTCACCTGTTTGCTCAAGCCTTTTCCTCTTAGTAATTTCCTGGCTCCCTCGCTCTCTGCTTCTGTCTTTCCTCCCCAGCGCCAGGAAGCTGCTTGGCCACAGTGCGCTTAATAAATTCTTTCAACTTTCTCTACAGTCGAGAAGATGGTAATATATGTGTTTTCCCTCTGGCTCAAAAAGTATAAAATATTCTATCTCTCATTTCTTTTAACCAAAGTAGATAGCTAAATTAGGTCAGCTGGCGCGTAATGAAGAGCCAGGTACTTTCAAAAAGACATGGTCATTTACAAATCAGCTATTAGAAGTTATCATGAATCTACTAAGGAAGCAAAGGAATTATATTTCTCCACTAAGATTGAATTGGTAAAAAATTACTCACATCCAACCTTTCAAATATCCAACCACTTTCTTCATTGTAAAGCTTGCCTACTCGACCCTGATCCTGCTCAGGAAGTCTGTGACAAGCTGGCTGCTTTCTTTGAGCAAATGATTGAAGTCATTTAAGCAGGCTTCATTCTAAGTATGGGATCAATGGAGGAGCTGCAGAAGGTTCCAGAGGAGAAATTTCCTAATGTCTCTTTTACTCACTTCACCCCAATGACATTGGAACAGTCTGAACACGTTATCTTGCATTGTAAATCAGATTCGCCCACAGATCTCTGTTCCCTGTCTATTTTCGAGATAACTATGAGGTTATTAACCCGATCCTGAACTTAATTCTAAACCAGTCTTTATCAATAGCCTCTGTGCCAGATAGGTAGAAGGTAGCCTGAGTAAAACCTCTGTTGAAGAAAGCTACTGTAGATCCTGAGACACTCTCCAATTGTAGGCCTATGTTTCTGCTTTCTGTTCTCTCAGCCCAGCAAAAATGCTAGAAAATGTGTTAACTCCTAACTTGTGGACTATCTGGAAACGTTTAACTTTTGCATTCCCTTCCAGCTGGTTTTAGGCCATGAAAATCCTGGGAAACTGCTCTTCTGGAAGTCTCTGAATCATTAAAGTTCATGCTAGAGAAAGCAAACAATGCCATGTTAGTTCTTCTGGATTTGTCAGGGGCATTCAATATGATACAGCATGGGCCCTTTTCGATCAAAGGGAAAAGCACTGAAGTACGGTGTCCCTCAAGGTACGTCCCTGAGCCCCACACTGTTTAATGTATATATATTTCACTCTTATGAAATCATTTGGCACCTCTACTAGGTCATATGTGGATGACACTCAAATGACTTTGTCACTCGACAAGAATTCATCCAGCTGCAAATCAAACTTTAATAGCGGTTTTCCCAAGTTATAAAATAGATGACATTTAATTATTGGAGAATGAAAATTCTCTAATTAGGAAATAAAAATCAGTTCTCTGCCCTTGATGGTTGGACAATCTTACTAAGCCCCCCTTCTCCCACAGACATAGCTGGGAATGTGGGAGTAAAGCTTGACAACAATCCATCTTTCCGGCACCAGGTTACTAGAGTATCATGTACTTTATTTTCCCTTGATCAAATCCATGAAAAAGGTGTTTGAGTTCCTTCCTATGATGGTAAGGAAGACTGTAGTTCATGCCCTGATTACTTGAAGGATCAACTACTGTAATAGTCATTAAATGGGCATTCCAAAATAATTGATCCACAAATTTCAGGTTGTTCAAAAAGCCACAGTACGAATTGTTCTTAAACTTCCTTATAGTAGTCACTGCAAGAACTCCACGGGATTCTCATGGAAAAGTGAATTTTTTTCAAATATCTTACCATAGTCCATAGGGCATTCCATCAAACTGGTCCCAAATTTCTTGCAGGCCATTTTGTTCCATGTTATCCGCACAGTCTTAAGATCTGCTAATAATAAACTCCCTAGAATTCCAAATGTTAGGCTGCAGACCAGGGGAGACAGATCCCTCTCCGTACTCGGTAGGAAGGCCTGGAATCAGCGTCCTCTCTCTATGAGGCAAGCTTCATATGAGGCCACTTTTAGAATGTTTCTTAAAACCTGGCTTTTTTCCCATTCCCAATGTGCTATCTAGCAGACAGTAAGTTGTGACAATTACTTAGTTTAGGAACCTAGCAACAAAATGCCCCATGAGGGTGACTGTTGGGCCATATAAATGACTTATGTCATTCATTTAATTTGAAAAATACTCCTTGAAGGGAGAAACACAGGAATAGGGAAGAAAACCAATAAATTAGTAGAGGGAAATTAAGTAAACAACCTAGCCATCCAGTCATGAGTAAGAGGCTGGCACAAAGGCCACTTTACACTGTAGTATGTAATGTACTGGAAACACCAGGCCTTGCCAATAGACTGTTGCTGAGACCCAAAAGCTGCACTGAGTGTGACCCAAACACTTTTTCACTCAGAGCTTGTAGGTGAGACCTCGTCAGGAGGCCCAGGTGTCACAGGACTGGCAGGCTGAGATCGGGACACAACTGGCTAAGTGAGAGCGAGAGTGTGTTCTCTAAAGAGAAAGGAATTTCCAGGGAAGAGGTAAACACATACAATTAAATATCAGCAAGCTGAAACCGAAGGAAGGGCAAGCCTGCAAAAGGAAACAATATGATAACACAAGTACTAGAAAAAGAAATACAAGGCAAATTATTGATACATTATTATACATTATTGTTTGTGTGCTCATAGGATTGTAATCTCTGTGAGGTGAAAAGATCTTAAAAGAAGGCAAGGAGCAGATTAATCCCACAGAGTTCAGCAAGACACCCAGCAGCTCCTATGGAGAAAGTACGCTGCATGGTTTTCTGTGCCAGAGGACCAAGTCTCGAAATGTAACTGGCACACTTGGTAGCAATGACAATCAAGATTATAATATAAAACACGAGTAGACAAAGGGTAGCAGAGGAGGGAACACAGAAACAAGTACTCAGCTCAAGGACGGTCATGTCCACGACTGGAATACACAGAACATAAAGCAAGAATGTTACATAGACCAGGACAGATCAGCAAGTGTGCAGACAAGACTAGAAACGCTGACCATCACAGAAACAGAGCGGTACGGTAACAAGAGACAGTAACTGAATCAAAAGCCAACCCTGGAACAGTGTAGCAAGTATGCGACAGAGCATGAGGAGACAACCTCCAAGTAAGTTGTGAGCTGTTAACCTCTGGGCTTGCAGCGCTGAAATAGCTGGAGGCTCAGTGGAAGAGCACAGGTGCAGGGAGAGAGCCAGAGGCAAGAAATAAACCAGTAGCAAATAATCAGGGAGCCAACAATGTAACAAAGGCTGAACTGGGTCTTGCAAAGGGCAAGACCAGCAAAACCAGAAGGCCCAAGGCAGGAAACAGGAAAGCCAGGAATGGAGTAAATGCCGCCAAGAAAGAGAAAGGTTCAGAATAAAGATATAAAAGGGTTGGAGTAGCTGTAGGATCCAGGAACCAAGCTAGTGAATAGAGAGCCCTCATAAGGACATGATCCATGAAGGTCTGATGACAGAGGGAACAACAAGGACCATAATGCTTCAGGGAAGTGGGACAGAAACCTGGACTGGAATATGAAGAGAAACTAAGCATACTAAATGTAGATATGTGTATTATCTTATACTGATTTAGAGGTTGGATTTCAAAGGGCCCTCAAGAATGACATCTAGTGGCAAGATGGTAAAATCCCGACAACAGAATGCAGTCAAATATCCAAATGTTATAAAAGCGAAAACAAACCGAGGAAACAGCATGTGCAGATGGAATTTCTTACAGGCAGGCAGACGGTGTAAATTGCTATTTAGAAACGAACTTACTCTGTTATATTATTAAGGAGAATCACATAAAAGAAGCACACTTGTTATCTAAACTTATTCTCCACGTTTAAATAGGCGTTAATTAACATGGACATGTTAAAAACTTATCTTATCATATTGGATGCTGTCAGGTATATTAGCAATTATGTCAGTTGGGATCATGCAGGGGAACGACTAAAGATGTTCTCTTCCCATTTTCCCCTTCGATATTATCATTTGCTGAAATCATTCTTGCTGGAGGGGACTTTGTAGATTTTCAAGAGAAAATTATGTACCCAGTTGTTTTTTTTGTATTATTACAGAACTCTATGACAGGATCTGTATAAATTGACATCTTAATTTAAAAACTTTAGGATATGTAATTCTTATTGACAAGTCAATTACTTTGAGTCTTTTACACACATTTGCACATAACTTGATACTTGGGGCTGGGGCAAGTTATACCAAAGCAAATATAACGGAGTTTTAAGTTTTTGATAAACCCACTCGAAAGTACCAAAATACACTACATTGACAGGCTCTCATTGCGTGATTGCACTCTCAAAGATAGTCTTTGACTTTTAGGCTTCACCAACACACCACACACACACACTTCACACATATAAGGCATTCATTCACAACTTTGTGCATGGCCTTGCATTCGTTTCTCTCTCTTTCAAACACACAGACATATGCATTTTAATTTTTGGGGATAATCAATTTTATTGATTTTAAAGAGCAAACAAAACATCAGCACAAGACATTTCAAAATAATATAAGTAATTTCTGCAAGAGTCAATTTGGAATACAGGTAGGTTCTTGGTTGGGCGAGCCACCAGTACAGAAGGGCATTACACATATAGAAGTGCAAGTGTGATACATTTAGCCCAGTTGATTTATCCATTTGCCCCAGACCCCATGTTGTATTTGGCCGGACATCCACGGGCCTCATAATAAGGGTTCTTCTTGAGCGGCACACCAATCCAGGATCTGTGTGAGTTCGGACACTATCCCCGACCAGTACGGAGTGGAGAGTGTAGCGTTTCTATATATTGGGGAACTCCCTAATGTAGTCCCCTACCCAAACATCCCCTCGTAGAGATATCCCTATGTGGTCCAATTGTTGGAAGCCTGTGAGGGTTGCCACTTCCCTTAACCATAAACCTTGCCAGAGAGGCGTGTGTTGGCTCAGTCGTTTATCCCATCGCGTGTGCCACAGGGCCGTGCGCCATGCAACGAGGAACATTCTGGTTATCCGTGGTATTGCTTTGTGTATTGGGGTCCTGTATAAATATGTTTGTATTTGGGGAATGTCCAGGTCCTTGGGCTCCGTTTTGTAGGCCAGGCCAGCCCAGCCCCCGGTGAACCAGTCATGAATGACAAGGAGTCTGGTGGATAAATAGTATAGGTGGAGATCGGTCATACCCATGCCTCCATCAAAGGGTGGGATCCTGCAGTGGGCGAGGGCGACACCCGGTCTCCCTCCTCCCCACAGAAACCTCATGGTCACCCCATCCATCTCCCTAAATCAGCTGCTCGGAAAATGGAAAGTGGTGTTCTGAATGATATATAAGAAGTTGAACTATGCCATCCTCCCGAGAGGGTTGAGTGGTAGCGCTTGCCAGCGTTGAGGTCGCCCTTGGTTTTCTTGACTAGTGGGGTAAGGTTTAATGCCCATTCCAGCTCCGGGACCAGAGCTACCTAAATCCCTAGGTATTTGAACTATTGCTGTCTGATGAGGATGGCCGATTGCCAATCAAAGTACTCCCTAGAGAGATGAAGGGGGACAACGGTGGATTTAGCCGGATTGAGTCGGAGGCCCGAGACACTTTAAAAGCCTTGGAGTAGCTCGAGGCATCTAGGGCCAGAGTTGGCTGGGTACACCAGGAAAAGCAGGACAATGTCCGCGTACAGGGCGATTTCCTCAAGGCAATGGTATCCCCCAGCCCAGACCTGGACCTGATGGTCGTCCCGAATGAGGCTGGCCAAGGGTTCCATTGCCAGCGCGAATAGTAGGGGTGAGAGGGGGCACCCCTGCTGAGTGCCTCTCTAGATTGGGAATGCCTTCGAGAGGGGTCCATTGGTGAGTACTCTTGCTCTGGGATTGGAGTAGAGGACTTGGACAAGGTGTCGAAATTGGTGGGCAAAGCCCATTGTCTGAAGGACATCATCCAAGTACAGACAGTCTACCATATTGAAAGCTTTTTATAAAATCAACTAGGAGGAGCGTCAGATACGGTGTGAGGAGCTGGTGGTGGGCTAGGGCGAGGTGAAGGCACCCTAGGCAATGTCTGGTGCCAGGCGTTGTGATGAAGCCACACTGATCCAGGTGGACCAGCTTGTGTAGAAGGGGGCGGAGTCGTTGGGCCAAGACTGTGGCATACATTTTCATTTCAGTATTGATTAAAGAGATCGGGCGGTAGTCTGCACAAACGGAAGAGGACGGCTGGGATCACAACAAAAATGGCACACCATGCGATAGAAAGCTGCCGGTGTTTGGCCGCAGCGCGTACACTCTGGCTGGGGACACAAGCCTGCTTAATGTAGGCGTGCTGGGGTGTGGTAGTAGAGCTGAATGAGACAAAGTTTGGCCGAGGTCGTAATGGTTTTGGGAGCCCTAAGGGCGTCATGCCAATCCTCTTGCTCCAGGGGACCCAGACATCCCTCCCAGCGGGTACGGAGTGGGTCAAGAGTTGTCGGGCCGTTGTTAACCAGGGTGCGATACATCCGAGACACCCCTCCCCAGGTTCCCAATCATGACTTGGGCTTCCAGCGGGCTGAATTCCGGGAGTGACGTGCCTGTTGAGATGTGTGCATTAAGGGCGTGGAGGAGTCCCAAATATTTGTAAAATTGGGAGGTGTGGAGAGTGTAGCGTTTCTATATATTGGGGAACTCCCTAATGTAGTCCCCTACCCAAACATCCCCTAGTAGAGATATCCCTATGTGGTCCCATTGTTGGAAGCCTGTGAGGGTTGCCACTTCCCTTAACCATAAACCTTGCCAGAGAGGCGTGTGTTGGCTCAGTCGTTTATCCCATCGCGTGTGCCACAGGGCCGTGCGCCATGCAACGAGGAACATTCTGCTTATCCGTGGTATTGCTTTGTGTATTGGGGTCCTGTATAAATATGTTTGTATTTGGGGAATGTCCAGGTCCTTGGGCTCCGGTTTGTAGGCCAGGTCAGACCAGCCCGCAGTGAACCAGTCATGAATGACAAGGAGTCTGGTGGATAAATAGTATAGGTGGAGATCGGTCATACCCATGCCTCCATCAAAGGGTGGGATCCTGCAGTGGGCGAGGGCGACACCCGGTCTCCCTCCTCCCCACAGAAACCTCATGGTCACCCCATCCATCTCCCTAAATCAGCTGCTCGGAAAATGGAAAGTGGTGTTCTGAATGATATATAAGAAGTTGAACAATGCCATCCTCCCGAGAGGGTTGAGTGGTAGCGCTTGCCAACGTTGAGGTCGCCCTTGGTTTTCTTGACTAGTGGGGTAAGGTCTAATGCCATTCCAGCTCCGGGACCAGAGCTACCTAAATCCCTAGGTATTTGAACTATTGCTGTCTGATGAGGATGGCCGATTGCCAATCAAAGTACTCCCTAGAGAGATGAAGGGGGACAAGGGTGGATTTAGCCGGATTGAGTCGGAGGCCCGAGACACTTTAAAAGCCTTGGAGTAGCTCGAGGCATCTAGGGCCAGAGTTGGCTGGGTACACCAGGAAAAGCAGGACAATGTCTGCGTACAGGGCGATTTCCTCAAGGCAATGGTATCCCCCAGCCCAGACCTGGACCAGATGGTCGTCCCGAATGAGGCTGGCCAAGGGTTCCATTGCCAGCGCGAATAGTAGGGGTGAGAGGGGGCACCCCTGCTGAGTGCCTCTCTAGATTGGGAATGCCTTCGAGAGGGGTCCATTGGTGAGTACTCTTGCTCTGGGATTGGAGTAGAGGACTTGGACAAGGTGTCGAAATTGGTGGGCAAAGCCCATTGTCTGAAGGACATCATCCATGTACAGACAGTCTACCATATTGAAAGATTTTTATAAAATCAACTAGGAGGAGCGTCAGATACGGTGTGAGGAGCTGGTGGTGGGCTAGGGCGAGGTGAAGGCACCCTAGGCAATGTCTGGTGCCAGGCGTTGTTCATTTCAGTATTGATTAAAGTGATCGGCGGTAGTCTGCACAAACGGAAGAGGACGGCTGGGATCACAACAATAGTTGCCACATCGGTCTTGGGGGTAAAGTAGCCCAATTCGGCTACGTGTTGGTAGAGCTCTACAATCGCAAGTCGCATAATACTCCTAGGGAAAGACATCTGGCCCTGGCGTTTTCCCAGCCTTCAGCAGGGAAATGGCACCGTGCACATCCTCTGGGGTAAAGGGAAGGTCTAAATCTGCCGCTTCCGCCTCGGTGAGGCATGGGAGCTGGGTCGCCGCCTGACCTAACATATCTGAGAGGATAGCCTGTGGTTCACAAGCGGAGTACAGCCGAGCGTAGTAATCTGCAAACACCTGTGCGATTGCGGGTGATGTGTGTTGGGTGTTGCCCGAGGCGTCTCTGACTTCAGGGATTTTTCTGTTGGCTAAGGGATAGGAAATTATATTATGCAACAACTTCCCATTTTTATCGCCCCATCCATATACTCGGGCCACAGAGGAACGCCACAGGATCATGGTCGAATCAAGGGAGATCTGCCTGATTTCCTCTCGAATAGCCGCAAGTTGCTTGTCCTGAGAAACAACGGAGGACCCAGAGAGGGCTGTTTCCAGCAGTGTTGCTTGAGCCTTAAGCAGGGTCAGGCGATCGTTCTGCGTCACCCGCTTCGCCTGTACCGGGCCTCTGGCCACACTTTCGGATAGTGGCTTCACTGGCCTCCCAGAGAGTACCCAGGGCGGGGACTGAGCCCTGATTAGCAAGGAAATAATTGTGTAATTGCACCTCTATCACTTTTTTTGACCTCTCTGATTTGTAAGAACCAAGCGTTTAACCTCCAAACAGTCCGAGTCGTGCCTGAGATTGCGCCCAAGTGCAGAGACAGGGCCGAGTGATCCGAGATTCCCCAGAGGAGGATGGAAATATCTGAAATGCTATGACAGTCACGGGCCTGCAGAGGGAGCAGGTCAATAAGGGAATGTGTGTGGTGGGCCGCCGAGGT
This sequence comes from Lissotriton helveticus, assembly GCF_964261635.1. Lineage (NCBI taxonomy): Eukaryota > Metazoa > Chordata > Amphibia > Caudata > Salamandridae > Lissotriton > Lissotriton helveticus. The sequence goes on along the minus strand of NC_136057.1, from coordinate 805,752,180 downwards.
ATGGGTATATTTGGTACCCCGAGGATTCCATACCCTCCAGACATCGCATAAGCCAAGGACGGCCGACCAGTCTGTTAACTTCTCGTCGGGGAGGGCGCACCAGTCGTGTCAAGCATTGGTTGCATAACAGCATTAAAGTCACCCCCGATTATAGTCTGACCCAGGGGCAGTGAGGAAATTATATAAGTGAGGCGAAGGAGGGTCGAAGTGAGTGTTGCAGGTGGGATGTATATGGAAGCCAGGCTCAGGGTATTCCCTTCAAGCTTCTCGGACACAGTCTCAAACCTACCCTGCGGTCTGTCACGATGTGAACATATGCATATTAACATCACTTCACTGCCATAAGAAAAATTATCCCATTGCAAAGCTGATCATGCTCATACATACACACCTTTGTGTACAGCGAGACACAAACATATGCTCATGGCTAATCTCATATGGATCTTTGTATATTTCTAATTGTGCGCATACCTCTCCCTTAACAACAAATGCACATGCATCTGTCTGTGTGCGCCCCCAAAATTTACATATGACCTATGGCAGGTAAGCGATTTTGGAGGTCATGCAAAGCTATTATTAGAGCTTATTTTCTGTCATACCAGTTGTGGGAGCATCAGCATACGCGGCCACATCTCTGATGGAAGGAGGTAGATCTTTCCTTGCTTGCAATGATCGATTTCTACAGTCTGTTCATGTCTTGTCTACCAGAGAACGAAGGAGATGTAGCAGTTGTGTAGGAAAGGAGTGGATTTGATTTTCAATAGAGTAAAGAATGCGTAGAGGACTTTCAAGAGATCGAGGTGAAGTTAAAAGAAACTCCTCATTTACAGCAGTTTTTAATCACTCATTAGGGTCATCTGAGAATGGTTAAGACCAACGAAAAAAAGTAGTACTAACTTTTGGTGACCTGGGCTTGAAAGTAGAAAGGAGAATCAGCGAGTTATATGAATGCTTGGAGAGTGGCAAGATTATTAAACCAAAACTGTTCCAAAGGCTTGCTGTGTGTTGCATGATAGACCCTAGTAGGCTGTCACAATGTGCATTGTGGGACCCCTGATGGGTGAGAATTTCACCCCATACTGGTTTGTGGCAATGGATATGTTTTTCAGATGGCCTGAGGTTGCTTGTGCTGGTAACATTTCAAGAGGGGTCGTTATCGTGTTCAGGCATGAAAGAGATCCTACCAGGATTCTGATGAACAGTACCATCTAGGTTTGTTTTTATGAACTTGAAGATTTTTTGGCATTTTATTGTATTGTCCACCAAAAGTCAATAGTCTGTCATTCCAAGACCAACTGAATGATTGAGAGGTTTAACAGAACTATTGAAGAGTTTGCAGCTGGCAAAATTTAGCTGCCTTGACTGAAAGAAAGAGATCCAGAGGTGTATGGATGGCTATCAGTTTCTCCTCATTCTTGTTTCTGGTCCAGGAAAGATCTTGCTTGTCAGTTCGGGCTGGACTGTACCCTTGAGGAACAGGGCCAAGACTGATTTGCATATGGCTGGGTCTGAACTGGGGTGGCAAAGTGAGCTAAAGAATGATGATGGATTCAACCCAGATCTGTGACTGGGGATGAGCGTCTGAAAAGTTTCAGCGCTCCATCCATCATCTCCTTGTGTTTGCTTTCCTCCTCATTCTGCCACTGGGTGTACACTCTGGAGCTTCAAGTGCAACACTGCTCACCCTTCAGATTTCATGCCATTTATCACCTGCCTGGTGACTGCTTTTCTTTTTTGGAGGAACTCACCGACTTCATCAGCGACCAATACCCTCAAAGTGACAGACAGATCTTCCTGGGAGACTTCAATCTTCACTGGGGCTCTCTGGAAGACTCTGCTGCCAATAGGTTTGCCACTTTTCTCTTAGCAAATGATCTTATCCAACACTGCACTGTAACAACACACTCTAAGGCATGGGTACTCACAAACTTTCTCTCGGGGGCCAAAATTATAGTGTGGTTTGTGTCCGAGGGCCGCACCGGTGGGGCGGGGTCAGTGGGGTAGGGGGCGGGGCTAGAGCAACAAAAAAAACTCTTACCATGAGGTTGATCACAGGTCCCTGCAGCGGACGCCTTCGTCCACTGAGCCACCAGACCCGGCATACACACATCTCTCTCTCTCGGTCTCTCTCTCTCTCTCTCTCTCTGTCTCTGTCTCTCTCTCTCTCTCTCTCTCTCTCTGTCTCCCTCCTTCTCTCTGTCTCCCTCCTTCTCTCTAGCTCTCTCCCTCTCTCTCCCTCTGTCTCACTCACTCCCTCTCTGTCTCCCTCTGTCTGTCTCTCTCTCTCTCCCTCCCTCTGTCGCCCTCCCTGTCTCACTCCCTGTCTCCATCCCTCTCCCTCTCTGTCTCCCTCTCCCTTCCTCTGTTTCCCCCTGCCTTCCTCTGTCCCCCACTGACTCCATCTGTCTCCCCCTCCCTTCCTCTGTCTCCCCCTCCCTTCCTCTGTCTCCCCCTCCCTTCCTCTGTCTCCCCCTCCCTTCCTCTGTCTCCACCTCCCTTCCTCTGACTCCCTCTGACTCCCTCTGTCTCCCTCTCCCTCCCTCCGTCTCCCTCCCTCCGTCCGTCTCCCTCCCTCCCTGTCTCCCTCCCTGTTTCCCTCCCTCTCTGTCTCCCTCTGTCTGTCTCTCTCTGCCTGTCTCCCTCTGCCTCCCTCCCTCTGCCTCCTTCCCTCTGTCTCCCTCCCTCTGTCTCCCTTCCTCTGTCTCCCTTCTCCCTCCCTCTGTCTCCCTTCTCCCTCCCTCTGTCTCCCTTCTCCCTCCCTCTGTCTCCCTTCTCCCTCCCTCTGTCTCCCTTCTCCCTCTGTCTCCCTTCTCCCTCCGTCTGTCTCCTTCCATCTGTCTTCCACTGTCTGTCTCCCACGTCTGTCTCCCTCTTTCTGTCTCCCCCCCCACTGTCTGTCGCCCTCCCTCTGTCTCCCTCTCTGTCTCCCTCTCTGTCTCCCTCTCTGTCTCCCTCTCCCTCCCTCTCCCCGTCTCCCTCCTTCTCCCTGTCTTCCTCTGTCTGTCTCCCTCCTGCCTCTGTCTCCCTCCCTCTTTCTGGCTGTCTCCCTCCCTCTGGCTGTCTCCCTCCCTCTGGCTGTCTCCCTCCCTCTGGCTGTCTCCCTCCCTCTGGCTGTCTCCCTCCCTCTGGCTGTCTCCCTCTTTCTGGCTGTCTCCCTCTTTCTGGCTGTCTCCCTCTTTCTGGCTGTCTCCCTCTTTCTGGCTGTCTCCCTCCCTCTGGCTGTCTCCCTCTTTCTGGCTGTCTCCCTCCTGTCTGTCACCCTCCCTCTGTCTCACTCTCTGTCTCCCTCTCCCTCCCTCTCCCCGTCTCCCTCCTTCTCCCTGTCTTCCTCTGTCTGTCTCCCTCCCTCCTGCCTCTGTCTCCCTCCCTCTTTCTGGCTGTCTCCCTCCCTCTGGCTGTCTCCCTCCCTCTGGCTGTCTCCCTCTCTCAGGCTGTCTCCCTCTTTCAGGCTGTCTCCCTCTTTCTGGCTGTCTCCCTCTTTCTGGCTGTCTCCCTCCTGTCTGTCTCACTCTCTGTCTCCCTCTCCCTCCCTCCCTCTCCCTCCCACTGTCTGTCTCCCTCCCTCTGGCTGTCTCCCTCCCTCTGGCTGTCTCCCTCTCTCTGGCTGTCTCCCTCTCTCTGGCTGTCTCCCTCTTTCAGGCGGTCTCCCTCTTTCAGGCGGTCTCCCTCTTTCTGGCTGTCTCCCTCTTTCTGGCTGTCTCCCTCTTTCTGGCTGTCTCCCTCCTGTCTGTCACCCTCCCTCTGTCTCACTCTCTGTCTCACTCTCTGTCTCCCTCTCCCTCCCACTGTCTGTCTCCCTCCCTCTGTCTGTCTCTCTCTCGGTCTCCCTCTCCCCCCCTTTCCCTCCCCCTCTGTCTCCCTCCCCTTTTCCTCCCTCCCAGTGCCCCAGCACATTTATCTGTGAGGGGCTGCCATTACCATAATTCCCTTAAACGGGAGTGCCTGCATCTTGTTCATTGCGATGCCAGGACTGAGAAACGTTGCCTGTTTTTAAAACAATGTGGGTTCTAAAGACACTGCCCTAAGCACTAGCGCTGCTTGTCTGAAGTACCGCAATACTTTGGCACCTTCAATTGCTTACCTGCATTGGACTGAGTGGTCCCAATACTCCTGCACTGCAGGAATTGCCAGCAATAACTTAATAATTACTCGAACCAAAACACACCAGCGCTTCAACATGTGCTGACTACAGGCAAGTTTGGAATGCGTCTACATAACTCAGAAACCTTTTGGATTTGAACACCAGACGGTGTTCCTGGATTCTGCACTTGCTGCTGCTCTCATATTTAATGGAACAAGCCCCGGTGTTACAGTCTTCTTTCCCTCCCTCCCTCTCCCTTTGTCTCCGTCCCATTACCTCCGTCACCCTCTTCACCTCACCCTGCTGTGTGTCAGCCCGGGCTGAGACAGCCTCCTGGCACACACAGCCCCACCCGAGCACTTCACAAGACCATTTGTATGGTAATGAGGCCTTGCTGTATTTAACCTCTTCTTAGACCCCTGCAGCTCCACTGTGACTGTCATTGGAATCACCCGGCGGCCGGCCCCCACAGAGCAGCAGAGTCTCTTAGACTTGCGCGGCTGCAACCAGCAGTGTTTGAAGACACGATGACATTTTTTTTTAATGCACGGGTACGATGTCTGGAAGGTCGGCGGGCCGCCAGGGAAGGCTTGCCGGGCCACAGCTGGCCCGCGGGCCGTACTATGAGTACCCATGCTCTAAGGGCTCAATTCTGCACTTTGTTATATCTAAAGCAGACATGCTTACTTTTGATATCCCTATTCACGTAGACTGGTCTGACCCCTTACTCATCCCCTTCTCTTTTCAGCTATCACACTCTATAACTTTTGGTCAACCTAAAAGGACTACTACCTGGTTCCGTAACACCAAAAACATTGACCTTGACACTCTTTGTGTTTCTGCTATGCTATCACTTCCAAGGCTAGACCCTAACTTGGATGTCAACGATCTCACCTCCCAATGCAGTCGAAATGTCGCTCCACTTTAAAGCAAAGGAAAATACTTATTCCTTCAGCACCATGGTTTAATAAATCCCTTTATGAAGAAAGGAAGAACCTGAGAATCCTGGAGAAACAATTGAGACAACTTCCATCCACCACTTTCTATTCTACGTTCATCAAGATCAATTTACCACAAACACATCTTCCATGAAAAAGCTTCACACTTCAGAACCCTCCTTGACTCAGCCAAAAACAGACCCAAAAAACAATTTGAACCTTTGGGAAATCTCCTAAGCAAATCTGGGATCCTTTATCATCTCTATGCGGATGACACTCAAATCTAACTTACGGTGTCTTCCGCACACAATATCTCAATTCTCAACTCTATTCAAAACTGGATGTTAGCTCATCAACTCAATCTTGGATGGATCAGCTGAATTTACTCAACAATAAACCTATTGTCGACAGCACAAAATCCCTTGGTGTCCTACTTGACAAAAGGCTCAATCTACGCTCCCACATCAATTCAATTGCAAAGATTGTACAATACCAACTGCGCCTTCTCTGGGGGATTTGACGTTTCTTTCTGGAGCAAGACCTAAAACCTTGGTACATTCTCTGGTCCTCTCTAGATTGGACTATTGCAACTCTCTTCTTGCTGGCCTCCCCAAATCCCACCTTTCCCCTCTTAAATCCGTTCTCCATTCAGCGACTCGTTTTATATCTGAGCCCAAAAAAGTTACCACATCGCACCCAATTTGTCTTCTCTTCGATGGTTCCCATCGGGGTAAGATCAATCTACAAGACTGACTGTATCACCCTCAAAGCCTTGCACACTTCCTCCTCTCGATATCTGGCTAATAAACTGAAAATCTCTGGAGGCTCTAGACGGTCTCGTAATGCGTACAATTTACTGCTTGAGCCACCCACCTTCAAAAGGGAACAATCAATGGCTCAATCCGTCTCAGGGAATGCAGTGAGAATCTGGAACTCGCTCCCTCCATTACTCCGTACCACCACCTCTACCCGGACCTTCAAAACTGACCTCAAATCTCTTCTCTTCCAAAGACGCTTCCAGAACTAATACACCCCTTTTCATGTCGCTCAAGGAAGTTCTTTCATTATTGTAAATTTGTAATCTATGCCTGTTCAATCTTCATCCTATTATGGTTTTGAGTGACTACTATCTTTTGCTTTAGTTTAGCTTTTCTTGTTTCTCATTTGTTTCTGTAATGTGTACATTTGTAACATTCTCCTCATGTAACATACTTGGTTCTATTGTGAAGCGTCTGACACCTTTGGGTAAAGTCTCCGCTATATAAAAATGCATTAAATAAAAAAAATAATAAAGAAAAACTTTTTAGAGGTTGCAGGCCGAACACCACCTCCTTTGTGGGAAAATGGCATGGAACAAGGATTTGGTGAAGGGTTCTGAGAGGGAATATTGGAGGAAGTGTGAGTAGGAAAAGATGGATAAGAGAAAGTGGAACGTTGATTCTAAGCATTCTGTTGGAGAAGTAGTTTAGTTTTAGTTTAGTTTATTAAATTAGCATAGTAAATTAAAAACATTGCAGTAAAATGTCATCATAGCGCTGTTACCATGTTAAAAGCAGAAACAAAGAAAAACATCAAATTTAAGTTCATATACATATTACTGACGAGGCATTTTGTAGTTACTATTATAATCATGTGACAGGTTTCCAGAGCCAAAGATAAAATAATTTGGTACAGGGATACTAGGACAGGGGGGCGTAAAAAAATCTGTGATAAGCTTTTTTGGGGGGGAGGGCGGGAACTGGAAGGGCGGGGGAGAAATAAAGGTGAGGATCAGAGACTGGGTCAGAATCTGGACTCTTGTGGGAGCCAGGCTATTCTCGAAATTTATGGAGCCAAGGAAATTTGTCAAACATTTTGAAAATATAATCATAATGGCTGATTTGAGGATTCTGAATCTTGGCAGAACGATTGGGGCAACAGAAGCAACTGCATTTGCTAGCAAGTAACATTCTGAGTATTTGAAGAAACACCCTTCTGAGGGTCTGTCAGTTGTCAAGACCGGCATTGGTGATAATCATGTCAGAGTTAGTGCCAAAAGAGTTTGCAAGAAACCTGGCTACCTGACAGATTATTTCTAGTAGTTGTTTCTGTTTGAATATTCCATATTATTTCCCGCTATTGTTCTTATGTTCTTCCTCACTTTAGTTCCTCTGTATGTGCTTTCTGTTTGTGTAAAAAGGGAAGATGTGTGGTGTTCCTCTCAGCCTCATGCATTGCCAACCAACTCCATCATGATCGACTATTGTCTGACCCAGGTCTTCTTTAATTCACATAACCATCGTCATCCCTTTTCTAGCACATGACATATCTGTGCATCTTTAAAACAAAGAAAGCCTCATCCCACAAGTACTCCTACATGTTGTTGATCTATGCAGTGGTGAGAGACTTTTTGTATGATATCTGAGAAACAAGGGCAACCCAACTCATATGGAACCAGGGCATATAGTAAACTAGAAAAACAACAGTTCATGTGGACATTGCACTGAACTGAACCACACTAGTGGAACTCCATATCAACATGTCCCTCTCCATCGAGGCCCTGCGTTCACATCTACACGCTCGCCACTCTTGCCTAACAACACGCAGCACATTCTTACAGCCGGATGCTTTGTGCCTTTATGTAGCTGAGTGACATTGCTCCTGCATGTTCGTGGTTACGTTACTAATATCCATCTCTCAAGACGAGCTCAGTTATTCCCTCTTGGCGGGGTTGCCTCCGCCGGCCCACACGCAGTTCGGTTGGACAGATCGATGTGTCATCTCAACTATCAGAACCTTGAAACGCCTGATAATGTTGTGTCTGCCTTGCAACGGTTAAAAAAACTTTGTAATTCTGAAAGGAGTCACTCTCATTCCATTTTTTTTTTTGATTTCAAAGTATTTTATTAATAAAGAAGTGACAAAGAATAAAAGGTACATAAGATAATAAAAGTGACACAATTAAGTGAACATGACCACACAATCAGAGGCTAAAATTGAGGTGTAAGCAAAGTAAATGCATTCAAGAAATGAAAATGGCCTGTTATAAATAAAGGAACTAATTAGGTTAAGACTACTGTCAAAGCAATCAACAAAAGTATCACTAATAAATTTTATAATTGGGGACAGGGGAGGAAATAGAATAAAAGAAAGAGGAAAGAAAGAAAGAGTGATATAAAAAAGGAAAGGGACAGAGGACAGGAAAGAGAAAAAAGAAGAAGAAAAAAGAAGAAGGATTCCCACCGGACGAACCCAACACGTAAAAAACATAAGACTCCAATTAGACAGACAAATTAAAAGGAAAACGAGCAACCAACCCTTTTGACGACAGATCCATATAATCATCCAACGCTTTCCAAACCCCACGAGAGATATACGGAGAGAGATGGGCTTGATCCACCGAGGTGTGAGCGCTGCGCAAAAAGGAGACCCAAGCCCACCATGTATGAAAAGAAACCGAAGAAAAGGATTTCCACTCCATAAGTATGACTTTCACCGCAACAGTCAAAAGGAGATCCATCAATTGCAATTCCATTGGATCTAAGGGGAGAGGAGTATGGGCCGCCAATGGACACAATAAAATTAAAGGAAAAGAGAGTTGGAACTCAATATCAAAGATAAGAGATAGATGTTTATGAATGAGGTTCCAAAAAGGCTGAAGCAGGGAACATTCAAAAAACATATGCTGAAAATCGCCCGGCAACACTCCACAACTCCAACATAAATTGTCATCCTTAAGATCGAGCGAATGTAGACGAACAGGCGTCCAATGAAGGAGGTTGACAGAAAAGAATTTAGACTGCATTAAAGATGGTGCGATTTTATTGCGAAGAGAGAGTTTTCCAATCAGTTGCCAAGTATCAGAGGAAATATGGTCCGTAACGTCATGATCAAAATGGTGCAACCACTTTTGTTGAGCAACCGTATGTGCGGGTAGTGAGGTAGATGATAAAAACTTATAAATCTTGGAGGCAACGTGACCAGATTTAGCCCAAATATGAAAAAGAGAGATGGTAGAAGAGGTAGGATGAAGACGCACCTTAGCAAGGGCCACTTTAATTTTAAGAAAAGTATAAAAATCAAGGTTTGATAAAGAATGCTTGTGAGCCAAGGTGGAAAAGGGTAATGGCTCATCAGAAGCACCATAAAGATGTTTAACAAGAGAGATTCCTTGAGCCGCCCAATAGGACATGAGGGTGGGAGTAATGTTGAGTTTAATTTTAGAATTCCGCCAAATAGACGACCACCTAGTTTTATGTAATGGGATTGCCACTTTCTTATCTATTCTCTTGACCGCAGCAATTGTATCAAGAATTATAGAACGAGAAAACAGGATATGCGAAGTCGATGATGTGCAAAAAGAGGCAGTAGGCAAAGGAGATGCTAAATCTTGTTCTATTAGTAACCAAGAAGGAACATGAAGAGGTGGAGGAGAGAACCATAAAGCACCTTGAGAGGCCAAAAAGGCAATTTGGTACTTTTCCCAATCAGGAAAATTGCAACCTCCCATATCACAAGGTCGTCGCAAGAATTTATATGCAAGTCTAGCACGTTTGTCATTCCACAGAAATTTAGATGTCAGAACATCAATTTCATGAAAAAAGGAATCTGATAACTTAACCGGAAGCATGGATGAAACGAAATTAATAATGGGTGTGATCATCATTTTAAGAGTCTGGAGGCGACCCCACCAGGAAATATGTTTCGGGGACCATGTATCTAAAAGACGACGTACTTTAATAAGAGTCTGGGATTCGTTATAGGCAGTAGTGGCATAAAGGGTAGAACAGAAATAAATGCCTAAGTATTTCAGATGTGTAGACTGCCATTTAAAACCCGCAGAACCCATATGAGACGGGAAACAGTAGGCATTCAAAGGGAACATTTCCGTCTTATCTTTATTTAGGGTATAACCTGAAACCGTTGAGAAGAGGGAAATGGTATTTGAAATAGCAGGTATAGCCAAAGCGATATCTTCTGAAAAAATAAGAACATCATCTGCGTATGCAGCAGTTTTGATACAGTGAGGCCCAAAAGAAAAACCTTTAATGTCTGGATGTAACTCAATTAGTCTAAGAAGAGGATCAATAGATAGTAAAAATAAAAGCGGAGATAAGGGACAACTTTGTCTAGTACCTTGACGAAGATTAAAAAATGACGACGTAGCACCATTGACTCTAATGTTAGCTCTAGGTTGAGAATATAAGGACATTACCATATTAATGAAAGAGTCGCCAAGGTTGTGTGCACACAAAACAGCACGAAGAAACGGCCAAGAAACCTTGTCGAAGGCTTTTTCAGCGTCAAGGGCCAAGGCCGCGGCAGGAAGTTGAGACCGTTTAGCTGCACCAAGAATATGACAAAAAGTGCCTATATTGTCTCGCGCAAGACGTCCTTTCACAAAACCGGTTTGAGAGGGATGAACAAGAGAAGGGATAAAGGATTCCAATCTTTTAGCTAGGATTTTTGCAAAAATCTTAGCTTCCATGTTGAGAAGAGAAATGGGACGGAAGTTTTTGGGATCCGAATGGTCCTTCCCTTCTTTTGGGATCACTACTATAGTAGCTTCAGCCGCAGTACCAGAAACAGACCCATCTTTAACAAAAGAATCAAAGACATATTGCAATTTGGGAACGAGCGCCGGGAGAAAAGTTTTATAAAATAAAATAGGATAACCATCAGGACCCGGGGCCTTACCAGAACGAGTAGCTTGAATTGCAGTAACAATTTCCTCAGGGGAAATCGGCCTATTTAAAAAAATACGATCATCCTCAGAAACCGACTGCACCGGAACTGATTTTAAGAAATCCTGACACTGGTCAAAAGCGGATTGATTAGGAGTATATAATTTATCATAAAAATCACGAAAAACTTCAAGAATTTCCCCAGTTTGGAATTTTTTAGATCCCGAGTGGTCAGTAATAGAAGAAATTTGCGAGGACTTAAAGGAGAAATCCTGAAATTTTAATGTAGCTGCAAGAATCTTCCCAGCTCGATTTTTTAACAGTAATTTCTTGGATTTCTGCGCTTGTACTCCAATATGGGCTCTTTTAGTAACAATAGTATTATATTTGTATTTTAGTTGTTTTATCAACTGTAAGCAGGATGTATCCTTAGATTGCCTAAAGGTGGTTTCTAGAGTTTTTATTTCAATTGATAAATCTGAAAGCTCTTTTTTAATATCAGAATTCCGTTTGGACATACACTTAATAACCTGACCACGGAAAGTGCATTTAAACGAATCCCAGAGGATGATTGGGGAAGAGACAGAACCTTCATTCTCATGGAAAAAAGTTTCTATAGCCTTAGAGAATTCAGTAACCTGAGTAGCATCATGCAAAACTTCCGTATTCAATCTCCAGGAACGAGCATGTGATTTAGGTGCAAAGGATGACAGCGTAAAAGTAACCGCAGCGTGATCAGAGATCAAAATAGGATGTATAAGCGGAGAAGAGGAGGACGGAACCAGAGAAGAATGAACAAGGAGATAGTCAATACGAGAAAAGGAAGAATGAGGTGAAGAAAAGAAAGAAAAGTCACTACCAGTGGGATTGTGAAGACGCCATATATCTTGAAGCTGAATGAAGGAACACATGTTAAGCATTTGTTTGTGGGATTTTGGACGGCGAAACTGAAACGCGGAGTTCCTATCCAAGATAGGATCCATCGGTAAATTAAAATCACCGCCAACAATAATATTCCCAGAATGCGGGGTATCATTTAATTTCTTGGTAATCGATTTCCAAAAGGTCGAATCGTCAATGTTAGGAGCATAGATATTCATCACATAAAGATCATTATGGCCATCCGACAGTTTAGTTAACAACCAACGACCCTCCGAATCATGATCAGAAGAAATTATAGATAAGCCTGAATTCTTCGAAATTAAGGTAACGACTCCATTTCGTTTGCCAGAGGCATCAGAGCAGCAAACATCCGAAACCCATTCCTTCTTCAAAAACAACGCCTCTCTGTTAGAGACCTTGGTCTCCTGAAAAAGGACCAGATCTGAAGAAAGAGATTTACAATAATCTAAGATTTTTGACCGCTTCACCGGATGGTTTAAACCCTTAACATTAAGGGATAATACATTCAAACCCGGCATGGAAAGACATAGAAAAAGACAAAAGACGCCATGGATGACAGAGAAACAACCAATCTCACAGAGACAAGAAACCAACCAACAAACATAAGGAACGAAAAGGGAGTATCCACGTGGGGAATCCGAAATAGAAAAAAAGATAGAAAAAAAGGAAAGGGAGAAGAGAGAAGAGAGAGAAGAACCAGTAGGGGAGGCCTAAAAAAGACCAAAGTCATACGAGGGAGAACGTGGAAAGGCGAGCAAGGGACCCGTACAAGGAGGAATATTAAGTGATATCAATAGCCCCAAGAATATAGCCAACTGATGGCATCAAAGTAGGAACTAGGAACAATCAAACTAGCAACGAATATCAGCCCAATATTATAAATAAGCACACTGTAACCAGTAAATCTGTACAAGCACACTAAGTTAATAATCTAATATCAAGAGTTATACCTATACTATGTAATAATATCAGACAATCGGATAATGAAACAAAGGAATGTGGTAAAGCATGAAAAACAGGTAAACATCAAGATAATTATGTATATCCTAAAAATAGATATTCAATTAATGAGCAATCCTTAACTGCATAAGGGTAACAATATGTAATTAAAATTGAAACTGTAGGAACATATAAACATATAAGAAAAAAAAAAGGAAGAAGATAGGAGAATATAAATAGGTAACTATTAGTAATAGATAAGAATCAAGGAAGGAAAAACTGACCTGAAATGAGTATTGAGATGGAGTATAGGCTACTAGGGCTGGAGACAAGATAATGAAGTTGAAAGCATGACCGACGAAAAATCCAGCACAAGAAATAGGTTAGAGAGAATACCAAGAGGAGAAGATGAAATAGATAAGTAGAGTAAACATCATGACACTGAAAGAAAAAGAGAATATAGAAAGGAGACATATTAGGAGAGGAGTGAAATGGAAGACCAAGAAACCTATAGAAAAATAAGTATCAACAGTAGGGGAAAGAGAAACAGAGAAGAAATCTAAAAAGGAGAAATCCAAGGAAAAAGGATACAAAGAGAGAACAGTGCGGACATAAGGAGAACGGAAAAACGCCAGCAATGGAGTTAGAGATTAATAACGAAATATAGGATCAGCAGTAAAGAGATGAGAAGAAAGAGGCATACAGAAAACCATCATCAAGGAAACACCAGGAGACAATTCAAGTGCCCGAGGCACCAGGATCCTGCGATGTCGCTCTTTGAATCTCCATTTCTATCTCCAACTGGTTGTCCAGGAATGTAGCTAAGTCAGCCGGCTCATCGAAAATTCTGGAACGTCCTTTGTAAGTAATGAGGAACTTCGACGGACCAGAAAACAAAAAGGGAATGTTCATCTCAGAAAGACGTTTCCGAAGATTAAGGAAGCCCTTTCTTCTTATGACTGTATCTCTGGCAAAGTCCTGAGAGATGGAAATACGATGACCTTCCCAGACGACCTGTTTAGCCTTCCGCATATGAGAACGAATCTGTTCTGTATGTTGATGTCGCAGTGGCTTAAAAATTATTGCTCTTGGCTGGGTTGCCGCTTTAGAACGAAACGTTGGAACACGATGTGCTCTTTCTATCTCAAATTCTCTCTGGAATGAGATTTGTAAGGTGTCAGGAAGCCAATGATATAAGAACTCAATCATAGACGAAGATGATTTCTCTGCATCTTCCGAAGACCAAAAATGCGTAGGTTAGATCTACGATTACGGTCTTCCTGCTCAGTGAGATCTCTCCGCAAAGCCGCCATTGAGCGCTCCAAGTGGCTGAGGGACCTGGATTGTTTCTGCATACCATCCTCTGCACAACTGATACGTGACTCAGTGGCCGATACACGAAGAGAGAGGGCTTTGAAGTCATTTCTAATAGCAGACACCTCCACTTGCAGTAAATCTGTATTAGTTTTTGTTGACTGCGCAATATCATGCACTTCATTAAGGCGTGTTAATATTGTGTCCAGAGTGGATTTAGTGTCTGACTGAGCGGACTCCGGCGTAGGGGACAATGACTTAAGTCGCTTAAGCGAAGTACCAACATCCTTTGAGTCTTTGTTATTCGAGGAACGGCCCATATTTGCAGCCATGAAGGAACAGTCCTCAAGAAAAAATAAAAAATAAAAGTATACAGCCCCTTGAGGAAAAGAGGAGAGTAAAAACTGTGTAGACTGCACCCAAAAAGTGAAACACAGCACACTGAGCGTAATGGGCGTCAAGTAAATAATAGCGACGGGCTTATATGCAGGGCAGACACCAAATTGAATGAGAAAGGCTCATATATGGCAGGAAGTCACAGCAAAGACATCGTAAGAAAAAGAGGAACACCAGCAAGAGACAGCTGAACTGAGAAAATCAGAGCGAATGCAACATAATATCCAGCCAAGCAGCAAAAAATAGCAGAAAAAAGAAAGAAATGTTACCAACTGCAGGCACCGTAGAAAAAAATAACCTGGATATCCACCATAGCCGGCAATATTGTATCCAAGGCGGCACTCCTGAAGAGAAATGTCAGCTCCGTCAGAAGCGGGAAAATGGCGGCCACCCGCGAAGGAATCGAGCGTCACAGGAGCCTGACAGAAAAGACATTCAGCTGTTGGCAGAAGTCGCCGAAAATGCCTTCAAACAACTCCCTGCATGTTCCGCCACAGAAGAATGCCGTTTGTTCGTGAAGGGGCAGTCAGGAAGCGGAGGAAATAATCCGAGGGGACACTCTCGCCTCGGAGCTCAAGCGCGACACGCCATGCTGCAGTGGCGCGCAAGCCACGCCCCCCAGTCACTCTCATTCCATAAAGGTAACCACTTCATTTTTTCACAGCTATCCCGTCTCCACCTAGCACGTATCCATGTGGTTAGCAATAAAGGAACCATCTCTTCATGCCTTGGTGCAAAACGTTTCTGATACCACGCCCTAGTTGTTGTGGAAACCTTCTTCCTTTTCTAGGGTAAGTTCCTGAGATGTTTATCCCCAGCTATGTATAATTTTTTGATTGGCCATAGTTGGTATTAATCACCTGATTCCCCTTTTTTCAGTACCCAGCTTTCCTATGTGAGTTTATACTCTCTTTTCACTTATTTGGTATGCACATCACCAACCCTAGTAATTGGTTTTTCATTTTTTAATCAGTAATCAGGTATGCCTCACACCCTACTTTATCTTGTTAAAAATGTATTTTTAAAGGTATTTTTAATGACTCCTATTGAGTGAGCTACCATTATTTATTTCAGGTGCCCCTTATATCTTTGTATGTCAGGGATCAAAACGCCGTCAAATAAGATTAAAAAAGAACCATTCTTCAGCCTACCTGGTTGAAAGAAGGCACTTGAAATGTATCATTCAATAATTTATGATCGTTGTTATGTTTAAAGAAACCTCAATTTATGAAATTTATTTTGTTGGTTATTTCTTCACTTAGGACACTGAGCACAGTTTATATGATGTAGAATACACTCATTATTTTTGTTACAAAATACGTGTTTGGTTGTGTTTATTATTGGTGGTATTAAGGTTCTCTCTTGGCATTCTATATCTGTGTTTATTTTGCCATTGTGCCTACAAAAATATTATTTACTATTGCATTGTCCATATGAACCGTTGTTTTCAAGAGAGCCTTCTTGATGCATGAGGGTCTATTCGGAATCTTGCTAATTGTCCAGATTGAATAAACAGATATGTACAAGAACACAGCAATTATAATTTTAGGTTTCCAACTTACTTTGTCATCAAATTTTCTCCTGGTCTCTTGTAGTAGATGCTCAATTTCATCATCTGCTTCATCGCCTGAGAGTCCAGCTGGCAGAACTGGGTGTCGTGGTGAAGTGTCTCTGAGGCTCTTTGATGGTGAATTGCCCTTTGAGTGATTGGAGGTATTGATGCTGCTAGTATTCTGGTTATCAATGGGAACCACGTTTAAAATATTGTTGGAGGCTCCACTTCCCATTTCTGGTTAAAAAAAGAAAATAGATTTTTTTTTCTTACCTTCATTGAGTTTTCAAAACATTTCAATATGAACAACACAATCCTACAGTCACAGAACAAAGTTGTAGAAGTCTTATACCATGGTTTTGGCAGACAAAGGTTTGCATGAGAGTGAAATGTTCATGGTATAGGATAGCTCCACAGGTAAAGAATTGCATTCAGTTGGATGTTCCGTGCTGTAATAGGTTCTGCAGCAGGGTGGTCATTGGTTCACTTATTGTTTCATGATAGGATGAAGCGGTCCTCTTCACTTAAAGGTCATTCCATTACTATCCTATAACTCTTTGTTACAAAGGCCCAATGAATGGGCCCAAATGTTTACAAAGTGCATAGAAAAGCTATGGTTTACTAGGTATTATTAGATGACCTTGCATGTCAGATAGCCCATTCTGAGGGATGTGCCATATGTCACCCTGCCACCATTCTATCATTCTTTGGGTTATAAGCAGTTTGAGAACAAAAAAACACCATATTTTCCATCATCGCTTAACTTTTGATTCCTTTATGGAATAATGTGTTTCTGCTTCCAGAATACTTGAAAATTACAAGCAATCTTGGTTGCATAATTCCTGATCAGCTGACAGGGCCAAGTTGTTTTTGAACATTATCTTGGTCCAGCCCAAACCACATTCCACCAGTTAAGAAGCTGTTATTCAACCTACATAACCTCAGGAACATAAACCACCAAGGACTCTCAGGAGCCATCTGCACTGTATTAGCCTAAATTTGACACCAATTTGTCTTCCGTCATGGAGTCATACGAATTTATGTCTGGTCACCTTCATCTATGGGACCCAGGTCTTCGTGTCAACAATGCCTATGCTTCAAGGGATGTGATAGATGTGAATAATAACCTGTAAAGATTGCACATATCTCTGTAAGTGCAGCATGCCTCAAAGAAGTGAAGTTACATTGATGTCTTCTTTGCAGGGCACACCGTCCTCTGGAATGACTCCTGGTGCCCATCGGAACTCAGACCCACCCCCTCACCAAAACACCATGACTGCAACCTCTGTATCATCCTCGACAGCGAACTCTCCATGAAATATCAGGTCAATGCTGTCTCCTCAGCCTGTTTCCACACTCTCAGCAAAATCTTCATGTGGCTCCCCATCAGCACCAGGAAGACGGTAACGCAGACCCTCATCGTCAGCCCACTGGACTATGGCAACGCATTCTATGCAGGCACCACCACCCAACTAATGCAAAGACGATACAGAGCACAGCCGTCAGACGGATACTCTACCTGCCTAAGAGAATACACATCAACCAACACCTGAAAGACCTCCACTTGTTCTTGGTCCAGAAGAGATGCCCTTTCAAGTTCCTGACCCACGCCTACAAAGCCCTCCACGACGAAGGACCTACCTACATGAACCACCGCCTGCACTTCCACCTGCCCCTCAGGAACCTTAGCTCCACACACCTCACGCAGATACCTCGCAAGCGCTGCTAAAGCGCCGTAGGACGATCCTTCTCACTTCTTGCAGCAAAATCATAGAACACCCTCCCCCTCCAACTCCGCACCACATCGTTTTGGACCAACTTCAGGTAGGTACTCAAGACCTGGCTATTCGACTGAGACCTGCAACACGTGCATTGATACCCTAGCGGGTGACAAGCCGTGCTCTATCGTGACGATGTTTGCGTGTGCATGTATTTGTTTTTTTTTGTACTAGTGCAAGGGATTTTATGTGTGCTTGTGTTCTTGGATGTTTTCTATCTATGTGCTTTTGTGTGTGCGTCAGTGCGCATATGAGAGTGTTTGCTCACATTTGTGTGTGCTTGTGCATGTCTGTGCGTGTAATGGTGTGTGCACGCTGGATTTGTTATTCTCTGGCGGCCGTTGTCCTGGATATTGTCTTTAACTGCCAGATGCCTGACCTTAGGATGGCCACCAGTATACCAGTGTGCAGTACAGTCCCCTGCCTGACCCCAAGATGTCTTCCATAGTGGCCCCCTACACGTTGTTTTACTTCCCTGGGACAACAATTGGACATTGACCAGACCTGCCTACACATCAGGACTTGGAACTTGCGGAACTTACCCCAGACTGTGGAGACCAAGCGATTTGGCTGATGCCCGGTGGAGCTACCATATAGCTAAAGAGGAGATGGGTTGTGGACTCCCCCCCTGCCGTCACCAAACCAGCTGGACCTTAGGCAGATTTTCCCCTTGTCTCTACGTCCTATCTTCCTCCTATCCCTTTACCCCATCCCCTTACCCTTCCTATCTCCATTCACCTTGTCCCCTTTGTTCTTTAAATGCTTTTCTTGATACTTATGTAACTTTTAACTGATGTAAATTGCAACATTATTGTTCCTCATGTAAGGCGCTCTGATTCCTTCGGGTCTAGCCAGCGCTATGTAATAACTCATTAATTACATTTGTACCCATTTAGTACTCTATCTCTCTTTGTGTACCTCCCTAGCTCCTAGCTCCTATCCCCTCTCCCCTGAATCTCTCATCTTGCTTGCTAGTCTGCCTAGCCCCCTGTCCTTTGTGCCCTTTGACTAAGTACTCCTTCTCCCCTTGTTGGGGAAAGATCCAATATTTATACTCTGGAGTCTCAACGATCCAGCTGAGAGAGTCTACTGCCCCAAGGGAGCCACTCACAGCTGAGGTATGGAATGGCACCCCTTGTCAAAGCACTCCCTCTCCCCTTTTTGGGGAAAGATTCCGTATGTAGGTCTTGGAGTCTCAGAGACCCCTCTGAGAGAGTCTAATGTGTAAAGGGAGTCTCCTGCAACTGAGATAGGGAAGTGATACCACTTCCCCTGGGATCACAGCTTTCTGGACTTTGGATGTTGCTTTGACTCGTCTACCGGTTTGTGTCCCCGTCGCCCTTCCCCTCCTCTTTCCATGCAGTGTCCTTCACCCTACCTCCTCTTTCCCGCCTTCATTACCTGTCTACTTCCCCAGCTCCTTCCCCCTCCCCTGAATCTTTGCCCTTGCCTGCATTTCCCCTTACGTATTTGTGCTTATTGTTTATCTCTACTTTACAAGTAACTATGTTGCCATGTTCTAATAACTGTGTAACCTTTGTAACAATGTAACCTGTAATTATGATCTGATGCTCATGTAAAGCGCTCTGATACATCCGGGTCTTGCTAGTGCTATATATAACCTTTAAAATAAATAAAGTAAAAATAAAGATTATGCAAATCTTTTAGATCATTTGGGAACACACACCTTAAGCTTCCCTCGTGGACATCTGAAAGTCTGGTACCTTCTGAAACATGTATCTTTACAACAATCCTATTTTGTTCATTAAACAGTAAGAAAAGATATTTCACATGTTGGCTACTTTGCTATTGTGCACAAGAACAATAAGTAAATCACTTGAAGATATCTCATGCGTTTCTTCTCATTTCTATTTTAGCTCAGGGGTAGAATGGTTCATTACATTCACCAATGACAGGAAATCAGCAGCTCAGTTGTATCAAGACCCTTCTAAAGTCATATGCTCAACAAAAAAATATAAATAAATATACTTTGTGAATTTACAGATCAAAAAATTAGAATACAAAACACTACCCCAACTTAGATGTTCTAATGAAGTGAAATGAGAATAAACATCCCCCAAAGACGTCTAGCGTGTATCAGCCTAGACGGCTATAAACAGTGCTTTCACTAGAGTAGCAATCCATTTGTTCCACCCACCATTGGCTGAATATGCTGTTTCTATCACACACCCACTGTAAAGCAATAAGCATTAATTCAAACACACTCAATCTACTGGTTGAGAGTACACAAGGAGGTTTATGGCCAGAATACTGAATATTTTCTGATGGATTTACCACACCCAGAACCTTTATCCTAGCCTCATTGAAGAATGTCGACTGGCAATACCAAGGCCAGTGGGAATCTCCAGTACTACTTTGTTACATCCGCAGGTCTCAAGCATCCCTAAAATATTTACCCATTTAATGTCTCTGAAAACCTGAAACTGGGAAGCAAGAACTCAAGTAACCTATGACAATAATTTTCTATGTGTGAATTTTACACCAGCATTCTCTAATACTTAAGTACGGCAAGGATTGCAACCATTTTTAGATATGCTGCCGGGCCCATAAGAAGCTATTCAAGGCGCAATCTAAATTGAGTGCCACCAACAGTTATTTGTCATTGGTGATTTTCTCTTAAATAGGTTGGAATTTTTCTTTGCCAAAGAAGCAGAAAACCAGGTGGCTGACAGCTGGCTTACCTTCCTCCCCCAACAGCATGAACTATGGATATATAGTTTGTGATCTGTGAAACTAGTAATACCTGCATCGCATTGAGGGTGGCTCAGTATTAAATAGCCACATGGTCTTTGAAAAGCAGTGCTTAATTTGAGCTGGTGGTTTCAGGTGCAACAGCAGTTAATTATCACCACCACAACTTATGACAGTCCCCCACATGGTGGCACGGTCTGTTTAATTTCGAAATGAGCACAATAGTTGTTTTATAATTCATTATACAATAAAAATGGTAATACCTGCCACTTAAGCCATTGTTATAGCTTAGGGTGACTGGAAGAGTCTGAAATGTCACACTTGTAGGAGTGTGATGGTTAGAAGTTGCGTAGGTACTGTCAGAGGCAGCGGCAATGGATTGTGCCAGCTGCAGTGCCCCCCACCCACCTGAGAAGGGCCCTGAAAATATGGAGCAAAATGGTGAATTTATTAATATTTTATATTAATATCTGGCCGAATAACAATAGGTTGTAGGGTTTAGTGACAGTCCTGCAGGAGACCTCATTAAGTAACAAATTATGTTTGGCTTTTCTACATCGTCCAAGGGCATTCATCACTCACATATGTAGCAAAGAGAATTATGTGTCCATATGAAAATTCTGAGCCTTGTAGAAACTATAGATGTGCTGGTGGTAAATAGTTTGCCACTGGAGAAAAGTACTATTATTTTGGCTACAACCTTAGTTATTCAGTATTCAAAAATCTTTATTTCGGTTAAATAACCATAAAAGATGTACAAACACATATAAAAACAAAGTACAATATACATTTCTGCGCCCATTTTCCCAGAATTCATTGTGCGAGTTGAGGACCAATCAGATGCATTTACGATTTTAAAACGATAAATAAATTTTTTAAGTCTACAAATATTTCATTAAAAATGATAAAATCATAACATTGCAGACATATTGCATTACGACATACTGATTATGACCAATATTATTTCATTTTTCCAAATAAAGCAAAAAGAAAAAAGAAAAAAAACTAAATAGTTAAAAATTATAAGAAGTACCGACACAGCTCATGATATCACACCCGAAATCCAGCTGTCATATTAATTCAAGTACAAATCTGGCCGAATGTCATTAGAGCTTAAGGCCTAGTCTCCTTCGCACAATCTCCACAGAAAACAAATACCTGCTTACGCTAAAGACAATTAATTGGGTTGTTTCGGTTCTAAGGATTCTTTCCGCCTCACTAAAACGCCTGAAACCCAAGAGACGGCAGATAGGTTTTATCCATTTTTTCCTTAGATGTATGTAAGCAGAACAGAAGAATAGTACATGCGCTTCATCCTCTTTAGCATCAATACAACACAATTCGCATCTGGCTAGGTCATCCTTCCCTGCATTACCCTCATTACACGTCCATCTTGCGGTGTTTACTTTGATTTGCAATACGCCTTAGCGGAATTTTAGATACAGCGATCTTGCCAGAGCTGGTAGGATCTCATCCATGAATGGCTCAAATCTACTCTCTGTCTTCATGCCAAGAAACTTGAGAGATAAAGTCCCCAAGTCCGGATTATGTAACTTTGAGTTTGCGACAAACCCCCACTATTTTTCTTTCAACAGCTTCTTGCAGCTCAAAGTAAGACACTCAGGATCTGTCCAGTAATGGCTTAGCCCTAGCTTGGCAAGCAAGTCCTCAATATGGTTCAGCCATACCAGCTTTGTTAAATTTTTTATTTTCATAATTTCCTTTAGGGCTTCTCTGTAATCCACCAGTTCTTCTGTTGACCACACGCGGATCCAGTACAACAGTGGACGCAGGGCCGCGTGGTCATCAGTACGATGAATATCCAGATCCATTGTCAGGGGAAGTAGGGGTGTACGCAGTGGGATTGCTAATATTTTCCTAAAGAAGATGTTCTCTTGTGTGGTGAAGGCATGTTTGGCGCCATAGCCCCATAATTCTGCTCCATATAGTGAAGCAGCTTGGGCTTTGTATTTGTACAACTCTAATGCTGGGGAAACGGCTTTAGAATAACTGCTCTTATGTTGTCTTGCTATTGGAACCAGGTTCTGGGTGAGGATCATTTTACTTTTGTCAATTTGGGTTTTCCAATCAAGTTTAATGTCTAAGGTAATGCCCAAATAAATATAATTTAGCACATATTCAATCTTTTCAGTATTGACCGTCAGTATTTTTCTAAGACTCCTATGAGGATTAACCGCCATATACTTAGATTTGGATGAGTTAATCTCTAATCCTTTATTCCTGCACTAGGACCAGAAGGTATCCAATACATTTTGTAGACCTCTGGGTGTCTGTGATATTAAAATGGTATCATCTGCGAATAACAGTGCACATAATCCCCACCCAACTTGGGAGAGTCATGCTTGCAGCCCAAGAGGATGTCCGGTATGTCATTTACATACAGCAAAAACAGTGTAGGTGCCAGCACACACCCTTGCCTGACACCTCTCTTTATATTGATACGCTCAGTCAATTCTCCATTGGGGCCCCATCTCACCCTGGCGTAGTTGGCCTCATGCAACCTGACGATCTGTCCCAAAATTTCCCCAGGAACACCCAAGTCCCTCAATCTTGACCACAGTGCGTTACTGGGGACAAGATCGAAGGCCGCCCTGAGGTCAACAAAAGCCACGTACAGGTGTGCCCTCTTTATTTTAATGTACTTCCAGATGATACATAAAAATCTAAACACCTGGTCAATTGTGCTCATTTTCTCTCTAAAACCTGCTTGGTACTTGGTTAGGGTACTAGTTTCCCCCATCCAGGTACTCAGCCTACTTAAAACTTGTCTCGCAAATACCTTCTGAAGGACATCAATAAGACTAATGGGTCTATAATGGGCCGGATTCATGCGATCCCCCTTTTTAAAAATCGTTACCATCTCGGCGCCCCGCCAGGAATCAGGGATAGGGGCACCCTTAGCAATATTATTGCAAAGGCAATTAATATATGCGGCCCATATCATATTTTCGTGCTTCCATAGATCCCCAGGGATCCTATCCGGTCCAGGGGCCTTTCCTGGTTTTATCGCTTTAATAGCGTCAATAGTTTCTGCCATACTAAACGACAGGGGTGTCGCAGTCAAATTTGGTCCTAAGTCATCATTAACAAAAATAAGCTCATTGTTGGCGGGTGAATATAAATCTGAAAAATGTGAAACCCAAGTATTGGCTTCCAGAAACATATCCCTACTCGGAGTTCCACCTCTGGAGCCTCTAACAATCAGGCCCCAGAAAGGTCCCTGATCTTTTACCTTACATGCTTCCAGAAGGTCAGACCAAATGTTTTCATCCCAGCATTTCTTTGCCGCGGTAATTATACCCTTCTAGTACTTCCTTTTTTCCCTTAATGCTAATACATCGTTCGTTTTGGCGGCCGCTATAAGTTCTTTTTTAGATTTGCGGCAGCCTTTGTCATACCTTATATCGCCCTTATCTACATTTCTCTAGCCGTTTGTTAGTGGCTTGTTGATTTTAGTTAGTATTTCACCAAGTCCTAAGGACATGTTCACATGGATCCGCATAATGGGGATCTCCTGTACTTAGGTATTAATATACGGGGAGATTAAATCTACATACAGATCATAAATATTTTTGACAGTGATGTCATTCCCCAACACTACTGGCCATTTTAGAGATCTACGATTATTAGAAATCAACGGGTCAATATCGGTATGACGAAGGGAGTCTCTTTCCTTGAGCCGCCGACTAAATAATGACACACTAAGCGTCAAACTGAGTGGATAGTGGTCACTCTCGATTCGATTCTCTACTACAAGGTCTCTTACCATCGGCCAAAGTGAAATTGAAACCATTACATAATCTTTATGACTGTTACAGCTGCCCCGCTTAAATGTTGGCTGACTAAGGCTATCTGATGGCAAGCGCCCATTGCAGGCACGTAAACCATGCGCAGCGGTCAGTCGCAGCAGTTGTGCTGCCGCCATTGAGCAAAGCACTGCAGGGCTGGTCTCGATTCCTGGGATGTTAATGGCATTGTCCTCTGGTTGAAAAATGTTTTCCAGGCCTGTTATCGGTTAGAATTTGCGGTTAAAGTCCCCCCAATAATTATCAAGGTTTTCTGGTCGAGCATAGAGATAATGTTATCTAGTTGCTCAATGACTTTTGACCCTTTATTGGCTGCCAGAGGTCTGCTGTAAACATTTAAAATACAGACTTTTCTTTTGTCGAGCCCTGTGAACCTCACTCCTTGGATATCTGGGCTGTTAGACTCAATCTGCTCAAAATTGATTCCCAGCGTGATTTTACTCCATATTGCCAAGCCTCCTGATGGTCTTCCTTTGTTTACAGTAGTTGCAGATACACCGAATGATCTATATCCAACTTTGTAATGGTTTTCAACTGCCCAAGTTTCTTGGAATAATATAATTTCGCAGTTGTCAATATATTCCTGCCAAGTTGGGTCACTCAGGTTTTTTTTATACCTGCTATATTCCAGGACCTTACTTTAATACTTGGTTCAGCACCCTTGTCGGTTATGTTATTGGTCAAGCTTATATTAACATCTTCTACTGCTTGTGTAGCCTTAACGCTATCATACAGGGCACTACTGTTTAGGGGGTCGCCTTCTATTAAGTCGCAGGCGTTTTCATACACCAGAAGGGGAGAATATGCACTTATCTGTGCTACTCCGTGCATATAACAACTCTCACAAATTCTTTCATTAGTTATTTCAGTAGTTGTCTCCTCATAATTAATGTTAGTACCCAGATCTAATCCCTCTCCCACACTATTTAAAGGGAATATAGGGTGCAAATTCATTGATAATCGCCTTACTAGTCTCCTGGGGGATTTTTCAATAGTCATTTTATTACAAACACCCACTATTTTTTCATCCCCCAGGGTCAAGGGCTGCTGGCCCACTTGATCCTTTGTCATTTAGAGAAATTCGTGCATTATAGTTAGTTAAGCTAACTATCACTTGCACGCCCGCAATGCACTGCTGATGATGTCACATATTACATCACTCATGGCATGGTCAGTGAAAACACTGATGACATCACTGATGACATCATCCAGTGAATGTGTGTTTCTGTAAAGTTGAAATATTTTTCACATATATCTATGCCAAGGTGTATTGAAGAATGAGTGGATTTACAAGTGCCTGATTATTTAGTAGGTGTGTGACTGACTGTATAAGTGAGTAATTGAACGTGTTTTACTGAATGCATCGGTTAGTGACTAAACTGTGTGAAAGTCTGTATTAGTCTCTCAGTTGGTTTGTAAGCAGCTGCATGGGTTGGTGAGTAGCTACATGAGTGTCTATATGGGTTCTTGATTTGTTGTCTGAGTATCTGTATGGGTGCCTGAGTGTCTGTGTGGGTGGGTGGGGGGTGTGAACCTGTGCATAGATGTCTGAGTGGGTGATTCACTGGTTGTATGGATTCAAAAGTGCATCCTGAAGGGCTGTATGGGTGAGGTAGTGTGTGTATGGGTGTGTTTGTGAGTAAATGAATGTCTCAGTGGTATATGTGTGAGTAACTACATTTGTTTTAAGGCAGTATATGTGAGTGTTGGAGTATATAAATGACTATACGTAAGAGTAAGTTATTTGAAGAGTGGGTGTATAAATGAGTGTCTGCTTCTATCAGTGATAGTATAAGACATTAAGTATCTGTTAGTATCTGCATAAATAAGTGATGTTATGTGTGTATAAATACCTGAGTTGGTGTGTGTAACTGTATACATGAGTAAATGGGTATGTGATTGATTCTTTGCATGACTGACTAGGTGTGTGAATAACTCTATGGATGAGTGGCGGAGTGTGACTGTATGTATAGGTGTATGAGTGCATATTATAGTACTGTATTGATGAGTAACTGCATGTATAACTGACTGGATATAGTGGTGGTATGTATTATCTGGCATTGTTGTGTGTATTTTCAAAAATAGTAGTCTGTATTTTAGAGTGGGTGTATCAAAGTTTATATTAGGGCATCAGTATGTGCATCAGAATATCACGTGGATAATGTCATCAGTGATGTCATCAGTGATGTCATTTGAGATGTCATCAGTGATGTCACTGACCATGTCATGAGTGATGTAATATGTGACGTCAGCAGTGCATTGCAGGCGCGCAATTTATAGTTAGCTCAACTAACTATAACGGGCGAATTTCTCTGGTTTTATATGAGTCAAATGTCTAACTATAACGTCCCTGAAACCTAAGGTTTTTTAGTGAATTTCAAAGGTTTTTTAAATGCTAATTCCTAGCTATAACGCCTGTAAAACCTATGGTTTTTTCAGTGAATTTCAGAAGTTTTTTAAATGGTAATTTCATATTTTAATATTTATAAAACCTATATTTTTTCTATTTTTTTAAATAATATTTTGGAACTTTACTATCCTTTTTTGTACTTTAAAAATTATGTAATGTTTCATATCTTCCCAAAAAATATGTATATCATTTTTTTTTGTTGTTGAGAAAACTAGAGTCCCGTACCGGTAGTGTACCAAGCTCCATCAGCATGCGAATCCTATCCGCCATATTACTAAATTTGTAAATGATGCGCATTTCGTATCCGACGGGTTCATGGCACCGTGTCCCGCGTAACAACATATACGTATGGGGTCGAGCCCGCTGTGCGTTGCGTGTGCGACGAGTGCACGCTGCCAGGCCCTGTGTTACGTCATAGACGAATGGTGTCGCGCCGGGTCCACCATTCACTCTTTTTTTTATGTCTCAAAACTATATCTAAATACTTTTAAAGTGTATATGAGAGTAAGCGATAATCTAAAATATTTTAAACATTTATATATTTCTAACTGTAATAAACTTATTTTATATTAAATATATGTTCTCAAAATAACGTCAGGTGCGGTCTCCTTGCACGCTGGGTGCACGATTTCCATGTGACCTTAAAGAAAAGCATTTGATTAGTTCATAACATTTCCCATTGTAGCAGTTGGAGAACGCCACCCATTTTAGTCATTCTCTCTACAGCATTTGATGAGACACACCTCTTCTGCTTAGAGAGTTTTTTCAAAACCTTTTGCTATATACACATATCTTACACTACACAAAACATGCAACCATCATCTTCATCAATATTCATGGTCTGTAAAGTAGCCTTCCAATTGTGATATCCATGCACCTAAAAGTTACATAACCGAAGTTTTTCCCACTGCCAGAGGTAACATGGTTTCATATGCTGGCCACAGCACATGTAATGTGGTACGGCCAAGGAGCAGTATCATACATAGATAATGAACACACGTACGCTCGACTCCTTTTTATTACCAGGGTCACATATCCAGTGATATCTGTGCTGATGCGTGTGGGGTGAGTGTAAATCAGCCCTCAGGGAATGGTTGCTGCTAGCATCAACTACAACAGTAATCATTGGAAAACACACAGAGATTCAATAATAAAAGGGTCAATAGGTTGTGCTGCAGTAAGGTAGGGACAGTAGATGTGAAATAATACAGAAAAAATTATATCGTAAAAGAACCACAACTTGTGGTATACTGAGACACAGGCAATAGATTTGAAATAATACAGAAAAAGATTGTTTCATAAAGGGTCCCTCAGTTCTAGTGCACTCAGATAGCCACATCAAAAGCATTCAGCATGTGCACAGCCAGCGATGATGCGTGCTGCGGGCGGGCCGTACTAGGAGCAATGTCTGTTGCTATCAGCACTGCATCATCTGCAATAGCGACTCAATCTGAATTGTGAAAACTGCAGTCTGCAGTGTAGGCCAGAGAGAGCGGTCAGCAAGGGCCTGCACCCACAGTTTGTAATACACGAAGCAACAAAAAGCGTGTGCGGAGCCTGTGATGATGCGTATGCGTGGTACGGACCAAGCGGATTGGAGCAATGTCTTTTACCTACAGGACTGCGTCATCTACAATAGCGACTCGATCTGAATTGTGAACACTGCTGTCTGCAGTGTAAATTGAGGGCAGTAGTCACACAGACATCCATGAATACTTTTTCTCACTTCCTCGCCACAAAATACAACATAAATTACAGAAAACTCTGCAATAAATAAATCAAAACAATTTGAATTGCGATCTCTGCTATCCACAGTGTAGACTGTTATTCAGTGTTCTTTTCCACTACCAAGAAGAATTTGGTCATTGTACTAAACCAATAAGCCATCTAAAAAAAGTTCTTAAAGCAAGTATACTAAAAGGATATTGTGTATATTTCAATAACTGTTGTAGTTACTTGACTACTGGATTCTGTAATTAAACAATCACCACTCGATCTGAATTGTGAGCCCTGCTGACCGCAGTGTAGGCCAGAGGCAGTGGTCATTAACGCCTCACAGCCACGTGCCATTGGGTTCGAAAGCACAGAGTTGGTTGCACCTGATCGGAGGGGGTACACAGAAATCATCACAGACTTTAACTGCTGACATCCTCAATCATAGAATCAAGACCCCGTTTCACTGTTCAGACCTGCTGTACCCCGGTGTAGTCCAGCCACTGCAGTCGGCCAAGCCCAATAATCATGTGCAGCAGTTAACTACGGAAGCACAGAGTGTGATGCATCTCAACAGAGGGACTTCTATGAAAACCAAGCATAGGTAATATCGGACATCGTCCATTGTGGGATCAAGACACCGTTCCACTGTTGGGACCGAGAGTTGGTTGCACCTGGTCGAAGGGAGTACCTTCATCTCCACTCTCGGATGCAGTTCTAACATCGTCCATTGTGGGATCAAGACACCGTTCCACTGTTGGTACTTGTTTGACTACTGTGTTAGTAGTATACATAGCACTCCACGGTGCTGGGCCTCAGGCTGGGCGCTGTGTGCCTGTGTCGCGGTAGCCAGCGTTGATCTCAGGAGCCTTCCGAGCTCGCAGACCTCGGCCCAGGAGCTTCTGCAGGCATGTAGTGGGCCCTCTATCACATACGGCGGTGTAGAAAGGTGAACTGTATGGCATATATGAGTCGCAGCGACCATGATGGTTTCTGAGTACCAGCAGGCTGAGAGCATCATTCACGCAGCCACCTTCGCTCACGGCAGACACGTTCGCCATTCCGGAACAGAACCACACCCAGGGAAACATGCCTTTTATTCATACCCCTACGCTGGCCGTACGTACGCCGAGCCTACCCACTACGCTAAAGATTTAGGGGGGGGGAGGGGCACGTATGCGCTATGTTTTCATAATCTTCCCTACTGATTGTACTATCATGGTTGCGTCCACTGTCCACTTCACTCAGTAGACCATCAGTGTATGTTGACATGTACATGTCTGTGCTTTGCATACTCAAGTCTGTCCGGCACATCCCCTCAACATTTTGCATTGTATAATTTTATAATCGAGAATCACTTGCCACCTTCGCACATACTTTGCTCCCATCTCTCCCCGCATTCTGCATTGTGTGCCATGCCATGTTTGGTTTGTGTACATGGCTAGCCACGGTTCCCACAGTACGTAGTGCCGTTGTGTCTGCTCGGTGCACATGTTGTTTGTCATGTTGTATGTGATTATATAAGGTATCGCATTTATTCACGAGCAGTGGTTTCTCCCATTTACATCGCTGTCTTAAAGAGGATACAGAAGTTTTTCTCAAAGGTGAAAAGTGCGACCACAATGGCAGTCATTCATTACTATGCAAGAATGCCCAACTGCACAACGCTTCTAAAATTACAGCCCCCAATCTTGCGTGCTTTCTTAAAAGCACGCCAACTCCCACAATAAAACCAACATTCACACAGCTTTTTAACGGCAGTTATCTGCTTCTTCATAACATGCACTCCTACAGAATGTGAGCTGGCATACCGTATGTCATTACTGTTTGAAACCGAGTAACTTCCTGTGGCAATGTCTATTCCCACCCACACAAGCAACTCCCAAACTTCAACTTGGCCTTTAATACCTACTTTGAAAACAGATTTCATTAAACTGAGCAAACTGAAGGCGCCTTTGTTCAGAACAGAAGTGTCCCTCACTTCTGCAAAAGAAATTTATCGACTGCAGATAGCACGAACTTCAAGTAGAATACAGTCCCTTTTAAATACAAACATCCCATTACACTTTGTGAATTGTTACACAATTTTCAACACATCGCACACTCAAGGTCTGGCACACTTTTTTAACCTGGTCTACTCCAGCCTTGTCACAGGCTTTCAAACTGTTTTTGGTATAATACCAGACTTCATTAATTCGATTATCTCTGGAATAACATGAACAGTGCCCATAATTCTCGCTCTCTTTGCGGCCATCCTATTACTATTTTTGCTTGTAAAAAATGTCTGCGCTCCCTGTGGTAACAAGCATGTCCAACAGAATACGCCTCTACGCGAAGCTACATTAATACTGTGAAAAAATGGAACAACTTTTCAGCTGCCTGCCTCTATCTATTATCGGAGCCAGCTACAACATGACATTTATTTACACATAGGCAATCTGCGTGGAACCATCTTTTTATTGCAAAACTTGCCCATTCGACTGTGGAATGGATCTATGCCTTGCCAACATCCCAACAATCGCTCCCGATATCCAGCAGGTAATGAAGTATCTTGAAAACCATGAACTTGATTGTTCGGGCAGTGGAGAAATGGCGGATGCAACGCAAAAAGGTATCGTGGTGGAATGGGATTCCTGCGCAGCTGCGAAAGATCCCCTGCAACGTGCGACCTTTGACAACATCGCAGATTGCCTACCAATTCAAATTGCCGCTCCAACATTCGAGGAACATTACTGTCCCTTCGAGGATATGCTTTGGATTGCTTCGCTTTTCTCACAGGATGGCAACAATGACCTCTTGGAATATTACGCATCTCAAGCCACTGAAGAACTTCTCCAAGACTTGTAAGAAATTCACATTATTCTTGGATTGATTTTTTCCAACTGTTTTTACTTTTTCCTATACATTTTTTAATACACTTCAATTGAACTATTTGCATAAAATATAATAAATTTCTAAGTATGCTCAGGCATTTGAACTCTGTTTTCATTATTGCCCCTTACGTCTCCAGCCTAACCAGGGATAGGTGATGTATGGCCTATGCAAATATGCTATTTACTTGCTAAATTAGCCTAAACCCGACATACATTTTGAAACCATGTCTATTCTTTGTGCACACGTCTCTCTGCCTGCCTGTTATCCACGAAGACCTTTCACACAAATTAACTCATCCTCAGCTTCTGCTCAGGAGCTGGCGATCAAGATCATAAAACTCAACATTTTTTAGGAACTGTTTGGCACGGTGTGGTAATCGTATCCTACCTTTATTTTCATTATAGAATTTAGTCATTCATGTCTAATAGCTATTGTTTATGTCACATGGAACTGTAACATGCAATGTGGAATTCACTGATGCAGGAGCTTTGGTTTGAATACAGCAGAAGCGGTTGGAGTTTGCCTCAGCTCGATGCCTTAGCTCTTTGCACAAGAATGTTTTTTTGAAAGAGCTGAAGACAATAATGTATGATTTGACAAGAAGGGTACCGAATGTGCTTCTGACAAGCGCAAAGTTTGTGTTCTTCCTCAGAGTTTTGATGTGGGTAGAACTATTACCAATTCTGACATGCACCAGATTAAACTTCTGTAGAAGACATTTCTGACTGTTCTACTGTTGATAATTTTGTGTTACAAAAAAAGGAGTACCAGGGTACCTAAGAAGTTTGATGATTACATTTTGCAATATTTTTTTTGTGTTTGTTTTCCTAAAAGATACATGTGGTAATCGTATCCTACCTTTATTTTCATTATAGAATTTAGTCATTCATGTCTAATAGCTATTGTTTATGTCACATGGAACTGTAACATGCAATGTGGAATTCACTGATGCAGAAGCTTTGGTTTGAATACAGCAGAAGCGGTTGGAGTTTGCCTCAGCTCGATGCCTTAGCTCTTTGCACAAGAATGTTTTTTTGAAAGAGCTGAAGACAATAATGTATGATTTGACGAGAAGGGTACCGAATGTGCTTCTGACAAGCGCAAAGTTTGTGTTCTTCCTCAGAGTTTTGATGTGGGTAGAACTATTACCAATTGTGACACGCACCAGATTGAATCTTCTGTAGATGACATTTCTGACTGTTCTACTGTTGATAATTTTGTGTTACAAAAAAAGGAGTACCAGGGTACCTAAGAAGTTTGATGATTACATTTTGCAATATTTTTTTGTGTGTTTGTTTTCCTAAAAGATACATGTGGTAATCGTATCCTACCTTTGTTTTCATTATAGAATTTAGAGTCATTCAAGTCTAATAGGTATTAATTATATCACATGGAACTGTAACAAGTAATGTGGAATTCACTGATGCAGGAGCTTACGTTTCAATACAGCAGAAGCGGTTGGAGTTTGCCTCAGCTGGATGCCTTAGCTCTTACACCAGTGGATCCATTTATGGCACTTAAATAAAGACACTTTTTATATAACTTGCAGACTCCATCGCTTTATTACACACACCCACATTTTTAGAAACACCTGATTTCACCATTTCTCTTCTGTGGCATTGCAACATTCTGCATTATATTCTTCACGATTATTTCTTTATTCCTGCTTCCTAAAACACTGCATTCGAGTCTTCAGACCAGTAGGGGTGAGTAATTTGCTTCCCACTCCCTGTGTAGTATAAACGCATACTAACACTACTTACACAGGTATGCTACAGCGGCCAGTATCCTACAGCGCCCACAGCACATCACTTTACAGCAATCAGCTCACGGCTTAGGCTCACGGTTTCATCCCAGAGTCTTCAGACCGGTAGCAGTGAGTAGTTTGCTTCCCACTCCCACTATAGTCTAAACGCATACTAACACCCCCTGCACAGCTATGCTACAGCGGCAAGTATGCTACAGTGCCCCGAGCACATCAGTTTACAGCACACAGCTCACGGTTTAGGTGCACGCTTTCATCACCTCAGCACCATCTCACTGTGGGCAAAACAGCATTTTCACACCAGTAAATACTTCGCTTCACACTCCCTGTATAGCACAACCTAACCACCCCACAGAGCTCACAGCGCTCCTACCCTCCTCTTTCCTACTTGTTTTGCCTTTTTTCCCCTTACTCGCTTCAACGGAAACACAAAATGGCTGCCAACACTTCCTAGTTGCAACCGTTCGCAGCCAATAACCAGCAAGCTTGTGCTCGTAATGCCTCAGTCAATCAGATGGCTGAAATCCCAAATATCGATATCTGTAAATTTTGATATTTCTCCAAAACTACTGAATGGATTTACACCAAATAAACAGAAGCGTGCTTTCTAGACCAAGACCATTCTCCCTGCCAAATTTGGGGTAATTCCGTTCACCCGTTCGACCTGCAGCCTTGTCTAAAGTTTTCCATGGAAATTGCATGGAGAAAACACGTTTTGGGACACCCCTTTTTTTCTCGGCCCCCCCCTTGACAAATCACCCTCACACTTTTAACATAGGAGCTGATATAAATATGGAATTTGTTTGGAAAATTTCATGAAGATTCATCAAACGACGTCAACATTATAAGCAAAACAAAAAATGTTCTTTCTATGGAAATGTGGTCCTAACTATAACTACCTACATATCATCAACAAAGTTGCAATTAACGATCACTCAGAGGGTTGTGCAATTACGGAAAGTTAGTTTATTTCCAGGTTACGCATTTCACTTCGCCGGCTTTGAACGAACCTCTGTGCAGGACGTGGGAAAGCGGAAGGAGCAGAAACGGAAGAGACAGAAAAAATGGACAATTGAGCTTTCCGGTGCCCGGCTCCAGTATCGACAAAATAACTCAAAAGAAACCATTTGGATGTTAGAAACAAACTCCAGACTCACTAATGCTGGATCTCGTCCGACGCTGGGCTGCGTGGGTACACTGGGAGGGGAAGGGAGATGGGTCAAAGGACGCGTGTCCTTCTCGCCTACCTGCCCGGTCATGGCATCGAGGAGGCGAAACACTGGTGGTGCGGGCGGGGGCCAGAGGAAAGAAATAAACTGGCAAGATAATACTCCTGTGTTGCAGATTCAGAGATAGTGTCTTCTTTGCTGAATACCAACTGCCGATTTGATCTATTGCCATTTCTTTACCAGCGGATACACGTAACCTGTTCCAACAGTAACAAGCACTGTAGCTCTTAGAACGTGTTACTGGTGCACTCACAAATTGAAAACAGTATGGATACTGAATAATAGGAAGTATGTTTGTTTCTTTGAGGACTTGTTTTCTACTGTTACAGACTACATATACACACAAGGCACCATCTGAAAATACATTCTTTGGAATTGCCTTCAATTACTCGAAAACATGTGACCTTTGGATAGAAAACAACAGAGACCGTGTGGATGAATAGCACACGGCTAATATTAAGATACTGAAGCAACAGGAACTTCAAAATTTTGAAGGGAGGGCAATTACCAGACACTCTCCAGATTGAAACGCAGTCCGCAGACATTTTATCTTTTTCGTTTTCCCGAGACTACATAGTGGTGGAACATGGCACATACAACCTGACCTATTGCCCACAATAAAACATATGGAGGAGGAATCAGAAAGGAGGGCAGCAGCCCTCAGCCTTTTTGCATGAGCACCTAATAAAGGTCATAAGAAAATTGAAAACACAGCAAAAGACCTTACGCTACAGGACAAATTACGAAGACTTGAAAAAATTAAAAAAGCAGAAACTTCCAAATGGTTGGCAGCAATCTCACTGCAAGATTACATATACAGTATCTTTCTGGTTGTGACTGTTGTGTCCAGTGCCGGTCCCTTGCTGAGAGTTCTTATTTCTTCTGCTGCACGTCTGAGGTTTGCTGGGAGGGACGCTATTGCCGCATACACCCCCTGGGTGAGGATGACAGCCCCCAGGGTGCACCAGCAACTCCACAGCTGCCACCAGTGAGGGGTGGCATGGTCACCACGCTCAAAGCGCTGCCTCTTCCCCCACGGAGTGGAGTATCTTCCTGGTCGTGAATGTTGTGTCCAGTGCCGGTCCCTTGCTGGGAGTTCTTTTTTCTTCTGCTGCACGTCGGAGGTTGGCTGGGAGGGAAGCTATTGCCGCATCCACACCCTGGGTGAGGACCACAGCCCCCAGGATGCACCAGCAAGTCCACAGCTGATGCGAGTGAGGAGGAGGCGTGGTCACCGCGCTTAAAGCGCTCCTCTCCACCCGCGGGACGACAACCGGAGGTAGCCCGGACCAAGGGCGGGCCTGTTTGAGCCTGTTAGAGACTGGGGCTGGGCCACCCCTCTAACATCGGTCTTTTAAGCATTACATTGGTAAATATTGTTGCTACCGCCTCCATACATTTGCTAAAATTAATATGCGGAAGGTGGGTGTGGGTTCTGGAGTTGTAGGGACATTAGATGCGTTCCTCTCTAGGGCTGAATCAGCATTGATTCATGAGATTCAGCTCATTGAACGTAGACTATCATTGGAACCCCTAGTACCCCTGATCAACGTCGTGTCGAAGCCCCCCCTAGAGGGGATCGCTACCAACGACAGAGCTTCTCTGATTAGTCAGGCCTCTCCCGTATCATCAAACTTTCCATCCCTAGATATGGTAACCAATGCCCAATCCCCCGACATCCCCATGGTACATACAAGAAGCTCAAAAATTGCCAGGTCGATGGTGGGGAACCGCCATCCAAGAAAAGAAAATCACGGGACCCCGCAAAATCTGTTCAGCAGGTATCTAGAGTGAATAAATGTAAAGCGGGTGGAAATGGGTGCACAGGTAGTTTAAATGACAATACTTCCACCAGTAATAATGGTACTTCCTCCATTGCCACTACAATAACTGACCTACCATCACGCTCGTCTGAGGATGCTCTCATTACATGGGTAGAAAATTAACTTTTAGCTCTAATGAATCCGCTTTTAGATAATTTGACCTTAATAGAAGACAGGTTGACCAAAATAGAGCAGACTATCTAGAACGCTCTGCTAACTAACTCTAACGTGAGTCAGTGCGAAGGGATAGCTTCTCAGGTGGCGAATAGAACACATCCGAGGGTACCCCCCAACTCTACACACTGCCACCTCCCCTGGTCCCGGCAGTACGCATGACCAACCAATCCCAGCACCCAATCAATAGTGGCACACATTCTATCTATGTTCCACCTGTAGAGGAACCACGTAGTCGGGCCCTGCAAGATAATCTTACCAGCAACTTCACAGCTCATATGTCCTTACACCTCCCCCCTGATGCAACACCCTACACAGTTGTCCTGGGCAACATTCCAGTGCTACAGTCGGCAGCACAAGAACACTGGTCTTCGTTGAGGAATAGGGCATTACATCTGCTGACCGCTAGGACAGGTATTAAACACAACCTCTTTTCTAACTTCAAAATGGTATTCAGTATTAGGCTTTGGGTCTCCAGGGCTGGTGCAACATAATTTGGATTGGGGCAGTAATCGCCAAATAAAGGCGGATGATATTAATATCCTCCCTCTGGACTTCTTCTGCCAACCAACCATAGTTAAAAGAGGATTAAATCAAACATCAAACTATCTAATCCCCAAACTCGATCGTTTTGGCATTTTTGCTTCCCTAGCTGATATTGATTGACTCGATTCTGATATTGACTCACCGTTTATGGGATCATTTGATCTTGGGGGGCACTTTGCAAGAATGGTTTTGATCCAAATCTGTTGATCACCAAAGAACCAATCTTGATAGGGGACCACTTATATATTGGGGCGGGATATGAGGGTGGAACCCACATATGGAGGAATACGACCAAGGTGGGGTGGGCTGGATTAGTTCAGCAAAGGAGGATCACCTTTCCACCCCCCTTCTTGCAGGGCTATCAACTCTTAATGATGGATGTAGACAAGTGGTTATGGACAAGGACATGGTGCGGAACACTGTAGACGTTTCCAGTACTTACATCCAAAGGCCGAACAAATCTAACTTAACACTAGTGTGCTGGAATATTGCTGGTCTCTCCTCAAAAATTCCCTCATCTGAATTGTCAACATTCATTGATAATTATGATATTTGGGCTTTTCAGGAAACTTGGGCTTTAGAACAAATTTGCCACCCAGGTTTCCTAAACTTTTTTAAACCAGCCCTGGGGGACCAAGGGGCAGACCCAAAGGGGGACTCGTCATCTGGATTAAACAACAAGCATGTTACATAGTGGAGGAAGTCAAGATCGATAATGGGGACATCATACCCATCAGACTGCGGATGGGGAAGGCTCCATATTTATTGGTCATCAGTGTCTACACAAGAGGCTCCCCTGAGCACAAAGGGTCCAGCACTGTTGCATCTCTAGAAGGGTTTTTAGACAAGTACAGGGGACTTAGTAACCTAATATTCACGGGGGACTTTAATTGCACCTTTGAGCCCCTAGATTATGAAGATGGCGCTCTCAGTTCTGAGGAGGATGCACAATGGGACATATCTCCCCTTGATCTTCCTCCCATCAAAAAATGGACTGAGTCAGCATTACAGCTGAAAGGGCTATGTTTTGCCCACACCTTTAACAATGGTATAAGAAGCAGTTGGATTGATTATATATTTCTTAACATGGCATTTTGGTTGTTCCTGCAGGACATGGTTGGTCATGAACGTCTCGAAAGGGATCACAACTCTTTAGTGCTATCCTTGCAGGTCCTCGATCTTCCCATCTACGACAGCCAGGAAATAGAAAAAGCCACATCCGAAGTGGAGCTTGCAAACAACTCTAGGAGAGTCAAATGGGCCAAGGTTGTAGTTAGTGAGGGGCATTTAGTACAGATTAAGGTACTAGTCGAGCACTACCTAGCAATTCTCCAACATTATGACATCCAGGAGGACATAAATTATCTTGCAGGTCCATAACAAGTTGTTCTCTAAACTTAAATCCTTATTTACAAAAATGCTAAAAAAAAAACAAGGACAGAAATATGGTCCAAAGCAGACTTGTGGTATAATAAACCATGTAGAGATTCTTATAAGAATCTATCAAGAGTTATTAGACAAAAACAGGGAAGACAATAAAAAGGCAAGGGCCAGGTATAGGCAAGTACTATTTCAAGCCAAAAGGGAGTGGGATGAAAATCATTAGCAAAACTTGCTTGACACCAGCAAGGAATAGAACATGACCATATTCTGACATCTTGTCAAATGGGGCAAAGGTGGATCAAACCCAGCCCCTGTAAATCATGTTGCACCTGAGACGTGGACTTCTCATTTTGAAGCCCAGTTTCCTGCTGGCAAGGATAACACAGTTCATTTTGTAGAGCCTAACACTACCACTACCTTGCATTTCTCTAAACAAGAGGTTCAAAAAGTCATCCCGGAGCAGTGGTCTGGAGCAGAGATCATCCCGGTTTTTAAAAAGGGGGACTAAACCTGGTAATTATAGACCTATAAGCCTCATTGACTGCATCCATTAAGATCATTGCCAGACTGGTTTTATGTAAAGTCCAGAGTTGGATGGATGAAATAGAGATTTTGTCACCAATGCAGGCAGGGTTTCGGCCACATACCAGTACTAACGACCAGGTTCTCATGTTTGTGACCATCTATTGGAACATGGTAATTATAGGAGGGGCACACTATTTGCAGACTTTATCGATCTCAAATTGGCTTTTGATTTGGTGTCCCGTGCTAAAATGAGGAGAGCCTTCTTGGCTATGGGGTTGCCAATAGAAATATTAGAAATATTAACCGTTCTAGTTACCCTGCATAATTCAAACCTTTGCGCAGGTACGTTGGGGTATAAATGGGGAAGTTATGACCAAGTTTCCAATTGCCAAGGGTGTTGTCAAGGGTGTGTTCTTGCCCCAACCCTATTTTCCCTCCTCATTAATAGGGTTGTGGAATACTACATGGTCTATCCCACGGGAAACATCCTTTACAACGCAACTTTTACCACGCAGTGCTATTACAACGCAGGTTTTACAACGAAAACCATTACAACGCATTGCGCTGGGGGGCGCTCTAGGATAGGGAATAGATTTAATTTACTATCCAACACCTTCCCTAGGGTCCACGGGGACTGGAGTTGGAATAGTAAATTAAACTATTCACTATCCAGCACCCCAAAGCGCTATGCGTTGTAATGGTATGCGTTGTAAAAACTGCGTTGTAACAGCATGCGTGGTAAAAGCATGCATTGTAACGTCATACATCCCTATCCCACAGATGCCCTTACCCTAGCTGGCCTGAAAATACCCCTGTTAATATTCGCAGACGATACCCTGATATTATCTAAGACCCAGAGTGGGTTGCAGTTAGCCCTCACCAGGTTTGAGGAGTTCAGCAGTGGTCATGACCTTGAGGTAAACGTGGAGAAAACAAAGTTCATGGTCCTCCATAATCGCAAGGCCATTAAAGAGAACGTTTTTATGAACAAAGTACAGCAAGAGCAGACTGATGTTTTTAAGTATCTGGGTATTACCTTAGAAAAGAAACTAAACTGGAAATCCCAGATCGACAGGCTGGTCCTCAAACATGCCCAATTGACAGGAGTCCTTATGAAGGAGCAGAGACTTTCACATACAAAAGCAGTGGCTCCTGTCATAAAGATATATAACACTAAAATTAGCACTTCGGTACTAAATGGGGCAGAGTTATGGGGGTTCGCTGATTTAACATCCCTGGCAGCAGCTCAAAACAAGTTTATGAGAGCCTTGTTATATCTTCCATCCTCAGCTCCACTTACGCCTCTTTATCTTGATCTGGGATGCAACCAGTTTGAGGACATAGCCCGATTTAGACTAGTGGCGTATTGGAGGAGGCTATGGGTCACCCCCGAGCTATATGCCCAAG
The DNA here is from genome assembly GCF_964261635.1 of Lissotriton helveticus. Lineage (NCBI taxonomy): Eukaryota > Metazoa > Chordata > Amphibia > Caudata > Salamandridae > Lissotriton > Lissotriton helveticus. The sequence goes on along the minus strand of NC_136057.1, from coordinate 805,712,228 downwards.
CTCTCCTTGAAACCAGGCGGGCTGACTGCTCATGTAAGATCTCTTGGTTTATTATTATTATTATTTTGAAGGCTAAAAGACACCCTGAGTGACACGGGGATGATTAGTTTATGGGAAAACCCTGCAGCCACCACTTTTCCCTCTAAGCAAGAGCTTAAGACAGCTTAGTGGAACATGATTATGATGAAAGGATTTTCTTCTAGTACAAGCCCTACTCTGGCGAGGGACTTTTTGGAGAACAAACAAGAGTATCAGTATGAATGCTATTGGAATCTTATTACTGCACCAAAAGATAGGAAACTGTATAATCAATTCAGAGTGGGTTCACTCCCCGTTAAGTCCTTCACAAGCAAATGGCACCCCCTGAATGAATCGAACTGTATTGTATGCCCATCACAGAAGGAAACAATCGTACATGTTCTGTTTATATAAAGACTAATTGAATTGAATTGAATTGATTACATAGATAAGGATGTGGTACCGTGAGGATTACGCATCTATACCACTCCCTCCTATGAATCAACTAACCTAAGAATGCTGGAAGAATGGGCTGATAATTCTGTAAAAAGCTCTAAATAAATGTTGATCATCCTTGTGAAATATGCTTGGGAGGATAGGGAGACATTAATACAAAAAAATCAAACAATTGAAAGACGAATTGAAGCATTATAAAGAACAAGACGTAATAAAGAAATATATGGAGGACTTCAAGGCAAGACTAAAAAATTATGAAGAGGTTATAAAGGCTCGGAAAGAGAGCAAATTTCATCGTGATTGAGGAGACTACGAGAGTGGCAGAATTCTAACCTATTCACATAACTATGACCATCTGTATGAGAAACTTGCCATGGGGGAACCATTGGAGAGTGAGACAGAGAATGCCAGTGAAACAGACTCCATAACCAGCAGCGATGTGGAAGTATAGCAACTGAACATACAGTACAGATCGATGGAAAGAAAGGAGGGGCCCAAAGAAACAACTGACTTTTTTAGACAAATATGCCTCCTAAGAACGAAGAGGGAAATACCACAGACAGTGCAACCCACAAGAATGAGAGGAAGAGGTCGGGGACGAGGTCGAGGTAGAAACCAGGAAGAAACTGGAGAAGAAGGAAGCGACAGAGAGAACACAAGATGCAGAGGAAGAGGAACACAGCGAATGGGAACCAGACAAATGGTTTATGAATTAATGATCAGCGCACTCCTATTATGTCTAGAAAAAACTGGTTCAAGTTTGGATCAATGATGCATGCTACCCAGTTAGAGGCTGCCAGCCTCGTGATACAAGTAACCCTGCTGGTGAATGTTTACCAGTATACTGAATGCACAGGGTGAAATACAGTATCAACAATACACCAATTTGTAAACAAAAATCAGACAATTCAATCAATTGTTTAGTACAAAAAATATATTGGAACCAGTGACCATGAAACTGAATGAATATCAGTGTCTGATCACATATGCTAAATAATGAATGACAATGAATAAACTGTGATTCAAACAATAATGTAAGATCATTTGCACTCAGCAAAAATTCGAATACATGTTTCGACTAAATTACCCAGCCCGGGATTCTATTCATCCCTTCTTCAGGGACCACTGTAAAAAAAGTTAAACACATAATCAGTGCGAGATGCTCAGTCCTACTCTTGGTTATAATACCACACAATTAATGCCCAGTCAAGGCAAAGATAAATTGCACCACCTGAATATGTTTACACATGGCAATAGAGAAAAGTCACTAAGAGAGTGAACAACTCTTCAAAAAAGATTAAGATCAAAAAAAGATAGCGTAATTGTAGAAACTCAACTAAACGAGCAAACAACATAGAATCCTCACCAAGAATTAATATAGTCACAGAAAGAACAGGATTGTGCGCGAAAGAACCCATACGATCGTAATGATATTCAGCCTATACATAGAGACACCGGGAATGCTGCAAGCTGACCTACACATCACTCTCCACCTAAATGAGAATGATGGGTAGGTGTCCTCCCCAACTTTAATGGAAATTATGAAACTTTACTTCCACTCCACCCACATCCGGATGTTCAAAACTTACTTAAAATGTAAACCAACAAAAAGTATGTTTTTATGTATTAATGGACGTAAATTACACCCACACGAACAGTCTGAACGCAATGAAATAGGATAGGTTTTATCACTCCATCTGCTTCAGTACCAGATCCCTGGGCTGCTACATTGACCCGTCTTTCAATGGAAGATTGAATGAACAAAAAAGTCCAACCTGCTTAAAGAAAATAGAAAACATTATTCCAATATACATATAAGCAACTGGGAGAAAAGACCTTTCTCAGCAACAAAGCAGAATCCTCGTCAGGGTGAATCACAAAATTCACTAACTTAACCTGTGTTTAACCCTCAGGTTGCTTGGAACAAAAGCAGTCAGGATTAATTTAGGGGCACGGTGTGAAGTATTTATGCGGCACGCTAACAGTAATAAAGTGAACACAACACACAAAAAATGCCCCGCCCCCCCCATAAAAACCCCAAATAGAGTACATTTTAAGAAATAAAATGATACGAGAACCACAAAAATCCAATCTGTAAAACAGTAGATATGCAGTTGCTGTTTTAAATAGTGTTATAAGGTCTTCCCTACTCTTCCTTCTTTCCACCCTATCTTCCTGTCATGTTCAGCCTAGGAACACTTAGAATGTTCATTGGTGTCACGGAATGTGGTGTGACTGATCTGGGACAGTTGACTCCTGGCTGAGCGCAAGGATACAGCTCCTGGTGGGGCCTTCATACCATCTTTAATCTTGGCCTACCTACTACCCTGACCTACCTACTTACCACCTTTGTACTTCAACCTGAATAAATATTCTCACTTGGAACAACTACCTGGACTCCTGTGAGGTATTTACTTTCAACATTTTGGCGACGATCTGGTCTTTGAACCCTTGGAAACTTACTATATGATTGAACTATAAACCTGCTTCATCTTCAATGAATGCTTCTCTGCAATTATCTGAATTAATAATTCAGCAACTTTAAAGAAACCCAAGCTTTATTGGATTATGAACCTGCATGTTTTCTACTTCTTATTCTGACTACGATACATAAGGCAAGTTTATTTCTGCAACTGATGAACCTACAAAATATACAGTAATTTCAGGGATTCACCATCTACTACTTCAGAACTCAGCAACCCCACCAGTGACCGTTACAGTCTGGTCAGCCGCAACTCGGGCATGCCAGAGTTCACTCTACAACCTTGGTGAGTTGACTGCTCCCTGTTCCTTTTTCTACTTGTGCTCTTCGTGTATTCTACTGTACTTTGTTCGATGCCTTCCCTTGCCATACACAGGCTTTATGTACTTTTTTTTATGCTTTTCCTTTATGCCTGGTACAAGTTTATTTATGGGACACTCCTGCTGTTGAAATCTTAGGCCAGTTTGGATACTTGGGACAGTTTCGGCTACTGCTCTACGAGCTGTTTAACAGTTACCATTTAAAATATAAACAGCGCAAGTTTCTTTCTGCATGAGACCTTCTCTCGAGCCTTCCACCATCATGGGATTCTTCACAAAGCATAACTCTCAGTATTTTGTACTGCAGTTGGACGCTTGGCTGCCATGACATGCCGTGAGCCACTCTGTGTGCCGTCAATTATGTGATGCCATTTTAATGATTGACTGTCTCTTCATCCCGGAACTCGGAACTTCACTTTTCATGTCTATCCGATATGAAAGGACTCCGGACGCCAACATTTTGAACAGAGAAAGTACCTTGAAGAATTTTGTTTTGCTAAGAGCACATTTTCCCCGCAGACTATGGTGACTACCTTTCTTGTTTTTGTTCTTTGTTTTCATTACAGATGAGATATTCTATCACTATTGGACATTATTCTTTTTTTTCGTTTCCTGTCTTCATTTCTTCTGCCGCTTTATTCAGTTTCCATTTTCTATTTCCCACAGTTAAGATTTAGTCATATTTCAAAGCATAGTTAAGATATCTACATATTTCTAACTCTGTTGCAGCATGTATTCATATTCTTTTAATATTACAGATGCCAATTTACTTTAAATTATGCTTAGTTCGCCCTTTTCTGGCATATTCTGGTTGGCGCTGGTTCGCTGTTTTCGCCATTTCACCTAACTTTCTATTTGCCTTGACGTCAGGCGTACTAGTACGGTATGTGTTTTGCTATTTCTGGTTTCGGCACATCTTTTCTTGATTTTGCTGTTCCCTTGGAAAATGGGGGATGGTGTTCGTGCCTTATTTGTACTCCCTTTTCTTGATTGTAGTCGTTCTTTCCTTCTGTTTTTGTGCGTTTCTTCTTATTCTGATATTCTGTTGTGTTTGCATTCCTGCATTCTATGAAATATTCATTATTGCGTTTTACATATCTTTACCTCAAAATCTGATCTTGTTTCTTCTTCTTTTCTTTCTATTTGTAAGGAAAGAGGATATGTTATAAGGTCTGTAACTGGGCTTGATAGAGACAGTGCACAATTTCAACTAAAGTTAAACTGTTGCCATTTTTACGGATCTGCAGACGTGTTTCCTTGCAACAAGAACTAGAACGGAACTACTCTGTACTATGTATGCTCACTGTATTGGTGCCACACAGCACAAGAAAGTTTGTGAGCCCTGAAATCCATGAGTGAGCATTGGTTTAAAACATTTTTTTAATGAAATGGTGGCATGGCTACTGTATTACATTTGAAAGGGCGGTGCACAAGGTCCAAACTCCAGAGGCACGTCTGAATTTCATGATCCTCCAGTGCCCATTATATTGAAAAACATTCCACCTGTACAGCATAAAAGCTGAAACGAATGACTTGCCACTATACAGTGCAATAGCTAGAGGCAAGCAGCAGAAAGTTCAGACAGGGAATGAAAGGCAAGCAGCAGGTAGAAGTGAAATTATACGCTATTTATTAGCTGTCGAGTGGTGCAGCCAAAGATTTTAACAATTGACATGCAGAGATTAATTAAAGCATTATATCAGTGTATATACATATGGTCAAATAGCTTCCAAGTAGTCCCATGTCATGGGTAAAATTATCAGACGTATACGTTTTTAGCCAATTGTATTTTGTACGGTGGCATTTTTACAACAGTGGTTAAGATGTTAAGGGTGAAGCTAAAAGTTCCTGACCACAACATCCTACAGTGCATGCCTTGCTGAAGTTGTCACACACTACATTAGGCTACTAGACAGCTGTGTACTGTTCTCATAACTTTTTAATGCTTTAGTAATCCAAGTTGCATGGTGCTCAAAAAAACTGAAAACAAAAGAATTTCCAAATAACAGTTTTGGGGTCAGAGTTAAAAAGTGTGCCCAAATTATTATAAGGGGTTTGAAGGAGAAGGGACAGTGGTTATTTATGCACATTAATTGACATACTAAAACTGTTTAAATGGGGACTAAGTGTAGGAAGGTGGATACCTGACTATGGTTACCCCAGATGTTTTGCCTAGTGTTTAGCTGGTGTTTGACTTAGTTGGCCTGGGATCCTGCTAATCAGGGCCACAGGCTATCTGCTCTCACTGTAAAAAGGACTCCATGTACTTTAAGTACATACCTAATTGGATGTTGGGTCACCTTACAGAAGACGACTGAAGAATCTCCCTTGTGGTCAAGGAGTGACCACTCTGTGCAAACAGCCACCATCCAGCGATCAGCAGTTTACTTTGTCGATGCTCCTGCCAGAGCCCGAGCCCAGAGTCCAACGAGAGCCAGACTTCCAGACTTCTCTGACCCCGATCCACAGTCCCTGCAAAGCTGAGACCTGTGGAGGCGATGAGAGACGTGGGACCGGCCATCTTGAAAAGCCTGCTCCTTGCTACTTGTGCAGCTTCTGAGGCACCCTTGAAGTTGTGCATTGGGGATTGAGAAGTCCCAGCCCCGAGCATCATCTGCACCGTAGATCAGCCCTTCACACTCCACGAGTTCTGCGTGGGGCCCTTCTGCATTTTCCTGCTTGACGCGTCTGTCCGGTCGCTTGCCCGTTGGCTAGTGGCCTCTGTGACTACGAACCTTTGAATCTACACTGCCTGCCTGGTTGCTCTATCCCGAAGCGAATATTCGATTCCTGCGTGGGTTGCATTTGCCAAGGCCTGTTGACTCCAATCCGGAAGCCGATGCCGCCAACAGCGAGATCCTTTGTGGGACCGTCCGTATCCAGCTCCTGGTTGTCGTCGACACCTCCTGGTCCACGTGGCTGCAGAGTCAAGCTTCACGACATCACCTGATTGCTTCGCAACATCGCCTGGTTCCTCACTGGACTTAGCCAGGGGTATAGGAGGGAAAGATCCCACTCCAGGGAGTATCTCCGCTCCAATCCTTCAAGGGGTTCTCAGAGGGGAATGACTTCTCCTCAGAGGAGAGAACACCAGGCTAGGATGAGGGAAGTCCAACTCAGGATTGAGAGGGAAGAACTTGCCCTAGCCAAGGCAAAACTTGCTCTTGCAAGAGAGCAAAAGTTAAGTGGACTAGAGTCCACTGGTGGCAGCAATATCCCTAAGGATAAAGATAGGTCCTATGATCATAGAAACCCAAGTAAGATTGTGCCCCCCTACAAAGATGGGGATGACATCCACAAATGGATAACTGCTTTGGAGAGGGCTTGCAAAGTACAGCAGGTACCCCAAAGTCAGTGGGCAGCAATCTTGTGGCTCTCCTTTTCAGAAAAAGGTAGAGATAAGCTCGTCACAGTTAGTGATGAGGATGCTAAAAATTACTCAGCCCTGAAGAGTGCTCTAATTGATGGGGTTGGCTTAACCACTGAGCAATATAGGTTGTTGTTCAGGGATACCCAGAACACACAGACTCAGGACTGGACTGATTTTGTAGATTGTGCTACTAAGGCTCTGGAGGGCTGGTTATTGGGCAGCAAAGTACAGGACTTTACAGGATTGTATAATTTGATTATGAGGGAGCAGATCCTTAATAATTGTCAGAACCAGCTTCTACATCAACACCTGGTGGACTCTGATCTGAACTCTCCCCAAGAATTGGGTAAGAGGGCAGACAAATGGGCCAGGATTAGGCCTAAAAATCAGGGTGGTGACCAGAAGAAAGATTCTACCAACCCTCAAGAGAAAGGTGGGGATAAATCAAAAGACAAGTCCTCTACAGGGCCCCAAAACTACAATGGTGGGGGTGGATCCCAAAACACTTCCTGTGATGGCCACAGCCCCAGCTCAAGCGGAATTCCTTCCTACAGAGGTTGGAAGGGCTGTGATGGTCACAGCCCAAGCTCAAGCAGACTTCCCTGAAAAGGTTGGCAGGGCTGTGATGGTCACAGCCCACACACAAACGGAGTTCCCTCCTGAAAAGGTTGGTAGGGCTCCAAACTCAAACAGATTTTAGTGTTGTGAAGCCTGAAACTATGGATCACTCCACTCAGACAGAGAGTATTGGGGAGGAAGAAAAGTCTCCCTCCGACCAGACATTACGTGAGAGTCAGCCTCCTCAGGGAACTGACCCTACCCCTTGTGAAGGAACTTCCCCAGAAGTAGTCAGGCCTAGCCTGGCAGAGCCCCTGATGTCAGTGGACCCTTCCAAGGAGGGACCCAGTCTGGAGCAGGTAACCTGCCCCTCTCTACCCTGCCTCAGTCAGCCCAGGGCTGTAGTGGTCAGGGAGGGCAGTGGACCCCAAAGGGTCCCCTGTCCACAAGAACACACCCATCAACAGTATAGGGGCACCAAAGCTAGCAACCCTAGCAAGGTGAAAATTCCAAAAACTCGTGAGGGAACTCCCTTACTCTTAGTTAGGAACTTCCCCAGATGGACTCTGTTAGGCACAGCCAAACCTGGGACCCAAAGGCCCCAAACCTGACCTGTCCCTCCAGTAAGCCAACAAAAGGGACCCAGCCTCCAGCTGTAGGCAGCTAGAGGTTGACCCTGAGAGCACAATGCAACTCAGTAATGGAAAGAAAGGCACACATGGTGGATAGTGATTGGAGGAAGCTGAGCCCTACCTTAGTGGAGCCTCACTTCAGTACTCCATCTCAACACCAGCCTTTTACTTTGCCAAAATACACCACAGGTAGAGATTCCCTATGGTGGAGATCCTCTGATACCCCTAGGGTGAGGGATTGCTTAGTGGACCATGGGACAGGGGGTAACCATGCTAGTGCAGGTACTTCCTTATATGGCCACTTAGGCAATATAGGCTTACCTGGTCAAGGATAGCCTTATCTCCTTTCGTTTGGGGGGGGGGAGTTGTGTAGGAAGGTGGATACCGGACTATGGTTACCCCAGATTTTTTGCCTAGTGTTTAGCTGGTTTTCGACTTAGTTGGCCTAGGGATCCTGCTAATCAGGGCCCCAGGCTATCTGTTCTCACTGTAAAATGGACTCCATGTACTTTAAGTACATACCTAATTAGATGTTGGGTCACCTTATGAGCCCCTGTTTAGTGTACCATAGGTACCCAGGGCATAGGTGCACTCAAGGCCTACCAGGAGCTGCAGCATTTCTTTTGCCACCCCTGGCTGGCCATCCAAACTGACACAACTGGCTGATCACTCAGCTGGGGCAAGGTCGTGTAATCACCCCATGCTTAGGTATAGTATTCCTATACCTACCATTATATATAGACACATATATACCTATAAGTCAATCCTATGGCAGGCCTTAACAATCCTGAAGGCAGAGTGCTTGGTTTTATGTGAGATGGTGCTCTAGCATGAGCTGAGCCTGTCTGCAGCTTTCGGAACCATAACCTTATAGCTGTTCTATGATATAGCCATACCACATACTCTTAAGTGCATTATAATCCTCGCGGTTATTGCTAACTTTGGTTTGGCTTTATCAAAACATGTCGTGTAAGGTGACATACGCTTTGGAATACTACCCCCTCGCCAGTTCTGGCGACGGGGGTAGCATTCCACCCTTCTAGAGAGGGAAGACATGTTGTTCCCGTTAATCCCGGTTAAAGTTAACCAGAGCCTCAGCATCACAAAATGGATGCTGCTGCCACAGACACAAGTATGACCTCCTGCTGCTGGGAGTCTGTTGTATTCTACTTCTCATTAAATAGTACTGTGTTCCTTTAAGATGCTAGTCATGTCAGCATCTAGTTTATGATGTCATGTATTTCCAGTGCATGGTAGAATGTTATGCTTTAAGACTAGGAGACTGTTATACTAGGAGATGCTGGCAGATGATGAGATGTGTAGCTGTATTCAAATAAACTTTGATAGAAAGAAAAGTACAAAAGATAAAAACAAACTTAAAGAAAACTTAGTATGAAAACTATGGATGAAAACAATTTGAAATCACTCACGAAACCTGTAAGGTAAGTTGATAGATCTAGAACTTTTTCTACTGGGTAAATTCATACTGCTGGTAAGTATGTCATCTTGTTGTTGAGGAGCTACAGTAACTTCTTTAGTTTTAGCTTTCACAACCTTCGAAACATTCCACCAACATCCTCCTTCAACTTGAACGGCATTATCACCTATTCTCACAATTATTTGACTTTGTCAAGAATGGGTGGCCCAGAGAAAAATCCTTATCTTCTGTGCTACAGCCCTATTGGAAAGTCGAATCTGAAATTTCCATTGAGGATGGTCTTTTAATGAGGTGTGACAAACTGATACCACCTCATGATCTCAGACCTATCATCATGAGAGAGTCCCATGAAGGACATTTGGGAATGTCCCTTACAATACGTCGAGTGCGACAAGATTTTTGGTGGCCGAGCATGGACAATGAAATTCGCACTTATGTTGAGAATTGTCCAGTGTGCTCTGTATCTGAAAAATCACTCAAAATTACTGTTCCACCCCTATCTCCTATTGAGTGTCCCAATAGTCCTTGGGTTAAAGTAGGCATTGATATCATGGGTCCTTTTGATGTTTTGCCATCAGGTTTGAGGTTCATTATAGTTTTAATGGATTATACATCGAAATGGCCGGAAATTAAAGTTGTAAGAGAAGTTAGTGCTACCACTGTGATTAAGTTTCTTAAGGAGGTGTTCATGAGGGAAGGTTTTCCTGAATCGATTGTCTCAGATAATGGGACTCAGTTTGTTAGCTTGGAATTTCAGTCGTTTCTCAAGTCATGTGGGATTAAGCACTTCAAGAGCTCACTTTACTATCCACAAACGAATGGCCTCGTTGAGAGAATGAACCGTGTTGTGGGAGAATGTGTCAAGTGGGCTGTGGAGACGAAGCATGATGTCCTTGTTTCTATGGAAAGTATGATATGGTCTTACAGAACTACACCACACTCTTCCACAAAGATTTCTCCATTTGAAGTTTTGAGGGGGAGAAGAGCTAATACCAGCTTTAGGCCTAGCTGGATGTCAAAATGGTCTTCTTCCATTGTTAATCTTGAGTCTGTCTTAGAAACAGTCAAGTCAAATTCTATAGTAGCTCAAGATAGAGAGAAATGTTGGTTTGATAGAAAGAAAAAAGCAAGGATGGTCACTTTGTGTGTGGGGGACTTTATAAAAATAAAGAACTCTACACATGTAAAAAAAGGGAGAAGCAAATACAGTCAACCTATCAAAATTGTGAGAATAGGTGATAATGCCGTTCAAGTTGAAGGAGGATGTTGGTGGAATGTTTCGAAGGTTGTGAAAGCTAAAACTAAAGAAGTTACTGTAGCTCCTCAACAACAAGATGACATACTTACCAGCAGTATGAATTTACCCAGTAGAAAAAGTTCTAGATCTATCAACTTACCTTACAGGTTTCGTGAGTGATTTCAAATTGTTTTCATCCATAGTTTTCATACTAAGTTTTCTTTAAGTTTGTTTTTATCTTTTGTACTTTTCTTTCCTTTAGAAGAAAGGGAGGTATGTTGTATTCTACTTCTCATTAAATAGTACTGTGTTCCTTTAAGATGCTAGTCATGTCAGCATCTAGTTTATGATGTCATGTATTTCCAGTGCATGGTAGAATGTTATGCTTTAAGACTAGGAGACTGTTATACTAGGAGATGCTGGCAGATGATGAGCTGTGTAGCTGTATTCAAATAAACTATTCAAAACCCAAGTTCCTGCCTCCTGGATCATTGGATTACAACAGAGTCCTTCCAGCGAGGGAGGCTTGGACAATAGGTCTCCTGTCTTGGTAGCTGCTAGCACCCCCCCTGACAGGCCATAGTGTATTGGGGCAGGGAAGGCTGAATGAAATGAGACACTGCCTGGGGCACACAAGGTGTCCCATGCATAGCCCGGTTCAAACCAGTTGCTGGGGCACTCCAGCCCCAGCTCTGGCCCGAAACTGGACAAAGGGAAAGGGGTGTAACCACCCCCTTCCCTGGTCCCACCCATAGGAGGGACCTAGCAGGTAATCCAGCCCACCAGATTAGTATATAGGTAGGAGCTGAGTCTAGAGACTTTAGATTTATCCTGAACTGAAACTTGAAATGAAACTCTGGACCTTTGACGATCTCCTTACAGAAGACGACTGAAGAATCTCCCTTGTGGTCAAGGAGTGACCACCCTGTGCAAACAGGCACCATCCAGCGATCAGCGGTTTACTTTGTCGACGCTCCTGCTGGAGCACAAGCACAGAGTCCCTCGAAGTTGTGCATTGGGGATTTAGAAGCCCCAGCTCCGAGCATCATCTGCACCGAAGATCAGCCCTCCACACTCCACGAGTTCTGCGTGGGGCCCTTCTGCATTTTCCTGCTTGACGCATCTGTCCAGTCGCTTGCCCGTTGGCTAGTGGCCTCTGTGACGACGAACCTTTAAATCTACACTGGCTGCCTGGTTGCTCCAGGTGGGCCCCTGCTTCCATGCAAAGGAGAAGCCCCATAGACCTTGCTGGTCTATCCCGAAGCGAATATTCGATTCCTGCATGGGTTGCATTTGCCAAGGCCCATTGACTCCAATCCAGAAGCCGACACCGCCAACAGCGAGATCCTTTGTGGCACAGTCGGTATCCAGCTCCTGGTCATCGTCGACGCCTCCTGGTCCACGTGGCTGCATAGTCAAGCTTCATGACATCACCTGATTGCTTCGCGACATCGCCTGGTTCCTTCCTGGTTCCTTCCTTGTCACTGGCTAGTGACCCAGACTCTGGCCCCCTCTGCTTTCACATACTCTTCATCCTCGATCCGCCCTTGGATCCAACCGGACACTTCTCTCCTGGTCGCCTGCAGCATCTTTCTTCAAGACTCCATAGGATTCAGCGACGAAACCCGACACACTTTGACACCTATGCACCCGCTTCCTGTGGGTGAGGTAACGCGAGTACTCCGGTGCTCCTGTGGGTATTGACTATCCTAGTGTCTAAGTTTTAAGTAGCTTTCTCCTAGTCCATCCGGAAGTGCCTTAAAAGAACTAGTTTCTAATTCTTTCATTCCCATTCTAACTCTATGGTAACTCGTGTGTGTGTAAAGACACTGCACCTACCTCCCATGGGCCTCCTGCTCCCTAACTCTCATTAGTACAGCGTAGCCCCAGCGATTCCCTAGGCCCTAGGCCTATCCTTTGTCCGTGACGTGGTTCTTATACCACTATTTTAGTATATGGTTTTACGTGCCCCTAGGGCCCTGCTGTATATTGTGCAACTTACTGTATGATAATTAAGTTTCTTGTTATGTGCTTTAGCCTCTGACCTCATAAAGAGTTCAGAGGGGTTGTGTTTATAATAAATACATATATATTTTGGATGTATGACGTTACAACGCATACTTTTACAACGCCTACCTTTACATCGCAAGTTTTACAACACATACCATTACAACGCATAATGCTTTTGGGCGCTGGATAGTGAATAGTTTAATTTACTATTCCAACTCCACTTGCCGTGGATAGTAGGGAAGGTCATTGGATAGTAAATGAACCTATTCCCTATCCTAGAGCGCCACCCAGCGCTATGCGTTGTAATGGTTTGTGTTGTAAAAGTTGCGTTATAATGGTAGTTCGTTGTAAAAGTTTTGTTGTAAAGGCTGTATACCATATATTTTATATATCACCTGTGTGGTGTCCTTTCATTTGGTATTCAAGGGGTTACATATGGTAAAACAGCTGGCTTCACATGCTCTCTGAAGTTTTAGCCTAAGGCTGATTTGTCCATGCTACCACTAGGATAGCTGGTCTATAAGGTTGACTTTACAACCATCACCATAAGGGTTGTTTGGACTGATACAGGGTGCCCACTAGAATAGTGGACATCACATATCAGGCCAACTTCTCACACTAAGCAGCAGGGCTAACTTTGGGGAGGTGCTACAGCCGCACCAGGCACCAAGCTCCAGTGTACGCCCTGTGCATGGCAGTTTAAAGCAAGATAAAAGTAACCTACAGAAATCTTTGTCTTCCTGCCACAGTTTTCACTCATGGTGAAGTAGCATAGATGGTGTTGTTAAGCACAACATGCAGGCCACAGATTTGTATTTTATATAGATAGCTCAGTGCGTTACTGCTTTTATCAGAGATCCTTTGGTTACTTAGAGTTGATAAGCTAGAATCCTTCTAATATAGCACATTGAGCTATGAACTGGCTCCAAAGCACTGTATGTATATTGCAAGGCATAGGTTTAGAAACTTTGTACTTCTTTCCTCAATCTTTGTTTTTTTCCAAGGTTGCTAAAAAGAGGTTTACTTTGGGTAGGAATTCAAATGTATTGGTATGATACACCCAATTGTGTTACATTTCACATCCTGAGTTTAGGGTGCAGATTTGCAAACACTTTGCGTATGACTTGCATCCTAAAAGTGATGCAAACCTGATGCAAAGTGTTGTTTCGGGGTTTATTTTCTTACGCAAATCCAGAACTGCATTGGTAAAAATAGCCGTAAAGTAACAAAGTAGCACTATGCCCTACTTAGTTTCACAGAGACATCTCATGGGTGGTACATGAACATTCTCATGCGCCCACCCATGGATTTTGGTGCTAATCCCCACCTATCAACTTTGGTAGAAAGGAATTTGCATAAAACAAACATGCATTGTGTAGTGATACTACACATTGGCAATGCCAATAGGTCTAGCTTTAACGGAATCTTGGATTGTAATGTAAAGCATTACAAATAAATGGCATGGGAAAGGATAGGTCTTTGTGTGGAACCAAATAAATGTAGACGAATACTGGTGTAGGTTAAAAGGTCAGGACAAAGTTGCACTGTCAAGCCAGACCTAAAAATCTACGTAAGTCAATGACTGTCCTCCTCCCATCTATTCTGATGTCAGAGAAAAACAACATGAATGATCTAGTTATCCAAGGCACTTTAATAGCATTCTGATGTCATGTGTGTACCCCTGAAGTTGAAGCTTAGGCAGCTGGATAATTAAACAAAAAATCACAGCTGTGGGCAGGGCAAGCACTTTTTTGTGTGGAAACACACAACTTCTGCCCAATTAGAACATTTACTCCCGACTCCTAACATATGGGCTGAGCCAAAGACCCTCTCTAGAGATATTCACATAATTATTTGCTGACAGCTGTGCTGTCAAATCAGACCATAATGACGCCTCCTCGAAGCAGGCATAAAGTTGGAGAAAATATGTATTTTCTTCATAACTTTCAGACCTTGCATGTGTGCTGCACCATACAGCACACTTACAAATTGGCAAAGTGTTATACTTTGTCAAAGCATGAAATTATATGCTGGAAGACATCAAGCACTCGCTCTTGCACTATGGTGTGTGCAATGGTGCCACGCAGCATAAGGTATGCAAGCACCAGAGGAGAGACAATAGCACCAAATTGGTAGATATAGTGCTGAGTGTTGTTGTGCTGTCTCCTTTCCAAATAACGCAGCAACTTTGGTTACTGTACTACGTGGAAACGTAGCAAATCGCCCTTTTGTTTCCCCAGACCAAGCACTCCATGTTATGTCTACCAGTATGGCCCCTACACCTTGTAGACCTTAGTTGTCCATTGCCTGGAAGAGCTTGGTTTGAAAACAAACCCACATTGCAGAGGCTAAAAGCTTTAGAGGTTAGAGAAATCTGTAATTCAGGGTGAGAGAATGGCACGAGGGAGCAGAGAGATGGCCACACAGTGGCAGGACTAGAAGGAAGTAATTCAATAGGCACATGGTCACAGCACTTACTCTGTCTTGCAGCTGCCAAAGGCCAGGCCTATGGCGATAAGATCAGAGTTGCCCCACAGCAGTAAATTCACTGGGTTATCGAACGTCACATGATGCCACTACCTGTAATGTCACCAAGTCAAAGGTTATTCTACAACACTCCAGAATCAAAGGTCAATTGATGCCAATTCCTATGATGTCATCTAGTTACAGGTCATGTGATGTCACTTACTGTCATGTCACATAGGTGTCAAAGGGCATGTGAAGTCACTTCTGCCACCCCTAGGATTCTGGTGAATCGATGTCCATGAAATTGAAATATATGTGCATAGAAAGCTGATTCACTAAAACAGAAAAATGTACTAAAGTTGTGCATTTCCAGGCATACGTCTGGCCCTCAATGTCAGGAAATGTGAAAAAGCTATTTATTTTCTTTTTTTTTAAATCACGGCAAAATAAAAGTTTTGCCCATGGAGAAATCAACTCATGCATGTACAGCCCCAGTAACTAAATGGGTGTGTCACTCTTCTTTATAAGGTGCAAAACTACCCGAAATTTTCTGAATGCCTAAAAACTGTTTTTGCGTGGCCACTTTTCAAGGACCCTTTCACATTCTTAACCCTTAATATACAAGGGTAGAAACCCCTCCATACGTCTGATTTCGACCGTTGTAAATGTTGTTTGCGCTTTAAAAAGTCCACTAAAACTGATCCCGATTCAATACATCAGAGTGTGGGATTTTAGAATAAGAAATAGCTTGTGGAAGCAAGTTGCTATGCACAAAATCATTTGTAAAAACTGGCAACCTGTCATTTAGACCCTGGTGGGTGGCCTGGGGGCCTCTCAGGTCAGAAGAGGCTCTAGCCCATGTTCCCTTAGCAGGGGACCACCCGCCCCAATTAGATATTCCACTTGCCTGGCGGTAATAACTAAGCATTCAGTGCTTGCTCTGAAGGCTGAAGAGTGAATGGGTGCCAAGTTTGTAGCACCTCCTTGGCAAACATTTTTGTTTTTCAAACACAAACTCCCAAAGCAACAAAAACAATCACTGGTCTTGACACACAGCATGTGCACTGGGATCATTAACTGCCTTGCGTTGTGCCCCAGGGCACACACATCTAGTGATTGTTGCCATGCATCAAGCATGGCGGGGTACCCGTCGCTGTGACTAGTTGGCCCAGGGGCAGACGGGCCAGCAGTTTACAGCCAGCAGAGGCTCCGCCAGTGAAATCGCTGCAGTTGCACAACCTCGAAATAGGTCATGAAACCACAAGTTTGTAAGACAAAGAATTAGCCAAACTCAAAACAACGCCTTTAGTATTTTACAAACATGATATGCATCACCATTTCAAATTTAGTGACAGCAGTTAATCGCTTATTAAAGATTTGTTAAGGTTATATTGCAATACTATGTTTGTAAACAAATCTGTGGCATCATGTACATGGGCGGGCTCTAATACATCCATGGGCGTAATTAAACTGAATTACCTTGTTTGCACATCTGTATATTTTATATTTTTCAAATCAAAATAAAATACGAAACTACACACTGTGTAACCCTCTCGATCAAGAGCTGAAAAAATAGTTGCTTTTAAACATGGGTACTCAGAAACATTTTCCCACAGCCCAAAAAGTAGGTGTGGCAGAGGGGTGCATTGGTGCCAGCAGGGCTGGTAGGTGTAGGGAAGTGGAGCATGTACATGGTGTGCACAGTGAGTCATTGAGTTTTGAGGGTTTCTTTAAGAAATTGGGGCATTAGTTGAGAGGGGTGGAAGCCCCACTCAAATATAAACAATCCTCGTTAGGGTAACTTAAAACTAAAAAAAAAATCCTCGTTAGGGTGAGTCCCAAAATGTCACTATATTAACCGGTTATTAACTCTCTGGTAGCTTGGCACAAGGCAGTCAGTCTTAACTTAGATTCAATGAATAGAGTATTTAAACTGCACGTAGACAGTAATATCACAACACAAGAAGAATCTCGGACAGATAAAAAAAAATGAAGTGCATTTTAATAAATAAAATAACTATGGGCAATGAAATCCGCTCCGCTAGCAGAGGATGCAAAGATTTGTTAAATGCGCAAACACGTAACTCTTGGAAAAAGTCCGCCTCCACCATGTAACAGAGTTAGCTACTGTACCACAACTCTTTGATAAAACAACTGTGCCTTTACATGCTAGAAAGCATATAACCAATTCACAAAAGAGAACTTTGAAAAATATCAGGCATTGAGAGAGGTATTGATTTTGAGGTCTCCCTTAACCTTGGGAGAGGGTCAAGCAGATGCCTTGAACATAAAGAGCTATCATGCTGAACGATTCGGTGGTGGTCCCATCCTCCTAGGACCACCCCAAGCAAAGTTATGGGCAAAAGTACAATGCCAACCAAAGGCCCAGCAAAGCATTATGGGGCGAGATTCTAGAGGGCAGTGAATGTTATAGTATTAGCTCTCAGCTGAGCCAGGAGAGCCTGCCCCTTGAGGAATGTTTTGTTATTGGATACTATAATATTCACTGCACTCTAGAATCTTGTCCCATAATGCTTTGCAGGGCCTTTGGTTTGGGATTGTGTTTTTATCCATAACAGTGCTTGGGGTGGTCCTAGAAGGATGGGAGGACCACCACCAATCGTTTAGCATGATGTGCTCTTTGGGTTCAAGGCATCTGCTTGATTCTCTCCCTAGGTTAGGGATCATCACTTCTCACACGGCTTGCTGTATTTCCATTTTTGTGAGATTATTATATGCATTTTTGCATGTAAAGATAGAGTTACTTGTTGTTTTAGCAAAGGTATGTCAGGTATCTGTTTTATTAATTGGGATAAGACAAAGTGGAGTTGTGGAGCGGAGTTCCCTGAGATTTTGTTCAACATCACAGAATTCCGCGTAGTGGTACTTTGCCAACTACACCCACCCTTAAAATAAAATGGCAAACAAAATCCAATCAGTATATATTCATTTTTTAAAGTTTCAGCAAAAATAGCCCCAAGAATTACAAAGAGACCTTCGTGGTTATCTAGACCAGGAGAAAGTCACAAGTTCAGGCTAACTACAACAGAGTGTGGGTCGGATACAGGGGCCAGGTTCATATCGATGAAGAGTCACCTTCTTAAGTACTGTGCAAAGAGTTCCGTTTGCATGGGTGGGGGCTGTAAGGAGGAGGCTATCGCCACACAGTGTAAGCTGAGCTTCTTGGACAATTGCTGATGTAGCACGAAGAGCCGCTCGTCGCAGGAGCTCTGTGTTGGTTGATCATTGCAGACGGTTGCTGTCTGCGCAAAGTGCAGGTCTCACATTGTCAGTTATTGTAGATGGTCACTGTCTGTGCAAAGAGCAGATCCGGTTGGAACTTTGAGTTGGTGGTAATTACGGGCAATCTACTTTCAGTGCAAAGAGGTCACTTGGAGGTCACGAGGAGCCCAAACTTCAGAATTTTCACCTCTCGGGGATCAGGAATCACTCCAGCAGAGACCAGCAGCAGGGCGCAGGCAGGTCCAGTTGGTGCTGGTCAGCTGGGCAGTTGCAGGGAGGCCTCTGGAAGCTTGTTGTGTCCCTTCAGCTCAAACAGGAGCTCAGACAACTGAACCTTGAGGTGGCTCTGTGTAGCCTGTGATCAAGGCAAATAGGCCTAATCTTCCTCCTTCAGGCAGCAGGGCAGTCCTGGCAGCTTTTAGCGGTCGCAAACAGTGAATCAGGCTATTTGCGACCACTAAAATAGCATACAGCATATATCAACCCTATTATGCAAGTCGGTAACCTGTTACCAACTCACAAAATAGAGTTTGCCAGTTGATATTAGGGGGATGTACAATTGTTTTGCAAACTGAATGCGGTCCCAAAACAATCACAGTTTACCACCAACTTCATGTAGGTGGTAAGCCAGTCGCAAACCGTAAGCGGTCCTCAGGGGACCCATTCCCCTTTGTTAAAAAATGAAACAGAAACGTTTCATTTTTTTAAAAAATGCATCTCGTTTTCCTTTAACTCTGTTATTGAAAAAGCAATCATAAACATGGTGGTATTTTACTCCAGCAGCCCTCCATCCTTGTGAGTGCTCGCCCAATCCTAATGGGTCGCAAATTGCGACCTGCCTTCTGAATAATAACGAGATAGGTCCCTTGCGACCCATTTAGGAATTGCAAACAGTGTCTGAGACACGGTTGCACATTTCATTTCGTGACTCGCTAATTGCAAGTCGCAAATAAAACAGAATTTGCGAGTCGCAAAATGAAATGGCTGTCCATGTGGCCCGCATTCCTTCTGGCAGTATGGCATTCCTTCCTCTAAATCTTGCCTAGGTTCAGAGGTGTTCTGACACCTGGTTCTGAAGGTCCTCTTTTTATACCTGATGACAGCCTTTGTGTGGGGGAATTCCTTGACCTACCCCCAAAATTTGTTCTGGTCAATTCTTCCTGTGTGTGTGCTGCAGGCAGGGCCCTTTGAAATGTAATCAGGGCAGGGCACAGCTCCTATCCTGCGATTATGTCAGGAATACCCTCTCCTCTCACACCTACACTTCCTTTGTCTCTGTGTCTAGAAGCAATACACAGCCCAGAACGGCAGAGCCATTCACAGTCATGTGACCCAGGGCACTGGTAGAAAGGCACAGTTGGTTTTGGCAAGATAATGCAAACTTTCTAAAAGTGGCATTTTCAAAATTGTAACTTAAAATCTGATTTTACTTGAGTCTAAACAGCATATCTCTGTCTGTTCCCAATCAGGTGTTAGCACTTTTTTAATGTAATAAGGTAACCCAGTGTTAGTGTATAGGAGAGCTACCCTTACAACAGTGAAAAATGACTTTAGGGAGTTTTTGACTGGTAGGACATGTACAACTTAAGCCCATATATCCAACATTTTTAAAGTAGAATGTACTCTGCCCTATGACCCTTTAGGGCCTACTTTAGGGGTGACTTATAAGCATCAGCAGCTCCTGTATATGGGTTTTTGAACGTAATAAGGTAACCCAATGTTAGTGTATAGGAGAGCTACCCTTACAACAGTGAAAAATGACTTTAGGGAGTTTTTGACTGGTAGGACATGTACAACTTAAGCCCATATATCCAAAATTTTTAAAGTAGAATGTATACTGCCCTATGACCCTTTTGGGCCTCCTTTAGGGGTGACTTATAAGCATCAGCAGATCCTGTACATGGGTACAGGGGCTGCACCCCCATTCCTTTTATGTATATCATGAAAGCTTAAGTAAATAAAATGAAAACAAAAGTCACCTGACTCGGAATTCTTACACGGCCTGTGCCGTTGTCAGGACGTGACTGATTCAGCAATAGGAGGGCTTACACACGCACATCCCTTGTCTTTCCTCAAAGCGCAGTGCGCCGTGACATTGCCTAGATTTCTCCATCTTCATCTGGAGTGCCGATTAAAACCAGCCTCAGGCGTTTCTTTTTCCTGTCCGTGAATACACTAAATTAAATGTGCCCAGACACCACAGACTGACAAAATAGGTTTGTCTGTAACGTCTTTCTCCTGCTTCCTACTCAAGCCAAGCATATATGTAAAGCTTAGATCCAAATCTGTCGAGTGTGATCTTTGCAAGCAAGAGGACGAGATCAACACCGGCCTGAAAAAAAACTGCACAAGTAAGCTGGGAGAAAAAAATAATAATGTGTTCACTCTCCTCTCTTTTTCTTGCCCTTTGTAACTGTTGCGCTGTCTCCTTTGAAGAACCATTTGGGTCAGAAAAAAACACTTTACTGTCACAACTATACAGGGTTTTTTTGATCTCCCTTTCAGATTTAGGGGCCGATTATAATGTTGGTCGAAAAGCCTCCAGCCGCTTTCAATTCAGACAATCTAATAACAATGTAGGCGGTCAGAATTGAAACCAAATGGTCATCCCGGCTGGATTCCGAAAGGCTCAAGGAGCCCATCAGCCAGTCGGAGGCCCCAACGTAATCCCTCAGAACGGCGTTTCTGCCATCGGGATTAAGATGACAGTTTCTGACAGGCTTTCCATGTTGGGCTTTCCAACATGAAAAGCCTGTCGGAAATCGACTTTGGGAGCCCATATATCTGGGCCCCCATTACTCCACAGCCTCCGGTTGGAGGGCTCTCGCATTGTAATGGCAGTGTCAGAACTGCCAACCGGAGGTCGGTTGGTCCCGAGACCGCAGCGATGTCAGGTATATGTGAGTCCATCAGTCACCGTCATCAGGCCCTATACGTGCTTATTGTTGTGACAGTGGACATATAGATGTAATCTGCAGGGAGAATAAAACGAGCACTAACAAAGCTGCAAAGTATATTTTTTGTATTAATGAAACTGCTATGCTGGTTACTCAAGGAGTGATGTTCGGTGTGTTTGTGTGACTGGGCAAGTCATTGAATGTAGGGGTTGACTGAGTGGATATGTAAATTTAACGACTGGTTATATAGAATTGCATGATTGACAATGGCTCGCTTGATGCAAATGGGTGAATATGAGTGGGTAGGTGAATGATGTAAGGTGGATTGAAGGGAAAGAATTGTTGAATGTGGGTAGGTTAAACTGGTGAATGATCTCAAGTGAGTGGTTGAGCCAGTAACTCAGAGGATGGCTCTGGGAATGATAAGGTGAGTAGACAAAAACTCATTAAAACACCATGATTTGACTGAAATGCAACCTGCTGCCTTCAATAACATATTTCACCGACTGAAAATACAAAAGTGAATGGGTGAGGCAATGTGAATTAGGTGCATGAGTGGTAGAGTAGTAAGAAGACAATGTATGACTAGGTGCATAAATGAGTATGAGTGAGTTGGTGAATGCCAGAATGGGTGAGTGTATCGATAGGACAGTCTTTTCGGTGGGGTAATGAGAGTGTATGGGTAAATGGATGAATGTTAGTGTTAGACCTGGCTTTTTTAGCAGGTTTATCCCCAGACTTTTTGCTTTTTGGCCTCCTGTTTGTGACCCTGTTTTGGTTGGTTTTATGACACTAGGGACTTTACCACTGCTGATCAGTGCTAAAGTGCATATGCCCTCTGTGTAAATTGTTAGACTTGGGAGTTTACTTCTAACATCTTATAAGTATAACTGCCCATGGAAACAAGATAGGAAAGTGAAGTTTAGTATGTCTGAACTTAGAATCTAAAGAAGCATCTTTTAGTAAGGATGATTTTTACATTTTGTGTTTGAAAATTCCACTTTTAGAAAGTAGGTATTTTCTTGCTTAGCAGTGTGCCTCTGCTCGGTTTGTGTATTAACTATCTGGATTTAGAGTGACAGGGGCAGGGGGTGTGCATTCTGTTCAGACAGCCACTTGGGGGTGAGGTGTGTCCTGCCTTTCCAGGGTGAGTCAGGCTGAATAGACCTGGGCTGCATTCACTGTAGGAGGAGGAGATTTCTTTCACACCTGAATGGCTTGGTCTGCTGTCTCCACCTCCTGCCGGGAAGCTGCACCAGAGAGGACAGAACTGGTTTTGGCTGGGCAACAAACCTCTCTGCCACCAGAGAACTGAGGAATTTGTGGGTCCCAGACCCCAGACTTTTAGATTACTTCTGGGATTCAAGAAAAACCTTTGCCAAGGAGAAGAGCTGGAGAAACTGATAAGAAGTACTGCCCCTTAACAGTGTGCTGTCTGGGATTGGCCTGCAGTGGCTGTTTCTGCCAAGAAAAGGACAAGGACTTTGCTGTGTGCTATGTCCCCTGCTTGAGGAAGATCTCCAAGGTCTTGAGTAGAGCTTACCTCCTGTTTTGAAGTCTCAGGGATACAATGACTTCACCCCCAGCTCCCCTGAACTTTCTTGCTGAGAGTTCCGACCTGTCAAGAGGTGCCTGCTGCTATTCTGGACCTCTGGAGGTAGTTCCTGCTGTTGGGAGCCGGAAAAGCAACGCAACTAAGAGAAGCGCAAGGCAACTACAGCTGTTTCTGGCAGCATCGTTGAAGAAACCGATTGCAGAACCTGCCCGCAGCTCAAGAAATCATCGCATCGAGTGCACCGATCTACGAAGTCTGAGATCACTGCACTGATTCCAATGCAGGCACTGCTGTGCGGCTGCAAGAACCAACGCATCATGGGAACATGGCTGGAGAAAACGACGCATCCCAGATCCTCGTGCACCGCATCTGGGCGCCACGCCTGCAAGAACGCCAGGGCGCAGTAAGAAACCGACCCATCACCTCCCCTTCAGTAAGGAACCAATGCATCACCGCCCCTGCGTGGCATTAAGGCACTAACGCATCACCTCCCCTGAAGTAAGGAACCAACGCATCACCTTCCCGGGGCGTAATGAACTGATGCATCACCCTCCCAGCAACAGTTTTTGTTTGTGCTTGTGGCGCATCCAAGGTACTTTGTGTGAAACGTGCCGCATCTGCAATTTGCTTTGATCAGAACTGTTTCTACCCTTTGAAAGTCATATTTTTATTACTGTATTGTGGATTTTTGTAATTTTGGTCTTGTTTGGTTTAGATAAACATTACTTATTTTTCTAATCTGGTGTGGTATCCATTTGTGGAGTTTTCACTCTACTCCTGTATGTGTACACAAATGCTTTACAAACTGCTCATGCCATGCTACCAAGCGGGTGAGCAGGGGTTATTTTAGAAGTGCATCCCTCTTACCTGGCTAGAAAGAAGTGTCCCTACTTGGACAAAGGTGTAAACCATTGCCAACTAGAAACCCCCATTTCTAACAGTTAGTTTATGATAAATTGTGATGAACATATGCTAGTAAAGGTAGTGAAGGCTTGAAGGGAATCTGGTCAGTCACATGCCTTTTGCCTCATTGCTGGGTTTGAAGGCTCATTGGATAAATTCATCCTCCAAGTCTTCCGACAAGGCTGATCATCTGTATTTGACCCAATGGCTTGAACTCCAGCGCTCCACTCAGCCTTTCTTCCTCTAGAGGTCGATAAATATAAAACTATTGAGTTGAGTAAAAATGAACATCTGTGTTCACCCTCTAACCCTGGCCAAATCCTCCCTGAAAACATCCGGTCTGCTTGCTATGCTCACTTACGTGGTGCAATTCTGTTTATAGACTTATGCTCACCACTATTTGCCATCACCAGCCGCCTCTGTTTATAAGTAGTAAAAAGGAAGGGTTAGGAGGGGGGCCTTTACGATGCAGATTGTGTGACCGGGGGGCCCCGGCCTCCAAGATGGCGGTCCATCCTCATTGATCGGTGAGCTCTGCAGCTTCCTGAATTATTGGGTGCCTTCACGGCCGGCCTTGGGTGGAGGCGGGGCGGTGCTGGCAGAGCGCTGCATGCCCCAGGGCGCTGCTCACCCTCCCTGGGGCACTTGCCTGTGGACACATGGCTGGAGACCTGGCTGGGCCTGCTGTTCGGGCGGACTGTGTGCGGCAGGGAGCAGCCGGTGGCCTTCCCTGCCTGAGATCGCTGCCATCTCCCGGGGTCCCTGTGGCGGGACGTGCCCTTCGGCTGCTGTTTTGAGCGTTAGGGACGGCTGACCCCATGGTGGTGGCCTGAGCGGCTGGGAAGCCCGAGATTGACTGAGGCCCGTGTCTTGAACCGATCCGGGTGCCCCCCCGGTCCACCCCTGTGTGCGTCTCCGACAGAGGGGGTGCCCATGATCTGAGGGCCGGTGTGACAGTGCACCATCTCTGGCGGTAAGTCCCGGCTGCAGGAGGGGGTCCTCTGGTCGTTGGGAGGGGGACCCCTCTACAAGCGCGGGCAGCCCGACATGGAGGGAGGCCCTGGGGCCCGACCTACATCCTAGGTCGGGCCTCCTGAGTCCTGTTTTAGACGCAATCCCATATCTGCAGCAGCGCCCCCCGGCCCTGGGCAGGGGGCGGCAGGGTGGTGTCGACCACTTCTTCGAGCAGCGGTGGGGATCCTTGTGGAGGCGCATCCTTCCTGCCTTCAGACCCAGGCCCTGGGTCCACCAGGCCCATGTTGCCATTTGCTTCACCAGTGTCACTACACTTACCTGCTCAGCTTCCTAGGTGGTGCTTGGGGACGGGGGTGATCGGCCGCGTATATCGGGCGGTGGGGGCGTCCTTATCGTGGGCCTTCCTTCACCCTGGGCCACTACGGTGCTTGAGAGAGGGGCACTGTTGACTGGCATCTTCTCTGGCGGCTGGCCTGAATCCTGGGCGGCTTTTCTCGGAGATAGGGCCAGATTTTTGTGGCTCTCCTTTGGATATCCTTGTTCCACCCGCTGAGCGACCTGCTGGGTGCGGCCTTCTACTCTCGCCCCCTGGGGCCCGGACAACATCTGTCCACATCGACCCTCCAGTCCTGGACCCGCTGCTTTCCCCAGACTTCTACGTCTAATCTGGGTTGTCACCCTGGTGGAAAGCTTTGTGGGCCTGGCGGAGGGGGATCCACATACAGCCTGGATCTAGATCATTCTCCTTCTGTCTCCTTCTCCACTGGCTGCACGTTTCGGGAGACAGATTGGTCCGTGCCAAGTCTTCTCACCGGCTGCTTGCACCTGCTGAACCCTGGTCCGCCTGAGTTGCTTTGTTAGCTTCCCATTGTGGAGACTTTGGGAATCATTGACTACCCGGGGTTCACCATCGGCAGAACGGATAGGTCGGCGAAGGCCCCTGCAACCCAGACAAAAATAGACTGCTTCACCACCTCGGAGGTGGGGGCAAACGGGGGTGTGGCTGAACAGGAAGCTCCGCCATCTGCAGATTTGGCCACTATCCTACAGGCAATCCACGCATCCCAGACCTCGGTGGAGGGCAAGATAGCAGAAGTGTGCGTAGACATGACTCTGATCCGGCAGGACCTCCGCAATGCAACTGCCTGGATTAAAGAGACTGAAAACCGGAATTCCACTGTGGAGGACGACGTCCAGTAACTTAAGGGGCAGGTGGCCTGTCTTCAGTCGCACACTCAGGAGTTGCATCGTTGGGCGGAAGATGCCGAAAACAGGTCCACACGCAATACCCTCTTGTTGCAATGTGACAGTGATTAAGTTGAGCGTTAGCAAAAGACATCTTAGTTTTAGCCGTTATCTTGACATTTAGCGGCATCCATTTTGGATTCATGGCAGCCATTTTGTCTGCCACATGCTACCTCGTGTCGACCACATGCTTTGTCCTATCTTTCTGCTTACGGCCTTTCAATCTGCCCGGCAACAGACTATTAATACCATCCCTGTGTTTTGCCGCTGACCGTTAGGGTCCACATCTGTTAATGGTTAGCCTTAGATTGGAATGTGTTAGCTGAGACCCCAAGACTGTTAGCTCCTCCCACTGATCGATTGTGCTTCTCGATATTGCCTTGTATGGACATAAAATGTGCTGTTGTGCTTTGTACCGCCTTCTTTTGAGCCCCTGTGTGGGTATAAATAAACCATGCATTCAGTAGCCCTTTGTGCTACTTCTCGCAGTGCCGAAGTGTACTGGTTGAACTATAGCACCACCTCATGGGGTGTAATAAACGTTATGCTTTGTATTTCCAGTTTCCGTGCCAACTTTTTCCTTTGGGGTCTGAGGACTTCGTGCACAGAAGGGCGAACCCTTTGCACTAGCGGGTCTGGCTGAGGCCTGCACGACACTCTGCCTGGTGGGCTTCCCGGAGGGGGTGGAGCAGGGCTGTGCAGTGGACTTCCTAGAGAAGTGGCTGAAGTCGTGGGTCCCTGGCGGCTTTCACTCTCCTTGGTTCGCGACCCCACTGGTCCTTAGCCCCCAGACCGGCGCCGGGTGCACCTCCCCACCCGATCATATTGCGGATTCTTAATTTCAAGGACTGCGACGCCATCCTGTCTGAAGCGCAAAAGCAGCAGCGGCTCCGTCATGAAAACTCTGCTATCATGATCTTCCCAGATTACAACTCGAGATACAGGGCCAGCGCCGCTCTTTTGGGGAGGTCAAGCAAAAGTTGAGGGCACTTAACATTCAGTATCGGTTCCTCTTCCCGGCTCGCCTGAGACAGCGCTCTAGCTCAGAACATTTCTTGTTCACCCGATGGACTCATATACATGCATCCGGACACGAGGAGGGGTACTCCACGCTTCCCCATTACCCATTCCCAAGCGTTTTAGTTTTGGTTGTTCACGCATTGTAATTTGGTGTTGTTCACATGGGGGGTCGACAGATGCTTCTGTTCCCAAAGTTTAGGGTGGGGGAGGGGGTAGGGGGTAAGGGAGAAGTTTGGGAAGGTTTTTTTCCCAATGTTGTTATTTTTGTTGTTGTTTTTTGTTTCAGCTATCATGGAACAACAGAAACTACTTTTATTAGGACAGGGTATGCTTCCATAGCAAACGAATGCTCACATCAGTGCGGGCTCCCAAGCGCATCTACATACCCCTATCAGACAACACGTCCTAGACCAGGTAACACCTACAATGATTGCTAATACTTCGCCTAGGGCATGTCTCCACGTGCTTTCGTGAAAGTCAATGGCCTGCTGGACCGGCACAAACGCACAGCGGTTCTAAGATATGCGCTGCGTCTTCACATAGATATTCTTATGCTCCAGGAAATGCACCTCCTGGGTAACTGCTGCCCCTTCTTGGCTCGCTATGGATACGATAGAGTATGGCACTCTAGTTCTCCAGGGGCTCACGAGGGGTGGCTATCCTCCTGAGACGCACCCTGCCCTTCGTCCTTTCCCAAGTGATTCATGATCCTCAAGGGTCGTCTGTGACAGTTTGTGGGTCACTGGCTGGCACCCCTCTCACTCTCAAGTCTAAATATGCCCCCCACTCGATGCTCAGGTCCACACTTGCGCACACAGCTGCACTGCTGAACAATATGCCCATGGGCAACATGGTTGTTGCGGGTGATTTTAATGCAGTTTTAGCCCCGGCCCTTGACACAACGGGTCCTCCCTCCGCTGCCCGAACGGGCTGAATAGTTGGTCCGAATCCTTGGGACTCTGCAATGCATGGCGCGCATGGCACCCCAGCATCACTCAATTCACACATACTCCGCGGCCAAGCACACACAAGCGCGCATAGATGAGATCTTTGTCCCCGCGCCTGACGGTTCTGAGATTCTAGACGTCCACATTCTGCCCAGAGGCATTTTCAACCACTCTCCAATACTCCTTAGCACAGGGGCTCCCCCTCCTTTGGCCCGCCAAACATGGAGTATGAAGGCTTGGTTTCTCCAAGACAAAGTCTTTAAAAAAGTGGTGAGGAAGGAGCTTAAACAATACTTTGCTACTAATGGTGGTTCTGTAGCCTCCCTGGGTAGCCTATGGGAGGCAGGGAAGGCAACCATATGGGGCGTCGCTAAGAGGCAGCTAAAGATCCAGAGGCAAGCGCAGTTGAGTGAGATTTTATCCATGGAAGTGCAGGAGCTCTGCTTCGAACAGCTACTATCCATATCAGACGATGCCACCCAGGCCCGACAACTTGCCCATCTTCGGGATGCCATTAGACAACTATCCCAAACCAACGGACCACGCACGCAACCTGGGCTTCATCCTGGACTCCTCCCTCTCTATGACCAGACAAGTCAACGCCGTCTCATCATCATGCTTCAACACCCTGCGCATGCTCCGTAAGATCTTCCGATGGATCTCCACTGAAACCAGGAAGACGGTCACCCAGGCACTCGTCACCAGGCGACTGGACTACGGAAACACCCTCTACCCCGGAACCACAGCCAAACTTCAGAAAAGACTCCAGCGCATCCAAAATGCCTCCGCACGACTCGTCCTGGACATCCCCCGACACAGCCACATCTTCGGCCACCTGAGAGACCTGCACTGGCTTCCCGTCAGCAAGAGGATCACGATCAGGCTCCTCACCCACGCACACAAGGCCCTCCACGACCTAGGCCCCAAGTACCTCAACAACCGCCTGACCTTCTACGCGCCCACCCGCCAGCTACGATCGACCAGCCTCGCCCTCGCCGCCGTACCACGCATCCGCAAAGTCACCGCCGGGGGAAGATCCTTCTCCTACCTGGCAGCCAAGACATGGAACTCCCTCCTCATCCACCTATGACTGACCCAGGATCACCTTTCCTTCAGGAAGCTCCTCAAGACCTGGCTCTTCGAGCAGTAGCGGACCCCTCCCCCCAGCGCCTTGAGACCCTACCGGGTGAGTAGCGCGCTATACAAATGTCCATGATTCATTGATTGCTTGATTATCTCTGGACCCTGCTAAGCTCGTCTAGAGGTCTTGGGTGGCGAGAATCTATGGTTGGGGGGACAAAAATGGCACGATCCTGCACAGGCTGGCCACATACCCCAGGGCAAACCGTATTATCCCAGAGGTGGTTGATGAGGGTGGAGCGGTGCACCGTGCCCCGCTGGCGATGGCTAACACCTTCGCTGCCTACTACCGGAGACTATACATGGCGCACACCTCTGAGCTGTCACTCTCAGCCCTCCTTGAACGGGGTAGGGTGCGTCTCCCTAGACTAGAAATGGCTGCTCAGAACGACCTAGATCGCCACATTTCACGGAAAGAAATCGAAGAAGCGCTCACCCTCACCTCCTCAGGTAAGACCCCGGGCCCCGATGGCCATCTTCAGGAGTACTATGCGGCATACAGAGACACTCCAATGCCTCACCTGGCCAGTTTATTCCACGAAGCCGTGGAGAGAGGGTCCTTTCCGCAAGAAACGGATACCACCACCATTGGGGTTCTCCCAAAATCCCAGTCTCCCTCCCGTAGATGCTCGGACTACCGTCCCATCTCCCTCCTTAATAAGGAAATTAAGCCGTATGCCACCATTCTGGTACAATGATTGAAACCCTACTTAACCCTGCTGGTCCACCCTGACCAATGTGGGTTCATGCCTCAGCATGGGACCCGCCACTGCCTCCGGAAGCTGCAGCTGGCTCTATCCCACCAGCGCTTGCTTACCCCCTACTTAGCACTCTTGTCCGTGGACTTCGAAAAAGCATTTGATTCGGTGGACTTGACATATTTGCAGGGTGTGCTGATCGAGATGGGGTTCAGGCCCAAATTCAGATCTCGGGTTCATGTCCTTTACGCCCGCCCGACAGCGCGAGTGCTAGTCAAAGGGGTACTATCAGAGGCCTTTCCCATTTCCAGGGGCACTAGGCAGGGTTGCCCTCTCTCCCCATTGTTATTGCCCTGGTGATGGAGCTCTTGGCTTCCCTAATGCGGGCTGAGGACCGCTTCCGTGGCTGGGAGTGGCCTAACACCGAAACGGACAAGATCGCATTATATGCGGACGACGTCCTGGTCTTCCTCGCTGAACCAGCCTCCTCCGGGCCATACTGCCTCCTGATCTTACACTCTTTCAAACAGGCCTCTGGTCTGTGGCTAAACCCTGGGAAATCAGTTCTGGTCCCCCCTGCATCTCTCTAGGGATTGCTTTGAGTGGCAATCCTCCATACCACTTCGGAACCAATCCTTTAAATACTTGGGGATATGGATTACCCTCCTTCCTGAGCTGGGTTGGGCTCTCAACATAGCCCCGTTGGTTAAGAAGGCCAAAGAAGACCTCCTTAAATGAAAGTGCTACCTATGAACCCCCTGGGGAGGGTGGCACTGTTTAAAATGATAACCCTCCCCAGATTTCTTTATGTCCTCCAAAATACCCCTTTCTGCTTTCCCAGGACCTAGTTCTGGGAACTGGACAGTCTAACTAGCAAGTTTCTCTGGAGCGGAGGGAGGGCGCGTCTGGCTCTGTCTGCATGCCGTATTCCCTCCTTCGATCGGGGTATGGGGATGACACACTTATATCTTTATTTTCTGGCTGAACGTCTCCTGGCGGTCCACGACTGGTTCAATGGGGGCTGGTCTGACCCGGCCTATAGGCTTGAGCTGAGCAAACTAGGTCTATCTAAAATCCAGGCCATGATGTAAGGGGGCCATTCCGCCCCGATTGCCTGATGTGACACGCTCCGTGTTATCGGCCTGGCAGGCCTCGTTGTGTCAAACCGATGGACGCATAAGCAGACCCAATGTACACCCCTTTGGCATGGGGCCTGGCTCCGGGAGGTTAGCGGATTACAGAGATTTACAACTTGGGACCTTATTGGCATCTCACAGCTAGGGGATGTATGGGCTAAAGACCAATAGCTTTCCTTCCAAGAGCTCCAAACCTGTTACTCCCTACACTCGTCCCAATTTTATAAATCTCTGCAAATGAAATGCGCCCTCCATACGCACATCCCGGATGACATGAGGCTACCCCGAATATAGCCCCACTGAGGCCCAGACATTGATGGGAGACTTAGGTAAAGGGGGCATCTCCTGCATTTATCGCATTTTAGTTAACAACACCCCACCTCCTTAGATAAATTGAGGGAGCCCTAGATGAAGTGAATTGGCGTGATGCTCTCATGGCCCCCAGGACAGTCGCAGTCTCCGCCAAACATAAGCTGATTGAGCTCTACTACCTGCATGCTGCGTATCTCACTCCCCTGCACCTTTTCCGAGCGGGCTTGCGCTCGGACGTGTCATTTGCGAGATGTGCTCATGCCCCGGCTGACTTCCTTCACATGATTTGGTTGTGCCCCCGTTTGGAGCAATTCTGGGGGTCTATCGAGGTGGAACTTACAGGGGTATTGGGTTGGGAGGTTCCTCATGATCCACGTCACTCACTATTAGGGATCACGGATGGGCTGGGCAGATCCAGACATGAAAAGTTATTTTTTAATACAGCTATGATTGTGGCCAAGCGGGACATAGCGGTGGCTTGGAAAAGTCCTGATCCACCTGACCTGGGGAGGTGGCATAGAGGGGTGGACTGGTGCGCGACCCAGGAGAAAGCCCTCGATATGGACAAAGGGTGCGGCAAAAAGTATTGTAGAGTGTGGGGAAAGTGGATGGGTAATGTAGAGGGTTTTGAGTAACTTGATTCCATACCTTGTCTGTGTATGCCTCATGGGAATCGTGATTGTGGGATGCATGGACTACAGGAATGTAATGATTTCCGTGTATCTGCTGATTTGTTTCACGTGTTCGAAAACAATAAAATTTGAATATAAAAAAAAAGGAAGGGTTAGGCCTTGCAAAATGTTTGTTTTGGTCAAAATGGCAGTTTAAACTGTAATACCAGCCTGAGACATGTTTTAAATGGTTACTTTAGTGAATGTCACCATAGGTGCTGCTGCCTACTAGTAATTACAAAAAGCGGGTGGTGATGGACAGAGTATCAGAGCTAAAAAACGGTGATGGATCAAGCCCTGATATTTTGACTGGGTAGGAGTGTTCTGCTTAATTCAGATACTCTGTCCATCACCACCCCCCTTTTTGAATCGTTTTGGCCACCACAAGTGTGGAAGGGTATGCTCAGATGTGAGTCCCTTGCTCACTCCACCATCAGGATTCAAGCAAGCCGGGGCCGAAGACGGCTGTAATGCCAGAAACCGGTCCCCGGAAGCTTGTTTCCTTTCCAGTAAAGAATTGGCTTGGTAGTTTGGTCTGCCCTGTTCCCATGATGCACTGGGCCAGGGACAGACTAATTTGCATGTAGCCATGTTCTGAACTGGGATGGTGCAGTGAGCTAAAAAACGGTGATGGATCAAGCCCTGATCTTTTGACTGGGTAGGAGTGTTCTGCTTAATTCAGATACTCTGTCCATCACCACCCCCCTTTTTGAATCGTTTTGGCCACCACAAGTGTGGAAGGGTATGCTCAGATGTGAGTCCCTTGCTCACTGCACCATCAGGATTCAAGCAAGCCGGGCCGAAGACGGCTGTAATGCCAGAAACCGGTCCCCGGAAGCTTGTTTCCTTTCCAGTAAAGAATTGGCTTGGTAGTTTGGTCTGCCCTGTTCCCATGATGCACTGGGCCAGGGACAGACTAATTTGCATGTAGCCAGGTTCTGAACTGGGATGGTGCAGTGAGCTAAAAAACGGTGATGGATCAAGCCCTGATCTTTTGACTGGGTAGGAGTGTTCTGCTTAATTCAGATACTCTGTCCATCACCACCCCCCTTTTTGAATCGTTTTGGCCACCACAAGTGTGGAAGGGTATGCTCAGATGTGAGTCCCTTGCTCACTGCACCATCAGGATTCAAGCAAGCTGGGCCGAAGACGGCTGTAATGCCAGAAACCGGTCCCCGGAAGCTTGTTTCCTTTCCAGTAAAGAATTGGCTTGGTAGTTTGGTCTGCCCTGTTCCCATGATGCACTGGGCCAGGGACAGACAATTCAATTCAATTCAAAAGTGCTTTATTCGAGTATTACTCATAAAAGCAGACAAACACATAATAAAAATACAATTAAATTACAGTGTCGAATATGACTTAAGCACGATGCATTTTAAAAGACAATTAAAAATTAATTTAACAAATATATATTGACAAAAAGTGCAAAGTTCGCATGATAAAAATAGATTAAAACAGATCAGACACCCCACATGGGGAACAGAGAGTAGATGATCTAGCAATCTCTGTTCAGCTAAGCAGAGAGTAGTTACCCTACTAGCAATCTCTGCCTAATTACCCACGACCACCCCAAAAACTTTGCGGTCGCTATGGTAATCCAGTTTACGGAGGTAGTTTTTATTATACGTAAAGCTACCATGCTGCTTTTAGTACCCAGATTTCTAGACATGGGAGCCAACCAAATGCGTCTAGGAACAGAATATGCATAACAAGAAAACAAAAAATGACCCAACGTTTCCTTTCCTTCCCTACAGACTGGGCATAGAGCAGGACTTCCCTCTCTCCATTTTGCAGTTAGATTACACAGAGGTAGAGAGCCAGCCCTCATTTGGAAAAACAGTTTCCTATCCATGGGTTTCGTTATTAAATCCCAATAGATTTCATACATGGGGAAGAGCTTAGCTTCAAGAAAAATAACCGTCATAGACCCATGGTTGTTACTAAGAAGAGTCCTGTTTTCTACCTGTTCCCAGAAAAGATTTTTTATAAATTCCTTAGTGGGGAAGGACGACCCAGTTGGGTCGGGCCACAGTTCAGCTAACCCTAGTTCGCCTAATGCTGCTTTTAAGAATCTAAACCATTTGATTTTGTGAAATTGGTCTGCTTTGATGACATCAGCAAACCCAGCTGCATATTGTGACAACTCAGGGGTGGTCCAGATTCTACGCCAGTATAATATTGGACGTAATTTGCACATTACCGATATTTCTTTCCTACCGAGATCATATCTAAGAGGCAAAAGGGGACTACTCTGTGGGGTACCTGTAAGTTTACGAAGGAAATTATTTTCTGAGACCTGGAGGTCCAGAAGATTTTCTTGACCCCACAGCTCAGCCCCATACAGGGCTGACCCCAAGGCCTTGGCCTCATATATGATCAAAGGAGGTTTGATTGGTTTTGTCAGAGATTTAAAATGCTCCTTAATGATGGTACCAGCCAGTTGTTTGTGTCTTAAAACTGCGATGTTTATATGTTGATTCCATCTGTTGTCATTTGAAATATGAATACCCAGGTAGGTAAAAGAGTTTACTACTTCGAGGCAACGCCCACTCATGGTTATTTTAGATTTAAAATTTCTACATGGATTAAAAGCCATGAGCTTTGTTTTATCGGCGTTGACCTCCAGGCCATGGTCGCTACAAAATTTGTCAAAAATTACCAAAGCCTTTTGGAGACCGCTGGGGGATTTTGATAAAATTAGAGTGTCGTCTGCAAACATTAAAATAGGGACTTTTGCACCTGCAAGGGAAGGAGCATCCACTACCTGCGATTGCATGCGGGCAACAACTCCATTAATAAAAAGAGTGAAAAGTGTTGGTGCCATTGAGCAACCCTGACGGACGCCTCTGGCGACTGGAAAATCAATAGTGTCGTTGCCATAGCCACCCCATTGGATTTTGGCATAAGTGCCCTCGTGGAGTCTCATAATCATCGTTAAAATAATCTTTGGGACCCCTAGAGCTGCAAGGACCTCCCACAATTTTGCCCTTGGCACCAGGTCGAATGCAGCCCGCAGGTCAACAAACGCTGCGTACAGGCTGCATCCTCCCAGTACCACGGTCCTCCATTGTATCAGTTGAAAACGGAAGACCTGGTCCACAGTGCTAGTTGCCCTGCGGAACCCAGCCTGGAAGGGGGATAAAACATTCTGCTCCTCAGCCCAATCCAACAAATTGTTGATAATTACACGTCCAACAACTTTTTGAACTGTGTCAATTAAGCTAATTGGGCGGTAATTGCAAGGTTGGGCACGGTCTCCCTTTTTATATACTGGGATAATAACAGCACCACGCCATGATACCGGGATTTCTGCTCCCTTGGCAATATGATTCAATAAGAGGCAGATATATTTACTCCACCTGTCGGTGTCATTTAGAAAGACATCCGCAGGGACTCCGTCTATACCCGGGGCTCTGCCAGGGTGAACAGATTTCAGGGCAGACAGTACTTCACTTTGCACAAAGATATCATCATCTGCATACAGGTACTTAAGACTTACACTATTAAAAAGTTGATCCCTGGAGGAGTACTGCTCACTGAAAAATTTTACCCACGCATCATGGGAGACGTTGTTATTGGGAGTTTCTGGAGGCCTGTCATGACCCCATTTGACAATATGCCAAAAGAGTCTGGAATGTTTACGATCGCTTGCATCCTTTAGCTTCTGCCAGTATTCTTCGTCCCAGTCTCTTTTAGCCCTTACAATACAATTTTTGTAGTGCTTCCTAGCTGAGCGGATCTCATCCAAATTTTTACCTTTAATTGCAGCTCCTAGATTTAATCTTGCCGTCCTACAGGCAGGGTTATACCATTTTGCTGATTTGCAAGGGGAGGCCCTCTTGTTCACAGGTTTCAAAAAGAAGCCTTTGACTTCCGTAAAGAGAGTAGTATGTGCATTTATAATATCCTCATTGCCCTGGGAACACCCATCTACATTCTCCAATGCCATGATGGCCTTATCAGCCGCGGCACTTATTTTTACAAGGGTCTGTTGGTCTGCCTTGACACCTGCCCACCTTAACCTACGCATATTGTTAGATGGTATAATCGTTGGGGGCAGAAGTTCATCTGAGAAGTTGTGAATAATTTCTTTAGATGTCCACCATTTGTGTGAGACACATAAAGGGTCGTGATCGCTTTCTGGCCTGGCTATTACTACCCTGTCATTGAGAGATGACCATAATGACGTACTACAAATGACATAGTCGATACGACTTTTATTACGCCCATTGTTAAAAGTCGTAGCAGGAACACGGTCTGATTTAGTTCGACCGTTCAGGGCTCGAAGCCCGTGCTCAAGACACATTGCGTTCAAGCCTAATATGTCAGATGTCCAACGAGTTATTGGTGGAGATTCTAATATGGGGATATTCCAAAGCTTATCTTCCTCTGCTCCAAGAGGAGAGTCGCCAGTGATAAGGGGTTCGAATGTGCGATTTAAATCGCCTGCAATTAAAATATTTTTACCTGCAGAATGAGTCTCAAGAAAGTTAAAAAGACTCAAAAGAACCTCTGATTTACCTTTACTGCCACCTCTAGCATAGATATTATAGATGTCTATGGTGATGGATACATCACTGGTCAATCTGATAAGCTGAATATCTTTATGGTCAAGCTCCACACATTTTACTATGGTTTTTAGAGACTGCCTGATCCATATGGTAAGGCCCCCCATTGGCCGACCTTTAGGGCCCTTAGTGGCAGGAACATAAAAATTTATATACCCCAGGGCAAAGATAGGGTCGCATGCCCAAGTCTCTTGAAAGATACATAGATCGTATTTATTAATGAATCCCAACCAGTCAGCACAATCCATCCTCGAACATAGTCCAGCTATGTTCCAGGACAAAAACTTCCCTGAGCTAGATATCATAGGAGAACAAGGGTTTATAATAGTCTCGTGACTCTCCGTACCACCAGAGTTCTGCACACTATTGTTTTCGTTGGTGGGGGCTTCTAGCTCCACAGTGGAATTCCCCCAAATACAATCTTTAACAACATTACCAACCCCTTCAACAATACCTCCGTCACAATCAGACAAAATCAAAGAATTACTACTAAGTGGTTGTCAGTCGCAAGCATTTAGATTCGATAGTGCAGAGAATCGATTTTCCAACCCCAAACCCCAATCCACTGAAGCAACATCCTTCCTCCCCCTCTTTGTCATAATGTTCCATTTAGTTCTTAGAATACTAGGATTTGGCCCACTTCCCTTTCTTGGGTAAAAGAAGTCCAAAGTCAGTGGGACAATTGAGGTGGATCTCCGTTGTGGTGGGAAAATGTTGGGCAAAATGTTAGGTAAAACCCCTGGGTCGGAAAAATGTAGGACAACACACTCCCCCTTAAACTTTTTCACTCTGTCCCCAATCCACTGTACCCTTCTCGCTTTAACAAGCTCTTCTGAAAGTTGTTGCTTACCCCAGGGAGAAATAACCATATTGTTGGTCAACCACGATAAGGATTTATTAATTAAGGAAGATGTTGTTTCCCTCTCATCGTGGGCCAATGGTGGTACGTTGGCAAGAACAAGTACTAGTGGGGAGGCTTCTACTACAAGCTCGAAAGATCCTTTTACCACAGCTTGGTCTTCAGTGTCGGGAACTGGGGTGAAAACATTAGAAGCATCACCAGCCGGGACACACCTGGGTACCGGTTGAGGATTTGGGACGGAAGTGGAGACCAATCCACTGCTATCAATTGTGTCTGGTTTACTTAGAATGTCCTTAATCCTGGTAGAAACATTTTCTGGGATCTTATCCATCTCACTCACAGTATCTTTTAATAGACCTTCTAATCGGCTAACCTCAGATGTTAACTTGTCTATTTTACTGACAAGAGGTTTAACCGCACCTTTAATTTTATTATCAATCAGAGACAACAATCTGTTGAATTGGGCATTAGAAAGTGTAAGAGAAGCCTCATTGGTCAAATCAAGCTCCTCTTCCTCTGAGTGTTTCCTAGGAGGGTTTGCTACTCTGTTCTTAGCTGACCTTAAGCCCTCCCGTTTCCCTGCAACTAAAATAGGAGCTGAGGGGGAAATCAGGGGTTCGCTACTATTAGTGATCTCTACCAGAGCCTCGTCAATACTGCGGTCTACAATTCCAGCTACAATACCACTAGGCTGGATAATGCTGGTATCAGGAGCAAGATCAGGCATTACGCCATTAGAGCAGGTGTTAATCTGAAGACCAAAAGGATCATCTAAGTCAATATCAGTGAGGGAGGATTGGGTAGTCAGATCTATGCCAAGGGAGGATCTCCTATCACTATTGATTCTTTCAACAACCTGTACAAGATAATTCTCAATAGAATTACTAGAAGTGACTGCCTTTTTAGCCGGCATGATAAAATATGTGCACAGCGTCTACAATACACACTTGTGAGAATCACCAGATTTGACAGATGTAATAACACAACGTTTACGAACACCACAAAATAAGGGACCTGGCCCAACCCAACCTTGTCCAACCTCGGACGGCCTCAGACGGCCCGCCCTTTGTCCGGGCTTCGTCCGGGCGTCCCGCGCGCGTCCTCGCGGGACGAGGGACCTGCAAACGCTTTATGCGCCGCCTGGCGCGCTGTTCCTCGTCGTAGGCGCCTCCCCCCTGGAGGCTGCTGGGAGATGTAGTAGCTGACCGGCGGAGCCAAGCCCGGCCGGTCGTCAGGAAGTGCGGTTTGGCGGAGCAAAGCCCGGCCGCTGTGCCAGTAAGTTCAGGGCAGTAGAGACCCTCGCAATTCGGGCAGCAGAATGGATGTCAGACA
Organism: Lissotriton helveticus; assembly: GCF_964261635.1. NCBI lineage: Eukaryota > Metazoa > Chordata > Amphibia > Caudata > Salamandridae > Lissotriton > Lissotriton helveticus. The sequence goes on along the minus strand of NC_136057.1, from coordinate 805,673,737 downwards.
AGGGACTCGGCCCCTGCAAACGCTTTATGCGCCGCCTGGCGCGCTGTTCCTCGTCGTAGGCGCCTCCCCCCTGGAGGCTGCTGGGAGATGTAGTAGCTGACCGGCGGAGCCAAGCCCGGCCGGTCGTCAGGAAGTGCGGTTTGGCGGAGCAAAGCCCGGCCGCTGTGCCAGTAAGTTCAGGGCAGTAGAGACCCTCGCAATTCGGGCAGCAGAATGGATGTCAGACAAGGGACTCGGCCCCTGCAAACGCTTTATGCGCCGCCTGGCGCGCTGTTCCTCGTCGTAGGCGCCTCCCCCCTGGAGGCTGCTGGGAGATGTAGTAGCTGACCGGCGGAGCCAAGCCCGGCCGGTCGTCAGGAAGTGCGGTTTGGCGGAGCAAAGCCCGGCCGCTGTGCCAGTAAGTTCAGGGCAGTAGAGACCCTCGCAATTCGGGCAGCAGAATGGATGTCAGACAAGGGACTCGGCCCCTGCAAACGCTTTATGCGCCGCCTGGCGCGCTGTTCCTCGTCGTAGGCGCCTCCCCCCTGGAGGCTGCTGGGAGATGTAGTAGCTGACCGGCGGAGCCAAGCCCGGCCGGTCGTCAGGAAGTGCGGTTTGGCGGAGCAAAGCCCGGCCGCTGTGCCAGTAAGTTCAGGGCAGTAGAGACCCTCGCAATTCGGGCAGCAGAATGGATGTCAGACAAGGGACTCGGCCCCTGCAAACGCTTTATGCGCCGCCTGGCGCGCTGTTCCTCGTCGTAGGCGCCTCCCCCCTGGAGGCTGCTGGGAGATGTAGTAGCTGACCGGCGGAGCCAAGCCCGGCCGGTCGTCAGGAAGTGCGGTTTGGCGGAGCAAAGCCCGGCCGCTGTGCCAGTAAGTTCAGGGCAGTAGAGACCCTCGCAATTCGGGCAGCAGAATGGATGTCAGACAAGGGACTCGGCCCCTGCAAACGCTTTATGCGCCGCCTGGCGCGCTGTTCCTCGTCGTAGGCGCCTCCCCCCTGGAGGCTGCTGGGAGATGTAGTAGCTGACCGGCGGAGCCAAGCCCGGCCGGTCGTCAGGAAGTGCGGTTTGGCGGAGCAAAGCCCGGCCGCTGTGCCAGTAAGTTCAGGGCAGTAGAGACCCTCGCAATTCGGGCAGCAGAATGGATGTCAGACAAGGGACTCGGCCCCTGCAAACGCTTTATGCGCCGCCTGGCGCGCTGTTCCTCGTCGTAGGCGCCTCCCCCCTGGAGGCTGCTGGGAGATGTAGTAGCTGACCGGCGGAGCCAAGCCCGGCCGGTCGTCAGGAAGTGCGGTTTGGCGGAGCAAAGCCCGGCCGCTGTGCCAGTAAGTTCAGGGCAGTAGAGACCCTCGCAATTCGGGCAGCAGAATGGATGTCAGACAAGGGACTCGGCCCCTGCAAACGCTTTATGCGCCGCCTGGCGCGCTGTTCCTCGTCGTAGGCGCCTCCCCCCTGGAGGCTGCTGGGAGATGTAGTAGCTGACCGGCGGAGCCAAGCCCGGCCGGTCGTCAGGAAGTGCGGTTTGGCGGAGCAAAGCCCGGCCGCTGTGCCAGTAAGTTCAGGGCAGTAGAGACCCTCGCAATTCGGGCAGCAGAATGGATGTCAGACAAGGGACTCGGCCCCTGCAAACGCTTTATGCGCCGCCTGGCGCGCTGTTCCTCGTCGTAGGCGCCTCCCCCCTGGAGGCTGCTGGGAGATGTAGTAGCTGACCGGCGGAGCCAAGCCCGGCCGGTCGTCAGGAAGTGCGGTTTGGCGGAGCAAAGCCCGGCCGCTGTGCCAGTAAGTTCAGGGCAGTAGAGACCCTCGCAATTCGGGCAGCAGAATGGATGTCAGACAAGGGACTCGGCCCCTGCAAACGCTTTATGCGCCGCCTGGCGCGCTGTTCCTCGTCGTAGGCGCCTCCCCCCTGGAGGCTGCTGGGAGATGTAGTAGCTGACCGGCGGAGCCAAGCCCGGCCGGTCGTCAGGAAGTGCGGTTTGGCGGAGCAAAGCCCGGCCGCTGTGCCAGTAAGTTCAGGGCAGTAGAGACCCTCGCAATTCGGGCAGCAGAATGGATGTCAGACAAGGGACTCGGCCCCTGCAAACGCTTTATGCGCCGCCTGGCGCGCTGTTCCTCGTCGTAGGCGCCTCCCCCCTGGAGGCTGCTGGGAGATGTAGTAGCTGACCGGCGGAGCCAAGCCCGGCCGGTCGTCAGGAAGTGCGGTTTGGCGGAGCAAAGCCCGGCCGCTGTGCCAGTAAGTTCAGGGCAGTAGAGACCCTCGCAATTCGGGCAGCAGAATGGATGTCAGACCAGGGACAGACTAATTTGCATGTAGCCAGGTTCTGAACTGGGATGGTGCAGTGAGCTAAAAAACGGTGATGGATCAAGCCCTGATCTTTTGACTGGGTAGGAGTGTTCTGCTTAATTCAGATACTCTGTCCATCACCACCCCCCTTTTTGAATCGTTTTGGCCACCACAAGTGTGGAAGGGTATGCTCAGATGTGAGTCCCTTGCTCACTCCACCATCAGGATTCAAGCAAGCCGGGCCGAAGACAGCTGTAATGCCAGAAACCGGTCCCCGGAAGCTTGTTTCCTTTCCAGTAAAGAATTGGCTTGGTAGTTTGGTCTGCCCTGTTCCCATGATGCACTGGGCCAGGGACAGACTAATTTGCATGTAGCCAGGTTCTGAACTGGGATGGTGCAGTGAGCTAAAAAACGGTGATGGATCAAGCCCTGATCTTTTGACTGGGTAGGAGTGTTCTGCTTAATTCAGATACTCTGTCCATCACCACCCCCCTTTTTGAATCGTTTTGGCCACCACAAGTGTGGAAGGGTATGCTCAGATGTGAGTCCCTTGCTCACTGCACCATCAGGATTCAAGCAAGCCGGGCCGAAGACGGCTGTAATGCCAGAAACCGGTCCCCGGAAGCTTGTTTCCTTTCCAGTAAAGAATTGGCTTGGTAGTTTGGTCTGCCCTGTTCCCATGATGCACTGGGCCAGGGACAGACTAATTTGCATGTAGCCAGGTTCTGAACTGGGATGGTGCAGTGAGCTAAAAAACGTTGATGGATCAAGCCCTGATCTTTTGACTGGGTAGGAGTGTTCTGCTTAATTCAGATACTCTGTCCATCACCACCCCCCTTTTTGAATCGTTTTGGCCACCACAAGTGTGGAAGGGTATGCTCAGATGTGAGTCCCTTGCTCACTGCACCATCAGGATTCAAGCAAGCCGGGCCGAAGACGGCTGTAATGCCAGAAACCGGTCCCCGGAAGCTTGTTTCCTTTCCAGTAAAGAATTGGCTTGGTAGTTTGGTCTGCCCTGTTCCCATGATGCACTGGGCCAGGGACAGACTAATTTGCATGTAGCCAGGTTCTGAACTGGGATGGTGCAGTGAGCTAAAAAACGGTGATGGATCAAGCCCTGATCTTTTGACTGGGTAGGAGTGTTCTGCTTAATTCAGATACTCTGTCCATCACCACCCCCCTTTTTGAATCGTTTTGGCCACCACAAGTGTGGAAGGGTATGCTCAGATGTGAGTCCCTTGCTCACTGCACCATCAGGATTCAAGCAAGCCGGGCCGAAGATGGCTGTAATGCCAGAAACCGGTCCCCGGAAGCTTGTTTCCTTTCCAGTAAAGAATTGGCTTGGTAGTTTGGTCTGCCCTGTTCCCATGATGCACTGGGCCAGGGACAGACTAATTTGCATGTAGCCAGGTTCTGAACTGGGATGGTGCAGTGAGCTAAAAAACGGTGATGGATCAAGCCCTGATCTTTTGACTGGGTAGGAGTGTTCTGCTTAATTCAGATACTCTGTCCATCACCACCCCCCTTATTGAATCGTTTTGGCCACCACAAGTGTGGAAGGGTATGCTCAGATGTGAGTCCCTTGCTCACTGCACCATCAGGATTCATGCAAGCCGGGCCGAAGACGGCTGTAATGCCAGAAACCGGTCCCCGGAAGCTTGTTTCCTTTCCAGTAAAGAATTGGCTTGGTAGTTTGGTCTGCCCTGTTCCCATGATGCACTGGGCCAGGGACAGACTAATTTGCATGTAGCCAGGTTCTGAACTGGGATGGTGCAGTGAGCTAAAAAACAGTGATGGATCAAGCCCTGATCTTTTGACTGGGTAGGAGTGTTCTGCTTAATTCAGATACTCTGTCCATCACCACCCCCCTTTTTGAATCGTTTTGGCCACCACAAGTGTGGAAGGGTATGCTCAGATGTGAGTCCCTTGCTCACTGCACCATCAGGATTCAAGCAAGCCGGGCCGAAGACGGCTGTAATGCCAGAAACCAGTCCCCGGAAGCTTGTTTCCTTTCCAGTAAAGAATTGGCTTGGTAGTTTGGTCTGCCCTGTTCCCATGATGCACTGGGCCAGGGACAGACTAATTTGCATGTAGCCAGGTTCTGAACTGGGATGGTGCAGTGAGCTAAAAAACGGTGATGGATCAAGCCCTGATCTTTTGACTGGGTAGGAGTGTTCTGCTTAATTCAGATACTCTGTCCATCACCACCCCCCTTTTTGAATCGTTTTGGCCACCACAAGTGTGGAAGGGTATGCTCAGATGTGAGTCCCTTGCTCACTGCACCATCAGGATTCAAGCAAGCCGGGCCGAAGATGGCTGTAATGCCAGAAACCGGTCCCCGGAAGCTTGTTTCCTTTCCAGTAAAGAATTGGCTTGGTAGTTTGGTCTGCCCTGTTCCCATGATGCACTGGGCCAGGGACAGACTAATTTGCATGTAGCCAGGTTCTGAACTGGGATGGTGCAGTGAGCTAAAAAACGGTGATGGATCAAGCCCTGATCTTTTGACTGGGTAGGAGTGTTCTGCTTAATTCAGATACTCTGTCCATCACCACCCCCCTTATTGAATCGTTTTGGCCACCACAAGTGTGGAAGGGTATGCTCAGATGTGAGTCCCTTGCTCACTGCACCATCAGGATTCATGCAAGCCGGGCCGAAGACGGCTGTAATGCCAGAAACCGGTCCCCGGAAGCTTGTTTCCTTTCCAGTAAAGAATTGGCTTGGTAGTTTGGTCTGCCCTGTTCCCATGATGCACTGGGCCAGGGACAGACTAATTTGCATGTAGCCAGGTTCTGAACTGGGATGGTGCAGTGAGCTAAAAAACGGTGATGGATCAAGCCCTGATCTTTTGACTGGGTAGGAGTGTTCTGCTTAATTCAGATACTCTGTCCATCACCACCCCCCTTTTTGAATCGTTTTGGCCACCACAAGTGTGGAAGGGTATGCTCAGATGTGAGTCCCTTGCTCACTGCACCATCAGGATTCAAGCAAGCCGGGCCGAAGACGGCTGTAATGCCAGAAACCAGTCCCCGGAAGCTTGTTTCCTTTCCAGTAAAGAATTGGCTTGGTAGTTTGGTCTGCCCTGTTCCCATGATGCACTGGGCCAGGGACAGACTAATTTGCATGTAGCCAGGTTCTGAACTGGGATGGTGCAGTGAGCTAAAAAACGGTGATGGATCAAGCCCTGATCTTTTGACTGGGTAGGAGTGTTCTGCTTAATTCAGATACTCTGTCCATCACCACCCCCCTTTTTGAATTGCTGCCTACTAGTAGCATTTGATTCTCAGGGCCGGAGTAAAGATAGTACCATTAACTAGGGACTTACAAGTAAATTAAATGCACTGTTAGAAATTGGATCTCTAGTTGGCAGAGGTATGTACCATGTCCAAGTAGGGACCACACTCCTAGTCAGGGTAAGCTAGATGCACACTAAAAGATAACCTGTGCTTACCCTCTGGTAGCTTGGCACGGAGCACTCAGGCTTATCTAAAGAGGCAATGTGTAGAGTATTTGTGCAACACACACACGCACAGTAACACAATGAAAACACCACAAAAATACTCCACACAGGTTTAGAATAGAGAATACTTTTATGAGTAAAACAAGACCAAAATGAAAAAAATTCAATAAGTAGAACTGAAGTTATACATTTTTAAAGAATAAATCCAAAATAGTGTTAAAAAGTCAATAGCACTAAGGAGTTACATGAGGTCGCGCTGGACCGGGGTTCATCAAAAGTTCAGGTTGACCGCAGTGGTGGGAAGGCTGGCTACAGGATTTGCACCGGTCCCACTGAGAAAGTACCTTAGATGAAGAAAAGCGCTGATGTTGAAGTCTCAATGCATAGTCGTCGATTTGAGCAGGCAATGAAGAACTTCTTTACAGTGAGGGCACTGCGTCGCTGTCAAGCCGCACTTTCAGTCACCGACAAGCCACGCAATCCATCAAGGTGATGTCATCGGTTGGCTCCTGCTATGGCCACGAAGGGCAATGTGTCGGTTCTGATTGGCGCCAAGTCATCACTGCATCGATTTTGATGTTACCGGACAGCAGAAACACCTTTCAAGGGCCCAAGACTAGACTGGCACCACTTCACAGGGTAGGATTCTCAAATGGCAGAGTCCAGATGCTGTTGCAGAGTTGCAGGAAGTCTTTGATGGCTCTGATACTTCAGATCACGGGGCAAGCCAGAAAGCCTCTGGAGTCACTCTAGGTGCAGGTGAGATGAGTCCAGTCCTTGTCCTCAGCAGGGCAGGGATCAGCAGGCAGCAGGGTAGCTCAGCAAAGCAGAAAGCAGTTCCTTCAGAGCAGCAGTCAGGCAAGAGGCACAGCACAGCGGCCCTTACTCCCAGCAGAGTTCTTCACAGGTCCCATAGTGTTCTATCTTGGTAGGGTAAGAGCCCCAGTACTTATACCCAGTTTTGCCTTTGAAGTGTGAGTGACTTTAAAACATGCCCCTGAATTACATCGGTCCCCTTTAATCCGAGTCTTGTCTGCCAGGCTATCTGTTTGTGTGTGTGTGTGTGTGTGTGTGTGGGGGGGGGGGTAATCAGCCCTTGGTGTGGTACACAGGGCACTGCCTATTCAGGTGTGTCAGCCCCCCTCCCTCTTCCTGCCCAGGAATGCAGATGAGTTCCATGGCATATCTTCCCTTCCTGTGTTTGTGGCTGTGTAGGGGGAATGCACAACGTATAGCTGTGACCCATCCCAGATGTATATTGAAGACAGGCTGCAAGGCACACAGAGCAGTAAGAGCAGAGAAATGTCAACTTTCTGAATGTGGCATTTAGAAAACTGTAATGTTAAATTCAACTTTACCAGTAAGGAGGATTTATTGTTACTATTCCAAAGATATGAAACATGATGCATCTACTCCTTTCTAATCAGGAATTACAACTTTAGTGGTTTAAGGAATTCCCAATGCTAGCCTATGAGAGGAGCAGGCATCACAGTAGTGAAAAATGAATTTAGCCATTTGTCAATACCAGGAGAGGTAAAACTTACAAGTACATGCCCTACCTTTTACTAACACAACACCCTGCCCTTAGGGATACATTGGGCCTACCTCAGGGTTGAATTTTGTGTTATAAAAGGGGAGTTTAAGGCTTGGCAAGTGGTTTTAAATGCCAAGTCTAAGTGTCAGTAAAGTACACACACAGGCCTTACAATGGCAGGCATGAGATCGGTTTGAAAGGCTACTTGTGTGGGTGGCACAACCAGTGCTACACGCGCATTAGTAGTATTTAGATTACAGGCCCTGGGTATGTAGTATACAACTTTACAAGGGACTTATAAGTAAACTAAATATGCCAATCATGTATTCACTAATGTCACCATGTTTAGGGGAGAAGCACGTGCACTTTAGCGCTGGTCAGCAGTGGTAAAGTGTTCAGAGTTTGAAGGCCAACAAAAAGATGAAGCAAAAATGAAGTAGGCAGGCAAAATGTTTGGGGCAAGACCACCCTACGGATGACAGGTCTAACATGTGCCAATTAGGTGTAGGCCACTTTTACCATCTTTTAAGGAGGGAGTACAAGAGCTTTCACACTAATTAGCAGGTGTAAAGTGCACAGAGTCTTAATGCCAACAAAAAGCGTTCAGCAAAGTAAGGGAGTGAAGGCAAAATGATTAGGGAAGACCACGCCAAGGATCTTCAGTCACACGTTTTTAGAACAGTCATAGAATTGACAATAATGTGTTGTGCTGTATATGAGCCACTGTTCCTCTGCCGCACCCTGAGGTAAGGCTTCTCCCATTGCTATTGCTACCCTAGGCGAGTCAGGTGTACAAAGGAAGTAACTTGAATACTGAATTGGAGTGAAGTATAATCTTAAGCCTCCCAATATCCTTAAGCCTTTAGACTCCCATCCATAGACATTAGGAAAGCTAATAAACATGCTCTGTTAAGGTATCAAGTGCTATAAAAATAAATCCATGACAAAGACAAGCAACAAGGTGTTCAATTCACTGAGGTGGGCAGACACAAACACTCAACCCTCACCATTACACATAGAACAGTGGGAAAGTTTTAGCCATGTCACTATGAGACTTGACATTTAAACCTGGCTTTATTACTTAACCCAAATATGCTTGTTGTGAAATCTGCATTGAAAGTCTGGGAAGGTTCCACAGCACAGTGGCATTCTTTGGTGAAAGTAGTCCCAGAGTGTCACCAATGGGACCATTCACACCCCAGTTGTATAAGGAACAAGATAGAAACTATGGAACCAGAAGGCATTTTATTCTATGAATCACAGCCTACCGTTGTGGCAAATTGCGGGCTCTTGTGTAATTAATTTCAGAACCTATTTCTGGGCCTGGGTGATGGTTCTGCGGTGTTGAAGGGAAGCCACTTGAAAATCTTCTTGAGCATCATGAGTGTGTGGAAACAGGAGGTGGAGATTGTGTTCACTTCGCCAGTCACAGTGAGCTGTAGCCCCATACCAAGATGTTTTTAGTGAAGAAGACTATTTCCATCTTGTCCGTGTTGAGCTTGAGGCAATTGATTTTTATCCATCAAACTACTTTGGACATTCAACCAGAAAAGTGGTTTGGGTGTTCTATGTTTTGTAGGAGACGGAGAGCATTTACTGCGTGCATCGGATATAACGTTAATTTTGTGGATGTAAATGATGCTGGCGAGTGGGTCACTAGGATGTTGAACAGCATCCAACTGAGTGAGGATCTCTGTGGTACTCTGCAGATGAGTGTGGTGGTGGCGGAGGTGAAGAAAGAGTCAGGCTAACTGACAGGGTGTGGCCTGTGAGGAAAGAGCAGATCCAGTGGAGTGCTGGTCCCTGAATGCTGCATCGTGTAGGATTTAAAAGTGGATGGGATGGGAGACTGTTTCGAAGGCGCCTGATAGATCCAGAAGGATCAGAGCAGTAATGTCTCCTCTGTCCATGATCAGTTGGGTGACGTCTGTGGAGGCAATGAGGATGGTTTCAGTGCTGTGTTTGGATTTGTAGGCAGAATGGGTGCTCTCAAGGAGGTTGTTATCTTTGAGATGGACCGCAGGTGTTAGTTTGTGATTTTCTGCAGGACTTTGGCCAGGAAGGATAGCAGAGGGATGGGCTATTCGTTGGTTAGTGTTTTAGGGTTTGCTGAGGGTTTTTTTAGAAGGAGAAATGTGGTTTATTTTCTGCATTCAGGAAAGATAGCTGTGTTGATCAAGATGTTCATGATTGAGGTGAGGGCTAAGCTGAAGGGGTCCAGTCCGATAGAGCTGTTGGAATGTATGGTGTGCATGGTCAGTGTGGTTCCTTGAAGGGTGATCATGATGGTCCTTTGAACGTTGGAAGTGATGGGTAGCGCACATGCAAAGAGGGAGCGCTCTGGTTGGGACTCGAAGTTGTCTTAGATGCTACTGGAGATGAGGGACAGCTGGGTGCAGTGGCCTTCTGAAGGAGTGATGCTGGTAGACGTTGCTGTCGGAGAGCTGAAGTTTTTCACTATGGCAAAAATTTCCTTGGCGCTGTTGGTGCTGCTTTTGATGTGCTCGGTGAGGGTGGAGCGTTTGGTGCCGCTGATTTGTTAGTGGTATGGTTGGTTGCTGATGTGTAGTTGCTCTTTTCTGTAGTGGCTCTTTTCAGTGGCGTCCTGGCTCCATCTCCATCTGATTGCAGGGACACTTGGTGAGTATGAGCTCTTCAGTGTACTAGCTTGCTTGTGGCTTGGTTCTGGTGGCCTTGGTGATCTTGAGTGGGGCCATGGTGTCTGCGCAGGAGGGGATCTAGGTGTTGAATTTGGAGATTGATTTGTGGAGGCTGTTGACGTGTTGTGGTTGGAAGTGTAGGAGCTCTGATGTCCAAAATTCTTCGGAGACTAGTTCCAATCCTATCAGAGTTTGGTGATAGCATTTCTGCTGGGGTGATAGATGTGTATGTTGAAATGGAGAAGTGTATGGTGAGACCAGGTGATGGGTGTAGGCTTACCCACATTGATTTCATTAAAGCTAGTGAAGATGGCGTCCAGTAGGTGTCTGGCAACGTGGGCTTGATCTTACACTTGCTGGGTGAGTCTGAGGTTTGTCAGGTACTCCAGGAGGATGGCTATGTTTGAGGCGTCCTCCAGGTGGTAGTTGAGGTCACTGAGGAGGATTAAGATGCTGGAATCTAATATCGGGGGTGACAAAGTTTGCTTGTGTGCTTACGAAGCTGGATCAGGATTTGGGAAAGGGAAATAGGTAAGCAAGGTGCCACTCTGGGTGTAGTAAGTGATGGTGAGGAGTTTGAAGGTCAGCTGTTTCATGTTGCTGTTGTTGCTAGCCGAGATAGTGGAGCCCAGGATGTATTCTTTTAAGATGTTGGCAAGTCCTCCTCAGACTCTGTTAATCCTGTCCTGTCTTATGACCTCGTGGGGGTGGATTGCTGTGGCAATGTCAGGTGCCTACTTGGGAGTCAGCCAGGTTACTGTCAGGAAGAGGAAGTCCAGTGTGAGGTCATGCAGCAGGTCCCAGATTTCAGTGGTGTATTTGGTGAGGAGTCAGTATAGGGGGGAGCGGAAGTGGCAGGGGTCAGGTGAGCAAGGACAAGTGTGATGTGTGTGTTGTGTGTGGTGCGTACAGAGGTGGCGTGAGGGTGAGGGAGTGTACAGAAGAAGTGGCAGGTGGAAAAGGAGAAGACACCTCTGGAATGGACTGTCGAGGCTCAGGAGCAGTGGTGGGAGATAATTCTCCTGTTCAGGGCAAGGAGGGAAGTAGAGGAGAAGCAGCAGTGAGTGGGTGAAGGACCAGAGATCATGGTGCTCGGAGAGAGTGATGCGTGGCTGGGCGCAGGCAGACTTGTCTTTGGCATACCTTCAATGCATGCCCACTGCATGCATCTGCTGAGTGTCTGTACTGCAGCCCCTATTAAGTAGGAGGTGTAGGAGCTTCGGGTGGTTGGTCAGGCTCAGAGAGCAGCGAGAAGCAGCAAGGGAGTATGGCATTGGAAAGGGGGTGGGAAAGGCAGAGTGAGACGCCACAAAGGGGAGCACAAGAACATGAAAAAGGAAGGAGACAAATCAAAGCAGGTTAAGAGAGCACATGAGAATGTTAAACTCAAAAAAGTGAAAACGGTTGAGACTAAAAGGCAGCAAGGATTGAGTGAAAAAGGCCGAGAGAAATGTTAATGAATGAAATGCAAAACCACAGAGGAGCAGCAAAGAAATAATGAGAAAGAGTGATAGATGCCCAGAAAATCAGCAGAAATTAGTGAGAAATGTTAAAGAATCTTCAGAACAAACTAGGATAGGAAATTAAACACCAGTAGTAAGAATGTGATCAGAATACAGGGCTGTAATCCAACAATCATTTTATTTTACCCATTGGGAGAGACCACCCAGTCTCATAGTCCACTCACTAAAATATGGTGTAGTGAGAAAGTTATGAAACAAGGAGTCCTGCTCTGTAGTGTTGGCACTCCTGCTTCACCAAACTATTTGATGACAGTCAAATCATATCCTTTCAATGTCTTTGTCCCCTTAATTGCCATTATATGATAGAGGTGGATGAGTCAAGTTCAAGCCAGAATCTTGGCTCTGGCTCAGCTGTAGGTTCTTTTGGCTCCTACTCTGGCCGAAAATGAGCCAAGCCCTCTGTCTGGCACCCACGCTTTAACTTCATGAGCCATGAATTAAAGACAAAGCTTTAACCTTCGATGTAAAATGAGAGAGAGGGAAAGAGATACACATCTAGTGGCTGAATTGCACAATGTGAAACCAGAAAACCGGCATCAATACCATCTTCCCCACTTGACCAAACTGTGTGATCCTAGACAATTTTGTTTATTTCACTTGACCTCTTTTTCTTCATTATCATATATAAGAACATCATGAAATATGTGAGTACAGGATGCACGCTGTACAAAACCTTGTATTTGATTTAATAAATTGTAATATTATTCAATGTATAATAATAAACTAGTCCACATGACAATTGGCTTGCCTCTTGGTCCACTCATGGAATGATTGTCAGAGCAAGGAAGGTATGAATGGTTCTAAATTCTTGTTTCAGAACTATCACTTTTAAAAATGTCTTTCAATGCAGTGACATAACTTGAGGCACCAAGGTGAAATGCTTTCTCGTGTTAGTGAAATACACTTTTTTGAATTTTGAAGATCCTTCAGCATATTTTTTCATGTTTGTTTCACAATGCATTTAACAAGTATCGGCAATGCCAATAGATCTGGCTTATGAATGAAGGTGGATTTTGTGTCACTGATGGGTGTAAACACTCAATAAGTCATGCACATATTCTGCCACTCATTTTTGCACTCATGCATCCATTCACCAGTCCACTGACTCATTCTTCCTTTCACCCGCTGACATGACAGCAACAAAACACACACAAATTCACAACCTATGCAAGATAAATTAATAGATTAGAGGCAGAAAAAAAACATGCTGCCTTCTAATTATGGCTGGCATATAGTTCCAATAACAAAACTAAACAAAACAGTGGATGGCTGTCTCGCAAAAGTATTGTAAATAGTCAATCATTGTTTTAAAGTTCAAGCATGGCCACCACATTCAGAACAATGTGTTGGCCATCTTGGAACGGTAAAACAATGATACACTTTGGACAACATAATTTCAAAAAGGGGGGTGGTGATGGACAGAGTATCTGAGTTAATCAGAACACTCCTACCCAGTCAATAGATCAGGGCTTGATCCATCACCGTTTTTTAGCTCACTGCACCATCCCAGTTCAGAACCTGGCTATATGCAAATTAGTCTGTCCCTGGCCCAGTGCATCATGGGAACAGGGCAGACCAAACTACCAAGCCAATTCTTCACTGGAAAGGAAACAAGCTTCCGGGGACCGGTTTCTGGCATTACAGCCGTCTTCGGCCCGGCTTGCTTGAATCCTGATGGTGCAATGAGCAAGGGACTCATGTCTGAGCATATAGCCAAGTTCTGAGCTGGGATGGTGCAGTGAGCTAAAAAACGGTGATGGATCAAGCCCTGATCTTTGGACTGGGTAAGAGTGGTCTGCTTAATTCAGGCACTCTGTTCATCACCACCCCCTTTTCTGAATCATTTTGTCCACCATAAGCGTGGAAGGGTATACTCAGATGTGAGTCCCTTGCTCATTGCACCATCAGGATTCAAGCAAGCCAGGCCGACGACGCCTGAAATGGCAGAAACCGGTCCCCGGGAGCTTGTTTCCTTCCCAGTATAAGAATTGGCTTGGTAGTTTGGTTTGCCCTGTTCCCATCATGCACTGGGACAGGAACAGACTAATTTGCATATAGCCAAGTTCTGAGCTGGGATGGTGCAGTGAGCTAAAAAACGGTGATGGATCAAGCCCTGATCTTTGGACTGGGTAAGAGTGGTCTGCTTAATTCAGACACTCCGTTCATCACCACCCCCTTTTCTGAATCATTTTGTCCACCATAAGCGTGGAAGGGTATACTCAGATGTGAGTCCCTTGCTCATTGCACCATCAGGATTCAAGCAAGCCGGGCCGACGACGCCTGAAATGGCAGAAACCGGTCCCCGGGAGCTTGTTTCCTTCCCAGTATAAGAATTGGTTTGGTAGTTTGGTTTGCCCTGTTCCCATCATGCACTGGGACAGGAACAGACTAATTTGCATATAGCCAAGTTCTGAGCTGGGATGGTACAGTGAGCTAAAAAACGGTGATGGATCAAGCCCTGATCTTTGGACTGGGTAAGAGTGGTCTGCTTAATTCAAGCACTCTGTTCATCACCACCCCCTTTTCTGATACACTTTGGACAACAGCATTTCAAAATGATCTCCTGGTTTAGCTGTAGTGGCCATGTGGAATGGGGTGCACTGCAGATGAAAGAAGCAATAGGGAAGCTAACCTTAAAGTACTGCGTGGAGAACTGTAACATACCTTAAAACACATTACCAGAAAAGAGGACAAATGAAAGGAGAACTTTAAAAGGAAAACAAATCAACACTAAAAGACTGGCTCACCAGATACTGAAGCTCACTCATTTTCAGGTGGATGTACAAAAATGCTCAGAAAATAGCATCATTCACAGGGATAAAGAGCCAATGACTCATGCAGACTGAACCACATGCAGTTCGCTGTCATAGTTGCAAGCAGAGTTTAAATGACATTAGACAGACCAATGGCAGAACAGAGTGGATTCATGCCTATGTGTATCTAAATGGATGTGTGCATTATTTAATTACAAGATACTGGCAGATATCTAAGAAGACATTCTATTAAGAATTATTACAGTGCAAATATTCTCCCCTTAGGGTTTGTCAGAGGCAATCACAAACACCAACAATATTCCCTACAAAGGTCGTTTGACAGTTATGTAACAAAATACCTATCTGTAGGCTTCAATACAGAGAAATAACAAACCATTCTTAAATGCCTGTTGATTTTAACATATGCTTTTCACGATCAATATACCAAACCTAATGTGTTTCTCATAACTTTTCCTAATAAACAGACCAGACCTATGGCAATAGAAATATTTTTCCAAGGGAGCCAATCAGGACTGTAGCTGTAATCAATTACTTATAGCCATAACCAACTGAAGCCTTCTGTACTTTGCATAAGCTTTCCCATTAGGCATATATAACCATAAAATTACATAGTATATAAAATTACATAAAATTATTTTGCAAAATACTGTCTCTCCTAAGACGACCTAACAAGGATTCTGTCAGAAGGGGTACCCAGCACCAAAATGCTTGCCTACTATGGAAATTTGTGAAATCCCATGAACCAAAATATCTATCTATGGGCTTTAATACAGAGTAATAACAATCTACCATTAATTGTCTATTGAATTTCACATAGGATTTTCATAATCGATATAGGTCTGTTATGTTATGTTAAAGATATTTATCAAGCGCACGTTCACCACACAGTTTCTTGGCGCTGGAGTGGAGATGAAGTAGCAGCGGAAGGAGGGGTCTAGTTGTCATATGCCTGGGAAAACAACCAGGTTTTCAGCTGTTTTCTGAATAGTGCATAAGAGGTGACAGACCTCAGCTCCACAGGGAGTGAATTCCAAAACTGGGGGGCTAAGACTGCAAAACGAGAGCCACCATGTTTCTTACGTTTAAAGGTAGGAGTGACTAACAGATGCAGACAGGAGGATCGTAGGTCATGAGTGGGGACATAATGTAGAATCTTGAAGGAAATGAAGGCTGGACTATTGTAATGGAGTGCTTTAAAAATAGTGCATCCCAACTTAAATACACAATGCGTGGCCACTGGAAACCAGTGGAGGCTTTTCATCAGTTGTCTGACGTGATGCCATTTAGGTTGGTGAAAGATCAGTCTAGCAGGCTGATTCTGGACTAGCTGAAGGCGTCTGAGTTGGTTATCTGGCATTCCTACATAAAGTGAATTGGCATAGTCCAGTCGGGAGATGACCAAAGCCAAGATAACTAAGGTCAGAGCTTCCCGAGACAGAAATCTTCTGATCTTCTTGATTCTACGCAGTTGATAAAACCAGACAGAGACCACGGAGCTGATCTGAGCCTTCAAGGACAGGTCATTGCTTATCACTATGGCCAAACTCTTGGCTGAGCTAACCGGAAGGGGAGGGTCGCCCAGAATAGGAGGCCAAAAGTTGGAGTTCTATGGATTAGCAAGCTCGCCACTGAGGATAAGCTCTGTTTTATCAGGGTTGAGCTTCAACTCATTTTTGTTCATCCATTCACTTATGAAGATCATAGTGTCTTGAAAATGAGACACAGAGGATGGAGAATGGTTGATATCAAAAACCAATTGAAGATCATCAGCATAATTATATGTCCCAACGTTCCTTTCTCGCAAGGAGGAGATTAAAGGGAGGAGGTACAAATTAAAAAGAAGCGGGGAGAGGGAGGAGCCTTGGGTAACTCCACAAGTCAATTCCATTTTCTTGGAGGAGAAGTTGGTAAGACGTACTGATTGAAACCGGTTGCTGAGGAAGGAGGAGAGCCACTTCAAAGCCAGGCGTTGGATCCCGGCTTCGCTGACACGATCAATCAGAATGTTATGATCGACCGTGTCAAAAGCAGCTGACAAATCTAGGAGAACCAGGACCTGGGTAAGGTCCCTATCCGCCCCCCCTCTGAGATCATCCATGACTGTCAGGATGACTGACTCTGTAGAATAGGCGGGTCGAAAACCAGCCTGGTGAGAGTCCAGAACATGGAACTGTTCGACAAAGGAGCTGAGTTGAGTTGAAACATATGCCTCTAGGAACTTAGCAAGGTAAGGTAGTAAGGAGATAGGGCAATAGTTACTTAGAATAGATGGATTCTTCAAAATGGTGATCATTTCCACACTTTTAAAAAGGTCAGGGACAATTCCAGACTTAAGTGAATTGTTAAGAAGAGAGAGTGGGAGATTCGGGCATTTAGTAAAAACTTCCTGAAAGACGTGAGGATGGCAGCAATCATTTGGGGAACCAGAGCTAACCTTTTTTAGTAAACCCAGGAAGGTCTCCTGAGAAATGGGGGGAATCAGAATCAACTGGGACGAAGATCTACAGATATTGGGAATGTCAATAAAAGAGACAGAGGTCGGAATACTAGCCTTAATGGCAGTAATTTCCTCCGTAAAATATGAGTTAAGAGAATCACAGAGAGACTGTGAAGGGGTCGGTTTCAGCATGATTCGGTCTGGTTTGGAAAGCTTGTTTACTATAGGAAAAATATCTTTAGACTGGTTGGCGGAGTTTAGAACCTTCTAAGAGAAATAATCTGCCTCAATTTGTAGAATGGAATTTTTGTATTCTTTCATCAAGTTAATCTAAGTGGACTTATTTTCTACCAGATAATGAAGTCTCCATCTGCGTTCTGCTTGTCTCAGCGCCAGCTTCTTCGTTTTTAGTTCAGCAGAGAACCTCCGCTGTGCGTCGTGGGGTCTCAGAAACTTAGTTGACTTAAGAGGGGCAACGCTGTCGCATGCAGACTCAAGCCATAACTTGAAGTGCGCTGCCTGTGTTTGAACCGGTTCCGGTACAGACGGGGCCGTGGAGGTTAGAAGTGAGCAGAGGTAATCAATGTTTGCACTTTTCTAATTTCTCGACATGCAATTCTTTGCCAGTAGGGTTTTAATGGGTGATACATCAGAAAGAGTAAAAGAAATAAAATGAGGATCCAACCATATACAAGGGGAAATCAGGGAGGTCGAGATCGCCAGATTAGCTGTCCAGACTTGGTCCAGCATGTGCCCCTTTATGTGAGTAGCTTTGCGCACATGTTGGGTGCATTCATTCCGGACAGAAGATCTGTCAGTTCTATTGAGCTGGCACTCTCCTGTTTGTCGTAGGGCCAATAGTTAAAATCACCTATAATAAGGAGTCGGGAGTAGTTAATGGCTAAGTGAGAAATCATTTCACCCAAACCCTGGGGGAAAGTAGGCATATTATAAGGAGGTCTATAAAAAAGAGCGCAAGTGAAAGATTACTTGGGGATTCAAATTGAAGAACTAGACTATCAACAGAGGGAAAACCAGTAACCCCTAGTGACTTAAACTGGTGATCCTTATCGATGATAGCTGCAAGCCCATCCCCGCACTTTCCCTGGGGGACGGTTAGATTGCAAGATGTAGAAGTTATCTGGTACTGCCGCTAAGATGTCAGGGGCAGACTCTTCAGTAAGCCATGTTTCAGTAAGAAGTAGAATATCTGGCTTTTCAGACTGTAAAAGTTGAAAAATTTCGAGTTGGTGTTTCACCATGGACCGAGTGTTCAGATACATAACCAGGAGACCCTTTATTTCCTTGCTCTGAGGAGTATCAAGGGTGTGCAATATTATAGGAGAGGAGGGAGCAAAGTTGGGCAGGATTTCAGGGTGAGTAAGTCTCTGCTTAAAAATACCCGACTCCTTTAAGCTGAGACAAATATTATCAGCTATTTCATACTTTCCATACAACTCTCTCAACTCCATGGCCGAGTAGCTAACAGAAAAGGCATAGTGGCTGGCCCCTGGGCCTGTACAGCCGCGGATGGGCGCAGACGGGCTTGACTTTGGCGAGTCGGTGCCACGCCCTCTGCACGAGTCAACTGCGCGGCCGAGCCCCCATCTGCCTAAGTACTCGTCTCAGCCAGCAGGAAATGAGGGGATGCAGGGGAGGAGTCGCGTCCCCTCTGTTCAACCAGAACTAACAAGCCATAACGGACCGGGGGACAGCGAGGAAATGAAGCTGAACGTAAGTGGGTCACAACAAAATACAAGATTAGCAGTTTTAAAAACAATAAGAAAACAAAGTAGTTAAAAGAAATGCCAGACCGCTTTAACCTTACGGCGCTAGCTTCTCACCACTGTGCGGCCGAGCCCCCATCTGCCTAAGTACTCGTCTCAGCCGGCAGGAAATGAGGCAATGCTGGGGAGGAGTCGCGTCCCCTCTGTTCAACCGGCACTAACAAGCCGTGACGGACCAGGGGACAGCGAGGAAATAAAACCGAATGTAAGTGGATCACAACAAAATACAAGATTAGCAGTTTTAAAAACAATAACAAAACAAAGCAGTTAAAAGAAATGCCAGACGGCTTTAACCTTATAGCGCTAGCTTCTCACACAAAATATAAAGGATTAAGCCTATATCCTATATATTTTGCTTCTCATCATAAACGACTCAGACCTACTGTGTGGTTTCATAAGCTTTCCCGCAAAGAAACCATCAGGAATACTATAATAAAGTTAGACAAATATGCACAAAATAAAGTCGTCAATACAGTACAAAATCCATACTACTAGAGCCTAATAAGGGTTACTATAGTGCAAATCGTTTACCCCTGTTTCTTCAGGTGTGTCACCAGCAGTAAAACCCTTGCCCACTACAGTAATCTACAAGATTACATGCAACAAAAGGCTTGCCTACAGGCTTTAGCACAGTGCAATAACCACTCTTAAAAGAGGTTTGCCCCCAACACATAACTTTTCACTATAAATAGTTAAGACCTACTTTGTCATAACTATTCATTATAAACAGGCCACACCTAAAGAGTCTGACCTAACGTTTCCCAGTGAACTGATAAGGTCTCTACCCTTTACCAATTACTTGATAATATATAGAACTCAGGCCTGCGAGGCGCTCCTACCGGTAGCGCGGAACAGCTGGTCCCAAGCAGGAGACCAATGATGAAGCATGACACCTAGGTATCTGGGTGTGTGAGGTCTCCTAGTTCCAACAAGGGAACACCCTGTTCCCTGACTTTGTTTTTGGTTTTGTCTCCACATTCCCATACCTCCTTCCTATCTCCGGGGAACTTAGTATTCTTTTTGCTTATAAGTTATCTGGACATATACTCTGGACCCCGTTAAACACTGTCCACCACTGGTTCCTTATTTTGTACCAAATCTCCCTACAGTTAACAAGTATAAACACAGATCAATGCATAGCAAACAAGAGAGCATGTGGCAGAACATATCAGATAATGTGGCGCGCGCTGGTTGAAAGCAGAAGAGTGTTCACGTGCCCTTGAGAGTCCGTGACATGGTGAAGTCCCGTAGTTGAGCTACACAGCATTCCTATGGTTTGGGAGGGGGCATCAGGCCTTTTTGTCCACATTCGATAACTCACCTCACGAAAGAGCGCTTATGATTATCAGTCTGGGAGTACGGTGTGATTCAACAGCTTCCACCCACATAATAACTTAGCAGTGGAAGCTCTGGGCGGGGTGTTTCCTTTCTTCATTGGGGGTAGGATGAGGGGGGCCCTCGTACGCTCAGATCAATCTGATCACCTCAGCCAGCACTCTAACAAACGAAGGGGGGCATAAGTGGCAATGTGAGCCAGCATAAATTTCAAAGGCCATGGCATATAAAATAACACAGGCCAGGGGAAGCATCATCATTCTTTTTTTTACTGATGCATTATGGGATTTGTAGGCATGCTTTTAGAATGGAAATAGCCGGGTACAAATTTCATCAAGAAAACCATGCACACAGCAGCCTTAGCAATTAAATAGAAGTCTGATCATTACCCAAAGATCAGATAAGAGTTTGCCGGGTCAGATGACTTCATGCATCACAATCAGTGACGAAAGGGAAGATCTACATGTAAACATGGTGTGGTATCTTCCACACCTCAACTCCCCCCGGCGCCTCGCATGTAATGGAGCTGCTCGCGGTGACATCACTTAGAATGTCACCGCGACCAGCATTCCAAGGCGAGCGCCGGGGACTGTGTAGAGCGGCTGACTGAAGCGAGGCTGTGGCTGAGGTCGCAGTGATCCTGTCTTGTTAATAAAGACTTTCCTGTCATCACCACCTGGAGTCCGTATCTTCTTTTGGTGGATTTCACACTGGCGACGAGGGTGAACCTTCCTGCGACCTCAACACGCCCCCGGAACGAGGTGAGGTCACAGCTGAATGAACATCGAGAAGCGGGCGCCAGCTGACAGCCTTCGTTTTCCCCGCATGAAGAATTGCTGGAAGTCCTGAGGAAACCGGGCGAGTCGAAAGGAAACTGCCCTGCTGCTCCTGACCTGAAGTAAGGTGACCTCTGCCTGCGCGCTTTATTATTCTGGCCATGCGGAGTACACAAAGCAAAATTAGAAATAAAAAGAACTCTGGCATCTAAGACTTGTATTTGCGCATCAGCCCGGCAAGCAGGGGAACTTTGAAAAGAGGAAAAGTGTAACGTGGGCGCGAGCTCCGCCCGAGCTCAATCACTGCCACTTTCCAGACCGTACTACATCTAATGCGTGTCTCCTCAGCGCGTAACGGGGCAGCTATTTTAATTGGAATCAGCGTGTGAAATCTCATGTCACCGCCCCCTCACAGTCTTTTTATTTCTTCGGTGGTATTGCGTGTCAGTTTCCACGCCCAGTGTCCAGGGTGTGCGCACAAGGCAGCGAGGGAGATGTTTTAAATGAATTGTGAAGGGACGACCTCCAACTGTATTAGATGCCAGAGTTAGGCTGACCAGGCTGCTGCGAGGTGTGACTGAACTTGTGTGCTCCGTCTGGGAAGTCTCTTCTGCATCGGAAGCCCACGCAGCAGGCAGGCGAGCGCACGTTTGGCAGCTCCTCTATCACTTCTGACAGTGTGTATAAACCAGCACGGCAGGCCAGGCAAACAATTTCCACACGTGATTTATGCACTGCATGCCTTGACAGAGACAATAGAAGATATCATCAAGAACTGTGGACGGTTTCAGCAGTAGGCAGTGGATGTGAATGAAGGAGTTTTTGCCACCTCTTTTAGAACTGTGCTGGCAGTAAGGAGATAACCTCGTGTCTTCACACCCTGAACTACTGGTGACTTTTCACTTCTCTGCCTACAGTTGGTCATGTGCTGAATACTCCCAGTCCTATGGTGCAAGGGCCGTGCAAGAGAATATATACATTTTGTGTTATTATATTGCTGTTTTTATATTTTCCATGCCAGTTCAATGTCCCTTTCACCTATTCATGTGGATGTAGACTCACAAGTACCTCTGTAACTTGTTTATTAGCCAATTGTGAGTTCAGTATCATTAGATCCAGAGGGTTTCATTGCCATAGCAAGCAGGTGGCCTTTTGATAGTATTCCCTGACATACACTCTCTAGACCGTTGTGGTTATAACATGCAAAGTGTAACCCCTCCACCTTTTTTCTTAACCAACCCAGGTGACCCCACCATCCTATGGAAAAAATGGAAGAAAGTTTTTTTAAATTACGCAACTGTGTGTGGGCCTAACTTAGGGTTAGAAAGGAAAGTTGCTTTGTTGGCCTATTACCTAGGCGCAGAAGGGGAGGAAGTTCTAGACCATCTCCCAGATTTAGGGGCACAGGAGGCAAGAGGTCTGAATGAGTTTGAAATTAGCCTTAAGAAGTTAGATCTGCACTACCTCCCTAAGACAAGCACAATCATGGAGAGGTACCACTTTGGGAAGAGAGCACAGAAGGAAGGAGAGTCTATAGAAGACTTTGTGTCTGAGTTGAGGAAATTAGCCGCCACGTGCAAGTTTGGTGGAGCGAGTGAGGAGAGAATTAGGGACCAGTTTGTTTTGACCTGCAGGGTGGAGCGAGTGCGTGAAGAGCTATGGCTCAAAGATGACCCGCCGTTGAGAGAAGTTCTCATCATAGCCAAGCAGGTAGAGCACATGTTGCAGTGTGTAAAGGAGATTAAGCAAGATGCAGGGGAGAAGAAGAATGATGACAAGATTAATGTCAGTGAGGTGGTGTCCGAATGCGAGACTGTCTCTGTAGTTAAAGGTCAGAAGGCAGTGGGCAAGGAACAGAAGGAAGGCAGGCCAGGAGGATTATTCAAAGGTACCTGCTACAGGTGTGGCAAACAAGGGCACTTAGCTAACGATAAGGAGTGTCCCGCTCTCAGATTCACATGCAACAAGTGTGGTAAGAAAGGCCATTTCAGGCAATATTGCAAGAGTGGGCAGGGGGCCAGTAGACAGAGTAGAGACAGAACGAATGTGGTGTGCGACGAGTTTGTTGTGCAAGTCAAAGAGTTGAAGGCGCCTGGTCCCGGAAACCCTTTGTGTGCAGAAGTTACAGCACAGGTAGATGAAGATCAAGTCGATAGTCCTAAAGACACCATCAGAGTAGGAGAGACTGACCTAGAAGCATTGTTTGACTCCTGTTCTAGAATAACAATTATCAATGCCAAGGAGTTCTCACGTGTGTCTAAAGGAAAGATAATCTTGAAGAGGTTAGACCTGAGGCCAGGAGGGTATGCGGGGCGCCCCATCTCCATGAAGGGGTACTTTCTGAGCAGAATTGAGTACAGAAACAGGACTACTGTGTCTAAAGTATATGTATCCACAGTAGGAGACAACATTTTGGGGTGGCGAGCTCAGAAGGGTTTGGGCGTGTATCTCAATCCAAACAGCAATCCCCAGATTTTGATACAGGAGATACGAGAGTGTGAATCTGACATCACTAAGGAGTTTGCAGAGGTGTTTAGGGAAGGGCTTGGATGTTTGAAGAACTACTGTCACAAAATAAAATTGAAGATAAATGCCAAGCCTGTGGTAGCAAAAGTTAGAAGACTTCCCATAGCCATTCAAGAAGAGGTCAGGTCCGAATTAGAGAAACTGTGTAAGGCTGGAGTCATCGAACCTGTGGAAGCGACCGAATGGTTGGCGCCCATCGTGGCAGCGAAGAAGAAGGATGGGTCAGTCCGGCTCTGCATTGATTTGAGGGCCCTCAACAAAGAGGTCGTCGTTGACCGATACCCTTTGCCGAACATCACCCAGATGATGAGCATGCTAGAGGGTGCCAAGGTGTTCTCCACTCTTGATCTCACCTCGGCCTATTTCCAGATAAAACTTCACGAGGAATCTCAGGAACTCACTGCTTTTGTGACACCCATGGGCGCTTACAAGTTTAAAAGGATGCCGTTCGGTTTGGTCTCGGCGGCCGCCGTGTTCCAAAGAATCATGGGCAACATCCTGAAAGGTATCCCAGGCGTCATGTGTTACCAGGATGACGTGCTTGTCTTCGCTAAGAACCAAGTTGAGCATGATGAGAGACTGAGATGTGTGCTGAGGAGGTTTTTGTCCCAAGGCCTAACCGTAAAAAAGGACAAATGTGTATTCAGTTGTGCCGAGTTGGATTTCCTGGGCCACAAGATAACGACAGAAGGCATACGTCCCAAGGCCGAACTGCAAGACACCATCGTGAACCTGTCGCCTCCCAAAAGCAAAGACGAGATCAAATCGTTCATGGGGATGTTGGAGTTCTATGGAAAGTTCATAAGGAACTTGGCAAGCAGGACTTACGCCATCAGGCTATTGCTAAAAAAGGAAAACGAATTTGAATGGAGCCAGGAATGCCAGAGCGAGTTTGAGGATGTAAGAAGAGCTCTTGCAGAAGCACCTAGTTTGAAGTCATACCTGCCCGGCAGGGCAACGATCCTCACCACCGATGCAAGTGCTAAAGGGTTGGGAGCTGTTCTCACCCAGAAAGGCGTGGAAGGAGAAGAGACTATAGCCTTTGCCTCAAGGTCACTCCAGAAGTCTGAGAATAACTACTCAGTCATCGAAAAGGAAGCATTGGCAGTATCATGGGCTGTTGGAAAATTCAGAGACTTCCTGTGGGGTACGCAGTTCACCCTCCGAACCGACCACAAACCGTTGGTAGAAGTGTTCAGCAAAAAGGGTTTGGATGCCATCTCCAGCAGGATAAGGCGTTGGGTGGTCAGTCTCCAAGAGTACACATTCCATGTCGAGTACGTCCCAGGAACGCAAAACCTTGCAGCTGACTGCCTGTCCAGACTCGTCAGCGGTGTAGGAGCAAGTGAAATGCGAGACAAAACTGATGAAGAAGAAGAGGGATACATGGTTGAGAATGTCTGCACCATTCAGAAGGCGTTGGGTGAAGAAACGTGGAGGAAGGCACAGGAAGAGGACAAGACTATGGAGGAAATTTGCAGAAGAGTGAGGGATGGATGGAAGCACGGTGACAAACGAGACGAAGACCTACGACCTTTCCAGGCCGTCAAGGACGAGTTAACTATTGTTGACGGATGCCTGTTCAGGGGAACAAGGCTTGTGCCACCAGCAACCGTGAGGGACAACCTGATCGAGATAGCTCACGAAGGGCATATGGGTATCACAAAAACCAAGCAAAGACTCAGGGAGAGCTATTGGTGGCCGAACATGGACCTGGCCACCGAAAGGAGAATCAGGGAGTGCATCCCGTGCTGCAATAGTGACAAGGTCTTGAAGCAACAGACACCACCCATGGTGTGTAGGCCACCCCCGTCAGGACCATGGGACGAGTTGGCTTTGGACATCGTTGGCCCGATGACTGGGGATCTGCGGACACCTTACATTTTGGTGCTCATGGACTTGTATTCTCGGTGGCCAGAGATAAAACTCGTCAGTGAAGTCACAACCAAGACTGTCATCGGATTCCTACAGGAGGTATTTATCCGAGAGGGGCTCCCCAGCAACATCCTCACTGACAACGGAGTGCAACTATGCTCGAAAGAGATGGGAGACTTCCTAGAAGAAAGAGGCATCAGACACAAGCGATGCGCATTATACCACCCAGAAACCAATGGCATGGTAGAACGCTTTAACAAAACCCTCAAGGAGAGCATCCAGCTGGCCAAAGCCAGTGGCATAAATTGGAAAGAAGAGGTGTGGAGGCGTCTGGAAGCGTATAGGTTCACGCCGCATCAGACGACGGGCGTCACCCCGTTCGAATTGCTCCGCGCAAGGACACCCAACACTAAGCTAACCCCGGGGTGGATGGAATGGCACAAGGGGTGGTCGGACCGAACCAAAGAAAAGGATAGTCTGAGGAAACATGTACAGGCCATGAAGGTGAGGAAAGAAGGTTACGACCTACGCAAGGCCACACGGGAAGTTGAGTTCAAAGTAGGTGACGACATCAAGATCAAAGCACCCACAGGGAAGGCAAGCTGGTCAGAGTACAGCAGTCCCACTAAAATCACAAAACTTTTCAAGAATGCTGTTAAAACTCAAGAAGGGAAAATATGGAACCTAGGGAGAGTTGTAAAGTACCACCCTCCAGTAGAAGTCCCTGAAAGTGAAAGAGAGGGAGAGTGTGGTCCTAGTCTGGATAGTGGTTTCACCATTAGGAGGCCGTCAGGTGTCTCTCACCCGGGCCACAGGCCCAACAGGAGAGTGATCAGACCTCCCAGGCGTTTCGACCAATATGTAATGGGGTAACTATTGCCATTCCGCGTTGAACTATATGTAATGTTGTACTAGTACCAGGCAGGACCGTAGCTCCACACCAGGCCATTAATATTGATTATGTTACACACCCCTGTTGGGTGTCCCTGTGTCACCTGGTACGTTCTACGGTCCTTGTGATGTTATGTTTTCCTTTCCGCAGGGAAGGGGGATGTGTGGTATCTTCCACACCTCAACTCCCCCCGGCGCCTCGCATGTAATGGAGCTGCTCGCGGTGACATCACTTAGAATGTCACCGCGACCAGCATTCCAAGGCGAGCGCCGGGGACTGTGTAGAGCGGCTGACTGAAGCGAGGCTGTGGCTGAGGTCGCAGTGATCCTGTCTTGTTAATAAAGACTTTCCTGTCATCACCACCTGGAGTCCGTATCTTCTTTTGGTGGATTTCACACATGGGCAACAGACTGACACAACACGAAGGAAGAAGCGGCGACATTTATTAAAAGCAGGAGGAGGGCTGTAGCAGAAGCTACTAAGGGCAGAACTACGGGGGTGCATGTGGCATAGTGCACAGAAACTCCATAGGAGGTGGCAGGGGGACACTGAAGAAACAACACGGGGAAGGGAGGAAGATGATGGAAGCATCATGGGGGAAGGGGGAATCAACACTAAGGGTTCGAGTGGGGGAAGCAACAACAGGCATAGAAGAGGAGTGCACAGGTGGAGAGGGACGTAACGGGGGCGGGGAAAAGCACATGCGCTACTGAGAGCAACACCATGCTAGGGGAGAGAAGCATAGGGACATATAGTAACCGCTGCAAGTAGTGAACAGGAAGCAGGAGCAGGCTGCACTCACCTCTCCTGCACTGGCGTAACAAACTTTGAGGGGGGCCCCCTGCAAGGCAGCTCGGGCCCCCCTCCGGGCTCAATCAGGAGCCCTGCAGCCAGAGTGCTGTGCTGATGGGGCCACCTGGAGCTTGAGTCCCCCCCGCTCCGCAGGGGCTGCGGGGGCCTGTGTTCCGCCCCTGCTCTCCTGGGCTGTACATGTTTAGCCCCCCTCTCACATCCTTCTCCCTCCACGGACACACCTGCTTGCTGGTATGGGCTAGCGGTAGATACCAATGGCCCGCACTACACCGTCCTCTTCTGCTGATGTTTGCTGGTTTTGGTACAGCTGGATTGGTGGTGCTTCGGTGGCTCCTAAACGTTAGAGATCTACAGCTACACAGCTACAGAGCTGCTGACTTTATGAGCGGGGAACTAATTTGCGTCTCAGTGTCGGCTCTATCCCGTGCCTACAAAAAATATGCCATCACATTAAACAATGGAATCAAAATCACAAATGCCGATCATACTGGGAATTTTTTCCTAGTATGAATGCCATTTGCAATTTTGTTCTGATGCCATATTTACAATCCAAAGTCTGTGTCAGCACTCTCATATGACGTGTACTAACAAATCCACAGCTGCATTTGTGCTCGATGTGAGGGCTCCTATCACGATGAGGGAGGGGTAAATCCAGAAATAGAGGCAGCGACGTAAAGGAAAGATAAGGCGGCAACAAATATAAATGCGTCCAAAACATGAAATGCGGCGTCCGTGAAGCGATGCCCAGGCTAATACAGAAAGGGAGGGAAAGCAAAAAAAAATTATCCGGAAGGGGAAGTGGGGAGGGGGAACATAGGGGGAGGATTACACTCTGTATTGTATTTACTAGAGGTCTTCCAGACAGCGCATGCGCACTGGCTAGGCTCGACCTAAAAACATACAAAATTACAATTGGTTAAACAATATAGATCCCCTCTCAAGAAGACCTAACCAGAACCATCCCAGTGAAATTCTACTCCTAGGGTTTGTCAAAGAGGGCGGTCAAGCCATACGACTTGCCTACAATGGTATTAGTTGAGATTACATGTAACTTAATACCTTCATACGTCCTGTAACAAAATGTGACAATAATCCAGTGTTAGAGGCCTGCTGGCTTTACCATGTGCATTTCAGAAAAACAAGCCATACCTATTGCCTTTGTGATAACTTTACATAATAAACAGGCCAGACCTATCGCCTCGGGCATAACATTTTCCTGCACACCAATTAATCCCGGTTATCACTGGCTTGTTACCTTAACCAACTGAGGCTTACTGTACTGAGCATAAGATTTCCCACAAGGCAACCATCAGGCATACAGTCATAAAATTGCAAAATACATTCAAAATTACAGTTGGCAAATCAAATTAGTATCTCTACTAACATTGCTTAACAAGGAATTTCACTGTGCAAATCTTCTATACTCATGGTTTTCAGAGGGGTCACCCCTTACCTACTAAGGTAATCTGTGAGTTTCATGTAACAAAAACCCTGTTTACTTTAATTCAGAGTAACAACAATCTACCTGTTAATGCCTATTGACCTTAACTTATGCATTTCACAATCAATATGTATGGCCTACTGCCGTTATCGTACCTTTTCATAAAAAACAAGCAGCCATATAGCCCTTATCATTAGCTTTTCATCATAACCAACTTAAACCCATTGTACTGAGCATAAACTTTCCACAAGGCAGCCATCCAGCATACGTCTTAAAAATACAAATGTATATAAAATTACAGTTGGCAAAGCAAATTACTAGCTCTCCTAGAGATTGTAACAAGGAGTATTGTAGAGAATGTCATCTCTCGCCACAGTTTGATCGGGTAGCTCACCAACACCAAACCCTTACCTAATACAATGATCTATGAAATTCCACATAACAAAGTTCAACACTCCGTCCATCATCCCCTTTGGGTTTGCTTTATTCGCCATAAGTTGGCAGGGTATGCCCAGACGTGGGTCCCTTGTTCACTTTGCCACTGGATTCAAGCTAGGCTGGCTGATGACGGCTGATTAGCCAGAAACAGGTCCCAGAATGCTTGTTTCCGATCCAGGGAAGACATGGCTTGGCAGTTCAGGCTGGACTGTTCCCATGAGGTACAGGATCAGACTGATTTCCATATGGCCATGTCTGAACTGGGGTGACGGAGTGAGCTAAAGAATGATGATGGATTAAACCCAGATCAGTTAACTGGGGGTGAGTGCTTGCAATGTTCAACACTCTGTCCATCATCCCCTTTGGTTTTACAAAGTACCTGCCTACAGGCTTTGGATAATGTAAGAAGAATTCATCCTTAAAAGCCTATTGTCTTTAATGCATGCGTTCCTCAAAATGTAAGTCAGGCCTTTCAGTTTTGTCACAATATTTCTTATTAAACAGATCAATCCTATGAAATCTGGCATGTTTTTCCCAATGAACAGATGAAGGCTTCACCCTTCAATATTGGCTTTACACTTTATCCAACTCCGGTGAACATAATCTGGCAAACATCATGCTAACAGTTATAAAATTGCAATTATGTAGAAAAATCCAGCTTGTAAATAACATATACAATCCCCCTCAACAGGGACCAACAAGAAACATCACAGTGAAACCCTGCAGAGTTTGTGCAGACTGGCCGGCTTCTTTATAAGTGGCAGGATACAGTTAAGTAGATTGCTGAGACCTGCTAGTAAAGGATTCCCATGAATGAGGAGGTAGACAAGTAGCAGTATTTTTATGGTGGACAGGACTGCAGCTGGTACTACGGGTCATTGCCATATAATTTGAGCATGGTATTTTTATCTTGTATTTTTTTTCACAATAATAGCAGAGTACTAGGAGTTTGGTCCTGAAGAATGCCAAGAACCAGACGCTCTAACAGGCAGAAAAATGTTGACCTTAGTTCAATGGGGAACATCCATATCCCTATTTTTCACTTCGCTGATTTTAGATCTATAAGCTGGAGACACTATTAAAAGTTACCTTTGTTCATCCAGGAGATAGTTTTAACTCACTTTTTGAATTTATTTTTAGCACTCTGTCCCTCATTCTAACCTACCCTGGGTGATGTAAAACACCTTGTGCTCCTCTCCTGAGGGAGAGTTGTAGCCCGCACTGTGCACCTTGCGATCACAGTGTGTAAGAGGGAACCCAATGATGAAGCATGTCAGCATGTCACCTTAGGGTGAGTGAGGGTTCTCGTCTTGACAAATACATTTGTCTTCTCCCTTGCATACATACACATTTTTGTGCAACTAATAGATAGACCATCCGGTTACCTTTATGTGAGTTGAGTGGTAAATGTCAAAACCTTTGTCTACCACAGTAATCTGTGAGATTCCATAAAACAAATTTCCTATGTGTAGTCTTTATCGTATAGTATCTTATAGTAATAACTGCCCTCTTCCCGTCTGTGCTGCTGCTAATGAAAAACACCACTAAGTGTATAGTTATCTAAGTCGCTTTAATAGCATTGCTCTGTGTGCCTCTGAAAGTTCAAGCTCTGGCAGATAGATAAATAAACAAAATGACCACAGCTGGTGGAGGGCAAGCATTTTTTTGTGGAAGTACACAACTTCTGCCCAATGAAAACGTGCTCCTGGCCTCCGTCTCCTGATGATTGTCATATAATTGTCTGGGGACAGCTGCACTGTCAAGCCAGACCATAAAAATAGTTGCTCCTTTTCCTTTTACTTCATTTAACATGTAAATAAATACTTGCCCAATTGACAGCTTTCGGAAGAGCAAAATCAAGTGACCCAGCAGCCCAGGGGGCAGCCCCCTCCTCCCTACCAGTACTTTGAGTATCCATACTTTAAAGTCAACCTGCTTATGGCAACAAGGGAAAAATAAACAACGGGGGACACATCAAACGCTTGCAAACAATTTTAAAAATCGCAATTACACCTTCTTACATCTTTGGAAACATATTTTCCTGCTTTGTTCGATCTTTGATATTTGATGAAACAGTAAGCATTGAAAGGCGTTGCATTCTAGAAGTTTTTACGCAAATGAAAACTGTACCCAGTATTTCTTTACCAGTTGAAAAGCCAGAGACAACTGTTTTAAAAAGCACGGGTTCCAGTTCCCTGTGTAAAAGCATTAACATGTCCCCAGCATGGAAGGTGAAAACACTTACCTGTGGGATATTTCAGGAGTGTAAACGAAGCGGGGCCAGAGACGCCTCTGCCTCGTGCTGAGATGAGTGTTTTCCTGTTGCGACGCCTCGGGAGCCTGTGTTAGTTACCTGCCTGCTCCCTTCAGGTGCCGGTTGCCTTAGCATCGGCTTAGGCAGGGCGGAACCTTTCCTGCTGCGGAGACGGTGCCTGCTGCTGCGAGCCGAGGGCTTCTGGGGTGTGATAATAATACTAGTTTAAACTGATTTTACTCAGCACCCACTGCGGACGCAGGGGTTAATTTAAAACCACTTTGTCACGCGCCTCAGCAGGTGTACCCGACTCTGTATAATTTGAGCAATTACAGTTTTGTTTTTAAAACACCGTGAAGTGAGGACACAACGCCAGCTGGAAGCAATGTTCAAAGACCTTTTGGGGTGAATCGGACAGGGGGGGTGGGGGGGCAAAAAACGTATTCGGAGAGGACAGAGTTATTGTTCTGAATGTCTCTGAGCAACTTATTTTTACGGGACTTCTTTCATTATGTAGGGAGGCAGGTTTTGAGATTTCTTTTGTGCATGCAGGTATGACATTTTAATGTCCAGTCACTCTAACCGTTAACTATTTTCCGTCTACAAATATGATAATCAAACTTTCTTTTTTTTAATGCAAAATAACTTTGAAACCTTTTTCCAATAATTCATCTCAAATTGTGTTGCGGAGTTTTGAGTCCATGATGAAACAGTTAAACACAAAACTACAAGCCCTTCAATGCAACATATTGACTGAGAACAACTGAAATAGATTAATGTATCCTATGTCATGATGCCAAAATGTAGATTTGTGAAAAGCAATACAAAATGTAGTTCCTTTCTGCCTTTCTTAGTCACTAGAACAATGAGAGAAGTAAACCTTAGGCAAGTATAGGTGCATAGAGATCCAGAGCAAGGACAAAATATGACCTTTTACCTCCTCTTTTAAGCACATTCTCGGCCTGGAAGTTGGTGCCATTTAAGTTGCAAGCTTACAACTCCACTGTGAAGTGCCCTGCATGAAACAAGTACAGCACATGATTTAGGTGCCACCCCTTGAGGGCCGCCAGAGCCATGGACAGATTAAATCACTAGTGGCCTTATAACTTGGTGCACAAAATGCATGAAAAAGAAGGCCCGAGGAAAATACCGTTTTAGAACAATATGAAGTAGATTTTTACACGGGCAAAAATCCAGGACCATTTGCAATTTATGTGGAACCCATGATTTGAAACTTCGTGAGTGAACTATTTGCACCTAATTTCAAAGAAATGACGACTGGACACGTTTGGGGCTGGTTCACAAAAGCATTTACAGTACAGGAAGTAATATTTCAGGAGTACTCTTTCATATACTCTTACATACTTTTGTCAATCAGCTCCGATACATCACAGGATTACTGGAGTACACTGCAGTTCACAGGGTCTACAGAGTAAATAAAAATAAAATAATTAATTCTTGGCAAACAAAATCAACAGTAAGCTCTTGCATAGGTACGGATTTGAAAAAAATTAAAATTGTTCATTATTTTCCAGTGTATTGGCTTTTTGCTTCTCTTAAAGGCATCACGTGAGTTTTGGTTTATTTTGATTTTTAACATAATTCAAAACTCATAACTACTAAGTATAAATATCAATATTTTATTAACCAGCCTTCAAAGCTTTCTTACATTAGAATACGACAATCAGTCCTTTTCAATAATCTCTTAAATACCTAACAGCATTCCGAGTAGCATTTACTTTTCCACAGAAAGCAGACATTTTATGCATGTGAAATATTTAAAGACAGTACAACCTAACAGCATTTCGAGTAGCAATTACTTTTCCACCGAAAGCTGACATTTCATACATGTGAAACATTTAAAGACAGTAAATAAATTGTGTGTCTTGTAAAGCGCACTGCTACCCGCACCGCAGGCCTCGTAGCGCTATAGACCGCTGGGGAACCCGTCCTGGCTTTCCCTGTGAGATGGTCCCTCCTGTGAGTCTCCAAGGTGAAACCAGGCATCCCCGGCGTTTGTGAGGGGCTGTTGTGGAGATGAGGCAAGCTTAATGCCCAGAGTTGCCGAGTGTGATCCCTGGTTAGAGTAGGCACCAAGGCGAGAATTATCGAGTCCGCTGATCCTGGTCCAAGACCCTGCCGCGTTGGGAATCGAACCCTGGTCCCAGGCTGTTCTCTGCTCTCGGGTCTGCCGCCTCTAACCAGTGAGCCACACCACTCCACTACACAGTACATGTATTCAATGTGAATTTAGAAGATGCAGACCATCTATATGGTCAATATGTCAGTGGCGTAGCAAGGTCAGGTGGTACCTGGTGCGGAACATTTTTTGTAACCCCCAGCTTGACAAAATGGCAAAAATATGTGTTTAAAACACATATTTTTGCCATTTTGTCAAGCCGGGGGTGACAAGTGTCATCTCTGATGGGGGTGACAAAATAGTAAAATTATGCCTTTAAAACACATATTTTTGCCATTTTGTCAACCCCTCAGTGAGAACAACCGGGGCGGCCCGCACCCACCGCACCCCCTTCCAACACCCCTGCAAAATGTAAAGAAAGAATTTAACCATATTTTCAGAAAATGATTCAATGACTAGAAATGATAAATGTTTGTATAAGATCTGTAAAAAATTAATATATATGTTTTATATGCTCAAACATTTTCACTTTTTAGTGAATCTCTGCAAAAGGATATATGAATGGAGCCTACCTTCTCATGTAAACAAAGATTAGAAGCGACCCTTTCTCGTGTGTGTGTGTGTATATATATAATACAATGGTTGAATAACTGCTACAAAATTCACTACACATTCAGTAATCATGTTCATCGCTACACCTAATTTCTCTGGTGCCCATACAAATGTTCTGAATAACTGCTAAAAAATTCACTACACATTCAGTAATCATGTTCATCACTACACCTAGTTTCTCTGGTGCCCTGTATGGGGTAGAGAGTGGAAGGGCATACCTGTTTGGGTAGCATGTGGTTGGGGGATCCTTCTAACCAGGGCACAAGTCTTGAAAAAAGAATTGGGGGGATTAGCCAAGTTAGTTAGTATGAAAGTGACATCACAGTGTGTGACACCATAACCCATGACCTCAGGAAGTAATAGCAGATCTTAAGACCTCACACATATGTTTAGCATGTCTATCATGAGTAAATTTGAGCACATTATGATATTGAACAAATTAAATCTGATCAATACTTAAGACTGTGAGTTGAGTTCTCGGCTTAAAGGGATTAACAGCCCAAATGGGGATTAAGTTTGTATGTTGAACCTGATGACCATAGTGTCAATTGAAAATATTTAAGGAAAATCAACAAGAAGATTGCAGTGTAGTTGGAAAATTGCATAGGAGATGGAGAGGGCAGATATTTGCTGTAACCTATTCTGCTTATGCCCGGGGGGCTGATCTGGATTTGCCATGGGGTCCTCTCGAAGTAACATGCACCTCCATTGACAAAGATGGTAGATATGTCCTTCTGGTGGGAAGGTTACTATCTCCATGCGCCCAATCAAGATCAAATTCCATATATGACTTCTCTCTCGGCTCGATTAGCTGAGAATTAAAATGGGGCAGGTGATTTTAGGGGGACTCCAATTGGGTTGCTGATGGGGTGCTGGACGGCTCCCACCCTCCCCGCTCAGGGACACAGGTCAATTGGACAGCGGCAGGGTTGTGGGAGTGGATGGCCCATTGGGAATTACAAGACATCTGGAGGCTCCAACATGTGGAAGAAAGGGAATATTGCTTCTACTCCTGCATACACCAACTCCACACGAGATTAGACACATTTTTGTGCTACCCAAGTATCTGCAGCTCTAGCAAATATACGGAATACCTAGGTAGGGCATTCTCCGACCATAGTTCCCTGATGCTCTTGTACCAACCCTGTAGGCAAAGACCTCCAATCCCCACTTGAATACTTAATCCCCTGTCATTGAAGGACATACCATTTGCAGAATCATTGCAATCCCTAGTGGTTACGTAGTTTGCCGACAACGCACAATCGTCGTCCCCGGCACTGATAGAATGGGAGGACTTTAATGTGGTAGAGAGAGGGCACTGTAAGGGACAGACAATTGAGGTACAGAGGAAACCACATGCGGAGCTACGTGTATTAGAAGATGTACAAGGAATGGGGGTACAGGCACATACCCGACTGCTTGCCACACAAAAACGACATGATGAGGCCCTTGAGCGGCTCCGATCGCACAACAACAGGGCATACATGGACAGAGTGCAGAGCGAAGAGGGGAAGGCCAGTTGCCTACTAGCGTGACTTATAAAACCAGAGACCCAAGGTTCCCCAATTCCCCGCATAAAGACTGTATCAGACACAATTGAATATGGCCCGGGCAGGATTAATGGCCTCTGTGGGAGTACAATGAACAGTCATATGCTGCCCCCCAGGAGACTCCCCAGGAAGAGCTTTGCGCTTTCTTGGCCCCGCTGTTTCTTCACGTTGTAGGTGATCATACTGCAGAAGAGCTGGGTGGTCCCGTTACTATGCAGGAGGTCCGGGGGATCATAGCCTTGATGGCCGGTGGTATAACACCGGGCCCAGATGGCCTTGCGGCAGATTTCTATATGAAATATGCAAATGATCCAGTCTCGCATCTAGTGACCATGTATGCCAAGGCTCTACGCCTGGGATGCTTACCTGACTCCACACAAAATACATTAGTGATCCCGCTCCCTAAGATATCTGACCGGACGTTGGGGTGAAAGACTTCAGACCCCTGTCCATGCTTAAAACTGACTTTAAGATATTAAGTAAACTTTTGGCACTTAGATTGCTCCCACATATGAAACAATTGATCCACCCTGACCAACATGGGTTAATCCCCTCTCGTAATATCTTGTATAATCTGCGCTGACTGTATTCAGTACTCAGTCACCCAGACGCCAAATTTTAACCCACAGACTGCCCTTTTATCAGTTGACCTGTAAAAGGCGTTTGATAATGTGTGTTGGGACTACCTACTCAAAGTCATGCAGGACTGGGACTAGGACCGGGATGGATGAAATGTGTAAAGTTGTTGTACACTCACCCCACGGCACGAGTCAAGACGGGTAAGACTATTTCCCCGCAATATGCGATAACATGTGGTACACACCAGGGAGGTCCCTTGTCTCCGCTGCTGTTCGCATTAATGATGGAGCCGTTAGCTGCGCTCTTCCGCCTGTGGGGAGAGGGCCTGGGCATGACACTGGGTGGGAGAATTCATACTATCTCCTTATATGCGTATGACTTATTGATCCACCTGGGAGACACTGTGAGGGGAGCAGAAAATGCCTTCAAGCTATTGGAGGCCTTCTGAGCATTATAAGGCCTTCAGGTTAACTGGCGTAAAATGTACCTGTTCCTGGTGGCTGGTCACCTTCCTTGACCCCAGGGGCTCCCTGTGGAGCATAATTGGACCCCTGATACATTTAAATATCTGGGTATTCAGATTTTCCACTCACTGGATGATTTTACTAATCTACCAGTGCTTATGTCCGTGAGATGGTTCCGCCCACTAGATGCACTGGCCCGAGATCTTACCTGGGGAGGGAGGAGACAAGGGTGGTGTTACGAATCTTACAACGACCTACGACACAGAAAGTGCTGCGGGGGGGGGGCTGGGAGTGCCGGATTTTGAATTTTTCAAGTGGCAGCACAACTACAGTGGGTGGCCCAATGGCTAGAGGAAGTAAACCAGAAGGGGACTTACCTGGTGGAACCAGGGCAACTGTGGTATATAAATAAATAATACCGGATCTATTTTTGAATGTATGAATGAATAACAGATAGCTCAATAAAATAAGAGTCAAGATTCGAGGTAGTAGGAGTTTCTGCAGGTTTATTACAGCATAAGGACAGGATCAGGACAACCTGCATAGGAACAGAGGTGACAGGGCCCAGCAGGACAACTGGGGCCCAGCAGCTGCCGGGACTTGATCTGGGATGAGCGCGCTAACTTTTAATAACAATACATCAACTTATATACATAGCGCAAACACATAGCATTACATTGCAGTAGGCGTAGCAGTGGGTGGAGCAGAAGGCGTGACGCGTAGCAGTCGCGAGAGATAACAGTAAAGGTAGGTGTAACTGGGCGTGTACATAGACATGTGGTGCAAACGTAACAGAATATGTCATGAATGGGCGGAAACATAGGAGGGGGCTACCTAAGGAGCCGGGACCTCTAACCTAATGGTGCGCGAAAACTGGCAATGACGTATGACTAGGAGAAGCTGGGGGCTACGAACTCTGTGCTAGGAGCAGAGACTAGAGTCTGGAGGGTCGGAGCGACATGTACCTAAACCCTATCTGGTATCTGATGTTTAGGGAACATGTTGATATAAACTAGGAGTCATGAGGGGAAAAGCTAACTTGACTCTAAGACTGGACCATGCATTATTCTACATGTAGTGCGTGATGAAGAATATTAAATGACCATTAAATACAGTATTTCTCTAACGTGGAGCCGAATAGGCTAGACAATGACGGAAACTATTGATGCAGTTCAGTAGCTTAGGAATGCAGAAGAGGAGGACTGAACTGATAACTGGAACTATAACATACTTTTGGCAGACTCAGAGGCAGAGCCGAGCTGCACCGGGCACTGCGAAGCAGGAAGTAAGTGAAGGGTCGAGGATACAGGTGGGGGCTGTATCGCTCCTCAGCGAGGCTTTCAGGAGACAGGAGCTGAATCCAGGGTCCGGGCCCTTTTTGAGGCCTGGAAACGGGGACTTTATTATGGAATAACGTGCACACTGAGAAACGTGGCAACATAATTTTACATAGGCCTGATATTCGTAGTATTCACGAGGACTGGAAAATGACATACCAGAGGTGGACACAACTGGAATTGCGTCATTAATCGGACATGGGGAATAACATATGCATATTGGTCATGCACACATAACATATGATGGATGAGGCGTAGGGACACAGAACATGGCAAAATTTACTTTTCCACATTCCCTCCTTGTCACTACGTTTCCATCAGGAAACATCAATTTTCATGATACCATCTATCATTTCATACAGTACCATTTGCTCGTCTCGAATTGTCTTGGAACGGGATTTAGAACGGGGCTTGGGACTAGGAATACAAGAGGTAGCACACATGCTGCAAATCGCAGGGCCACATTGTATACAGAGGCAGCAGCTAAATATGATCGCTACTGCAATACCTAAAAAGGACAGGACTTTCCATCCCCATGCGGAAATTATATTCCAGAACCAACCTGACCATGTCCAGGTGCCTGGATCTTGGTGTAACAGATGGGCAATTTTATGGAGTCTGGTTATAGCTGAATAAACAGACGGCGCGTTATTTGGAATGAAAATGCAGCAACTAGATCCGATGACTCTACAGGCCCCGCCCCTATCGGCCAGTATGACGTCAAGGACGAGACGATTTTGCAAAACGACAAATCTCATAGCAGATTGTTCTTCGGTTAGGTTACCTAGAGCAGAGGCAGTCTCATTTACTACAGCTTCAAGGGTTCTTGTTAACCTACGGATCAGTTTACTATTCTGGACAGGTCCTACAAAGAAGAAGAAACCTTTATTGAAATCTGTATACTGTTCTAGAGTAGTTTCAGTATAATCGACAATTGGGGACTCCCTTCTATGTCTAATGTGTACTAGATGTGTGTTTCTGTGATAATCAGATGGGGCTAGGAAAACAGGTGGCAGTAGGAAGGCAATGTAACAGGTTCCCTCCCAATCGAGGGGCAGACGAACATATGCAGTTTGACCACAAATAAAATAAGAATGACGTGAAGCTTTGAAAACAGATTTCCCACTGTCACTATACTGGATAACAGTAGTACAATCACTATGTCCTACGTGTACGGAACCATAACTATGGACACATAATTCGCCTTTGACAGGTAGTACTGAAATAGCAGGTAAGTCTGGAGTAGTATCAGACTGAACATTCAGGACCATGAAATTCGACGAATAATTACCTAAATTATAAACTTCATTTTCTAGATCTAAACCTGTTCTGTGGGGGAAACCTTGCTTGTCTGGAAAACATGTACTGTTAAGAAAAGACATATCTGTTGAGGACGACGTTAACGTGGACCATGCTCCACATGAACCATTATGTGAAAAAGGATAAGGAAACAGTGGCAGAACTCCCTTCGGTGTCTGAAAAGGGGGGAGTCGACCACACACCCAACAATTAGTGGCATTGCTGGTCTGGTGTGAATAATGTAACATACGGATAAATGTGTTGTTGCGCATAGCGAGGCGGTATGAATATTCGTGAGGAGGCAGATCACTAAACGTGTGCTCTACTGTAGCATTAGCAGACATATTTACATGAGGAACTGGAAAATACAGATAGAACGCATAGCTGGTGCAGGAAATCAAAATGCTGATGAATAATACGAAACTCAGAAAAACGATACATTGAATTGAACTTCGACTGACTCTCTCACTATGGGGGTCTATTTTATACATGTCAGAAACAATCTAACCGTTTCACCTAGGGGAGGACTTATACAATCAAACTGACTGACTTATTTTACTAGACCTGAGCTTTAACTTATACTCCTGCTGCGGAGTTTTCTCTAACAAGGGAGGGGTTGTAATAATGTCTTGTGCGGGACAGTCCTTAAGAGCAATATTCTGGCAGTCCTTCAAATCCTGGGAAATGTTTTTAGAAACCGGTTTCAATCCATTGAAAAGTTTAATATGAGAAAGGTGGATCCATCCTTTTCTGCCTTCCAACTTGACGGCAGTACGGGTGGTCAAGAGGACCTGACGTGGCTCCTTCCAACGTGGTTCCAGCGGACTTGATCTGTCGAAATTCCGGACCATCACTAGGGAGCCTGGAACGATTTCATGCGGTGCCACCTCGGTATTGTCTGGAAATGCGGCGGCAACCTGTGAACGACATGAGTTGAGGGCAGACATCAAGGAAGCTAGGTAATCTGTCAGCATATTACATGAAACATCGGTAATACTTCGGGGTCTAGGAGTACCCCACATGTTAGGGGGGCGGCCGAATACGACCTCATACGGGGACAGACCTGATCTGGAATGTGCGACCATGCGCATATAAAACAAAGCGACTGGCAGAGCTACTAACCAGTCCACACCTTTTTCTTTACAGACTTTGGCAATACGGATTTTCAGAGTCTGATTATGT
The DNA here is from genome assembly GCF_964261635.1 of Lissotriton helveticus. Classification (NCBI taxonomy): domain Eukaryota; kingdom Metazoa; phylum Chordata; class Amphibia; order Caudata; family Salamandridae; genus Lissotriton; species Lissotriton helveticus. Next base: position 805,633,788 of record NC_136057.1, on the reverse strand, counting down.
CTCTCTACGAGACCGGCTGCTTCAGGATGGCGTACACAATGGAACTTCCACTGGTACCCTAACAACAGGGAAACGTGCTTCATGAGTTCAGATGAGAATGGCTGACCGTTATCAGAATATACGACTCTAGGGAGTCCGTATCTAGGGAAAAATTCACGAACCAACTGCTTGGCAGTGGTCGCGGCTGTGTAATCTGGGACTGGATATGCTTCTGTCCACCTGGACAAAGCGCATACAACTACAAGGACATACTTGAAACCTCGACATCGCTCCATCTGAATATAATCCATCTGGAGGACCTCAAAAGGGTGGTCAGGGGGCTGGAAACCACCTTGTTCCACCGGGACACTTTTACCTGGATTAAACTGACAACATATCATACAGGTACGGACTTTCTGCTTGGCTGCAGCTCGTAAATGCTTGTTGAACCAAATGTTCTGGATACTGTCTAACATAGCTTTTTCTCCTAAATGTGCTGGACTATGTGCGGTATTGATAATGACTTGAACCATAGAATCGGGGAGAAACCATGTGGCTCTACCCTTCGTTAACCATCCTTGATCTGTCTGGACCCCTCCTTGTTCATACCATTTCTTGATTTCATCGGGGGTAGCATGTAACTGTATATCTATGACGTCTTGTGTAGGGTCCTTAACTGTCATGCATGTAATCGGATCTGGAGTATGTGTCTGATTAACTGGAATGTCTGGAGTCTGTGCTGTAAGCTTGGCTGTGCGGTCTGCTAGATCATTACCTTGAGAAATAATGTCAGTAACTTTCGTATGTGCTTTGCATTTCATGATAGCAATGGATGTCGGTAAATGTATGGCATCTAACAGGGCTTGAATGAGGAGACCATGCTGAATCTTGGTTCCATGAGAAGTCATGAAACCTCTCTCCTGCCAGAGCACTCCGAAGTCGTGTACAACTCCGAATGCGTAACGTGAATCTGTGTAAACATTAACTTTCAGGTTCTTGGCATGTATACAGGCTTGTGTCAGAGCGACTAGCTCTGCTGCTTGAGCAGACAGGGTATCAATACGGTGTGTTTCAATAACGTCGGTGTCAGTAGTCACTGCATACGCGGCGACTAGTTCTCCTGTACTAGTTCTCATGCATGAACCATCCACATAAAGTGTCAGGTCAGGATCTGGTAACGGAATGTCTGTCAGGTCTTGTCTTGGCTTTGTCGTAATATTAACTACTTCCACACAGTCATGTGGGTCAGAATTTGAACTAACTGATGGTAACAGTGTAGCAGGATTCAGGACGTTGCAGCGTCTAATTTCTATGTGTGGCTGGAACAGTGTCAATTCATAACCTGTTAAACGTGCAATTGTCAAGTGTTGAGTCTGTGTTCTGTTTAAAAGAACTTCTACGGAGTGTGGAACTTGTACTGTCAGGGAGTGTCCTAAAACTATGGAATCACTTTGTCTGATAGCTAGAGCTGTGGCTGCAACTGACTTGAGGCACGCAGGCAACGCCTGGGCGACTGGATCTAATGTGCTCGAAAAGTAAGCACAGGGCTTGTATTGTCCTGCTTGATCTTGTGTAAGAACAGATAATGCTGTACCTTCGCGTTCAGTAACGAAAAGTGTAAAAGGCTTACTGTAGTTCGGTGTAACTAGAACTGGAGCTTGACATAGGGCTTTCTTTAACTCATTGTAACTAAGTGTATGTTCAGATGTCCAAGGGAGGACAGTCGATGTGGCTGCCTCCTGTGTCGTTAACTGTATCAGTGGTTTGGCTAGAAATGCATACTGGGGAATCCATTGTCTACAATAAGAAGTAAGGCCGATAAAGGCACGTACCTCCTTCTGGGTTCTGGGCTGGGGAAGACTCGCTATTAACTGGATACGGTCTGGTGTCAACTGCCTACCCCTCTTGGACAGCAAGTGTCCTAAGTATACCACTTGCTGGACACAGAATTGAAGCTTCGAAGGTGACACCTTGTGCCCCATCTCGGCTAGAAAATACAAAACTGTAAGTGACGCTCGCTCGCAAGCACGTTCAGAACGGGCTGTGATCAGGAGATCATCGACATACTGGAGCAGGGCAGTGTCAGTTGGCATGTGAATGTTGTCTAGTTGTCTCTTAAGTGCTTGACTGTAAATACTAGGACTTTCTGTGAAACCTTGAGGAGCGCGTGTAAACATATAGCTCCTTCCATTTAAACAAAATCCGAAAAGAAACTGGCTATCTGGATGAATTGGAACACTAAAAAATGCATTCTTGAGGTCTATGACAGTGAAAAACATGGCTTCGGAATCAATGGCTGTTAACAGGGAAGAGATATCTGGGACAACTGGGTACTGAGGAATAATACATTTATTAAGCTCTCGTAAATCAATCACTAATCGATATACTGGGGGTGCATTTGGATCAGTACGTTTCATGACTGGAATGATCGGAGAATTACATACATTGGAGTCAGTTTCTACAACTACTCCCTGGGCCATGAGCTCGTCAATAATTTTGGATAAGGCTGCTACAGCCTCAGGTGGCAATCTGTACTGTCTGATTCGGGGTAACACTACGCCTGGTTTGAGAGTCACACGATGGGGTGTGATTTGCATATAACCTACATCAGTTGGACCTTGCGCCCATAAATGCTGCGGAACATTAGACAATCTGGAATCAAAATCTCGTAATACATAGTGACCCTTAAAGTCACGTAGGAACAGACGTATTCCCTCTGGGGAACAGCAAATAACTGCACCTAATTCTTTCAGTGTCTTAATGCCTAATAGATTTTCTGGACATGACTTAGTAAGTAACAGATCAGTAGTGCGGGACAATGGACCTACTTCTAGAGTGACTGGCTTTGATATCTCATTAACTATTGGCTTTCCTGAAAATCCAAGGGAAACATTTCTTGAGCCTGAGAGCGGAGCCCCTGGAACTTCGGCGTGACTAATTGTGGTCCTACTTGCCCCTGTATCGATCAAAAACTTTCTGTCTTTCCCTAATACTTGACTGTGAACATAGGGACCTTCTTGATCTACAGGTATCTCGATGAGAGGCAAGCCTACCTCCCTCTCTAGGCTGTTTCATGAATATGGCTGGTACTCTGGATACTCAGACTGTGCATACTGATACATCTGCGATGTAACGTGCTGTGTTGCAGCAATAGGCTGCGGTGCGGGAACTGTCTGTTGTGCATTCTGTGACTGAGGAATCTGTGAAACTTGTTCTTGTCTAGGCGGACGTGGTCTTTCTTTAGTCTTACCAGTAGCTATGTTATGTTTCAGAACTGCACACTCGTTTATAAAATGACCTGGCTGTTTACAATAATTGCAGTTCCCTTTAACGGGAGCTGCAGGATGACTGGCTTGATTCGGACCCCTCTTCTGACTGTCTTGAGGAACAGTTTGTGCAACTAGCACTTTCATTTTCGTGTCTTTCATACGTTTTCTTTCGTGTTCTTGCTCTTCTCTGATTCTATTCTGGTGATACTGGAGCATCTGGAGCATCTGGGACGGGGTATTAGCTTGCCAGGTGCTTTCGACTTTCAAAACTCGATTTTTAATTTGTGGACTTGAATTCTCGACTAATTTGGTAACGAAAAGGTGAGGGTATGACTCACTACTTGTCTTGAGACCACTGTTAATACTAAAACATTTTTCAAATCTAGAATAAAAATCACTAATATCTTCATCTTGTTTCTGTTTACAGGCTGAGATTGCATCCCAGTCTTCTTTTCTCGTTGTCAATAATCTGGGTAAAACTTGAATCAATAATTCTGGTAATTCTTTACATTTATCTCCAAGACCGGTACCTGGTACTCGTGCCTTGTCTTCAGCTTCTAGAGCTGCCCAATCGATCTTTTTCTCTCCCACCTCCCATTCCTTTTCCTTTAGCTTTTCATACACCCCTGCGGGTAACAGGACTTTTAACATTTTAATGATATCTGGGTAAGTGTATTCTCCCATACGGAGCATGTCTTTTAATTCTCTATGGAACCCTGCTGGATCTTTGTCATGACAGGGAATTAATTTCTTCATTTCAAGAAGTTCCATCTTTGAAATCGGAGTGTATACAAACACTCGTTGCATTTCGCCACCCGTCCCTCTGACTGGGTGGACTTCTCGTAACGGATTCTGTCTGTCTATGTAGAATGGCTTATTCTCTGGGGGTGAGACATGAACAAAATGCGGGTTCAGGAACGTTCTATATTTGTGACGCTGTTCTAGAATGACACTCATTAAATCGGTACCTAGACCTCTCCATCTATACTGGAGTAACTCGTTCAGGACATCGTGTAACGGACCTGGATCAGAATGTTGACCCTCATACAAAGTAATGAGGTGCTGGATCATATACATACCCACCAGTCGTTGCTCGGCTGGGGGCAGTTTCAGAAACATTTGTGCCACTATTTCGTCTGGAAAAGTGGTAGAATCAGTAATCCATCGGACTGCTGATCGGGCTAGTTCTTGTTCATGCATGGTACTTAATTCACTGTAACCGACTCGTGATTTCAGAATGTGATCGGTAGCTTGAAATACTTGTTCTAGAGAACCTTGTTCTGGTGCTGGATGATGAAAAACAGACTTGTGTTCTAGACGTAAATGGCGATCTGGAAATCTAGATTTTCCTACATACGCTATTCTGGCGGGATTCTCGTTCTCTTCCTCTTCAGGATCAGAGATACTTTCTTTCTCGCTTACTTGTGCTGCTTTACGCTGGTCGTGTAACCTTATTATTTCTTTACGAATTTTCTTGTACATACTCTCCATGGCACCGACGGTCTTGTGCTTACCCTCGGCTATATTATCACTCCACCTTGTCAGGATTCTCATTTCGGCGGGATCTTTAGACGGGTAATCTTGTTCTCTTATTAGACAATTGATCAGGAATTTTAATATCATGAGCTGAATCTCGGCTTTCCTTTGAGACATAATCTCGCCAATACTTTCTGGATCATCCCCTGTACGGATGAAACGATATATTCTGTCTAGATCTTCTTTCATATTCGGCAAGGTGACTAGATACTCGGTCACTCTCCTTACACGTAAGGAATATAAAACCATATTATATTCGCCTGGAACTGGATCATAGACACATTCGTTAAGGGTTTGCCTGATTTCTGTAACAGACTGATGTTTAGGCGTGCGCTGTAACGCTTGAGCATGTAATTCGAGTAATGTTAAACGCTTGTGTGGCGGCGGGGTTTGAGGAAGACCTCCTCCTGCGGCCCCTAGACTAGAATCGTCGACTGACATTCTTCGTCCTGGCAGGGTCGGTAATTGTAACGTGGGCTGGACTTGTATGGCGGACTGGGCCGGGGGAGCTGTTAAGGGCACCCCGGTGTCTGGAGGAGCATGAAGTGCCTGATTTACAGGGACTGGCGGAGCGCGAACAGGATTTGCGTATTCGGGGACTGTGTCGTCCAGATAGGACGAAATAAAAATATCAGCTGCTGTCGGTTTGTGACGTAGCTTGGTCGGAATTAATGGTGGCGGGAAATTACTGGATGCCTCTGGGGTCGCTTTTGGCAAACCTTCGGCAAGGAGAGGATACATACCCTTAATAAGGGCATGCCTCTGTCTGTCTGACTGTTCGGCTTTGACTTGTTCACCTATCTCGATTAATTCTCTTTCTTGGGCTCGTTCCTGGGATTCTCTACTTAACTCTGACTTTCTGACTTCCTTTTCCGTTCTTCTATGCCCTTCTTTACGCCATAACTCGATGGCATCTTTCTGTGACTGTCTGACTTTCTTTTTCCATAATGCTTCTTCCACTCGCATGATACATTCGGCATCCCATGTACCCGATACGGGCCATCTATACTTTTCTTCTAACTGTTTGGTATACTCTACCCATAAATCTAGATACATTATGGCGCTTATGCCATGTTTCTGATACATAAAGTGACCTGGACTGTCCCTAGGCGGGACAGGAACCGCTTCCTCTAACAGACCCTTTCTAGTTTTTAACTGACGTAACTTGGAAAATATAGGCATGACTGAACTGTAATCTGGACATAATACAATACACAATAAAAACACGAAATCACATCGCACTCATACCACAACAGTAAAATACATGAAGAACATTATAAATAACAGTTCGAACAGAATATTACCTGAAATACTGAGAACAGAAACAGAACAGAATTTCTCGAGAACGGAACAGACTAGAATTACTGGATGCACTGCTGTAACAGTACGGAACATACCGGTCCCATAAAGGGACGCATCAAGACCCGCATCCACCTAGGTGAACACTTCGTTTGTGAGTCTGGGCACCACCAACCCACGGACCAGGAGTCAATTTAGATTGGTCCTGTCTAGATACTACCCCAGCAATGGTACTCACCGGGCAGCACGGAACGGAAGGCCTCGGACTGGACTGGACGACGGACGACGAACTTCGGACTTCAGTTACAGGTGGGCCTCCGGATACCTCGGACCTTGGACTCTCGGCTTGGGCTCTGGTCGGGACTCGCCGCGTTCCTCCACCGTCTCGTTCGGATGCTGGACCGCCTCCTCCGTCTCCTCCGTGGGCCTGAGGGATACTTGGAGCAGAAATATCTGCCAGTGCACGGTATGGTTCCGTCACGACTGCAGAGGGTCAGGGGGTCGGCGTGGCTTCACCGACGCGTGGGGAAAGGGCAAGTCCCTATTCGGGCGCCATTATGTGGTATATAAATAAATAATACCGGATCTATTTTTGAATGTATGAATGAATAACAGATAGCTCAATAAAATAAGAGTCAAGATTCGAGGTAGTAGGAGTTTCTGCAGGTTTATTACAGCATAAGGACAGGATCAGGACAACCTGCATAGGAACAGAGGTGACAGGGCCCAGCAGGACAACTGGGGCCCAGCAGCTGCCGGGACTTGATCTGGGATGAGCGCGCTAACTTTTAATAACAATACATCAACTTATATACATAGCGCAAACACATAGCATTACATTGCAGTAGGCGTAGCAGTGGGTGGAGCAGAAGGCGTGACGCGTAGCAGTCGCGAGAGATAACAGTAAAGGTAGGTGTAACTGGGCGTGTACATAGACATGTGGTGCAAACGTAACAGAATATGTCATGAATGGGCGGAAACATAGGAGGGGGCTACCTAAGGAGCCGGGACCTCTAACCTAATGGTGCGCGAAAACTGGCAATGACGTATGACTAGGAGAAGCTGGGGGCTACGAACTCTGTGCTAGGAGCAGAGACTAGAGTCTGGAGGGTCGGAGCGACATGTACCTAAACCCTATCTGGTATCTGATGTTTAGGGAACATGTTGATATAAACTAGGAGTCATGAGGGGAAAAGCTAACTTGACTCTAAGACTGGACCATGCATTATTCTACATGTAGTGCGTGATGAAGAATATTAAATGACCATTAAATACAGTATTTCTCTAACGTGGAGCCGAATAGGCTAGACAATGACGGAAACTATTGATGCAGTTCAGTAGCTTAGGAATGCAGAAGAGGAGGACTGAACTGATAACTGGAACTATAACATACTTTTGGCAGACTCAGAGGCAGAGCCGAGCTGCACCGGGCACTGCGAAGCAGGAAGTAAGTGAAGGGTCGAGGATACAGGTGGGGGCTGTATCGCTCCTCAGCGAGGCTTTCAGGAGACAGGAGCTGAATCCAGGGTCCGGGCCCTTTTTGAGGCCTGGAAACGGGGACTTTATTATGGAATAACGTGCACACTGAGAAACGTGGCAACATAATTTTACATAGGCCTGATATTCGTAGTATTCACGAGGACTGGAAAATGACATACCAGAGGTGGACACAACTGGAATTGCGTCATTAATCGGACATGGGGAATAACATATGCATATTGGTCATGCACACATAACATATGATGGATGAGGCGTAGGGACACAGAACATGGCAAAATTTACTTTTCCACACAACACCCACGTCTTTTACTGGCAAAACTCCTGAAGTGCTCAACTAAGGTCCCATATGCCTCGACGCTTCAAACTACAGCACTGCAGAGTTGGAGGCACTGCATGACGCGCCTACCAAAGGTGCTGAGATACTCCCCGGCACTGCCTCAGGTGGGGCTGCCTTATGGAGAGCCGAAGTTGATCTTGGGGGCAGAGCTGTTGGCTCCCTGGACAGAGGTAGAGGTGGAGACAGTTGGGGATTGCTACCAGGACAAACTCTTACTCCCCTATTCAGAACTGGTCAATGGGAGGGGACTTTCGTCAGGTCAGTTTTTCATATATGAGGTGCTAGTTTGGACAGATGTGGGGTATGAATAAGGACGAACCGGAAACACATCCGGTGCCCCACTCCCTAGTCACATTGGGTACGGCAGGTCACCAAATCAGATGGTTTTATGCATCCCTTCTTGATATGTCCTTAGTCCCACTACTGAAACTAAGGGTTAAATGGGATAATCTTTTGGATAGAGAACTTACTGATGCAGAATGGAGTAGAGTGCTAGAATCGCTGAGGAAAGTATCTCGTAATACCCGCCTAAAATATATTCAATGTAATGATGTCCAAATGTCTTATATGACCCCTCACTGTCTTTATGCAGCCTTTGGAGGAGAACTGAGGAGCTGCCTGATATGTAGTTAATTAGATGCAGACTTCCTCCACCTGACCTGGAGCTGTGAGGGACTAAAGGGCTTCTGGCAAGCAGTGTTTAATAAGATTAATGCCACGCGAGGATGTAGACTAAATCTAACAGTAGAAGTCTGCTTACTTGGCCTATTCCCTAGACCACCAAAGCGTAAGGTGGAGAATAGACTTATAGATCTGGAGAAGGATTGAACTGATGTGGAAGCTGACCACGAGTCCTTAGATAGCTACCTGGACACAAGAGGTGTCTAAGTGGTCCAAATCTGAAGGTAGAGCCCTCCTAGGGGAAGACTTACAGGGTTTAAGATGGCACCCAATTGCAGGATTCTGGAGGGACGCCCTACTTGCTTGGGATCACCCGAGTTACACCAATAGTGCAGATGATTGCAGTGGGTTCTCTAGGGACTGTGACATTGGAAATACTGAAGATAGGATGTGACGGTCCACGGTGGCCATTTGCAGTGAGGAAACTATCTTGCTGTCCTTTCTTCCCTTAAATACTCCTTCCCCCGCCATGTGCTGTGATATGGCACGAATGACCAAGATGGTGGGTCGAACTTCTTCTGGCCCGGGAACCCCACATGGTTCTGTTTGCCCCTGCGCCGCCTCTATTCCTTTTGTATCGCATGCCTTGGGTCCCCTAACCTGCATTAGTTTGAGTTCCTTTTCTTAGTTATGTTTATTTAGTTCTACATCTGCGATACCTTAGCATGCAGCCTCAATTAATGACAGTATGGTATCACCCACTTAATTGTAAGAACCCCAGAGCGAATAGGACACTACACATATTACAGTATCTAATAAGGCAGAATGCACAAGCTGCAGACCCTCAGGGTCAAATGGGTGGGAGTCACTGGCCAATGGAACTGGTCCCCTTTATCGTTTTTTTTTCATATACTTACATCATCCCCATCCATTATATATGGTTGATGATTTCTGAATCTTATGTGTCCATCAAAAATGTAAGAAGAAATGTCCTCTATTCGCTATGCGATGTTTTGCACGATAACAAAATGCCAATAAAGATATCTTTAAAAAAAAAAAGAATATTGCAGTGTGATTATTTACATGTGCATGTTTACACAGGGCTGTATGATTTAACAGGAAGAGTATTGAGTATCGTGGCTTTATATATAAAATTGAATGTGTGTACTGTTCTTCATTATAGTAGCAAGGATCACATTGTGTCTCAATATTCTTGTGTATTAATTTGAACTTGACATGACTTTTGTGCATATAACATATGTATGGTTTTGGGTTCTTCAATGTGATTTGTTTAATTGATAAAGTCCATTGGATGTATTGCCAGTAGGGATGATGCATGACTGTGCTGCGAGCGTGAGAACCTATTTTAGTATATATGCGGTATGGTAAAACTACTTAGAGAATTATTTGGCTTATGCAATTCATATTGGGTATATATGTATAATATACATTTTGAAAAAATATGTACATGTGAAATTTAGAACACACATATGCTGAAAAGTAATAAAACAAGTGATACACTATTCAAAAATATTATGGCTCTAATGTGATTGCTGAAGGATATATATCTAGGAGTTATACCGTACTTTAACATGTAGATGGCGGCGCAAATTCCGCCCCAGTGCTGGCATTCTAATCAGTCGGCGGGGTTCGGACGGCCCCCGGCCGAAATCCGCACACGCCCACCGTCACATGGGACGGCCAGAGGCCGTCCGCAGCGCCAAAGGGGTTAAGGACAGAGTAGTTAGATTGTTTTGTTATTTCTGCCTCTCTGTATTCGTGTAGCCAGGGGCCCTCTTATGTCTTACTTGGTGTTTGACTAGCTGAAGTAGACAAGCTGGTAAGTGCTACAAGCGAGGTATACTAAACCTGGCACCAAGAACAAAACCCAGTTCATGAATTACATTAAAAAGACCAAAAACGTCAATTGTGAATATCAAAACTGTAAAATGTATTTAACCTATTTACCAACCACCATTATACACCGACAATTTTAGCACACTTAAACCACTATCACATTGCATTTAGTATTCAGTTCTAACTGGATATATTACACATATATTAATTCAGACATTCTGAACCATGCTATATTGCCACAGGCTGTGTAACCTAGTGGAGAGGTGTGGTGCAGTGACCAGGGCAGCTGACTTCAGAGCACAGGGTTCAAGTTTCAAATTCTGGCTCCGACGGCAGCTCAACTCAGCACCGTGTGACTCTGAGCAATAGCTCACTTAATTTCCACAATGGCCCCCAGTGCCTTGAGACCCGTATGGATGAGTAGTTTGCGCTTTACAAATACGGATTTATAAAGAAATGAGTTATGATAACTTTTCCATCATTGAATCCCTAACATGGGTAACAAAATCACTTAAAAAAAATCTCATTCGTCTGTTATCTTTCTCTGTGATGGGCAGTAGGAACTACCTTCCTAGAATGAGTATCATACACATGGCGATGAACAGTCAGCCATCTATTAACATATGGCAATGGATTCCAAAGAGGAGGAGGAGGGCTCATGAGGTCTATGAACAATAGTGAAGAAAGATGCATGATACCAAGACAGTTTCGTAAATGTGACATTATCAAGTGTATGGTTTAGAAACCTCTTTTGTAATCACTTGCGGTCACTGGTAATGTGTTTACTGCACTCAAAATAGGTTGCAGTTGTTCTGTAATCTCATTCCCAACATTGTCAGTATAGTGTTTGAAACCTTCTGATATGAGCTTAGAATTTAGAAAGAATCTCCTGCACGGGTCTATACATTAACACAAACTACAAACACTCAGAATTACTCTCTTATATATTTACTTGAGGGGTCGGCTTAGAGGGTGTTTCTGCAGGCATTAGTATAGGCACTGGAAGTAGGCATACTGGGGGTGCTATCGTATCCCCAAAATAATCTTTCTGAAGATCAGAGGGTGAGTGAGTAACAAAGATGCCTTTAAATTTTGTTTTCACCTTGTCACATTTGCTGTGAGTTCAAAGACAGAAGTCAAATGCCAGGCTATATCTTCTGAGAAATTTCTGCTCATTTTTATCTAACATGAAGCCTGGTGTTTACTTCTTTTTCTCTGACTGCTAAATTAGAGGACTTTCTAAAGTGAACTATTTGACAAACCTGCTATAGTACAGAGAGTGTGAAAGGAATGGATGTAGGATGTTGCTTGGTTTTCTAACATCCAGCAACATATAAATTCCCGTAAATGAACTCTATAAATATATTGAACTGTGTAAGTATATCAGAAATCGGGAAAGCACAAATCAGGCACTTGTTTTTGCAATTCTGAAGTGCGATGCAAAGATTTTCACAGGATCAAAACAAATCAAGACACTTAATTTGATCATGTGCAAGAGATAAATATTTGCTGCCACCCATTTTTCACACATTATCATTTGCACGCTAAATAGTTTTATCAGTAAAACCTCTTGTTAGTGAGAATTTTGAAGCCATTTCCATACGAAATTTGCTGTCTTCAAATGACAGTGTAACACCACACCATATTTTAGTAATATTTTTGGTACCATGTGCTCCTAAATGCACCACCTTCCATACCACATCCTTACCACTCTCCTGCTGAATGGGCGTGGTTCGTTTGCTATACTTTAAATAGACAACAGGATGGCAGCCTACTCAGCATACCCCAAAATACAAGACTGTATTCTCTACTGATGACTGTTAATAAACCAGAAACACATGTTTAGAGATCAGCACTATCTGCGCCAACTTTGGCGAAATACCCGAAAATATCGGAGCGAGCTGCAAGAAACTGCATTTACCAGAATGCCAGGGGTGAACCTTGCCTGAGAGGTCAGCGGTGTGCTCCCACATCCTGTTGACTATTTAAAGTACTCCCGAGAGTCCTTGAGCTGACGAGCTCGTGGATGAAGCACCTGCGCGCCCGTAAGAGGTACCGGACCTGATATAATGTTTGGCAGCCTACTCAGCAAACCCCAAAATACAAGACTGTATTCTCTACTGATGACGGTTAATAAACCAGAAACACGTGTTTAGAGATCAACACTATCTGCGCCAACTTTGGCGAAATACTCGAAAATATCGGAGCGAGCTAAAAGAAATTGCATTTACCAGAATGCCAGGGATGAACCTTGCCTGAGAGGTCAGCGGTGTGCTCCCACATCCTGTTGCTCGTTTGCTCTACTTGTTCTTTGTGCAACTCTTGGATTGTTTACAATTCCTATGACTTTAGTGATGTAACATTGAGGGCAGCTGACAATTGGTCAAGCTCCACTGGCAATTAGTGTAGCCAGTGACCGTAAGTAAATAGACAGTCAGCACTTTTCGAGCATATATAATTTGCCCTGGCATGCTCTGCAGGCATAACTCCTTCAGCTTTAACCCCACCCCTTATAATGTCCCAAGAAAAAGTTGTAAAAGAATAGCGAAAGAACACTTCTGCATTTATGAATCAAGCGGTGAACATCAGTACAGAAATAAATTAAAATATTGGGGGGAATTTTTAAATCTCCAAAAGGCTTAAATATATAAAGTAAAATAGTTAACAAAGAGGTGAACTGATTGATCATTTTGATGCTTGAGTTAAATGTTTACTACAACAGAGACATATGTGTAGCATGCAGGTTCACTAAATCGTAGCCATGCCACCCCGAACTTTCACCATTGTGGAGAACTGATGTAATTAGAAGCACAGAGTTGAATTAGGAACATATAAGGTTATGAGATAGGGACACTGACTGGAATGAGACCCTAGTAACTGTGGATAGATCAGGCCAAGGCCTGAGGTATGAAGTGAGATCCATCCTTGCCATTCTGGGAAACCATTCAACTTGGTTGTGGAGATTGTGGAGTGGAATATGAAGCCAAGGAAAAAGTAGTATATACACAAAACTTCCTGATTTAGGCAGAAGAGCCACACTTTTCCAACCTGCATGTTTCCTTATGTTACTGTAAACTTCCTTAACCCAAGAATGCAACAAACTAACACTGTTGCAAGCCTACTCCACCAGGCTAAATATTGCATATGCAGCACATTTCCATGTATTTGTGATTTCTTTATTTGCCTACACGCTCTAGAGATAAGACTGCTCTCCTGTATGTCATATGCTTACTCAGCCCAACCCACCACTTAATGTGTCTGTAATGGGCACCTGCACTCATGTTAGGCACTTAGGGCTCATTTGTTACCAACCGACCATGACACAATGCAAGAGAGAAAGAAAGGGAAGGAAGGAGCAGATGAGATATAAAGTTTTGGGCTCGGTATGTATGTTTTTATAAATTATAAACTGTGCCCCAAAATGCCACCTCCATATTTAGAAGCAGACATCTCTAATTGTTGGCATAACTATATCCATATCACCCTCTCATTCACCAGCACAACCAGACATCTCACCTGGGAATCAGTACCACCAGAATACCCACATGAAGAATGGACCAAAGCTCATATTAGGAGATATGTGCTCCACATCAAAATAAGTTTAAGCCACCCAGTATCCAAGGAAGAGAAGGAAATGGTGTTAAAGTCAAATTACAAGAAAAGGGCACATGCAATTCCAGTCCCAACTAGCACTTTCAAGAAAATATTGACTTTCACAAGGAACTATTGCTAGTTTGCACAGATAAACTACACAAGTGAGAAGGTGTAGGAACAGCGAGAGACACACAAACTATAATCAGAATCAACACTAAACTTTGCTCGCTAATAAGAACTTTGCGTTTCCTAGACATGTGTAGAGTCCTCCCCAGCCCAGAAGCATGTAAATGAATTATCCCAAACATGGAGCTTTGTATTGCACTTCTTTATTTCTCAGAGTGTAACCAGTAACTGAAACATATTGCGTCATGAATTTTATCAACCACACCTAATTGCTTACGTCACTAGACTAAGGGAGCCCATTAGGGACCATAGGGGTTCATCACTCTATAATACACAAGAGAGTACATCTCCCTCTTTGTTAAAAAAATACAAACAAAACAAATATATACAGCATAGTTGGTCAATGAGTCGTTGAGGCACTCAAAACACTCTTCCAGATCTTGTGGTCTGAGGCTGAGGAGAAACAGGAGAAGGACCACAGCAAGCACTGGTGAGCGAGCCACTGAGGTAGTCCTGGGGATCTCCTGACCCTCTGATGACAGAGTTTCACTTTGGATGTTTAGAACTGACATACTCCAAGGCAGGTGCTTGAAATGTGAGGAATCCCATATAATGGACTTTCAAGGAAGGTGAACAGTCACCATGTATCCCTTACTAGTCACAACTTGCAATGGATCCTCATCAATTGGAGCAGCAGATTTGCATTCTTTCCTCTGCTTCACAAGGACACGATCCCCTTTCTGAAACCTAATATCCCGAGCACATCAACACTTGTCTGCATAAGTCTTCATTCTGGACTTGTGAGATGAATCAGTGAGTCTAACTTTCTCTGCATCAATTGTTCTTTGAATGGTCCACTGGGCAGCTTGGTACATATGGCTCTCACGAACTTCAGGGTGGTTAGGCTTTCGACGGTTGTGGAATGGGGGGTAGGTCTGTAGGCACGAAGAGTAGAATAAAGAACTGACTTGAGCTCAAATTCCTCTAGCGCAACATGCTGGACAGCCATCTTAAGAGTGCTCATAAAACGTTCAACATTGCCATTAGTCTGTGGCCATAGAGGCATACTTTTCTAATGCTTGATATTGAAATGAGTAAGAAAGTCTTTGAACTGCAGACCATTAAATGATGGGCCATTGCCAGATTTTACAATGGATGGAACACCCGAGGTTACAAATATGCCTTCTAGTCTTTCAATCACTCGATCATGAGTGATTAACAAAAAGTCTTCCACCAATTAAAACAGGGAGTACTCATCTATGATTACCACGAGGTAACGGCCATTTTCAAGGGGTCCAAAGAAGTCAACTGCAATTTTCTCCCGGATGTGTTTTGGAACATCTAACATGTTCAAAGTATGCTGTTTTGTTTTGGGAGATAGACAATTACACAAATGGCAAGCTTGGAGCTCACTCTCAAATCGCTCATTAAGATGAGAGAACCAAACACGGTCCTGGTGAGCTCGCTTTTAGGCGACAATTCCATGATGTCCCTCATGTGCCACTTCAATGACTCGCTGTTGTAAACTTTCAGGCATGACAATTCTAGACCCTCGCAAGATAATTCCTTCTTGTGTAACTGACAGTTCATTACGCACATTCTTGAATTTCTGATATTCACTGTTGTTATCAAGATGTTGAGCATGTGTTTTTCCAGGACTAATGCATAATAATACCTTTGAGGATGAGTATATTGCTATCTGCATTGATATCAGCATTTATTTGCTCCAAGGACACAGCAGCAGGAGTGCTGGATTTCACAATGAAGTTAACGTAGTCCTCAGCCACTTTAGAATGGAACCGTGACACTGTATGGGCACGCGAGAAAAGTAGTTGGTAGGGTTTTGATCTTTTCCCGGCCAGTCCACAATGGTGTAGTCATACTCTTGTAGTTGCAGTCCCCACCTCTCAATGTGATTTTGGCCTTTGGAATGCCAAAATTAGTGAACAGTGCTTGGTGATCAGTAGCAAGCGTAAAATGCTTCCCATACAGGAACACGTGAAAGTGTTTGCAAGCCCACACAACAGCTAGGCTTTCTTTCTCAGGTTGCGAGTAAGCTCATTCAACTTGTGACAAACTTCGGCTATCATAAGTTATAATATGCCTTTCAGTGTTTACATGTCTATATGTTGGACAAGAATCGTGCACAAACCCACTGAGCTGGCATCAACCACAATCTCTGTATGCAATTTCGGATCAAAGTAAGTCATTTCAGTAGCATTTTCAATTGCATTTTTATTCATCTGGAATCTTTGATCACACTCTTGTGACCACTGATATAAAACATTCTGTTTCATTAACTCTCTCAATGGGCACTCACTGTGGGAAAGTTACGGATTTACCTGGAACAGTAGCTGGCCATATAAAGAAAAGAAAGCAGCATGGTGTTAAAACAAACTATGCCACGTAGAATGATTACGTAGAAAAATATTATATATTTATTCTTCAATTTGTATCTTCAGTTACTGGTTACAGGAAGATGGTAAGTTCCATTTAATGCCCCACCAGGTGCAGCCTCTTTGCAGCTCACTCCATGCACTCCAACTGATCTTCCTTCAAGCACTAATGACCTCATCACTGATAGAGCAGCAAGGCAGAGAACAACAATGTGGAGGATGCATTATATTAGCAAGTAGATTACAACACATCTCCCCCCTTATAAAGACAATAGAAAATATTATGGACACAAGATGATAAAAAGCACAAACACATGCAATAAATGTATCGAAACCACCCTTTAACCAACTTTGATGGACACTAATATCAAAGTTTCAACCATTACACAGTGGTTATATGACCCCACCTCGCCTCACACTCGGGGCAACTATTCACAAGGTATCTTTCAACCCTTACACAGTGGGTATCACATGACCCACCTTGTCTCACATCAGGGCAAGTACTCACAACGTATCTTTCAACCTTTACACAGTGGGTCTCTCACCCCACCACGCCTCACATCAGAGCCACTTCTCACAGGTTATCTTTCAACCCTTAAACAGTGGGTATCACATAACCAACCTAGCCTCATACCAAGGCTAAACACACAGGACATCTTTCAACCCTTAAACAATGAGTGGCTCACAACCCACCTCACACTCAAAACATTTACTCACCTACCCTTACTGCGTTCAAACAAAACCAGGGGTTCTCAATTCCAAGAAACGCTCTACACATAGCATATGAATATGTTGCACAGCACCATGTAATAAATCCAGAGGAGCATTAAACATCACAAAAAATTACATCATCTCAAAATGGACCCAGCTGCCATTTTAACATAGCACACATCCACATACAGAATCCACATAGGCAGCAATTCAAAATGTCAATCCAATGTTCTTAACTCCGATGAGCGGTTTCTCACTCGAAACCTTCTCAAGTCCTGGACACTTTACAGCACCTAAAACAATGTGGCTTGAGCAGTCAAATATATTCAATCAGTACATAGCTCGACTTTCCATCAAACCTCATGCCGCGATGATATGCTGCTACCTACACACAAATTCCATTTTCTTATGAGGAGAAATGCTGTAGATTGCTCATCATGGCACTTTGCTTCAGTTCTATTCACTGGCGCTCGCAATTACACATACAAAATGCGGAATTAATATTTTGGGAGTATCCATACCCTTTTTCCACACAGTGTGCCAGCAGCTGCACACCAGAACGGCTTAAAATGCTATCAATAAATAAAATGTGATGACAATAAGAAGCGCTGCCGCATTCCAATAAGAAGGAATAAGTGGTGGCCCATTCCAAGACGGCGCCTACGCTGCATGTGTGATGAACGGCAATCACTTCACAGTAGATGGCATCAGACGTTGCTTCCTTCAGAGTCTATGGAGACACAACAAGATCTCCCAGACTGCACGCTCAACTGCACAGACTCAGGAACCTCCACGCTCAGGCTTCAACCTTCAAGGAATATAGAAGCTCGAGCCTATGCGCTCAAGCAGGGGTAAGACCGTTGCAGGCAACATTATTTATTACAGTAATTGCCCACGTTTTGGTTGCCATTCAAAAGTTTCTTGAAATGGAATCATAGAAACACTCTGGTTGTGTGCCAAATATTAATGAAAGAGCCAACTTCAATATTGTTGACCGATCCCCCAAACTGCCAGTTACGCCAACTCACTCCAACTTAACTCTGTAAAATCATTCATTTCTGGCCTGACTAGCTAAATGATGAACAGCTGCTAGGGCTAAATACACCCCGCTGCCTACTTTACAAAGGCTTGTTTAAACTCATGAACTGGAGACTGTATAGTTACAGTTGCAGAGGCACTCACGATCTAGTCAAAGGCAGAATAATCAACACAGCAATCACTTTACAATCCACAAAGAGATCTTAGAAGTATTAATTGAGGCCGTCGTTCAATCCACACCAGTGTTTCTCATATCTGTAAAATAGGCAGCCTTCTGCTTCTGCGCTAGACTGTGATGATGCCCTGGACTGTAGGCTGTCCGTTGAAATAGACACCAGTGGGTCAACCAGGCGGAAACCCTCTTCACACGCTTCAATGTCTTTTCCTCTGTAATCTTATTTCTTTCTTTCTGTGATACTTCAAATCTTTTCTTTTCCAGCACTGAACTTTCCTTCAGGCTTGGGTCTTCTCCGCTCGTCACCAGTATTAAAACAAAGTATGCCACGTAGACAGGTTATGTAGAAAAAGATTATACGTTTATTCTTCAAGATGTTTATTCAGTTGCAGTTTACAGGAGGATGGTAAGTTCCATGTAATGCCCCACTAGGAACAGTCTCCTTGCTGCTCAGCCAATACACTCTAACTGATCCTTCTTCAAGCACAAACACTCTCAGCATTATAAAGACGTCACCACTGGCTTAGCACCAAGGCAGAGAACAACAATGGGGAGGATGTATTATATTTGCAAGTAGATTACAACACATGGTTACATCTTGTGGAGGGGAGGTAGATGACAAAACCTGAACCTTGGCTTGATCTGAAGTCATTCCTCCATCCGAGAAAATGTGCCCAAAGAATTTTAATCTTGCTTTGTGAAACTCACACTTTTCAGCAAGTGGATGGCACCCTTGTGTTAGAGCTCTATCATGTTCCTTTTGTGTAGCCCCAAATACTAGTATATCATCAATGTAATTGAAAGCATGCGTGACAGGCTGTATAATGCAACAAATTACGTCTTGGAAAAGTTCCATGGCTGGAGACACTTTGTTGAGATCAAGATGCAAATAGACTTTTGCACAAGTTCAACTGGGTAATCATATCGGCAATGTGCGGACCTGGCCGTGGTTCTCTTTCAATTGTCTTGTTTCTTTCATGCATGGCAACACAAATTCTCACAGCCACTCCACTGTCTTTTTTTAGGTACCACCACTTGTAGGGATACCCATGGCATTGGACCAGTAGAGCTCTCAATGATATAACGTTTTAGTAAAGACTTAATTTATTTTTTAACAGCGTCTTGTAGACGAAATGTCATTAGATAATGTCACTGAGCAACAGGACAAATGTCCTCATCAATGTGGAGCTGCACTTTCATTGTCTTAAATTTTCCTAATCCACAAAACAATGACGGAAACTGATTCACTATGTTGTGATGAGCATTGATATTGTAATTCATAGAAATTCGTCTAGGTCAGTAGCAGTGATGAAAATTAGCAGTCAGGCACTCAACAAAGTGCACTGAAGGACATAAATTGGGGCTTGTACCTTCGTCTTTTGTGTTTCATGGTTGCTATGAATGAACCTTGACCATGTAATGGCGTTGAGGCTGCCCATGTATGTACATGGGTTTTCATTGTATGAGATGGGGTACTGGAGACAGTTCATTGTACTTTTCTACTGGCAGGATATTTATTGACGTACCACTGTCTACGATAAACGGCATATATCAACCATAGCAACCATTAACCTTCAATTTCATTTTGGGACAATGTCCAAATAAATTTCATGATTTCACTTATTGATCCTTCTCCGACTTGTATTCTTCCTGGCACGAAGCCAAACCTACATGTACACGTCTTTCGGACGTCAGCATTGACATTACACACCCATCTTCTTCACTGTTGCTTAACATTGACGTCGAAGAACTTCTCAAAGGAGAATTCAATGACAATTGGTCTTTTTCAGTTTCTACTTTCCTTAACTGATTATCCCATTTACTTTGATGGGCATAACTGGAAAGTTTCTAGAAATTTCTGGCAGCCATTTTGTTTTCATGACGTGACATATTGGCAACCATTTTGTCTTCAAGACTTGACACACTCACTTTTTCTTTTGCTTTGCAAACTGTCACTAAATGGTTCTATATCCCGAGACCTTTACGTATATGTGGAATGGCAGGACATTTACCTTCATGTGGACACGAAAATCCACATCGATAGCACAACTTCTTTTTCCATGGAGATATAACTTTGTGACCTACCTTGTGCCTTTTCTTGCATTTCACAATCAACACTGATTCAATCTGGGCCCCTCCGGCCTCTAAGTCAGTGGCTTGCCTGTCAGCATGTTCTTCTGTTCTGTCTGCCAGGAGCACACGCTCCAAACTGAGCATTTCTCTCAGCATTCAACGTCTGAAGGAATTGGTTAGGCAACCATCTATGACTCTGAGCTGTATGGCTTCTTCATCGTTGAATTAATTAAATCGTCAATGCTTGATAAACGACTGAAGTCTTTCAACAAACTTATTGATCATCTCTTACGCTATTGACACTCTTAATTGAAATGTACCACTCATAATCGACATTTGCCACCGGATTGAATTTGAGGTTCCATGTCGCTTTGACTTCATGATAAGATACTCTGTCCATCTGTGGTATTTTCTTTACCATTTTCTTTACTGCTTCCCCAGCTATGTTTTTGAGATATTTAATGATCTTCTTGTCATCTGTTATTTCCAGTGCATCAACGAAAACGGTGAAAGCTTCGATCCAGGCAGTCCATCCAGCACCAATATTCTGCTTTTTTACAGTCTAGAATGAAGACGGTAGTTTCAGGAACCCAGCTGCATCATACTTTGTGCTGTTGTCTGCAGCTGCTGCCAGGATTATAAGCTGTTCAGGCCGCATCTAACCTTCAGCGTCTTCTGGCCAGGTACACCCCTGCTAGCATCAGCCCACTGACTAGTGCTTGGGTCGTTGCCGCCAATTGGAGGTTGGAGCAGCCCTCTTCTTTCCTGGTGGTGAGTTATGAGTTTGTCTTTGTCGCTTTTTCCTCACCATTCTTTCTCTTTTCCATCATACCTGGTTTACACTGCCTAAAGCATTTCTTTAGCAATTAGCTGTCACTGCTTGTTTTGCCTTCTGTACCTGGTTATCACTGCCTTTAGCGTTATCAGACTGTATGAATGTTGGCTCTCATGTTAAATTGTGGCACTGTACCTCTAATCTTGGATGTATTAGCAGTTTTCTGACCTAGGATAAATTACATTTTCCGTAGGGGCTTCACTTTCTTTGAAGGTCCAGCACTGGCTGTAGTTGCATTTTGACTCTACAAATGCAAACTGTTGATTCTCACGTTGACTGAGGCACACGTGGCATGCAGGAGCAGTTTGCTGGACCTCAGCAAACTCTCTGGGAGAGCACTATTGACTCTGGAGGTTGCGGGGTTTACTTATCCCCTATCTCATTGCCTGTTGTAGCATCCTCCTCAACCCAGGAGCATGTAAATCATTTACCCCACACACAAGCTCAGTATTACATATCTTTATTTCTCAGAGTGTAACCGGTAACTGAAACGTACAGCGTCATTAATTTTATTAACCACACACAATCACTTACTTCACTAGACTACAGACTCCGTTAGGGACTGTAGGGCCATGAACTCAATAAGACACAAGACACAAAAACATGTTACACTGTGAACATGTTACACTGGAGAAGGCCTACTCAATCTTATTGTTTACAGTAATAAAAACCTGATGGATTGCCTATTCACTGCCAGCCCTCTGTAAGCACACATGATCTTTCATCTTATACCTAGTATAACTCTGAATTACATCAGTTTGCCAGATCTAAGAGCATGGCTAACAACAAAGCTACCCTGTGTTATTGTGTAATGGTATAGCATCGCTGCTGTAGGTAAGTGTGAGAAAGGCAAAGAACAAGAACAGTCATGCCCATGACCACTATAAGCCACATGGGGGACACAATGAAGAATGAGGGATGTCGCCCTGATGCATTGATGTATCAAGAAGAGAGCCATTGCCCTGTGCAGTGCTGTGAAGTGAAGGGTGCAGGGTTCCGACCTGTACAACACATGCGTCATTATCACATATGCACTTTGTACGAAAACATTTGCAACATGTATGACTTTACCATGTTAATATCGTGGTAAATGCATGCTTGATAAGGGCATATAGGTGTTCAAATTTGCCATGCGTGGTAAAGGCATCAGCTTGGTAATGGCATGCGTGCAGTTGGGGCTCTTTGGCATGAGCGTTCTAGCTTTATATTATTTCTCCCCATGTGATCTGCTCACAGGGCCAAATAGACACTGTGAACAGACTTCCTTCTAGTGATGGGACACAGAGGCCAGAACCAGGACCCTTCCGGCCCTGAACTCTAAGTCTGCTGGACCAATAGAGAGCCTTTAGTGTCCTGGGGGGGGGGGGGGGGCGGGACAGAGGTGAGTTGAACGCTGTGCCTATAAAAAATGTAAAATGTAATTTTTTTTAATGTAAAACAGCAGCAGGAGGGATCCTGTGGTTTCCTTTAAACTGCTGCAGCCTCCTGCCCGGCCCTGAACCCTAATTCCACCCCTTTTCTTGCCACTGAGACCTAAGACTGTCCCCGTCTGCTGTCGTCCGCTGCCCGACCCTAGGTTCCTAAACCTTTCCCCTAGCACCCCATGCCTAAGTTCCTAAATCCATCCCCTAGCCGCCTATGCCTGTGTTCCTAAATCCATCCCTTTGCCCCACTGCACCTGAGTTCTAAAATCCTTCCCCTAGCCCCCTCACACCTGTATTCCTAAAACATCGTCCATGACCATTACCTCACATCCTTTACAACTTTACAAAACATGCCTTTACCACGTATGTTCGATTTCACATGCATGGTAAAGTCATATTTGTGGTAAATGCTTCGTGGTAAAGGCATATTCGTAAATAAGGATGCGTGGTAATGGTCATGCGTGGTTTTGACCACGTTATAATGGCTGTTTCCCTTACGACCCTCGTATGATAAGAGGGGGCCTTGGGGAAGTGAGAGGGCCATTGCCCTGGAGCAGCATGTAGCCATGAGGGAGAAGCATGCTGTAACCTGCACAGGAAGAGCAACACTTGAACTATACACAGGAGCACCTAGGACCTGCTGGCAGACTCAGGGAGTCTTATTGCATAGCGGAGGAGCACCATGGATGCTTGCTGCCTCTACCACCAGGCCTGGGCATTTCAAATCACCACTCGAGCAAGAGCGGGTAAGAATGAATACTGGGCTGCTGGGCTTCGGGCACCTGCTCTGACTTATGTGCTACGGCATGGAGACATTTTGACTTTCTCAAAACCAACGTGAATCTTCTAAGACTTGAACTCACTAGCAGGGCCAAGCTGGAATACCGCCTCGTGTCAATGAGGAATAACTTGAATCTTTAGATAGGGAAGTGGGCCTCAAGAGCTGACTCAGGGAACACTAGTATGCCTGCCTTAAGAAGACTGTACATTATTTGTACAAAAAAGTACGTTGGTGGATGCAGCACAGGAACGCTCATGCACCACCCATGTAATGTTTTTTTTTTTAAATAAGACCACATCAGAACTATCTTATAATGCTATTACCTCTTTGAAGAATGCAGCATACACGCAAAGAGAAAATAAAGTGGAGGAATAAAGATATTTCTCCTTGTTATGCCAGCCGCAGGTAAGTGCACCAGTTTGGTGCAAACTTATGTTTACAAGTCTTTGTTAATATGGGTTTGTGCCAAAGCACATGGGATGATGCATAGGAATTTCCAATCACCCCTCATGTAACGCTTACATGACAAAAGGTAACGCAAGGCATTTTCTTGCGCTGGTGTTTTAATTTTTTTGTTCAAATCCATGCAATCGGGATTTGTGTGGCATTGTAATACCCAATATAGATTTTGTGTCTGGGTTTTGTCCAAAAAAGGGAAGCAACTCAGACCCAAAATCGTATATATATTTTTTTAACTCTGCTACATAAAAAGTGGCAACAAGGAGAAATGTGTCAGTAAATCTGTTGTGCTTCATTTATTGCAAAATCTGCATTTTAGAATACCTTACAGGGTTAAAGTACCTGCTGCAGAGATATTTGTGTGCCCAGTAAAAGTCGGAATATCATAATGGTAAGTTAACTCTGGTGCTTAATGCATTCGCTGGCGAGATCAGTGTTTTGTATAGTCCCAGTTTTGACTCAAAGTAGCATAGAGGTTTAATTTGCCTACTTCAAGCACATTACGTGACATACAGATAACACATTTTTGTTTTTCGGTACGGAAGTAAGTGGGTTATCGCTTTTAACTCAGAGATCTTCTTGTTACCTCCAGTCCATAAATTGTAATCCTTCCTTTTTTCAATTTCAAAGAAATGTTAAATAATTCAATTATAAGATAATACAAAGAAAGTATAAATAAATAAATTGTAATCCTTCTAATATAGCAGAGTGACCTACGAAGGATGATATCTGACTCTTACCCCTTATAACCCTCACTGTCTTATGTAACACATCCTGTTCATTGATTTACACGCTTGTATGATTTTTTGTCAGATTTTATGTCAATGTATACATGTGTGTGCATGTGATGTAAAGCGATCTGACTCCATACACTGGGATAAGTAGCACTATAAAATAAATAAAACAAAATAGCGATATTTTAATTTTGATTTCTGTAAATTACTGAGACAGACAGACGGATCCGACATTCTTCAGCAGAGAGAGCACTAGTAAGGTTCAGTGAAGAAGCGAGTACATGGTAATAAGATCAACATCTATTCTTGGAAATCTAGACACCCACCATTTCTAATGGTGATCCCGAAGCGGCAATGCATGGTAGAGTGTGTGTGGCAGAACGTCTGAAATACAGTAAAATTACCAAAGACACCTGGAGCATAGGCATCTTAATCTTAATTTAACAAAACTGAATGTGGCCCATTATGAATAAACCAGAACAGTGAAAGTCAGCTGATTTCTGCAGAACAAATAAATCCAACAGGGCCATGTCTAAAGAGATGAGCCTGGGTCGCATGCACATAGGATTACAAAGAGGCACCACTTGAAGTTCGCTGGCCAGATCTCAAATTAGTGTTTGAGAATTTATTATGTCAAAATAGTCTTAACAGTCACTTTTTGCAAAAAGAAATATGAACATCCAAATGATGAGTGTGATCAAATTCCTTATGAAGAAATCAGAGGACTACCAACGGTGCACATATGCCCTCAAAGTGCATATGAAAAGATCGAAAATGAAACAAACGGCCTGATTATGATTTATACATGGGGCTCCTGGTTTATGTTTTTTTTTTACATTTCTGTCTGTATTTATCCATATTTTTTTGTCACATTTATCTGTATTGATCCATATTTATTATGGATTTTGTGGGGAAAATAAAGCTGAAACTCGTTTATTTCCATATTTATTTAACCAATAAATATGCTGTCGTGCTAGAATGCCTGCCAGGTTTCAGTGATATGAACACCCGAAGAAAATAAATAAATTCAGTTATAAGAAAGTATGCGAATTTCAGTACCAGCGTTGTGCATATCTACTGCTTTTAAGCCTCTTTCTAAAATTCCTTTCTTTTTTACCCCCTTACCTATCTATCTGCAGTTATTGGCCTGGCAGTCATGGCAAAGTGTATTTAGAATCACTCAAAAAGCACCCAATTTATGTTTTTATCCACATTTCAAAATAAATACAGACAAAAAAATAAATGGGTTTCTGTCTGTATTTATCTGTAAAATTCAGTAAAAACGGAAAATGGTCAGCCTTAATTATACAGCACTAACCATACAGCATGCCTTGGGAAAAATGGAATGTGTGTTAAGGTAAAGAGGATTATGACCCAAAAAAACGTGTGCAATACATCCAAGTATTATTGCAAGGGGAATTTCACCTCCTCCACCCAAAAGCTGTTGGTAAACAAAAAAAAATGAAAAGCAGAAATGCTTCATATCCACACAAATGGATAAAACAAGAAGGGCATCATGCACACAACTATAATGAGCCCTCCGAACACACAAACCCAAAATCGAACCAGCTTCCCAACACACTTGTGTTGCAATCAAATGCCCACCCTGGATGCTCTCTTTCCAGTCAATGTTATACCACCTAGTCACATATCTGTGATGATTCTGCACTCCATACATCAGGTGTCTGACAACCAAGTAGCCAAGCATCAAAAACAAAGGCCACTCCTAAGACCTGGTTAAAGTCAGCACTCGGTGCCAGTTCAACTACAGATGTCTACGCGCTCGTGCCAAGTGTTGCAGTTTTGAGCTTGTGCGCTCCTCCACTGCTTCACCCAAGCATCCCTGCAGTCTCTATCTACAGTGGTGTACTCTCCTAATCGCCCTGCTAACTGGTCACACATGGACATCCACAACGCTAGTTGTTACCAAGACACCGGGACCACCTCCCTGAAGCTGGGAATCCAGTTCAGTCAGGGTGGAGTTGTCTACCTTGGCCATTATTACCCAGCGATCCTGCTTTGCTCTGCTCTCAGGGGTGCCTTAGTGGGTAGTCAGACTGGTTGGTGGCCAGCCCTGACATTTAGGAGGGGTGACAGTGTGGTGTGGTGCCAGCAGCAAAATCAAGGGGAGGGGGTAATGTAGCTATTAGCTGTTGGTAATTTTGTTTCCAATATTCCATTATTATTGACGACCATGATAGCACTATTGTGATTGGTATACAAAAGCAAAAGTAAAAAAATTGTAATTTTCAATGCCAACAGCTCTAACTTTAACAAATGTGAGATCTATGTCATTGCAAATGCTTGTTTGCCTAGCCATGTAGCAGGGTGCAATACCATATATGGCCAAAAGAGGGATCATGGTACCACTTTTGGCCACATATGGTACTGCAACCTGCAAAGTTGAAGTTATTGGCATTAGCCATGTTGCAGGGAGCAGTACCATATATGGTACTGCACCCTGTAACATGGCTAGATAAAAAAACATTGGCATGTATAATGCCAATAACTCCAACTTAAACAAATGCGAGACGCAGTAACATAGCAGACATGCATGTTACATCTTTTGCAGATAGATGCCTGCGAGAGGCAGTCTGTTGCATTGACGTATACTTGAATGTTATTGCTGTAGGAGTCACTTTTGAGCAACCAAGTAGACATCAATGCAATGAATGGCCTCTTGCAGGCTAGTAATGGTGACCGGTCAGTGCCGAGCAGCTTCCACCTCTCTTTAGGGGCTTGCGGAATGCCCAATAGAGATTGTTGAGTGGCGCCAAAGAAAAGAAAGGCGCGGCTGGCAAACTCAATTTTTTTTATATTTTATGCTTTTTAGTAAGCAGCTCAGCTCACCTGTGCTGCTGCTTAGTAAAAGCATAAAATATTGAAAAAATTGAGTTTGGCAAGCCGTGCCCTTCACTGGAGTGGGGTTAGGTGCGCGATTTGAAAATAAAGATGCATGGCCAACATTGGCTGCTAACAAAAGACAAAAAGAAAAGTGCCTGCTGCTATTGTTAAAGTATGCTGCACAGCCCCAAAACAAATACAATGGTGCAAAAATAGAATTGGGCGAGCCGCTCCCAACAAATCAAAAGTTGCATGTCGACCATTGCTAAAGTCCAAGCATGCTTCGGTGCAAAAAAACCAAAACATTACATTGCGGGAGAGGTATCCTGCCTGCATCAGCAGGCAGGCAAAATTCATGTGAGAAAATAGTGCTGACAGACTGTAAATAAAGCATACTGACTAACAACACATGTAAAAGAGATATTCCTTATGGGAGGTAACAACAGAAGAGAAGGAGGTACTAAGGAGGGACTAATAAGCCTATTAACAAATCAAAAGCCAACATTACCAAAGGACTGTGACATCAGCCAATTAAAGAGATGGGCGGAGAGTGGGCAGAGCTTTAATTGCATACCTGAATACAGCATGTTGTGAAGAGACAGCGCAAGTGCTGCACAGGGTAGACCGAATAAAAACATCCATTGGCCTGTGCTTGTGGGCTTGCACAAGATATTTGCAGAAGAACTGTGTGGAAAGTATACTGAAGTGGAGTAATCAGTGAGGAATTGCATGGTATTATTGGAAGCTTGAAAGGTGGTGAGATAATTGGAGCAAGAAGCATTAAATAACTTATTAGTGAAGCCCAATGGCTGTGTGAATTACTGGAATCCCATGGAATCGCATGTCATTCTTTTTTCTACGGTCATTTCCCTATCTTGGTGTCGACTTGCCAGACGAACCACCCACGATGATTTTGCTTTATTGAAAATTATACTAGAACCGTAACACACGTACTTAGCAGTCCGTTGCTCTCTAGGGATGTGCTCTACAAATACCTACACATACATGGATCAACTGTACAAAGACCTGTTAAGACACTGGATCCAAATACATTAAGGTAAATAATCATACACCAACATCTAAAGATAGTGTAGACGAGGGAGCTGCCACAACAATCAATCTGCAAACAATCAATAATGAAACTGCCAACAAATACACTTCCTAGTGCATATTAAATAAAATGTTGGGGACAAAACAAAATAATCTTCATAAGGCATCATAATGACTACTGATTAACTCTATATTTTTTATTTGCAGTTAACATGAGATATGATAATATTCTCTGTGCATTTGTTCATATAAAAATTATTATTTTGTACATCGTTCCCTTAGCGTATTAAAATGTTAAAGAAAAAAAATCATGCAATTTCTTGTTGCATGCATATTTAGATATGGAGATGACTTTCAGCCTTCCAAAGGTTTACAAATGAAAACAGCAAAATATATTCAGGGCATTGGCAAAATCAGAAATTGGTTTTGTTGTAACCGTGTGCAAATTTAAATATAACATAGTTGAAAGTTCTCTGTAAAAATGCAGGTCATTACATTAGCAATAAACAGAAAGTAATAGGCTCATTTATTTCGGTTCACTTAAAAAATATAAGATGAGATTGAGGGCTCTGGTCCCCCTTGTATATTTGACTCTTAGTAGTTCTCCACACTCGTACCATCTTGGGTGTTGAACTTGAAAGAAATAGCAGGAAGCCACATTTTATCGTGATTTCAGCTGATTAAGAATAGGGCCAGAATAATCAGATTGCACTGGTACGGTTTAAATTTTGCACCATCATTTATTTACATTTCCAGATTGTATACATTGCTCTGCTAAACATTCAATTGTGTACTAACATAGGCACACACGTCTGGACAGACCAACAGAGTGACCGAAGCACGATGTTAGTTTTGTAACCGTTCAGCTGTTGAAAGTAGCTTTTTTTCACGTCAGATACTGTAAATGTCAGTATAAAATGCTTCTATGTAATCAAGAAACAGCGGTGCAATACTACTTCAGCATGGGAGCACAGTGTAATCTTGTCCCAGACATGAGAAGACAATTCTTGGAAACCAACAACAGAAAACGTATGCTGGTGTAAAATCATTTGCAAATTACCTCAGACGGTTTTCACAATAGTATCATTGTGTCGAGGTATCATTATTAACTGTTACGAAACCTCCGTTACAGGTATGACCGTTATTGTTTAACTGTGGAAGAGAACGCCATGTGCACGAGGGGTGACTAGAAACCAAAGGACGGCTCTCTCCGCTTTACAAGCCTGTTAGAAGAAAGGGAGCACACGCTCTCAAATTTACAATCCTGTTAGAACAAATGGTAGCCAGGGCGGGTAGTGTCTTTGAGCCTGAGGGTGAGGTATTGATGCTGTTTCAGTCCCTGGAAAAGTTCCAGGATGTTCACCACAAACATCCGAATTAGCCTACCTGGCCTGTAAAGTAAAAGTCATCGCCCACACAAGTGCAGAACTGAGGAGCACGAAAAGACTGCATGTCCAATTTTATTCAACATTAGTCAATATACGGCGATAAACTAAAACTGGTGAATTACAATTGTCAACAGCAGCTGACATGAATAAAGCAGGTACAAAACACTCCATCATTCAGGCTGAGCTGGAATTGCCGCCATTTTGCGAGATGGTACAGACTTTGAAGAAACAAATCACCTGTGCAGGCTTCTTCCGAAAATAGCTCGACACGCTCTACTTGAGGAAAGCCTCCCTATGTACATGCTCTAAAATAGCTGTTACGTTTCTCAAACCCTCACCTTCATATTTGGTAATCTATAAAGAGTTGGTTTCCCCTTGGCTGATCTTCTTCCTAGGATGCAGAACATTAAAAAAAAGCATTTGCGATGCAATAGGTCTCGGCCAGCAACTCCGTTTGTTTAGACGAGTTGGGTCGCAAAAAAGATGCGGGGCAGCTATTAAACTGAAAGCGTGGTATGGGGTGCTTTGTCAAAAAAGCATTTGTTTGTCAAGTTGAAAAGCAAATGCTAGTTTTTTAAAAGCGCCCCATGCCGCGCTTTCACTTTAACGGCGGCCATGCACTTTTCTTTAGACACTGCTTGTTTAAAGAAAGGGGCACAGCTGTCATTCTAGTGAAAGCACGGCATGGGGCGCTTTTACAAAAAAAAATATTTGTTTTTCAACTTGACAAACAAATTCTTTTTTTTGTAAAAGCGCCCTATTCCCTGCTTTCACTTCAATAGTGGCCAAGCACCTTTCTTCAGGCGAGCCACATCTAAAGAAAGTGGCAGGGCCCCCATCAAAGGTAAAGCGGGGAATGGGGCGCTTGTAAAAATAAACAAAGTTGTCCATAAACAAATAAATAAAAACCTACTGTGTAAGGAAACTGCAGCTGGCAGGTGCTCCTACCTTACAAACGGAAGTGATGTATTGGGAGCATCGGCCAATAAGAAACCAG
The DNA here is from genome assembly GCF_964261635.1 of Lissotriton helveticus. Lineage (NCBI taxonomy): Eukaryota > Metazoa > Chordata > Amphibia > Caudata > Salamandridae > Lissotriton > Lissotriton helveticus. The sequence goes on along the minus strand of NC_136057.1, from coordinate 805,602,765 downwards.
GAAACAAGAGCAATGGAGTTTTGAACCAATGGCAAGCAGCTGCTGTAATTACACTCAGCAGAGTGATTACAGCAGTCTTGCAGACAGCGCATGCACACTGATTCTCAACCTAAAAATGGGCAGGCTAAGGGGTGGGCTTCTAACCTAATAAATAATAGCCTTAGTATGAAAGGAAATGCCTTACAGACAGCTTTAAAGAGATTATTGACAGTGTTGTTAAAAACAAAACAAAATAATGCTATTCTGATGATCAACATCTCCCTTCCGCCATCAGTAAAGAAAAGCAGAAGTTCATATAATGTTATTGCAGAACAACTAGACCAAATCCTAGAAGAGTACGCCAATACCATCACCATTGTAAGTTAAGCTTTTAATGAAGACCTAGTTTTTATTCACCTGTTGTGTGTATCAGAAGACACACCCGATGAAGCACAAAATATTGATCCCCAAATAACAAACAAGAGTAAAATCAAAGTAGCCACTGACTGTCACGATTCGCTCCCTGTGCTCTCGTGCCCACCACCAGGGGGCCAAATTGTGGGGCGTTCCAGTGTTCTAATATGCCTCCAGACCTGTATGCATATCTTGACTTCCAGCCATTTGGACACTATTTGGGAATTGACATCCATTCCCAATCCATGTCGGGTTTTGTGAAAGCCAGCCTGCTTAGACTTAAAGCCAGCCTACTCATGCCTGAAACTCCATTACCCAGAATTCCCTGCTCACTGCTTTGTCTCCACCCCTGCAGGCCAAGGATGGGTGGAGGAATTCAGCTCACCTGTGGCTGGCTACTGCTAGCCTGCTCACACCAGCTGCATGTGATTACTGTGAGCTCTTTTAAGCCCCAGCTCCCTTCAGGCAAAGGTTGGTTATTGTAGCTGTTTACCGGTGAGACCAATCCTTATTTCCAGAATTCCCTGAGCTTTTGCTATTCTTGTTTCCAGTGTTTCCTGAGCTTTAATTATGCCTTGTTCCTGACCTGCTGCTGTTTTCCCTGTTCCTGAATTAGCACTGCCTGCAGTGCTACCCTGACCTCATAGCCTTAGTATTCCTTGTTCCTGAACTGCAGCAGTTTCCCTTCTCCTGAAGTAGCACTGCTTGCAGTGCTACCTTGTTTCCTGAGTTCCTGAGCTATAGCTATTCCCTGTACCTGAATTAGCACTGCCTGCAGTGCTACCTTATTTCCTGAGTTCCTGAGCTATAGTTATTCTTTGTTCCTGAGCTATAGCTAATCCTTGTGCCTCAATTAGCACTGCCTACAGTGCTACCTTGTTTCCTGAGTTCCTGAGCTATAGCTATTCCTTGTACGTGAATTAGCACTGCCTGCAGTGCTACCTTGTTTCTTGAGTTCCAGAGCTATAGTTATTCTTTGTTCTTGTTCCTGGGCGTAGCTATTTCTTGTTCCTGATTTGCACTGCTTGCAGTGCTCTCTTGACTCCTTGTTTCCTGAGCTGTAGCTATGTCCTGTTTCCTTGAACTCCTGAGCTCTAGTAATTTCCCTGTTCCTGAACTAGCACTGCCTGCAGTGCTACCTTGACTCCTTGAAGCTTTAGTAATTCCCTGTTCCTGAACTAGCACTGCCTGCAGTGCTGCCTTGACTCCTGAGCCTTACCTCACTTCTTGTTCCTGCCCCAATACTGCCTTCTATGCTTCTTTGTTTTCTTGATTCCTTAACCTGCACTATTCTAGTATACCCTTGTAGCCTCCCCTTCTGTATATCCGTTTCCAGTCCCTGCCTTACTTCCCAATTCCTTGGTTGCAGTTCTAGTTTGCTGTCTTTCTATTCCGCTGTCTTACTTCTGTTACCTTGTATGTTTGTTACCTGCTTTCTGCCAAGTGTGCCCGGTCATTTCCTTCCTTTCCGGTTAAGCACCCCTCCTTGCTAGCTCCTTGTCTATTGTGCTTGTGTTTAGTTCTACCCCTTTGCTGTTACTGCCTTGCGCGTTCCTGTTTGATCGCCAGGATCCGTGGGCACAGCTGACTACCTAGGTGGTGTTTCTTGTTCACTGTGAGTATTGTCTTTGAGTTACATGTATAACATCACCATAGGTATAAGCTCCACAGAGCCTGCCATTGTATACATATCCTACATGTGGGTATTTGCAGTCAGTATCTATAACAGCAATTGTGGGTAAGAAACTTACTGAGCTTCAGTCTTCCCGTGTGGAGCTCCTGAGTGCTTTACCCCACACCCCCTTTATTATTTATTATTATTTTGGAATTTTATAAAGCGCTTAGTTACGCTCTCCGGCGTGTCCCTGCACTGAGAGAGAGCATGAGGGGGAGTAGAAAGTTAAGGCAGTGCTAGGCGGAAAAGGTGGGTTTTGAGGGCTCTGCGGAATTTGGCCTCAGAGGGTTCAAGGCGTAGATCAGCAGGGAGCAGGTTCCAATTCTTGGCTGCGAGGAGTTTGAACTATCTGCCCCCCATACGAGCTCTACGGATATTGTTAATGTTGTTTCATATAAATGTCTTGCACATTCATCCTGGGTATAGTTATTCTGAATGCTAAATTGCTTTGTGAGTGCCCTTTCTTTCTAAGTCTTACCCATCTTGTACACTTGTACATGCTTCCCCTTTGGATCCCTTTTTCTCCTCTGACTCCTGTATGATCCTGGGCAGCACTGTACTCCTCTTCCTGTGAAAGTTTTCTACCCAGTTCTCAGTCCTTGCCCAAGTCCCTGACTGTGTTCCCCACATAGTCCCGGACAGTCCCTGACACTGACTCACACGATCAGCCTAACCTTTTATCAGATCTGGGATTCAGATCATTAAATGGTAGATTCCCTAGTGATCGACCTGCAAAACCAATGTTCGCAACTTATAAATTGAATTCAACAATTGTCTGTACATGCATACATTTAGCTAATTATCAGTTGTGTAAACACTTTGATATATCTAGACAGGAAAGTAATGATATCCCACAACTAATCTCAATATATTGTAATCACAAACAATATTGGATCTCCATATCACTCACCAATAACAATGTCAACAAAAGTAAAATAAAATAGAATCAAGGACTAAACCATACATTGTCAACCTTTGATGTACAAGCGTTTCTAATGAATAGTGTTTTGTTGACTAAAAACTCAGAACTTTCACCACAAATCAGGATTCAGGTCAGGGAGTGTCCCATGAATTCAACTCTTAAGTTTATTTCTTCCTGTTTATCAAATAATAATACAGCCAGGATCAAGAATTATATTCTCAATAAATCCAACATGTTGATACTGCTAGTTAAATTGCCATATCAGACAACGCTAAGAATCATTAAGCATGGGATATCTTGTTTTCCTGAGGCGTACAGCAGCAACAAGTAAACTAGCAATATTAAAAATGTTCTGTATGTTATCTAGAATTTGAAGATAAATTAATGCTGGTCTAACCTGAATAGAGGGACTAAAAACCTCCTCCGAATGTCATTATAAAAATCACATAAAGTGCAATGTATCCTGTGGTGAAAAGTTGTCACACTGACACGGGCCTGTAACCTCTGGTTTACACCACCCTGGAAGGTTACCCAGCGAGAAGTGAATTAAATTAAAACAGAACCTAGACAGGGGCCAACGGTGAAAGGGGTTGGTCACAATTCTCAAGTAAGGTTCAATTAATGGAGAAGAATTTATCAGATAATGAGCCCTGACCAAGGGTTTTTGTAGCTCCAGTTCTTCCCGTTCAATCATTAGTATGTTAAAAAATTGAGATTTAACCCATTTCACATCTTCTTTTTTAATCCCTTCCGGAACGTTAAAAAGTTCGGGTCGCCCCAGTTTAAAAAACATAAGCTTAAAATAGGACAGCCACAGAATGCTGGCTTTATCCAGGGAAACACAATCCCGCAAAATCTGGTGATTCAAAGTATATCTGAATTGAGCCAGGTTTTAAGACAGCAGACCAATGGAGCCATTCTCAGCGAATCAGTCACATAACCCAACCCCAATTCCTGATGGATAGCAAAAGTTGGGTTTGATTGGGGTACACACAAAATGGTACGTAAAAATCTATTTTCAGCCAACTGCACCCCTGCCAATTGTTTATAGCCCCAAATGGCTGGGCCATATGTAGCAAAAGCCAGGCATTTAGATCTGTAGATAGAAAGAATAGCTTCAAAAGGCCTGGCACCCAAACGCTGTGAAAACCCCAGTAGAGCTGTTGTTGACCTAACTACTGCGTTTTTTTAGCTTTATATTGGGGGACCCAAGAGCATCTGTCATCAAATAGGACACCCAAATATGTAAAAGAGGGCACCTCTGCTCCATTACAGAGAAAGATTTAGCTTTTCTATTTCTTTGGCCCATTGTCATGATATGTGATTTCACTATCAAATCCAGGGATTTCATATAGGCCCCAAAGGCATCCAGAAGCCTCTGGAGGGCTATGGCAGTTCTGGATAATAACACATCGTCATCCACATATAGGAGAACCGGAATAGTACTTTTCCCTACATGCGGAATGTCTAAACTTGCCTGGTCCAAGGTTTTATCTAATGCATTAATATAAAGGGTGAAAAGTAGTGGCACCAATATGCATCCCGGGCGGACGCCTCTACCTGATTTAAAGTGCCTGGTGCATTTACCTTCCTGAGTAACCCTGACTGTTGTTAAAAGATCCCGATGTAAATCTGCTAAAAAATAAACTAAGCATGGATCAATGCCCATATCAAGCAAAATAGACCACAACTTCGACCTGTTAACCAGATCGAATGCTGAGGTGAGGTCCATAAAGGCTATCTGCAAAGAACCTTCTTTAGCTACGGTGTATTTGCCTAATATTAGGTATAAATTAAGGCCCTGATCCATGGTTCTTCTGCCTTGTCTGAAACTATACTGAAGATTAGATAAAACCCCATTGTCATTCACCCAACCCGTGACTTTAGCTAGAATCACTTTACCTAGAATTTCGACTGCAGAATCAATCAATGATATTGGTCTGTAACACTGTGGATCCCCTCTCGGTCCCTTTTTAAAAACTGGTATAATTGTAGACAGGGACCATGATGCAGGAAAACCCTGTGCACCTGAGGCATTAAAAATATTTGATAAAATCGTGGCCAAAAATTTAGGTTCACATTTATACAGTTCTGCAAGGACGCAGTCCGGGCCAGGTGCTTTATTGCTATATGTCTCTATTATCGCCCTTTTAATATCCTCCTTTTTAAAAACCAACAAAGGTAACTCACAATAAGTATCTAAACATGGAAAGGAGTCCGGAACCTCACTAGATCCATAAATTGCCTCAAAGTGAGCTAGCCACTGCCCTTCTGAGATATTAATTTCCAGGGCATTATTCTCTATACCAGAAAAAAAGGTGTATTAACAATAGCCCAGAATCTCAAGCTATCCTTTAAGACTTCAACAGACATAAGTGTGTTCCAGACCTCTTTTTTAATCTAATTTTTTCGTGTATGTACCGCTAGCTTGTAGTGTTTCCTTGAACTAGCTATCTGTTCCAGGTCTCGTGATGTATTTTTCAGGGTTTGTACTAGGTTTCGGTGGGCCCTAGAGCAGTTGGTATGAAACCACCTTTCACCTGTATTTAATCTGGGTTTAGTTATAATGGTCAGATCAGATGCTAACTGGCCACAAATACCCTCAAAGACTCTAATGACCCCTGCCCTTGGGGTGGTATAATCTACGCATTTTGCGATATTTTCTTTGGCCGTCTCGCATAAGTTAACAAAGAAAGATTCAGGAATTACCTTGGACCATTTGAGCCTCCTCCCCTGATCACTTGTTGCCACACAATTAGCTCCCGTGATCCTACCCAGTGAACCCAAAAGACCAAAGTCTTTATTTAACTCCAAAATTACTGGGTTGTGATCACTATAGGGAGACAACCTAGCGTTATAGAATACTACCTTAGCTAACATTGTGGGAGACAGAAATATATAGTCAATAACGGTGTCCCTCTCCTTGGCCTTAAACGTCGGTAACCGCTCAGATAGATCAATAAAGCTAGGTTCGAAGAGGTCAGCTCTAGCCAAAAGGTCCTCCAGAGCCTCCCCTGTTGCGTGTGCTCAAAGTGGGGTGTCACTGAATAGGCAGGCTCCAAGGGATCATCAACTTAACAATTCAAATCACACAAATGAATATTAAAATCACCCATAAGTATAATATAATAAAAAGTGGATTGCTTCAACCTAAAATCTTCTAAAAAAACGTTTCAGATAAGATAGATGTTCATTCATAAAATCACTTTCCCCAGAATTATAAAAATTAATTAATAATATTTTGAGGTGATTAGGAGTACTTAGTCCTACTATCAGACAGTTATGGGAGTTCACCGCCATCCTCTTTGTAGACTGTAACGGGGTGGGAGCGGTAGCCCCTGTCGATTGGTGGGTCGCTGATTGTACCTCCCCTCCTTCCCCTCAGTCTGATTGGGACACCAGTCCTCTACTTTCTGACCCCGGAGACGAATTGAAGTAGGGCGCCTTTAACAGGGACTTCAGCGGTGTTGAAGCCACGCCCCCGCATGACGTCGGAGGACCCGGACTGGACAAATGCCCGGAAGCCCTCTATTCGGGGTGTGTCGACACCCAGAGGAAGCGGAGCGAAGGACGGAAGACGAGAATCGGAGCGAGGAAGACGGCGTGCGTGGAAAGGACGGAGGAGAGAGAGCAGAAGACTGTGGAGAGCCAGGAGGCCAACGACCCGGTGAACCGCCGTGCCACACTCCCGAGGGAGGAGTGTGGCTTTCACAGGTACGGCGGCGTTGGGCAGCCTGGGTCGGGAGTAAGGGGGCCCATGTATAATACTGTACATATTCCTACCTTTCGTTTTCCTTTCCCACATTCCGCATCCCCCTACCCTCCTATCCCTCCCTTTCGTTCCTCACTCACTCCTAGAGCACAGAGCACCGGCAATACTTGTTTAGCACTGGTGTTCCCTCACAATCACTCGGTCCCCATGGTGCAACCGGTATCAGACAGTAAAACTGACGGTATCCCTCTGTTGGTTTCTCTTTGCGGAGCTGACCAGGAGCAGTAAAAAGACACATCACCCGAAGTGTTGGCCATAACATTCACTGAAAGAGGACGGCCTCGTCATCCTCGGCAAGAACGGACGCCATCACGGACCGGGCAGATTTTGCAAGAGAAAGGTTGACTTTCAGGACTCGTAAAACCTTTATCCGAATAAAACCCTCATTACGCAGAACGAGTCTCCAGCTTGTTCTTAATCCCCCGATAGAAAGACTCCAGCCTGTTCACACCCCCACACTACAACTGGTGTCAGAAATGGGATCCGCCCCTTCCGTCCAGATATCCCAGATTGATCAGGTCATTCAACACCTGATAGAGGGGCAACAGAAGCTGGAGTGGGCTATCAGCCAGCAAATATCGACTGCCGATGCCGATAGGACTCTGTTCAGGAACACTATCACAGCCCAGATTGAAGGACTGCAAAAAGTGGTACAGAGCCCCAGTGTACCAGTACCAGTGGAAAGGAGGAACTACGCACCCCATCCCGCTGGGGTCTCTCTACAAAAGTATGTGCCAGGAGAGGACCCTGATGCTTTTCTCAATAACTTTGAAAGGGCAGCCCGTGCCTGTGGTTGGCCCGAAGAGAAGTGGCCTTTCTTTCTGGCTCCGCTATTATCCAGGGAAGCCCAAGCGGCGTATTAAGTCGCAAACCACGCAGGAACCACATCATACCCTGACATAAAAGAGGTGATACTGGACCACTTGGGACTAGACGCAGAGGCTTACAGGCTGCGGTTCAGAAAGGAGAGAGGGACAGACGGGGAAAACCCGAAGACGTTATTTCTACGTCTAAAAATGGCTGCCGATAAGTGGTTGAAACCAGAGAGCCGCAGTAAGGAGGAGATCATGTCCAGTATCTACCTGGAGCAGTTCATAGAGGCCCTGCCTTATGGCACTCAACGGTGGCTGAGGCAACACTCAGGTCTCACCGCCGCTCAGGCCATTGAGTTGGCATCCAACTATGCTAGGGCCCTGCCACGAACCTTCCTATGGGAAACAGACAAGGGACTCAAACCTGTCCCCGTAGCTAGACAAGAAAAAAGGAACAAACCCGTTTCAGAACCCATGAAGACACGACCCCTCAAAATGGACATAACGCCGCTTCTGGGGGGAGATTAAGTCTACAACATTTGGGTGTAATATTCCTCTCTTGTGGGGGTGGATACTCACTAGTAACCAGAGTTGACATGGGTGGGAATCCCCCCCTTACATGGGGGCCCTGGACTACCCCAGATCTCTCCGTAGAACCAGATTTAGACCTTGCCCGTGAATGGAATTGGAGTTGACTACCCAAGTAGTTCTTACCAATATGTGGCCTAGACTCCAGTTGGACCTTAGGAAGCATAGTTAAGCTAGGGGTATCATGGAAAATTTTCGGAGCCGTTAAAAAGGAGTCAATGCGCTCACATTTTTTCAAGATCCCCGCAATACAGGTATTCAAAGTGTCAATAATATCCTTATTTTTTTAAACGTTTTTTTATTAAAAGTTTCAATAAGTACACAGCCAAGTGACCACAATCCGGAGGCCGGCAGCGTGATATAACACAATACGACAATATATAATACACAGCTTGTATACCGACATCCCGGGGGACCGGCAGCGAGTTAGGATTCTTCATCTATAATTTAACCAGTGTGTCCTTGGCAGTGGATTCATGCAATGCATATTATGTTAGATTATGAACTTGTGCAAAACAAATAAACTCCCTCCACCCCTCCCCGCCATGTCAACAGTTACCATTGAACTTGAAAAAAGAATTGTATAATTGATCCATATCAGCGATCGCCGGCTGTCTGCCGCACACACAACCAGTCATCTATCCCATACACATCAGAAAACTCAGTGTCACGACAGGTCGTACACGGTCTCCAATTAACAGCGAACACCACCCCCACCCAACACCAGACAAGAGGCCTCACGCAGCGCATCTACCCAGAGGTCCGAGCCTCCCTGTCCCAACCAGTTTACAAATGGTCTCCAAATATCCAGAGGTCTCGATCTGCTAGGTAACAAGTCCCAATAATTGGATAATTGGTCTTTGCAGTAAGTAACTGCATGTATCCACCCTGCAATAGTAGGCGGGTGAGATTTTTTCCAATGTATTGCTATCTGACGTTTTGCGAGCAAAAGCAACACAGATGTTAGTTTACGAGAGCCTTTCGGAACTTCCAGTGTGAAGCCAAGGAGTGTCACCAGTAGGGTAGCCTGAGGTTGACTGCCAGTAATGCTGCCGATGTGTCCAAGAACCGCCGACCAGTAGTGCGCTATTGGACTGCAAAGCCATGCTAAATGTACAAATGTTGCGTCCCGGGCCCCACATCTCCAGCATCTCGTGTCGGATTGTATGCCCATGCGATGTAACTGTATTGGTGTACGATACTCTGTGCAAAAAATTTAAATGTATGAGAGATAACCTAAAGTTAGGTGAGAGGTGCTCTAACTGTGAACAGCAAAAAACCCATTGTTTGTCCAAAATGGAGAGACCAGATTCTAGCTCCCAGTCCGCTTTTGATGTACTGCCAATTATAGGGGATGTCTCCTGAGTAATGGTATAGATCCGCATTATCAATTTACGGGAGGACGGGTTTTATAAAACATTTTCCAGTGCTGGTGATAGGGGAGGAGCACTCGGGAATTAAGTGTACCTTGCCTTGCATGCCACCCTCAGTTGGTAATGTAACAGAAAATCTGAGGCTGTTGGTGGCTGCAAGCCACATAGTTGTTGTAGGGATAGGAAGGTGTTGTCTGGATACAGTTCCTTACCAGTGATCAGATTATGATCTCGCGCCCGCTTTGCCATAGCCTTATCCATTATGGGGCCTATAAGAGGGTTTCCTCCCAATGGCATAGATGGTGCAAACAATTCTTTGTGACCCGCTGTCTTCGCTATATTCCTCCATGTCCACCGCGACGCTTCTACAGTGTTTATCTCCAAGTGGGGCCGCTTATATGGATGGTACACCGTCGCATTAAACGGGGTAGGTGCAGCTATATCTGTCTCAATCGCTACATGGGGTTGGTATGGAGTCGGGTGCTGCTAGAAGTGTAAATATTGTGCCTGTGTGCTATAAGCATAAAGCGCAGGAGCGCCCAGGCCCCCCTGGGAGAACGGAAGGGTCAGGAGCTTCCATGCTACCCGAGGTTGTTTACCTGCCCAAACTAATTCAAGAAAACTGGTGCAGAGACGTTTGAGGAAATGTGTGTTAAGTGGCATAGGAATATTCACGAATAGGAATAATAATTTCGGAAGCATTACCATTTTCGTTATTGCGATACGGCCTGTCAGGGAAAGTGGCAATCGTTTCCATCTTTGTACCTTGCTTTCAATCCAGTCTACCACTTTCCCATAGTTGGCCAGGCATAATTCTTGTACGGACCTGCTAATCCAAATACCTAAATACAGTGTCTCTCCAGTCACCCACTGGATGGGGAATTCCGTTTTGCAGTGAGCGGTCTCGTCAGTGAGGGGTAATAACACCAATTTAGTCGAGTTGATCTGCACACCTGTCAGCCCACCGTATCTAATCAGTTCTCTCATTACTATGTCGAAGTTATCTTTAGGATTTACTAAATATATCGTCATATCGTCAGCATACATCAAGATTAGGAGCCCTCTGGATGTAAACCCAATGCTACGTTGCGTATGATGTTGCCGAAGCCTTGCTGCCAATGGATCTGTAGTAATCGCAAATAATAATGGCGACAGAGGACAACCCTGTCTCGTCCCCCTTGTAATGGCAAATGGTTCAGAGATCTGCCCATTTACTTTTACTCTGGCCGTCGGGTTGGTATATATTACTTGGATTTGTTTAATGAATATGGGACTGAGTCCCATCCGGGTCAACAGGGCAAAAAGACATTTCCACTCCAGAGAGTCAAATGCTTTTGTAGCATCCAACAGCGATGCAACCGCCTGGACATGCAAAGCAAAGTATCGCAATAGACCAAACACCACTCTGAGACTGTGTGCCTTTGATCTGCCTGGTATGAATCCCAATGGATCCGGTAGCGCTATTTGTGAAAGCAAGGGGTGTAATCTATTGCCCAAAAGTTTAGCATATATTTTAGCATCCAAGTTAATCAATGATAACGGTCTATAAGAATCTGGTTCGGTGGGGTCTTTACCAGGTTTCAATAAAATTATTATTGTGGCTTCCCTAAGAGTAGGGGGGAGCACACCTGTTTCCATCGCCTCAAGAAACACCTGTAGGAGCAACTATGTCTACGTATTCTTTATAAAATGCCGCTGTGAGCCCATCCGCACCAGGAGCTTTGTCAGCTGGCATGCCACTTATCACTTGCCTAATGTCATCCACCGTAATAGGCAGTTCCATATATTCCCCGGTACCATTGTTGAACCATGCCAGTGCCATGGTGTCTAAGTAGTCCGTAATGTCCGATTGCGTAGAGTTGGTGTGAGAGGTGTACAGTGTTTGATAAAAATGGGACATAGTATGGAGTATGTACTGCGGCGTTCTCGCTATCGCCCCAGTATTCGTGTGTAGCTCCGTGATGTAGTCAGAACCCCCTCGGAGATCGGAGCAGGCCCGCCAGCATTTTCTCCGCCCGGTCTCCCTCCCCGTAGCTCCTAGCTTGTGCGTATTTATGTAAGTATGCCGTTTCTCTCTCCGCTTCTTCCTGAAATTCTGTCAATTTGGTCCGGAGTTGAGCAGTAGCTTCCGGAGAAGGGGTGTCTCGGATTTCCCTTTCTAAACGCTGGATGTCACGTTCTAACTGTTGCAGCGTGTTACCTATGGCCCTAAGAACACCTGTTTACAGCGCCATGCAATGACCCCTCGTGACCACTTTGAATGCCTCCCAAAGTGTCCCTGGCAAATCTACTGTGTTCTCATTGAACGTGAAATACTCAACTAATTTTTCCCTCAGTTCCTCAAGGAAGACCTGGTCCAACAGTGCTGTAGACGGGAAGCGCCAGCCAGATGGCGCTATGTATGACGGTGGAGTTTGTAGTTTTATCTGAGTCGGCGCATGATTAGAAAATGTACACAGGTGATGCGACGCCTCTTTAACCCAAGTATGTATATCCCTAGAGACCAACCAGTAGTCCAACCTAGACCAGGGATTTCGATGCCGTGTGATACATGTGCCTTCCCTAGCCGTCGGGTGAAGATTCCTCCAGGTGTCCATCAATTGTTGGTCCTCCACAATACCCAATAGCATTTCTGATGGCCTTGGATGGTCTTCACGCGACACTCATCGTCTATCCACAGCAGGTGACATAACAACATTAAAGCCTCCCCCCCCAATAGCGCCACTTCTCCCAGGGCCTGGATTTTCTGCCAGATAAGGTGGAAGAAGGATGGGCTGTCCGTGTTAGGGCCATATGTATTCACTATAAATGCCGGGGTGTTGTATAATGTACCCTGAAGTAGGATATATCTACCATCACTGTCTATCATGGAGTGGTGCATCTTCCATTGCAACCCCCTGCGTATAAGTATTGCCACACCCCTTGAATAATTTGAGTAGTTCGCTTCTATCACCTCCCCCCACCTAAAATGTCTACGTGTGTTAATGGACGTAGGCACTAAGTGAGTCTCCTGTAGCAAACATATATCCACCCTGTGCCTGCCCAAATATGAGTGGATCAGCTTAGTCTTCCTCCTTTAACCCCTGGACATTCCTGGAAAGACATGTGACACTCGACATGAATGGTGTACGTGAAAGACGCATCGGGAAGCAACTCTCTCCAACAGTGTGCCATATGGGTGTATACTCTTTCCTATGATAATGATAGTGTGTAGTGTAGCAACGAATGGCAGACATGCACAAAAGCAATTCGATTATAGAAGATAATCAAAACCTGAAATGTGACATGGCAGGTGAGTTAAACAAAAAGAAAATTCTCCCCCCAACACCCACACGAACCCCCAATTATGTTGTGAATCACCCTCCCTCTCCCCCCCAAAGTGCAAACTAACGGTCCCAAGTCTTGAATGCAAGGGAATCCTCCGGCAGGGGAATGTGAGGTCCCTGGCAATACACCCCCGCACTCTTGGCAGTGAAGCCGAGCAAACGACACATTACCATAGGCCATGACCGTTAACCCGTTTCATAGACCTGTACCAACCATTGGAGCCCCCCATTTAACCCCCTCCTTTGCAGAGCATCCACTCATGATCTGCAATGTGATCGTTGGTACCGCAAACCCACAATGAACTATCTAGCATTTCACTCATAAGTCACTTATCTGTATTTCCAGCGTACATGTCCTGTACCATCCATCGTTATCACTCAAAGTCCTCTCAGTTTGTGAGTCGCTTGCCATTGCATGTTGCTTCTGATCTTTTGCCATCTGTTTGGCGTATGCAAGTGCGGCTTTAGCATCTGCAAAGAAGGTAGGCTTCCCGTGGCCTTGAATCCTCAGTTTGACCGGGTAGATCAGCGCATATTTGGTCCCAATCTGTTGAAATATTTTCTTTGCAGGGATGAATTCTCGTCGAGCCGCCTGCACCTGTAATGTAAAATCTGGATATAGGGCTATGTTGTTGCCCTTGTATTGAATATCTCCTTTTTCACGTGCAAGTCGAAGAATCGTGTCTCTATCCCTGTAATTTAGTACTATGGCTAGAATTGGTCTTGCCGGCGTCCCTGGTCCCGGCCGCGGTCTAAACGTACGATGTGCTCGTTCAATGAAGAACATGGTGGACAGTTCCGGCCCAAAAAGATCCCTCATCATCGTCTCAATGTATTTATCCATATTTTGGATGTCCGTTGTCTCTGCTATTACCGTAATTTGTACATTATTCCTTCGTGATCTGGCTTCCAAATCCTCATTCTTTTGTTTTATTTGCTGTAGGACTCCATCCATCCCTCACAAATTTCTTGTCCATGTCCGTTTGTCCTTCCTCCGTCCCTGTCACTCTCGTCTCCAGGACACTCAATCGACCCTCCTGTTTCTCTTCGCATTGCGTTATTCTGTCCATCCTCTCAGCCAGAGAGTCCATTTTGGCGTCAATGCCCTGAAGACTGGATTTCAGGTTTTTGAACATCTCTCGGATGTCATCCTCAGGCGGGGAAGCCCCTGCTCTCTCCCCGGGCTGGTCTTGTTGGCCAGTATCACTATCTGCTGATTTATTAGCTTTCTTGTCAAAGGGTATATTCGGCTGGCGCGTTTTTGTTTTCCCCATGATATCACTTTTGCCTTTTGGTCAACTTGTACGAGACAGATGGCCCAGCCACAAACACCGTATGTGCTCTTCCTACACTGGTAGCCCTGTAATCCTACAGTCTGTGCCTCCTCTCCACCATCAAAATTCTGCACTAGCCTTAAAAATTGCCACTCTGGACCACACTCTACCGGTACGTGTCTTCTGCGATATCATTGGTCTCACATATAATCTCGATCCGCAAGTCTCAGCCCAGAAAGGTCAAAACGAGGCCGACACACCACCAACAGGGCAATTAGTGCAGCACTGGCCACATTTAGGCTCACACCCCGGGCCCAGTTCATTGCCTTCAGTTATCAGGCGTCTCCATGTGCAGTGATCACTGACTGTAAACACCTCACCACGTGGTCAATGCTTGGCACCATCTGCTGCGTGCACTTTTAATTCCTTTAAATGGCACATTGACACCCCCGCCGACCAAACTGGTTCCTTCAGTGCACTGAGAGAGTGCACAGCACACACAGTCCTGTAGTCCACACTGTGTGCACCATCTGGGCAGCTCAGTGTTACGTTGTACTAACTAGTGCTGTGTCTCTCCTTCGTATGTTCAGACACTTAAAGTCGGCACCATCAATTCCCAATCAATGCACCCAGGATGTAAATCAGGTCATCCACAACGTCTCAATCGGGCTTTTCCCGATATCACCAGACACTTGAGCTATATTTATCAATACGGCCAATGCAGTGTCGTATTTTCATAAGCTTATTGTAGCTTGCAGCATCCTCGCCTCTGCTCTCACCCCTGTGCAGGCCGCCGCATAGGTAGTCTCCAGGCCTCCTCTCCATTGAAGTCCCAGCAGCTCTGCTCAAAATGGCGGCCACCTGGGTGCGGCTGAATAGTGTGCCGATAACAAGTCAGGGGATAGGTGGCACAAGATGAAATCCACACCGTACAGGGCAGTAGAAGGTCAGGGCCGTGGGCAATGGTGTGCACCTGCTATTACCCCGGGTCTACAAGCTCTCGCGCACATCCCCCTGCGCAAGCGGCCATTCCGCAGCACTGCGAAGCCACGTCCCGTGTCAATAATATCTTAGCTACACTAGTAAGAATAGATTTGTGAGCTGAAAATGTCCTCCACCAGGTTCCGCAATATTAGATAAGTGTTTTCACCCACAACATTCCCTTGGATAGAGTTACTCTTTTTCGAGCCTTTGTCCCGTTTAAAAGTTTTTCTAGTGGACCTCCTTTTCCCAGAAGGCCTAAAGGACGGCCTTTTAGATGCCTTTTCCAACTCAGGCGAGGGTTCTTTAGTGGCACCATCCATGCCCCCAATCTGCACAGTGTTGTGATTTAGTCCATCTTTCACAGCTAACTGTGTCGCTATCAGCACCCTAGGTTCCAGAGGAACATGGATTTTAGTCACAAACTCAGTTATAACATTCCCCTCACCTGACTCTTGACTCGTACCCAAGCCCAGTTCCTTTTCTGCGTTGGCAATCTCCTTGTTTGAAGCTCCCACCGTCGAGGGTTAAATATGAGATAATGGACGCAGACTTTCTCTGGATTTTTGCTTTTAGCCCCCCCTGGTCTTGACTGCATAATTGTTTCCGCTTACCCATAGTTGATGTTAGAGGGATGGCCCAGCCCTGCCACTTCCGGTCTCTGACAGGCTCAGACAGGCCCGCCCTTGGCCCATGCACGTCCTGCGCTGCTGAAGCCGCGAGATGTATTTACGTGCCTCTGGGCGCGGGAAAGGGATGTTGGCCTGGTGCTGCGGCCACTGTGCTCCCTTCTCCTTGCAGGCGTCAGCGGCCCCTATGCTGCGGGAGCCGCAAGATGTATTTACGCGCCTCCGGGCACTGGAAAGCGATGTCGGCCTGTTGCTGCGGCAGCTGGGGCTTGCAGTCCCCCTGTGCTCCCTTCTCCTTGCGAGTATCAGCGGGCCCCGCGCTGCGTGAGCCGCGAGATGTATTTACGCGCCTCCGGCTGTGGGAAAGCGATATCGGCCTAGTGCTGCGGCTGCTGGGGCTTGTAGTCCCCCTGTGCTCCCTTCTCCTTGGCTCAACATTCTGTGAATCTGGGCAAACCATTTAATCTCCCCATGCCCAGCTATATGCTACTAATTTAAATGAGGCCAAAAAAAAACCAGCGATATCGGAGGACTGGTGGGGCGGGCAAAGACGACACAAGGAGACAAGCATAATACAAATTAAACAAAAGATAACATGCAGCATGCGTGCTGCTGTTCGTTCACGCTACAATACTCCATGGGAGTTAACTTATGAAAAAAGGTTTGCATGCACCAACCATTAGCCATTTGCATACTAATTCTGACACTTTAATATACACCTCTGGCTCTTAACTCAAAAAGAATAACAGACTTAAATAACATCTATATTCAAAATATTACAGCCCTGTTAAAATCTCCAGACAGCAACATCACATTGTAAAATTAGACTAGAGTTCAATTGTATATCACTGTTGTTAGAAATCAGGACCTGTTTGCAATGTCCCTCCACTTTCTGCTCCATTTGAGACCCCTGGATGCTGGTTTCCTGACTCTGAGAGTGCCCTGGGATGAATGAATGAATGAATGAATTGAGAATTTATAAGAGCGCTACTTAACCCGAAGGCATCAAGGCGCATCAGATGGAAAAAAGAACACAGCTGAGTGGTCGGAGGCAAGTGAAGGAAGCAGATATTACAGGTAGGATTCTGCAAATAGCCAGGTTTTTAGATTCTTCCGGAAAAGGGCAAGAGAAGGCTGGCCCTTAAGGTCAGCGGGAAGAGTGTTTCATAGCTTGGGGGCGAGGGAGAAAAAGGCTCTCCCTCCCCATCTGGCCTTAAGGATCCGGGGGGTCGCCAGAAGATTTTTATGAGCCAATCTCAGGGCCCTACCCGGGGTGTAAAAGGACACGAGAGATCCAATGTCCTCAGCACCCAGGCCGTGTAAAGCACGGTAAGTCAGAACCAGAACCTTAAAATTAATTCTGGCCTGGACTGGTAACCAGTGAAGGGTTTTTCTGATTTCTGTAACAGAAACACGCCTAGGGGCATTCACCACAAACCTGGCTGCAGCGTTCTGGATGAACTGGAGGCGCTGAATAAGCTTTTTGCAAATGGCAAGATATAGGGCATTGCAGTAGTCCAGGCGAGGTGAGATGAGGGCTACTACTACCTGTTTCTGAGCCTTAGAGGAGTGGAAGTGTACTAATTTCCTAAGGATCCTTAAAACCCCACAACAGGTCGAAACAGTTTTATTCACTTATTTATCAAACGCCAGAGTGGTGTCAAAGGTGACCCCCAGATTTCTGGCAGACAGGGACGGCTTGGGACAAGTTCCAAGGGAGGGAGGCCCCCAATCATCCGACCATAGATCTTGTTTGCCACCAAAGATGAGAATCTCGATTTTTTCCCCGTTAAGCTTGAGGAAGTTTGAGGACATCCAACCTGCCACGGCTTCCATGCATTTCTTAAAATTAAGGGCCGTGGACTCCACCGAATGAGATAGGGAGACCATTATCTGGGTGTCATCGGCGTATGATAGGACTTCCAATCCATAAGATCTGACAATCCTTGCAAGTGGGGCCACATAAATGTTGAACAGAGTAGGGCTCAAGGATGAGTCCTGCGGGACCCCACAGTGCAAAGGCTTGGCAGAGGAAAGGAAGTCACCCAGTTTGACCTGTTGGGCACGATGGTTAAGGAAGGATGTCAGAAGACCGAGAGCCGGTCCTTCCACTCCCATCTCACCGAGCCGCCTAGATAAGATGGATGGAGACAGGGTGTCAAAAGCGGCTGTAAGGTCGAGCAGGATCAGGATGGTAGAGTGACCTCTGTCGACTTTAGCGCGGATGTTGTTGACCACCACTGTAAGGGCAGACTCGGTGCTGTGCGCTTTTCGAAAGCCATGCTGTGAAGAATCAAGCAGGCTAGCATTGTCAAGAAAGGCGCTGAGGTGGGCTTCAAGCATTTTGGCTGGGGCAGGGAGGAGGGATATAGGGCGAAAGTTTTTAAGAGTACCAGGATCCAAAGTTGGCTTTTTTAGTAAAGGTTTTACAATAGCCAGCTTCCATGATGCAGGGAAGACGCCATTAGAAATTGCCATATTCATTACCTCCAGGTAAGGGGGAAGGAGGACTTCCCTGCAGTCTTTCAATATTTTGAGAGGGCAGGGGTCCAAAGGGGAGCCCGATTTAAGTTTGTCAAGAAGAGCATTCAAGCCTTCATAGGATAGGGGGGGGAAATTGGACAAGCGTCCTAGGATACCAAAGTCGGAACAGGGTGGGGCAGTCGATCCAACGGCAGGACAGAGTTATGAATAGAATTGAGGGCTTCTAAAGCAGAGTGAATATCCGCGATCTTGGTGTGAAAAAACGTGGATATCCGGTCACAGAGTTCTTGGGAAGGGACAGTGGGGTCAGGAGAAGGGGTGAGAGAAAGAGAGTCCACAATTTTAAAAAGATCTCTTGGTGAGCTGAGGAAAGTGGTCAAGTCAGTGAAATAGGTTTGTTTAGCCACTAGAATAGCGGCCTTATAGCCTATTATAAGACTTTTGTGTTTGATCCTTTCGTCAGGGTCAAGATGAGCTCTTCAGAGTCTTTCTTGTCTCCTACATTCCTGCCTACGTAATCTAAGGGAATCAGAAAACCAGGGGGCTGACGGGCGTTTCCTGGCGCAGTAATGGTGTTTGACAGGGGCAAGAATATTAACTGCTTTTGAAATGGTGTTAATAAGCTCCTGCGCTGCAGTATCCGTATCAGCTTCGGAAGAGGAGAAGAAATTGGCGATGAAGGGGCTAACGGTTACGTTGTTAAGGACTCTATAGTTCCTTTTGTGAATCCAGGGGTTATGTTCCTTTGGAGACAGATCTCGTTGCCCGGGATCGAACTCAAAAGGGACGGCCTTATGATCAGACCATGAGAGGGAGATGGGAATACCTACTTCCAATATAGGGTCATTTGGGATGACCCCGTCCAACGTATGGCCTGCTGACTGGGTGGGGTATCTCACTTTTTGTAAAAGCCCGCAAGAGGCTAGGGAATCCACAAGCGATATAGTATTGGGCGAGTTAGAACTTTCTAAATGAAAGTTGAAGTCCCCAAGGATAGAGAAATTGGGCAGATCAATGTAGGGTTCAAGGACTTCCAGGAGATTGGCAGAAAAAGCCGACCTGGGACCAGGGGGTCTGTAAATTAAAACACCCGTGAAGGACACAGTGGGAGAGGGGCTAAGGGTAAAATGAAGGGCTTGGAAAGAGTTTTGAGGGGAGGGGAGGCATTCAATGCGGCAACTAGACGAGGTTTTATGCAGTATGCCGATGCCCCCACCTTTCCTGCTGACTCTATCCAGTCTCACAAGGGCGTAGCCATCGGGAATGGCATCAATTAGGTCAGGACCGGCTGAATCAGAGCCCCAGGTCTCTGTAACAAAGACCCACAAAGGCATTCTGTCAGAGACGAAGTCACTAAAAGCGATATTATTTTTCACCAAGGAGCGGGCATGTATGAGAAAAGCCGTGTCTCCAGAGTGGAGAGAAGGGGTGTGCGTCTCAACGGGAGGCGTAGCGACCGGGGGTGTAAGAGAGGAAGTGTGGTGCATCTTACTAAAACACTGACAGTTACATCCCTTATGCAGATCCTCAGGCCGATGTTTAAAGTGACAGGATAACCTCGGAGGGCGGAGAGCTCTCAAGGTGTTCAATGAATATGCTGTGTATATAGTAGGGGAGAGACAGAAATCAGCAATAGGACAGGCCCCTGGCGCCTCCTTGGTGCTGACGGGCGCAGACGGGCAGGACTCTGGCAGGAATCCGGCACGCGACCGGCATGTCCACTGCTCGCATCCGCTGCGCGGGGTCATGGTCTTTCCCTTTTAAAGAGAACTAGAGCGCGTCACTGCGCCAATTCTATCCCAATATGGCCGCTAAGAATCTGAGCGCCCTGCCAAGACCGAACAGCCAATTAGTCGGCTGAAGTGTGGGTCGGGCAGCGAGGCGCAGGGGAAAGGTAGGACAAATTTAAAAGCTTAGCAGTCAAGCAAATGAATGTGAATGTTTTAAAAACGAGTGAGCACAACAAACCAGCTTTGCAATCAAGCCAGTGAGGAAAATGAATGAAATTTAAAACGTGCAGGAACAGACCTCCCGGCTTCCGCCTCAGGAGGGATTCGAGCACAAAGCGGTAATACGCGCTGTGCACAGAGGGAACCCTTTTAAGGAGAACTAGAGCGCGTCACGGCGCCAATTCTATCCCAATATGGCCGCTAAGAATCAGAGCGCCCTGCCGAGACCGAACAGCCAATTAGTCGGCTGAAGTGTGGGTCGGGCAGTGAGACGCAGGGGAAAGGTAGGACAAATTCTAGCCTAGCCCAGGACCAGTGATATGTTGAAAACCCAAGTAATAACACACAATTGCATTAGGGTACACTATGTATTAGGGTACACCTGTGCTTGGCATGTCCTACCCTAAAGGTTCCCAGTAGATAGAAGGGCAGGGGGATTAAAACTACCTACAAATTACCTATAAGTCCCTAGTATATAATATGCTTGCAGTTTAAGGTCAACAGCCCTTTATGCATTTGCACGTGCACACTGCTGAGCACCTGAGGTCATTTTAAAAGCAACCTTGTGTTGCTGCACTGATTGTTAAAATAAATTCACTGCAAACTCAACTTTGGTGGTAGGGACATTTAAAAATTGATAATCTACAATATGTTTGCATACTCAGAACCCCCAAGGTCTCTCCTAGGTGTCCTAGGGGTGGAGTGTCAGCAATTATACGGAGGGCTCTTATAAAAAAATGTTTTATATGCCCTGGGGATAGAGAAATTGCACATTACACTTCTCCCATTGTAGTAAAGTGCCTTCCAAAATCGACTTTGGTGCTATGAGCACTGTGGAGTGTCGATCTATATCAGTTGTGCATATTCCAGGTCTCCCCTAGGTGTCCCAGGTTTTAGAGAAATTGCACATTTCATTTTCCCCATCGTAGATCCCCCGTCACCACAAAGGATAACATTGTAATAGTTTATGAATGCATAAATATTGCTAGGAATTAAATTAATATAATGAATATCATTCAAGTACGTAGGAGAATGGTATTGATAAACCCAACAATATGCTATTGTTGAATTTATCCTATATTGTACAGAGAAGAAGTTATAAGACTTCCTTGTCAGTAAGCCAAAATTCAGCCTTCCTGCAGTCGTCCCTCATTTTTCAGAGGAGGGATTAACCAGAGGCAGGATTAGCCAGGCTGCTTTGATGAAGCGATAGGTGGCTCACCCAGAGAGAGGCTATCTGTTAGAGAGAGCTCTGCTACAGTGGAATGCCCGCGCAGGGGGGAGGGGTCGTAAAGAATGAAGCTTCAAAGGTAGATTAGGACAGGCAAGGAATGCCAGGTCCATCTACCCCCACTCCCTCTAGGTAGAAGGCTTATGGAAGGAATCTGCAGATGTTAGGGGGAGTAGAGCTATGGAAAGGAGCCCTACTGGAGGTTAGTTTATCAAGTTCTTACTACTCTGCTGAGATTTCAGCCATGTTGAAATTTGGAGGAATAGCGCTTTCTGGTAGAAGATTATGTCACACTTGAAGTGGTCATGCTCTGGTGTTACCTTGTACCTCATTGGACAGGAGTGCTCTCCTGCTTGACCCCAGATAACACTGAGTAAATATGTGAGTGGTGCAAAGCCTCTCAGATTTGCTGCTTGAAACTCAGAGAAGAAGAAGGATTGCCATGCTGGTAATTTTATTTGCACTGCCAGGCCCTGCAATTTGACTGGCTGTGTCTGCTGCACTATCTGAGACTACAACTCTGTGGATGTACCTTACTTCTGAAGGAAAAAAGAGTGGACTCCCTGCAAGATACAGGTTAACAGAGCTCACCTGCATAATCACCAGCAAGAGTCCCCTGCCTGGAGTGCATCCAGTGGACCTTTAAGGGTTTTGGCAAGGTGCATTGTGGGAATTGTGGTCCTAAACTTTCAAGGACCATCTTGGAGCTTCCAGACCCTTCAATTGTGTTTTGGACCCTTTGGACACTCAAGAGGAACTTCAGGAAGAAGTTCAAGAAGTTTGGGGAAACTTTGAAAAAAAACTCCATAAGGCAACTGAGTGTTAGAAAGTGTTTATTCTTTACAGATTCATAACTGATGTCATTTTATAGACAACAATATTTCCTATTTTTATAAATTGGTGTTTGATTTTTATTGTATGTTGTGTCTCAATTATTTACTGATTTGGTGTTTTGAAATGCTTTACATACCTGTATCCTAAGTGAAGCCTGCCTGCTTGTAGCCAAGTTATCCATGGTTGAGCATGGGAATAATTTGCTGCGATCTATTCTGAGCCCTAGACTGTACTAGTGTCTTTATTGCCAGTAATATATGCATATTTACCACTACTAATAATCAGTGATCTACGTTCTTTATGAAAGCATAAACACTTGAAGCTAATACTTGATAGTTATGTATTAGACACTCAAGAATATATAACAATGGCACTAATAACTCAAATAAAAAAAGAATTATATAAGATTCAGGTTACTTTACATTACATTATCACAGTTTGAAGGATCATGGAA
Source organism: Lissotriton helveticus (assembly GCF_964261635.1). Taxonomy (NCBI): domain Eukaryota; kingdom Metazoa; phylum Chordata; class Amphibia; order Caudata; family Salamandridae; genus Lissotriton; species Lissotriton helveticus. The sequence goes on along the minus strand of NC_136057.1, from coordinate 805,580,068 downwards.
ATCACAAGGATCAGAACAGGTAGGTTGTGGGCTGCGCGGTTATTGGGCTGAGAATCTGGGGCACATAATTTGTCTATGTCCTATATTACTACATTTAGGTTAGCAACATCTTCAAGATACTTTCAAAGAAGCCAATATTACATGTTTAAGAGGCAACAGAATTCCGTTTAGCAATGAAAATGGATTGTTTTATAAAAAAGCTTATTGCATTCTTTGACCTGATAAATATTGGGGAAAAAAACTAGACAAATGACTTTGAAACTACTTTCTTTCACTTTGGATTACCTGAGGATTTGTGGGTGGTTTAATCATTTTTTTTGCACTATTTATTGTAATTGATTTTTTTAAATACAATATAATGAAATGTAATCACCTAAGACACCGGAGAAGGACAATAATAGAGAGGACAAGGCTGGACCCATTAACCCCTGAAGTGCACGGCCTTCCCCGACCCCCTCTCCAACCTTAGGACTGAGTCCGTTTTTGGCGGGTCAATATTAAACCGTCATAGCTTTTTTCCAACAAAAGATATCCAGTGAAAATCTGTCTCATTTTTCTCATATGTTGGGGCCTCCAAAGTTACTCAGAGTTTGTGGGTTCCCCTGGAATTGCATTTAAAAACATAACCAAAGTTTGATTGCAAATTTGGGGAATTTATGGAAAAAAGTGCTGGCTTGAAGTGGCGCATATTTTTCTAAAATGTTTGCTGTACCAAGGTCACCCACTTCCCAGCTTTCCGAAACAGGCAGAGTTGTAAAACAATATACATTTTTTTAACACAAAGAGCAAAACGGCTCCCACCACTTTCACTTCCAAGAGTGATGACGTCAAAGTAACACAAGAAGTGATGGTCAGTCGCAACAAAAGGGGCTCAGTTGGGCAGGAAGGCCTTCCCCAGCAGCCTGAGGTTGAGGCTATACAAGAGAATCCCTCTGTGCAAGCACCCGAGAGATTTGCTGCTGTCAGTGGGAGATGTGATGAGAAAGTGAACAGGAGGTGAACATCCATTCCTGTGCAATAAAAGGGTTGAACCTCACAGCAGCAGAGGTCATTAAAACCTACTAGCTTGACAAAGGGGTGAAACACAAGATCCTAGTGTCTACTAGGGATGCTTTGGAGCCAGGCATACCCACTGGCAAAATCCCTCCAATTCCTGCAAATTCTTGCCACGCCAGAGTTGGTGGCAACTACTTCTCCTCCGCACAAAATGGGTGTGGTAGATGCGCTTGCACAGCCAACCTTCTGCAAAATTGTCACACAGGTCATGATTCCTTTCTCAATCAGAGTCATGAGCACATTGTCTTCCCACCTGACTCACAAAAAGAAAATAATGTATGCCAATGTAGGATTTCTAAATGTGCTAAAGGCAATACACTACACCCACATAGCACTGATTGCCCACCTAGACCCAGGAACAAATGTACTAAAATCAATATTGCAGTACCCCATAAGTGTACAGATGATGAGCAATGCTGATTTGTGTTTCATAAAATGCTGTGTCAGAAAACTTGGTTCAATGCCCTACTTGATGATTCTGATGAGGAACTTTATAACCCATACTTCGGAGACTCACTATCTACAGAGGACATGGTTATTTGGTGATAACCCAATTTTTCACATTGATAGATATTAGTAAAGGTATGCAGTCAAATATACTTTGGTACAGTTGAACATCCACCTTACAGCGTTACAGCATTCAGAAACAGACGCCAGTATACTTACTTCAAACAGTTCAAACTAACCAGCTTGTATATGAGCCAGCACAGTGCCTGATTTGTGTTGTTGTCTTGGATTACTGAAATCAATCATATGGGACCAGAAATGCATCACAGGAATGGTAGCATGCAGAGAATGACGACAACCAGAGTCAATGACGATACTGAGTGATACGTGCACCCTAGACATGAATGGGTGTCCATCCATACCCGTACAGAATCATATCATTTAGTACCAAGAGCTATTGTCTACAGAATGCCATAGTGCCCCTAGTCACTAGTGATATGTCCCTGGAGGGAAAAAACAGTTTACGAAATCCCCATAATGATAATAAAATGGTTGCATATAATTCTGCATATAATCCTGCATATGAATGTATTTAATGCATCCACCATTATTATCATCCCGGAGATGCGGTAAAGACTCTTTTCCTCCAGGAATCCCTCCCTTTGTTTTAAAAAAAAATATATCTTTATTCAGTTTTTGCCAACAGTTATCTTTGCCCCCAGCCCCCCCACCCCCCCCACCCTCACTGGTCGAACAAGTATACATACAACTTCATTATTCACTTTGCATTGTAGCCTCCAGTAAAAAAAATTGTTCCATAATACAATTGATTATGTAGGAAAAAAACAAAAACAAAAAAATCTCCATTACACAAAGAATTATCAGGGCTCCTTCGTGGTATACCGCTACATACGACCTTGGCATTGACACCATTCTACTAGAGGGGACCAAATCCTCAACCCCCTTTTGGCAGCCTCCATATTAGAAATTGCTAATAACCTTGCTAGCCACTGTTGAAGGGACGGCGCTATAGGGTCCAGCCATGCTGAGGCTATGCACATTCTTAAAACCGCCATAGCAATAAAAATGAGCTCATGTCCTACTCTAGGATTACTGGGATCGGCCGCCCCTAATAAAATAACATCGCTAGACAGAGCTATATCGCTTTGGAGTACTGCGGACAGGAATTTCTCTATCTCTTGCTTTAAGGGTGTTAATCCTTCACATGTGGAGAAGATGTGTACACAATCATGCACAAACACTACAATTGGGCCCTGGACCTTCGCTCTCCCACCCCACCCCGCCCCGCCTTGTCGTAACCCTCCGCAATTCCCCCTACTGATCGCGCCTCCTCTATTTACCTAAGCTCAGCCTTGCCCCCATCTACAGGGCCCCCGCTGGTCCACAAATTAGCATCACTTTCTATGTCACTGGGTCACCAGTACTCGCCTCTGCCGCTGACTCAGTGGTTGTGCCCCCACCCCTACCTTTCAGGTATGTGGTGTACAGACCCTAAAGGTTTTTTGGTTTGCTTCGCGGGGGAAGCAGCTCGCTGAAGTTCTCAGATTGGATGCAATAATAAAGCACATCACGCGCCCACTGTGACACTGTGGGCAGAGGACCCCTTAGCCAGCACATTGCCACTCTGCGCTTTGCCACTAGCAGGCCCATTTCTAACCAACCTGCGAGCTGCCTTCGGCAATCTTGTAGAATAGCCCAGTAGCGCCAACGCGGGTCCGGGGGGATCTCCAACTCTACGATTGTACTTATTTCACAGAATATTTTTTCCCAGTATTGGAAAACCCCTGGGCAGCCCCATGCTAAGTGTGTAAAGTCCGCCATCGGGAAGCGAAATCTGTCACAGGTTGCGTCCTCCCTCAGTCCATACCTGTGCATTCACTCTGGCGTATAGTACACCCTAATAATGAATTTGAAATGAGTCAGTCTGTGCTTGCCGTGCAGTGAGATGCGCTTCATGTTAGTGCAACAATACAACCACATGTCATCCTCAATTGTTATGTCCAAGTCGCGTTGCCAGGCCAGTAGTGGTTGGCTCTTTTTGACATTGCCAATTCATATATGTTGGTGACCAGTTTGCAGGGAGATTTAGTTTTGATGAGATACGTTATGTCTCGCACCTCAAGAGGCTCGGCATGTCGTCCCCAAGTTGTTTGTGCAGTGCTCCATGCACTCTGTGAAACTGGAAGCGCAGCATGAGGGAGGGTGTTTCCACAGCAGTCGTGACTTCGTCCCATGTTTGAACGACACCGTCCAAAAACAGGTCCCCCACTTTGTGAACGCCCGTCGCTCGGAGCGCGTGTAAGACTCCCTTATCACTGCAGTGGGTCAGCCAGACCGGCCAATCCACTGGCATTTCCGGGGAATACAACAGTTCCCCTGCCTGCTGTTGCAATAAGCAGTGCCAGGCATGTTGCGTCGAGTTCAGGGAATCGAGGATCCCTGTTCTGCGATCCGCCGTCTCGAAGATGACGGCCGGGAGAGGAAGAGGGTCAGCAAACAACCTCTCCAGCCTGAGATATGGGATGTGATCTGCGCCGTGGATCCAGCTGTGAGCCTGCGCACTCTGCGCCGCCCTGTAGTAAAGTTCTAGGTCTGATGCACCCAAGTCCCCCAGGTGGTATGGCAGTGTGAGAACCCGCCACTGAATGCGAGCTTGCTTACCCGCCCAAGCCAGTCTGGCGAAAAAGGAACGCGGTACCACTATAGGTATATTTGCGAAAATGAGGAGGAATCTGGGCAACACGACCATCTTCATGATAGAGACTCTCCCAAGTAGCGACAGCGGCAGTCCAATCCAAGTTTCGAAATCGTCCTCTAACTTTGCTACAGCCGTCCCATAATTTTCTCGGAAAACTATTTCCGAGTCTGTGTGCAATTTGATGCCGAGATACCGAACCGACTCGTCTGACCACAATAGCGGGTATTCCTTCTCGAAAGGCATCATGGAGGGTGTAAGCGGGAAGGCAATGGATTTAGACCAGTTAACCTTCAACCCGGAGAGTGCCCCAAAGTGTAACACTTCTCGAAGAACTGCAGAGAGGTTATTTTCAGGGTCCCTCAAGTATAACAGGGTGTCATCTGCGTACGTGGAGACCACGATTTCGTAAGAGAGGAAGCAGACGCCCCTGTGGCTGTGATATTCCCTGAGCGCACATGCTAGTGGCTCCGGGACTAAAGCATATAGCATCAGTGACAGGGGGCAGCCCTGGCAAGTACCCCTAGTAATGTAAATGCCATGTGTGACCAGATCCCCCAAACGAATGCTTGCGGTGGGGGCATTATATAACACCCCTATCATTTGCAAGAAGACAGGGCCAAGTCCCATCCTGATCAACATCTGTCTCATAAAGGGCCACTCCTCGGAGTCAAAGGCTTTCTCCATGTCCAGGAAAACAGCAATGGCCTTCGTGTCCTGACAGATGTGTTGTATTGTGCCGAAGACCGTGCAAATATTATAAGTGAGGCTCCTGTCGGGGACAAACCCCGCCTGTTCCGGGGCAACTAGAACCGGGATCAACAGGGCCAAGCGGTTAGCCAAGATCTTCGCAAACAACTTGGTGTCCACGTTGAGCAATGAAAGTGGCCAGGACGATCTGCATTCCTCCGGGGGTTTACCTGGTTTGGGAATGGCTACCAAAATGGCTTCCCTCATTGATTGTGGCATCTGTCCTGTTACGCACATGTCACCAAATAACTCTGCCATGTGTGGGAGCAGTAGATCAATGAAGGTCTTGTAGAAGTTCAAAGTGAGTACGTCCGTCCCTGGGGCACTATTTGCACGCATTCCCGGCAATGCCTCCAGGATCTCATCTTTTTCTATGGGTAGAGACAGGAATTCTCTGTGCGTGTCTGATAGGAAGGGCAACTTAATGTGCTCCAAGTAATCAAGATCCATATCAGACAGGCGTGAGGTGTAGAGGTCTGAAGGAAATTGCTTAAATCTATTAGCGATATCTGCTTTTTCCATTAGCAGTTCGCCCTCCTCAGACCTCATCTCTGTGATAGCAGTCCTGCCCCGCGTGGCCCTCAACAGGTTTGCCAGCACAGATCCCGGCCTATCCACCTCCCCATATACGCGAGCAGTGACATATTTCCCCAGATGTTGCACTTTGCTGTCCTCGGCCTCGTGGAACTCCTCTAGCAGTGTCTTCATTTTGTCTATGGAGTCCTCATCCATCCCAGACTGGTTGCTAGCCTCCAACTCCCCCAAAGTGTGCTCCAGCGTCGACAGTCTCTGCCTGATATCGAGAAGCACCCCCGAGTGTTTAGACATGGCCACCCCTCTAAACTTTAAAAGCCTCCCACACCGTCTGGAATATGTCCACCGACTCAACATTCACCACAAAAAATGTTTCAATCGCTTCTGCTACTGCTTCCTTAAACATGGGATTCAGCAGCGAGTAAGGGGGGAAACGCCATGTAAATGGGGGATTGTTTTCTTAGGGGTGGGTAAAACCAGCAAAATGGGGGAGTGGTCCAACAGAGTACGCAGAAAAACCCAGCAGGAACTGATATAGGGCACAATTGGTGACGATACACGCGTATGTAGGTTGTGGTACGCAGAATAGTGTGTGAAACCGCCTTCCATCGGGTGAAGTTCCCTCCATACGTCCATGAGATCCATGCTAATCATAGCCCTTTCTAAAGCTCTAACTGTCGTCGCCGGTCTCCTAAGCGGTCCTCCTGATCTGTCTAAGCTCGGGTTCCTGACTAGGTTGAGGTCTCATCCCCAAAGGATTTGTACCGTCCCGCACCCACCCACCGTGCTAGCCAATGTGGCGAAGAACTCCGGGCAGTCATAATTAGGGCCGTAGACGTTGACAAGAATCAAGTCCTGGGGGCGTGGCTTGGCGCCCAATGGGTATGGCGGAGCTGGGGTGAGCACTCTGCCGGCATCGGTAAAGTCCGCAGTTGGTGCCATTTCCTAGCTTCTTCGGAGACAGGCTTCGCCGTCGGAGAATTGCGGGCATGCGTTGGTGCCTTTTTCAACGCTGACTGAGGCTGTTTCTAATCTTTTTCGTCTGAGTAAGTTTGGTCGCGGCTCTTTGCCGGCCGCGACCGCCATCTTGATTTTTCGCACAATGCGCGTTTTTTGAAATTCTGGCTATCGACTTGCTTTTACTTCGCAGCATGCCGTTCTACAATGCCCCATATAGCGTTTTTGTCTCCCTTTTGATGCATTTTTCATAGGACTGGCAATATTTAAACTGTCGTTTTTTCCAGTGCTTATTAAGGCATTATTTCTCTGCATGTGAGGCAGCCATTTTGTACTTCACCTCAGCCACTTTTTATGTCTTCAGGATGCTGCCTCACACATTTAACCAGCATGGTTTCTGCTTTTGAATGCCTTCTCATTATAAACAGTGGGAGATTCCTGCCTTCAGTTTGGAACTACTATTTGGATTTCTGCATATTGCATGCTTCCTTGCTGTGTATGCACTGCGACTTCAACCACAGTATGTCCACTCTGTTCCTATTGTTGGAATCTGCTGCAGCACGGTTACTTTGCTATTAACTCTTAATTTTATCAACACTTGTGGTGTTTGACAGTATATTTTCTTACCCTACGTGCATTAAGACCTTTTTTGCAGTTTGCTGTATGAAGTGCTTATCCTTGTGCAGACACACAATTGTTGTTTCAACTGTGCTTTTTTCACGGAACTGCTCCTTACTGTGCTTTGCTGGTGATTCGTTGTGAGTGTACCCTATGGGCAGATTAAAAACGGCTTACTCTTCTACTACTAACCTGAAGCACAGTTTTCTTAAAAACTCTAAGTTGTTCTCTGAATTTTCCAAGTTCGAAGACTCATTATCACCCTCTCCTCAGAGTACGCAGCTCATAATGGAGTCTTCTTCGACAGCATCAGGGAAAGCTAATTCCAAGAGACTAAAAAAAGACCCTCCTTCTCCACCCAAGTCGATATCGCCAGTTTCTATGGAGCGTTTATTGGAGGAAATTAGAGCTCTACGTCCCTTTATGGAGGAAACTAATGCCAAATTGCAAATGTTGACAGACACTTGGTCGCAATTGGACACGAGGGTCACATCAGTGGAACAAAGTGTTTAATCTCTCCAAGAAACTTCTGCCACAGTTTCTCACTTACACTCACTTGTCTCTTCTCTTCAGCGGCAAGGGGAGGAGCTTGAAAACCGCAATAGGCGCAATAATCTACGTATTTATGGCCTGGTGGAGGGTTATGAGGGGAATGACCCCATCACCTTCTTTAAATCTTTCCTCCCCAAACTCTTACATTTACCGGAGGAGACTGTGCTCAATATCCAACGTGCCCATCGACTAGGTCGGGCTCCATCTTCAACTTCAACTTCGCTCAGACCGAGGGGAGTTATTTTGTATTTTTTAGAATATACAGATCTCCTGAAGGTGTTATCAGCGGCTAGAGCCTCCTCCCGAATCACTTGGTCAGGATTCTCTTTGTTCTTTGCGCAGGACTACGCCAAAGCTACAGCGAATCGTCGCAAAGCCTTTCTGAACATGAGAGCCGATCTGCGGTCCATAGGTGCTCGATATGGACTTTTTCACCTGTGTATCTTCAAAGTTACCTACAACAACAGAACAACTACATACGAAGATCCTGTACGTCTTCAGAGTTTCCTGAATTCCTGCAATACGACAAATATGGATCTCTCTGGTCCTTCTTCTTCATTTCCCATTCTTTGTTTCTCTATGTGGCTCTCTAAATTTTTGCTCCTTTTTCGCATGTTAAATATTTCATGTTTTATATTTCTTTGCTCTTCACGTTATGTGAGCTTTATTGGATTTATTCTATTATAGTTGCAGTTTCTCATGTTGAATACATACATCATTAATGACTTTTGATATTGCTAGTTCCTATTTTGGTAGTTTCCCTTAATTTTCTTTTTTTATTCCTGTCTCCGTAGATTATGTGTCCTTGTCCCGTGGTCTTTCCCGATCGTGCGTATCGCTGACCCTGGAAGTTCTGCCTGCTCTATGTGGCTCCACCCTCCTCTCCTTGTGTTCCTGGTTATGTTCCTTCACCTTCCCCTTTTTGTAGGTATGTTTTTCCTTTATTTGTTTCACATATTTGTTCTCTCAAATGTCTTCCTATCTTCCTTTTCTTCTCCTTGCTCTTTTTTCTCAATGGGTGTCACCCCCATTTCTATTCATTCATTCTTACCATTGCTCACCTCTTCTTTTCGGCTTTTCTTTTCACTGATGATGAGTTATTTGTTTTCTCCTATTTCTTCACTTTTCCTCAATACATATTTATCTTCTTGTTTCGACTTTTATAGTCTTCTTCACCATGCACTGTGTTTTATTGAAGTTTCCTTTCTCTCTTCACTTTCTTTTTGCTACCAATGTTTAGTTGATCTGGGCTTTCCTTCCTCTGTTTATCTTTGTGGTTTGGCTCAATGTGTTTCTAATATTTCATGTTGTTAAAACGTATTACTTGGAACGTTAAGGGTCTGAATTCTCCTATTAAGCGACAAAGAATTCTGTCCCACCTAGCCAAATTGAACGTTGATTTTGCATTTTTACAAGAAACTCATCTTTCCGATGTTGAATCTTTAAAACTTAAGGGAGGCTGGGTAGGTGAAGTCTTCTACTCTCCAGGTGAGGGTAAACGCAACGGTGTAATAATTTTATGCCGTAAATCCCTTACTTACTCTTTAATAACTCAAGAGTCAGATACAAATGGTAGATGGTTGTACATCAAATTATCGCTAAAGGGTGTTCCAATCTCTCTCCTAAAAATACATGCTCCCACCGGCGGTGACCCTAATTTTTGGCACATGATGGCTACATACATTACCAAATATATGGATGATAACTTTATTTTAGCGGGAGATTGCAATCAATCTCTTGACCCCTTTCTTGATAGGCGTTCCAAAGCTTCATTTATCCCTAACAAATCCCACAAATTCAACATAAACTCACTGATGCTTGGCGCCTCTGTAATCCGACTACTAAAGAGTTTACTTTTTATTCTCCTTCCCATCATTCTCAGTCAAGGATTGATTATATTTTTGTTTCCCACAATATTGCGCAAACTCTCACTAATGCAGTATTTGGTCCCATTTTACTGTCAGATCATGCCCCTGTTTCGATCAATATTGATATTTTACCTAAAACTTCGGGACCTAGGAGGTGGCGTTTCAATAATGCCCTTCTTTTAGATCCAAAGTTTACTGTCTCTTTTACTAGTTTTTTTGATGAGTTTTTTAGATCAATGACACTCGCTCCATACCCACACACACCATTTGGGATGCTTTTACAGCTGCAGCAAGAGACTTCATAATTGATTTTGTCGCTAAAAAGCGAAAAATTGCTCGCAAATTTACTGGAGATCTTCTTCAAAAGATTAAGGGTTTGGAGCACTCTTATTATACTTCACATTCTCAGGATTGTTTGACAGCTCTTATTGATGCTAAGATGCAATGCAACAAAAAATCTACAGAGGATGCTTCTTTGTTTCTGTTAAAGTCTAGTACGAAATTTTATGGGGGCAAGAATAAAGCTGGGAAAATCTTGGCTAATTACTTAAAAATTAAACATAAATATAGAATCTATTTATGATGACAACTTGGATCTTAAACATAAGGATGCCGACATTTTAAATGAATTTTCTCTCTTTTACAAAACTCTATACTCTTCTGATACTCAGCCCTCTACCCAATCCCTATCGCACTTCTTCTCTAGCATACACAAACCCCAACATTTTCCTCTTGATTTAACTCCTTTGGAATCAGATTTATCACAGCAAGAACTGCTTACTGCACTCCAACACCTTAAAAAGGATAAGTCCCCGGGGCCGAATGGTTTTACGGTTGAATTTTACCTTCATTTCTCCAAATTATTATTACCAAAGTTGCACTCCCTAATTGACTCGTTCGTTACATTGGATAGCTCCTCAGGCTCTTTTTCTGATGCTCACATCTGCCTTATACCCAAAGAAGGGAAGGACTCTAAATACTGTAAAAATTATAGACCCATCTCCATGGTTAACATAGACTATAAAATATTTGCTAAAGCACTTGCAGCACGATTAGATCTATATTTACCTGATTTGTTAGGTAAGGAGCAATCCGGATTTGTTGAAGGGCGTTTTATAATGGTTAATACTAGACTTCTGTTCATTGTTTTATCCAAATCCTCACATTTGAAATATCCTCTTGCAGCGATTGCACTGGATGCTGAAAAAGCATTCGATAGAGTTGAATGGACCTATCTATCTATTTTCTGCCCTTAAATGGTTTGGTTTCGGCCCTAAATTTATCTCTTTAATTTCCCTTCTCTACTCTAATCCACGTGCGGTGGTATGTGCTAATGGCTTAGTTTCTTCTTTTTTTGACCTGGGTAGAGGTGTCCGTCAAGGTTGTCCCCTTTCCCCTTTTCTTTTTAATTTGGCCTTGGAACCTTTTCTTTCTAAACTTCATCAAAATCCTAACATGTATGGCTTTCAAACATCACATTCTCACATCAAACTTGCCGCTTATGCCGATGATATTTTACTCTTTTTGTCTAATCTCAGTGACTCTATACCTGCCTTTCTAGAAGAGGTGCGTGAATACTCCAACATTTCCGTATATAAACTAAATAATGACAAGTGCGAGATTTTACCTTTAACAAAATTTACTTTTAAACCAGATTTCAGTGCTTCTAATTTCACTTGGAGCCCCACTCACATTAAATACTTGGGATTGCATGTTACCTCCTCAGTTTCGGACACAGTTTCACTTTGTATGAACAAATGTATTCAGAAGATATCGGACTTGACGCCCACATGGCATCCTCTTTATTTGTCATGGTGGGGTCGCCTTAACACTATTAAGATGATGTTATACCCTATAGTTATTTACACTATTTCTAATATTCCAGTCCCTATCCCCCCAAAATTTTTTAGGAGGATTAATTCCATTCTCTCTTCCTTTTTATGGAATAGAAAAAAACCTCGGATGTCCCTTCTTAGATTGATACGTCCCAAATCGGAAGTTGGAGTTGATTTTCCAGACTTTCCGGCTTATCAAAAGGCATTTCTTTTACGACAAGCATCGTTTTGGTTACGGGATCCCAAAGATGAATGTCCCCTGTGGGTTAAGATCGAACGCCTCTCTCTGTCCCCCTTCTCCTTTGCCGAATATCTTTCTTTCTCACGTAAGCTACATACATTATCCACTCCCATACATAAGTTCACTTCCAAATTGCTTTTATCTTTCACCCCCTCTCCTCTTACTACAGTAGATGATTTTCTTAACTCCACCATTTGGCACAATAAGCATTTACTGATTAAAAATAAGCCTTTCTATTGGGGGACCTGGAGGCAAAAGGGGTTAATTTGGATTTCTCAACTTTTCTTACATTCTACTTTCATACCTTTTTCATCACTCGGCCAGTCTTTTAATTCACCTGCTGCCTTCATTCACAAATACCTTTTACTCAAAGAGGCGGTATTGACTATCCACACTCGACTGTTAAGCTCTCCTGCTTCTCCTATAACTCTCAACTCTACCTCACAGCTCCACTCATTTTTACAAACCACATTCAAATCTTCCGCTATCTACAAGTACCTTCATGATATTGACCCCATTAGGCCAAAATCTAAAGTAGAAGAACAATGGGAATGTGATTTTGCCACATTTTGGCCAATATCACTGTGGAATAAGCTATGGACCAAAATTTGCAAGTCATCCAGAGCTGCTACTATAACGCAGTCCTTATTTTTTATATATAACAGACTTCTCTTCACACCACATTACTTGAGCAAGAAGTTTTCGACAATTCCGGATGTTTGTTGGACCTGCTCTTCCTCGAATGCCACTTTATTTCATATGCTATTTTCATGTCAGACTGTACATAACTTCTGGAAACAAGTATGGTCCTAAATTAACTTAATTTTTCACACTCAATTTTCTTTTCCTTTCACTAATATTTTCTTGGGAAGTCTTTCTTCCTGCTGGGAAAATGTCACACTTAATGTTAAAATTATTGATAGCAGTTGCATTCCAACAGATTACAGCTAATTGGAAAAACTTTTCAAATATTTCTTTTAGAGCATGGTGGTACAATGTTTGTCATAATCATAGACTGGATACTGCCTTTGTCTTTCCTATTCATATGGCAGCAAAACGTTTGGATTTATGGCTCCCTATTACGTTGTATCTTGATGCATGTGCTAGCCGCTCCTTTTGTTTACAACCTGATCAACAAGAAGTCTCAAAACCCCTTTAATTACTCTTAACGTTCTTGCTGTCTTTAATATTTTAAACTGTCCCAGTTTTATGATGTAATATTTCATTTGTCTTGCCTTTAAGCCCATTTTTATATAATGTTTTTGATGCACTGCTTTGCATGATTGTTATTGCTAACTCTTGGTATTGCTTTTGTATTTTGTATTGACACCCTTCTTTTTGATCAATAAAATTCTTTTGAACTGAAAAAAGAATCAAGTCCAGCCCCCTGCCCTGACAGCTGGAGATCACAAACCTACCACTGGTATCAGCTGCCAGTAATCGCAACTTGTATTCAGATCTGGGGTTAACCCATGTCATTACTCCCCTTGCATGAGATGTGAATCCCGCAGCATTAACATTCCCCATCAGGCCCCTGGAGCGCATCAAAGGACTTTGGAGTGGAAGATGTGTCTATTGAAGGAGGACAATATCTCTATTGTGCCTGGTGAGGTAATTAAGCACACTGCGATGGTCGTTAAGGCCCCTCACATTCCAAGACAGTCCCCTGAGGGAATCCACATGGCACCGGGCAAATGCCTCACCTACCGTTAGTGTCCTGTCTATCGTGCGTAATGTGTCTTAAGTCCTGTGGCTGATATATGCACAATATAACACACAACGATGTGGCTGATCTCTCTGACTTTCCTAACCAAAACAGTGACCCCTTCCCACTATCCCCTCCCCCCACCCACAGCTGACCACCCACAACTCAGTCGCGCAGCATCCCTAAAAGGGACTTCCCACACCTCCCCCCACCCACCCCCAACTCAATTAACAGTAGTGGTGTTTGACACTTGTAGGCAGAGGTCGCTCTATATACAGTATCAAGCTGTCATATAGCTACTGTATATATTTATAATGCGTTAAGTTAGCATAGGCACATTACATGTTTAAACGCCATTTTTCCTTTTGCTACTTCTGCACACGACACTTAATTGTTGATTTAGCTTTCAACCTAGTAGTTCGTTGTGGTTTACATGAGAATATTATGTTATTACTCTGATATCAGCTTTGCTTAATAAACTATGTCTGTACAGAGAGTGCTGAAGCTTCAGGAACAACACAATACTGAATTGTTATGAGGTCTGATCTTCGCGCCTTCATAGACATAACATAAGTGCAGCTTCTGCCAACTTTGGGCTTTAGGCGGGTTTTATATTTGTTTGCTTGAAGCACAAAAACACACTTGATGCTGTTCGCATGCAGAGAGAGCTGGTGTATGCTGATGTGATCTCTTCATTCTAGGATCCTGAGGTATGGGCCCGCCCTGTTAAAACCCAAAGAGACCTTCTTAGCTATTAATATAATATGTGTGTTAGGGAGGGTGAGAAATAAGTGTTGTTAACCCTTATTCATTACAGCATGTTAGCATGCTGTCACCATTTGCTTTCTATGGACTAGTAACTATGCTGATAACTTTGCTTCTGATAATATGTCTCCTTGTATTATCTAAGATACTGCGCCTGAGAAGACGGCATTAGTAAATAAATATTTCAAATGTGCACTTGTCCTCATTTACTCCAAGTTCTGGTTTGAAATGATTGTATAACTAAAGAGTGCTCATGTGTTCCACGTAACCTGAGGTTTTGTAAGCTCATGTTCTGGTTTGTCTAAACATTGGGAGTTTGTTATGACCAATGAGACACTGTAGCTAGCTCGGTAAGGGGTTTGTTGGGTACTAAGGTGAGTTTTGGGCCACCCTAATTCGCTGAGGTTCCAATCCTCTGTGCACAGTTCTGTGGGAGAACAGAAACCCTGCTACAAAGCTTATTGCCAGCTTCCTCCTGTCTCAGCCGTACATACCGACTCCTAGTGTCAACTCTCCCACTGATCTTGCAGTCGTAGCGATATATGTCCACAGGACACACCTCAATCTGATATAGCAGACCAGCTGATAAATGTCTTCCCTATGGGCACCCCCTAAGGCTGATGCTAGAGCAATAGTGTAATCCCCGGGTTCCTCCGGATTCCACGCGTACCTAATTAGAACAGGGGACCCAGAGGAGACTATACATCTCGAAATGCCTTTAAACACCCTTCAAAACACCGCAATATCAACATTCCCACCGAACACCCCACCTCCCCCAACCCCCCCAAACCGTAGGTTACTTATCCAGGACTAGCGGCTGGTCGGGTCTCAGTCCTGCTCCTCCAGCGAACCTCCCACAGCCTCATCCAATAATGCTCGATCCGGGCTTTTTCGGTGTTCCCTAGCCCAGTATTTAAGCGCCTTCTGCAGGGCCTTCGGGTCTACTAAGATGTGGGAGCGTCCTTGCCTGTTCACCCGCAGCTTGGCCTGGTACAGCATAGCATAGTCCAAACCGAGCTCCCGCAGCTGTTTCTTCATGGGAACAAACTGCCGTCTTGCTTCTTGAACTCAGGCGGTAAAATCCGGATAAAGGGTGATATTTGACCCTTCGTATGTCAGCGACTGTTTGTCCCCTGCCTTGCGTAGAGCAGCATCTCTGTCCCAATAATTCAGCAGTTTTGCTATGATTGGGCATGGCGGTGCTCCCAGCTGCGGCCGGGGACCCAGGGAGCGATCCGCCCTCTCCACCGCAAACATATTCGAGAATACCTCAGCGCCTAGCAAGTCGATCAGAAGCTTCTCTATGAAATGTTCCATGTTGCCAATTTGTGTTGTCTCTGGCAAGCCCGTGATCCGTAGGTTGCAGCGTCTCGAACGGGCTTTTAAGTCCTCTGTTTTATCCTGTAGCACCTGCATGATCCTCCCCAGTTGTTTATGGTCCGAATCCAGTGTAGTTTGTGCTTCCACAACTTCAGTGAGCTGCCGTTCTGACATATCGAGTCTTTCTGCGTGCTTGTCCAACCGTTCCCCCATTTGATCCATTCGATAGGAGAGGGCGTCGATTTTCGTGCCTAAAGATGAGATGCCGCGTTGTAATCTCTTTTCCATTGATAACAGTAGACTGCAGATGTCCGGTTCTTCCTCAGTAGTGGGAGCAGGTCTGTTTGCCCCTTCCGATGTAGAGTCATGCGACTTGGAGCGTTTTTGGTCAAAGGACAGCTTGGGTTGGGTCCTGTCTGTTCTGCCCATCGCTGCCACTAGCTGGAGGCAGTTGTGTGAATGCTGTCGCGTAGTACTGTTCTGGTATGTAGCAGTTAGAGGCCAAACCGCGGGATCCCTCTTATGCAATGGCGCTCAGGGGTGCAATCCAGACCCGGATGAGCGCCTGTCCACTGCGGCACAAGGGAGTCCAGGAACCAGCTTAGGCACCTCCTGTTGCTGTTTTATGTCCCTCGCGATTCCCAAGTCTTCCCCTACACCCGGAGCTGTCTGGCTCTGTCTTGCCCACCTCGGACGTCCATCAAGGCAACGGGGGGCCGGGTTGCAGCCGCCGCTTTCCTATGCCGCACTCAGTCCCTGCCGCTGTCCTGTGCCACGCTCAGTCCCTGCCACGCCTCCGGGGCGTTGTCTGAAGGCATCGTGCCTACCAAGTGAGTCGCTTTCTGTGGCAAAATTATGACTCCAGCCCGAGACCCTTTCTTCGACCAACGTCATAGCTGGCCCCCGCACGCACCAGCGGCCTTAGTCTTCTATGGCCAGCCATTCCCAGACTTGCGCCTCCACTCACAGCGGGGCTCGATCACTCACTGAGGGCCCCCACCCTAATACATTCGCCTTGAGGCCACAAGCTCCCTGCCCCATACAGCTTCAGCTTGTGCTCATTGACTGACCTTGAGCATACAGTTATAGCTGTCCCTGGATGTCTCCACTGATATATCGTGGAATGGCCTGTGCTGAACCGGATTTGCAGTGGAGCTAGGCCTCCTCCAATCTGGGTGCCGGGGCCCCTCTGGGTGACAAATGGCTGTCTATTATTCCACTGTTTTACCCTCGCCGGGTGCGCGCCCCTCCAAGCTGCCTCTCTCCATGCACCTCTGTCAGTGCCCACCTTATCAGCGCTCGGCTTGGTTGCTGGGCCCTCACCCTGTGCGTGCCCTCCTGCGTGCTGGCTCTTCAGGTCTTCACAGCAGTCTGCAAAAATGGTGGCTGTGTGCAGCCTCCCAATTGTGTGCCTCTTGACTTCTTTTCTGTGCTCCGCTTCCCAGACTCGTTTGCACATGTACAGTGCCTGCCTGAGCCCTCCGCAGTTCGCAGCTTCTATTCCTCCCCGCAGCGGTCACACTACTCACGGTGGGGGGGCACGTCTCTGTCTCCTCTGAGCGAGCGTGCAGAGCTTACTGTCGCGTCTCCGTTGCGGGCCCCCATCTGGTGGTCAAGGGATCTCCGAACACACTCCGGCAATCCGCTCCTGGAGCCGCCCGTCTCTCGCTTCAGCACCGCCAGGTACCGGCTCGGTCGCGGCACCTCGCACCGCATGCAGAGTGGCCCACACTCGAGGCTGGGGATTAGTGGCCTTTAATCACGCCTCCTGACCAGAGCCGTAACTCCCCTCAGGTAGGGACTAGGAGAGTCGTAGTTGGGACAGTGGGTGGGGGTTACTGTCTGGTGGTGGAGCATCCGTCCTGTAGCGGTAGAGCAATTTTGGGAGAGCCGGATTGTTGCAGGATTGTTGGTCGGTATGGCAGAGCTCGAGGCTCAGGCAGCCATCATCGTCACGAGCCAATCTCTGCCCCCCAGAACCGCCACTTCTTGATGCATCCTCAGTGCAGGACCTCATATCGCTGCCGTGCAGCTCCTCTGAACCGCAGCTGCGCGGCACATCCTCGACACAGGACCTTCCATCGCAGCCTCAAAGCTCCTCGGAAGTGCTGCTGTGCAACACATCCTCTGTGCAGGACCACACATTGCAGCTTTGCAGTTCCTTGAAACCGCTGCTGCATGGCTCATCCTCGGAGAGGGATCTCGCAACACTCTGCAACCAGGATTTAAGGTACTTTGTTCAGTCGGCCTCACTTGGTCCCTCTATCCTGCCCGTGCTCCATCACGGTCAATCTGAACCTGTAACTGTGTCCAGGGTTGGTGCAATCAGATAACGGCAATTGGCACTTTGTGCTTCAAAGCACTGTTTTCACTCAAGTCTGTAAAATTGCATATCTCTGGTGGTATTGATTAGGTTTTTGTCATTATGGTCTCAAATAAGTTATGCCATATTTCTAAATTGGTGTTGGACTTTTCTTGTGTTGTGCTTTCACTTTATTACTGTTTGAAGATATCTGTATATACTTTACCCATTGCCTTCAAGTTAAACCTGACTGCTTTTGTGCCAGAGGGTTAAGCACAGGTTAATTTGGGGCTTGGTTGTGTTTTGCCCTGACAGGAACTGCGGTTGCTGCTTAACTAGGGGTTCACCCCCTCAATCAGTAATCCAATTTCCTACACATGCACTGTGCTTCAGTTAATTGAACCTTTTCTAAACATCTTGAAAAGAGTTTGCTGACATTTGTTGATGATCTTATTTTACAGTTAGATATCTGCTTTTGTGGAGATTTTAACTTTAGAAAACCTATCAACTGGTCATAGGGTGTATCAACCTCTAGCTCAGGGTCAGAAAAAGTGTATTTTCTTTGCCTACTGGCAAATGTAAAAGGAATGTGCTCTATGTAATTAAAAGTATGGCTTAAACATGTAAATTACATTTCTGTGATTTCCACAGTGTGCCGCCTGACAGTTATTTATGAGTTTTCTGTTATTGTATCTCGATAGATAACACAACAACTGACATACATCTATAACCAACCAGGAGTATCGGCTTTGTTAGTGGTTGTTAGGTGTTTAAGATAAATGAGTAACAAAAATGATTTTTATGTACATAATTAATAATGGAAATGTTTTAGTTATGAACAGCAGCTGTCTGTGCAGGTAACAGCGGTGGGGCAGCGTTGGGGGGGATTTTGAGGGACGATGCAGAGGGAAAACGAAATAAATAATTAATTTTCCCTGGGCATCGTCCTTCGAAAACTGCCTCCAACGCGGCCTCACCGCCCCACCGCTATTACCTGCATGGACCTCGGCTGGTTCTGAAATAAAGAGACTGTGAATTGAACATTACTGGGGCCTGTGGAAGGGGTAGGGTTTTCAATCACTCCTGTTATGTTCACTCTGCTAGACATGTACACCGCTTTTCTCTCCACATCTCCTCCATCTGAATATCTCACACCTTATCTTTTTCTTCTTCAGCACCCTCTTTTCAATTTCTCATGAATGCACTTCCTTGCATTTTCTTCACTTCATCAAACCCCAAGTACACAACACACCCGCTTACCTGTAAACACTTCATTTTCTTGTCACTATTTGGAAAACTGTGTACCTCTTTCACACTTAACTGCACAAAATTACAATTCCAACTGGAATATGTTACAATTGCTCATTGTGCTCTACAAAAAAGCCAAGGATTGGATAATCATGTATTCTGAACACATTTCTGACCCATTGACACTGTGAGAAACTCGTACTGTCTTCAGCCTTAACTCCAGAGCTCTTAATTGTGGCTCGTTATAAACACCTGGAGGCAACTCACTTCAAAGTATGCACTAATCAAGAGTAATATGATGCACAGAAAAAAAATACAGAAACAAAAATCCTGGAAATAGCAAAAGCTATTAGGGAATGTAAGATTAAAATATGTGAAATCTAAAAATGAATTACCTTAAACTTTTGTACAGTTATTATCCAGAAATGAATCAGTGTTTTTTCTATAAAGTTAAGGACATGAATATAGGGCCTGATGGGGACCTGTTTCAATGTCTATTTTTAATTACTTTTGTGTAGTTCCCTACTTTCCTGTATCCCTGGACATAGTACTACGCTACGCTAACGGAGCATAGGTAGTATGTACTAAGGAGCATAGGTAGTATGTACTAATTTGCACTCTGCAAATTGCACGTAGCACAGTAGAAAAACTGTGCTTAATCGTGTAGCAGCTAAATCAACAACATCCTCAGATGCTTTGATAAAGCAATTTTACATGCTAAAAAGCACATAACCAATTCACAAAAGTGAACTGTTTCAATGAAAACATTAGGCAATGAGAGAGGTGATGATTTTGTGGTCCCCCTAACCTAGGGGGAGGACCAAGCAGATGCCTTGAACACAAAGATCATAAACAAAAAGCACATCTTGTTGAACTTTGGTGGTGGTCCCATCCTCTTAGGACCACCCCAAGCACAGTTATTGGCAAAAAATAAATCCCAACCAAAGGCCCTGCAAAGCATTATAGGACGAGATTAGCAGTGGGCAGTGAATATTATAGTATCCAATTTCAAAATAATTCTACAAAGAGCTGCAGTTCAACTAGTCGTTACTAGATGTCCCTCACGAGTCAAATGCAAAAGCATTGAAATTATTCTTACATCAAGCTGCAGGTCCACTAGTCGTTACTAGATGTCCCTCACGAGTCAAATGCAAAAGCATTGAAACCTTTCATCAAGCATTTGCATTTGACTCGTGAGGGACATCTAGTAATGCTACCTTTTACACTCCCCGTTTTGTTCATCCTCAGCTGTCTTCCTCCTAAGAAAACTATTATCTCCATGGGTGATTTTCAAAGCTTATGATGCTCATACATTTTTAGTTT
This sequence comes from Lissotriton helveticus, assembly GCF_964261635.1. Classification (NCBI taxonomy): domain Eukaryota; kingdom Metazoa; phylum Chordata; class Amphibia; order Caudata; family Salamandridae; genus Lissotriton; species Lissotriton helveticus. The sequence goes on along the minus strand of NC_136057.1, from coordinate 805,559,831 downwards.
TCACTTTTCCTTTTTCTCAGTTTCTTCACTTCTTTTCACAATATGTTTTCTATGAATTTTTCGCAACTCCTATTTGTTTAAAAAATACACAATGGGTCACGGGTGTTATATATGAGTGTGGCCATTCGAATTTTGAATTTGGGCACTAGCGTTACAATAAATTATTCTAAATAGAGTTGGCCTAAAGCTGGTCGGGTGAAGGATTCACAGTCTACACAATGTTTTTAATCTTTTTAGAATAAGAAATAATTAATGCAGACAGTATACAAAATATATAAATACATTTGATATAACATTGAATGCTGGTATGTATATTTCTTTAAACAAACTTGAAGAAGTCGTCTTTACACGAAACACGTGTCGGCTGTCTTTTTCTTCAACACCTCCGACGTGTCAACACATCCATGATCATACGTTGCAATTTTGCTTTTTTTTTTCATTTATAGATATATTGGTGTTATGAATTTATGATTAAAAAATACTGACCAAAAAGTCAGCAGTGAAACTTATTAGTGGCTGTGCTCTGTAATCAGAATATCAATTATTACTATATGTATGGGAACGAGTTTCTCCATATGAGATAACACTGGATGAGTGGCACAGTGTTGTACATTGAGCACGCATATATATTGTTCGTTAAAAGTTGGACTTCCATGGTAAATATTACAGAGGTGTTGGCTGTTGCTTTACCACTGCCATTCATTTTGGAATTGTTATTATTGTGTGGTTTTGTTGTGCAGTCCATTGACCTGTTAAAATAGAAGATACTATTGTCTCAATATGACCAGCTTTAAAGATAACAGAGACAAACTATTCCATGAATTATTTGTATTCAAAAACAATACTACGGTGGTGAGCTCCCTTAATAAGTGCGAAGGCCTTAAGGCGAAGTTCCAAAGATTGGAACGACTATGTAAGCAAGAATCCTCCAAATGGTGGGATGCCACCATTCTCAGAAAAAATTCATTGAGATGAAAAATGTCCCACGTGGACTTAGGATCATCATTTTTACATCTTTTGATGACCTAGGGGAGGACCAATTGTTAGAATGGGAGGACTTACTACTTGGCTCATCATATGGCATGATGTTAATTTTAATTAAACATGCAGAGAGAAAACATGACTAATTACTATTAGAAATTTGTGCACTTGAGGATGAAATTAACAAACTTAATTTGGTTGATGGAACGGAAAATAATTATAGAATTCTAGAGGAAGTGCTCAACAAACATCAAATATATCTGAAAGACAAAAAACGTGTAAACTTAAAAGAGATGCAAATGACTATAGCTCAGGTAGAGTATTTGCATTTGCTGGTAAGTTTGATAATATACAATTGAACTCACAAAAGTAGCAGATCAATACAGGGGAACTCAATGGTACTACATCTAATAGTGAATCAGATCTTTCATGCATTAGAGGCGAACCTAATAAAAGACCAAGAACAAGTATAAGTATGGGGAATAACACGGGAGTATCGACCTCTACTTTTTTTAATTAGAGGTAGAAAGATACAGGAAGGGGACTAACGCAGAATATACCAAACACCAAAACATAACAAAAAGACCAGGAGGGGGTATAACAGATTGCCTAAAGACAGAAAAAGAGGGCTACTTGACTAGGTCAAAAACACAGAAGAAGTAGAATGTGTTACTGATGAAAGAGTCAATAATACTGTGGCTATGGATAATTGTAATACCAAAAAGTAAATGACATTGATATTGTAAATCTGTCTAAACATGTCCTGAGTGATGTTAAAATAAAACAATTGTCCAAAGGTTCGAATTTTTGTCCGACATCTGGACCTAATTTTACTCAAATTCATATTGATGTTTTAAAATTTATTTGTAAGATAAAATTAAATAAATTCTTTGCATTGAATCCAAAGTGTGCTGTATCTCAACAAATATGTCCAACTATATGCCGCAATAGGACTATCCAAGATATGCAGGATGTTAGAACACTCTTATCATTAACTGAAGAGGATCAGGACATTCCTATCATGTCACAACTTTTAAATGATTTAGACATCCCCACAGATTTGAGTACAGTTAGTGGCCTTAAGCTGAAATCAACCTAACCAACAAGTTTTGGGAAATGACAATGTTCTTGAAACTTTCCAACGTCTGGTTACGACTGACCTCTTCCAATGGAAGGATACATATACACATAAAGATCTAGCTAAAATAGACAATCTCACACAGGGGGAAAGGAGAGCATTGCAAGAATTGAAACAACTTCCGGATTTAACCTTAAAGGAAGCCGATAAAGGGGGAAATTTAGTCCTGATGGATACTAAGGACTACCTCTTAGACTCGTAGAAATTGACAGACAACTCTCTGATGAGAAAGTGTATGTCAAACTAACAACTAATCCGATGGGGGGTATCACTTGTTTATTGGAAGAAAAGCTCAAAAAGTGGTGGGGCCAAAGACTTATAAACGATCTAGAGTTTAGATACTTATTTGTTCCCTACCCAGTGGCAGCTTACCTTTATGTCCTGCCTAAAATCCACATACCCGGGGTTTTTTCCCCGGGAAGACCCATTATTTCGGGAATCGGCTCTTCAACAGAGCATATTTCTGAATACATGGATCAATTTTTACAACCACTAGTGAGAAATTTACTGTCATTTGTCCTTGACACTAAAGATTTACTAAATCAACTCAGCGATTTTACTTGGACAGAAGAGTGCTGTTTTGTGACATTATATATCACCTCAATATATACTTCCATACCCACAGATTTGGGAATAAAGGCAGTTAGACATTTTTTATCAAGTAGAGATGCCTCCCTATTGGAACACACAGAGATGTTACTTGACATGATCACATTAGTACTGTACAACAACGTGTTTTTACACAACATTGTTTGGTACCGACAACATCAGGGAGTAGCGATGGGGACCAAATTTTTACCCTCCATAGCAAATCTGTTTATGGGGTGGCTTGAAAAAAACATACATTTGGCCCAAATGTCCTGCACATCTAATGGAACATGTAAAATAAATGGGGGAAGATACATTGATGATATTATCATAATTTGGAAGGACAATTCTGAGCTATTGCATTAGTTCTGTATCTTCCTGAATGCGAACCAGTGTAATATAACTTTTACATGTGAACACAACATAGTAGAAATTGCATTTCTGGACCTAAAATTGCATGCAAAGGAAGGTGCAATTTGGTCAGAACGATACAGAAACCAACTGCATGTAATGCCATACTTCATGCATATACCGCCCATCCTAAATCACAAGTGGAATCTATACCACTTGGTGAATTAATGCACATTAGACGCAATTGCAGTGATGATAAGGTTTTCAAGCGAGAAATGTGACAGGCCCTTATTAGATTTAAGTCAAGGGTGTACAATCAAAAAATACTTGCCAAGGCCAAACTGAAAGCGCTAGGCCTCAATCGCCAAAAATAATTATCCAACAAACCAAAGACAAAGAAGGGTACTAAGTTTAAAGATAAGATATCCTTGATTACACCATACAATTCAGTAAGTCATGTACCTTACAAGATCATTAACAAACACTGGCATATCTTACACATTGACCCCATTGTAATTAAAGTGGTACCTGTAAAACCGAGCATTGGGGCCCATTAGGATGTCGGGCGGATCGCCACCGCCATGCGGGCGGTGACGATCCGCCCGACATCCTTGCCCGCCTGCCACCCATTTCCCCCCGCCATATTACTATGGCGGGGGGGGCGCGGCGGACGGAAACACAGTCTGCTGCTTTTCCGCCCCGGTCGCCTTGCGACCGGGGCGGAAAAGGGTTTATATGGTGGATGTGTCTATTAGACACCGCCAGCCATATTAGGATGGGCTATGGAAGATGCCTTTCTGCCGCCACGGAAAGGCATGCGGTCTTCTAGTTTGGGGGCCCGTTGCGGGCCCCCAGGAATGGTGGGGGTGTGGGGGAGACACATGGGGGGTACCTATGGTACCCCCCTACATGTGTAAGCACAACATGGCAGGCACCGCGCGGTGCCTGCCACGTTGTGCATGCACATGCACAACATGTATTTTTAGCATTGTGGCGGGCGGTGCTGAGAGCGCCGCCCGCCACAATGTTAAAAATGCATGATGCGCCCGCCACTGTGGTGGGCGCATCCTTCCTTATTCCCCCCACAGGACCCCCGCCCTTATGGCGGGCAGTCCCGTCATCCTAATGACCCCCATAGTGTTCAAACGGGGCCCACATTACGCAATGCACTATGCAAGAGTTTTTATAATCCAAAAACTCATAAGAAAAGTACACATTGGTTGGGAACACCACCTGTTGGGTTTCACAAATGTGGGCATTGCAATGTTTGTCAATATGCTCTGGCTAAAACAAAAAGTTTTCAGTATAACACACAATGGGAACATAATATAAGAACTTTTATGAACTGTAATACAAAGTTCAATGTTTACTGTATCATATGCCCTTGTAATAAAATCTACATCGGCAGTACCATCAGGCCGATGAAAGAAAGACTGCAAGAACACATTAGAGCGATCAGGAATCACAATACCGATTACCCACTGGCTGTGCATTTAAACTTGTTGCATGGGTCTGCTGAATTGCCACGTCTAAGGTTCCATGGAGTAGAAACAGCATATGATAACCCTAGGGGTGGAGATAAGGTGAATGATCTATGTAAATTGGAGGCAATCTGGATAAATAGATTGATGGAGGTAAACCGTGGCCATAACATTGACAGGGAGCTGTCAATGTTTTTGAAAGATTAAAGGTTTGTGGGACAACCAAATAGTGTTTCTGGAAAATCTTGTTGGGACAATTGAATAGAGTTACCCAACAAGTGCTGTAAATTCAAACAAAAATGTGATGCTAATGAAAACGAATGCATGACAAATTCTGTACAAATATTGCAAAGACATACTGTTCTGCTAGCATAACGATATGAATGTAACAATGCTCTTGCTTTGATTTGATGTATACATATGCAGATCATGTAAAAATCCACACAGACTCTAAGTTGTTCCTGCTGAGAAACCTTCGATATTTCAATATATATTGCATATTGGAAGCATTTCTGACGTGGCTTAAGAAGACCTAATAAAAAGTACCAGAGTTCTAGGTCATCAAATAAAAGGGACACGTGCTGTTTCACCTGGGACAGTGTTGAGGTTTTAGCCAATCAAGGCACAACTTCCCCACACTGTAAGTTGCCACCACCCGAGTGTTCAGAATGCACGTACTGCATATCAGGTCTGTTTGTTTTGAATCTCTTGATGTTATTTAGGAATTGTGCCTGACATCCGTTCTTGTTTAATGACCAAACTAACCATCCATTCTACTTGAGGTCTAATGAATTGTATGTAACATTATTTTTTTTTTATCATTTTACTTTATTGGTCAGGCACAGCATACAGACTTTCACATTTCGATACAGATACATTACGTTCAATTTAGTACAATTTTTACATGTATATTCGTTACTGTTAACATTCCCGAGTCCTGGAATGAACTGGGGTCAGTCATTTCCCAATTACTGTCTAAAGTATATGTCTCATATAGAGCGATAGTGGTGGCCGGATACTCTGCTGCTCCCACCAATAGCCTTGCATGGTCGTGGTAGTAGTGTCTGACCCATGAGGACAATCCAATTAATCTTATAGTATCTACATTGCACAATATTGATTATACAGTCATTTGTATAGAGCTAAGGTATTGTAAAAGCGGCTCCCAGAATTCTCTAGGTCTGAAGGCCTGCGGTATTTCTTCTGCATATGTTTCGAGTTGCGCCTTACAATACGCCATGATGGTGACCCTTTCTTTTCTGCGCGGTGTTTGCCTGCTACCCCATTGTTGGGCTATACGCCTTTTTGCTAATAGCAACGCCACTGCTAAAAATTTCCGCCATCTAGTGTGCTTAAGCTTATTTATACCCAAGAGACAAACTAAGGGTGTATTAGGTATCTGATCAGTCAGCATAGCAGTGAGAGCATCAGTCACCTCCTGCCAGTATTGTTGAAGCCTTGGGCATCCCCATGCCACATGTAAAAAGTCTGCACCAGTGGCCTTACATCTGAGACACCTGTCTTCGTCTCGTAAGCCATATTTGTGTAGTTTCACCGGAGTATAGTATGCTTGCTGTATAAATTTGAAATGTGCGTGCGCAAGTTACAGTTCGATGTGATCATTTGCATCTTGTCGCAACTGTACTCCCAGTCTGCCTGGGCTATGGATGTTCCTAGTATGTCGTCCCATCTATGTAGGGCCTTCTCTTGTGCACTGTACTGTTCCCTTTGGGCCACCTGGGCCACCGTGTAGAGGCAAGTGACTAAGCGTTGGCGTGTTGGTGAAGTGAGAAGAATTTGTAATGCATTATGTGTCTGTGGTTCATTTGGGAATGAGGTGTATAGGCCTTTCCCCTTGCACAACCTAAGAAATGCAAATATTTTTAAGGGTGTGCGGTGGGCAGTGAGTGAGACGTCAATTGAGTCTATAACTTTCCTGTTCGGGAATATGTCACCCATGACACTGAGGCCCATTTTGTTTAACTATGACATAATTTGTTTTTCTTGCCTCACTGTTAGGCTTGGGTGATGCATTATGGTTAGTGCTGGGGCATATGTGGGGAGTTTGTGAACTCGTCGTACGCTGTCAGATTCCACCGCTATGTGCGGTATATAGGTGTGCGGATGTAGCCAGTAGTGTGTGTGTTGTACTTGTGCGTAGTAGTACTATAGCTGCAGGTCCAGCACGTTGAACCCACCTTGTATATACGGTCTGATTAATTCTGCCCACCCTACTCTGGCATGTTTGCCCACCCATGTCAGTCTAAGCATTAAAGCACACAGTTTATTGAATACCTGTTGTGAAGACTTGATCGGTACATTCATAAATAAATAAAGAAAGCGCAGCAGTACCACCATTTTTTGTATAGCTATCCTGTCCGCCAACAACAGCGGTAACCAGATGCATCTATCTATTTGGTCATCTAGTTTTGATATGGCCCTTCCGTAATTTTCTCTGAGTACCACCTCTGGGTCACGGTGAACCCAGACACCTAGATAGTTCACTGGAACTGTCTGCCACTGCAGTGGGTAGTCTAATGAAGGTTGCTCTGTATTGGGTGTGAGCGGTATCACCACCAATTTATTCCAATTAATACTGAGGCCTGAGGAGTGGTCAAAACGTATGTATTCTCTCATAAGTTTGTTTAGTTTATCTGCTAGGTGATTTGTGTACAAGACCATGTCGTCCGCATAGAGCGAGATACTGACTGGTCGTAGTTCAAACTGTAACGCAGTATCTACGTGCTTTTGCCGGATCTTGCAGGCTAAAGGCTCCAATGTGAGAGTAAATAAGAGTGGCGAGAGTGGACAGCCCTGCCGTGTCCCCGTAAATATTTGTATAGGATCAGATACATTACCATTAACTTGTATGCATGCACTCTGTTCCGAGTACAAGAGTGCCACCCAATGCAAGAATCGTTCAGGAAAGCCCATGCTCAGCAGAACAGTGAACATAAAAGGCCATTAGACAGAGTTGAACCCTTTTGCTGCGGCAAGAAATGCTGCAGCAGCAGGGGGCTCTGGATCAAGATGATGAAACATGGTAAATATGGTTCTCAAGTTTTGCGTTGAGGATCTAGTTGGAATGAATCCAGACTGATCTGGTAGGACCAGATTACGCATCTGTGGTTGAATGCTGTGCAATAACCTTGGCCAATATTTTTGCATCTATGTACAGGAATTTATATAGCGCAAATCACCGAGCGGTTTCTAAGCGCTTGCTTAGGGAACCCATCCTGGTATGCCCCTGTGAGATAACGCCGGCAGGGTCTCCGCAAGGTGAAAGCCAGGCATCCCGCCGCTATTGCCCAGAGTCGCAGAGTGTGAACCCGTGAATCGAGTAGGCACCAGAGCAAGAATTGTCGAGTCCATGGACAATTTAGGACTCAAGACCCTGCCGAGCCGGGAATTGAACCCTGGTCCCGGGCTGACCTCTGCTTCCAGGTCTGCCTCCTCTAACCAGTGAGCCACACTTCTCCATATATTTATCAATGAGAGTGGTCGATATGACTCCCACCTCGTGGGTTCTTTGGCTTAAGAAGCGTCACCAGCAGCACTTCCCGCAATGATGATGGCTCTTCCTCATATGCTTCCTCGTACATTTCAGCTTGTTAGGGAATAATTAAGTCTCTATATACTTTATAGAACTCACCAGGTAGCCCATCTGTTCCGGGGGCCTTATTGTTTGGGAGGGAGTTGAACGCCTCTCTAAGCTCATCTTCTGTGATGTTGTGGCAAAAGTATTCTCTATGATCATCAGACAGCAAGGCTAAGGCTATGTCGTCGAGGTACTGGTTTATCTCGGAAGGAGACACAGTGGACTTGGTAGAGTACAAACGTGTGTAATAGTTAGAGAAACAGCCTATAATTGACTGGGTGTCATAGTGAGGTGCGTCATGGACGTCTAGTATTTGTGTTATGTAGGTACCAGGGTGCTTGGGCGTACCTTGTTGGAGAGAGCTTGGCCAGGCCGGCCCCCTTCCCTGTAATTTCGTGCTATAGATCTGCGTGAAATGTATTTTACCTCACTGTCTGCAAATTCATGGTAGAAATCCAGCTTGTTCCTGATGTCCGCTAGCGTCTTCGGGTTATGTATGTCAGTGTAATCTGCTTCCACTTGTTGAATGTCTAGTTCTACCGTAGCCAGTTGTTGTTGGATGTCTTTCAGTATGCCTGTATGTTTCCCGATGCAGAAACCCTGAATGGTAACCTTAAATGCTTCCCACAGTGTTCGTGTGCTGTTCACTGATCCCATATTGGTCTCAAAATAATCTGTGATGGCCTGTTTCAGGTTGGCTCTGAGCACCTGATCTAGCAGCGCACTCTGACGGAGGCGGCAGGTGAACTGTCTCGGGGTATGTGTGGGGAGAGGCAACTCCAGACGGACCTGTGCATGATCTAATAGTGTTTTGGGCATGTGTTTTATGGACGTAGTCCACGTACTGATATCATGGGTAGTTATCCAAAAGTCTATTGTAGACCACGTGTTGTGTGTTGTGGATATGCACATGTCTTGTCTATGACTCGGGTATCTCATTTGTCATAAATCAACCATTCCGTATTCTGCCGTACCGTCCCAGAGTGCCTTAGCTGACTGTTTCCCATATCTCTCATTTCCAGTAGATCTGTCTTGTGTGGGGTCCAAACATGTATTTAAGCCCCCCCCCCCAGACTATCGCAGATGTGGGGAGTTCGCGCAGTTTAGCCCAAATTCAAGTAAAGAAGGTTGGGTCATCTGTATTCGGGCCGTAGGTGTTGACCAATGTTAGTACCGTCCCTCCAAAGTTACCCTGAAGTATGATGAAGCGCCCCTGATCATCAGTGGTCGAGCTTATTAACGTGAAGGGTCTTCTGCGCTTGATAAGAATTATTACTCCCCTGGCATAATTTGAGTATGAGGAGGCTGCTCGATGTACCGCCCACTTTTTCCCAATTCTGCCTTCTGTTAGGTCAATGAGGTGGGTCTCTTGGAGACACACAACATGTACAGTATGCCTATCTAAGTATGCAAATATTTTCCGATTTTTTTGTAGGTTGTGCAGTCACCTTATATTCCACGTTATAAGTGTTAGTGTCCTGGTATTCTGCTTCCTAGTGTCCAGATCAATGCAATGCACATGTTACAATCATTTTTGTCTGTTGCATACATTTTACGCAGTGCCTCTGTTGCAGTGTCCAACCATTTTTTGCATCGTCTCCCCCTCCATCCCCACCCACTCTGCCTTCCCAATCATGGCCGAGACATTCACGAGAAATTTGTCCCTCTACCCCCTCCCCCATAACGATCTCTTTAGGTAACTTGAATTTAGTGTAGAGTACACTGTGTGGCGGGAGCTGCCTGCCGGTTCCCTCGATGAGATGTCACACAGGTGGTCGCCTCCACATTAAATGAGAAATACAAATGCATCATAACCTATTAGTAATAATTCATCTTACGTGTCAGCTATTGTTAACACTGTGCCAGATTCACGCCCTTATTGGAGTAAGTTTCTTATTTCCCCTCATGCCAGGTACAGGTTTGGTCATTGGGGAATACAGTTAAATGGACATCACATATCTGCGTCCCTCAGCGCGCAAATTAATATGCTGCCTTTCTAATACATGTCTTGTTTCACAAGCATCTGGAAAGTGTGTCTTTTAATCGACATCGGAAGTGTGATCTTGTTCCTCCGGTTCTCTCTCTGCGATTTCTGCCTCGGAGTCTGTGAGCTTTTCTTGCTTAAGTACTGGGTCACTTGCTTGGGGTAGTTGCATATTATTGTTTTCCCGCCATCAGTGATGGGGAGGCGGGCTGGGTAAATCATAGCATATTGGATCTGTTGTTCACGTAGTTTCTTTTTTATCCCCATGAATTTTTATTCTCGCCTCCTGCACCTGTGGAGTGAAATCTGGGTAAACGGAGATGTCCATTCCTTCATGCTGCAGCTTTCCCTTTTCTGGAGGCCTTGCATAACGCCGCATCGCGATCCCAGTAGTTCAGTATTTTCGCAATTATAGGTCGAGGATTGGCCTCTGGTGGTGGCACAGGGGCAGTGATCTGTGCGCTCTTTCCATAATGAAGACATCAGAGAAGGTCGCGCTGCCCAGTAGCGTTATTAATAAAGTTTCTATGAAATGTTCCATGTTTCCAGTATTTATGGATTCCGCTATACCCACGAGTCTGAGGTTGTTGCGGCTTGAGCGTGCTTCTAAATCCTCAGCCTTTGCTGCCAGGGTTGCTAGGCTTTTTTTCATCTTTTCATGCTTGACATCCATTTGTTGCTGCGTGTGCTCAGCTTCCGATATCCTCCATTCCACCATATCTAGTCTTTTCTGTATGTCTATTCAGAAGCTCTGACATATGATCCACTCTATATGTCTATATTGGTTAAGGAAGCTTGCATTGTCGTAATCATGGCATGTAGTTCACCACTGACTTATGTGCCGTGGCTGTCACGCCCTCGTAACTAGGCTACGAGGCATCCGGTCTTGCCTCTCCCAAATTTTTTGGTTGGTCAAAGTGGATCTTTGGTGGGTTGTCCTATCTGGTTTCCCCATAGTGCTCGCAGTACTTGAGGGATATTGTCTTGCCAACCCAGTGGCGTTACTTCACACTGTGCTTGTGCACCACAGGGGCGTGTCCAAGTCGAGCGCCCGGGCATAAATTTAAGGTTCTGCGGTGCTCCCAGTCCCACCCGGGTTTGGTGCCACTGTTGCACCGTCATCACCCACACACAGTGACACTACAGGCCCACTGAGTAGGGGTACGACAAGTTCTTAGCAGTAACAGAGTCTTCCGGGACCGACCTCTTGTCTGTGTGTCCCTCTCTGTGGCCCTCGCCCCACACTATAAGGCCCTCAGCATGATTTTTTGTTTTTTTGGCCAGCCTTCTCTATTAGGCCCCCAGCAGTACTCCTTCAGTGCGGCGCCGCTTTACCAATACGAGTGTCCCACAGCACTGCGGCCCGTGTGGTGCTAGAGTCCAATGTCCAGCTCGCTCTCCCTCCGGGCATTCACTCACGGCCCGTGCCCCCTGGCAGTCACAGCTGATCAGATGCCAGCCTTCCCACAGCACCCCATGGCACTTACTCAGAGATAGGGGGAGAGGCCACAATGGACCTCGTGCAGCCACCGACTTCGATTCTCGGCCCCTTCACCACTGCAGTGCCGATCTCTCCCAAGTCCGGCAGTGCATCCGCAACTGGGGTCGGCAATCCAGCCTCGGGCCGCACCGGCGTCTATGTGCAGCTATCGTATCTAGAAGGAGCAGTTCTGATCTTGTACTTTCCTGTCGGCCTCCGTACAGCACAGCGTGGCGCCAGTGGGGTATACTTGTGTGTGCGCCCCCCGGCCTTGGCATCGCAATCTGGCCTCGACGGTGGTTTTAACTCCCAGTTGTCCCCGGGAGCAGTAATCGGCTTTGCAGCACAGCAGGAGCTTCCAACACAGGTAGGCGTGTTCTTGGTGGCTGCAATGTAGGTTTTATGCAGGATTGATGAAGGATTTTGTGGTCGTCCGAAGGAGCTTGATCAGAGCGCGGCCATCTTCAGGCGTGGCTAGCTCCGCCCCCGAATTGTATGTAACATTACGCAGCATGGTATCTAATGTATCCTCACTGTGGGCATCATTTATGAAAACTGTTGTATCGCTGCGAAAAAAACAGCGGTGCAAAAGTTTTCACTAGGCCCTCCTTACGACACGATGGATGCATGCATGCATGATGAAGGCGTAAGCTTTTGACGCATTGGCGTCCTAGAAGTGTTGCAGTGAAATCTCATATATTTCACAGCAACACTTCTACGAGGGTTTCTTGTGGGGAATGCCCACCCTACATTCATTATACCTGATGCAGGTATAATGTGGTGCAGGGCTTTACAAGCTGCCGTATCTGCCTAAATGCCTCACTTTGTAAATATGGTGCGATGTGGCACATTGTTTATGCCGCAGCTGCGTCACGTATTGTATGCAAATGTGGGAATTCATGGTGTGTTTCATATTGGCTAATACAAGACATGATGTTTGTTGTGCAGTTTTGTTCAGGAAAATCATTAGTTGTGGTGTTAGGCATGCTCTAACCAAGGCATCAGTTCCCTGAACTTGCTAGTCTTTTGTCCCTCAAAAAGATTTTACATCTATTGTGTCCTTACAAAAGTTGAACCTTGTACCAATAGTTTGGAAAGAAAAGAAGCAGAATATGTCAGCTTGGTGTCAGTTAGAATATTTTTCTTTGCAGATGATGGTCCAAGCCTATAATATTAAGAGGCTGGGTCAGATGTATCGTAGCCATAAAAATAAGCAAACTTTTGTGCAAATGTTTTTGAACTGCCCCATGGTGGTGTCAGTCAATGTTCCAATTGAGTGTACTTGTAAACAGCACATGGAATACTTTCTTTATGTAGAAAGATGACCGTAATGTTACATCATACAATTAATCCAAAACACAGTAGAAGGTTCTAGATCTTCTAGCATTTCATGCAATGTATCAATGTCCTAATCATCAGAAACAGTACTATGGGTAATGAAGATATTTTGAACAGATATGTAATTCGGAAACGTTTAGTGGGACCATATACATCATACAATATACTATCCCAAACAATTCCATTGGGAATTGGTACAGCTGAAATGTTCACCTGTGAAAGGTCTCTTCGTTCACGGTGTAATGACGCATGTGGTTTGAGAACCAAATTTACCAGTTGTACTGCAGAGAACTCTGGGAGATAGTGTCCATTTAGGAGCATGAAAAACAATGTCACCAAACCACTCCAGAGAACAAGAAAAATTAACACAATTGTAATCCAAAGATGTAACCAAGGAGAAACAAAATATGTCCTTTTCAGCCAAAGATAGAAAATGGGCACTTTCAGCATGTGTGGGAGAGGCTGTGATGGTGGATCCGATGAACCAGAAAAAAAGTCTTTCAAAGTTGATGAAATAGCCAGAGGCTGTACATTCTATTTTTGGCAGCTCAGCAGGATTTGTAGAGCTGTGAGAAGATCTGTGGTACATTGAAGTAGACCAGGTTCTTTTCTGGTTTATGAATCAAAATCTATGTTTTTGTACTAGATTACTATACAGTTGTAGATGCTGAATTAAGTAGAAGACCAACTTTGTTGTTGTTGATTGTTGTCTTTGGTTGGAGAGAGGAAGCTTTGTTAGTTAGCTTCCCTCTGAACTTCCTGCACAGTAGCGAGAGGGGGTAGGTAGCCACCCAGGAGCCCATGTCTTACTGTTGAGAATCAGCCACATAGTGTGGTTTGATCAGATCAATTGAGACAAATCTTTTGTCTTTGCAGCTGGCAAGGGGGGGGAAGAAGCATAGTTCTGGGACCTTCATCAGCCAGGACAGGAACAGGTACGATGGCCCAAATTCTTTCTTGTCCACAATTTTCTCCCTGAGCAGGTCCCAGCGATGGCTCTGCCGCAATGGCAGAGGAGTGTCGCCCCACTGCCTGGCTCACAGCCAGCAAATGAAAAACAAAACGATGTTCTTGCATCGTTTTAGTTTTCATTGCCGGCTCTGAGCCAGCTTGTGCACGGAGGGGCGCGGCATGGGGAGGAAGAGTGCAATGTGCACTACCTAAGTGCACATATGTGTTTGGATGGCCGTCTCAGGCAGACTAAAACACAATGCGCACTTAGGTTTTCTCCGGTCTGGCTGCATTGAACAGCCGGGCTGGAGAAATCCCCACATACTCCCTGGTCGGAGCGGAGCATCTTTCCAGCCCACTCAGACCAATCCCTGCACTGTTCTCATATGAGAGCAGCATGGGGATTACACAGAAAGTCCATTACGCTGCCCCAGTGCTTTCTGGGAGCAGGAAGGAAGAGGCACGACACGGGAGGTGGATGGCAGCTCCAGGTACGTTTTTATTTTATTTTTTATTATTCATTATCCCGCGCTCCCCAGTACCCCCTCCACCTTCCCATCACCTCTTCAATGTGGCGGACACCATTACTAGGTCCCCAATCTTGGAGCCCAGGCAGGTCTTGCCAGAACTTCCTTCACTTCCCCAGTGGTGGTGCGCTTTACTTGGACGTTGCTATGTTTGGCTCGGAAGTCGTTCAGTTCCTGTAAAACAGTCAAATGTTCAGTGATGTCAAACAGTCTTTCCTACACCACCATGTTGGGATTTTCAAGGTCTGGGACCCACATCTTTACCCTAAACATAATTTCATAGGGAGTTCAACCACCCAGGGATTTTCTAGGCAGGTTATTAAGTGTCCTCTGGGTTCCATAGAGATGATGAGCCCAACTGCAGCCTGAGCCTAGTACCCTTGCTGTTTTAAGTTTCAGTTTTTCCTCTCCACAACTGCATTGCCCTCCGGATGGTAAGGCATTTAGGGAAAAGTGCTTGGCCTGTTTGTAAAGGCCGGGCCACCAGTAACATTGCTGCAATAATTAAATTGTGGCAGAAACCCCTGTGTTTGCAGATGACAGACCCTCGTGTGCAGCTAGGATTAAACCCATACTGCAATCTGTGTTTGGTATTTATCTATTCTCCCCTCCAGGAATGTGAGCATATGGAATGTTTTGTGCATCTAACTTGTAGGTGTACTTGAGTGGAAAGCCTTTCGGCAAATGGTTGCCGTTGTGAGCAGTGCTGACAGCCACCATGATGTCTCTGTCTATCCTTGTACTGGGACGAGTGATTGCAGCAATCACAGTAGTTTTGTCTGTTGCTTTTACGGCTTCATCAGCCATTGAATTCTCTTCATCATGTACACCAGCATGTTGATGACTCAATGTGTGTATCACATGAGTCTGTGGCAAGTAGTCTTTGAGAAGCGTGGCTCAGTGGTTAGAGGCGGCAGACCCGGAAGCTGAGATCGGCCGTGGACCAGGGTTCGATTCCCCGCCTCGGCGGGTCTCGGGCTCAAAAAATTCCACGGACTCGACAATTCTCGCTCCGGTGCCTACTCGACTCACGGGGTCACACTCTGCGACTCTGGGCAATAGCTTGCTTAATCTCCACTACGGCCCCTCGCGGCGGGATGCCTGGCTTTCACCTTGTGGATACCCTGCCGGGGTATCTCACAGGGGAATACCAGGACGGGTTCCCTAAGCAAGCGCCTTGATACCTTTCGGGTGATATGTGCGCTATATAAGTCGCAATACATTTACATTTGACCTTTGCCACTTGTTCCCAAAGCAACTTGTGCTTAATTGGGCAATCCTTTGAGTATCTGAATACATTTGGGCTCCAATAATGGAGATACTCATAAAAATATTGGACACAGTAAAAGGAACCACACACTATAAGGTTGGGGAATTCTTGATCTGTATTTTCTATTGCCAGTATCATAGCTACAAGTTCGGCCAGCTACGCAGTGCAGTCACCAAGTGACTGCGTGTACGTTTTTCATGGTGGAAATCTCTACCGTGCATGCACCCTTTTGCAATAGTGCATGTTGCTGAGTATTGTTGCTTTGTGCCTATTGCAGGCTGGGTAGAACCATCAGTATAAATGATATATTAATAGCGTTCTAGAGGTATTCTTTTATTAGGCAGAGGATATTCTTGTTCGTTCAGCAGAAAGGCTTGCGTTTGTAGTGTAGAATGAAACTTAAAGTCTACATTTGTTGCGGTGAGCGAGTTAGCCTATTGTATTCATCGTAGATGTAGTGCCTAGGCATTTGAAATGCTTGCTCTAGTGACGGCCTATAAGGTTGGTACTGGGATAACAACAATTATGCGTTTTCCCAGAGCTAAGGCTCGCTCTCTCACCACAGTTGTCTGTTCTGCTGTCAGTATTTTTTCTATAGGTGCAAAACGCATTTCAGCATTTGTGTATAGATGCGATTTATATGAAATTGGTACTGTGTCACCTTCATTGAAAGTATACTCTAATGTTCCTTGGATGACGCAGATCACCAGTTTCATTGTGTGTACATGTGTGTGTAAGTGTTTTGAAGCTATCATTTTAGCTTGTACGGAACGTAAGATATTTGTATGTTCCTGAATACAAAGTGTACTGGAAAAATCTGGACGTATTAGGTCATAGAGTGGTTTAACACATTCTGGATAATCTGGTAAGTAAGTTCTGCCAAAAGTTAGAAATATTAATATGGATTGCAATCTCCTCAACTTAGTTGGAGGTTGAAGGAACGCACACTTCTCTAAGAAGTGTGTTGCAGGGCTTTTGCCTTGACTTGACAGCTCATATCCCAAAAAAAAAGACATTCAGATAGGTATTTTTTTATTTTATTTTAATTAAATGTGTAGCCCATGTGAGAAAACCCCCAACACTAAGTGATTTACTCTTGTCAAGTGCTCCGAAAGATCATCATCTGTTAAGTCTATATCAATGACATAGGACAATGACGGGTAAGTAAAGAACTTAATTAGCAAGCACTAAAATATCTACTGCCCTAATGTGATCATATATCATTTACATATAACAGATGACGTTTAAATAGAACACATGATAAGTACAATATGAATTTGAAATATAATTTATTATTGATGTATTTTTTTTATAAGAAAATTACTGTTTTGTACATTATTTTTTTCTTCTTTCTTTGGTTATTTCATAATTTTTTTTTCAAAAATACATACATTTTACATAGAGAAAAAAAGAATACATAAAAACATATACATAACGTAATTTTGGTAGATGTTTTTACAAATGTAGGGGTCCCCTGTTTATAAAACAATAGGACAATGACTGTTCATAAAAACAGCCCGGAGCTATTTTTATACCCATGGGAAAATCTAAAGAATTTGCTCTTAGAGCCGAGCGCGCTCAATGTGTTCAAATATCTGCTTCCATGTGCTATATTTTGGCAGAAAACTCCATTCAAGACGTCAAGGATTGTTTTGTATTTCTTTCACACTATGTTGTTCATTAGTGCGGCACTGTGTGCATTTTGTACTGAAAATGTGCAAGTAGCTGTGTTTAAGTGTCTGTAGTCTAATGCTAGACGGTATGAATGATCTGGTTTCATTACAGGAAGCAAGGAATTATTCATTGATGAGGTGCGACTTTCTATTACACCTTAGTATTGAAGTTGTTGGAGAATTTTCCTAACTTGTTTTTAGCTCCATGCTTTATTTGGTATTGTCTTTGATGTTGTGGCACTGTCTTCAGTGGTATTTTATGGTAAGGGGAACCGTCATCCCACCTCACATGGTTGCAAAATAACGCAGAAGCTAGTGCTAATTCCCACTCCTTGGTGTATGAATATTTTACTGATTCTGGAACGAGGTTGTAGAAAGAAGGTAAAATTACTGTTTCCCTGTTTGGGCACTCCATTACGAAATCTGATAGCCAATCCCTTTCAGCCCAAAATATATTGTAACCTTGGGTTAAATCCTCTCAAAAGAGAAGATTGATATTTCTCAAATTGGAGTTGTATTTCGTATAGACGATGTGAGACACTTACCCTGGTATCAGATGTTGCCACCATGATATACTCAATCAGCTTTGATCCGATCAGACAATCCATCAGGATCTGGCAAACTATCCTGACTTCTGACACGCTGTCCAGCACTGTTACTTCCCATTCCCCGCTCAGAAACAGAGTCTTCAATATCCAGGGCATGCCTGTCCTTAAGTCCGGTTACCGTCTTCATTTTGAATTGAGGCTTGGAAGGCTTCGGGTTTTCTTCCTGTTTAATTATGTAATTAGATGAACATTGTGAGTCCTTATTTGTTTCACATGCTCTTCCAATCTGCGCTCTGACCACCCACCTCTCTCCGAACGTTTATCGGATGAATCCTGAAAGGAACGAGACAAGCGTATATCAGTATCCTGATACCTGTCAGATGGTCTAATATCACGGTTTTGTAGGCTTTAGCATTTTCAGTGGTTCCCTGATGAGGAGATCCACCTCTGACTTAGTTTTGTCTTTGTTTTTTTTTCTTTGCAAAAGAGTTGGGTGCTTGCTTAGAGTTATCCTTTTCACAAGTACTCTTCAATTGTGGTTTCCTAGGTCTGGCTCCCAAATTATCTCTACCCAGCGCAGCATGGGCGTCTTTTAATTGTAGGTAATTTGTGCTCCTGTTGTGCGGGAGCCAACTTCTGTATGCCATGGCACATAGCCAAGGCTACTGCCTCTCTCTTTATGCTACTTAGCATAATGGTGGATACTGTGGTAAAATTGCCCATGAGTTTCATCCCTAAGTCCAGGGCAGGTACTGCCCCGTACTCATTCTGGATCTGTTTCAGCACTACAGGCAAAACAGCCAATGAGGAGGTACCATGTGTTCTGGTATATACGGCAGCAAAGACTGTACCCCAAGCTGTGCATTCTTCCAGAGAAGGAGCCATCCCCATCCACAAGCAAATTGTTAAAATTCAGTGTTTTCCCTGCGGGCCCATATGTGTTAACACCACCTCAGGCTGACTTGTTTTTGTGCAATTCCAGCATGGAATCTCCTCCCGTCTGACGGAAACTTTTCCCATGACTGAATTTATCGTTTGTAGACTGATGCTCGGAGTAGCCAATTGTGGTTGTGCAGCTGGAGTGGTCCTCACAGTGTTAAGTGTTATTGTTCGCATAACAAATTAGGTAAGTGAAAGGTATCTCTATTTTTTCATGTGGTATATAATTGTTTGGTACTTCATTCTCTTTGTAAGTGTGAAATAACCATGTGGTGCCATTTGCAGACAGAAATGTAACCAAGGAATAGAATACCTCTGTCATAAATGCTATGTGAGCCTCAACCACAAAGTCCACGTTTTCACCTGTAGCTGCAAGATCATGTTGTAATAGCTTCTGAGTAACCGCATGTCTGCAATTCTCAGCAATGTTTAGTGCTGCTTCCTCGTCATCCGTAGACATTATAAAACTATATTAATGGATTACAAAGTGGGCTACACAATGGGAATAGATCCTTTATAAGTTCAAGTTTAAATAACCTACAGCAAATATATTGGAGCTACCTACTCAGCTGAAGAGGATAGTCTTTACCACCACAGACATCTCCAGTTTGGGAGGTAAGTGGGGGTCTCTGAGAAAAGCACACTAGAACTACTCAGGCGATCCATTCAATACGAACCAATTCTACCAACGTTAGCTGCGTCATGCCTTGGTAGTTTCCCACTTCCCAGTAGGAACTGC
Organism: Lissotriton helveticus; assembly: GCF_964261635.1. Lineage (NCBI taxonomy): Eukaryota > Metazoa > Chordata > Amphibia > Caudata > Salamandridae > Lissotriton > Lissotriton helveticus. The sequence goes on along the minus strand of NC_136057.1, from coordinate 805,540,245 downwards.
TCTTTTGTTGGGCAACATAAACATAAGGATTGTGCCAGACTAATTCAGTGCATCTCCACAGGATATGTAATCCTACAGATCAACTAGCCCACAGAGCCACCATATGCCCCCCTAAACCTAGATGGGTAGCAAACGTTTATGGCAACCACACAGAACATTACAAACCTGAGCTCTCCCAGGGATCATGACAACAGATCTAGAACCCTTTCGCTCTGTCACTCATGCTCTCTTTCTCTCAGAGAAATATACAAGGAATACACAGTGGGACGTTTTAAATATTTCTTGAACAAAATTGATTCTTGTATAAAATATAAGTGCTGCAATGATCATTAGACAGAAGCAGATTAAAGTGATTAGCAATATCAGAACAGTTAACTGTGGACGAAGGGCAGTGGCAGTGCTCCTAGTACGCTCGCGGTTCAATTTGGACAACAGTAACATCTTTTTAAAAAACTTTATTTTAATTTTTGGGCATTGCTCTGCTTTTTAAAACATTTGGGTGTGTAGAGTCTATGTGAGAGTGCCACGCTTACCTGTGCTCGATCATCTGGTCTCCCTGCCTCGGTCTGACGCAGTGTTTGCCGTTGTGCGGAGGGCGGGGGAGACAGAGACAGAGACAGAGACAGGTACTTCCGGTTGGGGAGGGCAGCGGTCTAGTTGCTGGGAGGGCTCTGCTTTAAAATCGGCTTGCCTTAGCGGCTGCGCTGTGGACAAAGGGCAGTGGCAGTGCTTCTAGTCCGCTCGCGGTTCAATTTGGACAACAGTAACATCTTTTAAAAAAACGTTACTTTCATTTTTGGGCATTGCTCTGCTTTTTAAAACATTTGGGTGTGTGGAGTCTATGTGTGAGTGCCACGCTTACCTGTGCTCGATCACCTGGTCTCCCTGCCTCGGTCCGACGGGGTGTTTGCCGTTGTGCAGAGGGCGGGGGAGACAGAGACAGGTACTTCCGGTTGGGGAGGGCAGCGTTCTAGTTGCTGGGAAGGCTCTGCTTTAAATTCAACATGGCCCAGCGGCCGCGCAGCGGGCACGCCAACGGCAAGCCCGTCTGTGCCCGTCCGCGGCCGACTGGGGCTAGGGGCTAGAACCCCTGCTGGATTTGGTTCAAGATGCTATTATAGTTCCCAGAGCCTCCGCGCTCTCTGTCCAATTCTGGATACTAAATGTAAGCACAGCATTAATGTTGGAGGGGAGGGCTGGCAATGTAACTACTGCTCATTTAGGGTGGAAGAACAAGTAGACATCAGGAAGGGAAGCCCCATACTTAGGCTAGCGCTAATTAATTGCAGATCCCTGAGAAAGCACAGAATTGAGATCTGCGACCTATTATCGGAGGATCGAACCGATGTTATGTTTCTTACTGAGACATGGCTGGATGCTGACTCTGCGCCTGAAATTCTGGAGGCACTCCCTAGTGGCTATGGGATTATGAGAGTGGACAGACTGTCAGGAAGGGGAGGGGGCATTGCAATCATCCATAAGCATGATATTCGGTGCTCCCTTGTACCTACTGACATAGCTGATGGTGAGGCAGGTTTCTTCACTATCAGGCTAGCCACTAACTATGTTATGAAGGGGCTATTGATTTATAGACCCCCGGGACTACATTCGCGTTTCATGCCCAGCCTTGTTGACTATCTCATTCAACCAGCTCTTCGGTGCAAAAAGCTACTGGTGCTGGGGGATATAATTCTGCATTTTGATGATGCACTCGACTCCGGGGTACATGAGCTGCGCCAGGAACTTGAACATGCTGCGAATATTCTTAAAATCTGAACTCCCCATTCATAAATTGGGCCACTTACTTGACCCTATTTTCGCTAATTGGGACGCCTTGGAAATGAAGCCTCCGCTTCCCATGCTGTGGTCGGATCATTTTCTGATCACGTTTATGATAAAGCTGCCCCTACAAAAAAAGCAGGAGAAAGCTAAGTCTGATATAAAGAGAAGGAAGTGGGTGGGCTTTTCGCAAGGGGCCTTTAACCTAGCCGTATTAAGGGATGGTCCCCCTTCTGGCCGGGATGTAAATGGGGTGTGTAAAGCTATCGAGAGGCGCATAACAGCTGCTCTTGACTACACTGCACCCTGGTCAACTAAAATGCCGACAAACAGACGTAAATCAGCCCCTTGGTTTAGCAAAGTGCTACGAGCTGCTAAATCAACATGTAAACAATTAGAAAGGCGCTGGAGGAAGCATTTCTCAGTCGACCTGGAAGTAGAATATAAAGTCAGCCTTAAGAACTACCACTCGCTCATTAGAAAGGCAAAGGCACCTTATTTTAATACAAGGATCTACGCAGCAGAGAAATCTACAAACGAGCTGTTCAAGATATTTAAAGAGATATCCTCCTTGGCATCCGTTGCAGCGCCTATTGCGGGCTCTGAAGAGTCATGCAATCGAGTTGCCGAATATTTTGCAGATAAGGTTGAGAGGATTTATTCCTCTTTTCCTGATTCTGCTCATGAGGGAAAAAGAGTAAAAAAGGAATGGGTGGTCGTGTCTGAAATACAGGGTCTCCATAAATTCACTGTGCCCTCTCAGGACATTCTTAAAAAGGTGGCGACCTGCATTAAGTCGGGCTCGCCTGGGGACCCAGCTACCCCGAGGGTGCTTAGAGGCAGTATGGACGTACTTTAACCTTTTATGCAACATCTTTTAGAACTGTCCTTTAACTCTGGAGTGGTCCCGGAAATGTGGAAGGAGACTGTGGCACTTCCTTTACAGAAGAAACCACATATTAGCGCTCATCAGCTTGATAATGTGTGGCCCTTCTCCCTGCTTCCATATTTTGCAAAGGTTGCGGAAAAGATTGTAAACATTCAGCTCACTGCACATATATGTACCAACAACCTTCTTCATCCCTCCCAGTCTGGCTTTCGGGCTTTGTATTCCACCTAATCTGCTCTGCTTTACTCCACTGAGACCATCAGGAAGTATGTGGACGAAGGACAGACATCGGCCTTAATTCTTTTAGACTTGAGTGCCGCGTTTGACACTGTTGCCCACCATACCTTGCTTCATGACCTAGCGAGAGGGGTTGTAACGGACGGAGCACTAAAGTGGATGGAATCCTTTTTATCTGAGCATAGCTTCTCAGTTATGCAGGGCAGCTTCTACTCTAGAAACATCAAGCTGACCCAGGGGGTGCCTCAGGGCTCCATTTTGAGCCCAACTCTATTCAATCTCTATGTTGCCCCCCTGGCTAAAATCTCAGATAAATTTGGGATTAATGCCCTATCCTACGCTAATGACACCCAGCTGGTGGTCTCTCTGACCCAAGCCCAGGCTGGTGCTGCCTCTAACTTTGTATCCTGCCTTCAAGAACTGGCGGGCTGGATGGCAAACAACTGCCTAAGGCTGAATGGCAGCAAGACCGAGGTGCTGGTGATAGGCAAGGCTCCATCAGTATGGTCTTCGGCGTGGTGGCCCCAGTCATTGGGCCCTACCCCCATACCTTGTGGACAAGCTAAGAACTTTGCGGTTTGGGTGGATAATAAGTTGTCCTTCAATTACCACATTGGGCGGGTGGCAGGTGCCTGCTTTGGTATTCTGAGGAGACTTCGGAAAACCCTTGACGTCATCCCCACGGAATCTAGAAAAATCCTTGTTCATGCGCTGGTAACCTCTCGCCTAGACTACGGCAATCTTTTGTATCTGGGTGCAACTTTCAGATGCATGCGGCGCTTGCAATGCATCCAGAATGCAGCAGAAAGATTAGTCCTAATGCTCCCTAAGAGTGCCTCTTTGCACTGGCTCACTATCAGGGAGAGAGTGAAATTCAAGGCTCTGTGTGTGAGTCATCGAATTTTACAAAGAAAAGAACACATATACTTGCATGATTATCTAACTCACTATGTACCAACTAGACTGTTAAGGTCCAGTGGGAAAGGTAGGGTCTATGTCCCCAAAATTAAAAGAGCCAGGATGGGTGGACGCTCGTTCTGTTATCTAGCAGCCCAGTTGCTGAATTCGCTTCCTCAGGCACTCCGGCTGAAGTGTTCTGAACCCATCTTCTGGAAAGGTCTGAAGACGCATCTATTTCCGGCTCCTTAATTATTGTTCTGTTAATTGCTTGCTGCTGCTGTTTTTATTGCTACCGTAGCGCGGGGACACACTGGCCTCAGTGTAACCAGGCGCGTTACAAATGTAGCTATTATTATTATTATTATTATTACAGAAGGAAATTTTCCAAGGGTGCATTTTACATTTTACTAACCTAAATGCCTAGCTTGCATGTATGTGTTCTTCCAGAAATACCCCATTGGATGATCCTGTAGTATAGTTCCTATATTCCCAATAAGCTATGCGCATTGGAATAGTGTATCTTGTAGTTTAGACGTAGGACTGAAGCCGACTAGGTCTCTACCGAATATACTAAACTTAATTGTGTGTGTGCCAGCTAGCTCAGAGGTCACTAAGAACTTTCTCGAATGAACAAGAAGGGATTAGTTTCTGACAACCGCATAAACATGACAACTTTGTTTCCCAAGAATAAGAAATATATCTCTAGAGTCACGGAAACAATAGATAGTTATTTTACTCAGTCAATCGTGCATGCTTCGTTTCACCAGAAGTGCAGAGAAATAGAGAGACAGGCGTTTTCAATAAAATATATTTTCTCAAGCATAAGAAATGAACTGCTACAATCGTAATACTTGCGGTAAAGTACAAAGCGTACAGTACGAAGAGTATTATAAAATAATATTGTAAAAGCATGATATGGTTTCTAAGCCATAAAATACCTAAAATGCATAAAATACATACGGTGATAAATAATGACTAAAAGTACTCAACTGGTGTTTCTAAAATACGCCTACCCTGGTGTACCTAACCTAGGTCTAGTACAAGGGAAGAAGTAAGTGAGATGTAGCCTAGTTTTAGTATTCTTTGCCAAGAATCTAATCCAAGAATTCTTTTAGGGTCTAATCAGCTCCGTACCTTGGTTTAGAATGAAGGACGTCTTGTATCTCTCTCTCAGGACTCGATTTCCAAGCAACCCGCAGGGGTAGCCTGGAAACACTGGAGCTGGATTTCTCGGCAGGAGAAAGTACAGCGTCTCTCAGTGCGTCAGCTGGAGGGTCGGCTTCCTTCGGCACTTGCTGCAGCAGGGCGCGTCGGGCAAGTAGATAGTCAAACTGCTCCAAACCACCATGTGTTTGTTTGGACAAATGTGGGCATATTTATACCTTGAAGGTGCCGAGTTTGACGTAAGATTGGACATAATAACGTCATTAGAGACTTAATTCTCTGAAAACTCCACGAGTTCTTGGATAAATTAATATTCATGCAGGGGGAAGTCCCTGACTGCTGAAGGCGGGTTTTTCCAAGAAATCGTTGTAGATTTTCAGAACTAGTGGAAGTAGCCAAGCCGTATTAGGACTACTTGAGCTATGTCTTAATATGGTTATGATTTCTATGCCTATATAAGGATACGATATTTTATACCTATATAAGGGCATGAATCGGGAAAATTACACTAGGGTCCTAAAACGCTAAACAACACCCACTCAACGTATTATGTCTAATATTACTAAATGTATAAGCATAAAAAACATAACTAAAGCATGTGTTGATAATCCCACCCAAAATACATGAAATGCATCAAATATGGTACATACACATACATGAGTATTTGTCTCGCATGCATTTCACAAGCAATAGCTGTCATAAAAAAATGTTATCTGAATGAAACATGAAATGACAGTCATGAAATGGCTCTAAATTTACAGAAGAAAAAAGGTCGAGACCATTCCATAGCATAATATATAAACTGTTAACGTTTTCATGAGATAATGCCAAATATTTGTCTATAGGAAGCGTCAAATGAATTTCTTTTTCTCTAAGAATAATTCTACTTTAAGCAGATTACTTTGTGCCAAGTGAAAAAAGTTCTATTCTGAGATGGAGAGAAAAAAAAAGTAAAATGTAGATTGTAGAAACATAGAGTTCCCAAGTTAGAGGGATTGTTTTGAAAAACCGAAGGCCGAATTGCAGAGTTCAAGTTTGCACTTTCAAAAGTTATTCTCGGTGTCAGAAGAAAACATCAAATCATCTAAGCTGGCACAGAAACCATCTACCACAGTTGGTGAAAGTGGAACTACTTCATCAAGTAGATCAAATGTGCATAGATATGAAGCATCGCCGTCAGCGTCAGTCGCATTAGCAATGTTCGATGTAGATGGTACCTTTGTGCCTGTTGTTCCACGTACCTCACCAATAGCTGGATTCGCTGGTGAGATCTCAATGTATGCCGTCATCAGGATTGGCAGCCGTTGGGGGCAACACGATGCATGAGTCGTTACCGGACCTAGCAAGGCGTCAACATACGTTGGCAGTGCTGATGGAAGTGTAAGACAGATGTCTAACATGCATTCTTCTCCGCAAAGCAGGCATTTTTAGAACAGGTAAGATGCAATCTTGCCAGATTGGTCTGAATGAAGGAATTAAGTGGTATTCAGATCTCTTAAACGAGCCAAGCCAAGAATCTGTGTAATTCTGTAATGATACCGCATGGCCAGGAGAGCCCGTTCCATTGTAATCTGGGTATCGTCGGTGACTGGACTTGCCATATCGGAGCAGGAGAAACAAAAATACAATTCCTGCTACGAGTCCCAAAAGTAGAGGCAGACCATCGAACACATAGTGCACGAAATTTGGAAAAATGCAGAGGACTGCTTCGAATGGTGTTAACAGTCCTGAAAAGATCGTCTTAAATACATGTGCGATGCCACTGGTATCAGACATGTTTAAGATTTGACCTAACATTTCTGCGAAATGTACTAGGCAGTTCGTTGATAATAAGGCATCTATCTCTGCAGAGGTCCTTGCAACTTGCAGATCATACGTTTATATAGACGAGGTCAGTGGCACAGTTTGTTGTAAAAGAATGTCTTTCATTCTGCTTAAAGTATCAATTGGTATAGAAGAGATATTCAGTGAAAGCCATAACGCCGTCTCCCTGTCTGTATTACTTTTTGGATACAATACTTGCATACAACAAGTGACCCTGGCCGACACACTAACTAGATAGGCTTTTCCTGGCAACATGCCACAACAGCTGTCATCATTGAGCATAACGTAGCTCCCAATGGAAAGCTGCCTGAAAATCAGGTCTATCAAGGCCGCTGGAGTACCGTGCGTGTGGCAAGAAAGATTATTTAAAGAACCTTCGCAGGCTCCATGTAAATTAATACCTTCACATAAAAGTGCACCGCTTAGTGAATTTTTACATTTTTTTGTACTAAGAAATACCTCCTTTCCCCCACTCCAACATTTGTGTGTGTATGGTAAATTCCAGGTTGACTTAATGTATCCTTTACCCAACCTTTCATACAGGCCTGCTGGTTTATGCTGTAGACAGTACTGAAATTGGAAAATCGTCACTGGTATTGTGATGGTGCCATGCGCTATCCATTCAACTACAGGTTTCTCAGAAACAGTTAATGGTAATCTTTCCAGTTTTTCAATGCTCAGCACCGTATAGTCTGCTCCTCTTTATGCCAGAGAGATTTGTTTATCTGTAAGGTTAAAGACAGTAAACAATGACGTGATATTGATGAGACGCCATGGCACATAGCCTGAATGGAGATTTTGCAACGTCCAGCCTACTAGCATTAGAGAACGCAATTGAGACTGGCCATGTTGTAACATTAGCAAATCCCGTTCTATTATGTCAATGGCAGATGTTACAATGCTGTCCAAAGAATAAATTCTGGAGGACAGAGTCGTTAACCCATTGTCCACTACAGAGAGTGCTTTCTATAAATGAATACGATCAATTTCTTGTATTTTTTCTGCAGTCTCCATTTGTGGTATTTTCCAAGCTTTATTGTAAGCAGAGTATATACCGGTGTATAGGAAACGTTTTTGACGTTGTTTACGAGGCCCAAGTAAGAAGTCTCGTAAGTCAACGTTTTCTTTAAGTAAAGTCAAGTGTTGTTTAATTTCTGGAAGTGTGGATTTCTGTAGCCAATCAAGGCATAGTTTTCCTACACTGTATGTGGTGACTATCCCTGGATGTTGTCTCTGGGAGTATCTTGGATCTGGCCTATTCATTTTGAACCCTTCTGTTTTGTTCATGAATCTATCTTCACAGTTATTCGTGTCTATGGGCCAGATTAACCATTGTTTCCAATCAGGATTGGTTCTGTTATGTTTTAAAATCTGTTTCACGTCTACCTCCTCATCTGCAGTGCCATTACTGTCAGGTGAGGCCTTAGGTATGGACGGTTTGTTTAAATCTTTTATCTTAGCTAAGCCAAGACATGATGTTTGTTGAACAGTGTCATTCAAAAATATGATGTGTTCTGGTATAATGCAGGTTCTGAATAAGGCTTCTACACCTTGCACCTGCCATTCTTTTGTGCCCCGGTCAGCTTTTGTCTCAATATTGTCTCTCCAAAAGATGTACCCTAATGTAGACAGCTGAGCATAAACGTTTGCAGAATAAATTTGTTTAGTATTGGTCAACATGTTTTTCATTCTTGTCTTATTCTCATTTTTTAAATAAAACGTTTCTGGGTTTGTGACATTAAAACCTGTAAAGTATGGAAATTTGTCATAAAATTTCTTAGAGCTTCTTTTGGCAGCGTTGGACAATGTTCCCATTGATTGTAAGTAAAAACATTTCTCGGATTTACAGATTTGTGCAAATAATGGTGACCAAAATGATTATAACAATACAGTTCTTCATAACTTATTGAACCTTCTAGGTGTTCATGTTTTTGAAATTTTGCTGACATTTCTAAGTCTGAAATCATAATATTAATAGTTTCAAAGTCCCAATCATCAGAAAAGGTGCGTGATTAAACAAAATCACTAAAAGAAACCTTGAACTGGTGTAGAATTTTCAGCAGTTCCACCGCGCCATAAATGTCATAATCAGTTGTGTCCCATGCTATATCACCAGGTATAGGAACGGTTGTGATGTTCACTGATGACAGGTCTTTTCGCTCACGATGAGATGACTTGTAAGGTTGCAAGAGCAAGTTGATGTTCTTAGTTGCTGTGTCCATTGTACTGTATTTTCCATCTATCATTTGTCCCAAACTCAAAACAAGAATGAGCCATAGTAGCAGAAAAAGTACACCTAATCCTATCCAAAATTCACCCCATTGCGAAAACAAGTTATGTTTCCTCAAGTTGATGAAAGAGTTCTGTTTTTTTTCCTTTTAAATCTTTATTTGCTGGTGTTATTTCTGGTTTACTGGGATCCTCAGAAAAGTTATCGAAGTTGATAAAATAGCCAGAGGCAGTTCTGTCAATAGTTGGTATTGCATCCAGATTTTTTTTAGATCACTGGAGTTGCTTCCTCCTTTGACATGTTTGTATAGTCAGATGCTACATCCTTGTAGACAGGAGTTTCTTGACGAACTGATATTTGGTTATCAAGAGGGACGAGTTCCATGGCTGTGTTGCAAAGTCCTTCTTTTCTCACTGCAGGTTTATCAAAGGTGATAAGTCTTTCAGTTTGAACCTCTTGAATAGTAGCCAGATTTGGTTGTCTGCTACTTCTTGGTAGTCCACTGGGCCTACTACTTACTATCGGCCACATGATGTGGTTTTACCAGGTCAATTGATACTGTTCTGTTCTCCCTTTTTCCTGCAAGCGGAGGTAGTAAAACTGATCTTGTTCCAAGAATTTCTAAGACAGGTACTGCTTTTCAATAGGAAGGCCCAAATTCCTTCTTTACAGCGATCTTTTCCCTGACTAGATTCCCAATCTTTGGAATCCAGACAAGTCTTGCTGGTACAGGTGGTTTTTCTTCAGTGGTCGTTGGGCTTTGTGTTGTGTTACTCAGACTTCTTCTCGTTTCGTTTAAGTCCTGTAAAACAGCCAAATGGTCTTTGATATCAAAGGGTTTCTGTTCCACCACTGAAGTTTGACAATCAAGATCCTGGATAAGCATTCTAGTACCAAATAATATTTCATATGGAGTGGTTCCCCCCAGAGAATTTCTTGGCAGATTGTTAAGATTACGTTGGACACTATTTAGATGTCTGACCCACCCGTCACCCGAACCTAATACCCTAGCTGTTATAGATTGCTTTATGTCATGTTTTTTTCTTTCCACTACCACATTTCCCTCAAGATGGAAGGGACTCGAAAACCGCAATGCAACGCCCAAGCTGGCCAAGGCCTCCTTGTAAGCTCGAGAGCTAAACGCAGGACCCTGGTCAGAATGTAGCATGCCGATTGCATATGTGCCGATAAAGACTCTCAAATCTTTTATAACAGTTCTGGCGTTAGCCGAGCGCTGGGGCCACATCCAAATGAATCTTGGCTTAATTTTCGTGGGGCCGCGTTCGTCTATGGCGACGTCTGCATGTAGATAGTCTAATGCTGTCTAACAACGGTGTCTGAACTGGGCTTGTTACACTGTAGTTAGGTTCCTGGTGGTCTTCGAAGCTATGCTCTCTGTAACAGGTATCACAGTTAATTCCGAATTTGTAAACGTCGGCGCTCATTCCCGGCCACCAGTACATCTCCTCTAATTCTATTAGAGATTGCAAGATCCCTTGATGTGTCAGACCCTCTCCCATATGTGCTTCGTGAACCAAAGCACCTCTCTTGTTCCTGTTTGGAATTACTCTATCCCCCACTCCAGGGATTTGAGCAAAAGGAACAGAGTTTGCATCAATTATGTATGTATTACCGAGTGGATAGTTTAGTGGTAATGCTGCATAGTTGCCTTTCATTGAGGCATTCACTGCTAGCATTGTTTCACCGTCTATTTTTGTTTTTGAACGAGTGATTGCAGCTACGGAAGCCGTTTGCACAGCTACCTTCGCGGCCTCATCAGCCAATGAATTCCCTTCACGCTGATGACTCAGTGTACGAATCACATGAGTTTTTTGTAGTTCTTTTTGCAAAAGAACTACTTGTTCCCATGGCAGTTTATGCTTAATTGTGCCACCTTTAGCATCTTAGAAGCTGTTCTGAACCCAGTTCTGCAAGTATTCATTGTAAGATTGGACGCAGTAATACGAATCACACACTATCAGTGTGGGGAATTCGCGATCTGTATTCTCAAGCGCCATCTTGAAAGCCTGTAGTTCAGCTCGCTGAGCTGTACAGTCCCCGAGTGATTGAGTTTTAGTGACCATAGGTCTAAACTTGCCTTTGCGCCAGCGACCTTTAACAATCGCGCATGCAGAACTGTAAGCCTCTTTACCCCAAATTGGGGGTTGTGCTGATCCGTCTGTATATATTATACAGCCATAATGTTCAAGTGGCAGAATTTCAGTCGGCAGAGGACATTCTAATTCGTATTGTAGGAATTCTTGTGTTTTTAAATACGGGTCAAAAACGTATTTAACGTCTGTTGCAGCAAGAGAATTAACCCATTGTATCCATCTCGGATATAGAGCTTTTGCATTTGGAATGCTTGCTTTTGTCACTGCCTCTAAGGCAGGTACAGGTGTAACAATTTTAATGCGTTTACCCTGTGCAAGGGCTCTTTCTTTTGCTACAGCAGTCTGAACCGCTGTCAGTATCTTTTCTGTTGAAGTGAATTTCATTTCAGCTTGTGTGTACAAGTGTGGCTTGTATGCTATTGGTACCGTTTCACCTTCATTAAATCCGCATCTCCCTGGGATGATTCGGATCACTAGGTTGCGCACGTTGTCGCGTGTTTGTAACTGTGTTTTTGCTAACATGTCTGTTTGCACTGAACGCAAAATTTCTGTGTGTTTTTGTGTCCAATTAGTAGGTTTGAAATCAGGTTTGATTAGTTCGTAGAGATGTTTAACCCTTTCTGTGTAATTTAGAACATAAGTTCTTCCAAATTCAGGAAACCTAGAATTGACTGTAAGTTTTTCAGCGTTTTTGGAGGTTGGAGCAGCGCACATTTCTCTAAAAAGTTTGCTGCCAGGTGGGCAATTCGTGATTCCTTAAAATTGAATTTGTACCCTTCAGAAGCGAACCCAAGTATTATGGTGTTCACTCTTTTCAAGTGCACGTCCAAATCATCATCTGTAAGATAGATGTCATCGACATAGGACAATGCCTCATCATCGTACATTTGTAGTAACTCCGTAACTCTTGCTGAAAAAAACCCTGGACTATTCTTGAATCCCTGGGGGAGACGGCAAAATTATCCCTGTGTCCCCATTATTGAGAAAGCGGTCAAATATCTGCTTTCAGGTGCAATGTTTTGACAAAAGAAACAATTTGAGAAATCTAATGTAGTTTTATATTTTTTGCGCACAATGTTATTCATCAGTGCTGCACTATGTGCATTTTGTACTGTAAATGTTTTGCAACAAGAGTTTAGATGTCTGTAATCCAAAACTAGACGATATGAATTGTCTGGTTTGGAGACAGGAAACAAAGGATTGTTCATTGATGAGGTGCATGTTTCAATCACTCCTTGGTATTCAAGTTGATTTAAAATCTCCCTGACCTGTTTTCTAGCTTCCTGTTTTACAGGATATTGGCTTTGCATTGTTGGTTGAGTTTTGAACTGGATTTTATGGTGAGGGGAATCCTCAACATATCCTACATGATTTTTGTATAATGCTGGGGCCTGGGCCGAAGCCCATTTCCTGGCATATGTGTATTTTTTATGAATTGGAATGTGATTTTAGAAGGCTGGCATAATTATATCTTCGCCATGTGGGCACTCCCTGACAAATTCAGGTGGCCAGTCTTGTTCAGCTAGAAGGATGTCATAACCCTTAGAGAGCTTCTCCCAAAAGAGTGCTTTAATTTTTCTTGGTTTGGCCCCCTCCATCCGGACTGTTACCTCATATAACTTATGTGGTACAATAACCCTGGTATCTGCAGTTTCAACTTGGATGCTTTCATTCAAGTCCACTGACTCCAGATGATCCTTCAGGATCTTGCGAGCTATGGTTACCTCTGCTGCGTTGTCTAGCATTGTTTTGGCCCACTTCCCGGTCTTGAGTTGTGTCCTCCAGATCCTCGGCATGTCTGATCTTTAGACTTGCTACCTTCTTTTTGGTGAATTCAGTTTCTTATTTTTTGGAACGAAGTTGTTCGTCTTTAGACTTCACTCGTTCTTCTTTTTGTTCTGAACGTCCTCTTCTTTCGGATTTCTGCGAGGAAGTCTGAAAGGTATGAGAGGAAGATGTATCATTATCTTGATATCTAACAGGTTTTCTCAAATTATCCCTATTTCTAAGTTTGTATCTTTTTTCAGAGGGCTCCTGTTGAGGAGACCATCCTCTGGACTGTGAACGCTTCTCTCTAGGAAGTGTCTGTTTGGTGTTTTCCCACTTCTTCTTAGGAGTAGTGAGATTATTTTTAATAAAAACTTTTTCAGGATTTTCAGTTCGTTGGGGTTTTAATGGTTACCCATCCAAACTATCTCAACCTAATTCTTCATATGATTTTTTTATATTTCTGGCAAGTTCAAAAAGTTGTTCTGTTATATCTGTTTTTTTTAGTTTTTGGCGGATCGCCACTGATGCTGCTTCACCTTTTATGTTGGCTAATAGTATAGCCGAGACCTGTTTGAAATCTTTTAGTAATTTCATATCCAGATTTAAAGCAGGTTCTGGACCGTATTCATTTTGAATCTGTCTCAGAATGTCCGGTATTACCGCCATAGACGGGACACCATGTCTTTTTGTGTAGATTGAAGACTGTACCCCAAGTGTCACAGTCCTCCACGTGTGGTGCTATTCCCATTGGTAAACAGATTGTCAGAATTCTGTGTTTCTCATGAGGTGTACTATCAGGAAATACTGCCTCTATTTGAGTAATTTTTTGAGCTAACCAGAACGGAATTTGTTCCCGTTTTGCGGACAATTTACCAATGACTGACTGTATAGTCTGTGGTGTAATTTTGTTTGTGTTCCCTTGATGAGGGATGTGCAATGGAATTCTTACAGCTGGTTGGACTGTTAAAGTCCGCATGACATATTGAACCAGCTGCCTGTGTATTTTGATCAGCTGTTTTAGCAGAGCTAACAATTCAGGAGCTGTCATTCTTTCAATATCAGGATGTGGTGTATAGCTGGCTAGTACCGGCCATGTGGCTCCTGGTCTACCTAGTAGACCGAGCCTGGTAATGTGATTTTGATGTTGTAGTGCGCCATTAAACCAGAGCTGATGCTCTTGGTAAGTTAGTGGAATTTCAACGTCCTCGTAAGGAACGTATTCAGCTGGTGGTTCCTCTAATTTATAGTAGTGGAACTCGTGTGTTGTTGCATTTGCTGCAGGAAACAGAATCCATGATTAGAATACCTCTGTCTGCTGATATTCATGTGCCTCTATTACAAATATTACTTTACCACCTCTTGGTGATATCCCATTTTCTATAAGTTTTATAGTAATGGTTTTCCTTATATTTGCAGGGATGAGTATAGCATCTGGGTCATTTTGTTGGAGACTTGTGTCGTCTAAAACTGCCTGAGCGGCTGCTGCAGCTCAACCCTTTTCGTCGTCACTCATTGTGTTGACCGAAAGTTTGCAGAGCAAGTTTCAAGGAAACAAAGATTAGGTGTACAATATGTTGGAACACTGCATCCTTCAACGTTGAACAAACTAAAAACTAATACATAGGATTTTTTTCCCGCCCTACTTAGTTTAAAGCGGATATTTTATCATTTAACCCACTCCAGGTGTCTATTGGAGTATTTTACGGGGAAAAGGGGTCTGTGTGAAAAGCACGACTGAGTTACTCTAGTATCCAGCGTTAAATTATTGCCTTACCAAACGTTGGGCGCCATGTAGTGTAGTTCCTATATTCCCAATAGGCTCTGCGCATTGGAATAGTGTATCCTGTAGTTTAGACGTAGGACTGAAGTCGAATAGGTCTCTACCGAATATACTAAACTTAATTGTGTGTGTGCCAGCTAGCTCAGAGGTCACTAGTAACTTTCTCGAATGAACAAGAAGGGATTCCTTTCTGATAACCGCATAAACATGACAACTTTGTTTCACAAGAATAAGAAATATATCTCTAGAGTTGCGGAAACAATAGATTGTATTTTACTCAGTCAATCGTGAATGCTTCGTTTCACCAGAAGTGCAGGGAAATAGAGAGATGGGCATTTTCAATAAATTATATTTAGTGAACCGTCTTCTTTCTCAAGCATAAGAAATGAACTGCTGCAATCGTAATACTTGCGGTAAAGTACAAAGCGTACAGTACGAAGAGTATTATAAAATAATATTGTAAAAGCATGATATGGTTTCTAAGCCATAAAATACCTAAAATGCATAAAATACATACAGTGATAAATAATGACTAAAAGCACTCAACTGGTGTTTCTAAAATATGCCTACCCCGTAGTACCTAACCTAGGTCTAGTACAAGTGAAGAAGTAAGTGAGGTGTAGCCTAGTTTTAGTATTCTTTGCC
This sequence comes from Lissotriton helveticus, assembly GCF_964261635.1. Classification (NCBI taxonomy): domain Eukaryota; kingdom Metazoa; phylum Chordata; class Amphibia; order Caudata; family Salamandridae; genus Lissotriton; species Lissotriton helveticus. The sequence goes on along the minus strand of NC_136057.1, from coordinate 805,524,913 downwards.
AAGAATCTAATCCAAGAATTCTCTTAGGGTCTAATCAGCTCCGTACCTTGGTTTAGAATGAAGGACGTCTTGTATCTCTCTCTCAGGACTCGATTTCCAAGCAACCCGCAGGGGTAGCCTGGAAACACTGGAGCTGGATTTCTCGGCAGGAGAAAGTACAGCGTCTCTCAGTTGACATAATAACGTCATTAGAGACTTAATTCTCTGAAAACTCCATGAGTTCTTGGATAAATTAATATTCATGCAGGGGGAAGTCCCTGACTGCTGAAGGCGGGTTTTTCCAAGAAATCGTTGTAGATTTTCGGAACTAGTGGAAGTAGCCAAGCCGTATTAGGACTACTTGAGCTATGTCTTAATATGGTTATGATTTCTATGCCTATATAAGGATACAATATTTTATACCTATATAAGGGCATGAATCGGGAAAATTACACTAGGGTCCTAAAATGCTATACAACAATCCCACCCTGTTACCCGAGGGTACAAAGTAGGTCCCCATCAGGTCAGAAATTGGTCATCCCAAGCCAAGGGATCAGCAAGCAGCTGTGCTGAGAAGTCAGTGTGTAGGGACCTTGCAAATGACAGCAAGTGGTCCTCTGCCTCAAGCCGGAAATGTTAGTTTATTTATAAGAGAATGTATCCTTGCCCTCGGCTGAGATTCTAGTCAGGCTGCCATTGTTTATGAGCTATACAAATAATCACATTTTCACCATGTATGTATAGACCTTGTATGTGATCTTCCAGGTAGCATGATAGTGTTCTTGTGAAGTTGATTTTCGAGCAAGTATAGTTTCATGGAAACTAATCCGCTCTGTCATGAATGCAAATGTGTGTCAAAAGTCATTGTGTAAAACCGAAGGCAACTTAAGAAAAAACCCATTGTGACGGGGCTTGCGGACCGGACATGTCCATCCCTACGAACTGGTGGTCCGCCACCCCCCTTTCACCATGCCCCTTGTCCCCACAGCTACCACCTTGTTCTTGGATCGAGGAACCGGAGTCCGGCTGGACAGAAGACAACAACTCGTGGGGCCCCTTTAAGAACACGATCCCTGAGGACGTAGCTCCACCCCTCGACTGCGTAACCACGTCAAAAGCAGGAAGTAATGGAGACTCGTCGGACGGCGTTTCCCCGGAGGCAGCGGTTATCGTAGAAGACGAACGGAGGTATTCAGAGTCGGAAGACATCGAGAGCGACAAGCCAGGAGGCCAACGTTTCAATGTTTCGCCCGCCACATTCCCACGGGAGGAGCGTGGCTACAAGAGGTACGGGCCGGGTAGCGGGTTGGGTCGGGCGGAGGAGGCAGCCCCGTGTGTAACGTGTACAGCCCTAAGACTCCCTCATACCTCTTCACGTGCACTTCCCCACACACCTTGATACGTGAGAAGTGTGCACCAATTCACTGTTGTTTCCCTCACTCCCTACCCTGATTGTTCCCGGAGCCTCACATATACCTGACCGCAGTTTCCTTTTCTTTTCGGTACCGGAGTGGAACCACGAGGGGAGAAAGGACCCCGGCCGGACCACGACCACCCCTGTCCAGATACCGGGACTACGCAAGCTGGAGAAAGCTATCTTTACTTTGGACCCTGCAGTATATGCTAGAGAACGGACCATCCCATTGATGAAAAAGACGTACATTCCAATAAAGCCCTCTTTGAAACCTTTACTGAAGGCGCCAGTGTTCCTCTTTTCCCCGACTCCTCCCGTCAGACCAGGTCCAGTAGTCGAACTCCCACGCGTCCCGACCCCCTCGGGACAACTGGTGTCAGAAGTGGGATTGTCACCACCATCCGTCTGTAGCAAAAAGATGGAGGCCCTGATGGAGCACATCATTAAAGGTCAAGAAAAATTGGAGAGGGCAGTGGAAAGCCAGCTTACATCAGCTCTGGCAGACAGTGATATGTTCACCACAACTATAGCGGCCCAGTTGGACAGTATGAGAAACATGCCGCCTCCCACTCAGGTCCTCCCCGGTGAGGTGCGCCTGCACAGCCCCCACCCCACAGGTATGGCCCTCCAGAAATATGTGCACGGAGAAGATCCGAACGCCTTCCTACTAAATTTTGAACGGGCCGCCCGTGCGATGAGTTGGCCGGAAGAGAAATGGCCGTTCTTTTTGGCTCCTCTCCTCACAGCGGAAGCCCAATCGGCTTATCAGGCCGCTAACCCCCTAGGCACTACCCCCTATGCGACCATTAAGATGGTTATCCTGGATCATTTGGGTCTGGACCAGGAGGCCTATCGAGTACGTTTTAGAAAAGAACGAGGGGTTCAAGGGGAGAACCCGAAGACCCTTTTCTTCAGGTTAAAGATGGCAGCAGATAAGTGGCTGCGTCCGGATCTATGCAGCAAAGAGGACATTCTGAACAAAGTGTACTTAGAACAATTCATGGAGGCGTTGCCCTATGCCACCCAACGCTGGCTGCTTCAACACGTGGGGATTCCGGTCGAACAAGCCATCGAAATGGCGTCCCAATATGCTCGGGCCCAGCCCAAGACCCCTTCTTGGGAGCATGAGAAAGCCCTCAAACCCCTACCTCCCCCTAAGGTGGACAAAAGACCCAAACACGGGACCGAGGCCCCCAGAATGTTTCGACCTGCGGGAATGATGTCTACACTAAACAAAGGTCCTCAGTGCTTCGAGTGTGGGGAGTGGGGCCACATAGCGAGGATGTGCTCCAAAAGAAAGACACAAGAGGAGCCTATGGAGGTCGGTTACCTCCCCAGAACAGTGATGTACTCCGCGGAAATGAGCAGCACATTCTACGTGAGTATGAGGATGAATGGATATAGGGTAAGGGCCTTGTTAGATTCGGGGTGCAGACAGTCAGTCATCCAAACACGCTTTGTCAGACAAGAACAGATGAACCCCCAGAGTCCGGTGTACATACGGTGTGTACACGGGGACGTAAAGCCATACCCTGTGGCCTCCCTTACCATCACGCTACCGGATAGGGAACCCTGTAGGGTCCGGGTAGGGGTGGTGGATTCCCTGCCAGAGGACATGATCCTGGGTACAGACAATCCCGAATTCCTCTCCCTTTTTAGGGAGACCCTTTCCCGACCCGGACAGAGCGAGAGCCTTCCCTCATACCTCTCCCCCGAACCTTGGGTTATTGACCGGAGCTTTCGCTTTGCCCAGGGAGAAGACAGGACTCTGTTCTATGCCTGGGAAAACGCCCATGCACCGAATGGACTCCAACCCCAGTCCTACCCCCGTTTCCTGATTAGGAACGAATTGCTATACCGGCAAGCCAAACAAGACGGAGAGCTACAACTATTGGTACCCAGATCCTTTCGAGAACAAGTACTCTTTTTCGCTCATGCTCACTTGACGGCCGGCCACGCAGGCAAGGAAAAGACCACCGACAGTATAATCAGACAATTCTTTTGGCCTGGGATCTATCGGGACGTACAGGAGTACTGTGCCAAATGTGAGGTCTGCCAAAGGCGAAACACCCACCGACCAATCGCGGCACCCCTACAGAAGATGCCCATCATAGGAGTCCCGTTCGAACGGGTCGGCATGGACATAATCGGTCCTTTGCCGAAGTCGGGCCGAGGACATCTGTATGCCCTCGTGTTAGTCGACCACGCGACCAGGTTTGTGGAAGCCTTTCCTTTGAGAATCGCCACAACGTCCGCCATCGCGGAGAAGTTTATAGAGCTGTTTTCTCGCGTCGGGTTCCCCAAGGAAGTGCTGACGGATCAGGGGACCCCCTTCACCTCAAAATTGATGAAAGAAGTATGCGCCTCGCTGGATATCAAACATCTGAAGACCTCGGTGTACCACCCCCAGACCGATGGCCTTGTGGAAAGGTACAATCAGACCCTCAAGCTGACCCTGAAGAAAATGCTGACAGCCGAAGGACCGACCTGGGACCGACTTCTACCTATCGCCCTGTATGTTATACGGGCCCAGAAACAAAGCAGCCTGGGATGTTCGTCCTTCGAGCTCTTATACGGAAGACAGCCTCGATCCCTTCTAGGCATCACGAGGGAAATGTGGGAAAACGAGGCACCACAAGAACAGAAGAGCATGTTGGAATACACAACGCAACTGAGGACCAAACTGGGGAAGCTACAAGAACTAGCATACTCCAACCTGGAACACCAACAAGAGAGGTACAAAAGGACGTACGATAAAGGAAAAAAGCTCAGAAAACTTGATGTCGGAAAGTGGGCTCTCGTGTTGTTACCTGCTATGAGTAATAAAAACAAGAACGAGTGGCAAGGCCCGTTCCAGGTCGTTGAAACCATAGGGCAAACTACCTACAGACTACGCCTATCACCTAATAAAACCCAAACCTACCACATCAACCTACTTAAAGAATGGCTGGGTCCAGTACCCCGAGCGGGACATATCGTTGTTCAAATGAGCAGCCCCAACGCCTCCACCTTGGATCAACTGGTGGTAAACCCGGGGTTGTCCTCCCAGGAAAAGACCGAGTTATCAAAACGCTGAAACCCTTCACTGACATCTTCTCTGACCTACCCGGGAGGACCAACTTAGCCGAACACCGCATAGAAACCCTTCCCGGAGAAGTCGTAAAACAAAGACCTTACAGGATTCCCGCAGCAAGAAAAGAAGCCGTACAACGGGAAGTCCAAGACATGTTGAGATTAGGCGTCATCCGGCCATCCCAGAGCCATTGGTCATCCCCGATCGTGATGATACCCAAGCCCGACGGGTCCAAACGCTTCTGTATGGACTTTAGGGCCTTGAACGCGGTGTCCCACTTCGATACCTACCCAATCCCTCGGGTGGACGATTTAATAGAGAAAATAGGCGACGACCGATATATCACCACCATTGACCTCACGAAGGGGTATTGGCAGGTGCCTCTTCGTGAGGAGGATAGGAAGAAAACCGCCTTTGTGACGGACGAAGGAGCCTATGAATTCACGGTTCTTCCCTTTGGACTCCATGGGGCCCCGGCGACCTTTCAACGCCTAATGAACCGGGTCTTGCAACCGTACATCTCATTCAGCTCAGCCTACCTGGACGATATCGTCATTTATAGCAAGGACTGGAAGGAACATCTGCTACATCTGAAAACCATCCTTACAGCGCTACGTAGAGCGGGACTCCACATTAATGCAAAGAAATCTAAGGCTGCATTCCATAGCGTGAACTACCTGGGGTATGTACTGGGGGAGGGTACTATTGCTCCTCAAAGCGAAAAAGTACGAGCAATAGCTGCAGTTCCATTTCCCGCTACCAAAAGAGATCTCCGAGCCTTCCTAGGACTGGTAGGGTACTACCGCAGGTTCATACCATGCCTTGCCGAGGTGGCTGCGCCCTTAACCGACCTCCTCAGAAAGGACACGAAGGCCCATGAATACCGGCATCCATCACCTGAATCCTTGAAGGCCTTTCAGTTCCAGAAGACCACCATGATCACGGCCCCAGTCCTGGTGTCCCCAGATCACACTAAACCCTACGTGTTAGCCACCGATGCCTCCAATGTGGGTATAGGGGCGGTATTGTCCCAAGTCAGCAAGGAAGGAGTTGAACACCCTGTATTATATGTAAGCAGGAAGCTATTCCCCAGGGAGTGTAAATATTCCACTATTGAGAGGGAGGCCCTGGCCATAAAATGGGCGATTGAAAAACGTAGATACTATTTGGAGGGTAAACCATTCATCCTTCATACTGACCATGCCCCCTTGAAGTGAATACACCAGAATAGCAGCCACAACCCCCGAGTATTACGATGGTTTCTGTCGTATTCCTTTACCGTGCATCATAGGAAAGGGAAAGACAATGGTAACGCGGACTTTCTATCCCGCGTGTTCCCTCTCCCCGAACGGGAGAAGCCAGGGGGGGAGGAATGTGACGGGGCTTGCGGACCGGACATGTCCATCCCTACGGACTGGTGGTCCGCCACCCCCCTTTCACCATGCCCCTTGTCCTCACAGCTACCACCTTGTTCTTGGATCGAGGAACCGGAGTCCGGCTGGACAGAAGACAACAACTCGTGGGGCCCCTTTAACCACTTGGCTGCTAAGGCACCTGATGATCTTCCATTGACTTTCCATTGAAATCAATGGAAAGTCCATGACGAGTTACCCTTGTCATTAGCGCTGAAGTGGTTAAGAACACGATCCCTGAGGACGTAGCTCCACCCCTCGACTGCGTAACCACGTCAAAAGCAGGAAGTAATGGAGACTCTTCGGACGGCGTTTCCCCGGAGGCAGCGGTTATCGTAGAAGACGAACGGAGGTATTCAGAGTCAGAAGACATCGAGAGCGACAAGCCAGGAGGCCAACGTTTCAACGTTTCGCCCCGCCGCGTTCCCACGGGAGGAGTGTGGCTACAAGAGGTACGGGGCCGGGTAGCGGGTTGGGTCGGGCGGAGGAGGCAGCCCCGTGTGTAACGTGTACAGCCCTAAGACTCCCCCATACCTCTTCACGTGCACTTCCCCACACACCTTGATATGTGAGAAGTGTGCACCAATTCACTGTTGTTTCCCTCACTCCCTACCCTGATTGTTCCCGGAGCCTCACATATACCTGACCCCAGTTTCCTTTTCTTTTCGGTACCGGAGTGGAACCACGAGGGGAGAAAGGACCCCGGCCGGACCACGACCACCCCTGTCCAGATACCGGGACTACGCAAGCTGGAGAAAGCTATCTTTACTTTGGACCCTGCAGTATATGCTAGAGAACGGACCATCCCATTGATGAAAAAGACGTACATTCCAATAAAGCCCTCTTTGAAACCTTTACTGAAGGCGCCAGTGTTCCTCTTTTCCCCGACTCCTCCCGTCAGACCAGGTCCAGTAGTCGAACTCCCATGCGTCCCGACCCCCTCGGGACACCCATACATATGTAAAATGGCAATGTTTACTTCTAGACCTAACCTGGACACATGACTTACTATCGGGTCTCAGACCAAAAGGACCCACCCACTTATAGCCTGGTTCTTGATGTTTTTTGAGTGGGTCAGTGCCTGGATTGTGGTGGATGGTATGAAATCCTGGCTGCTAGTTTTTCAGCAACGAGCTGTTCCTATAATGGCCACCTCATTTTGCATGCGCCTGTAACTGAACGCTGTGGTCAGACGCAAGGCTCTCTTTGCATTCAAACAGCTGACTTTAATCATGATTTAGCTAACGTGCTGTTTCTTGCTCCTGTGGGGCTTTTATGGCTATAAAATGCAGTGTTTGGCATCCATCATTTGTGAAATAATGGTTGCAGCAAATATTACATATGAAATATACTCCAAGCAATTTCTACCACATACGATATTTACCTCATCCAGTATTTAGCACACATTGGAAAATACCAATTCCACAGGGTGCAGTACAATCTTGTAAAGATGTGAGCTTCATCTCAAGGAACCTAATGTTGAGATGCTGGGCTGGCACTGTGCGCAGCATCAAAGTCATAATCAGTGCTTCTAACAAGTCACCTAGAACGTCTATCCTGGTTTCAGTGCTTAATGTGTTCCAGTGTTTACCGATTCTCAGCACATCTCTTACTTTTAAACACAGCACTATTTGTGTGAGTACAATAGATGGTGGTGCTCTCAGCCTATTTTTGAGCAGAGCATGTCAGTGAAGTGTTTAGCAATTCAAGGTACTAGAACAAAATTATACAACTAGCACATCCAAACCATCTTTATGGCTTGGGTTGATCTAGAGTTGTCCGCAATGCCACACTGTGATGGTTAGAATGTAATGTTTGCTTTGGCATACATCCGCAGTGGCAGGGGTTGTGGGTGGTGCCAGCCGCTATAGAATACCTTGGATATTTTTACAAATTAAGCACTGTCTGATTTCACTTGAAACACAACAACAACGGGTCTTTTTTCATATCCACAATATTCTGAAAGTGTTCATGGTGCATAATTGGAAAACAAATTAAAAAACTTAAGTTTAAGGGCCCTTCTCAGGAGTCCCCTGCAGCTTGCATCACCCTTTTCCACTGGCAGGATCATCATCATCAAAGTCATTTGTACAGCATGCAGCTGCCTCAACAGAGTGACCTGGTGTTCAAAATGAAGACAGAAGAACAGGATCGGCCACTTATATCTACACTTGATTAAAGAGCAAGGTTTTTAAATCTTTCCTGAAACAGTGTTGGAACTCTGCCATGTGAAGATGAATAGGCAGGGTGTTCCAGAGCTTAGCATTCAGTACCGAGAAAGACCTGCCTCAATGAACCTTGACATACCTCAGGATGTGCAAGTGTTGCAGGTGATTAGATCTTAAGGCTCTCTCTTGATGGCACTGACTAAGCCTATTTCTCCGGTATCATGGACCATTGTCCCTAATGGCTCTGAATGCAAATGTCAGGGCTTTGAACTCAACTCTTTTGGCAACCAGAAGCCAATGAAGCTGCTTTAAATGAGGAGAGATGTGTTGATGACAGGGTACCTGGCAAATCAACCTGACAGCACTGCCAGTGACAGTACCAACACAACTACTAACCACTGCACTCCTACAATTTTGACAATTCAGACTATTCCAAGAAACCTAAAGCTATAAGAATTGCGTGGGTAGCAGGTATCGTTCTTTCTAATCTATACTGTATTATTAAACACTGCTATTGTGCTCATCTAAATATTAGACAGATAGCCCCACATTGTGGTGGACTGTCATTGGTGCCGGTTTTGAGAATTAAGAGCTGATGATAAGCAGCGGAAACCACCAGCTCAGATTAAGTACTAAATGTTAGCAAGCAGGTTGAAGTTAGAGACTTCGCTTCTACTGATTCAGCTACATCAGACCCATTTTATAAAGCAAGGTCATTCGCAACATAGAGTTTTTCAGCAGATTGTGACATGATGGACAATTTTTCAGAGTTGTATCATTCCACACTATGAAATGGCTACAATGGATTCAGAACTCTGCTGCCAGAATACTCTGACATGTAAAGCTGCAAGCCCAAATCTCTCCTCGAGGGCCCCACATTGGTTATCGGTCACCAACAAATCCATCTTCAAGCTGCTTTGTATCACCCACAAAGCAATACATGGAACAGGACCACTTTTCATCAGGAATTAAATCGCCAAATACATTCAACCAAGGAACCTCTGCTCAAGATTGGCACCTCGCCTCAAAACCCCACCATGCAAGAAAAAAAACATAGGTGGTACAACTTTCTCCATTCAAGCAGCCAAACTCTGGAATTCACTACCCCCAAACATAGGATCAATCAATCAATCAGGGGTTTATAAAGCGCACTACTCACCCGCAAGGGTCTGAAGGCGCGGGGGGTGAGCAGCTCCGGATCAGTCAAAGAGCCAGGTCTTGAGGTCCTTTCTAAACATGTGCAGGGTCGTGGAGCGTCTGATGTTCACCGGGATCTCGTTCCAGGTCTTGGCCGCGATGTAGGAGATATGGATCTATGGATATCTATCTTATCTTCAGAAGACTACTCAAGAGTTGCCTCTTTCCCACATAACCCCCACACTCAAACACTAATGCACAGCATACCCCTGTGTTTGTAAACATTTATAATTTGATTATATGTATGTATCTAGATATGTGTATTTCTTTGTACAAATATGTATAGCAACTATGGCTATTAAAATATATAGATATTCTTAAGGTCTGCTTAACAAATGTATATACTACTTATAGTTAAATATCTATATATTATTCTATACTTAACATGTTTATAGGTCACTGCATAGTTTTCATACAAGGGTTTTTATTAGATGCTTATGGGTCTCTGTTTTATTCAATTATCACAATATGTAAATATTATCAGCTCTATTTTATCTACACGTGCTTCAAGATATAGCTAAAAAAATAGTTATAAAAATACACAATTAAATTAGCTTCAAGGTCAGCAACACTTCTGAGTTTATTCAATACATCTTTAAATCTCGATATGTTATCTTCCTTATACGTGTTTGCCCTTTCTTTGTGGTTATCTATCTCTATATTTGATACTTTACTCCTACTGGAGAAGGAAAAAACGCCTTTTTCTCTCTCCAATGCACTACCTTGTCTCATCCCATACCTCGCTCATTATATCCTCTAACTACACTCCCTGACTCAACCCAAACCACATTCTACTACTATGATCTCCAAATTCTTCCTTCATATATCCCTCCTTTGACTCATCCCAAAACCTCATCTTACTAGTATGATTTCCCTAATCCCTTTCTAGAGACTCTTTCCTCCTCCATCTCTCCTTTTACTCATTCCCAAACCTCATCTTACTACTATGATCTGCCAAATAACACATTATAGACTTTTCACTCATATACCACCATTATCCTATTCACTCCAACTAAATGTCTCACACTTCCACTGCCCAAATTAACTTATTTTTCCCTATAATAATGTACTACTAATCCTTTTTGGGTTCTGGAGTAGCGTGCTACTCACCGAAATGTGCATTTTCGGTGAGTACACAGCACCTTGCCAAAGTCCCTTTCACAGGACAGCAGCATTTACTGCGTAAAATATTAAATCCAACATTGTCTATGTGAATTTTAGGCCGCTAAAAGAGTGGATTTTTATCTGCAAGTAAGTCTTCCCTTTCTCACAGTAGCTAAACGTGTTTGTTTCTTCCTGACCCTAGCAGCTTTAAGAGTTCCCTGTTTGCCTGAGCTACATTGTACGTAGGCAGTTAGCAGACCCTTATATGTAAAGTAATGTTTTGTTGCAATGTAACTTAAACACTATTATTATATATCACACACACAAACATAGAACTAAACGGTGATGGAAGCAGGAATGCTGTGGATCGATGCTACTTGCAAAAGTTTTTTATTTTTTTTAACTTATTTATCATTTTACAAATGAAAAGACAAAAAAAACGAAGATAAATCACAGTTGCATCATAAGTTATACAATAAAACATGGACATAATATCATAGGAATGACAAGGCGCACATATTATATCTTCAAAAGGCATCATGGCGAAAAGGAATTACAAATAGCTTTGCAACACAATGATACTCCAATAAAAGAAAATGCCTGGGTTTGATGAGGGACAGTGACTGGACCAAACAACAAATGAGAAAACAATAGAAAGGGCCGAGGGCCAAGCGGTGAAAATGGAGTGATCGTGCACATACTTCAGACATACAATCAAGAAGGATCAAGGGATCGCGTCCAGACTCAACAGCGATCCAAGAACATGCACGTGTCAGTTTGGGCAAACATCGTCCCTCAGCCCACTCCCGTTGGAACTATATGGCTCTCCAATTGGGACTGCTGATCAGCTGTAATCTTATCAATGTAGGCGCGGTAGGGGCCCCATATATCCACAGGGCGGGATGGGGTAGGGACCATCGTCGAATACTCCACACAGTTAATATTACAAAAGGCCATATTCCTGAGCCAGGACTTCAAGCTAGGGGATCGTTTGGCGCACCAGAGCAGTGCGACTTCTCTTTTAGCTAATAGGAGACCCAATGCCGCAAGCTTGCGAATCTTACATGGAAAGTTGGAATCGTAACCCAACAGTGCTATTTCGGGGGTGGGGATCAGGTGAACACCCAGTATTTGACTAAAGGTTTGATGTCATCTAATCATATGAGAAGGATCACTTGTCCTGCATAACATCGGGTATGCGGTATTCGTTCTTTCTAGTCCCAATAAAAACCCTCATGCACGTGTTTTTTGGTAGTAATGTCAAACGGTATATCTTGATTCTCCGCTAGCCCTCGCACGTGTCTGCATAATCATAGGGTTTAGTTTTTATGCAGCCTCCACCAGGAGATAATACCCTTTGTTAGGATCAGTAGTGATCAGAAATAGTGATTGTGATAAGGTGTAGTGAAGGTGATTAAAAGTCTCTCTTTACCAGAAATGTGTTTTAATAGTTCTGGTTCTAGGAGGCAATAAAAACAATATAGGTGATTGAGAGTGATTATGACTCTCTCACTCTTCAGTTGTGATTTAGGTCGACATGTTTCAGCCCTTCTGCACCAGTCGGTCGGGTGGGCTTTCTTCAGGACCAGAGGGTGTAGTGTATAGAGACCGTTATTGTCTCCATGGGTGAAGGGTACATGAAGGCATTTCCTAATGTGCCCACAGTGAATGGAACGAAACTATGTCCTGTTCTTAAAGGTCAATTTGTGCCTGTGAAAATAAAATAAGATACACTAGACAATGGGAAAGGGTAGGGGGGTTATTTTAACACAAGACTAGACAACTGGTTTCCAAATACCAGGAACATATAGAACGCTCATTGGCGTAGCAACTAAAAAATAGCAATACTTCTACTGACATCCCTAACTCATGGTCAGGGTCGACTTTCTCAATTATGGTAATTCTATTTTACACTGAAATGGCAAGTTGTCCCTACTCACAGAGGAGGTATTGTCACTCGTTTTTAGTGACTGCTTTAATAATTAACAGTATTCAATTATGCTTCTCTTGCTTTTCATCGCACCGATTATTTTTAAAATTGTCAATTTTTCATGTTGATCTAATCATGCACCAGACGGTTAATCTTAATTCCCCTTTTAAACAATTTGTATCCATGGCCCACCTATTGGTTTTTATTCCGCCTCAGTATGACTTTGGTTTCAATAACGGTCTTTGTCAGTATTACTATATGCCTCATTTTGACAATGCAATGTGGTAATATTGGGTAGGAGTTACACAATCTTAAAATGCCCGTGTCACTTTGTGACGTGAATATACTTGTTTGTCCCTAATGGCAAGCAAATAACAATACCGCATTTGGTCGCGTTTCAACATACCTTAGTTATCGGTAAACTTTACCTCATCAGGATCCATGTGGGTCAGGGAGGCCTGTTGTAACAATGAATAACTCATTCAGTAAATGGAAAAAGGTTAGCGTGTACTTTACGGTTTTGTTGGAATTCCATCCGCCGCTACCTTCGGTCACTCCGTCTTCCGACTTGTACTGACTCTGCCACTATGGTCCCGGATTTGCTTGTAATGCCGGTTCAGTGAGTTTAACCCCAGAGTTGCAATGAGAGTGTAGAAAGACTGTTGGGAATGATAATAGTCTGTTCTCTAAGGGGTACAGTGTTAGTTGTAATGAGAATATAGAAATAATTTAGAAATAAGTTTGTGAATCTTGGTATTTGAACAGATTAATTTCGGGAGTCGGTGAGGCAAATAAAATCAGATGGATTAATATCGTTGCTGACTGATTTTGACCACTTGGACTTGTGAGACGGGAAAAACTCTATAATTATAACGTGACGCTGTTATTGTCGTTTGTTACTTTTGCCATGATGTAGAACAAATTTTTTGGGACTGTTATATATCATGCCATAAGTTCTGTAAGATTAGTGTGTTGAATGGAGCTTAGAGCGACAATTTCATTTTTTCAAAAGAGTAACCTAGGTTGGTCTTTTAATAATTGTTAGTAAACTATAGTCATTGTTCTTAGGGGATTCATTATCCATGTTTCATTTGCAAATGCTTCCCCAAGGAATATTGTCATTGAGTCCCTCTGTATCTGTTTTTAGTCTGTGCACCCACCTTTGCTCCTTCTCGAAGAGAATCTTTTCTGCATTGTGGTCTTTGTTATTCAGTGTCTCCAATATTACCCAGTTAAGGTCATTAACTGTGTGGCTTGCTTCAAGATAATGATTGGACATCTTAGTTGTTGCTTTTTTGCACTTTACATTACTGCGGTGTTCACACAGGCGCTGCTTAACTTTTCTGCACGTCATACCTATGTATCGTTTTTCACAAGGACATGTGATCATATAGACCACATGACTCATGTTGCAGTTCGTGTGGTTTAAAAGTTTCCATTTGAAGTTCGGCAATAGTTGTATTTCTTTTGTGACTTTGGTAAGAGGACACACGGAGCATGACCCACATGGATAGTGTCCAATCACTGGGCGGGTATCACATGGTGAATTGGTCACGGCAAGCAGTTTTTTCGGTGGTGGTCTTGTATGGACCAATATATCCTTCAGATTGCGTGTTCTTTTGTTCGCAAACCTGGGTTTTGGCCATTCGATGTTGGCTGAGGTGAGGATTCTCCAGTTTTTATTTATAATCTTTTTTAGTTTGTTGCTAGCTGAACCATAGGTGGTTACACAGGTTAGGATATCAGGTTCTTGTTCTCTTAATGTCGGTTCTAAGAGTCCTTCTCGGTTTTGATTCTGTGCTCTCTTTTTGCATTTCTCAATGACTTTTTTGGGGTAGTTTCTTTCCTCAAGTTTCCCACTTAGGTCGTTCGCTTGTTGTTTATATTCTATGGTTTTGGTCCATGTGTGGAAATTGGCAAGGCTCTCCATGTCTCCTTCCCAGATTAAGATGACGTCGTCAATATATCGACGCCAAAACAAAATCTGTTCTTGGTGGGGATTGTTGGGGTTGTTTACATATTCCACTTCAAAGTTGCTCACGTAGAGTCCCGCTACGCTTGGAGCAAAGGTACTCCCCATGGATGTACCATGCCATTGTTGGTAAATAGTATCATTGTACTTGAAATAGTTCTCAGTGAGAGCCATCTTACAACACTCTAGGACGAAGTGTCTAGGTGTTTTTATAATACCAATCATGATTGAAGAGGATTGTCTCCAAAGTCTCAAGTGTCTTTTGCTGGGGCAGACTTGTGTAGAGACTCTCCACATCGAGTCCTACAAGAATCATGCTTTCTTCTGAGTACTGGAAGTCTTTCAGGAGGTTAAGATGATCCCTGGTGTCCTTGAGATAGGTTGGAGTTTCTTGTACTAGCGGTTTGAGGTACTGGTCCGCAAATTGTGATAACGGTTCTAGTACCGAACCAATCCCAGAAACATTTGGTCTTCCTGGTGGTGGGTTCAGTGCCTTATGTGTCTTGGGCAAGGAGTAGAAGTAGGATATCCGAGGGTTCGTAGTTTGTAGGAACTCTGCCTTCTTTTTGGAAATCCAGGCATTGGTTTCTGCTTCAGTTACCATTAGCGTTATTGTCCTCTGTAGTCTTGGTGTTGGATCAGTAGTCACCACTTTGTAAAATTTCTGATCAGAGAGTAGGACTAGACATTGCTGGTTATAGCCATCCTTAGAGAGGAGAACTACCCCTCCCCCTTTATCCGCTTGTTTTATAATGATGTCTCCATCATTTTTCAGTTCGTCAAGTGCCTGTTGTTTGGCTCTGGACATGTTCTGGAAGGGTTTCTTTGTGCTGTCATTGAATCCATCAATCTCTTTCATTACTGCTTGTTCGAACGTGAGAATCTCAATAGGTACCTGTGAGTTTAGAGGGCAGAATGTAGATTTCTTTCTCAATGTCGTGTCTCCATCTGGAACCTGGGGCGCTTGATTGTTAAAAAATGCCTTTAGTTTCAATTTCCTACAGAAGTCCGCAATTTCACATTTTATTTTGAAGGTGTCTGACGGTTCAGACTGGAGTGGAGATGAATTTTCCAACAATCAAAGAGGAAGAAACCGCAATAGGAGAGGCAATCGACGAGGCCGAAGCTATTGGCGTACACCTCAATACCAAATGAATCCACAAGTGATGCCTTTTCCGCCCTTCAACCCCCAATTCCAAGGGTGGGTAGACCCCTATTTTCAAGGTCCCCCACCGATGAGTCATCAAATGCAACAACCTATGGGAGGTAATTACCAACAAAGGCCGCCTTTTTTAGTGAGAGGCCAAAACAACCAAAGACCAAGACTAAAAGGTGTAACCTGGCAGGACCAAGCACGACAAGTGCAAACCAGGAGCGTGACAAGAGGGAAAGCAGGGACCAGCACAACAACAACCTCATAGTGAATTTAACAAATAAAGTACTAACGAAGGAACAGGAGCAGGTATTAAATAAAGGCCTTGGATGTGTCCCAACACCATCCCTAGACACCTTCAAAATAAAATGTGAAATTGCGGACTTCTGTAGGAAATTGAAACTAAAGGCCTTTTTTAACAATCAAACCCCCCAGGTTCCAGATGGAGACACGACATTGAGAAAGAAATCTACATTCTGCCCTCTAAACTCACAGGTACCTATTGAGATTCTCACGTTCGAACAAGCAGTAATGAAAGAGATTGATGGATTCAATGACAGCACAAAGAAACTCCTCCAGAACATGTCCAGAGCAGAACAACAGGCACTTGACGAACTGAAAAATGATGGAGACATCATTATAAAACAAGCAGATAAAGGGGGAGGGGTAGTTCTCCTCTCTAAGGATGGCTATAACCAGCAACGTCTAGACCTACTCTCTGATCAGAAATTTTACAAAGTGGTGACTACTGATCCAACACCAAGACTACAGAGGACAATCACGCTAATGGTAACTGAAGCAGAAACCAATGCCTGGATTTCCAAAAAGGAGGCAGAGTTCCTAGAAACTACGAACCCTCGGATACCCTACTTCTACTCCTTGCCCAAGACACATAAGGCACGGAACCCACCACCAGGAAGACCAATTGTTTCTGGGATTGGTTCGGTACTAGAACCGTTATCACAATTTGCGGACCAGTAACTCAAACCGCTAGTACAAGTAACTCCAACCTATCTCAAGGACACCAGGGATCTTCTTAACCTCCTGAAAGACTTCCAGTACTCAGAAGAAAGCATGATTCTTGTAGGACTCGATGTGGAGAGTCTCTACACAAGTCTGCCCCAGCAAAAGACACTTGAGACTTTGGAGACAATCATCTTCAATCATGATTGGGATTATAAAACACCTAGACACTTCGTCCTAGAGTGTTGCAAGATGGCTCTCACTGAGAACTATTTCAAGTACAATGATACTATTTACCAACAATGCCATGGTACATCCATGGGGAGTACCTTTGCTCCAAGCGTAGCGGGACTCTACGTGAGCAACTTTGAAGTGGAACATGTAAACAACCCCAACAATCCCCACCAAGAACAGATTTTGTTTTGGCGTCGATATATTGACGACGTCATCTTAATCTGGGAAGGAGACATGGAGAGCCTTGCCAATTTCCACACATGGATCAACACACGTGATCAATGGCTAAAGTTTACATATACAGCGGACAAACGACAACTAGACTTTTTGGATATCACTATATACGCTGATGGTCAAACCTTACAAACAAAGACCTATTACAAACCAACTTCAAAGAACAGCTTATTATCATACAATAGTTTTCACCCCAGACCGCTAAGGGAAAATCTCCCTTTTAGTCAATTCCTCAGGCTGCGAAGGAATTGCAGCAAAACCATAGAATATAAACAACAAGCGAACGACCTAAGTGGGAAACTTGAGGAAAGAAACTACCCAAATAAAAGTCATTGAGAAATACAAAAAGAGAGCACAGAATCAAAACCGAGAAGGACTCTTAGAACCGACATTAAGAGAACAAGAACCTGATATCCTAACCTGTGTAACCACCTATGGTCCAGCTAGCAACAAACTAAAATAGATTATAAATAAAAACTGGAGAATCCTCACCTCAGCCAACATCGAATGGCCGAAACCCAGGTTTGCGAACAAAAGAACACGCAATCTGAAGGATATATTGGTCCATACAAGACCACCACCGAAAAAAACGCTTGCCGTGACCAATTCACCATGGGATACCCGCCCAGTGGTTGGACACTATCCATGTGGGTCATGCTCCGTGTGTCCTCTTACCAAAGTCACAAGAGAAATACAACTATTGCCGAACTTCAAATGGAAACTTTTAAACCACACGAACTGCAACACGAGTCATGTGGTCTATATGATCACATGTCCTTGTGAAATATACACATAGGTATGACGTGCAGAAAAGTTAAGCAGCGCCTGTGTGATATGTAAAGTGCAAAAAAGCAACAACTAAGATGTCCAATCATTATCTTGAAGCAAGCCACACAGTTAATGACCTTAACTGGGTAATATTGGAGACACTGAATAACAAAGACCACAATGCAGAAAAGATTCTCTTCGAGAAGGAGCAAAGGTGGGTGCACAGACTAAAAACAGATACAGAGGGACTCAATGACAATATTCCTTGGGGAAGCATTTACAAATGAAACATGAATAATGAATCCCCTAAGAACAATGACTATAGTTTACTAACAATTATTAAAAGACCAACCTAGGTTACTCTTTTGAAAAAATGAAATTGTCGCTCTAAGCTCCATTCAACACACTAATCTTACAGAACTTAAGGCATGATATATAACATTCCCCAAAAATTTGTTCTACATCATGGCAAAAGTAACAAAAGACAATAACAGCGTCACGTTATAATTATAGAGTTTTTCCCGTCTCACAAGTCCAAGTGGTCAAAATCAGTCAGCAACGATATTAATCCATCTGATTTTATTTGCCTCACCGACTCCCGAAATTAATCTGTTCAAATACCAAGATTCCCAAACTTATTTCTAAATTATTTCTATATTCTCATTACAACTAACACTGTACCCCTTAGAGAACAGACTATTATCATTCCCAACAGTCTTTCTACACTCTCATTGCAACTCTGGGGTTAAACTCACTGAACCGGCATTACAAGCAAATCCGGGACCATAGTGGCAGAGTCAGTACAAGTCGGAGTGACCGAAGGTAGCGGCGGATGGAATTCCATCAAAACCGTAAAGTACACGCTAACCTTTTTCCATTTACTGAATGAGTTATTCATTGTTACAACAGGCCTCCCTGACCCACATGGATCCTGATGAGGTAAAGTTTACCGATAACTAAGGGATGTTGAAACGCGACCAAATGCGGTATTGTTATTTGCTTGCCATTAGGGACAAACAAGTATATTCACGTCACAAAGTGACACGGGCATTTTAAGATTGTGTAACTCCTACCCAATATTACCACATTGCGTTGTCAAAATGAGGCATATAGTAACACTGACAAAGACCGTTATTGAAACCAAAGTCATACTGAGGCGGAATATAAACCGATAGGTGGGCCATGGATACAAATTGTTTTAAAGGGGAATTAAGATTAACCGTCTGGTGCATGATTAGATCAACATGAAAAATTTACAATTTTAAAAATAATCAGTGCGATGAAAAGCAAGAGAAGCATAATTGAATACTGTTAATTATTAAAGCAGTCACTAAAAACGAGTGACAATACCTCCTCTGTGAGTAGGGACAACTTGCCATTTCAGTGTAAAATAGAATCGCCATAATTGAGAAAGTCGACCCTGACCATGAGTTAGGGATGTCAGTAGAAGTATTGTTATTTTTTAGTTGCTACGCCAATGAGCGTTCTATATGTTCCTGGTATTTGGAAACCAGTCGTCTAGTCTTGTGTTAAAATAACCCCCTACCCTTTCCCATTGTCTAGTGTGTCTTATTTTATTTTGACAGGCACAAATTGACCTTTAGGAACAGGACATAGTTTCGTTACATTCACTGTGGGCACATTAGGAAATGCCTTCATGTACCCTTCACCCATGGAGACAATAACGGTCTCTATACACTACACCCTCTGGTCCTGAAGAAAGCCCACCCGACTGACTGGTGCAGAAGGGCTGAAACATGTCGACCTCAATCACAACTGAAGAGTGAGAGAGTCATAATCACTCTCAATCACCTATAATGTTTTTATTGCCTCCTAGAACCAGAACTATTAAAACACATTTGTGGTAAAGAGAGACTTTTAATCACCTTCACTACACCCTATCACAATCACTATTTCTGATCACTACTGATCCTAACAAAGGGTATTACCTCCTGGTGGAGGCTGCATAAAAACTAAACCCTATGATTATGCAGACACGTGCGAGGGCTAGCGGAGAATCAAGATATACCGCTTGACATTACCACCAAAAAACACGTGCATGAGGGTTTTTATTGGGACTAGAAAGAACGAATACCGCATATCCGATGTTATGCAGGACAAGTGATCCTTCTCATATGATTAGATGGTATTGACCTAAGGGAATTGAATGGATCACGGATTCCTTCCCTCCCCACCCATTGATCTCGTGTAAGGTTTGATGTACCTGGGACCAATATTCATGCAGTAGAGGGCAATTCCAAGATAGGTGGGCAAAATCGGCAGGGGGCCCTTAAATTTGGGGCACTGGTGGGGCTGATCAGGGTCAATCCTGTGAGCTAGCGCTGGGGTGTGATATAGTCTACGCAGGAACTTAAAGTGGATGAGTTTATGCCTACTATTTATAGACAATTCTCGTGTAACTTTACAGCACTGAGCCCACTGGTCATCTGATATAGGTTTTCCACGATCGTCCTCCCATGCTGCGCGGACCTTGGCGTCTAGTGTAGGAAGTGAAGCGTTGCACAATCTGTATAATCTAGCTACCAGGTGTGTTCCCAAAGGGTGCTGGATTACAAGTGTGAGGGGGGGGCTTCTTCAGGGGCGAGTGGGAATGTGGAAAACGTAGCATGCATCATGGATCGCAGTCTGGTCAGCACAAAGGAGTCCATGAAGGAGCGTTCAGTAAACCGGAGGTCATCTGCTATAGAGAAAGCATGTCCTTCAGGGCAAAGATCGCCAACAGAGCAAATGTTGAATTTGGTTAAGGTGTGTTTGACCACTGTCTCCCCAGTTATAGGAAGCCAATGTGGATTGGGAAGAGGAAGGGAAGGAGAATACAGTAGTTCCAGGCCTAGAAGTCTGTGTACCCTGTCCCACGCCCAACAGGTAGATGAGACGATTTGTATGTACTGAGAGTCTCGGGGAAACCCTCTAGGCAGGACCGTAGATAGTGACCCTGGTAGTACCAGGTCGGCCTCGGGTTTTAAATATAATATGCGGGCATCAGGGTGGAACCAGGAATATGCGAACGAGCATTGTGCGACTAAGAAATACAGATACAAATCGGGAAGGCCTAGGCCACCTCTTTCGTATGAGAGAGTGAGCACCCGCCAAGACACCCGTGGATTATTTTCTCCCCAAACCAACCGCAGGAGCAGTGAGCACAGCTGAGAGAAAAATATCTTAGTGAGGGGTATCGGAATGTTATTAAAAAGGTACAAAAACCGAGGGAGCACGATCATTTTGATGATGGCGATCCTTCCGGCCATAGATAATGGGAGGCATATCCAGCGGTCAATCTGGCCTTCCAAGAAGTCCAATGCATTGCCGTAATTCAGTCTAATGATGGCCACAATGTCAAGGTGTACATGTATCCCCAGATATTTGACCGATTCACTGCACCACTCCAGTGGGAACGGGCAGTCCCATTCAGTGGTCCCACGGGTAAGTGGGGAAATTAGAGACTTATGCCAATTTATGCGCAGTCCGGACTGCTTGCCAAAGTTTGGTGCAACTGCTTCCTGCAATGCTCGGTGTTTCCCCGCTTTAACACTGGAACTTTGTACCTCTTGGCAGGTTCCGCTCTCTGTTGAACAATGTCGTAACCAGGCTTTAGAATCCAAATACATCCTTTTCCAGGCTTCTTGGCACAGACCCCTCCAGGAAGCTTGCTCCTAGGCTCTTGGTTTGCTGAGGGAACGGGCTCAAATAAGATGGACGCCTCTAGGATCGGACACTGGCTTCATAGAGTAAAAAAAGAGCAGCACCCTGTCCAAGCAGTGGTAACAGAGGAAATGGATATTGCTATGAATCTGTGGAGATCACAAGACCAATTAACTATTTACGAGACCTTTCCATTCCCATCTGCCAACCATGACTATGCGTGTCCTCAAGCACGTCTCTTGCCATGTGCTTCCAACAGTAATAGACGCTTTCTCTGTATTGGAGCATTTTTAATAAACATAAATAATGCTTAGTCAGACTGCATTGACATTAGTTTTGCATAAAAGAAAAACCGTGGTTATAAAATTATATAAATTAGTTTTTAACATGCATCTTTCTCTTCTGTGTTTATCGTTTCCACAAAACAAGCGAAATATAATTTACATTTGTGGTGCTAGTTAATAGCTGATCCGATCGTGAGGGAGCAATGACCTTTAATTGAATAGGCAGCCCATCACGGATTGATTATATTCTCCTGGATACTCAGTCATGGGACAACCTAGTGGATATGAAGGTCAGACAAAGGACAGATAGCGACCACAACCCTCTATGCATGGAATTTTATTGGGGTGACAAGTTTAGTAAAAGCGGTCCTAAAGAGATGATCACCAAAGAAGTAGTTCCCTCCAACTGCAATCGCAGGCTTAAGTGGAACGCAGTTAGGTGTGAGGAAGGGAAACTAGATAACATCAAGGAACTAGTCATGGCCGCACTGTGTGACCTGCCACCGGTTACTTCAACAGTCCCTCATATCTTGGGGTCTAATATAGCAGCCAAGTATAAGAATTTAATAGGGGAGATTGGCATGTTCTTTATTAAAAAATCTAAGGGGCAGAAACAGGTTCAGCATAATCAAAGTAAGGGCAATCTCTGGTATACAGCTAACTGTAGGAAAAAAAGGAAAGTAATTTCCTTGGCCATAAAAAGTAAGGATCCAGTAGCTGTAAGAATTGCTAGACAAGATTACCGCAAAAGCACTGCGAAAGCCAAGAAGACATGGGAAGAGGACCATTGGCAGGCACTCAAGGATGCAGCATATGGAAAAAACCCCACTCTGTTCTGGAAATTAATAAATATTCTCGACAGGCGAGGGGCAGAGCCTACCCAAACCACATCACCGAGCTCCAATGGCACTCCCACTTTTTAAAATTATACTGTGAAGGTAGTGTGGAAGATGTGTCAACTTCCCCTGCACTGGGTATTGCCTGTATGGTTAATTTGGATCATGGCAGTGCAGATGAGTCGTTCTCACCCCGTGAAGTTCAGGATGCCATTCATAAAATAATTCCGGGAAAGGCTCCTGGCCCCGATGGCATTCCGGGGGATTTACTGTTGCACGATCCTATAGTCTGGGCAGACTTTATAGCTAGAATTATGAATATTATCCAGTCTGGCCATCCAGTACCTGATTCCTGGAAGGGTGCAGAGGTCATTGTCATTTTTAAAAAAGGCGAAAGAGAGGACCCTGCCAACTACAGACCAATTAGTTTAATTGATAGCATCCAAAAAGTAGTTGGCAGGGTCATCATAAACCGGACAGAGAGATGGTTAATGGAAAATAACATTTTGACTCACTTTCAGGCCGGTTTTAGATGTAACGTAGGTGCAATGGACCAGGTTTTTAGATTCTGTGCGGTCTTCTGGAAAACGGTGTCAATAGCCAGAGGGAGCCTTTACCTGGCCTTTATAGATTTAAAAACGGCTTTTGACATAATCCCCCGCGACAAACTTTGGGAGGTTCTATTGGACATGGGATTCCCTTCCTACTTGTTGCAGTTCATAATCAAATTACACGAAGGTAACTTTGCTAGGATTCGGTGGGGGGCTCAGGGGCAACTTACCAAGAGTATCCCTGTCAACAGAGGGGTGCGGCAGGGGTGTGTGATGGCTCCGACCTTGTTTTCTCTGTTTATAAATGGAGTGGTGGACCATCTGAGAGAGTTACCGGCAGACGCTCCTGTCATTGCCGGGGAGAAAACGCCATCGCTCCTCTTTGCCGACGACACCCTCCTGTTGTCCAAAACCCCCAAAGGCCTGCAAATACTCCTTGATCGTTTTAATGTGTTCTGTAAAGTGCTCGGGCTCACGATAAACACTACAAAAACAAAACTAATGATTATGACCGCAAAAAGAAATCATAGGAAGATCCATCTGTCTTTGAATGGGTCACCTATTGGAGGTAGTAGATGAATTTGACTACCTCGGGGTCAGAATTAGTAACAAAATGAACTGGGAATCCCACTTGAGCAAAATGATTTTAAATCTTAAAAGAGTATCTGGCGCTATTTTAAAGAATCAACGCCTTTCAGTGAGCAGACCAATAGCCCCTGCTCTGTCAGTCTACGGGGGAAAGGCGTTAGCATCAGCGGTCTACGGTTCAGAATTATGGGGTACTGAGAATACTAAAGCATTGGTGGTGGCTGAGAACAAGTTTATGAGAGACTAAGGGGCCGATTAGGATGGCGGACGGACTTGCGTCCGTCCGCCACCCCTGAGTTGGAGGGACCGTCCGCATGGGCAGCGGCGGTCCCTCCATAGCAATTAGGATGTGACCGCCACCCTGGCGGTCACATCCTGTATGTTTTACATTGCGGCGGATGCTGCTTGAAGCAGCATCCGCCGCAATGCAAAAAACGAAAGGTGTGCATTTGCATGCACAAAGCGGCAGGCACCGCGCGGTGCCTGCCGCTTCGTGCACGCAAGGGCAGGGGGGTACCATAGGTACCCCCCATGTGCACCCCCCACGCAACCTTCACCCAGGGGGCCCGCAACGGGCCCCCAATGTGACTGTCCGTATGCTTTTCCACGGCAGAAAAGCCGCCGCGGAAAAGCATGACTCACCCTGCATCCTAATATGGCTGGCGGTGTCTGATAGACACCGCCAGCCATGTTATTGCTTTTCCGCCGTGGTCGCCTTCCGACCGCGGCGGAAAAGCGGCGGACGGATTGGGAGACCCACCAGCCATCCTGATTTGGCGGTGGGTCTTTCAGGCCTCCTCGGCGGATTTCCTGCATACTCCGGGCCGGCGGTGGCTTCCGCCGGCCCGGAGTATGCTGGAAATCCGCCATCCTAATGACCCCCTTAGTCTCGCTTCCTGTCTCAACTCCACTAAAACCCCTATTTGCTGATTTGGGTAAGAGATCCATTTGTGACATTGTCCAGCTTCGTCCACTATTATTCTGGGTGCGCCTTAGGAGGACCCCGGAACTAGCGAATTATGCTCTAATGTTAGACGAATTAATAAACCTGAATGTCTCGAGCAAGATAAAGTGGTTAAATGATTTAAAGAAGCTTACGGTTACTTTGGGCTTAAGAGACGCCTGGGCCTCTCAATCTCCCCCACCCAAACAAACAGTCAAAAAACTTTATCGGGATTGGATAAAGGCCAAGGTTCTGCTAAACCCAAATTGGGGTCAACTAACAGAGAATTTTGTTTCCCATAAGCTCACTATAAAGCTAGAACCGTTTTTGGATTTTATTCTGATTCCCCGTGACAGAACTCTATACCTGAAATTCAGATATGGCACTCTCCCTCTCAAAAATGTTATGGTAGGGTGGAGAGGGAGGAGGGAAGAGGATAGGAAATGTCCGGGTTGTTCCAGCCCGGAAGAATCCCTAGGCCACTTTCTTTTTGCATGCAAAGCCTATAAACAGGCTAGGAACAAATGGTTGAAGCCAGTTTTTAGAAATCTTGGAGTTATGGATCATAAAACAGCCCTACGAATTATTGTCTCCAATACCACTTGCATGGTTACTGTTTGTGGGGTCGCTAAGTTTTTAGCAAGTGCTTGGATCATCAGGCTAAGGTTGATGTCCCTTCCATCTATAGTTAATATTTCCATATGAATTTTAAACGTGTAATTTCTCCATCATTTTCAATCTTCTGTCACGATGTAGTGTTTTTAAAAAAAGTGTATTTACTTTATTATATATGTATGCATTATATGTTTGTACTTTTTATGATACATGTATCGAATAAAAGTATAAAGGAGGAAGGATAATTTACATTTGTGGTGCTAGTTAATAGCTGATCTGAAATATACTAATTTATGTTTCTCTAGAAGGAAGCCATGCGCTGAAGTTCCAGTGGATGCAGCATATTCAAGGCCCTTTGCTTGGGGGTGCTCTAAGCAGTTGTACTGTGTATTGTTTTCACTTGTTGTATACATAACATTATTTATCCTCATTTCCCATGTACAATTATGCATGAAAGTAGGTCTTCCTAAAATTATTTGATATGTCACAATTTCTTGTTTTACTACTAGTCTGTGTGAAAAGTACTTTATCAGTACAGCCCTTTTATGCCAGCTATCATCGTGCATCTTTTGCTGTCTGAAACTTTAAAAATGTGCCAATTTTGGGAGATGTGCCACAGTTTGCTTGCTTTCTTGATTTTGTTCTTGCCTTATGAACCCAGCAGTCTCAGTCATTCTGCTATTGATTTATACCTAGACTTTCCTTGACCTTTGAACCGAGCAGATTGTGCTGAACTATATATGTTGTTTCTGGCTTTTTACTTGATTTGGAGGTTAACCTTATGTTATTATCTTTCACAACTGGCATTATTTGATGCTAATTAGACTCCGACTAACTAATGTTTACCTTCTGTATGATTCTTAAATTTGAATTAACCATTATAGTTTTAAGTTTGAAATTTGTGAAAGGATTTCTCTAATAGGAAAGGCCGCCATCTTTTGAGACTCATACAGCCCTGATCCTGCATCTCAACCGTTTTAATGTATTAGTTAAAAGCACTGACATCGGCAAAAATACATGGCTTTCAATTAACTGTCCTTGCGCAAGAGAGACATGGAACATTCTTAACCATGTGCAATATGTTCCTAGGAAACCTACCCAGTTTGTCCTGTCCACCTCTTTCACCCCTTACCCTTCCACTACAATTCCTGGTATCTTGCATTACCACGAGGAAACTATAAACTTACTTTTCTGATATACAGAATCTTTAGTAAAAGTCTGGCTCTTTTAAGTCATTCACTACCTGACAGTTAAAAGAAATCTAACACCCTTCTGTGCTGGTGCAGGGCAATGAAGTGGAGTTCGCCTGGCCAAGTCTATGAGACTAGGGTCCCACAGGTGAAAGTGCGAGTCGCTGGACAATTCACACATCAAATGACCATCAGAAATACATCCTTAAATATGTCTGTATTTTATATGACTACCCACTGGATCCCTGAACATATGGAGCAGGATCAAGCAAACCTAATAAGGTGAGCTATGAAAAACCAAAGTGGATAAGAGGTAACGGTATGGTCCTCGTGTATTCTCAGATAAGTGCTCACCGCAAACACAAAAGTCCCCAACAAGATAACATGCAATAAAGTTCAAGGCCGTCACTAAACAGAAAAAGTAGGAGTTGGATTGTTCAATGTCAATCTCTCTCAGCCTCTTAAATGATGGACACCAACTAAGTATAGAGGCTGGAAAGTTTCTAGCAGAGATAAACTGCTTACACAGAAAAGAGACAAACTGCACACTATTTACAAGTGGAGTAGCAACTAGCCATTGCACAACACATTCATGGAAGTTTGAAGGTTTGGTGACATCTCAGCAGACTGAGAAGGAGCAAATGCTGCTTTCCATATAAAGGCTTAGAAGGAGTAATGATGACAAACTTTAAGGAAACATGTTTCAAGTTACCATTTTTTCAGAAGAGTTTTCATATACAGCCAGAAAAGAACTGAATATGACTTTTATGAAGTCACCATGCATTCAAGGATTGGAGTATTTAGATTAAATAAGTAAGGAGGTTGGGCAAAGAACCTCTCAAACAGACCTGCTGATGCTAGAGTAAAGGAGGAAGAACATAGACCAGACAGAATTCTCTGGCCGTACTGCTCTCCACATTCGTCAACTGGGCACTGGGGCAAATGCCTGTGTTCCCATTGTGTACATAGCAGCATTCAATTGGTAAAATACCTTAAATGCTAAGCAAAATTCATACATTTCTTCTCGTGCAACTGACTCCATCTTTATAAGTATGTTTTCAGGAAAGATTTATTTAATCTGTTCTATCCTGTGTAATTAGACCATGAGGCACAACATAGGAACAGTTTGGGCTCATGAACAGAACCAAAACTGGGAACCAAAACCGGCCCTGACAAAGTGCTCGGCCGGCCCCCCACCCCCGGGGGTTGGGGGTGCAGCTGAGCTCCTTGCCAGGGCCGGTTTACGGCCGATTTTGTTACAGGGCCGAATTTCGGCAAAAACGGCCCTGTAACAAAAACGCCCCGAGGGGCCCAAAACAGGCCCCCACCTGTGCGGCGCACCGGGGGATTGCCTGGTGCCCGCTACGGCCAGTCGGGCCCTGCTCATGAGCACGCAATCGGACGTGCCACTGGTACAGATCTATTCTGGAACTTACAGCTTCCTTACTCCCATTTTGGTGGGTCTTCTTTGAAGATTTCTGTACTTTTTCACTTTGGTCCATGGTGACTGGGTACACTATTCACTTCAACTTTTTCTTGTTTCATAGACACATCACTCAACTGTGTTATTATCTTTTTTAACTTCTGCATGTATGGTCCTAGTCGGACTTTTTTGTTTACTTTTGTGTTTTGTTTTCTTTTCTTTTGTCCAAAGACCTTAGTCCTAGTTGCACTCCTTGTCTTCCTTTGTCTTAGGATTCTAATACTGGTTGCTTTTTGATCTCTTCTTCCCATCAGTTATAGCAGTAGAATTCTCACCTATTTTTAAACTGACTTAAATAAAAATAAATCAAAACTGTTTAGATAATATTGAATGTTGTGAGGTATTTCACCAAGTTATTTTGTACAAGGTGTTTT
The DNA here is from genome assembly GCF_964261635.1 of Lissotriton helveticus. Lineage (NCBI taxonomy): Eukaryota > Metazoa > Chordata > Amphibia > Caudata > Salamandridae > Lissotriton > Lissotriton helveticus. Next base: position 805,496,785 of record NC_136057.1, on the reverse strand, counting down.
TAACTATAATAATTATTTTTGTATATATTTAGCACATTGATTGTGTAAAATTTATTTTTCCGCCTTGAAAAAGTCTGAGTACAGACGAAACACGTGTCGGCTAAATCATGTGCTGGGAATCTTTCAGAAAATAATAAAAAGAATTTCCAACTGATGACGCTCGTGGACTATCTTAATGCTCTGCATTGAATTTGTCTCATTGTATTATCCTTGTGTGCTTAGAAATATTTTGATTTAGATTGTGATCAGTATTTGTCCAATACTTTCTTGGATTGGTTTACACAGGAATGGGGGTGTTGTAACAAGCTTTTTTCTAGTGTATTAATATGGATGTTTTCATATAACGTGCTGACAGCACCTCTAGGTAGTAGGTGCTTAAAGCTACTTGAGCACCACGCTATACTTATAGCAAAGAAAAATAATGATTCACGCTCAATTTTGTAAGTTTCAGACACATTGTTCTTATTGATGTGCGGTTCTTTCCCTTTTAGGGAACACTACAACCTATCAGTCCTTATGTCAGAATTGTTTGCAAAATACAAAAAGGAGCAGGTGGCAGCAGTAATTGTCCCTGACAATCTTTTGTGAACTTAAGTGCACCAACATTGCCGACCTTGAGCACACCACTACATCTCAGCTAATTGTATAATCAAAACTTGTTGCTAATGCACATAGTTTCTTACATTTCTTTTTTGATAAAATGTGAGTGATGTAACAAATTATTTCAGGTGTCATTTATCCCTTTGTGTAATGCAGGTTTAAAAAATATTAATTTTCCAAAACTCTTTCTCAAAAATGTGTAGTCTTTTTTACTTTGACATATAAATCTACATATATAATGTTTTTTGTCACTGGATGGGATTGTGTGAACTTTTTTTATACCTTCCTTAAATTTTCTTTTTTTTAATGAAATGTTTTTAATATTTTTTTATTACTAGTTTGGACCTTCACGTCATTCTAGCTAACATCTCATAAGGCATACAGAATTAAAATTGTCCTACAATACAAATTTTGATTTCATTCAATTAAATTACCCTTATGCACACACTGGTCACAGTGTTTATACTAATACTACACGGATGAGTATTTAGCTACAGCCAAGCGTTGTGTACCTTATTAATACCTCCAAACGGATGTGTGGCTATATTTTCACAATGGATGTGGAACAGCACCGTTATACCCAGACTTTAAGTTATTAGGTGCAATAAGTTCAGGATTGAAAATCCAGACCATGCTGAGAGGGATTGTGTTGTAAATGAAACATATAAGTCATACACTACATAGTATCTATTGTTTTTAAAATATATGCTATATTTTATTTTTTATCTGCCTCAAAATAAAAATATGTTCATGACAATGTATGGGATCTTATCTAAAAGAAACTTGATCCCTATATAATACAAATAATATTTGTATTTAAATCTTCAACGACACACACACATCCACACACACACCCACACACATACACACATACCCTCATTGAGGCATCACAATTTAAGTATAATTATACAATCATATATCATCAACACAGGACATAGCTGGATTGGATTGAGTTTCACATAAATACCTACAGGCAACAGTCACTTAATTAACCTACTCTCAGTGGCTATGTAACAAATATAGGACATATATATATATATATATATATATATATATATATATTATTATTGTAAATTATAATAAAACTTAATGGAATGTACTCGGACTATGTTCTCATTACACTGGTTACCTTGAGTTTCAGTTTGACCAGGCTAGAGAGGTCCTATTATTTTTTTAAGAACCATACCTTCATTCACATAGGACTATGATAATGCCTCCATCATATTTTATTGTGAGAAGTTCAAAAATAAATATCTGCAAATCTAAATCTCAGTTGTCCTTTGTTGAACTTGGCCCACTCCACAGGGTCACCGCCAAGCTTTTAGATTTCACCCCTCCTATTTTTCTGAATTCATTTTGTTAGCAGCTCTGTGCTCTTAACCACTGCTAACCAGTGTTAAAGGTTTTGTGCTCACTAGATGAAACATGGTAAAATCTTCTTACACTTGATTGGCATATTTAATTTACTAATAGGTCCCTAGTAAAGTAGTTTACCATATACCCATGGCATGGTTATATGCTACAAGTGAGCATGCAGCATGTTTCGGGCCTGCCATTGCAGCCTGTTAGCAGTTTTAATCTGCCAATTTGACTTGCCAAAATAACCTCTTTGCCAAACCTAAAACTCAATGTTTAATACATGCAAGTCACCCCTAATGTAAGCCCTAACCAGCCCATAGGCAGGGAGCATTGTAATTAAAATGTACTTTTATATTTTACATGTCCTGATAGTAAAAACGCCTAAATTATATTTTCACTACTGTGAGGCCTACCTCTCCCATAGAATAACATTGGGTTATCTTATTAAATTTAATAATTGCTAAAAAATTTTTGGGAGCAGTTTGGAAAGTCATGTTTGGTGTCTGAGAAATTGTAATTTAAATTCCTCTTTAATGTAAGGTCAGATTTTAAGTCACATTTTTGATTTTTCAAGGACAGAAAATAAAGGCTCTAACCGTCCTGAATCTTGCATCTGGACCCTGCCTGCTGTGAGTCCTAATGCCCCAAGTGGTACCTCCCGAGTCCTGGACCCTAGGAAGTGGAGATAAATGTGCTCTACCAGCCCAGCTGTTGTCCCTATCAGAAGCGACATGTAGCGATGCGAAGCTCCGCTCAGCCTCGCCACACAGCTGCTGGCTTCATCGGAACTGATGCAGAGCGAAGCAAAGCCCTGCAAAGCTCGCCACATTGCTCATTGGTACCAGCGTACAGTGACGCAAAGCCCAGAGAAGCATTGCAAAGCATTGTTGCATAGACCATGCACAAGGGCATAAGGTACAATCCTCATTCCACACTTAGGGGCCTATTACGATTGCGGGTTTTCCGCATCCTCCGGGCCGGCGGAAGCCACCGCCGGCCCTGAGGATGCGGAAAAACTGCAGCGGACCCACCAAAGAAAAGCTCTAATATGGTGGCGGTGTCTCTCAGACACAGCCAGCCATATTAGGATGGGTTTAAAAAAATGCTTTTCCGCTGCGGGTTTTCCACCGTGGAAAAGCATGTGGAACTTCAATGCGGGGGCCCGTTGCGTGGGTGAAGGGGGTTGGGGGGTGCACATGGGGGGTACCTATGGTACCCCCCTGCATTTGTGTGCAGAAATCGGCAGGCACCGCACGGTGCCTGTCGCTTTCTGCATACAAATGCAATGTATGCATTTTTTCCATTGCGGCGGGTGCAGCTTGAAGCCGCACCCGCCGCAATGGTAAAAATAGAGGATGTGACAGGAGGGAACTCTGCAGGCCATGCAGAGGTTCCCTCCTCCTCTATGGTCGCGGACGGACTCAAGTCCGTCCGCGATCATAATCCGCCCCTTGGTCTTGTGCCCCGGCCTGTGCTCCATTGTAGTAAGCCTGAACTTGTGACTTTTTCCCAGTCCAGCGTGACCTGATAACTTCAATTGGCGCCTTGTGGCTTTTGCCACTATTATTATCTTTAAAATTGCATATTTCCTTTTCTACTGATTGGATCTTTGTAGTTTTTGGTAAATAAAACAGTTATTAAATTTCCTATATTTTTCTACATTGATTTTGGATTTTCATGTGTTCTCTTTTTACTTTATTACTCTTTGCGTGCTGCATAACTTCTTTACACATTGCCTCTAAATTAAGCCTGGATGCGTTTGTGCCAAGCTAAAAGAGGGTAAAGCACAAGTTAATTTTGTGACTTTTGTGGTTCACCCTGGCAGGTAGCTGTTGCTTAAGAAAGGCTCACACCTTCTTGAACAAACCAGCCCATTTTTGACAACAATCATTGCAGTACTCCACATATTTTGAAAACATATATTTTATGTTTGTATATTAAAAAATTAGATTGCTCAAAATATAATACATTTAAAAAAAATTGTTTAGTATTAATCTAAAACATTTTTTTATATTATTGTATAATAAATGTTGTTATCTAATTGATTTTGGTTCATCTAATACGGACTTGCGGCTCAAAATAAAATCTTCGAGTCCTTGGAGCTATCCTTGTCTTCGATAGATGAGGATCATTTATTAAACCAGATAGATGATTTTTACACCACTTCACCAAATCTGACAAGGCAAGACAATTAATTGTGTCTGCTAAATACAACTTATTCAAGAGCCAGAAGACAAACTTATGATGCAGGCAATCCCACTTTAAACTTTGAAGTGCACATCCACAGGACACAGCAGGACATTGTTGACCAAATAAAGAAGGGGATGGAGACACTCTTAAAGGAATCAGCAAATGTATTAACCCTAATATAAATAATGATTAGTCAAAAAAACACATCTATATGTGCCTCCATGGAACAAAGGCTTCTCTGGCTGACATTGCTGGGCATCTAGATGAACACTTTAAAGAGCCATATACAAATATGTATTTTAAAAAGTTTAATGACACCTTACAAAATACAAAAAAATCCATCTAGAATTTTCAACAGTGAATAGAGAAGAAAAGTAACTCCTTCATAGATGTTATTAGTGTCCTTAGTAAAAACTGTGTTCAGTAATGGTTTCTCAGCAAACACCTGCCAGGCTTTAGTCATCTCATTGGAGTATTGATGGGCATGTGACCTTCATGATAAATATCTGGTGTCTGAACAACACAGGCATCCACACCTGTGTCCAATTTTGAAAAATATATTTGCGCATGAGAGGTCATCAGAGTACAAGGAAAAGGGATGCTGCCATGTCAAACAATGAAGGCATGAGCAAGGACGTTCTATACTAAATTATAATTTATGTTTGTTATCATGTCACCTTTTCTTTCACCTAAAACAGTCCTTAAACCTCTTAATCGTTCATGTCCAACGCAATTCTTTGACAGTGTAGTGGATGTGAATGGTACGCTCACTAAAGTGTTCAAGAAAATCCTCCTGATGCAAGCTACAGAAGGCTTTTTTTAATAAAAAAAACTAATGTTGGGACACGACTAAAGAAATTACCTCTTATACTGAGATAACGTATTTCAATTATTATGGTGCGTACCTCACAATAGCATCACACTGATTGAAAGTGAAAGTGAAATGAAACTAGATTCACTTTCAGTAGTGCTTGAGGGACATATCTCAGCCCCTGAAGCAGTGTTTCAAGCAAGAACATTACGACTGGGAAGAGGACACTGTCCCCTTTACTGCAATACATTTGCCTAGTGGATCCCAGTTTAGGGATCGACAAGCATGGTAATGCCGGAGGAGGGACCCATCTACTAGACATCACGGATAGTGTTTGTAGGGAAGCAGCCCTGGAGCCATGGGCCTGTTCTCCCCCTCCCCCCCATAAAACTGAACATGTAATCTTTTTGTCCCCCCGGTAAGGGGTGGGGTTTAAAAGTTCTTAAGCACAATTTGTTGCCCTAGGGCGGATGCTAGCCCACTAGATGCCAGGGATAGTTATATTATACAAAAAGGGGTGTGACACCCTGTCTGGCATCAGTCTGTGCCCCATCCAAAAATTGCCTAACAGCCTTTGGCGGCTATAAAAGCAGTTTGGAGGTGTTTACCCCAATCTGCCCCTCCAGTGAGTGGTAAAAAGCATACCAGAACTCGAAAAGAAGTGATAAAAAGAATAAAAAGCGTGGGATGGCACACCCGATCATTGGGTTGAACCCTTCCCCATAGTGCCCAGAGGCAGATTGAAGGGCTTAACCCCAGTGTGTCGCCAAGGGGTGGAGGACGGTGGAGTCAGAAACTCCACTAGATACCCGGGAAATTGTTTCAAATCAAGAACTAGTGGGACAGCCTGCCCAAGATTGGGTTGTGACCCTATCTCATAATGAAACAAGATTTGTAGGGGGGTTGCACTCCTGTTTGTCCATGTTCTCCCTGAATTTGCATCCAATTATGTTCATTACTACTCAACTTTGGCGCGCTTAATGGAAACGTGCTCAGCCCAAACGTCACGTATTAAACTAAATCACATCCAAAATGGAACACCATTAGGTCCCAAATCGATGTCACAGCCGTGTACTGCATTCAGCAGTCTGTATTTTCTTGACCTTTTAACGTTTCTTAATTCTTACTCTCTTTTATTGATCCTTTAGTTCTCCACTTTTTTTATGCACAATTACACTGATCCAATCCCCACGCAAGGAAAAAAGGCCATTTTCCAGGTTTCTTATGTTTAAGATGGGCCTTCCGAACCTTCTTCAAAAACACGTATTAATGCCAAGTTCATTAAAAGCAGTTTATTCACACCCAATGCCTTTCAAGCCAACCAGGCTCTTCGTCAGGGGTAACTGTAAATTACAATATGCATCTGTATTAATATGACATCCATTTTATCATGCACAGTTTATTCTGCGTTTATTGCTGTCATTATTCTTATCATTTAATCATGGACTATATTAATATCTCCCACGTTTTTCCTCCAACCGTACTCATTGCATATTGCTCTCCCACAAATATTTACTTTTCAATGACCGACATATATAGCACCCCTCAACATGTCCCCACTTACTCCACCAATATCAATGCTGCGGCTTCCCTTTAGTACACTTGTCTTCTCCCTACTAACCCTTCATATGACTACATGTTCGTCCGTTTGTACTCGTAATTTTCAGAATACTCACATCAAGCTCCTTACTTCCCTCGCTACTAACTATTCTTTCAAAACACTCCCGTTTTTTACCCGCCTCCACTGTATTAACACACCCCTGTTTACTTCGAGATCTCTCACATACCTGCTATCAATCCTTCATTGTGTTAAACAGTCCATTATCCTCCTTACTCCAAAACGAAACAATCCTACACTGCGCGGTTCGCATGAATTTTAAACCCTGACCTACGCCCCTCTTCACCCGTTTCCTCCCACATTTGACCTTGTGGTGATCACCTGGTCTTACGGTGCACCCTGTGTCATTTAGAATACTCCAAAACCCATAATGCAACATTCCCTTGGCTTCTCCACCCGGTGCTTCTGTCTTGTGCATCATTTTCACCTGATCAATGTCCCCATGATGAAACCTGCATCAGTCATTGTAATTTTAACGTTATGTAAAGTAAACATTCTCAGTTCTGTGCAGTTCTGACTTCTCAAAAACAAACTTGCATTTCTGAATGCAGATTTTCCGCCTTGCATGTGGACTCCAATGTCCTTGACAATTATTTCTCTTGTTGCTCGTTTGTGGGTGCTAAACCCCGGGGGCTGACTTTTGTGAAACAAGATTTGTAGGGGGTTGCACTCCTGTTTGTCCATGTTCTCCCTGAATTTGCATCCAATTATGTTCATTACTACTCAACTTTGGCGTGCTCAACGGAAACGTGCTCAGCCCAAACGTCACGTATTAAACTAAATCACATCCAAAATGGAACACCATTAGGTCCCAAACCGATGTCACAGCCGTGTACTGCATTCAGCAGTCTGTATTTTCTTGACCTTTTAACGTTACTTAATTCTTACTCTCTTTTTTTGATCCTTTAGTTCTCCACTTTTTGTATGCACAATTACACTGATCCAATCCACACGCAAGGAAAAAAAGGCCATTTTCCAGGTTTCTTATGTTTAAGATGGGCCTTCCGAACCTTCTTCAAAAACACGTATTAAAGCCATCAATGTCCCCATGATGAAACCTGCATCAGTCATTGTAATTTTTACGTTATGTTACGTAAACATTCTCAGTTCTGTGCAGTTCTGACTTCTCAAAAACAAACTTGCTTTTCTGAACGCAGATTTTCCGCCTTGCATGTGGACTCCAATGTCCTTGACAATCATTTCTCTTGTTGCTCGTTTGTGGGTGCTAAACCCCGGGGGCTGACTTTTGTGAAACAAGATTTGTAGGGGGGTTGCACTCCTGTTTGTCCATGTTCTCCCTGAATTTGCATCCAATTATGTTCATTACTACTCAACTTTGGCGTGCTCAACGGAAACGTGCTCAGCCCAAACGTCACGTATTAAACTAAATCACATCCACAATGGAACACCATTAGGTCCCAAACCGATGTCACAGCCGTGTACTGCATTCAGCAGTCTGTATTTTCTTGACATTTTAACGTTTCTTAATTCTTACTATCTTTGTTTGATCCTTTAGTTCTCCACTTTTTTTATGCACAATTACACTGATCCAATCCACACGCAAGGAAATATTTGTGGGTGAGCAATATGCAATTAGTATGGTTGGAGGAAAAATGTGGGAGATATTAATATAGTCCATGATTAAATGATAAGAATAATGACAGCAATAAACGCAGAATAAACTGTTCATGATAAAATGGATGTCATATTAATACAGATGCATATTGTAATTTACAGTTACCCCTGACGAAGAGCCTCGTTGGCTTGAAATGCATTGGGTGTGAATAAACTGCTTTTAATGAACTTGGCTTTAATACGTGTTTTTGAAGAAGGTTCGGAATGCCCATCTTAAACATAAGAAACCTGGAAAATGGCCTTTTTTCCTTGCGTGTGGATTGCATCAGTGTAATTGTGCATAAAAAAAGTGGAGAACTAAAGGATCAAAAAAAGAGAGTAAGAATTTAGAAACGTTAAAAGGTCAAGAAAATACAGACTGCTGAATGCAGTACACGGCTGTGACATCGGTTTGGGACCTAATGGTGTTCCATTTTGGATGTGACCTATCTCATAATGGCCACAGCAGGCATTCTTTCCCCCCACCAATGGAAAGATTAAATGGGTTTACCCTCAATCTACTCACTGGGGTGCATACAGCACATGAGATACCAAGCATTATTTGTTTAATAAATAATTATGCAATGGGGCAGCCCAAGTAGGAATCACACATTACCCCCACATCAAATGACCTCACAATCTTTCTGCCTCTCTTAGGAGGCAGATTGGGGGGGTTTACCAGAATCTGTCTTCCTGGGTGAACAGAAAGGCCACTATAAATAGGCATGATTTAAAAAAGAATAAGACTGGTATGAGGGCCAGCCTGAATATGGCCATAACTTCAACCCTAAGGCCCCAACAGCCTTTCTGTCTCCTCCTCACACTCCACATCAGTCTTTCTGCCCTCCTAGGGTCCTAGAGTATCCTAATCCTCATGGCAAGCAAGAGGATATTTAGATTTTTTTGGTGTGTAGTTTTGACATATCTCTAGCAGAGAATTGGTAAATCCCTGTCTCCTCTCACTTGCCATGGTGAATTGCTGACCTGTTCAGGCTCTGGGTCAGCCAGCAACCAAGGAACTCAAAAAACGCTGAGATTTTCTGAAACTTAGGGACCCAGTTAAATCCAAGGTGGTGTTGTTTTACACTACATTTGCATACCCAGAATGCCTTGTAAACCTAAAACTTTGGCTATAATTATGCATTGTCCTCAATTTCTGGTACCCACTAGTGCAATAGATTCTCTTCACGCAACAGAAGATGATTTATAATCATGGGCTAGCTCACAGTCGCGGTAGGATGCGGGGGTGTACGACCCAGAGAATCCTACAGATGGGCGATAGCATGGTTCAAATGCACATATATGTACGAGATGTGGGCCCAGTGCTCCTTAATTATTTGTTTCATGATAGTACGGGTGTGGTGCTTTTATTAAGTATGCAAGTGATTGGACCTATAATTCAATTCCCCACAAGGCGGCAATGTGATACATATTTCTGTATAAAACTTCATGTATGCAAAGCCATTGTAACTCTGTGTATATAAAATGTGTATAATGTGAGCTATTTGAATGACCACGAGAAAAAAAAATGTATGCATTTTCCTCACCTTTCTGTGATTGAAGCCTACAGAACCTGCAGAATCCACAGAAATCCTACCACCCAGTGTTCCCATATTTCTCCCAATAAACTGGTACCCCTAGTTCTTTTCAATATGTTTATATTTTAACAATTAGTTTATTTGTGAAAACCTTGAGCAGGCTACATAAATAACCCCTTGGTCTATCTAAAATGGTGTCTTTTTTCAGAAATGTATAGCTCTCAGGATTCACCAATGAGTTTCATACCTGTGAAATGCAGGTAGGCCGAAACCACAAAAATCAGTGATTTCATTTGAGATGTCACCAGTGATGTCATGAGTGATGTCACTGACCATGTCATGAGTGATGTAACATGTGACGTCATCAGCAGTGCATTGCGGGCGCGCGAGTTATAGTTAGCGGAACTAACTATAACGGTGGAATTTCAATGGTTTGGTACGAGTGAAATGTCCAGCTAAGTATAACACCCCTGAAACCTATGTTTTTTTCTGTAATATATATATATATATATATATATATATATATATATATATATGATTTTTTTGATCAATGAAAACATGTTTATAATATTTTGTCTGAATGTCTCCTTTATTCACTGCATTCACACCTGACATACTTTGTACACATTTAACATAATAATATATTGCCCATTAAAATTCATCATCATCATACTCTTTATTTCAGTAAAATACCATAAAGTGGTACATAATACAATATACAGTAATTATCATGAAATTAGAAATATGTTGAAAAAACTAAAAACATTCATCTAGATCATTTATAGAAGAGTACGTAATCAACAATCTAGGACTTGCCCTTTCTTTGCCCATAAATATGTTATACTGCTGATTAGTAAATTTAAAAAGTAACACTGTATTTTATAAAAACGTAGCCATCTAAGTCCATTAGGGCAAGTTGCATCAACCTGTATTTTTTCCTCATCAGCCAAGCATGCAATACAAATCTGGAGACAGCAAAGACCATATGGGATGCCGAATCAGTTTAAAGAATCCTATAGGCTACCTTATTTCTAGTACTGCCTAGTTTTCTACAGATAGGGATTAACCATTTTGATCTTGCCCTGCTGTAAACTGAACAAAAAAATAACAAGGTGGGTAAATTTTTTCTTATGTCCACACATGAGTCACCCCTAGTCATTAGCGCTTGATGGTCCTGAACATTTCAACATAAATGCATGAAGTGGTAAAGTTCCAGATCTAAACTGGATGTGCAGTATTTTCTACTAGATTGACTTTGATTTCGTCACAAAAAGTTTTTTTTTAAATTTGTTTAACTGCTATAAAAGAAGTTTATAAAGGGCCTTGTGCTTGCAAAGGCTGTTATAGTTATATAAATTACATTTTTTTTGTTCCTTCGCACTAATAGTTGGACAGTAGCCCTGTGGGAGTGCGGGCCGGATAAACAGACGCTGAGGCTGTATATATTTCTTAATGGTGAGGGTTTATTTAAAGATATTCCAGTTCTTGGGTTTTAGGTGGTATAAAGTGTCCTCCGTCCTTCAGGTCTTTTTCTCTCAGGGTACAAGGGCTGGTATTCTCAGTCTCGACTTCTGCCTTCTGGGTACAGTGGTCTTCCACGGAGGCTCATAAATGGAGAGAGTAAGGAGCGGTCAGTCACTGATTGGTCATAAGGTTTGAGAGTTGTGCACCTGTCACCACACTCGTCCGGTGTCATAAGATAGAAAAAAGAGAATGTGGGGTGTTCTGCAGTGAAGAATAGCAAAATACAAAAGATGTAAGTAAACTAAAGAGGTGAAAAACACTCCTGGAATGCTTCTTCTCAGGGCTTTCTACTCCTAATCTCTTGCGTCCTTCTCTTCCCTAACTCAGCACTTCTCCTTTTTAATCCGGAGTTAGTTTTCAGTTTTTTTTCTAGAGAACGGATTTTAAGATTCAATGGCTCAGGGTACCAAGAGAAGAAGGTAAAGGGAGGAGGAATTTTCCAGCGTTTAGTACATACTATGCTTCCACTGCTCCGTTACTCCTCCCACTGCGTCAGGCGCCCCCCCGTCACCCGCAGTCCCTTCCCTTCGCTTGTCCCTCCTGTGGACACTCACCGGCTCTGCCTCAACCCTCCTGAGTTATGGCCGCTCTTCAGCATCCTCTGGTGGACACCACCACTCCTTGCTCCACCGCTCGTCCTCCCCTTCGGTTTGGCTCCATCTTCTTCTATGCTACTGCCTCCTGGATCTTCCACACAATCGCCTCCACTCGTCTTCTCTCTGTCTCCTCGCTCCGCGCCCTCGTCCTCTTCCAATGAGTCCCCTTTCTCTCTCCATTGGTCGTCCCTTCTGGAGTCAGCTCCTCCCTCTTCCACCACATCCCACCGCTGCCTTTTCTCCTGTGTGAAAACATGACAGGTGGGCGGGGTTATCCTCTCGGTTGGCTGGGTGTTGTACATCTGAGTCCCTTTTTCCTGTTGAGAGTCGGCTCTAGCACAGTGGTCCAGACGAATAGGTAAGTGTCTGCCCCCGATGGTGCCGCCTCACAAGCCACAGTGCCAAGCCCATTAACATTCATATATCAAACGATTAAAATTAGACATGCTTTTTTAAATAATATTTATTTAAAATGTCAAAGTTCCATCCATATGAAGATTAAACATTGTTATATCGTCTTTGAACAATGTATCTACCCACAAAGTAGGATAGAAAAATATTCATCTCTATAAAATCAGATCAAAAGATAATTTTATGTATATATTTACTGAAAAACCAAAAATTAAAGTGACATTTGGTGTTGTAATAAGATAACAACTAGCAGTTAAAAAAACAAAAAATAACTGAAATTCACTGATTATAGTTAACTATACCTTACGCCCTTGCCATGCACTTTTCATGAGCTTACATATTATATCACTCATGACATGTTAAATTACCTCATAGATGACATCACCGATGACACCTCAAAGACCATCGGTGGCATCCCTGATGACATCATTCAGTCATTATGACAGCGTCCTTGAGGGTTTGTGGACTTGAAGTGATTCAACAGACTAAACCTGTAGCCAATTTTCTAATGAGATTACCCTCTTTATTACTTCACGCGACCCACAATTTGACAGGTATGCATTTGCCACTGAAAAGACACCTTCTGCTAGGCCCTATCAATAAACCTCTGTAGGTTGGTGAAAAATGCTCAAACATTTCTGAAATGCGCACAAAGGCATACCACTTCAGAGCTATACTTAAAGCTCCAGTATGAGATAAACTAGCTCTAAGTGGGACACCCCTACATTCTACAGTATTCAACAAAGTGCAATGCCTCAAAATCTACAGTGAAGTTCTGGAAATAAACATTTGCACCCTATAAATGTCCTTGCAACAAAAACATTGTCTCTAGCACTACCTTCCAACTATTTAACATGGGCACATCCCAGATATTTACTGGTGGATAATGTTTGTCAACAGAAACGTTGGCCTTTGTCACACATTTTTTTAAGCTGGCTTTGGCATCAAGCCACAGCCTATTTTGAAGAATTCCTCTGCAACTCACATAAGGTGCATGCAGCCTTTTCCTTATTTAACAGGGTATATTACTTGCTTACTATGCAAGTAGGGACCTTTCCTTCTAGTCAGGGTAAGGGGTTTACACAGCTAAGACAACACCTGCTCACTGACTCAGTAGCTTGGCATGAGCAGTCAGGCTTATCTCAGAGACAACATGTAAAGCATTTGTACATTTATTTATTTATTTTATTTATTTATTTAAAAGGTTTTATATAGCGCTGCTGGACCCGAGAGTGCTTTACAAAGTAGGTCCACATATCAAGAAAAATTAACAATGTGCAGAATACTCAAATGGGATAAAACATAGCATTCACATGAGCGATGGGGGCAAAGAAAACAGAGAGATCATTAAGGGGACGATGAGTGTTGAGATTTAAGAGAGGGATGGGGGTGTAGAGAGGGGGAGAGAGAATATGAAAGGAGGGAGAGGGGGTGGGTAGAGGACTGAACAAGAAAGGAAAAAAGAGTGAGCAGGGTCGGAGTCAGTAACATTAGGTACCCCAATATTTGTTGAGAAGAAGTACTTTGAGTCTTTTTTTGAAGAGAGGGTAAGAGGGGTTGCAGCAAAGGTCCTTGGGGAGAGAGTTCCAAATCGTAGGAGCATTACCAGAGAATGCATGGGATTGGGTCTTTTTAGATTTGAGTCTAGGAGGGATCAGGATAAGGGAGTTAGTGCTCCTCAGGGACCTGGAGCACCCTGCTTTTTGTAGTTTGGTTGAAAGGTAAGAGGGGGTGTTTTGTTGAAGAGCTTTCTGAGTAATGCATGCAATCTTGTAGGTGGATCGTCCTTCTATTGGCAGCCAATTGAGATTTTTAAGAACGGGAGAGATGAGGTAAAATCTTTTACAATCAGAGATAAGTCTGGCAGCTAGGTTGAGAACAGATTTAATCGGAGCAAGATGGATTTTAGGGGTGCCAACAAGGGTGGCATTACCATAGTTAATCCTGAAAAGGACAAGTGATTGGACAACGATTTTGAAGTCATCAGCTGGAATAAAAGGTTTAAGTTGTTTGAGGTGGTGAAGGGTGAAAAGAGCACTTTTGGCTGCATTTTTAATGTGGGGGATGAGAGTAAGATTCTGATCGATGCTGATGCCTAGGGATTTGACAGAATTAGAGGTGGAGAGGGAGCAATTAAGTGCTTTGATATCATTGATCCAGAGTTAAATGGGAAGGGAATTGTTTTTGGGAGTGAAAAGGATGATTTCAGTTTTTTTTAGGATTCAGTTTGAGATGATTAAGATGGAACCAGGCTTGGATTCTAGTCAGGGTGTCGTTGATGTGAAGGATGTCATTGTGGGATTTGATCTTGTAGTATAGTTGGGTATCGTTGGCATAGAGGTGGTAACTGATTTTAGCTTGTTTGAGAATGAGGGTGAGTGGTTCCATGAAAAGATTGAATAGGGTTGGGGAGAGGATAGAACCTTGTGGGACACCAAGTGAGACAGGTTAAGGTTTAGAGAGGCAGTGACTGAGCTTAATTTGTTGTGATCTATTTTGAAGGAACGAGGAGAACCATTTGAGTACAGTGCCTTCAAAACCAAAGCTATCTTTGAGAGTATTGGGAGGGATGGTGGACAGTATCAAATGCAGCCGAGAGGTCAAGGAGGATTAGTATTGAGGATTCACCTTTGTCTAGAGAGCGATGAATGTCATCTGTAATATTGAGCATAGCAGATTCGGTACTGCATCCCTTTCTAAAACCGGATTGGAAAGCGTCAAGGAGATTGAAGGAGAGGATATGATTGTCTAATTGGGACAGGACACATTTTTCAAGGGCTTTAGAGAGGAAGGGAAGGTTAGAGATAGGGCGTAGATTGTTAAGGACGTTAGGGCCAGCAGAGGTGTTTTTAAGAATGGGGGAGATTTGACCTAGCTGAAGGGAAGCAGGAACACAGCCAGTGGAAAAAGAGGAGTTGATGATATTGGTCCATATTGGGGCAATAATGTATTTGAGTTCTTGAACCAAATGGGCGGGAAGAGGATGTTTGGAATGAGAGGATGGTTTGAGTTTAGAAATGATGTTGATGATAGTGGTTTCTGATACTAGACTAAATTCACTCCATGAAGCATTGTTTTTAGCAAGGTGGCCCATAAGAGTGGAGTCAGGTTGGGGGAGAGCAGGGAGGGGTTGAGAGGGATCTTGATGCAGGGTAAAAGAGGACAGAGGTGTATTAGGAATGTTAGGGTGGATGTGTTGGTTGATGAGAGGGTGGAAGAGAAGGATAGTTCGATCTTGTTGACTTTATTCGTAAAGAAGCTGGCAATTTCTTTGCATCTTTCAACAGAGGCTAATATTTTAGTAGGGCCAGAGGAAGTTTGCTTTTTCACGATGTTAAAGAGTTCTCTGGGACGGTTTCTAGCCTGGTCAAGTTGTGACCAGAGAAAGGAGGCTTTTTCATTGAAGATGTGTTTTTTGTATTGGGCTCTGCCATTTCTAAGGAGAACCAGATTATTAGGGGTGGGATGATTCCTCCAGGCACGTTCTGATTGCCTAAGGGCCCGTCTTTCATTATTAAGTTCGGCATTGAACCAGGATTTGGGAGGGATGTTTTTTTGTTGTTTGAGTTTGATTGGGGCAATTTGGTCGAGGGCTTCAAGAATAGAGTTGTTGTAATGTTCGGTTAGGTCGTTGGTGCTGTGAGAGAGAGGGGGGAGAAGTAAGCGAGTTTTAATTGTGGATTCCAATTCACCAGGTGGAATAAGGTGAAGGTTGCGAGTGGGTTTCAAGGGTAAACTGCCGGAAGGGGTGGGGCGAGTAATGGAGCAATTCAAGGTGAAGAGGATAAGGTGGTGATCAGACCAGTCTACGGGAAGGATATTAGAGAGAGAGGCCAGATCTTTGATAGACAAAATAGCATCGAGTGTGGCACCTTTGGTGTGAGTAGGGGAATGGCAGAGTTGGGTAAGGCCAGTGATGTCCATGGCGTCTTTAAATAGGATGACAGCAGGTTCTTCATTTTTATTCCAGTGGATGTTGTAATCACCAAGGAAGAGATTCTTGGAGTTGGAGAGCGATGCTTGAATAATAAGGTCAGAAATCTCTTCAGTAAAGGAGATACAGTTTCCAGGGGGGTGGTAAATAGTGTGCAACCGAATGGTGGGGGAGCCAGGAATAGTGAGGTCGGCGCAAAGGTATTCAAAGGTGGAAGGGTCTTGTAGATGTACTAGCGAGAGGTTAAATTCATCTTTAAAGATTAGGGCAAGACCTCCTCCTATTTGATCGATTCTGTCTTTCTTAATGATGTAATAACCTGGGGGAATGAGCAAGTCGAGGATAGGAGTGGAGTGGGCGTTGAGCCAAGTTTCAGTTAGGAATGCGATGTCTATGTTTTCACTGAGAATGGTTTCCGCAATCTCAGTTGCATGGCAAGAGGCGGATCGGCAGTTAATCAACATGCAAC
The DNA here is from genome assembly GCF_964261635.1 of Lissotriton helveticus. Taxonomy (NCBI): domain Eukaryota; kingdom Metazoa; phylum Chordata; class Amphibia; order Caudata; family Salamandridae; genus Lissotriton; species Lissotriton helveticus. Next base: position 805,480,121 of record NC_136057.1, on the reverse strand, counting down.
AGAGGGTAGAGGGGTCAGGCAATTGGGTGGGGGACAGGGGAGTATAGTTCTAAGTAGTTGGGGGGGTCTAGGTGATGGCGGATGAAGGGGGAGTCTGCTTGTTCCTAGAGAACTGGGATAGTAGACTGACGGATAGGGGGGATAGTGGACAAGGGTGGTGAGGGAAAGACAGGGGTGTTCGTGGCAAAGTTAGCTCCCAAGGTCATTGTGCAAGTATCGAGTTGTGGAGGGGAGGTCATGTTGGCATTGCACGGAGGGACGATTAAGGTAAGTTCAGCGGGTTTGGATGGGGTTGTGTAGTTACAAGGAAGGGGTGGAGTGTTGGTGTTGGTAATAACGCTAGACGGGCTGTTTGTGGGAGAATTGAGAGGAGTGTTGATGAACGACGATAAGGTGTATTGTGAGGGGAACGATGTGTGTGCGTGATCTGAGGAGTGGGCTTTAGCAAGGAGTGAGATATCAGTTCTGAGTGAGGAGAGTTCTAAAATGAGGGACAAAAGGAGAAGTTCAACATTAAGGAGTGATTGTGTAAGAAGTGAGGAGTGAAGTGGATCAGTAGTTTTTTGGAAGTTGGTAGAGTTAGAGTTATCTGGGAGGGGGATAATGTGGGGAAAAAGGGGGGAAACCTGGGAGGGAGGAGGGGGGAATTATAAAGTGGGGGAGGAACATTTTTGGGTAGAGGGGGTAAACACGAGGTAGGCGTAGGAAAGGCATTCGTTTTAGGCAAACCGTTAGGAGGAAGAGGCGGAGAGACAGTAAGGGTTGGCGTATCTGGTGTATTGTGGGTTGTAAGAGAGAACAAGGGAGAGTGAGAAGGGGGTAGCGGTGGAGGAGACTTGGGAGTTGTTGAGGGGGTGTGGGAGACGGTTAAGCGAGGAGGAGAGGATAAAGTACATCAGAGGGTGAAGTGATAAAGAAGTCAGATGGAGAGAGGAGAATCAAAGAAAGTGCATTATTGGAGTGGCGGGATATAAGGGGGTAAGTGGGGGGGGCTAGAGGCATCGATGAGGAGTTATATAAGGTGGAGGATGGGGGGATTGTTCAAGGGGTGGTCATAAGGAGAGGAGCGTGCAGCAGATCATAAAGAATTCGGAGTTAAAGAGGAAGCAAGAGTAGGCATGTGGGTAGGAGGGGAATTGGACAGTTTAGAGGAGTCACGAGGGGGGGTGGGAGAGTCATTAGTGAAGGAGGATGGGAGGGAGACATGTACACTAGGAGACTGGGAGACAAGGGTGTCGTAACAGGTTATAATGTTGAGAGTGAGGGTGGTAAGTAGTGATTGAGAATAATCATCATGCTTGGGGGAAGAGGAGGGGGAAATATTGTGAGGAGAAAATGGGGGGAAGGAATCAGTGCTTGTAATAGTGATGGAGGCGGGGGGGGTAAAATGCGGTTGGGAAAGGGCAGCAGTGTTGGGTGTAAGAGAGGAGGAAGGTAAATCAGGGAGAAGAGATAGGGCGGTAGGAGATACTATGGGTGATGAAGGAACTAGGAGTTTGGGTAAATCAGAGAGAAGTGACAGGAGGCCCGGGGAAGAGATGGGAGGTGATGGGTCTAGGGGTAGAGGGGGAGAGGGAAGGGTCCAAGGACTGTGTGAGGGATTGGGTAAGAGTACTAAAGTGGTGTTCAAAGATGTACAGGTGGTTTTCAGATGCTTGGATGAGAATGTTTCCGGATTTGAAGATGGAGATATCTATTTCACTCTGAAAGGAAGGAGAGGGAGTGGTGGAGAGTTTCAGACTGTATGGGATATTGCAGGAATTAGTGATAGGGAGGTGTTGGAGAAATAGGCTTTTCCATTTAGATAGGCGTTTGGTGAAGAAGATGTAGTTGGTGATAATGGAGGAGTTAAGGCAATTATTCTGATCAGCAAATAAGGTTTCTGGGTGCAGAGAGAGAAGTTTGTGTTTGAAGTTTTTCATACCATGTTTGGAGAGATGGGAGGGTTAGAGGATAGACCAAGAGTTAGGGCCAAGTTTCGAGATGGGTGATGCTGAGATAGAGGGGGGATGAGTGAGGGGAGGCATGATTAGGAGAATGGGGAGAGAGAGAAAAAGGAAACAGATTAGACCGCACTAATCCTCAAAGCAAGAGTATAGAAAGCGGAAATAGGGGAAGAGGGAGTCAGGTTATATATGGCCAAAGCAGATTCCAACGGTGAGAAGTGTGGGTGAGACCGAACAGACGAACATCGTGTGGGGGGGTAACATATTCAAGTAAAAAACACAATAAAATACAAAAATGGACAACCAAAGCGGAGCTAGATAAAGGGGGAGTGGAGTTACGTTTAGCCAAGGCAGGTTGCAGCGATAAGAAATGAAGGTGAGCCAAACAGAGGAACATCAAATAGTGGGGAGGAAACTGAAGCAAAATACACAATAAAATACAGAGTACATAACGAAAAAGGAACACATCACGATGTATATTTAAAGAATTAAAACTAAAAATGGGAAGGATGTGAAACAAATTAATAATAAGAAAGATGTGAATCAAAGTAAAAAAGAATAAACGCAGATGAAATAAGGTATAAGCTACAAAGATAGTGAACTGTAGTATATATACATAAAAGCAAACAAAATTAGATCAAAAAAGGGGGAAGCGTGTAACTTAGGCCACAGAGAAAATCAAAATAACAGAATGTGTAGGTCACCACTAAGAAGAAGGGGAGTCGAGTTATATATAACCCAGGACAAATTACAATAATAAGAACTAGGGGTGAGCCATACTGAAGGACATCCTAAAGGGGGATAATATTGTCAGACAGAAAGCACACCAATAAAATAACACATCAAAACAAACAAAAGTTGATAAAGTGCACAAAATTATGTTATGCAGTGTAGGTATAGGTCGATGATCGATGATTAAAAGGTAGCATATGGTGTAGGTCAATAGTCAGTGAATAAGGGGGTAGAGTTGAAAGGTGGCGTAGAATAGAGCATCAGTGTGATGAGTAGTATATTCAGGAGGAAGGCAAGCACAGGATAAATGGGGTGAACATGGATGAGAAAGATAAGAAAAGATAGGGAAGGCAAGTAGAGAGAAGAAAGTAATTTAAAGTGCAAAGATAGCAGGCTGGAGCTACAAAGGTAAATTGAAACCGGCCTCCATTCAAAGATGGCCGCTGATTTTGAGGAGGTGGGTTAAGTCCTTTTTCAATGTCTATTTCTCAGCATGGCAAGGGGACAACACAGCAGCCGGCTGGAGCTACATAGACAGCAGGATGGGGCTACAAGGGTAAATTGAAACCGGGCTCCATTCAAAGATGGCCGCTGATTTTGAGGAGGTGGGTTAAGTCCTTTTTTAATGTCTATTTCTCAGCAAGGCAAGGGGACAACAGCACCAAAATAAAGAAAGGAAGGCAAAATGGAGGCCAAACAAAAAAAAATTACTAGTGATTTAAGAGACACAAAATGGGCACCGCAAGTTCGAGATCACGTGGGAATTCAGCCTTGGACTGAGGTAGAACCATGAGTCTCACCGTCCGTAAGATCAGGCAGGCTGTGGCAAAAAACAGCAAGCGTCTCTCAAGTGGCTCAAATAGAGAACACACCAACAATCATAATAGCCAGCGTGGCGGCGCTCACCTTCCATTAGATCAGGCAGGCTTGTCGGCAGTTTTGTCAAGCAGGCGAGCCGGGATCTGAAGTTAGGGTCTCAGGTGGGATGCGCTGCAAGGCATTCCCCGCTTCCAATTTACAGTTAGGGTCCGGGCAGTCCACGGATATACAGCGCAGGACTCGCTCATCGGGACACTGTGGCTGGTGCGATCCGCGCACCAGCCGGCTATTTCCTGGGGTGCCGTGAGGAAACGGCATCAGAGGCGGGTGGATGGTGGGCTCAACACCGGCATCAAACCGCAATTACAGGCAGGCGGGAAGCGGGCTCGGCTCTACATTGGAGCGCCGTAAAAAAATACGGCATCAGAGGCAAACGGAAGGCAAGCTCGGCACCGGCATCCAACTCCAGTCCCACACAGCACCGCAGGCAGCGGGGAAGCAGGCTCAAGCCGGCATCAAATATCGGGCAGAAATTTCTTTAAATGCTCAAAGCTCTGCACTGTAGGCAGGCGGAGGACGGTCTCAACAGGCATCAAAGGCAGGCGGAAACACTGGCACCAGACTCGGCATCAGATGCGGGTGGAGGGCGGGCTCTGCATCGGCATCCACAGTGAAAACACTACAAGGCATCCACAGTGAAAACACTACAATTGGACACCATACTAGTTTAGAAAAATAACCAACCTTTATCTAAACCAAACAAGGCCAAAATAACGAAAATCCAACATACATATATCAAAATCACGTTTAAAGGTTCAAAACAGTTCAGTCCACATAAAACTATGGATGTGTCATTTCTTGTATGAAATACCTGGGATGCATCAAAATTACAAGACTAAAACAGGTGCAGGGGATGGGAGGCAACAGAAAGAAAAGTAATGTGTAGGGTCCTTACTCGCAGGGAAGGTGATACGTTGTTCCCTTGCACCAGGGAAAGTGATGCGCCAGTTCCTTACTGCAACGCAGGGGAGTTGATGCGTCGGTTCCTTACTGAGAGAGGAGGTGAAGCGTTGGTTTCCTTCTGTGAGGGGAGCTGATGCGTCGATTCTCTGGACACATGGCCTCGGTTCCTTACTGAAGCCCAGCACTGATGTAGACTTGGTGCACAGGTGCGATGCATGGAAAATCCAGAGGTACCGGAGTCAATGCAGCGGTGACGCGACAGGCGCTGTGTCAATTCTTGTAAACAGGTGATGCGTTGATTCTTTCACCCGTACAGCAGGGCCTGCTTCAGAGTTGGAGTGGTGGTCTTGAACGTCGGAAGCATGCTGCTCTGGAATCAGGGTGCGGCGGTACTTCTGACCACAAACAGGCTCTGTGTCAATCTTTTCTGTCGCACCACTGTGAGTATGCTCACTTAAAAGGCACAATTGCGTATAAGTATTGGACATGTAACCCCACATTCTTATAACACTTTTGGACCTAGAGGGGACTCTGTCAAGAAAAAGAGCTGGAGAGCTGTTAGGAGGAGTACTGCCCCTTTGTTGTGTTGCTTTGCTGGGTTGGCCTGAAGTTCATGCTTCTGTCTCGGAGGACTGGACTTTTGCTTTGGTATCCTGCTTGAGAAGATTCTCCAAGGGCTTGTGTGTGCTTGCCTCCTATTGAGAAGTCTCAGAGTAAAGCACTCTGATACCCGATTCCTCGGGTCTAGTTTGTGCTATATAAAACTCCACAAAAAAGTATATAGTTACACAGTACACGTATCCACACCTTGTGATACGCAGTACAGTGTTAGTTCATGATTAAATCGTCTTTAGTTCATATGCGAAATAGTTTTGCGAAATACTCCCCTTCGCATGAATCCACACAATGTAAATTCGCCAACGAAGGGAATATTGATAGCAAGTCAATGTATTAATGCAGCTGCCTGATTATCTTCGCCGAGCTCAGAGAAACACCATGGATGGGCAGAGCCTGCTCAATACATATATATTTCAGGGGGAGCGCCGGTATCCCTTCTACCAGCACGAGACTACAGACGTGTGTCTCACCAACAGGGAGGAACACCGCGCTAATGCAACAAGCGCTAAAAGTTATATGGCAGTTCACGATGGCACATATTCCGCCCACGAGATATGGGTGGCCAAGTCAAGGATCGCATGTAGAAAAAATTGTGGTGCCGTTGCACCCTTACTGGACCCCCAGGAAGCAATCACCAGTGTCCCCAGTAGCGGTCTGCATACATATGGAAAAATCGGCAGTGCTGCGAGGAAGCGGATGTGATTTTGACGTTTCCTCCCCTCGACGTCGACATGGCTCTGCAAAGGCTCATGGGAGTTGTAGTCTGTAGCGTCGAACGTATCTTTCAAGAGCCCGAAAGAGATTTCAAGCTCAGTATTCGGCAAACAAAACAGGCAAGACAGTGTTCACCAAGGTTAGGAATATCACAGTACATCCCTCTGGAAGAGAACCCTGTTGAGGGCTAAATCTTCCCTGTGTGATTTCTATGAAAGGTGGCTATTAACCTGGAAGCATGTATTTTGTCGCCAGGAATGCTCTTTCGGCACGTAACCTTTCCAGGCCACCAAATACCATCTGTGCCTTCCCCTCATCTTGGCATCAAGGATTCTGGATACCTCATATTCTTTCTCCCCGTTTACCCTTATTGGACTAGTTCTTTTCTTAACGGGTGTAACAGAAGGCTTGAGCAGTGAGACGTAAAACACAGGGTGAATCTTTAAATTAGCTGGCAAGGTAAGCCTCACTGCCACGGGATTAACACATCTCACAACCTTGTAGGGACCTATGTATTTGGGATTGAAAGTTTTTTTTAATAAGATGTTTTTGGCTGATAACCACACCACATCCCCTTTTTAGGTCTCACCTGAGCCAGCGTGCATGCGCTGCTCTGCAAAGCTTCTAGGAAGGACTTTCAACTTGGAGCACACGCTTGTGCGTGTGCTTTTTTTGGTTGCTCACACGCTATTGGCCTTTGCATGCGTCTTTCTAAGAAAGACAGTCCATGCTCTATGTCGCAGCAGATAGAGGGGGTAAAGAAGGAGTAACTGTCATTTACAATTCCCAGTACAAGTTCACAGAATTCATGGACCCTTTTCACCTCCTCTGAATACCTGTCAGCGAAATGCAGTACAACATGAACATTCTCAGCGTTTATAACCATTCTCCATCAATCATCTACCTTCCTGTCAGAATTTCACAGCTTTTGTGAAAATCTACAAGATACTGCTACAAAAAAATCCTATTAATTGGTGACTTCAGCATTCAACTGGACAAAGTTAATTTACTCACAAAAAAACTGCATTTTACTAATCGACTCCTTCAGCTTCACCCAGCATTCCAAAGGTCCAACCCGCCATACCGGGTACCCACTCCATCAGCCCTATTTTTTTACTTTTACAAACGTTACAGGTGTTGCACATACTTCACTGTGCACATATTTTTTTTTTACGGCTGTGACCATGGTCCTCCAATTTCTTTTAACGTTTTAAGCAAGAAGGATGAAAACATTCACATGTTCCCAAATTGAATGGAAAAAGAGACGCAGTGGGAGGGATCTAGGGTCTTTTTTTCTGACATTTCCTCGTACCGCTTTTCCTTCGCTTGGGCCCATCAATCTGCTAAATAAAATAAGAAATTTAAGTAGAAGATAGAACAGATCCCCTTGTGGAACTAAAGATGACATTAAGAATGTTTTAATTTTATTACATTTAATTGTATTTATAAGTCATTAAACCTCAGTTGCTTAAATCATAAAGGAATAGGAAAGTCTGGCAAGATCAAAAAGGCGATACCTATTGGCTATGTCAATGCTTGTTATATACTGGAATTCGTCTTCAATGCTTATCTGCCTCCTTTTTGTATCTCATTTTTGCTATTTGCAAGTGTCTCTGTGTTTCCTTTAGGGTTTCTTGAATATGTGCTACTCTGTTTTGTACTTCTGGTAGGGTGATTGCCAGACTAGGGTGGATGAAAGGGAGAAACCTCGATGGTAACCATACGTATTGTAATAAGGGGTAGTATGTGTGGAACAGTGTTTTGGGCTGTTATACTCTAATTCTGCTAACCACAAACAATCTGCCCATGCATCTGTGTTGGTGTCTACGTAGCATCGTAGGTATTTTTTTAATATTTGGTTTAGTCTTTCTGTCTGTCCGTCATTTTGTGGGTGAAAGCTCGTGGAAAGGGTCACTTGGAGTCGTAACGCTGAGCACCACACTTTCCAAAACCGGGCAATGAATTGCGAACCTCTTTCAGATACGATTTTCTTTGGTATACCGTATAGTATGACAACGTGAAACAGCAGTAATTTAGCTAACTACCCTGCTGATGGTACCTTTTAGCAAGCTATAAAGTGCCCCACCTTGGTGAGATAATCCACTACCACCAGCACCATGGCAAACCCTTAGTCCTAAGTAAGGTGGCCTACTCAGATGTGTAACCTCCCAAAACCAACCAGCCACGTTCGGAATCTGGGCGTCATTATTGACGACTCACTGTCCATGCACCAGCAAATCGTCAAAGTGACAGCGCTTTGCTTTACCATTCTAAAATAGGAAAATCCTATGGATGCTGCCTGTCTCCACTCAAAAAACCGTTGTCCACGCCCTCATCACATCGCGACTCGATTATGGTAATATTCTTTACCTGGGGTCAAACAAGGCCGTAGTCCGTAGACTTTAGTTAATCCAGAATTCGGCTGCCAGACTGCTTTGCAGAATTCCCAAGGCCTCCCATATTTCTGGATACTTACGAGACCTACATCGGCTCAGGGTGGAGAACCGTATCAAGTTCAAAGCCCTGAGCTATATGTTCAAAATCAAGGTAGGCACTGCTCCCCAATACCTCCAAGCACTCGTCCGTCCCTATTTTCCCTCCTGCCATCTACGCTCTGAAACCATGGGCAATCTGCTGCGACATAGAGCATGTCCAGGGTCAAACTCTCCAGAATAGGGGGGAGATCAATTTCCTACCTAGGCCCTTCCATCTGGAACACTCTACCCACTAACATTCGCAAGGAAACTGATTACATCCACTTTCGCAGAAATCTTAAGACCTGGCTTTTTGATCAATAACTTAATCTGAATGGCCCGCAGGTTCTGCTTTATGTCCGCCCTGGCACCGGGAAACCCTTTGTGGGTAGCTGAGCGCCTTACAAACCCAACAAATAAATAAAATAAAAATAAAGTAAGACCGACTAAAAAATCAATGCAGATGTTTTCCTACGGTGTATGGAGTAGGTAAAGGTTGTAACAAACCCTGCGGTTTCTTATGGTCGGTCTTCATTTGCGTACAGACTTCACATGCTTTAAGCCAGCTGGCAATATCTCTTCTCATGGCAGGCCACCAGAATTGCCTTTAAACTCTTTCCAATGTTTTCTCCAATCCAGTGTAGCCGGCACTAGGTATCTCATGACACCACTGGAATGCTTGTTTCGGTAAGAACCAATATTTGATTCTCTTTGATAGGGATGCCGTACTTCATTTTTCACTCTGTGTGGATTCTAAACCATGTTCTCCACTTTAAGTTTTGAACACCACGGGCCACTTCCCATAAGAAGTCGCTGGTTTGCACCACACAAATTACCTTTTTAGGATGTATAATGGCGTGTTCCTAATGTTTTTCTTCGTCTTGGGAGGACTCTTGCCTGGTCAAAGCATCTGCCTTTCTGTTCTCTTTACCAGGTCTAAATGTAACTATAAAATCGGATTCCTCAAAGAAAGGCATCTAACGTAGTTGTCTAGGTGTGAGATGCCTGGCAGAGGGCATGAATTGAAGGTTTCGGTGGTCTGTGTAAATGGTCACTTTTTCCTTGGCTCCCAATAAGAAATGGCGGCATTCGGTAAACGCCGTCTTTATAGCAAGGAGCTCCTTCTCTGCTATAGTGTAGTTCCTCTCTGCCTCATTGAGTTTTCGAGCCATAAATGCAATAGGATGCATTTGCCCCGTCAAACCAAGGCACTGAGATAACACTGCACCAATGGCCATTTCGGAAGCATCTGCTTCAACGATGTAGGGTTTGACTGGGTTGGGATGTGCTAGTACTGGTGAAGATGTGAAAGCATGTTTTAACTCATCGAATGCTGTTTGGGCTTCTTCAGACCACAAAAACTTGACTTTCTTCCAAGTTAACTTAGTAATTGGTGTTATCATCTTGGAGAACTGATTAATAAACCTTCGTCAGCGAACCCCAAGAAACATTGCACGTCTTTTACGTTCTGAGGTTTTGGCAATTCCTTGACTGCTAACACCTTTCTCTCTGCCATCTCTTGTCCTTGATCGTAAGTATCACTCCCAGGAATTCAACTGTGTCGACGTGAAACTCACACTTGCTTAGTTTGCAGTATAGTTTGTTCTCTCTCAATGCGTGTAGCACGGCTCTGATGTGTTGTATGTGTTGGTCTTCGGTTGAGGAATAAATCAGTATATCATCGATGTATACAACCACGTATCTGTTCAAAAAGTCCTGTTGGACCTCATTGAGGAAGTACTGAAATGCTGAGAGGGCATTGCACAGCTCGAAGGGCATTACCAAATACTTGTACAGCCTGTAACTAGTTTTAAAAGCGGTTTTCCGCTCATCTCTGGTTCTCATTCACACCAAATGATATGCTCCTTTGAGATCTAGTTTGGTGAAAATTACGGTCTTTTTAACCTGTTCTAATAGTACAGGTATTAAGGGCAGAGGGTATCGATTTTTCACCGTGCAATCATTCAATGCCCTAAAATGTCTATGCACGAGCGTAACTCCCCATTAGCCTTTGGGATGAAGAACAACGGCGAAGCAGCAGGTGATTTAGAGGATCTTATAAAACCCAAATCCAAATATGTATCCATATACCGTCTCAGGTGTTCGTTTTCTTTTTCCATCAGTGCGTAAACTTGTTCACAAGGCACCACTGCCCCTGGTAGGAGGTCTATTTGACAATTGTATTGTCTATGAGAGGGTAATGTCTCGGCTTCTATTTTATTGAAGACATCTTCATAATCAAGATATAGATCAGACAAATCAGTATCTTTTTCTGCGGCGGTGGCGACCTACTGACTGGAAGGACATACACAATTCTTTAGACAATAGCTGCTACCTAAAGAGAGGGTTCGGTTAACCCAGTCTATAGTAGGATTGTGTTTTTGTAGCCAAGGTAGACCCAGAATGATGCCATATTGGGGGGCTTTGATTATCTGGAACAACATCGATGCCCTGGTTCATATAACACCTCTACTTGGTCTGATACAGAGTCTATGGGTCCAGATTTCAGGACTCTCCTTTCAACAGTCATTACTATTTCTCGGTGTGATTTCTTCAACAGCTTGATTCAACAGCTTGATTGGCTACATCTTCATCCATGAAGATGTAAATGGCTCCTGAATCGATCAAGGATTGTCTTTCTTCCCATTTTTACTGGAGTTTTGTTTAATGGTGACAAAAAAGAACTGTTTCAAAGATGCTTTATTGGTATTGTTCAGGGGGGAATGAAACAAAAACTTGAGGGTCCCCTCATCTGTTTCTCGAGGCTTCTAGTTTTCTGACACCCTTTTTGAGGATGGTGTTTCACTTCTTCGAAATCCTCCTCGGCTGTTTTGCAGTTTTGAGAGACAATCCTGAACACAATGACCCTTTTTACCACAGTATAACCAAAGGCCATTTCTCTTTCCTCTGTGGTTAGGGCGCCTCTTAGGGTACCAATCTCCATAGGTTCCTGCATGGTTTTTGAGATTAGCTCCCTGGTTTAGGGTCGATCGTATTTGAGGTTTAGCCTTTCTTTTCTCTTTAGGTCCTCTTTTCTATTGCTCAACTTGTGTTCTAACCTCAACGTAAGATTTACTAATTCTGCACACAATAGGGGATGAGGATCTATCTGAGCGATGAGACTTTAAGTTCATCTAGTATTCCGTGATAATAGATTGCAAACTGTTTTTCTTCAGGCCAGTTTGTTTCTGACATGAATCTCCAAAAAGTGGTCCAATATACTAGTAATTCCTTGTTAACTTGCTGGAGTTCTAATAATTCTTTATCCGCTGCGAGCGTATGTGTTCTCCTGTCGAATATGTTTTCGAACTCCGTCCTAAAGGCGTCCCAATTGTAAAGGAGTGGGTCATCTTTCTGCACTAAGGGAACCGCCCATAGGGCAGCGTCACCTGCAAGATAAGATATTAAAAAGGCTACCCAGGCTAGATTGGTAGTAAACACCTTTGCCTTACAAGTAAAGTACAGTAATACTTGGGTGAGAAAGACCTGTATATTATTGGCTTCTCCGTAATACCTTTGTGGGGTGCTAAGGGTATAGGGGTTGGCATTTCTACTGTGATAGAATGTTGATAGAAAGGTGAAGCTCCTCCTACATCAAATTGGTTTTGTTGCACGCGATCCACCTTGGCCTGCAAGGCTGCAGTTTCTACTCTAGAAGCTGCAAGTTCTTGTTGAACCACTTGGAAAGTGGCCAACAAGTCTTTCAAAGTAGCCATGTTGGAACAAGGAATCCAATCAAAGAGGAGTTATATCTGTGGGCCAATTAATCTGTTGTGTCACCAACTCCTCGGGATCGGAACAATGCTCAAAAATAGTCCACCTCTCGATATCTTGAAGTCTGCTTACTGTTATAGCACAAATCAGGGACACGATCAAGCGAGAGAAGGAACAGGTAGGGACAGCGGGGAAGGAGACCTGAAACAACAGGAAACAAAAAGAAAAAACCTATAAGTAAAGACCTGTATTCTTCCTATGTACCGCTATCATGAATAAGTAAACAATAACTACCTGTAAAGGAAACAAAGGTTAACGGATCAGATGAGCCCACAAGGAGTATCTTGGCCCTGTATAAAGAGTGCGGTAGCATTACCAGGAACCTTCTTGTAAGAGCCCACTATGATTACACTGTGGGAAAAACAACAGAAATATAACCAGAATTTACACACAGATTAGATTTGGCTCTCTGTGCGATATGCCACAGAATGTAACAAAGACACCACATAAAACAAACAAACAAACAAACAGTGTCTGAATATAGTCATCCATTACAGGTATCCACACCTTGTGATATGCAGTACAGTAATAGTTCATGATTAAATGGCCTATAGTTCATATGCAAAATAGCGTAGCTCAATACTCTCCTTCCCATGAAGCCACATGAATTTGCCACTGAAGGGAATATTGATAGCAGGTCAATGTATTAATGCAGCTGTCCGATTTACATCTTCCCCGAGTCCAGAGAAACACTGTGGATGGGCAGGGACTGCTCAATACATATATATTTCAGGTGAGCGCAGGTATCCGTTCTACTTGCACAAAACTACAGACATGTGTCTCACCAACAGGGAGGAACACCGCGCTAACGCAACAAGGGCTAAAAGTTATATGGCAGTTCATGATGGCACATATTCTGCCATCATGGCCAAGTCAAGGATCCCATGTAGAAAAAATGGTGGCGCCGTTGCACCCTTACCGGACCCCCAGGAAGCAATCACCAGTGTCTCCAGTAGCGGTCTGCATACATACGAAATAATCGGCAGTGCTGTGAGGAAGCAAATGTGATTGTGACCGTTTCCTCTCCACGACGTCGACGTGGCTCTGCAAAGGCACATGGGAGTCGTAGTCCATCGCGTCGCGTTGAACATATCTTCTGAGAGCTCGGAAGAGAGTAAGAGCTCCGGTATGCGGCAAAGAACAAAGGCAAGGCAGGGTTCACCAAGGTAAGGAATATGGCAGCAACCATGCATGTGAAAAACAAAATCTTTATTTTTTACAGGTAGAAACAACCTCATGAGGGGGTCTGTTAGTAAAGGTTAGGTTCTTAAGTGGAAAGAGTCATATTTTCTATGGTACATTATTTCTTTTGCAGATCTCCTTCTCAGTGGTTCCTTCCTTTTCTTCCCTCGCTTGATCACTCCAAGATTCTGTGCTATTACAGTACCTCAGACTTGTGGCTATCAAGAGGTGGACCATTCTGAGCATTGTACCAATCCTGAGGATGCATACCAGCGACAGAATAATCGGCCAACAAATTGTTATCCTCCTGCTCGGTTCGATTTAAGAATGGCTACCCTAGATGATGTTTTAGCAACTTTTGTGATACTACAAAGTGAAACAGCCAAAGTAGATAGGATGCAAAGAATCCCCTTTGATATAGGGAGCACCTCACCTTCTTCTTAGGCCCCATATTGGTTGAGATACCCACTCCCATTCCATTGACAGCCCCAGAAAGATTCCATGGGGATGTGGAAAAAGTACATGTTTTCTTCACCTAAATTGTTTTGCACTTTTCATGTAGAACCAAGGCGTTTGCCACTTACAAAGCTAGAGTAGAGTTTTTAATCTTGTATTTAGCTAGCAATGCCGCTCAGTGGCCAGTACCATTGTTAAGGACGGAGGGTCCTTTATTGTATGATTGGTGAGCCTTCAGCATCGAATTGGAAAAGTATTTGACAGAAGAGCGGCTACGTTTTCCGCAAATAGAGAACTATTAGAACTAAGGATTAAGGATTTAATAGTTTGACTACTGTTCACAGATTCGTGGCAGAAACCAATTGGACAGAATCCAAACAGGGAGCTATCTTTCAAGGACTGAAAGATGAACTGAAGGATGTGATTGCCAAATCGATCGACAACCTACGTCCTGTGAGGATCTGATTAATCTCATTCTTAGGTTAGATCATCGTATTAATGAATGAAAGGGTGATCCTAAACGCAAAGACAGACGCATTTCGATTCGAATGACCCAAGCCATTGGACAACACTAGTGGATCAGTTCATGAACTTATAGAAATAGGGACTGTGAGAGGCTCATTGACTTGTGACGAAAGAGAAGCAAGGCGCAAAAAATGTCTATCTATATTGTGGCAAGAAAGGACATTTTAGAAAAGATTGTCTTTTGAAACCAAAAATAAACAGAGCAGAGTATGGTAGGGTGGTTGGGTTGCAACTGCTGCATCCGATAATGCAACGGAAAACTAAAATGCTCGAGGACAAATGAACGGTTGCCTTCGAGCAGTGCGACTATTGCTTTGTTGAATAAAATGAAAACACCTTTTCAGACCCATTTCTTCATCTCAGTCAGTTTATGGGTGCATTCAAAGAGGAAACAAGTACAGACCATGACAGACTCTGGAGTAACTAGGTGTTTTATGAACAGACAGGAAGCCTAGAAGCTAGGAGTAATGTTAAAAGAGAAAAGGGTGCCAGAAGTGTTTTTTGCAGTGGATGGGAAACATTTGGATTCTGGTCCTATTTGTTACTCAACAGAAGATTTAGAATTGATGGGGGACACAAACCATTTGGAAAGACTGTCCTTTAATATCATCCAAGCACCTCAATATGAGATAATATTGGGGCTACCATGGTTACAGAATCACAATCCGGCAATCAATTGGACTGAGAAAACTCTGCGTTTGACTTTGACTACTGTAAAGAGCAATGTGCAATAAATTTGGAGATACCGTTGAAAGCTCTGGCATTATGAAGTGTGATCGCTACTGCAGCAGAAAAAGATGTTGTTTTACCTGAACAATATCATTTATACTCAGATGTATTCAGTGATAAGAAGGCAAAAGTGCTATCTCCACTTAGACAATATGATTGTCAGATAGATCACATTCCAGGAGTAGTCATCCCTTGTGGAAGCATGTATGCCTTAACAGGACCAGAAAATGAACATCTACACCAATATATAGGTAAATATCTAGCATTGGGTTTATTTTGTCATTCAAAATATCCAGCAGCTTCACTTTTGTTTTTTATACCCGGGACCAATGGCGAGCTCCGCCCCTGCATAGATTTTAGAGCTTTGAACTCCATTACTGTAAAGAATCAGTATTCTTTACCATTAATTCCTGTGTTACTGGAACAGGTAAAAAAGGTAATGATATACATCAAGCTAGATCTGAAAGGGGCAAATCACCAAGTCGGGATGCGACTGGGAGAAGAATGGAAGACTGCTTTTAAAACAAGATATGGTTTATATGAGTATCTAGTGATGCCATTTGGATTGTGTAACACCCCTGCGGCATTTCAATTCTTCCTCACCAACGTCCTGAGAGAGTTTCTTGATCATTATGTGGTGGTCTACATTGATAATATACTTATATATTTATTGGAAGAAAGACTACATGTACAACATGTGAGTACAGTATTACAAACCTTATAAGAAAATCAAATGTTTTGTAAGCTCAGCAAGTACAAATTCTATGTTACTACTATAGAACTTTTAGGGATAAGGCTTACTCCTGTTGGACAAGAAATGGCTGAAAGAAAGGTTGAAGTGGATAAAGAATGGCCAAGTCCACAGAACATATGCGATATTCATTGTTTTCTTAGATTTCATTTTTTTACAGAAGATCTATCCACCAATTTTCTAGAACTGTAGCACCTCTAACAAAATTGCAGAGGAAGAAGTCTCCCTTCTGATGGACAGAGTAGGCCCAACAAGCATTTAAAGCATTAAAAAGTTCAATTAATCAATCAATCAATCAATTTGTAAAGCGCGCTACTCACCCGTGAGGGTCTCAAGGCGCTGAAGAGAGGGGGGGTGCCGCTACTGCTCGAATAGCCAGGTCTTGAGGTGTTTCCTGAAGGTGAGATGGTCCTGGGTCAGTCGTAGGTGTGCGGGGAGGGAGTTCCATGTCTTGGCTGCCAGGTAGGAGAACGATCTTCCTCCGGTGGTGGTTCTGCGAATCCGAGGGACGGTGGCGAGGGCGAGGCTGGTGGAGAGGAGCTGGCGGGTGGGAGTGTAGAACGACAGGCGGTTGTTGAGGTATTCGGGCCCCGAGTTGTGGGGCGCTTTGTGTGCGTGGGTGAGCAGCCTGAACGTGATCCTCTTGCTGACGGGGAGCCAGTGCAGGTTTCTCAGGTGGGCAGATATGTGGCTGTGGCGAGGGATGTCGAGGATGAGTCGTGCATAGGCGTTCTGTATGCGTTGAAGGCGTTTCTGAAGTTTGGCTGTGGTTCCTGCGTACAGGGCGTTTCTGTAGTCCAGTCGGCTGGTGACGAGGGCCTGGGTGACCTTTCTGATTTCGGTGGGGATCCAACGGAAGATCATTCGGAGCATGCGCAGGGTGTTGAAACATGAGGACGAGACTGCGTTGACTTGCTTGGTCATCGTGAGGGAGGAGTCCTGGATGAATCCCAGGTTGCGTGCATGGTCCGTGGGTATCGGTGCGGTGCCCAGCGTCGTGGGCCACCAGGAGTCGTCCCAGGTGGATGGGGATTGTCCGAGGATGAGGACTTCCGTCTTGTCCGAGTTGAGCTTCAGACGGCTGAGCTTCATCCATTCTGCGACATCTTTCATTCCGTCCTGGAAGTTGGCTTTGGCGGTGAGGGGGTCTTTGGTGAGGGAGAGTATCAGTTGGGTGTCGTCGGCGTAAGAGATGATGTTGATGTTGTGTTTAAGTGCGAAGGCGGCGAGGGGGCTCATGTAGATGTTGAAGAGGGTAGGGCTGAGTGAGGAGCCCTGGGGTACGCCGCAGATGATCTTGGAGGCCTCGGAGCGGAAGGGTGGGAGGCGGACTCTCAGGGTTTTGTCAGAGAGGAACGATGTGAGCCAGTCTAGGGCCTTTCCTTGGATCCCAGTGTTGTAGAGGCGGGTTTTAAGGGTGCGGTGGCAGACGGTGTCAAAGGCTGCCGAGAGGTCGAGGAGGATGAGGGCGGCTGTCTCTCCGTTGCCCATCAGGGTCCTGATGTCATCGGTGGCTGCGATGAGGGCGATCTCGGTGCTGTGGTTGGCTCGGAATCCGGACTGGGATGGGTCGAGCGAGTTGTTTTCTTCGAGGAATGCTTTCAGCTGTTTGTTGACGGTCTTCTCTATGACTTTAGCTGGGAAGGGGAGGAGAGAGATGGGGCGAAAGTTCTTGAGGTCTTTGGGGTCCGCTGTTGGTTTCTTCAGTAGGGCGTTGATTTCTGCGTGTTTCAAGCTTTCAGGGAATGTGGCTGACGTGAGGGAGTTGTTAATGACGTTCCGGAGGTGGGGTGCGATGATGGTGTCGGCTTTGTTGAAGATATGATGAGGGCATGGATCGGAGGGGGAGCCGGAGTGAATGCTGTTCATGACGCGGGTGGTGTCTTCGGTGCTGATGGGGGTCCATGCGTTGAGGCTGGAGGTGGGGGTCGTTGGTTTGGTGGTTGGGGGCGGGGTCTGGGGTCCGAAGCTGTCGTGTATGTCTGTGATCTTGCGGTGGAAGAATGTGGCGAGGGAGTTGCAGAGGTCTTGTGACGGTGAGATGTCGTTGTTGCTGGCGCTAGGATTGGAGAGCTCTTTGACGATGCTGAAGAGTTCCTTGCTGTTGTGGGCGTTGTTGTCCAGCCGCTCTTTGAATGATGTCCTTTTGGTGGTGCGGATCATCTGGTGGTATTCGCGGGTGGCGCTCTTGAGGGCTGTCATGTTTTCTTGTGTCCGCTTGTGGCGCCAGGCTTTTTCCAGGGTTCTGCACGATTTCTTTGCGATTTTGAGGGCGTCTGTGAACCATGCGGTTTTTCTGTTGCTAGTCTTGCCTGGGGGTTTCTTCAGAGGGGCGAGGTCGTCGGCGCAGTTGGTGATCCACTGTGCGAGGTTGTGCGCTGCGTCGTTGGTGTCGGCAGGTGGGTTCTGGCTCAGCGATGCGGTCAGTTGGTCTGTGGTGACTTTGCTCCAGCATCTGCGGGGGATCTGTGGTGTCTGGTGGTGGGAGGTGGTCTTTTTGAAGGTGAAGTGGATGCAGCTGTGGTTGGTCCAGTGTAGTCCGGAGGAGTGGCTGAAGGAGGCGTGGTTGCTGGCGGAAAAGATAGGGTTGAGTGTGTGGCCGGCGAGGTGGGTGGGCGTGTCCACCAGTTGCTTGAGTCCGAGGTTGTCGAGGTTGTCGAGCAGGGTCGTGGTGTTGCTGTCGTTGTTTTTCTCCAGGTGGAAGTTCAGGTCCCCTAGGAGAATGTACTCTGGAGAGGCTAGGGCGTGCGGGCTGATGAAGTCGGCGATGGTCTCGCTGAATTGTGTTCGTGGGCTCGGGGGTCGGTAGATGAGGGTTCCTCTGAGGGTGGTCTGGGGGTCGGTGTGGATCTGGAAGTGCAGGTGTTCGGCGGCATTGGTCGTGACGCTGATGGTGTTCCTGTATATGATGGCGACTCCTCCTCCGCTTTTGTTGACGCGGTTCTTCCGGGTGATTTTGTAGCTGTCCGGGATGGCTATGGCGATGTCAGGGGCCGAGGAGGCGTTCATTTAGGTTTCTGTGAGGGAGGCGAAGTCTGGAGCTGTTGTGTCGAGGAGTTCTCAGAGTCCGACGGCGTGTTTGTGGACGGAGCGGGTGTTGAGCAGGATGCACTTGAGGTGGTTGTTGTTTTCGTTGCTGTGTTTGGTGGGTGGGGTGCAGGTACGGAGGCAGGTGAATTTGCAGGCTTGGCAGGTGAAGGGTCCATGGGTGCGGTTCGGGGTGGCTTGGTAGCAGGCGGGTGGTCGTCCGGTGTTGAGTGCGTTGAGGGCGGCGGAGTCGTATCTCAGTCGGGCAGCTTGGCTTCGGAGGGGGCCAGGGGTTCTGGCACGGTCCAGGCACGGACGGGCGCAGACGGGCTTGCCTTTAGCGTGGCTTCGGCGCAGCCGTGCAGTGGCCTCCATTAAGAAGGGCCGAGGGAGGGAGTTGCAGGTGGGAGGTGGAACGGGGGTCCAATCAGTTGTTTGTCTCTGCTCCTGTTTTAGCTCATCCGGATCCTGAGAAGCCTTATATAGTGGAGGCCGACGCTGTGGATGCTGCAGTAGGTGCTGTGCTATCACAGCATCATGCTAATATCGGCCAAATGCACCACATAGCTTTCATGTCTAGAAAATGGAATACTGCCGAAAACAACTATACCATAGCCGAAAAAGAAGTGCAGGCAATAAAAGATGCTTTTTTGGAATGGAGGCATCTACTAATGGGTGCTAAGCATGTCATCACAATGTTTACCAATCATCGTAACTTACAATTCATGAAGGCAGCTAGATATCTAACACCTCGACAATAAAGGTGGATGCTATTCTTTGAAGAATACAATTTTGTGGTGACATATCGGCCTAGGAGTGGGAACAAAAAAGCAGATGCTCTAATATGTCAAGAATCACAATAAGAAGCAGAAACAATTCCTGAACGAGCTTCATAGATCCTGGAAAAGTGCTCAGTGTGATCCAATCAGATAACTTCCTAAGGAAGGTGGCCAAAGGTATCCAAACCTTTGAATGGAGAGAATGACTAAAGAGACATACTGAGTGGCAAGTGAGCCATGGGATCCCTGTTAGAGGAAAACAAGTTCCTTTAAGGAAACAGGTGATTCAGTGGTGTCATGAAGGAATTTGTGCAGGACATAATGGAGTCGAAAAGATGGTGGACTGAGTGCTACGTGAATTCTCGTGGTTTACCCTGAGGACAGACATCTTGTGCGAAATGGAATGCAAAGTTTGCACGCAAAAGAGAACCAATAAAATGAAACAATAAGACATACTACAACCACTTCCCACTTCGGAAAAGCCGTGGCAAAAATATATCATTGGACTTTGTGGAGGGATTACCCTGATATCATGTCTACACTACAATCTTAGTGGTAGTAGACTACTTAACCAAGATGGGACATTTTATTGAATGTAAGTAAATCCCAACAGCAGGTCAGTTAGGCCAGGTGTTGTTAGTAAACATAGTGAGACTACACGGTTTTACGAAGGTTATTATATCTGATCATGGGGTACAGTTCACGGCTCAATTCTGGAAGATGTGGTGTGCAGTGTTAAAGATCTCTGCTGCTCTGTCCACTAGCTTCCATTCATAAATAGATGTGCAAACAGAACGCTTAAACCAAAAAACTAAAACAGTAATTAAGGTGTTATGTAGATAAAAATAGAGAATCATGGGGAAAAGTTTATGGTTAGCAGAAATTGCAAACAAAGTGCTAAACATAGTTATACATACTTTTCACAATATTACAGTACATATAGGTTTCATCCATGTTTCATCCTGTTGTTGAATACTACACAGCACATAAGAGCCCTGATGTTAAAAACAGGATAACCCATATCCAAAGAACACCTCAAACCACTCGAGAGCATTTCAATATTGCAAAAAGTAAATACAAGACCTACGCTGACAAACACAGCCCTTCATACATAAAAGGGGATGTCGTGTGATTATCCACAAAGAACATTCGTTTTAAGAAATGTAGCATCTGCAATCCTAAATATATAGGTTCATACAAAGTTGTCAAATACATTAACCCTGTAACTGTTAAATTGGCGTTACGCTCCAATTTACGTGTTCACCCTGTGTTTCACAAATCTCTACTCAAACCCTCCCACACTCCAGTCAAGAAAGCTGCAGTACCAATCTGGGTAAATAATGACATTGAATATGAGGTGAAAAGGATCTTAGATTCCGAGTTCAGAGGTTGCAGAATATGGTATTTAGTGGCTTGGAAAGGATATGGGTCAGAGGGGAATTTGTGGGAACCTGCTTCAGGAGTTTATGCACCTAGATTGGTGTCATATTTTCACAAACAGTATCCTCAGAAACCGTGTTCCTGTCAGTGTTCTCTGAGGAAGGGATGCACTCTTGCAGCGCATCAGAAGCAAGCATGTATTAATGTATGAACACTGTCAGGATGTCTGGTACATGTTTACTAAATTGTATGAAAAACTTGTGGGGTCACGGAGTTAGAAAATCAAGGACTCGTGGTTATGGGGACAATTATGTACTACACATCCTATGAGTTCTTGCGAGAGGAAGAGATAAATCCATGTATACATGGGGAGGCGGAGTTTCCTTCAAAGGACCTTCTATATTTCCAGCAACGGACAATTGTTCTGGATTGCCTCTATGCAGATGTTCTGTGCGTTGGTCCGGTAATGGATGCTTTTCGCACCACAGATGTCACCTGCTTTAGTCTGTATGAATTATAAAGCAGATTTTACTTCCTTTGGTCACACATGTACGCTGTGTGAAATTACATTTAGTTTGTACTGTGTTTGGGATAGAAAGTAGCTGTGTTTGTTTCCTTCCGTTGGTGAGTAACTCGTTTGTAGCTCATGCATTTGGCAAAACAGCTCTTTCCTTCATTTCTTTGGGGCTGACATAATAATCCTGGAGACACCATAGTGAGTCTATAGTGTATTGGAGTATGGATCATAATTTGAGTCCTTTTGACCTATGAGTTTAATAAGCACCAAGCGTATGGATTAATTTGATATTGCTGATTTTGTTTTGTCACTTAACGGGTCGAAAATAGTGGTTGAATCTGCGTTGCTCTTCATCCCTGTGATTCAATGCAATTTCATGAGAAGGGTACGTGCAGGGTGGTATGGAAGATCTCATTATACATAAGGAACTATTGAATAGCGAGAAAAGAAGAAATGATTATGTAATTTATTTTCTGTTGCAGCATATGTTTGCCTGGAAGATTGATCATCACAGTGCCTTACACATTACATTACAGTGCATTACATGACTTGCTCTGTATTCATAGAACAAACAAAAAAAATTAAGCTTCATCAACGAGGGTAGGGAGAGAAAGAAAGAGACGGAGTAAGAGAGATAGAGAGTCATAGACCATCAGTCTATTGATAAGATTAAACAGATCATTGTTCGTAGTCTTTATACCACTGCAAGGGTTGATGATTAGGCTTCAATAAGTAGCAGTGTGGACCTTCATGATAGCGACCATAGTCAGCAGCAACAGTTGCTCTTGAGAGTCTGGCAGGCTTGGGCAAGCTCCGGGGTTGTCTGGATTCCTCTGGGGGCCCTGATAAAGTCATGTCTAGAATTCTGGACAACTCGAGAATGGTAATGTCAGAGGAAGGCAGTGAAAACCTATTGGGGTCTATGAATTGATCTCCCTGCTGTGTCGCACAGTTCAAAATCTTTGCAAAGTGTTATGGTTGACTCTTTGACTCCCTTGTTTGACAGTAACCATGTTGCCTTTGACGGCAGTGACCCGCCATAGGTTGGGCTCGAACTGAGGTGTGAACTTCCTACCATCAGGGTGAGCTTGCAGCAACGCTTGGCAGCCAACTTCAAGAGGAGAGGGCTTCACCCTCCCACATCAACTAGTGGCATCATTGCTGCGCTGTATCTGATCTTGTATTCCATCAGGACTGTCAACTGATAGGACTGAGGACAAATGATGATGAATGGCCTTTCAAACCTGTCACCCTCCTAACACAGCGATGGGAGACATCTTGGTCAGGGTGTGAGGTGTGTTGTAATAGTGTCGCAGGACCTTGCGTATAGCTCATTCTACGCGGTTTTACCCTAATTGAGCAATTCAGATGATTTTGAGTGCTCTCATAAATATCTCAACCATTTCATTGGCCTGAGGCCATTGTGGTGTTATTCTCTGGTGCTTCACATCAAGAGACTAGTAGTATATGGAGATCTCCGGCTTCTATAATGCTGAACAGCTGTCCGTCCTGACTTCTTGAGGAAGACTTTTCGTAGCACACTCTCTACGGTGTTCTAGGACTATATTTAGAAATGATGAGTGCATGGGTTCCACTTATCAAAATGCTTAACATTTCAGAGAGTTTCTCACTTTCTTTTTCATGAGTCTGCCATGGTCAGGGAACCAGACAATTTCCATTTTAATTTTGACAACTCCTTGGTGATTTTGGTGGGCAGCATTTAAAAGGTCAGGCATTAGTCGTGGAGGGATGACAATGCAGTCACCACTCATTTACAATCCTGCTTTTGTCAAAGACATGTTGCGATGAATGTGGTGCAGTGCTGATATTTGTCTCTAAGCTTCAGTTGTTCGGCATGGATGATCTTTTAGGAGGGATCAACACCCATCTTTCGTGATGGCTTGTTGGACTAGGTTGAAACATTCATCAGCTTTGAATGCCTTGCAGATTTCAGTCATTGTTAGTGGCTTCGATCCGGAGCAGTCAACTATGAAACACACATATTCTTCTGTGTCTCTTGTTTAGCACTGGTTGTGACCTGATAGTGGCGGGAGACCTAATCTGCGGGGTTATCCCTACCAGGCCAGTAGACTCTTGGAGTTGTAATATCAATTTTTCAATTTGAGGGGGGTGGCTCCAACTGGAACCCTCAGACGAAAGGCACCCAAGGTTTATGTTTATGATTGATGCACAAGCAGAACTCACTGCTGTATAAACTCAGGTGGAAATGTCAGCATCACCACTGAGAACTGCTATAGCCTCCCAATAAATCTGGGAGCATTGTTGCTCTTTTTCAGTGAGAGCTTGGCTAGAGTAGGAAACAGGTCCAACCCCCATTATGCTGCTGCTGCATTTGGACTGAGCCTAATCCTGTGGGACTGGTGTTTACAATGAGCTCTGTTTGGTTGCAGGGATCATATTATTTCATGGTTGTCTCTGCCGAAAAGGTGCCTTTCTTGTTGTTGAAGTCCTTTTGCGCCTTCAGTCTTCATACCCATAGGGATTCTGCTTTGATAAGGTCACAGAGTGGCTCTATCAGCATGGTAAAGGTTTAGCATGAATCTACCACAATAGGTGATCATACCAAGCATGCTTCTGACCTCGGACACATTGACGGGGCAACAGGAGTTCTGGATGTCTTGCGCTTTCTTTGGGTCAGGGGATACCCCTTGGTCCAAGCATCGATACCTGAAGAATTCAATGTCATTCTTACAGCATTCAAATTTCCAAGCCCACTTTGCTTGATCCTCTCCAGTAAGGCTCGGAGGCATGAATGTGCTGCTCAGTGGTGATGGCAAAAACCAGAAAGTTACTGATGTTTAGGATGGCATGTAGGCCTGTTAGTACTTCTGGTATGCAGTTTTAAAAACTTCATCCACACTTGAGATTCCAAAATTCAGCCCGTGATAGGGCTGTAGCCTTATGAATGCTGAAAATGCCGTTAAGTATCTAGATTCCTTACTGAGATAACTTTGATGGTAGTGAGCTTTGAGGTCAACTTTTAAGAACCGTTTGGCTCCATCGATCTCTGTAAAAAATTCATTGATGGTGGTGTTAAATGGCGTTCTCTTTTCGTTGTTTTATTTTGTATTTGCATGTGTATGCATATGTGTACAGCTCCAGGTTGCTTTGGCTTGTGCACTAGAGCAATGGGGAAGAACCAGAGAGTTGGGCCATCAACGTTCTTGATGATTCCTGCAGCTGCCAGCTGTTCTAGCTAACTTTCAACTTGGACTTGTATGTGGAATGGGATCCACCTGTGGCGAAGCACCACTGGCTGTATGGTGGCTTCTATGTGTAGTTTGCAACCTTTTTCTTCAGGCACCCAAAACCTTGGAAAACACTTCTACACATTCTTCTAACAGTTGTGACAGATTGTTACTCCATATGGAATGTAAAGGCAATCAGCTTTAGTGATCCAGCTACACTGCAACTTATGAGGGTGGTTCCTTTGACTCGGGTTACGAAGAATCATGCCAGGATGGAGTCTTTGTGGTAGACAATCCTGGTGATGAATACATAGGCTAGCTTCATGGGAGTGGCACTTCTGTATGCAAAGATTTTTATTTTCCTCATGTTTACCTTTGGTGGTGATGGATGATTCTGGTATTTCGCCGCAGGCATAACCCACACTGTGGCACCAGTGTCAATCATGCAGTTCACCAATTGTCTCTGAATTTTTAGGCAGCATTGTGGTTGCTTCTTTTTGGTGTCTTGTGCTTGGCTCTCTAATGCAGAGTCCTGATCTGGGTCTGAAGAAGCAGAGCTGTTAGATTCTTCTAATTGTTCTCCCCTTCTGTCTTTGGAGTCTAGGTGTTACATGAAAGACTTAATTTTCTTCGCTGTTTGATGTGTCTTCCTTTGTGCTGCCCGTGCTTACATACAGATTTGGTTAAGTGATATCGTTTTTCAGATGAGCAGCAGAATTTCCCACCGGCTGGACATAGTAACCTTCAGTGTGTGGCATTTCTGCAATATTTACATGCCTCTGCTCCAGGACTTTTTTATCTTATGGTGTGTGCTTCTTCTTTGCCATGACTCGGTTCAGATTTGATCTTTTTAAATGTGAGAGGCAACCCCTTGTGGGCCACGCTTCTGCTAATTCATGAGCGCCTCATAGCGCAATCCTCAGAATCTCTTTGCTGAGGACCGAGAACCAGCAGCCCTAGATGATCTGCTCAAGCTGTTTCTCCTCTACGTCACAAAGCTCACACATGCTGGCTAGGCCTCCCAGGCGTGCATAGAAAGCATTGATGGTTCTTGAGGGCCTTGCTTTACTTGGCGTAAGAAAAATATGTTGTAGTCAGGATTGGCCTGCATCTTGAATTGTACGTTCAAAACAGCCAGGGAAGTGGCACGGTTGTCATCTTCGCCAGTGTTTGGTAGTGTCATAAACATTTTATGAACTTCTTCACCCACTAGGTGCAACAGGACAGATCTCTGGGCTCACTGATCTTTTTCTTTAATGGCTATCATACAGTTCTCAAATCACGTCATCCATACTTTCCTTGTGCTTCTACAGAGGAGGGTGCTGAGAGCATGTCAAATGGAAAGATCATGCTTGCATTGTTGTTGAGCATGCTGAGTGGACGGTTTGAGCAGGTAGTAAGCAGGTAGTGGTGGTAGAGACATTAGACAGATCAGACTCGGTACACAGACGAAGTGAGTGCACGAAGGAATGGCTGTCCTCTGATTGTCTTTTTGGCAGAGCGTCACTTCCGGCTTTATCTCTGTAGTAAAATAAACAGGAACAAATAAATCCTTAAGAGGAAATTTAATAATAGCGCCACAGCAACAAAAAAGCAGCTTCACTGGCAGACAGGAACAGTGCAACTGACCTGGTGCCTAGCAGCCACTTGAGTTCTATATGGAACTCAAACAATACTAAAAGATGCACAACAATTAAAGTGACAGCGGAGCATAAAAGGAAAAACATGGAGGATGTAACCATCTCTGTGGCTGATTTATCTCTGCTGTGAAACAAAGGAGTTAAGGGGTGTCTTCTAAGGTGGATAGAAGAGAGAGGTACATATTGAGCATGCACAACAGGTAATACAGTTTGTTGGCCTTAAGGTGCGGTACTCACTCGTTCTGCCTGAGACACACGTCTAAAGCACAGGCGCCTCACCATCAATCCAGCTTTGCCTTACTGTAACTGGATGCAGCGTTCCTGGGCAGCAACCAGGGACTAAATTAAGTCTGCAGCCAGCAGCTAGGCCGTCTGCTACTTCTGTTGGCGTCGGAAGTCAGAAGTGTGCCCCGAGGGCGGTGACTGCCTAGCTCAAAGGAAACAAAGGAGATCAGCAATACATGGGGCCATGAACACCATCCTCATTTCTACGATGATGCACGATCTGGGCTGGAAAATCATCAGCGAAGAGCTGTAGAGTAAAGACACCGGCAAACACAGTTGGGTTATCTTGCTCAGCCCTCCTGCCAGAGAGTGCTCTTCTTTATTTTTATTCCCTCCAGATGCACAGTGTAGGAGGGACTAAGACTAGTATATATGCAGATCGACCTGATTCAGGCGGGAAATACACAATTTTTAAAGCCAATAATGGTGCTATTTCATGCATTCCAACACTCCCGATTCGGGCGGGAGAATATTGATTTCAAAGCTAATCTCCTGCCTTCCGATTCCTGTATGCAAAAACCTGATTGCTCGGCAGGCTTTTGTAGACGGGGACTGTGGTCTTTGGTGACTCAGAGTATACACTGCGAGTAACCTGCTCCTGCAGGCCAGTGAACAAACATTTTTGTCACGCTCTCTCTACCTTTCATAGCTCTTTTTCCGTGCTCCTGACAATTAAGGAAAACAAAGTTTATTTGCATGACAATAAATCTATTTCAGGTCTCAATATAAGCCAATGGAAGAAATACATTCCTCAGAATATTTTTTTTTAATCTCCCCTGTCCTCTTCTAAAATGTTGGCATGTATGCTATTGTGACTGTACCCCATTGAGATTTGCCTCTCCTTCAAAACAAGTCACTGGGGGAAATAACAATGCTCTGTGTTCCTCGTTATCCATCAATACTTGCAACCACCCAGGCTTCTGCTTCTTGCTTAAGTTCCATTCCTTTTTCGGTATTAAAGTCAGCCAGAAGCCGCTCGCCAGTTGGCAATATCAAGCTATGAGGCGACCAGCAAATTAAACAAAGAGCAGACTGGTCATGGCTGCCAGCAACTCTATCCCGGAGTCGGAACGACTGAAATAACATAGACCATGGAGTAACAATATGCTCCTGGAATATCAATAGATTTTTGATGAAATCCCAATCTCCTGTCACACTTGGATTTCTAAACAAAACATGACATTATACTTCTCCAGGAAACCTGGCAGCAACTAGTATTCCTATTGAAGGTTACTTAGAATGTATGTCTCCCGCTACAAGACAGTGTAAATTCGGCAGATTGTGTGGGGGGGGCCTTTCGATTTATGTTACCACTAAACTGTCCCCATGTATTAAACAGCTAACATTCGATGTTGACTGGGTCACCGGTATTAAGTTCGGTAGGTCTGCTTCTGATAGCCAGTTACTCCTGCTCAATGTCCAAATCTTTTCGAGTACTAATGAGAAAAAAACTAAACTGCATCGCTTGACTGAAATTGTCTGCATCATATTAAGTGACTATGGTAGTACTCCCTGCTTAATTTCTGGAGATTTTAACACAAACCTTTTTTATAACTCGTTAGATGATCTTGAGATTGCTTTCCCTGCGTTTCCCCTGCATCTTGCCTCACAATCATTACCCGGAGGACATAGAACCTCGAAAGTGGGTGAATACACTGTTCTTCAGTTTAACAGAGTGGGTTATATTGTACTGATTGGGCGCTCCAAGCGAACACCACCCCAAGTCTGGACCAGAACCAGTGGTTAAACTCACTCATTTTTGGACTTTACATTAGGTAGCCGCCAAATGCTCCCCTTGATCGACAATTATTACATCGCACCGCAAGAGGAGAGTGACCACTGACCTCAAATAATATCCCTATCATTCAACCTTCCCATCATCATCAAGTAATTGCACACAAGCTATCAGGCTGCCATTCAGAGAATTTATTGCCTGAAAATTATGTTGCTGTAATGGACGGCTGAGAAACCATCGTAAATAGACTAATCAACTAATTTCTGTCTAGGAGCCGTACTCGTCAGCACATTAAACAACCTAGCAGTGCACTTCATCAGCGACAAAAAGTTAAAATCCCAAAGAAATTTAGCCCTACGCCTGGCTATGAAAAACCCAGGAAACCTAAGCTTATTTAACAACTAAAAGCAAGCACAAACAGCTTTCAAATCATCTATATACAAGGACAAACAAATAGCATCTGATCAGTTCTGGCTGAAGCTGGTTCACGCAAGCAAGAACTCCAACACAAAGTTATTATAATCTCTAGTCAATAGTGATCCTTTAGGTGGAAGTGGGCATGGTAGCGTAAATATAACCTCAGAAGAATGGACTCAGTTTTTATCTAAACATTTTAGCGACCAATCAAATAGGGACAGTCATTCTAGCCCCCTTCTATTAGCTAATTTAGAGTTACTATCGTTTGAAGCCAAACACATAGGTAAGACCGAGCCTAACAACTTAGCGGAGCATGTCCTGGAAGCAAAAACATTCGGTGGAAAGGAGCAAAGCGAATACCCCCTGACGGAGGCCTTGATGACACCAGAAGTGTTAAGAAACAGCATTGCACGTATAATCAGGAAATCAAGGTCAGAAGGAGCTTCGGGGCCTAACGGTCTTCCTCAGGCCCTGTTTAAATCGGACATAGATTTGTGGTCAGATCATTTGGCCCCCCTGTTTTCATACTCTAGGCTAAACCACGACATTCCGGAGTCCTGGAAAGGCGCTATTATCCACCCAATCTACATAAGTGGAAAGAGAAATGACCCTCAGAACTACAGAATGAAAGCTCTCCTTGACGTCTAATCTAAATACTTTGCCAGTATTTTGCTGGAAGAGCTGTTGACCTGGCCCTAATCATCAAAGCGCCTTCCCTTCAACCGGACTGGCATTGTGGCAAACTCCGGAACAACGCGCTGAGGCTTAGCTGCCTTGCGGTAAAATTTTAAATTTACTTTCCTTATTTCAGAGCTGATTACTAGCTGCCTCTTGTTTTTATTTGCTCTTACTTACACTTATTTTGCTGTAATCTCCCCTCTAGACTCCCCGTTCCACCGCGAGCTGAGCAGAGCTCGATTGATGTGGAGGGAGCCTATTGGGTGAGACACTTGCTGGCGACTTCTTCACTTACGGTCGGAGGAGGTGAGCGGTCTATCGCTCCTACCTTCCCTCCCTTTAAAACACGATGCTGGGAACAACGCGCAGCGGGCGCGCCGGTGGCGCGCCAAAGGCGCACCAAAGGCAAGCCCGTCCGCGCCCGTCCGCCCACGACCGGGGCCAGGGGCCACTCCCCCTGTCGGTCGCTCTTCTACTTGGGTCTATTCTTTTGAGGAGTTGCTTTCCTTACGAGACCAGGAGCCCATTGCTAAGCACCATTTAGCTACTTATGAGCATCCTGGCTTATTGCAACATTCCCATCATCCCCCTGCCACCATCACCATAATACCTGATGGTGATTTGGACTCTGATCTATCGCCAACAATCCCTCCCTTTGACTGTGTAGGCTCTGGGCAGGATTGTTTGTCTATCTGGTATTTAAACACTCGCTCGCTGGTTAAACACCAAACAGAGATCTTCTACCTCTTAGACACAGTTAAACCCAATATATTTCTGCTGTCCGAAACATGGTTGACACCAGAGTCTATCCCCGATATCCTGGCCGCCGTCCCTGACGGCTATTACATTCTCCAGGCAAATCGGCCTCAGGGGAAAGCTGGAGGGGGAGTTGCTGCCATAATCTCCTAGTCCTACAAAGTCAACTCTATTTCCATGCTTCCCATACTATCGGTGGATTATGCAATCTTTAAATTTGAGTCGGACATTCTCCCCCTCACATTTGCTCTGTTCTATCGCCCCCCCGGTCAATCGCCTGGTTTCCTTCATTCATTTGGCAGTATGGTGGCCGAACTGGCAATTAACCACGCCAAAATCCTTGTAATAGGGGACTTTAACTACTGGCCCAATGACCAGCGTGAAAGTCCCTCCTCTAGGGAGTTCACAGACCTGTTAACTGGCCTCAATTTCTGTCAGCATATCCACGCTGCTACTAATGTCAAGGGCCACATCCTGGACCAGCTGTGGTCATTAAATCAGGACGTTTTAAATCTACAGATCTCTACTTGCGTCTGGTCTGATAATTTTTTTATCTTTTTTACCGTACCCAAAAATCCAGCTCTTAAAGTATGTCCTACTGAGCCTCCACTGATCTGCAATTGGGGCCGGGTAGATATCCCTTCGCTTTGTCACTCGCTGGCTTCCACGACTCCTTCCCCTCTTGGGCCGTCAGGTTCTCCTTTGTCTGTTCATGCCCAGGCCGATAATATCCACACTTGGCTAGCAGAAGCCCGGGACTCCTTTGCCCCATTAAAGAAACTTAGAAACAAAAGCCCTCACGATGCTCAGCATTGGTTTCTAAGGACTTGATAGACATGAAGCTTGCCCTTCGACAAACTGAGCGCAAGTGGAGATCGGACTATTGTGCTCCTAAGAGACTGATCTTCCATGCCGCTCTGAAAGAATGTAAATGAGCTATCCTCGGGGCCAAAACTAAGTACTTCTCGGACAAAATTCTTAATACTTCTAATAAATCGAAGGACATTTTCCCCATAGTCGACGAACTTGCCAAACCTGACCGTGTCACGATGACCCCTTCTTCCTCTCAGTGTCTCTGTGACTCTCTTAACAATTATTTTGTTGAGAAGATAGCTCTAATTAAAACAAGTATCCCTAAATCTGATCCGAGCTTTAATACTGGTAGTATCCTTATTAACCCGTCCTCATTCTTTAATTTTTCCCTGATTACACAAGAGATGTTTTCTTACTTCTCAGCAGAGTCCGTTCTGGCTCTCCCGCGGATAGCTGCCCTGCTCACATCACTCGTGAGATTTTCCTTAGTCTTCCTGATGCTCCCCTCTCCTTGCTCAACAACTCCCTCGGTTTGGGGGTGGTCCCCAGCACATTCAAGTCTGCGGTTGTTGCATCCATCCTCAAGAAATCTGGGGCAGATCCGGCGGCTCTGTGTAATTTTCACCCAATATTTTTGCTCCCTTTTTTGGGTAAACTTTTGGAGGCCCATGGATCCAGCTGCCTCGGCTCTTTCATAGAAAGCTCACAGTTCCTGGATCAACATCAGGCGGGTTTTAGACCCCAGCATTCCACCGAATCTGTGATCGTGGCAGTCCATGACGAACTTAGAAAGGGGGCTGATCAAAATATCTCTCAGGCCCTGGTGCTCCTTGACTTGTCGGCGGTGTTCGACACCTTTGATCATTCCATCCTTCTCCAGCGGGTCGAGAACGCCGACATCAGGGGCATCCCGCTCAAGTAGCTTGCCTCATTTCTACAAGATCGTAAGCAAGCGGTTCGTCTTGGCCCTTTCCTGTCTGAAGCCAAGGGCCTTACCTGTGGGGTCCCTCAAGGCTCTTCCCTTTCCCCGTTATTATTCAATCTTTATATTTTTCCCCTCATTTCCAAGCTGCGGGAAAGATCAGTGGTCATCTTCAATTATGCGGATGACCTCCAGCTTATTTTTAATATTGATCCCTCTCCCGCTTCCATTGAGAACTTTCAGTCGACTAATACGTATATCAGCAGCTGGATGAATGCGAACCAGCTTAAGTTAAACCCAGATAAGACCGAGCTGCTTCTCACTGGACCCCCGGGCAATCCCTGGAACTCTAACTTCTGGCCGCATTCGCTGGGCAATGCCCCCTGTCCGGTGAACTCGGTTAAGAGCCTTGGAGTCACCATCAGTAAGGACCTGTCCATGAGACCTCAAATTAAATCTGTGATGTCGGCGTGCTTTTTTCATCTACGCCGCATCAGAAAGATCAGCAGATGCCTTACTTATGAAGCCCTGGTTCAAGTTACGCTGGGTCTGGTGATTTCCCGTGTCGACTATGTGAACTCATTGTATATTGGTATTCCTCTCTACCAGTCCCATCAACTTCAACTCATTCAAAACCAAGCAGCCAGATTGATCTTCCGGCAACCTAGGACTTGCTCTGTTAAACCTCTCTTGAGGAGTCTGCACTGGCTTCCTGTAATCCAGCGCAGCATCCTCAAGGTGGGCTGCCTGATTCACCAGGTCCTCTCTCATCAAGGCCCGGTCTTCATTGCCTCTCGCCTTCATCGCTACATTCCTTCCCGAGTCCTTCGCTCCTCTGGTTCTAATCTGTTGTCTGTCTGTCCTTTCAAGCGTAAAAGGCTTGGGGGACTAAGATTCGCTTTCCAAGGAACCTCAGTTTTGGAACACCCTCCCTCCTGATCTCCGCCATATCCCTTCGTGTCATTTATTTAGGAGAGCCTTGAAGACTTGGTTGTTTTCCCAAGCCTTTGATTAATTAAGGTCACCTCAATGCAGTCCTGTCCTTTGCCTGTCCTAAAGCACCAAGAAACCGTTGGTGAACGTGCGCTGTATAAATTTCTTTTTCATATCATATCATATCAACAACTAGTAACCTACTTGCATTATCTGTTTTGATGGAGAAAGCGGGAGTCCAAGGTATCCAACCACACTGTTGCTTTGTGGATTTCGAAGCGGCTTTTGACCGGGTGCCGCGGGCCGACCGTGGCAGAAATTAGAGAGCTGGGGTATACCTCAGGCCCTCTCAAAAGCCATAATTCAACTTCATTCAAAAACCTGGATTAGAATAAAGTTAGGAGATGGGTGCCATGTTTCAAGGAAGATTTTGACCAATAGTGGTGTTAAACAAGGCTGCGTGTTGGCTCCACTCCTTTTTAATTTGTTTATTTCAGACCTATCTCCTTTACTCAACATTGTCAATTCTCATCCCCCCCAAATTGACGGACCCCGTATTAGCAATCTGTTGTATGCTGACTACCTTGTTTTACTAAGTCATACGAAAGTAGGATTACAGAGAATACTTGATCAGCTGCTCCCCTACACAAGAATAAACTCCCTTGGATTGAATTTGTCAAAAACAAAAATAATTTATTTTGGGATGTGGAAGCAACAGAGAGGTGGGTGGTATTTCACTACAAATACTTGGGACTTTTTTGGGGCGCCAGAGGCTCCTTTGTAAAGCAGAAAGAAGCAGTAAGGGCAAAAGCCTGGTCACTCGAGGTTGCCTCAGCAAAACTTTCGAAACAACTACTTGGCCCAAGCCTTACCCCATTGCTAAAGGTGATGAAGGCAAAGATAACCAATTCCCTATCAGATTATGATGGGCGCATTAAGCATCCCACTACACAAATTAACCACGAAAAAATGTTAACGAGCATGGCGCCTGCCAAGATCCTCGTTGCCAGCCCAAGTCAGACTTGAACTTGGCCTATTAGACCATCATGGCGTTGAGGCCAACACATTTATCAAGCTTTGTAATAGACTGCGCAACGCCTGGGAAGGCAGCTTGGAGGTTAGACTTTGGAAAGAAATATTGACCAGCCAATCTAGCCAAAAATATCAGCACCATCTCAACCATTCCTTGCAGCTACTCGGCGTCAAGGAATATTGGGGAACTAATCCATTACAGCCGGCATTAAAGACTGTTATTAAGAGAAGTGTCCGGCTATGGTCCTTTCATTCAGACAGGGCAAAACTATCCAGAAGGAAAAACGCCTGGACGGTTATCTCTGACTTCAAACCGTGGGATTAATCATCTTATCATGCACGTTTGCAATTGTTTGGAAGTTAAAATTTATGGCCCTGAGACTGGGAGAATGGCCTTTTTTAGAGCATTTGCACCCAAATGTCAGTACCGAATGTAGAAAATGCGGCTACCACTCTGAAGAAATGGTCCATATAGGCTGCATGTGCCCGGCATTGTTCAATGATAGAAGAAATTTATTGCGTGACGAATGGAACAAACTCGGAGATCGTACATGTCGCCAGGCGATAATAGCCGCCATGAGCTCTAAAAATAAGAAGCTGAACATTTGGTTCACTGAATTTGTCACCAGAGCAGCCAAATCACTGGGCAACCACAGGGCCTCAAATCTCAGTGCCTCTGGCCGTACCATCAGGTCGCCCCACAATGAACTCATGAACATTTGATCACCCTGTACAGTTTATTTGACCTTTGTTTTTTATTTAATACTAGTTGCTTTTATTTCCCCATATGGATTGAAAATGTATGTCTAAGCCTTCTTCTTTAGCTTTTTTAAGTAATGCTACGATCGTCCTGTCAACCAAGGTTTTGAACTTTTTACGCAGTCATTAGCCGGACATTTTAACTATACCTCTCTTTTTTAGCAAGATTAACGCACCTTTTAGCACTAATTGCGTCTTTAAAAAAAAAATCCTTGTAACATGAGTTATGTGATTTTAAATTGTTATGGTTTTAAGTAATCGAACAATAAAATTGAAATTGAATTACCCATTCTCTCGATTATTTTTGTTTAAATTTCCCACTTTCCTCTTTGAAAATGTTGGCTGGGATGCGCCAGGGCAGTTAGTGGGAGACATCGGGGGAAACCAAGAACTTGAATGTCAGTAGACCCAATTAAGGCTAATTTCCCTATTTGGGAAGGCCAAAATGGCTTTATTTTATTTTTCTCCCAACTGAAATTGCCTGGGTAAACCGATTACATCGTGGGCGCTTACAACAGACATGGACGGCGGGGAGACAACGCTTCTGGAACCACGAGAGACAGGTAAGGACGACGATATACTCGTAGTCATTTAGGCTTTAGGGTCGCTGATGGAGAGTGTAGTGGAGGGGGAGGGTTTTAGGCTTCAGGGCTTAGGGTTAATAGTTGTATATGGTATTGTTTTAGGCTTTAGGGTTAGGGCTTTTAGGGCTTAGGGTTAGGGGTCGGATATGGTAGTGTTTTAGCCTTTAGGGTTAGGGCTTAGGGTTAAGGGTCGTATATGGTAGTGTTTTAGGCTTTAGGGTTGGGGCTTAGGGTTAATGGGCGTATATGGTAGTGTTTTAAGCTTTAGGGTTAGGGCTTAGGGTTAAGGATCCTATATGATAGAGTTTAAGGCTTCGGCTTTAGGGCTCAGGGTTAATAGTATATTACAGTGTTTTAGGCTTTAGGGGGTCATAGTGTGTTTAGTACGTTGCTTACAGTGTAGTTTAGGCCTTGGGGTCAGAATGCGCATGGGGTAAAAATCGCGATTTAGAATCATGCGGGGTGTTTTTATGCGGTGTGAATGTATTTTGCATGCTTTTCTATAGAAATGAGACGTGATGGGTGCTGTGTGATTATTTACGATGTAAAGGAACATGCGATGTAAAAACAGCAATGTGAGGGCATACGAAGGTAAACGTTTGCGTTGTACCATCATACATCCGTCTTCGATGTACTCTGCTGGCGACGCCCCGGGCAAAATCCGAGTCATTCCATTATGGGCCTAGCACGGGATATGATACTCAGGTCCAAACCAGTCAGTTTGAATGCCATTAATGTGCACTTTTCCAGGGCGAGTCTGTGCTCTGCATTTACAAAGGTCTAATTCATTGTAATATGGTGTTTTTTTTATAGTGTTATCAAAAGAGACTAGCTTAAATATAACCAATATTGTTAGGACTCTGATTAGATTTGTCATGGGCACCTCGTTGGTGAGTTCATGAAGCCCTCACCCACCAACCTGGTTGGTGGCATGCTTCATCATCGGGCCCACCCAGTGACACCTAATGTGTCCCGGGTGTGCTGCGACGCCTGATTACAGCGGAGCTGGTATTTTACTGAGAGTGCAGTGTGAGGTGTAAAATGAAGTGTGAGTTAAAACGGCTTGGCGAGGGTCCCAATACCCGAGGGTAAATTAAATTTTAATAACTGGGCCCCGTCAGCGGTTAAAATAAGGCCTGAGGATGTTTAAGGGAGGCGAGTTACTACCTCCTACATCCATCAGTTGGTCGACATGTTTCAGCCAGTGCCTTAAACTAAATCTGGCTTTCCTCAGGACCTTTTTAAAATAGAGTGTAGTGCAGGTTAAAAAGGAGTGTAATCCAGGCTATGTGTTACACTCACTAAGGTGTTTCTCTAAGTGTGAGAGGGGGGATTCCCTTCTCATATATGCCTGTACCGACAACATTGAAGACGCTGTAATCAGGCGTCGCAGCACACCCGGGACACATTAGGTGTCACTGGGTGGGCCCGATGATGTAGCATGCCACCAACCAGATTGGTGGGTGAGGGCTTCATGAACTCACCAACGAGGTGCCCATGACAAATCTAATCAGAGTCCTAACAATATTGGTCATATTTAAGCTAGTCTCTTTTGATAACACATATAAACCACGAGGACTCGGACTAGCTTTCTAGTCCTCTCTCTCTCTCTCTTGATACGTGCATTTTTTTTTATAGTGCCACATGTCACGAAAAACTCAAGTGCTGTTTACTTTTTATTTTTTTTATCATATTAATATGGAAGAAACCAAAAGCAACGCCCCCGTGACAGTGTTTTTTTAACTTCAAAACACATTTTAAGTGCGTGGAAGTGTGTGATCGGGTTGACAATAATGTTGTACAGAAACCATTATAACAGACAGGAGAGGCGGCTGGAGCAATTTAATAAAAATGTGGTGTTGCATTTATTGCACACATTACTGAAGAAACAGGCAAAGCAGGTCAGGGTCCTGCGTTTACGAATACCAGCAAATCCTAGGTGTCTGAAGCATTCAATGTGTTTAATTACACAACAAGAATTCAGCTTACTCGCATTACACCTCGGAGTCTGCATATATGCGCACACAGACGTCTAATACACTAAAGTCAACAAGTATATGGACACAAATAGACCTGTTCTTAGCACCAGTTTGTAATTCTATATCCGTCTACGACGGTCTCTTGATTTTTTTTTTTCAGATTACTTCAGACTATCTCGATTCGATTGAAAACAAAACAATGTATCTCTTACAAAGCTCATCCTAGTGGCAAAATAGTCCTTCATGCATGGAGGGTGAAGAATACTTCCAGGCAGCCAATAAAACAAGCATTGGCATAGACAATGGGTCTCGCTTTTGGGACCTTATAGGTATTTACTTATGCTGCACAATATCCTTGGTGCAACAACATCAACTGTTGCATAGCTAAACACTTGTGGGATCCCAAGAGCGGGACCTATTGGCTATGCCAATGCTTTTTTTCTGTTTACTTCCGGATTTCAGAAGTGGCACGCAAAGAAAATGACATCCTAGCTATGAGTTAAGACTCGTCATAAATACCTATGATAGCATTCTCATCACTTACGGGCTTTGAAAGCAATGAAATTAAATACAGTTATCATGTAATCAGCTGCATAATTCTATATTCTATTACCATCTGATGGAAAAATTAAATGCTGGGTGGAAACATATGATTGGATGCAGAGCCGGCCTTTGCTCACAGCATGCCCTGGGCAAAATCAAATTTGGCATTGTCCCATTCACCCTCTTCTGCTGTTTTGGTGCAAAATGCAAGTGGTATGGGCATTTCCCCTACCACTCGCATTTTGCACTAAGACAGTGGAAGATGAAGGAAAGACATGAGAAGAAAAGCAGTCAAAAGGCAGACAAGGGCACCAGCAGCAAGCAGAAATAGTTTTTTTCCTTTTTTCTTTAGTTCCAACTATTTTATTGGCATTTAAAAGCAATATAAAGGCTTTCAAATGTTACATTGTCCTTTCAAGGGTTAGAAAGAAAAAATACCACAATACATAAGTAATAGAAGGAAGATCTGCAGTGATCATCATAAGAGTTATCAAACAGTCTTAGGGTATACAATATAGATCCACCTACATCGAGATTATATTTATTACCTCTGTGAATAATCAACCTTGGGGAAGTAAGTTTCCCTAAGACAAATACACTTTTATTTGAAGCCAGGTCAGAAGAAGACTGCTGCAGGCACCTCCTGCGCCCCTCGAATGGATGGCGCCCTGGTCGTAGGCCCAGCTCACACATGCTGATTGGATTTAGTATCAAATAAAGCAAATGGTTAAGTAAAGACAAAAACATAAAAAGCTATGTGACCTTGTTGACTTATCTTTGTGTTTCATTGTTGCGTTCGAGGTGAAGCGTTACTCGCTTTAACCGAGTTCCTCCTGGACCTTTACCTTCCTATGGATGTTATTAGGCCTCGGCCTAGAGACGCGCGAAGCGTGTTCTCGGCAGAGAACTATTGTAATCATGTCAGCCGCCAAAGCCGGCAAAAAGGAGACAAGAGCTGGGCATGCGCCCAGCATTCCTAATGGGAGAGGGAGCGACAAGTGCTGGCCACGCGCGGATTCAGTCGCGCGTACGCTCATGGCGCCAGCGTCCCCGCCGCGCGCCGATCACTGCTCTCTTCCTGGCCGGCATCGAGAAGTTTCGCAACGCAGTGAGGGCACTGAGAGGTAGGTGCTTGTTTATATTTGTCATGTTCTTATAAATTCTGTTGTGAGTAACCTTTAAACATTTAGGGAAACACATGTGTGCGTCAGTAGACTTTTTCAGTTTTATGCTGCAGCTCCCGTAGATGAAGTTGTTGTACAGCATGCCGGTGTGCTCCTTATGGCACTGACCACAGTGGGGTGGACAGTGCATCTGTGGTTCATATTCAACAACAGGAAAGGCATATCTCCTGAGATGGGAGGGGATACATCCTTGTGTGCACACCATCCATACAAACAATATACCCTCCTGAGATACCACATATGTACAGCATACACCCTCGAAGATACCACATACACATTGCATGTACTACAACAGCCCTCTTGAGACATGTCAGGTACACCATGCACCCCTGTGAAGTGACTAAAAAACAAAACTCAAGGGCATACGGTCTCTTAACTCTTGCATCTAAACACCAGCAGCAAAACATGTCCCCAAAACTGAACTTAAATATCAGCCCTTCAACCAAACATGCATCTGCATGTCTCAGTTCGCTCTCCTAAGTGCTTCCCCTGACTTCTGCATCAGTTTCTTTTTCATTTTTGAATTTTAAAACCACCTATCACAGCTACTTAGTTGCTTCTCATCCTCCCGGCCCGCTGCTGCCACTGCTCACTCCATCACCTCTCAGTAGTCTTAGATTTGGCAGAAAAGTGCTATATAAAGGGTAAATACTACTATGCAATCGTTCAGCATGAAATTGTGGTTTTTCAGCAGTCAGTACCTTTTCTAGTGTGTGCCTGGGTTTAGACAAATGACGGTAAAAAGGTTTGTAAAGTAAGTATGGTTCAAAATTATTTTTTTCTCCATAAACAAAACTACATAATCTGACGGATGCTTCTACCTGCAGATTCCACCTGTAGATTCCCCACCTGCAGGACGACCCCAGGCATCAGAGTGGATGCGGAAACTTCAAAGCTTGGAAGAAGTCAGTACAGGGAGCTGGATTTGGTGGGTACTGGAAGTGACGTCAGATACTGTCACGGAGCCCATATAGAGTCCGCCCTGGCCTACCGATGAATATTCTCTTTGGTGCATCTTTCCTGAGGGAAGTATTGCCTCCAGACTTTTTCTGTCAAAAGTAACACAGTACCTTTTTAGGATGTCTCCCCCGAAGAAGTCTGAGTTTAAACCTTCAGGAAATGTGAAGGGAAAATGTCTATCACTGATCCCCATGCCATTCATTTATGATTTCTCGATCTGACCGCAATACCAAGACGTGTTCATTATGCCTTAGCATGAATCCTAAGGCGATTAAAGAACACAAAGCCAAACTCTTTATTGCTCGAGCCAGGGATGATTGGCAGCACATAAAACTGACTCACTGATCCCGATCTCTATCGACGTAGTCCAGGAGGAGGCTGTACAAACACAAGGTGAAGGACAAGAAGCAGCTTAGATGTAGGTCTCCTCTGCGTTGTCTCGCTTCAACAGGACCTGCGTCCTCTGACCCAGAGCTTGTCTCTATTCTTTCATCTCTGCTTCCACCACGGAATAGGCTCCAGACCAACCTCCAGTCCCGACACCAGCAACTCTTTCGGTGCTGGTGCTGACCCTCGGCACTCCCCGACTTCCCAGTGCCGGTTGTGGACCACGCAGCTTTCCTAAAGGCTATGTATACCATATGTGCCAAGGCATCAGTGCCCTCCGGTGCCTCTTTGGGATCAACGGATCCACAACGTTTACCACTCGTCGTGCACTTCCTGCCATCCCTGCAGAGCTGGCTTTGGCACCATACTGCTTCAATCCAGCACTTCGTTTCACGATGCTGCAACTGGCACTATGGAGGGCGCCGATTCCACCCCCCCTGCTGCCAACTCTACATCCACCACCTCCTCTGGCCGTGACCTCAAAGCACAACTCCACTCACATTGGGAGGCCCAGAGGATTCTGGAAGAGGGGGGGCTCAGGGCCCACCTCCGTGAACGTTTTGGCCCAGACTCAGATCCATTGGAGCAGTATCCTGAAGATCCTACTTTTCAAGAACCCCTGGAATTTCAAGGACTGTCCTCTGCCAGTAGGCTGGACACCGCCCCAGAGCATGCTATGGAGTTCCCATTGGGGTCTCCTAAGCCAGAAGTGGTCTCACTCCTCAAAGTAATGTTAAAGGCTGATGAGGTGCTGGACCTGAAACTGCCTACCACAGAGGCGCAATCTACTGTCCTTGCAGAGGTTATACTCCCTTCAGTGGCTCCGGCGGAACCACTTCTCCCATTCACTGAGGCTCTGCTAGACCCCGTGCTGTCTGCCTGGGAGAAAACTTCCCGTACTCCAGCAGTGAATCCCCTGGTGGCCCGCAGGTATCGTTCCGCTTTTGGAGTCGCGCCCTTTTTTGACATCCCACCCTTATTTGACGTCTCACCCTTCCAACGCAAAGCATCGTTTTTCAGGCTTCTTGTTTAGGGACACAATCTGGAGGACTTTCCTGACGTTCGCCTCTGAGAGGGTATAAAAAACAAGCATTAAAAATGCAATAGGTCTTGCCGTTCATTAAGTTAAAGCCATTTGCTTTGCTATACAATACCATTAGCAAAGTAAATGGCTTTAACTTAATCAAAGACGAGACCTAATGCATTTTTAATGCTTGTTTTTAGTTTTGAGACCACATGAATGTTTTACTTGCCTTTAAAATATTTAATTTTTGCTTGCATCTTGGTTTTTGGTCGCATTACATTCTTTGTGTCCAGACTCACTAATGAAATTAAATGTGAGAATAGCCATCAAGACGCTTATATTGTGTTATGA
This sequence comes from Lissotriton helveticus, assembly GCF_964261635.1. Classification (NCBI taxonomy): domain Eukaryota; kingdom Metazoa; phylum Chordata; class Amphibia; order Caudata; family Salamandridae; genus Lissotriton; species Lissotriton helveticus. Next base: position 805,438,544 of record NC_136057.1, on the reverse strand, counting down.
AAATTTTAGAAAGAAAACATGGGGGGGGCCATTAGCAGCAAGGTAGGATTGCTTAAAAACAGGTGTCGCGCAACCTGAGCCTATCACCCCAAAACACTCTGTTAAAGCCAAGTTGGACTATATGCCCATTAATAGCTGCAGATCACATCTCAGGTGTAATAGCATTCATCAGTACAAACTGTAATCTGAAACTTGTAATAATCGGAAAGAAATGTTGTTGCATCTCACTTAGTAAAATATCACTCTTCATTTTCATCTCACTGTTGGCTCAAACATGATTGAGGGCTTGCTGTTTTGATACATTGTGACCACTGAAATGTCTTGAATGGCTGCGTTCACTTTGCAAGGGAGGGGTAAAACCGGTATTACTACCTCCAATATATGTTGATTTTATTTCGAATGCATTACATATCTGAATGGCACTGTGGAAACATAGCATACATCAAAATAAAAATATCTACTATCATAAAACCCACTCGCATTATATTTTACTGTAGTGTACCACAGAAGACAGCCTCTAGTGAAAAACAGAGTTACACTGGTGGGAAGACCATATATTCAAGATTACATAATACAACCCTAACATAGGGGAGGTTTACATTATTAATAACTTTAATTCAATATAACGCTTCAGAGTGCTCTTCTGCTGTAAATAAAAAAAACTGTTAGCATTTCCCAATTTAGTGGCAGTCAGTATTGCCCCCTCAGAAGGAAGAAAGGGTGAAGTGATCTGCCTGAGATATGAAGTCATTGCTTGCATTTCACAGCAGCTGTAAGCCGTGCAAATGAACTAACCCAGACCACTTGCCGGCTTATTTATATATCTGCATAGTAACCACGTGACACAACGTAGCATTGTTATTTATAATTTTGGTGTTCTGAAACACAATTTTATTTCTGCATAAATTAAAAATTCTGTCTGAAACTTTGTGGTTCAGGAGTGACAGAAAGGCAGGATTATTGTGGGGCTGAGTTAGGACTTTCAGATGGTAAGGGGGTTTCTGTTGTATAGCAAGTGAGTACACAGCTAGAGTTTCGAACAGGCTTATAGGCTAAAGTTATAATTTGTCTCATCTTTAGTAAAATAAATGATTCAGTCTATCAGCTGGGAATCTGCTGGCGTGTAATTCTGAGAGAGCACAAGTTTGAAAAAAAATGTATAAGTACGCCATATTTACAAGCACGTAGTTAGTTTAAACATGTTTTGCACACGAGTGTTTTATATCCAGGAGTGAAATATATAGAGTGTTTTATATTCAGTAGTGAAATGTATAGAATGTTAAGTGGAGTAACTATAATTATAACGGTGTGAGATTAATGTAGAAATGTTGGAATATATGTGAAAACCTCATGTTCTCATGTTAAAAGAATCATGTCTGAATTAAATGTAACTTTGAAATCCAGTATAATGTGTAGGCCTTAGGGCAATGCACAGCAAACCTAAACGTGCTGCTAAAATAATGTGAGATAAGGTTGACATGGTTCTTCCAAATGTACTATTGAACTTAGGGTTAAAAGTATATGCTTTATAGATGTGTTATTTTAGAAACGTATGCTAGTTAAGAATGTTTGCTGTTTAAATCAAGTTAACGTTTTAAGAGTGCAGGGACCTGCTGCATGTAAATCAAGTAGGCCAGAGCAGATAATGTCATGTCGTTTAAATTGCCATGTGCTCGTTAGAGAAGAGGTCGTGAGGTGTCCAGCACAGAGCTTTGAGAGTGTTTTACGACTAAAGATATGGTGGAGTCTGGAATTTGAGGCCCACTGCAGGACGAGCTGTATGCAGGTGCGAGGGTCCTAATCAGCTCGAATGAAAGGGACTTTGTTCAGTGGCGCCTTGCGCAGGCCTGTAGGAGTTTCCAGGAATTTAGGGGGTATCGGCGCATTGGAGAAGAAGCCTGGGAACCAAGGTCAACTTTAACGAGGGTCTTCAAGAGTACCATCATGGAGTTTGCCGCGCACAGAGATACCACGTGAGGGGCGTCCCAAGGGGCGTTCCTATCAGAAATGTGATTTGGTATTAGGGAAAGAGACCCGGGAGGAGAGCAGAGCAGATGATTTTGGGAGCCTAAGGAAGCGGATGGGTAGGCAGATAGGCTGATCAGGAGAAACCCATTATCAGAGAAGAGACAAAGAGAAGTGCGTGATCTTCTTAGGAAGTCACCACGGCTGACACCTAGAGGGTTAAGATCTTGCTAAGTAGGGATGTCACTTAGGATAGTGTAGGGACAGACTAACCTTAATTTTCTTTTCTGTAATGACTTTGAGATTGCAACTTATATCTATTTTGACAACCCTAATGGTTTTTGAGCTTGTACTTATTATCTTGTTTTTCAGACTTAGATTATTCAAGAAGTTCATGTTTATAGTGATACCAATTTACCTTTTGAATCTCATTTTGAGAAGTTTGTATCTTCAGCTATCTTTGACTTTATATTAAATCTTTAAAACTTAAATTTGGTCGGTGGTCATTTAGAGTGGTGTAAGTTCTTAAATTGATTGACTTATTGCGAGATTACCTTTTACTCAACGACAGGTACCAACGATTCAGTCGACATAGTTTGGGATTTGGTAAGATAATTAGTAACCAGTAATCCCGCGTTAGCAGTTGGTAGCAGAGGATGGTTATCTTCTTGAGGAAGGTAATCTAGAGAGGTTAGTTTACCCCAAGGCCCCGAGACGTCGAGAGACGAGCAGCGGAAGAATCGTGTGCCGAAAGGTGCAGACGGTGCGAGAAAAGCAGCAGTATCGGAGAGTGAGTATAAAAAGGGTCATGCGTGAACAGATTGCGGTGTTTTGTGTTGTATTTGTATTGTAATGTCTTGCGGAGTTGAATGCCTGTAGTGTGAATGAGAGAAGGTTGTGAGCGCGCGCAACCTGGTAAGCTGGTTACCTGGTAAACGGGTGAACTGGTGAAATCTTAAGTTCAGGCCAGAGCTTAAGTGGTTTTGGGTGTATCGAACATCCAGAGTAGTTGTCGACCATAGTACGGAGGTCACGAGGTACCATTGACCGCCGTGGATCCAAGATAGGGGGAGTGTAAGAGTGGGTGTATGAGTAACGGACGCTGGTCGAAAGTTACTGTGTGTGAGTAACCTATCGGAAAAGGCGATTGTCTGGAAGTAAACGGAAAGACATTTCGCCAAGTTAAGGTGACAACTACAGAAAGACTGTGGGCGTACAGTCAAGAAAGGTGATCGCTTGGACGGAAGTAATCATTTTTCAGAGTATGAATGGGACGCGTGCATGACCGAGGAGACGAGCTGAGAAAGGAGGGGAACTGCTGCGAAGGGGGACGGGTGACGTCGGCTAGAGCCGCGCTGTGATTGAGCGGTTGGTGTGACGTTAGCTAGAGCCGCGCTCTGGTTGGGCGGCTAGAGTGACGTCGGAGGAAAGTCGCGTACGGATAGGCCAGTTAGTGAGAACGGCGCTGAGATTGGTGGAGTGTCATCAGGAAGTAAACAAACGCAGAGAAAAGAGAAATCATGAAGTGTTTTAAGTGTTTGAAAGGGATTTTTAAACGTAAACGAAGTGAACATTATTACGGGGAAGAGGCTCCGCCAGAGGGTACTTTGTAAAGTAACAAGGGCCCCCTGATACGGATGAAAATCCTGGGTCAGGGAAAACATACAATGTGAAGGTAAACACCCAGGCTATCAATTAAACAGAAACCAGCTATGTATTCGACTGAAATATTCCCTAAAGTTAGAAACTTTAAACCATAACACAAACAAATATAATGATATCAAAAATAGTATTTTTTAATAAAAACAAAGATAAATTTATACAATGTGAACATATAATTATAATAGATTATCGATGTAAAAATGATGAGTTTTCTAATTGAAGAAAACATAAATTTAAAACATATTAAGATAGACACTGATACATATTCTTTCTAAAGTTTTTTGTGGCTGTTGAGTTTGAGTCAACGCGTTTCGACACGTCGTGGTGTCTTCCTCAGGACAGTTATACGTTCAGCCAATATGTCTATAAAGAACAGAGTATTATTAGTTCTTATATATTTGTTTGAAAATTCAATGTCATAGTTTACAGTTTCATATTAGAACATTGAGATTGATGATCAATGACAGCAAACCAAAAAAAACATTTTCCATTTCATTTTGTGATATCTGGTTCATTTTAGTTCAACATGGGAATATCGATTGCATTCATTGTTTAACTTTAGGTAGTTTTTAATACATAGCATAGTACAGTGCACTTGATATAAATTTATACATCAAAGGAAACGTTGGGAGAAGAGGTTTAGACAGTTACAATCTGCATGATATCAATTGTTATGTCTAATATTTGCAATTATTCTGTTGTTAATATTCATTGGAGAGCTGATTCACATTTTGATTTGATGTCAGTAATTTTTTAATATTTCACCTTCTATCTCAGGTAGCAAATAGAACCAAGATTAAAGTTTAGGAAAGAGAAGATAAGTAAAGGAAACCAACAGAAAAAGGGTGACAACTAGGATTAATCATTTATTTCTTGTGAGGGTTTCAGTATTAATTTGAACCATACCTAAAAACTGGTATCCTAGTTTCTATAAGCTCATGCATCTGGTACTACATACCTATCTACAACAGTAGCTCTTTAAGTCTGAAATACTCAGTAGTGAGTACCTTTTTTATTTCACTTAGATGATAGGTATCATATAACTTTACCTGACTGCGATCTCTCTTCAAGATTTACCAGCCAAAACCTTCATTAAAAACCAGACTGATTGAGGCACCGTTATTTTCATTTTCTAAGATTCGGCATGTGTGACCTGCAAGAAAGATAATTCCATATTTCTTAAACGCCCTTCCATTTGGTATTTTATGTGTGGGGCGTGCTAGAGAGCAACATGTGCTCATCCACATAATCTTTTTTTTGGGGGGTTATATCGTCTACCTTTGTTTTAATGGTACACTGCTCCCATCTCAATCAGGCTGTATTTCTACCACATTGTGGTTGTCTTCATAAAAACGATTTACCTCCAAACTATAAATAAAACCAATTGGTCGTCATAATAGGTAATCTAGGTTTTCTAGTAGTGCAAAGCGCAGCTAACAATCGTATCTTTTCTCCCCTTATTGGTAAAAAAGAGTCATTAAAAATCCCTCTCGCAGTCGCTAGGTGATTTGCAGCCCAAATCCGTCACGTTTTCAGGGAATTCGAGCTTTCAGTGTAGAGCGGTAACTGTTTACAGAGAGTGAAAAACCGCACATGTTTGCATTTTAGAATAGCTATTTTTGTGGCCCTCTTTTCACAAAGTCTGCTTAGGTAAGTGAATACGGCCTATCTTCATACCTTAAGAGGCTCTTGTTTCTTACATGCAGACCGTTAATTGTTACCGCTGTTGGGGATCGCGCTGCATAGAAGACGGGTTTCCTCGTTTTTTCCTTCTTAAAGCGATTCAAACCTCCTGCGCCGAGCGGCAATTCTCTAAAAGAGGTGAAGTGCCGCACATATTTAAATGTTTTAGGAAAAGTATTATGAAAGGTATTATTGCAGTCCGCCTTTAATAAAATCTCCTCGGGTCAGAAAAAGCGGCATGTATTTATACCTTAAAGGAATCTTGTTTCCTTCACGCGGGCCGTCAGGGATTCCCGCTGTTGACAATAGCGTTGCATAAAAGGCGGGTTTCCTCGTCCGATACCCTTTCGCTGCGGGGACCAATTAAGTATGGTGATGTGCGCTTACTCGTGGGCGGACTCTATACTTTAGGCAGAGTACCTAAAACGCTCAAAAATTAAACTTATATTAGTTTGTGGGTTTATCTTATTGCTATAGATTAAAGCCATTATGAGCGAGGGGAAACATTTCTTATCTCACTCACCTTTACTTGCGCTCTTTCTCCCTCTGGGGATGGTCCAATCGGCAGGCGGCTTGTAACGGCAGGAATTCAGAGGATTCACAAGCCGTAGTTTGATTGGTATTTATACTCTAACCTGTTTATCCCATTGAGCTGGGGCTCCTCCCATATTTAAAGCTGTAACTACCGTTTTTTCTTTGGGACTCATTTCAGACATAGACAAAGGGAAAGTAACCCATTTTTTTCAATCATCGTTTTGATTCCCTTTGTTCTTATGTGTCACTGTCTGATTTATTTGTTGTAAACTAGGGATCTTTATTTTATCATAGACAAAAGTATTAGATATTTAAAGGTTGCTTCATTAGTAAAATTAGGTGAAAGCGACCTCTACATTGAATTCGAGTTCCCTCTAGTTCAGAGTGAATGGTAACTTTACAGTTATTTGAGATATTGTTCCATATCCATATGGTCTATTGATTTCATTATATTATTGCATTTGACCACGGGCATTCCGAATTCAGGCCTTGTTTATATGTGTCAAGAGTAAAGATCCAATAAAGTTCTCGCTTTTTCCTGATTTGTTCCCCTCCTGTGTTATTTGGTAGTTTTATTTTCTCCAGAATGCGCCACTTCATTTCTTCGGAAGAATGTCCGAAGTCCAAAAAGTGGCTGACTAAAGGTGCAGACATTTTTTTAGTTTTTATTGCTGACCGATGCTCGGTCAGCCTTGTTTTTATGGCCCTTCCTGTCTCGCCAACGTATCCTAAGTGGCAGGGACATGTGATGAGATACACCACATTCTGTGTGTTACATGTCCATAAATCTTTTGCATTTATTTCTACATTATTTAGGATCATTGTTTCACCGAGAAGAATGTTATTACAGGATTTACAAGAGCCACAACTTGATGTGCCTTTTACTGGGTTGTTATTCTGGAAAGACCTTTGTACAAATGGTGGATTTTCCGCAGTTTTGTTAAATCTGGATCGAACAATTTGGTCTTTTAAATTCTTGTTGCGCCTATGCGCATACATGGGTTTGGGTATTTTTTGTTGGGTGTTATTCAAGTTCAATAAATGCCAATTGTAAGAATTTGATTTTCATGTTCTCTGAGAACATGAAAATCAAATTCTTACAAAGAGGCTACCCACGCCGCCTAATACGAGAGGCTTACAAACGAGCTAGATTCTACGACAGGGATGCACTCCTAAACTCAAACCGAACTAAAAATGCCCCGTCCTTGGTTTGTATAACGAAACACTCAACCATAGATGGAAGCATTAGGCAGATTATAAATTCCAATTGGCATTTATTGAACTTGAATAACACCCAACAAAAAATACCCAAACCCATGTATGCGCATAGGCGCAACAAGAATTTAAAAGACCAAATTGTTCGATCCAGATTTAACAAAACTGCGGAAAATCCACCATTTGTACAAAGGTCTTTCCAGAATAACAACCCAGTAAAAGGCACATCAAGTTGTGGCTCTTGTAAATCCTGTAATAACATTCTTCTCGGTGAAACAATGATCCTAAATAATGTAGAAATAAATGCAAAAGATTTATGGACATGTAACACACAGAATGTGGTGTATCTCATCACATGTCCCTGCCACTTAGGATACGTTGGCGAGACAGGAAGGGCCATAAAAACAAGGCTGACCGAGCATCGGTCAGCAATAAAAACTAAAAAAATGTCTGCACCTTTAGTCAGCCACTTTTTGGACTTCGGACATTCTTCCGAAGAAATGAAGTGGCGCATTCTGGAGAAAATAAAACTACCAAATAACACAGGAGGGGAACAAATCAGGAAAAAGCGAGAACTTTATTGGATCTTTACTCTTGACACATATAAACAAGGCCTGAATTCGGAATGCCCGTGGTCAAATGCAATAATATAATGAAATCAATAGACCATATGGATATGGAACAATATCTCAAATAACTGTAAAGTTACCATTCACTCTGAACTAGAGGGAACTCGAATTCAATGTAGAGGTCGCTTTCACCTAATTTTACTAATGAAGCAACCTTTAAATATCTAATACTTTTGTCTATGATAAAATAAAGATCCCTAGTTTACAACAAATAAATCAGACAGTGACACATAAGAACAAAGGGAATCAAAACGATGATTGAAAAAAATGGGTTACTTTCCCTTTGTCTATGTCTGAAATGAGTCCCAAAGAAAAAACGGTAGTTACAGCTTTAAATATGGGAGGAGCCCCAGCTCAATGGGATAAACAGGTTAGAGTATAAATACCAATCAAACTACGGCTTGTGAATCCTCTGAATTCCTGCCGTTACAAGCCGCCTGCCGATTGGACCATCCCCAGAGGGAGAAAGAGCGCAAGTAAAGGTGAGTGAGATAAGAAATGTTTCCCCTCGCTCATAATGGCTTTAATCTATAGCAATAAGATAAACCCACAAACTAATATAAGTTTAATTTTTGAGCGTTTTAGGTACTCTGCCTAAAGTATAGAGTCCGCCCACGAGTAAGCGCACATCACCATACTTAATTGGTCCCCGCAGCGAAAGGGTATCGGACGAGGAAACCCGCCTTTTATGCAACGCTATTGTCAACAGCGGGAATCCCTGACGGCCCGCGTGAAGGAAACAAGATTCCTTTAAGGTATAAATACATGCCGCTTTTTCTGACCCGAGGAGATTTTATTAAAGGCGGACTGCAATAATACCTTTCATAATACTTTTCCTAAAACATTTAAATATGTGCGGCACTTCACCTCTTTTAGAGAATTGCCGCTCGGCGCAGGAGGTTTGAATCGCTTTAAGAAGGAAAAAACGAGGAAACCCGTCTTCTATGCAGCGCGATCCCCAACAGCGGTAACAATTAACGGTCTGCATGTAAGAAACAAGAGCCTCTTAAGGTATGAAGATAGGCCGTATTCACTTACCTAAGCAGACTTTGTGAAAAGAGGGCCACAAAAATAGCTATTCTAAAATGCAAACATGTGCGGTTTTTCACTCTCTGTAAACAGTTACCGCTCTACACTGAAAGCTCGAATTCCCTGAAAACGTGACGGATTTGGGCTGCAAATCACCTAGCGACTGCGAGAGGGATTTTTAATGACTCTTTTTTACCAATAAGGTGAGAAAAGATACGATTGTTAGCTGCGCTTTGCACTACTAGAAAACCTAGATTACCTATTATGACGACCAATTGGTTTTATTTATAGTTTGGAGGTAAATCGTTTTTATGAAGACAACCACAATGTGGTAGAAATACAGCCTGATTGAGATGGGAGCAGTGTACCATTAAAACAAAGGTAGACGATATAACCCCCCAAAAAAAAGATTATGTGGATGAGCACATGTTGCTCTCTAGCACGCCCCACACATAAAATACCAAATGGAAGGGCGTTTAAGAAATATGGAATTATCTTTCTTGCAGGTCACACATGCCGAATCTTAGAAAATGAAAATAACGGTGCCTCAATCAGTCTGGTTTTTAATGAAGGTTTTGGCTGGTAAATCTTGAAGAGAGATCGCAGTCAGGTAAAGTTATATGATACCTATCATCTAAGTGAAATAAAAAAGGTACTCACTACTGAGTATTTCAGACTTAAAGAGCTACTGTTGTAGATAGGTATGTAGTACCAGATGCATGAGCTTATAGAAACTAGGATACCAGTTTTTAGGTATGGTTCAAATTAATACTGAAACCCTCACAAGAAATAAATGATTAATCCTAGTTGTCACCCTTTTTCTGTTGGTTTCCTTTACTTATCTTCTCTTTCCTAAACTTTAATCTTGGTTCTATTTGCTACCTGAGATAGAAGGTGAAATATTAAAAAATTACTGACATCAAATCAAAATGTGAATCAGCTCTCCAATGAATATTAACAACAGAATAATTGCAAATATTAGACATAACAATTGATATCATGCAGATTGTAACTGTCTAAACCTCTTCTCCCAACGTTTCCTTTGATGTATAAATTTATATCAAGTGCACTGTACTATGCTATGTATTAAAAACTACCTAAAGTTAAACAATGAATGCAATCGATATTCCCATGTTGAACTAAAATGAACCAGATATCACAAAATGAAATGGAAAATGTTTTTTTTGGTTCGCTGTCATTGATCATCAATCTCAATGTTCTAATATGAAACTGTAAACTATGACATTGAATTTTCAAACAAATATATAAGAACTAATAATACTCTGTTCTTTATAGACATATTGGCTGAACGTATAACTGTCCTGAGGAAGACACCACGACGTGTCGAAACGCGTTGACTCAAACTCAACAGCCACAAAAAACTTTAGAAAGAATATGTATCAGTGTCTATCTTAATATGTTTTAAATTTATGTTTTCTTCAATTAGAAAACTCATCATTTTTACATCGATAATCTATTATAATTATATGTTCACATTGTATAAATTTATCTTTGTTTTTATTAAAAAATACTATTTTTGATATCATTATATTTGTTTGTGTTATGGTTTAAAGTTTCTAACTTTAGGGAATATTTCAGTCGAATACATAGCTGGTTTCTGTTTAATTGATAGCCTGGGTGTTTACCTTCACATCCGCCAGAGGGTACACCAGCTCATTATATGGCAACGAATGTGGGGCTGCATACGATATTATGGATTGGGGCTTGGAATAAGCTTACGGAAGGGAATGAGGAAATGCAGTTCCCGAGGTACGGGACGTTTAAATTAGAGGTGTTACATCGGCTAAAAGCAACCATGTCCTCATTGAAACCCTCGCCCAGACCAACACAGTTTGAGGCTCTTAATGCATGGATTAAGGCTGCACACGACCGAAATTTGAACAGGCGTCAACAAAGGCTGACGCGATCGGTAAGGGCAGTGCGAGATTCCAAATGGGATGAGGAACCAAAGCGATGGAGGGTACAGGCTATTGAGGTGGAAAAAATGTATCCGATGAGGGAGGTGGCAGGAGGAGGAGGAAACCTCATGGAAGAAGACGAAGAAAGCGAGTCGGAGGACAATCTGATAAACAGATTGTTAATGGATAGACCACCTCCGAGAGTGGGGTTGATAGAAGATAGAGGGCTCGCAAGGGAAGATGGGAATGACATAGAGGGATATACACCACTCCCTATATCGGAATGGACACCTATCAAAGGCGGAGAAACACCTCCAAATAACACTGTACAGAGTGTAGTGGGAAGGTTTGTAGTGCAGAAAACGCCAACCACCGAAAGGGCTGAGTCTGTGGGATTACCAGACGCTCTTCAAGTGCCTGTTACCATAGGACCCATAGTTTCGATCTATAACCCTGAGAGAGATAGAGGGGAACAACAAAGGCAATTGGATAGGGAGAGGATTGAGATGGAAAGGAGGAATAACGTGACAAATGCATGGAAGCAATTGCCAGGTTCGGTAACATGGAACACCCCATTAGACACAACTGTCGGTCCCAATTCAGAACAGGGAGGTCCGAGAGGACCAATGGATCTAAGGGGACCACGGCCAAGATCCTTTTCAGAGTTAAGAGCTGATTTGAGGGAATGGGACGGGTCCATAGTATCTCCGAGTAACAGGACAAGAACGGAACCAGAGTGGGAAAGCAGGGGTAACGGGACTGTATCTCATTGTGGGGCCAGCGAAAGCAGTCAGGGACGGGAAGGCCAAAGTCAAGAGAATAGAGGGGATGCATGTCCTACAAATCAGAGAGAACAGCCGGAACAAAATACTAGGATTGTAGAATGTGAGGAAATGTCCCGTCTCTGGGGGAAAGGAGGAGATGAGGCGGTACGGGCTTTTCAGAATAGGTTTAGGTGCCTTCATCATACACTCGGGGAAGACGTTCAACATTGGAGAAAGGAGAACAGCGATAGGTCCCGCCACGCCTCGAATAATCAGGAATCACAGGGAAGTAGGGAGGAAAGAGGGAGTAATGGAACATCTTACCCTGCATCCCGTGAAACTAGCCAGGATGGGGAGAGAGGGGCTATGAGGCATGAAGGAGTGTTTCACCACCCACCCCGAGAAGATGGAAAGGCATGGGACCTAGAGAGATGGGAACAGGGGAGGACTCCCTATAATTCACCAATACCTAAACGTAGATCTCGGAGCTGGGATGGGAGAGATGCGGATAGAGGAGCTAAATTGAGTGTCTTGAAAGCTGAAATTAAGGCAAAAAGGCTTGATGTTACTAGTTTAAAATCAGATGTTGATGAGATAATAGATGGAACATTGCCTTTGGAAAGGATAGAATTGTATGAACAGGATGAGTTGTTGTTCATGGCAAAGGATATTACTAGGAAAGCTAGAGCGTTTCATGAGAAACTGACTGATTTGGCAGATAGATATGCCGTGGATTTGTCTAGGACAAGGGCATTACAGAGTAACCACAGATTACAGTACGCAGACCAGGATCTAGATGAGAAGAGAACTACTGGATTAAAAACACACATAAGAGAGCTGGTATCAGGGATAAGAGTGTGGAGGGAACTGGATAAATGGGAAGAAAGGTGGTCGAAAAAGGGCACGGTTAGACGAAGTGCAAATGTGATGACCCCCGAGGGAAGGGTAATGCATATGGAGGCATTCCCTTTGCGAGAAATATCAAACGGAAATTATGTACATGTACCCTGGAGTAGAGGAGATTTAGCTGCATTTACCAACTCATTTCCGAAGTTGCGGGACAATCCAGTAGAGTGGTATAAGCAGGTAGAGAGGTTTGTTAAAATTTCAAAGGTATTGTGGATTGATTTGAACACGTTGTTTGACATCGTGGTCCCATCTGATCTGTGGACCCCTTGTAAGACCAGTGTCGAATGGCCAAATGCTGAACCATTGAGGGATGCTCGAACAAATGGACCATCTGAGATTGTCATGCGAAAGTATGAAAGGGTAATAGCTTGGCTGAAAGATAAGGTACCACCTCAGGATATAGATTGGGTAAAAATAGACCGAACAAGGCAGGAACCCAAGGAGACAGTTCACGAGTTTTATGAAAGATTATTGAAAACATTCAAGCAATACAGTGGACTAGATGTAATGGATCCCAAAGATATAGGGCAGTTTGTGTCAAAGTTTGTCTTGGGGTTGAGACCTGATATTTGTTTGATGATACAGCAACATTTAATCTGTTGGCAGAACAAACCACTAGATGAGATTTTACGTTATGCGAGGTACTGCAGTGACGAGATAGATTCTAAAGCCAAGAATCTAAAGGAGAAATTGATGGTGGTGCAAATGCAGTCCGCTGGGAAGGGTGGCCAGCAGAAGCAGGGGATGGGACGAAAACCAAATGGTCAGAACAAAGATAATGAAGAAGGGCAGAGACCTAGGATAGACTTTGCCACTTTAAAGAAAACGACAAAGTGCCATCAGTGTCACCAGGTGGGGCATTGGCGACGCGAGTGTCCCTTTAACCCTGAAAATGGAGAGCTAGAAGTAGAAGAGCAGGTTCAAGAAGTCCCAACACCAAAGGTGACAGTTCCAGGAGGCAAGGTGGCCAAAGGGGGGACTTCGGCCCCACGGGCCCAGTTCCCACAGCCACCGAAGGTAGCGACAGGGGGTAAGGTCTTTAAGCAGATGCCTCTCTTCATCGAGGAAGACAAGTGTTACTACATTGATCCATTGACAGGACAACGTGTGAGCAGTGAAGAGGACTGTACCCTCGGGGCAGTCCTAGAAGTGGATCAAAGAGGGCCATTTGTTGAGGCAGAAGTGGCAGGGTGTCCCACTACGTTCTTAGTGGATACTGGGGCTACTCGTTCGACTCTGAGATCAGCGGTGGTTCCAGACTTGCCAATGTCAGGGGAAACAATTCAGGTGGTAGGAGTCGCAAATAAAAGAATGACTAGTCCCTTGACAGAACCAGTGTCTGTGAAAATTGGAAACCATATGAACGAACATCAGTTTGTGGTTTGTGACTCGAGTCCGGTATGTCTGTTAGGAAGGGATTTGTTGTGCAAATTGAACTGCACCATATACTGCACCCCGCAAGGAGTGGAGGTACAGACTACCGACGAAGATGCTACTTTTAAGGTGGCCAATTCAAAATCTTGTGTAGAACTATATCCTACTCTGACAATAGAAGATCTTCCCCAAGATCTACGAGATGCAGTGGCGTCAGAGGTATGGGATTTCACAGGAGAAGAAATAGGATTGATTAAGGGGGTAGAGCCGGTAAAAAGTTTGGTAAAACCAAATGTTGAGTTTCCAAGAACGCCTCAATACAAATTGTCACAGGAAACGATTGCAGGAATAAAGCCTGTGATCGAGTCAATGATACAGCAGGGAATACTGAAAGAAATCGTGGGTAGTCCTTGTAACTCCCCGATTATGGGTTTGCAGAAACCTAGCGGGAAGTTTAGGATAGTTCAGGATTTACGAAAGATTAACAACATAGTTGTTTCATGTTGTCCCGTGGTACCGAATCCATCAGTGATACTGTTTCAAATACCATGTCAAGCAGAATGGTTCACAGTGATAGATCTTTGTCAGGCTTTCTTTTCAATCCCATTGGATGAAGAGAGCAGGTATCTTTTTGCTTTTAAAATGGAAGATCGCGTTTTAACATGGTGTCGAATCCCACAAGGATTCACAGACAGCCCATCCATCTTTAATCAGTTGTTGAAGAAGAATCTTGAGAATCTAGTACTGCCACAGAACTCGGTTCTGGTACAGTACATAGATGACCTACTTGTTGCGTCAGAGACAGAGGAAGCTTGTAAAGCAGACTCAATTGCCTTACTGAACCATTTAGCTGAAAATGGACATAAGGTATCTCCGAGCAAGTTGCAGTATTGTCTGACAGAAGTACAGTATCTAGGGCACAGGTTAGAAAAAGGGAAACGTAAGGTGTCCCCGGAGAGGATTGAGGCGATAATGAAAATGAATGCGCCTACAACACAGAGAGAAGTTAGAATGTTCCTAGGAATGGTGGGTTACTGCCGACAGTGGATAGTTAACTTCTCACTGAAAGCAAAGCCCTTACAGAAACTGACGCACAAGGAGGTGAGTGATCCGGTACCATGGGATGAAGAATGTCTGGTGGCGTTTTTACAGCTGAGAGACGATTTATGTCGTGCTCCGGCTCTGGGAATGCCAGATTACGAAAAGTCATTTTCACTCTATTGCTGTGAGAGAGAGGGATGTGCTTTGTCAGTCTTGGCACAGACCCACGGAAATGCCCGTAGACCAGTTGCCTATTTTTCGGCTACATTAGATCCAGTAGCCGCAGCGTTGCCCGGATGTCTCAAATCCGTTGCTGCAACGGGTGTCAGCATTGAAAGGAGCGAAAGTATTGTGATGGGACATCCAGTAGTGGTGTATGTACCACATTCAGTTGAATTGTTAATGACCAGGACGAAGACGCAGCATCTGACCAATAGTAGGCTCACGCGCTACGAGCAAGTTATACTTGCCGCAGAGAACGTGACCCTCAGGAGATGCTCTGTCTTGAATCCTGCTACTTTGATGCCATTACCCACTGTGATAGAAGGCGAAGGATGTGAAGACCACGATTGCCTTGATGTGACTGAACTATGCACGAAACCCAGACCAGATATTGTGGATGAGCCATTGTCTGACCCCGATGAAATTTACTTTGTTGATGGCTCATGTTTAAGAGACGATACTGGTCGGTTGAGAGCAGCTTATGCTGTTTGTACTATTACTGGAGTTGTGGAAGCCGCTTGCCTGGAAGGAGTACATTCCGCACAGGTAGCAGAAATCATTGCCCTAACTCGTGCCTGCATAGCAGGAAACGGAAAGAGAGTCACCATCTACACGGACAGCCAATATGGTTTCGGTGTGGTTCATGATTTCGGGCAGTTGTGGTCTCAGAGGGGTTACATGACCTCCTCTGGTTCGCCCATTCGAAATGGAGAATTTGTGCGGCTGTTGTTAGAAGCATTGCAAGGTCCAGTTGATATCGCAATAGTAAAATGTGTAGCTCATACTAAGAATACAGATTTTGTGTCACAAGGCAACAGATACGCTGATGAAGTCGCACGCTATTGTGCGGAACAAAATTATTCTTTCTCAAAGGTGGAAATAGAAGGTGCAGAAGAAAAGACTGAATTAAGCATGATGTTAGAAACTGTAGACACTTGGGAGGATTTAAGAATAATGCAGGAGAACGCACCTGAAACAGAGAAAAAGGCATGGGAAATAGCAGGTTGTGTGCGAAGTGAAATGGATTTTTGGGTTTCAGCAGATGGGAGAGCTGTGTTACCTGAAGAATTAGCTAATCCCATGGCGAGAGAAATACATGGTCCAGTACATCTAGGAAGGGATGCTATGATGAGGGTGTTTAGGCAAACTTGGTATTGCCCTAAATTTAGAATAGCAGCAGAATCAGTATGTAAGCGATGTGTTACCTGCCAACAACTGAACGTAGGCAAACGAACACCAGTCACACTGAGTCACATTGGGAGGTCGGGGGGGCCTTTCAATAGAATGCAACTAGATTTCATCGAAATGCCAAGAGTCAATCGCCTTCGGTATGTGTTGGTGATTGTATGTGTATTTTCCAGATGGGTTGAAGCGTACCCTACACGTAGGTGCGATACACTCACAGTGGCTAAATTGTTGCTCAGGGAGTTGATACCGCGCTTCGGGGTGCCTGCCTCTTTGGAATCGGACAGAGGAAAACATTTTAACAGCGAAATAGTGAAGATGTTGTGCTCCACACTGAATATCGATCAAAAGCTGCATTGTAGTTATCGACCAGAAGCTTCAGGAATTGTGGAACAAGTGAATGGCACTTTGAAGAATAGATTGGCTAAAGTAGTGGCATCCACATCTTTGAGTTGGCCAGATGCTCTTCCTTTAGTGCTCATGAGCATGCGCAGCACACCTGACAGGAGGACAGGTCTCTCTCCCCACGAGATCCTGATGGGGAGGGCCATGAGACTTCCCACAGTTCCAACTACTGCCCTATTGAATATTACAGATGATCTGATCTTGGATTATTGTAAAGGACTGTCTGACGCCATCCATTCTGTGTCCCTTCAGGTGCATGCGGCTGAAGTTCCAGCATCGAGGAACCTGTGTCATGATCTGAACCCAGGGGACTGGGTCTTGGTTAAAAAACACGTCCGGAAGAACTGCCTAGATGTTCGCTGGCGTGGGCCCTTTCAGGTAATCCTGATAACGAACACCGCGGTGAAGTGCGGGGGGCTGCCAAATTGGATCCATGCATCCCATACTCGAAGAGTTCCAGCACCTCTAGAAGGAACAGCTCCCATCCCAGACGAAAGCCCGGAAGTGGAAGAAGAGTTGCAAGAAGGGATTGAGGCAGCTGAGGGGGTGTCGGAAGAAGTTGGGAACGCATCGGATTCAGAAGCAGAGCGAAGGCAGGACGGCAGTGAGACGGAAGACGCAACTGAAGGAGAGAGCAGAAGTGAATACGACTCAGACTCAGATCCGTATCAGAGCGACCAAGAACCAAGTGAGAGGATAAGGAATAGGAGAATAAGGCTTGGAGCTGCCACTTGGCCAGCAAGGAGAAGAAGGCTAAGTCTGAGGTCGGCCCAAGAAGAAACGCTTGCTCCTATATCCGAAGACTCAGATCCAGAAGAAGATATCCAGGATCAAGCCGAGGAGGGTCTTAGAAGATCAAGAAGGGTGCGAGTGCCTAGCAGAAGATACTCTACTCCCGACTGGACCTACCTTGTTGCAGATGTCTGGGAGACACAGAACAGGGAGGATCAGGGAAGTGGAACTGATCAGAACTGACCCGATCATCACAGTGCAAATAAGGTTTCTACTGCCAGGAGCGGAGACCGAAAGGTTGCTGACACTCAACATCGTTCATCCTGCTCTCCTGAGTGGAATAAGAAAATTGATTTTAGAGACAGTTGAGTTTCCAGTTTGCTGTTCACGATATCCAATATTGGAGGGAACTCTTCTTCGTTTGGAAATGCTTGAGCGAGTAGTGGAAATGCTAGGAGCGCTTATTGTTGTGGATTAATACCATATTGCAAATGTCTTCAAAGGGGCGCAGAACTGGAAAGGTGAAGAAAGTGATCCTGATTAGAACGGACCCCTTTGTAATTGTGGATGTAGAACTGATAGTACCAGGAGTAGAAATTGAAAAAACGTTAACTCTCAATTTCGTCCGTCCACTTGTCTTGAGCGAAATAAGGAGAATAATCTTAGAAAAAGTTGACTTTCCATGTTGTGGTACGAACTGCCCAGAACCTGAGGGAATGATACTTCGGATGGACATTTATGAAGACGTAGTGTCACTCCTTGAGCCATACATAACTTTAGATGAAAACAAGAATTTTGAAAAGAAATTGTAAACTTGTTGCAAGATAACCTAGCGCCGAGTGGAAGAAGAAAAGTGATAGGGGTTTCCTTTTAGTGGATGGAGAAGGGCTAGGTTTGTCTAATTTCTACGAGACTTTGAACTGTTTTGCGGAAACAAATTGTCAAGCTTCCAAGTGTTCAAAAGAGAGACATTGCAAGAGAGAAAGACTTTGTTAAAAAAAAAAAACGAGAAAGAAGTTGATGCAGGAAAACGTCCAAAGCGACACTGTTTGAGAACATGGAGGCTGGCAACCCGAACCGCAGGGCAAAATGTATAGCTGTTACACTTTTAGGAGTAGTGGTTTCTCTTATAATTTTAGTGGTAACTGTTTCATTCCTAGTGGGACACGAAGGGGATGAAACTGCAGTCAAGGAGGATAAGGGAGTGTCAACACCGAAAACTACCATTATTAAGGAAAAGGGAAACATCAATGATAAAGATAAAGCGTTGTTAGATGCAGAAATAAAAAGGCTACATACAGATGCGTCACAGGGAAATTACAAGTCAAATGCTTATGCAAAATTGCTTTATGAATATGTTGATGCCATGGAAGTGAAGGATTGTTACGTTTGTATGCAATTACCAGCTTCGGTAGAGGAGGGTATCAGATACCATCATCTTCCGTTGACATATGGAATAACGTGCAGTTTATTGTTGAGCATGTTTTATGGACGAGACGGATTTGAGTATTATTTCTCGAATTTCGACTCGACATTGCCAGAGGTTCCGAATTTCAAGCATTTGAACAAATGGGACTACTACAAAAGCGAAGACAGATTACACAAATGGTTTATTCCATGGAAAACGTTAGATACTTCACATGCTCGAAGAAACAATCTGACTTGTCAAATATCAGAAGTTGAGAAAAAGTTTATAGCACAGGTAGATACTAGATACAGGAGGCAGAAGATTTTGAAGGCATCAGGACAATGGGAAACAGATTGGACCAAGGAGGAAAGGGCACATCAAAGAAAAGGTAGTATTGGTCCAATTGCTTTGGATAAGGAGAAACGGGGGAAACTGTGTATTCACAGGAGTTACTCCTACTATGAAAACTTTTATGTAGGTCAAGTCAATTGTGAACATGCTTTTCAATTGGAGTATTACTCTAAGGACTTTTTGAAAGGGATGCAAGCAATACCTAATGTATATTTTGTATGTGGAAGAAATGCCTATGTGAAGTTACCAGATAATTGGTACGGATCATGCTATCTGGCTGTTGTCTTCCCTAAAATATATCATGTTGAGAATTTAGACACGCCAAAGAAAGAAATACCGACTAGATGGAAGCGAGGGCTGGGTGCAGCAGAAGTAGTTGGAGATGTACTAGGTGCTGCATTCCCTTTCTTAGGACTGATATTGACTGACATTAAGATCAGGAGGTTAGCTACAGTCATAGATAGACTATCTGCCAGTACTGCAAGATCCTTGATGCTGATAGAAGGGGAGATGCAATCGATTAGGGCAATGGTTCTTCATAACCGACTTGCTTTAGACGTTCTGTTAGCAAAAGAGGGAGGAGTCTGTAAGGCCTTGAAGGTCCAGGAATGCTGTACTTACATTCCAGACAATTCAAAGCCTCTAGAGAAGTATATACAAAACATCACTGCCATACACTACGAAGTTGAGGACCTGGCAAAGATAACTGTGTGGGAAAAAGTGGGTCATGGAATGGGTAAAGTTGGAAGTTGGTTTGCCAACTTAGGAAAGGGTATCGTTTGGTACATACTGAAACCCATCATCATAATAGTGATTTGTGTAATCACTTTGTGGGGATTGGTGCGTTTGTATCAATGTTATAGAGCAAATAGGTTGCAGAGAGCTATGAAGAAACAGGAAGAAGAGTTGACAGCGATGCAGGACACTCAATATAAGAGTCTGAAAGCATTAGAGAGTATGAAAAGAGGTGGCACTGCCCTGTCTTCACTTTGAAGGGTTCTACATTTTTGGTGTCCTGGTGATGATGACCCCTGAAGGTCATCAAAGGGGGGACTGAGAGAGCACAAGTTTGAAAAAAAATGTATAAGTACGCCATATTTACAAGCACGTAGTTAGTTTAAACATGTTTTGCACACGAGTGTTTTATATCCAGGAGTGAAATATATAGAGTGTTTTATATTCAGTAGTGAAATGTATAGAATGTTAAGTGGAGTAACTATAATTATAACGGTGTGAGATTAATGTAGAAATGTTGGAATATATGTGAAAACCTCATGTTCTCATGTTAAAAGAATCATGTCTGAATTAAATGTAACTTTGAAATCCAGTATAATGTGTAGGCCTTAGGGCAATGCACAGCAAACCTAAACGTGCTGCTAAAATAATGTGAGATAAGGTTGACATGGTTCTTCCAAATGTACTATTGAACTTAGGGTTAAAAGTATATGCTTTATAGATGTGTTATTTTAGAAACGTATGCTAGTTAAGAATGTTTGCTGTTTAAATCAAGTTAACGTTTTAAGAGTGCAGGGACCTGCTGCATGTAAATCAAGTAGGCCAGAGCAGATAATGTCATGTCGTTTAAATTGCCATGTGCTCGTTAGAGAAGAGGTCGTGAGGTGTCCAGCACAGAGCTTTGAGAGTGTTTTACGACTAAAGATATGGTGGAGTCTGGAATTTGAGGCCCACTGCAGGACGAGCTGTATGCAGGTGCGAGGGTCCTAATCAGCTCGAATGAAAGGGACTTTGTTCAGTGGCGCCTTGCGCAGGCCTGTAGGAGTTTCCAGGAATTTAGGGGGTATCGGCGCATTGGAGAAGAAGCCTGGGAACCAAGGTCAACTTTAAAGAGGGTCTTCAAGAGTACCATCATGGAGTTTGCCGCGCACAGAGATACCACGTGAGGGGCGTCCCAAGGGGCGTTCCTATCAGAAATGTGATTTGGTATTAGGGAAAGAGACCCGGGAGGAGAGCAGAGCAGATGATTTTGGGAGCCTAAGGAAGCGGATGGGTAGGCAGATAGGCTGATCAGGAGAGACCCATTATCAGAGAAGAGACAAAGAGAAGTGCGTGATCTTCTTAGGAAGTCACCACGGCTGACACCTAGAGGGTTAAGATCTTGCTAAGTAGGGATGTCACTTAGGATAGTGTAGGGACAGACTAACCTTAATTTTCTTTTCTGTAATGACTTTGAGATTGCAACTTATATCTATTTTGACAACCCTAATGGTTTTTGAGCTTGTACTTATTATCTTGTTTTTCAGACTTAGATTATTCAAGAAGTTCATGTTTATAGTGATACCAATTTACCTTTTGAATCTCATTTTGAGAAGTTTGTATCTTCAGCTATCTTTGACTTTATATAAAATCTTTAAAACTTAAATTTGGTCGGTGGTCATTTAGAGTGGTGTAAGTTCTTAAATTGATTGACTTATTGCGAGATTACCTTTTACTCAACGACAGGTACCAACGATTCAGTCGACATAGTTTGGGATTTGGTAAGATAATTAGTAACCAGTAATCCCGCGTTAGCAATTCCACATCGGTGCCAACAAGGTTTACCCAAAAGAAGCCCTCTTGTAAAGTTTGAGAAAATGAAGAAGCTGTTGTTGCCGAGAGAGAAAGGGAGGAAGAGAGAGAGAGAGAGAGAGAGAGAGAGAGAGAGAGAGAGAGAGAGAGAGAGAGAGAGAAAGAGAGAGAGAGAGAGAGAGAGAGAGCATGGGCAGAGAGAGATAAGAGAGAGAAGTAGAGAATAGGAGATGCAAAGAGACGGAGGTGACCCAGATGGACAGTGAGGGGGAACTAGAGAGAGAATAAATGATGGAAACAGAGAGAAAGCGGGTGTAGAGGGGAGACGAGAAAGAGAGAGAAAGGCCGTGGGTGAAAGCAAAAAGTTATAGATTGAAAGAGAGAGGAGCTAGAGGAAAAGAGAAAACAAATGAGAGAGAGAGAGAAAGATTGCGACAAATAGAGAGTAGAAGAGAAGAGAGAGGAATACCACTGGTGATCAAAGTCCTTCACATACCCGAGGCTGGGAGGCATGCTCCCAGTGGAACTGGAGGAACCTAGAAAACATGACCCACATCTGCAGCCGGATTTAAATAAACATGATATACCACCCGCTGAGAAACTCAAACACCGACATTTAGGATCAGGCCCCCGCTGAATATTTGCTGATGGTGCAGAATCCAAAGACCACCGAATACAGGTTCAGTCATCAGTCTGCAGATGGGAGGCATGCTCCCAGTGGAACTAGAGGAACCTAGAAAACATGACCCACATCTGCAGCCGGATTTGAATAAACATGATATACCACCCGCTGAGAAACTCAAACACCGACATTTAGGATCAGGCCCCCGCTGAATATTTGCTGATGGTGCAGAATCCAAAGACCACCGAATACAGGTTCAGTCATCAGTCTACAGATGGAGAGAGGGCAATGGAGAAAGCAAGCGAGACCTGGGGGGTTTTGTTGAAAAGGCCTACGGGCAATACTCCGACAAATAACTGATTCCATAAGGTTTGCACCTTGCCGGCATTGGAGGTTGGAAAGGCCGCAGAGTTCGAGCTGAGGCAACACTAACAAATAAATTGAAGTGAGGAATAGCGGAATGGAAAATCAAGGCGTAGGAAACTGATGGGTGGGGAGGCCGAGCTTTAGACGAAGAGGGCATGAAGTGAAGAATCAGAAACAGGAAGTGATAGAGAGAAGAGAATGAGAACTATTGAGGAAGAGTGAGAAGCAGAAATAGCTGACGAATGAGGGACTGCAGGTGAAAAATGAGAGGCATAAGTATAAAGAGGGGTCGTCATGGAGAGAGATATGGGTCAGACGCAAAGAAAGAGGAAGAATAAGGGAATAGCGAGATAGCATATCAGACAGAAAGAAACAAGATAAAGCTGGCAGAAAAAGCCACACTAGCGAAAATGCGAGGGCGCGGACAGAAAATCGGAAACAACCACGCGCTAAAAGAATTTTTTTTAAAAAGCACGTGAGTGGTGCGCGAGCGACGGCAAAAGTATAGTGAAAGCAGTCTGGCGAGTAGTGTACGATGTGCACACACCATGACGAGAGAGGAAAGCCAGATGGCTCCTCTGCTCGTCATTATGCGCGTAACCGCACGCTCTATGCCAGCAAAAAAGCTGTGGTAGGACTTTTAAAAGCCCACACACTAAATGTATCGTAGTACAGCGCACGACCTAAAGAAGCAGAGAGCAGCACACACCAGTAGGCTGATCCAATATGTGGTTACAATGGCTCAGGGTTTCTTAGCCAAATAAGCCAATGGCTGGATTATACGGATCCAAAGTCCCTTAGAGTGTGTATTAAATACAATTTATTCTTCATGAATAATGAAAACACCATTACTCGTTACATGTAGAAATGAAGCAAACAGATTGTGTGTCCAATCTAATCCCATCCTTCACATTTGAAAAGTGAAAAACTTATTTTATGTACATCTTATTATGAAAACAAGGTAAAACAATTGTGACATCAGTTTGTGTCATGCTTTATCATGGTACATATACTGTTTCATCTACCAAAGTGATGAAAATGGACAAGCTACATTTTTGCCTGATGCAATGTTTCTGGAAGTCATCCTCAACTCTGCACCACTGTTACTGAATCATTATATAGTACAAATCTGGAAAGCATACATTCTGTTCAAAATCTATATGAGTGGCTACAGGAAGCTTTTGACATCCTTATACCACTCAAAACCACACAACAGAACAAAAGAAAAAAGCGCCTTGGAGAAACATAGAAATAAAAGACATAAAACAACAAATTAGAAAGCTGCAACGTACCTGGCTCAAAACAAACGCCAAACAAGATACACTTCACCTACAGAAAATTAACAGAATATACAAGTCTGCTATCAAAAAAGCTAAGAAAAGGTACTATTCATACAGAATTCAAAACGCTAAATGTGCAAATAAAGAATTCTATAAAATACTCAATGAATTTTGCAAACCAAATTGCCTACAAGGAAGTCATCCTGTTACTCAAGATTTCACAGACAAACTGGCAAATCATTACACGGACAAAGTAGACACATTGGAATCGTACTTAAAACAGAAACATGGACGACGGGGAGCCACGCTTCTGGAACCACGAGAGACAGGTAAGGACGACGATATACTCGTAGTCATTTAGGCTTTAGGGTCGCTGATGGAGAGTGTAGTGGAGGGGGAGGGTTTTAGCCTTCAGGGCTTAGGGTTAATAGTTGTATATGGTATTGTTTTAGGCTTTAGGGTTAGGGCTTTTAGGGCTTAGGGTTAAGGGTCGGATATGGTAGTGTTTTAGCCTTTAGGGTTAGGGCTTAGGGTTAATGGTCGTATATGGTAGTGTTTTAGGCTTTAGGGTTGGGGCTTAGGGTTAATGGGCGTATATGGTAGTGTTTTAAGCTTTAGGGTTAGGGCTTAGGGTTAAGGATCGTATATGATAGAGTTTAAGGCTTCGGCTTTAGGGCTCAGGGTTAATAGTATATTACAGTGTTTTAGGCTTTAGGGGGTCATAGTGTGTTTAGTACGTTGCTTACAGTGTAGTTTAGGCCTTGGGGTCAGAATGCGCATGGGGTAAAAATCGCGATTTAGAATCATGCGGGGTGTTTTTATGCGGTGTGAATGTATTTTGCATGCTTTCCTATAGAAATGAGATGTAATGGGTGCTGTGTGATTACTTACGATGTATAGGAACATGCGATCTAAAAACAGCAATGTGAGGGCATACGAAGGTAAACGTTTGCGTTGTACCATTATACATCCGTCTTCGATGCACTCTGCTGGCGACGCCCCGGGCAAAATCCGAGTCATTCCATTCTGGGCCTAGCACGGGATATGATACTCAGGTCCAAACCAGTCAGTTTGAATGCCATTAATGCGCACTTTTCCAGGGCGAGTCTGTGCTCTGCATTTACAAAGGTCTAATTCATTGTAATATGGTGTTTTTTTATAGTGTTATCAAAAGAGACTAGCTTAAATATGACCAATATTGTTAGGACTCTGATTAGATTTGTCATGGGCACCTCGTTGGTGAGTTCATGAAGCCCTCACCCACCAACCTGGTTGGTGGCATGCTTCATCATCGGGCCCACCCAGTGACACCTAATGTGTCCCGGGTGTGCTGCGACGCCCGATTACAGCGGAGCTGGTATTTTACTGAGAGTGCAGTGTGAGGTGTAAAATGAAGTGTGAGTTAAAACGGCTTGGCGAGGGTCCCAGTACCCGAGGGTAAATTAAATTTGAATAACTGGGCCCCCGTCAGCGGTTAAAATAAGGCTTGGGGATGTTTAAGGGAGGCGAGTTACTACCTCCTACATCCATCAGTTGGTCGACATGTTTCAGCCAGTGCCTTAAACTAAATCTGGCTTTCCTCAGGACCTTTTTAAAATAGAGTGTAGTGCAGGTTAAAAAGGAGTGTAATCCAGGCTATGTGTTACACTCACTAAGGTGTTTCTCTAAGTGTGAGAGGGGGGATTCCCTTCTCATATATGCCTGTACCGACAACATTGAAGACGCTGTAATCAGGCGTCGCAGCACACCCGGGACACATTAGGTGTCACTGGGTGGGCCCGATGATGAAGCATGCCACCAACCAGGTTGGTGGGTGAGGGCTTCATGAACTCACCAACGAGGTGCCCATGACAAATCTAATCAGAGTCCTAACAATATTGGTCATATTTAAGCTAGTCTCTTTTGATAACACATATAAACCACGGGGACTCGGACTAGCTTTCTAGTCCTCTCTCTCTCTCTCTTGATACGAGCATTTTTTTTTATAGTGCCACATGTCACGAAAAACTTAAGTGCTGTTTACTTTTTATTTTTTTTATCATATTAATATGGAAGAAACCAAAAGCAACGCCCCGGTGACAGTGTTTTTGTAACTTCAAAACACATTTTTAAGTGCGTGGAAGTGTGTGATCGGGTTGACAATAATATTGTACAGAAACCATTATAACAGACAGGAGAGGCGGCTGGAGCAATTTAATAAAAATGTGGTGTTGCATTTATTGCACCAATTACTGAAGAAACAGGCAAAGCAGGTCAGGGTCCTGCGTTTACGAATGCCAGCAAATCCTAGGTGTCTGAAGCATTCAATGTGTTTAATTACACAGCAAGAATTCAGCTTACTCGCATTACAACTCGGAGTCTGCATATATGCGCACACAGACGTCTAATACACTAAAGTCAACAAGTATATGGACACATATAGACCTGTTCTTAGCACCAGTTTGTAATTCTATATCCGTCTACGACGGTATCTTGATTTTTTTTTCCAGATTACTTCAGACTATCTCGATTCGGTTGAAAACAAAACAATGTATCTCTTACAAAGCTCATCCCAGTGGCAAAATAGTCCTTCATGCATGGAGGGTGAAGAATACTTCCAGGCAGCCAATAAAACAAGCATTGGCATAGACAATGGGTCTCGCTTTTGGGACCTTATAGGTATTTACTTATGCTGCACAATATCCTTGGTGCAACAACATCAGCTGTTGCATAGCTAAACACTTGTGGGATCCCAAGGGCGGGACCTATTGGCTATGCCAATGCTTTTTTTCTGTTTACTTCCGGATTTCAGAAGTGGCAAGCAATGAAAATGACATCCTAGCTATGAGTTAAGACTCGTCATAAATACCTATGATAGCATTCTCATCAATTACGGGGTTTGAAAGCAATGAAATTAAATACAGTTATCATGTAATCAGCTGCATAATTCTATATTCTATTACCATCTGATGGAAAATTAAATGCTGGGTGGAAACATATGATTGGATGCAGAGCCGGCCTTTGCTCACAGCATGCCCTGGGCAAAATCAAATTTGGCGTTGTCCCATTCATCCTCTTCTGCTGTCTTGGTGCAAAATGCAAGTGGTATGGGCATTTCCCCTACCACTCGCATTTTGCACTACGACAGTGGAAGATGAAGGAAAGACATGAGAAGAAAAGCAGTCAAAAGGCAGACAAGGGCACCAGCAGCAAGCAGAAATAGTTTTTTTCCTTTTTTCTTTAGTTCCAACTTTTATTGGCATTTAAAAGCAATATAAAGGCTTTCAAATGTTACATTGTCCTTTCAAGGGTTAGAAAGAAAAAATACCACAATACATAAGTAATAGAAGGAAGATCTGCAGTGATCATCATAAGAGTTATCAAACAGTCTTAGGGTATACAATATAGATCCACCTACATCGAGGTTATATTTATTACCTCTGTGAATAATCAACCTTGGGGAAGTAAGTTTCCCTAAGACAAATAGTTCAAGTTCAAGTTCATGCATTTATATAGCGCACTACTCACCCAGAGGGTCTCAAGGCGCTAGAGGGAGGGGTTCATTGTTTGTCGAATAGCCAGGTTTTCAATTCTTTTCTGAAGGAGATGTGGTTCTGAGTAAGGCGGAGGTGGGTGGGGAGTGAGTTCCAGGTCTTGGCAGCCAGGAAGGAGAAGGATCTGCCACCCATGGTGGATTTACGGATGCGCGGGACTGCGGCGAGGGCTTGATTGGATGATCTTAGTTGGCGGGTGGGATAGTAGAAGGACAGTCGGGTATTGAGGCATTCGGGTCCTAGATTATAAAGGGCCTTGTGTGCGTGGGTAAGGAGGCGGAAAGTAATTCTTTTGTTGACTGGAAGCCAGTGGAGGTTTTTTAGGTGTCCAGTGATGTGCTCTTGGCGCGGGATGTCTAATATGAGTCTCGCTGATGCGTTTTGGATGCGCTGGAGTTTTTTCTGTAATTTTGTTGTAATTCCGGCGTAAAGTGTGTTGCCATAATCCAGTCGACTCGTGACCAGAGCATGGGTGACAGTCTTTCTTGTCTCGAGGGGGATCAATCGGAAGATCTTTTTGAGAATGCGAAGGACGTTGAAGCAGGAGGACGAGACGGCGTTGACTTGTTTGGACATTGAGAGAGAGGAGTCTAGAATGAAGCCGAGGTTGCGTGCGTGGTCTGTGGGTGTGGGTGCTGAGCCCAAAGCGGAAGGCCACCAAGAGTCGTCCCAAGCTGAGGGGGAGGATCCTAGGATGAGCACTTCCGTTTTGTCTGAGTTGAGTTTAAGGCGGCTCTGTTTCATCCATTCGGCTACTTCTTTCATGCCTTCGTGAAGATTGTTTTTGGCGGTGTTGGGGTCCTTGGTGAGGGAGAGAATTAGCTGGGTGTCGTCGGCGTAGGAGATGATGTTGAGGTTGTGTTGGCGAGCGATGGAGGCGAGAGGACTCATGTAGACGTTGAAGAGGGTGGGACTGAGTGAGGATCCTTGAGGTACGCCGCAGGTGACTTCGGTGGCTTCTGAGTAGAATGGAGGGAGACGGACTCTCTGAGTTCTCCCATCGAGGAACGAGATGATCCAGTCCAAGGCTTTTCCTTGTAAGCCGATGTTGTTGAGGCGTTGTATGAGGGTGTTGTGACATACAGTGTCAAAGGCGGCGGAGAGGTCAAGTAGAATGAGGGCCACTGTTTCTCCGTTGTCCAGGAGTGCTCGGATGTCGTCGGTCGCCGCAATGAGGGCGGTTTCGGTGCTGTGTTTGGCTCGAAATCCGGATTGAGATGGATCAAGGAGGTTGTTGGCTTCGAGGAAGGTGGCAAGTTGGCTGTTGACGGCTTTCTCGATGACTTTGGCCGGGAAAAGGAGGAGGGATATGGGTCGGTAGTTTTTCAGTTCTGAGGGGTCTGCTGTGGGTTTTTTCAGAAGGGCGCTGAGTTCGGCGTGTTTCCAGATTTCTGGAATGGTGGCAGCGTTGAAAGAGCAGTTGATGATATCGCGGAGTTGGGGTGCGATGATGGAGTCAGCTTTGTTGAAGATGTGGTGGGGACAGGGGTCAGAAGGAGAGCCGGAGTGGATTGAGTTCATGAGGCGAATGGTGTCTTCAGAGGTGATTGGGTTCCAGGCGCTGAGGTTGTTAGTTGGAGGAGTGGGATCTAAAGGGGGTGGGGCGGGTTGCTCACTGGGAGAGTTCTTGAAGCCGTTGTGGATGTCGGCAATTTTGTTGTAGAAGAAGGAGGATAGCGCATCGCAGAGGTCTTGGGAGGGAGTGATGTCGTTGGATGCAGCGGTAGGGTTGGTGAAATCTTTTACGATATTGAAGAGTTCCTTGCTGTTATGAGAGTTGTTGTCGAGACGGTCTTTGAATGATGATTTCTTGGCGGATCGGATCAGTTGGTGGTGTTTACGGGTGGCTGTCTTGAGGGAGGCCATGTTGTCTGAGGTTGAGTTCGTTCTCCAATTCTTCTCCAGGGTGCGGCATAGCTTCTTGGATTTTTTAAGGTCATCATTGAACCAGGGAGCTTTTTTGCTGGAAGATTTCAACTGGTGCTTTTTCAGGGGTGCTAATTCGTCTGCACTGTGGGTATTCCATTGCCTGAAGTTGGTGGCCGCTTGGTTTGGGTTCATTTCAAGGGTGGGAGGGTTTTGGTTGAGAGATGTGAGCAGTTGGTCGGTGGTGATTTTGTTCCAGTTTCTCCGAGGAATAGATTGTGGGCGGTTGTGGGTCAGGGTGGTTTTGTAGCTGAAGTGAACACAGCTGTGATCCGTCCAGTGGAGAGCTGTAGTGCGATCGAAGGAGATGTGTTTGCTGGAGGTGAAGATAGGGTCGAGCGTGTGTCCGGCTGTGTGAGTGGGGGTGTCAACAAGTTGTTTGAGTCCGAGATTGGCCAGATTGTCCAGAAGGGTGGTGGTGTTGGTGTTGAGTGTGTTTTCAAGGTGATAGTTGAAGTCTCCTAGAAGAAGGTAGTTCTCGGAGACGAGGGCGTGCAGGCTGACAAAGTCTGTGATGTCGTCGCTGAATTGAGAGCGGGTGCCTGGAGGCCTGTAAATGAGGGTGCCTCTAATGGTGGTCCTGGGGTCGGTGTGGATCTGAAAGTGGAGATGTTCGGCGGTTGCAAGATTGTCGTCGGAGCTGGTTGTGATTTTGATGGTATTTCTGTGGACGATGGCGATGCCTCCTCCAGTTTGATTGTTGCGGTCCTTTCGAATAATCTTGTAAGAGTCTGGTATGGCTATGGCGATGTCGGGGGCAGAGGATGCGTTCAACCATGTTTCAGTAAGGAAGGCGATATCAAGTGACGTAGTGTCAATAAGGTCCCAGAGTTCCGTTGCATGTCTGTGGATCGAGCGGGTGTTCAGTAGGATGCATTTCAGGCGGGTGGGTTGGGAGATGTGTGTGGAGGAAGTGGGTTTGTTGAGGGTCCTGATGCAATTGAACTTGCAGGAGAGGCAGGCGAATGGGCCGTGGGTACGTCCTGGGGTCGCTACACAGCATAGCGGGGTGCGTCCGGTGTTGTGGGCGAGGAGAGTAGCGGCATCGTATGTGAGTCTAGTGTTTTGGGAGCGGCGGGGGCCAGGGGGTATGGCGCTGGGCGTGGTCCAGGCGCGGACGGGCTTACCTTTGGCGCACCTTCGGCGCGACTGGGGCGCGACCGCTGCGCGCAAAAGCATCTGTCATATATGGATAGTGGGAGGGGGGGGAGGGGCGAGGGAGGAGCAGCCGGGAGGCGGGTGCGGGGCTGGTAGGCGAGGCTAAACAACAACAACAGCAATAAGCACAAAATGGCAGTGATACAAACAGCGCAGGACGAGATGGGGCATGGCGCTACAGTAAATAAATAAATAAACAGTGAAACCAAGTCTGCTAAGAGGCGCTGCAGATAGCGGAGCGTGCACAGCAAGGTGAAAACGATACCACCAGAAGCAGGCTGATGTGTAGGGAGTAGCGAGGGGAGCGACCTCTTCGCCGAAGGCTCAGGATGGTCAATACACTTTTATTTGAAGCCAGGTCAGAAGAAGACTGCGGCAGGCACCTCCTGCGCCCCTCGAATGGATGGCGCCCTGGTCGTAGGCCCAGCTCACACATGCTGATTGGATTTAGTATCAAATAAAGCAAATGGTTAAGTAAAGACAAAATCATAAAAAGCTATGTGACCTTGTTGACTTATCTTTGTGTTTCATTGATGCGTTCGAGGTGAAGCGTTACTCGCTTTAACCGAGTTCCTCCTGGACCTTTACCTTCCTATGGATGTTATTAGGTCTCGGCCTAGAGACCCGCGAAGCGTGTTCTCGGAAGAGAACTATTGTAATCAGGTCAGCCGCCAAAGCCGGCAAAAAGGAGACAAGAGCTGGGCACGCGCCCAGCATTCCTAATGGGAGAGGGAGCGACAAGTGCTGGCCATGCGCGGATTCAGTCGCGCGCACGCTCATGGCGCCAGCGTCCCCGCCGCGCGCCGATCACTGCTCTCTTCCTGGCCGGCATCGAGAAGTTTCGCAACGCAGTGAGGGCACTGAGAGGTAGGTGCTTGTTTATATTTGTCATGTTCTTATAAATTCTGTTGTGAGTAACCTTTAAACATTTAGGGAAACACATGTGTGCGTCAGTAGACTTTTTCAGTTTTATGCTGCAGCTCCCGTAGATGAAGTTGTTGTAATGCACGCCGGTGTGCTCCTTATGGCACTGACCACAGTGGGGTGGACAGTACCTTTGTGGTGCATATTCAGCAACAGGAAAGGCATATCTCCTGAGATGGGAGGGGATACATCCTTGTGTGCACACCATCCATACAAACCATATACCCTCCTGAGATACCACATATGTACAGCATACACCCTCGAAGATACCACATACACATTGCATGTACTACAACAGCCCTCTTGAGACATGTCAGGTACACCATGCACCCCTGTGAAGTGACTAAAAAACAAAACTCAAGGGCATACGGTCTCTTAACTCTTGCATCTAAACACCAGCAGCAAAACATGTCCCCAAAACTGAACTTAAATATCAGCCCTTCAACCAAACATGCATCTGCATGTCTCAGTTCGCTCTCCTAAGTGCTCCCCCTGACTTCTGCATCAGTTTCTTTTTCATTTTTGAATTTTAAAACCACCTATCACAGCTACTTAGTTGCTTCTCATCCTCCCGGCCCGCTGCTGCCACCGCTCACTCCATCACCTCTCAGTAGTCTTAGATTTGGCAGAAAAGTGCTATATAAAGGGTAAATACTACTATGCAATCGTTCAGCATGAAATTGTGGTTTTTCAGCAGTCAGTACCTTTTCTAGTGTGTGCCTGGGTTTAGACAAATGACGGTAAAAAGGTTTGTAATGTAAGTATGGTTCAAAATTATTTTTTTCTCCATAAACAAAACTACATAATCTGACGGATGCTTCTACCTGCAGATTCCACCTGTAGATTCCCCACCTGCAGGACGACCCCAGGCATCAGACTGGATGCGGAAACTTCAAAGTTTGGAAGTAGTCAGTACAGGGAGCTGGATTTGGTGGGTACTGGAAGTGACGTCAGATACTGTCACGGAGCCCATATAGAGTCCGCCCTGGCCTACCGATGAATATTCTCTTTGGTGCATCTTTCCTGAGGGAAGTATTGCCTCCAGACTTTTTCTGTCAAAAGTAACACAGTACCTTTTTAGGATGTCTCCCCCGAAGAAGTCTGAGTTTAAACCTTCAGGGAATGTGAAGGGAAAATGTCCCATGCCATTCATTTATGAGTTCTTGATCTGACCGCAATACCAAGACGTGTTCATTATGCCTTAGCATGAATCCTAAGGCGATTAAAGAACACAAAGCCAAACTCATTATTGCTCGAGCCAGGGATGATTGGCGGCACATAAAACTGACTCACTGATCCCGATCTCTATCGACGTTGTCCAGGAGGAGGCTGTACAAACACAAGGTGAAGGACAAGAAGCAGCTTAGATGTAGGTCTCCTCTGCGTTGTCTCGCTTCAACAGGACCTGCGTCCTCTGAACCAGAGCTTGTCTCTATTTTTTCAGAGGATCCTCCATGCATCTCTGCTTCCACCGCGGAATAGGCTCCAGACCAACCTCCAGTCCCGACGCCAGCAACTCCTTCGGTGCTGGTGCTGACCCCCGGCACTCCCCGACTTCCCAGTGCCGGTTGTGGACAACGCAGCTTTCCTAAAGGTTATGTATACCATATGTGCCAAGGCATCAGTGCCCTCCGGTGCCTCTTTGGGACCAACGGATCCACAACGTTTACCACTCGTCGTGCACTTCCTGCCATCCCTGCAGAGCTGGCTTTGGCACCATACTGCTTCAATCCAGCACTTCGTTTCACGATGCTGCAACTGGCACTATGGAGGGCGCCAATTCCACCCCCCCTGCTGCCAACTCTACCTCCACCACCTCCTCTGGCCGTGACATCAAAGCA
Source organism: Lissotriton helveticus (assembly GCF_964261635.1). Taxonomy (NCBI): domain Eukaryota; kingdom Metazoa; phylum Chordata; class Amphibia; order Caudata; family Salamandridae; genus Lissotriton; species Lissotriton helveticus. The sequence continues at coordinate 805,405,341 of NC_136057.1, read as the reverse complement.
CAACTCCACTCACATTGGGAGGCCCAGAGGATTCTGGAAGAGGAGGGGCTCAGGGCCCACCTCCATGAACGTTTTGGCTCAGACTCAGATCCATTGGAGCAGTATCCTGAAGATCCTACTTTTCAAGAACCCCTGGAATTTCAAGGACTGTCCTCTGCCAGTAGGCTTGACACCGCCCCAGAGCATGCTATGGAGTACCCATTGGGGTCTCCTAAGCCAGAAGTGGTCTCACTCCTCAAAGTAATGTTAAAGGCTGATGAGGTGCTGGACCTGAAACTGCCTACCACAGAGGCGCAATCTACTGTCCTTGCAGAGGTTATACTCCCTTCAGTGGCTCCGGCGGAACCACTTCTCCCATTCACTGAGGCTCTGCTAGACCCCGTGCTGTCTGCCTGGGAGAAAACTTCCCGTACTCCAGCAGTGAATCCCCTGGTGGCCCGCAGGTATCGTTCCGCTTTTGGAGTCGCGCCCTTTTTTGACATCCCACCCTTATTTGACATCTCACCCTTCCAACGCAAAGCATCGTTTTTCAGGCTTCTTGTTTAGGGACACAATCTGGAGGACTTTCCTGACGTTCGCCTATGAGAGGGTATAAAAAACAAGCATTAAAAATGCAATAGGTCTTGCCGTTCATTAAGTTAAAGCCATTTGCTTTGCTATACAATACCATTAGCAAAGTAAATGGCTTTAACTTAATCAAAGGCGAGACCTAATGCATTTTTAATGCTTGTTTTTAGTTTTGAGACCACATGAATGTTTTACTTGCCTTTAAAATATTTCATTTTTGCTTGCATCTTGGTTTTTGGTCGCATTACATTCTTTGTGTCCAGACTCACTAATGAAATTAAATGTGAGAATAGCCGTCCAGACGCTTATATTGTGTTATGAAAATATTAGCAAGAAAACATGGCGGGGGCCATTAGCAGCAAGGTAGGATTGCTTAAAAACAGGTGTCGCGCAACCTGAGCCTATCACCCCAAAACACTCTTTTAAAGCCAGGTTGGACTATATGCCCATTAATAGCTGCAGATCACATCTTAGGTGTAATAGCATTCATCAGTACAAACTGTAATCTGAAACTTGTAATAATCGGAAAGAAATGTTGTTGCATCTCACTTAGTAAAATATCGCTCTTCAATTTCATCTCACCGTTGGCTCAAACATGATTGAGGGCTTGCTGTTTTGATACATTGTGACCACTGAAATGTCTTGAATGGCTGCGTTCACTTTGCAAGGGAGGGGTAAAACCGGTATTACTACCTCCAATATATGTTGATTTTATTTCGAATGCATTACATATCTGAATGGCACTGTGGAAACATAGCATACATCAAAATAAAAATATCTACTATCATAAAACCCACTCGCATTATATTTTACTGTAGTGTACCACAGAAGACAGCCTCTAGTGAAAAACAGAGTTACGCTGGTGGGAAGACCATATATTCAAGATTACATAATACAACCCTAACATAGGGGAGGTTTACATTATTAATAACTTTAATTCAATATAACGCTTCAGAGTGCTCTTCTGCTGTAAATAAAAAAATGTTAGCATTTCCCAATTTAATGGCAGTCAGTATTGCCTCCTCAGAAGGAAGAAAGGGTGAGGTGATCTGCCTGAGATATGAAGTCATTGCTTGCATTTCACAGCAGCTGTAAGCCGTGCAAATGAACTAACCCAGACCACTTGCCGGCTTATTTATATATCTGCATAGTAACCACGTGACACAACGTAGCATTGTTATTTATAATTTTGGTGTTCTGAAACACAATTTTATTTCTGCATAAATTAAAAATTCTGTCTGAAACTTTGTGGTTCAGGAGTGACAGAAAGGCAGGATTATTGTGGGGTTGAGTTAGGACTTTAAGATGGTAAGGGGGTTTCTGTTGTATAGCAAGTGAGTGCACAGCTAGAGTTTCGAACAGACTTATAGGCTAAAGTTATAATTTGTCTCATCTTTAGTAAAATAAATGATTCAGTCTATCAGCTGGGAATCTGCTAGCGTGTAATTCCACATGGGTGCCAACAAGGTTTACCCAAAAGAAGCCCTCTGGTAAAGTTTGAGAAAATGAAGAAGTTGTTGTTGCTGAGAGAGAAAGGGAGGAAGAGAGAGAGAGAGAGAGAGAGAGAATGGGCAGAGAGAGAGAGAGGGAGAGAATGGGCAGAGAGAGATAAGAGAGAGAAGTAGAGAATAGGAGATGCAAAAAGACGGAGGTGACCGAGATGGACAGTGAGGGGGAAATAGAGAGAGAATAAATGATGGAAACAGAGAGAAAGCGGGTGTAGAGGGGAGACGAGAAAGAGAGAGAAAGGCCGTGGGTGAAAGCAAAAAGTTATAGATTGAAAGAGAGAGGAGCTAGAGGAAAAGAGAAAACAAATGAGAGAGAGAGAGAGAGAGAGATTGCGACAAATAGAGAGTAGAAGAGAAGAGAGAGAGGAATACCACTGGTGATCAAAGTCCTTCACATACCCGAGGCTGGGAGGCATGCTCCCAGTGGAACTGGAGGAACCTAGAAAACATGACCCATATCTGCAGCCGGATTTAAATAAACATGATATACCACCCGCTGAGAAACTCAAACACCGACATTTAGGATCAGGCCCCCGCTGAATATTTGCTGATGGTGCAGAATCCAAAGACCACCGAATACAGGTTCAGTCATCAGTCTACAGATGGAGAGAGGGCGATGGAGAAAGCAAGCGAGACCTGGGAGGTTTTGTTGAAAAGGCCTACGGGCAATACTCCGACAAATAACTGATTCCATAAAGGTTTGCACCTTGCCGGCATTGGAGGTTGGAAAGGCCGCAGAGTTCGAGCTGAGGCAACACTAACAAATAAATTGAAGTGAGGAATAGCGGAATGGAAAATCAAGGCGTAGGAAACTGATGGGTGGGGAGACCGAGCTTTAGACGAAGAGGGCATAAAGTGAAGAATCAGAAACAGGAAGTGATAGAGAGAAGAGAATGAGAACTATTGAGGAAGAGTGAGAAGCAGAAATAGCTGACGAATGAGGGACTGCAGGTGAAAAATGAGAGGCATAAGTATAAAGAGGGGTCGTCATGGAGAGAGATATGGGTCAGACGCAAAGAAAGAGGCAGAATAAGGGAATAGCGAGATAGAATATCACACAGAAAGAAACAAGATAAAGCTGGCAGAGAAAGCCACACTAGCGAAAATGCAAGGGCGCGGACAGAAAATCGGAAACAACCGCGCGGTAAAAGAACATTTTTAAAATAGCACGTGAGAGGTGCGCGCGCGACGGCAAAAGTATAGTGAAAGCAGTCTGGCGAGTAGTGTACGATGTGCACACACCATGACGAGAGAGGAAAGCCAGATGGCTTCTCTGCTCGTCATTATGCGCGTAACCGCACGCTCTATGCCAGCAAAAAAGCTGTGGTAGGACTTTTAAAAGCCCACACACTAAATGTCTCGTAGTACAGCGCATGCGCTGGCTCAGGCAAGACCTAAAGAAGCAGAGAGCAGCACACACCAGTAGGCTGATCCAATATGTGGTTACAATGGCTCAGGGTTTCTTAGCCAAATAAGCCAATGGCTGAATTATACGGATCCAAAGTCCCTTAGAGTGTGTATTAAATACAATTTATTCTCCATGAATAATGAAAACACTATTACTCGTTACATGTAGAAATGAAGCAAACAGATTGTGTGTCCAATCTAATCCCATCCTTCACATTTGAAAAGTGAAAAACGTATTTTATGTACATCTTATTATGAAAACAAGGTAAAACAATTGTGACATCAGTTTGTGTCATGCTTTATCATGGTACAAATACTGTTTCATCTACCAAAGTGATGAAAATGGACAAGCCACATTTTTGCCTGAAGCAATGTTTCTGGAAGTCATCCTCAACTCTGCACCACTGTTACTGAATCATTATATAGTACAAATCTGGAAAGCATACATTCTGTTCAAAATCTATATGAGTGGCTACAGGAAGCTTTTGACATCCTTATACCACTCAAAACCACACAACAGAACAAAAGAAAAAAAGCGCCTTGGAGAAACATAGAAATAAAAGACATAAAACAACAAATTAGAAAGCTGCAGCGTACCTGGCTCAAAACAAACGCCAAACAAGATACACTTCACCTACAGAAAATTAACAGATTATACAAGTCTGCTATCAAAAAAGCTAAGAAAAGGTACTATTCAGACAGAATTCAAAACGCTAAATGTGCAAATAAAGAATTCTATAAAATACTCAATGAATTTCGCAAACCAAATTGCCTACAAGGAACTCATCCTGTTACTCAAGATTTCACAGACAAACTGGCAAATCATTACACGGACAAAGTAGACACATTGGAATCGTACTTAAAACAGAAACAAAGCACCAGCACTAATCCTTGTACAAAACAACAATCCAAGAATGCTCTAATCAAGCCTCCTCCGTGCCTTCCAACACATCTCACACGATGAATTTATGGACCTGGTCAAAGCAAGCAGGCCTGCCGGCAGCCCTTCTGACCCCTGTCCGCCACAAACTTTCAAGACAATTCTTTTAACAACCTCTGCTGCCACTCCAGTAAGAAGAATCATCAACGATTCCTTAACTACTCGAATATTTCCAGAAGTACTCAAAAAGCCATACATACGGCCTTTACTGAAGAAAACAAACTGGACTGACACCTACAGACCCATTACAAATGGAGCGTTCCTGGGCAAACTGATGGAAACAGCGGCGTTCGCCCAGATGTCACAATTCATTGAAGAGAATGACATACTTTCAGACTTCCAAACAGGATTCCGTCTGGGAAGAGGCACTGAATCTGCCCTCCTTGCCATCTGGGATGACCTAAAGAATACAGTTGAATGCTCCTCTTGGACCTCTCAGCTGCCTTTGACACGGTTGACCATGACACTCTGAAACAAAGACTCTATGAAGCCGGCATAGAGGGAACTGCTTTAGACTGGATAGCGTCCTACCTTCGAAACAGAACTAATGTCATCCATACCCCACATTTCTCGTCCAAACCATACTCCACAAAAGCAGGGGTCCCTCAAGGTTCTATCATCTCGCCCATGCTTTTCAACATCTACATGAAGTCATTACCAGTACTGATCAATAAATGTCACCTCACGTGCTATAACTATGCAGATGACACGCAAATACTCCTTCAACTGGAATGCCCCAAAGACATTGGAAAATCACCAATTTTCAGCTGCCTCAGAGCTGTGGATCAGTGGATGACCTGGAGCCCTCTCAAATTGAATGCTTCAAAAACTGAAATACTCACGTGTATCGATTGGAAACATTACAACCCGCTTGCCGCATGGCTTGATGAACTGGGATCACTGCCTAAAGTATCGAAGGAAGTAAGAAACCTCGGAATGACCATGGACTCCAAGCTGTCGATGAATGCCCAAGTGGATAAACTAGCAAGATCAAGCTTTGCTACTATAAAGACGCTGCAACGAATTTTCTCTCATTTGGGATTTCCACACAAGGTCCAAGCTACCATCTCCCTTATTCTACCCAAACTCGATTAGTAAGTAATATTTATTGCTTGATTAATTAAAATCTTAGCAGTCTGTACAATAAAACAGGTAATTAGCACTATTTCATATTCCCTTAAAAGCTAAGACTCTGTATTCTAAAAACTAGAATTTTACTAGTTAAAATTACATGTACTAAAATTGTGTTGCACTTCATTAGTTCAGGCAGAGTCTGTGTGCAAGTCTAAGTGTTAAAAGCTAAGACACTATATTCTAAAAAAACTTGAATTTAACTAGTTAAGATTACATGTACTAAAGTTGTGTTAAACTTCATTAGTTCAGGCAGGGTCTGTGTGCAAATCCTGAGCTTTCATCTTCTCCTGGGCCCATGGGTCTTAATTAGGTTCATAGGTGAGCACCTGGCAGGGAACCTCAGGCGGAGTTGGATATGCTCGGGTTTCTTTGCCTAGTTTTGTCTGTGCTTCTTACATAAAACGGACAAAGCTGCAGAGTAGCCTTACATTGGCCCCTTCGAAACACACCTTCACTGCCTGTCTGCAGGACCGAATATGCAGTGCGTTTATATGTGGTTTTAACAGTTCTCTCCTCTCCAGATCGAGAGTCTTACAGATACACAGAAGGTGCAACACGTCTTCTTTGGTTTCTCCACATAATCTGCAGAGGGTGGTTATTGTTGGGCGTTTCCAAGGAGGCATATGAGTTTGAGCAGGTAGAATCCCCATCCTCATTGCCAAAAAGTGTTCCTTCAACGTTCTGGAGAAGCTGGTGCCTAGATACGATTGTGGTAAGCATTTTGAGTAGCTTTAAATCACGAACCAGCTGTGTGCCCTCCTGTTTAGGTCTGCTCGATCTTTTTGAGTAGAGACGAGGTTTATTGACTTGTTAACCAGGGTTTCGACGTTATTGTAAGGGAGACCAAATTCCCAGATGTTCTGAAGGGCTAACTCGCTGATCCCTAGTTGGAGGTAAGCCTTGGCCGGGGAGTTGTTTTTCCGTGTAATTTCTTTCCAAAGAAATGAGTTCAGTGATCCGGCCGTGGAGCTCTTTATCTTTTACCAGGTTTTAACGTACGCACCTTTCCGGTTTATTGCCTGGTTTGGGAATCCGAATTTCAGTCTTAGTTGCGCTGGAGAGGTGTATTTTGGCAGTTTGAATATTATTCTCAGTGCTTTGGAGACTGTTTTGTCTAAGGTTGTTTCGTCCTTCCCTCTCATGGCCTCGCTGCCGTAAGTTATCGTTGAGAGGAGCTTAGCTTATAGTACTTCGAGCAACGGGAGCAGGTTAGGACCAGTTATTTTGTTTTTGAGGTCCAAACTCGATTACGCCAATAGCCTCTACCACGGATCACATTTAACAACCATGAAAAGACTACAACGGATTCAGAACACGGCTGCCAGGCTACTCTTGCGATTCAAACTGTAAGACCACATCTCCCCTGCCTTGAAAGCCCTGCATTGTTTACCAGGTGCCAGAAGATCCACGTTCAAGCTGCTTTGTATCACCCACAAAGCAATACATGGAATGGGACCGCTCTTCATCAGGAATAAAATCACCAAACACATTCAACAAAGGAACCTCTGCTCTAAAGGAGCATCTCGCCTCAAAATCCCACCATACAAGAAAAAAAAACATGGGTGGCACATCCTTCTCTGTTCAAGCAGCCAAACTATGGAACTCGTTACCCCCCAACATAAGGTCCACTGACAACCACCTTATCTTCAGAAAACTACTCATGATTTGGCTCTTCCCCACATAGGCACCATACGCAAACAGAAATTTACAGCATATCCCTCTGTATACAAGCATTTTGTTTTCACTATAGATATGTGTTAGACCTGTCAGCCCTTTGGGTGGTCCTTCCTTATTTTTCTCCCTTTTTGCCTCTCATTTTTGTGTCCACCATGTTTTTGTGTGATGGCCTTAGGTCTCCGGGCGCCTCATCACTGCTAATCAGTGCTGAGACGCAGGTGCGCCCTTTCTAAAATGGTGGCCTAGATAAGTTTTCTAAAATGGTTGCCCTGTCAGGAATTACCTCAGAGCTCTGGCCCATAGGATACCATTAGGGGGATCTAGAACCTTCCGGTCCACTCTAGTGACCTGGGCCTAGGCTATATAAGGGAGGACATTGAGCGGCCATTTTGTGCACTGTTGGGATGGCTGGAGTACAGGCTGTTGCGTCAGGGGGATAGGGCACTGAGAGGATTGACCACTCCTAGGGGCTGCTTCCTTGTTGCTGTCACTGCCCCCCTGCCCATTGACCTGGTCCTGCCCTAGACATTAATCATCTGAATATTGCCCTGGTGTCTCCACAAAAAGGAGGGGGGCAATAAAACTACTAAAACTAGAAAACTACTCAAGATTTGGCTCTTCCCCACATAAGCACCATACGCAAACAGAAATTTACAGCATATCCCTCTGTATACAAGCATATTTTTTCTCACTATAGATATGTACCTATCTTTGTGTATTACTTTGTATAAGCATGTAAAATAATGATGTTGTTGAGAGAAAAAATAATAATAATAAATAAATAAAAATCATCTTTGGTCTACGTGTACATACTTCCATTGTGCATCTATGTACCTTCCATGTACTTGGATCTGTGTGTCTGTTACTTTTCTCTTGAAAAAGCATATCCAATGCACTACCCTATTTCTCATCCTGTGCCTCTATCAATATCTTTAATCTACATATACTTACCTCCTTTATGTATCTATATACTTTCAATGTAATTATGGATCTATATATTTATCACTTTCTTCTAATTAAGCATTTCCAATGCACAACCCTATTTCTCAGCCTATACTTAGCCCAACCTTCTGGCTCATCTCAAACTTCTTCTACTACTCCTTCCAATGCACTACCCTATCTCTAATCCTATGCATTTATCAATATATCCTCTACATCCCCTCTCTCATTTATCCCAAACCCCATACCACTACTATGATTGCCAAAATAACCCTTTCTAGACTCTCTCCTACTCTACCCCTCCTTGCATCATCTGACACCTCTTTTACTATACTGATCCCCTAAAACAAACCTTTCTAAACTCTTTCCTTTGAGTCCTCCCCTCCAAAACTAATGTCTACTCATCCAAAAGCCTCCTCCTATTGTTAAGACCTAAAAAAAAACAAAAAAAAAACAATGTCACTCTTTTATCCCTCCACTATCCTTTTCAATCGAAATTAACAGACTAACATGTTCACTTCTCAAATTCCATATTAAACTATACTAATATACTACCCAAATAACTGAATAACATATCCACTACTCAAATTACTTCATTTTTTTTTTACTATACTAATTTTCAACCGTAATCCTTTATGGGTTCCGGAGTGGTGTGCTACTCGCCAGAAAAGCGATTCAACACCAAACAGGGGTAACAAGTACTATATGAATGCAAATCTTTCTTCCCCTTTTATCCTTCTCACTCCAAGTAACTGACTAATATCCACCACGGAAATTACTTCATATTTCACCATATTAATTCACCACTAATCCTTTGTAGGCTTCCTGAATAGCGTGAGTCAACAAGCGCTATATAAATACAAACCTTTGTCCTCCTCTATCCTTCTGCTATTATTCCAAATCCACATAACGGACTAACCTATCCACCACTTAAAATGTACTTGCATGTTTCACTATACTAATTAAACACTAATCATCTATGGGTCCCGGAGTAGCGTGCTACTCGCCGAAAAAGCGCTTTGACGCCTCGTCAGGGGTAGTAAGCGCTATATAAATGCAATTACAATACAATACAATACTTACTTGTTCTAAAATGTTGTCTTGTATGGAATATCGACATAGCAATACAACGAAAGCAGAAAATTAGAAATTTGGTTTACCAACATGCCGAACCAAATACTTACTTGTCTCATTAGCAATTGCAATAGCAATTCGCAATATGGGATTTCTAAATCCTACTAAATAAATAGCTAAATTGGGAATTCGTTTGTCTTGATTTCTTCTAAAGTTCTCATTCAGGCACGCCCGCTAACACGAGCAGAATTCAAATTTGATAGTTGTATTCCTTCTGGATCAAGGCAAAGTATTATGGAAAAAATTATCGTTGGCGGCCTACAGTTGATTACTACTAAAGCGACGTGCTGCTCTGGTTAATTATTTTTACGTTATGCCGCGCTAATCGAGGGATACAAAAATGTCGCCATTTTGGAAAAGTATGATTTTTGTTTCATAGAATTACCATAATACGCAATAGCGGCACATCCGTTTCCAAAGGCAGTAATGTAATGACTCTTGTATTACTTGCCGTGCGTTGAATATTTTGTAATTTTCGAAAGGGAACACATTACAGACACATTAGAAATAGTAACTCACACATCGTCACTTTCTAATAATACAATGTTTTTCTCCTCTTACTAATCTGAAGAGAAAATGCGTCCGGAACTCCTTATTGATATATTCGTCCATTATACTGCGAAGCTGAAGCTCAAGATTGAGTCACTTGCAGCAGATAGTTGGCATGCTGGTATTTCCTCTTTCTTTTATGTCTTCTTTTCATCACGTGAGTGCGGAAAATGACATATTTTGACAGCTAGAGCACGGAATGTCTTGAAATGGAGGTCTGCGATTGGTCCACAAAGTAGACAGTCTGGATTCCTCGCCGCGTCACGCCCCACCCTCTGACGTCCGCAGCCGGTGGTTATAAAGAACCCCGCGCGTGCCCAGCTCGCCTTCAGCCCTAGGTTTTCAGAGGGAAGATGCATCGTTTTCGTTCACAGGCTCTCATCGGCTTCTCCTGGTCCCGCTTCTGTTCTGCCCGCCGTTGCTCGCCTCTACCGTTAGGGGACTTGAATCTTATACCCGGAAGGCGGTTTAGTAAAAAGTGTTCGTCTATCGGCTGATCTTTGCCAGGCACCGGGCCCGGCACAGCGCGCCGGACATGCCCAGGACAAAACGGAGGACGGGCGGCGGCGGCCGGGGAGCAGGAGCCAGCGGCGGCAGCGCAGGAGGTGAGCGTGTTAACCACATCACCGAATACAGTTGTGTAACGTGTACATAGCGCGCGAGCCGATCATGCCCCAGAATGCATTGGCCCGGTAAATGGTGCTGTCTCTGTGTGACTGTGAAGGAGGCGGGGCTCCATGGTGGTGGTGGCATGCGCTTGCGCGGTGATGTAGGTTTTGACATCATTGGGCCGAAGGACGAAAGGTTGTCGGTCCCTTAAGTGACCATTATGTGGCCCTTCTAGTTAAATACATTAACTTTGTTTATTTTCGCCAGATCGGCATACAGCGATGGCTCGTTTGGAGCGATAATTTCAATATAAAGGTACCGGCAGGGTCGGATTGGGGTCACAATTTGCCCCGGGCACTGACGAAAAAAGTGGCCCACATTCATGGGAGTGCCCTGAAACACACAAGGAATGGAAGTGGGAGGGTATTGTTCTTGGGAAGGACACAGGGCCAGGGTGACAATGTCCTACTAGCTGAGCACCTGAAAAACAGCAAGGCCCCTTTCTATTAAAAAATGATTCCCCAGCCCTCCAGCGCAGGAGCACCTGAAAACAGCGAGGCCCCTTTCTATTAAAAAATGATTCCCCAGCCCTCCAGTACAGGAGCACCTGAAAACAGCGAGGTCCCAACTATTTGTAAATTACTCATCCTTCCCCAGCCCTTCACTGCCTCAGGGCAATGGCGTGGCAGGAGTGGGGGGTGGGGGGCTAAAGCAAAAACACAGCTTCTGGGCCATCCATGGGGGTGGGGAGGGAGGCTAAGGTGAAAATGGAACGAGTTCCCCACATCACCTGCCCCCATAGTGAGACCCATTCTTCCTCGCCCACTATGCCCTGAATGAGAAGGGCTGTGGGTGAGGACTAATGCAAGCACGGTTTCTGGGCTGCGGGGGCCCCAGGGGGACCGAGGTGAAAATGGCTCATAAGCCTGAGCAATACCTGGACCCCTGGGAGGCCGATTCTGGCACACAATCACCCCTCCCCAGCCCACCATTAGCATGATTGCTTGGCAGGGCAGGGGGTAAAAGAGAGACCACAGCTGATCATCGCTGAATGGCCGGCTGCACAGCGAAGATGCTTTCCTCTTCCTGTCAGTGCTCTCTATGGACTGGTAAAGAGGGAAAAAAACGGCCCACTGAGACACTGGCCCTTCGGCCCATGCCAGAGTGCCCACAGGGCCAATCCGCCCCTGGGCACTGGTGACTAGCTGGGACCTCTTAAAGAGATGTTAGTTGCTATAGTAAGCATTCTGGACAGGCTTTGGATTCGCTCCTTTGAATCATTGCTTTCTTCGACCGTCCTTTTTCTGCTCCTACTTGCTCCCTAAATCATTAAACCAATACCTATTGCCTTTACCAATGATTGTTTTCAGTTCAGGCACCATTCATTGAACCAATGCAACACGTTTTAATAACTAAGCCTTACCGATACGCTGCTGAAGTGGGTGTATAGAGTTGACTGTTTCCTTCCTTGGTACGTCTATCTTCAGGGCCATTGCAAATCTTTGGTTGCAGTTTTTTTCTCTTAATTAAGGATGTGCCGCATTTGCCACATAATCCATCATCTGCATAGTCTGCAGATTTAAATAAAATTAAAAAAAACTAGCTCAAACGGATCAAGTTATTTGAAACGTGGCAACGTGTTTTTGCGCATTGGGAGACCCTTTGCAAAGGTTAACTGGTCATCTTTCAATTGGTTTTTCCTGTATTTGGTTGTTAAACTGGTATTATTGAGGTAACATCTTTGCCCAGATATCATTACCATGTGCAAAAATGTGACCAAATAATGAAATAACACAAAAATGGACTGCATTATGTTTAATAATTTGCCTTTTCTTGCTACATCATTTATTTAACTTTTCAACATAACTTGTTGCTCCCCTGTCACACAATTCACTACTCCCCTGTCACATAATTTAGTGATCCTGACAGCATGATTTGGCGGTATTGATACCCATTCCAATTGTTTTTCTTTTCAATTGTAACTCCTGCAGTGCCAGAAGTAATCAAGCTTTGTACGCACCAGTAATTACATTTAGTTGGTATCTGGAGGTACTACTAACCATGGCACTTTATTTGAGCAGATTGTTAGGCTTTTGCACAGTATGCCACTTTTGCAAACAACTCTATAGGTAAGTTGTTTATTGGACCTGCTGCCCGTACATTTCAAAGATAACATTATGTAAGTGTCAATCTACAGTCTTTTAGAATCGAATTAGACCCCCCTACCACTTCAAGAGCCAGATATGCACAGATTAAGAGATCAAATTGAGAGTATTTTGCAAGACCAGAAAACAAGGGATTCATCTTCTGATACTTATGATCTCACTAGCCAGCATTCTTGTTTTGAGGAGGGCACACAGTGCAGCACTTAAAACAATCTTTGCTTATGTGTAGGCTTGAGGACGTTTCAAAGAGCATGCAATGTTGGTTTGGCCAAGCAATTGTCAAATAGGGTGTAAATGACTTGGTGCAGTTGTTGTGGCTGTAATGGAGTATGAACCATGCCTGAGTTTAGATGCTTCTGCAGTATGAGGAAGAAAAACACCTCTGGTCCTATTGAATAATAGATTTGTAGGTTAACTTCTTTTCTTGATTGCTTTTTTTCTTGACAAGCCGCTAGGTTACTCCTTTGGGGTACACATCTTAACTCTCAATATTGATTAAGAAATACTGGTTTGAGCAGTTTGTCCTGTGAAGTGAATAACTTTACCGTGGTCTCAGAAGTACCTATTTCTGAGGTGTCAAAGGTTTCTTTGAATGTCTCCAACCTCTGCCTACAAAGTGACACAGTGGGTCTGATTCAGGGGAAAAGTTCAGCACCGTTTCCTTTTACAGTTGAAGCAAACCTATATAGACGATGAATACATTTAAGCATACTAATGCTTGTACTTTCTGATTGTTTTGATACTCTTGAGTGCTCATAAACAAACCTTGGTTATGGTGACTAATGCGTTTAAGGAAGTTACTTAGTCATAACTAGTACTTCACAAGCACAAATTAGTGTTAAAAAATGGATGATCGGTTTTTTTAACATGTGAATTTTTCCGTGGCTCTGTCTACAGGAATGTCAAATGCAGTATTGGGCAACTAAAAACTGACTTTTGTAAGATGGAGCCGCTTTAAAGATTTGTTAGAACGAGATCTTGTGAAATGATTGCATGCTTTCTTTACAGAATGGGCCTCTGAAATAACTTTTAATAAACCTAATTTGTCTAAGCAGGTCAGCATTCTTTTTGTTCTTCACACTTGTAGATACTTAGACGTGTTCGTTCTGCTGATTGTAAGCTTACGTTTAATAACCTTTATGCACAAGTTCTGGGCATGAGTCATGTGGTTCCTATACGTTACATACATCTGTAAAGACGAGAGATGTGAATGAAGTATACAGAAACCACATCAACATGAGATTTGGAGCAGCAGTAGCATTGCAGTTTATGAATGTGATCACTGTATCCGTTTACTCCTGCTTTCTCTAATCTTGATTGAGCACTTGATCAATTCTGCCTTGAACTAGGATACTTTACTTAAAATCCAACCCAATGAGTGGAAAAATCCCACAAAACTCCGCACTTTCCGATGTAGTTAGTTGGTCTGATAGTACATATGTGAGCTTCTTAGTGAGATCATTCAAGTTGTGTTTCTCATTGACGCTCTTGCCCCTTTTTTCAATAAAGATGTTGGCACTCGCCCATACTCTATGCTCACACTCTACCCACCTAAACTCACACTAAGATTCCTTGCATTTCTGAGACACGCTAAGCCTTCTATTGGTAGCTTCAGTGCTCATCTGAGCAGTTTGGACTTTTGGTATTCTTTGGAATGATAAACATTTGTTAAAAAATGCTTTTGGTAAAAAATTGAAAAAAAACAAATTAGTCATTAGTTTGGGAAAAAGTTTTCTATGATAGATACTGCTTTGTTCTTTTGTTAGGGGTTCAGTCCCGCAATGAAGGCAGAGATATAGCACAGGTTTCTATGGAGGTTGTTTTGGAACAAGTGTTAGAAAAGTAATTTTTTTTTATTGTATCTGTACTAGTTTTTTGCTTAGTTTGACTTGACTTTGGAGAAGCATATTTATTAATTCATGCATTGACGTGCAAAACATATGTAAAGGGTTATATTATACTCTCACCTTTGGTATTTGGCGAGTTGAGACTAACAATTTTATTGCTGTCAAGATGATTAATTGTGAAGGCGAAGGGCTGCCTTTAGCGTGTAAATTACTTAGATCTTTAAGCCTCCTGAACTGCAGTGAAATGTAGAATCTAAGAGAATTGAGTACTCCTATCACTGGCTGTTTAAGGTATCAGTTGTTCCCCCTGAGTTTCATCTTGGAAATAAATCATTCATGCATTTTATTTTTCTATTGGCATAGGGCTCCCTTGGATGTTTAACACCTGTTTGTAGTATGTCCTTAAAAGCACTTTGACCGCATTGTCAGCAGAAGGTATACAATACTGCAAGTGAGCACATCACTGAATTTTCCATCATACGTCTGGACAGGAAGTGGCATTACTGGTTTTAACCCCAAAACAGTTTTTAAAAGAAGCTAAGCAAGAGTCTTCAGCACAGGAGATGACACCATGCACTCCTCCCCCCTCCCAGGACCTACTTAATGGCAGCTGCAACAAATGTGCAGTGGACATGCCTGGACCAAATCTAGCACCAGGAATCCTCGACTGATGGCCGCCCAGTGGTACTCCGCGGCACTCTGTCGCTAGACTTGGATGTCATTCTCCCAACTGCTGCCGGGCCTCACACCACAGTAGCTTTCACCTGCACCCACTGCCGGTTCTTCAGCATCCACACACCCATATTCCTCATGCAATTAGTAACACCGCCCTTAACAGCCCCCTCCCAACTCAAATGCCATTCAAGTACCAACACCTTAACCGTACACCACATGCCCCAGGAAACCCACACAAACACCCACTCTCAAGCATGCTTCTCAACACATGATCACTCAAACACAACGGAAATATAGGACCGACTAAGTAGTGATGCACCAGACATCCTTTTTTAATCAGACCTGGCTCAACCCCTCATCGGCTCTTGACATAGCCACAGCAATCCCAGCGGACTAGAAGATGACTCAACGGGACGCCTTCACAAACTAAGAGGACAACACGCTATAATCTACAAGGAATCCATCAAATGCACAACATCCACAGAGAACTCCACTGCATTGATGGAACCCTGCACTTCAAGCTAAAAATCTAAATAAAAACATAACCCTGAACGTAACCCACACCTGAGATGACCCATAGGCATCTTGGTGATGAATAACAGATGTTTGTTACCCAACTCAATGGTACTCATTCACCTCAGATGGATGAAAGGCTAAGTGGACCCACCAAGATTTGAATTCGACCATGAGGTCCAACACAGGCTCCTGCAGTTTCAGGATTTGTCCACTGAGACACCAGACCCAGCTTATGACCTACCGTACCACAAGCTACCTTTACCAACCTCATCGCCAACTTTGTTGCTCCGCTCACCGTCTGCTCCAAAGCCTGCGTTCTCCTCTGTGACTAATGTTTACCTGGAAGTTCAAAACAACCCCTGTTAGACGGTACTCCTTGAAAGCTTGAGCAACATCACTTGCCCAGCTTGTCCCCCGGAACCAACACACACAATGTAGCCTTCACTCCAATCACAGCACCAAATGCCACTCCACCACACACTCATATGGACAAACCACTCCATCATCCACTTCCAAATCAACACACCTAGTCAAATCCTCTACCAGGTACAGCATTCCAAAACACAGCTCAGGCAAATTCACAGAAGCAGGCATGTTCTGCACCCACAGATCGGATTAAACTAGCCCCACAGACAACCTTCACAAGGACATCAACAATTTAAACAACTGGATCAAGAACTGCATGGATTCCCCCACACCCATGAAAACCAACAAGCATAGTAGATCATACAAGCAGGTCAGCTGGTACACAGAAGACCGTAGACACCAAACACTAAACCGCTAGAAAGGAAACGGAGAGCCAGCCACAACAGCACTGATAGAACTACCTGCAAGGCTGCACTCCAGTGCTTTCACCAGCAAAGTTGTAGCATTTGGTGGAATAACTAGTTAGTATTTATGGTGAAGTGGGGGTAGCAGTTCTAGAGTCTACGAAAGCATGCATCTGGGATTATCATTTGGAAGTAAAGCATGCGTAGGCTGTCTGGATAATTGTAGTAATTTGAATGTTTTAAATCCTCAGGAGGTATACAAATAAAACAATGTGAACAATAGAATAAAAAAGAATACTTGAGTATGGCTCAATCCCCAACAGTAAGATTGAACTATCAGGCATAATCCCGGGCCCCTGGAAGGAAGCCTTTGTCCGTCCTATTTTAAAGAAGCCTTCGGCCAACCCGCAAGATCTGGTTAATTATCGCCCCATTTCTTTGCTTCCACTCTTAGCCAAAATGCTTGAAAGCATTATCAACCGGCAACTGAGCAGCTGCCTCGAAATTAACTGCCTCTTGGACTCCTCGCAATCGGGTTTCCGTCGGGGTTTTAGTATGGAAACAGCCCTTTTAGCAATAACTGATTCCTTGAGGATGACTGTTGATGCCGGAGGACCAGCGATTTTGATACTTCTTGACCTCTCCGCGGCCTTTGATACAATCTCGCATGCTAGGCTCGCGGAGAGGTTAATATCCTTCGGCATTCACGGTGCTGCTCTCAAATGGCTGCAGAACTTCCTGACGGACAGATTTCAAACTGTCATCTTGGGCCCTTATCAGTCCGAGAAAACACCATTGGACAAAGGTGTCCCCCAGGGTTCCTGCCTTAGCCCTACCCTTTTTAATATCTATTTGGCACCTCTGGCTAAGGTAGTGGAAGCCCTGGGATTTGAAACTATTTCGTATGCTGACACCCAGCTATTCAACATCGGCCCAAACATTGAAGCAGACAGACTCCGCTTTGCCACTGGTATTCTTAAAATATCAAACTGGATGACTAATAACTGTCTCCAGTTGAATCCGGGCAAGACAGAGGTCATGCTTCATGGAAAGGCTGCAGCAGCCTGGTCAAATGAGTGGTGGCCAACACAGCTGGGTACCCCCCCTGTTCCTAAACAGAGGGTTAACAATCTAGGCATTAAGATAAATCAATCCCTTTCTATGCTGGATCACGTAGCATCCATCTCCGGGGCATGCTACTTTAGGCTAAGATTACTTCGGAAAATTTTCCCATTCATTACTACGGAGCACCGAAGAACACTGACCCAAGCCATGGTAATTAGTTGCGTGGATTACGGGAACGCCCTACTAGCGGAGGTAGGGGTGTCATTTCTAAACAAGCTGCAGGTCATCCAAAATACGGCCGCCAGGATGATCCTGAACATGCCGGCGGGCTCGCCATCGTCGCCGTTGCTGAGAAACCTACATTGGTTACCTATAAAAAAATCTTTTTTTAAGGTCTGCTGCTTGACTTTTAATGCTCTACATGGTCAGGGTCCGAAGTATTTACAAAAGAAATTGCATAAACATATCCCTGGCCGTCCGCTGAGGTCAAGCTCTTGTCAGTTGCTTCATATACCTCGCAACAGACTCAAACGGTCAGGGGGTATGGCTTTTTCTTATCTGGCCCCTAAATATTGGAACAGCCTGCCTAAAACTCTGCGAGATATTCCATCTTACCGAATATTCAGGAAACATTTAAAGGCATTTTTGTACTAGGGCTCACTTTTTCCCGGCTGCCATCTTTGCTGTGTTAGCTGAGCAGCTCCGAGCTGCCCCAGGGTGATTAGAGCGCTATATAAGAACGTCTAACATAACATAACTGTGTGGCCATATGAATGACCAGGTTTATTTAGCAAGCTGAGAATTAGCAATGTTCTTAAGAGCGCTCTTGTGCCCTCAATAGTAGATTGGGTATTTCTCCTGCAGCAGTAACACTGGGTGAGACTTCTCAAGTTAAAATCACGTCTGTTGGCTTTGCAGTTAGGTCGGCAAACTCTTGATCCAATAATTCTGGGTACAGGCACCGGGTTTGTTCATGCTGCTGCATTGGCTGTGGGCATCAGTGAAGCAGGATTCCCTTATACTCCCCTGCAATAGCATTAGGAGTAGATAATGCTCCCCCTGAAAGGCAAAAGCATCCTCTGCCCCTCTATCCCACACCACCAACGCTCGTTAGACCATCTTGCTTACTTTCCATCTGCACAAGGTAGGAGAATACTGCATCAAACAAGGTGGGAGGTGGAATGCCTGATTAATTTATTTCCACCACTGGTGATTGCTTGGGCTGTATTCCAGTCCATTGTTTATCAACCACCATGCTGCTCCAAACAGAAGCTTACCATATGCAAATCAGTACTAATTTTGCTGCTCGTGAATAGCCCATCCTTATCCAACAGGCGATCTATCGCCCCCTCCACTCCAGAAGAGAACTCCAGTATGTCCAGATGTTGGTCCCTTGCACACTGTTTTACTGAACCAAGCGTCACGCTACTGAAGACGCCTGAATAAACGGTCATTGATCCGGGGTTATTTTCATTCTGGTACCGAAGGGACCTGGCTAACCAGTTTGCGCTGGACTCTGTTGGAGCAGGACCATGGCAGATGTGCATTTGGCTGGTGTTTGAGATGGCATGGTGGGCAAAGAAATATACTAGATATTGAAGCATTCATTGCTTTATTCTGGCCATCTTTTTGTGTGACTTCCATGCAGTTCATAAAAACGTAAATTATACTGAAACAAGTGTTTAAATCCAGAAAGAATATACGTGTTAGAAAGCAGAACATTAAACCATTCTGTGCTGCTAAAGATTACAGATGAAGAAAAGCTAGTTCGAGTAAACCTTAGATCCCTTGTGTGTTGATTACCTAGCACATGGTATATGCCCAATATTTATCATTGCGGCCATTCGTGCAAATTGCATCATGGTTTTGAAACTTCGAAGATTGCAGCAATCTCCTAGTAACAGGCCTGAAGGAACAGCTCAGTTAAGATACACCCCTAATGTTTGTGGAAACATATTTTTAGTAGGTTAACCAAGAAGTCCTGTTTCCATGTAGTCACGTTAACCCTTCAAACCATCTCAGTGACATAGGAAAACACAACGAGTCTCCGACACAAATTCCAAAAATGCCTTAGCAGCCAACCAGTCAACGAGGCACACTAATATGAACTATAATAACCTATTGTAAAAATATATTGGTTAACTTTTTTTATACAATAGTTATAATTGTACATTTGTGCTTTTCAAATAAAGTTTTTATTTACATTTCGTGTAAAGATTACAAACAAGAACACAAACTGCAGTACATTGCTTGCTGGCTGGCTAGCCAACCATCCAGAGATACCAACAAACGCAAGATCATTGTTACACAGCCATGACACTTTTAATGAGATACAATCCAGTAGTATTCTCCATTAACTTAAGGCATGCGAGGCCAGACCAAACTGCATTTTACCCGCAACATCCAGAACCCCAACCATTTCCCCATTACAGACTAGGGCACTCATCCCAGTAATACTTAAATCAAGGTTTGTCTGCATCAGCTGAGCTCAGCCAGTGCACAAACGGGCAACATGTCACGTGGGCGGGATTGCGTCGGCATTAGTTCCTTCGCAGTCAGGGGGAATGGGGGCAGCGCCCCAGTGTATCTCTACTTGGCGTTTAGCTTGCATGCAATAACATTGCCGGGAGTTTCCTCAACTTCGGCCGTATGTTGGACACAACCCCCAACAGCGCCACCAATGGTGTGCAAGGCAGCCCCTGCCCCGTTATGCTCTTGATGTAGTGCAGTATTTCGAATCAGAAATTGGCTATAGGTCTGCACTGTCAGGCCAGGTGTAAAAATGTCGCCTGGGGGCACCCCACCACCAGCAGTTGTTTTCTGAGCGCAATCCCATAGTGTAGTTGCGCTGGAGCACGGTAGAGACGATGAATATATTTGAAATGTATAGGTCGGAGGTGATAATTAGGAGACAGTTGCTCCAGTTGTCTACAACTGAAGGCCCATTGCTCATCTGTGAGGCTCACCCCTAGATTCACCTCCCACGCCCCCGAGACGCTGGCACGGTAACCGGGAAATCCCTTAGTGTTATGGTATAGATTCGAGTGATTAGCTTCTGACTAGACTCCACAGTGAGTATATTTTCGAGTGCCGGTAAGGTCGGGTTGGGATTGGAAATGTACCGAATCTGCTTCTACAGGTGTGCCTGTAGTTGATGATAAAGCAACACATCCAAAGCAGAGTGAGGTGCAGGGCCGCACATTTGCTGTAGTGTTGGGATACTATCCCCCTGGTTTTCGGTCCTGGCCACCATTCCCTCCAAGGTGCGCGCGCACGTCACTGACCCCCGAGCGCGCAGTGTCCTGAGGGAAGCGCGTCGTGCTTTTGGACTTGCTGCATTTTCTTCTCTTAACGGAGCCCAGCTGGGGGCTGATTGTGAGCCATTGTGAACGTATGTTTGTAAATTGCAGCTAATGGCGGTGCTGCAATTAACAAATCTACTCTCACAACTGGTTACAAACAGCCAGCAGCCACGGCCCATTATGGAAGAAATGCAGCAAGTTGGTTTTAGAAGAGGGACGCCTATTATTGCTGAGAGAAACATGGAGAAGCATGAAGAGACCACTTACTTTTGTGATAAACAGTGACGCAGAATAGATAGTTTGCCTGCAGTGCGCAATTGGTGGACAGATGCCCATTGGCACCAGAGGAGTAATATCTCTCTGCTACCCACTTCGGGATAGGTGGTTGCTCAGATTCAGTGAGCTTGCTGTTGCCAAAGATGAACATTGGCTTTTCTGGAGAACTCCTGAACCGAGTTATGAGGATGGGGCATCCCCTGGTAACCTTTAGGGCTGTTTTTGGTGATTGATTCTGTCAGCGGATTAGAGCTGCGGATTTTATTAGTAATTTTACGTTACAAGTGTAAATGAAATACCAAATTTCTCCAATTCTGAAGTAGAATTAAAAATTCACCCGTCCCAAGCACTAACTGGAAATGAACTATAAACATTTGATCCAATAGGCACTTTTTCGCACACATGAACCTGAAAGCCAAAGCTGCTACCCTAACTTTAGGTTTTCATAGACTTTCAAGATCTCTGCAAGGCCCACTCTGAGGACATGTTCAGTAGGCCATGGTGGCAAAGCTGCTTCTGTCCATTTCATATGGCTATGAAATACTGGCAGAGAAAAAGGTGTCGAGGCTGCTGAACCTGCTACTTGAAACCGACTATAGAACTGTCTAGCTGCTTCCAAATTATACAATGAGGCACAATTGCACTTAAATCCTTCCCTCTTCTATCCATCCACTATACTTTTCAATCCAAATAATAGACTAACATGTCCACCACTCAAATAAATTTCATAATTCACTATACTAATTCAGCACTATTCTTTTATGGGTTCTAGAGTAGCATGCTACTCACCGAATATGTAATTCAACACCATCAGGAGTAGCAAGTGCTATATAAATGCAAATCTTTTTCCCTCTTTTATCCCTCCGCTATCCTTCTCAACCCAAATACCAAACTAACATATCCACCACTCACATTACTTTCATATTTCACTATACTAATTCACCACTAATCTTTTATGGGTTCCGGAGTAGTGTACTACTTGCCAAAAAAGCGCTTCAACACCCCATCATGGGTAGCAAGAGCTATAAAAATGCAAACCTTTTTTCCCTCTTCTATCCCTCCACTATCGTTCTCAATCTAAACAACTGACTAACATATCCACCACTCAAATTACTTTCAGATTTCACTATATTAATTCACCACTAATCCTTTATGGATTCCGGAGTAGCATGCTACTCGCCGAAAAAGCGCCTCAACACCCCAGCTGGGGTAGCAAGGTCTATATAAATACAATTACAATACAATATATCTGGACGCAATAATGGAGGCAGCACAATAACAGTCGAGTGGCATACTATGCTAAATGGCATTTTCCTTTAAGTTATTTTTAATCTGGGTAATGTGTGGGTCTATAACAGACATTTTATGACAAATGTGTTTTTGTTTCATGCAACATCCATAAAAAATGTTTCTTTTAGATCCAAACAGGATCTCAGATGAGAATTGGGAGGATGTCAGTGATCATTCGCAGTAGTATTAGTGAGCTTCTACGATGTTACTATATTGGAAAAATACTATCCCTGAATATTAACTATAAACACATTTCGAATGTGAACCAGTGTTTCTGTGCACTGTTGGTGATCTGGCCAAAGAGGACACGAGCTGAAACTGAATCATAAATTCAAAGGTGATCCGCAAAGGGCCCCTAAATACTTTTGGCCTAGGGCCCTTAAAATCCTTAAGATGTCCCTGAGCTGCTGCTGTGTAGTTAGTTGGGAAAGCAGAGGTTGACTGGTGCTGTGGAATGAGGCAGGTTGCCCTGGTTTCCTAATATATTAGTGTAGCTTTGTCATGGTTTCAGATGCTCTGCACTGCACCTGTTGATTTCCAACATGACACAACCAGTGTATGGCAGTCACCAACACAAAGGGCTTCCCCAGGGCTGGACTGGCCGTAGCAGGCATCAGGCGCTTGCCTGAGAGACTGGAAGGGTGGGGACCAGATTTGGAGCAGTGGGGACGGTTTTGTTGCGGGGGCAGTTTTTCAGCGATACCACAATCAGCCCTGAGTAACACAAGCAGCAGTGCTGGGGACCGGTTTTGTTAAGGAGTGGTGCCCCAGGTCCCAGTTTGGCCCTGCCTGCCCCATCAATCAGGCCTCCTGCATCCCAGTACCCAAGTCAGTTATCTGCACAATCAAGCGGGAAACCCCATGTCAGAACAGTTATCGCTGCACATGCGGTTGGGTTCTTGGCGCACATAGCCTTGGCTGCAGCGCACAAAGACTTTAAACTGCCGCACGCAGAGGAAGAAAATTAGAGGGAACATTGGTCCTGGGCTACCTGGTTGTTGTGTAGGTGCGCCCGCTCCTGTGCCTTGCCATCCATGAGTGGAGGGAACATTGGATTATTTGCTAATGGCATGGAAGGGGCATAAAGCATGGCAGTATTTGCCTGTTTGCATAGTCCACACCAAGCCTAGCGCAATGTTTCTGCTGTCTATTTCTTCAGTTGGACGTCTATGTTTGATGGAGGGCTGTTTTTAAGGGAAGGGGTGCCACCATATTTGTCAATGGCTACGTGGGGCTGGAAAGGTGTGGGGTGTACCCAAAAGTGTAAAAATTGTGCTTGAGCACTATAGGCAAAAAGGGTGAAGTCTGGAGCCGCCAGACCGCCCTGTGCCTGCGGCAATGTTAATTTTTCCCAGAATGTCCTAAGCTGTCCCCCCGCCCAGACCAACTCGATCATAAGTGATTGGAGGCGTTTAAAAAATTGCACTGAGAAGAACAGGAACATTAACAAATAAGTGTAATAATTTGGGCAGGATTCTTTTTTGCCACCACTTCGAGGCCCAACAGGGATAGGGGAAGCGTCTTCCACCTCCGTACTGTCCTCTATCCAGTCCACCACCCTACCGTAGTTAACTGTCAATATTTCTTGCAGGTTGCCATTATCCAGACACCCAGGTATCACGTCGGACCAGTTGTCCAGGTTATCACGTCGGACCAGTTGTCCAGGTTATCGGGTAGTCGGTGTCAAATGCCTGAGTTCCGTATGTCAGCTGGATCTTAACAGATTTGCCCCAGTTAATTACTACCCCGGACATGCCCCTGTATCGCACTAACTCTAGTCATTGGTGCAAACTTGTCTTTCGGACTCGTCATGTATAAAGTGATGTCATGTGTGTACATTGACGCAGTGAACCTGTAGTGTAGTTCCTATTATCCCAATAGGCTCTGCGCATTGGAATAATATCTTCAATAGTATAGACCTAGGGCAGAGGTTAACTAGGTCTTCTACCGACGATATTAGACTTAAAGTTTTGTGTTTGTGCCAGCTAGCTCAGAGTTCACTAAAAACTTTCTCGAATAGGCAAGGAGGATTTTAACCTCCCTGGATAGACAAGAAGGGATTTAGTTTCTGACAACCATAGAACATGACAACTTTGCTCTCCCCTAATCAAGAGTGTATCTCTAGAGTCGTGTGAAAACAATAGACAACTTATTTTACTCAGTCAGTTCAGTGCATTCTTAGTTTCACCAGATTGTAGAGAAAGGAAGAGACGGGCGTGTTCAATAAAAGATGTTATTTATTGATCAGTCTCTTTTCTCATACAAGAGAAATGAATCGCTATTATTGCAATACTTGTAGTTAAGTAAAGTGCATACAGCAAAGACAGAATTATAAAATAATACTGTAAAAGCATTGATATGGTTTCTGAGCCATATGATACTTTAAAATGGATAAAATAGATACATACATATATACATTTGACTAATCGTACTCAACTGGTGCTTCTAACCACGCCTACCCCAGTGTACCTGACCTAAGCCTAATACGTGGGCGGGAGTAGATAAGTAGCAGTTTAAGTTAAGTTTGTTTTGCCAAGGGACTGACTAGAGAATTCTCTGCGAGGGGTTATTCAGTTCTGTACCTGAGATCTAGAATGATGGAGGGCTGGTATCTCTTATCCCGGGTCTTGATATTCCAGCTGCCTGCGAGGGCTGCTTGGAAGCGCCGGAGCTGGATTTCTCAGCAGGAGAAAGGCAGCGTCTCGTTCTCAGCGCATCAGGAAGGCGGGGCAGCGTCTGTGGGCTTCGCTCTCTGCTGGGCTCCTCAGCACGTCTCGCTGCTCCGATCTCGTCACCACCGCATGTGTTTGCTTAAGGCAATGTCGGTAATATTTATACCTGAAAGGTGCCGAGATTGACGTAAGGATGGACATATATACGTCAATAAGGATGTCATATGAACGAGCTCGTTCGCACATTCTTTTGCTGAAGTTCTCGATGAAATCAAAACAATGGTTATGGGAATTTCCCAGGTCGCTGTAGGTTTGATTTGTTTTGAGAACTCCGTATGCCTTATCAGGGGCTGGAGGAATATCGCTTGTCTAATTAGATGGCATGCATTATGACCTAATCAGATAACGCTCTTCTGTGCCGTGGTGTGGCTTAATCAGATAACGGTTTTTGCACCGTTGGATGGCTGCTAGTTAATTATTAACCAGACCAGGGTCAGGAATAGGGGAATCGATACAGTACTTATAGGAATACATCACAAACACCCTTGTGGTGAACCCTATACCTCTGTGTGGTGTTGCCTAATTCTGGCTGCCAGTGGTTCTGTCTCGATCTCAAACAAGGGTGACAGGGGCCCTTAGTGATGCATATCTGGTCTGAAATCAGGCAGTTGACCTTCAGGGGCTCTGTGGGCAGGTTATAGAAAAGCTAAATCTGTTGTATGAAGCGGGCTCAGACCCAGCCTGTAGAGAAGTGGAAACAAGAACCCCCATTCTAAGGAACTGAAACGCCTTAGTGGCATCTAAGAGCGCGCATACGCTGGGAAATGAGGGGCGAGATAGTGTATTAACGCAAACAGCGTCCTGAGATTATGGGAGGTCGACCTTCTTCCTGGTATGAAACTGGATTGGTCCGTTCTAACAGTCAGCGGAAGCAGCGGCTGGAGTCTAGTGGCCAAAAGTTTGGTGAAGATTTTGGTGTCTAAATTGATCAGTAAGAGCGGGCGATATGATTCTCACTTAGAGGGGTCCTTGTCAGGCTTTAATATTGCGATAATGGCCTCTCGCATGAAGTTTGGTAGGATGCCTAGCTGTACATTTGTGCTTAAAACATAAAATGGTTAATTAAGCATTCAAAACATAACGTACAGCATGAATCCAATATATAGAACTGTTATATATATATATATATATATATATATATATATATATATATATATATATATATATATATATATATATATATATATATTCATTGAAAAAACCATAGGTTATAGACCATATATAGTTAGGAATTAGCATTTAAAAAACCTTATTTTACTCACACAAAACCATTGAAATTCCATATATAGTTAGTTGCACTAACTATATATTGCGCACCCGCAATCCACTGCTGATCATGTCACATATTACATCATTCATGACATGGTCAGTGACATCACTGATGACATCACTGATGACATCTCAAATGACATCACTGATGACAACATCCAGTGACTGTATGTTTCTGTAAAGTTAAAATATGTCTTACATATTGAAGAATGAGTGGATGTATAAGTGTCTGGATGAAGGATTTAGTAGGTGCGTAACTGACTATGAGTGAGTGATTAAATGTGTCTCACTGAATGCATGGGTTAGTGACTAAACTGTCTTAATTTGTGCATCATTATGTCTGTTGTTCTGTAAACTGCTGCATGTGTTGATCATTAGCTATACGAGAGGCTATATATGTTATTAATTGGTTGCCCAAGTATTTCTATGGGAGATTGAGTTTGTGTGGGGGTGGCTGGAAGGTGTGTGACTCTATGCATAGATGTGTGAGCAGTTTATTCACTAGGTGTATGAGTTCAAGAGTGCATGTGGAAACAGCTACATGGGCAGTTGACTGTGTGCATGAGTGTATTGATGAGTGAATGGATATCTCAATGCTACATGTCATAGTAAGTACATATGTAAAACACAGTACATGTGAGAGTTGGCATATATAAATAACTGTGCATGAGAGCCACTGAATGAGTGAGTGGTTGTATCGATCATTGTGAACTTGTATCAGGGATTGTATAAGAGAGTAAATATGTGTTAGTATATGTTTCAATAAGTAAGGTGTGTTTAACTGTATAGTTGAAGAAATGGAGGTGAGATTGTTTCTTTGCATGACTGACTGGGTGTGTGAGTAACTCCATGAATGAGTGGCAGTGTGTGAGTGTCTGTATACACTGAGTGTATCTAAGGTTATATTAGAGTCTGAAGAGGTTTATCGTATTAGCACAAGAATGATGTCAAATGAGATGTCAAATGAGATGTCATCAGTGATGTCATCAGTGATGTCATCAGTGATGTCATCAGTGATGTCATCAGTGATGTCATCAGTGATGTCATCAGTGATGTCATCAGTGATGTCATCAGTGATGTCACTGACCATGTCATGAATGATGTAATATGTGACATGATCAGCAGTGGATTGCGGGTGCGCAATATATAGTTAGTGCAACTAACTATATATGGAATTTCAATGGTTTTGTGTGAGTAAAATAAGGTTTTTTAAATGCTAATTCCTAACTATATATGGTCTATAACCTATGGTTTTTTCAGTGAATTTTCAAGGTTTTGTAAATGCTAATTCCTAACTATATATGGTCTATAACCTATGGTTTTTTCAGTGAATTTCAATGGTTTTTTAATAGCAGATATCATAAGCTGTCGAATGTCAAGTACGTGGTAAGTGAAAACATTTTCGTGTTTATGCACACTGATCTGCTTTGAATGGTGCCCCCCCCCCCCTCATTTCTATTAGGAGTACTCTCTCTTTGCAGATAGTGAAAGGTAGTTAACGCAGGCCTTTGCCCCCGTTGTAATCCGTCGTGCCTGCTTCTCTCTCCATTTGATTGATTGTTATCCAAGTATTTACTGTTTTAGAATTAGTTCTCTTTGGTTCATTCTCTATTTACAAACAAACACAGAGTCGCAATACTCTGTTTAGTCTTTGCAGATAACGAAAAATCGTGTAAAAAAAAAAGAAAAGGAATCGAGCAAAATCAGTAGGCCACTAATGGGATCTCTTTTTGACCTCGCTAAAATAGAAACATTAGGAACAACCCCTCATGACAAATACAAAACTAGTGAGATGAACTGAACTCCACACAATGATGGCTGCAAAACAGCTCGGCTCCGCCACCCACCCCGCCCAAAATAACGATAAAGAACGGCTGCCATGATTGGTTGCGGAATGACCACGACGGAGCTACGAAATGGTGCTGCTCTCATGCTAACCCCAGCTTCAGTCTGAAACATCCAGAAACACTGTAGACTACCAATTCGATCAGTTCCGGTAGCGCCCCAATGTAACCCGGTAGAGAAGAACTAGCCCTCCCCTCTTTGACTGATGGTTCTTGTTGCCTGTCCCTTCTGTTGTCATTTAACAGAACTATTTAGCCTGCTGAAAGGGGTTGTGTTCCGACCGCTGGTTGGTGGAGACATTTTGACTATATTCTGGACCTGCGTTGTCGCGTAATGCGTCATATGACGCGCCGCGTTAGCGCATCCGGAAGTCATCCGGGGCGCGCAGCGCGTAACGTAAGCATAACAAGTCATGTGACTTGTTAATAAAACTTTTCATTGGTTCATTTTACTTTTCTTATTGTAATGATGAAAGGCTTGGTCATATGACCTAAAAATTACGCTTTTCATTACTTCCGAACATTATTTTTTCTTAAATATATGTTATAATGTTCCAGGCTAATGTACTTTCCCGGAAATTTTACAACTGTCCTGCAAGTAAAATATATTCTTTTTTCGAGAAAAAGAGCGTTTCTTCGTCCCATGACGGAGCCGTTGAGCAAAAGAGGGTCGACCTGCTGTCTTAGTCGCCGATACGCCTGAATATGAGATTCTTATCGATCACTTTATGTTGCAGGAATAGAAAACACAACAGCCCTTGACCATTTATCTTTACTGCGTTCCTTCGTATTATACCTTTTACCCTTCATGTAATTGGTCTGCTTTATTTCACTTGCCTTTTAATGATTCTAAAACAGTCACTATTATTAAAAACTTTACCAATGTATATACTACTACCATGTTTTCTTTTAAAAACCTTTATTGTGAAAATTTCATTATACAAATACGAGCCTATAACCACGTGGGCCTGCCACAGAGCAAACTGTAATCGTATATGATGAATAGACATTTACACTGTAGAGGAACGTAACGGGCGGGCCATTAGGTTGCAAGAACTAAGGTGTCTAACAGTTACGGAATCGGTGGACGTACATTTTATAATTAAAATACGACAGGGCCAGTTACAATAAAATTATCTAGATATACATTTGCGGGCAAGTACCATGGGTGACGTTAATTCGAACTTTCAACAGTACAGTAATCAATAACACATCAGAACTTAATATCAATAGGGATGTCGAAATATTCAATCAATTCTCGTCCCCGCCCG
Organism: Lissotriton helveticus; assembly: GCF_964261635.1. Taxonomy (NCBI): domain Eukaryota; kingdom Metazoa; phylum Chordata; class Amphibia; order Caudata; family Salamandridae; genus Lissotriton; species Lissotriton helveticus. Next base: position 805,375,855 of record NC_136057.1, on the reverse strand, counting down.
CCATGTGCTTCAAAACTGCATACGTATCTCGTGATTTCAAGGTTCTGCAACCAGTACACAACAAGGAGTTACGAGTCCCATTTATTCCGGCGCCATTTTGGGCGAGGACGGGCAGGTCCAGGATATAGTCAAAATGTCTCTACCAACCATCGACTATGATGATGTTCATATGCTGTATTTATTAGAGTAACACTCATCTGTCCACATGAAATTAATTTGCCACAATCTAAACATGTCATTTTAATCTTTCCAAAGTTCTTCTAAATATTTGGGACCGTTTCCCTTGCCTCTGAAGCTCTCAGTGCCACTTCTTTGATGAATGTACTAGCAGGTCAGGGGTTCTCCTCCAAATCTCTCTTTTATGCAGCACTATAATTAATTGGTGCCACCTCTCCATATGACGATGCATGGTATAGTTACCACAACTATATTTTTTTTCGGTTCCTCTGGAGAGTTCATCGTGGCAGATGAAGCGTGTAACGTACCGGGCATTTACCTTTTTTTGCATGTACAGGAAAGAAAAAAAAAATCGAGCGTCCGAGTTCTAAGGTGTCCCAGGGCCATTTTAGTGGACCAGGCCCAAATCCAAAGAACAGGCCGCCATTTTGAGAGTCCTCTTGCAGCCGCCTGTCGCTGTAGCATCAAGAGCAGCCGAAACTCAGCTGAATGGCAACTGAAACGGTAAAGGGGCCCCCTACTACAGCAGACGAGCCTCCACCTAGGAAGGCCCATTCACGCCGGCTCCCCCCCCTTCGGGCACCCCACGCCGTTATTCGGAGCAGTATTGTAGGATGGCCACACCAGTGCGGCAACTTGCTAGACATCACCTCGGTGGTAACCGAATCTCAACGCCTTGTGGTGTCTTCTATTCAAAAAACATTGTTATGCTGCCTTCGACCTATTCGCCGCAAGTGCGCACACAACTCAACTGCATAGCTTGCTAGACACCACCTCGGTGCCATCCGGATCTTGGAATCTCAGCACCTTTTGGTGTCTTCTCTTCAGAAAATATTGTTGCGCTGCCTTTGGCCCCATTCGCACATCAGTCCGCTACTGACGCCATCTCACAGGCTAATGGGGCGCCCCACGCCGACTTTCAGCATTGTAGAATGACCACACCAGTACAGCAACTTGCTAGACATCACCTCGGTGCCATCCGGATCTCGGCGCCCCACTGCAGATGAAGTGCCTCTCAACTATGAAACCACCACGGTGACATCCGGATCTTGGCGCGTTGTGCTGCCTTCGGCCTATTCGCACATCGGTCCGCTACTGACGCCATCTCACAGGCTAATGGGGCGACCCACGCCGAGTTTCAGCATTGTAGGATGACCACACCAGTACAGCAACTTGCTAGACATCACCTCGGTGCCATCCGAATCTTGGCATCTCAACGCCTAGTGGTATCTTCCATACAAAAAATATTGTTACGCTGCCTTTGGCCCCATTCGCACATCAGTCCGCAACTTAGACATCACCTCGGTGCCATCCGGATCTTGGCATCTCAGCGCCTTGTGGTGTCAGTCAGAAAATATTGTTGCGCTGCCTTTGGCCCCATTCGCACATCGGTCCGCTACTGACGCCATCTCACAGGCCAACTGGGCGCCCCACGCCGACTTTCAACATTGTAGGATGGCCACAGAAGTGCGACAACTTACTAGACACCACCTCGGTGCCATCCGGATCTTGGCGCGTTGTGCTGCCTTCGGCCTATTCGCACATCGGTCCGCTACTGACGCCATCTCACAGGCCAACGGGGCGCCCCACGCCGACTTTCAGCATTGTTGGATGGCCACACCAGTGCGGCAACTTACTAGACACCACCTCGGTGCCATCCGGATCTTGGCGCGTTGTGCTGCCTTCGGCCTATTCGCACATCGGTCCGCTACTGACGCAAACTCACAGGCCAACGGGGCGCCCCACGCCGACTTTCAGCATTGTAGGATGGCCACACCAGTGCTGCAACTTGCTGGACACCACCTCGGTGCCATCCGGATCTTGGCGCGTTGTATTGCCTTCGGCCTATTCGCACATCGGTCCGCTACTGACGCCGCCTCACGTGCCAACGTATTTTCTCCGCATTTTATACCCTATGCCGCATAACAGGTCATGTGACTTGTTTATAAAACTTTTCATTGGTTCATTTTACTTTTGGTTTCCTAATGATGGAAGGCTTGATCATATGACCTAAAAACACTTTTCATTGGATGAAAACTTTTTTTTTTTCCCAAACGATGAAAGCCCCACCTTGTTTCTGGATGTTTCAGACTAAACTGGCGTCAGCATGAGAGCACCACCATCTCGTAGCTCCGTCGTGGTCATTCCGCGAGCAATCATGGCAGCCGCTCCCCAACTGAAGCCTGCAGGAGTCGGGGCCCCCAAAACTTTTGATGAATTCTCAAGGCGGAGGGGACGCTTTCGAGAATGGGGTCCAAGACCTAGCAGACAAGCGTCCGATTTCCAAGGTGTCCCAGGGCCATTTCAGTGGACCAGGCCCAAAAAGGAAAGAGCCTGCCGCCATTTTGAGAGTCCTGTGACAGCCGCCTATCGCTGCACCGCAAGAGTGGGCGCAACTCAGCTGAATTGCGGCTTTTGACACAGTGGACCAAAAACGGACGGAATGGCAACTGAAACGGTAAAGGGGCGCCCCACTACAACAGATGACACTCCACCTGGAGAGGCCCGTTCACGCCGCCTCCCCCGGGGCGCCCCACGCCGTTATTCGGAGCAGCATTGTAGGATACCAAAACCAGTGCGGCAACTTACTGGACATCACCTTGGTGCCATCGTTCTGCTGCCTTGGAACTATTCGCACAACAGTTTGCTACTGATGACCCACCCCCCGCGACGCCCCACGCCGTTATTTGCTGGGTGGCAACTTACTAGACATCACTTTCGTGTCATCTAGATTTCGGCGCGTTCTGCTGCCTTGGAACTATTCGCACAACAGTTTGCTACTGATGACCCACCCCCCGCGACGCCCCACGCCGGAAATCTGGACGTTGTGCTGCATTGGGACTATTCGCACAGCCGACCGCTACTTCGTTGTTTTTCCCTAAAAATGTTTATATGTTATTACTATTTTTGTTTTCTTGTATATATTTATAAATTATTAAAGTTTTATAATCTTACTACTTTGTCGGAGTGCTATATATTTTTAATGTGACACATAATTGTAAAAACTTTGATGTACAAAGAGTCATCCCTGGAATCTTCCGCTTCACGCTCGGTCCCCTCCCCAATCACAATACAGGATGGTTTTCAGATAATAGCAACGCTTCTGCTGTGACGGATCTCATCGAGTGTGGGCCTTGATCTACTATAACTCCTTTGAAGAGGGGTGATTCTTTACAGCTGTGGCCATAAACTACATCTGCAGGGCTAGCTGATAGCCTAGGACCGGCCTGGACAATCGGACACAGAGGAAAAGGAGTGTCAGAGGGTGCGGTAGTGAATAGGGCGAAAGGGAGGTGTCGGGCGGGCACAGGGTGTGATTCTCAGGGAAGAGCAGCGCAGATGGGGGGAGGTTTATTACCCATGCATAAGACAGAGAGCGGGGGTGACCACTGCCTGGGTGAGATGCTTGCGAGGGTGGGGAGCCATGCTAAGGATCGACAGCGTGCACAGAGTGGGTCTGGTCAAGGCATCTAAAATGGCTGCCGTGCACGACAAAAGTGTGGCATTTGAAAAAAGACAAGATGGCGCAGACAATGTTTTTCAACACTTCCTGATTTCCTTCGAATCGAACGTTAACAGACGTTGGGGCATATTACCAAAGTTAAGCGATATTGATCCCTAACGATGCATTGCAAAGATTTTTTTACCGTCAGAAATTATCGCAGATAAACCTTGCTATTATCAAGGTTTATCGCAAATACGATAAAAAACGACCGCAATGCATTAATATCGCTGAAAACTCAGCGATATTCATGCATTACCGAGCTAATGCTCTTAGCCATGTTATCCACCTCCCATTGCATAACATGGCTAAGAACTGCTCAGGGCAGCTGTTACTTTTTGGAGATATTCGCGCTTATCTCGAATATTTCCAAAAGTTGATAATAGGAGATAGCGATGTTAGCGACTGTTTCCAGTCGCTAACATCTTGGCATGCCCACTTTGCATGTCATTAGTGATAAATATCACTCACATGCAAAGTGGGGCCCAAGATGGTCGCTATCTCCTACTAGCCGTCGCTAACTGGTGTTAGCAACAGCTAGGTAATACAGATATAATTTTATCTCCGCGAAGCGGAGCGCTGTTACAGATATATATCTTGTTTTTGAACGTTAATTTCTCAAAATGCACTGAAGCACATATATTGAGACCTAGCAAAGGCACATCGGGCTACCAGTCCCTAATATTTTACCAAGTTTCGTGCAAATCCATTCAGCCGTTTTATTATTATTATTTTTTTTTTTTGCCCCGCGGGGCCCTTTTTAAACCTCCACATCAAACCTAGGGGGTCAGCGAGGATCTACTATGCCCCCTTATGGTCATTTGCCCCTTCGCTTTGGCCTCCTCTTGTCTCTCGATCCTACCGAGAGACAAGATGGCGGCCGCTACGTACTGTTTGGAATGTTTACAGACACCGGAGAGCCAATCAGCTTCGCTTCGCAAAGCTCCGTAACGCGAAAAGTACGCGAAGCGGTGCGCTGTTACAGATATATATCTTTTTTTGAACGTTAATTTCTCAAAATCCACTGAAGCACATATATTGAGACCTAGCAAAGGCACATCGGGCTACCAGTCCCTACAATTTTGCCAAGTTTCGTGCAAATCCATTCAGCCGTTTTATTATTATTATTTTTTTTTTTTGCCCCGCGGGGCCCTTTTAAAACCTCCACATCAAACCTAGGGGGTCAGCGAGGATCTACTATTCCCCCTTATGGTCATTTGCCCCTTCGCTTTGGCCTCCTCTTGTCTCTCGATCCTACCGAGAGACAAGATGGCGGCCGCTACGGACTGTTTGGAATGTTGACAGACGCCGGAGAACCAATCAGCTTCGCTTCACAAAGCTCCGTTGCGCGAAAAGTACGCGTCCTGGAGCGCTGCCCGGTCCGCTGTTACAGATATATATCTTTTTTTAAACGTTAATTTCTCAAAATCCACTGTAGCACATATATTGAGACCTACAAAAGGCACATCGGGCTACCAGTCCCTACAATTTTGCCAAGTTTCGTGCAAATCCATTCAGTCGTTCGGGCTAAAAGTGAGGCCAACCGCCCTATGGAAAACTCAATGTTAAAAACACGTTTTGGGACCCCCCTTTTTTCTCGACCCCCCCTGGACGAACCCCCCCCAATTTTCAGGGGCTGCTCAGAAACAAAATGTGCCATTTTCCTGAAAATGTCAGCCAATTCCGTCCACAAACGCCAAAGTTATTAGACATAGAATTTTCAAAAAACCCATAGAGAAAAAATCCTAACTATATATACCTACTGGCGACCGCCAGTAGGTAATATATATATATATATATATATATATATATATATATATATATATATATATTTGGATAACAATTGTTGAACAGTTGCCACTTTCCTTAAGGTGATTTAAACATGTTTTTACCTTTAAGCCACTCAATTAGTATACCGTATGATATTCGTAAACATCTACATTATTTAAGAATCTCAGCTGCTTGTGTAGTAACTCTGTTTTGGCTCCTAGTATTGTAATAAAAAGGTCCTTTCACAATCTTCAGGGGTAGGCCGCAAAAATAACTTGTCAGTATATGTATAACACACCAGTACCCCTTATGTCCTTGTGTTGCTAGCGAATAAGCTTAATTTGTAGTAGCACAAAGCTAACACAATCACTACTGCTTTGAAGCGCCCACCGTGTCCTCCACCACATCAAGTTTGCTGCACCCACAGTAGACCTTGATTACTGTTCTTCTGGTTGAATCAGAATCCTTGAATATAGCTGAACATGTACAGTTGTAAAATTCCAACTAAAATTACATTTCTAATCGATTTTCTAATGTAAATAACAGTAATTCACGGCCAATGAGCAGTTAATGTTTCACTGCATGATTCACTTTACCAAGTTTATATAAAAAAGTATGTAGTTCGAAACCTTCAGTTTGTCCTTTCTTCAAAAATATCACTGTTTTCAAATTGGTGCGTGGCCGTAATCAACCCTAACCGACTTTTGTAGGTGGCCAACATCGGAATGTGCAGCCCTACAGCGATGAGGATGCATCCGTCGAGACCATGAGTCACTGCAGTAGCGGCTTCAGTGATGCTGCTAGCTTTGCTGACGAGGGTATGTATTGTGTGGCTTTACAAGAAATTGATGCTAGTATGTGCTGTTCAAGTAGGGTCAGTGAATATCATGCCAGCAGCATTGGAGATTTGCCTTATCTGTGGGTGTGCCTGTATTCCATTCTTAGCATACGCAGTGAAAAGAACTGTTGTGCTGATAAATTGCATCTTTGCATTAAAAATGAAGCCAGGTGCGTACCCGTGTCCACCTTATCTGTGTTATTTAACAAATGAATGTGGGTGGACGCCAAAAAGTCATTTATATGTGCAAACCGTGATTAGCAAATTGATTCCTTTCCTTTGTGCAGGGATCTCGACTTCTCAAATTTCTGGTTTCTTCGAATTAAAAAGTAGTGAAGATTTTGGATATATCGGAGTATAAAGTACGACTGTTTTGAGCCTGGTGAACCTGATTAGTAAAGTTTGAGCTGGCTAGTGAACATATTGATAGCATTTGGGAGCGGTTTGCAGAAGCTCAAACATATTTTTTGTTTTTCTAAATTGCTGTTGCAACTGGCAAACTTGGGGTAATCATCTTGCAATTAACTGGAATTCAGTGCCAAGGTGCTTGCAAATGTTACTTTCTTCTATAATTTGTTTATTTTCGGCACACAAGTGGCACAGTTCAAGGGGCGAGGCCTTGCCAGAGTAGGTACCTTCCCCTAAATTTCTTGAAGGAGCGATGCTAAGTAATTCTGAGAAGTTCACCATAGGTGTCTGGTTGGGAGAAGGGGATCAGAAGTTTCGATAAGTACCTTGGTTTTGCACCCACTCTCTGCTTGACCTGTGGAGAGACATTAATGTTGAGATGTGATCACACATTCTTGGGTGATGAGCAGCTACGCAGGATAATTTTGCATCCTTATGAATTTGCTGAATGTGTGGTCTTGTTTCCCTAGTAATTACTACACCCCAAATAGGAGATAATTGGCTTACAACTAGAGTAGAAATATTTTACACGATTGGATATTGGGGACGGAGACAATAACTTTTTTCAGATAGTGACCACTATAAATAACCATAACAAGGAAACCACTTAAAGCCTTTCTTGATTGGTTTACTGATTGACTGTTTTTGTACATTGTAGTGGTAAACAGTTAAGCCAATTTTTGGCTTGCATCGTAAGTTCCATTATAGGGGCTTCTGAATGCATGGGATCAGTCCAGCAAATAGACCAAGGAATACTTTGCCCATACCTCAGTCTTTTTATTGGTTCCTCTTTGATACCCATTTGGATCCCTGAAAAATGTAAATCCCCCCCCATGCTTCTTCCTTCCTCCTGGTCCCTTACAGACTCTCTAGCATTAGTTGCAGTTAACATTTTCAGTGTAAACAGGGTTTTCTTTTGAATTTCAAGATGTTCGTCTATTTGTAGAGGGGACCAAGGCTACATCTTCAGCAGTTGAAAAAGCATCAGCTTAGGGCAGAGATAATGTGTGTAAGCTTTTTCTTAGCTTCATACAGGAGAATGGAATTTTATAAAAGATCTACTTTTCCAATAGATAGTGGTTTTGAAATCTACTTGTCCGGTAAAAAAAAGTCCACATGTCCCTCTGGTGCTGTGAAATGTGACATTACAGCAGCCTCATTACTGAGCTTTGTTAATAGCCTTTTAAAGGGTATGTATTCTAGTAAGGGAATGATTTTGCCACCTTTCTGAAATCTACATGCAAGGGCTTGGAAGTAGGTAGGGAGCAGCAGTTACGCTGTTGGAATGACCTGCAACTGTGCACCTTCAAATGTGCATGCTCTGAAGAATGCTTCTCACTGTAGAGTCTTCCCCTGTAGAATATCCCCAGATGCCAGACTGGATCTCAAAGCTTTCACATCAGTGCTTCTATGTGCCTTTAGGTGGTACCATGTGGCTTTGTGTTGACTTGTTTCACCCCAGAAGTGACTTTGCAGAGTCTCATGGAATTGCGACCCCTACACACTGACGTCTTTTCCTTATTTTATGTTGCTTTGAACGCAAATCCAGACTCTCTTCTCCTTTTTCTCATTGGTATGAGTTTTTCTTTAAAAACCTGTAGAAAACTAGTGTGCAAGGGAATCATGTCCCCAAAAACTTTAGAGTTCAAACCTTACTGTGACTATCACAAATGTCAGTGACTTACTTACATGAGGGATATTTGGTTTTTTGCTTGCGACACGACAAAATTGAGGTATGCAATGTCATGAACCCATAGGCTATCTGGGACTGAAATGAATCTGTATGTTGCTGAAAACTGGAATAAAACACAAATCCAGCTCGAAGTTGAGGGTGTGGACCCATTCCTACAACATCTCCTCTTAGGGGTCAAAGTAGTCTTGTGAGCCGAAGTCTAAGGGTAAGCACAAGAAGGCAAAACGTGATTTGTCCCCACTCGCCACTCTTATCAGAAGTTGAGAGGGTGTTAAGGTGCCATTTGGTCTCATTTCCCATTCCCCCTTTGTGGAGCTGATTACCCACTTGATTCTGATGCTCTGTTTCCTGGGTCCTGCTGCAGATCAAAGCCGTTTGGGAGACAATATTGTGCGTATTTGGCACTCTTTTGTTTCCCTCTTGTATACCTTCGGGGCCCAAGGATCCAGTAGAGGTTTCCATTCGTGTTGCCACTGGTAGATCCCTTCTTGGTACAACCTTTGCCTCTAGAGCCGGCTTTGGGTTTCACCTGGCTTCCGCTCCAGTGCTAAAACTCCACCAGTCTCAAAAGTCTACGCCAGTTACCTTGACCTACAGCTGGTTAGTTTGACTTTCAGTGACCTTCTGTGAATGTAAAATGAATGTGCTTACAGAGGTTTTACAGCATGACAGACTTCCTCCGAGCTCTAACTACTATTTAATGATGCCCTAACTGACATATCAGCCTTAGTTCGCACGTCTTGACACATGACCACCCACTGGGAAGCAGGATCAAGCGTTTTCTCCACGGGTTGCAGTTTCACATCTAGCAGATGGGTCCTTTGGATCGTTCAACTGAACTATGCCCTTCCTTTACTTTCTCACCTGCTGCATCTTCTTCCCACATCAGTTCCTGATTCTAGATTAGCACCTCTCCATCTTGTTGCAAGAGGTATCCACTGTTCTGACCAAAGGGGACATAGAAAGTGTACCGGCCTGAGAAATGGGAACTGGTTGTTACTCCCACTATTTTCATTCCATAGATATTTGCTTTGTTGCATTTTAGATCTCTGGTTTCTAAATGCCTTCCTGCAGAAGGGCACATTCAGGGTGCTCACACTGGCTGGGGTCTGTCTGTCCCTGGATACAGGCGAGTGGCTGATGGCCTTGGGCATACAGGATGAGTATTTTAGTGCGCTCATCTTGCAGCACATCAGATGTTGCCTGTGGTTCAAGGTAGGCCAGGGGCATTTTCAATTTGATGCGCTCACCTTTGGCCTCACCAATGACCCTTGGGTGTTCTTAACCTGAAGCCAGTGGTCGCAGTACACCAACTGGTGTTGAGTAGCGGTATTCCCCTTCCTTGACGACCAACTTTTGATGGTGGGTTCGCCATAGTTGGTCATAGACAACCTTCCAATTGGAGTTCACAATCAAAGTGGCAGTAGCACTGAACTCCTTTAGTGGCTTCCTTTCTTCTGACTGGTCTTAGACTCAGTGCATTTCTGGGCCTTCCCAATTTCATGAGTCCAGGTCATTCAAGCAATGATCCTGATGTTTCAGCATCTGTCTTGGGTATTAGTAAGTATGGCTGTGAAGCTTCTTGACCTTCTGTATCCTGCTCGTCTGCTATGACCGGTGGCATGTGCTGGCTCTGCAGTGGAATTTTAAATCTGTGAGCCCAGCACTGAGGGAACCTCTAGCTCAAACCAGGTTTTTTGAGGAGACTTTAGTGGTGGCTGCTCGAACGCAGTTGGACCTGCGGCAGAACCCTCTCCCACCCAGGACTGATATTTGTGGCTGACGTGTCACTTCGGTCTTGGAGTGTTTGAGTTGGCTTTTTCAGTGGGATCACCCCCAGATTCTTTGCTTTTTGGCCTCCTATTTTTGACCTCGTATTTGTTAGTTTTAGCACTCTGGGCATGCTTACCCCTGCGATTCAGGGCTAAAGTGCATATGCTCTCCAGGTAAATTGAGTTACTGATTCAAATATCAATGATTGGCATATTTGATTTACTAATAACGCCCTATTAATGTGCACAGGTGTGCCCAGGGCATGTTAATCAAATGCTACTAGTGGGCCTGCAGCACTCATTGTGCCACCCACAGAAGTAGCCTTTCAAAGGTATCTCAGACCTGCCATTGCGTTGTCTGCATTGATTTTGTACTGCCATGTCGACCTGGCAAGTACACCCACTTGCCAAGCCCAAACATTCCCTTTACTTACATGTAAGGCACGCCTCAGGTAGGCCAAGGTACTCCCATTGGCAGGGTGCAGTGTATGTGAAAGATAGAACATGTACTGGTGTTTTACGTGTCCTGGTTATGAACCTCTGTGTACCCCAATATAGGCGTAGGTAGTTACACAACCTTTTACCTACATCAGTCCTACCATTTTTCTAAATAACTAGTCTGGTGCTGACCTTTTACCTAGTTAGGTGCTACATGACTGTTGTATGGTTTTCTTCGAAAACTAGCCTCCGGTATTATGCATGAGGATTCTCAGCATCACAGCAGGATTACCATCTTCTGCGTAAATTACTCGAATTCTCACCTCTGTCTTCATAGTTGCCCGACATGCCCATTAAACACTTCTAAGTTGAATCCCTGCGGGTACCTTTCGGGTGTATAAGCACTACATCTTAGCTGGGCAAGCCAGAGAAAGAATTCCATGCTGACACAAGACACTGAGGTCCCTGCATGCAGACTCTCCAAGCAAGCAGTGGTCTGACATCCCTTGTGGGGTGTCCATCTTGAGACCATGACTGGGTCCTTCGCTCTCACACATCAGTTAATGGGGTTTGCTCTATCCCAAGGGGAATCTTGGCTATGCATCTAAATACATGCTAGGTACATCTAGTTAAGGCTTACATTGTAGGAGTACACATTATTACTATTAAGTATCTATATGTCTGCATATATATTCATTGTTTTAGCACTATGGTAGATTTCTACCTTTTCTTTACTCTACTGGTTCTCATCGTGTATCCGTTTCTGTCTCATGGTTGTTGCAGCACACTTATTTTATACTAGTGACGCTGGTTAAATCAATACTTATTGAAAACACACCTACCGTTTATTCTTTGTATCTCTGAGACTAAGTGAGCACGAGTGACTGAGCAAAAAGTACTGTACGGTTTCCATGATCCCTGACCCCTCAGGGTTGTCATGTTCGATAGTTGCCAGAAATGATTTGCTTTTTGGTAGGAGGGGCTCATAGTTGCACTGTGAGCTAGCTGGTATACAGACTAACATATCCTTTAGGGGTGCCTGGAATCAGTCCGAACACCAATCCCTTAGTTTGTCTAAACGTGCAGATCCCATATAGATTTGTAGGAACTACACAGCATGGTGCCACCAATGTTGGTTTGGTTCTTTAACGGTCAAATCGAAGTAGTTCAGTAGTGCTTTCTCAGAGACCCGTACTCACATTTACCCAGAGACATCTGTAGTGGGAAGGGAAACATCCACCACAGCAGAGTAGGTATATCCTATTTATTGGCTGTAACTTTTTTCAAGCTTGAAGGATTATAGTTACCTACATTGTGCATAAACTCATTTTCCTTAAATTATTTTTATGCCTGTCCAAGGTGAGGCTGCGATAGCATTACAGAAACAACAGCATGCTTGAGAGAATAGTGCTATCTCGAACGCCGAAGGAATTTTTGTGAAACGGACCAAACCCCGATTCCGCAAGGCACTGTAAAAACCTTCGTGCCCTGTACAATCAACCCTGAATATGGCATGACTAGGTCGCCCACGCAACGCGCACTCTAGGAATATCCGGGCTCATTAACAGTTCCCGCCAGCTCCGCAAGACACATCATTTAGGACAGAGGCTGTCCCTATATTTCTACTCACTTGTCTGGATACACTCACAGTGACTAGTTTGGCCCTGAAGAGAATCCCCACCACAATTTGGGATTCGAAACGCGTAGGCCTTTTCTTTCTGTCTGCCTCTGTATTGCCAGAGTATTGATCTGTTACACCTGTTCTGGCAATTTATACACTCACTCTTGTTAAAATATTCTTGTGAAAATCGATCCAATTGAATATCGAGGAGTGTATTGTACTATTGTATTATTTTCAACTCTTTTTTGATTTGTTACGCAGACCCATTACTTTGCCCACTGGTATATTTATTTTCCAGGTTGTGTCAAGTATTTTTAACATGAATGTATGAATGTTTGTGGTATGACTGTGACATGTTTGACCGATGATTGTATGATTGACAGTATCATTTTGTTTTGTGTCCACCCTTGTTAAAAATTGTTAATTAACAGTATATACTAAGGTCAAAATAATTGTACCTTCTAATATATTTTGTAAAATAAAAACAGCTATTAAATATCACTTCCCGATTTTGAACAGTAGTCTTTATTTGGTTGACAGATTAGTCGAGTAAAATAAAGCATCAGTATTGGCATTTCTCTTTGTTGTTTCTGCTTCTGAGGCTCAGCCTTACTGATTAGAGCCAGCCCGAGTTGTTTTTCAGTCAGCGATCGCATTACAGGCAAATGTAGCAGAGGAGTGAGAGCAAGAAGGTGCTATAAACATTTCAGAAAATGTTAGAAATGCACTGACTTTAAAATGAGCAGCTTTTGGCGTCCCAGCATTAGGTGGGACGGTTACCTTTGTGGTTCAGGCACACGAGGCATACAGAATGGAAGTGTTCTATTCGTAGATTAAATTGTCACGTGCAGATGCACGCAAGTTTCATTCTTACACTCCGGATAAAATACCTGAAGAATACAATGCATACAAGGACATAGAAGTTTACGTACCAGGAACATATACACTGGGTTTATAGGCGTCCTCCCACACACCACAGAAAGTGACTCGGTCTGCTCAGCATAGACTTAGCAACCTGGCCGGTTCTAGCAGCTAACCCGCCGCTTCCAGAAGTAGAGAAATTGCCAATAACAGACTTGTGTCCACTTCACAAAAAAATAACTTTACAGAAACCTGACACAGTTCGTTATGAGAACACTCACACTTCAGCCTACAAAGGTTACCCCAGCAGCTAAACTACAGGGGACCGCCACTAAAATTACCCCACAAACACGGAACGCAGTTATGGGAAGAATGCCCACTGAACATGAGCAATTGCCATTCCATACAGAAAATCGCAGTTAGAGGCTGTTTCCACAGGCCCACAAGAAAAACCCGAACTACTGACTATCTACTTGTCAATGGGGACAGCTCCCCTGATAGAGCATTGCATCACTTGGAGTACAGTCTTCGCTGCCATCTATACCAGGGCTCATGGCACCCCTTCAATAGCAGTGATACCAAAAGTATTGAGACAAATAAAAATGATTATTGTGCAGAATCTGCTCTAAACTTAGGGATGAAATTCAATGGCAATTTACCCAGGTATCTACAATTGTTAGCTAACATAAAAGGGGAGGCAGCAGCGGTGGCTGTATGCCAAACTTGAGGGAATGCACTCATGCACCATGGGAGCGCGAGTTGCCAAAAAGTATCGAAGATACCTACGCTGAATTAGGTAGAGATCATTTTGGGTGCTATACCTAGAAACCACAAGTAGTTGAAAATCCTGAAAAGGATAACACCAGATCCTTCCAAGAAGAAATTGGACAATAAACAGAAAAATAAGCAGAATGCATCACAATCATGAGGTGGGTCTCATCAACAGGAACCCTCTGACAGGAGGTATAACCTTAGAAACCGTGATAACGTTAAACCGGACAGGTTATCAGGATACTGATACATGTTCCCCTCATTCCGTTCAGGGTTCTCCAAGAAACTTAGAGAGGGAAGGACTGTCAGAACACAGATCAGAAGGGTGAGCAAAGTCCAGAGACACACATCGCACTTCAGACTTTAATATATAAAAATAACTCAAAACCTCAATTAAAAAAGTTTGCAGGCCTTAAAATAAAAAATGCCCATTCTGCTGAAATGGGCTCGGACAATGCTAGACAGCACCGCAGAAGTAAAAATTGCTTGCCAGAACCTGATATAATTTCTGGTGACAGCGTGTTCAATGAACATATCACTGTCATTCATACTCTCAGGAGTGGGTGGTAGCACTAGCTCCTGCATTAAACAGCAATAATGTTGGGTGGGCTGCCGAGTCACCACACCATGCAATCCCAGTAAAAACTACAACTCCACAGACCGTACCCCATAAAACATGACACTAATAAACAAGTAAGGAAGATCTTAGACCAAAACTAATATCAAGGTATGATTGAGAATTGCACCTCTTCCATGAATAGTCCTTTGTTTCCCTTACTGAAACTGGACTATTCATTTAATCTAGTTTTAAACTACTAGCAATCAGAAACCTCATTTTGTTATCCGCTCCAATATTGAGCTGACAATAACTTTTAAGTGTTAAATGCCTCAGTGCTCCAGCTCTTCTCCTCTGTGCCTCTGCCTTAGTCTGGGTCATTAATCTGGTTGAGCCCTGCTCCTTATCAGGCCATGCTATTTGCAGCCTGATGTAAAACAAACAGCCTTCCCTTAACTCCAAAGGAAAAACTGTGACCCTGTGCATTTTTAAAAATTAACTCAAGGCTGCAAGCTACTCTGGAGGTGTCTAGGAGCTACTGGCAGTGGCGATTAACTGGTGGAAGACATCTGCTCTATGATCCTCAATTTGGAAGAAGGAAAGTGACTTTTGTGATCATTGCACCCATCCCAATAGTTCTACTAATATTAGAGACTTGCAAAGCACCTGACATTCCACTTGCTTTGATGGAAGTTCTAAGGCTTATCAAATGATTTAGATTGCCACTCAGCATGCTCCAGGAATGTGATGTTGCCTTGCATCGACACTGAACCTTGCAGCCTGACAAATTATATTTTGGATATATAACACCACATTAGTGTGCTTATAATGGGCAACTGTGGCACATTTCAATCTTCATTGACCTTATTCCAGAGGACAACGCCAATGTTTGCTGAACACAGGCACTTAAGTCCTAATGTGCATTACTTCCCTAAAATCCATAAGGAATACTACAATTGCCAGTGGCCCGATGTAAGAATTCTGTTTGGAATATGCTTGAGGATTCTAACATTTAAACAAATTGACCATTGATACTGGAGCTCCAAATGTTACTTAGTTGACACGACTATAAAAGGACAGTTCGTTTCAGAATGAATATTTTCATTATAAAGTCTGATAGAAAAATAATTCTAAATGCATAAAGATTCCTTCCATAAACTGTCAAGTAAGGCCTTTTGTTTAGCCAATATTAAAGATAAGAGTATTGTTTCTCATGAGAATACCTACTAACTCAATGAAGAAATATATTACATTTTAATGCTGTGGGTACAACCATCAAACATTGAAATGGAAGTCTCAATTTCTTATGAGAACAAGGATTACAAAAATGAGTGTAATAACGCGTCTCTTAGCTGATTAGCCCACACACCTTTCTTTTACTTTCTTGCAGAGAATATCAGATAAATTGTTCTGAGCAGACTATCCATTTCTGTATCATGTTTTATAAACAGCACTTTGCTTATGTTTGTTGGTACAGCATGAAACCGTACAGACATGGAAGTTATCCCTTCTTGGTTTCAAGACAGACTACACCTGTGACTAGTAGAGTGTTTTGTTATGCCTCCCGGGGCGTTCTTGAGCTTTATGAATCTGGTTTCTCTAACTTTGTATACTTCTCCATGCCAATTTGTCAGTGAAGGAGTCTTTTATTTAACCAATGCTTGGCTATGTCCCTCTTTGCTCGTATGGTGCTCAGACCCACCAACAAGTCTTGCTTCTCCAACAAGATTCCTCATTATGATCAGGAGGGTCTTATTTGAAGATCTGTAGCAGGGTCTGTTTAGTTTACTGGAATACTATCACTGAACAGGCCAAACCATATACAAGGATCAGTCCCAACCACACACAGGTTCCAAAGTCTTTCCCGCCACAACTCCAATCATAGCCTCTTCAGCTCAAGGTTAGTTTGGAGGCAGTTAAGTTGTATGAGCTGCAACTTGTAGGAAATTGAGATTTCTCTGGGTGCTATATTGACCTCCTTATCTGTATCAAAACATAAATAAAGGCCATAAAAGTCAAATTACCACAATACCTATGATATTTCGACCCATTGTTAATACAGGATCCTCCTCAGGACTAAAATTTCAAACCGAAGTTATAGTTTGTGATTGTGAAGAAAGATAGTTGAAAGTGAGAAAGGGAAGTGTTACCAAATTAGGAAGGATACTTGCAGGGGCCACTTGTCACAAAGATCAAACCGGCCTATGTATAAGAGAATGATCACCCTTTAACTGGAATGTGAGTAGCACTGGCCATCCTAGTGAAACGCAGAATATTACAAGGGTTACCAATATATAGATTACTGTGCCAGAAAAGTTTCTCTAGGCTTTTAGAGAAAGTTTCACTCAGGTTAAATTTAAGTTCTAAACAAGATGCAGGCCGACCTAGAGTGGTAATGGTAATTACTACGATTACTGAAAGAAGCCAGTAAGCAAATTACGAGTGGTGTCTCCAGTGAGTTATGGAGAGCATCTGCAAAGGAATAACATTCAGTGGCTATTTTTAAAATCGGAGTTACTGGTCCACACATCTAAATTGTGATTTCTGGAGGTGAATTACAAAGCCACTGCCAAAGTCTGTGCTTAAATGAGCTGCTCATATCTCCAAGATGGCCATCACGCTACAGGGAACAGATCACAACATGGGTGACAAAATGACTGCCACTTGTTCATCTATTGATACTTTTTACTTAGCAATTACATTTGATTGCCTTAACTTTGATTCATTCAATTATCATGTAATCGAATTGCATTTGAATACTATTAATTGAAAATATAACTTGTTGAGTCCGCTATGAACTTTGCTGTACACATTAATTAATCGGGATTTATAGAGTGCACTAATTCCCCGTTAGGGTATCCGGGTGCTGGGTCTGGGGTGCTCATGGGCTTCAGTCAAAAAGCCAGGCCTTAAACCCCTTCTGAACTCCTGAAGTGATGGTGAGATCTGAAGGTGGATGGGGGAGGCCATTCCAGGATTTTGCAAGAAAGGTAGGAAAAGGAACTACTTTTACAGTTGCTGCTGAGGGTGGTGTGAGCGAGGGAGATGCGGAGCCCAGGAGGGAAGGTGGAAGCTGAGGCGGTGGACCATTTAGAAGTAGAGGTCAGCAAATCTGATATCACTCCCTCTTTGCAGGTCAGAGCCACTTTTTCCTTAAGTGAGTTGAGTTTTGAGGGGCTCGGGACCATCTGCCTTATTGGTGGACAGCGCATGTTGCAGTTTTAATTCCTTAACCGTATTAAAGGGTTCATGTATTTTCTATCCACATTCAGGTCAAATGATAACATTTAAAAAATGTGCAATTTGTTCAGCTGAAAGTTATGCGCAGAAGTACCATGTGGAAAATTCAATGTAGGTCTATTGACACAAAGGACGAGTTAGTCTAAGTCAATGCAACTGAGACAGACCTAAGTGTGCAGTATTGTGCGTTATTTCCAAAGATGTCATTACAATATACCCCAATTTAAGATTTCCAGTCTCTGAAGGTATGCATTTCCCTGCACAGAGTGAGACTATAAAAGAAACTACTTAAAAAGAAAGTTTGTATGGCGTTTTCCTTAACCTGTTGAACCTGGCGATTCATTTCAGAACTTCATTTGTTTTTGGGAATTGAATAGCGTAATCCAGATAGAAGGGGAAATGTGCAAAAGCTTGAGAAATATGATAGAATTAATAATGGGTTTCCTGAAATGTAAGCCTGTAAACGCCATGAAAATGACAGACTTGATCTGGCATTAATCAGCAATGCCGTAAAGGGGCATGTGTTGCAGCATTTGAATACAGTAAGTTTGTAGGAGACAGTAGGCATCCCTCTGTAGAGAACCCAAAACACATTTTCCCCATAGTTCTAGTAATATAGCACAAGGGGAGGGCTTTACAACCAACACTAATCTGAACTGAACAGCCTCTATTACCAAGATACTTTAATGGTACCTCAGTAGTTGCCAAATATTCTACAGTTGGTAATAAGATTGAATAAATGATTTAACACCTCTTGAGGAGCTGCAAAGTAATTTCTTCATTATGCGTATTAACCATAGAAATTATCGATCCTGGGTTTCCACTAGAGTTGTGTAAGAGATGTATGGTGGTACACAACAGTACATGAAGCTCCGTCTCTGCACAAAGTTATGCAGTTAATCTTGGTTTATTGTATTGCCTGCCTTCTTAGTCTGTTTTAGGATTGCACACAGATTTTTGTTGTATATTAAATTGACAGCAATGCTTGTATTTGCAGGACCTGAAGTTGATGAAGAGGCAACTCAAGAGGATTTGGAGTTCAAGCTGAAAGAATTAATTGATCTTACAGTGGACAAGAGGTAAACCACATGGCAGCTGCTTGCTTCATTGTTTAATATAGTATTGGGTCTAGAATGTAGCCCATATTCCACATGTAATTTCAATGTTTCATGGGCTGTTTGCTAGTCTTAAACAGTGCAGTTAATTGGTCTGAAAGCATGTGAATCACTGAAGGGTCACGCTTTAAAACTGCATGCATTGTAATAGTGTCTGAATCCAATCCAATCCAATCCAAAAATTCTTTATTTCGGCCTCATGGGCCATAAAAGAAGCAATAAAAATACATACAGATAAAAGACAATATATACAAGAAAAACCAGCTGAGCCTGCAGAATTTGAAGAAGCGTGGTAAAATGGATTAACCAGACATTTTCTTCCTTATTATCCATGCTGCCATTAGGAATTTAGAAACCGCAAACACAATGTGGCCCAGGGTATTCGTTTTCAGCACCCTGTAGGCTTGTAAATAGTTACTGAAGCCCAGATTCCGACATAGAGGGGCTAGCCAGCGCCTCCTCGGACTCCAGTAGACATGGCAACAGAACATTATGTGCAAGTCATCTTCTTCCTTAACTTTACAGCATGGGCAAAGCTTGTCGCCCCCAAGCGACCACTTGTGGGTAAAAACTTTGGTAGGGAGCGTACCGAACCTCCATTGCAGGAACAACTTCCTCGCCAAAAGAGGGTAGATAAAATCCATAAAAGGTTCAAAAGCATAAGAATTTTTGGATACAATAAAATATCCGGTCAGGGTGCCACTATCATGTGCACTGTCCATATCAGCAAGGGTTTTGTTCTTGTAGAGCTGTGCCAGGGTTTTGCGCGAGATCCTTCTACATCCCTGCGCTGGGTCATCCCATAGGTCTGGCAAATTCAAACTGACACATTCCGATTTGATGAGTGCCAGCCACGGGATCTTACCATTGACATCCAGCCTCAAGACATGTATGAGGTCCTGCCTATAGTGATGCAGCTCCTCAGTGGACCATAACCGATGCCAATACTTCACCGGTTTCGCCCGCAAGTCCTCTGCGATTGACGGGAGGCCCAAGTCAAGTCTTAGGGGGAGGAGTGGTGTGCCCTGCGGGAGAGCAAGTAGACGTCTGAGGAAACAGTTTTCCACCACTGCCATGACTTTCCCAGCTTTATGGCCCCACAGCTCACTGCCATACAAGGCGGCCGCCTTCGCCTGAGTCCTGTACATTTCTAAGGCCGGGCTAACAGGCTTAAAGGTGGACTTGTTAGATACCGTCAGGAGTGCGCCCGAAAGCTGGGAGAGTTTCAGCCTAGATCTTGCCACCTGGGAATCCCAAGTCAGATTTTCTTGAAGTGAGACCCCCAAGTATGTAAAGGTAGAAACCCTTTCCAGAGTGGTTCCCTCGAGTTTTGGGCTGGGTCTGGTCTTGGTCGGAGGGTTGAAGATCATGAACTTAGTTTTTTCCGTGTTCACCTCCAACCCATGTTGTCTACAGAAGTGACCAAAACCATCCACGATCCTCTGAATCCCCATGGGGGATTTGGAAAGAAGGAGGGTGTCATCGGCAAACATAATTGCCGGAACCCTCCTTCCTGCCAAAACCGGGGCATCATTGTCCCCGACAGCGTCCAGATGTTGAATGACGCTGTTGATGTACAGACAGAACAGTGTCGGAGCCAAAACACAGCCCTGTCTGACACCTCGGCGGACCGGGAATTTACCCGAGGGCTTGCCATCCCTCCCACACCTTACTACCGCAAAGTTGTTCTCATGGAGTCTAATGATGGTTCTAAGGAGGTGGGGGGGAACTCCTAGCTTCTGCAGAACCTCCCATAACTTCCCCCTCGGGACGAGGTCAAAGGCTGACCTCAGATCCACGAAGACCATGTACAATCGACCTCCCTCTAGCGTAACCGTCTTCCAGTACAGAAGAAGGAGGCGAAAGATTTGATCCATGGTCGACGTGTTCTTTCTGAAGCCAGCCTGTAAAGGGCTTAAGATGTCATTGGCCTCGACCCAGTCTAGGAGATGGTCCAGAATGAGGCGCGCGAAGATCTTTTGGGGCACGTCTATAAGGCTTATAGGCCTGTAATTGGAAGGGAGCAGAGTAGAGCCCTTCTTGTGGATGGGCACAATCTCTGCCCCCAACCACGACCCAGGGATCGCCATACCTCCAAGAATGGCATTGAATAAAACGAGAAGGTATGGGCCCCAGATATCCGGGTGATGCCTAAATAGATCCCCGGGTAACCTATCCAGGCCTGGCGCCTTCCCCACTGCTAGACGTTCTAGGGCAAGCTCCACTTCCCCCAGGGATAATTCCATTCCGGACTCCTCAGCACCCAAGGGCAATTGCATCTCCACGGCCGAGCAGGAACTGGCATCTAGGTAAAGAGCCCCAAAATGGGACTCCCATACCGCAGGGGCTATATTAGGCTCAATCGCTTTACTAAGTTTCCCTGACCCATTGTTTACAAGGGCCCAGAATTGCCGGGGGTCCCTGGATTTGAGGGCATCGTAGAGGTCCTGCCAATACTTCCAATCCCACTCGGTCCTTGCAGCCACCAGCACTGATTTATGGTGGTTCCTTAAGTCACGCACTTTGGCCTTATCTGACCCCTCTTTTATGGCTGCAATAAGGTCAGATTTTGCAGCCCTGCAGTCTGGGGTATACCAGGTGGGAAGAGGTGTCCTTTTCTTTCGAATTGGGACCTCCGGATGAAATACCTCGGCCAAGTCCCTCACTAGAACCTGGTGGATGTTTCCCAGTTTCTCACAGTAATCAGCAGTTCTAGGTTCGTTCAGAAGGGTCTCCACCTCCATGAGGCTAGGGAGCGCCAGCTCGTATAATTTCTTGATTGACTCCTCCGAATTTACAAGCTTCCCCCACTTAACTCGGCGCCTGTTTGTGGTCAGGAGCAAATCCCCCATATCAGCCCCTTGGCCAGCTGGGGATGAGTCCGTCAAGGGCGAAGGGCACACAATATTTAAACAGAGAGCGTTGTGGTCGCTGTCTGTCCTCTTGATAACCCTAAAGTCCCGCACTTTGGGCCAGAGTGAAACATCCACCATAATATAATCTAGCCTCGACTCATGGCCCCTCCTGTTGAATGTACACACCGAGGGGGTATCGGACGGAGTGCGACCATTACACGCCCTCAGCGCGCCATTCAAAGTAAGGGACATGAGCTGTAAGGCTAGAGGGGACCAGGCTTTAGGGTGAGGGGAAGAAGAGGGTGGAACCCCCCAATGGTCGTCCTCGGCCGTAAGGGCACCATCGAGTAACCCTTCCAAGGGTTCAAAGTGGCAGTTGAAGTCTCCTCCAAGTACCACCTTGTGTTCACCCGGGAGTTGACCCAGGAAGGAAGCCAGATCATTTAAGGTAGGTGATTCACTTGACGAGGCAACCGGGCGCGAGTAGACATTAACAATGGCCCACGGAGTTTTACCAGGCCAAGTGAGCCGCACACACTGGATGTCCTGCGAGCACGTGAGTACCCGCTCCGCCTGACAGCCAGTGTGACTCGCAATCCAGATTGCCAAACCACCAGATGGCCTCCCCCTCCCAGCCCATTTGGCAGGGATTTCAAATACTTCAAACCCTCTCCTGATCTGAGCGGCCCTCGCCCAAGTCTCCTGAAGGAGAACAATGTCACAACCACCCACCAGGGAGTCCCATTCAGGAGAGCCCTCCTTGTTCGCTAGTCCTGCCACATTCCAGGATAGAATTCTCAGTCCTGGGTCAAGTGGCAGGCTGCCCTTGGCTCCAGCATGAGGTTGCAGGGTGGCCTTCGGTGGACCGACGTCTGAGGCGCCGGTTCCGCCGACAGCGATGGCAGCGCCATCGGCCCGCTCTGCTGCCCCTATTTGGGGATTATGAGCTAGCCCGGTGTTGAGTGGGGGACTCAGTTGGCACGAATTATCAATCGTGTCAGCCCCTCGCTCATCAACTGCCTGGAGCCGGATTAGTTCTGGCGTAGGGATCACAGCCAAACCCACATGACTTTGCACCTCATCCACCCCATTCCCATGGCCAGACAAGATTGGCCGGGTTTGTGGTCAATCAACCTGGTCCAGACAGGAAAACCTGTTGTAGTGAGTGAAGTTTGCCTGAGCAATTGGCAAGGAGGGCCTTGGTCTGTAACGAGAACCATCTACGGCAAAGCCCACCCTGGTCCATCCCTTCTCACTCCCTCCCACCGTGTTGCTAACACTAGGGTAGAAGTAAGCAAGGGGTACAAGTTCTATTGCGGACTTATCAGGCCTTACAAGCCAGTTGCAGATGTAGTTAGCAACATGCGGGCTCCTGAAGCTTAAAACGATACAGTCCCCTGACCTGTTCTTCTTGGTAGGGCCAATCCACGGGATCCTCCTTACCATCAGAACCTCACCCTTCAAGCTTGGAGGCAACGGTCTGTTGATGCTGAGCCAGCTTATGACCTTATTACGTAGGGAGTCCTGGGACTCCCTAACACCACCAGCTAGCTCAGGAACTCCCACCATGATTGCCGTGTATGGGACAGCTTCTGGGGGCAGGTTGACCTCCCTGCGTCTATCTGGGGGGGGGACACAACCATCACTCAGGGCGTTTGTAGGACCCACTGTCGCCCTTGTCTGCGGCACAAGCCGCGGCGCAGGGGGTGGCTTAGATCTCCTGGGTGCCGGAACAGGGGGCCCAGGCACTGGAGGTAGCGAAGTGCGCGTCTGGGAAATAGACACACCATTTGCGCTAGGCAGTGCCCTACTGGAAGCCTGGGGTAATGTGGCAGGTGGTAGACTATTCCCAGATGGTTCCCCGGTGGCTGCAGGAATGTTAGAAGCTACACCAGAGCTACTCCTGATGTAAATATTTCCCCGGGGCTGAAGGAGATTCTCTATAGCCTCTAGTCTAGCTAAGATGGGAGCTAACAAGTTCTTAATAGTGGCTGTAAGGGAATTGATTACTGCATCTGAACTATTAGAAGACAGCCCACCAAAGATAAATGGGCCCGCCACCACTGGTGATAACACAGGAGCTGGCGAGGCCCCAAGATCCGACCCAGTCTCAGATGGAATGAGCTCAGGGGAGACCGAAATATCTGTACTGTCTTCGAGGGTTGTTTCAGAAGCAACAAATTTTGCCCTTTTTGCCCTCTTTGGTTCAGCTGGCCTTTTCCTTTTTAAGGGCTGAGTCACCCCACTATCAGCAGGGACTGTTGTCAAGACCACTTGACCCGCTTGCAGCGTATTTAAACCCATATTATCCAGAACAGCAGAGTGGTCGGAAATCCCTGCTGGCCGTGGGGAATCACGATCCCTCTGCGTAACCGGAGTTCTTAGCTGCCGAAGTACAGACTCAATAGTCTGGTCGATGCTATCCAGCAGAGACATATGGGTAGCGTCCGTAGTGATGGGTGTACTTGCATCATTTGAGGCAGATTCCTCAAGGTCCAGGAACACACTTTCAGGACCCATCTCTAGGTGAGAGTCCGTAGATAAGTGACACTTGCTGATTTGGGAGCTCGCCTTGGGGAAAATTTTTTCCAAAGTGCTTGTGCCAGGTTGTACCGATTTACTCCTTAGAGCTCTGGTTGCCATGATGGGGTGAATAAGGAGCAAATTAGCGGGGACGTTAGAGGGGTGGCCCGGTCCGGTCTCTTCCGGCCACTAACTGCCTACAACGGCCCGCTCTTTGCCCGGTCTTCGCCCCGGTGACCGCCCCGCGCGCGTCCCGCTGCGCGTGTGAGGCGATTCTCCTAAGTATAGCAGGGGGGCGTGGCACTGGGAGGGGGCGCGGCGCGGGCGGGAAGAGGAACCAGCTGGCGGTGTTCAGCAAGAATGCTGGTCCTCGCAGTCCCGCTCGCCGTGCGTCTCACCTCCACTGCGGCCAGCCTCCGGTGTTGCTGTCTGTCCGCCCAGGGCTCCACAAAGGTAGGAAATGAAGGAGCTACTCCTGTAGCTGGCAAAGGCTTTCCCCAAAGAAACTGTCTCGAGCGGCTCCCGCGGAGCGGGGGCCGCGAGAGGTGAAATGCAGTCAGGCGGGGGGCGTGGCACTGGGAGGGGGCGCGGCGCGGGCGGGAAGAGGAACCAGCTGGCGGTGTTCAGCAAGAATGCTGGTCCTCGCAGTCCCGCTCGCCGTGCGTCTCACCTCCACTGCGGCCAGCCTCCGGTGTTGCTGTCTGTCCGCCCAGGGCTCCACAAAGGTAGGAAATGAAGGAGCTACTCCTGTAGCTGGCAAAGGCTTTCCCCAAAGAAACTGTCTCGAGCGGCACCCGCGGAGCGGGGGCCGCGAGAGGTGAAATGCAGTCAGGCGGGGGGCGTGGCACTGGGAGGGGGCGCGGCGCGGGCGGGAAGAGGAACCAGCTGGCGGTGTTCAGCAAGAATGCTGGTCCTCGCAGTCCCGCTCGCCGTGCGTCTCACCTCCACTGCGGCCAGCCTCCGGTGTTGCTGTCTGTCCGCCCAGGGCTCCACAAAGGTAGGAAATGAAGGAGCTACTCCTGTAGCTGGCAAAGGCTTTCCCCAAAGAAACTGTCTCGAGCGGCACCCGCGGAGCGGGGGCCGCGAGAGGTGAAATGCAGTCAGGCGGGGGGCGTGGCACTGGGAGGGGGCGCGGCGCGGGCGGGAAGAGGAACCAGCTGGCGGTGTTCAGCAAGAATGCTGGTCCTCGCAGTCCCGCTCGCCGTGCGTCTCACCTCCACTGCGGCCAGCCTCCGGTGTTGCTGTCTGTCCGCCCAGGGCTCCACAAAGGTAGGAAATGAAGGAGCTACTCCTGTAGCTGGCAAAGGCTTTCCCCAAAGAAACTGTCTCGAGCGGCTCCCGCGGAGCGGGGGCCGCGAGAGGTGAAATGCAGTCAGGCGGGGGGCGTGGCACTGGGAGGGGGCGCGGCGCGGGCGGGAAGAGGAACCAGCTGGCGGTGTTCAGCAAGAATGCTGGTCCTCGCAGTCCCGCTCGCCGTGCGTCTCACCTCCACTGCGGCCAGCCTCCGGTGTTGCTGTCTGTCCGCCCAGGGCTCCACAAAGGTAGGAAATGAAGGAGCTACTCCTGTAGCTGGCAAAGGCTTTTGTCTGAATCTATCAACTGGGGTATTGAGGATGAGTGGCCGCTATCCGAATGCGGTGCCAATCACCTAAAGCTTTTCTTTGTTAGTGGCCTAAAACCTCTATATGCCGCCTTGAATAAAAAAAAATCTGGTTTAAATTCATTTGTTGCAATAACCGGACTCCACTTCCCCATTCCCCAAGCTTAACATGCCCTCCGATAGAATGAGCAATAAATGTAGAATTAAGGTCCAACTGTAGGTGCTTATGTGCTAGTTGATCCAGTTTTAATGTCACCATTTACAGCAATTTAGGAAAGTATCTCAAAAGCCAGTTGATGATAGACTTGCATTTCAATATATTGAGGTTGTTTTTGGGATTTACATGATGTGGAAATAAGTGATATGCGCAAGCTTTAAGAGCATTAGCGTTGGAGTATATACATTTAAAATTTGAGCAGTCTCATTGATTTTCTTTGTTTTATATTTTTACAAAGTGTAAAGTATTTTGCTTTAAATATTTTATTATCTCAACAGTGCCAAGACCAGACAGGCAGCACTTGAAGGTCTGAGAAGTGCCCTGGCGTCCAAGATACTTCATGAATTTCTCCTGGAAAGAAGGATCACTTTAACAGACAGCATTGAGCGCTGTTTGAAGAAAGGTAGTTATACAAAATGTCAAGGATTAAATACTTGATTTATAAACTAGGATTAACAAACCACTCTTGACATTATTGCTGGTGAGAGATGGAGGTCACACGTGACAAGACAAATTAAGGTATTTGCTTAGGTCATTGATGGAAACAATCAAATCTTTATATTGGCATTCTATTAGGTAAATCTCAGTGTGGAAGCACTCTTCATTGATTTAATGGACGCAGTTGTGTTCTGAGAAGGTGCAGCAGAGATCTGAAATCATTATAAAAAGTTATCAAAAAGGTAACCCAAACTCAGGCGATCTGAAATTCGTCGGCATACGGTGCACCTGATGTTTGGTTTCTAGGCGCGAGGCAGACTTCGTTCAATACTGGCTCCCTAAGCATTTTTTTTGTTGAGGAAGCGTTTTCAGACTGGCTGTCCTCAGTCTATCTTACACTGTTCCAGACGGAGTGATGCACCTAAATCCAGAGTACACATAGTTCTTTATCTCTATAAAAAGGTATCAGAAAAATTGCTTTTGTTTGTAGTAGGGCTCCACTTTGAGTTTGAAGTCTTCATTTTTGATCTGCATCATGACCCAAATGTTTTTTTCAAGGGTCATTTCAGTTGTAAAGACAGGTCTCCGCATTCAACAAATCCATATGTTTCACAGCTTGAACATTGCTTGATAAGGCGAAGTAGGAATGAGCAATTCGGTGATTTGCCTACTGCAAGATTTGAGAGCCCTTAGGTCAAGGCAGCTTTTTACTTTATGGTAGTACTAACACTGATATTTTCCTTCCCAACGAAAGAGCAAATCTTATTCTGGGTATCGTTAGTTTGACTTAGCTTAATGAAACCAGAACCTTTATGTCACATGGCTTAATATCTTGTACTTCCTCAAACCAGTCTACAGATAAGGATACAGTAGTGAGGTATCACATCATGCGAATCTCTTACAAATAAAACCTTTGAAACCAAAAGTCCTTCTTGTAAGTGATTGCCAGATACTTCCCTAATGGGTTGAGCTGCACACATGAGGGACAATTTGATTCATGGTCTTTGAAAGCCTCAGGAGAAGTCCGCATCTCTTAAAGCATTTCGTCCGATTTGTAATGGGCTCTGATACAAATTATAACTGAGGACTAATGCCACGTGCTATATGTAAACACAATGTATCTGCTTAAGACCTCTATGAAATAATGCAGTCTTGCTTTTGGGGCACTGACGAAACTGGAGCTTTAGCAGCTCTGTGTTGATT
Organism: Lissotriton helveticus; assembly: GCF_964261635.1. Lineage (NCBI taxonomy): Eukaryota > Metazoa > Chordata > Amphibia > Caudata > Salamandridae > Lissotriton > Lissotriton helveticus. Next base: position 805,348,257 of record NC_136057.1, on the reverse strand, counting down.
GAACGATACTGTTCTCAGTAGCATACAAACCACCACCCAGGAGTGGGAACTCCATTAATGCTTTGGAGCAGAGCGGGGAACCTGTATGGTTGACCTTTGCTGTAAAAAAAAAAAATGGAGAAATTGACCTTTGTGTAACATAATGGACTGGAGACAGCCTTAAAATAGCTGTAACACTCTTGAAGTGCTTTTGTGAGATTACTAAATTACTTTTCTTTTGTTACTTGGTAGCCCAGGAAACATTTGTGGTGATGTAGAAAACGCATCACTTTTAGGCATTTTGGCAAATGTGCAGACTTTGACACACATGTACTACCCACTCCGCAGAGTCTCCTGTAACACCATCTGTGCAATGATCCGGTGAAACACTGGCCATCTTCATAGACCCTCAGCCTATTCCACATACGTAGGTTGGCATTATCGGTTGTGCTTTTTTAAATTAACACAGTTTGTGTTCCAACACATACACAAGAGACCATTATAGAACAAATCTCATATACAATGCCATTTCGATCTATGTATTCTGTTCATTTGTATCCCTCTGGTAGATGAAGCCAAACACATAAACTGTCTTATCGTTCACAAAGGGAAAAGTGGGGGACAAGGGAGGTGGGGCATAGTGAGGAGAGACAGAGGACGCTGGGGGGAGGGGGTGTAATGGGATATCAGTCTTGGGAAGCTGTTCAAGCCCTCAGCATGCAATGGAGACTCAGTTGCCTCTTGCGTGTTCTGTATGTGGGACTTTCAGGATCCTTAAAATAGAGTGGCGCTTTGGAATGTGAATTGCCCTGAATATGCTTCTGGTAAGTAGGTCACAGGATCCAATATAGTCCAGGTTGGGCATCTCTCTGGGTACCGGAGAATAGGAATGTCCCACAGCACTGGAATACTCATGGTTTATAGTCTGGGATGTGCAATAACTGCTGGCTAGGAGTCAGCTCAAATGTTTGGGTCTGGGCTAAGACCCAAACATGCTTTGCATGTTGTGACTAAAGACCACCATTTGCATTATGGATCTTGGTCACAGATGGCAGTCTAGTCTATATTGGCCAGTCCTCTTTAAAGTGCGCCTTGGCAGACTATGTGGTCTACAAACAGAGAATTGGACCTCAGGCTCTTGATGTGGAATCAGGGAGGGGTGAGTTGTGGATTCATGGCTGTCTGTGTGCGTCTATATACTCTTGCCCTGGTGCCTCTAAGTCCCAGAAGATTATGGCTCTGACCCCTACCATGGTTTTATATACTCTTCCCCAGATTACAACCTTGAGCAAAAACGAGGGCACAGTTTACTCCCAGGCTGTGTAATGGGAGGCCTTCAAAGAACTCCTATTAGCCTGGGTAGCTTGGAATGGTGAGTCTTTGAAGGCAAAGGGTTGTAATCGGCAGGTAGGAATCTGGGATTGGGTCCTTCCTCACTGCAGGGAATGAGCCCAGGTGGTCCAGGGAAGAAATGGATGGGCAAATGGTGTGAGCAAAATGTGATCCATGCGTGAGTAGATCTGGTGCTCCTGAGAGTAAAATGAATAGTGTGGTACCTGGTTTGTGATGACAGAAGTAGCCACAGAATGTTTTCATTTATCAAGACTGAACGATAGTCGCTGTAAGCATTTGGGTTGTTCTCCATTTGGGACCTATATGATCCCAATAAGGATTTGGTTGCCATTCAGTCTTGTTTCAGAGGAAAAATCTGCTATCTTGATCCACTTCTGGGGATAGGATCCCAAATGGGGTACCAGCTGTCCCCAAATAAGTATGACTCTTGCACAGGCTGAAAAGTTGGTTGGACTCCTCTCAACCTGAGGTATGTATGCAATAGCTTTTAATCTGGTATGCATCCAACGAATAGTCCATGTTAGCTCATGTGTGGACTGTTATAAACCCAGGGTAGAGTCACCTGGTCCAGTTGCCACGAGGAGGAATGCATGACATGCATGACTTGGATCTTAAGAGGGAGTATGGTTTGTGAGCAGGGCACAGAGTGATAGCATGATCGAGAAGAACCATAAGTCAAATGTTAAAAGAACAAACAAAACAGTAATACTATGGGCGGCATGACAATGACCTGGCACACAAACTGATTGACCCAAGCTGGACCTGCTTGGGGGAGGAAGTCTCTGGCATCGGGGAACTGGTGACTTTATATGAAGTGCTGGCAGTGGCTGTTCTGTCGGCTGGTTAGCCCTGATCAGTCCTTGATCAAGAGCAGAACCATGGCCTCGAGCCAGTCCCAGGCCTTGGATGACTCAGTGAAAAAGAATGATTTATTGTCCCAGATCACTTTCAGTTTAGAGGGGGATCGGCGGATGTATTTGAGGCTCAAGTCTTAGTTTGCGTTTGACCCCCAAGGACGGATGCCTGCTGGCATTGGACCACCAAGGTGTAGCTCATAAAAAGAATACAGTAGTTATCCTGGAGGACCAGGTTTGGTTGTCGAGCCACCCTAAGGATCAAATCATAGTCTTTAAACTGTACGAACCTGGCAACAATCTGTGTAGGAACCCCTGGAGGGTGGGGAGGGCGGGGGGCTTTGCAGGAACTTGGTGGGCTCTTTTGATAGAGAAAAACAGGGGTAATCTACAGGCACCAGGTCCCTAAATCACTTTTATAAGTGGTCCACAATGTTTGAGCCAGGACTGCCCTATGGAAGACCAATTATGCATATGTTACTGCATCAGGTCCTCCCCCTGCAACCCCAGCTCATTCCTCTAGGAATTGTTCATGCTCCTGCAGGTCCCACAGTTGCTTTTGTAGGTATTATGCCTTGGGCAGGAGGTCCGATCCGGAGAGAGCTACCCCCAGTCATTTTATTTACTGCTATTTTTTGGCATTTTGTCGCAGTTTTTTTAAGACTTGTCACCTGGTATGGAAGGGATATTTAAAAGGAAGGCCGGTTTAAGCTTAGCAGCGCCTGTCACCCACAAATGTCAGTGACAGATCCAGGCTTTTTCATCCAAGTCTTTCTACCTAAACATCTTCCTGGACATTCTAGTCCTTTGCACTAGAGCTTCCTTAATTCCAATAGTGATCACTCCCTTTCATGTAGGCCAATCCATCACCCTGCCTACCTTTTAGGCTTTGCCACATCTTTTAGGAAGAGGAGTGACTCCAGTGACTGGACCACAAAAGAATGTTCTAACTTGACCGCATAAAAGAATTCTGGGTGGACGACCAACTCTTTGTGGCGTGTGCTGCAGCAAATAAGAGGAAGCCTGTGCAAAGATGGATCATCGCCTGATGGATCATGCTCCGTATTAAAATATGCTACGCATTTGCCATGAAGCAACCCACTGAGGGGTTGCGTGCTCATTCCACCAGAGCTAAAGCTGTCACTATGTTAGCATGCAGAGTTCTGGTCCTGGATATCTGCCAGTAGACAACGTGGGCTTCTCTGCACGTGTCCACCAAGCACTACTCCCTGGACAGTTTGGTTCGTTGGAACAGGCATTTTGCTGGCGGGAGGTGGGGCACTCCTACACTATAATATTAACTGCACAGTAATGGGGAAGCCCAAGATGGCAAATAATAAAACATTGGAGGTGCCATTGGAGGTAGTAGTTCGCTTATGGATGCAATGGTGGACCCTCTCGCCACACATACTGCGACTATACTGGCGGCCATTAAGACACCAAGCTTACGTTGAAAGCGCAGATGGCGGCGGCGGTCAATGAGATGGGCATACTCAGAGCAGACCATAGGAAACTGTCGGAGGGTCCAAGAAACAGAAATTAAACTAGCTAAGATGCACCCGGGGATGCTGGACCTCACGAATCGCTGTGCGACCTTGGAGGAGGGAATGGTGGTGCTCACAGACCGCCTGGAAGACTCAGAGGGGAGTTCTAGAATATATAACATCGACATCATAGGAGTCCCTGAGAGAGTGGAGGGGTAGAGTGTCTAACACTTTTTTTTTTTTAAGGCTGGTTGGAAGAAATGTTACTACAGGGGACGACTGGGATAACATCCTTCAGATTGCTTGTAGCCATGATCCATGGAAATTAGAGTGGCAGGAAGTTAATATCTACACGGACATACCTTCATAGTCTGTCAACAAGGAGACTTTATAACTCCTGAAAATACTGCACCAACATGAGCTCAAATATGCCCATATGTTCCCAGGGAAACTCGCTGTACAAAGACTAATTTCTTATCAGCAAAGGAAGCGTGGCAGTGGTTGGAGTACTTGGGGCTTTGGTCTGGCCAGACGGGCCCCTTGAGGAATGACTGATTGGCAGCAGTGGCAGGACAGGAGACTGAGGGATGAAGGTGGCAGATCTTTGCACAACAAAGGCTCAGATGATGGCGGAATAGACTTAAGCTGTGAATGCAGTTATAAACTGCATTGATGTCCTTGACAATAACTGATGGGGGTTCCTTGCACTGCGGTACGGGGGAAGGATGGATTCAGTATGCTCTGGTACTGAGACCTAGGGGGGAGCAGCTTTCTGTCAACCCCGATGTCATCTGATCCTATAGTCTGAGCCTGGTACACACTGGTGCAGGGGAACAGAGTATGCATTTTGGTGGGTGGACCAAAGCGGAGGACCATTTACAGAACTTATCTGGGGCCTGATACTTTAATAAGACTGTTCGAGCCTACACTGTACTGGGAGGCAGGGGAGGTCGTGTCCTACAGACCGGTGGTGTGCTTGTCTCATCTGATACATAGTCTGTTGAGGCCCCCCCGGATGAATAGCGCATAGTAGACTTTAGTTTTGTATTTTCTTTAAGCTGACTGATTACATGTATCTTGACTGGGGGGCAAGTGGGGTGTCTTGTTCCAGACCACATTGTTGTTGTAGGGAGGGAGCATTAATGGGAATTTTTCTAATTGTTATGCAGGTGTGGATACTATACCACCAACACATTCAGCAGAAGTGGGACCCACCGTATCAGAGTAGGAACAGATCACATCGACTTCAATGGCTCTCGCTCAGTCACAGGGCGTTCCCCTAGTCTCATTTAATGGTAACGGCCTAGGTAACAGGGTGAAGGAGCATGGTGACTGGAGCCTCACTAGATATGAGGCTGACCTAATATTTCTTTAGTAAACTCACTTGATGGATGGGCAGCCCAACTGCCTCAGAAGAGGTAGATATAGGATCTTATGCACAATGCACATCACGGTCCAGAGGGGTGGTTCTTGCCCTTAAAAATAAAAAACCCTGCCCTTCCACATCCTCTGCACATGTTCAGATAGGGCGGGCTCTTATACAGCTGTGCAGGGTGAATGGGAGAGAGGCGGTGATTCTTAATGTCTGTGCAACCAGGTTTCCTAATATCTGTGTTCATTTTATTGTATTCTAATTTATCATAACGCTACTTACATATAACTTGCCGTATGGACAAGTGAAAGCATTCCTCTACAAAAAAATACACAGATAACTTTTTGCCAGTTATCATTTACTTTTTCACTGTTTAAATACAAGTCAACAGTGTGTTTGAATCAGTCTTTTTATATTCTTTCCTGATATATAGATTTGTCCACTGTTCTATTTTTCTGAAATGTTTCATTATTTTGTAATCTTTGGAAAATGTCCACATATATTTTTAAGAAATGACTAGCTTTTTTTTCACGACTTTTTCTTCATTTTACCCCTTGTGTCTCAGTTCTGCATAGGTACTGTAGATGCTTCTGTTACCTTTTCCTGAGTTTTTGTAGGCATTCTGTCTGTAGTTATGCAGATTGTTTAAAAAAAAGTATATTTGAATGTTTATTCTAGCCAATGTACCAACTACTTTACCACTGACTTGCACATTATTAAAAAACTGTCTGTTAGTTTTAAATCTACATATGAGCCTATCTATATAACAAGCACTTCAATGTATCAACCACAAAACTTAATTTATTAGTTACCTTTTAATTTTTATAGCACCCTCTCCTACAACACAGCTGCACCATATCTCACTTCTCACTTATACACAGTAAAAGACCACTTTATCCCTTTTGTAGTAAATTTTAGACTAAACATCAACCAAAGTGTAAAGTACATAGTGCCTCAATACTGTAAATCCGAAAACGCAACCTTTTCTGTGTCTCTACCACTGTCACTGGTAGGTTTAGTGTTTCAATACTTTTCTTCAATACCAGCCCGTAGTGGGAGTGCTGCCAGGTGCATTCCCCCACAATAGACTATTGGTGATGAAATGCTCTGGAATGGGCCCTGGCAGATGACTCGCATGAAATAGAACAGGAAGGATGACCAATTGTTGGACAATTTGAGTGTCTGGAGAGAACTTGATAACGCTGTTATGCCGGCTGGAAGCTCCAACTCAGCAGAGGGTCATAGTACTGAGCTGAAGATAGGGATGAGAGCAAATGAATAGGGCAAATCTGTGTGGAAGACAATGTATATGCTCTTAATATCGATTAGACCAGTATGCACACTAAAGCACCCTTTCCGGGGAAGAAATTCGGGATTAGGATTACTAAAGCTAATCACACGCCCTGTGCATGTTCCATGTCTATCTCGATCTCATGGTCATGTAATGCAGCTAACTGTTTTATTATTTGAATATGAAAAAAAAGATTTTAAGTGTCATTTTAAGTAAGGCAGACCGGACTTTTTCAAAGGGTCAGAACACTAAAGAAGTGGACCAATTGACCTTATCAGGGGGTGAGCATTCTAACGTATATAAAGCAGTCCTACTCTTTGTCAACAAGTCAGCAATAGTAAGCAGTAACAGATGCAGGATGCCAATGGCGGACTCTAGATGTCGCACCAACCCCAGATTATTTCCGTAGGTGTCAAAGAAGTACTTGTGAACTGTTAGTGTGCAAACATAACTCCTGCACCCACCGTTGCGGGGTACAACCCAAGGAAATGAGAAAAGAGTCACTGACAATTATGGAGTTGTGCACTACTAGGCTATCCAAGCGGTAATAATGAAGCTCAATCAGTTCCTTAGTTGTAAAAGTCTTTATTGATATAATTCCAAAATGTAAAAACAGCCAACGCGTTTCGTTCTTAGAACTTCGTCAGGGCAGTCAGTAAGATTGGGCAAGAACCATGGGCCTATCCCCACAGCTTTGAGTACTCCAATAGATAACCCCACTCTACTGTATCAAACGCCTTCTCCAGGTCTATCGATACAACACTAATTCTTCATCCCTATGCTTTACTTCGTGGAGTATGCAAGTCAGTTGTTGCAGATTTATACTGGTGTGCCGACCGGGAATAAAGGCATTGATCCTCATGGTTCAACTGAGGCATGTGAGGCGCTAATCGATTGGCAAGCAGCTGACACTATCTTCAGATCCAAATTAATTATTGTAAGTGGCCTATAGGCAGCTGGGTCTGATTTATCGCCTCCAGGTTTCAATAGCCTACAAATCTCCCCTTCCCTCATTTATGGGGGCAGGAGCCTGGTCTTTTGTGCCTGTCAGGACCTGGAGCAGAGGCTGCGTTGCACAAAATGCCTAGTAGAACTCTGGTGGAAACCCATCCCCACCTGGTAGCATCTTCAGTGCCTCTCGAAGTTCCTCCTGTGCTAATTGTGCGTCCAACGCGGTCACTCAGAGGTTCCAGTCTAAGGAGGGGCAATCTCTCCTGAAACTGAAGGGAGCGGTCTGGGATCCGCCGTATAGACCTGCTGCTGGAAAAAATTTATAATACCGGACCTGGTGCAGCCAGTAGATACCAAATAGGTTGTCAAGGGTGGGGATTGCTCTCCTCAGTATCCATGCAAGCAACTAGCCTGTTTTATCCCCATCCCTATGTAGACGTTGTCTATATTGTTTGAGTGTATATTTATCTAGGCGGTCCCATGTGTTGCCAATTCACCTATTTGTTCGCGGGGGTCATCCTCCCGTTGAGAGCTCACTTGTCTGCAGCTCCACCAAGGCCCTCTCCCGGTCAGTGAGCTCTCGCTGCAGCGGTCTCTGAACGCTGCATGTCAGACCCAGGCACTTTTTACATAGGCTGTAAACCTGTTATGTCCTTGGATTACAAAGTGTTGCAGCAGACAAGTTTTTACTTTTCTTGAGGTTGAAAGACTGTCTGTGCAGTTTACATCAGAACTACAGGACAGCTGCTTCCTATTTATTTTTTTAATGCAAAAATGCTTTTATTTTCATTGTGCTATGTTTAAAATGCAGACCACCTACTAATCTCTACATTCGTTCTCCTGGTGAGAAGTCCTTGCAGCTTTGCTCAGTCCGAGTGGCAAGCCTCCACTGTCACGGGTTAACTTGTCTGTTAGCTGTGAACATTTTGAAATTGTTGCTTAGCTAACCTCTATTACTGTTGTACGTATGTTTAGGTACATTAAAAAAGCATTGGCAAAGCCAATGTGTCCAAGTTGGCTGCCATCCTTTAGTCGGTAATGCTTGTTTGGTTTGTTATGGTGTTTTCAAGACTTTGTTGAAGTTGTAGGGTCCTTGTAAATGTAAAAAGTAGAACCTAAAAGCAACAATATTTATTTGGCCTCAAAAACACACATTGTATAGTAAGTGCCTCTTGTGAAAGGGCCGTTACTCAGTGAAGCTAGCCAAAGGGTGAAGTGGGCTGACCCTCTGCTGCATGCTGTATTGAGGGAAAGAAAAATGTGACAAACTAATGGGTGGAGTGGGCAAGTGGAAGATTTATACAAGTATCTCTATTGTACATACGGTTTAGGAAAATCAATAGGTCTTGGCTAATGTCACACCTAAACAAAAAAAAACCTAGAGCTCCATATTATGAGCATTTAATTGAATGTTGAAGACATTACCTAAAATGTACGCTTTTCTTTTGAATTTAGATCTGCCGAAGAAAGCTGGTAAATGTGCTATCAATATTTAATATGTAGATAATGAGCGCCAAGTTTTTAAGGCTCCGAATTCGGGTTGTGTGCAATTTCTGCCCTCGTTAGTCCATTACCTTGTTTTATTTCCTTCCCAAGGTAAACGTGAAGAACAATGTGCAGCTGCTGCACTTGCATGCCTGCTCTGTGCCCAGCTTGGACCAGGAATAGAAAGTGAGGATGTTTTTCGAACTCTCGGGCCAATTCTCAAAAATATAGTCTGTGATGGAGCAGCTAATATTCAAGCCAGACAGGCTGTAAGTATGTTTCAACTGTGACTCTTCATTGTTATATTGAAATTAATGCCATGGGTTGGTGTATCTACTCCTGAACATTTGAGCCTGTTGGTTGAGGTAGCATCTCAACCTCCGAAATATGTCAATTGTTAAACCGAATGTTACCAAGTTAATCTTAGTTTTAAAAACGTCTGTTCTAGTCAGTTTGCTCATTCTGCAATAATCTTTTGTTCAAAGTGTCCTACTTTAAATTGAGCCTTTCTCTTCACTCTGCTTACAGGCCATTGTAAACTTTCTGCTTAATGACTGTCAGTTTCCAGAAGGTGCCCTGCAGAGATGCGGAGTCAGTTTGTGGGTTAATCTCCCTACGCCTCCCTTTTCAGTTAGAACGTTGACATCTTCAAAACTTGTGCACCCACAGTTCACAGGACATGGTTCCTATGAAACAAAAGGTCTGTAGGTTTTCCCCTCTAAACGCAATCTCTTGTGACCATGCAACGCCCTATAAACGCATGTGTAGCAGCTAAACGTCTCTCGGAAAGAGAAGGAAAAAGGATTCAGATTGAGTCAGTCAATGATTACACTCCCTTACACTCCATCTCAATAGCAGTAAAATACAAGATTCCTTGTCCGCTATGCTTGCTAGCCGTAGAAAGTCCTATCAATCTTTCTTAAGTCTGCCCCAAGGACATTCTCAAAATGTATGGTTGTGACCTATCTCCACAAAAAAAAAATCTTTGTCTACCCATACTTGGAAAACTGGTTGAGAAGGGCACAGTGAATGTTAGGCAAAGTGCATGTCAGGCACAAAAGGAGTTCGACTTCACTTTCGACTGTGTGTGAACCTAAAAAGATCAGTCACCTCCCCAGTTCAAACTCTAAACCCTCAGAGCATCTCCCAATACCATTTATCAAAAAGGTCACCAGTTACATCTGTGACGGGGGTGAATGTTTGACAATGTTAAGAATTCTGTCCATCTTTTTGTGTTGCTATTGCCGCCCTAAGTGGGAAGGGTATGCCCAGACGTGGGTCCTGTGCTAGTTATGCCACTAGATTCAAGCTAGTCTTGCTGATGAGGGATGATGCACTGAACCGGTCCCATGGTGCTTGTTTTCCCATCCAGGGAGGACATGGTCTGGCAGTTCAGCTTGGACTGTTCCAATGGGGGAACAGGGTCAAGGCTGATTTGCAAATGGCTCTGTCCAAACTGGGGTGGCATGGTGCAAAACAAGTGATGGATTTAACCCAAATCAGTGTCTGGGGGTGAATGTTTGACAATGTTCAGCATTCTGTCCATCTTTTTTTATGTTGAACCAGTTACATGCCACAAAGCTGGGCTGTGAGGCAAGTCTCCTCTACAAGTGTCGATGGCCTCTTGCAACCTTTCAGGTACCCAATACATGTCTCTGTGAGGCCACTGCAGCAATGTTGTGAACTGAAAGTTTGTGAACACTGCAGCAATGCTATGAAGCCCAGTGGTCACAAGATCACAGTAACCAGAAGAACGATTCTGCCAGAATACAGCACAACTGTAAATTCAGTGGTAGCGCAACTGACCATATACTCAAGGGAGCTCCAATTAAAGTACCCAAGCTCCAGATCCAAAATGTAGGATCCCAGTATATGTGAAATGCTCGATTAATGACTTTGTCGAAAAGATTTCTGTATGCTTTTCCATTGATACCACTAATTCCATCAGTCATAAAGTTCAAAAGGTCCTCCCTGACAGTGATTCACTTCACATCGAAATGACTGAGAATGGTGGTTTCCAGAGCTACTTCACCTATTGCTCAAACCTCACAAGACTGCCTTTCAACCACAATCCACTGTCTAGTATAGGAAATAAAAACCATCACAATGAACAGTACTTGAACTTGTCAGCATGGCTTCTGAGGTGGTACAATATGGACGCTTATATCTACTGCCATACTGTGAAAATTCGTAAGTAGAGACAATCTACCAGGAGCACCTATGCTTTTAAGTGGAAATGAGTTGGGATGAAGTGCCTTAACAAGCATGATCCACTCTCATGCCTTGTTATCCTGCCGTACTTGTTGCATTTGGCAGAGTCTAAACTTCAACTCTTCTGAGTTCACCTGACAGTCCTAACTGTTTACTGTTAAAGTCCAAATCAGAGGTCCTTCTCACAAGCCCAGTGTTAGATTTTTTTAGAATAACTAAAAAAATAAATCCTCCCCTCAAATAGCCTGCCTCTCCGTGGGAGTTAAATCTGTTTAAAATGATGGCTCCTACCTTTGAGCCTATTCATAAGACCTCATTGCATCCTCCTTCATGGAAATATGCTTTCGTAGCTGCTATTACATTGTCAACAGGAGTAAGCTCTAGGCTTCATCAGCTATTGGGCCCTATTTGATTTTCAATCAAAACAGGTTACTGTAAAGATACGTCCTACTTTTCAAACTAAAGTCCTCATATTTTCATGTTAACCAAGCCATTTCTGTTCCAGTTCTCTTCCTCCATCTTCAGCAGAGATTAGACCTCAACTGGGTCCTGAACTTTTTATTTAGATGAAACTAAAATCAAAGCGAAAAACCATTGTTTTGTAATAATGATCCTCTATGGGCAAGATCTTCAAGCAGACTATTGCTTGATGGACTATCTCCTGCATTACAAGTTAACAGACTCGCAGCCCGGTCTCACTAGTTGGAAGGCACCTCTGTGCCCCCTATGAAGTCTGCTGCACGGGATCCTGCAGTACTCTTGAGATCCTGATGTGCTTGTGCGGTGCCAGCCATGGGACATTATTGGGAAGCTTTGTTTACTTTTTCCAGTTAATGGGAAAGGTGTTTGCTTCGTTTTTATTTAATAAGTTTACTTGGTAATGGCTGCTATGCTTAGCAAAGTGAGGCAATAGATGCAGAAGCCTTGCCTCAGGTCATAGTCTTGTGCAGTTTTAGAGGTAAACTTGAAGCTTCAATAGATGTTAATCTAAGTACTGATAACACAAACATTCCAGTATTTGTCTGTTTGTCAGACCTCCAAATGCCTTAAGACTTTCCACACAAACTATAATGTGAAGATTAAGTTGAGCTCTCTACTCATGCACAAAACTCTAATTGAATGCAAAGGCTGTGTTCACTTCAAGCATGTGCGCTTATATGCATTAGAATTAAGGTCTGTTTATAGAAAGTAAAGTTTTTTTTCTTGTTTTAGTGCGCAGACACATTTGGGCTTTGCTGTTTCATTGCTACTGACGATATCATTGTAAGTAATTTCTGTAATTTGTTAAAACATCAAGTGAAGTTTTGTTAACACTATTTTTCGTCTGTGTGATTAGTTCACAAATCTTAATGTGATATATGTGCAATGCGCTCCCACAATTGCTAGATGCCATAAAAAAATTTAGAAAACTGCTAACATCACCTACAATAGAGTAAACCTAGCATTAATCTTGGCTACATTTAATGCCAAGAAAAACCTTTTGTGATTATATCTCCTATAGAAGACAAACATTCAGAATTATGGAAGAGCGTTGTATACTAAGTTTAGCCATGCTTGTCTTAAGTATTTTTTTAGGTTTAAAAGTGTATTATTTCGTTTTGCCATTCTTCCTGCAATAATGTATGCCCTCCTTTTATTTTGATCATTGGTATCGTATGGTTGCTTTTTTTAAACATGTTAAACCTAACATTTTAAAGTTAATGTGTTGTTGCCCAATGTATGACTGTAAGCACAACGCTGACAAAGTTAAATGAGGCACTTTTCCACTGTTTCCTAATTACTTTTGACAGTTATAACAATAATCCCCAAAACTAGCACACCTTCTTAGTGTGGGCACGCTAGTTCCGAGATATTACCATTAAGTCCACATATGCCAATTAGACTGATTGTCATAGAGAATAAATACCTGTGTCGGTAACAATAGTAATGTGAAGTTTATTAATGTTAGGACTTCTCTGTAATCTTAACCACCCACTGTTTTAGCAAACATCAGCTATGTCCTTTTAGGGAAATATGGGTGAGAATGATTCTCCTCCATTCCCCCATCCTACAGCAAATGTAACCTAAATCCCTAGTTTGCAGATATTGGTATTGTGATGTTCCTAGGCCTTGATGTTTTGTGTTTCTTTACTTTTAAACCTAGTCTTTGATCCTGGATATTTTTTTTATGAGATTGGAGATTAACTTTTTATAGGTTCCCCCAGATTGTTCATATAAACTGTTTTGAAGTATTGAGGCAAATAAATCAGTGGTGGGTTTGTCGAGGCTTGATCTGAAGGTCGACTTCTTACCAACACGAGAGGACCGTTAAGAATTGTAATTGTATACTATATGTAATTATGTAGCTCAATAGGCTTTTTGACCGCCAGGCTTATCTTTTTCCATTAAGTAGCCTTTGAACATTTTTAATAAAATTACTTTCAGCACCCAAAATAGATTCAGCAAGTCCCATACTAATTTAAGTTTTTTGTTTTGTGTTTACACTGTAGTGAGATACCAAATAATTATTTGCGAAAAACATTTATCAAATTGCTCACACCAGTTCTTGATAGTAGTTTAACTATGTCCTGCCATGTTATGCAGTTGTATTTCCGTGATTTAATCTTAGATAATGATACCTGGATTTTACTTTGCCCTCTTTACCAGACCGGTCTCAATCAATATAGATTGTTATATTTTCATTGAATTTGTGGTCTGTTTTTTTCAAATACTGTAGCTACTTTAAGAATTATTGGTCCAGCAGTTGGCTGCACCAAGTTTATAATTTTTGTGTTATCTGGATAAATGAGATGCTCAATTTCTTTTGGAGTTGATCATTTTTTCCCCCAGGTACAATTGATAAAAAGCAAGTATGTTGTGGACCCTACTGAACACATATGAATGTGAAGCTGTATGTCTATACATTTATGTTCCTTTCAAGCTTAATGGTGGTTTGAAATATAGGTTTGGTATGGCTTTTGGTTTTAGGAAGTTAAGTTGGAAAGCCTGCTCTTGCCTTAGTGTGACTTGTTACTGCTGCTTATTAGAAAGCACTTAATCTCATTATGGCTGCTTGTATAAATTGCACTAAGGTGTTAGAAAGTGGATTATTGGTAGTGGCAGATACGCATTTACCACTGGCAATAATACCACTAACACGCTATAGTGCTCAGAACAGGTTTTAGAAAAGTATTCCCATGCTCACGCTTTGGTAGATTGGCTGTGAGCAGGCAGGCTTATTTTCAAAGATCGGTATGTAAAGCATTTAAAAACACCAATTCAGTAAATAACACACAGTAAAAATCCAAAACCAATTTATAAAAACAGGAAATATTTCTATCTTTAAAATGACACCAACATGAAAAAAGATCCACTGTAGGGAGCCAGAGATTTGAATGTTTAAAGATTAGACACTTTCTAGTGCTTAGAAACCAACAGTGACACTTTTGGACATTTGGTTGCCTCCGACGGGGACAAATTTATACTTAGCAACTTTTCGGTAGGATTCTCACGACTTGTGCAGCCACCTCCAGCAGGCTTAATTCTGTTGGGAATTCCATACTGAAGCTCCTAATGCTGGTCCAAAGTGTCCAAAACACTGGAATCTCGAAGAGGGTCCTTGAAAGTTTGGGACTTCAGTTCCCACAATCCATTTGGACAAAACTCTTACAAATCCACTGGTAGTACTCCAGGCTGAGGATTCCTTGTGGTGATGCTCTGTTAACCTGTTGCTTGCAGGGAGTCTACTTTTAAGTCGTTTTGATGCAGGCTTGATCCACAGGGCCATAGTTTCAGACGATGCAAGAGGCGCAATCTTCAGAGTGCAGGGCCTGGTTAATGCACATCAAACTCTTCAAAGTGGACCCTTGTTAGATTTCTAAAAGCAGATTTGAGCGGCACTGTCCCTCAGATAATTATTCAGTGTTCTCTTGGCTCAAGCAGGAGGGCACTCTTGTCCAATGAGGTGCAGGGCAACACCCCAGACCATGACCTATTCCTCCAAAGTGTGGCATAATGATATCCCAGAAAACACTATTACTCCAAAATTCAATGTCAGAATTTTCAGCAGGGAGAGAAGAGCTGGCTAAACGCACCCCCAGGACGGCTAATGTCCATAGTCTCCCCACCTCCCGTGCATCTGTTTATTCCTTCCTCAAGCCTAGCATATGGCTGGGTTCAAAGAGGAGAGTTGTAAATGAAAACTAGTTTCTCTAACTTTTCTCTTCCTTCCCTTGAAGTGCACTATTTACTACCCCTACCCCTGGCATTCCTATGCCCAGCAACCTCTACCAGAAAGATTTCCTAACCCCAGGGGTCATTTATCACCTTGCAGTCTCCACCACTTTAATGTCATGATTTTAAGTAAGGATACCTGGAAGCACTTGGAATTCTAGCTTTTTCATGGAATTCCCCCTGTACCAACACGACCCAATCTTAATGGGAGGATGTTAGCACACCTACTCCTGTATGTTCATGTTCCTGCTAGTTAATCTTGAATAGCACTGTTTTATCCTCCACCAGGTCTTGTGTAGACTGTATTAGCTGGTTGTGAATGGAAGATTAACTCAAATCCACTTGGTTGTCACTGTTGCAACTCAACCTGTCTGGGCAGAGTGGTGCTCCTCACCCTCATTGGCTGCTCCCATGCCTGGAGCTCCTGCTGCTAGGCTCAGCTCTTTCAGCTCTCAAAGGCATGATTTCCCCCCTTTGCCTTCTTACTGTCTTGCATTGGGTGGGATCTACACCCTTGTCCTCCCTTTTTGCAGGCCTCTGCCTGCAAAACCTGCTGCATCCTCACAGCTGGAACTCTGCTGTTCTTGTTCTTAAAGCCAGCACTTTTATGCAGGTTGTTTATCCTGTACCTTTGCTGCAGGAACTCCACTTACTGACAGCAGCCTCTCTGCACCGGCCCATCTGCTTGCACGACACATCAGTTGCTGCCGCCCAGGCTTCTTTGCTATTTCATGAGGGTGGGGGTCTTAACTGAACTCGCCCCCGCCGGGCCCGTCACTTTCTGTGCTTTCTGATAGAACCTGTGCTCCATGGTTTCCACAGGTCCTTTTGTTGTCAGAATTGCTCACTGTAAGTTGCAAGGTATGGCTTTTGTAACTCAAGCGCAGCCAGACTGGGTTCTATACTTAGGACTGCATGATGACTAATTCTTTTCAGTTTCAGTTCAGTTTGCAAGCTTTATTCGACGAAAGTCATAAAAGCATATATATACATATAAAACATCAATAATTGATTAAATATTAAAAGAAAATATTATAAATATTATAAAATTGCAAGTTCATGAAAGTGAGTGATAATACAATCTTAAAAGACAAATCAAGTATCAGGTACATAAAATTATCTCCCCCACAGGGTAAGATTACACTGTTGGCAATTTGTTTCTGATAGTCCAGGCCCAGCCTAGGTATTTAGCCGCGGCTATGCACACAGTCAGATTTGTACTAGAGCAAATTATTCTCACTGCTACCAAACCACTCCTGGTACCCAAGAGCCTACACATAGGGCGTAGCCAAATTTGCAGAGGGGCTGCATACGCAGGACATTCGAACAGCAGATGACTAATGCTTTCCAAAGGTGCTGAACATGCAGGGCAAGCTACCATACCCCGCTACTCCACCTATTGGTAAATGCTCAGATCGGCAAGCTCCCTACTCTCATTTGAAAAAAGAGATTTCGGTCTAGGGGTTTTGTGATGGCGTCCCAGTAGGGTTCGAGTCTTGGGCTATCTTTAAGTTTAAGAACATGCCAGACAGGGAAAGGGGAGCAGTGTTCCTAAAAGATTTAGAGGCCACAGACTTCCAATATAAATCTTTTAGTACCTTCTTTGGGGGAAACCTAGCTTTTGTTGGATCGTCCCACAGTTCCCCAAGACCACGTTCTCTTAAGACCCTTCGAATGTTGGCTAGCCACTTGATTTTTTGGGAAGAGTCGCTTCTTATCACATCTAACAACCCCCCAGTATGTTTCCAATTCAGGAGTGGTCCATATCCGCCTCCAATATAAGATTGGCCGTAAAGATGCAATTAGGGCTATAGGAGACCACCCCAAATCTAGGAATAGGGGCTTAAGGGGGTGCTCTGTGGTAGTTTTGCTATATTCTGAGGCTGTCATCCCCCGTAGGTTCTCGAACCCCCACAATTCCACTCCATAGAATGTGGAGCTAACCACCTTGCCATTATATACTGATATTACAGGGGAAATTGGTTTGGTAAGGGGCCTTGCGTGCTCTAGATTCAGGGCACCTGTGAGCTGGCGATGTCTTAAGGTAGCCAGTTCAATCTGCTGATTCCAAGAAAGATCATGCTGAATGCAAACTCCCAGGTAATTAAAGGCCTGAACCTTCTCGAGAGGTAGATTATTCATACAGACAGTACCCTTGAAGGTTTTTGGAGCATTAAAAGACATAAATTTAGATTTAAGCACATTCACTTCCAATCCTCGGGTGGTACAGAAGTTATCGAAAATCATCAAAGCCTTCTGGAGCCCACTCGGGGTTTTTGCTACTAAAAGACAATCGTCCGCAAACATTAGGATTGGGACTTTCGCCCCTGCAAGGGAGGGGGCATCAACGCTTGAATCTATTAACACCTTGGCCACATCATTAACATACAATGAAAACAGAGTGGGCGCCAAGACGCAGCCTTGGTGTACTCCGGTTTCCACGGGAAATTGAGTTGTAACATTACCAGGGCTTCCCCACCTAATCTGAGCAAAATTATGCTCATGAAGTTTTTTGATCTGAGAAAGGAGAGGCCCAGGCATGCGCATACCATGAAGAACACTCCACAGGGTTGAGCGGGGAACCAAGTCGAATGCCGCTCTGAGGTCAATGAATGCAGCATATAGGCTGCCACGTCCAATTACAACCGTCTTCCAGTACAGCATGGCAAAATGCAACACCTGGTCGATCGTGCTAACTGACGTTCTGAAGCCAGCCTGCAAATGGGATAAAATATTCCCTTCTTGTTCCCACATCAATACTTTATTAAGAATCAGCCTACCTAGAATTTTTTGAGTAGTATTAATCAAGCTGATTGGCCTATAGTTCCCGGGTAGAGATTTGTGGCCTATAGTTCCCGGGTAGAGATTTGTCCCCTTTCTTGAAAACGGGTATAATTTCGGCCCTGTTCCAAGAATGTGGGATGGGGGCTCCCCTTGCAACCATTCTTTTGCAGCAGGCGCAGAAAGCATAGATTTTGCATCCACTGCCATCTCCACCCAAATAAGTGTTACCATGTTTAGTTACAACATTTCTTCTGCTTGATTAAAGAGATGACATTATCTAGTGTAAGTCCTACATGTGAAAGTTTTTTTGTGCCCAATGTTCAGTAGTTATTGCAGTTCTGCTTGATAGTGGGGTTCCTTTTCATCAATCTGTTCACAACCTCCTTTGCTTAATTCTTGAAGTGGTTCTGAACGATGCACACAATTAAAATGAAACCTTGTTCCCAGGATCTTCTAAAACCACAGCTATGTCCATTAAGCTTCCAGTCAACCTGCATCACTGCCCACTGTCAAGTTTTGTGCAGAGGGCAAGAATGCCAGTCTAGTTTCTCCGAATGTATAAAGGGGGGGTTCACCCAGTATAAGTCGCTGGGACCTGGGTCCTACTGGTACTGAGAAGAGGAGTCCCAGCAATTGGAAAACGAAAATACTTGAAATAGATAGTAACAATACAAAACAGAGTGGAAAAAGCAAGTAATTAACGTACATTATTTATTCACAATGTAGGCATATATTGTATATCACACAAGTTGCATAGTTGTATATTTCAAAGATATTCAAAGAAGTGTCCCTTGGGAGGAAGGGAGTGGTATAGTGAAGGGTAGTGTAGGTAGGATAGTGACATAAAAAAGGGCCAAGCGGCCTCACTGTACTATGTATTTTTAGTCAGACATAGACATAAAGACCATCTATGTAGAAATTCATGTCATGTTTGTGGGGTGAAGCTGAAGAAACACACAAAGCTGTCGACGTTTCGACCCCCTGGAAGAGGCAGGTGTTAATTAGTTCCTTGCAATGGGGTCTTCATCAGGACGAGGACGAGGCAGAAGACCAGCCAGTTGCTTGTCTCAGGTGGAGATGAAAGGAAAGAACACTCTTTCAGGAGAAACTTCGATTCAGTAGTTGGTAATGGTGAATCGCCCATCAAATTGTGTGGTTGATTGCGTTCGAGAGCCGCCCGCAGGTCGGATACACCGTGGTGGAACCACTGCTATGTAAGCCGTCATCAATGAGTACAACGTCGGGAAGGGAAGAGATGAATCCGTCCGGGTACACAGCACGGTCAACCGTGCTTTGAGATTTCATCTCCACCTGAGACAAGCAGCCGGCTGGTCTTCTGCCCCGTCCTCGTCCTGATGAAGACCCCATTGCAAGGAACTAATTAACGCCTGCCTCTTCCAGGGGGTCGAAACGTCGACCGCTTTGTGTGTTTCTTCAGCTTCACCCCACAAACATGACATTGAGTATTATGTGGAGCATGTTTTCCTATTTAATGAATTTCTACATTGATGGTCTTTGTCTGTCTGACTAAAAATACATAGTACAGTGAGGCCGCTTGGCCCTTTTTTATGTCACTATCCTACCTACACTACCCTTCACTATACCACTCCCTTCCTCCCAAGGGGCACTTCTTTGAATATCTTTGAAATATACAACTATGCAACTTGTATGATATACAATATATGCCTACATTGTGAATAAATAACAATGTATGTTAATTAGTTGCTTTTTCACTCTGTTTTGTATTGTTACTATCTATTTCAAGTATTTTCGTTTTCCAATTGCTGGGATCCCTCTTCTTAGTCTAGTTTCTCCAGCATTAAATCTTTCATAGATTCACATACTTAAATCCTTCTCAGTCGTTTAAGTGGGAGTCCCATAGTAAAACAGTATGCATCAGTATAATAGGCTATAATGACAATGAAAAGTCAGTTTAATAGCCTATCCATGTCTGTTTTAAAAAAAAGACCCAAACTTGAACTATAAATGGAGCAACAGCGCCCTCTAGAACTTTCCCAACGGAGGATGAGTCCCTCGGATTTTCTACCACACGTCGTGCAGTTCTTCTCAGTTTTTCTTTTACAATTGGAGACTTATCTACAACTCTTATCTGTGGGACTTCTAAGAAATGTCTCTTCAGATCCATCAAAACTTGTAAAAGAAAAGTGATGGATGATCAACAGACTATTTTTGCTGCCTCTACCCTCAACATCAGGTAAAGTGCAAAATGTGTTGTACTTTTTCCACTAAAACCTTAAAGGATATGGAGGGAAGACTACTGGTGTAGCTACAGAAGTCTAAAACTCACTTCTGAGGAAGACTGATACATCTGTGAGAACCCATAAAAGGTCAAGATAATCTGTCTAGGGACATTTGCGGGCCGAAAGGCCTCAAACACATCAAGACCCTCTGAGAAAGGAGAAACAAAAGGCCTCCTCTCAACCTAGTAACTCCATCTGTGACGACAGAACGTAGGCGTTCTTCCTCCTCGGAACAGTCAACTATAAAATCCTCTTTACCTCCCTGTTAATCACACCATCTCGTCCACGAAGACAGTCGGCGGTGACATTGATGAACACCCAGTTGATGGCAACAGTCTAGTTCCTACTTTTGACACCAAAGTTCACCTTGACTACAACATTGTCAAGAAGATCGTTGACTATAAAAATCACAAAAATAACAAACTGCTTTAAGACCTGAATTGACACCCCCAGCAAGGTCTCCCCTTTGCCTCCAAGTCACCTGTTGGACCTGGAGGAGTCAGACGACTGGCCTTTTGGGCCAGCTCACAGCCCGTACACGAGCATCATTATTTTCAATATTATGCCCCTCCCCAAGCGGCATTACAAACATATCTGAAAGAGACTATTAGTTATAGATTCCTTACATTAGAATTACCCCCCAGACGTCAGACTGGATCAGACTTTTTTGTAGCAGTACCCTTGCATGTCAGTAGGTGGCGTCAATTGACTCCGCATTTGTCTGCGTCGTGATAGCTGGGATGACGTCGAGGTTTCTACTTAGACGCCTCGCCTGTCATCTGACGACAGTTCTCTTTTTCCGCACCAGCCAGCACAGATCCGGAGAGAGCAGTACCCTAGTCAATTTTTGACTAATTGTTTTTTCGACGTTTTGTCTTTTTTTTTTTTTTCGTTTGACTGCTGGTGCACAGGGATGTCATGTCGGCGGACTGGCTTCAAGCCCAGTGGCTCCTGCCACCAGCTGATGTCAGTGACCGACACACATCTATTGTGCCTTTGTCTGGAGCGCGACCACGACGCAAAGTCGTGCTCAGACTGTCGGGTCCTGGCCCGAAGGATTTGCGGGAGCGCTCTGGAAAGCTTCTGGAGGCCTGGCAGTCTGCTCTGCACCGCTCGCGGTCCCAGGACCAGTTGCGGAGCATCACAACCACTCTTGGTCTTTGGGAAAGTCGAAGCACAAGAAGGCGAAGCACTGTCACTCTTCACCATCTCCCAGTCTGGTGGCTGATGAGATGAGGGATACGGACGGTCGTTGTCCTTCGGCTCCTTCCGCGGAACCTGCTGGGTCGGCTCAGTCCCCTCCCCTCTTTTCCAGGAGCCGGAGTGACCCCTGCCCAACTTTGTACATTTTACTAAGCTCTTCGCTCCATCTTTGGGCAGCCTGACTCTGCTGGCACGCCTTCGGGCCCCATGGACTCAGATGGGGCTGCTGGGCCTTTGCAGCTGCGCCGCAGGGCCCCCCCAGGGATCCAGTCCTGGATCAGCGCCCGTCGACCTGACGACACCACCTCCGGCGCCGAATCCATCAACTACACCGGTTGGGTACCCTGCCCGTGTCAGCCCTCTGCTTCCACCTCGACCTAGATACGGAGCTAGACTGGCACTTAACCTAGGTAGGGAGCTACACCGGCACAGACTGGCACTTTTGTGCCAATATTCTATCCTGGTTTTTCCTATTGCCCAGAGTGGCAGCCAGGAGGAGGAGTGGGAGGGGTCTATTTACCCTCTTGCAGACCAACTTGAAGATCACAACGGGAGAGGAGTTGAGTGATGCTAGTGGTCTGGATACCTCCCCAGACCGTGCCATGCTTTCTTCCCCTACCATGGCCTCCTATGCTTTAGTGTTGTTTAGGGTGGCTGAGGCCTTGGGCCTTGAGCTTCCACAAGTGGCAGTCAGGACGAATCTCCTGACTGAGGTGCTTCAGCCCGCAGTGGCCTCTTCGGAGCACCTGCTGCCATTGAATGAGGCCCTCACGGACATCCTCCTGGTCACTTGGTCCAAGCCCAGCACAGGGGCTCCTGTGGATAGGAAGATTGCCTGACGCCACCGCCCAGCTCTAGGTGACTCCGCTTTCCTCTCCCAACATTCGACTCCTGAGAGCTTGGTAGTCCAAACCTCCACTTCCAAAGGCTTGTTCCTTACCGCTCCCACAGATAGGGAATCCAAGAAGCTGGAACACCTTGGGAAGAAGTTTTCTTCTTCCAGCTTAGGAATGCGGTTGGAGAACGCCGCATGTTTCTTGGGCCGTTACACCCATTTTGTGTGGGTTACGGTTGAGCAGGTGCTGCGGCACTGCCCGGAGGAGGCCCAGGCTGCGCACACCCATGCGGTTGCCAAAGGGAGGGATGCAGCAAAGTTCACCATTCTCTGTGGCCTGGACACCGCTGACACGCTAGGCAGGACTATTTAAACGTCGGTGGCCCTGAGACACTACGCTTGGCTGAGATCACTGGCTTCTTGGGTGATGTCCAATCTACACTTTTGGACATGCCCTTTGATGGCCGTCGCTGGTTTGGCGACAAGGCAGGCCAAACGCTTGAGTGCTTAAAGGATTTTAGGGCTATGGCCAGGTCCTTGGGCCTGGCGACTGCATCTCGCCTAATGCTGTCTGCCTTGCGCCCCTTTTGTGGCTATGGAAGGGGTGCCCCACCACTTTCCCCTCAGAGCCACAGGCCATGCAAGCTACCCTGCCTCTGTTGAGCCAGGGACGTGGGACTCAGCGTTGTGGATCTGGGGGCAAACAGGTGGGTCAGTCCACCAGTGCCCCCTCTTCAGCAGCCTCCAAACCCTTCTAGTCTGACCTTTCAGGGCCACCAGTTGCCAGTGGACAGCAGGATCCGCCATCACCTCCCCCACTGGCAAACAATCATGTTAAACAGGTGGGTTTTGCAGATAGTCCGCTCCCCCTTCAAGTCTACCCCTCCATTCATGCCACTGCAATTCCATCGCATGTTGGAGGATCACTTGGCCCTTCTCCGCCAGAGATTAACAGCTCTCTTGGCTAAGGGAGCTATCAAGCGAGTTCCTGCCCCAGAAGTATGTTGTGGTTGTCCCCACCACTTTCTGGTGCCCTAGAAGGACAAATGCCTGCATCCTATCTTGAATCTCAGGTACGTCCGCTTCCTCCGGAAGGAAAAGTTCAAAATGTTGACCTTGGCTCAGGTTCTGTCTGCCCTCGACCTTGGAGACTGGATGGTGGCGTTGGACTTGCAGGATGCTTATTTTCACATCCCCGTTCTGCTTTTCCCACTGGTGCTACCTGCGGGTCACGGTAGGCTACGAGCATTTTCAGTTTACCGTGCTTCCCTTTGGCCTTACCAGCGCCCCTTGGGTGTTCACAAAAGTGATGACGGTGGCCGTAGCAAATCTGCGCAGATCAGGGGTTCCAGTCTTCACCTATCTCAATGACTGGCTGTTAAAGGCAGGCTCGACCCAGGCTGTCGTCTCCCACCTCCAGACTATGGAGGACCTCCTGCATTCGCTGGGGCTCACGATCAACGTGCCAAAGTCACTCCTGACTCCCTCAGAAGCACCTTTTCATTAGAGCAGTTCTGGATACAGCGCAGTTTCGGGCTTTTCCTCCCGCGCAGAGAGTCTGGGATATTCGGGCTATGATACCGATGTTTCAGCCTCTATCCTGGATTTTGGTAATAATCTGTAAGCTTGACAGAGGCTGCTGGGCCTCATGGCCTCCTGCATCCTGCTGGTGGATCATTCCAGGTGGCACATGCGGGCTCTGCAGTAGGACCTGAAGTTCCAGTGGACACAGCATCAGGGGAATCTTTCCGATTGCATCCAGATCTTGGAGGGCACTGCTTATCAGTTGCAGTGGTGGCTATCGAACCAGGATTGAGTCTACAGCAGATCCCTTACCCTTCCCCAACCAGAGTTCATTGTGCAATTCAGGGTGGGTGGTTCAACACCTGGTAGGTTCCCTGAACGAGAGAGCGGACAAACTCAGCCTTTGGTGCGTGGTGGATCACGAATGGAGTCTTCACTCGGAGGTGGTGCAAGGTCTCTTTCAGCGGTGGGGAGAGCCTTGGTTAGATATGTTTGCCACCGAAGAAAATGTGCAATGTCAGCTGTTCTGCACGTTGGAATTTCCAAGGCAGCACTCCCTTCACGACTCTTTTCGTCGCAAGTGGAGTTGCCGTCTTCTATACTCCTTTCCACCTATACCACTTCTGCCCAGAGTGCTGAAGATCAAGCGCCACTGGTCCCAAGACATTCTTGTGGCTTTGGATTGGGCACAAAGAGTCTGGTATCCCGAGCTCTTGTACATGGCCATCGATCCTACGATCAGACTGCCTCCTCGGGAGGATCTTCCGTCGCAGCAGCACTAACTCGGTATACGCCTGCAGATGGAAAACATTTGTGGCATGGTGCACAGCAAAGGCCGTGGATCTACTTTCTGCCCCCCTTTCTGAGGTTCTCCTCTTCCTTCTTTCTTTGGTTCAGCAGGCTTCTGCGCTGGGCACCCTTAAAGGCGATCTTTTGTCTGTTTCGGCCTTCCTTTGCCTTCCAGATCAACCTTCTTCACTTTGCAAGAATAATGCAGTTAAATACAGTTTGAATGCAGTTGAATGCAATTGGATTTGTTACAGTTAAGTAATTTGTTTGTAAAACAGTCTAAATGACTTTACAGTTACTTTTGAGATTACTTTGCACGTTACTTTTCAGATTTCTTTTCTAAGTTACTTTTTCTACTCCGTGTGATATGCCTAGATATCATACTGGGACATTTCCTGGAGAAAAAGTAAGCCATTATGTTTTTGTACATTGGCAGTTTCTTAAGGTTTCATGCAAGCCAACTCCACAGTTAGAAGATTTTTCACAGAAAAGTAGTCAGTGCAGTCCTACGGGAGAAAACTTTTCGGTTTATCGGTAAGTACTTAGGTTTTGGAGTTGGTATTCTGGAGTTAGAACCAGAGTTCCCTGAGGGTTGAGAATGCACTCTCAAAGCACCCTCAGCGACACTAGGGCAGCCGGGTGCAAAGTGCGGAGGTCTGATGCTATCCAAGGGGGAATGGGGGTGTCTGGTTGGTGGCTGCTCACGAGCAGGTCACAAGGGTGTGGGAGCAAAGCTCCTGGACTTAGGCTCAGGGCAAAGGGGGATCGAATTTGGCACGTAAGGTGCACCCAGAGCGGCGCATGGTCAGCCGGGTGCAGGGTGCTGTTTTGGTGGCGGATGCCCTGTTTTCAATGGGAGTTGCTGGTTTTGGATTTTGGCTGCTGGCTCTGTCCAGGAATTCTGCCCGCAGGAACCAACAGCTGGCAGGTAAGTTGGAGTGATCGGGGAGGTAGTTGCTCCTTGGGTTCTTTCCTCCAGGGTGCGGGGCGGCTAGATACAGGGGTGTCGTGGGGTCACATCTCACCTTACCGGGCGACTCACAGTTGGTGGCTAGGGGGGGTGCAGGCCGGCTGTTGCAGTGGTGGTTCCAGGCATCTGGTTTTTTGTCCTCAGCTGGCTCGGAGTCTTTCTTGGCTGCTTCTTTTGAACAGACCTGCTGTTCACAGGAGATCTGGTCTTTGTTGGAGGCTGTCAGTCCTCCCAGGGGTTCTGGAGGTCGCTGGCTTTAGGACAAGGTGACGTTTGGGTCTGGATCTCTAAAAACTGCAGACTGGCCAGTAGGGCTGGCGCGGAGTCAGTTCTTCTCTGCTTTGTCTCCTTCGTACGTTGCGGGAATCAGTTTTCTTGGTTCAGGGCTGTCTCTTAAATACTGTACTTAGGGTGCTTTTTTAGGGGTCTCGAAGTCAGTTGCCAATGGGCTACTGACCTTAGGGTGAATTCCACCTTTGGTGTGCTCACCCCACGTGGGGGAGTAGGCACAATCCTTAATCCTGATTGGAGAGTGCCTGCCGTCTGCAAAAGATGTGCACTGACGAGTGGGCTTCACCTCTCCTTCCCCACCTGAGTGGTGGGGTTGGCAGAGGTAGGCATACCTTCTGGGCTGCTCTAACTTTCCCGCTGGTCTTCCGGCCGAAAGGGGGGTGACAAGAAGTGGGTCTGCTCCTGATGGCATGAGAGGCTGGGGGTCGTGTTACAAAGGCTGCAAGGCTTTTGAAGTCCCCCTGCCACAGATGGATGTTCCTGACCTGGGGGAGGTGTGAACACCTTCACCCAGGAAAGGCTTTGTTTCTGGGCTTATGGAGCGAATGCTCCCACCCCAGAGGTCCAGAAACATGTCTTGTGGTGGCAATGCACTCAGATGCCCTCGGAGTGCACTGTATAATAAATCCCACACTGGCATCGGTGTGGGTTTATCATGCTGAGAAGTTTGATACCAAACTCCCTAGATTTCAGTGAAGCCATTATGATGCTGTGGAGTTCGCAATGACAAACTCCCAGACCATATACTCTTTATGGCTTTACTGCACTTACAATCTCTAAGAATGAACTTAGACACTGGGAGGGGGACAGTGCTCATACATCGGTACCCTCACCAGTGGTATAGTGCACCCACCTAGAGGAGGTTGCAGGCATGGAACACAGGAAGGTGCGCCATGTCGACTTCACTTTTCTCTTCCCCAAAACATGGAGCCTTTGATGGCAGTGTTAAGATACAGGAACCCTAAGGGTGGCACAATATGTGCAGCAGCCCTTTGAGGCGTTCCCTGGTCACAGTGCCCTTGGTACCCATGGTACCTTTTACAAGGAACTTGCATGTGGCCAGAGAGATGCAGACTGGGGGTATAAAGGTACAGTTTTGGGAAAACACAGGCCCTGGGAAACTGATTGGCAGGGACCTAGGGCACATCAAGTCAGTGCATCAGAAATCTGGCAAAAAGTGGGGGGACACTGCAACAGACACCTAGCTTCCTACACAAACCTGATGTTTTCCTAAATTGAAATTCACAAACATGTGGCATGGGACCAGTCAGAAGCGTAATTGTACCAGACAGCCAGTGGCTTCTCCTGCCTGTGGGCAGACTTTACTTGCTCACTAAATCCATCTAGTTAGTGGTGCAGACGAATGGTGGTGATCTAAAGTTAAATAACTTCTAGACTTTTCAAAAGTCAAATAACCAGTCTCCTAAAATATGGTTGACTATACTAAATTACTATCGATTTGACCATGCAAAACTACTCGTCTGAGCTTTTAATACTACTTGGTGTCAAGGATTCAGCCTCTCTGCTCACACCATGTTTATAAGGCTTAAATATTTACATTATTTTCCCTGATAATTAACAAATAGCAGTATTTTATTGCAGTTTTGCTCTTGTCTGGATAACCTGTTTAAGCAGCAGAAACATGCGTATTAAGTGTTGTCGTCCTCATACTGCCAGAGGAGTACTGCATGGCTTCCTTGACAATTTGTCAGTTTTTGTTTGTGACTGATGTCCTGTTTTATGCACAACTTGTAGGTACAAGCCGAAGGAAGGAATTTTAGTTAATAAATTCCCTTAAATTGTAGCTAGGTGTTTTATCCCTAATCTTAGAAGTGGCTGCTTATTGATCAGCTAACAATTTTCTTTTTAGTGTTTTTTCTACAGTGTCTGCCTCATTGTCCTTTGGCTAATCGATGTAAAACTATTTTTGCACTAGGATTTGTACACAACCATGGAGTGTTTAGAACATATCTTCACTAAGTGTTACCAGAAAGACGACTGGACTAATGGCTGCAGCAGCACGTCACTTCACATTCATGCTCTTCTAACATGGGCACTTTTATTGACCATCTGCCCAATTACTGAAGTGAAGAAGAAACTTGAAATGTATGTACTGCCCAGAAGTTTGTGTAATGGTTTTGTTGTAGTTTTGTATTTTGATTGCTTACATTCTCAGGCTTCTCTCCTCATTTGGTTTTATGTTTGTGCTTTGTTTAAATTAACATTAGTTCTAGAGCTACTCTAGATCCCTTTTCTAAAAATCCATGTAATTGTGTCTGAAGGTTATTTCCAGGCTGATATTGTTGCTGCATCCCGGATGAATGATCGAATGTGGCACAGCTGCTCAAAAAAATCTTGTATAGGATTAGTATACTGCCCTTTTTCCTGGTTATACTTGCTTGTTAGTTTGTCCTGCACGTGATCTGTCTATATAGATGCATGCTTTTTTATCTAGAATAAAAGCTTCATCCAAGCTCCAATCTGTACTTAGTATTTCAAATTGTCACTGGACTTCCTTCCATTTCTAGATGATTTTAGACTTTAGTTAATATACATGTGTGTTAAAGCAGAATTAGATCGTACATTTTTGCTCCATCTGGCCTTTCTTCATAGAGGTTGGAACCTTCCATCACTGAACTCCTTTCAGATTCAGATGGTGGGAGACCATTTTCTTTTTAGACAGTTTTGCATCACCGTTCAATGCACTGCTGTAAGTCTTGGTTTTCTATTGTAACCATGGGAACATTGTTCACTTTATCCTCACGCAAAACTGTATGGGGTGGGCTGATTAAATTCATACCCACCTTGCTACAGCTTTCTGTACAATAGGAAGCGTAGAATTAACTGTAAATTGAATAAATGTAGTATTGATTGTGACAATCTGTCTAAACATTCATTGATTACAAATATTTAGAGTAATTAAAGTGCAGTTTCTCTTTACCCCTCCCGCATTCTCTAGGCATTTGCACAAACTTCCAAGTCTGCTGTCTTGTGAGGATGTGAACATGAGAATTGCTGCTGGTGAAACAATGGCTCTACTTTTTGAACTGGCAAGAGAAAGTGATACTGTAAGTAGGAGTCCTCTGTGGTGAATAGATCGGATATTTTTTATGTTGACTGTTCATTTGTGCTCTGAAACCATTTGTGAATACTAGTGTTCGTTTAAGTAGTCTTATAAATTGTTACATATCCCTACTTCATTTCATATGAAAGCACACCAGCATTAATAATAAGGTGTGAAAGCAGAGTAGTTATTTAGCCATTGGCTGTAAATGCCCAAGTTTTCGGTTGTCTAAATACAGGGAAAATAGTCTTTTGACCCATACATTGATGTTTGCAGGGCATTCTGGGTAAGAATGTTTGCAATTCACTCAGACCCCACCATTGTGGATTCACAAGTCTAGGTTTTAGAAATGCCCATGCTTGGCAGTTTCCTTTTTGCTGGCTGAGCCAGAGTAGTGCAGCCGTTTACCATGGCACATCAGCGGAAATTGCAATTTCATAGGGTGTAGTTTTTGTATAGCCTTTCAGAAAGTGTAATCCCCTAAGCTACCTCCGCCTCGGGACAGATGTCTCCTGTGGGGGTGGGCAGTGATACAAAGATGGCTAAAAGCCCCCCCCCCCCTTCTAATATCCCCCTGATAGTTGAGCTTTCTGCCCCGTTTGGCAGATATGGGTGTTTGCTATCTATCTGCTTTTCCTGGAGATACATTTGGGTGTGTCTGAATACCCGCTAGATCAGGGACCTACAAAAATGAGAGAAACTGAATTGGGTGCAAGGCATGGGGTGTTGACCCATATCTCAAAATGACACCCAAAAGAATCAGAATGCAGTCTATTGCCATGGGGATGGCTGCAGTGTAAGGACTCTAGATTGGGGGAGGCGGAGGTGGGAGTGTGGGGCAGGTTGCTGGGGCCGAGAGACTTGGGCTGAGGGGAGATGGCTCAATGTCAGAACAGACCTTCCTACCCATCAGAAATAAATCCATGCCTTTAATGGGCTTTCTGCCTCCCTCTCCCCCAGGGGCAGTAGATTGGATGCATCTCCTGAATCTGCGTCCCCAGGGGTCAGAAAGACTGCTCCAGGAATTGTGGGTCTGGTCCATGCCAGATGACCCAGTCCCCACCCCTTTTTTTAATATAAATAAACAGCCTTGATATTTTCAGTCTTCTATAGCACTCTGGAAGTAGTTTGAAACGTGTATGAAACCTTCCAATGTGTCTATTGTGCTGAGAGATATCGTGACCGTTTGAGGTTGGTGACCAAATTGGCACTTTCCTTCTCGGACTTCCATTGGTGATGTCTCTTGATGTGAATTCAATATTTAGTCAATTAACTTCGACTGAATGTTCTCTTTTTTTGAATTTGCTTAGTCCTTATTGCTGTTAAAGGTCTGTGGCATGTCTGCCTGAACCAGTTGAATCTTAAGGTTGTCAGTTCTTGATGTATGCTTGACACTCCTTTGGGAGGGTACTGTTTGCAGTTGATGCGAAGCCTGTGGCCTAGCTGCTTTGGACACCTGGATGTTCTAGAACCTGACAACATTGTGTGATTGTACTGAGATCGTCAACATCTGAAAGAGACAAGTTAGTGATAGATTCCTTACCTTAGAATATCCCCAGGCGTCAGACTGGATCTGGAAATTTTTGCGTAGCAATACCCCTGCTCGTCGGTAGGCGTCGTCCGTGGCTCCGCGTCCGTCGTCGGCGTCGTTAGCGCCGGAATGACTTAGCCGGAGTACTTGGACGCCGCCCATGCGCGCTGACGTCAGTTCTTCTTTTTTCCGCGCCAGCTAGCGCAGATCCGGAGAAGGTCTACCCCTAGTCATTTTTTGACTGAACTTTTTGATCTTTTGATAATTTCTTTCTTGAGTCTTCGACTCTATCGGTGCCGGTAGGGATGCCTGGGTTCAAGCCCTGTTCGAAGTGCGACCGGTGCCTGAAGTGCTTAGGCCTCGACCACGGCGACCGCACCTGCTCCGACTGCCGGGCCCTGATGTCGAAGGCTAGGCGGGAGCGGTCCCGCAAGCGGCTCGAGCTCCGGCAGTCGGCCCCGCGCCATTCCAGGTCCCGGTCCCACGGGAGGTCGAGGGACCGGTCGCGGGGTCGGAGTCCCCGCAGCTCCGGGAGTGGACATCGGTCGTTGGGATCCAAGTCCTCAGATAAGAGGCATGAGAGGTCGGAGCGGCATCATCGCTCCTCCGACCCACCCCGACGCTCGCACGATGCGTCCGGGGGTTCGGGCGACACCGCCCACGCGGCTCCAAGAGAGTCGCAAGCATCGCCGCCTGCCCCACACCTTCGGGTCCCTGGGCACGGCGCGACGCCGGAGGAAGTAGAGCGGTACCTCATGGCCATGAGGTCCCTCCCTCCTCAACCGGGTCCCGCGGTGCCTCCGGGCCCAGCGGTCCTGGCTGGAGGCCCTAGCGGGTCGGGCGCTTCGGCCCCGGCGCCGCAGGCGACTTCGGACCCGGCGCCGCAGGATCTCACCGGATCCGCTTCCGGATCCGGGGCGTCGCCGGTCGACCTCACCGGTGCGGCCCTGAGGGTGTCTCCCCGGCCCCCATTGTGGACCCCGTCCCCAATCTTCCCTTCGGTCCGACTCTGGCACCGGAACGGCGCCGTTGGGCGCCGCTTCAGACGGCCTTTGGAGATTTTTATTTCCATGAGGAGGTCCAGTCTGTTGACCCTGGGTTACAGGAGACTGGTGACGGAGGTGATTGGGAGGGGTCTGAGGACCCTCTGGCACAGGAGTGCCAGTCTCAAGAGGACTGGACATATGACCTTGGGGAGGCCAGTGGTATAGACACCTCGCCAGACACTGGATTTGTCTCCCCTCCCACCGTGGCTACGGAGGAGGGGGCTGCTTATAGCGTAGTGTTGACGAGGGCAGCCAAGGCCTTGGGCCTTGAGCTCCCCGTTGCGGCCGTGAGGACTAACCTCCTCACTGAGGTTCTTAAACCGCAGGCAAGCTCCAGTGAGCCTCTGCTGCCGTTTAATGAAGCCTTATGTGACGTTCTTGTGGGCACTTGGTCCAAGCCCGCCACAGGTCCGCCTGTGGATAGGAATGTGGCCAGACGCTACCGCCCGGGTCCGGGCGACCCTTGCTTTTTGTCCACCCATCCCACCCCCGAGAGCCTGGTTATCCAGGCCTCCACTTCCCAGACCGCATTCCCAACGGCCCCGCCCGATCGTGAATCCAAGAGATATGAACAGTTCCGCAAAAAGGTGTTCTCGTCCCTGAGTTTGGGACTGCAGTCTGTCAATACCGCGTGTCTCTTGGGCCGCTACACCCACACCCTGTGGGACACGGTTGCGGACGTGCTGCCACAATGCCCGGAGGAGGTCCGGGCTAAACTCGCCCAAGCCCTTGTGGAGGGTCGAGATGCGGCACGATACTCTATCCGGTGTGGGCTGGATACCACGGACTCACTGGGCAGGGCGATGGCAAAGACGGTGGCGGTTAGACGCAACGCCTGGCCGATGTCCAGGCCACTCTTCTGGACATGCCGTTCGATGGCCGTCGCCTTTTTGGCGACAAGGCAGACCATGCGCTGGAGCGCTTTAAGGACTCCAGGGCTACGGCCAAGTCCTTAGGCCTTTCGGCCACGCACCAGCAATCGGGTGCCTTTGGCTCCTTTCGTGGCCACGGAAGGGGCGTCCCCACACGTGCTGCCAGCCACGCACCGCAGAATGCCCAGCAGCGCGGTGGCGGCCGTGGAAACCGCCGTGGAAACCGCCGTGGCGGCGGTCGGGGTCAGCGGCGAGGCCAACCCACACCTCCCTCCACAGCACCTGCCTCAAAACCTTCTGAGTTTTCAGGCCCATATGACGCCTGTGGGAGGCAGGGTTCGCCATCACCACTCCCACTGGCGCACTGTCACGTCGGACAGGTGGGTGCTGCAAATCGTCCGAAGGGGCTACTCCCTCCCCTTCGAGGCGACCCCTCCAGCCATGCCACTGCAATTCCACCGCGTGTCGGGGGATCACTTGCAACTTCTGCAAGAGGAAGTCACTAATCTCTTGGCCAAGGGGGCCATCTAGCGCGTTCCTGGGCCAGAAGTAGGGTGTGGATGTTACTCCCACTACTTTCTGGTGCCCAAGAAGGGCAAGGGGGGCCTGCTCCCTATCTTGGACCTACGGAACGTCAACGGCTTCCTCCGACAAGAGAAGTTCAAGATGCTGACTTTGGCTCAGGTCTTAGCTGCCCTGGACCCCGGAGACTGGATGGTAGCGTTGGACTTAAAGGGCGGTTATTTTCACATCCCCGTCCTGCCGGCCCACCGGCGTTACCTGCGGTTCACGGTAGGCCAGGAGCACTTTCAGTTTACCGTGCTCCCCTTCGGCCTTACTAGCGCCCCACGGGTGTTCACGAAGGTGATGGCGGTGATCGCAGCTCATCTGCGCAGGTTAGGGGTGTCAGTCTTCCCCTACCTCGACGACTGGTTGTTGAAGGCGGGCTCGCCCCAGACAGTCGTCAGCCACCTCCAGACTACGGCCGACCTCCTGCACTTGCTGGGGTTCTCCATCAATGTGCCGAAGTCGCACCTGTGTCCCTCTCAGAAGCTACTCTTTATCGGAGCGGTTCTGGACTCTGCGCAGTTTCGGGTTTACCCTCCCGAACAGCGGGTTAGGGATATTCAGGCTCTGGTTCCACTCTTCCAGCTTTTATCCCGAGTCTTGGTCAGGTTGACGCTGCGGCTTCTGGGACTGATGGCCTCCTGCATCCTTCTGGTGCGTCACGCCCGGTGGCGGATGCGGGCTCTGCAGTGGGACCTGAAATTTCAGTGGGCCCAGCATCAGGGCAACTTGTCCGACCATGTCTTGATCTCGGAGGGCACTGCAAGATAGTTGCAGTGGTGGCTCACGGACCGCGATTGGGTCAGTGGCAGATCCCTCTCCCTACCCCACCCGGAGCACGTAGTTGTGACGGACGCGTCCCTCCAGGGCTGGGGTGGCCACATGGGAGAGGCGGAGATCAGAGGACTCTGGTCTCCGGCGGAGTCCCGGCTCCACATCAACCTGTTGGAGTTACGGGCGATTCGTCTAGCACTGAAGGCATTCCTCCCCTCTGTCCGGGGGAGTGTAGTGCAGGTGTTCACGGACAACACCACCGCCACGTGGAACTGCAACAAACAGGGCGGGGTGGGGTCGTGGACCCTATGCCAGGAGGCTCTGTGCCTCTGGCAGTGGCTGGAACGTCAGGGCGTGACCCTGGTGGTTCAACACCTGGCAGGTTCTCTGAATGCCAGGGCGGACAAACTCAGCTGTCGGTGCATGATGGATCACGAATGGCGTCTGAGCTCGGACGTGGCGCAAGGCCTCTTTCAGCAATGGGGAGAGCCTTGGTTATATCTATTCGCCACCGAAGAGAACGCGCAATGTCATCAGTTCTGCGCGTTGGAATTTCCAAGGCGGCGCTCGCTCGGAGACTCTTTTCGTCGCGAGTGGAGTTGCGGTCTATTTTCCGCCTATACCACTTCTGCCCAGAGTACTGAAGATCAGGCGCCACCGGGCCCAGGTTATCCTTGTGGCTCCGGACTGGGCACGAAGATACTGGTATCCCGAGCTACTCAGCATGTCAGTCGATCCCCCGATTTGTCTGCCTCTTCGGGAGGACCTTCTGTCGCAGCAACAGGGGACGGTCCTCCACCCGAACCTGTCCAGCCTCCACCTACAAGCTTGGAGATTGAGCGGCGACAGTTGAGGCCATTTGACTTGCCTCCCGAAGTCTGTAATGTCATTCTGGCAGCCAGGCGTCCCTCCACAAAGTCGGTATACGCCTGCAGGTGGAACAGATTTGTGGCATGGTGCACAGCAAAGGCTGTGGACCCACTCTCTGCCCCCCTTTCTGAGGTTCTCCTCTTTCTTCTTTCTCTTGCCCAGCAGGGATCTGCTCTGGGCACTATCAAGGGGTACCTTTCTGCCCTTTCCGCCTTCTTAAGGCTACCTGATCATCCTTCTCTGTTCAAGTCCCCTATTGTAAATAGATTTCTTAAGGGCATCACACACATGTTCCCTCCTGTTCCCTTTGTGATGCCCCAGTGGGACTTGAACCTTGTTCTTACTTTCCTGATGTGCGCTCCCTTTGAGCCACTTCACAACTGTCCTCTTCGCCTTCTAACTCTGAAGACTGCTTTCCTGGTTGCCATCACCTCTGCCAGGAGAGTGAGTGAGCTCCAGGTACTTTCTTGTACTCCACATTTCCTTTCTGTCCATCCGGACAAGGTTGTGTTGCGTACCAAGCCATCTTTCCTGCCCAAGGTTGTCTCAGCCTTCCACATCGGGCAGTCCATCACCCTGCCAACCTTCTTTCCGCCTCCGCATCCCTCTAAAGAGGAAGAGCGGCTCCACCGTCTTGACCCAAAACGTCCGCTTTCATTTTACTTGGATCGCACACGCCAGTTCCGGGTGGATGACCAACTCTTTGTTGGTTACGTGGGCGCTAAGAAGGGGAAGGCGGTACACAAGCGGACCATTTCCCGGTGGATCATCTTGTGTATCCAGGCATGTTACTCCATGGCTAAGAAGGAGCCCCCTGTTTGATTGAGGGCTCATTCCACTCGGGCCACGGCGACTACTACTGCCCTGGGCCGGGGGGTGCCCTTGCAGGACATTTGCCAGGCAGCTACGTGGGCCTCGTTGCACACGTTCGCACGACACTACTGCCTGGACAGTCGAGTCCGGAGGGATGGCTTCTTTGGCCGTTCCGTCCTCCAGGACTTTCTGGTGTGATTATTGGTTCGCAGACCCACCACCGGGGTTGGTATTGCTGGGATATCTATTCTAAGGTAAGGAATCTATCACTAACGTGTCTCTTTCAGATGCACAAGTTACTACTTGTGTAAAGATATATCTGTAAGAGACATTAGTTAGTGATAGATTCCTTACCGACACACCCATCCTCCCCGTTCTGCGAACCGATATCTAGGGTTAAGGTCATCCCCTTTTCAGGGCCTTAGTTTCTTGGCAACAGTGTTGGTTCTATCATGGCTCTGAGTATCTGGCGCGGAAAAGCTGTGTATCAGAACTGACGTCAGCGCGCATGGGCGGTGTCTAAGTACTCAGACGACGTCATCCTGGCGCTAACGACGACGGACGCGGAGCCGCGGTCGACGCCTACCGATGCGCAGGGTTATTGCTACGCAAAAATTTCCAGATCCAGTCTGACGCCTTGGGATATTCTAAGGTAAGGAATCTATCACTAACTAATGTCTCTTACAGATATATCGTTACACAAGTAGTAACTTGTGCTTTAGCAAGAATACTGCATGTGAATACTTAGTGGTCTTCTTGTATTGGGACCTGTTCAATGGTCCCTTAGCAGCTGCCTTGAATCGCTATTTTAGGTTTTCAGTCCTTAGACAAGACTTGGCTTGACCGTAGGCTACTGAACAGCAGACATTGGTTTAAGAAATGTAGTGGTGTATGTAACAAGCTTGAGTAACCACTAGAAAAGCTGCATTCTGTCTGGCGAGAGACCAAACTTCTAGAGTTTATTTAAACAAGTAGCTCTAGGCAGAATAAAACTGATTTATAACTCATCCGCCAGTCCTGGAAATAAAATTCTCTGTAGTCTGTCAGGTAAAAGCAATGGGATTATCATTTCATTCACTCTGGTTTCAGGTACTGTATTCTTTGTGATGGCTGATCAGTCCTACTCTACCTTTTACCACTTCTTGGTCTTAGTTTAGTACCAGTTGATTGAGAGCTTTGACGTGCCTTCTTTCCACCTAATTTTTCTCATAGTAGTGCCGTTAACCATTGTGGCCAACTTTCTTCAGCTACACAACTGTTCTGGAAGTTGGGAGGCTTGGTTCTTGTGATGTGGGGAGTATTAATCACTGTACTGTACACTATACTTAGTGTTGTGGCAGTGATATCCAACTTACTTGTATAGTTAATTGAACAGTCCTTACAGAAGTATTAATTATCCAGCCTACAGTCGAGCAACCACTACTTTAGCTTTGGTTTTCCTATTGACGAGTACAGACCTAGAAGCAATCCATTTCTTACTCTGGCTTTTCTAGCCATCTTGTACACAGGCTGTCCTTACAGCGAAACGCACAACTAAACTTGGTGGTGTTTGAGAATACTCTAGCTCAGTGGTTCTTAACCTTTTGACTTCTGTGGACCCCCCCATTTAATTATTATTGGAATCCAGCGACCCCTTACTCATCATTGGAATCCTGGGACATATCGAGAAACGCATGTCTAGAGATTAACAGCACTAACCTGCACCAATTTTGGTGAACCACTGCAGCTAAAATTTAAGTAAGCAATCACTGTGAACTGCATTTGTCACAATGCTAAGGGGCAAACTGTGCTGGGAGGTGAGGCAGTGTGCTCCCATCCCCCTTTTGTTTGCAAAGGCTTACTTGAGCCACTGAGCTGTCGAGGTTTTGGCGGATGCACCTGTGCGCCAGAGAGGTACTGAGACCTGAGACTGTGGCAGCCTTCTTAGCCACCCCAGAAGGAATTTCATTTATCCCTACTGATGAAGGATAATCAGAAAGACATGTATCAGAGGTTTAGAGCACTAACCTGCACCAACTTTGGTGAACCACTATAGCTAACACTCAAGCAATCACTGAACTGCATTTACCACAATGCCAAGGGGCAAACTGTGCTCTGAGGTGAGGCAGTGTGCTCCCATCCCCCTTCCACCCTGACTAGAGCAATTTCAATGGCTTGATCATCACAACAATACTAAAATAGAGACACAAGTATTCATCGGACACAAATTATGAAATTGGCTATTTAATTCCCAAACAAATATAAAAAGTCTACATTTTAATGAGCAAGTTGGGCCTTTACTAAATGCACTTAAGGATGTGCATTGTCCATACTGTAAACGGTTCGATGCATTTGCACTACTCCCACGACTTAATCGGAGGACACTGTCATTTTTAGCCTCCAGTTCCAAATGTTTTCTCTTGATATTTAAAATGTTGTTTCACAGTTTACTTCATTACTTAAACTAATAATCTGTTAATATTTACTTTTCCAAGCAGTCGTGGAACCCCTAACTAGGCATTGTGGACTCAGGGGTCCCTGGACGACAGGTTAAAAAACACTGCTGTTTCTCCTTCTCATGAGATTACATAGTTCTTTGTTTTATCTTCATCTTCTGATCATAGAATAGACCAGAAGGGGGAAAAACAAACATATTGAGGTTGTCTGCAGCACTGTCTCGGTCAAATCTGTAGTTTTACTAGCATAGTTAACCATCTTCATACTTTCAAGGGATATTGTGCCTTTTCTGCACTGACATGACCAATGCTTTCTAAAAGTGCATAATACTCAGTTCGAGGCATATGGGCTGCAGATGGTACATTTATGAATAGATCGCCATCTGGTTTTGGGTTCGGATGATTGCACTTGTTTTTCTCTTGGAGAAGTCTTTTGTAGTCACGAGACTGATGACTCCTCCCTTGGGTGCTAGTGCGCATGGGCATCGGCTCCATCCTTAGATTGTTTTTTCCCGCCATCGGATTCGGATGAGGATCGAAGCGCTCCGGATCGACTTCGAGAAAAAAGTTATATTTCGGCGCGTATTCCCTTTCCAATTAGATGGTATTGTTATCGAGCGCGAGTTCATTTCCATGTCGACGCGCTTCGACGTCAACAACAAAAATTTACAACTTCTACGTCGACCAGACCGGGAGGCCTATCTCGACGTAGTCCAGCCCGGAGTCCATGGAAAGGACTCCATTCAAGAAATGTCCAACGTGTGGTGCTAAGCTCCCACACAAGGACTTACACGAGGTGTGCAACCTCTGTTTATCACCTGAACACGAATCCAGGGACTGTGAAGCCTGTGCGGCATTCTCCTCCAAGTCGACGATTAGAAACAGTCGAGCCCGAAGACACGAGGCGTCGAGAATGCAGTCAGATGCAATCCCGGAGTTGTTCGAGGCACGACATCCAGAAGAGGAAGAAGATGAGGACGAGTCGGTCGGAGGCGGACGAGTCCGACGTCGAAGAAATCGACGTCCATCAAACCGTGAGTGACGACGTCCCTTTACCAAAAAAACGACCCTGTTTGGTGTCGACCCCGCCTTCGAGCCTGGTCAGACAACCGAAAAAAGTTTCCGACGCCCCGCCTTTAGGCTCGGCAACGAAACCGAAACACTCTGCCTCCCATCATATCGGATCCGAGAAACGGTCGGCATCGACACCGAAGCTCCATAACAAGGAAAGCTCGCAGTCGAAACATTCCATGTCGAAACTGAAACAAGCTTCGGCGTCGAAGACTTCCTCGACACCGAAAAGATCGGACTCGAACAAACTCTCTGTGCCGAAAACATATAACACTGAAAGTCAAAAGCAAAATCACCTTTCGGAACCAAAAACTTCGGGACCGACACAGGAGCATCAGACAGATCCAAAACAAAAGACTTTGTTTATTGATCTGTAAAAACTGGCAAGGTGGTGACAAAACTACCTAAAAAGAGGAAGAATGAACAGTTTGACGACAAAGCTCCTCCTCCTAAGAAGAGAACAATGGGGACAAATACAACTCCTCCCCTTTCTCCACAACCTAGAGACACACCCTCTTCTCCTCTTCCTCACACTGTGCCATCTATTCCTGCTACACCACGCCCATCTACACCTCAAACAGATGTAGAAAGTGACACAGGGGAGGGAGAACTTCCTAGGGATGATAACGACACTATCCCAGAAGATACAGACCCATGGGAAGATTATAATGCAGGATCAGATAATGATAATGACCCTGACCTGTATCCCTCAAAACCTTCACCTGATGATAATACAGGTTTTGCACTGTTAATTAATAGGGCAGCAAAATACCACAAGGTAGACTTACATGCAGAACCTCAGATAGAGGATTTCCTTTTAGAAACACTACCTGCTGCACAAAGAACCTCAGGGACCCTACCAATGCTTAAGGGTCTCCTTAATCACACATCAGACATATTTAAAGACCCAGTGAGGGCTAGGGTATTAAATCCAAGAATTGACAAAAAATATAAGGCAGCCCCAAAGGACCCAATATTTATTAAGGGACAAATACCTCTGGACTCGCTAGTAGCCACAAACGCTCGTAAGTGCAAATTCATTAACTACGGGTGAAGCTCCTCCTCCTGACAGGGAGTCCAAGTTAATAGATGCCTCTGGCAAGAGTAGCATCCCAAGCGGCAAACAGCTGGCGCATAGCTAATACGCAGGCGCTACTTGCACGTTATGATAGAGCTCATTATGATGAGTTAGAAAAACTCATTACACTTCTCCCTAAAGAACATCAAAAAAGGGCAGATCAGCTCATACAAGAAGGGAAGATAACTAACACTTCCATTAAGTGCGCCTTAGACGCAACAGACACTGCAGCAAGATCCATAAACACCAGTATCATGTTAAGAAGACATGCATGGCTCAGAGTCTCGGGATTCAAACAAGAGGTACAAACCTTGTTAAACCAGCCTTTTGATGGGAAAATACTTTTCGGCTCAGGGACAGATGAGGCCTTAGAAAAGATGAAAAAAGACACAGAAACGGCTCAATCAATGGGAGAATTGCAACAGCCAACTCAAAGGGGTTCCTTTCATAGGTCCACCTATAGAGGCGGATCCAAGAATACAGGCACAAGCCAGCAATCAACCTCTTTTACACCAACATCACCCAGAGGTAATTCTAGAGGCAGTTACAGAGGTAACAACAACAAGGGTAGAGGTCGCGGAAATAACAACCGCAACTCTCCAACCCCAAAACAGTGACTTCATAAAGCTCCCTCCAGACCATGTAACACCGGTCGGGGGACGTCTATCACAGTTACTACCTGTCTGGGAAAACATCACATCAGACTGGTGGGTGAGACAAATTATCCAACATGGTTATTGCCTAGAACTGACCGCTACCCCACCAAGCATCCCCCCCAAACAGTGTCCAATTAGTCAAGATCATCTAACATTGTTAAAACAGGAAGTACTATCACTACTACAAAAGCTTGCCATAGAGAAGGTTCCACAACATCAACAGGGAACAGGAGTATACTCTCTATACTTTCTAATTCCCAAAACAGACGGGTCCCTAAGGCCAATACTAGACCTCAGACCTCTCAATGCATACATAAATTCGGAACATTTCCACATGGTCACGCTCCAACAAGTACTTCCTTTACTGAAGAAAGGGGACTTTCTTTCTACACTGGATCTAAAAGACGCTTACTTTCATATCCTAATTCACAAAGCCCACAGAAAATACCTCAGGTTTGTGGTAGAAGGACAACATTACCAGTTCAAAGTCCTTCCTTTTGGGGTTACAACAGCACCAAGGGTGTTCACAAAATGCCTAGCAGTGGTGGCAGCACACCTAAGAAGACAACAAATACATGTCTTCCCTTACTTGGTCGACTGGCTAATAAAGGCCAAGTCACAACAAGAATGTCTTCAAAACACACAGAAGACAATTCAGTTGCTGCACCAGCTAGGGTTTATGGTGAACTACACAAAATCCCACCTACAACCAAACAAGGTTCAACAATATCTAGGGGCTACTATAGACACAGAAAAAGCCAAAGTATACCCCAATCCAGTCAGGATTCAAACAATGCTCACATTGATTCCAAGATTTCAACCACAACACTCACTAACAGCTCGAGTGTTCATGCAGCAATTAGGAATGATGTCATCCTGCATACTGCTAATACCATATGCCAAACTACAAATGCGTCCGCTTCAAGAATGCAGCAACACAGTGGAATCAGGCTCCAGGTCAGATTACAGATCTGGTGTTGGTAGACGACCGCACGCATCGCTCTCTGAAGTGGTGGAACACAAACATTTCCAAGGGGCGGTCGTTCCTAGAACCAATTCCACAAGTGGTGCTAACAGCGGCTGCATCGCTCACCGGATGGGGAGCGCATATGGACAAATATACAGTACAGGGAAGATGGGAGTGTACAGCAAAAAAGACTGCACATCAACCATCTAGAACTCCTAGCAGTGTTTCTAGCATTAAAAGCTTTACAAATGCAGATTATCAGCAAAGCAGTCCTGATCAGAACAGACAACATGACAGCAATGTATTATATTCAAAAACAGGGGGGGACACACTCTCTCCAACTATCCAGACTAGCGCAGGAAATTTGGAGATGGGCCATTCCTCAAAACATCTATCTGTTAGCCGAACACCTTCCAGGAGTACAAAATCAGATAGCAGATATCTTAAGCAGGGAGTCAGAATAAATACACGAATGGGCTGCACGACCAAATACTGCAGCCATTCTTCCAAAGATGGGGACAACCAGAGATAGATTTCTTTGCCACTCATCAGACCGCAAAATACCAAAGCTTCGCATCCAGGTTCCCGCACCACCTGTCGCAGGGCAATGCATTATGAATAAATTGGTCCAACAAATTTGCATACGCTTTTCCCCCTCTCCCACTAATTCCATTAGTGGTTCGAAAACTGCAACATTCAATGACCATGATACTAGTAGCACCCATGTGGGCACGACAGCCGTGGTACACCACGCTCCTGCAACTCTCACAGGTGCCACATCAAAAATTAAGAATCCTACCCATGCACCTTGCACAGAACCATGGAGAAATAATGCACCCAGATCCCAAACAAATGAACCTAGCGATCTGGCTCCTGAGGTCCTAGAATTTGGATACTTAGATTTACCTCCAAACTGTATGGAAATCATTAAGCAAGCAAGACGTCCCACCACCAGAGCATGCTATGCAGCAAAGTGGAAAAGGTTTGCTGTATACTGTAACAGTAACAACATAAACCCTCTGGACACATCCACAAAAAATATTATTTGCTACTAACTACACTTACAGCAATGTAACCTTGCTTACACCTCCATTAGAGTACATCTTGCAGCTATAGCAGCGTACCTGCAAAACAGGCAACATCTATCCCTGTTAAGAGTGCCAGCAATTAAAGCCTTCATGGAAGGCCTCAAAAGAGTCATTCCACCAAGACTGCCACCTTCCCCATTCTGGAATCTCAACATAGTACTCACCAGACTAATGGGACCACCCTTTGAACCCATGCATAGGTGTGAAATACAATTCCTTACATGGAACGTAGCCTTCCTTATAGCCATTACCTCCCTCAGGAGAGTGAGTGAATTACAGGCATTGACAATACAAGAACCATTTCTACAGTTACACCAAAATAACGTGGTTCTTAGAACAAACCCGAAATTCTTGCCTATTTCAGCATTCCACATCAATCAGCCAGTGGAACTACCAGTCTTTTTTCCAAAACCACAGACGGTAGCAGAAAGGGCCCTACATACATTAGATGTCAAAAGGGCAATATTGTATTACATAGAAAGAACTCAAACTTTCAGAAAAACCAAACAACTATTTGTAGCTTTTTCCCCCAACACATAAGGGCAAGCCGATCTCTAAAGCAGGCATTGCCAGGTGGATTGTAAAATGTATAGAGATATGTTACATAAAAGCAAAGAGAACATTAACTGTTCCTCCTAGAGCTCATTCTACACGTAAACTAGGGGCATCTATGGCATTCTTAGGAAACATTCCCCTAGATGACATATGCAAAGCAGCAACTTGGTCTACACCGCATACCTTCACAAAACACTACTGTGTTGACGTGCAGGCAACACAACAAGCAAGAGTGGGCCAGGCTGTACTAAAAGCTTTATTTCAAACTGTTGCAACAGACACTGGTGACCATCGGTAGGGAGGTAACTGCTGTATAATCTATTCATAAATGTACCATCTGCAGCCCATATGCCTCGAACGGAATATGCTACTTACCAGTATGCATCTGTTTTTGACATAGAGGGCTGCAGAGTGGTACATGCCCTCCCTGCCTCCCCAGAAACCTGTGTTTGTTCCAACACTATCTTATTTAGATACACTTACATGGGCATCTATTTCTGTATTCTATCATACTACTCCATCTAACCCTACTATGGCAAAACAATCTAAGGATGGAGCCGATGCCCATGCGCACTAGCACCCAAGGGAGGAGTCATCAGTCTCGTGACTACAAAAGACTTCTCCACGAGAAAAACAAGTGCAATCATCCGAGCCCAACACCAGATGGCGATCTATTCATAAATGTACCACTCTGCAGCCCTGGTACTGGTAAGTAGCATATTCCTTCCTGCATTCTGTGCAAAGTTCTTGAAGTATTGAAGGCAGAACTTCAGCATTTCCCTAGTTGAGTTCATATTTGAGGATGTAAGGTGGAGGCTGATTCAGCATTGGTCATTCACATACAAGCAAGCTCGAATTGGTGATCTCTTGTGTAGTTCATGCCTGCGCATCTCGGGTATCGGGTGCTTCACCAACAGT
Organism: Lissotriton helveticus; assembly: GCF_964261635.1. Classification (NCBI taxonomy): domain Eukaryota; kingdom Metazoa; phylum Chordata; class Amphibia; order Caudata; family Salamandridae; genus Lissotriton; species Lissotriton helveticus. The sequence continues at coordinate 805,304,103 of NC_136057.1, read as the reverse complement.
CTTGAGTTAACATGTTGAATGCATTGTTGAGTCTTTGTAGTATAACTTTCCAATTGTTGAAAGTCTTGATGCACAATTCCTCTGTTTCCATAGAAGTTCTGCTGTAAGTTCAGCAACTGTCTGATAGGATAGATTGCCTCAACGTGGGCACCAATTACATTTTTGATGTACTGATTCCTTCAGCTAACACTGCCCAGGCTGGCTTAGAAAAATCATAAATGTTAGACCTGCAGGTCTAGTGGCGTGAATGATCTGTGCAACAGAATTGTAATGCTCTTGACCCAAAAATTGTTTCAAATTGTGCTCCTGGGCAAACGTTTTAATTCACTGAGCCACCATTTTCTTCTTTATCACATATGTGATCACCATCGAATACACAAGTTCAGTATGTCTGCTGTAAAAAAACACTTGTTTAACAGACTAAACATTTTGCTCCATATGTAATCCAAATCTAGCCACATGTAGGATACACATGAGGTCTGACTTAGTTTATTAATACCATTGCCATAAGGTTGTTGGCAGGAATGTTTCTCAAATTCTGTTTAAAAACTATTACTTTAAATAAATACAAACCTAAAGCAGGAAGGCTTAACACACTAACTTGCAATCAACATATTTTTCATTGAAATGGCCATCATTTACCATTGACATGCAATTTTTAATGATAAAACTATATAAAGTACAAACAGTGTTTGGCAGTAGTTTCTGCAAATGTCATTTCTCCATATCCAAGTAAACTGTTCTATTTTGCTCCTATTTAAATCTTTGATTGCATCACACTTCTGAATGCAAAAATAAATATGCTAGTAATTATAGCTGTTTATTGAAATGTTTGTACTGTTCATTTACAACCAATTTAAATGTTCAGTTAGAGAAAAAACTGACATCCTTCAGCCTTTTGTTTCACAATGATTGTCAGACAGCTCACTTGACAAAACCCTCCAACTGTAATAAGAGAAAAGTAATAACCATTTTCCAGGATAAGATAAGCAGCAATTAGTAAAAAGACAAACTGACATTTGTCCTCTGTTCTTGAACAAATTGCAAATGTCATGATAAAAAGCCATCTTTATCACTCATTCACTTTCTTCGTTTTTTTTTTTTATTTCAGTAATTTTTATGGAAAGAAAGTTTTTATATACAAGGTGCAGAAATACGCGAGGCAAAGAGAAAAAATACCTGTTCCTTTCCAGCATTAAGTAGGTTAATGCACCAGACCGGACAAGTAGGTCCTAAAAATAGCTTGACCTCAAAATCTGACTCTAGTGAGTGGACGATTATATTATCTTTTCGAGGCTTTCCAGGGCTTTCAGCTGGAACAATATTTCAAGTTTCTTATAAGATAGTACTTAATATCTCTGCACAGTAGCAGAAGTTGATTCAGAGGATCTGTTTATGACTAAATGAGCCTCCGTTTGTATAGTATGGCGTCCTTGGCTCAAAAGAAAGGCAGAGATGCACCTCTTCCTAAGAGTACTTCTCCTTTTTGTAATTCAGAAATATGCCCAGATTTCCCAGTGTTCTTTTGGGATTGTCTGGATTTTAAGTCTTATATTGCCCCCATGTGAAGTTCTCCATTTTTTCTATAGTGAATGTCATTTGAGTGAATTCATAGGGCTATAGATAAATTAGTTCATTGATGAATCTGTAGATGGGTAAGGAGTGATTGGGTGCATGGAATTCAGAAGCCTTGGTACTGGAGGTTGAGGCAGTCTTGCTGGTTGCCCCCAGTGCTGCACACAAGTGCATGAATTTGGGTGAAATTACATTAGTTTGATTTAAAATTGACCACAAGAGATGCTTGCTCTAAGAAATGAGTTATAACCCTAAGCAGTATTTATATTGCTTACATGCAGGATGTGTGCTGATGTGTTGAATCTGGTGGTGTTGGTGGTTCAAATGTGTATATTGCTTTAGTTTAATACCAGTTGCAGGACAGCTTGGTTTGCTTGACTATTTAATTGGTAAGTTAATGCTTAATGATCTAGTGATATTTGGCAAATGTATTCAATAACGGGTGCTCCACAGAGTATTTTCTAAGTGATGATCCTGATGAAGGGCCATTTTTGCCATTGCTGTTTACTATTGCAGTATCAGTAGTACGTCAGTGTGGAGTATCTTCAGCCCCACACAAGAATTTTATCCAGTTTTTGATCAGACAACACGTTGTGTGAAATAGATAAGTTGGCTCAATTAGTCCAGTAAATCATTAAGCCATATTAAATTACTTCACCAGTATGTGATTAGTCTACTTTCCTTGTTTACTGAGCATTTGATTATTTTATCTCTACCCATGAGTAGCTCTTCATGTTTTTGAGATGTCACAAAAGTAAATTATTTGACTTTTCAATTTTCTCAACCTTGAGGCATAATTAAGATGTCCCTTTGTATCTTCTGCTAGGATTTTTTTTACGAAGATATTGAGCAGTTGACCCAAAAATTAAAAGATTTGGCAACCGATGGGAACAAACACCGTGCCAAAGTGGACAAAAGAAAGCAACGCTCCGTGTTCCGTGATGTTTTGAGAGGTGTTGAGGTAATTCAAAATGGTTTGCACAGTACTGAACTAAGAACTATATGCAATGTACAACTTAAATTTGTAATATTTTGGGTTGAATGATCGCTGAAGAATTGGTAACAGCTTTTGTGTATGCTCAAATATTTTATTTGGACCATTCGATCTATCCTAACTGTTGCTGGACACCTGAAGTTGATTTTAAAATAACTTTATAAGCCATATTTGCATCCTAGCAAGAAATTAGGACTAATTTTAACGTGATCTTTAAACATACCAGAGTTCAACTTTTATATGGGGCATGCCAGATGTATGTGAAATAATGTTTGTACCTGATAGTGAATTTTCAGAACTCGCAGTTAGTATTTTTCTTCAAGAATTGAAGTGATGCAGTTTTTACTACTCCAAAAATACAAATTCGCTATCGAATTGATTGTCACAGCTGGCATTGCATGCCTCAAGATGTTAATGTGCATCACAAATGTCTAAAATTGAATCCAGAAAAAAGTCCCATTTATTGATAGATAATTAATTTAGATGATTTTAGTTAAAATAAATCCTTTCAATATTCTATAGATTTGCGGCCATGGTTGAAGTTATATCCAGTTGTTTGCTTTCAATATTGTTTGCCGCAGTTGAGATGATAGCAAAAAACACAGTTGATTGACAGAATGTAGAACAATGTCATACATTCACCCCAGTACAAGGATCTGGGCCTAAATCCATCGTTTTTTTGCACTCCACACCACCCTGGGTTAGACACTGGCTATATGCAAATCAGCTCTGACCCTGTGCCTCCTGGGAACAGTCCAGTCCGAACTACCAAGCCATGTCTTTCCCAGACCGGAATCAAGCATCCAAGGACCGGTTTCTGGCTATCAGCCTGGATAGCTTGACTCCAGTGGTGTGGTTGAGATGATAGGCAAGTATGGCCCTTACATCAACATGCTATCGTTCAGAATTAGGCTACCATTAACTTCTACCTCATACTAATGATGCAACACTCCTACAGATTTTTATTACCTAGTGCCAGATGTTAGACTAGATAATGTCTTCTGAGCAGCTGTTGTGAACTCTAAATAAAGACAGATTTGTATTGAACCATTTTTTATACCGTATTAAAAATAGGACGAGGCAGAAATATTTGTGCTAAAAAAATCTAGCCCTTGATGTATTAGAACATTAAGATGTGTTCATGACAGCAGATTTGCCTTTTGCCCACCGATGGTACTGAAACGGGAAACCCCAAGCATACTGTAGAAATAGGTTTGACATATCATCCAAGCAATGTTTCTGACGGTCAAAGAAATGAAAAGCAGAAATAGGAAAGGAAATTATTCCATGCAGGAGCCACATATGGTATGGTTCTCTCGTAGGGGATTTCCATGTATTGTCATAAGCACTTGAATAGTTCTGCCCACGTGCGGGGATCCCAGAGCATTTTAGATGCATCTTCTTAAGTGGATATTTTTCGCCTTTCTTTGGGAAGGCCTGCAAAGACACTTAAGAGATAAAGACAATAAAGCAGCCTAAATACATAGGCTACACTGGCTGCATCTTCATCTCGAATTGGAAAAAGATAGCCAGTATACTACATTTTGTGTAGTTTTTTTGTCATGCTAAACACACAGAATAAACCCCTTCTTTAGGTCTCGCTATAGCCATTTCGTTAGCCATGCTTTGTGAGTATAGTAAGGGGCTCTCAAAAATGCTCCCAAAGTCTGCAGGCAGATCGGGCACAGTGCATGTGCGCCAGGCGCGTGCACCATTTGTCCGCCTGCAGCCTTTGGGAGGACTTTTGCGGCCGCTTTGATGTTCCCTGCCACTTCACGTGCGCACACCGCCTCTGCTGCCATATGGACACTCATTCAGATTACCATGCTTCAGCACACCCCCTCACCACCATCCCCCTTATGCTCTGCCTCCCAGACACACACACAGCCACACCCATGTACTTCACAGCTCTTTACAACAGAATTGACTTTGTAACTTTTTTTTTACTCATTGTTAAAGCATCTACATCTCCACTCGACATATGCTCCCTCGCCAATGTCCCTTCCACCCTTCCTTTGATCTCCGCTTTTCTTTTAACTTTTGGCGCGAGTTCTCACAGGCCTCTCTGCCCCGTTCCTTTAATGGCCCTTCCCCAGGACAGAGCGCGCATCGCTTGTTTGTGTCACCAGCATCCTTTTCCCGTTCTTGTGGACTGCACTCATTTTCGGGGGCGTGTGGCGTGTACCTCTTTACTGAAGAATGCCTCCTGTTCCTCTGCCTGCAGCATGTTGTTTGCACCTCACTATCCTCTAGGTAATGTTCCCCCCTTTTCTCTTACATGTGTCCTAGCCCACTCTCCATACTATAGCCCAAACCATCGTTGCTGCTTATTTATCTTATGTAACTAACAACCATTGACAAAGCCAATAGACCCTACTTATTGTCAGCATGCTGCTACTCGTATCATATATCTGGATGCAATGACAGAAACAGCCAAAATAGAAGTGGGGCAGCACACCAAGCTAAGCACAATTATTTTTGCACGTTATATAAGCCACTCCCTTTATTACATTAGCCACGCTGCTGGCGTTATCCTTTCAATCCACTTTTTGCTGCTGTACTGTCCCTCACATTTTAGCAGATTAAGGCGTTATGTGGGGCTGGTAGGGCAGGACGATGGTAGGTGGTATTGCAAGTTTTCACCCTTCACCCCCTCTCAACCCATTGTAATCTCCTTCAGCGCTGTGCACCCCTTCACACACTCTCACTTAGCTGACCATCGCTGCGTGCTCTCTTCAGAGAGGCCAGGTATTGGACGGGCATACATCAGCAGTGTGATGTGACTATAGGCCAGGTAATGTCCTCCACGTGACTTGTGTTCCCACTATCTTTCCGCAACTTGCGCCTATTTAGTCCCCCCATGCACCCAAATGTGCTGCATTCTACCGCATAATTTGGCCTCCTTTTTTAATTTTAATTTTTATACCCAACCCTGCCGCATACTATAGCCCAATCCATCGTTGCTGCTTATTTATCTTATGCAACTAACCACCATTGACAAAGCCAATAGACCTGACTTATTGTCAGTATGCTGCTACTCGTTGTATCATATATCTGGATGCAATGACAACCAACCAAAATACAAGTGGGGCAGCACACTAGGCTAAGCACAAACTTTTTTTTTTGCACATTATTTAAGCCACTCCCTTTATTACATTACCCATGCTGCTGGTATTACCCTTTCAATCCACTTTTTGCTGCTGTACAGTCCCTCACATTTTAGCAAATTAAGGCGTTATGTGGGGCTGTTAGGGCAGGACGATGCTAGTTGGTATTGCAAGTTATTTCACCCTTCACCCCCTCAACTCATTGTAACCTCCTTCAGCGCTGTGTACCCCTTCACATAGCTGACCATCGCTGCATGCTCTCTTCAGAGAGGCCAGGTATTGGATGGGCGTGTCTCCTGTTAAGGGGCGTCATTCATTCCAATTACCTTACACAAGGGCACATTCATTTTTATTGTCTCGGGAATATTAGCTTATTCGTCCAGAACTATAGGATGTCGAGCGACTCTGTGACTCGAACCAGATTCCCAGTTCTAAAGTCAGTAGGTCTGGCCATTACACTGCATCTTGGGGTAAGGGGAGAGGGGCAGGCAATGCCTCATGGAGGCTCAGCTCGTCATGGCCTCGAGGTGCCAACAGGACCTCTGGCTGAGCCACAGTCCGGCATCTCCCACCACCCATCCTCCAGTATTCAGGGAGCTGAGCAGAGCCGAACCTGCCAGGACCTCTCTACAGGCCTCTGCTCTGCTGATGCGAACGGCATTAAACGAAGAGTGTACTGTAAGGTGATGCCACGAGTCCTCGCTTCCTTCCTGATGGCTCTGCGCACAAGGCGTCTCTTCTTCTCTGTACATCTATCTCCCGAAGCGCCTCGCTCTGCACACAGCTGCTTTCTCCTAGCGCAGCATCCTTCTAGCTCACTAAAGCTTCACTGAGTTCAAGCGCAGTGGAACACCTTTTACAATAGTTGACTAGTTATCTTTCATTTGTTTATTGGTGCGTTTGGATGTTAAACAGGTACTGCTTGCTAATAAGGTGAAATCTTTGCCCAGATGGTGTTACCGTGAGTGAAAAAGACAAAATAGTTAAGTAATATAACAAAATGTGTTGCATTATGCCGCATAATTTGCTTTTTCTTGCCATTTAATTTAGCGGCATACTTTGGTCCATCACTACCACATAATCCCAGTGGTCCTAGATATAATTTTCTAGTTAGACCACTATTTCTGTCAGGAGAGTTTTAAAGCTCAGAAATAGACATGTGCATACTTTAGTAATCGTCTAGCGTAGGGGCGGCATGTCGGGGTCTCTCTCGCACATGACCTATTTTGCATCTATTTTCTCACATTTCGGTAGTTTTTGTAAATACAGTTGGGTAATTTAGGTGCCTCCTGGATATGTCACAGCAGCTTCTTTGGCGTCTCAGGTATAATCACCCTTGGATCTCAAGAGGCTAACTCTCGGCTCTCACTGGAGGGTCATTTTTATTATCTCACATGAAGGTCATTTGAGGATATAATGTGAGGGTCACTTTAAGAGCTAACATGAGGGTTATTTTATTAAATGCTTTAGATTTCACAGGAGTGTCCATCAGCCGGCCGATTAATCAATGTACTGGTACACTGCTTCTTCCCAGTGGCGATAGATGCAAAGCGGAAGTGTGCCTAGGATTTATTGAGTGCAAGGTATAACTCAGACTGACAGTCAAGGGAGAGCAGGGAGTCTGGAACCACACAACCACACACACACACAACCACACCCATACAACCACACACAACCACACACAAACGCACAGCACCACACGTGCGCACATAACCACACAAACGTGCAGCCGTACACGTGCGCACATAATCACACAAACGTGCAGCCCTACACGTGCGCACATAACCACACAAACGTGCAGCCCCACACGCGCGCACATAACCACACACAAACGCGCAGCCCCACACAAACGCGCAGCCCCACACACCCGCACATAACACACAAACGCGCAGCCCCACACGCGCACATAACCACACAGAACCAACCGTCAGTGCACACTTTCACCAAGCACAGACACCATCAGTCATCAATCAATCAGAGTACTTGTAAAGCGCGCTACTTACCCGTGAGGGTCTCAAGGCTCTGAGGGGAGGGGGGGAGGGTGCTGCTACTGTTCGAAGTGCCAGGTCTTGAGGAGTCTTCTGAAGGAGAGTAGGTCTTGGGTCTGCTGTATGTGGGTATGGAGGGTGTTCCTGGGCTTGGCGGCAAGGTAGAAGGATCTGCCGCCGGAGGTTGTACATTAGATGTGGGAGGGCGAGGCTGGCGGAGCTGTAGAAGCTGAGTCTGCTGTTCAGGTAGGCTGGTCCGGCGTTGTGGAGTGCTTTGTGTGCATGGGTGAGGAGCTTGAAGGTGATCCTCTTGTTGACGGGGAGCCAGTGTAGGTGTCTCAGGTGGGGGTGATGTGGCTGCGGCGGGGGACGTTGACGATCAGTCGGGCGGAGGCGTTTTGGATGCGTTGTCGTCGTAGGTGGTTAGCTGGGATTCCTGCGTAGTGCGTTGCCTTAGTCCAGTCTGCTGCTGACGAGGGCATGTGTCACCGTTCTTCTTTCGGTCGGGATCCACTTGTAGATCCTGCGGAGCATGCGCAGGGTGTTGTAGCAGGAGGAGGAGACGGTGTTGACCTGTTTAGACATGGAGAGGGAGGAGTCGAGGATGACCCCTAGGTTGCGTGCATGGTCGGTGGGTGTTGGTGCTGTTCCCATTGTGGTCGGCCATCAGGAGTCGTCCCAGGCTTAGGGGGTGGGTCCGAGGATGAGTACCTCCATCTTGTCCGAGTTCAGCTTCAGACGGCTGCTCCTCATCCAGTCGGCAACGGCTTTCATTCCCTCATTGAGGTTGGTTTTGGTGGTGTGGGTCCTTGGTGAGGGAGAGGATGAGCTGGGTGTTGTCGGCGTAGGAGATGATGTTGAGGTCGTGATGGCGGGCCACTTGTGCGAGGGGGACCATGTAGACGTTGAACAGCTTCTGGCTGAGGGATGAGCCCTGGGAGATGCCGCAGATGTCGGTGGCTTCGGATCGGAAGGGTGGGAGGCGGACTCTCTGGGTTCTGCCTGAGAGGAAGGACGTGTTCCAGTCAAGGGCCTTCTCTTGGATTCCGGCTTCTAGGAGGCGTGTCTTTAGAGTGCGATGGCAGACCGTGTCGAAGGCAGCTGACAGGTCCAGGAGGAAGAGGGCTGATGTTTTGTGTGGTGGCGATGAGGGCTGTCTCGGTGCTGTGGTTGCGTCTGAATCCAGACTGGGACAGGTCTAAGATGTTGTTTTCTTCCAGGTGGCGGGCCAATTGCATGTTGACGATTTTCTCGATGACCTTTGCCGGGAACGGGAGCAGGAGATGGGCCGGAAGTTCTTGAGGTCCTTGGGGTCCGCTTTGGGCTTTTTGAGGAGGGCGTTGATTTCGGCGTGCTTCCAGATTTCTGGGAATGTCGCTGTTTCGAAGGAGATGTTGATGACCTTCCGTATTTGGGGTGCGATGGCTGCGTCCGCTTTGAATACGTGGTGTGGGCATGGGTGTATGGAGTTCATGACCTTGCATTGCTCGTCGTCGACCTTGGACCAGGAGGTCAGGTGGTTGGCTCTGGTGGTGTTCACAGGGGAGGTGGCGTCTGGCGTTGTCGGGGCGGTCGTGATGTTGAAGCTGTTGTGGATGTCAGCGATCTTGCGGTGGAAGATGGCTAGTGAGTCTGAGTTATTGTGAGGGAGGGATGTCGTTGGTGTTGGCGCTTGGGTTGGAGAGTTCCTTTACGATGCAGAAGAGCTCTTTGCGGTCGTGTGCGTTGTTGTCCCAAGCGGTTTTTGAAGGAGGATCTTTTGGCTAGTCTGAGGTGGTGATGTCTGCGGGTGGCGTCCTTGTGGGCTGCGTGTTTGTCCGGTGTGCGTTCGTGGAGCCATGTCTTCTCCAGTTTCCGGCATGCACGTTTTGAGGTCTGGAGCTCGTCGGTGAACCAGGTGGCTCTTGCTGGTGTGGCTGTTGAAGGGTTCGGTGCACGCTTTCACCGGGCACAAACACCACCAGCCGTTAGTGCACGCTCCCGCCAGGCACACACCACCAGACGTCAGTGCGCGTTTTCACCAGGCACACACACATACACCACCAGCCGTCAGTGCACGCTTCGCTTTCACCAGGCACACACACATACACCACCAGCCGTCAGTGCACGCTTTCACCAGGCATACATACACCACCAGCCGTCAGTGCATGCTTTCACCAGGCACACACACACACACCACCAGCTGTCAGTGCATGCTTTCACCAGGCACACACACACACCACCAGCTGTCAGTGCACGCTTTCACCAGGCATACATACACCACCAGCCGTCAGTGCATGCTTTCACCAGGCACACACACACACACCACCAGCTGTCAGTGCATGCTTTCACCAGGCACACACACACACCACCAGCTGTCAGTGCATGCTTTCACCAAGCACACACACCACCAGCCGTCAGTGCATGCTTTCACAAAGCACCCACACCACCAGCCGTCAGTGCACGCATTCATCAGACACACACCATCGGCCGTCAGTGCACGCTTCCACCAGGCACACATACCACCAGCCGTCAGTGCATGCTTTCACCAGGCACACACACCACCAGACGTCAGTGCACGCTTTCACCAGCAGCGCGCACACACACCACCAGCCGTCAGTGCACGCTTTCACCAGGCACACATACACCACCAGCCGTCAGTGCATGCTTTCACCAGGCACACACACACCACCAGCTGTCAGTGCATGCTTTTTCACCAAGCACACACACACCACCAGCCGTCAGTGCATGCTTTCACAAAGCACCCACACCACCAGCCGTCAGTGCACGCATTCATCAGACACACACCATCGGCCGTCAGTGCACGCTTCCACCAGGCACACATACCATCAGCCGTCAGTGCACGCTTCCACCAGGCACACACACCATCAGCCGTCAGTGCACGCTTCCACCAGGCACACACACCATCAGCCGTCAGTGCATGCTTCCACCAGGCACACACACCATCAGCCGTCAGTGCATGCTTCCACCAGGCACACACACCACCAGCCGGCAATGCACACTTCCACTAGGCACACACACTACCAGCCATCAGTGCACAATTTCTACAGACACACACACACACACACCACCAGCCATCAGTGCACACACCAATTGTTAAGGCATCCATAATTAACTATTGTAACAATAACAGTATGGCGCACTTTACTTTTAAACATATTAATTTAAAGCACAGCATGCCACCATTGCTACAAAAATAAATACAATTTTTTTTGGCCTACAATTTATAGACTTTTGTTGCAATTAGTTTTGCAATTGGTGTTCCAATATTTAGCAATGCCAATTGCTGAAACTTCAATATTGCAAGACCTATTGCATTGTAAATGCTTGTTCATGATAGAGCTGAAAGGAAAGGACAGAAAAGCCCCATAGGCTGCCATTATGTCTTTAGTTATTGTTGAGGCATACGACCAAATTAATAATGTTAATAATTAGGATTCATAATGGGTTTTAACTGACTAGGATTGTAGAGGTCTGAGATTAGTGCATTCTGTATTGGTCACCAAATCAGTTACAGTAATAAACCACTACTGTCAAGTCATAAATTACAGGCTGCGTATCTTCAACAGATTTGTTTGTGTTTTTAAATCCGTTACTTTTGCTATGGATGAATAACACTTTATTTGACAGCCTCCAAATACTACTTGGATTACACATGTAACCACTTCAGCTACTTACTACGGAATGTGTCACATTTTGAAATGTCAAATAGACATTACTCATTCATTCTGTAGCGCTGCACTGTTGTGCTGTGCTTAATTGGCCACACTCGGATTGCTCTGCAAAATCTTGGTATTACGTGAAATGCTTACATTAAAAAAACGGAGGTTGTATCTTCTGGAAAGTTTGAAAGCTCCTTGGAATTTTGACTTGGATTTGTAACAAAATGCACACTGAAATGTGCCAATAACCATTCTAAACGTGCCGAGTTGTAATATGCGAATGAGAGTAATTTAGACTTTGATCCTATAAATGTTTTTGTACAGGAACGTGACTTCCCATCGGAGACAGTAAAATTTGGACCTGAACGCATGTACATAGACTGCTGGGTGAAAAAGCGCACCTATGACACTTTTAAGGAACTTCTGGGATCTGGCATGCAGTATCACCTGCAGGTGAGCTTCAGCTGAAAATTCAAATGGTGCCATGGGTATGCCTTACTCCGGCTAGAAGTGGTTTTTGAATGAACAGCCTAAACATTATTTCAGTACATCATTTGATGTATCATCGTGGGCATTTCTGGAACTGTTTCTATAAGTAGATTCCTTGTGTAGCAGTTAATACTTAATACCTTTAAGAGTCTAAACTAATCTTTAAATCGTCCATTGTTTCTTTTCTGATAACTAAATCATGTTCCGTGAAGTTTAGCTGCTGCATACCTATTGAGCAACTGCTTTTAAGTACTATTCTTTGCACTTACAAGGAAATGTTTGATTTACAATGTAACTGTAGTAATGTAACTGTAGTATTTTCCAGATAGCATTAAACCCGGTCCTGAAGGGGGCAAATTAAGTTTTAGAGAAACGAGATGAGTGGTAAAGATGTTAAACAAAAGCACTTATGGTGCCTATTAAAACTGTTTTTGCAAAAGTTAGATTAATCACACTATAAAATGTGCAACATTACACCTTCATTACATTTATTTATAGAATAATTTAACATCAGTTCATTAAAACCCTGTAAACAAGACAATTTAACATCCAGCTTAGCAAAAGCTAGCACTCGCTATTAAATTATCCTGTAGCCATATGTTCCTAATGTTGAACCGGTTAACATCTTTCTAGTTTCTTGGTATACAATGAGCTTAGCTTCAATCAGTTTTAAATAAATGCTGTTCTATCTTCGCCTTCACCAGCATTTCCTGTAGCGCTTTGAGACTCCTCCGGGTGATATGTGCGCTCAATAAAACCCTGACTATGACCATGGTGGTTCTGTTGTCAATGCAGTCTATTTAGGGTTGCTCATCTTCTTTCAGAGGTGCAGCAATGGCACGACTTCATACCATGATGACTAAAATCTGTTAATCTGGCATTAATTTCTCAATGGAGTTGTTTAGTTGCATTATTCAAAAAGTAAAACCCATGCAAGTAGACTAAATGGCAGCGTGTGGCAGCTGGAGGTGGGAAGGAATTAAGCATGGGGTTGAAAGTTGAGGGAATCAGCCTTTTCTGTATGGTTACTCCTGATGGTTTGCCTTTTCGGGAACTTGTATTTGGCTGTTATTGGGACTTTGTGCTATTTGGAACTCCTATTCAGTGCACAGAGCCTGTACAATGGAATTTGTAAAACTGATTTCACTCGGGAGGTTCATTTAGCTTTCTTGTAATGCCTTGTAATATAACAGAAATTATACCACTGGTGTGGAAGTTAAACGTCTGTGCCCACATATGACAAATGGCTGCTTTGAAGACCGCTGGGCTGTGGGTTAGCTACAGTGCGACAGATCTGCCTTTACTCATGGCAAAGGATGATGGTTTTGCCATGTATCGAAACCCATCCACATTTTTTCACCAGTAAAGCATGCTTTGTAGGTTCACAAGGCATGTTGCCTAATACAGAAGTGCCACACTGTATATTTAACATGGTTTCACTCAAGGTTAGCCTAAAAGTTGTCAATTATCTTTAGGCTATTTTCTCCATGAGCAGATGTAGGTAAGACTAAAATTATCCAATCACCATTTGGGGAAAATGCTAGCAAAATTATTATTTTTCCTTTGGTTTTCAAAATCTGAACAGTGAATTTTCTTTAACTTTAGTGAAAAACACGTTATACATAAAAATGATAATTTGCTGCCTAAGCTAGAACTGGCTTAGAACCAGCTTTGCCACTCATTTTGGCTCCAGGGGCCAATACAGATACCTTGCAAAAATTAATCACTCTGCCCTCCAGAGGTCAATACCATGGCCTCCAGTCCCAGGAAGCAAGTGATGTCAACAACAAACCACAGCCAGCTGGCAGTGGACAGGGATAGTTGGCAGAACAAATGGTAGACTAATGGCTACCTCGTTTGACTTGAAGATGCCAAATGGGGCTGGTTCAGTTCATTCTTATGAGCACGTCTAAACCCTTTGGCTCAGCCCCCGTGAGTAGGAGAGTTGGGATCTGCTAGTACCTGTCCACCAAACTTGTAATCGAGCCCCAAGTCAGAAGGTTAAGTTTGACCAGAGCTACCTGCCTTGTAGATCTGACCTTTGCTTTATGGTGGTCTACATAAAATCCCACCTGGGTTCAGGCCAATTGCAAACTGTACTTTTTCAGTTTTGCCTTAAAACATTAATTTTCTCTGATTTCCTAATCTTTTTGAGTTTTGCTTTTTTATATATTTGTGATTTTTATTTTGTTCTTTCCTTAAATTGCTTGTATTGCTTGAATTTAACACAATTCTCTAAGGCTTGCCTGCTGCTTGTGCGATAGCTGCCAGGGTCTACGCACGGATTTGAACAGAACTGTTTAGTCTAACCAGATTATTTGATTTTGGTGGTGAGGGCAGGGGGTGGGGTGAAAGTCAGTTGCCATCTATTTCCAAAGAAACTAAAATGGCTGGTTGAGTGAGATTGGTATAGCTTGCATGTTTCAAACTTCAAGCTACAAAACGTATTTGATTAGTGTGCTCACTGTATAGGAATATTCTAACAAACTGGAGGGAGCAGAGCTGCATTTATATAATAGGACCTCCAACATAGTGGGAATAACTGTAGATTTGGGTTGGAAAGTGTATTATGCAATTAGCACTGACCATAATACCACTAACACAATAGAGTGCTCAGAATAGGTCTTAGAAAATTATTCCCATGCTCAACCCTTGGTAACTTGGCTGTGAGCAGGCAGACTTAACTTAAGACAGGTATGTAAGTGTTTAAAAACAACAATTCAGTAAATAAGACACAACACACAATAACAATCTAACACCAATGTATACTAATAGGACATTTTTTTTATCTTTACAATTATATCAAAACGAAAATACTGTTGGGAAAACAAGCTATGAATTTTTAAGGATTAAACACTTTCCAGTGCTTAGAAACAAATAACTGCCACTGGACATTTGGCTGGCTCTGGGGGGACCATTTCACACTTGGTAACCTTTCTGGAGAATTTTCCCCCAGACGTGCAGCCTCCTCCAGCAGGCTGGATTCAGCGAGGAACTACTTCCTAAAGTTCCTCTTGCGGGGCCATAATGTCCAAAACACAATCCAAGATTCTGGAAACTCCAAGGTAGTCCTTGAAAGTTTGGGCTTCAGTTCCCACAATCCACTTGGACAAAACTCTTACAAGTCCACTGGTAGTACTCCAGACTGAGGATTCTTTGCAGCGATGGGTCAGGTGAGCTCTGTTAACCTGTAGCTTGCAGGTAGTTCACTCTTTAGTAATTTTGAAGCACGGTAGATCCATAGGGCTGGAGTTTCAGATAGTGCAGCAGGCACAGTCAGAGTGCAGGACCTGGTAGGTTGAATCAAACTTAAGGATGGACCGTTAAGGTTCAAGCAGCAGATCTGAGAGGCACTGCCTCTGATACTTATTCAGTGTTCTCTGGGGTCAAGCAGGAGGGCACTCCTGTCCAATGAGGTGCAGGGCAACCCCCCTTCCCCCCCCCCCCGAGCTTTACCACTTAAAAGTATGGTGAAATGATCTCTCAAAAGGCACCATTTCTCAAACTCAATATGTCAGAATTTTGAGCAGAGAGAAGATTTGGCTAAACACACCTCAAAAATGGCTATTCTCCATATCCCCCCCTCCCCTCATACTCCCCCTCCCCTCATACTCCCCCTCTTTCCCCTTTGCATCAGCTCATTCCTTCCTTAAGCCCAGCATCTGACTAGGTTCAAAGGGGAGAGTTGTTAATGAAACTGTCTTCTGCCGGTCTCCTCCTGTTTGAGGCTCTGGCATTACTGTGTAACAGACCCCTGCTCTCCCAGAAGACCTGGCTAACCCCAGGGGCTCTATCACCTCATCAAAGGAGCCTGGCTAAGCCACTTAACTCTGACCAATCAGAACAGACCACTGAAAGGCCAACCTTTTGCTTATAGATAGTCCTATCATTTCGTCTGTACATTTTTGGAGAAATTTAACAATACGGTATTGTTGGATTTATCAATACCAATTTTTTGAAGTCCTTAAATGACATTTTTATGATTCTCCTAGCGAGTATTATTAGTTAATAACTTCTTGCCATGTTAACCCATGTGGCAGGGGATTTACAATGGGGTAAAATGACTTTGACCATTTTTTTCAACACCAGTGCTAATAAAATATTTTATAAGAACCCTGCCTACATCTACATGGACCCCTAGAACACCTAGGGGATACTTTAGGGGTTCTGAATATGTAAAACTATTGCAGATCCTCCCTCCACAGTGCCCCTACACAAACGTCTATTTTGTGAAGCACTTTATCACAATGTGAGGAGTGAAATGTGCAGTTTCACTTAACACAGGGCATATGAAGCTCATGGCCAAGATGGCCACCGGAGCAGGAGCCTGCTAAGAGCTCCTGGTGGCTGGGATCCCTCTAGGTGGATTTATCCCTGTCAGCGCCCACTGCTCCGCGGAACCGGGAAACGGATGTGAAGGTGTAGAGGTGCTGGGGAATTGCTGAACTGGGCTTTGGGACCAACGAGAGCTAGAGGGCCGACAGGAGCCGCCCCTCACCGGGAGTGGATATTTGTCATTGTGTTCCCCACCGCTCAGGGAAAAACAGGTTTGGAACATCGAGGCAAACACGCAGCACAAATAGCTGCAGTCAGATCTATCTGCTTCACACCTGGATCAAAGCATTGCAACAACAAAAACTCTGCTGGCAAGCTCAACACGATTATGGAGGCATAAGGTATTTATTTCACCCCACCCGCCTGCTCACATTTTTAGACTACCTTTGTACAAAATGGCTGGGGCCATAAAACTGCTCACATTCGTAAACTACCTCCTTGTGCAACATGGCCGGGGCCATAAAACTGTAGAAATAAATCCTCGCCGGTACCTTTGATGTCCACGAGGCTCCACAGCTTTAACTCCCCCACTTTTCCCTCCCAGCAAGCTATGAGCAGTGCCTGCTCGAATAGAAAGTGAAACGGTCCTGCTCTGAGCCCAAAGTAATAGCAACAGACAAAGGACCAATATTTCTATCTCCCCTATCGGTTCGGCCATCTTAGTTTGTCTATCTTTGGGAGACCATCATGGACTAGTCATTTCTACCATCGACCTAAAGACCTAAGGCCTCTTAGACTCTTAGACTACATTTACCAGCTGCACAATTTACACAGCTAGGCGTTTTCACGTCGGATTTAGATAGTCTGCCTTTTTTACAGTGATATTTATTAATATATTCCCAATTGTAACCAGCACATTTCACTTTTTCTGCACCTATTGCTGCCCATATATTATTGCCTTTTACAGTGGTATTATATTTTATATTCCTAATTGTATCTTGCACGTCCCACTTTATCGTCACCGGTAATGCACCGTTTGCTACCTCATATATTTTTCTTTTGCTGCTCACTAATGACACTTGTTGTTTCATATAATTTGTGTGTGCAACTGTATTCTGTCACGGACTCCTGTACCTTACATATTTTTGACTACTCACTATTGTCACCTTCGGTTTAGATATTTTTATGGTCTGCACAGTTATTTTATTCCAGTATTGTCAGTATTATATTTCTACTTGTTCTGCACTTGTTTATATCCTACATCGAACTCACTCCTATTCCTAAAATGTACTGACGAATATCTCACATAGACTTGTCACTGATGTAACCTGCACTCATTACATTGTTCCCTCCCGTATACACTGATTACTACCTCATTTTTGTTAGCTGCTCATTGGTGTCACCCCTGCTCCATGTAACTTACAGTCCTCATCAGTATTCTGCTCCCTTATATCTTTATTGTGCACCCTACACACTTGTGCAACTCGCACCCATCTCAAGTGTTAGTCTTGTACGCACCGATTACTACCTCAAATACCTTGGCAGCTCACTAGTGTCACTTCCCATTATCTCACTATTATTGTCTGCATCTGTAGTCTGCGTATAGCATTATTGTGCACTCACTAGTGTCACTTTTGGCCCACGCAACTGTTTGACAGTGCACCCTCCCTACTACACCTACCTAGACTGTCCTCCCATCATGGAACCCGTCGGCAAGCACACATATAGAATCAACTACCCACCCTCACTCACTAAAAAAGCCGCTAAACGCTTTAAACACAACTTCCTGAGGTCCCACCCTGAAACTCCCTTTACAGACAACTACTTCTCACCAGTCAATGGTTCACTGAACATTGATATCATCTTCCACACCACACGCAGAGCCCAATGGAGAAAAGTGTTCCTCACCTTACTCACCATCTCCACCTCCAGGAATTTCGCGCATGGCCTAAAACTCTCCATCACACCATCCCAACTCTTCCCGGGCAGAACCACCATCACTATATACAATAACGGGATTATCCTAATTCAATCCACAGACAAGAACCTGGAACTACTAGACAACCTGTTCCCCACGTTCAAACAACACCTCGCCAATCATCGGACCCCCACTCATAGCACCCTCAGGCCTATCACCCTTGAATTCACAGCCCCCAATCACAACCCTTCTAACCTAGCTCAACCCCAAAACGACACGCACCTTTCCTCCACCCCCGGCACCTTAGACATTCACCCACCTAATGCAGCTACCTCGCACTCCTCATTTACAGACATAGATCCCTCACCCACACATTACAGCGGCACCCCCTCCCCCCCCACCAACCTCACCTTGTCCTCCTCTCATACCTCACCCATTCCTGTCACCCCTGACACCACAGCCTCAAACTACATTCATTCTAACCTAGCCCAGCCCCAAAAAGACATGCACCTCTCCTTCACTCCCGACACCCTAGTCATTCACCCACCTACTGTAGCTACCCCACTCCCCTCAAGCACAGACATAGATCACTCCCCCTCTTACACACACCAACCACCTCACCCCTTCCCCCCACACACCAGCCCTCATCCCCTTTCCTCTCACCCCTGATACCACAGCTCCCACCCAAAACGACATGCACCTCTCCTTCACTCCCGGCACCTTAGTCATTCACCCACCTACCGTAGCTACCCCACACCCCTCAAGCACAGACATAGATCTCTCTCATACACCAACCACCTCACCCCTTCCCCCTACACACCAGCCCTCATCCCCGTTCCTCTCACCCCTGATACCACAGCTCCCACCCGCAACCCGCCTAACCTAGATCAGCATCAGACCGACACACACAAAGGCAAACCCCACCCTTCACCCCCCCATTCTCAGCCCCCACTTCCACCCATTAACTAATCACACAGAACACACCACCTCCATCAACTCAACTACACCCCCTCAAAAAGTACCATCTACAATCCCACTTCCCCCCCCAGTCTCACCCCCCACTACCCAACCTCCACCCCCTTCACCACTAATAAACGCCCATCCTGCACTCGCCTCCTACCACCAATACTCTCATCCACACCACCAACCTCTCCCCTATGTCATCCACGCCCGACCCTCCCATCCCCACCTCCAACACTTTTCCCACACTGGACTACATTACGGCCTCCCTCCTCCAGCTCAAAGAAGACATGCACATCATCAAACAACAACTACTCTGTCTATCACACTCCAGTCACCCCTCACCCAACACCCTCCACCAGATCAAACAAGACATTCACATCATCAAACAATTACTCAGCACACACCCCAGACAACCCTCACGCGCCTCCACCATCACCTCCCCTCCCAACTGGTCCTACACCCGGGCGGCGAACTCGCGCACTCGACTCCCACCGCACTGGACCTCAATCCCTGTTCACAACCTCGAAAACCGCCCCCATCGCTCCTGCAACCCTCTCTCGGACCTCGACACAATCACCCTCCTCCGCTCCTACGACTCAGCTCCCCATAGCAACACACCCGACACTCTCACTGCCATTCCTACGATTCACTCCAATCCCCTTAGACCCCCCACACTGAACAAGAGAATCGCTATCCATAGTAACCTGAGTAAAGTCCCCCTCGCTCTAGAACCCCCTTCCACCCTCGACACACCCCGTCTCAAATGCACTCTCCTCAACTGCAGATCAGCCGCTAGACACTCCTCCGCTATCGCCGATATCATCCTAAAATTGGATCTTGACTTAATCATCATGACTGAAACATGGCTAACAGAATCTTCTACACCTATAATGGACATTCTGGTTCCCCCCCAACTACCACATCACCAGACTTGACAGGTCTGGCAATAAAAAAGGTGGCGGAATCGCATGTATATACAGGAGCAACCTCTCTGTCTTGAAAGTAACTTCCCCTTCCCTACCCTCCCCAACCTCCTGTGAATACATCTGCCTCTATCAGTGAGGGCAAACCGATCTGCACTCTTCACGGCGTTTACCACCCACCCGGCGACAACCTTACCTTCTCCTAACAAATCATGGATATGATCTCAACCAACTCCGGGCGACAACTCACACAAAAATACCTTGGGGACTTCAACCTCCACTGGAACGATCATAATGATGCGGTGGTAAAAGGTCTGAAGAATTTCCTTAACGCCCTTGACCTCACTCAAATTTGCAACAGTCCAACACACGAGAAAGGCTCTATCCTCGACCTTATCATCTCCAAAGAGGCCTCTATCCAACTCGAATCTATCCAACCCTGTGACTGGTCAGACCATCATATTATCACATTCTTCATCAATGAAAAAGTTAAATTTAACCCTGTTCAATCCGCCAGGCCCAAAGTCTGGAAAAGAGACATGAAAAAACTAAACTCAAACTCTCTGCCCCCCAACAGCTGCAACTTACTACTTCCTCCTACTGGCGTTAAGGACGTCCAATCCTTGACTGATCACTATCTTAACACTATGACCTCAATAATTAATGAAGTCGCACCCTTGCAGCTAAAAAAAGCCTCCGCAAAAATTTCCAATCCCTGGTACGACGGGAGTCTCAATGACGATAGACGCGCCATGCGAATGGCAGAGCGCACCTGGAGATCAGCTCCCTCTGCACTGAACCTAAAAACCCTGAAGAAAAAGAGAAATGCCTACTTCAGGAAAATAAAACGCTCAAAATCAGACTTCTTCAGCCGTCCGCTCGACCAAGCCAAAAATCGTCCGAGAAAGCTGTTTGAGCTTATCCGAACACAATCCAAAGAACAACCCCAACCTCTCAACACTATGTGCGAAGCTCCCTCCTGCGAAGACTTCGCCTCTTTCTTTAACCAAAAAACTGACAACATAAAGAATGATCTCCTCATGGACGCAAGCCTCTATCCCAAACCCCACTGCATAGCACCCACTAAACCAAAAAACAATGCCACTTGGTCAACCTTTGTCACCTACACGGAAGAAGAAATTGGCAGACTGCTCAGCACTCTGAAACCATCCAATCACCTCACGGACCCCCTTCCTGCTAACGCTGTCAAAGTCCTTACCCCGTCGCTCCTTCCACTCTGGACTAAAATCATTAACAGCTCACTTCAACAAGGGACCATTCCCGACTCCCTCAAAGTTGGACAAGTCACACCTTTGCTAAAGAAACCTACAGCCGACCCCTCTGACCTAAACAACTACCGTCCCATTACCAACATTCCGACTCTTGCCAAACTGCTGGAAAAATGCGCACAAATACAATTGACTAAACACATTACTCAGTTTGATCTCCTCAACTCTCATCAATCAGGCTTCCGAGCAAATCACAGTACTGAAACTGATATGACTCACATAATTGACGACGCCCTTCAAATCCTAGATCATAACGATACCTGCCTCCTCATCCTCCTTGATCTCTCCTCCGCATTTGACACCGTCAAACATGAGAATTTACTTGAACTATTAAACACAAGAATGGGCCTATCTGGAACTGTGCTCAAATGGTTCACGTCCTTTCTGCATAACAGGTCGCAGAAATTCAAGAGCAACAACTTGATGTCCGCGCCAAGACCTGTATCGCTAGGCGTACCACAAGGATCTTCCCTATCCCCAACTTTGTTCAACCTAGTTATGGAACCTCTCACCACCATGCTACAAGAATCCAATGTACACTTCCACATGTATGCTGATGACACCCAACTTTATCTCAAACTACAATCACCCAAAGACATCATGCTCTTGAACTCAACGATCAGAAGCACCCAATCCTGGCTGGCCGCTAATCATCTCAAACTCAATGCCCTTAAAACAGAGTTCCTTCTGATCTCACCTCCCGCGAAGATCACTACCGCACAAATGTGGCTTAAACACCTAACGGCACTCAATGTTCAACCCACCATCGTGGACTCAGCAAAATCTTTGGGCATAACACTTGACACCAATCTCAGCATGCAGGAACACATCAACAAAGCAACTAAGGGAGCGAACTACCAAATCAACACCCTTAGGAAACTTAAACCCTTCCTTCCAGCCAAAGACTTCCAAACTGCGGTACAATCACTAGTCATACCTCGAATAGAATACGGCAGCACCGCCCTCTGCGGTCTCCCCTTAGCTACTACGGCACCCATAAGAGCCTCTTTAAACGCCGCAGCGAGACTTATCACTGGATCGAAAAAACACTCACACCTCTCCCCTGACTTCAAATCCCTGAACTGGCTGCCTTTTGAAGCCAGAATACACCTGAAAATCGCTTGTTTGACGCACAAGGCTGTCCACCTGAGCTCACCTAGATACCGCGCTCAGAAGCTGATGATTTCTGGAGGCTCCAGAAACACTAGAGGCACAAACAATCTTTTGCTAAAGCCTAAAAGATTCCGCAAGGAAAAAACGTATAAACGCTCTTTCTCAGGAATGGCTCCCAGGATTTGGAACTCACTCCCCCCTGAAACCAGGCTCATCCCCTCTACCATACTTTTCAAGAAAGAGAAGTAAAAGCGATCCTCATGGCTAAATACACTTGAACCACTACTGGGGATCAACTTCAAAGACTCGATACTGATCTGTACTACTTGTTCGAACCCTTTGCATTTTTGTTTGACTTTGAAATTGACTTACTTGATTGTTTATGATATCACTTCACTGTACTTTTAACACTATGATGTATCTGTGTATATATGCTCCCCTCCTCTGTAAAGCGCTCTGATATCTGCGAAGATCTTGTTCGCGCTATATAAAACTTTCAAAATAAATAAATACAAATAAATACATTTAATAAGTGTCCTCCCTTGAACTACCTGGCCCCGGGCCCTGGGGGTACCTAAAATGCCCACACATTGTAGCTTATCCATTTTTAAGTGCCCCAAACACCAAAGTAGTGTTTGGCACAGTTTCCATTTTAAAAGCAGTCAAGCTACTCATGGATGCTTCTAAACACATGCAAGTGGAGAAAGGGCTGCTTGCCTTTAACTGCCATGCTCTATTATATACTAGGGACTTAAAGGTAGTTTCAATCCCCCTGCCATATTATGTACTTGGGCCTTATAGGTGAAATCATACCAATCACAGGAGTACTCTAACCCATAGTGTACACTAGTGCATGTGTGCGTTTTCCCTGTTTTCGGAGTGTCTTTCAGCTTAGCAACGTCCCTGGGCCTGGTTAGGCAGAGACCAGGCAGGGTCAGTCAGTCCGTTACACCAATACCAGTCAGCAAAAAGTTGGGGGGTGCCCTGGCACAGGATGACCTTGCAACAATTTGTTCTGTAGTTTTGTATGAAATTGAATTATGTAGTTGGTCTGATTTGCCTTTGGGTTCAATCGAATTAGCTATGGTTAGTGGTCATTCGGTAGATCTGGGAATGAGAACTGTTTTACTTAAGATTAGTAAATCACGTTTTACCTCCACAGGCCAATGAGTTTCTTCGAAATGTTTTTGAACTAGGACCACCAGTGATGCTTGATGCTGCAACTTTAAAAACCATGAAAATTCCGCGTTTTGAAAGGGTATGTGTTTTAGCTATTTTACTCCTTATAATAGTTTAAAAGAATGTGTACTCATTTAAACTCCTACCTCGGTCTGTTTTGACGTTCATTCCTTTTATCAGCCGTAGTTTACAATCAGATTGTAATAGTTTGCTTAGTTTGTGCACTTCAGATCTCTATTCAACAGCCTAAATGATTAGATTTTCAAAATTTTAGAAGTGTAAAAATATCGTTCTGAAAATCTGGGATTTAAACTCGCTATTTTAAATGTGAAGAAATTTCAGACTACACTTAAACTGACGAAATATTTTCCTGTATACTCTTAAAGCGGTCCTATGTAGTGATCTACCCAAGCATGAAACCGAACTCCCTTTACCGACTTCTCTACTCACATCAGTATAGAAAAAGCAAGAGGAGAGAAGTGTATTTTTTGCATCTTATAAGACGAGGGCGCGCATTGCAGGTTTGCCTTCTTAACCCTGTGTCGGAAAATATGCAATAAATAACTACAATATTTGGGAATGTAGCAAATTCTGGTGGCCGAATATGTACATGGCTCAACTTTAGGGTATGTGAAGTTATGTAACCGCTCAGGATAGTTTGCCCTCAGATGTATCCTCCAAACTGGGTGAGATATATAGCAATCTAGATATTTTATTACATTCTCTGCACTGGAATGGGTACTCCCATTTTATCTACGAGCTTGAGTTGTGATATTTAGTACCTCTGACTTATTCTGATCTCCTATGGTTCGTGTAATAGCTCACGTAGAGACATGTTTGGGTGTGCTAAAGACAGTAAGATGTCTGCGAATATCACAAGTGGGAAGGGGTCCAGTGAAAATCTTGCTTGCCATTGTTGAGTTAGAGCCCAGTGATTCTCAAAGTACGTCCCTTGCAACCCACTTGACCTTTTCATACCCCCTCCCCCCACCTCTGTGAACAGCATCAAGGGCTGTTCTTTACTTGCTGAGCACTAATAGAAAAATGTTAAACAGGCAAGCATTATTTGCAAATTGACTGGCGTTATGAAGTAACTTAGGGGCCGATTAGGATGGCGGTGAATCCGAATCCTCCAGGCCGGCGGAAGCCACCGCCGGCCTGGAGGATGCGGATTCACCGCCGCAGCCACAGAAAACACCCACCGCCAGATTAGGATGGCGGTGGAATTGCGGTGGGACCAGCGGCGGACGGCAGGTCCGTCCGCCGCTGATCCTCAGGGTGTGGAGGGCTATTTGGTGGCGGTGTCTGCAAGACACAGTCAGCCAAATTACGATGTGCATGGAAACGTGCTTTTCCACGGCGGCTTTTCCGCCGTGGAAAAGCATGTGGTATTTGGTGTTTGGGGTCCCGTTGCGGGCCCCCGGGGGGTGGGGGTGCACTTGGGGGGGGGGGGGGGTACCTATGGTACCCCCTAGCATTTACATGCACAAAGCGACAGGCACCGCCCGGTGCCTGCTGCTTTGTGCATGTAAATGTAAAACATGCATTTTTAACCTTGCGGCGGGTGCTGCTTCAAGCAGCACCCGCCGCAGGGTTAATGATACGGGATGTGACTGCCAGGGTGGCGGTCACATCCTAATTGCACCGGAGGGACCGCCGCTGCCCCTGCGGACGGTCCCTCCACCTCGGGGGTGGCGGACGGACCCAAGTCCGTCCGCCATCCTAATAGGACCCAAGTTGGTGTCCTGCACCACTTAATTTTAGGAACACCTTTATTTTTAAAGATCTCTTGCAACAAACGTGTAAAAATAGGATTACGTTTCTTCAAAATTCAAAAAAGTGTATTTTATTAACATGCAGAAGTGTTTTACCATCGCACTGCATGGAGACGTTTTTTGAGTGATAGTTTTGAAACCTGAATTTTGAAGCATTCATGCTCCCACTAACAATGCCATTAGTGAACTAAGAGGCAAGTCAGTTGTCATGTACACCTTTTGGGTGGCCTAGGTTGCTATGCATTTCAGCCACTAAATGTACATGCTTTGCTTCCCTATGACCACCTTACACTATCCTTGACCCACCTGGACCCCCTACGGCCACCCAGCTGGCATCAGTGGGGCCTCTGTCACTTCACAGACCATACTTTGTGCCAATCTGATTGGTGTGCCACCAACCGATTCTGCGTCTTTGTCAAGATGTTTGTGAATATTTTTCAGTGAGTTTAAGCTATTTGGATCTTTTTTATGTTTTTCAAGATCACAAAGTTTGACTTCACTTATAGTAGTAGCGCCCACCATAGCAGCTGCCATGTTAGGCTTTTGCTAGCAGTCTCATTATTTAAGGATAGAATACATTTTAGTGTTTTCCCAACATATCAAAATGTATGAAACTGTTGGAGCTTGTCCTTTTCATTTTGATATGCCACCCCATTCACCCTTTAATACTCTTAATAAGAAAACGTACTGTTTGAGGCGTATGGGCTGCAGATCACACACACACTAGTGCATAGATCGCCATCTGGTGGTGGGCCCGGATGATTACACTTTGTTGTTGTCCTGGAAGAGTCTTTGTATGGTAGATGACTCCTCCTCTGGATTATAGTGTGTATGGGCATCGACTCCATCTTCAGATAGTTTTTTTTCACCATCGGGCTCGGATGTGTATGTCACTCCTGCTCGGTTTTGTTACCGATCTCATTTCAAAGCGCATTCCTTGATCTCTACCGTCTGTATTGTTTTCGATCAAGACCTCCTTATACACTCTTCTCGAACAACCTTCACTTCTCAATTCCAGTGATTGTCGGGCGCCCTCTGGCCCATCTGCACCATTGGGCTTCTGCTCATGGAAAGCACACCATTCAAGAAGTGCCCTCAGTGTGGACACAAATTCCCCCACACTGATCTACATGAGGTGTGCTATCTGTGCTTGTCCCCAGAGCATGAAAGCAGAGATTGCCAGGCCTGTGCTTTGTTCCGGTCAAAAAAGACAGTCTAGCTCGGAGAGTTATGGCACAATCGTCTTCATCGGCACCAGGCACCCTCTTTGAGGAGACTCCAGTCCAACCGGAGTCCGAAGAAGAACAGCAAGGGGACGTCATCGTTTCCAAAGCAGAGGATTCAGCTTCCGGAGCAGACGAGCAGGCAGAAGATGACGATCCCCTTCCAGCTGGTCAACGGGTCGTAAGTACAGACATCGACCCTCTTGATACCCTCACATCAGTTGAGGCGTCAGTTCCACCTCTACCTTCGGGCCCAGGTGCCCACCGATCATAAACATCCGATTCCCCGCCTTCGGGCCCGGCAACAAAGGCTTCCAAAAAGCCTCTAGGCGACTCTGGCTCGAGTTAGCCTCCTGTCAGTCCCGATAAACAGAAGGTTCTCACACCGAAAGTGAAACTTATAAACTTCGGCACCTAAAATGGTCGAACTAAAGTAAAGTTCGACACCAAAGCAAACTTCGCGGTACAAAAGGGGGTGGTGATGGACGGAGCATCTGAACCAATCAAACACTCACACCCAGTCAACAGATCTGAGTTTAATCCATCCCTGTTCTTTAGCCCACTCTGCCACCCCAGTTCAGACATGGCCATATGCAAATCAGTCTGACCCTGTGCCTCATGGGAACAGTCCAGCCCGAACTGCCAAGCCATGCCTTCCCTGGACCGGAATCAAGCTTCCTAGGACCAGTTCCTGGCATTTCAGCAGTCTTCAGCCAGGCTTGCTTGAATCCAGTGGCAAAGTGAGCAAGGGACTCAACGTCTGAGCATACCCTGCCAACTCACGGCGAACAAAGCGGTACAAAAGGGGGTGGTGATGGACGGAGCATCTGAACCAATCAAACACTCACACCCAGTCAACAGATCTGGGTTTAATCCATCACCATTCTTTAGCCCACTCTGCCACCCAAGTTCAGACATGGCCATATGCAAATCCGTCTGACCCTGTGCCTCATGGAAACAGTCCACCCGAACTGCACAGGGTCAGACTGATTTGCATATGGCCATGTCTGAACTGGGGTGGCAGAGTGGGCTAAAGAACGGTGATGGATTCAACCCAGATCTGTTGAAAAAGAGCCAACTCTCAGACACCAGGGGAGGCTCCATCCCCTGATGAGTCCAAACTCTTAGATGCTTCAGGCAAACGTATGACATCTCAAGGAGCCAACGTCTCGAATCGCCAACACCCAAGCTCTGTTGGCAAGATACGATAGGGCTCACTACAATGAGCTTGAAACCCTTATAAAACATCTACCAGACAAATAACAAGACCAGGGCTACTGATTTGATACAGGAAAGGAAGGTCATTACTAACACTTCAATCCGATGCGCTCTAGATGCTACTGACACAGCCTCAAGGGCAATAAATACCGGCATACTTTTATACAGGCATGCCTGGCTGTGTATTTCTGGTTTCAAACCAGAAGTACAAACCAGTATTCTCAATCAACCCTTTGACCACATCTGTTTGGTCCCACAGTTGATACCTCTCTCGAAAAAATTTAAAAGGACTCTGCAAAAACCATGCGAGCTTTACAAAACCAAACTCCCAGAGCGTCCTTTCGTTGCTCCTCGTACAGGGGCGCCTAAACTCTTCTTACCAATACTGCCTCTTACAAAAGTCCCACCAATCCTCGCCCAATCGAGGTTATTACAGAGGAGGATAGAGGCAACAATACTAAAGGTAGAGGCAGAGGTAACACCCATACCGCCTCCAAGCAGTGACTTCCCTCCCCTCCCCCCAAACCATTCCACTCCTGTCGGTAGGAGATTGCAACAGTTCCTACGTGTCTAGAACACTATCATAAGAGAGGCGGGTGAGACAAATAATTCAGTCAGGTTATTGCCTGGAGCTCACTTCACTCCTCCAACAATACCACCCAGACAGCGTCCCAGGTCACAAGAGCATCTCACACACCTAAAACAGAAGGTTCTCGCTCTACTGCACAAACATGCAATAGAACCAGTTCCACTACATCATTAAAACACAAATGTTTACTCTCTATATTTCCTTATTCCCAAAAGACTACTCCCTCAGACCTATACTGGATCTGAGACCCCATACCCTTTACATAGTCTGACCACTTCCATATGGTCACATTACAGCAGGTCCTTCCTCTGTTAAAACAAGGCGATTTCCTTGCTACCCTAGATCTCAAGGACGCCTACTTTCCCATTCCCATTCACCAAGCTCTCAGTAAGTACCTTCGGTTTGTAGTGGACAGTTAGCATCACCAATTCAAAGTCCTCCCCTTCTGAGTCACTACAGCACCCTGAGTCTTCAGTGTCTCGCTGTAGTAGCAGCACACTTGAGAACGGAAAACATCCATGTCTTCCCATATCTGGACGACTGGCTAATAAAAGCAGTCATACCAGCAGTGCATCCAGCACACACAAGACCATTCACCTCACACAAACTCTGCTTCACTATAAAAGTCGCAAAGTCGCACCTCAACCATCCCGGTCTCAAAAGTATCTAGGTGCCACAATAGATACCTTCAAAGGACTTGCATCCCCCAATCCAATAAGAATACAAAGCATGCAACTAATTGGAATGATGACATCTTGCATTTTCGTAGTACGGCACGCAAGACTCCAGATGTGCCTCCTGCAATAGTGCTTCGCAAGCCAGTGGAACCAGGCTCAAGGTCAATTAACATCTGTTGGTGGTCAACGGCTGGACACATCGCTCTCTGCAGTGGTGGAACACCAAAAACCTTTCCAAAGGACGGCTGTTCCTTAAGCCAGTTCCACAGGTAGTACTAATCAGACGCATCCCTCACCGACTGGGGAGCTCATTTGTCAGAGCACACAGTACAAGGCAGGTGGACACCACAACAGAAGCTACTCCACATAAACCATGTGGAGTTGCTAGCCAGTTTTCTAGCTCTAAAATCATTTCAAAATTATCTGTCAGGCCAGGCTGTCTGAGTCCGCACAGACAATGACAGCCATGTACTAAATTCAAAAACAGGGAGGAACACTCCTTACAGCTCACAGCTGGCGCGGAGCATATGGAGGTGGGGCCATTCCTCAAAACATCTACCTACTAGCAAAACATCTACCAGGAGTACAAAATCTGGTTGCAGATCTGTTCTAACGTCCGAGACAACAGATTCACGAGTGGGAACTTCATCCACAAGTTTAACCTTTCTTTCAAGAAGGGGGACACCCACAAATAGATCTGTTCGCCACACACCTAAACTCCAAATGCCCAAGCTTCGCTTCCAGGCATCCACACCTATTGTCCAAAGGCAATGCGATATGGATGAGTTGGTCAGGCAGATTTGCGTATGCTTTTCTGCCTCTCCCACTCATTCAGTTAGTGGTGCGCAAGCTGCAGCAACACTCACTCACACTGATTCTCATTGCACCAACATGGGCAGGGCAACCGTGGTACACCACATTACTGGAACTCTGTGGTATCACATCATAAACTGCAACTGTTAACACAGAACCATGGAGAGATCATGCATCCGGACCCCATGCAGCTCAACCTAGTGATTTGGCTCCTGAGGTCTTAGAATTTGGATATCTCTACCTCTCACCGGATTGCATGAACGTTATCAAAGAAACCAATAATATGCAGCCCATCTATAACCTATAGGCTA
The DNA here is from genome assembly GCF_964261635.1 of Lissotriton helveticus. Classification (NCBI taxonomy): domain Eukaryota; kingdom Metazoa; phylum Chordata; class Amphibia; order Caudata; family Salamandridae; genus Lissotriton; species Lissotriton helveticus. Next base: position 805,274,022 of record NC_136057.1, on the reverse strand, counting down.
ATAAGGCCATCATTACATGCTTTCTGAGCATGAAAATACACCATATAAACAATGCAATAAATAGGCATGAGCCTAAAATGCATTCCATAAATAGCAAATCATTTTATTTTCATCAAAGAACCTGTAATAAAAGGCAATTAGCCTAAGCAGGCTGCATAAAGAAAAAATATCCCTGTACAGAAAATCAGACTGGCACCTTGCCTTTAAGGCCTCAGAGAATCTGAACACTTTGCCTTTAAGGACTCTAGGGGAACTCTGCTCCCATCATGCCCCACAGGTGACAGGTCAGTTCTTTTTTCCGGCTTGTTCTGTGAGGAACCTGGAACTTGAGCTCTGCTGAATTGGATTGTTTTTCAGTCTAAATTTGGTTTTTTCCTGTCTTATTTGACAGTATTTGCTGGTGGTGGTAATATTCTACCTTTTCTGACTAATTCTTCAGAAGTTTTTTAGTCGGTTATGCCACCTTTATTCTACAAATGTCCTTCCTGTGGGAAGATGTCTAAAACAGATCCCCATTCTGTTTGCGTGGTTTGTCTACCTTCCACACATGATGTGGAAAAATGTTATCATTGCCTCAAGCTTTCCAGAAGAACCTTGAAGGAAAGAGAAGATTCGGCTTTTGGGACTACTGGAGAGAGAAAGACATCATGAAAAGGGGGCAAGAAGTGAGTTGTCATCTGGAAGGCCCTCTTCTTCGGCGAAACTTCGAAGGTCTGCTTCTCCTGAAGGTAAAAACAAGAAAAAAGGATGCATAGACGTGGAAGAAAGTGAGTCCGACGTCGAAATCTAGATCGCCGTCAGGTATGTCGACGTCGAGACCAATGGAGACTACGTCGAAGTCATCGCCGTTAAGGCACAAGTCTACGTCGAAGCGGCGATCGAGGTCCCCGTTGAGAAGCTTGTCGACGTCGAGGCATTTGGTGTCAGTTGCTGTAAGACGATCGACGTCGAGAGAGTGAGGTCTACGTTGAGGAAGCGTGAGAGCGACGTCGAGAGGGAAAGTGAGATAGACGTCGAGAGAGAGGTACAACGTCGAGACCTGAGAAAAGAAGATCAAGGTCTCCGTCGAGACATGGGTCGACGTCGATACATGCCTTGGGCTCGAGGTGTGAAAGGGCTCTGTCGACGTCAAAGGCAATTGACGTCGACGTCTAGGTCTCCGCCACCTGCCTCACGGTCGGCGTCGAGACATTCTAGATCGGCCTCTCGGACCTTCTCATATGTCTTTGTCGAGGTCTGAGCCGAGGATCAGCCGAGGGCTTTGGCTGATCCTCCAAGGTCTACGTCAAAAGACCTGACATCGAGGGCTTCTGTGGACAGGTCTTCAGTGGTCAGAACCTCTCCGCTTCAAGAATCTTCCATTGTGGCGCATTCTGGCTCGACGTCGAGACATTCAGCGTCCAGGGAGAGACAATTGGTCCCCAGAGAGGCGGTTTCAAGATCTCCACAGTTTATTCGGAGTTCTTCTTCAGCGTCTTCTTCCTCAATGGGAATTCAGATTGTGCAGGTTACCCCGGAGGGCTCTCCGGTGCGTAGAACACCTCCTGTGAACATGTCTCCTAGATGGCTGGAAAGAATACGCCATTGGAAGATGCAGCTAAGGCCCAATGACAGGCCTCTTACTTTGGAAGCTTCAAGACCACCGGCTGGTGGTTCTCCGAGAAGATCTTGATCTCCGGTGAAGAGGCGTTCGCATTCTAGGGAGCGCAGTAGGTCTCATCGGTCTTCTACTCCTAAGAGAAGGCATAGATCTCCTGCCTCTTCGTCTCCATCGAGGTCGTCTTACAGAGACTATTCACCCACGATCTCATCGACACCACCTTCCAGGAGATCTCCGGTGGATGATCTGGGAACTTTCAATAAGGTATTGTGCCGTGGGGCTTGCAAATTCAATATAACGATGGCAGTGCCTCCTGTGAAGTCTTCTGTCATATTTGAAACTCTACATCATAAATCTTCTGCTAGACCTCTTCTTCCATTGGTGCCTTGTTTGTTGGAACCTGCAATGAAAACTTTCTTGACACCAGCTACGGTGGGCTCAGGACCTTCAAGAATTGCTAAAAAGTATAAAGTACCAGATCAGGATCCTCTTTTCCTGCGTACAGATCCACCGCCAGATTCTCTTATAGTGGCGCCGGCCACGAAGGCTCACTCAGCTACGTCTGTCTCATCTGCTCCGCCAGAGAAAGACAGTAAAAACATGGATTCCTTGGGGCGGGGATGTGTAACACGGCTGGATCAGTCATGAGTGGCAGTGCTGCGGCTTTGCTGGGTCGCTATGATCGCCTCCTATGGGACTCTGTCTAGGTTTGCGGAGAAGCTACCCAAGACCAGAAGGATTTCCTTGACATAGTGGAAGAAGGTGGTTTGGTTGCAAATCAAAGTATAAGTGCGGCGACTGATTCTGCGGATCTTGCAGCGCATGGTTATGCCCACGGCATATGTTCGAGTAGGTCGGCATGGCTGCGCCTCACGGGCCTTAAGCCAGATGCCCAAAGGAAAATAGTCAATCTGCCATTCAATGGGACAACATTATTTGGATCTCATGCGGATGATGAGATGGCCAAAATGAAAGCGGAGCTTGACACTCAAAGCGGTTGGCCTGGAGAAAAAGAGAGTTCAGCCGTCGTTTTCTCCCCTTCGACAAGAGGTTGTTTCAAAAGCGGGGGCAAACATCAAACTAGTCGTCTCAAAACCAGGGCCAGTCAACAGAGGTCGCAGTTTCAACAGCGCAGGCCTGGGCGAGGCAGAGGAGGAAATAGACAGCAGTCTTCTGCTGCGAAACAGCCTCAGAAGCAATGAGAAAGAACTTCCTCCACAGCTGTGGTCCACTCCGGTAGGAGGAAGCATTGCTTTATACTTGGACGAGTGGAGAAGATTAACAAAGGACAGTTGGGTCATCGACATAATCCAAAATGGTTATCTCCTCAAATTCAAATCACCTTCTCCTGTCATAAATCCAAAGAGTTCATCAGTCAAAAACTTGTACAAAAATAAGTAAACATTTTTTTGTGCAAAAACGCCATAGAGGAAGTTCCTCTTTCACATAGAAACCAAGGTCTGTACTCCCGCTTCTTCTTGGTGAGAAAGAAAGGTCCCAGTGCAGAATTCAGACCTATACTGGATTTAAGATTGTTGAACAGATTCATTTGAAGGGAGAAATTTCGGATGTTAGCGCTCAATCAAATATTTCTCCAGTTACATCAGGGGGACTGGATGTGTTCCATCGACCTGAAGGATGCATATTTTCATGTTCCAATCTCAGAGGCATCGCAAATTTAAAGTGTCTGTTCATCACTACCAGTGAGCAGTACTTCCGTTCGGACTAAAGTCAGCTCCCCGAACATTCTCGTAGTGTATGACGGTGGTGGCTGCCTTCCTTCGGAGACAGAACATTTTCATATAGCCTTACTTGGAAAACTGGCCTCTGAAAGGTTTGTCTCCATCTCTTCTGGAAGATCTTTCAATATGCCTTCACCTCATGCACATGTTGGGTCTTCTGGTCAATTTCAAGAAATCGATAATGAATCCAACACAGCAAATCCACTATCTGGGAGCTGTCTTGGACACAGAAAAAGAAAACGTGTCCCCTTCGGAGGAGAGGTGGTTATCCATCAGGACAAAGTGTCAGCTTCTTTTTCAAGCCACTTCCCCAACAGTTCGCCAAGTATCCTCTCTCCTGGGGTCGATGGCGTCGTCCATCTTCATAGCTCCAAACGCAAGATTGCACATGCGTCCTCTGCAACAGTGTTTAGAGGATCAATGGAGACAGAGGACGGGGTGCTGGGAGGATCGAATACTCCATCAGTCTGCCAAAGATTCCATCCAATGGTGGATGGTCCCACTTAATGCAAGGAGTGCCTTTTCATCAAGATCCTCCTACTCAAACTCTGATCACAGAAGCCTCTCTCCAGGGTTGGAGTGCTCATATGGGCACTCTGCAAGTACAAGGGCTATGGTCAGACTCCGAGAAGGGCTATCACATCAACCTGCTGGAACTAAGGGCGGTTGATCTGGCTCTCAAGTCCCTGTTTCCATCATTCCAGTCTCGGTCCCTGCTAGTGCAAAGACAATACAACTACAATGTATTATTTAAACAAGCAGAGGGGTTCCAGGACTCATTCCATGGAAGCCCAGACCATCTGGAATTGGTTACTGGCGAGAGACTTGTCGATAACAGCGGTGCATCTGCCCGGGTCCCTCAACTCGCAGGCGAATTTCCTCAGCAGGGACTACGTCGAGGCTCACGATTGGGTCCTCAACGAGGAGGTTGCAAATAGTATTTTTCAAGCATGGGAAATTTCAGATATCGACCTGTTCGTAGACGCGGGAAACGCAAAATGCCCCGTCTTCGAGTCCAGGTTTCCCCAAGTCGGGTCTCAAGGGAATGCCCTTTTGATAGACTGGTGTCAGAACTTACTGTACGCTTTTCCTCCGACCTCATTGATACCAACATTAATCAACAGGATGTACAAAACCAAGTACAGGATGATTCTGATTGCCCCCGAATGGCCACGCCAATGGTGGTTTCCAGATCTCCTTCAATTGTCAGAGCTGCCACACAGGAGGTTGTCGTGTCGCCCGGATCTTCTGTCCAAGCAGAAGGGGAGAGTGTTCCACCCCAACCTGTCCTTCTCACGCCTGGCAACATGGCTCCTGAAGTCATCCGGTATGAACGCTTGCAGTTGAATCCAGAGTGTATGCATATCCTTAGAGGCGAAATGACCTTCTACAAGAAAATCGTATGGTTTTAAATGCAAACTATTTTTTCTGTGGTGTGAGAACAATGGTTTTGATCCTATACATGGTCAGGAACAGGTGATTCTACCTTATGTTACATTGGCGAGGTCTGTTCTTCAGTTTAACTATTAAAGTCCACCTTGCAGCCATCACGGCCTACAGGAAATCGCCTACTCAGTCCTCCTTTTTTAAGATGCCTGTAGTGAAAGATTTTCTGGAGGGTTTAAGAAAGGTGTATCCGCCAGTCAGGTCACCTTCCCCTCCTTTGGAGCTTAATGTGGTATTAACTAAATTAATGGGTGCTCCTTTTGAACCTATACATAAGGCCTCCTTGCAGCACTTAACTTGGAAGGTAGCGTTCCTTGTAGCCATTACTTCTGCTCGTAGAGTGAGCGAGATCCAGACTTTGTTGCAAGGAGCCTTTCATTGTGTTCCATGCTAATAGAGTAGTACTCAGGACGCATCCTTCCTTTTTGCCCAAGGTAGTGTCAGATTTTCACATTAATCAGACTATAACCTTGCCGACTTTTTTCCCAAATCCTACCAATTCTCCTGAAAGAGCTCTACACTCTTTAGATCTTAAGAGTTCTTAAGTTTTATCTGGACAGAACAAAGACTTTGAGACACTCAGGCCGTTTGTTCAGTAACTATGGTCCTATTAATACAGGTTCTGCGGCTTCCAAGGGGTCCATATCTAGATGGATTGTGTCTTGCATTCTCCTAGCGTAACAGTTGTCAAACAGGTCTTTGTCAGGGAGACCTAAGGCTCATTCAACAAAAGGGAAAGCTTCCACTACAGCTCTCCTTAGAAATGTTTCTATGGCAGAAATCTGTAAGGCAGTACATGGCGTTCAGTTCATACCTTTACTCGCCATTACTGTCTTGATTCAGACTCACAGGCAGATGCTCAGGTTGGGCAGGCATCGCTCAGGAATTTATTTGCTAATTCTAGCTAAGATGTGTGTCAAAGCGGTTATTTCCTTATTTCTGCTCGCTCACTTCTAAGTGGGTATGAGCTTGCTATTCTATTCAGTGCTTATGACTATTAATGAGTATCCCCTGGAAGAGAAGGATTAGTTACTTACCTGTAATCCTAGTTCTCTTCCAGGGGTATACTCATTAAAGTCATAAGCACCCTCCCGCCTCCCCGGGCGAACAGAGGTTTACTGTACCGTTCAAAAGAACTGACCTAACTGTCGCCTGTGGGGCATGATGGGAGCAGAGTTCCCCTAGAGGCCTTAAAGGCAAAGTGTTCAGATTCTCTGAGGCCTTAAAGGCGAGGTGTCAGTCTGATTTTCTGTACAGGGATATTTTTTCTATATGCAGCCTGCTCAGGCTAATTGCCTTTTATTACTGGTTCTTTGATGAAAATAAAAGGTTTTGCTATTTATGGAATGCATTTTAGGCTCATGCCTGTTTATTGCATTGTTTATATGGTGTATTTTCATGCTGCAGAAAGTGTGTAATGATGGCCTTATTAGCCTATAGGTTATAGATGGGCTGCATATTATTGGTTTATACATTTATCCAATATTATGGGTGTCTTTCATAGATTCACATGCCTGAATCATTCCCCGTCGTCGAAATGAGAGTCCCCGGTACATAAATAGAATGTCCTATAGAGAATAGAAGGCCTAAAGTTCTCACATTAGTAACATATCCATGTCCTTTTGTAAAAAGGACCAAACTCTAGAAAAGAGCCAATCAGCTTCCACCTCCCTCTAGAACCCTCCTGGCAGGAACCTCAGTCCCTCAGATTTTCTACCGCACGTTGTGCTAAGGGAGTCTCCCCTGAGCTCTGCTCAGGTTTGTTTCTTCACAGCTTGTTCCTCAGCATTTTGGATTATTTCAACAAGTGAAAGCTAGAACACTATGAGGGTCTCTTTAGGGTATGCGGCTCTTGTGGCAAGAAAAGGCTACACATTGATCAACATAAAGACTGCCTTTACTGCTACCCAGATCATACTGCTAAGGACTGCCAGGTATGTCGAACCTTTTCAGCTAAGACCCTTAAAGATAGAGAAGGACGCCTTCTAATCTGGCTTCAAAGGCTTAAAGATAGAGATAACTTGGATTCCTCTGAGGAGAGTGAGGGTTCTTCTGTCTCCAAGATTATCTCTGAAAAGGCCAAGGGTGGCTTCCCCTGGCCCCTTGGACACTCCTCAAAAGAAGAAATCGAAAAAGTCTTTAGAGGCTATGTCAAAACCAGCTTCTGAGAAAGAGGTTCACATTTTCAAGAAGCCTGCACCGTCGACGACGACAATATAGTCGAAGACATCTTCAGCGACGAAGAAAGCAGTGTCTCCTGCTTATGTGTCTACGTCAACAACGGTCTCGACGACTGCATCGACGTCATTTTCTTCATCGACGACGACTCCATCGTAGTCAGCGGGTAAGAATTTATCATCTACAATAGTTATTAAGAGATCGTCGTTGACGCCTAAGTTCCCGTCGACGGTAGCCTCGCCGACGAGATCAGTCGACACCGTCGGCGAAGGCCCCGCCGACGAAGACACAGTCGCCGATGGTACAGTGGAAGGCAGGAACATCTATATCGTAGACGAGGACCCCGTCGACGACAGCTTAATCGGCTATGGCAACAGTTGACGCAACTCAGTCGACGATCTCACCGTCGACTGTGATAGATTCTGGCTTCCAAACAGCTTCTGTGCGTCTAAAGATCACCAGAAACCCGCTGTCGCCGGAGTTAATTTCTCCTAGCCGTGTGCAACTATTACCACCAGCATGTCTCCTTCAAGATGAGTATTCTGATGTCGGGGATATGTTCCAGATGGCAACTAGCCCTCAACTGCATGTCAAATGCCAGAGCTCAGATGAGGAGGATGCTCAGGAAGAGGTAGTTCATCTACCACCTACACCTATGGTCTGTCTTCCGGCATCCCTAGTTACGGATCTGCGTTACCTCATCCAGGATTACAAGCAGAGTTTCCCAGAATCTCCGGCTCCTCCAAATACCACGGCAGCTCCATCGCCAAGACCATGACCCCCGCCCTTAACCATTCAAAAGGAACGGGTGGATTTGCCAGATACTCAATCTTCTGATGAAGGAGGAACAGCGAGAGGAAGGTGAATTGCAGGACGATCAATCTGTCCATGTGGACTGGGAGGATTACGTCATACCTCCGCCAGCATCTCCAGTGCCTGCAACTTCAGATTCTCCTCTGGCTGACATCGGCGGTTTCAACAGTGTGGTGGAAAGAGCCGCTAAACGCTTCCAAATTACTATGGATTCCCAGGAACAGGACTGTTTCCTGTACGATTTCAAGGAACCTCTCAAAAAATCAACGAGGTCAATTCCTATAATTAAATACCTTTGGACCCAGGGGGTTCAGATTATACGGACTCCCACCTCTGTTTCGCCGGTGATCCCTCGATTGGACAAAAAGTACAAAGCTCCAAACACGGCACCGGCTTTTCTTACAGGTCATCCTAAACCGGATTCGGTGGTGACGCAGGCGGCCCAAAAGAACTCCAGAAATCCATCTCCTTTATCGGCTCCGCCTGATAAAGATGGAAGATCTTACACAGCAGGCTAGGAAACAACTGGCAGTTGCCCTCATTGGCTCTCGCCTGGACTACTGCAATGCGCTGTATGCGGGACTGAATAAAAGTCTGCTGCAGCGCTTGCAGGTAGTCCAGAAAGCAGCGGCTAGGTTTGCTTTGGATTTACCCTGGCGCACTTCGGCTACCTCGGCCAGAAAACGGCTTCACTGGCTTCCTATAGAGGATCCTATCCTATTTAAAACCATGTGCCTGATCTATAGGGCCTTAGCAAAAAGTAGCCCTACTGGAATTGGATCTATTTTGTCCCGTTACAGCCCTTGTAGGAACTTACGTTCCTCAAACAGATTCCTTCTATCAGTCCCGCGTATCCGAAGAACCACATGGGGTGGCAAAGCCTTTTCCAATTTGGCACCCAAGTGGTGGAATACTCTCCCTATGGAATTATGGTCCCTTCCCACCCTGCAGCTATTCAGAAAGGCCCTGAAGACCCGTCTTTTTGTGCGCGCATATCTGTAGTTGTGATCTGCCTTTTCGATCTATTTTGCTAGGCGCCTTGACACCTTAGGGTTTTAGTCGCGCAATATAAATTATAATCAAATCAAGAAAGTTGGACAACATTGGGAAACGGTTTTCCTCAATGTCAGCAATGACCGTCAAGGCAGCAAATGCCCTAGCGCTTCTTGGGCGTTATAATAGGCAATTGTGGGCAGATATGGCCCCATACCTGTCCGAATTACCTGACGCGTCCTAGGAGGATGTAAAGAAAATTCTACTGGAGGGTGAAACATCAGCATCGGAAATTATTGACCGTGCAATGGACGTCGCTATGACAGGATTCCGCCAACTGGCAGGAGCAGCGTTTTTGAGGCGCCAAGGATGGCTGAAAGCAACCTCATTCCGTCCTGAGGTGCAGACAAAGATTTTGGATATGCCATGACGACCAGCTATTGTTTGGCACCAAAATTGACGAGGCTCTACAAAATATAAAAAAGGACACTGATACTGCGAGAGCCTTGGGCACACTCCAATATAAGAATCAGTCCTTTCGGGGAAACAGAGGAAGAGGGCAATCTTCCTACAAAGGAGGTTTTCAATACAGGTCCTCTTATTCTTCCAACCAGAGTAGACCACAGTATCAGCAACGCCAGCAGCAACAAGGCCAACAATCCTCCTATGGAAAGTCATCCTTTCGAGGTAGAGGACAAAGGTGAAACAACGGACGAAGACAATGACTTGTTTATTCAGCCAGTCCAAACCTCATCTCACTTATTAAAAATTGGAGGAAAAATTACCCATTTTCTGCAAAATTGGAAAGTAATTAAATTAATACAATTCGGCCATTCTATGGAATTTATACACATCCCTCCTCAAACTCCGCCTCGCCCAATGCATCACAAAAACCTGCGGCTGCTTCTAAGAGAAATCTGTTATGCTACAGAAAGGCGACGACCGCATAAAGGTGTCTTCTCAGATGGTCAAAGCTTTGCGATGGTGGATGTAATCACGAAACCCGTCAAGGATTGACATTCCTGCTTCCAGCGGCTCCTCATGTCATCACAACAGACGCCTCCTTAAAAAGTTGGGGAGCCTTCCTACAGGAACTGCAGATAAGTGGAAAATGGTCAGCTGCAAAGAAACTCCATATCAATCTGCTCGAGCTGAGAGCGGTCTTCCTGGCCCTGCAGTCTTTCCTACCAAGAATCAAGAACTCCCTGGTGCTCGTCAGGACAGACAACACTACGACGATGCACTACCTCAACAAGCAGGGAGGGACGCGCTCGCTGACACTCTCTCGCGAGTCGCAGAAAATCTGGAACTGGCTAATAACGGACAATGTAGCCCTACGGGCGGAATATGTCCCAGGCATGGACAATGTAATCGCCGACTCGTTGAGCAGGCAGAAAACGTCGTCTCAGGAGTGGGAGATAGATCGGAAGATTCTCAACCAGATCTTCTCCAGATGGGGCACGCCACAGATCGATCTCTTTGCTACGAGGATCAACGCCAAATGCCCATACTTCGCAAGTTGGCATCCCCAGTCAGGGTCTCTAGGGAATGCATTTTCCATCGCATGGCGCAACGTCTTTGCGTACGTCTTTGCGTACGCCATTCCCGATGCTTCCCAGAGTCCTTAGGAAGACGAAAGTGGAGCCTTGCACTCTCATTCTAATAGCCCCAACTTGGCCGAGACAGCATTGGTTCACAGAACTCCACCGTCTATCCCTGAAATCGCCGATCCGTCTGAAGCAGTGTCCGTCTCTGCTCACTATGAACAACCGGCAAGTTCAACGTTCGAATCTGAAATCTCTCAAATTAGCCGCCTGGCTCCTGAGTTCCGAGAATTTCGAAATTTGAATATTCCGCAGGACTGTAGAGACATCCTTGCCAGAGCACGAGCAGATAGCACCACCAAAACGTATTCCCTGAAATGGAAGAGGTTTTGTGTTTGGTGTACAGGTCAAGGGATACACCCTTTCTCTTCCTCACCGGAACAAGTTTTACCTTAACTGTTACAACTGGCAAAGTCGGGCCTAGCCCACTCTTCCATTAAAGTCCACTTGGCTGCAATATCCTGTTATAAGAGAACTTCAGCGGGTCCATCCCTCTGGTCAAACAGGTTGATAAAGCAATTTTTGAAGGGGGTTATACAGGTCTTTCCCTCCAGTAAGGATGTTGCCACCTACCTGGCGTCTGAATGTAGTTCTTAATCAGCTCATGAAGCATCCATTTGAGCCGGTGCACAGAGCTGAATTGAAGTACATCTCTTGGAAGACAGCGCTCCTTCTTGCGCTTACCTCTGCCAGGAGGGTGAGTGAGCTGCAAGCATTTACAATTCAGGAACCTTTTCTGCAATTAAAAAATGACAGTGTGATTCTAAGGACCAATCCGAAGTTTATCCCAAAAGTTCCGTCAGATTTCCACCTTAATGAGCCTGCGGTTTTGCGTTCCTTCTTTCCAAATCCCAGTACAGCTGCAGAGAGATCGTTGTATTCTTTGGACCTCAAGCGATGTTTAAAATTTTACCTTGACAAGACAAAAGCATTCAGGAAATCGAACCAACTATTCATAGCTTACAGCAGACCTAGGAAGGGTCTCCCACTTATTAAACAGTGTCTCAGGCTGGATTTCTGCAGCCATCCCTTTCTGTCATGAACAAGCAGGACAGCCACTACGCTCTAAGGTGCGAGCCCACTCCACAAGAGCTATGTCCACTTCTATGGCACTCTTTGCAGGGGTGCCAGTCATTGACATTTGCAGAGCGGCAACATGGAAGTCGCCACATACCTTCACTAGGCATTACTGCCTGGACATGGAGCTTATGAAGGATGCAGCGGTGGGACAAGCAGTACTACGCCATCTATTTCACTGAGGTGAGCCTTCTTTCATCCCTCCATCCTTCTCTTGCATGCACATTTCTTTACTGATATTTGTGGTTGGCGTCTATGGGCTGTTGCTAGTCGCTTGATATGTTATCTAATGACTTGTATATACTGAACCATCCGAAATGTGCTCTCTGTTTTGCTTGCTACTCTGATTCAGGCATGTGAATCTATGTAAGACACCCATAATACTGGATAAGAAATGCGTTACCTGTAACTGGAGTTATCCAGTATTGGTGTCTTTCATAGATTCACATGCAACCCTCCCACCTCCCCTGGAAGGACTCACCTAATTCTCTCAGTAACACGCCTACTTAGCTTAGTGCGTACGAAAATCTGAGGGACTGAGGCTCCTGCCAGGAGGGTTCTAGAGGGAGGTGGCAGCTGATTGGCTCTTTTCTAAAGTTTGGTCCTTTTTACAAAAGGACATGGATATGTTACTAATGTGAGGCCTTTAGGCCTTCTATTCTTTATATGTCTATAGGACATTACTTTATGTACCGGGGACTCCCATTCCGACGACGGGGAATGATTCAGGCATGTGAATCTATGAAAGACACCAATACTGGATAACTGCAGTTACAGGTAAGTAACTCATTTCTTATATGTGTATAATTTGTTTAGTTCTATGTACTATTTTTTTATTTATTTACACATATATATGTATTTAGTTATGTGTTCCGTGTTCCCGCTCATGGGCGGAGATTATTCAGTGCTTATGACTTTAATGAGTATACCCCTGGAAGAGAACTAGGATTACAGGTAAGTAACTAATCCTTCTTGTAACTCCATCACAAGGTGGGTCTAAGGACCAATCCCAAATTCCTTTAAAAAGTAATTTCACCATTTCATCTCAGTCTGAGTTGCCAGTATTCTTCTCCCAACCTCAAATAGTTGATGAAAGAGCTCTCCATACATTAGATGTTAAAAGAACTCTCCTCTACTATATTGATAGGACAAAGCCATTTTATAAAACAAAGCAGATTTTTGTGTCCTTTTCTCCTCCACACAAAGGTAATCCCATTTCAAAAACTGGGATTGCAAGCTGGATTGCTCAATGCATTCAAGTTTGCTACCAAAAGCAATACACACTCTATCTATTCCCCCTAGGGCTCATTCCACCCGTAAACTAGGGGCATCCATGGCATTTTTATGCAACATTCCCTTAGATATCTGCAAAGCAGCTACATGGTCCACACCACACACATTCACAAAGCACTACTGTGTAGGTGTGCAAGCAAAACACCAAGCTAGTGTGGGCCAGGCTGTACTCAAAACACTATTTCAAACCACTGCAATAGATATTGGTACTCGCTATGCAATCAATACACTAGTGTGTGATCTGCAGCCCTTATGCCTCGAACGGAAAATGTTACTTACCTATATGCATCTGTTCTCTTCCAGGGGATCCTCATCAATAGTCATAAGCATTAGAATATTCCCGCCCATGCGCGGGACCCCGGAAACAATATAATATATGTGCCACACATATATATAGACATATATATATAAATATATATATATATATATAAAAATAAGCAATTGCAGCCAAATAAAACAATAGAGCTGGAATATGCCGTGAAGAATTTCCACCATACAGTGTATTTTGCATTAGAAACATGAGTAACAACACCAATGCTTGTTTAGAAACTGTTTTAATGCTTAGAAAACAGTAGAAATTCTCATAACACACTGTAAGCATATACAGCTCCCAGGCTGCATTGCAAATCCCCAGTCTAAAAAGACTGAAAAGCTAACCTGTAGCTGAATGTACTAAAACTGACGCCGTGCCTTTAAGGCACCTCTGCCCCTAGCTTCCCATCATGCCTCAGGGGTTACAGTTAGGTCAGTTCTTTCCGGCTCCTTCAGGAAGGACCCTGGATACACAGCTCCACACTTTTCTGCCTTTTTCAGTCAGAAAATCTTCTATAGAACAATTTTTTGATTTACTTTGACTTTCAACATCAGGGTCAAGTAAATAGCTGCTTAGCAGTCGATTTTTTGTGAGGTTTTCCTGTCAGGATGCCCTCATTATTTGATGATTGCCCTTCTTGTGGCCACAAGAAGGCAAGAACAGACTCTCATGAGGTCTGTATTTTATGTTTGCCAGAGGATCATGATCCTAAAGACTGTTCACATTGTAAAAATCTGTCTGACAGGACTCTTAAAGACAGAGAGAGGAACAGGCTCTTTGGTCTGTCCCAGAGATCCATGAGAGGAAGATCTACAGAGAGGAAGAGTTCAAAGAGACCCAGAACTCCCTCCAAAGGCAAGTCAGAGCGTCCATCAACCTCAGCACCGGGCTCGGCGCTGAAAAAACGGCATCTGATGGACAGTTCGAGAGAAAAAGCTCCGTCGACATCGGGACCGGCGTCGATGAGGGAGTCGTCGTCAAAGTTCGCCGACGACGAAGAAAGCTCCGCCGTCGTCAACTAGGCGACGATCGGCGTCGAGAGAAGCCACGAGATCGGCGTCGACGAGAAGATCGACGTCAAGATTTAAATCACCTCCGCCGTCGTCAACCAGGTGACGATCGGCGTCGAGGCACAGATCACACCCGCCGTCGTCTCAACGTCGACAGGCTTCTAAGAGTGTGACACCTCCGCCGACGTCTCCACGGAGGCGCTCGGCGTCGAGGAGTAGGAGCCCCCTCGGACGCTCGCCGTCGAGGAAGGGATCGTCATCGACGGCACGTCGCCGCTCGACGTCGCATGTCAGGTCAACGTCGAGGGCATAGTCGACGACAGGACAACGTCGATTGACTTCTCCGTCGCCGACAGACCAAGGTCGGTCGACGTCGAGACCTCCGTCGACGGCAGGGCAACGCCGTTCGACGTCGAGACCTCCGTCGACGGCAGGGCAACGCCATTCGACGTCGAGACCTCCGTCGAAGGCGGAACGAGGCCGTTCGACGTCAAGGGAGAAGACTCCGTCGTCGGCTCATCATCGCCGATCGACGTCGAGGGACCACAGGTCAACGTCGAAGCATTCAACGTCGAAGGTTATCACTCCGTCGACTCCGCAGAGGCGTTCGACGTCGAGGGAAAGGCTTTTGAGACGTCCTCCAACACCGGTGAGACGGAGATCTCCTTCAGTGCCTTCAACAGTCCTAGTGACACAATCTGCTTCGCACCATTCCTCCTTAAGTGCCTCTGGTTCATCGAGGTCTTCTTCTAGGAGTAGGAGTCCTGTGCAAAAGAGTCCCCAGCGGCGGTACATCACACAGGCAAGACTCTCGCCAAGATGGTATGGTCCGTTGAGTAAATGGAAGGATTCTGGAGCAACGGAGAGACTACAAAGGTACTTGAGTCCAGTCCACAGGTCCCCTCTTCAGCAGCTTGCAGAAGAGGCAGATGGACAGAGTCCTACCATTCACCGATCACGCTCACGAGAGAGAAGAGCGGACAGGTCGCATACCCCCAGGGTCTCCCGATCAAGGGAACAACCCAGATCTCGAACACCGAGAAAGGAGGTACGGACTGAGAGATCGAGATCTCCAGTGCATCAGAGGGAATCACGTTCTCCTCGAAGGGAGGAACGACCTAGGAGATCACCAGTGAGGAAGGAGAATTCTCACCACAGGAGAAGAACTCCATCATCCTCCTCTTCATCTAGATCTTCTAAAGGGGATTACTCTCCAACGCTGGCAGACAGCCCTCGCTCAAGAGCTTCCCCGCTTGACGACGTCAACACGTATCTGGACGTCTTGCAAAGGGGTGCTCACAAACTTAATATAGAGATGGCTATTCCAGAGGTGTCCACTACTGTGATTTTTGAGACCCTTCATCACAAATCATATACACGGCCTTTGCTCCCATTGGTTCCAGGGATAATGGACCCAATCAAAGAGGTTTTCCTCACGCCAGCAACGATCAGGGCAGTACCGGCACGTATCCAGAAGAAATATAGGCCGGCCGACTCAGATCCTATCTTTGTTAAAGGAGAGCCTGCGGCGGACTCAGTTATAGTAGCCTCAGCTAAGAAGAATCACAGTCGCTCCTTCTTCGTCAGTTCCTCCTGACAAAGACAGCAAGACGCAAGATTCTTGGGGACGCAAGGTATGCAGCACAGCAGCTTCATCCCTGAAAGTCTCTAGTGCATCAGCCCTTCTGGGAAGGTACGATAGAGCTCTATGGGACTCCATGGAACGATTCAAAGGGAAATTGCCCAAGGAGGACCAGAAGGACTTTGAGGAGACAGTGACGGAGGGCTGTTTGGTGGCAAACCAAATGATTAGTTCATCAGCAGATAACGCCCTTCTAGCAGGACATGCCTACTCACATGGGATATGTGCGAGGAGATCCTCTTGGCTACGTTTAACTGGACTCAAACCAGATGCCCAGCAGCGCATCCTCAATCTACCTTTTTCCGGATCTTCACTCTTCGGGGAGCATGCCGATCAGGAAATGACCCGTATGAAGACTGAGTTAGACACAGTGAAGGCAGTTGGTCTGGAAAAACAGAAAGGGCCGTTCAAACGACGCTTCAAGACCAACAAGAACCGGGGAGGCCAACAGAGGGTTCAAACCCCTCAATGGTCTCAAAACAAGCCACAAGGAAAGCCGCAATACAGAGGAGGAAGGTCGAGCAGAGGCAGAGGCGGACATCATCAGTCCTCTACCACGCCTAGAGGAGGCAAGGCCTGAGCAATGGCTTCCTCTGGCGCCGTTACCCACTCCAGTGGGAGGAAGTGCTGCACAACACCTGGCAGAGTGGGTCAGCATCACAAAAGATCGGTGGGTGCTGAATATACTGCGCAATGGATATGCGCTACGTTTCCGGAAGAAACCACAACCGATTCCTCCAAAAAAGTCTCGCTCGTACCAACTAGAACTCCTCAAAAGGGAAGTGAGCGTCCTGTTAAAGAAAAACGCAATTGAAGAGGTACCCCTATCCCAAAGGGGGAAAGGAGTGTACTCAAGATATTTCCTTGTCCCCAAAAAAGATCAAAAAGGCAAATTCAGACCGATTTTGGATCTTCGACTCCTCAACAAAGTGGTGGTCAAAGAGAAGTTTCGCATGTTGGCACTCTACCAAATATGTCCTCATCTACAAATCGGAGATTGGATGTGTTCGGTGGATTTACAAGACGCGTACTTCCACATTCCTATTACACCAGGTCATCGAAAGTACTTGAGGTTCCTGGTAGGGACCAAGCATTACCAGTTCAAAGTGCTTCCTTTCGGACTCAAATCCGCACCAAGGGTCTTCACCAAGTGCATGGCAGTGGTAGCGGCGTGTCTACACAAAAAAGGTCTCTTTGTGTACCCATATCTAGACGACTGGCTCCTGAAGAGTCCGTCCACTCGTCAAGCCACCAAAGACTGTCACCTGTGTCTCCAACAACTACACAGGCTCGGCCTCCACGTGAACACAGAAAAATCGGTCCTGCAGCCCACGCAAACTATCCACTATCTGGGAGCAGTTCTAGACACAAAGTTAGGAAGAGCGTTTCCTTCGCAGGAGAGACTGTCTTCCATGGGGCGAAAATACAAAAAGTTACTTCAGTTTCCTCGTCCAAAGGTGCGGGAAGTAGCGTCTCTATTGGGCTCCATGGCGTCCTGCATCTTCCTAATACCGAACGCCAGGTTGAGGATGCGGCCTCTACAAGAGTCTGTGGAGGATCAGTGGGACCAAGCGTCTGGAGATTGGGAGGATCGAATCATCCTGTCTCAAGCAGCACTGTCCTCAATACAGTGGTGGACTCGCCCTCGGAATGTCCTGCAGGGAGTACCTTTTCAGCAACCTCTTCCTTCGCTGTCTGTGGTAACGGACGCATCTCTAGAAGGCTGGGGTGCTCACATGGGTCATCTTCAGATTCAGGGTCGCTGGTCGACCAACCTTCAGACATACCACATCAACATGCTGGAGCTTCGAGCAGTTCATCTGGCGCTCAAAGCGTTCTTTCCAGCAATAACAACGGACAAAATCCTGGTTCAGACGGACAAAACTACAACTATGTTCTATCTGAACAAGCAGGGAGGAACTCGATCTCGCCCTCTGTCTCTGGAGGCCCAGACAATCTGGCACTGGCTTCTGGCTCGGGGACTGTCGGTGGTGGCAGTACACCTTCCAGGCGAGCTAAACACAAAAGCGGACGCACTCAGCAGGCACTTCGAAGATCAGCCAGACTGGGTGCTAAACGACGAAGTAGTCTAAGAACTCTTCCGTTGCTGGGGTCGTCCAGACATAGACTTATTTGCGGACGACGAAAACGCCAAATGCCACGCCTTCGCGTCCAGGTTCCACCGGCCAGGGACGCAAGGGAACGCTCTCCTGCTGGAGTGGACAGGAATGTTCGCTTATGCTTTTCCCCCTCTGGCACTGATTCCGAAGGTGGTGGCCAAGCTCATCAGATCGAGCATGGACATGATCCTAATTGCTCCGGATTGACCGCGACAATGGTGGTATCCAGACCTGTTACATCTGTCGCTGTGTCCACACAGACGTCTGCCGTGCAGGCCAGACCTGCTGAGCAAGATGAACGGGAGGATCCTGCATCCCAACCTCCCGTCGCTGAACCTGACTGCATGGCTCCTGAGGTCTTGCAATATGGACACTTAAATCTGCCTCCGGAATGTATGAATATTTTAAGAGAGGCAAAGAGACCTTCCACAAGGGCGTCTTATGCGTTCAAGTGGAAAAGATTTTTCATTTGGTGTAAGGACCATGGCTTTGATCCCACCAAAGGACAAGAAGAGGTAGTCCTTCCATACCTCCTATACTTAGCGACATCAGGGTTGAAATACGCTTCTGTTAGGGTTCATCTATCCGCCATAGTAGCGTACAGAAAATCACCTACACAAACATAGTTTTTTCAGGTCCCAGTGGTGAAGGATTTCCTTCAGGGATTAAAGAAGGTCTATCCCCCTGTGAGAAATCCTTCTCCTCCCTGGGAGTTGAACCTGGTTCTCTCCAGACTGATGTCTACACCGTTTGAGCCTATACACAAGGCCTCCTTGCAGCATCTCACTTGGAAGGCGGCCTTCTTGGTGGCAATAACCTCTGCGCGCAGGGTTAGCGAGATACAAGCACTCTGCACCAAGGAACCTTACACTGTGTTTCACCACAACAGAGTGGTAATGAGGGCTCACCCATCTTTTCTTCCAAAGGTGGTATCGAATTTTCATATAAATCAAACGATTACCCTTCCTTCGTTTTTTCCTAACCCATCGACCCCAGCTGAGAGGTCGTTGCACTCGTTAGATCTTAAACGGGTGCTAAAGTTTTACCTAGAAAGAACGAAGGACACCAGAAAGACAGACCAACTCTTTGTCAATTATGGTGCAATGAGGACCGGGTTTGCAGCAGCCAAAAGATCCATCTCCAGATGGATTGTCTCTTGTATCAAACTAGCATACCAGCTGGCTGGCAAACCTTTGTTGCAATCACCCAAAGCTCATTCCACTAGAGGGAAAGCAGCCACAATAGCTTTTTTGCATGACATTCCTATGTCAGAAATATGCAAGGCTGCGACATGGAAATCAGTCCATATCTTTACAAGGCATTATTGCCTAGAGTCTGATTCCAGAGCGGATTCTCAAGTAGGGCAAGCCTCCTTGAGAAACCTATTTGGGTAGAATAAGGCCTATTTTTGGGCCTACGGATATGAATGTTATCTGTTGATTCCTTTGCCCGCAGGGATGAGGTGAGGCTCGCTACTCTATTCTAATGCTTATGACTATTGATGAGGATCCCCTGGAAGAGAAGGATTAGTTACTTACCTGTAATCCTAGTTCTCTTCCAGGGGTATCCTCATCAAAGTCATAAGCAACCCTCCCGCCTCCCCGGGCAAAGGACTTTGTTTATTACATAGGAGATGTTTGTTTTTTAACCTGTTATTACCATGGTTTGGTTTTCAGTCTCCGAAAAGAACAACTGACCTAACTGTAACCCCTGAGGCATGATGGGAAGCTAGGGGCAGAGGTGCCTTAAAGGCACGGCGTCAGTTTTAGTACATTCAGCTACAGGTTAGCTTTTCAGTCTTTTTAGACTGGGGATTTGCAATGCAGCCTGGGAGCTGTATATGCTTACAGTGTTTTATGAGAATTTCTACTGTTTTCTAAGCATTAAAACAGTTTCTAAACAAGCATTGGTGTTGTTTCTCATGTTTCTAATGCAAAATACACTGTATGGTGGAAATTCTTCACGGCATATTCCAGCTCTATTGTTTTATTTGGCTGCAATTGCTTATTTTTATATATATATATATATTTATATATATATGTCTATATATATGTGGGGCACATATAATATATTGTTTCCGGGGTCCCGCGCATGGGCGGGAATATTCTAATGCTTATGACTTTGATGAGGATACCCCTGGAAGAGAACTAGGATTACAGGTAAGTAACTAATCCTTCTTGGCATGTAGCACTGCAGATTCACACACGTCCACCCACCTCCCCAGATACCTCTATCTGTTCCAGTAATATCTTAATTGGATACACTATACATGGACATCTTTCTGTCCTAACTCAACTCCATCATTTCCCGTAATGGCGAAAACAATCTGAAGACTCTTGCTGGATAACAGTGTAATCATCCGGGCCCACCACCAGATGGCGATCTATGCAGTAGTGTGAGAATCTGCAGCCCTACATGCCAAGAACAGATGCATACTGGTAAGTAGCATTTTCCTTTCTACTGTACATGTCATTTTCCAGTAGGATGCCATCTTTTTTGGCCTCAAACTGTATTTAAGTCAGCTGTGCTCAGGTGTATTCATTCAGTGGTAGGGTTCTATATACCTGGTACCTGACTACCGTCCCTTTCCCCCAGAGTTTGTTCTTCTATTTTTCCCATTCTTAACTCTCAAGGCACCTGTCGGCACATCCCTTTTCAAAATTACCTCACCCAAATATGCGATAGACCAACACACGACAAAGGCTCGATACTCGATCTCATCATCGCCAAAGAGGACTCTACCCAACTGGAGGCGATCCAACCCTGTGACTGGTCAGACCACCACATTATCACCTTTATCAACGAAAAAGTTAAACTTAACCCGGCTCAACCTACCAAATCCAAGACCTGGAAAAGGGACATGAAGAATCTTAACCCCAATTCCCTGCCTCCCCACATCGGCAGTCTCCTCCTTCCCCCTCCAGGTGCCTCGGATGTTCAATCACTGACCGATCACTACCTTGACTCCATGAATTCAATAGTCAACGAAGCCGCCCCATTGCAACTGAAGAGTCTCCACCAAGATCTCCAACCCTTGGTATGACGGCAGACTCAATGATGACAGGCGTGCTTTGCGAATGGCAGAGCGCACCTGGAGATCTGACCCATCATCACTGCATCTCAAAACGCTTAAGAACAAGAGAATGCCTACTTTAGGAAAATAAAGCGCGCAAAGTCTGACTTCTTTAGCCGCCAGCTGGACCAAGCAAAAAACAGGCCAAAAAAGCTGTTCGAACTAATCAAAACTCAAACAAAGACACAACCCTTACAATCAAACAGCGCAACAAGCGATACCCCACACTGTGAAGCCTTTTCTGCTTTCTTTAAGCTAAAGGCCAACAACATAAGAAACGACCTCACCACGGATGTAAGCCGATTCCCCAGCCACACCAGAATGTCTAACACTCAACCTAAAAATAATGCATCATGGCTGTCCTTCGACACCTACTCGAAAGAAGCAATACACAAACTGCTCGGCACCTTGAAGCCCTCTAATCACCTCATAGACCCCCTACCTGCTAATGCTGTAAGACTTCATCCCCCTGCTCCTCCCACTTTGGACCAAAATCATCAACAGCTCCCTTCAACAAGGTCTCATCCCAGACTCCCTCAAGGTGGGGCAAGTCACGCCTATACTCAAGAAACCTACAGCTGACCCGTCTGACCTGAACAATTACCGCCCTATCACCAATATCCCCACCCTGGCCAACCTGCTGGAAAAATGTGTCCAACTAACAAAACACATTGACCAATTTGACCTCCTCAACCCTCATCAATCAGGCTTCCGAGCGAAACATAGCACGAAAACGGCTATGACGCACATAATGACGCCCTCCAAATCCTTGATCGCAATGAGTCCTGCCTCCTCATCCTTCTTGACCTCTCTTCAGCATTTGACACGGTCAAACACGAGAACTTACTGGAGCTGCTAAGCACTAGAATGGGTCTATCGGGAACTGTTCTCAAATGGTTTACTTCCTTCCTTCATAACCGGTCTCAGAAGTTCAAGATCGACAATGTGCTATCTACACCTGTGCCAGCAGACCTAGGTGTCCCACAAGGATCTTCCCTCTCCCCCACACTGTTCAACCTCGTCATGGAACCTCTCGCCACCTTGCTCCAAGCATCCAATGTACAATTCCATATGTACGCTGATGACACACAACTTTACCTAAAGCTACTGTAGTGTAGCTCCTATTTTCCCAATAGGCTCTGCGCATTGGAATAGTACCTACAGCAGTAAAGGCCTAGGCCAGACGTTAACTAGGTCTACTACTGTCGAAACTAGACTTAATTTTTGGGTTTGCCAGCTAAGCTCAGAGTTCGCTAGAAACTTTCTCGAATGTTCAAGGAAGGATGAACTCCCCTGATTAGACAAGAAGGGATTTAGTTTCTGACAACCATAGAACATGACAACTTTGCTCTCCCCTAATCAAGAGTCAATCTCGAGAGTCGTGTGAGCACAAGGCAATTATTTTACTCAGTCAGTACGTGCATTCTTAGTCTCATCAGAATGTAGAGAAAAGGAAGAGACGGGCGTGTTCAATAAAAGATGTTATTTATTGATCAGTCTCTTTTCTCGTACAAGAGAAATGGATCGATATTATTGCAATACTTCTAGTTAAGTAAAGTGCATACATTAGAAGCAATAGTATAAAATAATACTGTAAAAACATTGATATGGTTTCTGAGCCATATGATGTTTAAAATGATTAAAATATATTTACATACACATATACATTTGACTAAACGTACTCAACTGGTGTTTCTAAATACGCCTACCCCGTGTACCTGACCTAAGTCTAATGCGTGGGCGGGAATAGAAAGTTAGTTTAGTTTAAGTTTGTTTTTGCCAAGTGAATAACTAAAGAATTCTCTAGGAGGGGTTATTCAGTTCTGTACCTGGAATTTAGGATGAATGAGGAATGGTATCTCTTTCTCTGCTCTCGATATTCCAGGCTGCCTGCGAGGGCTGCCCAGAAGCGCCGGTGCTGGGTCTCTCGGCTTGAGATAGCAGCGCGTCTCTCAGCGCGTCAGGAAGGCGGGGCTGCTGCCTGCGGGGTCTGCTTCTGCTCTCGGCTTCGGCAAGTATGGCTGCTCTGTCTTGTCACCACGCGTGTGTTTGCATAGGGCAAGGTCGGCAATATTTATACCTTAAAGGTGCCGAGATTGACGTAAGGATGGACATAGGTACGTCAATAAAGATGTCATACGACTTGCTCGTTAGCACATTCTTTACTAAAGTTCTCTGTGAAATCAAAACAATGGCCGCACGGATTATCCAGGTTGTCATAGGTTTGATTTGTTATGAGAACGTCGTATGCCTTATCAGGGGCTGGAGGAATATCGCTTGTCTAATTAGATCTCAAGCGTTATGACCTAATCAGATAACACGTTCCTGTGCCGTAGTGTGACTGCGTCAGATAACGGTATCTGCATCATGGGGGATTTCTTGCCTCATGGGCTGACTTGTTAGTTAACTAGCTAGTAAGTTTAACCAGAATAGGGTCAGGAATAGGGGGATCGAATCAGAACCTATAGAAATACACGACACCCACTCCACGCTAACTATGGTCATATCTACTAATCTATGCATAGTATAACATAGTACAACATACTATAGAGTATAGTGTATACCTTACCACCCCAAAATACATAAATGCATTTTGAAATTTTCAAATATACTGAAAAATTGCAGTCATATATATTGTATGCACTTAAGCTATGAATTAAATGCAAAAGTGAACACGCATTGTTATGCATTATTGATTGTTGGTATATGAGAAATACACATGAAATGGCTCTTAATATGGCTATACAGAAAAAAAGTCGAAACCATTTCATCACATAAAATCTATTGCGAACATACCAGCGGGCAGCTAAAGTCTATAAAGTCTATAAAGTATCTAAAATAGAAATCTTAGTTCTCTAGGAATAGTCTCTTACTTTAAGCAGAAAATCAGTGTCCCGGGAAAAAATATATAGAAAAATATTTTAGGGGCTTGCTGAAAAAAGTTGCTGTCCGTGAACTGGATTGTAATTGTTCATGTGACTTTATTTTTAAAGTTGAAGGCCGAATTCAGGGAACGCCGTGTGCGAGTTTACTCAAAAGTCTCTATTTCTGTTCCGGAGAGAACATCATATCATTCAGGCTTTCGAAAAAACTGTCAACAGCTTCATGGGAAAGTTCCTCTAAGTCGGAAATAGGGGTAACCATGCATTCATGCGCATGATTGTCTCCATTGACATTCTGATTTGCATTGCTGACAGAAGGTCGTACCTGTTCGATGCTGCTTTCATCTTGAACTTCACTACTCTTCAATCGCAGTGGTGAAGATTCCAGGAATGCCGTCATCAGAATTGGCAGCCTTTGAGGGCAGCACAGTGCGTGAACCTTGGTAGGAACCAACAGTGTATCTGCATCCACCGGCGCATCCGATTGTAGCGTCAGACAGGTGTCTAACACGCATTCTTCTCCGCATAGCAGACACCTTAGTACAGGTAAAACACACCTTTGCCACATTGGTCGAAATGATAGAAACCAAGTCATGTTTAGGTCTCTAAGCCGGGATAGTCCCAGGATTTTTGATATCCGGTCCCGGTATCCAATGGCTAGGATCGTATCTTCCATTGTCGCGAGAGTTTGATCTGTGACATGGGTTGCCATAACGAAAAATAAGGACTAGGAATAGGATTCCTGCAATTAGTCCTAGGATCAGGGGAAGTCCGCCAAAAATCGAATGGACGAAGTCTGGAAAAATACCCAGTATGGCTTTGAATGGTGTTAATGCCATCGAAAATACTGTCTTAAATACCTTTGAGACCCCTGTGGTATCAGAAATATTTAAGATTTCGCTCAGGATTTCCGCGAAATGTACGGGGGAATTGGTTGATAATAATGTATGTATCTCTGCAGTCGTCCTTGCGACTTGTAGATCATACGTTTCTTTAGATGACGTGAGCCTTGTAGGCGTCTGAAGAAGCACTGTTTTCATTCTGCTTAAAGTGTCTATTCGAATAGAAGTAATTTTCAAACTGGGCCATGCCCTCGCCTCCCTGTCTGGAAAGGAGCTGGGGAACAAAGAACGTCCACAGCACTTGACCTTCGCCGTCGTAGTGACGAGATAAGGAGTCCCGGGCATAAGACTACAGCATCTGCGGTCTACAATAAGAATGTAACTCCCATTATAGAGTCTTTGAAAGAATGGTTCTATTTCAGTTGCAGGTGCGCCTTGCTGGTGACATGAAAGGTTGTATGAATTCCCTTCACAGGCTCCGTGCAAACTAATACCGTTACACAGAAGCGTGCCGCTTAGTGACATAGCACAATTGATGCCACTAAGAAACACTTTCTGTCCTTTGTTACTGATACATGCATGTGAATAGGGCAGGTTCCATGTTGTTTTAAGGTACCCCTTTCCCAATTTCTCGTACATGCCAGCCTGTATATATTTTTGGCAGTATTGAAACCTGAAGGTTGAGATTGGAATATTTATGATTCCGTGGATTATCCATTCACTGACAGGTCGTTCTGACATTGTCAACGGTAATCTTTCTAGTTTTTCAATGCTCAAGATTGTATAATCAGCACCCTTCTGCGCCATACCGATTTGTCTATCAGTAAGGTTAAAGATTTGAAATAGTGACGTTGTGTTGATTAAACGCCAAGGCACATAGCCTGAACGCAGATTTTGTAACGTCCAGCCAAGCTGTACAATAGAACGCAATTGTGACTGACCATGTTGTAATAACAGTAAGTCTTGCGATAATATATCGATTGCTGAAGACACAATGCTGTCCAATGAAAAAATTCTGGAGGACAGAGTCATTAACCCATTGTCCACTACAGAAAGTGATTTTTCCAAATTAATACGGTCAATTTCCCGTATTCTTTCTGCTGTCTCAATTTGAGTAACCTTCCAGGCCTCATTGTATGCTGCATATACAGAGGCTGCTATGAAACGCTTTTGACGCTGTTTGCGTGGTCCCATTATGAAATCACGCAAGTCAGCACCATCAGTAAGTAAAGTTAGGTGTTGCTTAATTTCAGGCAGTGTGGAAGTTTGTAGCCATTGAAGGCATAATTTGCCCACACTGTAGGTTGTTATTATCCCTGGGTGATGTCTTTGGGGATATCTAGGGTCTGGCCTGTTCATTTTGAAACCCTGTGTTTTATTCAGGAATCTATCTTGACAGTTATTTGTATCTGTGGGCCAGATCAACCATTGTTTCCAATCAGGATGTGTTCTGTTTTGGTTAAGTATATGGTTTATGTCTATTTCTTCATCTGTTTCAGAGTTATTGCTAAACATTGTTGGCTTTGGAATAGACAGGTTATTTAAATCTTTGATTTTGGCTAAGCCAAGACAGGTGGTTTGTTGAACGGTGTCATTTAAAAATATCATTTGTTCTGGGATCATGCAGGCTCTAAACAAAGCTTCTATACCCTGTACTTGCCATTCTTTTGTACCCCAAACACTTTTCAAATCAACATGTTTGTCCCAATAATCAAATCCAAAAGTATTCATTTTTTCAAAGAAAGAATCTGAATATATCAATTTTGTGTTGGTTATCATGGTTTTCATCCCTGTCTTGTTTGACAATTTGTAATAAAATGTTTCAGCATTAGTTATGTTAAAACCTGAAAAATATGAATATTTGCCATACACGGTTCTAGAGCTCCCTTTTGGAGGTGTAGCACAATGTTCCCATTGATTAAAATTTAAAACATTTCTAGGTTGTGCAGATTTATGCAAGAAATGGTTACCATAATGGTTATAGCAGTACATGCTGTCATAATTTGTAGAACCCTGCAAATAATCATGTTTTGTAAATTTAGCAGACATTACTAAGTCAGACATCATATTGTTTATACTTTCAAAGTCCCAATCATCAGCAAATGAGTTTGGTTTTGCAAAGTCACTCAAGGAGATCTTGATTTGGTGTGGATATTTCAGGATCTCGACCGGACCATAAATTTCATAGTCAGTGTTGTCCCAGGCTACCCCACCAGATATTGGAATTGCTGTGAAGTTGGCTGAAGAAAGTTCTGAAGAAAGTTCTCTTTTCTCGACGTGTGAAGATGTGTGTGGTTTGAGGACCAAGTTGATGTTCTGACTTGCTGTGTCCATTTTAGCATATTTTCCCTCAATGAAGCGTCCCAAGGTAAATACCATGATGAGCCAAAGTATGAGGATAAATGCACCAAAACCCACCCAAAATTCAATCCATGGAGAAACTAGATATGTTTCTTTCAGTTGTTTCAAAAGTTCCTTCGCTTTGTCTTTAAAGGATTTTGATGATGGCTGTGTCTTTTGTTCGCTGAAGCCTTCAGAGGAATCATCGAAGTTGATGAAGTAACCGGATGCAGTTCTGTCAATTGTTCCAATTGGTTCAGGATTTTTGTTTCTTGCATTTTCACTTGGTACTTCTGTATAGATTGGTGTGTCTCTGCTAAATGTCTTTATTTGGGTTTTCAGAGGTCTAAGTTCTATTGCATTGTTGCATAGTCCTTGTTGTTCTTCTGTAGGCGTTTCGAATGTGATGAGCCTCTTTGATAGGACCTCTGTACTGGTAGCAAACCTTGGTGTTCTGCTACTTATTGGGAGTCCACTTGGCCTACTGTTGGTTATCGGCCACATGTTGTGGTTTTACCAGGTCGATGGATACAACTCGGTTCTCCTTTTTTCCAGCAAGTGGCGGTAGTACAACTGATCTTGTCCCGTTGACAGACAATACAGGAACTGCTTTTCTGTAAGAAGGCCCAAATTCCTTCTTTACCGCGATCTTCTCCCTGACTAGATCCCCGACTTTTGGAATCCAGACAGGTCTTGCTGGGACAGGTGGTGATTCTTCAGTGGTCGTTGGCTGTTCTTTCAACTGTATGTTGCTCAGGTCTTTTCTTGTTTTGTTTAAGTCCTGCAAAATAGCCAAACGGTCTTTGACATCAAAGCTTTTTTCTGTTACCACTGAAGTCTGACTATCAAGGTCAGAGATCAACATCCTAGTTCCGAATAATAATTCGTACGGACTGAATCCCTTCAGAGAATTTCTTGGCAAGTTATTTAGACTACGTTGGACACTTATTAGATGTTTGACCCACCCAGCTCCCGAACCTAATATCCTTTCTATTATAGATTGCTTTCTGTCTTGGTTTTTTCTTTACACCATCCCATACCCTCAGGAAGGAAGTGAGAAGATTCCCGCTGGGCTGTGCTCATTTGGCCATTCTTTCCCCCCCCCAGGCTGGATTGCCTGAGAAAAAAGAAAAAAAAATGGTCGAACGTAGCATGCTCTTAGCGTATATGCCATTTAGACTCGCAAATCTTGTATAACAGTCCGGACGTCAGCCGAGTGCTGTGGATCTACATTATAAGTGGGAACTAGCCTGTATATGTTAATCGCAAGCCATTCTTTTTAGTGGTGATGTTATCTGCCTTGATACGACGAGGTATTAAACTGCTTCTCTCCCCACTGCGATCTCTGTTGCAGTTTGGGCAGTTTTTTACAAACATGGTGTAGTGCAGGCTCATGCCTGGCCACCAGTACCGTGATTGTAATTCTTCCAGAGAATCTTTTAATTTAAGGTGTCTGAGACCCTCGCCCATGTGTGCGTCTGCGATTAACAAGTTTCTCCTGTCCATGTTTGGAATCACTCTATCCCCCACTCCAGGGATTCGAGCAAAAGGAATGGAGTTTGCATCTATGATGCATGTGTAATTGAGTGGATAGTTGATCGGTAACGCCGAGCAGTCGCCTTTTGATGACGTTTTTACTGCCAGCACTGTTTCGCCGTCAATGTATTTTAATGTACGCTTTTTTCGATCTACGGGAGCCGGTTTACTGGCTGCCGCTGCGGCTGTTTCAGCCAATGAATTCCCTACAACGTGAACGCCATCACGCTGGTGACTCAGTGAGTGTGTCACGTGAGTCTTTGGTAGTTCTTTTTTCAAAAGAGCTACCTGTTCCCAGAGCAGTCTCTGCTTTATTGGTGCATCCGTGTCATCTTTGTAATCGTTCTGAATCCAGGTCTGCAAATCCTTGTTATATGCTTTGACGCAGAAATATGAATCTGACACTATAAGTGTCGGGAATTCGCGATCCGCATTATCTAGCGCCATTTTCAAAGCTAATATTTCAGTTTGTAGTTCTGAATTAGTTTCTACTGAGTGTGATTTTGTTAATAGAGGTCTTAGTTTACCTCCGTGCCACACTTCTTTTGTAATCTCACATGTGGGATTGTATGCATGTTCTCCCCAAACGGAGGGTTGAGCATGTCCGTCTGTATAGATTACACAGGCGTAATGTCGTAGAGGCAGAATGTCGATTGGCAGAGGATACGTTTTTTCATATTTTAGATTTTTTAATTCTTCTAGTTCTTAAAAGACTGTTAACCAGGCAATACTTGATAATTCATATCCTCCGTACTGGATTTTCAGATGGGCAATTCTGGACTTTTTGAAGTTGAATTTGTAACCCTCTGCAGCGAAACCAAGTATTATGGTGTTCACTCTTTTCAAGTGAGTTTCCAAGTCATCATCTGTTAAGTAAATGTCATCGACATAAGATAATGCTTCATCATCATATAGTTGTAGTAATTCTGTTACTCTCGCTGAGAATACCCCCGGGCTGTTCTTGTTCCCCTGGGCTAACCGACAGAATTGTTTTTGAGTGCCATTTACTGAAAATGCAGTTAAATATCTGCTCTCTGGTGCTATGTTTTGACAAAAGAATCCGTTGGAGATGTCCAAGGTTGTTTTGTATTTTTTGCGCACTATGTTATTCATTAGTGCAGCACTGTGTGAGTTTTGCACTGCAAAAGTTTTGCAACATGTGTTAAGGTGTCGGTAATCCAAAACTAGACGGTACGAATTGTCTGGTTTGGAGACCGGAAACAAAGGATTGTTCATTTGTGAGGTGCAAGTTTCAATCACCCCCTGGTATTCTAGCTGATCTAGTATTTCATTTACTTGTTTTTTAGCTTCTTGCTTAATTGGGTACTGCCTTTGTGCAGTAGGTTGTGATTTTAACTGGACTTTGTGAGGAGGAGAATCCTCATCCCATCCTACGTGATTTTTATATAAAGCAGGTGCTAAGGCCACTGCCCACTTTCTAGCAAGTGTGTATTTTTTATGAATCGGTATTTGATTCGAGAAGGCAGGCATAATTACTTCTTCGCCATGAGGGCACTCCCTGACAAACTCCGGTGGCCAGTCTTTTTCAGCTAGAAGGATGTCATAGCCCTTGGATAGGTTATCCCAAAATAGTCCCCTTATTTTCCTAGTCTTATCTCCCTCTATACGTAATGTTATCTCGTATATTTTGTGGGGCTTGCTAACTCTGGTATCTGCAGTTTCCACTTGAAGGTATTCATTCGTGTCCACTGTCTCCAGATGATTCATAAGGACTTTGCGAGCTATGCTCACCTCTGCTGCGCTGTCTAGCATTGTCTGAGCCCATTCTCCGTTTTTCAGTTGTGTCCTCAGTATTCTCGGCATTGTTAACTACCTTGATACTGGCTACCTTCTTTTTTGGAAATTGTGATTTCTTTTTCAGTTGAGCAGGTTCCTTGTCTTTGGACTTGGCGTGCTCTTCTGATCGTCCTCTTCTTTCCGATTTCTGCGAGGAATTCTGAAAAGATTGAGACGGACGTGTATCAATGTCTTGATATCTATCAGGTTTTTTAATATTATCCCTATTTCTAAGGTTATATCTATTCCCAGAGGGTTCACTCTGAGGTGACCTTTGTCTCGGGTTTGGAGATTTCTCTCTTCGCCTAGGAGACCTTCCTCTGGACTGGAATTTCTTTTCTTTAGGATTGGATTGTTTATTTCCATCCCAGTTCTTTTTTGGTGAATTATTATTAAAAAATATTTTTTCTGGACTTGTAGTCAGTTGCGGTTTTACTGGTATTCCACCTAGACTATCTCTGCCTAGTTCTTCATAGGATTTTTCTATGATTCTGGCAATTTCAGCTGGTTGGTCTGCTATATCTGTCTCTTTTAACCTCTGGCGGATCGCCACGTTTGCTGCTTCACCCTTTATGTTGGCTAGTAATATAGCCGAGACCTGCTTGAAGTCTTTCAGTAATTTCATACCAAGAGTTAAAGCAGGTTCTGGACCGTATTCATCTTGAATTTGTTTTAGCACATCTGGTATTACCGAAATGGATGGAACACCGTGCGTTTTTGTGTAGATTGAAGCAAAGACCGTACCCCAAGTGTCACAGTCCTCAATGTGTGGTGCGATTCCCATTGGGAGACATATAGTCAGAATCCTGTGCTTTTCTAATGGGGTGGTGTCAGGAAACACCGCCTCTATTTGGGTGATTTTCTGTGCCAACCAGAATGGTATCTGTTCCCGTTTAGCTGGAACTTTACCTAGGCAGGATTGGATGTTCTGTGGTGTGATTTTATTTGTGTTCCCCTGGTGAGGGGTCAGCTGTGGAATTTTAATCGCTGGCTGAATTGTTGAAGTCCGCATTACATACTGAACTAATTGTCTGTGAATTTTTAGTAGTTGTTTTAGCTGTATTAATAGCTCTGGTGCAGTCATCTCGTCGATGTCTGGATGTGGTGTGTATCCGGCTAAGACCGGCCACGTTGCTCCTGGTCTTCCTAAAGGACCGAGCCTTGTAATGTGATTATTATGTTTTAGGGCGCCATCAAATAAGAGCAAATGCTCTTGGAATTTGAGTGGTACTTCCACCTCCTCGAAAGGAGTGTACGTTTCAGGAGGTTCCTCTACTTTGTAATAGTGGAAGTACTTTGTTACAGCATTTGCTGCTGGAAAATGTATCCATGTATAGTATACCTCTGTCTGCCGATATTCGTGTGCCTCAATTACGAATATGACTGTGCCACCTCTAGGTGTCAGTCCATTTTCTATAAGTTTTAAGGTTATAGATCTCCTTTTGGCGACCTGGATGAGTATTATATCCGGGTCTGCTGTTTGCATGGTAGCATCAGCATCTGCTATTTCAGTAGCTAATCTAATTGCCTCTCTTTCTCCATCACTGTCTCCCATTTTACTGACAGGATGGTATTATTTTTATTTGCAGATCAGGTTTCTTTATGGAAACAGAGATTAGGTGCACAATATTTTGGAACTGTTTTATCCTTCAACGTTGACTAGACCAAGAACCATACATAGGAGTTCCCTCCTGCGAGGTTTTGGAGGATATAATAACCTTTCACCCACTCCAGACGTCTTTGGAGTATTTGGGAGAAGGGGTCTGAGTGAGAAAGCACGACTGAGTTACTCTAAATGTCTTACGTTAGTTTTATCGCCCTTTCCAAACACGTTGGGCGCCATGTAGTGTAGCTCCTATTTTCCCAATAGGCTCTGCGCATTGGAATAGTACCTACAGCAGTAAAGGCCTAGGCCAGACGTTAACTAGGTCTACTACTGTCGAAACTAGACTTAATTTTTGGGTTTGCCAGCTAAGCTCAGAGTTCGCTAGAAACTTTCTCGAATGTTCAAGGAAGGATGAACTCCCCTGATTAGACAAGAAGGGATTTAGTTTCTGACAACCATAGAACATGACAACTTTGCTCTCCCCTAATCAAGAGTCAATCTCGAGAGTCGTGTGAGCACAAGGCAATTATTTTACTCAGTCAGTACGTGCATTCTTAGTCTCATCAGAATGTAGAGAAAAGGAAGAGACGGGCGTGTTCAATAAAAGATGTTATTTATTGATCAGTCTCTATTCTCGTACAAGAGAAATGGATCGATATTATTGCAATACTTCTAGTTAAGTAAAGTGCATACATTAGAAGCAATAGTATAAAATAATACTGTAAAAACATTGATATGGTTTCTGAGCCATATGATGTTTAAAATGATTAAAATATATTTACATACACATATACATTTGACTAAACGTACTCAACTGGTGTTTCTAAATACGCCTACCCCGTGTACCTGACCTAAGTCTAATGCGTGGGCGGGAATAGAAAGTTACAGTTTAGTTTAAGTTTGTTTTTGCCAAGTGAATAACTAAAGAATTCTCTAGGAGGGGTTATTCAGTTCTGTACCTGGAATTTAGGATGAATGAGGAATGGTATCTCTTTCTCTGCTCTCGATATTCCAGGCTGCCTGCGAGGGCTGCCCAGAAGCGCCGGTGCTGGGTCTCTCGGCTTGAGATAGCAGCGCGTCTCTCAGCGCGTCAGGAAGGCGGGGCTGCTGCCTGCGGGGTCTGCTTCTGCTCTCGGCTTCGGCAAGTATGGCTGCTCCGTCTTGTCACCACGCGTGTGTTTGCATAGGGCAAGGTCGGCAATATTTATACCTTAAAGGTGCCGAGATTGACGTAAGGATGGACATAGGTACGTCAATAAAGATGTCATACGACTTGCTCGTTAGCACATTCTTTACTAAAGTTCTCTGTGAAATCAAAACAATGGCCGCACGGATTATCCAGGTTGTCATAGGTTTGATTTGTTATGAGAACGTCGTATGCCTTATCAGGGGCTGGAGGAATATCGCTTGTCTAATTAGATCTCAAGCGTTATGACCTAATCAGATAACACGTTCCTGTGCCGTAGTGTGACTGCGTCAGATAACGGTATCTGCATCATGGGGGATTTCTTGCCTCATGGGCTGACTGTTAGTTAACTAGCTAGTAAGTTTAACCAGAATAGGGTCAGGAATAGGGGGATCGAATCAGAACCTATAGAAATACACGACACTACGATCCCCGGAAGACATCAAACTTCTGAATTCCACACTTAGTAACACTCAATCTTGGTTGGCCGATAATCACCTCAAACTAAATGCTCTGAAAACTGAGTTCCTACTCATCTCACCTCCGGCGAAAATTACCACCACCCAAATCTGGCTTAATAACCTAACAGCACTCAATGTCCAACCTACCATTGTGGATTCTGCAAAATCCCTAGGCATCACACTCGACGCCAAGCTCAACATGCAACAGCACGTTAGCAAAGCAACAAAAGGGGCTAATTTCCAAATCAACACACTGAGGAAACTTAAACCCTTCCTCCCACCCAAGGACTTCCAAACTGCTGTACAAGCTTTAGTCATCCCTCGCATAGACTATGGAATTGTGGCCCTCAGCGGACTCCCGCTATCCACAACAGCACCCCTAAGAGCCTCCCTGAACGCTGCCGCGAGACTCATTACTGGCTCAAGAAAACATTCGCATATATCCCCAGACTTAAAATCTCTAAAAGGCTGCCTTTTGAAGCCAGAATACAGCTAAAAATTGCCGTTATGACACACTCGGCCGTGCACCACAAGGCACCCAACTACCTCGCTCAAAAGTTGTCTATATCAGGAGGTTCGAGATCCAATAGAAGTACAAAAAATCTACTCCTGAAACCTCATAGATTCCGGAAGGAAAAAACATACGAGCGCTCCTTCTCAGGAATGGCACCCAGGATCTGGAACGCACTCCCTCCTGAAACAAGGCTTATCTCCTCCACTGCACTCTTCAAGAAAGAGGTGAAAACGATCCTTATGGCCAAGATTCACCTGAACTTTATAGGTGTTGGATCAGAGACTCTACATCGCTTTGTATTATTGATTACCTGATTGTCTCTTGGCACTATATTCTTACTTGATTGTGACACTATTATGCTACTCTCCTACTACCGACCACTATATGATACACTTTAGTTTATTGAATCACCCTCCTGATGCCCCCACCCCTTGTTCTCTCTATCCTAAGAAATTGGTATATGCCATCCCTACATCCAAAGTTTACCTGAACTCTATTGTAGCGGGATCAATGACTTTGCGCCTTCTTATATTACTTGTTATCTGATTGTATATTGGTATGTTTTCTGTACATTACTGTTATCCTAATATGTTAGTGACTATTATACTGCTCCCATTAGTTCTGTTCAGTCCTGTTGCCCCTACCCCTGTCTCTGTGAAGCGCTCTGATATCTGTAAAGATCTTGTTCGCGCTATATAATACTGTGAATAAATAAATAAATTGTAGAGTGTATTCCCCTATGCCATTATGTTGAACGGATTATATGCTACATTTTTAAATCTGTTTGAAACAGTGTCTCGATAGAGAATTACTGAGCCTTCAATGACCCAATTAAGAACCTTCTTTCGATACTTTAAGTAAGTGCTTGTTCGAGAAAATCATCACATCTACTTCCACCATGTCCCATTTGAAGCTGTTTTCTGATATGTAGCCTTATTCCCTGAGTGCGCTCACATCCGCACTGCTTGTCTTCGGTTTTTGAGTGGCTGGTTTGAGGCTAACCTTTCTCTCTCCACCCAGGTAAAGAAACTGACAGATGCTTTGCCCTCCTTAAAACACTAAGGAGCTTTCGTCCTCTTCTTCCTAGGCCTGCTAAAGAGACGGTCATCTGTGCCTTGATCCTCTCCCGTTTGGATTAGGCCAACGCTTTGTATGTGGGCATCCCGGGATACTCTTTGCATAGACTCCAGGTAATCCAGAATGCGGCCGCCAGGCTTCTCCTTGGAACCTCCAAGAGGAGTACTGTGCGCGAACATTTCCGCTCACTCCACTGGCTTCCCGTGGCTGATCGGGTCAAATTCAAATCCCTTATCGCCCATCGTGCCCTCCATGGTCATGGTCCGCCTGTTTGCAGAAGCTGTTTTCCTTCTATGTCCCATTGAGACAACTACGTTCATCAGCGCTTCTTTTAGCAACAGCACCCCGCTTCATTCGCCACAAGATGGGCGGCAGCTCTCTGGCTGTAAAGGCTGCTCAGGCATGGAATGCCCCTCCGTTTCCATTGCGCAATACCAAGACCCGTTGGCCTTCAAGAAACTTCTAAAAACCTATGTCTTCCCCCTAGAAACAGCTCGGTGACTCCTCTTGGACTCGCACCGGGACACTCCTTGGAGTAGCTGTGCACGTTATAGGAGTATATAACATAACACAACATAACATTAGGTGAATGCTACTAATTTTAAGCCTGGCATTCTCATAAGGTTATGACCCACTGCTTGGTTTAGTGGAAGTAACATGCTGGATTCAAGCCAGTGCAGCTCCAGAAACACCACCCCAGGTTTTTCGGCCTTTTCACTAGAACTCCATGGTTCATAATATAGCGTGCCACGGAGGTCCGAGTAATAGGGATATTTGCAGCTATGGTTTGAGACTCAGCACTATTGCCCTTTATAGCCACCCCTTGAAGGTCTGCACAGTCACTGGTCATGCTGAAGAGGAATTATTTCCATGCGTTCTTGAAGTGGTTTTGTAACTGCCCTTTCTGTTATGGTCCTTGGATAGGAAAGGTTGGGAGTGGCTAGTAGTTTGCTAGGATCTTGTGTTTGTGCTGCTGATTTTTGTTTCGAGTAAACAAGTGTTTTGTTGAGGGCTCATGGCCACTCCTAGAATAGATGTTTATCAAGGTTGTGATACCTCCAGTTACTGCAGTAAAGAATGTTTGATGGATTGTGGTGGGAAATGTCACACAAATTAGATGCTTGTTGCGACTGGTGGGTGATTAATCTGATTGAAAGAATCTCGTGTTAATGGCTGACAAATAACTGAGCACCTTGTTAACTTGAGGTAGTGCGGATGGTTTTATGAAAACTGGTAAATCTGGAAACCAGGATTAGAGGCGGGTTGATAGCATGAGATGTCATGTGGGAGATGGAGTGGTTGATTGTATCAGCGGTAACTGGATTGTTGAAAATCGAAGTTGGAGTTGCCTACAGTGTGAATAGATGAAGTGTTAGACATGGAGTAAAAGACCGATTGAATTATCGGCCTTGGCAACAGTGGTCCCCATGTTCCCCTCCAGGTACAGTTAGGAGGGAGAACAGTTTACTGTTTAGTCCTCTATTTGGGAGGTGGATGATGGGCTACATGATCATGGGTGATATAAGCATGGCAAGGGTAGTGAGGTGTTTTGTCGCCAGAAGATGTCCCATGAGTGACCTGGGTAGGGTGAACAGCGCAACTGTTAGGCAGGTCTCAATTAAAGGGGAGACACTGGTCAGTCGGATAGGGTTTCTCGACTGTGCCTTGGCATATTGGTTCTTACTTATTATATTTTGATGGAAAGAGCTGGTGACCTTCCCGCTAATAATACACTTCACCAGACGTCTTCAAACTTTTGGATGCCGTGACCTCCCCTGTCCAAATTATCAGAGGTATGGACCCCGGCCTTCTGACAAACCTCTCTAGAACTTTGTACTCCTGATCATTGACAACCATAAACGCCCCCAGTTTGCACAGCAAATCAATTTTACGGTGGGGAAATATTATTAAAGTGTTTAGCAAGTCAGAGGTTTGTTGGTGACTGGTCACAGGCTAACTACACAGAAATCAACAGTAAAAACAGTCTACCAGACCACAAAACAGGCCTGCAAGCAGCCAATAAAATGTATTCAACCATACGAATGGCAAACTCAAATCTGACCTCGAGCCCAGATTAACAAATGGTCCGCATTCTCTGATCTCAGTAAAACAAATATACAGCATCTTGGGATATGAACGGTTAATCCTGCAGTCTCCAGCAACAAACCCATCTGCAGCTCTGACTTCACATAACCAAGGAAGCAAGTCACCCGAGTGCCATTTTAGCTTGAACAGCCCATTCATCTCTACGAAGCTGTGGATTATGCCTTACACTTTCTTCCTGAGGCGGGGAATAAAACTTCTCTTAGTAGCCTTTCCCGAAGGTCAAGAGCCTGACCCTGCGGCCAATTGACATTTACAAAAGAGCCATGGTCTCTTTGAGCCCAGACGAACCTACAAATCGATCTTCCCGAATAGCGTCGTGAGAATTTTAAATATTAACATGTTTGAATCTTCTGCCACCTTCTGGCAGGATCACGAACAAAATATTTTAGTAGGTACTACATTAATTGAATTTTCCTCTTGATGCATAATTTTGGAATGGTTCATGAAAGTTGAACAATTCTGTGGCACTTTCTCCAATAATATAATTAAAGGTAAACCTTTATTTGCGGTCTAGATTACCAGTCATAAGAAACGGTGCCTCTGTTTTTTTCGGGTTTAAGCTGAAACACTTCAACCTTGCCAGCTTGTTCTAATCTGCGCACTTGCCTGTCAGTAGTCCTTGTCTTAGAGCCTGTCACTCGCATCTGTTTCCAGTAAGTTTGACATCTTATTGTTCGACATGTTTCCTCATTTCAAATCAGTTGCCCTTTTATATGATAGAATAATAAATCCGCAAGTTTCTGAATTGACAGTTCTCCAACTGGTTACTGCAGCAATTTGCATAGCTCTAGAAGTGTGGTAGCAATACAGTCGCTTAGGATGGAAATTCTAAATTACTTTTGTGCCTGTCAAAATGCCAAACCTCTCGTCTGGGCTCATAAAGACAGACCATGGCTCTTTTGGTCAATTGGCCGCAGGGTCAGGCTCTTGACCTTCGGGAAAGGCTACTAAGTTCTCTTTGGTTAGTCTTTAACAATGGGTCACCGCCGTTTGTGTAGTATTACACATGCAGCCCGTTCATCCTCCCCAAATGAAAGGGGAGGGGCACTGTGCCGTTTCTGCATAATGACGAGTAGCTCCGAAGATGGCACCGGCATCAGTGAGGGAGGTTAATGCTCTGTTTGGGGTAGAAAAGTGAAATGTTGGCATGTTGCTAGGATTTGACCGGCAGGTGGCAGAAGATACGTACTAGCTTGTTACTATAGGAAAGGCAGAAGCAGTGTTACAGGTAAGTAATTTCTTTGTACACTAATAATGAGGTTTCTTAATATGTTGACAGCAAAGTAAGTATTTTGTGAAATGGTGGCTGATTACTTGCTCTGCCCTCCTTAATGCAATCTACCCCTTAACAGAATAGACCTCGATCAATTTTACTTACCCACGTATGGCTCGAGCTTTAATTGATGTTTTGTCAAAAGTGCATCTATTTTGGGATATTGACTTTGCATGGTTACTTGTTGGCTAAAGTAATCCATTTTGAGAGTCGGTCTAGCAATTTCACCAACATATTGACAAGTTGTCAGGGTTGCTACTTAACCATCTTTTGCAATCTGGTAAATGTCTTTGCCTGAAACTAATAAACTATTGATTATTGCAATGAGTGATTTTTTTTTCCTGCTTTTATTTTTCAGCACTTGTACAATTCTGCTGCATTCAAGGCACGAACAAAAGCTCGAAGCAAACTCCGAGACAAAAGATCAGATGTTGGCGAATTCTTTTAGATCGCAGTCTATTTTTAAACTAGTTACCAAAGTTTATAAAAAAAAAGTAAATCTACAAGGATATTCAAATGTAAAAAACAGCTCTATAGTTATTCTGGTTAGTCAAGTAAACATTTCATAAACAATATTTTTTGTATTATAACTATTTTGTTGTACATGATCTGTAATTCCTTTGTGTGTAATGTATATAGAATTAATAATTAACTTGTTACAAAGTGTGGAAGTAGAGCTGCAGGTCAACTGCTTAAGTAGATCATAGTCTGAACAATTATTGTACAAACTGGGTAAAATAAATTAATAAAAATGACTTCACTGCATGAATTTTGTTCACGTGTGAATGACAAGCGTGACTGTACAGTGGCATCAGTAACCATTTTACCAAAATCCGTAGTATCCGTCGTGACATTCCCTCTCCCCCGAGGTTAAGAGTGGAAGTGACAAACGACAGTCTTCGGAAGATATTACGAGATGGATAGCCTTCTGTATCTCCAAACTTTAGCCAGCATTGGCGGCTTTGCCAAGGAATATACCTTCCGCAGACATCTGTGGGACAGCAGTCTGGTCCATGCTCTTGATCTCTGTAAGCATTACTCTGGATACATCTATGCTGCTATCAGCCAGGGTATTCTGCACAAGCTAAACAGAAAAAAGCAGGGTTTCAGGTGTGAGGCACTATAAGGGCGCACTGCTAAGATGGCGCACAGTTGGTTGTATGTAGGCAAAAAGGTGCATGCAGAAGAGAGGAAAAGCCCTGTAACCCCTCACGATGTGTTATTGGGACACACCAAGTACAAGAAAAACAAATTCTGCAGCACACTTATGGGGAAAGTAAAGTTAAGGCGATGTCTCAATGGACATAAGGTGCAAAGTTCAAAGGCGAAGAAGTTGTCCACCAAATTAAAGAATCTTCTTTTATTGTTCGTACATGAGCCAGCCGACACGTGTTTCGTCGCAAGAAACCACACTGTTTCTGCGACTCATCAGGGCTGTAGGGGAGAGGTGTGAGAACAGCAGGTCGCGGTGCCGGTGATAATTCCGACCCGGCTCCGCTCGAGACCGGGTGATGTTGAAAACACGGGTTGCGTACAATGGAACGATGTTTCTCGCGTAGTGCTGTGATGGCCCTTAGTAGGAAGACCTGGTTTCTCGAAGTGTGCGTATTAAGGCTGAACAGGACCTCCGTGTCTTCAGAGTATTAAGGCAAGGGGCCTTATAGGACAGTAAGTCCCCGAAGTGCGGGGATGCTTCAGCACGAAAGTTTCACGGGCCGAACTCAAGGCCACCTCTCTCTGAGACAAAAGAGCTCTTATTCTTGCCATGCCGTTGAAATGTGCTCCCAAGGTTGGTATTTGTGGCCAGATTGAAAACTCCCTATGTTCATGTGTGGGAGGAAATAGAACATTTCTGCAGCAAATAACCCGTTCACTTACTGTTACGATAAAAGGAATACTTTTAATTAACCCAGAACAATCTTCATTATTGAGCATCAAATAACTACCATTTTCCAACAACTTGAACGTGGGGATGATAGCAGGAACTGGCGTGCCTTGCAACATGCAAGCCATATTTGGTCGGTGTTTGTTGCATGAACCGTGTAACTGTATGTGCCTACACATTAGTGAATGATCTGGCGTCTCAGTGCATTCCTCTCCATTCAGATAAACTTCTTGATCATCTTTGAAAATCTGTATGTGTATGGAAGCGACCAGACCTCATGAATATATGCGTTCCCTCGAAGAACAGCAAGACCCCAGAGCTACCGACACACGGAAAAACTCAAGAAGAAACGCACTGAAAAGTCCACATGACAATCAGAAGTCGGTGATTCTTCGGTCCTCCCTAAGCACGCTACGAGCAGCTTAGATTCAACCTGAGAAGCAAGCAGCAAACCACTGCGTTTTTTTAAAAAAGGAAGGCCCCCGAAGAAGGGACAGGGTCCCGAAATGCATCGGGCCGATTTATGCTTTTGTTAAAAGCTTTTGTTCTCGGTTGAAAATGCATATTCTTATGGGTTGTGTTAAAGTGTGATGGAATTCACACCAAAGATTAACTGTAAATATTGAATGTTGAAAATAATCATGACTTGAAAAATATGTGATAAATCACAGAAAAATAATTTGGTGAACAATTTGGTGAATAAAACCATGTTGAAAATTCAATTCATGTAAGGAATAAGTTTGAGAGTATTTTTGAATAGGAGTGAAACATATCAAAGCTGTGCATTAGGTTAGGGTGTGACTGTCAGTCACAACCCAAAGATTTTTGAAGTATAAGAGTGACAAGGGGATAGGCAGCCCCATGGTTCCTGATAGCACGCAACAGTTGGAAAAAACGATCCAGAGCAACGATTATAAGAAATTAAAAAACATTAACTAAGGAGTGCCAAGGGCCGTCTATACATTTTTTCGAATTATAGTCTTCCTATGTATCACATATTACAGTTTTATATTTATCTACGGTGCTATATCTGAGTGCTCCAAAATGAACCTTAATGAAAGAGGCCTGTTAGATAGTGAACATTATATAGTCACAAAACAATTAGATAGGAAATAAGTAGCCAATCACTCTCAGATCCTGTTTCAATGTGATTAGTTCCTAGTGATTAAAACCTGCAACTCCATAGTTGGTGGATGTTCTTGATTCTAATAAATGGCTGAAAAAAACGTATGTATCACCATTATTATGGACCTGTACAATGGGGTCTAATCATCATTAATGTACATGGCAGCTGTTTGTATAAGCTATCTGCATAGTTCCATTTTTAAAAAGAAATGTATTGGGATTTTAACTCATAAAATATGCAATTGATTCAGTGGTATACATGTTCATTGAAAATGGATAAACCACAATGTTGAAAAGGAATTACCTGATATAACTGCTGTGCACCGAATGTGCAACGATGTCTTATTAATTTTAAAATCAACGGTTTCACGAAAAGGTCGGATGTCTACAAAAAAGAATAAACAACTATTTTTAATAATAAATTGATTAACAAGAGATAAGGATATCCCTACCATAGATATAACTGCGAGTTTCCATAATCTTATGATCTAAAGAGAATTTTTAAGACCAATAGCTGGTTATCAAACAAGCCTTGTGTAGGTATATTTGAAAAGAGACCTGGTCCCGCTAAATGTTAAAATCAGTAATTTGATATTCTGGAAAGCCTCTGAAAAAACAATACACAATCTATTGTCAAAACGGAGACCTTTTAAGAGAAAAAAGGATGTATACATTAATAATTGGAGTAACAGTGAACCCCATAGTTACCTTACGATAGAAGAGGTTCAACGAAGAAATTGGAACAAGCGCTAGATATGCAATCGTGTTCCAAATATGTAGCTCAATAGGCATACACAGTAAAGGACTTATCTAAAAAGGAATGTAACAAAATATATCTGAGCGCGTATAACTACAGCTTCAGAGTAAAATAAAGTCCCTATAACTACAAACTAGTATGAATGAATGAATATGAGACTTTTAAAGCGTGGACTCAGCCCAAGGGCATCAAGGCGCTAACACTGATAACATACAGGAGAGAACCGATTCCTACTCAAACCCGACTTTCAGGGAACAACCATGTCTTCAAAGCTTTACGAAAGATAGAGTGTACTTTTTGCCCCGAGAGAGAGTCTGGGTGAGAGTTCCAAACATTCGCGGCTGCGAATGAAAAGGCCCTT
This sequence comes from Lissotriton helveticus, assembly GCF_964261635.1. Lineage (NCBI taxonomy): Eukaryota > Metazoa > Chordata > Amphibia > Caudata > Salamandridae > Lissotriton > Lissotriton helveticus. The sequence continues at coordinate 805,231,370 of NC_136057.1, read as the reverse complement.
CTGCCCCATCTCATCTTTTTGACCCTAGGAACAACAAGGAGATTCTTTTTTGCTGACCTCCGGTTTCTGGAGGGCACATACTGTTGAAACATGGTCTTTATGCCCGGAGTGCCCAGGTCATATTAATGCATTATGAGTGAGGCAGAGAGTTTTAAACACAATTCTCCGGTCTACTGGGAGCCAGTGCAACGACCTAAGGGAGGATGAGACCAAATGATGTTTGGGTATGTCCTTCACCAGCCTGGCAGGGCATTTTGCACCATCGGCAAACAACGTAGCTGGCCTTTGTTAATGCCTAAATAAAGGGTGTTGCAATAGTCCAATCTGGACAATATTTTTCCTATGATCCGGATAAGCCCGAAGCAAGTGGCCACTGTCCTAGAAACCTGCAGGTTCATGGCTAAGGAGACATCCACCACCACTCCTAGATTCTTCCCATGGGATACCGGGGTTGGACTGGCGCCTATAGTGTCAGGCCACTATTCCCTCAACCAGTTGTTAGACCTGTCTCCAAAAACCAGGACTTCCGTCTTTTCGCCGTTCAATTTAAGATAGTTTTGAACCATCCACAACGAGACTGCTAACATGCAGTTCATAAAGTTCTGCGCTTATCGCTCGCCTTCCTATTAGCAGAGTTCGATATTCCTGATATTGTACCCCTGAGTTGAAAAGGAATAGCACAATGATCAGACCACGCTAACGGGAGGTGCCCCCCACCTCCATCCGGCAATCATTGGAAAAAAGTCCGTCCAGGGTGTGGCCCGCTATGTATGTAGGGGATTCAATCAGTTGTGCAAAGCCATAGCCATTCATGCATTCCATAAATGTTTGTGTGTCATGATTCGTTATATTTTCTAAATTAAAATTAAAATCCCCAAGAAGAGTGAAATTCAGTCTGTCAAGATAGGGTTCTAGCCTATTACACAGGTCCTGGCTAAACTAGGCCCTGGAGCCCGGGGGGTCTATAACCGAGGACCCCTGAAAAACTCTCTGTAGGGTTAGAGTTTATTGAAAAATATAAAGCCTGGTAAGAATTGAGCGTCTAAGTGAGCGGTTCTGATCTAAAGGTGAAGGTATCCCTAACCAGGATCCCTATTACTCCCCCCCCCCTCCGTCATCCCTCCCTATCCATGCTAATGAGACAAAATCCTACTGGGATGGCTTCTACGAGCTCCGGACCGGAAAACTCATTAGCGCAGGTCGCAGTTAAAAATACCCAGTCAGGAGAGTGCTGAAGAACAAAATCTTTAAAAGCCACATTATTTTTAATCAGGGACCTAACGTTGATAAGAAAGCCCTGCAACAGCGTCCTCCTCCCCATAGGGATTTCTCTAGCTGTTCTGTTCAAGCAGTTGCTCACTTCTCTGCCCAAGCAGCACCAGCCACACTTCGTACAAGTAGCGGGCCCCTTTCTGAACAGCCTTTCAGTGTTTAAAATAAGGTCACAGCACGGTGTATTCCTCCTCCTCAGTTCTAAAAGTGCCCCCCTTCAGTACCTTAGCTTAGGGCAGGAGACTGGTGGCAGAGAGGCAGCATCTCTGGCGCGTTCTGGAAGTGGACGGGCGCAGACGGGCTTGCCTTTGGCGTGCCCGCTGCGGGGGGACAGGGCATACTGTTTATATGGGGAAGCAGGTTCGGTGCACTAGAGCGCCAACCCCCCTGTCTCCGCCCCTTCACCACCCGGCCGAAGGAGCAATGGAGCCGCTTTCACCCTCCACGCAAACGGTACAGACCGCGGTGGAATGGGATGCACGGCAAGCTGGAGGCGCCTAATCAGGTAAGATATAACCAACAAGCAGTCAATCTGTGCTTCAAAGCATCAAATAAATTTTTTTTAAAACATAAAAAGGCCCATGGGACCAGGAAAAGCAGGGTCAGTGTACCTTCAATCAACAGTGCACAGCGCGACCGGAAGAAAGCCGAATTTAAAGGTTTAGCACACTAGAGCGCCACCCCCCCTGTCTCTGCTCCTTCACCAGCCAGCCGAAGGAGCAATAGAGCCGCTTTCACCCTCCACGTAAACAGTATAGACTGCAGTGGAACGGGGTGCACGGCAAGCAGGAGGCGCTTAATCAGGTAAGATGTAACCAACAAGCAGTCAATCTGCTGCAAAGCATCGAATAAAACATTATTTTAAAACATAAAAAGCCCCGTGGGACCAGGAAAAGCAGGGTCAGTGTACCTGCAATCAACAGTATGTACCTGATAAAAGGAGACTTCAGGTAGGACTGGGCTGAGGATGGCTGCCAGTAATGCCTTTAGAAAAAGAGTATCAAATGTGTTGGTGCCATTCTGCACAATATATACTCTATGGCTGGTCACATGATAAACTAAAAAGTGTCATGTGACCGAAGTGATAATGGTCAGAGAAAACAGACTACATTGAAAAACATAGAAACTTTATTATTCTGTCCGACAAGATTTCGAAGACATATCAAACCACTTGGTTTTATAGATGTCAATTACGATAATATCATATTAAAAACCTACTAGCCAGATATATATTATATAATGATGAGTGATAAATGATAAGTGGGGGATTAAACATTGTCCGGGTTGTAAAGTCAACAAAACTAAATGAGAGTTAGATTCAAACGTAATGTCTAATATTGGACGATGTTCTGAAGATGTCAACATATCAGATTTGACTAGTATCTCCATAAATGTTTGTATTAATTAAAAACGCAAGGCCTAAATAACTTATATTAGGCTCAGTATGCCAAACATCCTGTTTTAAGATGTGATGCCCACTCAGGTTATGGCATTCTCCCAGGGTATTTCACTATTCAGACCGTTCCTGAAAGTGTTGAGAGTTAAAATCCCCAAAACTTCTCGTTTTTTACGTATTTTGAGACCCCCTTTATTATCGGGAGTCCTGATTCTTTCCAGGATTCTCCAATGGATGTCTTCTGGTTTATGGTTCATATCAATGAAATGTTTAACTAAGGGCGTTGTAATTTTGGCTGTTCTGACTGCAGAGCGGTGTTCAGTAATGCAGGTTTGAACTGTTCTTGAAGGCTCACCTATATAGCCAAGGCTGCAGGGACAGTGAATGAAATCTTCAGTATTGTTCGTTTTACAGTTCCACATCTCAGTAGCTTCAATAGATACCCCATTGTGGACCAGAGTTTCACCTTCAATGATGGACTCACAAGATTTGCAAGAGGAGCATTTCATAGTATCTTTAATAAGCAAATTGCCATTAATGTATTTTTGAATGAACATAGGTCTATTCATCTTGTTAGTAAACCGTGACCGAACAATGAAATCTTTGATATTTCTGTTTCGCCAATGGGCGTGTCTGTGTGTGTCTGTCTCTCTGTGTGTCTGTCTCTCTGTGTGTCTGTCTCTCTGTGTCTGTCTCTGTGTGTATGTGTCCCCGTCTCTCTGCGTCTCTGTCTCTCTGTGTGTCTGTCTCTCTCCGTCTGTGTGTCTCTGTCTGTGTGTCTCTCTGTCTGTGTTTCTGTCTGTGTATCTCTCTGTATGTCTGTCTGTGTGTCTCTCTGACTGTGTGTGTCAGTGGGTCTCTGTGTCTGTGTGATTGTCGTTGTGTTTGTCTGTGTCTGTGTGTGTGTTTGTGTGTGTGAGTCTGTGTGTGTCTGTGTGTGTGTGTCTGTGTCTGTGTGTGTGAGTCTGCGTGAGTCTGTGTGTGTGTGTGTGTGTGTCTGTGTCTGGGTGTGTGAGTCTGTGTGTGAGAGTCTGTGTGTGTCTCTGTGGGGGTGTGTCTCTGTCTGTGGCTGTGTGTCTCTCTGTGAGTGTGTGTGTCTCTCTGTCTGTGTGGGTGGGTCTCTCTGTCTGTGGGGGGTGTCTCTCTGTCTGTGGGGGTGTCTCTGTCTGTGGGGGGGTGTCTCTCTGTCTGTGAGGGGGTGTCTCTCTGTCTCTGGGTGTATCTCTCTGTCTCTGGGTGTGTCTCTGTGTGTCTCTGTGGGTGGAGTAAAGGCTTTGGGAGAAGACCTCGCTGGAACACGAAACAGGAAGCTTCCCGAAAGGCCCTGTAAAAGTCAGCTGCAAAAACACTTACAGCTGACTTTTAAAGTGCCTTTTGGAAAGCTTTCCGACTGCGCCATGTATTAGGTCACAGAGGGGCAGTAAACACAGAAGATGGCTGCAGGAGCAAAGGTAGTGAATCTGTACGTATGCTGCTTCGGTCATCTTCTGTGTTTACTGCCGGCCTCACTGGAAATGTAAAACAATCATTGGCATAGCCAATAGTTCTCACCTTTGGGACCTTAGAAGTGTTTAGCCATGCAACAGTTGATATTGTTGCACCAAGGATACTGTGCTGAATAACTAAACACTTATAAGATCCCAAAGGCGAGACCTATTGGCTATGCCAATGCTGGTTATACTTTGAAGTGGGGGCAGCTTCTTGAGTTTCCCCTACAGAGGTATCTGGAATTTCCTGCCTCACTGTCCTGGCCCCAGTCTGAGTGCACAGTAGGCTAGTGTGAAGTCCTTTGCTTGTGAGCTTGTCCAGTGTCTTTGAAGTGCAGGTTTGGTAGCCAACAGCTCCTCAATCACGTCTGATGGCCCTTTTTTCCAACCTCTATTGTGGTGCTTGATGGGAGGAATACACAAAGGTCAACCACACCTCGTCAGTCATGTGAACCTTGAACAGGCTTTAGGCACCAAATGGTTAGGACATGAAAAGTGTCATTTTCAGAACTAACTTTAATTCAGACTTTACCATGTAAGAGGGTTTTTAATTACACTTCCTCAAACCAAACATGAAACTCCTACCTGCTTCCACACAAATATCAGTCAATCAAGGATTTGTAAATCGCACTACTCACCAGTGAGGGTCTCAAGGTGCTGTCACTTATTTAATGTAATAAAGCAACCCCACTTTATTTTATGGGAGAGGTTGGCCTTGCAGTAGTGAAAAACAAATGTAGGAGTTTTTTCATTACATTGACATTTACTTCTAAGTACATGTCCAACTTCATGTCCATAGTTTTGAATACAATGCACCCTGCCCTATGGACTGTTTATGGTCTACCGTAGGCTATCCTAGGATTGTCTTACATTCATTAAAAAGGAAGGTTTAGGCCTGGCAAAAGGTTTATTTTGCCAGGTCGAAATGGCAGTTTAAAACTGCACACACAGGCTACAATGGCAGGCCCAGGGCATATTTTCAAGAGTTACGCGTGTGACACAGTAAGTGCTCCAGGCCCACTAGTAACATTCAATTTACAGGCCCTAGATACATGTTGTACTATTTTACTGGGGGCTCACAAGTAAATTAAATGTGCCAATTTGGTTTAAGCCAACTTCACCAAGGAGAGAACACAAGCTCGTTAGCACTGGTAAATTTTAGAGTCCTAAAATCTAACCAAAGTGGGTTCAGAACACAGGAGGGTTAAGACTATATTTGTTAATGACAGCGCAGAAAGGGCAAGTCCAACTACCAAGATCTCATGGAGGCCAGCTGCATAGACAATGCTAGTGAACTGGAGATGTTAAACCTATGCAGTACCCCTCTTTCCAAAAGTGGCCTCATACCACGCAATGGTTAGGAAGCAGGCTGTAGTTTTAAAAGCTTCCCCTTTTCTTTGTGGAAACCAACGCAAATATATCGATGGAGGTGCTCCACCCTTCTGCTCAGGCAGCCAAACCTCTTCTACTGACATCCAACTAGATGGCATTTTGTCTGCTTGAGATGGACCAGCTGCCTTGCCCAGGGTGAGTCATTCAATAGCCTGCCACCATAAACACGCATCATGTGATCCAGGTTTCTTATATGTACATCCAACTCATGAGAGCATGGTGGTTCAGGCTTCTTCAAAGTTCTCTTCTGAGCTTTCTCTACAGCCACAACAGTCAGCGAAATCTAGAACACTGGAGAGACTAGCTAAGTGTCTTTTTGGTGGTTAGGTTGGCTTTTATGTCCATCACGAAGTGCCTCCTGACATGTTACACACATGCAGTATGGGATAAGGCAAATGTGGGAGTGCCAAACGTGCCAGACCACCTGCAGGGGACTTCTGAGATGCCCAGGGGGTGATGTGTTTTTGGATTTCTTTATTGAACATCCAGAAATGGGTTTTCTAGACTACCTGTCATGAATAACGTAGACAAAGTGCCACACTGAGACAGAAAACAGACAGAACCGCCCGCAACCCATTGAGATTTAAGTGAGGCGCGTTATAAGAAAATATCTGATTTTTCAGAGGTAGTGGAATCAAAAATTATTGTAAAAATAAGCAAGATAGTGGCAATGATACTTATTTAAAATATATATTGTACCATGATGAGTAAAATGTCAGTATCCCCACCCCACCTTTCTTTTGGCTAACTAAGCTAAACGTAGGGCGAATATGTTTCATAGAATGTTTACACACGCATACCTTTCTGAACAGTAGACTCTCAGTATTACTCAGTATTACGTAAAGAAACAGTCCCCACTGGCTGTCTGCGTTTGTAAGCAGCTGATGAGTGACTGCTGGATATGCCTTCTCTGCAGCCTTCAGTAAAGAAAGGTGATTACGGATTATGTAGTCTGAACATTGCACACAATATAAATTTGTAACTATCAAAATATTGCATTTCTGCACATTTTTCGTAAGCTTTGGTAAATATGGTCACCTGTATCGTTGATGTAGCATTGATACAATAGCATTGATGCCAAATAAGCAGAATCTATCACATCAACTGCTCTGACTAATCTAATCTTCAGTAACAGTGCAGGATATTTGAACGGTAAACTGACAGGAGGCCTTTTGTCTTGCAGTGTTGCGTGTATTGCATGTAATGGTCTGTATCGATCTTAGTTTGAGATAGTTAAAATTTACAGTCTATCTTAAAGATTTGCACTGATGTTAATACAGTTAAATTGGCTGTACAGTTTTCTTTAGCGTGAATTCCTTTACTTTTATGGGCCATGGCGTGTGGCACACGGACCAAAGGAAGCTTGCCCTGTAATAACAGCTACCTTTTCTTAAAGTGGTTTACATTTTATTGACTTGCCCTTTGAATCGCGGAATAATTGCCATGTCTACATAGTAGCCTTGTACACAAAATGCTAAGTCTCACAATAGGTGTGGCAACTGATAGATTAGCAAAAGTGCTTATATTTCTGCTAACTACAGTCCAGTCCCCCACACTTTGTGTGTGTGTGCGCTTAGTGCCTTGGAATTGCCATTTTCAAAAAAACAGCTCTCCAAAAAAGTTCCAGAGTTTGAATTAAATGAATTGACAAACACATCTCTGAAGGAGCTGGACGACTGCTAATGTTTTCTTTTATCCTGTTTTCAAGAAACTATTCAAATGCTGGCCTCAAGTTGTCCAAAATGATCATGATTTTTGTGACTGCCTCAGCTGTGCTTGGCATGTGAAAACAATTAAATTACAGGCCCAGAAGGGGCCTGTACTTTGTCATTTGAAGTCTGAACCACTAAATGGACAGTATAGAGCTCAGAAAGGGGCTGTACTTTGAATTGAAATAAAATGAAAAAACAGTCTTCAGAAAAGGGTCTTGAATTTGAATTTCAAGAAAAGACAAACACAGCTCAGAATGAGAATAAAGTGCTGGAAGACCACCAGTGTTTCTTTCTATCCGGTTCTCCGGAAATGTATAAACGGCTGGCCTCGTGATGTGTAAAATGATATAGCAACATAGAATGAGCAGAACTCGTTAGTAAACACAATGATGGTGAATGTTTGAAAAAATGAACATTTAGACTAATGTTAAACTCTCAAGTCCATTACACAGACACATGAGTGTGCAGTACGGCACACTTCCAAATACAATCGAATATTAACAAGCCATTGCTTGAAATACAAGCCGGCGAACAATTGGTTATCAGCACAACGAGTACTGACACCAGTAAAAAAAAATGAAGACATAATGTGTCCTGTTTGGTTTGTAACCTCACTACACAGATATGTGGCTTTTGAGCATAGCAAACTCCAAGTAAGACTAAATACTTCCACCAAACGGATAGTAGTGTTGTGGATCGTTTTAATGCACAAGAACTGCCATGGATTTGCCTCATACAGCCATTAATTGATCCGTGAACTCTGGCATTAACAGATTTACAATAAAACTTTAAGAAAGAGCTTGAAGGCAAGAAGGCGGCCAAGACTCCAGGCAACTAATTGGCTTCAGTTGATTTAATCAAGTTTAAACAATAAATACAAAGGAGTAACATCCAACGGAATCAGATAGCCAGATGCGGCTGCCTGGAGTGCAAGCGCACAGCATTTGACAATACACCACTAGAATTTGTGAAGAAAGAGGCTGAGAACAGCTCGGAGAGTAACCTTTCACACACAACTTATAAGGCAAGCTAAGAGAGGCTTCTCAGATCTGATCTTGAAAGTGATGAGCGCCTCTGCTGAGTTGAATGGGGTCCCACTGGGGGGATGCAAAGAAGTCACAGTCAAAACAATGTCAAAGAATACTGCGATCTGTCTTGAAAATGATGCTAAGATGCGGTCAGGAGCCTGGTTAGGAAAAGCGTCCTACTGTTTAAGAATATAGAGGAAGTTTGTAAAAAACAGAAAAAGTCTAAGGTGAAAATGATTTAAAGTAGAACAGAAAACATTTCATACACATGTCCTGCTTAGTTTTGATAGGACCTTTACAAGCACAGTGAAGACTCTGCAGATGGAAGAGCAGATATCGAACAGACGCAACCGAGAGTGCTCAGTCAACGAGGACAGTCGAATGAACGCAATGACTCACGCTGGGGTCAAGAAGACAACCCCAATTGCTGTTTGTGTCCAGTCTGAATACATGTAAGCTGAAATGGTAAATATCTGCTGACATCAACACAACTGCCTGTGGAACAACATGAGCAATTTAGACTGTTGCATAACACAGTGATCCCAGTACATGGCGATTTTGTGAACAAAAAATAAGAAATGATCACCAGAGAGTAAACAAGGCGGACAAGTAGGATATTTCAATAATTAGCTGACCCCCACCCAGAAGCCCATCAAGGGTCCCGGGCAGGGGAACGGGACACATATGTAGACCTACTTCCGTCTTATTCCCTTACACTAAATGGCAAAGTACAGCAACGTTATGGAACCTATCACCACATTGCTTCAAGATTCCAATGTACACTTCCACATGTACGCAGATGACACCCAATTTTATCTAATAAGACATCATGCTCTCGAATTCCACGATCATAAGCATCCAATCCTGGCTGGCCGCTAATCATCTTAAAGTCAACGCTCTTAAAACAGAGTTCCTTCCGATCTCTCCTCCTGCGAACATTACTACCGCACAAATTTGGCTTAAACACCGAACGGCACTCAATGTTCAACCCACCATCGTGGACTCAACAAAATCCTGCTTTAAACACAATGGAGCAGTCGAAGAACATCAATAAGGTGCATGTACTTTGGAAATCAGACAATAAAAGTACAGGCCCATAAGGGGCCCGTACTTTGGAAATCAGACTATACAAGTACAGACCCAGAAGGGGTCCGTACTTTGGAACAGCGGAACAGACCTCGACAGTAAAAGAACAGGCCACTTCTGGTCATATAATTAGGAAATCAGAACAAGCAATCAACGGGCAATGAAGGTGTCCCCGCCGACAAGGCACAGACACGTGGTCAATCAGAACATCAAAGTACAAGCCCGGTATGAGCCTGTACTTTGTAATTTGAACAATGGCCAATTAAAAGGACCGTAAACAGCTGAGAAAGGGGCTGTACTTCGAATTGAAATTGACAGAAAAAACACTTATCAGAAAAGGGTCTTGAGTTTGAATTGAATGAATGAACTGAATGAATTGAATGAATAGACAAACACATCTCTGAATGAGCTGGAAGACTAATAATGTTTGCCTCAATTCTGTTTTCAGGGAACTATGAAAACGCTGGCCTCAAGTTGTCCAAAATGATCATGAATTTTGTGACAGCCTCAGCTGTGCTTGGCAATGGAAAACAATTAAAGTACAGGCACAGACACTTTTGCAGTGTGTTTAAATATAGATTGAACAGAATTAACCTGAGTAAATACACATGGATTAAAGTTAATGAAAAATGTGCAATTGGATTAAGCACATGAGTTTCATACTGAATTAGCCTTATAGCCAAAACGATTGTATGGACATACTGAAGGAGGCTAAGCGACCTTCCACTAGGACTTCTTCTGCTTATAAGTGGAAGAGGTTTTGCATCTGGTGCAAGTCTAAGAACTATGATCCGACGACATGCAAGAGTTGACAAATGAAATTCATGAAATATTTTGCTACCAGCGTCAACACCAACAACAATTTTCCTCTTAGTATCTTTAAAAGTATACAACAAATATCCATGTATGTAGATGCTCTACAAGGAATATCAAGGTGAACAAACAAAAGCAGGAAGCCCAGAATATTGGCACTGGAACTTGTAGAAAGCCAAGAAAGAACAGTGAATGTTGGCGGCAGAAGAAGTGCCAAAATTAAACCTGGAAAGACAAGAACAAATGTAGCAGAGCGATGGTTAGCCCGCAGCTATGAAGGAGATCGACATGTGACCGGATGGCATTATAGAACTCCATAAAGAAAAACAATGTGACACATTGCATGATCTAACACACAATGGAACAGCCGATGTACATCAATCAGTATACTTTTGGGAATCTGGAAAAAAAGTATCAACCAAGTTTGAAAGGAGTAGGCTGTCTGAGAAGAGGTCTTCAATCATAATTGTATGGGAAGTGGAAGAGTATCGTATCAGCTGGAACTGGATTAAGCCCATTTAATAGACAGGGAGGTTGGTCAATGTTTTAAGTTAATGAAATCCATGACAAAAATTCAGAAAACCACTGCAACAGAAACGTAAATTCACATCACCAGGTCTTCCAACAGGTAAGTGCACTCAAAATAAAAGCTGTCTTTTAATTCAAGTTGACTCGACCCTTGACAGTTGAACATATGCCATGAATGGATTGTTGGGAGCAGATGCACCGATCAAAGAATGAAACAGGCAGCGGAGTGAACAGCATGAGCAAACAAATGGTAACTATTATGCAAACACTTCATGGACGCTTGCCCTCAATAAATGACCATCAGAACATCAAGGTACAGGCCCGGTAGGGCGCTGTACTTTGTAATTTGAACACTGGACCACTAAATACACCGTAAACAGCTCAGAAGGGGGTTGTGCTTTGAATTGAAACCTACAGAAAAGACATTTCTCAGGAAAGGGTCTCGGGTTTGAATTGAATGAATAGACAAACACATCTCTGGATAAGCTGGAAGACTACTAATGTTTTCTTCTATCCTGTTTTCAAGTAACGTATAAAAACGCAGGCCTCAAGTTGTCCAAAAGATCATGATTTTTGTGACTGCCTCAGCTGTGCTTGGCAATGGAGTGGCAAAGCTGTGCTTTGTATTTTGAACACTAGAATACTAAATGGACAGTAAACAGACAATAAAGGCCACTGGAACATCTTGCAAAATAGCTCCCCCCTGGCATGGAACAGAAAAATGGATCCTGTGCAGGGGAACGGGACACAGCTCAACGGAGATCCCGTCTACCGCGACCCCCTTAATACACCGAGGTTGAAGCGTCTTCTGATTGTAGAAAGCCAAGAAAGAACAGTGACTCTTGGCGGCAGAATAAGTAGAAAAAAGAAAACCTTGAAGTCAAGAAGTAATGGAGCAGAGCGATGGTGAGTCCGCACCTATGAAGGAGTATGGACAGGTCAGTACTTATGAGGAGCTTTGGGAAAGACAATAAAAAAATAGGTTGAAAGCTGAGAAGGCTCACGAAGGCCACATTTGCCCAAGAAAAGAGGTAGGTACATAGAAGGCACACAACTCGTGAGTATAACGATAGAGCCCACTCAGAATGACCATCAATGTTTGAATAGAATTAAACAGATTTAATATACATGGATTGAATTGAATGAAACATGTGAAATTGGCTTTGGATTAAGCACATTACAAAGAGACTCTCGCCGGGGTCACGAAGAGACTGCCGGCGTTTGAAATAGTTGGTAGAGGCCCTCGTTAATATAGTGCTAGTTCCCACTTACTAATATTTTAAATGTTGAAAAATGTCAACATAGATTTAACAGATTTGCTCGCCACGGATTTTGCAATTGACAGACAGTACACTAAAACAATTTATTATTTAGCTGTTAAAGTGGAACAATAAGTGTCATTGTATATATAGAGCAATCCACACTTGCATACAACCTCAAAGATTGGAGGAGCAACATATTTTAAGAAATGAAATTTTCTAAAATTAGTGTACTGTTGCCTATCGGATGGTTCGAGCAGAAGCGGAACATCTGACCGATCGCCTGACAAGGATCACCAAGCCATCTGCCTACATAAGTCCGAAGTAACATAAAAACAAACAATATCATGATGTTAGGACAGGTCAGTACTTGTGAGGAGTGTGTGTTACGTGTCCAATGATTTTGATTACTGGGAGTGAGATTCCCATTGACGGTGATTGATAGTATACGACCAAGATGGTCAGCAAAGGATCAACCAACTGCATTAGTGACTGCATTTCCATCAATACTTGTTTCTTCTAAACCAGGATTAAAGCCAGGGTCTCGAGTTTGAATTAACAAAAATAGAAAAGCACAGCTCTGAATGCGAAAGGAGTAAGGTGTATGAGAAGAGATCTCCAATCATAATTCTCAGAGAAGTGGAAGAGTATCGTATCAGCTGAAACTGGATTAAGCACATTACATAGACAGGTCGGTTGGTCAATTTTGAAAGTTTACCAAGTACATTAAAAAATATACAGAAAACCACTGCAACAGAAACGTACATTCACATCACCAGCTCTACTAATAGGTAAGTCCAATCTAAATAAAACCGGTCTTTCACTTCAAGATGACTCTACCCTTGACGGTCGAACAAATGGCATGAATGGCTTGAAGATAGAAGAAGCATCGATCAAAAAATGAAACAGGCAGCGGAGTGAACAGCATGACAAAACAAATGCTATTATGTCAAGCCTTCATAGAAGGTTGTTCTGACTAAATGACCTTGCTTGCTTAGATTATACGGTAGGATGAAGCACTTCTAACAATCATAAATTAGTTTTGAAAACATACAATAAAAGTACAGGCCCAGGAGGGGCCCGTACTTTGGAACTTGGACAATACAAGTAACACCTAACGGCACTTAATGTTCAACCCAACATCGTGGAAAGAACTAAATCCTGTTTTAAACAAAATGGAACAGCCGAAGAACATCAATAAGGTGCATGTACTTAGGTAATCAGACTATACAAGTACAGGCCCAGAATGGGCCCGTACTTTGGAACTTGGACAATACAAGTACAGGCCCAGAAGGGGCCCATACTTAGGAACTTGGACAATACAAGTACAGGTGCAGAAGGTGCCCGTACTTTGGAAATCAGACAATACAAGTACAGGCCCAGAAGGGGCCCGTACTTAGGAAATCAGACAATAAAAGTACAGGCCCAGAAGGGGCCCCTACTTTGGAAATCAGCATGGATCGATGTATGGAAATCATGTAACACATTGCCAGATTTAAACACAATGGAACTTCCGAAGATCAATAAGGTGCATGTATTTTGGAAATCAGACAATACAAGTACAGGCCCAGAAGGGGCCCGTACTTAGGTAATCAGACTATACAAGTACAGGCCCAGAAGGGGCCCGTACTTAGGAAATCAGACAATAAAAGTACAGGCCCAGAAGGGGCCCGTACTTAGGAAATCAGACAATAAAAGTTCAGGCCCAGAAGGGGCCCGTACTTAGGAAATCAGACAATAAAAGTACAGGCCCAGAAGGGGCCCGTACTTTGGAAATCAGCATGGATCGATGTATGGAAATCATGTAACACATTGCCAGATTTAAACACAATGGAACTTCCGAAGATCAGTAAAGTGCATGTATTTTGGAAATCAGACAAGAAAAGTACAGGCCCAGAAGGGGCCCGTACTTAGGTAATCAGACTATACAAGTACAGGCCCAGAAGGGGCCCGTACTTAGGTAATCAGACTATACAAGTACAGGCCCAGAAGGGGCCCGTACTTTGGAACTTGGACAATACAAGTACAGGCCCAGAAGGGGCCCGTACTTAGGAAATCAGACAATAAAAGTACAGGCCCAGAAGGGGCCCGTACTTAGGAAATCAGACTATACAAGTACAGGCCCAGAAGGGGCCCGTACTTAGGAAATCAGACAATAAAAGTACAGGCCCAGAAGGGGCCCGTACTTTGGAAATCAGCATGGATCGATCTATGGAAATCATGTAACACATTGCCTGATTTAAACACAATGGAACAGCCGAAGAACATCAATAAGGTGCATGTATTTTGGAAATCAGACAAGAAAAGTACAGGCCCAGAAGGGGCCCGTACTTAGGTAATCAGACTATACAAGTACAGGCCCAGAAGGGGCCCGTACTTTGGAACTTGGACAATACAAGTACAGGCCCAGAAGGGGCCCATACCTAGGAAATCAGACAATAAAAGTACAGGCCCAGAAGGGGCCGGTACTTTGGAAAGCAGACTATACAAGTACAGGCCCAGAAGGGGCCCGTACTTAGGAAATCAGACAATAAAAGTACAGGCCCAGAAGGGGCCCGTACTTAGGAAATCAGACTATACAAGTACAGGCCCAGAAGGGGCCCGTACTTTGGAAATCAGACTATACAAGTACAGGCCCAGAAGGGGCCCGTACTTTGGAAATCAGCATGGATCGATCTATGGAAATCATGTAACACATTGCCTGATTTAAACACAATGGAACAGCCGAAGAACATCAATAAGGTGCATGTACTTTGGAAATCAGACTATACAAGTACAGGCCCAGAAGGGGCCCGTACTTTGGAACTTGGACAATACAAGTACAGGCCCAGAAGGGACCCGTACTTAGGAACTTGGACAATACAAGTACAGGCCCAGAAGGGGTCCGTACTTAGGTAATCAGACTATACAAGTACAGGCCCAGAAGGGGCCCGTACTTTGGAAATCAGACAATAAAAGTACAGGCCCAGAAGGGGCCCGTACTTAGGAAATCAGACAATAAAAGTACAGGCCCAGAAGGGGCCCGTACTTTGGAAATCAGACTATACAAGTACAGGCCCAAAAGGGGCCCGTACTTTGGAAATCAGACTATACAAGTACAGGCCCAGAAGGGGCCCGTACTTTGGAAATCAGCATGGATCGATGTATGGAAATCATGTAACACATTGCCAGATTTAAACACAATGGAACTTCTGAAGATCAATAAGGTGCATGTATTTTGGAAATCAGACAATACAAGTACAGGCCCAGAAGGGGCCCGTACTTTGGAACTTGGTCAAAACAAGTACTGGCACATGTTACGTGTCCAATGATTTTGATTACTGGGAGTGAGATTCCCATTGACGGCGATTGTTAGTATACCACCAAGATGGTCAGCAAAGGATCATCCAACTGCATTAGTGACTGCATTTCCATCAATACTTGTTTCTTCTAAACCAGGGTTAAAGCCAGCTGGCAAGACCAATACTTCAATGGGGCAGAAATAGATCCATTAATGGATCCATGAACTGTGGCATTGACCGATTCACAATAAACCTTTAAAAAAAGAGCTTGAAGCAAAGAAGGCGGCCAAGACTGCAGACAACAAATTTGCTGGCCCCCGCCCCGGAGACCAAAATGGCTCCCAGCAGGGCAACTGAACAGACCTCGACCTGGCCATATAGTTTGGAAATCTGAACAAGCAATCATTTGTCAATAAAGGTGTCCCCGCCAACAAGGCACAGACACGTGGTCAATCAGAACATCAAAGTACAAGCCTGGTATGAGCCTGTACTTTGTAATTTGAACAATGGCCAATTAAAAGGACCGTAAACAGATCAGAAAGGGGCTGTACTTTGAATAGAAATCGAGAGAAAAAACACTTATCAGAAAAGGGTCTTGAGTTTGAACTGAATGAATGAACTAAATGAATTGAATGAATAGACAAAAACACATATGTGAATGAGCTGGAAGACTAATAATGTTTGCCTCAATCGTGTTTTCAGGGAACGGAAAAACCTCTGGCCTCAAGTTGTCCAACAGGATCATGAAGTTTGTGACTGCCTCAGCAGTGCTTGGCAATGGAAAACAATAAAAGTACAGGCCCCTCCTGTATTTTGTCAATCCCAACATAAAAATACAGGCCCAGGAGGTGCCTGTACTTTGTCAATCACAACATAAAAGTACAGGCCCAGGAGGGGCCTGTACTTAGTAATTAGAACACTGGATCACTAAATGAACACTTAACAGCTCAGAAAGGGGCTGTACTTTGAATTGAAAGCAAATGAAAAAGAAACTTCAGGAAAGGGTCTCGAGGCGAACCGTGCTGGAGACAGGGCGAGCCCTGTTAGAGACGGGGCAAGCCCTGCTGGAGACTGGGTAAGCCCTGCTGGAGACGGGGCAAGCCCTGCTGGAGAAGATGAAAGGGTAGTGAAATATGGAGTTGGATTAAGCACCTGACTTTCAGACAGAATGAGCCTATTAGCCAAAACGAGGTAGGAACATAGAAGGAGCTGAACTCGTTAGTATACTGGTAGACCCCACTCACAATTATCTTCTATGTTTACCCAAAAAAATATAGATTGAACATAATTGACCTGAGGAAAAACACCTCGATTTTAAGTGACTGAAAAATGTGGAGTTGGATTAAGCACCTGACTTTCAGACAGAATGAGCCCATTAGCCAAAACGAGGTAGGAACATAGAAGGAGCTGAACTCGTTAGTATACTGGTAGACCCCACTCACAATTATCTTCTATGTTTACCCAAAAAAATATAGATTGAACATAATTGACCTGAGGAAAAACACCTCGATTTTAAGTGACTGAAAAATGTGGAGTTGGATTAAGCACCTGACTTTCAGACAGAATGAGCCCATTAGCCAAAACGAGGTAGGAACATAGAAGGAGCTGAACTCGTTAGTATACTGGTAGACCCCACTCACAATTATCTTCTATGTTTACCCAAAAAAATATAGATTGAACATAATTGACCTGAGGAAAAACACCTCGATTTTAAGTGACTGAAAAATGTGGAGTTGGATTAAGCACCTGACTTTCAAACAGAATGAGCCCATTAGCCAAAACGAGGTAGGAACATAGAAGGCGCTGAACTCGTTAGTATACTGGTAGACCCCACTCACAATTATCTTCTATGTTTACCCAAAAAAATATAGATTGAATATAATTGACCTGAGGAAAAACACCTCGATTTTAAGTGACTGAAAAATGTGGAGTTGGATTAAGCACCTGACTTTCAGACAGAATGAGCCCATTAGCCAAAACGAGGTAGGAACATAGAAGGAGCTGAACTCGTTAGTATACTGGTAGACCCCACTCACAATTATCTTCTATGTTTACCCAAAAAAATATAGATTGAACATAATTGACCTGAGGAAAAACACCTCGATTTTAAGTGACTGAAAAATGTGGAGTTGGATTAAGCACCTGACTTTCAGACAGAATGAGCCCATTAGCCAAAACGAGGTAGGAACATAGAAGGAGCTGAACTCGTTAGTATACTGGTAGACCCCACTCACAATTATCTTCTATGTTTACCCAAAAAAATATAGATTGAACATAATTGACCTGAGGAAAAACACCTCGATTTTAAGTGACTGAAAAATGTGGAGTTGGATTAAGCACTTGACTTTCAGACAGAATGAGCCCATTAGCCAAAACGAGGTAGGAACATAGAAGGAGCTGAACTCGTTAGTATACTGGTAGACCCCACTCACAATTATCTTCTATGTTTACCCAAAAAAATATAGATTGAACATAATTGACCTGAGGAAAAACACCTCGATTTTAAGTGACTGAAAAATGTGGAGTTGGATTAAGCACCTGACTTTCAGACAGAATGAGCCCATTAGCCAAAACGAGGTAGGAACATAGAAGGAGCAGAACTCGTTAGAATACTGGTAGACCCAACTTACAAGTATCTTTAATCTTTAACAAAGTAAATATAGATTGAAAAACAGTGTCTACACTTAATTCTTGAGATCCCCATGTTCACCAGTCTGATGTCTGCATTATAACATTCATCAATATCGTATTAAGATTGCCATAAAACCAAGTTACGATATAAGAAGTGTATATACTAATGTGATGTTTAAATGGCAACCATAACTTTCAAGGTTAACCCGAAAAAAAATGTATGACCAATATCTTAGCAGTAACACACATTATGAGGATTAACAAACTGTATCAGTAGCCCCATTTCGATAAACAGATAGTATTATATATCAACTACATTTCATAACAAGATTAAGATTTAATGTGCCATTTTACTACCGACTGCACATTGACTTGACATTTTATATGTGTTAATTTAGGAAAGAGATACTCTTTAAGGTATCAATATCTTATGCATAGCATTTAAATATGATACACATTTTGGGATATGACCGCACTCTAGCTTCGAGTTTCTGTGTTTTTTGGCCAAGAATTCTTTCGTCAACATTTTCATCGAGTCTGCCTATTTCTCATTCATATTGCTTAAGAGGAGTAATTGGATTTGAGATATTTGGTTGGCGTGCGGTCATTGACAGAAAAAGATGTCGAATGTTGACAAGAACTCTTTGCACAGGGTTTAACAAGACTTGTTTTTTAAATCGTAAATAGAGTGAGTGATCACGGTTAAAGTGATGGAGTCAAATTGAAGGAAAAGCAAGATATGTCTTACAAATTAATATTGAAACATAACTTTCTATTTCAGTGGGATACTACTATTGTAGTGTAGGAGAACTGCCTCATAGTACAAAATTTGCATAGGAAAGATGATAAATGATAACGGAAATTGCAAAGCATAGACATTGTATGTAAGGAGCAGTGGCGTAGAGGTTTCGGTATCACCAAAATAGTTATAGAAAATTTTGGGCGACAACCAAGTTCAGGGACTTCTCAAGGTAGATTTTCGGGATGAGGTAAGTTGAAAATCACTAAACAGTAAGGAACTGCATAACACATGAAAAACACACAATGACTACCTTTTTGCATTGTTCCAGTTTTCCGACCATACAGACAACTTAAAATTCAATTCATAATTGTTATTTGTGGGTACATGCTGCTAAGAGGGCATGGTGATTTTTGGAGAAATCAGGTAGCCACACTGCTATCAACAGATAGGATCGAACATAAGGCAAGCACCGTATGAGTGATGGAAATAGGTTGCTTCAAATACCTAAAAGCACATACTACCAACTGTTGATAATGGCAGTTGGTTTAAAGTTCGGAAATGTGCATTTCAATGTAATTAAAGGATAAAGTACAACCAATTTTATATTACAACATTCACTCACCATTTTTCAATCATGGATTTAGAAGGAAAGTATCGCCAATGCCAAACAGTAAAGAAGTAAACTCGCTTAATACTGACAATAGCACAGGACATGACACTTCAGACCATGGTGATGTACAGCTGATTTGCAAAAACCTGATAAGTAACATAATTACCATGCTTTTTCAAAGACATGTGATACAAATGAAACCTCGATCAAGAGGCAACGAAGACGTGTCAACTTTTATGCATTTAAAATGAATCCATCGGCGGCACTCATTGCATAGGACGGTGGACAAACCTGAGGAGGTACAATTACATCCGCCACAGAGATCTAGGACAGAATCTAAAATTTAAGAAAGACAAACATTGCAGCATGAAAAAGGGGTACTGTAAAAAACTGTACAGATTCTCAATTAACGTTATTGAAAGAAGTGATAAACAATCAACAGTGGAGACAGTGAAAACAATAATAAGTCTGCGATTCATTGAAAACTGCCAAAAACACCTAATACATAGAAAATATACACTTCTCAATCCAAAAATACAGCGGTTGCATTATAAAAAGGAATGTTGGAAAATAATTCCCTCTAACCTGAGAACTCCAGGAGCTTCATTGCAATAAAGAGTCTGTAATCCTCCAGAAAAGCAGCATTTATTATATCTTGATGCGGAATGGGAAAACCACTTAAGTACGATTCTGCAAACTAAACAAACATCCCCAAAAAACAAAATTATAGAAGTAAGGAAATGTTACCTAATTGATCTTTATAAACAATTTACTATTTCAAATTTGGAAAAAATTCATCAAAGCTCAGAAAATAGCAACATTCATTTCCTGTGAATAGTCGGAAAAACTAACAGTCAAAAACCTACCAACATACACTGGCATTATCACCAAAGTAATTTCAGAAGTTGCAACATAATAAGCATAGCTTCACATAAAACCATCGAAGATAACATAAATAGATGAAAACAGTATTGCAAAATTAACAGCATGCAAAAAAACACCACAATTGTAGCTGTCCTGTTGCTTGACGTTATTTTCTACCACTAACTCCCATTGGTCATGGTCTTTACAACCGATTGCCTGTAGGAAAGCACTTTACAAACATATGAAGAGTTATGTTTCATATTTCTTCTTCCAACAAAAAAAAACACAAGATGTAACTAGAGAGAACAATTACTATCTTAAAGTCATAACTCCCCAGTGTAACAAGTCTTCAGTATTTACAAACATTTAAAAAACAAGTAAAGTACACTCCTACCTCCAATTTAATAAACACTGACGGTACTTCGCAACATCGGCAACCAACGAGTCGTATAGTAATAACATTTTGGACAAAGGTTTCACTATCTGCAAAGAAAAATAGAATGACAATAAATATTTGAAACTTCGTCTTTTTACATACATTTGAGATTTCCAAACTTGTGGAAGGGAAATGCTAGCAGAGGGAGTAATATATTAGCAAACATCAAGCATAACATCTATTACATGACAAACACATGCAGATCAAATCATTACATTTTACACTCACCAATAGTATCCAATGCATTCCGGTATTGGTGGGACACAGGACAGTCTCATTTTCAAAAAGAGGAAGCTATGAAATACAGAACAAAATAAGGAAATTACAATTCTCACAAAAATGAACAACAAAATATACAGATAAAACAAATCAGATACAAGAAAAACATAACAGTATTTACCCGGCAAGAAGATGATGGATAATTGCCACTGAATACAGAGGAAGCCACTGTGGCAGACATCAATAAACACTAAATATTAAAGAAATATAATGAGATGAGAATAGTGTCAGGAAATGTAGTTTAAAACTGAGTAACAATGATAAGTTGTCCGATTACTTATTGTTTCAAAGATAAGTACCTTTGCTCTTAGCATACATAGTCTGGACAGATAAGCATCTATCACCTTGAAAAGTACAAGAAGAAGAAAAACTGTGCATTACTACAAGGACAAAGATGAAAAGCATACAAAATTACAGTACGTACGCTAAAAAATTATTTTAAGTAGGCCTACCTCATCACATATCCATTCGTTTCCTTTCAAGGTAGCAAACGAAGAATCATATAGTTTAAAACTTGAAACTATTGCTTCCAACCTTCCAGTGATAGGTTTATTCCACACATCGAGAACTTGCTTCTTCAAAACAGACTCAAAGGATAGAGGGGATAGAGGCCATGATGGAGACACTGTAAGCTGTGCTGTAGACGCAGAGATGTGTGGTGGAGTTGCTGAGAAGCTTGATGGAGATGGTGCAATTCTTGGAAACTTGATGGTGACAGTCGGAGAGGTGCAGGACATGATGGAAGCACAGAAGAGCAACTATCACTGTTCATTGTGCCTGCAGAAACATTTTTTGTAAAAGAACATTATTAACAAGTTCATTGAATAAACACATTACTATATCATATACCTATAACAAATAAAAACATAAGAATTGTTCTGGATAGTCAATTCGTCTGGTATTTAAAGGGTCGTGTTCAGAACAAGTCTGTTCATATCACTTAAAGAGAAAATTAAAAAAACTGCAGAGATAACACCATGATTATTAGGTCAAGAATGAAAGCAATGTACTAGAACAAAAAATTACCTGGTTTGCTTACATTGTAAGGCCTCAACATGTCCAAATTAAAAGTTCTACTTAATACTGTGTTTTTAGCATTCATTAGCTTTACACGCTTCCCTTGTACTTCAGAAACAGTGTAGGGTCCTGAAAATCTGTGCTCCAAAACGCCGCCTTTTCTGGTGGAACGCCTAGTATTTTGCAATAACACTAACTCTCCTTTTTGGAAGATGTATGGCTGATATTTCTTGCAAAGTCTATTTTTAAATTTGAGTTTTTGCCTTTCCTGGCCAACCTCTATATTCTGCTTTGCCTGCTCATGCAAGTCTGCTGCTCTAATTTTCATTCCTGCAACAATGGAGGGATATTCGCTTTCTGATGGTAGTACATACTCAAGCTAATAAAGGAAACATAAAAATCAATACATGACTTTTAATTGTATAGAAATACAATTAGCCTTTAAAAATAATAATCAAATAAGACTTAAGTAATGCTTAATTAGTGTGGAAAGAAAACTAAAGTAGTACATAGCAAATTTTGCACACATAAAAATGAACAGATACCAATATTAATTCAAATATTGCAAATCTCATACCTGCTCATCATCAAGCTCGCAAGGGAATATTGGTTCACGGCCCAAGTACAGTAGAAATGGGGAAAATTTGGTGGTGGAATGCGGCTTCGATCGTAGAGCAAACAAAACATGGTCCAAATATCGATCCCAATCAGTCTGGTGGTCATTCACGTACTTGGACAATGTGCTGTACAAAGAAACACGAGGTTCCCTATGTGATTTTGAAAACTAACGAATCGTTATTGGACATTGTTTTCAACTGACATATGTGATGCATAAAGACTTAACATAAAAAAAACATTACTGAAGTTCAAAAGAGACAAAATATGGAAACAATACATCAATGTATGCACTAGTCACAAAAATATACACCTTGTTTTGTCTAATTGCGAGAAAATTGTATAAATCATCCATAGAGTCAAAGTACACATAAACTCGATTATAGCTCGATAAAAGACTTTGCGCAATCTTATTTTACGGCTTACCTGATTGAGGTATTTTTTTGATACACGACTGCTATCCTATTAAGCATCTCAATATCACACCCTATCCTTTATGCAGTGTAGTAACCTCCCTGTTGCCCCTATCCCTGTCTCTGTGAAGCGATCGGATATCTGTTAAGATCTTGTGCGCGCTATATAAAAATTTAAATAAATAAAACACCAATTACCTTTTAATGTTAGCATTTGTACGCTCATCTAAACCATTTGTCTGGGGATGATAGGGTGCACTTACAGACCGTTCAATGTTCAAAAGCTTACATATATTAGCGTTAACCTAAAAAGGAAAGTTCAGAACTTTCTAAAACAATTGTGCAATACAAGTTAAAAATCAGAAGGATTACCAAACGACTCATTACATAATTCACAAATAAGAAAAACTATGAGAATACATGAAAACATGACAACAATGTCAGAAAAAGATACTTTGCTTACTTCGTTCACAAACTCCCGCCCTTGATCTGAGAGGATCCTTTCAGGACTACCATGGCGCAGAAAGATTTCCAAAAGTTTCAAAGCAACCTCAGATGCAGTCTTTGTTTTTAAAGGGAATGCCTCAACCCATTTCGACAAATAATCGGTTGCAGTTAAAATATATCTGTATCCAGCAGGAGTTGTAGGTAAGGGTCCCATCAAATCCACTCCTAGAAGCTCCCAAACACGAGTCACCTACAAATAAAACAATTGCAAAAGTATGGGATATGAAATAGCAAAGCCTGATTTTGCTGATAGACCTTCAAATATAAAGTATGACATTTCTTAACATACTTTTATCGGTTTTAACTCTGGGCACTTCATGAGAGATGGCTGTTCCCTTTGACAAGCATCACAAAGTTTAATCTGCAAATACATAATTGCAAAGCTCAATTAAACACGATGTCTGATTATAAAGAAACGCACACATTACAGCAAATCATAGTACAAAAACAATTCTAAAAACTAAAAAACATTTACATTCAACATAACAAATTGAAATAACAGGAAACAGTAACACTCACCCATTCTTTAATATGACTTGACATATCGGGCCAAAAAAAACGGGCTCTGATGCTTCGCTGTGTTTTATTAATACCAGAATGCCCACCAAATGTCGAAGAATGAAATTCATGAAATATATTTCGAGCAGCTTCAGCACCAACAACAACTTTTCTCTTCACAACTTTAAATTTATAGAACAAATGTCAATCTGTCAACGATAAAGAAAAAGAAACAAAAACAAAGATTTACCAAACAAGCATGATCGAAATCCAACGTCAACAAGCAATGCAGCACATACTATAAACACATGTCAACATTGAGAATTAAAGTGAAAAAATAATATACCTTCAAATATGTAGTTTTTGGACATTCGACGCAATGCATGCTTATCTACCTTGGTGAAACATACTGGATACACATTACGGCACAAATATGCCACAAGCTGATTGAACTTTAAGGGATCCATTTGGATTTGCACTAAAAAGACATACAAAAAAAAATTTGAAATATGCATATACAGCACAGGGACGACACAATAATACAATGAAACCATCAGTACCTCTAGCGTGTACAAATAATAACAACGTAAATAAATGCAATACACTTTGACCTCAAAAAAACAATACAAAGCCATTGAAGAGATCATGAGAAAGGGAAAATGGCATCATAAAACATGTCAGCTGACATTCCAGTACAACACAAGGTACTATACAGAAAGAGATGATATCTTCTACTTTTAAAAAAAACATCCACAATGAATGTCAAACACTTTCTACGACATTAAACGGCTAATAAGAATACATGATTTTAAGTCACAACTCAAAATTAGGGGCAACATGCAAGGAATGCTCCAAGAAGGAGGTTACTGTATCATTATAGACTGCAGAGAAAAGTTTACTTTTACCATGGCTATGGAAATGACTTCTAATCATAAGACACCATACTGCATGATTAATGATTAAATTAGCAAGGGTGATGATAGCAAAAATGACATTCAGAGACAATCAAATTACAACTCACGAAATGAAGGTTTAAAAAGTCAATTTACAAAACAATTCATTTTAAAAAACTTTGCTGACGGAAGGACATAATTTATTTTGACAGCTCATTCAACCACTTATGTCAATCGATGAAACTTCTAAGAATACTCAGAAAAGCAAAAACATGGGGTTGAATATCAGGGTGAAAAGGCAGTGTAAAAAGCACTCACCAACTACAAGGAACACAAGAGTCGGTTGCTCTGCAAAGTGAATGCTTTGTGAAAAAAATGAAGAGATGGAATACACACTGAAGTGGAACAGACGCGAAGCAAGGCTTGGACAGCAGACTGTAAGCAGGGCTGTGACTGTTATACTGTCAGCAGGGCTGCGAGTGTGACCTAGGAAACAGAAAAGAAATAACATGGGTGGCTTAAATATAAATAACGTTGCAAATATGCATTGCCAGTACACGTCGAACAATAATTCTACATTTCTGCTGGTTGCGCATTCAAACACGCACATGTCGGATTTAAACGCAGACGCAATTCTAATTACAGACCAGGCACATGGGGTGCTTTACAGAACAAGCATTTGCAATGCAATCGGTCTCGCCTTTGGGAACTTAAATGTATTTAGCTATGCAGCAGATTAGCCTGGGTGCTGAAACATCTACTGTTCTTTAACATGGAGGTAAAGTAAGCACCAAACTACGTGACATGCCAGGTATGGGAACAATTGGAGAGAAATATTGCCTTTCAGCAGGAAATGGTATAGTCCAAAGCTCTGTTTTTAATATAAAATAAAATCAGGGCCTTCGGTGGTCATATCACTGAAAACACAAGATTAAAAACAAATATTATTGTCTATGGGTGCTCATGGAAGACAATTTCTATGGACTGGAATCTAGAGAATGCTAAAATGATTCTGGTATTTTACTGACCTCTACTGGTAATTTTCTATCAAGACAGTAAAACAGAGGCAGTCGGACAGAAAAAAAGTACATACAAGTCCTAGGGCTGATCTCCAGAGCCCACAATGTACATACACATATGAGTATATATTAAAGTATGTGCAAAACGGTTTCTACTGCTCAACCAGAAAAAAAGCCCACACGTGGGTCCGCACAGTCGCAGACTCAATGAAAGGGTTGACGGGTCCCCTTTCGGTTGCTGTATTGATGTGTTGAACTGGTACTTGTGACATAAACTTGTGCAAACAGGCTTTAGCATGTGTTAAAATGACAAATGGCAAACAAATACTGCTTTAGAATGTGCTGCATTATGCCGCATAATTAAGTGAGCTATGGCCTTCCTTCACACATAATTGCAGCGGCCATGCCTATTTCCTAGTAACAAGTAAAGCTAGAGCCATATTGTGGGAATAAGTGTGGCCACAACCCTTCCTCTGTCTTAATCCAATGTTCATTATCCTCCCACCATCCGTGGCATGACTGCTCTACGCTACAGATGGCTAATCTCCCATTATTCCATACACCACCAGCTCCCTGCCCGAAGAAAGGCCTCATTACTGTATCATCGCCATCATTTTTTGCACCTATGTGGTTCTTAGTGAGGGTTTAAGGATTTCATCACGGGCAGATGGCTCTGTGTGATTGTGAAAGGATAATAAGGGTACCAAGATAATTTTCGAAATGTTATTTATGTAATCTTTTGGTAAGGAACTGTTAATTTGTTAAAGCATGGAAGTGACCCTGAGATTTGGTGGCCAAACCTGGGGCAGAATAACAGTAAGTGCACCCGCAGTTGAGGCACAGATGTTCCATGCATTTCCTGAGGCTTCCCCTACAAATGGATGCAGTCACTCCACCGCCTGCAATGGAACTCTGCCTCCCAACACACCTTTGAAATGCGGGCCAGGATGCCAACTGAGTTCAAACAGATTGTCCCTTTTCACTAATGCACTGTTTATAGTGCAGTAGAAAATTCACGCCTGCACTCCATTTAAAAAAAAAAAACTTTTACTGGTTAATTGTTGAGAGCAAATCCTTCCTGGGTCAACATATAATATCAAATCCTTACGACACAGTTTCAGCACAACCAAACAAGAGTATAACAGGAAAATGACAGCCAATGGAACATTTGTTCATTGTACACACCATCTCTAAGTACAAGTTTCAAGTAACCAAACCTCATTCCCCACCCCTCAGTCTTGCCCCCAATCCCCTCCCGAAGTGATTACTTCAATTAACACAGTGGTATTCCACAAACATGGTTACATCGAAGCCCTAAATACACATGACCGAGTGTGCAACCCCCGACTGCCCATAGCTCAACCCGACCCGATGGAACTACATCTCCCCTTGCATTCATCGACCACTGCTCCTGTGTGATAGTATTTTCAGTCCCTTGTGATTGTGTGCCCTGTTCATTACTCCTACCCATCCCCATTTACATGGGCTCCAACTGCGTGGTTCAGAAGTCAAAATCCTCCTGCAATTTTTAATCCCATCGATTAAGTTTCATGTGTGCTTCCTCTGCCAGCACCCAATCAAGTACGTCCATAAAAGAATGGAAGGGACCCTCATGCTCAACCACCCTATGGCACTCTTCCCTCAACCAGTACAAATGCCAACTGTAGGAACCTTCAGTGCATTTTATCCCCTTTAGGTTGTTTAACAATACAGAGCAGGAACACCTGAGGCTTTTTCTTGATCGGCTGTGCAGCACTGCCTGTAACTGTGTGATCACAGTTGTCTAATAGGCATGCACCTTAGCTCGAGCATGCCCAGGCCATATGCAGAAAGGAAGCTCTCTCTCCACCACATCTAGGACAATGCACACTCACGGTCTACACTCACAGTCTCTCGTTTTTAAAGTGCTGCGTACCCGATTTTTTGGAGAAGGCCTTGCTGGATCCACTCAGTCTTGGCAAACGTGAGATCCGGTTCCTAGTCCTTGCACCTTTGCCTTGCAGGTGATGTTCAAACATGGCTATCAACCTGAGATTGAGTTAAAAAGAACGAATCCCCCTGATTCCGCTTGCATGCTGTTCTGTCAGCGACGCTGTAAAACCCTCCAAGGCTCCCCTTCTCAATGAGTAGAAAATAAACTATCTCCCTAGCGGTGGTGCAGGGCCTGTTGCCGTTGTATCCAGTCTTAACACTTTGCTTTGTTTATTGTCTAAAAACGGTCTTGAAAGAGAGTCTCTTTCTCTAGGGGAAAGTTTAGTGCAGGAAAGACTTCCTTCAGGCATTCCTGGGTACTTAATTGCATTTGGGCGTCTGGATGTAGGCGCTTTGGTGGGACTCGGGGGTGGTGGCTTCATTTGCTAGCTACAGTACTCGATTTGCAAGTAGAATAATTACTTAACTTCTTAGGCGACATTCATCAAAGGAATTGCACTTTCAAGATGACATGTTTTTGTCGTGTAAAAAAAGTTATTTGTTACTGCGGTTTTGGTGTCTGTAAGTGAACGTAAAAGCGCCGACCGACTGTGGGCGTAGGCAGGTACAGTGCTCTCCTTCAAATCCCACGCGCCTTTTGGAGTTACTGTTAAGTGAGCGGGTTCCCTGTGATGTGCACGTGCATGCGCCATCTGAGGTAAAATTAGTAGTTCTGCAGGGCCTGGTTGTTAAGCGCGCAACAGCATTGGTAAATGATAAACTCGGACGTTGACAGTATGTTACGGCCATCCTGAAAACCGCGCAGTCTCCAATCAACATGATGTGTATAGGTTAAAACAAAGTACAAACCACAACAAAGCCCAGTGGAATGAAGAGCTTATGCAATACCTTGTTCGGACATCTGTTGCTATCGCAGTGGGTCTTGCCATTACATTTGTTAATGGTTTTATGCAGTAATCTGCTGACATGGTATTGACGTGGAAGGTGAATGTCTTTAATTTGGCTCAGCGACCTGGGCTTTTTATGTAGCACTCTTCAAGTGTGAACGTGTGAGGGCACGTGCACGCAGATGAGATGTTAAGTGTAAGCAGTGTCTTTCTATTTTTAATCTATCTGTGGTGTTTATTTAGGTTAAGATACCATTGTTTTCGAGGCTCCTTGTAAGTCAAGTAAATGAAAACAAGCAAACAAATCCCCCCCGGCCCTCACTTACCACATGCCGTCTGCAGCCCACAAGCCCGTAGGTACCATGCTGCGGCCACAGAAACGCTGGAGCACGCACACGCCCACCGCAAGTCGGCCTGGAACGCGCCTAGGAAGAGACGCGGGAGGACACTAGCGTGACGCCGTGAGCGTGCACGTTGGTGTTCCCTGCATCTCGCGCGTTTACAGACCGGTGTCTACTCGTGCACCGGTCTGTACCACTGAGGAGACCTTCACAGCAACAATAAGGCTTGCCAGCGGCAGCGCGCTTCGCGCTGCAACGCAGGAGAGCCCTAAAACGTCGTTCGAAAAGGAATGGGCGGACGCCATTTTGAACAGTAACTCAATGCGTCGCAGTTTATAAAAAATACACACATGGGTGGGTCAATAGAATTGCACATATGAAATGCAAGGACATGCACAACATTACTTTACAATTTGTGATGGTTAGGAATTCAACAAAAACACATTTGGGGTTTCAACGCAGACGCTATTAAAAGTAACGACCGGGCACATGGCGGGCTTTCATGTACAAATCGATCGATAATGAATGGGCAAAGCTTGCCAGCGGCAGCGCGCTTCGCGCTGCAACGCAGGAGAGCCCTAAAATGTCGTTCGAGAAGGAATGGGCGGACGCCATTTTGAACAGTAACTCAATGCGTCGCAGTTTATAAAAAATAAACACATGGGTGGGGGTCAATAGAATTACAATTGCACATATGAAAGGCAAGGACATGCACAACACATCACGGCCAAAAATCTCAATCGTCTCCAGGTACTGCAAAATGCCACAGCCCGCCTGGTGCTGAGGCTTCCCAGGAGAGCACCCTCCAAAGCTGCGCTAAGGTCCCTTCACTGGCTTCCAATCCGTGAAAGGATTACTTTCAAAGCTCTATGCACGTGCCATCGCATCTTTGGAGGTAGGGCACCCAGTCCTTTGAACAGCCTTATCACCCCTTACAGACCAGAGCGGATGCTCAGATCCTCTGGCACGGGTCTGGCTGTTGTCCCCAAAATACACAAAGCTCGAATGGGGGGCAGATCATTCCGGCTTCTTGCAGCCAAGAATTGAAATATGCTACCCTCCGAACTACGGCTTGAACCCTCTGAGACCAAATTCCGTAGAGCCCTTAAGACCCATCTCTTCCGTCAAGCATTGCTGTAAACTCTTGTCTTCTCATCTGTATACTCTCAGCGCGGGGACACGCCGGTGCGCGTAACCATGCGCTTTATAAATCTCCTAAATAAATAAATAAATAAAACATTACTTTACAATTTGTGATGGTTAGGAATTCAACAAAAACACATTTGGGGTTTCAACGCAGACGCTATTAAAAGTAACGACCGGGCACATGGAGGGCTTTCATGTACAAATCGATCGATAATGAATGGGCAAAGGTAACTCAGTACGTAGCACATTACAAAGAAAAATACATGGGTGGCTTAAAAATTTTAAAAAAAGGTTAATATGCATTGCCACCAGACGTCGAACATTACTTCTACATTTATGCTGGTTGCGCATTCAAACACGCACATGTGGGCTTTCGACACCGACTCAAAAACAGACGTCGAACAATAATTCTACGTTTCGGTTTGTTGCGCATTACTAAAAGGAACATGGGCTATCGACGCCGACGGAAACACATACGTCAAACAATAATTCTACATTCGGTTTGTTGCGCATTACTAAAAGGAACATTTAATACCGAACAACTTACTATAACAATACCAATAACAATACCAATGACAACTTATTTATAAATAAAGTAGGAGCAATTTCGGTTGAAAGGACGTCGCCGAACAATAATTCTACATTTCGGTTTGGTGCGCATTACTAAAAGGAACATTTAATACCGAACAACCACTTACTATAACAATACCAATAACAATACCAATGACAAATAATCTATAAATAAAGTATGAACCAGTAAAAGACAAGAGCAGAGGCAAGACTTTACTCACCGACGAGCAGCTTAAAAAGAAATTTCCAAAGAACGTCATGGTATTATATACACCACAGAATTAGATCATTAGTTAGATGGAAGTGAAACAAAACGTAAGTACGCGATGATTGGATGGACTGTCATTCAGAATTGTGATTGGACTGCGACGAATGTGCACCGATAAGGGGGTACAATGAATTATACCCTACGTAGTGAAACGTCATGAAAACGTAAATGCGCATGCGCAATGTCTGTACGCATGCGCACAAACACAGGGGGGGACGCTCAGTCACGGGGGACGGTGGAACATGGAACACCGGCTGGAGGCTGTATAAAGCAGTCGGTGTAGCACACTGTCAGGCTCCTGTATGTGTAATATATTCAAAGTTTCTGGGATACTTTGTGTATATTGCAAAAATTCCTGAGTGTGAAGAATTTAATTGTATTGAAATTTTACATCCGTGTCATTCAAAGAAGTGACCCACTGCACACAACTGAGCAGAGCGCGCACTTTAGGAATAGCTTTTGTTGCTACCTCCTGTGGAGGCATTGGAGTTTCCGTGTTGCCAGAGGACGCTCCTTCAGTATAGCAATCTGAACTGCAATGAGAACTTTCTTAGTGGGGGAAAATCGTTCCTCACATTTGTTCTCCTTTGCTGATCTGCAGGACATGAGTCATCTGTCCCTCGTGGTAAAATGCATACAAGTAGCCTGAATTGCTGGGAACATCCCTAATCACAAGGTTCATCTTGTTGTCCGGCGTCTGTGAATATTTAGTCTCTTACATGTCACCTAGCATCCCATGTAAGATAGTTGTGTGTTTTCATCCATATTTCAGAAAATGTGAGAATAAATTCCTCCAAAGACTTAACATGCTCAGCATAATGTGAGAAGTAGCTCTATCACAGTTAAGAAATCTCATTAGGCTTAATTGCCTTTGTGTTCGCGGGTTGTATAGTAGCATGCATTTGTAGACCATCAGGTGCTAATCCTTTTGTATCAATGGCAGGCTAACCGCGTCCCTATCCTGATCATCTATCCAGTTGCTTGGTAAAGTCATTTGTAAGGTTGATGTCATAAGACAGCAACTCAAGATCTTCTTTAAAATCTCTATAATCCTTTCTGAAAGAGTCCAGGCATGCCTCTAAGGCAATCTTGCATGAGCGTACTGGAATCCGCTAAATGAAAAAGCAGTTCTGTACTAGGATTCAAGCACTACATTTTGGTTAAAGAATCCATTATCTATATCTAACGTTTTATATTTATTCCTGACTAGGTCAATCTCCAGTCCAGCACGGTGAGAATTTTGCACAACATATGTAGGTGCATTTAAATGTATATAATTTAAAATTCCTAAATGAATTGTACCAGAAAGAGGAATGTGACAAGGTACCATTACACTTTGATGTTGCAATAGATTTAAAATTGTTTTTAATATTGTGCTTACCTTCTGGTTTTAGATAATACTGAGCCTGCACTTGAAGCTCACTCCTTAAAGGAATTACAACTAAAACAGTTGCTTTGTCCCAGTCAGCTTGTTTTCTATACATCACTGGAGCCTGCTTTACAGCCCATTCATTTGCATAATGTCCCCTGTGCAAAGGAGAAAAACGCTTGCATTACCTCATCACATCGAGATGCATCTTCTATAAAAACCAGAGGCCAGTCATCCTCTTCAAAGATCATCCTCTTCAAAGATGATGTTGTAAGCATCTGACAAATACCAGAATATATTTTTGATTATACGCAGAATATCGCCCCTGATTTGCAGTTCTCCGTCATACATTGGTTTGGAGTGTTCAGGTCTGTCTGGTGTCTCAACCTTTATATATCTTTTTTAGTTGGAATCGTTGCCAGATGCTCTTTTAAGTCTGGTGAACCATGGTCTCTTCTGTGCGGTGCAAAAGCTCTACTGCCCAAGTCCCGTTCTGTAGAAGTATCGGTAGCATCCAATGCATGTTTCTTTGCTAAACTGGCTCCCTTCTTTTTCTTAATGTGTCCGAGTCCAAAACCTTTTTCTTCCTCCTTTCTGCTAATTTCAGCTTCACACATTGGTTCACTTTTCTCTTTGAAGTATTTGCCTTTTCGTCATACTTTGTCCAATACTTTCTGTTTTGCTGTCCCCGGAGTCTTAACAGCTGCTATCAGAATACTGATACAAATCTGGCTTTCTAATTTTATCAGTTTCTCAAATTACATGCACCCCTACTGGACTCCGATGTTGAAAGGGATCCAGCCATAGTTTTATTTTGCTTTCTGCTCTTTTAGCTTCAGATCCCTCACTCTCATTTTTACTTTTTACTGCTCGGTAACCTAATGTATCTCAGCCCATTGAGTTATAACTCAAGAAATTATATTAGAAAGCTCAGGCTTACAATCTTAATCAGGAACCTCTGTCACTTGCTGGTTAGTTAACTGCCAGAACTGCAGCTCAATGTCACTCAGAAGTATCAAGGACGTGGTTACTCAGAAGTATTAAGGACGTGGTTTCAAAATCTCCCTAACATGTAATTCCAAAATTAAGAGCAGGTGCTGCTCTATGATCATTCTGCATTTGTATTAACACCTCCAGTAATCCCAGAGGGTATGCCATGCGTAGTGGTGTAGATACTTTTAGAGATTGTTCCCCATATAGTGCTCTTATCTAAGGGTGTTACAATACCAAGTGGAACATGCATAGTGTCCTATATTTATCCTGGGGTGTTGTATGGGGATAAACTGCTAAATGGTGAATTTTACAGGTGATCCAGAATGGAATCGTGTCTTTGTCGGTTATTTGCCCATGATGACAGTATTGTTCTGTGGGTTAATTGCCTTCATCATGGAATGCATTTTTTTTGCACGGCCAGGAACAAATGCTCTCCTAACAGTCAATTGTGGAACATACAGTTGACGTCTCATATAAATGGCCACTCTTTACTGTATTAAATGTCTTATCTGTGCAGCGGTCAGATTTACTGTCAGGGCATGTTGTATACCCAGCTAATAATGGCCAGGTAGCCCCTTAATTTCTCAAGGGATCAAGTCTAAAATTCTGAATTGCATGGGGTAGTTGCCAACCAAATCATGTCTCATGTTTGTTGTATCCTAACGGCACTTCTAGATCGTGATAGGATTCATAGTTGGTGGGTACTGCAGCAGTTTTGAAAGTATGGAAAATTCCAATATTGAGAGGTGCAGCATCAACCTCCACACAAGTGAAATATCTGTAAAGGATGTTCAGCATGTGCGTATAGAGCAAACGTTGCCCTACCCCTGTTTTGGCGAAACCCCTAGTCAGGAAATATTGTCTAATTGGTGCCTTAATATGTACTCTTATTGTAATATGTTGTGACATTATGAAACAGATTCACAGCATGAGATTCAGAGCGGAAATCAACGTAGAGAATAACCTTTTACACATAAAATGCTTGACAAACCCATAGCAGAGAAGGGAGCACCTATCTGAACTAAAGGAGGAAACCAATATTATGCCTATGCTTTGAATAGACAGCCTTGAGTGCGTTATCGTGATTACTCAAAGATCAAGATGATCTGCCCCATATTGGGCACCATTGAAAGGGTTCTGGATTACTTACCAGAACACACTTGAAAGGGTTTTTCTAGACCCTCTGCTACTAAGGACTTAAGCAATGTGCTAACCTGAAAATGAAAACTCTGATCTGCAACCACACCCCGCAAGCATCAAGGCATTACTTAATTGAGCTGTGTTCTACGTAACAATCATTCCTGTGAGATTTCATCGGGATAGTTAATGGAACCCAAATCTTATTTGGTACACGCCGGCAACCAGGAATATATTTTCAAGATTTATTAAAATCAAAATCCTATGCTGGTGTGAATTATAACTAATAAAAAAATAAACCCAATAGTAGTTAAACTGCTAAGGAGACAGAACAAAAAATATATTGTAGCATTTTGATGGTATGAGTTTTCTCTCCCAGTAACCCCAACCTCCTCGTTTGGCTAACTAAGCTAAACGTAGTACCAAAAGAGTCCTACCAAGTTTTATAGATTGTTTACCCCAGCATACCTTTCTGAATGATAGCCGATGTTAGTAAAGAAACAGCAAGGCTGGCTGTCTTCATCTGTGTGCTAGCCTTCTGGAAGGGAAGACCAGCTGTCTCAAATTCCTGCTTCAAAGCTCCTCTTTATCTAATAACATGCTGTTCTAGTTTACATATTTTGCCTGAACATTGTTAAATGTGTTTTTTAAATAATCAGTTGGGCAGCCCTTCAAACCTGCCGCATTCCGTAATACTTTGTTCAAAACCAATCACTGGTAAAGAAAATTCAATCCGTACAATAAAATCATGAATATATTCAAGCAGACTGAATTATGTTGCAATGAATAGCATTTATAAATGTGCACTTATATTTGAAACACACCTAAATAAATGAACATAAGGGGGATACCAAGCAGTGAATAAAATATATATAGGCTGTCCGGTTTCAGATTTAAACCTATAATAACTGATAAAACCCTACCGGAAGGGAAATAGCCCTCACCAATGTAAACATATAAACACTGAAAAAAAACCTGCACAACCTCAAACTAAATGCCATTCGAAGAAAGGAAAAGGAGAGTGATTTTTTTTTATTTCTTCCTGAAGGGGCCAATACAATGTAACTTTGTTATATAAGGTAATAGTAAGAACGAGTAGGCTAACATTCTTCTTCTTGAGTTTTGTTGTTTAGGGATGCCACAAAAATATTGTTTCTTCTTCCTTTTTTCAGTTTTGTGATCTTTGGTCTAAAGATACAGGGGTTAGAAGCATGTTTTAAGTGTTTAAATCTATATATATATAAAAACAAATGTATGTCTGTCTGTCTGTCTGTCTGTCTGTTTGTTCTTTATGCATTACTACACCATTCATCCGATCGCCATGAAACTTTGGGAAGTTGTTGAGTACACTCCCGTGAAGGTTTCTGGCATAATTTTGTTTTAAATATCCGCCCCCCAGGGCCCTCATAATCTTTCGAATACTGATATACCCACCAGACGGAAAAACAACAAATCGTGAATCCACAAGCACTCGAATAAATAAATAGAATTAAAACACCATTCATTCGATCGCCATGAAACTTTGGGAAGTTGTTGAGTACACTCCCACAAAGGTTTCTGGCATAAAAATGTTTTACATATCGGCCCCCCCCAGGGCACTCATAATCTTTTGAATACTGACGTACGCACTAGACGGAAAAACAAAAAATCACGTATCCACAAGCACTCGAATAAATAAATAGAATTAAAACAGCATTCATCCGATCTCCAGGAAACTTTGGGAAGTTGTTGAGTACACTCCTGCGAAGGTTTCTGGCATAAAAACTTTAAAAATATCGGCCCATCAGGGCCCTCATAATCTCTCAAATACTGATGTGCGCACAAGACGGAAAAACAAAAAATCGTGTATCCACAAGCACTCGAATAAATAAATAGAATTAAAACGACACTTTGAAATGTTTTCCATATTAAAATGAATAAGTTTCAATAAAAATGACACAATGTAAATTGAATGTTATCATAACGAGTTTCCTTGAATTTCCTTTCTTCGGAGATCGCAGCAACCCGCGACGGGCAAGCTAGTATTTTATATAAACTGTAGAGAATCAGGAAATATCAAAATCATATTTGATTTTTTGGCTATGTTTGAGTCTTTCACCTATAGGAAAATGTAGGTTTCATAAGAATCTTTCCCTATATGTACCATCACATTTACCAACAGAGAATGTGTAAAAATCCTTGATATATCCGCCACCTTTTCTAGTGAGTCAGTATTTATAGTAGGTGAATTGCCAAACTCCCCAGGCTTTAAACATTCAGTGCGAGGTATAGTGACAGGTATTTGTGAAAAGAGTGCAGTCACCAAGCATCTGGGATACTGGTGAAAACATGGCACCAGACTTTTGGAAAACATGGAATGCAGTGTCACTTGCAAAAAGTTCTTACCAAGTTCAAAAAAGATTGGAGTGATTCAGTTACGTATATGAAAAAGTTGTGTGATGACCTGTCAACATCAATACCTGAGCTGAAATGCTTCGCTGCAAGAGATCCTTGCCACTTGTTAGATGGTATACAGAAAGCATCTTTACAATCTTCAGAGTTAATGAAGAATGCAATTGACTTTTTAGTCCATTCTGGTGCATTGTTTTGTTATGTGCGGGAACTAAAATGCAAATATTTCTCATTTTGTGCTTTGGGTGGCAGCAAAGGAAAGAGTCATCCCAACTGTCATTTAGCTAGTGGTTCTCAGTCATAGAGGCCATGAATGGTATATTATCCATGTGCCAACCATTTACAGAACTTCTGCTGAGTGATGATGCCAAAGGCAAGACATGTGAGGATCTTTGGTCACACATTGATAGTGATTTGAAAGAAATGACACTCTACTGCATTTTTAGATTTTTACAGGAAAGCATGACTGCTGTACTAGACATAATTTTAAAAAAGTCTGAAAAAACCCTTGTCTACCAAGTGTTCAGCATAATTGGTGTAGATGTGAAACATTTCCTTGAGAGTAGGCTGGGCGACAGTTTTAGTGACGTTGGCATTGCAACATGTTCCATGTTAGAGCAAAGAAATGTTAAGGAGCAATTCAGGAACTTTTATTTTACAATGTATGAGAAATAGCCCTTCACCAACCATGGCATTTGAAGTCAATGAACCCTCACTGTGGTACTCTGCACAAGTTATAGATCCCTTCCTAAAAGGGAAATTTCTCAAGGGTTTTAAAAGTGCTGCTTCATTTTTGACGGCTTCAAGAACTCTGAGGGCATATGTGCCCACTTCAACGCATATGTTGTAGAACCTATCGCAGAGAATCGAAATCTTCAGGTGCACCAGTATTGGCATGGAAAGCAATGTCAGTGACCAGAGTTTGCAAATTGTGTATTGTCTATTTTGGCATTGACCATCTCAAGTGCCAATGTTTAGAGGGCCTTTTCACAGATAAAAGTTTACAGGGGAAGTAAAGAGCAGGCATGTTTGAACAAAGACTCACTGAAGAAGTATTGTATGGTGTACCACGATACTTTTGATTTGTAAAAATGTATTTGGGCCTCACATACACTGTACGTACACTGTTTATATACCATGCACTATCACTGCAGAAAGCAAGCAATAATAAAAGCAAAACTGGAAAAACACTTTGTTTTAATGGCATGAACATTTGTAACCACAGCTTTTTTAAGGTATTGAAACCACTCAAAAACACTGAGAAAAAAACACCAGAATTTACCAAAAATAGAAACTGAAAGCAGGAAAGCCAAATATATATACATGTACATATATATTTGCTTAAAAAACAAAGGTTATAGGGACGTTATAGTTAGGGTCAGATTACACTGGTCCAATACCAGTGAAATTCTGCAGTTCTAGTTACCTGAGCTAACTATAACTTAAGACCCTGAAATGCACTGCATATGACCTCACATATTAGTCATGACATAAGTGACCTCACTGATACCCACTGACCTACTCATACCCTCATACAACCTCTTGTATACTCACTGACACCTAAACAACCACTCACATACCCATACCTGTACTCATATACCCACTCTCTCATACTCACTCATACAGACACTCATACAACCATTTAATTACCCATAAAGCCACTCATACAATCAGTCACTCACCCGTACAGCCACTCACATAGACACACTTAGCCATACAGCTACTGACACACCCACTTATTTACCTATACAGTTACATACACTCACCCACCTATACAGCCTCTCAACACAGCCTCTCAACCACACAAACATGCACACAACCACTTATACACCAGTTCACACATCCATCCATAAATGCACTCACACATCCACTCACTCACCCATACAGCCATTCACAAACACTTCAATGCAGCCACTTACACCAACTCACTTAACCAAACACCCACTCAAACCACTGCTCTCAGCCATTTACATACCGAGTCACTTCCTCATACAGCCATACAGACACCCACTCAGTCACCTTCACAATCACTACACTCACTTCCCCACCCATAGAGCCACTAACACTGCCACTGACTCATGCAGCCACTGACCCACCAACTCACCAATGCCACCACTCACACAGCATGTCACTCACCCACTCAGCTACTCACACACCCACTTATGCACTCATACTGCCACTTACACACCCATACACATGAGGATACAGACAGTCACACAGCCACTCACATATGTTAGAAGTAGTATCACTCAGTAGTAGTGCACCAAGTATAAACAAATGTAACTTTTGTAACACCATAAACTCTTGAAAACACTTAAACTATCTTGATGGCATCATCAGTGATGTCACTGACCATGTTATGATTGTAATATGTGAGGTCATTAGTAGTTATAGTTAGCTAACTGCTAAATTTCACTGGTTTTGTATGAGTGAAATCTCAGACTAACTATAATGTCCCTGTAACCTTTGATTTTTTTCCTTGAAAAAACCAAAGGTTACAGGGGCTTTATAGTTGAGCTCAGGTTTCACTTGTACAAAGCAAGTGAAATTCAGCAGTTAGCTGAGCTAACTATAACTTACCCCCCGCAATGCACTGATAATGACCTCATATACATCATTCATAGCATGGTCAGTGACATCACTGATGACATCTCAAAAGACCTCATCCAGTTACTGTGAGTATTTTTAAAAAGTTTGAGCGTTAAATATATATACACCAAGGTTTATTGGTAAATCAGTGGGCGTATGAGTGCCTGTATGGATGATTCAGTGGGTGCATGACTGACTGTGAGTGATTAGGTGTCTCAGTGAATGAATGGATGAGGAACTGGTTATGCAAATGTTTGTATTAGTCTGTCAGTTGATGTCTACTTGGCTGGAAAGGTGTGAGTGGCTATTTGGGTGATTGATTGGTTGTCTGAGTACCTATATGGGTGTCTGAGTGTCTGTGTGAGGGTGTGTGTGACTGTATGGATGAGTGAGTCGGTGAGCTAGTGGCTGTATGGGTTAGAGAGCATGTGTGAGGGACTATATGGTGAGTGAGTGTGTGGATGAGTAGATGTGTTAGTGGTACACGGGTGAGTAACTGGATGTGAAAGGCAGTATAGTTTAGTGATGGGGTATATGAGTGACTGTATGGGTGAGCGAGTAAATGTGTGTGGCTATATGGGTGAGCGAGTGCTTGTCAGTGTCTATAGGTGAGTTAGTATCTGTATGAGTAAGTAAGTGTGTTGGTGAGTAAGTGGTTGTGTGATGAACTGCATAGGCGAGTAGATGTGTGAGTAGCTCTATGGGTGACTGACTGAGTGGCTGTATGAGTAGATATCAGTGGCTGTATTAGTGGGTGAGTGTATAAGTGGCTGTATGGATGAGTGTGTAGAGCTAGGAATCAATGGGTGTGTAAGTTCTGGTATGGGTCTGTGACTGGGTTTGTTAATGTTGGTGGGAGTGGGTGTATGAAAGGTTCTATGGGGATGTGAGTAAGTGCCTTAGTGATTTCCTGGATATCATCAGTGACGTCACTGACTATGTCATATGTGAGTTCATAAGCAGTGCATTGCGGTGGTGTGAGTTATAGTTAGCTCAGCTAACTATAACTGCTGAATTTCACTGCTTTTGTACGAGTAAACCCCAAGCCTAACTAAGACATCCTTTAAATTCCACTGTGTAGGACTTACAGGAGGTACCAGTAGGGCTTCTTGGCCCTCAAGGTCCCTCAGGAGTAAAGTGAACTTCATCCCCCAAACAGTTGTGCACCAGGAGGCGAGTTTTCAGAGTGGTGGTGAAGGGTGCGTGGCCTTAGAAGACCTCTTGGCAATCCGGCTGGGTGGGACTTACTGGAGGTAGCAGGAGGGTTCATTAGCCCTCAAGGACCCTCAGTAGACAAGGGGACTGTCCGTGACTGGAGAGAAAGACTTGAAGAACTGGATCTGCTCCCTCTTGTACAAATAGACTCCAAGGGTCATAAGGATGAGCCCCCCGTTCAAACTACAGGGAAATAAGCTACAAGAGGCCTTTTCCTGCAAGTACTCAGATGACCAGTGGCAATTGAACCTTGACTGGACCTTAGTGTCAGCCACTGCCTGACACTGTATCAATCTAGAAGTGCTCCCCCTTTAAGTGTACACCTGTGGCGGTATGTGACATTAGGCAATAAGTCAGAAGGTGAAATATTTGACCAGAATGAACCTGGTTAGGATATTCTAATAGGCTCTATCACTGTTGGAGTTGACCCTTTCTGCAGGGTCATCCCCAAACATTTGCCTTCAACCTCCTGTAGTCTGAACCTGTTTCTGTTGCCTTTTAAGACTTTGCATGCTTTACTACTGCTAATCAGTCCTAATGTGCTTATGCTTTCTCCTTTTAAACGTGGTAGAAATTGGTTTACACCCAATTGGCACATTTAATTTAATTGTTATCCCCTAGTAAAGTGGTACTACATGTACTCAGGGCTTGTAAATTAAATTGTACTAATGTGCCTGTGCGTGCAGTTTTTAAACTGCCCTGTCGACCTGGCAAAATTAATATTTTGCTAGGGCGAACCTTCCTTGGTAATACATATTTCACCCCTATGTAGGCCCTACCCAGCCTATAGGGCACGATGCAGTGTATTTAGTTCTTTTAAGTTTTACATGCACTGGTGGTGAAAAACTCAGAAATTCATTTCCCACTACTGTAATGGTATATTATCCATGTGCCAACCATTTACAGAACTTCTGCTGAGTGATGATGCCAAAGGCAAGACATGTGAGGATCTTTGGTCACACATTGATAGTGATTTGAAAAAATGCATTTTTAGATTTTTACAGGAAAGCATGACTGCTGTACTAGACATAATTAAAAAAAAACTAGAGTCTGAAAACACCCTTGTCTACCAAGTGTTCAGCATAATTGGTGTAGATGTGAAACAGTTCCTTGAGAGTAGGCTGGGCGACAGTTTTAGTGACGTTGGCATTGCAACATGTTCCATGTTTGAGCAAAGAAGTGTTAAGGAGCAATTCAGGTACTTTTATTTTACAATGTATGAGAAATAGCCCTTCACCAACCATGGCATTTGAAGTCAATGAACCCTCACTGTGGTACTCTGCACAAGTTATAGATCCCTTCCTTAAAGGGAAATTTCTCTTTCCCATTTCCCATAGTGTAACATTGGGTTATCTTATTACATTCAGTAAGTGATATCTTTTAATTGGGAGCAAGTGGGAATGTTGAGAGTCGAATTTTAAGCCACAATTTTGAAAATGCCTAAGTTGGCATTTTCTGACCCTAACCATTTGGTGCCTGCAGCCTACTCCTATGTCACATGAATAGTTGTAGCTACGGTTGGTCTTTGTGTATTGCTCCTAGACAGTGAGGCAAAGGGAAGGTAGGAGTTGACAGGATGGGACACTGAGATAACGAGGGAGAGGAGCTGTTTCCCACCACACTTAGACATCACAAAGGCTCTAACTGACCACTCTTGCAAAAGGTTAGATACTGGTATTTTGTGACCTCAGACAGTCTGGGGCAAGGCCAGGAGGACAGAAAAATCCAAGCACCTCTGGAGGGTGGAAACCTCTAAGTTTATCCTACTTCAAAGTGAGACCAGGTAAAAATATTAGCCCCTTAGACCCAACTCTTCAGTACACATCTGGACCTGTGCACTCTGCCAGTAAGAACTGCTGTGCTGCTGAAAAGACTGCCACTCAGCTTGACTGCTGCTCTGAAGGACTGCTGCCTTGCTGTGCTGACCTGCTGCTCCTCTGCCCTGTTGCCTAGGTGAGAAAGACTGAACCTACATCTCTAAACCCTGGACCCCAAATTGACTTGAAGGGCTAGTTGACTGGTCTCCTGCACAGAAGCCTTGGGGGCAGAACACGTTTCCAGCAACCTTGAACCCAGCATTGCACTCTGCAAGTGCTGGCCTCCCTAGTGGTATCGCCCCAGTCCTGTACTCTTGGAAGTGGAGCTGAAGGTGGTCTGCCAACCCTTCTGAGGATTCTGCAGAACCAACTGATCTCTCCTGCAGTACATCTCCCGCAGAACTGGTGCATTGCCTCTGCTGCTCGATGAATCAGCCTCTGAACAGATGCATTGCCTCTTCTGCGCAGACATTCCAGGCACAAGGACTTCGCATCACTCACTGCAGCCCATTATTACCCCCACTCTACCACACTTCTCCATGCAAGGACAGCGCACCGCAGAACACCCTGGAACTGCGCTGGGCAACTCATCTTCTCGCCTGGACTTTGCACCGTCCTGCTGCACAACACATCCTTTAAGAGGAACACAGCATCTCTACCCAACCACGATTAAGGTACTGTATATAGCGGGTCTAAGGGGTTCCCAGTGGCGGTCTGGCGCTCCACCGCAGTCGACCTAAACTTGTGACTTTGACCAGGTCCAGCATGACCAGATAGCCACAGTTGTAGCATGTTGGTTTTTGGCACTATATTCGCTGAAACATTTAAACTTGCATACCTCATGTTGTACTTACTGA
The DNA here is from genome assembly GCF_964261635.1 of Lissotriton helveticus. Lineage (NCBI taxonomy): Eukaryota > Metazoa > Chordata > Amphibia > Caudata > Salamandridae > Lissotriton > Lissotriton helveticus. The sequence goes on along the minus strand of NC_136057.1, from coordinate 805,188,080 downwards.
TTGGATTTTTGTTGTTTTGGTCTTGACTTATTAAATTTTACTCTATTATTCTAAATTCTTGTGTTTTCCCTTTATTATTGTTTGAAGTGCCGCATAAATACATTCCACATTGCCTCTGAATTAAGCCTGACTGCTCTGTGCCAAGCTACCACAGGGTTGAGTACAAGTTAATTTGGGGTTTTCTTGTGACTTCACCCTGACAAGGATTGTTGTTGCTGCTTGAGTAGAGTTTCACTCCCTCAACCTGTAGCCCAATTTCTGACAGTCTCGGTTAGCCTCAAGTTGTGCCTAAATCCAGGTCTACCATGGCAATTAGCTATTATTGCCACTTTGCTCTTTTTGCCATTATTTCTACTTAAAACTAAAAATTCGTTCTCTGGTTCCCCTTATTGGATCTGTCATTTTAGTGTCATTTTGTGTATCAAATCATACTCTATTTTTTGTAATTCATTTTGAGATTTTGCTTTATAACTTTATCTTGGTTTTGATACTGCAGAAACACTTTACAAATGCACAACTTAAGCCTGTCTGTTCTGTGCCATAGTTATCTGAGGGTTGAGCTCAGGTTAGTTTAGTGACTTTGAGGCACAAGGATTGTGATTGTTCCTTGAGGTGGGTAGTCTTCGGGCCCAAAAAATCCAGTTTCTTACACAGTCTCCAGAGTTGGGTGTCGAACCAATGGCAGCTGACAACATCCCTGTTCGACATAAGCTTCACATCAATGTACCCAAATCTCACCTGGTGCCTTCGCAGTGCCTCATGTTCACCGGGGCAGTACTGGACACATCACTACAGCCTTTTCGTTTTGGACACTCATGAAATTATTTCTACGTTTCTGGCTGTGGTTTAGGATCCAGCTCTGATGGTCTTATGCCCCTTAGTTGTTCTGGCTTCCAGCATCCTTGTACTCCAACTTGAGGAGCGCTCTCCAGTGGTGTCCCTTAAGGCAGTGGTTTCAGCAAGGCAAGATCTGTTGGACACCATTGTAATCCTCTGGTGCACTGCAGTAGATCTGACTTGCTGGGGCGTCTAGGAGCACAATGCAGCAAGGGTATCCTTCCAACCCCCATCAGCTGTTGCTATGGTGGTAAAGATGCTTTCACAATAGGGTAGGGCACCCATCTGGAAGAAGTGAAGACCGGGGACCTCTGGAAGAGTAGCTTCTGCATATCCTTCTGTTCAACCTAAGGGGGATTTTATTGCCACCCACGGCCTTCCTTCTCTTCAGAATAGGTTGGTTTACATCATGACAGACAATGCAACTGATATGTGGTATGACAGCAATCAAGAAGGAGTGTGGATTTCAGCTCCTCTTTCAGGAAGCACTGCAATTCTGGTCCTGGGCTCACCAGCACCTGCTTTGGATGGTAGCAAACCATCCAGTGAGCTCGATAAACATAAGGGCTGATAGCCTCTGTCATCTTGCCAATGAGTGGCATCACCATTCAGAAGTGGTCTAGTGCAGCTTTTCCCAGTGGGGCTTTCCTCTGGTGGAACTGTTTGACACTCACAGCAACATGCATTGCCTGCAGTTCTGTGCCCTCTCGTATGCATTTCAAGGAGCCTTGGGAGATGCATTTCAATTGAACTGCAATTTTCCTCTTTGCTGCAAGTACCCTTGATTCCTTGGGTTCAGAAAGACTCGCCAAGAGAGGGCTCAAGTCCTCTTCATTACTCTGGATTTGCTGAGAAGAGTGTGGCATGCATACCTGCTCCCCTCTCTGTGTATCCCCTGCTCTGCCTGCCTTTCATGGTGGACCTTATCTTCCAGTTGGAGGGGTAGATTCTGCACTCCAACCTCTGAAGCTTCCACCTTCATGCCTAGAACTTGAGCATGGACATTTGAGTTTCTCAAACTGCCAGCAGATGAGGTAGATATTATTCTGTCCACTCTCCCTGATTTTACCAAGTTGTCGTATTGTGGAAGGTAGAACAGGTTTGTCTCCTTGTGTGCTGAGAACAATTTGGATCCGTTGGTGGCACGTTCGTTGGCCAGTCTTAGGTTTGCATGCTTGCTAGTGCAGCAAAGCTTGCTGTGGGGACAGTCAATGGATTTCTAGCAGCCTTACCTACCATGTGAGCCAACCATCCTTGTTTAAGTCACCCATTATTTTAAGATTTCTGAAGGGTCTGATTACTTTATTTCCCCCTGTTCCCTTAGTCATGCAAAAGTAGGACCTCAATTTGTTTTTGATGGAGCCTCCATTTAAGCGGCTTTTCAAATATTTCTTATAGTTGTGTAAATGTAAATGTAAGTGTACTTATATAGCGCAAACCTGTCACCCAAAGGGCATCCTGGCGCTTGCTTAGGGAACCCGTCCTGGTATTCCCCTGTGAGAAACCCCGGCAGGGTGTCCACAAGGTGAAAGCCAGGCATCCCGCCGCGAGGGGCCGTAGTGGAGATTAAGCAAGCTATTGCCCAGAGTTGCAGAGTGTGACCCCATGATTCGAGTAGGCACCGGAGCGAGAATTGTCGAGTCCGTGGAATGTTTTGAGCCCGAGACCCGCCGAGGCGGGGAATCGAACCCTGGTCCACGGTCAATCTCAGCTTCCGGGTCTGCCACCTCTAACCACTGAGCCACGCTTCTCCACTAGTTGCCATTACCTTGTTGAGATGCCTGAGAGTTGCAAGTGCTGAATGTGTGCCCTTCTATTTTTGTTATACCCCTGCCTCCGAATAGTTGGTAATGCAAACCAACACAGCTTTGTTTCTCAAGGTATTGACCCCATTCCATTTGCATCACTACATTATCCTTCCTCCTTGTATCCCCTCCACATTCACCAAGGAGGAGGAGATGCTGCATTTGCTCCATCCAAAAAGGGCAGTTAGGTTTTATATTAACTGCATCAAGGATTTCATGTCTGATGACCAGCTCTTTATAGGGTATGCAGGCAACTGGAAGGGACGGGAAAAGCTGTTCAAAAGAGAACTGATTGAGGTGGATCATCTTATGCATACAAATGTGCTATGCTTTCACACATACAATTCCACTTGAGTGCATCTTGGCCAAGTCTTCCACTTCTGCATTAGTGAGTATCGGTCCTGTAGCAAAGATCAGCAAAGCTGCAACATGGGTGTCCTTTCATTTTTTTGTTTGATCTTTTTATTGACATGTTATATTGTTCATTACAGTATTTTGTGATTCAGCTGTATACTTTTGCTGTGTACATTGCCCATTTAACTATTCTGCAATCAGCTATGATCAAGTAAAGCAACACGATCCGTAGATTGGTACAACCAAAAACATAGAAATTGTAACGTTTATAATGAGAATAAACAATCACATTCATCTTCTCCTGTTACATTAATTCTGCAGTATCCTCTGTTCTTTGCTCATCGTTACCACTCAGTCATTACATTATCTCAAGTGTAATTTGTAGATCAATATGTATACTTAACCAACAACTCCAACAACCGCAGGTTACATCAGTAATGGAAGGCATCCCCCATGTATATACCATGCGCATATATAAAGTGTCATATGTATTATTTATTCCTTGTTCAGATCTTATCCCATTCCACTAAAGTGTTACTAGTTTGGCACTAACCTTCCCATTCCGACCTCATCCATTGTCTGGCCCTAACCCAAACCCGCCCCAGGCCCATCCTGCTGCGGGGATGAGCCTACTTTCATACTTTTGCTAAGCACCACTGCTTTAATTCTGAAGTGCGACCATACCTCCAATTCGCAACTTCAAGTGATGTACTACATAGAATATTTTTCAAAAGGTGAGGAATATTCTGCAAGTAGAAGTATCCATAAGAAGTTACTTACCTTTGGTAACTATGTATCTGGTGGATACTGGAGCAGCGTAATTTAGGCCCCACCTTTGTCACAGTTTCACAATCACTGTGTGCCTTAACTTGTGAGAAGTGTTTAGATGTATTAATGAAATGTAATCATCGTAGGGATTAGAGATTTATACATGAGTGTACTAATGTCAGATGAAGCATGTAATCATATTTTTCATTTATTTAGTTATACCTGTGTATGTATACTCATTTATTCGAAGTTCCTTTAACTACTGAGTTAACTTAGCCTCACTATAGGCCACAAGTGAAATGCATTTAGCCTTGCAAGTATATTCTTTCTTTTGCAAGTGAATTGTCATGCGTCTTGTTAGTTAGAGAAAGGCGTATTGTTTGTATTAGACTGCCGATAGTGACTCCTGAAGGCAAGAACTTGGCAGCGACTGTGGAGAATTATTGGTCAAAAGAGGTCTTCTGTTCATCAAGTACCAGGACGGTGAGTTGTTCAAGGTTGCATTATACAGTCCAAGTCTCAATCCGATGGGAACTTAAGAAATATTGTGAATTCTCCTCTCGAGTAACAATTTGGTTGACTCCTGGTGGTGTGAAAAGAGATGAGGATATTTCTGAATCGCCTGTTATTTTAACTGGTGTTCCCCCTGTTAGATTGGCAGATTAACTTTAGACTTGGATAGGGACAGACCTCTCTGCTTACCTTTTTCCTGCATGTGTGAAGCTTTAGGCTAAACGCTTATTTCCTTTCCAAGACCTCTACTAATATTATGCTGACACCTTCTGTGCTTCCTAACTAGAAATATTGGGTAAATGATCCTGTAGCTGTTCAATGTTTAGATGAAAAAAAGGAAGTTTCTTTATGGAACGCCTATTTAATTTGTAGCTCTTGAACTTATGTTTATTCTGCTTGTATACTGGATTGATGAATACCCTAAAATAAACTCCCTTTAACCTTATTTGGTGATCATGATCCTTATTGTGGAGTCACATTGGTTTCACAAGCTAGAAATTTATTGTTGCTGTCCTCTCCCTTACATCACTGCAAGTCAACCAACAAAGGACCATATGGCCAATGGGGAAAAATCTTTAGTGACCTAAGCGCAGCATTCAACACTGTGGCACATTCCATCTTGCTACAGTGTCTGAATGAAGGAGGAGTTTCAGGAGCGGCGCTTGGGTGGATAAGATCTTTCCTGACTGACAGATGCTTTCAAGTTCGTCTGGGTGACTGTTACTAGAGGGAGATTGGGCTGGGCCAGGGCGTGCCTCAGGGCTCGTCCCTGAGCCCAACCTTGTTTAATCTCTATGTTTCTCCTCTGGCAACAATTGTAGAAAGATACGGCCTGCGCTTAGTGTCCTATGCCGACGAGACGCAGTTGGTTATCTCCCTCTCGCATACCCCTGGTCTCGCGGCGGACAATTTCAGAGATTGCATGAAAGAACTGGCAACCTGGATGTCCGCCAACTGTTTGAAGCTTAACGGTAGCAAGACCGAGGTACTAGTAGTGGGAGGGGGGCCTACTGCTTGGTCGTCGGCTTGGTGGCCTCCATGCTTGGGGGAAACTCCAGTTCCTTGTCGGGAGGCAAGAAATCTTGGAATGTGGCTGGATGCTGGCCTGGCCTTTGACACCCAGATTGGCCGTGTGGCAGGGGTATGCTTCGGCGTTCTGAAAATCTTAAAAAAGGTGTTAGATCTCCTCCCTATTACAGCTCGCTGAACGCTGGTGCATGCCCTGGTGACATCTCGCCTTGATTACGGCAATTTGCTGTATCTGGGTGCCACGGGAAAGGTCATCAGACGCCTCCAGGTGCTGCAGAATGCAGCTGCCCGTTTAGTACTGAGGCTCCCTAGGAGATCTCCCTCTAAAGCAGCGCTCCAGGCACTACACTGGCTTCCTGTTGAGAGTAGGGTGGAGTTCAAAGCCCTCTCCACATGTCACCGCATTCTGAATGGTAAAGCTCCTGCTTTGCTACGGAGCCTGGTGACTTGGTATGAGCCCACGTGTAATCTCCGCTCCTCCTGCACGGGACTTTTGATGGTTCCAAGAGTAAGAAAGGCCCGAATGGGACGGAGGTCTTTCAGATACCTGGCTGCCAAGTACTGGAACGCCTTACCCCTGGAATTGCGTTTGGAACCGTCTGAAACCATCTTCAGAAAAAAACTTAAAACTCTTTTGTTCAGTAGGTAGGCGTCTTAGGAGGGTGGTTGGACTGTAGCTCCCACTTATCATAGCGCGGGGACACGCCGGTGGGCGGACTTCCAGGCGCTTTATAAATGTCCAAAATAAATAAATAAATAAATAAAAGATTGTGTTGTTCGTATCAGAGTGCTGTCAACACTCTAACTGCCTGCAGAGTCCTCACTGATCACACCCACCACCTTATCTTAAAGGGCGGTCACGAACCAGGTTAACAAAATCATTTTGTAGTAGTGCACCACTACAAAAGTGATGCTGTTCTTGTCCTTTCACCCTGATGCAGACACAAACGGATGGTAAACTGATATGAGTGCTTTATTGCTTTGGTGATGTCACAATGGTGTAATTTCCAGTGCCGATGTTGGGCCAGCACTCCTTACCAGCGTGGAAGATCTATGGAAAAGATTTCAGATCCAGCGTCTGTGATGTTCAAGAATATGAGGGTAACCAGATTGCTCAATTCCCCCAGGGCACAGCGATGGAGGTCTAGAAAGGAATAAGCATTATTTATTTCACATAAGGATGTATTTATCTTGAAAATGAATTTAAAAAAAAGTAGGAACAGCTTTCTTAATTTGTTTTGAATAGAGAGACTATCATCTTGATCCGAGAATCACCCCACATTTGAAGCAAGGGTCGTGTCACTGAATAGAGAAAATGTTGGAACCTGAGAGACAAAAATTGATACTTTAACATGATCACAGTATTACGGAAAGGTCTACTCGGAATGAGAAATTGCAGTGACCAGGAGAACACCAACACAACACCTCTGTATTTACTATTTAAAACCCACTTATTTTATACTTGTGCAGACAGCAAAGTTTAGATTCCCTGACCTTCAATCTTAATAACTTGTCAAACAAAAGGGGGGGCCAATCGGCCCCCACGCATGCATGGCGGGGCCCGGCCCCTCCCATATCCCGGTCCCTTCGTGGTGGCTTGCCCCCCGCCCTCGCCCCGGAAGTAATTGTGCACTTCCGGGGCGAGGGTGGCGGGGCCGCGAATACGAAGGGGTTAAGAGCCTGGGGAGCGCGGGAAGCGGCCTCTTTGTGCCCGTGCTCCCAGGCTCGCTCCTCACCCCACCGTGGGGCTGTGTAATTTTCCCCCTTTTTCTCTTTTAGGTCTGCCTCGTAGGCACCAAGGACAAAGGAGCCGACGCGAGTTTCGTGGCGGAGCGGGAGTAGCAGCAAGTGACCGGAGATCGGGCGTAGCGGAGGAGCCGACGCGAGTTCTTGGTGGAGCGGTATTAGCGGCAAGTGACCGGAGATCGTGCGTATTGGCAGAGGAACCCTGTGAATCCAGCGAGCCCGTGGAGAGCGCACCGCCGAGCGGTAGTTTCAGGACTCGACTGTAGGAAGGTCATCTACGGGACGCTTTCGCACTGAGGGACGCCGGTGATACTGCGGGACACAAGGTATTTTGCGGGGCGGGCGGGGGCTCGGCAGCGGCTCAGAAAAACCGGCCACAACGAGCGGGGATAAGCGGCTGTAACCAGAATTAAGTGAGTCTTGTGCGCTGTCCGTTGGGGGGGGAGATTGTGGCTCCTCGTTGGGGCTGAGTCGAGAGGCTTTGATTCGCACAAAATAAGTCTTGGAATCAGCGGTAGTAGTTTTCCTTCAACAAACTTGGGGCGGGCTCGGCTCTTGCTTTCTCTTTGCCCGGCAAGTTTTTGCAAAAGTTAAGCAGGGACAGCTAGGGCGGAGAGCGGAGGGGAGACCAGAGAAGGTTTCTTCGTGTACAATCGGGCGGGCTCGGCTCTTGCTTTCTCTTTACCCGGCAAGTTTTGCAAAAGTTAAGCAGGGACAGCTAGGGCAGAGAGCGGAGGGGAGACCAGAGAAGATTTCTTCGTGTACAATTGTTTGAGAACCAACAAGGTATTGGAGTGTAATTAAGAAGGTGAATGTGTCTTCACGTAAGGCAACTGGTGCTATGTAAAGTGCTCTGATACCTTAAATATGAGTATATGATCATTGGGTGTTTGCACAAACAGCGAATTCTTTTTCGAGGGCGTTTTGTTTACTTTAAAGGCTGTCGCATTTCTGATTGCTCGTGAACATTCTGTACCAGACTTCATATTTTATAATGTTGAGTCCGATAACTGCCCAATTAAGATCATCAAGCACTCTTGGCAGCGGGGTAGCTCACCTACAGGGTTAGGACAAATCAAATTACACCTGGTATGTGACACCGAATAATTTTTGGCTTCAAATTGATTTTGTTAATTAGCTATTCTAAAATACAAAGGGCCGAGTCCGTGCTGTAAGTGGGCCACTGGGTTCCGAGTACCTGTACGTCTTTAATTTGAAAAACAAAGTAGTAACTACCATTTATTTATTTAATGCCATTAAACCCTCAAATTAAAGTTGATGTAGCTCAGTTTCATATTGCATTAAAAGGGGCGACCATAATAGGGCGCGACATTTTCAGAGGAGAAAATTTATGCCACCATGGCCTGCGTGGCGTTTGTTCTTGTGCCTGAGTGTTAGCACATTTTGCAGTATTAGAAGTCAGAGTGTACTTTGTGTTCTCTGGTGGTCTGCACGCCGGTCACTTTTCCGCCTGTGCAATTTCGGCTACCTAGGTAGGTTTGCTCGCATTGGTCGCTTTTACCTCACGTGACTTAACGTCTGCTTTTGTAATCTGTTCTCATCATGTATCGATTTTGTTCCTATCGTGAAGCGCTTTGAAGCCTTCGGGTAAAATCCGCGCTATATGTAAAGGCATAAATAAATAAATACACTGCGATTCCACGCGCAATGCGGCCCGGGTTAGGATCGCATTAGGGTAGACAGCTGGCTAAAAAACAGATAAGTAAGATGAAGCCTACATGGGAACAAAAAATTCCTGCCAGTATTCATGAATGGGCAGACAGGTTAGGGGAGATGGTTATCACCATCCCAATAACAATAGATATTGGGTACTATTGGATGCACAAAAAATACACAAAAGGACCGTCTTTGATTCGTTATTGGTGCAAGTACATATTTCTTTTCTAAGAGATTTCGGGTTAAGAACGAGATAACAGACAACCTGCGTGCATCAGCAGTGTCTTATGCCATTGGCCCACAATTTTTAACATACGCGCAAGGCAGCAGAACGGCGCGTCCCTCCTAAGGAAGGTGGTGTTTAAGAATAGCTCTATTCTTTGGAGAGCATTATCGGGAGGGTAATTTCATAAAACCTGCTGCAACGCCCAGTGTTTCTTCTGGGAATGTTCTCCACATTGCTTGGGCTGGTGTTTTCATCGAATTGCATTAGCAGAGCTCTCATGGTTTGAACGACAAATTAATATGCAACAGTGTGCAGTTTCTAACAGTGTAGCAGATATGTTGAGAGGAAAAGCGTTTAAAACAGTTCCCTTGTACAGTAAAGGTTGTGGCCCTCTGTGCATCAAAAATGTTAAATTGCATTTTCCATGTAGATACACGATGCATTCGCGTGAACGTTAAGGCGTCACTGTTACAGTGTGTTACCACGTAGGTGGCAACAGGTGTTTTATTACCATGTAAGGGTTAACACTTAGGTGTGAATAAGTATTTCGGTGGTGATTGTTAACCCAGGGGGTGCAGTGATGTTACCACATGGCCGTTAGTGGGCATTACCAGGTAGGTGTACCGCATGGGTTTTACCCCTCAGCATGACGACATCGCATGATACGCAAGAGTAAGGCGGGAGATCTCTTAATATCCCTGTGGGTGTTTCAGTCGAGAACAACCCTAATGCAAAGCATTGTTAACGGCCTGCAAATATCCCCATCCTTCACCAGTCTGTAAAAGGTGTCCTCCGGTAATGCGATTGGGATATGCGCAGGTAATGCGATGGGGTTATGCTAGGTGCTCTCAACATCATGTCGCTCTCAAGGTCTCTCTACAAATCTGATGTCAATTGTCCCTCATATAATGCAAATGATGCGCTGCTAGGCACTGTTAGTGGGAAGTTTGATTGTAATCTTCCTCATGTAATACAACTGATACTATAATATGTGTAGAGCTCTCAAAAGTCTCTCTAACAATCAGATTTCAAGGTGCTTCAGGTAGTGGAACTGATGCTACGCTAGGCGTTTTGATTGGGTTCGGCCTGGTAAAACTGGGACGCACTGACCAGGGAACATTAACCTTGCTAGTGGTATTGTAAAGGGTAACGCCGTGGTGTCTGTTTTGGCACATGACTGTTTTGTGTAGGTTAGAGTGATATCTTGGCTCTATTTGGTGCTAATGAGCATAGTGTGAGAAGGTTGCCTGACATATGCTGCCCAGTATTCTAGGGGGCACACTGCACCAGTCTAAAACGACCCTTATTGATGGTAGGTTGAAGGCAACCTTATTAGAAAGCTATCCTAGTGGTAGCTGTGGAGAGCAGACGTCAGGCTAAGGCTTGTAGGGAGGTAAAGCAGCTTGTTTTACCAATCAAAATCTCACGAGTGAGGAAATGAAAGTTGAACCACACCAGGTGGATATAAATATAGGTATTTATTCTAAACACATCCCTCTGGTCCCTTTAGGAGGCTATGAGGCAAAGAATTACAGTCAGTAAATTTATTTAACACACAGTAACTTAGCACAGTATACGTTGTGCCCTAAGGGCGTACCGAACCATATATCAAAAAAGTGGTATACGGACCACGGCAGGCATGCTGACGAGACTTGCAGCCTTTAGAACAGCTGGGGCCAACAGGAAGCACTCAAGGTAGTGACACATGGGGACCCACGCGAAGGAAAAGCCTTTATCTCACAGGTCATCTCAGGTGAGTACTAAGATCAATGACATCAACCGATCTGATAGTTTCAGCAAGCGTGGAACTTCCCCACGCTAACGACCGATTACTTGGGGTCCTGATAATACTACACACCCTGGCCCCGGATGTCACACCTTAAAAGGTGTCCAGGAGCCTAGTTGCGGCATTTTACAGCCTGGCATAATTAGGGCCGTGCTAATCCTTTTGGGTAAAGACTTTGATGCTACACCGTTGAACAGACTGTCCTTTTTTCACACATAGATCCTATGCATAAAGACGTGGGTAGACAACCAGGATTAAGTGGCGATGTCCTCGCCTGCAGCACAATTTTCTTGTAGTAACAAGGAATGTAAAAATAGGAAGCCAATTTTACAGCCTAGCATGGTTAGGGCGGTGCTGATCCTATGCTTAACGACTTAGATGCTGCACTGGCAAACAGACTGTCCCTTTCAAACCTAGATCCTATGGCCTAGGGACGTGGGTAGAAAACCAGGAATAGGAGGTGATGTCCTGGTCTGCAGCAGAATTTTTAGGAGCCATGAATGTGCCGTGGCACCGCACTTCACACTGTGTATCGTCCTTAAGGAGTCATGAGGGCGCGATTGTATCACGGTGGACCCCGCGCACTGGGTCACTGTACTGCACACTGGATATTATTGTTTAATGAGGGTCATTCTACAGGGCACTCTCCATAACACTAATCCAATCACACTACATGGGACACAAACTGAGGCTATGCTTAACACTTACAGTCGGAAGTGTCAATGAGTATGCAGCTGGCGCTAATCTTATCTAAAACTTAGCAAGTGATGGCAATGTAAGATTAGCACGTGTACAGCAGTTATCGCCAGAAACACTAATGGTTTGTGTTTATCTTTTCCATTTATGTATGGCCGGGTCCATGGTGGATATCTGGAGTGCTCCACATCACAACAGCGGCAACGGGTGGACAGCCCAAGGGATGCTTACGTCAGGTAGAGGATGGCAAGCAGCAACGCAAGTGTGATGGGCGAGCGATCAAAGACGCAGGAGGTGCCAGCACAGAGTTGATTGTTTTTGGTGTATAAACCCTAGATTGGGCTGGCCGCAGTAATGTAGCGGGATGTTGCGTCACCTAAAATGGCGGTATTTTTCCTTAACAGGAAATTGTATTTCTACAGTAACGGCGCCTGCGCTCGCAGGGCCACCAGTGTCAGCATGGTATATGCATAAGGTTACCAATTGGTAGGGCCAACGATAGGGATGGGGCAGTGCACAAGGGTGTGCATTGCTAGCCTTGGCAACCCCAGGAATAAATAGGCCTATGCAACGCCTCATCACCCCTGGTCGGGAAGTGGGGACTTCCATAGTAAAGTAGTAGACATACACTTAACATTTCCCAGAGCGTAGTGGCCAGGTGTGGGGGGTTAGCAGACTTCCCGATACGCCAGTGGGAGGTGTACACTGATAGTACCAGGACACACCCGGTCACAGCAACTACAGGGACAACAAAGATGGGGTCTGTCCGTCCAGAGTGGGGAAGGAGAGGTACCCGATAGGCACGCCCCCCACCCTCAGTCATTATCTGACATGCGGGTAACAACGATTGGGGTTTTTTAATTGGGCAAAGGGGGTTCTGGTGGAAGGGATAATCGCACTAGCAAGCTAGTTAGCAAAATATAAAACACAGACTGCACCATAGGGGGGCTCAGTTGTTTCCCAGACTGCAGGAAAAGGGGGGGTGGACTTGGTGAGTGCGCAGAGTCACTCGGTGAAGAATCACTCGGTAAAGAGGATCAACACTTGGATTGAGAAATTATTTCAGACATCTCAATTGCAGTATATCCCACAGGGGTGCAGAGGCAGGGAATGCCCTTTTTATAAGGAATATCTTGGCATGGGTTGAGGTCTTTGCAGGGATGTTATGACCTTTCTACAGGATGGTTTGGGGGGGGGCCAGGTAGTCGGTCAACTACACTGGCCTGTGGCGGTAAGGTCATAATCGGCGAGCAGCATTTTAAGGTCCTTAGGGGGGGGCGGGCCCATTCACGAAAGGGGCCGCCCGTCGGGAGGGGCCATTGGTCTCTCCCAGAACTTCAGGGGCAGGATATGATATCCATTACTTAGAAGGGTGCGGGGAGGGAGTCTACGCTCTCCTCAGGCTGGTAGCCACCCCTCGCAGACACTATGACGTCATCAAGGTGCGCGAGTGTACGGGCCCTCCTGTTATGGTTAAATGGAGTTCAGGGAGCGCACATGGGTGAAACGTGCCCTGGGTTGCGCATGCACATCTCGAACGTGAGAGCGTAGCTGTAAAAGGATCTGACACCGGTTAGCGACCTTGCCGTCCGACTTAATTATTAGAATGCATTTTTAATTTTCAGGATGTTAGATTCGGTTAGGAAACACGCTGTACTAGATATTTGTTAAGGTTAGCCCATCATACCATGTCAAAAATGGAAGATAATCTAATGTTCTGAAATGTGCATTTAATAATTGTCTAAATGTTTATTTTATTAAAATTTTAATTTTGTTTTCATATTTTAATAAATACGGCCAGGGGGGGCCCTGACCCCCTGACTTCCAAAGACCCATGTGTTGAATGGTTGAATTAAGTAATGCAGTCGGTGTATTAAGGAGGGGGGTGGCCGGTAGTCCCAGACCATGAAAAAAGGGGGGGCCAATCTGCCCCCACGCATGCATGGTGGGGCCCGGACCCTCCCATATCCCGGTCCCTTCGTGGTGGCTTGCCCCCCGCCCTCGCCCCGGAAGTAATTGTGCACTTCCGGGGCGAGGGGGCGGGGCCGCGAATACGAAGGGGTTAAGAGCCTGGGGAGCGCGGGAAGCGGCCTCTTTGTGCCCGCGCTCCCAGGCTCGCTCCTCGCCCCACCGTGGGGCTGTGTAATTTTCCCCACCCTCCATCCCCTTGGTTAGCGGAACTTGGGTACAGACAATGGTAGGTATACTGTCTAGCAATGTGCAGGATCATAGGAATAGCATGCTTGCTTCATTAGGCCTTTTTTTTTGTCCCGTTTACAGGACGAATGTACATATGTAGATGTTTGTGCTTTGCTGTGGTTACTTAACTAATTTTTCTCCTTAAGCCTTTTTTCCCGTTTACAGGAAAATGTACATATGTATATGTTTTGTGCTTTGCTGTGGTTTTTTACTAATTTCTCCTTAGGCCTTTTTTCCCTCTTAGAATAGCAATGTCGTATTTATTATGTGGGTCTGGCGGTAAGGTCATAATCGGTGAGCAGCATTTTAAGGTCCTTAGGGGGGGGCGGGCCCATTCACGAAAGGGGCCGACCGTCGGGAGGGGCCATTGGTCTCTCCCAGAACTTCAGGGGCAGGATATGATATCCATTACTTAGAAGGGTGCGGGGGAGGGAGTCTACGCTCTCCTCAGGCTGGTAGCCACCCCTCACAGACACTATGACATCATCAAGGTGCGCGAGTGTACGGGCCCTCCTGTTATGGTTAAATGGAGTTCAGGGAGCGCACATGGGTGAAACGTGCCCTGGGTTGCGCATGCGCATCTCGAACGTGAGAGCGTAGCTGTAAAAGGATCTGACACCGGTTAGCGACCTTGCCGTCCGACTTAATTATTAGAATGCATTTTTAATTTTCAGGATGTTAGATTCCGTTAGGAAACACGCTGTACTAGATATTTGTTAAGGTTAGCCCATCATACCATGTCAAAAATGGAAGATAATCTAATGTTCTGAAATGTGCATTTAATAATTGTCTAAATGTTTATTTTATTAAAATTTTAATTTTGTTTTCATATTTTAATAAATACGGCCAGGGGGGCCCTGACCCCCTGACTTCCAAAGACCCATGTGTTGAATGGTTGAATTAAGTAATGCAGTCGGTGTATTAAGGAGGGGGGTGGCCGGTAGTCCCAGACCATGTCACATCAGTTATGAGTTCTGATGCATGAACACATTGACAAGTGTCTAGTGCACCAACGAGGTCCCTAGATGCCTTAGGAATTCCCTTTATGCGACCAAGGGTGCGATCCGTGGCAGTGCCTTGCTCTCAATCCCCATGCCCACAGTCCCTCACAGCCTAATTGTCAAAACCAGTAAGTTCAGGGCCTGGTCTTTAGCCACATCCTACACTAAGTTCCCCTGTAATCAATGCCCACAGAGAATGGCCAACTAGCCTCTGGCAACAGGGTTTGGCCTTTTGTTAAGTCCAGTGCCCACGCCTCCTTTCTTCTGAGTAGATTGTTGTCTTTCTGGACCTGTGATGTGGCTTAGGCACTTCCTATCCCCAGTCTTCATGCTCCTAGAAACTTTCTCCTATGTCACTCCCCCTTACATGATGGCAGGCTATGTCAGAGACGCTGCTGCATGTCTACTTTGCATTCAGGCCAGTAGCAGGCCAAACTTCAAGCTAATTCTATCTGATTTACTGGATGACATTTTCTATTTCCTTGTATTTGTGTAGTTGCCGGGACTGAAATTGACATCGCACTTCGACTGTGGGGATAGGTTCTCTAATTTTGTTTTCTTGTCGCATTTCATTTAAATATGTTTTAGTTCCCAGGAACCTACCAGGAAGATAGCCTTTGCACTCGAGAGTGGCTGGGGCCCAAGTAACGAACTTCATTTGGCCATTCGTTTTCACATTCCTCACCTTTGTGTTTCTCCTAAGCCATGCACCTCTTACAGTAGCTATTTGAGACACTACACTGTGCCTGGCCAGCAGTAGCATCTCTATGCTCCCCCCCCACTTCCCAAGATATAACTTCGTAAAAGCCCATTGTATCACCTTGCATCTCACATTTATTTATAAAGTTTTATATACCGCCAGCTAGACCCGTGGGTATCAGAGGGCTTTACAGTTCTATTGAGTTTTCCCCATGTAGTCTCTTGTCCGACGCATGTGACGGGACACTTACCTGGCCCCATCTTCCTCCACTTTGCTGTCTCCTTTTCTCTCATTACTCCTAATCTTAATTTGTTTTGCTCAGTCGGCCCTACAGCTCAGCTCACTGATCATAATCCAAAGTAAATTCTCAGTTTGTGATGCTCTTTTGACATTCTCCTTTCCTTCAACAAATCATGTCTCTTCCACAGCATGCTCCTTTACCACTTGGATCTCTTACGTATTTGATACTCTTGTACCAAGAGCCCATCATTACCATCATGCATGACCCTCCTTCCCTAGTTCCCTAATAAAATTTGCAAAGATAAACAGCATTGTAAATATCTCAAATGTATTTGAAGAAAAAGCTATGACCCCTTCACTCAATCTACTTCTAAACTACCATCAAAGAATACCACATAACATTCAGAAAGCCCAAATCAATTGCTTATGGGATGTATGTCAGTACAACGCGATCTTTTAGATCGCGGTACTTGACATCGCAGATTTTACAACACAAGTCGTTACAACGACTTGCGTTGGAGGGCGCGGATTTAGGAATTTTATAATTTTATATTCCAACTCCAGTCCCCGTAACAGTAGGGAAGGTGTTGGAATATAAAATTACAACATTCCTTATCCCACAGCGCCATCCAGCGCAAGTCGTAGTAACGACTTGCGTTGTAATAGCTGCGTGGAAAAGGTCGTGCGGTGTAAACACCGCGTTGTAAACAACGTTTCCCTTGCTTATGCCATCTCCAAAGAATCTTCCACCAATACGCCCCACAACATTTATTCTATTTTCACATCTTCTCTCCATCTCATTGCTGTCACTACTCCCTCTCAAGAACTATGGTGTCACTTTAATTGCTTACATGCGAAAATATCTTACATCTTTGCCAATTTTCATACAGTTCATCCTACTGCCACTTCATTGAAGGAGTCTCAATGTCCAATCTCTATTTCTTGCCCAACTCTAATGAGCTGCCTCCTTTGTCTCTGCAACAAGTTATCATGTTATGTTATACTGGCGAGGAATCAGCAGCTCTGCAAACATGAAATGTTTGTTAAAGGCCTAATAAAACAAGCATTGACAACGCCAAAAGTCTGATTTCTAATGCGCGAGCCGCTGGGTTAGTTAATGTTTGTTTAAGTATTGGATTGCAACCATAACTCCCCTCCAGCTGAAGGTTTTTACGGACCATATATGCACACACTAACATCTGTAGTCCGTTTCTAAATTCTATACAAGAATTTCAAACAAAAATTGTGCTCCCATGTTATTTCGGTTTTGTACATATTATTGAAATGATTCAAGGGGGATTCTTAAACGTACTTTTCCCCTGGGTACATTTAAAGGATGCTTCTGACAAAAGACAGAGTATGATGCCACAGACCATTGTCTTCGGATCGTTTTTGTTTAGTTGACTGAACAGAGACTGACTGACTGACTGACTGACTGACTGACGTTATTTGTAGATCGCACTACTGCCGAAGCGTCTTGGCGCTATGATAGAGTGAAACTAGGACATAAACACCTCCCACTAGTGTTGAAGAAATAGCCAGGTCTTGATTTCTTTCCTAAATGCCAATCTATTGGGTAGACTTCTAAGATGTAATGGAGTGTGTTCCAGAGTTTGGACGCTAAAAAGAAGAAACGCTTTCCCCTACAGCGTGCTCTTTTTATCTTTGGAATTTGTACAAGGCCAAGGAAAGCCGATCTTAAAGTCCGGGTGGGGACATAATGTGAAAAGAGAGCCTGCACATCTTCAGCCCCCTCTCCAAACAAAGCTTTATGTACCAGGCAGAGTGATTTGAATTCAATGCTTCTACGTACCGGGAGCCAGTGAAGATATATCCCCACCAGCGAGGAAAAAAGGGCACAAGCCAGTGGGCTGAAAAAAGAGCTATGCAAGGTGTATACTTTTCTGACTTTGGCCAACGTCACTGAAGGCGAAGTAATTTTGTGTCCTGCAGCAGTGAAAGCATGTACTGTGTGCAGTACTTGCTTCCGGACAATGTGTGGGTGAGGTATCTTGTAGCTGAGAATTTTGAGCCTGCAATCCTCCAGCTGTAAAAAAAAAAAAAAGATGACGCACAAGGTGTTGGAGACGCACAGGAGATGACGTGTGAAACAGTGCAGTTTGGGGTTGGGAGCAATCGGGCTGCGATCATTAAACTGCATGGCCACCGCACGGGAGGTGGTGGTCCAGGAGCAAGGGGGCTCATGACAGGACTTTGATTTGGGGGTGAGGTTTCAGAAAAGGGAATGCGTGCCATGTGGAGCCACTCCACTAGTGACCATTTCACGCAGCTGGAATGGAATTGCAAACTTTACATTTTAAAAACACATTTGCTAAATTCAATGACTTTACGGTGTTTCACATTCTTAATTACCCTATAACGTTGGTAACGTTACCGGGTGCTCGACATGGCTGATTTCTGTGTTGTGTGTCCTGTAGCTCGGATGCGTCGCCCACGACATGTCTCGAAGGTACAGTGGGCATGATCACGCGTGTCGGACATACAGCATAACTCGAGAATAATCCCTGTGCTTAGTGCTCGAAGGGCATGGCTGCTGGGCATGCCCTTCGTGTACTCTGACTATGGGTAGCGGATGCCGGACAAGGTTGTAGGGAATTCCCTGCAGGTTGTGAGGGTGCACAGCATGGTGTCCAGCTTGTGACTTTGTCCAAGGTCGATTGCAGGGGTTTCCAAACTCCACATTAATGGGAACTATTTCTGTTCCAATAGAATCATGCTGAGCTACTAATATTATTTGTGTTGTAGACATCAGGCAAGATTATATTAGCGGCCACCCTTTGCACGATTACCAGCCATAATCAGTTCAGTGCAGGATTGCCAGCGGTAATATAAAGAAGTCTTTGAGGATTTGGAATGCCTCTACATTGTAAGACATATTAGCCACAGCAGCAATGCCCCTGGCACCAATACAATAATACCATGGTGATATTGGTAATACATCGTCCAGTGTTGCATAATTTATCATTCAAATATCCACTTTAAATGTTTTTGGGAAATTATGAGTTTGGAAGATACACACATTTTCATCTGATACACACTTTTCAATTTTTCGTATACTTATATTAAGTTAACCAAGCAAAAACTTCTAATTTAGTGGGCTGGCCTGCTCTCAGGACATCTAGTCACTGGTAGCTAGAGAGCTAACAGTAGCTCACAAGCTACTTGTTGGAGAAGCCTGGTCTATAGGGAACTGTATGTCTTGTCTATGCCTTGTGGATGCTGTGAGAAGAGATAATTGATGCAGGTCATGAAATGGATACTGTGGGCTCAGCTACTAGTTGTAGGGCATGCACACAATCAGATTTGTAAAAAGTTGCGTATTTTGTTCTTGCTGGGGCATCAATGCTACAGATCTGCTCATGATCACATCACCAGAATTGGGCATACTTGCACATAAAAGAAATTTGCACACCTGCTGCTTGAGCGGGATCTGTTGCTTTCTCCACTCCGGCTAGCGCCATCTTGGGGGAGGATTTGCCACTTGACGCCGCCATCTTGGTGAGCGCACTAGTGGCAAGGGGGGACACGCTTGCTGCCTATTTAAACTTGGGCAATGCAAGGGCACAGCGCACGCGCGCGCAGCAGGCGCGCTGGAGGCGCTCCAGAGGCAAGCCCGTCTGCATCGTCCACGCCTCGGACGTGCCTAGTGCCAGTCATGCTGTCCATTTGGGTAGCGAGGGACCCCGCATCGTGTATACAAGGAAACAGCTAATGGAACTAGGTAAGAGGGCAGGCTCTGACATTACCTATCAGGGTTCTCCTGAGAATGAAGCAAGTAATGCCAGGAACAATATGTTGAGTTGTGGGCTGATCAACAGTTGGTTGTTGGTTAAGCACCACACGGAAATTTCCTTGTTGATTGAATCAATGAACTTGGATGCATTATTCTTAACAGAAACCTGGATTCGAGCCGAGTTTGTATTAGAAATAGGACTCGCCTGCCCGGAGGGGTTTAAATTCTGCACAACCCAAGAATAGAGGGCAGAGGAGGAGGGGTTGGAGTGATTTACAGAGAGGGGTTGAATTTTGCCCCTCTAAAAGTGGATGAGATCACTGGGATGGAGCTCATGGGATTCTCACTGCAGGAACCGAAAGGCAGCCAACTTCCAGGTTTGGTTTGCTACAGACCCCAGGGAGTGCCACTCAGTATCAATCTGTTCTAGATACTATCACTAATCTCACCCTTGCGCACTCCAGAATGATTATCCTGGGTGACTTTAACCTATGGGAGAATGCTACCCTGGGTAATCATCTGAGAGACTTGAATCCTACCTGTGCAAATTTGAGTCTTCCACAGTTAGTCAAATTCCCGACCCATCAAGGAGGACATATTCTCGACCTGCTCTTTGCCAATGGTATGGACACGGAGGTACTGAAAATTATACCTCAAAATTGGACAGACCATCATTTAGTTCATTTTCAAATCACACTTCCTGGCCAGAGGGACCATTTCAAGAGGCCTGCTGTCTAACGGGTAGGGAGGGAATGGGCGAAGCTGGGCAGATTGGGTGCCCTCTTAACTCCACCAACTGATAATCTCTTCTGCGCTTCCGCCACAATAGAGGCGAATTATAATATCTATAAGTAATTTATCATGGATGCTCTGGATCAATTAATCCCGGTAAAGAAAATTAGAACTAGAAATCAAATCTCTGCACCATGGTACAACGAGGAACTGAAACCTCAACGCCTGCTATGTAAAATGGCGGAAAGGAAATGGAGGAAGGGATATCTAGTGGGGGATAAGCTAGAGCTGAGGGCAGCACAGACTACGTACAAGCTACAGGTCCTCGAATGTAAAGCCCATTTTTATGCCAATTCCATCCTACACGCCTCAAACAGAACCAAAGAACTTTTCAAGGTAGTTAGAGAAATATCAGCTCCTATATGCTTGAGCAATAAAGTGGTGACCTCCCAGGAATTATGCGATAACATTGCTTCGCATATCCTGGATAAAGTGGGGAAGATTGTCAGCTCATTTGCGGAGAACAAAACCGTTACCCAGACTCCTGATCCACAGGAGTCAGAGGGGGCCCTGGGTCAGCTATATACTCTTGACAGTGTTCAGGCCCTGACTGACCCTGCTTTTAATATCGTGGCGCAAAGCATATCTTCAGGGTCTCCACTTGACCCCTTGCCACAGAAAGTGTGGAAAACCTATGGCCAAATGACCTTCTCTTGGCTTACACAGATATGCAACCAGTCCCTGGAAGAAGGCACTGTCCCGGGGGGCTGGAAGCAGGCGGTGGTGACACCCCTGATTAAGAAGCCCACCTTGGACCCAACAAACCCGGTTAACTTTTGTCCAATCTCTCTGCTCCCTTTTCCTATTAAAATCCTGGAAAAGGTTGTAAGCAGATCCTTACCCGGATTTCTGGAGGAACATCAATTGCTGGATAAGGATCAGTTCGGGTTTCGGCCGGGGCATGGGACGGAGTCTGCTCTGTCCACTATGATGGACATTACGAATGCGGGATGACAACGGGAATGGCACAGTGTTGGTGCTGCTCGATATGTCTGCAGCGTTTGACACAGTGAGTCACCCAATCCTTTTAGAGAAACTGGAGAAAATAGGGGTGAAGGGACGGGCTCTGCAATGGCTACGATCTTACTTGACAGGGAGAGAACAGACGGTCACCTTGGCATCATTCACATCTTGCAAATCACCGGTCACCCACGGGGGCCCCCAGGGCTCTGCTATCAGCCCTATTCTTTTTAATGTAGATTTGCAGCCGCTCTTTCCTATCATTAAATCGTTCGGGGTTGACTTGGTCAACTACGCGGACGATACGCAGCTGGCATTCTCTTTGGAGGGAAATCAGGCAGTCTCCCCGGACCATTTCCAAGAGTGCATGCGGCAAACCGCAGTCTGGCTGCGGAGGAACTCGTTGCAGTTCAATGGTGGAAAGACCGAGGTGCTATATTGCTCTCCGATGAGGCTGTCCACATATGCTCCGATGGAGTTTAGGCTTACCCCGGAGGAGGAGCCTCTGATTCCGGCCAGCACGGTACGGACTCTGGGGGTCCTAATAGATAAGAACCTCCAGATGGAGTCACAGGCAACTAAGACAGCTAGTGTCTGCTTTGGTCTGCTACGCTTGCTACGCCGAATACTTCCGATTCTACCAAAAGATTTGCGCTCATTGGTAGTAAGTAGCACAGTGACGAGCAGACTGGACTATTGTAACCCTTTGTATCTAGGGGCCCCTCAGTACATCTTCCAGGGGTTGCAAAGAGTCCAGTCTGCAGCACCAAAACTGGTGCTGAATTTGCGGCGTAATTCATCTTCCACCTCTGCACTAAGAGAGCTTCATTGGCTACCAATTAAGGAAAGGGTTCTTTTTAAATCACTCTGCCAGATGTTTAGAGCATCTCATGGGATGGGCCCAATCCCTTTATAGGAAAGGTTCTCCTGGTACCTTCCTCAGAGACAGCTCCGGTCCTCCGGTGCCAGCCTACTGGCAACCACAAGATATAAACGCTCCCGGATGGGGGAGGGCTTTCAGTGTAGTAGGGGTCCAGCTGTGGAATGAGCTGCCACAAAGGATCAGACAGATTGATTCTCTAACTGAATTCAGAAAGAGCCTGAAAACTTGGCTGTTTCCGAAATTCTGATCCATACGGTCCATGTACTTACTCGCCATCATTCTGATCAAGTGCTCTGATATCTGAAGCGCCAGGATACCCGTGGGGTGGCAGTAGCGCTATACAAATACAGATACAATACAATACAATACAAGATGCACACCCTGGGCCAATCATGCTCTGAGCAAAAATTGAGTGGGGCTAGTAGAAACACTCAAGCAGCAATCAGGCTTTTATTCTAAAGAACTAATTGCTTTGACAAAACTCACTTTTTAGGTCTCGCTGAGGCAGCGCTCATGCGCTGCTCTAGGAGGGCCTTTAGCCATCGGTCTTCACTTTTCAAGCACTCACACTGGTGCTTGTGGCGGCATCCACCTTGCGGAGGCAAGCAGCGGCGCGGCCACGTTAATTACAAACATATGGCCGTTGCTCGCTCCCGCAAGGTGGTTGCCGCCACAAGCATGAGTGCGAGTGCTTGAAAAGTGAAGACAGTGAAGCCCGCTTGTTTACGTCGTGAAGCACTTCCTCCCGTCACTGCCTTTCTGCTGTCACTGCTTTTTAAGGTTTATTAAACCAGCGCTACAGCTGCACTTGCTAAGTCGAATGGTGAACAATGGCATCCATGCGCTTTTCTTTTCTTCAGCGCTTGTTTGTTTCTAATATTCGGCCTCTTTCTGCTCTTCCATGTGCCCCCTTCGAGATCCTCCTCTCCTTCGGCATTCTGCCAGCACCCTCCTACCCAGTAGTCATCCGCTACCACCACATCCACCACCACCACCACATCCACCACCACCACCACATCCACCACCACCATGTCTACCACCACCACCACGTCAACCACCACCACGTCCACCACCACCACGTCCACCACCACCACGTCTACCACCACCACGTCTACCACGACCACTTCCACCACGACCACATCAACCACCACCATGTCCGCCACCACCACGTCCACCACCATCACCACCAGGTCCACCACCACCACCAGGTCCACCACCACCACCACGTCCACCACCACGTCCACCACCACCACGTCCACCACCACATCCACCACATCCACCACCACCACGCCCACCACCACATCCACCACCGCCTACATCACCACCACGTCCACCACCACCACAACCACATCTACCACCACTACTTCCACCACTACCACGTCCACCACCACCACCACCACGTCCACCACCACCACCACGTCCACCACCACCACATCTACCACCACCACATCCACCACATCCCCCACCTCCACATCTTCCCCCACCACATCCTCCACCACCATGTCCACCAACACCACGTCCACCACATCCACCACCACCACATCCACCACATCCACCATTACCACATCCACCACCACCACCATATCCACCATGCCCACCACGTCCACCACCACCACCACGTCCACCACCACCACCACGTCCACCACCACCACCACGTCCACATCCACAACCACCACATCCACCACCGCCGCATCCACCACCACGTCCACCACCACGTCCACCACCACATCCACCACCACCACGTCCAACACCACCACATCGACAACCACCATGTCCACCACCACCATGTCCACCACATCCCCCACCACCATGTCCACCACCACATCCACAACCACCACCACATCCACCACCATGTCCACCACCGCCACCATGTTCACCATCACTAAATCCACCACCACCATGTCCACCACCACCACCTCATCCACCACTATGTCCACCACCACGTCCACCACCACCACGTCTACCACCACAGCCACCATGTCCACCACCATGTCCACCACCACATCCACCACCACCACATCCCTGACCACCACATCCTCCACCACCGCATCCTCCACCACCATGTGCACCACCACAATGTCCACTACGTCCACTACCACCTTGCCCACCACCACCACCACTAAGTCCACAACCGCCACATCCACCACCACCACCACATCCACCACCATGTCCCCCACCATGTCCACCACATCCACCACGTCCACCACTACCACGTCCACCAACACCACATCCACCACCACCATGTCCACCACCACCACCACATCCAGCACTACCACATCCACCACCACCACATCTACCACCACCACCACGTCCACCACAACCATGTTCAGCACCACCACATACACCACCACCACATACACCACCACCACCACCAACACCACCCTGTCCACCACCAAGTCCACAAGCACCACATCCACCACATTCACATCCACCACCACCACCATGTCCACCACCACCAGGTCCACCACCACATTCACCACCACGTCCACCACCACCAGGTCCACCACCACCACCACGTCCACCACCACCACCATGCCCACCACCACCTCCCCGTCCACCATCACCACATCCACCCACCACCACCATGCCCACCACCACCATGTCCACCACCACATCAACAACCACCACATCCACCACCACCACCTGCATCACCACCACAATGTCCACCACATCCACCACCACCACATCCACCACCACAACGGCCCCTGCTTCCCCACACCAAGTAAGGGGTTGGGGCGAAAAGCACACCCTGTCTCACCCAACACAGATCAGGCAAATGTCAGCAGTTGTAGGTATCCCGCCACCTCTACAATTAACTAATGGTGTTGCAGCTCATCTGGAGACCTCCGGGGCCGCGTGGACTGCTGCATGAAATGCCCATGAGGAGGACCTCACCTTCCGCAATCCTGGTGAAACGCCACCTGAAGTACAGCCCACACCGGCGGGCCGTTCAAGTACTGAAAGTGGGACTCTGCTGCGGGGAGTGCAGGAAGCATTCCGAGCCCGCTCTTGTCTGGAAATCCTCCCTGGCACAGCCCGGAGTGAAGCTCCCCGACAGAACACCACCGCCTCACTGGGAGCTCTCCTTTAGCTCTCTGAGGCAGGAGACATTGGGCGCCCTCTCCTTGAAGCAAAGCGAGATCCGACAGTCCTTTGCGACTGGTGCGGCGGGAGGTTCCTCCTTCAGGAAACTGGGCGGGGTCGCACTCCACTTCAGTAGGTTGCCAGGTAAACTCCACGCTCACCTCACAGCAGTCACAAGAGGGAGAGCACTTCTTCCTCCTCAGCTTTCCCCTCCTGTCCCTTCAAAACTACTTGGGCAGTGCAGCACTGCAAACGGTGCTAGGGGAAGAAAAAGCGCCCTTCACATGCTGTGAACAATGATAAGGAAATTGCCCTTCATGCGCTAATTTTCCCGCAGCACAGGGCAGGCCACTCAGCCTTGCGAGATCACTGAGGGCCCAGGGGACAAACTGCAGACCAACACATAAGGCAGTGCAAAGCGGTAGTCCCTCCAGCAGATCTGCAATCAGTGAGCAGCAGGTCAACCCAGCAAAGCCAGTTGTCCAAATGGCGATCCTTCCTGGCAGCAGAAAGTTTTACTTCTGGCAATGGGCAGTTAGTAGAGCCAGCAGCGTCTGGTTATAAATCCACGCAGTGTCTAAAATCATGGGGTCACAGCCCCTTTACTTATAGTCCAAAAGTCGTTGTTTTGGGGGCACTTCAAACATCTTTCAGAAGTGCCAGAAACCCCCATTCAATCCCTAGCCCTGGCTCCAGACACACTACAGGGGGGCAGAGACAGCATTTTAATAGGCAGGCTGTCCTATACAGGTGTAGGTGCAATTCCTCCCACCAATCTACATGCAGATCAGGCCTATTCAGGTGCAAGGGAAACTCTTCCCACCAATCTAAATGCAGCCAAAGTCTATTAAGCCCAGCGCTGATTCACCCAGGAAAGGAAGGACACACCTCAACCCTCTTGTGACTGTTTAGAGTGAATGCACATCCCCTTCTCCTGACAGTCTAAACCAGACAGTGAATATACAAGCCGGCAGGGCACAAAGAGTCATAAACTCACAGAAATGCTCACTTCTAAAAGTGGCATTTCTAAAATAGTAATAACAAATCCGCTTTCACCAATCAGCAGGATTTATTACTACTATGCTAAACATACCAAACATGACTATGCTACTCCTTTCATATCAGAAAGTACCCCTGAAGTACATATCAGGGAATTTTCAAAGCAAACCTAAGAGAGGACAGCCTCACAGCAGTGAGAAATCAAATAGGCTGTTTGTCACTACCAGGACATGCCACTCAAAAACACAGGCACATGTCCTACCTTTTTCCTCCACAGCACTCTGCCCATAAGGGTAACCTACGGCCTACCTTAGGGGTGAACTATATGTAGTAAAAAATGAGTTTTATACATGGCAAGCACTTTAAGTGCCACATCACTGTGGCAGTAAACTGTGCGCACAGGCCCGGTGGGTGGCGCAAGCAGCACTGCAGGCCGGTAGTAGTATTCAATTTACAGGCTCTGGATATATGAGGTACCACTGTTCAAGGGACTTACAAGTAAATTAAATATGCCAAACAGGTGTAGACCAATGTTACCAAGTTTACAAGAGAGAGCACATGCACTGATCAGCAGTGGTAAAATGTCCAGAGTCATAAAAACCAACAAAAACAGGTTCGAAAAAATACAAGAGGAAGCAAAAAGTTTGGGAATAACCCTGCAAAAAGGGACGGTTCCAACAAAGGCCGTATAATTTTTTTCGCCCAGTCTCTGTATATCAATTCAAAAATATACTATGGTAATCATGCTATGTACATTTTAGGCTTGGCCTCAGCTCTCAACCTTTCCTAATTCTAACAAGGATGCCAACACAGGTGGTACCAAATCCACAGTTTCTTTATAGCCTGCCCTTGTGGCCTGGCAGTGCTGCCCCAACTCCACTAGCCCTGACAACATGGCAGCCATAGCTGCAGCCCAATTTGCCTTCCTAATGCTTTGACGTAGAAAGCAGCGTTCCCTGCACATATGTGGTATGTTCATTTTCTATAATAGCATGGGCCTGATGTACCAAAGCGTTTTACCCATTCTGCCTCTATGGAAAAATGTGTTATTACAAATGGGCACATTACTCTAATAAAAGGGCTCGTTGTTTTGTACTCCGGTTGTTAGTAGCACTCACCAGATTTGTTTCCTTGTTTGCTAATCATTTTGTAAGCAGGAATATTTTTACTTACTGCCATTATTTTTCAGAGCACGTAGATGATAAGTGTATCTGAATTTCCACAGACAACAACCACGACAGAATAAGAGTGATTTTTAATCTGTAAATATGCTGCGATAGGGCACAGGACTGCTGCATATTGAAGAACAACTAAGACCTAATTAATTGATAGTTCAGTAAAATAACCAGTCTTAGCTTTTTAATTTTTCTTAGTAGAATTTTGAGTTTGAGTCGTCTTTCTGAAACAAAATGGCGAAATATTTTTAATTGACTGGCTGCTTGGCTCGAAGTTGAGCTAAATATAATGTGGACGAGATCATGTGTTTGATGCAGGCGAGGAGCTGTTACTGTTCTGAAGCTGTTGGCAGGTTATAAAGTGGCTGAAAAAAGATTTCAGAACTGACGTGCGTTTTTCTCCTGAATTTGCATGTTGAACGATTTTGGGATCGTCATTCTTGCACATTGATAGGATTTGGCCAATGTCTCGTAAGTGAACTATTTGTTTTATTTGTGCAGACATACATGGTTTCGCTCTTCTACACGTGGTACATGTCGTTTATGCGAATACATTTTTCATTTCCATTCGGGAAGCTTGTCTCCTGTAATCTGAACAAGTAGAAATGATATTACTCGCTTAACAAATACTTGAATTGAGAACAGAAACAATATTTATGTTACGGTTCCTACGCTCTTAGGTGGTACAGGTGGGTGATCGCTTAGTGAAAATTAAGCACCTTCGTGAAAAAGGCTACTTTTACATTCTTTACAGAAAATATAACTGTCTTAAAACCGAAAGACGAACATTGACACTTTTGCCGATGTGACGTCCAGTGGATATTTTCGCACTGGGTTCCGCTTTCGCATTTTTCTCCCGGATAACTAACTTTATGTAATACCCAGCAAAATGATTAATGATAAATTCTCATTTTTACCGTAGAAGAAGTAAAAGTGGAATATACAGAGCTTAAGGCGACAACGGTGAATTAATGAAAGCTCCCTGACAGGTTAGACAGCTGCACTGAAACTCAATCTGCTGTAATGCTGGCTTCAGTCACGTGATACAGCACGGCATGCCTGTCTGGTAATATTTAAATAAACTGACGTTCATGTAACCAGACAAAAAACGTTTAGAAGTAAATTTCATAGAAACAATGCGCCTTTTTAATGATATTAATACATTATAAAAGTATTGTCATAAGACACTAAACTTATGAACATCTTGTGATTATTTTGTCATTTTGCCCACAGTGACCATATAAAGATATATATGCAAAACACTTTGTTGACACACGATGCTGATAGGAATGGTTTGTGATGCAGCGTAGTATGCCACTGAGTTAATAAAACACTTGAATGAATAAACTCTTCCTGTTCATTTATTTGAAGCTGTGGCAAAAGGTGGATCTGTAGGTGTTTTTGAAAATGTCAAATTGTTAGTTTAAGTCGTATCCATTGTATCATATGGGATATTGTCTGTTCATTGGGCATGGGTGCCTCTAAGATCAAACATATGCAGTGTACTTTGTTAAGCACAGATTACGTAGCAGAGTCCAGGAGCTTTAGGACAGGTTTATTTTGAATAAATAATCCATTGGTTAGTGTCCTCTGCCTTGAATTGCCTCCTGGATGCTGATGTGTAGTCAGAAGATGAAGCATACTTTGACTGGAAGCAGGTAAGTCGTCTCATAATGGCGAGATATTTTTGTTCTGTAGTTAGATACTAGCTAAGTTGTTTTTGTGTGTATTGCAGCTGGATGTTCTGCTTCTTAGACAGGTTTGTCATTAACCCAAGGTTAGCTATTAACCTATTGTTGTTGTTTTTTCTCCAAGTTTGGCATGGGATTAGGAAGGTAAATGTTGCTGGGGTATGAATCATCATAAGAGGTTAGTGTAGTTGTCGCTAGATAATATAGTCTTCTTGTTGGTTTAATGGTCTTAGTGGTTACTCCATTGGATATGGGTTTGTTCATTATAGGGATTTCATGACAATAAATATTGGTCATTGGGTTGTGAGAGAGGCAGTGGTTGAAAGTGGTGAGAAGAAGTTTGGCTGCCGATCTACTTATGGATAGTAATTGTGATGCATTGCTTGATGAGTTGCCTCATGAGATGCATGTTTAAAGTGAACTAGAGATAGTCCACTACTTTGTGTGGTAGATGTGATTCAGATAATATTAGGCATGTTATACAGAGCTGGTGAAAATATAGTACTTTTTTGCACTAGTCCTCAGTGGTGCTGGAACAATTTTCAGAGTGGGGGTGCTGAACTTGGGGATTGTGAAAAATCTAAGAATCACACTAAGAACAAGTGTAGAATGACTTGAAGACGTTAGAGAATGGTCCCTAGCAGAAGAAACACATATGCAGAGTACAAGGAGGGATGGGAAATTGCAAGAGGACCTGCTCGCCTGGCGGGCCATGTGAATCTCAGGATTAACAATGGTTGAGCAGTCTTCCCACAGCGATTCCGAAGGGTCTAATGGCGACCTTTTTTCAACACAGGGATCGGGGTCTGAGGGGGAGGCGGGCGGTGACTTCTCAGAGGTGTTTGATATAGTGCATGGAGCGGGCCCTGGTTATTTCCTCACGTTAACGCTTATTTATTCATTTACTTGTCACTCTATTCTTCCTCATGGATTTAAGTATAGCCAGGTGTAACCTATGTCCAAAAAGTGCCATAATGAGGCTGTCGATTTGTATACATGTGTTTTTTATGATGCCATGTGGGGGGGATTTTCATTTGTAACTGTTACATTACAAAATTGAAAAAAAGTTTTTAAAAAAAAGAACAAGTGTAGAAATGAGCCACGTCTATTAAGCAAGAAAGTGGTAATGGTGTACTACGTAGCTGGTGTTAAATTGTGGGGCAAACTGTGGCACAAATATTACTAAAATGCAAATGCGTAATCAAGAGAGAGAGAGAGGACCAGAAAGCTAGTCCTTATCCCCGGGGTTATATATGGTTTAATCAAAAAAGACTAGCTCATGCTTTACGAAATGTACAAAAAGTAAAGGACTCGAGTATGTTTCGTCATGGGGTGGGAACACCTGGTGAGTGTGTTCATAAAGCGTGTCCCGGGTGTGCTTCGACGCCTGATTACAGCGGAGCAGGTATATTGCTGAGTGTGCAGTGAAGGGTGTTATGAAAGTGAGTTAAAACGGCTTGGCGGGGGTCCCAGTACCCGAGGGTAAATTAGACTTTAATACCTGGGCCTCCGTCAGCGGTTAAAAATAAGGCTGTTGGATGTTAGAGGCGAGTTACGACCTCCCACATCCGGTGGGTCAACATGTTTCAGCCAGTGCCTTATGTATATGCTGGCTTTCTTCAGGACCTATATTAAAAAGTGGGTGTAATTAAGCTAGAGGGTGTGTAATTCAGACTATGTGTCTACACGCCCTAAAGTGTTTATCTATGTGTGAGAGGGGGATTCCCTTCTCAAAACACGCTAGTTTTAGCAGTTTCGGACCTCAAGGTTGAGAGGTGGCATGGGGTTGACCAGCTTTTCTGGGCAGAGCCTGCTCTGGACCTGTAGTGCCTCCTTCGCATACTTACTAAAGCACGGTGTGGTAGCTCACTGTCATTTACAGGCAGCACATTTTCTATTGTAATGATTATTATATTTGCACATACATACAGTTTTACTGATAAAACTATAAATAACACCTAAACAATAAAGTGTGGGTATCCGGTTTCAGTTAACGTTTGTCATATGGGTATCAGCAAGCAAAGAGTTAAATATTTGTTATTTTTGAAGATTCGCAAAGCAGTAACAATATATATAACAATTCCAGAAAACAAAATATGAGTCTGAAATGCTTGCAGATATATTGAACACAGTTAGAATAAAAGAGAAGGTTATGGAATATAACAACAGAAATTATTTTATATAAAAAGAGAAAGAATGAAAAAAAGAAAAGAGGAAATGTAGAAGGTAGGAAAGAGAGGGGGAGTAGGGAGAGTAATGAGTGTAGAAAGACATGGAAGAAGTGAATGATTGGGAAAGTGAGTGAGAGGATAGGTATGCAGTGAAAGGTAAGTAATATAAATCATAATAAATATTCATCACAAATAAAATTCACCATGTTAACAGAGATAACTTTGAGGTATCTTTACAATAGGAGAGTATACCCTTGAAGGGAAGCGAAGTAAAAAGATCAAGTAACATTGGTTTAGGTGAAGAATGATCAAAGTCAGGTGATTGAGATCCTAAGAAAACATTTTGAATTGTTAGTTGTATATTACATTGACAAATCTTTAAACATGTAGACCAAATGGCTTTCCAAAAATGAAACACATGAAAACAATAATAAAGTAAATGGGTAAAGTACCATTAGAAATGGAACATGGCCAACATAGTGGGAAAGCAGATGGATCAAACATTCAGTAGATATAATAGTTCTAGTATAAACAAAAAATAAAAAGGTTGTGTGATATGTGCAGCTTTGGAAGTATTGAACAATTTGAGTTATAGTGTTTCCCATTGATGTACAGAAAGTGATATAGACTAATCATTTTTCTAAAATGTTGAAACAGAAATTCTAATACGCGCAGAAGATGATGATATTAAAATTGTATACACACCAGTAGCTTTGGGAATAGTATTTTCATTGATATTATCTAAATGTGTTAGAGGTGTGAGCTTAACTGGGGTAGGAGGAAAGTTGTAAATCATTAGAAAATGCTGTAAAACAGAAGATAATAATTCATATTCCTTTAGAAAAGAATTAGGTAGGTTGTATTGTGTTTATAGCTAGGGGAAAAGGTATAACAATATTATGGTTTACCAATTGATGGGCACATATTATATCATTTTCTTTCCAATGTTTGAAATAAAAAGATTTGTGATTAAATGTAGGACACCTTTTAAACCATGTTGAAGATGATAAAAAGCATTGATGAAAATCAAAATCAGCTGTGAGTACTATAAATAATGTTGGGGATACTTTAGAATAAGGTTCTTAGAAATAAGAGAACTATTAGACATATAAAGCACATCTTTAGAAGAACAATCCTTCAGTAAGGACCATTCAAATACAATCCATCGTGATATGAGATAATATGGAAAGTCATTATTTAAAGTGTAAAATTGATGAATTAAAAAGCATAGTGATATAGCTTAAAATCAGGGAATCAAACACCCGCTTCATTCTTGGAACATTTAAGTTTAGACAAGGCAATATGAGAATGTTTATTATTCCAAAGAAATTTAGTAGATATAGAGTTAATCTGAGAAAAATAATGATTTGGTGTTTGTAAGGGTAACATTGAAAGAGTGTACAGGACCTGAGGTACAATCCTCATTTTAAAGGTATCCAGTCTGTCCCACCATGATAAATGAAGGGGAAACCAGGATGTAAGTAAATTCTGTATTTTAAGTTTTAGAATGTTAAAATGTTAGAATTATGAATAATAATATTAGAAATAGTAGGGGCAATCCACACACTCATGTATTTAATTCTAGAAGGACACCATGTAAAATTTTATTTGCAAACATATACCGATAGCACGAGAAATTCATTGGTAACATTTCAGTCTTGGAAAAATTGAGTTTATATCCAGAAATATTACAGTATAATTTAATTTCTTGTAAAAAAGGATCCAAAGAGGACAAGGGTTGGGACATGTAAATAAGTACATGGTCAACATAAGCCTATAGCTTAGTTTCAAAGGAGGCGAGTTTGAACCCAGAGACCTGTACGTTACATTGAATACATTTAAGAAAGGGTTCTAGACAGAGAATAAAAAGCAAAGGGGAGAGGGGACAACCTTGCCTGGTATCTCTATGCAATTTAAAATATGGAGGAAAATGGGGATTAACAAAAAGACTGGCAAGAGGATCAGAATATAATAATGTTATCAATTAAATAAATTTAGGCCGAAAGCCAAACCAATGGAGAGTGGTAAACCTAAATTGCCAATTGATGCAATCAAGTGCTTTTTCAGCATCAAGTGATAGTGCAGCATGATATTTCCTAGCCACAGAAAGGATATTAGAGAACATTCTGGCATCATCCACAGAAAGTCTACCCTTAATGAAACCAGATTGATTAGGTTTAACAAGAAGGGAAGCAACTGTCTCTAAGCTGGATGCAAGAACCTTTAATCTTTGCAATCCTAATTAATCAATGAGATAGGTTGATCATTTTTTACTAAGAGTGGGTTCTTTATCTGGCTTAGGAATGATAACAATCAGGGCCTCAAAACATGAACCACTGGCCTTAGAGATTAAAAGAGAGTGTTAAAAAATTCTAATAATATGAGGGCAAAAAAAGAGGAAATTAACTCAATAGAAAACCTTAGCTCTTTTAGGGATTTGATGGCAGCAATGATTTCATAAAGGGTTATGCCTGCTTCTAATTATTTGAAGGAATCACAAATATAACGGGGATTGGTGAGGCCATTAAAAAAAAAATCCATGCAGGTTTTGAGATGATGGTTTAATCTGTTTATTATAAATTGCAGTATGACTGGAAAAACATTCTAAATATCAGAATCGGAGTTCGCGATGGTGTTCTTAAACTCATTGTGAATGGGCCCAATATGTTTACGTTCCAATTTAATTTTTAAGTAGATAGCCAACATTTTAACCACCTTATTTTTATCTTCGTGGAATTTGGATTTAACCTTAGGTAAAATGTCACATGCATCCATGTGGCAGGTTCATTGAGTTTAGCATTAGCTTTAAGTAATTCATGTAGAATGAAGAAGGACTTGGAGGTAAAATACATATGCTTAAGTGATTTAATTTGTTGAAGCAATATAAGGTATTGGGAATTTAACTTCTATTTCCTTTTAGCTGAATAAGCAATAGTGAAAGCCTGAGAGGAAGCTTTAACAGTAGCTTAATTATTAGGAATGGAAGTGTCAATAGAGTGGTTAATTTGAAAAAAAATCCTTAATAAAAGCGGTGGCTCCTTTAATAAAATTGTGATCCAATATCATTTGGAGTCATTGAGATTTAAATTAAAAAAGCTAAAATAGGGCCATGATCAGAAAATAAAAATGGAATACATTTCTTCTGAAGATTGTATAGAAGGAAATAAAGACTTGGGAAAATAAAATATAGTCAGGTCTGCACCTGGTGCGGTGTAAATTGGAATAAAACGTAAATTCACATGTATCAGGATTACAAGTTTTCCATACATCAAATAATGGACAAGAGGTAATGGCTGAGTGAAATGCCTTATGGGATTTGGCAGGGTCAAACGTATATGTATATTTCCTGTCAATAAATAGGTCCAACCATTGATTAAAATCACCTGCAATAATAATATCAGGAATAGTAACAGAAGCAATTTTTTCAACCCATTGGCGTTTTAATTAAAGTGATTTGACATCATTGACTGGATGTCCCAGACCACAAACATTCCATGAGACAAAGTTAAACATGTTGGGGAATACGAATAGCTAAACAGGAATATGGATGACAAGCTGCAACAAATGGAGAGGGAAACTGTGGATTAACAGCAGCATACAATATATATAAAGAAAATAAGATAATAATTGAAGACATATAAATACTCATATAAGAAAGAGAAAGAGAAAAAAATGACAGAAAAGAAGGTATAGACACCAAGATGAAGAGACAGGCCAAGGATAGACATTCAGATCTGAGAAGAAGAGCATGAAAAAAAGGAAGATGAGGTGTGTCAGCACCAGAAAAAGAGTAACAGAAGGAAAAGTAAAGTATATTAAAGTAGCCATATACTCAGAAACTGAAGAAAAAGGAAAAATAAGAAACAAAGTTCCTAAGAATGTAGAGCACTAGTATCAATAGCATGGTAGGAAATATTCTGAAGAAACATCTTTAATTTAGCGGGATCATCAAAGGATCGAGGGTGCTTTCATATGTAACTTTGCATAAACAAGAATGTAGAATGCCATAACGGATGTTTAAATGTCTCATTAAAGGACATGGATCAAGGAGCTCCTTTCTTTTGAGGTTGGCTGCACTGGAGAGATCTTGAGGTATGGAAATGTTATGGCCAGACCAACGAGGCAAAGCTTTTCCTTAGCAGCTTTCAGGAAGCCGAAAGGTTTGTGAATTCCAAGAAGATGATCAAGAAGGTGTGCCCACTGGATGTTAAAAGATTCTTAATTTGGTTTCGTCCTATTAACATTTTATTTCCACCATACTTCAGATTTGCAAAAAAGATGCTTTGTTAGAGCTTTCCTAACTGTTGATATATTTTAAAATATTTATACAGTCCATTTTAAAGGTAATTACTTTTTGTTGCATGGTAGAAAAATGGACACCCTACTCCCTATACCTCTGTTAAAACAATAAGCAAAAATGTTAGAAGACTGGCTTGACATTTGACCTCGTACTTTGAACCACAGCAAATGCGACAAGATAAAACCAAAATATAAAGTCAACTCTACTTCTCATTCACCTTGAAACTCCATTATGTTTGTTTGGTTATTTTGGGGGTGTTGCAGCAGCCCCTCCCCCCCCCCACAGTACTACTTCCATAGCCTATTCTAGTCTTTGTTCAATGAAGTATCATATTAGAGAGGTGATGTTTAACAGGAAGGGCTGAAAAGTGTTTGCAGTGGTTTAGCAGGTGCTTGTGAAGGACAGCACTTTCTTTGGTGTGTTTGTGACCAAATGAGCGGATTCAGTCGAGGTTCTTGTTTCAGATTCCCACGTTGTGGAGTCTGTGGGCTAGGGTAGATGAGAGACCACGTCGAAGGCCGCGGAGCGGTCCAGCAGGATGAGGACCACAGTCTCTCATCTGCCAAGGAGGTAGCGGATGTCGCCTGTCGCAGCCAGAAGGGCGGTTTCGGTGCTGTGGTTCTTCCTGAAGCCTGATTGGGAGGATTGAGGATGATGTTTTCTTCTATGAAGGAGGTGAGTTGACTGTTGATGGCTTTTTCCATGACTTTTACCGGGTATGGTAGTAGGGAGATCGGTCTGTAGTTCTTGAGGTCGGTGGGGTCCGCCGAGGGATTATTCAGGAGGGGGTTGAGCTTGCCGTGTTTCCAGTTATTAAGAAAGGAGGTGGTCTCGAAGGATCGGTTGATGATTCATTGAATCACGGGGCGATGATGTCTGTGGCTCAGTGGTAGATGTGGTGGGGGCAAGGGTCTGTGGGGGCCCTGGAGTGGGTTAACTCCATAATCTTCAGGGCGTCTTCAATGCTGAGGGTGGTCCAACTGTCAAGTATTGACTGTGTTGCGGGAGGTGGCATGTGTGGGTTCTGCGCTGGGGTTGTTTTCTTCGAAGTTGTCGTAGATGTCCTTGATTTTGAGATGGAAGAAGGTGCTGAGTTTGTCGTAGAGGTCCTGGGAGGTTGGGATGTTGGTAGTCTCACTGTTAGGTTGGGCGAACTCTTTGATGATGCCAAAAAGTTCGTTGCTGTTGTGTGCGTGGGTAGAGATTCTGTCCAGGAGTGCTTTTTTCTTGAGTATCTGATGAGTTTGTGGCGGGCTATGGTGCCAGCTTTAGTTTTGGAGTTCCTCCATACCTTTTAGAGGCATCTGCAGGTTTGTCTAGATTCTCGAAGTTCAGTTGAGAACCAGCAGGCTTTCTTGGCGTAGGGGTTGGAGGTTGTCTTGAGGGGGGCGATGGTGTTGGTGCAGTCAGTGATCCATTTGTGGAGGGTGCCGGCAGCAATGGCTGGGCCGTAGTCTATCGCAGTGGTTGCGGAGCTGCTGCGGGAGGCAGTAAGCTGGTTGTTGGGAATCTTGTTCCAGTTCACGTGCTGGAGCTGGTGAATACATTTGCAGGTGGTGTTGGTTTTGAAGGTGAAGTGTTTGCAACAATGGTCCATCCATGGGAGTTGGGAGGTGTGTCTGAAGGCGATGGACTTCCCTGCTGTGAAGATGGGGTCGAGGGTGTGTCCTTCTGAGTGTGTTGGTTCTGGTACGATCTGTTTGAGTCTGATGCTGTGGAGGTTATCCAGGAGGGAGGTGGAGTTGGGGTCTTGGTGGTTGTCAAGCTGGAAGTTGAGGTCCCCCAGAAGGGTGTAGTCAGTGGAGGTGATGGCTTGCGGGGTGATGATCCAAGAGGTTTTAGTTGGCAGGTTTGTTTTACTCTTGGCTCTGTGAAATAAGGTTGAATATGGACTCTCCATGCAGTCTATGATGATCATTTTGTTGAATATGGCAAACATTCTTGTTGATGTTATTCAACTATAATGTAAATTTGTTATCTGGGAGTTGTATGTGATTTATTCAGGGTATGTGTTGCTGTTTACACTGGTTGCAAATGTGTTTTAGGTGGTTCCAAGTAATACAGATGTTTTTCTCCACTGTCAGAATTGGGGTATTAGTTTGTGAAGAGGGCACTTCCTACAAACTTAATAAACACAATCTGTTTAGGCTAGAACACAGTTTTCAGAGAGTCTTATTGAAACCCTGGCACAAGCTGCAGGCAATTCCCCAGGGAAATGCAAATTAACTTCCAGCAGTATTATCAATCAATTCTAAAGTCTAGAAAGCAACAAAATAAAATTCACAAACCAATTAAAAAAAATAAAGATAAATGTAAGACGCAAATGACATCAAATGATCAGACTCAAATAACGTTATCTAGAGATAATACTTTTTAAGGCAAAAAGTACCAAGAAAAACTATAGTACCAATAAAAAGTCTCAGTTTTTAGTTGACCAGGACCTTGGTGTGGTTTCAGCTGACCATGATGGAGCAGGGGTCAGATGCAAAAATTGGGGCGCTTCACCCAAAGTCTTTACCTTGACAATGAGTCTATGTTTTGGAGGCCAACGTCCTCCAGCGAGGTCAGGTCCAAGGCTGGAGCCAGTGAGGTTCACTTGAAGTTAGGTAGGTAGTCATTGAGATCCTCCTGAAGCTGCTGGTTTCAGCACCCAAAGTTCTGAGTAGGGAAAAAGCTGCATTTTGGAGTTGCTGAAGTAACTTCATCTATGGGATGGAGTCACTGTCTCACCCCAGTTATTACATTTTTGGATCTCAAGATCCACCTGTTCTCCATTGTAAACTGGGCCCTCTTCAAGTCAGTAGTCCTTTTGTTTTTGGTGACCATGGGGTAGGGGAAGAAGCAGTCACCTGACCAGTGGTGAGCAATTCCCGTCTCTGTCGTGCCAGCAGCAGAAAGGAGTCCTTGGGTCATTTTCTTCCAGCAGAGTCTTGTTTCTCTAGTCCGAGACTATAGAATTTCCTACACCCATTCTGGTCTACTGTCTTGCTTTATCCCCACATCACTTTCAGCATTTCTATTTGGTCTACTGTAAAAATTCTCAGAAGCCTTTAATCTAATATGGCTGATCCCTCCTACC
This sequence comes from Lissotriton helveticus, assembly GCF_964261635.1. Classification (NCBI taxonomy): domain Eukaryota; kingdom Metazoa; phylum Chordata; class Amphibia; order Caudata; family Salamandridae; genus Lissotriton; species Lissotriton helveticus. Next base: position 805,149,615 of record NC_136057.1, on the reverse strand, counting down.
ACTCGGAGGGTCCATGGCTCTCCCTTAGCCCCAAGTCCATGTAGAAGTGGTGCCTCTCCATATGAAGCATCAAAAACTAGCTTCCCTTTCAACTGGAGTTGTAACCAGAAATCATAGGATAGCACTGAGGTGGATTAAGGTGTAAAGAAGAGTTATATTTTTATAGTGGTGTGTAAGAAAATGAATTATTAATTGGGGATGATGGCAGTTCACCACAAGTAATAAAGTCACTAACCGGTCAAGTCCAGACAAATGTTCAACACCTGGTTGGTATGGCACAGAGCAGATAGTCTTAACTTAGAGAAGATGTGTAAAGCATGTAGATGTACTAAAACAGCTAAAAAGTCAAAAACACATTGCAAAAAAAATCCCATTCCAATTTATAGAAAGCTGGAGATATGAATGTTAAAGATTTAAGGCAAAAACGCCATGAAAAAGTAAGGCGCCAATTGGTAGTTACTGTTCAAGGTTGACCGGGAAATAGGTGCTTTTTCAGGCCAACCACAATGGAGTGTGGGTCAGATACACCAAGCGGGTTTGTCCCGGTCAAAGATTATTCCTTCTGAAATGGAAATTGAAATCTTCCAGGGGCGCAAGGTTGCAGACCCTATCTGCCACAGTCTTTTTGAAGCTGGATAGCCGCTGGATGAGGTCGATTTGCTGAAGCCATTGGCTTTGGTGGGAAAGGCTCTGTGCAGAAGGAATCTAGATTTTGTGTCCAACAAAGTCCTTGCATCCGGTAGCTACTTTTTGTACTTAGGCCTGATTTAGATCTCGGTGGACGGATTGCTCCGTCATTATGGTGATGGATATTCCGCTCGCTGAAATATAAATCCCATAGGATATAATAGGATTTATATTTCAGCTGATGGGATATCCGTCCCCATTCAGATGGAGTGACCAGTCCACTGAGATCTAAATCAGGCCCTTAGTCTTTTTTATGGAACTCAAAATCATCCAGTGGGACAGGTCTTAAGCTGTGCTAAATGAAGTTGCATAGAAATCAGACACCTTTGCTGTGAGGTCTCTCTGATGCTCCGAAGGTTTTGGAAGTCCACAAATGTTCTAATTCTCAACTTTTCAGAGTTCCTGGAGCAACTCCTCCTGATTACTTCTGTGTATCCCAGCTCATCAGGGACAGCACTTGGAGGCCAGGACTTGCTCCAGGATATGCCACCAGGAGATTCCAGTTCTAACTACTACTAGTCAGCTGGGCCCTTCAGAGAAAAAAATGCCCCTTGCAGCTTGTTGTATCCCTGTAGCCTTATAGTAGGTCAACCAGCTGACCCTTGGAATCCACTTCTTAATCCTGGATACAAGTGTGAGACGGTCAAGACCTTCAGGTTTCAATCAGCATGTCCAGTGTTCTTCTGTTCTTCCACAGGTCAAGAGAGTGTTCTGAGGCCCATGTTTGCGCAGTTCAGTAGCAAGTGGGTGGAAGTGACTCTTGGACCCTCCTTAGCAATGAGTAAAAAGTTCCCAGGTGCAATCCTACCCAATTGCACACCACATCCTGTTTGCCTTAGTGCCTACTATCCCAGAGTAAACTATTCTAAGGGAAATGCAAGATGGCACAGGCCTTCTTCCCCTGAAAGGAACATTTGGGCCAGCCAGGGATGTGTTTAGGGAAATAAGAAGCCCCCTCCTTGTCAGCTACAACAAACGTCTGGACCAACTTACCCTCCCACTGGACTTGTGTCCTGCTGGAAACAGAGGGACCTTAAGAACAAAGCCCTTCCCTCCTTCAGGTCTCCCATGACATGTAAATGTGAAGGGACATGCCTCACCTTAGCACCTGCAAAGTTAATGAAGTTGAAGGATTATCTCCAAGTTATTCTTCCTGAGCTGATCTGTTACCTATATCACCCCCAGCTCTTCTCTGACAAGGCCTAAGCCATTGTCTTTTCTCTGGAAGCGGTTTTCATACCTGATTAAGGTCAAGCACTGCCATGGGCAACAACTGGCATACGTATACAAATTAACCTTCAGGATCTTCAGATAGATAAAAGGTAATTTTCTAAAATATAATTTTCCTGAATATTTATAAAAAATCCAACTTATACACTCAATTGAATATTTACTATGCAATACACAATAGTGGTTGCACCATTTCTCTAGCTTGTTCCAAACAGAACCAAGTTTAATTGATCAATCTACACTTCAGTTTTCCTCATAGGACAGCCAAAGCCTTCCATAGCGAAAATAGATTTTTGGTGGCTTGCCACTGTTGAGCCATGCTAACATTAACTTTCTACATATCCTACTTTTATAAATCTAGGCACCCTTCTTCGTGGGCTACAAGGCCTATTGAAGAGTGGCAAATTAATATTTACAATAACATTTTTAACGGTCAATGGAGTTGTTCTGACAGGTTAAGCAGCAGGTTTAAACTTTAGAACTTAGGCTACATTTGTAGGACTGAAGCCATGTTTTGCTTGTTGCACTACTAGATAGTGCAATAAGGGCTGGAGTCCACAGGTGACATTTATCTTTCCATGCCATGGGTGTTGTTTCTACACGATATACTATGGCCTTACAGGAGAGATGAATATGTCAATCATGGATTAGCCAATTTTTACATGTTTTAGGGATCAGTGCACATACACTTGTGGACTGATGGGGGGGTGCCCGGGTGCAGAGTTAAACAACCTGCAATACAATTGAGCAAAAAATAGGGATGATCATGCAAAAAGGGGAATTGTTTCACAAAGTCCATTAAGTAATATTTAAAGTGCATTCATAGGCAAATGACATGGATCACTAGTTCTGTAAGTTTTACATTAGTTATATCAATAGTTTAGCTCAGACCGAGAGTAAGCAATGACACTCCAAATTAGTTTTGCTAAGAGTAAATGGGCAGCATATTGATATCTCTGGATGATGTCATCATTGATGGCATTTAACACAGCATGAATGATGCAGTATGTGAGAACTGGTCATTTTCCTAAACCATAACTGGCAAATTTCCCTGGTTTGTAAGGTTTTTTTGGCACCAGAACTGCACATTAATTCTGTTTTTAGTAATATACAGAGGTGTTTTAAACATATGTTATGGTGTAATAAGCAATGCTGACTACAAGTTCACTTTTATATTTTTTTCAGTGATTTGTTTTTCTATCATATTCCACATGGAACTACTTTTTGGACATCAACCTCTGTTTACAGCTAACCATTGGTGTGCCCAGACTTGCCAATGCACAGTAGGGACTGGCTGCTGGCCTGTATACAACTTGCTGTTGGTAGCCTACCCTTTCAACATAAGGCGTTTAAACATGTCAAGCAGTGGTTACATGTAGAGGATGACTCATGGTAAGGTTCTGTACCCTACTTGCCCTGAGAGTTGTCCAGCCAGACCCTGTTCTCCAATTGCTGTTGGTGGCCAACTGCCAATATGCATGACCAAAGGTTGTGCCTAGCAGGCTCAAGGCATGGACTTGAGGCAGATCCAGCATCCCATCTCTTTGGGTGGCTGACCCTTGCTCTGCAGAGCATAGTGAAACTGGGTCGTAGGATCCGGCTTCTGCTTTGGCTATGCACCTACCATCCATGGGTGTGTAACCCAGGCTGCACAAGGCCCTCAGCTGTGCACCGTAGGGGTGGCCCTCCTTTCATGTTCAGTCTACCATTGCTGCTCTCTGCAGCACCCAGCCAGATCCTGCAGCTAATTTGGTATATGTGGTTTTACACAGTTAAGTTTGGAAAGTGTTAGAAAGTAGGTTTCTGATAGGCTAGGGCATGCAGCTAAGCCAAGCAGAACCCGCTGCTCTAGTTTGGCAAGTATGTTACACACCAAAGATAACCCTTGCTCATCCCCTTGGCGGCTTGGCAAGAGCAGCCAGGCTTATCCCAGAGGCTATGTGAAAAGCATTTTCGCAATACACGCACACACCAGCAACCCAATGAATACACAACAAAAGAGACTACACAGTATTATAAAAAATAGACTGTATTGTAAATAAAACATAAACCAATAGTTAGCGCCGGGACACCTCCTTGTGAGGTAGCTGTTCGCGCTCTACAAGTATCAGTATTATTATTATTATTATTACTTTGCCAACTAGGCAATTGTCAATACATCACAATGAGTGGACTAGGAGAACAACTGTTGTGTTACAAACATAATGAAAACATAATCACTGTGCATGCTACGCAAATCCTGACACGTTAAGAATCAAATTGACACAAGCCATAATATCAGGGCATGAAATGCAGAAGATTACGGAAACGAAAGTCACATTAATTACCACATTAGTTTGAGTAATGTGATTTGGTTTAGAGACTAGACACATACAGCATTATTCCTCAGTCACCTTGCAGTGGCGATCATGGCCTTCATATAGGATCCGCCCCATTAGGTGAATTCCCAAAACAAGTGTCGCCGGGTATGGCCTCCAAAATCCCTGGGAAAAGGCACCAATCCAGGCTATTTGTGAGAGATCTCACTGGGTCCACCACGCTCTGGGTGTTCCAATGCAGCTGCCCACGAATGCACGATGCATTTGCCAAAAGAACAGTGACTCAGCCCCACACACAGGCGAGTCTGATCCCTCCTAGGCCCCTCAGATCCAAGCGGGGCCAACAGTAGTGCCACCAGCAAAGGAACATGTGACAGCTGCAGCCTCCAGTGGCCATCTCCTTCACCCAACATGGCCGCTTTGTGTGCGTAGGTTCCCTCCGCTGCTTCCTTCCTGGAGGGGGGAGGGAACCTGAGGGCAGATTCCGAGATTTAACAAAGTCAATTGGCAAAGAGAGGGTTCCATGGAATGGAACCGCTCTCCTCAGGAATGGTACGAGGGCTACATGGGAGGATTCCCTGGAAGCTGTCGATAACACAACTCCTGTTCGTGAGAAAAGCAACAGACTGCAAACCCAGAGCTTCAGGGAGAACAGCTCTCAACATGTGCTGCGAGTGACAAGGAAGCGATCACCATTCACTGGTTGAGGACTTCCACCAAACAGTGCCCACACATTCCTGGTCAGATTTCTGGGGCAAAATATAGCGCTTCCACTGCACTGTCTCCAGAACCAGGAAAGGGAAACAGTGCTCACTCTGCTAGCTTCAGGTGACCCATCTCAGGAGAACAACTGGGGCATGAAAGAAGAGATCAAGCAGTAGGCCAGCACACCAGGGTCCTTGAAACTAAGTGGCAATCATTCTTGCAGTCCATCAGGCCGCAGGTCAGCAGATCAAGCAAGTCAGTATAGTGGCCATTCTTCCTGGCAGCACAGCAGGTGCTTCTGGCAACGTGCAGTCTGTAGACCCAGCAGTCTGGTTACAAGTCCACTCAATGTCTAAAAACATGGAGTCAGAGCCCATGTACTTATACTAAAAATGTCTTTGATCTAGGAGGAATCTCAAAAGACCCTTTAGAAGTGCACAGCACCCCCTTTCACTCAGCCCTGGCTCCAGATGTACAGCAGGGGGTAAATCAGCCCTGTGTGTAAGCCTATACAAGTGTAAGTGCACACTCCTCCATCTCCCTCAGCCCAGGAAGACCATTCATCATTCAGATGAAAGCAGATACAACCCGGTCACACCCAACCCTCCCTCTGTGATGGCTGTATGGAAAGTATGCACAAAGTGTAGCTGTTAACAGACGCAGATGTGGATTGGAATCAGGCTGCAGCACCAGCCGCTGCCCATGGAGGGAGTTCCGTGGGGCAGAAAGGCGGGGAGGGGCAGGGTCGGGGGTACTAAACACCGGAACATGGATAATTGAAGGTAAGTAAACAAATAAATAAATAAAACGAATTTCGTAGCGCGCGCTGCATCACATTTTGCGACGCAGCGCACACAACGAAATCCGTTTTATTTATTTAAATGTTTACTTACCTTCAATTATCCATTTACCGGTGTTTAGTACCCCCCACCCTGCCCCTCCCCCACCCCATCTTTCCGCCCCACAGAACTCCCTCCACGGGTCACGGCTGTGCAGCACACATAGTCATAAGCACAAAGAAATGCCCACTCTTTAAAAGTGATACAGAAAAGTGGGTGGTGATGAACAGAGTGTCTGAATTAAGCAGACCACTCTTACCCAGTCCAAAGATCAGGGCTTGATCCATCACCGTTATTTATCTCACTGCCCCATCCCAGCTCAGAACCTGGCTATATGCAAATTAGTCTGTCCCTGGCCCAGTGCATCATGGGAACAGGGCAGACCAAACTACCAAGCCAATTCTTCACCAGAAAGGAGACAAGCTACCCCCTTTTCTGAATCACTCTTTAAAAGTGGCATTTCTACAATAGTAATGAAAAATCCACCTAACCCAATAAGCAGGATTTATCACCACTATTCCAAACATACCGAACACAGGAATTACCACTTTAGTACCTTTAAGGGAGTTCCCAATGCTAGACTATTGGAGGAGTAGGCCTCCCAGCAGTAAGAAACCAAATAGGCTGTCTGTCACTACCAGGACATGCCACACAATAAAGGCACATGTCTTACCTTTAACCTACACAGCACCTGCCCATAGGGCTACCTAGGGTCTACCTTAGGGTTGGCGTATATGTAATAAAAGTGGCGTTCAGGCGTGGCAGGTACATTTAAATGCCAAGTCAACTGCGCACACAGGCCCTGAGGTGGCAAGCCTGAGACATGTTTGAAAGGCTACTTCTAAAAGTGGCAAAAGCAGCACTACAGGGCCACTAGTAGCATTTGATTTCCATTCCGTGGGTATATGGTATACCACTTTATAATATTTGGGGTAAATCTTGTCATCAACAGGATTTATGTCCAGAAACTGATTAAGTTTACTAATCTAGGACGCTTAACTTTTAGGCAGATGATGTTGGCAAGGCAAAGTAGATCAGTGACATGCAGCTGACAGAAATATATGTGAACAATGCGTGAAGCGTCCATGATTGATTTGCTGCAAATGTCAATGAAGTTGTTCAAATCATTAGGTTCCTCGAATGAATGTGTTTTCCTTATAGTCTTCATGTTCCTCGAATTAATGAGTTTTTCTTTATATGGTGTTATACGTCTTGTATAAAGATGATCTTCTGCCCCTTCCCTGTGAAACGGGCCGAGTCGAGGATCACGGTTGTACGAAGGGACCTTAATGGAGGATAACATGCATTCCCTACATGCTAACTTCCATGGATGGCATGAATTGGGTTTCAATCAGTACCTTCATTCTCAAAGTCTCTGGACAAATTGGCTTTCAGGATGTTTGGGATCGAGCTTTTTAAAACGTAATGCAGGATTTTGAATGCTTTCGCTTTTATCCGGCAAATCAAACAATCTTTTTGCCCCTACTGTACATTTTTAAAGATTTTAGAAGGATGGTTCTTTCAGGCATTTAAATCATATCCTATCTAAAAGAAGCACCCTAGTAAAATTAAGAATGTTTTAATTATTTATTTGTAGAGTTCCTGGGCTAAGAATACACTACTCCTACTGGCATATAACTATTGTAACACCACCGTTAGAATGTACTTCTGATATGCTTGAAACTTGTCAATCTATGAGTAGAATAGTTCAGTAATGTGATCTCACCCCTGGTAATGGGAATTCTCTTCCCATCAGAAAGACGGTAAGAGCAGGGCGCACACTTATTGGTGTTGCTACTGTTTCTACCTTTATCTACTTGGCTCAGATTCTCCTGCCTTTGCTCACAAAGACTGAGGAACCAGTACGAGTAAGTTGGGCATATCCTTTGTAACGCTTAAGTGCTCAACGAGCCATAGTTGGATAAGGGGGATGTCACGTTTATGTGTTTTATAAAGCGCACAGCTCACCCGGGAGGATATGCTGGCACTGAGGGTAGGCCCCTCCTAATACTGAGGAAGATGTAAAACACCCTTGACCCCTCTGCTTAGGTCTTATGTGTGCAACTTGTTTTAGGAGTTCTGAGCCCTCAGGAGCCAGCCAGTCATTGCATTTGAAATGTATGCTTTGATATACTGCCTACATCCCTTTATTCTTCCAGCACACGCTACAATGTTTCTCACTTGTTAAAAAATCCAATAGGAAAGCAAACTCTACACAGTGGATGCGATGCAACCTCAGCATCCATATATGAAGCTAAATCTAGGACGCTGGAGGTTGGGCCTAGGTGTCCGAGGCTCTCCTTAGGCATTTGAGGCGAATGCTCAGGAACTTGTCAGATCTACCTAAGTGTTTGGACTATGACCTGGCATTTGAGCACGTACATATGATGGTGTGCCTGTGTGTATCATTGTTGTGCCAAGACATTTGGACTATAACTCGAAATATTATTTCTGTTTGGCATATAATACACTCCTGGAAAAACATGGCAGCAACCTACTTGTTATATGCCAAGTAACTAAAGTATAGTTTCTTTTTTAACAGCATTTTCCTATTTTGTCAATATTGCACTTATTGTAGTTTTCATTCACTTCCAATATGTCACTTTGTGAAATTTTACCAAGGTTATGGATCAAGTGATATCACTTTCCTGAGATTTCATTGTAGTCGGTGTGCGTGGTCCTTTATGTTAATCCTTGCATTTCGCTAAATTGGCATGCATGACTGCACTATAGGGCAAAAAAAAGCATTCACATATCAAATAACCAAACCAATCCGAATGTAAATAAACACGAAGAAGTATGTTCATTTAAATAAAATGACATTCACCTTAAAACATCAATCAATCAATCAATCAATCAGAGCATTTGTATAGCGCACTACTCACCCGGAGGGTCTCAAGGCGCTGGGGGGGGGGGGGGGGGGGTCCGCTACTGCTCGAATAGCCAGGTCTTGAGCTGCTTCCTGAAGGCGAGGTGGTCCTGGGTCAGGCGGAGGTGGGCCGGAAGGGAGTTCCAAGTCTTGGCGGCCAGGTAGGAAAAGGACCTTCCTCCTGTGGTGGCTCTTCGGATGCGGGGGACGGCGGCGAGGGCGTGGCTGGTCGATCGAAGCTGGCGTGTGGGAGCGTAGAAGTTGAGGCGGCTGTTGAGGTATCCTGGTCCTTGGTTGTGTAAGGCTTTGTGTGCGTGGGTGAGGAGCCGGAAGGTGATTCTCTTGTTGACCGGGAGCCAGTGCAGGTCTCTCAGGTGTCCGGAGACATGTGGAGTAAACAAGAAACACAAAATCTGCATTATAACGTGGTTTATAATAATTATGCGGTGCATAAAAGAATCAGTGACTAGACATACGAGTTTTATTCAGAGTTTGGTGGGTGTGGCAAAGTGTCAACATTTGGCCAAATATCAATTTCACCATATTTATTTCGAATCCATCAATCTCGAAGTAACCTCCGTAATATTTTCTATCATTCGCCTCAAAATGGACAAAAAACGTATTACCAGGACTAAATGTAAGTAAATATGTACATATATTACAAAAAAACTTAGTGCATATTTGTTTTATGAAAATGATATGAAGCGAAATGAAAAAAACTCAAAAAGTAAGGTACTTTCTTTTGGGCCCGGAGTATACATTTATTTTTTTAAAGCACCAATAAAACAATCACAAAACTGATAATTTGCTTTCATGCTATATTGTTGGTAGGGATTGAATATAGCAGTCGTCATGTTTTATCTGCATAATCACAAATCAAGAATTTTGCAGACTGAAGTGGGTATTTGCTGTATAGTGCTGCGTCGGACATAAGGAGGGTTGGGTTCCGGGGTTCGTAGCAACTGCTGGACATTGTAACAGTTTGTAGAAAACCACAAAATACAGCTAACTGAAAATGATGTTCTTTTAAATGGAGAGCTCGAAGCTGCATAGAAAGAAGATTCTTTGGGACACCAAACAAGGCATCCAAGAGATGCTGGTGTTGTCGCCTGCAACCGACTGTACCATTGTTCACAGCGGTAGGGGTTTGGAACACTTGACCCGTATCAGCTAGGCAAAGGCTGAGGTATGGGAGTGACATGCAAGAGAAACCGAGATCGAGATGGGGTAGAAAATGGAAGGAGAGCAGGTGAACGGAACGGGCATTTTGCAGAATGGCTGAGGGCACAAAAAGCAAAGAGCTCTGCATGTGAACGGTGGTGCATAACAAAGATGAACAATGGGAGAGGAGGGTCGGGGAGAGATGTGGAGCAGGGTACGGAGAAGGAGTGGCAAAACCAGATCCTCAGTTTGGCCACATGGACTTAACAAAGGACCAGGTGCAAACGTCTGTTTAGGACTGTAGTACTGTGGTTACAAGGATCCAAGAGATACTGCTGGGTGACATAAGTTGTACAAGGAGCAGAACAAAGCAAATCTGCACAAAAATACCATTTGCCTTGGAGTGCAAGGATAGGTACATGTAATCTAGGTGAGGTGAAGACATATCTCGCATCAAATGATAGTAAGATAAACAATTATTGGAGAAGAGTCCTCTACAAGGCACAACTGCATACGCTCAACTGACGTCTCTACAATGAACATTCTAAAGCAAGCTTTATAGGAAAGTTCTGTTTTAGAATGCAGGGCAACACAATAGGAAGGAGGGGGAGAAGAGGCAGAGGAAGAAAGAGAAAGGAAACCACTGACAGAATATCGACAGACAAAATATCGACCTACAGAAAAATCAACGCTGGAATATCAAAAGCAAGAATATCGAGATCCTATCTACAACATGGTAACTACAAAAATATCGGAAAAAAATATCGATATTAAAAATATCGTAATTAAAAATATCAGAGTTTTTTTAGAATTAAAAAAATGTAAAATAAAGTAAATAATTCTTATAAACCAAATAAACATTTAAAAATATTTAATAATGTTTAAAATAATAAATAATCCATATACAATAATATAACATTAATTAAACATATACATAACATATATAATATACACTTAATTAATAATAAGTTTTAATAATTATTTTAATAACTCATACATTATTTTAAAAATTAAATTATAAATACATCTAAACATAAAACAATAACATAAATACAAAGTAAATAATTATATCTAATACATAAAAAAATTAAATATACTTTCAATATTTTTAAAATTATTATTATACTACATTATCAAAAATAATAATACAAATATTAAATAGCTAAATAAATAAAAGCACGAACGGGGCACAATGGGGGCCGGACTATCGGCCGGGTTAGCTGGCTAGTGGCACTCTCTCCCGGCTGACTCGCCATTCTGCTTTTTGTAATAGATCCTGAGGCTTTTGGTATAGCGGGACTCAGATTTGAGAATTTTGCAACATTACCTTCGTGTTCAGAATAAGATTTCAGCGCAACGGAATGCTTTGGCGCTTCCCCGTCTTAAGGAACCAATTTACCTGTTGGATTCTCTCCTGGCGGGCAGGATCTTCTGTGTGTTGTTCCGGCAGCTCTGGTAGCGACGTCTTTGCGCTGCAATCTTCTGTCTCTCAGCGCGTGGATATGCCGCCAAAGGGGAAGAAAGAAAAACCAAAGGGGATGATGGACGGAGCGTTGACAATACAAACACTCACCCCCAGTCAACTGATCTGGGTTTAATCCATCACCGTTCTTTAGCTCACTCCGCCACCCCAGTTCAGACATGGCCATATGCAAATCAGTCTGACCCTGTGCCACATGGGAACAGTCCAGCCCGAACTGCCAAGCCATGTCTTCCCTGGACCGGAATCAAGCTTCCCAGGACCGGTTTATGGCATTACAGCCGTCTTCAGCCGGGCTTGCTTGAATCCAGTGGCAAAGTGAGCAAAGGACTCACGTCTGAGCAAAGGGGAAGAGCACATACGCTGGCTCCAGTCACAGCAAAGTCAAACCACACAGTTCCAACTATGTTCAAAAAGTCAGCAAACAAGAGACAAGATGCCACAGCCTGCTATCAAGGCTAAAAAAGGTCAGTCTGCTACTGTAACTCCTGTTGCAACTGTATCCCCAAAACTCCCAGCAACGTCAGCTTTAGATAAAAGGGATGCTGGCCTTTCTCCTCCTCCCCGTAGCTCATCAGGGTCTGCTGGTTCTCCCAGTAGCAAGGGGGGATCTGCAAATAATGCTGCAATGTCGATTGAAGGAGGGAAGGACATTAACGCTGAGCCTGGTGCTATCATTGAAAATGCAGTCCATATGTCACAAACTAGAGGAACTCTGGGAGCTGTAGTTTCACTGCAGGCTCAAGTACAAATGAAGACCCTGAAGGTGGTGATACATTCTATTCTCTTTCTGATCATACAGGCTCATCTGAGGAAGATCTTGGGGAGGACAAGGATTGGACAGACGATGACTGTGAGCTGGGGGACTGGCGAACCAGCGAAGTACTGAACTCTCTCTCTGGGCGTAGTACAGTTCGTGAAGTAGCCAGAGAACAGGGGGCCCCAACTTCCTGTCCTGATGTAGGATCATTAGCCTGGGATTATTCTTACTCCTCGCAGGTGGTATGGAGGGAGATACCACTGAGGTTGGGAACTCTAGTGGAGCCAATCTTTCTCATGTACATCCTGGCGAGATGACACTGGCGGTTATCTATCAGACCATCTTGGCCCACCGCGAAGAGACTCGGCAAGAAAGCGCTCGCACTCAGGGTGCATGTCGCAGGGTACAAAATTCGATCCGCAGAGTAGCAAAAACATGCTCAGATATTGCCTCTAGAATTGGGGAAGCGGAAGCAAGGATTTCTACTCTTGAAGATGACATGTCCACCCAGAGAGGAATTACAGACCTCATAAAGAACCAAAGAGAAGATATTGTTTGGAAGCTCAGGACCTTGAAAACAGAGCTCGGAGGAATAACCTAAGAATCTTGGGAGTCCAGGAAGGGATTGAAGGGTCGCACATTAGGCAGTTTGTGGGCGAACTGTTTAGTGAAGCATTCCCCGAGGTCAAGCAATGGGACTGGCAAACTGAAATTCAGCGGGCTCACCACTTTCCCTTTAAACAAAAGAAGCGGGCTGGCCAAATAGAGGACAAGCCATTATTAGGTCCCTGCGGAAGATCCTCCATCTGCTTCCATCTCACGCTCGGGCTTTGATAGTCCGTAGCACCATTCTTAGCAGGCTCGATTATTGTAACGCTCTGTTTCTTGAGTCACCTAAGTTTCTGCTTGAAAGGCTGCAGAGGATCCAGTCAACAGCTGCCAAACTGGCCTTGGGGTGGCCTAGAAGATCTGCCTCCTCAGTGGTGATGGCAGAATTACACTGGCTTCCTCTTGCACAGAGAATCCAGTTTAAGTCTCTCTGTATAGTGTTTAAAGCTTTGCACAGGGTGGGTCCTGCGTCTATGCAGCGTACGTTTAAGTGGTATGTGCCTGCGAGATGTCTCCGTTCCTCTGCGGCTAAACTGGTGGTAATGCCGAGAGTTAGGAAAGTCAGGTCAGGTGGGCGAACCTTTGGGTACGCTGCTGCTAAGCTTTGGAACCAACTCCCCTTGGAATTAAGACAGCTTAGTGACTTGTGTTCCTTTAGAAGAAGACTTAAAACTTGGCTGTTTCCTAAAACTTAGTCGGTCGTCCGGTCCCCTGTTTTTTTCATTCTCATGTCCCTCCTTGTGTTGACTCAACAGCGCCAGGATGCCTTTTTGGTGGTAGTGCGCTTTATAAGTTAAATAAATAAATACATAAAATAAGCCTCGTGCTATTCTTATTTGCTTAAATAATTTTTTGGCCAGGGAGAAGATCTATGACCTGGCCCGGCCTGATAGGAAGCGGAGGGGCAAGGGATGTGAGTTTTTCGTTAGACCTGATCTGTGACCGGCTACGGTTGAGCGGAGGTGGCAGCTCCGCCAGCTAATAGCACCGTTTCAGTCTAAGGGAGCTCAAGCTTTCTTGCTCTTCCCGTCAAAATTGAAAATTATCTACCAGGGCCAAACCAGATTCTTTGTCTCTGAAATTCAGGCTCAAGACTTTTTGAACTCACTTTAGCGGGGTAATGTTGCTTTATTGCTTTGTCGTTTCTCACTTATTTACTTTTTTTTCTCTTTTTGGGTCCTTAATATGTAATGTGCAGTGGGGTGTTGTTCTTGAGTAGAGAGGAGTATGAATGTTGTTTTTTATTTTTTGTGTCTTTTCTCTCTCTTCCTCCTCTTTTCCTCCTAGGACTGTACCCCTTATTGTTATTAGCAGCCTGGTGAGGCTACCGGGGGATTTTGTGTTCAATTCAGCTCCTCCATCACAAGGACCTAGGTCCTGTTGTCTCATGTAGGGGGTGGTGGGTTGGGATGGCCTCAGGTGGGTGGGTTCGGGGAGGGTGGCTTGAGGGCAGGGCTCCAGAATGGGGGAGGTGGGGGTTTGGTTCTAAAATAAAAAAATTGCTTGAATGTATACTACAATCGTGGCATTTCTGCAGGCTTTTGCATTAATACGGCATGCTTAAGGCTAGATGGGTGGTTTCAATTTATTTTGTGGTAAGTAGATGGCACAGGGTAAGATTTGTTTAGCCTCCTGAAATATATGTGGGCTCAATGACGGCAAAAAAAGAGCACTGCTCACAAAAATTGTCCCAGGTTTCCACATCGACTTGAATGTATACTACAATCGTGGCATTTCTGCAGGCTTTTGCATTAATACGGCATGCTTAAGGCTAGATGGGTGGTTTCAATTTATTTTGCGGTAAGTAGATGGCACAGGGTAAGATTTGTTTAGCCTCCTGAAATATATGTGGGCTCAATGACGGCAAAAAAAGAGCACTGCTCACAAAAATTGTCCCAGGTTTCCACATCGACTTACTCTGTCTACAAGAGACTCATGTCCCTTGGAATTATCGGGACCATCTCAGAATTCCAGGGTTTGATTAAGTTGGTTGTTCCCGTCAGACATCTAAGATTAGATGGGTTGCAATTCTAATGAGAAAGGGGATTGGTGTATGCAGGAAAACCTGCCAAGGTAAATGCGGGAGGTGGGTTATTACAGAGCTGATAATTAATGGCAGACCATTAACAGTATGCACAGTGTATGGCTCAAATGTAGATGACCCCGAAGTTTTCCATCACTTGAATGTAGAGCTGGCATCATACCCTCATCCGATTTGCTTGTGTGGTGACATGAATATTAATTTGCCCGCAGACTTTAATATATTGTATGATCTAAGATATGGGGGTAAGAAGCCCAGGGTTTTGGAGCACTTCAAGCCCTGATTAAAGAGCATTGCCTGACTGACCTTTGGTTTTACCATAACAAGAATCAAGACAGCTTCACGTACTACTCGCCCCCCATAACAAAATGGTCCGTCTGGATTATTATTTTATGACGGATCAGTTAGCTGAGGATTCCTCCATCTCAGCCCCTCCGAGAATCTTACCAGATCATAATCCTCTGATTGTTGAATGCCCGTTTCCCCAAATCCTTGGTCCTCCAAGGATCTGGACATTTGAGTGGAAGCTCTTAATGGAGCAGTCCTATTTAGATCATATGAGGATTTGGATATCTGTGTTTTTAAATATTAACAGAGGGACAGCTTCTGGCACCACGGTTTGTGACACACTTAAGGCTGCTGTTCGTGGAGAGGCGAAAACTTTTCTGCTTTTCGGCGCAAGATGATTCGAGAACAAATCACTAGCCGCATGGAAGAGCTCAGAGTAGCAGAAGTCCAGCTAATAGAGGCTATTAAGGATGGACAGGATATAGCTGAAAGCCAGGCACTGGTTGCTAAGACTAGGGCTAGTGTGCCGGAGGTCTTTGGCCAGGACCTCGCTGCCAAATTTTTGCAGTTTCGTAATGAGATGTTTGAGTTGGGTGAAAAATCTGGCAGGAGGTTATGGGAGTT
Organism: Lissotriton helveticus; assembly: GCF_964261635.1. Classification (NCBI taxonomy): domain Eukaryota; kingdom Metazoa; phylum Chordata; class Amphibia; order Caudata; family Salamandridae; genus Lissotriton; species Lissotriton helveticus. The sequence goes on along the minus strand of NC_136057.1, from coordinate 805,134,004 downwards.
TTTCGAAATTTTTATCATGCATTATATACTGAAGACAATGTTGGCATAGATATAGAGGCGGAAGCAGGGACCTTTTTTCGGGACATTAATACCCTCCATCTCACATCCCAACAGAATGAAGTTCTTTCTGCTCCCATAGAATGGGAAGAGGCCGAGCTTACGATTAACTCTTTACCCAATGGAAAGGCTGCCGGTCCAGACGCAATTCCTCTGGAATTTTATAAGTTGTTTCGTGCAGAGGTTCGGCAGGATTTTCTGTCGGTTCTCAGAGATGCACAGCACGGCTATGTCCCGGACTCCTAGCGACAGACCAATATCATTCTGTTTAAGAAAAAAAATAAGATTGAGTTTGACCCTTCTTCATACCGTCCCATATCCCTTATAAATACTGATAGCAAAATGTATGCTAAAATCTTATCCACTAGATTAGCTTTGGTCATCACACTTCTGGTATCACTGCGTCAGCACGGGTTTATCCTGGGTAGGGATACGGCCGATCATATCCGCAGAGCTATTGCATTACTGGACTGGGCACAGGTCACTGGCTCTCCCATCGGTTTGATTGTGTTGGACGCCGAGAAGGCGTTCGACTGGGTCGCCTGGGGATTTTTATGGGTGGTTCTTCGATGGAAGGGTTTTAGCTCTGAGTTTATTCAGGCGATTTAATCACTGTATATTGCTCCAGTAGCTACCCTTTCTATACCTGGGCTAGTATCAAATCTATTTAGTATTAGTAGGGGTACTCGTCAGGGGTGTCCCTGCTCGCCTCTGCTATTTGCCCTATATTTTGATCCCTTTTTAAACAAAATTGAACACTCATTAGATATCGTGACGGTTAGGGTAAACTCTACAGATTATAACATTTTGGCCTATGCGGACGACATTGTTGTCCTGCCAATGATGTTGCATCGGCTTTCCCTGCTTTACAGACCCTAGCAGAACAATACGGTCAGCTTTCTGGATATAAACTTAACGTTACTAAAACCCAAGTTATTCAATCTTCCACTATGGGCCCTTCTCAAGCTCCTGTGATCCATTCTGCAACATACCTAGGAGTTAAAATTACTGCTCTAGTAAGTGACATTCCAGATCTGAACATCGTACCAGTGATTGAGTCAGTTAATTCTACCTTGGTAAGACTGAATAATTTACACCTTTCTCTGTTCGGTAGGTGCAACGTTTTAAAGATGCTGGTTCTACCAAAGTTTTTATACCTCTTTAGAACTATTCCCCTCGAGTTTTCCCAATTTAGTATGGCTAGGGCAGAGAGGACCTGTAACAGATTTCTCTGGGGATGTCATCGCCCTCGCAGGGCAGCAAAGTGGATGTGCCTTCCGAGAGAACGAGGTGGCTGGTCAGTACCTAATCTGCTGCTTTATTTCTGGTCTTCATTGATCCAGCATCTTGGCATACCACTGTTTGGGGATAGGGCAGTGGTTTCACTTTATGAATTTATGAAATAGGACTAGGAGAGGAAGCTAAGGGGATTTTATTGCGAATACTTGAGCCCAGCTATAAGAAGACCAGGTTCAAGGTTATTGGGACAATGTTCTCTGTTTGGCGCAAGATCCGATGTAAATGGTCTATTCCTAATATTAATTTCTATACACCCTTCACTGCTGCTAGACTCCTACCCTTAATCTTTCAAGATTAGACTACTTTTAGATGGAAGTCCCTTGGGCTGGCAGCTCTAGGGGATTTAGCTTTGGATGGGATCATGGCCCCTTTTTCTTTTTTAAAGTATAAGTTTAATCTTCATATACATGATTTTTTCAAATATTTGCAGATTCAAAGTTTTGTTGATAGAACGAAGGTCCTAACAACCACTATATTTGATAGGATTATTTTGTTTGAATTAGTTTTAAGGAGTTCTAAAATTGGTGCTGTCTATCAACAACTATTATCTGGCCTTCCGGACGATGTCCCGCTGCAGAATGCTATATTGGAGGCTAAGCTAGGGGTGTCAGGTGTGGATATTACTCAGGCACTTGAACTGTCCAGTAAGGTTTTAATTTCTGGAACTTACGCTCTCAATGCTTTATGGCCCTATTTGATTTATATTATACTCCGGCTAAGATATCTAAATGGGGGGGTAGTGGGGAACACTCATTCCTGAGATGTGGACTCTTAGCTGCAAATGATATCCATATGTTTTTTGATTGTCCCAAGTTGGGGCCCTTTCTTTTGGAGGTAGAGCAGTTTATTAACTCCAGGCTTGTGATATCAGTTATTCTTTCACTCAAGATGTTTTTCTGTGGGTTTGAAAACAATGGACCGTCTGGGAGATCCCGACATGCGTCAGCCCTCCTGCTTATTGCGATGTCCTTAGTCTGCCTCTGTATTACATCAGAATGGATCAGCCCAGATGCGCCGACCTTTATTAACTGGAGAGTGAGGATTTTGGCCCTTTACAATCTGGAGTCAGCAGTTTGGTGGAGGTGGAGAAGAAAGAGGCGGGAATGGGGCCAGAAGATCTGGGCTCCAGTGGTTGAGTGGGTTAGTGAATAGAAACCATCTCGGTCTTGCTATGTGTTTATGGTCATATCTGGATTTAATGCGCCCTCTAGCTATGTTTCTTTACGTATATTTCTATTTGATTTTATATAAGTATCTTGCCATATTTGCTTTTGGAATTTACCTTTTTGCCATGAATATTATATTGCCACTATATGTTTTCTGTTTATCAAGCTTTATTAAAAAGTTAAAAAATAAATAAATAAAAATACTATTCAAAGTCCCAAAAAAAACCCAGTAATGATAACATTGGGTGCTACAGTAGGGAAAGCGTTGGATAGCGTAGGGGTACACATTATTATTCCAACTCCAGAGGGTGCTACAGTAGGGAAAGCGTTGGATAGCGTAGAGGTAAAAATTACTATTCTAACTCCAGAGGGGACAACAGTAGGGAAAACATTGGATAGCGTAGGGGTAAAAATTACTATTCCAACTCCAGAGGGTGCTACAGTAGGGAAAGCGTTGGATAGCATAGGGGTAAAAATTACTATTCCAACTCCAAAGAGTGCTACAGTAGGGAAAGCGTTGGATAGCGTAGAGGTAAAAATTACTATTCCAACTCCAGAGAGGGCAACAGTAGGGAAAGTGCTGGATAGCATAGGGGTACAATTACTATTCCAACTCTAGAGGGTGTAACAGTAGGGAAAGCATTGGATAGCATAGGGATAAAAATTACTATTCTAACTCCAGAGGGTGGAACAGTAGGGAAAGTGTTGGATAGCGTAGGGGTAACAATTATTATTCCAACTCCAGAGGGAGTAACAGTAGGGAAAGCGTTGGATAGCGTAGGGGTAAAAATTACTATTTCAACTCCAGAGGGTGTAACAGTAGGGAAAGCGTTGGATAGCGTAGGGGTAAAAATTACTATTCCAACTCCAAAGAGTTCTACAGTAGGGAAAGCGTTGGATAGAATAGAGGTGAAAAATACTATTCCAACTCCAGAGGGGGCAACAGTAGGGAAAGCATTGGATAGCGTAGGGGTAAAAATTACTATTCCCACTCCAGAGGGTGCTACAGTAGGGAAAGCGTTGGATAGCGTACGGGTAAAAGTTACTATTCCAACTCAAGGGAGTGAAACAGTAAGGAAAACGTTGGATAGCGTAGAATTTAAATATTACATACTTATAAATAATTTTTGTATTTAAAATAAAGCATAATTAAAATTTTAAAATATTAATTGCCAATTAACAAAATTATTTACCAATTAAAAAATGAATTACCAATTGAATTACAAAGGATAGAGACCCACGTTACCCTGGTCCACTTATCCACAAAATGGAAAGTGAGGGATCCCTACTGAGAGGCGCCATAGGTGCAGCAACAAATCAGACAGCTTTTGAGAATCTAATAATCACAAGGCCCCTAATAACTGCTCCACTCGGAAGGCGTATAGACAAATTAAATACGACCAAACAGGTGACTAAAGAAAATAGGAGTGGGTTACCGAAACACTGTTTTAAGTCGCAATCCTGACGAGCGTGAAGTAAAAAAATTCTCTAATATCTGCTCGTGGAACACTCACGGCCTAGAAAATCTGATAGAAAACCCCGGTGCTTTGGAATTCCTGCAACTGTATGACATCATCTGAGCCCAAGAAATTTGGAGCACAGCTCCTTACAATATTGTAGGTTTTATCGGGCACCACAAACCAACAATAAAATTGGCAAAATTTGGATACCCAAAGGGCGGTTTGTCCTCGTATCTTTCAACCAAATTAGACTGGTCATTAGAAAAACTCCCTATAGGGACGCATTGAGTTCTGGCATCCAAGCTGGAACAGCATATGAACGAGGGGGCACCAACAATACTAATACTACTAAACGTTTACATTCACCCAAGTGAGGAGACAAAAGATGAGCCTATGAATATGTTGTTTAAAATAATAAAAACATTACAAAGCCTGTATTGTCAGGCACAGTTTATCATCTCAGGTGACTTTAACATCAATTTATGTAATACTCTAGGGAACCTGAACAAAAAGGGCATCAATTTTAGACGACAATTTGAAACACTAGGATTGATTCACCTTAACGGAAACACAAAAGATGATTCACCATCCGCAACAACCTTTTTAAGCGGGAACAAAAGTTCAACCATTGATCATACCCTGGTGAGTGAAACTGTAGCGCGACAGACGCAAAAATTCCAAATCGTGTCATGCATAGAGAGCGATCACATTCCACAATCTTTGCAATTGGAGCAATTTACAGCCAGGCTGACAGCAACTAAAAATCTACTTTCAACGCCACACGCCTATAACTTAAAAAGATTGAATTGGCGAGAATCGGGGATCGAGAAGGTAATGGCTGAAGTATATCGCAAAGCCGGCACGAGTAAAGGAAGCCTAGAGGAATCTGGAATTTCAGAGACAACGCAAACAGGGAAGGGCGAGAGATTAAGCGCTTGGGAATATCTCGTGAGAGCCCTAATGGAAATCTTCGCGGACAACAAAAGGAAACATCCCTCTAAGTGTCACAGGAATACATTTGGCCAAGCAGTCACCATCCTTGGTTCACCCATGAATTACGAAAACAGAAAAGCCAAATAGCGCGTTAAATAGGAGCTGCCTCAAACTAGCTAAAAATGGGGGGAAAACCCGACAGAATTAAGCTATATAAGAAAAACTGTTGAATAGCCAAAACCAGATACCAAGTTGCAATATGGAATAAACTTCTTCTGGTAAGTAAACAACGGAACGGAAAACACTTCTGGTATCAGATAAATTCACTGACACTTGGGAAAAATAGACATCAAAATGCAGGGGTAGCACAAAGACCAAAGCCCAAATCAACATCAGTCAGTCAAACAGCAAAACAGGATTGCAGGAGGAGCGAGGAACGAAAAAAGGAAATCCCACCGGGGGTCATCAACTTGAATAACAAAACATATCGCCCTACAACACAAAAACTGGGATGAATTAACGGAAGTAAGCGAATTAATAAAAATTATAAAGAAATTAAAATTAGAGGGCGTGCCAGGCCCCAATTGAATCCCTGGTACACAGCACCGTGACACTGGTGACTAAATATAAATGAGCAGAATATTTGGGATGGACATTACCTGACCACTGTCCCCTGATGGCGACTTTTCAATGGGGGAAAGTGCCCCAGCCATTCCTACCTGGTGCCTACACCCACAGGCGCTAACAGACATTGTGTTTTGGACAACTGTAGGGGAACACATAGATAATTATATTTTAGAGAATGGTGACTCCTCTTCGGATGGAATGGTTGAGTGGGATGCATATAAGGTGGTGTTGCGAGATGTGTGTATGGCCACACAATATGGTATGCGGTGTGCCCTGCAGGTGGAGATGCTAGACTTGAAGGATGGATTGAAGTTAGCAGAACAGACTGGGTATCCAGCCTGACCTCTTATCCGACATTGGAGGATATTAGGACTAATTACAGGACATTATCTGGGTGCTTAGCCCTCTTTGACTTCAGGGAACACACTATATGGAAACATGATTTAGGGGACAAGCGCAGCAGTGTATTGGCATTGTTACTGCATTCGGAGCACTCAAACACTCATATCGGTGCCATCCAATCACACTCCGGCATTATAGTGAATTCCCAACTGGATATTATAAAGGAATGTGAGTGTTATTACAATGAGTTGTACAGAGCCCCCCTGGGAAAGACTTCGGAGGTGATAAGTGCTTATCTGTGACCTTTTGAGACACCACTCCTTAATCCCCTATTGGTGCAAGAACTGGATGCTCCCTTGACTCTCAAAGACGTTTCCCAGCCATCAAACAAATAGCCTGGGGTAAAACACCTGGTTCTGATGGCCTACCCATTGAGTTCTATGCCTCATACCGAGCCACATTTGCCCCATGGCTGCTGACTCTATATAAACAAGTAAAGTAATGTAGTAATCTCTCGGAAAGTATGGTTGTAGCTTTGATCAGGGTACTTCTGAAACCCAGAAGGGACCCCCGTGAGGTAGCTTCGTATTGCCCACTATCTCTCATCAACCTTGACTACAATGTGTTGGGCAAGGTATTGGCACATGGTGCATACTGTAGCCCACTCTGACGAGAATGGATTTATTCCTGGGAGGAATACGTTTCTAAATCTTCGCTGTTTGATTAGCACCATGGGCTGGGTACATAGAATGAACACTCAGGGTTTTGTGGCCTCCTTAGATATAAAGAAGGCATTTGGTACCCTTGGATGGAATTAGCTACAGGAAGTATTACAGAAGGTGAGGTTTGGCGAAGAGTTCTGTAGGTGGATCGAGATCCTTTATTACTCCTCATTGGCCAGGGTGCGCATAAGTGGGATTATCTCAGATAGTTTCCCCATTGAAAGAGGGACTAGAAAGGGCTGCCTCTTGTCCCAATTACTGTTTGCTCTGGCTGTGGAATCATTGGCATGCCTACTAAGGAAGCAAGTGCTTGACTGGGCATACCAAGTTGCCGATCTGTCACAGATGGGTTCAATGTATGCCCATGATACTTTGATTTATCTGAGAGTGGACCCAAAGCCCATACCGGAGGACATGTCAGTTTTAAATATATTTGGTCAGGTGTCGGAATTAACTAGGGAACTTCTTGTTTTTCCCCACTGCTACACATGCCTGACCCACTGCGTAACCCGGGAGTAAACTCTCCCTTACCATGGGCATTTGGCACCTTTAAATACGAGAAGGTTATTTTTGTACCACCAGGAACAAGATCTCATATGTCGTCACCTTGGTAAGACACTCGCATCCATTCAACCCTTTTGGATGCAGCTACGTCTGCCGCCAATGGGCAGAGTATCGATAATGAAAATATTAGTCCTTCCCCGACTGCATTATTGTTTTCCAGCACTTCCAGTGATTTTAAAGAACCTTTTTTAATTAGAGATCTGGAGGCTGCTTACTTTCCTGATCTGAGGCACTAAAAGACACAGAGTGGTGATTGGAATGATGACTCCAGCATTGGAGAGGGGGGGGCCTGAGTTTATTACGCCGCAGCACAACTTCAGTGGCCATTATGTTCGCTACATGACACTTCATGTCCCGAGAGAGATACTCTAGATCTATATATTGGAGATGACTCCCTTTTGGGATGGTTCCTGACATGTTATTTCTATGGGATGATGTTGAATGTTTTGGTGAAAGTAGCAGTGTTGAATTGAAGGAAATATATATGTAAGGGACGCAGGGAACAGCCATATGCACCTAGCTTGCTGCTATGGGATCCTTGCCTTGCAGGGCCCTGAATGTACTCCACATGGTAGATGCTTGGGAGACAGCGGGGTTCACAATATGGGGTGATGTGATAGTAGAGGATAGGCTGCACATGTTCGAGGACTTGATGGAGGGGGGAGGCGTGAACCAGGGGCAGTTCCAATTGTCTTCCGCTCTACGCGAGGTGCCTATAAAATGTGGGACCGACAGAGAGATAGAGAGATGTATCACAAGTGAATTGCCCATTAGAATTGATGTTGACTGTAACTTGCTCAAAATGGTCAATCTTAGTCATTTACGGAACTCTATGTTGGAATGCTTCTTACCCCTGCTTCCAGACCCTTCAGGATTGCTGGCAAGGTGGATTATCTATAGAACTACCTGACAGGATCTCCACAACATAGGACCCGAATACCTCAACAAGAGAGTCTCTTTCCACGTGCCCAGGAGGAACCTCCGCTCCGATGACCCCGCCCTTACAGAGATCCCCCACATCCGCAGAAAAAGAACAGGTGGCTCCTACATCGCAGCCAAGACCTGGAACGAGCTCCCAGTGAACATCAGACGCTCCCCGACTCTGCACACCTTAAGGAAGGACCTCAAGACCTGGCTCTTGGACTGATCCGGAGCAGCGCCCCTCCCCCTGAGTGCCTTGAGACCCTCACAGGTGAGTAGCACGCTTTATAAAACCCTGATTGATTGATTGATTGAATGACCTGGTTGAAATGTTTGGGATATATTGCACAGAACTCTTGGGTCTGCTTTACCCAATTCAATTATCTGCATCACACGTACCTTTCCTCGGACAGAATAGGTAAAATGTACACAGGTGAAACATGCAATGCCTGAATCACACAAAGGAGTAGGACAATAAATATCAAAGAATATATGGCATGTGCAAAAGATATATGAAAGTGGTGGTACGTGTTCACTGTGAAAAAACTGCCCTCACTCAAAAAATGGTGACATGCTTCATCATAGCTGGAATGAAGCTAACCTGGCTGATGAGGGCTGAAAGCCTGAAACCGGTCCTAGGATGCTTGTTTCCAGTCCAGGGAGGACCCGGCTTGGCAGTTCGGGCTGGACTGTTCCCAAGGGTCACAGGGTCAAGACTGATTTGCATATGGCTGGGTTCAAATTGAAATGCCATGGTGAGCAAAAAAACAATGGATTTTGGCCCAGATCTCTGTACTGGGGTGAATGTATGACATTGTTCTGCATTCTGTCCATCAACTGTTGTTTTTGCATTTGTCACCCCGAGTGGGAGGGGTATGCTCAGACGTGAGTCCTGTGCTCTCCCTGCCACTGGAATCAAGCTATCCTGGCTGATGAGGGCTGAAAGCCTGAAACCAGTCCTAGGATGCTTGTTTCCAGTCTAGGGAGGACCTGGCTTGGCAGGTTATGATGGACTGTTCCCATGGGCCACAGGGTCAAGACTGATTTGCATATGGCGGGGTTCAAACTGGAATGGCATGGTGAGAAAAAAACCAATGGATTTAGGCCCAGATCTCTGTACTGGGGTGAATGTATTACATTGTTCTGCATTCTTTCCATCACCTGGTGTTTTTGCATTTGTCACCCCGAGTGGGACGGGTATGCTCAGACGTGAGTCCCATGCTCTCCATGCCACTGGAATCAAGCTATCCTGCCTGATGAGGGCTGAAAGCCTGAAACCGGTCCTAGGATGCTTGTTTCCAGTCCAGGGAGGACCCGGCTTGGCAGTTCGGGCTGGACTGTTCCCAAGGGTCACAGGGTCAAGACTGATTTGCATATGGCTGGGTTCTAATTGAAATGCCATGGTGAGCAAAAAAACAATGGATTTAGGCCCAGATCGCTGTACTGGGGTGAATGTATGACATTGTTCTGCATACTGTCCATCAACTGGTGTTTTTGCATTTGTCATCCCGAGTGGGACAGGTATGCTTAGACGTGAGTCCTGTGCTCTCCATGCCACTGGAATCAAGCTATCCTGGCTGATGAGGGCTGAAAGCCCAAAACTGGTCCTAGGATGCTTGTTTCCAGTCCAGAAAGCACCTGGCTTGGCAGTTCGGGCTGGACTGTTCTCATGGGGCACAGGGTCAAGACTGATTTGCATATGATTTGATTTTACATTTTATAGAGCGCAGCGTATGCCGAAGGGCGTCTTGGCGCTAAAACAGCCTAGAAGCTAAAATACCAACTAATTTTATTTTGTATGAACTCATTAGTTTTTGAACAGCCAGGTTTTCAGCCAACTTCTGAACAACATCAGGGAGTTACTATTTTTAATCTCTAAAGGAAGGGAGTTCCATACCTTAGCCGTGCCAACTATAAAACTGCTCCCCCCCAGCGTAACTGCTTGTACCTCGGGACTACCAATAAGTGTGCCTGTGCTGATCTTAGGTTTCTGGAAGAAGAGTATTTCTTGAGATGTGTTTTCAGATAAAGAGGTCCTTTCCCCTGTAATGCCTTAAATGCAAGACACTGAGCCTTAAATACAATTCTCTTCCCCACCGGCAGCCAGTGGAGATCCCTCAATCAATTAGTTACTGGTTCATGTTTAGGGATATCTAAGATTAATCTTGCCGCTGCATTCTGCATCCGTTAGAGTCTAAGTAGGAGCTGTGCCTGAAGTCCAACGTATAAAGCGTGTCCGTAGTCCAATCGCGATATGGCCAATGCAGTGACCACCGTTTTTAAGGTATCCATAGGGATAACCGACAGATCTTCCTAATAATTTTTAGGATGCCCCAGAAGGTGGAGGTGAGTTTGTTAATTTGGCCTTCAAATGTCAGTCTTTGGTCAAATATTACCCCCAGGTTTCTAACCTTCGAGACTGGTACTGAGCAGTCGCCCAAATCAGCCGGCCACCACTTTGGGGACCAAAAGGAGGTGTTGGGGCCTGGTAGCAAAACCTCTGTCTTTTCGACGTTCAATTTGAGGCAATTTTTCTGCATCCATGTGTTAATCTGTTGCATGCAGATATTAAAACGATCAGCCGTCTCCTCAATATTGTTTGATACTGAGATCACCACCTGTGTATCATCGGCATATGATAAGACTGAGAATCCGCATTGTCCAATGATTGTTGCCAGCGGGGCCACATAAATGTTAAAAAGAGTGGGGCTCAAGGATGAGCCCTGAGGCACCCCACATGGCAGCTCGAATGGTTTGGAAACCCTACCATCCATTTCTACTAAAAATGTTCTATTTGTTAAAAATGATGTCAGTAATTTGGTGGCACTCTCTTGAAAACCCAGTTCCTCAAGTCTACCAATCAGGATTTCATGGTTTACCGTGTCAAAAGCCACCAATAGATCTAATAAGATCAAGGCGGCCTTCTTTCCTTCGTCTAGAGTTTTTCTTAATTCTTCTACTGCCATCACCAAGGCGGTCTCGGTTACATCACCCTCTCTAAAACCATACTGAGAATGATCTAATAGTTCTCCTTCTGCGATGAAGGACATAATCTATCTATTAATCAGCTTTTCCAACACTTTGGCGTAGAAGGGAATCCTAGATATTGGCCTATAGTTTTTAGGTTCTGTCGGGTCCTAATTGGCTATTTTTTAGCAATGGCCAAACCGAAGCCATTTTCCATAATTGTGGAAAGATGCCTGACTGAATTATTTCTAGGAAGACTATTCTAAGTTGCTTACTGATCAGCACAGGACACAGATGAAAGATTTCTGGAGGGCAAGGGTCTGACGGAGCTCCTGCTTTGTTATTTTTACTACTTGGACGATCTGATCCTCAGTAGGTGGGAGGAAAGAGAAAGTTGTGTCAGTAGCTGATAAATAAATCCCTGGCGTTTTTATCTCCACAGGTCTATTTATGCTATCTCTAAAAGTTTTATACACTACCTCCACTTTGTCAGTGAAAAACTCTCCAAGAATATTGCAGAATTCGGGGTTCTCTATCTTCTGTAGATTCCCTGGGAGCTTAGCTAATTTTTTCACTGTATTGAACAGCTCCTTCCTGGAGTTTTTATATTCCAGGATGTTTTGAGTAAAATATTTACTTTTCTCCTCGGCAATCATTTTTTTGTAATCTGATAAAGTAGTTGCAAATTCTCTTTTCCTTGCCTCAGCGTAGTCAGTTCTCCATACCCTTTCAGATCTCCTACATACTTCTTTCTGTTCTCTGAGTTCACCAGTGAACCAGGGCTCAGATGGCCTTTTCCTTTTTGATCGAAGCCCCTTTATAAGGACAGCTGAGTTTACCGCTGTTTTGATCCAGGAATTTACTTCATTGACCATATTGTTGACACCTAATTCTAGATTTGGTTTTGTTGTTATTAATTGAGTCTGAAAGTTTGAAGAATTGATTTTACTCCAGTCCTGATATACCACTGCGCCCAGAGTTGTTGATGATGTCATTGGTTGGTGGGTGTCCCGTAATATAAATATAATGCTTGGTGATCTGACCAAGTCACCGGGAAGACTTCCGACACTTCTATCCTATTATTAGAAGTGAATATTCCATCCAATGTATGTCCTGCCTCATATGTCCCTTGTTTAACCATCTGTCTCAGGGAAAAGCTGGCCATTCCATCTATGAATGCAGTAATATTGTTGTCATCTACCTTTTCTAGGTGATAGTTAAAATCTCCTAAGACTGTGAAGTTAGAACTATTTATACTGTCTTCCAGAAAAGGACTAATATTTTCCATCAACAAAGCTTGTGCTTTTGGCGGGCGATATAAAAGAAGCCCTTTAAAAGTATAATTATCTGCCCAAGTCTCCGTTATGAAGGCGATATCTATCTGATGACTCTCTATCAACTCCGCTAACTTAACACCGTGCTTCACTAACAAACGTGCGTTAATTAGTACTGCTTTGACCCCGGTGTCCATGTTAGTAGCCATCTTGGTCTTTTTAACGTGAGAACTTAGATTCCTTGGAATCTCATAGATAAAACGTATGTTACATTTTTCACAAGTCTTAGGCACTTTCCTTAAATCAGGAGCTGCATGGCAACACATTTTCGACCTTTGCTTCAGCATGAGCAATTCCTCTCGTGAGTAAGTTATCATGTTCTGAGCAGTTGTTAAAAAATGACCAGGGGTTTGTGGGCTAGGTGTGAATCCGGCGCGGATGGGCGCAGACGGGCTTGCCTTAGGCGTGCCCACTGTGCGCGTACGCGCTATCCCCATTTTTATCCCCCTGCCTGTAACGACTAGCCCGCTCACCCGACTCCACCCAAGATGGTGGTGCCGTGACTCGGAGCAGACCCCGGGACTGGAGAACCCCCTCTAAGGTGTTGATTCAAGTTTCGCTTCAAGTAAGTGCAATTGGCAAATTGTTAAAAAGTTTAAAAACATCCAAAGTTAAAATTTGTTAGTTTCTAGTCTTGCGAGTGGTCTCTCCCGGCTCACGCCTCAGGAGGACTGTAAGGCTATGGAAAGCCCGCTCATGACCTCCCCACCTTTATCCCCCTGCCTGTAACGACTAGCCCGCTCACCCGACTCCACCCAAGATGGCGGTGCTGCGACTCGGAGCGGACTCCGGGACTGGTGAACCCCCTCTAAGGCGTTGCTTCAAGTTTCACTTCAAGTAAGTGCAATTGGCAAATTGTTAAAAAGTTGAAAACATCCAAAGTTAAAATTTGTTAGTTTCTAGTCTTGCGAGTGGTCTCTCCCGGTTCACGTCTCAGGAGGACTGTAATGCTATGGAAAGCCCGCTCATGACCTCCCCACCTTTATCCCCCTGCCTGTAACGACTAGCCCGCTCACCCGACTCCACCCAAGATGGCGGTGCTGCGACTCGGAGCGGACTCCGGGACTGGTGAACCCCCTCTAAGGCGTTGCTTCAAGTTTCACTTCAAGTAAGTGCAATTGGCAAATTGTTAAAAAGTTGAAAACATCCAAAGTTAAAATTTGTTAGTTTCTAGTCTTGCGAGTGGTCTCTCCCGGTTCACGTCTCAGGAGGACTGTAAGGCTATGGAAAGCCCGCTCATGAACTCCCCACCTTTATCCCCCTGCCTGTAACGACTAGTCCGCTCGCCCGACTCCACCCAAGATGGCAGTGCCGTGACTAGGAGCGGACCCCAGGACTGGATAACCCCCTCTAAGGTGGGCTGGGTTCAAACTGTAATGACATGGTGAGCAAAAAAAGTGATGGATTTAGGCCCAGATCTCTGTACTGGGGTGAATGTATGACATTGTTCTGCATTCTCTCCATTAACTGGTGTTTTTGCATATGTCACCCCGAGTGGGACGGGTATGCTCAGATGTGAGTCCCATGCTCTCCATGCCACTGGAATCAAGCTATCCTGGCTGATGAGGGCTGAAAGCCCGAAACCGGTCCTAGGATGCTTGTTTCCAGTCCAGGGAGGACCTGGCTTGGCAGTGCGGGCTGGACTGTTCCCATGGGGCTCAGGGTCAAGACTGATTTACATATGGCTGGGTTCAAACTGGAATGGCATGGTGAGCAAAAAAACGATGGATTTAGGCCCAGATCGCTGTACTGGGGTGAATGTGTGACATTGTTTTGCATACTTTCCATCAACTGGTGTTTTTGCATTTGTCATCCCGAGTGGGACGGGTATGCTCAGACGTGAGTCCTGTGCTCTCCATGCCACTGGATTCAAGCTATCCTGGCTGATGAGGGCTGAAAGCCCGAAACCGGTCCTAGGATGCTTGTTTACAGGCCAGGGAGGACCGGGCTTGGCAGTTCGGGCTGGACTGTTCCCATGGGGCACAGGGTCAAGACTGATTTGCATATGGCTGGGTTCAAACTGGAATGACATGTTGAGCAAAACAATGATGGATGTAGGCCCAGATCTCTGTACTGGGGTGAATGTATGACATTGTTCTGCATTCTGTCCATCAACTGTTGTTTTTGCATTTGCCACCCCGAGTGGGACGGGCATGCTCAGACTTGAGTCCCGTTCTCTCCATGCCACTGGAATCAAGCTATCCTGGCTGATGAGGGCTGAAAGCCCGAAACCGGTCCTAGGATTCTTGTTTTCAGTCCAGGGAGGACCTGGCTTGGCAGTTCGGGCTGGACTGTTCCCATGGGGCACTGGGTCAAGACTGATTTGCATATGGCTGGGTTCAAACTGGAATGGCATGGTGAGCAAAAAGACAATGGATTTAGGCCCAGATCTCTGTACTGGGGTGAATGTATGACATTGTTCTATATTATAGAAACAAGGGTTCCTAGCTTATTTTAAATATTCACAATACAATATAGCACACAATGGACTACTATACGATAACTTTCCACTGCCCAGCCGGGCAGGGAATTTATTTATCAATCAATATCAATTTCCACACAATATTTTTTCAGACAGGTAGTATGACACAAGCCTGTGCCGTACTTTGAAAAGGAGAAGATAGAGAAGAGTGAAAGGGGTGTTTTCAGGCAAGGAAAAAGAGCAAAACAGGGCACTTTATAATTGAAAAGAAATAGTGACAGTGTCGCCTGGAGTGAAACAAACAATATCAAATTTTAAAATGCTACATGTATGTACACTCATAGGTGTCGACGTTTCGATCCCTTCGCTCAATTAGTTAATTGGGATCATCATCAGGACTTAAAAATTAGAGTTGCCTGAATGTAACAAAGCCTGTTGAGAAGATAAGGAAACAAGCACAAAGAAAAATCTTTAGAGAAATTAAGGAGAGCGGTCATCGCATGCCGTAAACTTTCATTATACAACTGAAATCACAGTTTGTGACATGTGCTGGGTGACAGTGCCATTTGTGAAGTACAAAGTCACGTTGCAATAACACATTAACATTGAGCCTCGGAATCGCAGTGACTCAAGTGCAAAAGATATTGGGAGTTTGTGCACAACGAGTGACTGAGGGGATTGTGCAGCAGTGTGTTTAATGAATGGGGGATGCCCATGACTCAGTGAGCTGGTGTTTGAGCCGGGCCACATGCATCTCTGGTCTTTCAATGGTTATTTGGACCTTGTAACGCTTACTGGTCAGCACAGGACGTACCTCTTTGTTACGAGGTATTGAGTGAGGCGTCAGACTTTCTTCGGGCGCCCAGGGGTAGCGTCCAGGGATACAGTACTGGTCCTGGTTGAAGGGTTTAAAGATATCCCATCGCGGCTTTGGGCCGACCTGTGGGAAGGATGCACATTAGTATGCGTGGTAGGGGCGGGACAACGAACGAGTGAATTGTTTAAGTTACATACCCATTGTGAGCTCGTTTTAATTAGTATACGTTTCCAAATGGGTCTTGGGGTGAGATGGTTCGACTTCTGACAGCGCCGATTTATTTAACGGGCTGAAATAAATTATGTTCAAAAGTTATGCTTTTCAAGAATTCAGTCCGCAGGGTCTAAACGGACAATTGTTAAGGAGGTTTACCTTATTTAGCGTTCTTGAGTGGTACACTGAGGGCTCGATGGCCGGGGTAACTGGTGAACAGTTGTGCACTCTATATTCGATCAATGTCGTCAATGTTGCGCTGAAATTTAAGGATGAAGTTAACTAGGCGCCCAATCTCTGAGAAATGGTCAGGATCGGGCTGGCGCCACCGGGGAAGAGCCACTTACCGAGTAAAATTGGAGCTCGCGTCTGGCCGGGATGCTTCGTTTCAATGCCGGTTACCGCTGGTATTCCCGGGCTTGCTAGTCATGGTGTAGCGGTCTGGTCACGTGGAGGCAACTTCAGGCGCCATCTTGGGACAGTGTCCCCGTCTTGAATGGCTGCAATAATGGAAGAGGTTCTGTGGCGCTTACATGGGCGCCATCTTGAAATGTCCCAGAGTTAAGGGGACTCTGATGTTAAGAAATATGGGAACCCATAGCTTACGATCGCATGAGGACCCAGTGAAGGGGATTGGGTTAGCGCAAATTACTTATCATTAGAATTACTGGACAGAAATCCACCTGGTAGGGTGAACCCAAGATCTGCTGCAGAGGTAGTATATCGCAGGCTGTCGCTAGGCAAGATGCAAAGGGGGTGGGGGAGTGGGGGGAGTGCATGCGTACCAGTGTAGTCAGTGTGAGTGGAACAATTGTGACACATATATGTTCATTAATAACTTAGCACCAAATAGATGAGATCCATAAGTCTTTCTGCTTTACAGTTCACTGATTCGATATAGCTTATTCACAAGAGAGTGGTCCAGTCCTCACTCCGGTTCAATCCAGTGTGGATGGTATTAAACTGTATGATAGATTTCAATTCCTCGCGATTCAGAATTTGTTGCAGATTGCCGCCTCTTTGTGGTAATTTCACCGATTTCAAGACTGTCCATCTTAGGTCGTCAGCCGTGTGTTTCAGGGATGAAAAATGTTCCACTAGCGGGGCATTGAGAGTCCCACATCTTATGCGGCTCCGGTGTTGGCTTATGCGCGTCTTCACCTTCTGTGTGGTTTGCCCCACATACATTTTTGGACAAGGGCATAAGACCGCATAAATTACATTGCAACTATTGCAGTTTGTTAGGACTTTCATCTCATTTGTGACATTATTGTGACTGAAAGTGCGCCCCTCCAGTGTCAAATCACACACAATACATTGTCCACATTTTACATGCCCTGTCACAGGTGGTAAGCCCCAGTTGGATTCCATCGTGTTACTTACGGGTGGTGTGGGTAGAGCCGCCCGGACAAGATGGTCTTTTATATTTTTGCTTTTTTTGAACGCAAACAGTGGCTTTTCAAAGTTTAGTTGGCCTGTGTTCAGGATTGACCAATGCCGCAGGATTGTTTTTCGAATTTTATTCGAGACTGGGGAAAAAGTGGTGACACAAGCAATTCTTTCAGTCCTCTCCCTACTTTTTGGTTCAAGTAAGACGTCTCGGGGGCAGTACCATGCTCTTTTAGCGGCATTCCTGACTAATCTCTTTGGGTACCCACGCGCTTTTAGTTTGGATGACAAAATATCTGCCTCTCTGAAATAGTCAGGTTTTGATGAACAGTTGCGCCTTATGCGGAGGAATTGTGAGTAGGGGAGAGAATCTTTAAGGGCTTTAGGGTGGTTGCTATCATACCTCAGCAATGTATTGCGTTCTGTTGGTTTCCTGTATAATCGGGTTAGCAATTCACCCTCCTCATGGTAAATTGTCAAATCAAGGAAGGGGATCTCTGTTTTATGATGAGAGAGAGTAAACTGCAGGTCATCACAGTTATTGTTTAGCCAGTGTAAGAAAGATTCTAAGATCTTCTCGTCCAGATTCCAAATTAAAAAAATATCATCTATGTACCGTCGCCAGATGGCGATCCCAGAGCGGAATGGATTGAAATCCGATAGGATAGTGCCCGTCTCGAGCGCGTCCATAAACAATATTGCCAGGTGGGGGGCAAAAATAGCCCCCATAGATGTACCCTTTATCTGCTGGAAGAATACCCCATCAAAGACAAAAAAAAAATTTGTGAGGCACAATTCCAATAGCTGTAATATGAAGAGTGTCGGTACTCTGTGGGGTCTGGGCCTGGAGTCAAGGATTTTTTGAATGACCCGTAGAGCCGCTCCTTGAGGGATATTAGTATAGAGCGACTCTACGTCCAAGGTACAGAGTGTTTGGGAACCAGGGTCAAAAGGGTAATGCTCAACCAAGTTTATCATTTCCATGCTGTCACGGACATAACAGCTGGTGGATGGCACAAAATCTTTGATGTGAAAATCCACATAGGAACCCAGTGGCTCCAAAATTGAGCCACAGGCAGACACTATCGGTCTTCCCGGTGGTTTCTCGATGTTCTTGTGAATCTTGGGGAGGGTGTAGATCACAGGTAAGCGTGGACATTTGACATTCAGGAAATTATATTCCTTCTTACTAAGGTAGCCTTCATCTTTGGCATCTGAGGTCAGCTTTTTAATTTGTGCTTGGATATCACTGGTTGGATTGCGACCTAGTCTTAAATAGTGCTCTCTGTTGTTCAGTTGACGATTAATTTCATCTTTATAAGAGTCAATGTTCTGTAGCACAATTCCTCCGCCCTTATCCGCACTTTTGATAATCAGATCAGCATTAGATTTAAGTGTGCTGATTGCTTCTTTCTCACTCTTGGGGATGTTATAAGGGATTAATAGTTTTTTCTTCTCCAGTGACTCTAGATCTTTGATAATCATTTTTTCGAAAGTCACGATTTCGGATGGGACCATACTAGCAGTTGGCAGGAAGGTGGAAGGAGGGCTGAAGGGTGTATTCCGGTTGGACTGAGGTGGGGGGTGCAGCTGAAAGAAAGCCTTCAGACGGATAAGTCTGAAGAATCTGAGTAATTCAGTCTGCAATTCCATAAAATTTGGACGAATGGTGGGGACAAAGGACAGTCCCTTCTTCAAGAGTTCTAATTCAGAGTGTTGTAGTATGTGATTGGACAGATTGAAGATTGGAATTACCTCAGGGGCATTTTTCAGGGAGGGGGCTACCATTGGTAAAAGTTGTTGCGGGTTTTCCGCTCCCCTGGGGCGTTGAACCATCTTCGCGGTTTTTTCGCTCTCCCTCTCTGAGGGGTTCCTGATTGGCCCCTGGATAAAAAATTCCCTTGGGGGGCTCCTCCACCTCTTCTTAAATTACTCCCTCCTTCTCCGGGGTCTGAGTGGTCAGATGAATCTTCCGAAGTATCGGAGAATCCCACTATATTTTGCCGTTTATTATAACGGCCCCACGGTCTGTTGTGGGGATTGAAATTAGGTCTGTTAGTATAAAAATCTTTATTAAGATAGGGATAAGTGTTCTCAGCACTATAGTTCTTGATATCTTTTTTAACTTTGTTTGCCTTTTTATTTTGTTCTATGTAGTTAAACTCTGCAACTGCCTTTTCGACTTGTTCAAGCAGTTTCTTACACTCAGGTGTGGGGTCTGAGTCATTAATCTGTTTTAGGAGGTCACTGATTTCAATCTCTAGTGTTTTAAGTGTCTCAGTGGCAATATCAATGCCCAATGCTAACCATTGCCTGGAACATGTAGTTCCAATGTAGCTAAAATTTGTCGTGTACTTGGGATTATCCGTAAAAATGCCTGGAATGTTCCGCACCTGTAATCCTACTGGTATGACACCGGATTTGAGATAATCTGTTAACATAAGTACCATTAGTTGGAGCCTGACCTGTTTTTTCTTCAGTTTTTCTAATTGTTCCGGTAAACTAGAGACCGCACCTGGGGGGGCATCTGGAGTCTCTGATAGTAGTGAGGGTAATGAACATAAATGTTTGATATGATCTACAGTATATATATTGCATTTGTCACCCCGAGTGGGACGGATATGCTCAGACGTGAGTCCTGTGCTCTCCCTGCCTCTGGAATCAAGCTATCCTGGCTGATGAGGGCTGAAAGCCCGAAACTGGTCCTAGGACGCTTGTTTCCAGTCCAGGGAGGACCTGGCTTGGCAGTTCGAGCTGAACTGTTCCCATGGGGCAAATTACTTGGAAACACCGAAGAAAAGTGCAGCCAGTGAGAGTTAAAACTAGCTCAGATGGGTACCCACTCCGGGGTCATCCGGCTATGTTTAAAAACATGAAAGATGGAAGTGAAAGGAGATAGTTAGGATTCCTTCACCCCGCCTTACTGCTAAGGTATCAACATGTTTCTGTGTCAATATGTGCCCACAACAGGGTCACTCTGGCATTCATCGGGACCCTTCACAACCCAAAAGGGGAGGTACCCTCTGATCCTCCCTCTGGTACCTATGGAATGTGATCCTTCCAAAACAGGGATACCTTAATTAGCACACAATCTGTAGTGTGTGAAATGAGAAAATCAAAAGGGAAAAAAAGCATAATCACTCAATCACCCAAAAATAAATCTGTAAGAAGGTAAATAATAATAATAAAAAAGATTTATAGAGCGCCTGGTTACCCCAACTGGTGTGTCCCCGCGCTATGGTGAGAGGCGGCCGCACAGGGCTGGAGTGAGAATGCAGGGATTAAGAGTGACCTAGCTCCGCATGAAAAGGTGGGTTTTCAAGTCCTTCCTGAACTTGGTTTCAGCTGCCTCCAGCCTAAGACTCAAAGTCAGTTTATTCCAGTTTTAAGGGGCCAGGCGACGAAACGATCTGCCGCCCATCCTGGACTTCGAGATCTTAGGGACAGTCATCAGACCCGATCCGCAGGATCTCAGCTGCCTCATGGGCACATAGTGAGAGACCCAGTCCGCCAAATAAGCAGGACTCTTGCCTTGGGAGATGCGATGTAACACACATAGGGTGTATCTACAGAATATCACACATTATCATATGTACGACTCATAACTAAGTTTAATTTTTCTTCAAAAATAAGTCCCTTGTAGCATATTGTGACTTTAAATATACTGTGCACAAGCCTACAAGGGTTTATTGGGTTTCCCCTGCCTCTAACACGGAACACACATAGTGCCTTAAACATCACCCTCTCTCTGATAGGGAGCCAGTGGAGCGACACCAGCGCCTTCTTCGAGGAAGCCCTTCTGGGTAAAAGGGAAAGGAGATACCTCTCCCTTTAGAAGCAGTAGAGCACACACTATTGAACACTGATTTAAAGGCCACAAGTGTTAATCATGGACCTAGTACACTTTTCGCTCTATCACAGCTACTTTAAATGGAAGGAGGAATGGTTCCTCCAACTAAGCGGTACATCAATGGGGAATTGTATGGCGCCCTCATACGCTAATCTTGTGATGGAGAAGTTTGAGGAAGAGCATATTTAATTGAACCAGGATTGGAAACCTCATATTGTAATGTACCAACGTTATATAGACGACATCTTCATGTTGTGGAAAGGCAACAAAGAAGAGGCACAGATTGCCATTCAGACTTAGAACTCGTTCAATGAACATCTCCAGTTCACTAGTGAAATTTCTGAAACACAAATAACATTCTTGGACGTACTCATACTGAAAACAGAGAAAGCAGAGAAAGGTTTGGAAACAAACATTTTTCGAAAGACAACAGACAGAAACAACATTTTAAATTATTTTAGTCATCACCAACAATCACTTAAAACACACTTACCAACATCACAAATGCTCAGAATTAGAAGAATAGTTTTGGATAATGACAAGGCCAACCTCAGAACAAATTAAATGGCACAAAGATTTAGAGAACAAGGGTACCCTCCATCAATAATTACAAAAGCAACAGCTAGATGCCAATCAATCACACGCATGACAGCGTTAACCACCACTGCAAAAAAGGAAAACACCAGTATGGTGGTAGTAACAAAATGTTATACATCCAGTAAAATCTTCAAGAAAATAATAAACAAACATTGGCCGATGTTAACCATGGAACCGGATTTCAAGAATGCATTTTCTGAACCACCATTATTTGCCTATACAAGAAATAGAAATATTGGAGAAATTCTCAAAAAGAAGGATTCACACAGACAGACATACACAGGGACCATGCGCTGTTTAAATTGCCAAAACTGTCACAACATCATCCGTGGAACCACCATTCATCACCCAATGAAGGACCATGAAATCAAGTTACATGTGACCGCCACTTGTGAAACCACAAATGTCATATACCTGCTAAAATGCCCATGTGGCAAGGTTTATGTGGGTAAGACTGAAAGAAAAGTTTGATTGAGAATTAATGAACATAAATCCAACATAAGAACAAAGAATACCAAGTCAACTGTGGCAACACATTTTGAAGAATTGAAACATAACATCTCACAACTGAGATTCTTAATCCTGGAAGTAATCGATAAAGTTGAAGGTAGAGACAATAACAAACAGCTATTGAGAAGAGAAAACTTTTGGATATATAATTTGCAAGCCATGAGACCTTATGGTCTTAATGAACGTACTGAATTTGCCTGTTACTTATGAACCGCCTGTGGGCCATTTTGCTCTAGAGAACCTGTGTTTGAAGCCTTTTATAATAGCTGTAAATAGTTTTATTTAACAAAACATACACAAAGTGCGCATTGAATCATACTAGATTGACATATAATACTAGGGAGAGTTATCACATCACGTCCGCTTTCTTTTATAACACTTTATGAACACTTCATGTACTTCGTTCGCATACACCCGCATAATTAAGTTCTTTTGCATAATTGTAGTTCTTTTGCATAATTGTAATTCTGTCATCATAGAAGTCTGTCTTCTATGTTGCCAATAGTCCATTCATACGTAATACGTTCAGCACGCTGAATGGAACCATTCACTAAACAGGGAAGCGAGCGGCCGGTAAAGAGAAGTCGTTTGCACAAAGTTACAGAGTAAGTGAAAAATAATAAGCGAAGCACTTGTCTGTTAGCAAGCGTGGGTAAATACTAGTTAACGGTAAGGCCATATAGACATAACGCGCTAACAACGTGGCAGGACCGCGGGGTAGCAGCTGACTAAAGCGCTCGAGAAGACAAAATCGTTTACCACCACTAGTTCTGACATATTATGAAGCAACTGGCAAACACATTAATCGTAAGAAAATTCTTCCTTGTACAGATCTTTTATACAGATTTCTCATCGTACCACGCAACAATTACATGCGTAAAGTGGTTTTTCTTTTCATACGCGAAATGCATGTTTCACAACTACATAGTTAAAACTGACTATTAAAACACACAATGCTGCATGAACCCACAAAGAACCAATGTAATTGAATAGGTTAAGTAAATTGTTAAAGCATATCCTGGTATTATAATGCATTTTCAATATTATTTCCATAGACTGTACTCCCTGATGAAGAGCAAATATTGCTCGAAATGCATTGGAGAACAATGTAAAACTAACATGTGGAAATTTAACATGTAGTACAGAGGAAATTGAAGAATAATGTCAAAAAATAAAAAACAAATTGAAGAATACTAATGAATGAATAAAATTCATGAATAAGAGAACAAGAATTTTTGTTTGAAATTTATTGAAAACTTTATTGGTCACAGAAAGGAGTGCCCCAAGGGGGTTGCAACCAAAACATTTGGAAGCACTCATAAATACCTTAATTAGCACACAATCTGTAGTGTGTGAAATGAGAAAATCAAAAGGGAAAAAAACATAATCACTCAATCACCCAAAATAAATCTGTAAGAAGGTAAAAGGGAAAGGAGATACCTCTGCCTTCAGTGTGCTTTTATCATACCAGCACACAACACGCACCACGTGGAACTCTCACTGACACCATTTGCAATTGAAATGAGCATCCAATCCAAATAGGATTTACAAGTACCACTTTTGGCAATCACCGCATAAAAATGCCCTCAGGGCACGTTCCTGCGAAACACCCTTTCAAAACTCCTGTGCTAAAGAAGTATTACATAGAGGGAATTCACTCACCGAGTTTCATGAATAATGTCTCTAGAAATGGCGAGTATAAATATATGTATATATATATATCTTTTAATTGTGATCAACACACATGATTAACAAATGAACTCCGCTGAACTCTGTCATAAAATCTCCCCGTATCTAAGGGAAGCAGTTTCAGAAAAGGTATGACAGGATTAAAGTGTAAATGTTCCTGCTGTCGGTATATGCGCACAACACCACACTATAAACAGGAATACCAATGGGACCCCAAAAGTGTGTTGCACAGAAATGTGTGGTACACCCACTGCCGTTGTATTAAAAGCCTTTATTTTGTCGTTTCGATGCAAAGAAATCCAGGGACGTTTTTTCTGTGTATCATATCGAAAAATGCAATGCACCAGATGTCAACAGATAGGAGCGGACTTTTCTCTTGTGGGTACACCCAGTGATGTTAGAACATTGGCAATCTGTGTCCTCTGGTATCTCAGATATTATGAACTCCATTCTGCCCTGCAAACCCACTCGCTACCTCCTGCACACATGGGTGGTAACGAAAAAGACAGCACAATTGGTGGCTGCCAGAACCTAGCACTTCTTGCGAACCGTTGTATTGCCAGGCTTACAAAGCAGCGATCGCCCCCTCACTCATGGCATGGCAGAATGACGTGATACGATTTGCCTTGGCAAACAACCAATACGAGCTGACACACGTGTCACACATGGGTGGTGTAACCTTTTGGAGCAGGGGGATGATATCTGACTGAATTGAAAAACCGATTACACTGGGATGAATGATACTCTGCTGAATGGGTAGGAGACCCATGTTTATAGTAGCTTCCATGCTGTGACCCATGATGGTCTGGGGGGGGGGAGGGGGAGATATGGCTGCAGAGGAGGGGGGTAATGTCGGGCTTGATTTATTACCTGCACATCCTGGTTCCCCATCTCCTCATCCCAAACGTGGGAGGAAGATTTGTTGCATATTCATTTGCATGTTGATAGCCCTGATCTGTACCTCTGACTGCTATCTCAGTCCATGGACAAAACTGTGATGTATTTTTGCTGTAATTCTACCTTTTGATGTTTGCAACCTAAATTCGATGTACACAGGCGCTTGTTTGTTGTAAAACCAATAAACAAAACTTTGTAAAAAAAAAATGAGAAAGGCTGGGAGGTGAAAAAATAATGAAGAGTTACTAGAAAAGCCTTTAATGCAAGAAAAGGTTACAAAGAAAGGAGTTAAATGAAGAAAAAAGTAAAGTCGGGAAACCCTTTGTTGGGTAGCTGTTGCGCATTACATATTTAAAAACTAAACTAAACAGTAGGAATGAACAAGAGAAGTAATGGAATGAAAGTAAAATTATTTATAATCAATGAAAAGAAAATTCCTAATTGTTTTTTACTGAGCAAAAGAGTAAATAAACACTGATAACCACTGATTTTTACATTTAAAAACATGAAAACACTGCAATTCACTACAAATCGAAACTAACAACAGGAAAGCCTAACTATAATGAGCCCAGCTCCCGAGGCCACATTTTAATGGATGTATGTTTGTATCGTTCTGCCTCCAATTTAATAGGCGAAAAACACACCCAATCAATAAACCTGAATACAATGCAACTAATCATTCAGAAGTCACCCTTAATTGCATGGTGGACAATTGGAGCACAATTTACTTCTTAAGTAACTCACTTTCCATTTCATTGAATGCTTGAAATGATCTACCGAGTAGTGAAAACGTACGTGCCTGTCATATTGCTTCACAACAACAAAGCACTCATTTGCCTGCAAAGGCCTTCATTCTGAGGAGTCTGTAGTTTGCACATGATCCCCAGGGCAAACTGCCCAACCGGTAAACAACAATAGCAAGGATTTGGTGCTTCCCAAGTTGTGCAATTCGAATCTCATTACAATTTACTCTTGCTATTCCTCATTCAGAGGTTAGTAAACAACACGTGCGCTATTTGCCTGGCCGAGCTGAACTGAATAAAACCAGTCAGTCAAAACCATCTAACCAGGAAGGAGGGCTTATGCTATGCAAAAATCTATTTGTCTTATTAGCTGTCACGCCATATACAGTGCACTGTTTTAAAGCTATTTTAGAGCTTTGTGTATTTTTCTTTTGTTTTAGGTACCATGACGAAATCACCAGGGCAAAATGATTCATTCGACTTCAGTCAGGAGGGAAACCTTTATGCAGTTGATTCTCTAAACAACTTAAACAAGCTTAACTTATGTATCGATGAAAGTCAAGATCTGATACGTGAGTATTGAACATCCAAAGTGGAGCAAATGTAGCCTTAATGCAACGGTCGCAATCTCATTGAGTGTGGTTGGGTTCGAGGCTGCATTATCACTTTGGGCATTTTCTTTTTTAAGTTTGTGTCTCACCATGCTCTAGTGGAAAATACCTATTAATTGAGTGTAACATGAGCTTTGCACGTAGGGTGTTTGGAAAGTGAATACATAGTAGTCAATAAATTAGCTGCTTTACTTTCTGTGGCGTTGGGCACGATCGTTAGATTATTAATTTGTGCACTAGTTGGAATATTTCCCACCACTGTTTAGGGTCGAGGTAAGCAAGCTACAAGTACATTGCAGAGATGCTGTGCAGTTATGCAGTATTCAGGACAGATATCCGGGTGCCTGGAGGCATACAGCAGTGGGGAGCTAAGGAAGGAACTAAACTGTATGCAATGATGTCATCTGCCCAGATAGATGAGACACAATTATCATAAAATGTGGCTGTAAGTCTCAAAACACAAAATACAGTAATATAGATGTAGCCCTTTATTGAGAAGGGGTGGCTTAGAGTTGAATTCTTCATTTAAACCTACAGTGGTTCTCATTCACTGATGAATTAGTTCCTAATGTTCCTTCAAAGACTGTGACCCTTATTGTAATCCCTCAACAATTAATCTCCTCGTGACCTCACACAAGCATATTGCAAATAGGGCTTGAAGTGGGGCAGGAGGTTCTGAAGGTTGAGATCCCTTAGATGTACCCTGTGCGACTGGCTGAATATTGTGTCCCTTTCCCAGAGTGACTGGGAAGAGTAAACGGTAGACTGTAGCTCTCTCTGGGGATGAATACTGGAATCAATGAGTGCCTTTTTTCTTTCTTCCTCTCCTCATTCCTCCCCTTTTGTGCCTCGAGCTATGATCCCCAGGGAATTTTGACTTACGTTGACAAAGGGCTTGCCACATTTCCGAATAGGACTTTGCAGTTGAGTTTCATGGAGCCACTTCTACTGCTGATGTTGGCCATATTAAGCATCATCTTTGTATTAGAACAGGTTTCTATTTGGTACTGCAAAATCTTCGATAAGAAGTAGTAACCAAAAAATTAAACGAAACCAGCTGTCCAATCAACAAGCACAAGCGGCGCCTCGTAATACGGATACCAACCCTGAGGAGTTACTTGTTAGTCCAAAGAAACTGGAAACATGGACAGAGGAGACAGAGTTAAAGTAATATAAGTCACATAGAAAAACAGCGAATTATGAAGCACTGATTCAATATTGCTAAACAAGATGGTACATTTGCAAAATGGAAAAACAATGAAAATACAATCTTGAATTTTGGGCACTATGGGCCAGATGTAGGTAGGCAAATACCGGTCGGTAACGGCCGAAATTCGGTAATTTCGGCCGTTACCGACTGGTATTTGGAAAATGAGATGTAGGTGGGCATTTTACTGATTCGGTAATTTACCGAATCGGTATTTTAAGGAATCGGTAAATTACCGATTCCTTAAAATACTGAATTGGTAAATTACCGATTTTGCTATGTAGGGAGCACTCAAGTTGTGGTAAATAATAAAAACCTTGGAAAAAGCATTTTTTTTGCTTTTCCAACAGTGCCATGTTGCAGACATACATGCCCTTAGGGCATGTATGTCTGCAACATGTCCACCCATACACAATTGGGGGGTGCAACAGGGTGTCAAAGTGACACCCTGCCACCCCTCAATGTTTCCCCCTTTTACCGAATCGGTAATTACCGATTCAGTAATTGGCATTCATTCCTATGGGCCTCCAGCCCCATAGGAATGAATGGCAATTACCGAATCGGTATTTACCGATTCGGTAATTACCGAAATTTACCGATTCGGTAATTTTTTCGGTAAAATTACCTACATCCCATTTGCCTGTTCTTAAATACCGAATCGATATGATTCGGTATTTAAGAATCGGTAATCTGGGATTACCTACATCGGACCCTTGATGTGGTAATAAGACATGGCAAGACATGAGAGGTTGCAGCTAAATTATTTCAGACTATGCTGTTAAGAGGAAAACTACTACACATTCAAATCATACGTTTCAGAAAAAATACAGGCACCCCATCAACCTTCAAAATGACTGATTAACCTTCCCATGCTTCACTAATTAATTCAAGCTATGTGATAGCAACTGATATTTTCAAAATAACGGAGGATTAGTATAGGAGAAAGGGAAATTGATGAAAGGTTTTTTGAGAAAAAAACTAAATCTAAATTTCATTTTACAGATATATTTTGGTGTAGGGGAGGTTTAAAGGCAAAATGCAAAATTTCAAAACAATAAAAGTCACTGAATAGTCTCCTGAATCAAAGAATAACCGGAAAACTCAAACTAAATTACAGAAGCTGGTCTTAGTAAGGACAAGCGTGCCACTGAAAATAGCAATTATTAATCAAACTCATTTAATAGTTGATCACATATGAAGTAAAGTGAATGGTAGGGTCTGCTATAATGTCAGTTCAGAAATCATAACAGATAAACTAAAACCTCATTGTTAGAATAGTTTTTTTTTCTTTGGGACTGGATTAAACGTTAATTAGGATTAAAATATAAAGGAAGGTAAAAGAAAATGTAGCAACATTATTTAATGGAAAAGTTATGTTTTTTAATGAAAATCAAAAATATTATGGAATGGGTGACATGACCAGGAATTGTATATTTTCCTCTAACGGGCACATGGAAAAGGGTAGAATTAGACAACAGTCTGTTGAATAATTCGACAAAGCTGGGCATTAAAATGCCTGTGTTTGAATGCGTTCAAAAGTCGTCTCATCTGACCTCATCTGACAAGTTGACTCTACATTATACTGCTTTTGCATTTTTTCACATTTTTTTTCATATTTTTTTGACATCCTGGTTGCTTGTGTTCTGAGGAATACCAGAGATGGTGAACTTGAGCATCTTTCTTTTACATTAAATAGTTTTTCTTTACAACTGTGCACCACCTACAAGCATGACTTTACAACGAATTTTGTTGTGAACGCATGAATGGGAAAGGTAAATATACATTCACAACGTCATCCGAAGAAGGCTAAAGGCAGCCAAAATACATCATGCCATATGCTGTTTCAATAAAGCGTTTCCGAAGAAATCCCCTGTGTGGCCTCTACCTTTCGTGACTGGAGGGGGTTGGTGCATATCTATATCTATATCTATATCTATATGTATATATCTATCTCTCTATATATATATATTACCTACTGGCGGTTGTCAGTAGGTAGTTAAAGTTAGGACCTATTTTCCATAGGAAATCTGCAACATTCTATTTGAAATAACTTTAGCGCCGGTTGACGAATGTTCGTGAAGTTTTCAAAACTGGTGGGCGGCTCCGGGCCGCTCCGGTCCGCTCCTATCCTGAAAGTCTTGGGGTGATTGGTGAAGCGGGGGCTGAGAAAAAAGGGGGGGGTCCTAAAACATGTTTTCCCAATGCAATTTTCCATAGGTACCGTTCATCGCGCCTACAGCCCGAACGGCTGAACGGAATTAAAACAAATTTGGTAAAGTGGTAGTCCTTGGTTCAGACTCGTGCCTTTTGCTTTTGTGGTGTAAATCTGTTCAGTAAATCCTGAGAAAATTATAATTAAAAGTATATATATATCTCTATGGCCTCGGTGGATCCGCGCATCTTGCGCAGATTATAAGCGCACTGTCCCGATCATGCGCAGAATGCTGATTGGCTGTGAAGGGATTGTCAACATTCGAAACCAGGAAGTGTTGGCAGCCATATTGTGCCTTGGTAGAAGCGAGGATCTAGAAATTAGTGGAACAAGTGTTTAAAACATATAAAGGGGGCAGGTAAGAAATATTTGGACCCTCTAGACCTGTTTAGGGGGTCCCACAAGGACCCCTAGGATCCCAAAAAAACATTTGGAAAAAACGGAGAAATGTGCGTTGGGTGCATGGATCCGTCGTTATAAAAATAAAAACGAAGCAGGGGCTCCTGTGCTTGTTTAAAAATTAGCTACCTAGGAGGACCAAATCCCAGGATCTAAAACATTACATTTGATGGGGGTCCAGAGGGGTAGCCCGGGGACCGCCATTCCTTGGTGCTACAAAATAAATGGGTGAGGGAGCTCAAAGGTCCGTCTAAGCCCTGGGGATTACCACGCTCCGGGTATTTTTATATTTGGTGAGGAGGGTCGCGTGGTCCCCATTCTGGAGCAGTCGAAAGCCTTGGGGAACACCAGCCCCCAGGAGCGGCTCCTGCAGTCTCTCGGGGTGTCTACCCCAGGGACACTGCTGTTTGCTATGGCAGGACGGGAGTCGAGGTTCCCGCTGTGTCATAGCAAGCTTGAGGGCATATTACCAAGTGCCATTTCGCCGCAATTAAAAAAAAAAGCCAAAAATGTGGTGAAAATTATATTGCCCTATTTACTAGGTGACGCTAAGATGCATTAATGCATGTTAGCAGCTGGTTTGCCAAGGGCTTGCCTCGAATCTCCAATAAGTTGCAATGTAGGTGTTCTCAGTGGCAAGGTAGGTGTTTCTATGAGAATATAAAAAGGAAGAGGGAGGTATGACAATAGCGTTGTATTTACAAGGCAGCCCTGGATTCGAGGACCAATAGGAAAACTCTCGCTAATTGCGGTTTAAGTCGGATACTAACATCTGTTCTGAAGCCTATTTAATATGCGAGCTGGATTGATATGTTGAGTTCACAGTCTTATATTAATAAGCTTTTCACTTGCGTACATAAATTATCGCTGTATTTCTCGTGATATTGGGGGCATATTTACAAGGACAGCATTAAAAGCTTTAGGAAAGTGTTGTTAAAGCGTCCATAATGGCTTAATATTAGACTTTTGAGAATTTGTGAGAATTCCAATAGAAGCCCAGGTTTACACTAGAACAGGTTAATGCTATCCTTGATAATATGCCCCCAAGTTTGCTATGGCAGGGCGAGAACCTCGGCTCTCACTCTTGCATAGCAAACAGCAATGTTGAAAAAATCTTCTGGTAAGATAACAAAGGCTTTTGAAGTCCATTATCGCCATTTTAGTTGTAGTTTGCTGCCGTTAAAGTGGCGATAATTTTAACACCGTCCTTGTAAATATGCACCTACGATTTGTAATGTTGACAATCCCATCTCCCATTTAAATAGGCACAAAATATTTAGTGAAGTGCTTTGTGAATCGTTAAGCAACACTGACTAATTGTGATCGATAAAGAATTCAAGGAGTTGTGTACTTCTTTTGCTCGTAATGTACATAGGGGCAGATTTACAAATTCCTTGCGTCACTATTGCATCACTTTTAACGTGGGAAAAGTGACGCGAAAGTGGCACACAGGGCTTGTAAATCTGCTACACAGTGTTCTGTCTTAGTTTGCTTTCCTCTCTGTCATGTAGAGGATCCTGGGTAAATATAATGGTTTCGGTACAGCCAGTACCTTTTTAACCCTACCCGCAAACTGCTTACTGCCTGTTACCATAGTAACAGCTCAGGGAACACTTAAGTGAGCACACAGGTTACAAGTTCACCACACAATGTTGCTAATCCAAACAGTTACTGTGATGGAGTTTTTAAAATTTTCCATAGGAACCGTTAATCGCAGCTGCAGACTCTGGTAAAGAGCAAGTAAAGAGTTGGCCTCAGTATTATACTTCTAGTTATAAACATAATTTCTATTTTTAATTGTTTAATGTTTTCTAAGCATATGATTATCACAATAAATAATAGTGAAATGTTGACAGAAAAAGAACACGTATATACTTTTTATAATTAACTTTTATTGAAACAACAATAAATAACTAGAAACGTAACTTTAAGATAACAATATAATAAATAACTAGAAACATAACTTTAACATAACAATATAATAAACAAAATGTGAAATGGACTCCAATAGAAGGAGGGTAGGTAACCTGCAAAACAAAAATTGAAAACAAGTATTTAAAATTAGATTGATATGACAGAATGAGGTCAAAGATCACAAATAAGGTAACACTTGGCAATATTTGTTAATTTGCACGTCTGCAGTGGGCCTGATACATTCCACCTCTCTTATAGGCCGACATTGAAGAGGTGTCTGTACGGAAGTGCCTACTGCATCAGATTTACAGTATGGACCAACAGGTCTTTAAAATGTTTCAGAGATGAGACAGAATTAGGCGAGAGATCATGTCATTAGGCAGGACAATATTGTTTATTTCGAACACATTTAATTG
The DNA here is from genome assembly GCF_964261635.1 of Lissotriton helveticus. Lineage (NCBI taxonomy): Eukaryota > Metazoa > Chordata > Amphibia > Caudata > Salamandridae > Lissotriton > Lissotriton helveticus. The sequence goes on along the minus strand of NC_136057.1, from coordinate 805,101,726 downwards.
GAGGCATTGTGTATCTAGGCCACTCTGCTTACTTTGTGTAAACACTGTGGCGAACAGAGTTCACAACTTGGAGTCTGCTTTGGTTCTACACTGCAGACTGTATTAAATTCAACCTTGATTTTTTTATCGGCAGAGTGGAAAGCAGCGTCCATAACTTTAAAAGAGAAAGAGAAACAATGTGAGAGAGAGTGAGAAAGAGAAAGAGAGAAAAAAACAACATTAAAAGTGTGAGAGAGAGAAAGTAATAGATGGAGCAGGAGAGGTAGTGTTAATACTGGAAAAAATCTTCGTAGCGCACCTTTTGGCCTCCGTTGTGTGTCCAAACATATGCCTGTTCATAGTGCACCCTAAAGTTTAGTGATCTGAAAGATAGTATAGAGTTAGTAATAGCATAGTACATACAACTGCACAAGTATATTTCTGCTTTTTGTCTTTGCACACTCAGGATACTGTATTACATCAACTTCCACTGCAAGGAGGTGTCTGTGCACTCTTTTTCTCCCAGAGTACTATACCCCATGCACTCCCACTGCATAGCGGTGAGTTCTCATTACTGCGTACCCAGACTGTTGCACCCCATTGACTCACAGAGTCCGGAGGCGAGTGCCTTTTCTTGCGCACTCAGGGGCAGATTTACAAGCTCCTTGCGCCACTTTTGCATCACTTTTCCCATGGTAAAAGTGACACAAAAGTGGCGCAAGGGGCTTGTAAATCTGTTCCTCAGACTGTTGCAACTTATCTATTCTCACTGCCCGGAGGTAATTGTACATTCCTACGTAGTCAAGATGCTACACACTACCCACTCTCCCCACCCACAGGTGACTTGTCGCTGCTTCGGAAACAAGCTTCTTTGCTCACCTTGTGCCATTGGCGTGATTCAAAGAGGGTGCACCACGTGCTGAAGCAGCCATCTGAGACGTTGTTACGATGGCCACACATCATCGCAGAATCCTCAAACGTTGAGCTTTGGAGGTGTTGGGGGGGACGGCAATTTGTGAAACACAACCTGTAAGATAAAAAGGAAGTTAACATTGTGCGTCATTTCTTTATCAGAGGAGAGAGGAAGTGAAAGAGTGACTGAAAAGGATATTCGCAGCTCACCTTTCTGTCACCGGTGTGTTTTTCACCACATGCCGGGACATAATGCACCCTGAAGCTTTACATCTAAAAGATAGTAAAAGAAAGATGTTATGATTGGTAATTGTTACTATCTTAATGTGGAGTAGAATGACATCACCCTTTCACACACCTTCCCTCCTTCATATAAAAAACAACTATTTGTAGAGTTCAAACTTGTTTAATAGGCTTCGATTTTTGAAAAATGAGTATAATTGTAATGTTTTTTATCCGGTTGTGAAAGCAAGTGGTGCGCAGTGATACACGTGGTTTCGATCATCACAAGCGACGGACATTTGAACGATTATAAAAACTTCCCTGCTATTGGAAAAAAAATACAAATGCAATTAGATACGGTATATACGACTGCGTACACCTAAATTGCTGCAATGCCTTTTTGTATCCAGTCTGCTGCACCTCATCTACTTCCTCCGCTCCGCACCTAGGCCTGATTGCTCACCTTTTCATGGACAGGGCACCTTCTACATCATGCAGTCCCGCTCTGCCACCAAGAAGTCTCAGATATGGTGCTGAGTCTTGATATCGGTATGGCTAAGGACATACTCGTACTCCCATCATCATCGCAGGTTGCTCACTCACTCAGTCCTTGCGGTACCAATAACTCAGTGACCAAAGAGGCAACGCACATAGTGGTGGGCCCCCCTGCTCAGTGGTTCTGGCCTACATGAGGTGTCCGAACCACTAGGACGGGCCATCACAGCACTTGCGATGGGAACAACTCTAAAATGGCGTAGAGCACGTGTGCCCCGTCTTTTTTATTGGTAGGGTCACGTGTCTAGTGACGTATGTGCTGAATGGGTGTGGTGTGGGTGTATACCAGCCATGAGGGAGTGTGTGTATACCAGCCATGAGGGAGTGTGTGTGTGCCGTTCTGACAACTAGACCTGGAAGTAAGAGATCACTAGAATGGAAATCTGGGCCATGTACGTACAGTTGTTGTGTTTTCCTGGAAGCGTAAGCAGAGTGGGCTGGACTGACGTATGCCAGTGCTGTGCGAGGCTGTGAATGATGACTCCGGAGCTAAGGGCATGGTTCTGTTGTGAGCTATATGAAAAATCTACTTTGGGTGTCCGTGTTGTAGTGCTGCCGTCACCCGGGTCTTACACGCAAATGTGTCATTATGTCTGTAAAGTCCCACAATATGGCTAACATGGAAGGTACGGGGTATCACGGACCCTATATTCATCCATAGATGCACGCATAAAAGATGGTGGACATGACACATTTCTGCGAATAGGAATGTTTGTTGTACATTCAGTGGATTGTTGTAGCTGTAGTAATAAAGGGCTGTGAAAGGTTTAGGTTGCAGTTTTTTCACATGAAGGACAGATAATATATATACGTATGTGGTCATTCAGGTATACTGTCGAACTTGGTGCTGGAAATCATTGTTCGAGGCTCGGAGTCGCGTCCACATCCTGTTATTGTAGAGTAATGATGTAATCAACGCGTGCCTGAAAATGTACTGTAAATACGGTGGTCATGTAAATTGTTGATATAGTTTTAGGTCAACTTCACGCTATATAAATATGCTGAAAACAAAAAAAAAGAAATAGTACACATTTATAAATTGACCATACAGTTTCTTTGCAGTATTGTAATGATCCACTTTGTATGTTCGTATTTATAGAATGAGCGAGAGAAAGTTATATAATCGAAGTTTTTGTTATTAGCAGATGTAAGATGGTTGCATACGCTGTTTACAGCACAATATAATGTGGTCGGGTGCAGGAGCAGCATTTTACAAACATAATAAGTACACAGACACAGATAGATAGTTGAAGTGGGTACAGGCACATGTACTCAACTTCATTTTATTACGTTGCTGTTGGTAACAAGTAGAATAGTAATCATGATATCATACGCAGATATTCAATCATGAACGGTTTATGACTTCTGCTGTACAAAGGTAGGAGCACTATATGTGAAATAATACAAAGAAGATTCTATCGTAAAGGGTTCATGAGTTGTGGTGCACTAAGGTAGGATCGGTTTGTGTGGAGCCTGCGATGATGCATGGTTCAGGCAGAACGCACTGGTAAGAATGTTTTTTGGCAACTGAATATTGCCTTAATAAGGCCACGTGGCGATTATTTATGGTGCACTGAGTTAGTGGTACGTCTGGTGCTCACTGTGTTCTCACTCTGCGAAGATGCGTGGTTCGAGCGGTCTGTACTCCATACATTGACTGTTGCATACTGGACTGCATGAACTTTAAGGGGGGAAAAAAAACTACCATCGATGGTTATCAATCGCTCTGCAAACTAGGTCTACTGATTGCTCCCCATAACAAATTAAACAATTGCATTTCACGCAGTGCATTCTAACTTTCTCAAAATGGAGACGCATGTCTGGTGGCGATGTTGAAGGTGATGCCCCAGGGGTACTTGGTATTGCTGGTGGTGGAGGTACATTTTGGCGCTGTGTTCTACCTTCTTTGTGAACATTGTTCACTAGATGCAGGGATTAAAAGTGCTTGCACATACTAGCAGTGCCAAAAGAGTATTTTTTTGTCTGTGCCTTAAACAAATCAAGGTTAAATTTCTTACTGTCTGTAGTGTAGATACAAAGCTGAATTCAAGTTGTGAACCCTACTGTCCGCAGTGTACATCGAAGCCACTAGTCAGCACAGTTATAGAAGAATGCTTTTTTTCATTTATTTTAACAAAATCTGAATACATACAGTATAATTGTCTCTGCATTAGGTAAATCAAGGCTGAATTCCCTACTGTCTATAGTGTAGATGCAAAGCTGAATTCAAGTTGTAAACCCTGCTGTCCGCAGTGCAGATCTTAGGGTGAACTGCATCATCTGTAATCATGATTGAAATGAAAGATAGAACATGTATAGAATACACTGTTGAAACATGTATGTTTCAGGGACATTATAGGTCAAATTGTGACCTGTGCTGTCCGCAGTGTAGACTGACATTAAGTGTGTCTTTGCACTTGCAGCATGATTTTTATTATTCAACTAAATCTATAAGTGATATAAAAGAAGTTTTTGAAGGAAGCATACTACAGGGATATTGTATAAGTTTGATAGGTGTTATACTTAACTTGCTTTGCACTGAGTTAGTGGTACCTGAAACAACAAGGTTCTGTGGAGCCTGTGATGATGCGTGTTCCGGGTAGGTTGTACTGACAGTAATGTTTTTTGTCTTGTTAATTCAGTTTTAGTAACGCCACGTGACCATGATCTTTAGTGCACTGAGGGGCATATTACCAAGCTTAAGCGAAAAATATCGCTAAGCTTGGTTAGCGGCTACATTTATATCGCCGTGCTTCGCCTATTTTTATCGCTTAGGAGCCTTGCTATTATCAAGGTTTATCTCCTAAGCGATAAAAATCAGCCGAAATGCATGAATATCGCTGAAAAGTCAGCGATATTAATGCATTACCGAGCAAATGCTCTTAGCCATGTTATCCACCTACCATTGGATAACATGGCTAAGAACTGCATTGGGCAGGCGTTAGCTTTTGGAGATAATCGCGCTTAGCGCGATTATTTCCAAAAGTTGGTAATAGGAGTTAGCGATGTTAGCAACTGTTACCAGTCGCTAACACCTTGGCACGCCCACTTTGCATGTCATTAGTGATATATATCGCTGACATGCACAGTGGGCCCCCAGAAGCTCGCTATCTCCAACTAGCTGTCGCTAACTGGTGTTAGCGACAGCTAGGTAATAGGGCGATTAAATTATCGCCGCTTTAGCTGGAAAATTCCCGCTAAAGCGGCAATAAGGCCCTTGGTAACATGACCCTGAGTTACTAGTACTTTTGGCGCTTAGCGTGTACGTATCCTGCGATGATGCGTGTTCGGGGGGCACAGTAATTGGAGTAATGTGTTTTGACGATTGGATTCTGCATGAATTCCATTTAAAAGGGACAGTATGTCTCACTGTGACATAAAACTGTTCACTCTTCTTTGCGATGATTTATGGTGCACTGAGTTCGTAGTATCTTTGGCGCTGAGCTTGTACGTATCCTGCGATAATGCGTAGTGCAGGGGGGCTGCACTGGGAGCAATGTTTTTTGCCTAGTTAATTCTGCCTTAATAACGCTACGGCGAGATGACTTGTGGTGCAGTGAGTTAGTGGTACCGAGTGGAACTCAGCATGTGCGCACCCTGCGATGATTTGTGGTTCGGGGGGTCGCAGTGGTATAATGTCTCTTGTCTACTAGAATGCGTCATGTACAATCACCATTCTACCTGAATCGTGAGCCCTCACAATGTAGATCGAAGGCAGTAGTCATCACTGACATCAAGAAACTCTTTTTGTCGTATCTTTTAACAAAATCTGAGGACATAAAGTACAATTATCTGTACCTTAAAAAAATCAAGGCTAAATTTCATGCTGTTCATAGTATAGATTCAAAGCTGAATTCAAGTTGTGAACCCTGCTGTCCGTACTGTAGATCGAAGGCAGTAGTCAGCAGAGATATCGACAAATGATTTTTGTCACTTATTTTAACAAAATCTGAACACATACAGTACAATTGTCTCTGCATTAAATAAATCGAGAATTAATTCAATGTTGCATGTAGTGCTGATGCGCTTCTGGTATCAAGTGGTGAACTCTGTTGATCGCAGTGTACATTTGAAGGCAGTACTCAGTACAAACATTGAGAAATGTTTTCTGTCGCATCATTTAACAAAATTGGCTCTGCCTTACATAAATCAAGGCTAACTTCAATGCTGTCCGTAGTGCTGATGCAAAGCTGAATTCAAGTTGTGAACCCTGCTGTCTGCAATGTAGATCGAAGGCAGTAGTCAGCACATTTATAGACGAATGCGTTTAGTCACATCCTTTTACCAAATCACAAGACATATAGTACAATTGCCTCTGCATTAAATAAAGCAAGGCTTGATTCTATGTTGTCCGTAGTGTAGATCCAAAGCTGAATTCAAGTTGTGAACCCTGCTGTCCGCAGTGTAGATTGAAGGCAGTAGTCAGCACAGTTATAGACAAATGCTTTTTGTGATATCCTTTTACCAAATCGAAAGACATATAGTACAATTTTCTCTGCATTAAATAAAGCAAGGCTTGATTCAATCTTCTCCATAATGTAGATCCAAAGCTGAATTCAAGTTGTGAACCCTGCTGTCCGCAGTGTAGATGGAAGGCAGTAGTTGGTACAGACATCGAGGAATGCTTTTTTGTGACATACTTTAACAAAATCTGAGGACATAGTACAATTGTCTCTGCCTTAAATAAATAGAGACTGAATTCAGTGTTGTCTGTAGTGCTGATGCGCCACTAGTATCAGTTGCAGAAGGGATAGGATTCTCGAAACCGGTCTGGCTGATGAAATTTGCTTGACTATTCCCTTCAGCTTTCACTGTATGCAGCTGCCTTGAAATAAAGGTCGGAATACTTGTACTTACCATGTGGCTTCTACCAGTGGGGCAAACCTTTTCTTGTGGATATTTAGCAGCTGTGCCCAGCTGCGGTAGAAGCCCGCTGCAGCAGCAGACCCGGATGACGCCATGAAGGTGTCATCTTGCACGGGAGGTAAATTCCGTTCGGCAGCTGACTGAGACATCGGTGTTTAGACAGAAAAGAACATCAAACTTACAGGTTTTAATTCTTTTTTATTTTCTGTGATTGCAGACGGACTCACTTAAGAGGGATAACAGCGCACTACAAGAACCAGCAGGCTGTGAACACAGCCACGCCCACTGGGGCAGACTCTTGAAATAAGAACAGTGCATGTGATAAATTGTTCGCTATTCACAGAACGCCATTGATGAAGGGATAGGATTCCAGAAACCGGTCTGGCTGATAAAATTTGTATGACTGTTTCCTTCGGCTTTCACTGTATGCAGCTACCTTGAAATAAAGGTCAGAATACTTGTACTTACGTTGTGGCTTATTCCAGTGGGGCAAACCTTTCTTGTGGACATACATATATATTATTTTTTTCACTGAAAAAAACATAGGTTTCAGGGACTCTATAGTTAGTTGGACATTTCACTCGTACAAAACCAGAGAAATTCCACAGTTATTTAAACTTTATAGAAACACACAGTCACTCGATGATATTCAATCAGTAATGTCATCAGTCATGTCATTTGTGATGTCATCAGTAATGTCATCAGTGATGTCACTGACCACGTCATGAATGATGTAATATGTGACGTCATCAGCAGTGCATTGCGGGGGTTCAAGTTATGGTTAGCTCAGCTAAATATAATGGCCCAATTTCTCTGGTTTTGTATGAGTGAAATGTCCAACTAACTGTAACGTTCCTGAAACCTATGGTTTTTTCAGTGAATTATATATATATATATATATATATATATATATATATATATATATATATATATATATATATACATATATATACATATATGTGTGTGTATATATATATATATATATATATCCATATATATATATATATATATATATATATATATATATATATATATATGGATATATAAAGGAATGCTCATGCAACCAAACGTTTTTATCACAGGGACAATGAGTACCACAAACTGATAAAGAAGCTCAAGGCCAACAAGCATTTGGTGGTAAGACAATCTGATAAAGGCGGCAACGTGGTCTTATGGCCACGTAAGATGTACTTGGAAGAAGCCCTCAAACAACTTAACGACAGGGATTGTTACAGGCGTATTACTATGCAAGATGCTTTTAAAGCCAGGAATGAAATTTACTCAAAACTTTCAGCCTGGAGGAGTAAAGGCCTGCTCACCATGGATGAGAACAAATTTCTAAAGAAGGATCACCCGGTTACCCCTGAAATCTATTTCATTCCGAAAGTGCACAAGGACTACCAGCAGCCTCCTGGCAGGCCCATCATCTCTGCATGCAACAGCCTGTTGGAGAACATGAGCAAGTACATCGATTTTTTCTTACAAGACTATGTAAAAGGCTTGCCTTCCTTTATCCTTGACACCAGTATCTACTCAGGAGACTCATTGATTTCAGATGGAATTCTAACTATATTCTGGTGTCCATGGACGTCACTTCATTATACACCAGTATATTCCATCATGATGGTTTGAAAGCTACTCAACATTTTCTTGGGAAAAGAGAAGCTTGTTTTCAGGAACATTCGAAAATGTTATTAGACATGATTTCCATATGTTTAGAAAATAATGTTTTCTTATTTGCCAACCGCTTTTCTTGCAGACTAGGGGGGTGGCAATGGGGGCCTGCTTTTCTCCCAGTTACGCCTGCTTACATATGGGGTACTGGGAGGAGCAGGTCCTCATGAAGAAATACACTGCCACCATGAACACCAAGGTGAAACTCTGGTTTAGGTACATTGACGATTTGTTCCTAGTTTGGGATGGTACTGAGAGTGAAGTAAGTGAGTTCATACAAGAATTGAATGTCAATAATCTCAATATTCAATTCACTAGTAACGTCAGTACACATTCCATTGTGTTCCTGGATGTGGAAATCTTTGTCCAGGACGGTAGCCTCCACACCAAGCTATACCGGAAGCCAACAGCGGGCAACACACTGCTGCACGCTGGTAGTCACCATCCAGCACACTTGATACGGAGTATCCTCCGTATCAGGAGAATTTGCAGCAGTGAAGAGGAGTGTTGTCTGGCTCAATCTCATTGTAGGGCTAGATTTCTCCAAAGGGGTTATAAACCTGAAACCCTAGACAGTGCCACACTGAGAGCTAATAAAATGGACAGATCTGCACTCCTGGGCTCAGGAGTGGCACGACAACAGCCACCTGTCCATGGACTAATTGAGGAGACCAGGTTGATTATAGGATACAGTAACCAGCATAAATGTATCCATAAAATCATTAAGGATAACTGGTCCTTAATAGCCAGTGATCCTGTTATAGGCCCTGCCATGCCCAAATACCCCAGCATTACATATCGCAAAGCACGGTCTATGCAAGACAGCTTGGTTTCGAGCAGCCCTGAGGTATCCACAGGTTCATGGTTAGATGACAGCAAGGGATTCATTAGGTGTTCCACCTGTAAAGCCTGTAAACATGGCATCAGCAAAAAAGAGGTCAGTACACCACTTTCCCCTTTCCCAATTAAAATCAAGCAAAAACTAAACTGCAAATCTGAGTTTGCTGTTTATGTTTTAGAGTGCCCTTGTGGGCTTAGATATGTGGGCAGTACAAGGACACAAGTCCATAAGCGAATTCTACAACATCTGCGTGCTATCACCAATGCAGATGTGGCTTACCCAGTAGCCAGGCACTTTGAAAAAACTCATGGGAAAGACGCCTCATTACTGAAGTACTATGTGATAGATTATGTTCCTCCCCAGAGGAGGGGAGGTGACAGAGAGTCTTTGCTGCGCAAGCTAGAGACCCGTTACATCATATCACTTGATACTAAGTCACCGCAAGGGCTCAACATTGGGGAGGATTGCCACACCTATCTGTAGTAATTTTAGTTACTTTTTGGTATGCACACTGCACTTTCTTATCAATACTGTGATTGCCCTGTATATACTGCATTTAGACTAGAGGAATGCTATCTTAACATGCATCCTGGACCCTCTCTGACCTAATTCTTGTAAATGATCTTTTATAGATCTATGATTTTACTATTTTGCACTTCTTTGTGGTAGCACTTTATTGCCATCTGACATGTATTTGCACTATTTATGCGTTTTTGCACATAACAGCCTATACTTCACCTCAGAGCTAGTATAAGCTCACTTGGGCTTAATATCCATTTAAGTTACTGAATCCATGACAACACGGATTTTGCAGATATTTTCTTGCACAACTTTCGCAGTTATTTGTCTCAAATTGCATATATAATTGTGGTTTTTGGATTTTTTAAGGCAATAATATTACTATTTATAAATATTTATTAGGCTCTTAACTTTTATACTCATTTTAGAACTTTTTCTAGCTGTTGCCATGAATTCTAATAATTATACTTGATTACTGAGGTTTTATAAATTGTGCTTGTAATATGTATTTTACTGGTATTTTTTATCACAATTTATTGCTGTGTATATTTTTTTTATGTGCGAACATTGGCATTTAAGCTGCAATGTATTTTCAAGACTCTTTGGAAACAACAGTATTTCTTTGTTTTCCATGACATGTGATGGCACTCTTGCACTGTAAATTGGGTGGTCAGCCTCCTTGACGCTGACATGTGATCAAGGCTATCTCTAGCCGAAACGCGTCATGGCGGATTGGTGCTGGGCTAAACTTTAAATAAAGAAAAATTTGCACCTTCCTGGGTCTCGCTGGTTCCTGCTTGTTCGTGTGGCTGCCTGTGCTGCGCTTGCTGGTTTTGGGAGCTAAACATACCTCATATCTATATATGTATATATTGGATCTTCGGTGCTATATATATATATATATATATATATATATTACCTACTGGCGGTCGCCAGTAGGTATATATAGTTAGGATTTTTTCTCTATGGGTTTTTTGAAAATTCTATGTCTAATAACTTTGGCGTTTGTGGACGGAATTGGCTGAAATTTTCAGGAAAATGGCACATTTTGTTTCTGAGCAGCCCTTGAAAATTTGGGGGGGGTTCGTCCAGTGGGGGCCGAGAAAAAAGGGGGGTCCCAAAACGTGTTTTTAACATTGAGTTTTCCATAGGGCGGTTGGCCTCACTTTTAGCCCGAACGGCTGAATGGATTTGCACGAAACTTGGCAAAATTGTAGGGACTGGTAGCCCGATGTGCCTTTTGTAGGTCTCAATATATGTGCTCCAGTGGATTTTGAGAAATTAACGTTTAAAAAAAGATATATATCTGTAACAGCGGACCGGTTAGCGCTCTGGTTCGCGGACTTTTCGCGCAACGGAGCTTTGTGAAGCGAAGCTGATTGGTTCTCCGGCGTCTGTCAACATTCCAAACAGTCCGTAGCGGCCGCCATCTTGTCTCTCGGTAGGATCGAGAGACAAGAGGAGGTCAAAACAAAGGGGGAAATAACTATAAGGGGGCATAGTAGATCCTCGCTGACCCCCTAGGTTTGATGTGGAGGTTTTAAAAGGGCCCCGCGGGGCAAAAAAAAATAATAAAAATAATAATTGAACGGCTGAATGGATTTGCACGAAACTTGGCAAAATATTAGGGACTGGTAGCCCGATGTGCCTTTGCTAGGTCTCAATATATGTGCTCCAGTGGATTTTGAGAAATTAACGTTCAAAAAAAGATATATATCTGTAACAGCGCTCCGCTTCGCGTAACGGAGGTTTGCGAAGCTGATTGGTCATTCTGTCACTGGGCTATAGTTGGGCTACATCTGGCTGATATTTGGGCTACATTTGTTTTTTTGTGTGTCTGGCGGCCATCTTTGGGCTACATTGGGCTACATTGGGCTTCATTGGGCTACATTCGGCTAATTAGCAAATAGCTCATCGCAAACTAGGAATGGTAAAGAATCGCTATTTATTCCTTAAAGTTCGCTATTTAGGAAATGCAAATAACTTTGATGATACATATGGCGGTTCATCTCTAACAAGATAAGAAGCATAGGGATAGATTTATGATGACTGGCGCATCACCAGGGATGTGTTAGTCATTCTATGCCGCTGTTCCGTCACCTATGGTGTGCTGCATTTACAATGCGGCGCATCATGGGGCAAAAACAGCACAGATGCGTGATGTATCTGTGCCGTAAAGGTGGCGCATTGCTGGAGTTGTATCGCAAGTGTGATGAAGCTCCAGCAAGGGTCGGGGGTGCCCCTGTCGCAGGGTTTCTGTTCTCACACAGAACTGTGGACAGAGGATTGGAACCTCGGCGAATTAGGGTGTCCCAAAACTCACGTTAGTAATCAAAAACTATTTAGCAAGCTAGGTACAGTGTCACATTGGATATAACAAACTCTCAATGTTTAGACAATCCAGAATATGAACTTATAGTACCTCAGGATACGTGGAACTCATGAACAGTCGGTCGTTATAGATTTCTTAGAAACCAGAACATGGAGTTAAGAAGAACAGATGTGTATTTGAAATGTTTATTTACTAATGCCGTCTTCTCAGGCGTAGTACCTTAGATAATAAAAGTACACATATTATCAGTAGCAAAATTACCAGCATAGTTACTAGTACATAAAAAGTGAATGGTGATAGTATGTTAACATGCTGTAAATGAATAAGAGTTAGCAACACTTATAAGCAGCCGCGGGCCGTGGAGGGAGTTACGGTGGGGCAGGGAGGCGGGGAGGGGGAGGGGCAAGGTAGAGAGGGCTCCACCCTGCTTCTCCCCCTCCCCGCCTCCCTGCCCCATCGTAACTCCCTCCACGGCCCGCGGCTGCTTATATCTCACCCTCCCTAATACACATATTATATTATTTGCTAAGAAGGTCTCTTTGTGTTGGTTTAGGGCGTGTCCATACTTTAGTGTCTTAGATTTGAAGAAATCACATCAGCATACACCAGCTCTCTCTTCATGTGAACCGCATCAACTGTTGTGTATGTGTGTTCGGCAAAGCAATATAAAACCCGCCTCATGCCCAGAATTGGCAGAAGTTGCACTTATGTTATGAGTATGAAGTCGTGGAGATCAGACCTCATAAAAATTCTGTATCGTGTTGTTCTTGAAACTTTAGCACTCGCTGTACAGATATAGTTTAACAAGTAAAGCAGATAGTAGACCAATAACATATTATTCTCATGTAAACCACGATGAACTACTAGGTGGAAAGCTAAAGCAACAACTAAGTGTCGTGTGCAGAAGTTGCAAAAAAGGAAAAATGGCGTTTAAACCGGTAATGAGCCCATGCTAACTTAACACGGTGTAAAGATATCCAGGACCTAGATGACACCTCCTCATGATCCGGAAACGAACTGAATAAGATAATAGAAGTGCCATCTCATGAGAGCAGATTGCAAGTTTATATGTGGACGGTCCGCAAGGTAAAGCATTAAAAACTAGGAAAATTCAATGCTAAAGAAAAATAAAACAGCCAAGTACTTAATAAAAACTTGACAAATAAGTCAATGAATTGTCAATGAAATGCTAGTACTCAGCATATCAAACATGAAAAAGGTCTATGACATAACTGTGTATGCAAAATAAGCTGCAACAGCCTCCAATAGGAAGTCACCGTCTTCATCCGAAAACAGTTCAGCCATCCAATTTAAAAGCGGAAAAGAACATACGTGCTCTCCCAGCACCGGATCCTCTATCACCATCAGAGGACAGCTCGGTGGGTTTTCAAGAAAGCTGTGTTCCAAGAAAGACTGTGCTGCCGCCAGTAAATTCCAGGGACCAAGTAGTCCATGCATCAATGCCACAGCCATAATCCTTTCGCCAGGACAAATCAACTCGTGAGTAATGATAGGAGTCATCAGCTGATTAAAGTCGACGTCAGGAGAAACCGGTCCGCAGAGACACAAATCAATGGCCCAATCGAAATCACAGGTCAGGCAGTGAAATACAGGCTGGACACAGGTGAAGTAGGAGAACCGAAAAGATAATCCATATGCCGTGCTTAATATCGCCAACGGCATTGTGCCATAATATTCTAGCATGCGATTGCGGAACAGTGTCAGCAGCTGCAGGGTCGGAGGTTGCATAGGAGGGACATCCATATTTAAAAATGTAAAAAAGCACAAGAGCGTCCGCTGGTAATGCAAGTAAAAATGCCAATCCACGAACCAGAGTGCAGAAAATACAATGAAAGGGAGCAGGGATGACTCCAAAGATTTTCTCAAATGAAGTCACGAGACCACTGGTAACAACTTTAAAAAAGTGTGCCAGGGATTTTGTGGAGGATGCGTTAAAGATAGTCGGAAACATGTTGCTGAAATTGAAAGGCAAACCTGTGTACGGGTGTTCGCTATGTGAAGTACGAAAGTTTCACGGGCCGAACTCAAGGCCACCTCTCTCTGAGACAAAAGAGCTCTTATTCTTGTCATGCCGTTGAAACGTGTCCCAAGGTTGGTATTTGTGGCCAGATTGAAAACTCCCTATGTTCATGGGTGGGAGGAAATAGAACATTTCTGCAGCAAATAACCCGTTCACTTACTGTTACGATAAAAGGAATACTTTTAATTAACTCAGAACAATCTTCATTATTGAGCATCAAATAACTACCATTTTCCAACAACTTGAACGTGGGGATGATAGCAGGAACTGGCGTGCCTTGCAACACGCAAGCCATATTTGGTCGGTGTTTGTTGCATGAATCGTGTAACTGTATGTGCCTACACATTAGTGAATGATCTGGCGTCTCAGTGCATTCCTCTCCATTCAGATAAACTTCTTGATCATCTTTGAAGCATCTGTATGTGTATGGAAGCGACCAGACCTCATGAACAAAAGCACTACCTAAAGGTTCATAAAGACCTATTGGTATATATTTCATACAATTTGAAAACTTATATAAAGCAAAAGGCAGCGTTATTAAACCGTGGATAAGGCATGTTGCCAAAAAACCCGCAATCCTCTGCTGATGATGTCACTGAGCATGTCATGAATGATGTAATATGTGACATCATCAGTAGTGGATTATGGGTAATAGTATCTCTAGTTTACTCCCCTATAGCTGTCTTTCTTTTAACATAAGTGTGTGTTTCCTTCCCTTATACTTACTGTTTTTGGTTCGCTTCCAGTTCGCGTACCAGCGAGCGAACTAGGAAGCGAACTAAGAGAAATAGAGGTTGGCACAGTTCCAAATATTGTACCAATTTTTTAATAACGGGGAGGTAGTTCTGAAAAGAACTTTTTTTTTTATTTTTCTGAACATTTTTTTACTGTTTTTGAATTTTTCGGAACAGTTTTATATTTTTTTGGGTTTTTCTTGGAGGGGGCAATGAAAACGATTCATTGTAAAGGGCTCAACAGGAGCAACAAAACAAAAAAAAGAAGTATTTATTATTTTGGGCGTTTCGGACAAACTTGCATATGATAGTCAATAGCTCTGTTGATCAGAGTGATGCTTCTTTCTCCGTAGGAAATGAATCCATCGCAAAATACGCAGGTGTGTTTTACTTCACCAAATCTCATTTGTATATTTGGCACCATCTCCCTGCCCTCTGGTCCCGTTACTTCCGGTACAACAGATCTTCTGGCCATAATAGGGAGATTATCTAGGTCGTTCCGAAACTGTGCAGCACTGTAGTTGTTAGGATGCCACCTAGTCATATGGCGATGCATTGTGTAGTTTCCGAAACTGTATTTTTTGTCGGTCCCTCTGGACAGTCTATCTTGACATATAAGGCAAGTTACGTATCTTGCATTTACTTTTTTCTGACCTTTGGGAATTTTAAAAAATTGCCAAATGAAGTTTTCTTTCCGGTGAGACGTCTTGGGCTGCTCAGGCAAAAACTGCCTCTCTTCGTGCTCGTCCTCCTGTTCCTCTTCTTCTTCTTCTTGTTGAATTACAACTTGAGCAGGTGGTCCACTCTTCCTTGGATGTGGTGGAGGTGGTGGGGAAGCACCAGCTGAAGCTACTAAAGAAGCCATTGCTCAGTGATCACAAAGGGTCTTTCTCTCACAATGATGAAAGTCAGAGTGAGGAAAGAAGGAGGGATTTTCATCATTTGGGAAAAACAAGAGTTCTCAACCAATCAAAAGTGTTCATTTTAGATTATATGACCTAGTCTTACATCATTAGGAAACCAAAAGTGAAATGAACCAATGAAAAGTGTTATTACCAAGTCACATGACTTGCTGTGTTTACGTTAAGCGCTTTGCAGGGCCTCCCGGTTTGCTTCCAGAAACCTGCGCTTTGGCACTCGCTTCGCGTACCAGTTCGCTAACGTAGCACGTCATATGACGTATCACGCGACAACGTGGAACGTCATGCGGACGGGAGGCGTCACGATGTTGTTTTCTAACGCGGCACTTGCGGTAAAGAAACGTTTACCGGCTCGCGGTCTATTTCGCGGCATCAAGGTCAGCTAACGGGAAGCTTCCCGATTCGCGAAGCGGGAACGAAGAAAAAAAAATATTTAAAAAAAAAATTATTCATAAACATATAAAATATATTTTTGAATTTAAAGAAGAATACATTTTACAGCTACAGATATTAGCTGTTAAAAAACCAATGAAATTCACAGAAAAAACCATAGGTTATAGACCATATATAGTTAGGAATTAGCATTTACAAAACCTTGAAAATTCACTGAAAAAACCATAGGTTATAGACCATATATAGTTAGGAATTAGCATTTAGAAAACCTTATTTTACTCACACAAAACCATTGAAATTCCATATATAGTTAGTTGCACTAACTATATATCGCGCACCCGCAATCCACTGCTGATGATGTCACATATTACATCATTCATGACATGGTCAGTGACATCACTGATGACATCACTGATGACATCTCAAATGACATCACTGATGACATCACTGATGACAACATCCAGTGACTGTATGCTTCTGTAAAGTTAAAATATGTCTTACATATTGAAGAATGAGTGGATGTATAAGTGTCTGGATGAAGGATTTAGTAGGTGCATGACTGACTGTATAAGTGAGTGATTAAATGTGTCTCACTGAGTGCATGGGTTAGTGACTAAACTGTTTTAAATTGTGCATCATTGTGTCTGTTGTTTTGTAATCTGATGCATGTGTTGATCATTAGCTATATGACTAACTATATGGGTTATTGATTAGTTGCCCAAGTATTTGTATGGGAGACTGAGTGTGTGTGTGGGTGTCTGGGAGGTGTATGACTCTGTGCATAGATGTGTGAGCAGTTGATTCACTAGATGTATGGGTTCAAAAGTGCATGTGGAAACATCTGTATGGGCGGTTCACTGTGTGCATGAGTGTATTGGTGAGTGAATGGATATCTCAGTGCTACATGTCAAAGTAAGTACATATGTAAAACACAGTACATGTGATAGTTGACATATATAAATAACTGTGCATAAGAGCCAGTGAATGTGTGAGTGGCTGTATGGATTATTGTGAACTTGTATCAGGGATTGTATAACAGAGTAAATATGTGTTATTATATGTTCCAATAAGTAAGGTGTGTATAACTATATAGTTGAGGAAATCGAGGTGTGATTGATTCTTTGCAAGACTGACTAGGTGTGTGAGTAACTCCATGGATGAGTGACAGTCTGTGAGTGTCTGTTTACACTGAGTGTATCTAAGGTTATATTAGAGTCTGAAGAGGTTCATTGTATCATCACATGAATGATGTCATCAGTGATGTGATCAGTAATGTCAAATGAGATGTCATCAGTGATGTCATCAGTGATGTCATTTGAGATGTCATCAGTGATGTCATCAGTGATGTCACTGACCATGTCATGAATGATGTAATATGTGACATCATCAGCAGTGGATTGCGGGTGCGCGATATATAGTTAGTGCAACTAACTATATATGGAATTTCAATGGTTTTGTGTGAGTAAAATAAGGTTTTCTAAATGCTAATTCCTAACTATATATGGTCTATAACCTATGGTTTTTTCAGTGAATTTTCAAGGTTTTGTAAATGCTAATTCCTAACTATATATGGTCTATAACCTATGGTTTTTTCTGTGAATATATATATATATATATATATATATATATATATATATATATATATATATATATATATATATATATATATATTGCGCTCTTCACCATCCCAGGGTCCCGGGAAATAAATGACAGCACTCGGGGGTATCTTACTCACACGGTAGTTTATTAACTACAAGTACGCCACAGACGCGTTTCAGCACTAGGCCTTCGTCAGTGTGTTTACACATGAAGAAACCGGTACACTTAATATAGGTAATTTCGTACAAAGGTTACACCTCTCAGTCGACATCGACAGAGGACTGCAGTCCTCCCAGTGCACGCCATCTTGTAATGGTAAATATATACATATATACATATCTATATACATATTCTCAACACCATATATTGGATGTTCTCAACATATTACTACCTATAGATAGGTACATGTGCGTGTTAAGGGAGAAAGTTTGTGTGTTATATAAAATCAATCTTCAGTATGATGTTTGATATAGCCGTGGATCGGCAATGGTCCTCTTAAACTAGTGAGAGGTGGCCTGCTATACACAACCTATGTACATAATATTTACACTATAATTGCTCAGATGCACCCATGTTTAAGCAACTAGCAGAAAGCGCGAGATGCCAAAAGGCTGCGTAGATATGCCACTAAAAACTATCCAGTTAATGTCAATCTAGATATCTCCATTGAATCAAAGAGCCCCTTGATCCATTGAATCGCCACCTGTTATAACAATAAGGGTATGTATGTGAATTAATTCCATCCCACCCACCGGGTGGGGACAGTGAGTCTACTAACGGGAGTGAAGTTTTCTCAATTCATCTTAATTATCTCCTCTTATAGATATGTGACCACATATGCTCTATATACACACCCATATAACCAAGTGACAATATATACAGTGCTATACATACAGAATTAGATCTCATAATACATAACAGATCCATCAGAACAGAGTACATATTGGCTTGAAGGTAATATAATTACGGTTTGCCTAGATGGAAGATCATTTCTTCCCCGCTATTCATCCCTTTCGGCCACTTAGTGGAGAGGTCTATAATGTAGCGTGACTCCAGCCTACGGAGATGTCGCAATTGGTCACCCCCTCTAGCATTGGTTTTGATGGTATCGAGCCCAAAATACTGGAGCTGGCTACGGTCCCTGTTGTGTTTTTCGGCAAAATGCCGGGCGACCGGATATGCCTGATCGGCCTTGTCAATGGCCCTTAGGTGTTCCAGGATCCGCAGCTTGAGCATGTTAATAGTGCTCCCTATGTAGCGGAGGCCACAGGGGCAAACCAAACAATACACCGCTAGGGGAGTGCTGCAAGTTATAAACTGTTTTATATGCAGTTTCTTGCCTGTCTCTACGTTCTCCACTGCAAGGACTCTCCTGCTTCCAGCACACGCTTTACATTTTCCGCAGGGAAAGAATCCACTCATCGATTTTAGGGTGTTACTTTTCGGGAGTGGTTTTTCTAAGTGGCTAGTCACCAGATAATCCCGAAGGGATCTGGTTTTGTTGAATGTTATAAGCGGGTGGGTCGGTAAATCATCTTTGATGATGCTGTCAGTAGTGAGAATATGCCAATTTTTTCGCATCATTGACCTAAGGTCCTGTGCTCCAGCCGAGAAGGGAGTTATGAGTCTAAATTTTCCCTTCTCATCTTCCCTTTCCTTGATGGCAGATTTCGGGGTGATTAGGGAGTCTCTAGGGATAGCCCTTACTCTCATTAAGGTGTTTCTCAGAATGGACTTCCCATACCCTCTCACTTCAAATCTTTTCACACAATCCTGTGCTGCCTTATCAAAGTCCTCCAATCTTGAGCAATTCCTACGGAGCCGGAGTAGCTCCCCGTAGGGAATGCTCTTGATTAATTGAGGGGGGTGGCTACTGCTGGCAAAAAGGGTGGAATTGCCTGCAGTTGATTTTCTATGTAGAGCCGTATGGATCTGATGGTCTTCTGCAAACACTTTCAGGTCCAAGTATTCTGCAGATGAATTGCTTACAGTCCCTGAAAAGTGCAAATTGTAGGTATTCTCATTCAGTTGATTAATGAAGGCTTGTGCTGTTTCTAATGAGCCCCGCCACACAATAAACAGATCATCAATGTATCTGTACCAACCTTCTGTTTTGCCCTCCACTCCATCCACCATGCAGCTCCTGGGCACTTGCTCCTCCCACCAGCCAACGAAGAGATTCGCGTAGCTGGGAGCGAAGCAAGTACCCATCGCCGTCCCAGACACCTGTCTAAACAGTTGGTCCTCGAATAAAAATATATTATTGTTCAAACAAAACTCGATGAACTCGATGATCATATCATTGTGGGTTGTAAACCTCAGTTGTCTCAAGTTCAGAAAGTGTTGAACAGCTTCGAGACCCTGTCGGTGATCAATGACGGTGTATAGGCTTGTAATGTCAAGTACAATTAGCAGACAGTCCTTGTCCCAGTTCACATTCCTTATAGAATTCAGGAAGTCCTTGGTGTCCCGTACATAAGAGGGCAATGTCAGAACCAAGGGAAACAAAAATTTGTCAATCAATCGGGACATACTTTCGGTGAGGCTGCCAATCGATGACACAATAGGACGGCCTGGAGGATGCAAACTGTCCTTATGTAGTTTTGGCAGATGGTAGAAGGTAGGTGTGAGGGGTTGAGATGTCCGGAGATAGAGAAATTCATCTTTACTCAGCATATTTTGGTTATGCCATTTCCCTATCAGTTTATCGTAATTCCGGATACTTTCCAAGTATACCTCGTTGGTGCACTTTACATAGAACTTGGTGTCAGATAGTTGGCGCAATGCTTCAAGTCTATAGTACTCCCTAGTGAGAAGTACGACGTTGCCCCCTTTGTCTGAAGGTTTGATGATGATTTTTTCATCCTTCATGAGATTTTGTAGGGCCGTTTTTTGTTGCTCTGTGATGTTATGCTGTATAGGATGATTACCTTTCCTGTACCGCATCAGATCTTGTGTCATGGCTTCAGAAAAGGCGTCTATGGAGTCCCAAGGCATCTGTGGAATGAATATTGATTGGGGTTTGTACCCACTCTCTTCACGATCTTGTTGAATACCCAGTGCGAGTGCTCTTTGTCCTCTATCCGAGGTCTCAGATATATCCTGTATGTTACCCTCTTCACGCAGATTTTCTAAAGCCTCTAAAGCTTCCATATCTCTGCCCACAAGGGCATCTGTTGCCGTTATTCTGGTCCCAGTCCCGCTTCTTTCTTTCAGGTGGGGCCGCAGCTTGAAATATTTATGTAGCTTTATATATAATTCGCCAGTAGGTAGTTATAGTTAGGACCTCGTTTGTATTCAAATAGCATTTTTTCTTTTGCCAATATCTTTAGCGCCTTTTGGCGAAAGTTCAAAACTAGTGGGATGTTCCGGGCAGCACCTGTCTTGAAAGTTTTGGGCTGATTTGTGAACCGGGGGCCAAGAAAAAAGGGGGTCCAAAATGCGTTTTCCCCATTTTCATTTCCATTGGAAACTGTATAGAAAGCTACTGCCCGAACTGGTAGCCTTTGGTTCAGAAAGAGCCCTTTTTAAATGGAAGAACCGAGTCACAAGAAAACAGTGAAATACAGGTTAAAAAACAAGAAAAGAGGGCAGAGTACAAACCCCTGATACCCTAGGCCTGCCTAGGGTTTCCCACAAGGACCCCCAGGGCCACAAAAAGCATTTTTTGTAAAGATAAATCTGCCAAATTCACGCTGCGGTTGCGAATCCGGCCAAGGAAAAATGAAGCGCTGTCGTGTATTTCTATAGGTTCTGAATCGATCCCCCTATTCCTGACCCTATTCTGGTTAAACTACCTAGCTAGTTAACTAACAGTCAGCCCATGAGGCAAGAAAACCCCCATGATGCAGATACCGTTATCTGACGCAGTCACACTACGGCACAGGAACATTGTTTTGATTTCACAGAGAACTTTAGTAAAGAATGTGCTAACGAGCAAGTCGTATGACATCTTTATTGACGTACCTATGTCCATCCTTACGTCAATCCCGGCACCTTTAAGGTATAAATATTGCCGACCTTGCCCTATGCAAACACACGCGTGGTGACAAGACGGAGCAGCCATACTTGCCGAAGCCGAGAGCAGAAGCAGACCCCGCTGGCAGCAGCCCCGCCTTCCTGACGCGCTGAGAGACGCGCTGCTATCTCAAGCCGAGAGACCCAGCACCGGCGCTTCCGGGTAGCCCTCGCAGGCAGCCTGGAATATCGAGAGCAGAGAAAGAGATACCATTCCTCATTCATCCTAAATTCCAGGTACAGAACTGAATAACCCCTCACAGAGAATTCTTTAGTTATTCACTTGGCAAAAACAAACTTAACTTAAACTGTAACTTTCTATTCCCGCCCACGCATTAGACTTAGGTCAGGTACACGGGGTAGGCGTATTTAGAAACACCAGTTGAGTACGTTTAGTCAAATGTATATGTGTATGTAAATATATTTTAATCATTTTAAACATCATATGGCTCAGAAACCATATCAATGTTTTTACAGTATTATTTTATACTATTGCTTCTAATGTATGCACTTTACTTAACAATAAGTATTGCAATAATATCGATCCATTTCTCTTGTACGAGAAAAGAGACTGATCAATAAATAACATCTTTTATTGAACACGCCCGTCTCTTCCTTTTCTCTACATTCTGATGAGACTAAGAATGCACGTACTGACTGAGTAAAATAATTGCCTTGTGCTCACACGACTCTTGAGATTGACTCTTGATTAGGGGAGAGCAAAGTTGTCATGTTCTATGGTTGTCAGAAACTAAATCCCTTCTTGTCTAATCAGGGGAGTTAATCCTTCCTTGAACATTCGAGAAAGTTTCTAGCGAACTCTGAGCTTAGCTGGCAAACCCAAAAATTAAGTCTAGTATCGACAGTAGTAGACCTAGTTAACGTCTGGCCTAGGCCTTTACTGCTGTAGGTACTATTCCAATGCGCAGAGCCTATTGGGAAGATAGGAACTACACTACATGGCGCCCAACGCGTTTGGAAAGGGCGATAAAACTAACGTAAGACATTTAGAGTAACTCAGTCGTGCTTTCTCACTCAGACCCCTTTTCCCAAATACTCCAAAGACGTCTGGAGTGGGTGAAAGGTTATTACATCCTCCAAAACCTCGCAGGAGGGAACTCCTATGTATGGTTTTTGGTCAAGTCAACGTTGAAGGATAAAACAGTTCCAGAATATTGTGCATCTAATCTCTGTTTCCATAAGAAACCTGATCTGCAAATAAAAATAATACCATCCTATCTGTAAAATGGCAGAGAGTGATGATGAAAGAGAGGCAGTTAGATTAGCAACTGAACTCGCAGATGCTGATGCTACCATGCAAACAGCAGACCCGGATATAATACTCATCCAGGTCGCCAAAAGGAGATCTATAACCTTAAAACTTATAGAAAATGGACTGACACCTAGAGGTGGCACAGTCATATTCGTAATTGAGGCACACGAATATCGGCAGACAGAGGTATACTATACATGGATACATTTTCCAGCAGCTAATGCTGTAACAAAGTACTTCCACTATTACAAAGTAGAGGAACCTCCTGAAACGTACACTCCTTTCGAGGAGGTGGAAGTACCACTCAAATTCCAAGAGCATTTGCTCTTATTTGATGGTGCCCTAAAACATAACAATCACATTACAAGGCTCGGTCCTTTAGGAAGACCAGGAACAACGTGGCCGGTCTTAGCCGGATACACACCACATCCAGACATCGAAAGAATGCCTGCAGCAGAGCTATTAATACAGCTAAAACAACTACTAAAAATTCACAGACAATTAGTTCAGTATGTAATGCGGACTTCAACAATTCAGCCAGCGATTAAACTTCCACAGCTGACCCCTCACCAGGGGAACACAAATAAAATTACACCACAGAACATCCAATCCTGCCTAGGTAAAGTTCCAGCTAAACGGGAACAGATACCATTCTGGTTGGCACAGAAAATTACCCAAATAGAGGCGGTGTTTCCTGACACCACCCCGCTGGAAAAACACAGGATTCTGACTATATGTCTCCCAATGGGAATCGCACCACACATTGAGGACTGTGACACTTGGGGTACAGTCTTTGCTTCCATCTATACAAAAACGCACGGTGTTCCATCCATTTCGGTAATACCAGATGTGCTAAAACAAATTCAAGATGAATACGGTCCAGAACCTGCTCTAACTCTTGGTATGAAACTACTGAAAGACTTCAAGCAGGTCTCGGCTATATTATTAGCCAACATAAAAGGTGAAGCAGCAAACGTGGCGATCCGCCAGAGGTTAAAAGAGACAGATATAGCAGACCAACCAGCTGAAATTGCCAGAATCATAGAAAAATCCTATGAAGAACTAGGCAGAGATAGTCTAGGTGGAATACCAGTAAAACCGCAACTGACTACAAGTCCAGAAAAAATATTTTTTAATAATAATTCACCAAAAAAGAACTGGGATGGAAACAAACAATCCAATCCTAAAGAAAAGAAATTCCAGTCCAGAGGAAGGTCTCCAAGGCGAAGAGAGAAATCTCCAAACCCGAGACAAAGGTCACCCCAGAGTGACCCCTCTGGGAATAGATATAACCTTAGAAATAGGGATAATATTAAAAAACCTGATAGATATCAAGACATTGATACACGTCCCTCTCAATCTTTTCAGAATTCCTCGCAGAAATCGGAAAGAAGAGGACGATCAGAAGAGCACGCCAAGTCCAAAGACAAGGAACCTGCTCAACTGAAAAAGAAATCACAATTTCCAAAAAAGAAGGTAGCCAGTATCAAGGTAGTTAACAATGCCGAGAATACTGAGGACACAACTGAAGAACGGAGAGTGGGCTCAGACAATGCTAGACAGCGCAGCAGAGGTGAGCATAGCTCGCAAAGTCCTTATGAATCATCTGGAGACAGTGGACACGAATGAATACCTTCAAGTGGAAACTGCAGATACCAGAGTTAGCAAGCCCCACAAAATATACGAGATAACATTACGTATAGAGGGAGATAAGACTAGGAAAATTAGGGGACTATTTTGGGATAACCTCTCCAAAGGCTATGACATCCTTCTAGCTGAAAAAGACTGGCCACCAGAGTTTGTCAGGGAGTGCCCTCATGGCGAAGAAGTAATTATGCCTGCCTTCTCGAATCAAATACCGATTCATAAAAAATATACACTTGCTAGAAAGTGGGCAGTGGCCTTAGCGCCTGCTTTATATAAAAATCATGTAGGATGGGATGAGGATTCTCCTCCTCACAAAGTCCAGTTAAAATCACAACCAACTGCACAAAGGCAGTACCCAATCAAGCAAGAAGCTAAAAAACAAGTAAATGAAATACTAGATCAGCTAGAATACCAGAGGGTGATTGAAACTTGCACCTCACAAATGAACAATCCTTTGTTTCCGGTCTCCAAACCAGACAATTCATATCGCCTAGTTTTGGATTACCGACACCTTAACACATGTTGCAAAACTTTTGCAGTGCAAAACTCACACAGTGCTGCACTAATGAATAACATAGTGCGCAAAAAATACAAAACAACCTTGGACATCTCCAATGGATTCTTTTGTCAAAACATAGCACCAGAGAGCAGATATTTAACAGCTTTCTCAGTAAATGGCACTCAAAAACAATTCTGTCGGTTAGCCCAGGGGTACAAGAACAGCCCGGGGGTATTCTCAGCGAGAGTAACAGAATTACTACAACAATATGATGATGAAGCATTATCTTATGTCGATGACATTTACTTAACAGATGATGACTTGGAGACTCACTTGAAAAGAGTGAACACCATAATACTTGGTTTCGCTGCAGAGGGTTACAAATTCAACTTCAAAAAGTCCAGAATTGCCCATCTGACGGTCCTATTCTTAGGATATGAGTTATCAAGTGAAGGTAAAAGCCTGGCAGACAATTTCCTAGAGAAATGTGCCGTAATCCAAGCTCCTAAAACACTAAAAAACCTACAGTCAATTCTAGGCTTCCTAAATTTCGGAAGAACATATATTGCAAATTACGCAGAAAGGGTCAAACCCCTTTATGATCTAATTAAACCAGACTTTAAAAGATCCAGTTGGACTCAAGCACACACAGAAATTTTGAGATCCTTACAAACAGACATGCTAATTAAAACAAAATTAGAAACCCGTGATAATACACGCAACCTTGTGATCCGAGTCATCCCAGGGAGATGCGGATTCACATACCTAACCTCTAATGAGGGAGATAAGGTACCAATTGCATTCAAATCACACTTGTACACAAAAGCTGAACAGAGATTCAGCAACAAAGGAAAAATTGTTCAAGCAGTTCAAACCGCAATAGCTAGAGAAAAAGACATAGCTGACGGTAGACATATCACAGTCAGAACAGCTGAATCAGCCTTCGAGGCACTAACAACACCGTGTAATTTACCAACAACAACATTGAATCCGGAATGGATACAATGGGTGAATTCAATCACAACGGACAAAGTATACTACTACTTTGATCCAGAATTAGAAGAATTGAAAAATCTAAAATATGAAAAGACGTATCCTCTGCCAATCGACATTCTGCCTCTACGACATTACGCCTGTGTAATCTATACAGACGGACATGCTGAACCATCCGTTTTGGGGAGAACAAGCATACAACCCCACATGTGAGATTACAAAAGAAGTGTGGCGCGGAGGTAAACTAAAACCTCTATTAACAAAGACACACTCAGTAGAAACCAATTCAGAACAACAAACTGAAATATTAGCTTTGAAAATGGCGCTAGATAATGCGGATCGCGAATTCCCGACACTTATAGTGTCAGATTCATATTACTGTGTCAAAGCATATAACAAGGATTTGCAGACATAGATTCAGAACGGTTATAAAGATGACACAGATGCACCAATAAAGCAGAGACTGCTCTGGGAACAGGTAGCTCTTTTGAAAAAAGAACTACCAAAGACTCACGTGACACACTCACTGAGTCACCAGCGTGATGGCGTTCACGTTGTAGGGAATTCATTGGCTGAAACAGCCGCAGCGGCAGCCAGTAAACCGGCTCCCGTAGATCGAAAAAAGCGTACATTAAAATACATTGACGGCGAAACACTGCTGGCGGTGAAAACGTCATCAAAAGGCGACTGCTCAGCGTTACCGATCAACTATCCACTCAATTATACATACATAATCGATGCAAACTCCGTCCCTTTTGCTCGAATCCCTGGAGTGGGGGATAGAGTGATTCCAAACATGGACAGGAGAAACTTGTTAATCGCAGACGCACACATGGGCGAGGGTCACAGACACCTTAAATTAAAAGATTCTCTGGAAGAATTACAATCACGGTACTGGTGGCCAGGCATGAGCCTGCACTACACCATGTTTGTAAAAAACTGCCCAAACTGCAACAGAGATCGCAGTGGGGAGAGAAGCAGTTTAATACCTCGTCGTATCAAGGCAGATAATATTACCAGCAAAAAGAATGGCTTGCGATTAACATATACAGGCTAGTTTCCACTTATAATGTAGATCACCAGCACTTGGCTGACGTCCGGACTATTATACAAGATTTGCGAGTCTAAATGGCATATACGCTAAGAGCATGCTACGTTCGACCATTTCTTTCACTCAAGCAAACCAGCCTGGGGGGGAAACATGGCCAAATGAGCACAGCCCAGCGGGAATCTTCTCACTTCCTTCCTGAGGGTATGGGACGGTGTAAAGAAAAAACCAAGGCAGAAAGCAATCTATAATAGAAAGGATATTAGGTTCGGGAGCTGGGTGGGTCAAACATCTAATAAGTGTCCAACGTAGTCTAAATAACTTGCCAAGAAATTCTCTGAAGGGATTCAGTCCGTACGAATTATTATTCGGAACTAGGATGTTGATCTCTGACCTTGATAGTCAGACTTCAGTGGTAATAGAAAAAACCTTTGATGTCAAAGACCGTTTGGCTATTTTGCAGGACTTAAACAAAACAAGAAAAGACCTGAGCAACATACAGTTGAAACAACAGCCAACGACCACTGAAGATTCACCACCTGTCCCAGCAAGACCTGTCTGGATTCCAAAAGTCGGGGATCTAGTCAGGGAGAAGATCGCGGTAAAGAAGGAATTTGGGCCTTCTTACAGAAAAGCAGTTCCTGTCTTGTCTGTCAACGGGACAAGATCAGTTGTACTACCGCCACTTGCTGGAAAAAAGGAGAACCGAGTTGTATCCATCGACCTGGTAAAACCACAACATGTGGCCGATAACAAACAGTAGGCCAAGTGGACTCCCAATAAGTAGCAGAACACCAAGGTTTGCTACCAGTACAGAGGTCCTATCAAAGAGGCTCATCACATTCGAAACGCCTACAGAAGAACAACAAGGACTATGCAACAATGCAATAGAACTAAGACCTCTGAAAACCCAAATAAAGACATTTAGCAGAGAGACACCAATCTATACTGAAGTACCAAGTGAAAATGCAAGAAACAAAAATCCTGAACCAATTGGAACAATTGACAGAACTGCATCTGGTTACTTCATCAACTTCGATGATTCCTCTGACGGCTTCAGTGAACAAAAGACACAGCCATCATCAAAATCCTTTAAAGACAAAGCTAAGGAACTTTTGAAACATCTGAAAGAAACATATCTGATTTCTCCTTGGATTGAATTTTGGGTGGGTTTTGGTGCATTTATCCTCATACTTTGGCTCATCATGGTATTTACTTTGGGACGCTTCATTGAGGGAAAATATGCTAAAATGGACACAGCAAGTCAGAACATCAACTTGGTCCTCAAACCACACACATCTTCACACGTCGAGAAACGAGAACTTTCTTCAGAACTTTCTTCAGCCAACTTCACAGCAATTCCAATACCTGGTGGGGTAGCCTGGGACAACACTGACTATGAAATTTATGGTCCGGTCGAGATCCTGAAATATCCACACCAAATCAAGATCTCCTTGAGTGATTTTGCAAAACCAAACTCATTTGCTGATGATTGGGACTTTGAAAGTATAAATAATATGATGTCTGACTTAGTAATGTCTGCTAAATTTACAAAACATGATTATTTGCAGGGTTCTACAAATTATGATAGTATGTATTGCTATAACCATTATGGTAACCATTTCTTGCATAAATCTGCACAACCTAGAAATGTTTTAAATTATAATCAATGGGAACATTGTGCTACACCTCCAAAAGGGAGCTCTAGAACCGTTTATGACAAATATTCATATTTTTCAGGTTTTAACATAACTAATGCTGAAACATTTTATTACAAATTGTCAAACAAGACAGGGATGAAAACCATGATAACAAACACAAAATTGATTTATTCTGATTCGTTCTTTGAAAAAATGAATACTTTTGGATTTGATTATTGGGACAAAAATGTTGATTTGAAAAGTGTTTGGGGTACAAAAGAATGGCAAGTACAGGGTTTAGAAGCTTTGTTTAGAGCCTGCATGATCCCAGAACAAATGATATTTTTAAATGACACTGTTCAACAAACCACCTGTCTTGGCTTAGCCAAAATCAAAGATTTAAATAACCTGTCTATTCCAAAGCCGACAATGTTTAGCAATAGCTCTGAAACAGATGAAGAAATAGACATAAACCATATACTTAACCAAAACAGAACACATCCTGATTGGAAACAATGGTTGATCTGGCCCACAGATACAAATAACTGTCAAGATAGATTCCTGAATAAAACACAGGGTTTCAAAATGACCAGGCCAGACCCTAGATATCCCCAAAGACATCACCCAGGGATAATAACAACCTACAGTGTGGGCAAATTATGCCTTCAATGGCTACAAACTTCCACACTGCCTGAAATTAAGCAACACCTAACTTTACTTACTGATGGTGCTGACTTGCGTGATTTCATACTGGGACCACGCAAACAGCGTCAAAAGCGTTTCATAGCAGCCTCTGTATATGCAGCATACAATGAGGCCTGGAAGGTTACTCAAATTGAAACAGCAGAAAGAATACGGGAAATTGACCGTATTAATTTGGAAAAATCACTTTCTGTAGTGGACAATGGGTTAATGACTCTGTCCTCCAGAATTTTTTCATTGGACAGCATTGTGTCTTCAGCAATCGATATATTATCGCAAGACTTACTGTTATTACAACATGGACAGTCACAATTGCGTTCTATTGTACAGCTTGGCTGGACGTTACAAAATCTGCGTTCAGGCTACGTGCCTTGGCGTTTAATCAACACAACGTCACTATTCCAAATCTTTAACCTTACTGATAGACAAATCGGTATGGCGCAGAAGGGTGCTGATTATACAATCTTGAGCATTGAAAAACTAGAAAGATTACCAATGACAATGTCAGAACGACCTGTCAGTGAATGGATAATCCACGGAATCATAAATATTCCAATCTCAACCTTCAGGTTTCAATACTGCCAAAAATATATACAGGCTGGCATGTACGAGAAATTGGGAAAGGGGTACCTTAAAACAACTTGGAACCTGCCCTATTCACATGCATGTGTCAGTAACAAAGGACAGAAAGTGTTTCTTAGTGGCAACAATTGTGCTATGTCACTAAGCGGCACGCTTCTGTGTAACGGTATTAGTTTGCACGGAGCCTGTGAAGGGAATTCATACAACCTTTCATGTCACCAGCAAGGCGCACCTGCAACTGAAATAGAACCATTCTTTCAAAGACTCTATAATGGGAGTTACATTCTTATTGTAGACCGCAGATGTTGTAGTCTTATGCCCGGGACTCCTTATCTCGTCACTACGACGGCGAAGGTCAAGTGCTGTGGACGTTCTTTATTCCCCAGCTCCTTTCCAGACAGGGAGGCAAGGGCATGGCCCGGTTTGAAAATTACTTCTATTCGAATAGATACTTTAAGCAGAATGAAAACAGTGCTTCTTCAGACGCCTACAAGGCTCACGTCATCTAAAGAAACGTATGATCTACAAGTCGCAAGGACGACTGCAGAGATACATACATTATTATCAACTAATTCCCCCGTACATTTCGCGGAAATCCTGAGCGAAATCTTAAATATTTCTGATACCACTGGGGTCTCAAAGGTATTTAAGACAGTATTTTCGATGGCATTAACACCATTCAAAGCCATACTGGGTATTTTTCCAGATTTCGTCCATTCGATTTTTGGCGGACTTCCCCTGATCCTGGGACTAATTGCAGGAATCCTATTCCTAGTCCTTATTTTTCGTTATGGCAACCCATGTCACAGATCAAACTCTCGCGACAATGGAAGATACGATCCTAGCCATTCGATACCGGGACCGGATATCAAAAATCCTGGGACTCTCCCGGCTTAGAGACCTAAACATGACTTGGTTTCTATCATTTCGACCAATGTGGCAAAGGTGTGTTTTACCTGTACTAAGGTGTCTGCTATGCGGAGAAGAATGCGTGTTAGACACCTGTCTGACGCTACAATCGGATGCGCCGGTGGATGCAGATACACTGTTGGTTCCTACCAAGGTTCACGCACTGTGCTGCCCTCAAAGGCTGCCAATTCTGATGACGGCATTCCTGGAATCTTCACCACTACGATTGAAGAGTAGTGAAGTTCAAGATGAAAGCAGCATCGAACAGGTACGACCTTCTGTCAGCAATGCAAATCAGAATGTCAATGGAGACAATCATGCGCACGAATGCATGGTTACCCCTATTTCCGACTTAGAGGAACTTTCCCATGAAGCTGTTGACAGTTTTTTCGAAAGCCTGAATGATATGATGTTCTCTCCGGAACAGAAATAGAGACTTTTGAGTAAACTCGCACACGGCGTTCCCTGAATTCGGCCTTCAACTTTAAAAATAAAGTCACATGAACAATTACAATCCAGTTCACGGACAGCAACCTTTTTCAGCAAGCCCTTAAAATATTTTTCTATATATTTTTTCCCCGGGACACTGATCTTCTGCTTAAAGTAAGAGAACTATTCCTAGAGAACTAAGATTTCTATTTTTAGATACTTTATAGACTTTATATAGACTTTAGCTGCCCGCTGGTATGTTCACAAAATATATTATGTGATGAAATGGTTTCGACTTTTCTTTCTGTATAGCCATATTAAGAACCATTTCATGTGTATTTCTCATATACCAACAAGCAATAATGCATAAAATGCGTGCTTACTTTTGCATTTAATTCATAGCTTAAGTGCATACAATATATATGACTGCAATTTTTCAGTATATTTGAAAATTTCAAAATGCATTTATGTATTTTGGGGTGGTAAGGTATACACTATACTCTATAGTATGTTGTACTATGTTATACTATGCATAGATTAGTAGATATGACCATAGTTAGCGTGGAGTGGGTGTCGTGTATTTCTATAGGTTCTGAATCGATCCCCCTATTCCTGACCCTATTCTGGTTAAACTACCTAGCTAGTTAACTAACAGTCAGCCCATGAGGCAAGAAAACCCCCATGATGCAGATACCGTTATCTGACGCAGTCACACTACGGCACAGGAACGTGTTATCTGATTAGGTCATAACGCTTGAGATCTAATTAGACAAGCGACATTCCTCCAGCCCCTGATAAGGCATACGACGTTCTCATAACAAATCAAACCTATGACAACCTGGATAATCCGTGCGGCCATTGTTTTGATTTCACAGAGAACTTTAGTAAAGAATGTGCTAACGAGCAAGTCGTATGACATCTTTATTGACGTACCTATGTCCATCCTTACGTCAATCCCGGCACCTTTAAGGTATAAATATTGCCGACCTTGCCCTATGCAAACACACGCGTGGTGACAAGACGGAGCAGCCATACTTGCCGAAGCCGAGAGCAGAAGCAGACCCCGCTGGCAGCAGCCCCGCCTTCCTGACGCGCTGAGAGACGCGCTGCTATCTCAAGCCGAGAGACCCAGCACCGGCGCTTCCGGGTAGCCCTCGCAGGCAGCCTGGAATATCGAGAGCAGAGAAAGAGATACCATTCCTCATTCATCCTAAATTCCAGGTACAGAACTGAATAACCCCTCACAGAGAATTCTTTAGTTATTCACTTGGCAAAAACAAACTTAACTTAAACTGTAACTTTCTATTCCCGCCCACGCATTAGACTTAGGTCAGGTACACGGGGTAGGCGTATTTAGAAACACCAGTTGAGTACGTTTAGTCAAATGTATATGTGTATGTAAATATATTTTAATCATTTTAAACATCATATGGCTCAGAAACCATATCAATGTTTTTACAGTATTATTTTATACTATTGCTTCTAATGTATGCACTTTACTTAACAATAAGTATTGCAATAATATCGATCCATTTCTCTTGTACGAGAAAAGAGACTGATCAATAAATAACATCTTTTATTGAACACGCCCGTCTCTTCCTTTTCTCTACATTCTGATGAGACTAAGAATGCACGTACTGACTGAGTAAAATAATTGCCTTGTGCTCACACGACTCTTGAGATTGACTCTTGATTAGGGGAGAGCAAAGTTGTCATGTTCTATGGTTGTCAGAAACTAAATCCCTTCTTGTCTAATCAGGGGAGTTAATCCTTCCTTGAACATTCGAGAAAGTTTCTAGCGAACTCTGAGCTTAGCTGGCAAACCCAAAAATTAAGTCTAGTATCGACAGTAGTAGACCTAGTTAACGTCTGGCCTAGGCCTTTACTGCTGTAGGTACTATTCCAATGCGCAGAGCCTATTGGGAAGATAGGAACTACACTACAGCGCGTGACCTCACATATAAAACCAGTATTTAAAAAGGCTGACTGCTGAAACGCGTCTAGTGGAACATTGATATTAAAAGTGCTCTTTACAAAGAAATCCGTAGAGTGCTCCATTTCCTTTGGGAAGTTGGTGTTAAATATATATACATATATATATTAATTTTTTTCCAAAAACAATTATTATGCAACACTCTCCTTGGGTTTATATTTCTCTTTATTGAGCCTTCGCGTTTCAACCACACAGGTCTTAGACACGGTGTTGTTCACATCGTGGAGGAGATGTTTTCGTTGTGAAACAGTGCTTTGCATCTCTCGTTGCCACAATCCTCATTTTCAAGAAACATATCCGAAGGCCCAGGTCTTGGTGGCCAACGCCTTGACATTTAGTAACGTCTCCTTCTCGGCGCACATGCTCCTCGTGAGTGTAGCGGTTCTGGCAAAAGTAAATTACTGTTCCGCCAAATGCCACTCAAAATGCAGAACTCCATAGACGGGTGCCTGCGTGTCGTGCAAGCACTCTGCGGGTTTCTTTGCAAAGAGCACTTTTAATATCAATGTTCCAGTAGACGCGGTTCAGCAATCAGCCTTTTTCAAAACTGCTTTCATTGGTGAGGACACATGATTGATTTAAAATACACTTGCTTCTTCCCCAATGGTTCCCCATTACGTTTCCACAGCGACACAAAGTAAAGTCTAAGCGTGTAGCCATCTTGGAATCACCCAAACAACTGTATCCATATACAGTCTTAACCTCATATACTTACTAAATCAACTATTTACACATCTTTCCACAGTCACACACGTCCCACCCAACCACACACATATTCATTCACTATCCCATACAAATACTCATTTAACTAATTAATAACAAATGTAGACTTTCACATAGGTAGTAACCAACGTATGTAGTAGTTTACACAACAAGAGATAGAGTGATACAGGTATTCATACAGTTTAATCACTATCCCATATATTTAGTGAGACACTTAAAATTCCTCACTTAGACAGTCAATCACATTGGTACTAAATCCTCCATTCATACACTTATACATCCACTCAGTCTTCAAGGCTGATTGCTATATATATATATAATACATATTTAAATAACAAACCAAACCACTTTCACTGGATGATGTCATCCGTGATGTCATCAGTGATGTCACTGACCATGTCATGAATGATGTAATATGTGACATCATCAGCAGTGGATTGCGGGCGCGCGAGTTATAGTTAGTACAACTAACTATAACGGGGGAATTTCAATGGTTTTATACGAGTGAAATGTTTAGCTAACTATAACACCACTAAAACCAATGGTTTTTTTCAGTGAATTTCTAAGGTTATTTAAATGC
Organism: Lissotriton helveticus; assembly: GCF_964261635.1. Classification (NCBI taxonomy): domain Eukaryota; kingdom Metazoa; phylum Chordata; class Amphibia; order Caudata; family Salamandridae; genus Lissotriton; species Lissotriton helveticus. The sequence continues at coordinate 805,067,104 of NC_136057.1, read as the reverse complement.
TAATTGCTAACTATAACTTATCTGAAACCTATGGTTTTTTTCAGTGAATTTCAAAGGTTTTTTAAATGCTAATTCCTATCTATTACATGTCTGAAACCTATGTTTTTTTCAGTGAATTTCAAAGGTTTTTTAAATGCTAATTCCTAACTATAACATGTCTGAAACCTTTGGTTTTTTTCAGTGAATTTTAAAGATTTTTTAAATGCTAATTTGTAAATATTTTTATTGTTTTTTTAAAATATTTTCTAACTGCATTTTTTTCATCTTTTTATTTTTAGATGTTATTTTTTAAATTACATTACACATTTTTTTCTTAATTTTATTTACATAAAAATATTTTTTTTCATTATTTTATATTGTTTATAATATACTTAAATTAGTTTTATTATTTTTTTTCTTTTTTTTGCAGTTGCCCACCCTACTCATTTACTGCACGAAACGTGTCCGTCATTTTAGGGTCGCTGTCTAGGATACGCGAAGGTTGTGCGACGGGTACAACGTTTCCCACTTGTGCGCGACGCCTTGCGCATACGCGAGACATACGTATAACGCGACGTGACGGACGCGCGGTAGCGCGTGACGTCATATACATATCAGACGCGGTGTGTGCGCGACTTCCGCGATTTTTTCATTGTTGAAAAACTTATTTATATATATTTAATATAAATATTAAGACAAGAGATTATCTGAGGTTATTATTTTAATAATTTTCTTTAACTTTCTTAAAAAGTACATCACTGTTATCCAATGGGTAGAAATTCACTTAGCAGGTAAATAGTGTTATTGTTACCTTTACTTACTCAGTGGTGAATCCTGGATACAGCACTGCTGCATCTCTTCTAAACAGTTGAAAGAATGCAAATTACCAAAGACGCGCGGAAGCCCACGTCTTTTTTAAAAAAAATATTGCTAGAATGCGTGGATCATACGTGCACCCCGCGATTCCCCCCCCAAAAAAAAATAGGGGCCCTGGGAGACCTTGTGTGACTCCCTGAGGAGACCTAGAGGATCAGGGTGTGTCTACCCGCCCCCTTTTCACGTTTTAAACACACATTTCACATGCTTCTTCAGCCTCCCTTGTGCCGGGACATAAAATGGCTGCCAACAGTTTCTAGTTTCGAATGTTGACAACCACTTGACAGCCAATTAGCCTTCAGCGTGTGATCAGAAGGGTGCGCTTATGGTACAATGACAATAAGCGAAGTATACGTATTTAATTTTTTTATGGGAAGTGGGCCGTATGGCCCCCCTCCTGTGCCCAATTCAGACACCGGGGTCCCCAGCCCCCGGGGCATGGCTAATCATATATTATTATTTTATGGAGGAGGGCTGCAAAGCCCCTCTCCTGAAGCCACTTCAAGACTACGGGGACATCTGAACTCCATCTATGTATGTACCCCGTAGGAGTTGCCTTCACTATGCTCATGCATGTTTGTGGTAGCGCATGCGTGTTAATGCTACGCATGCGCACAGTACATCCCACCGTCTGGCTATGTACCCCTAACGTATTTCATTTTATTTGCGCATGCTCAATTACAACATGCCCAATCACAGCTCTCACACCCAGTGACATCATGCTCAACCAATCATCCTTCTGCAAAGCATTTATAAGCTGCCAACCTTCTTGAACTTTTCCTAATCCCCAGTCACAGCCATTGAGAGTGTTCGTATCCACTTCTTCGTAGGTGAGCACTTTTTTTAAGAGTAATTAAATGAATTATTCTGAACAATCTTTAAATACTGCGTAAATGCAAATTTATGTTCGATTTGGCAATGCTGTTTTTAAGCATGCTTTCCTGCTTTTTTATATCGTTAAAGTTGACTTCGTAACTTTTGTTGCTGTGCAAATCACTTAATCCTGGTGCGTTTGTTTAATTTGCCAAGCGTCACGGGGCTGCTCCTACAGCAGTGTGCTAAGTGCTGTTCAAGTGAATGAGATGTAGTTTTTCTCGTGTAAGTAGTGCGTCACGTGCCCCATGCATTGCAAAAGTAATGTTTTCGGCAAAAGTGTATTTTAGCACGGTTTCCAGCTCTTATAACTTAAATATTTTGCCTTGGTAGGTGATGTTTCTGGGCAAATCACTTAATCCTGCCGCATATAATTTTTGAAGTTGTGCATCACGTGCTGCTTCCTCCCCATGCACTGCACGTGTAATTGATTTGTCAATGTTGTATTTTAGCATGCTCTCCATGTTTTTTAATAACCTTAAACTACATTTGCCCCCTGTTCTATCTCATTATACAGATATCTCAACCATGAGACGTACTGGTCGCCACACGCTGTCCTGCCTATACACTATACCACGTGGTGGTGAACAACTCGACACACCAGATCCACTGACAGCTCTCCATATGTTATCAGCCGCAAATTGCAATGGACCTAATGGAGTTATGAGGTTTGTCTTTAACATTTCATGATCGAAAACCATTCTGAGATAAGCATTTGTGTATTTCATGTGTTTGCAGATGGATAACTGTGTTATTGTCATGTTTTACTAGAATTCGTAGGCATTCTGAAATCAACAAAACGTAAAAAAAAGCATGTCCTACCGATTTTATTGCCCAAATATGTGATTTAAAATTGAACAATGTATGAGTTTTAATTTTTCTTGCTTCTATAAATATTTTTATAAAATATAAATCTTCATTGTGATAGTCTTATAGACGTTTCTTTCTGAAACCCATTTCTCATTTAAATGCTCGTTACACGTTTTCAGCCTGTACTTCAGATACAAAGTAAAAATGTTTTTTTTTTTGTTTTTGTTTTTGAAAACTTGTCTTTTAATTTTCCTTGCTATTTATTTCTGAATTTCTAGATCATGGAAGTCCAAAAAGGGTTCTATCAGATCAAGCCCAGGAGTTTGTGAATGAAGTGAGTGACCAAACATTTGAATAATGCAATACTATTTCCTATTTTGCTGTCCAAATATAACCTCTGATGATTACTTTTTCTCCCCAATCCTATTGAGAACAATTGTTTTCATGAACATTAAAATAAAGCTTGGACATATGTACAACATATACATTTTCAACTCTTTTTTCAGTTACCACATTGTTACATAAGTCATCAGCAAGTTACCAACATTGAAGAAAGTATAACCTCCTGTTCCAGTTCATTTCACCGATGTCTCAAATATGGCATGAACTAGTTGTATGAAGCCAGAGAGATTCACAAATTTTTAACGGACAACTTTAAGGCAAATACTCACAATACGACTACTCAACAAAGTTAAAAAGTAACGGATATAAGTACTTGAGGGGTTTTCGGTGGCAGATAATCTCAAATTCACACTTGTACGGATAAGTCTGATACAGGGTACATCTCTGTATAACTAAAGGATGATTCGGTATTAGGATGGTATACAGAGCTCCCAACCTTCTTACTTTTTTTCTTAAAGGGTTCCAAATTGGGGACGAATATTAGGCTGTGCAGTAGAGGTTGGCGGTGTTGCTCCACTGGTACTTGGGTCTCCTCATGAAGCAGGAGGAGCCTCTCTCAATCTCCTTAACTCTTCCCTTGCAAAGTTGACCGGATTCTTAGTCTGCAAGTGCTTCCGCATACTTGCAGTTCCACACCAGTCCTCTTTATTGGGGTCTACTCTTGAAAGCAGTCTTGCATATGCGGCAAGTAACTATTCTTGCATTCACCTTTTTTAAGACTTGTGAACATTAATTTCAAAACATTCAATAAATAAGGTGTCACAATGCATTGTGTCAAATGCTTTATTAAAAATATGCAGAAAATGTTCCCTTTAATTGTTGTTAAGGTCTTTATAAGAGAATTTGAAAGGAGAAAGTAGGAGATGAATAACAGAGGTAGGACGTTATAGCTCAAACTGCAAAAATTGATAAAAAGGGTGGAACAAAGTCTGCATGTACAATGCCAGTGGAAGCATTTCAGGCACACTGGAAACATTTAAAAAAAATATAAATATCGTCAAGTGTTACTTTGACTTATAATCTTTGACCTCATTTAGTCACATCAATCTAATTTTAAACACTAATTTTCTTTTTTGTTTTGCAGATTAACTACAATACTTCTTTTGGTGTCCATATTATATGTTGTTTATTATATTGTTTTGTTAGTTATAGTTCTAGGTATTTATTGTATTGTTATCTTTGAGTTATAGTTCCAGTTATTGTTTTAATAAAAGTTAATTAAAAAAAAGTACACACGTCTGTTTTTTTTTGTGGGGGTAGCAGTCATCAATAGAAACTATATTTATATTTTGAAGTATAATTCTGAGGCTAACTCATTAGCAACATAGTGTGGTCAACTTTTAACCTCTGTAAGTGTTCCATGAACTGTTACTATGGTAACAGGCAGAAAGCCATTTGGGGATAGGGTTAAAAGTTACTGGCTGTACAAAAACCGTTATATTTACCCAGGATCTTCTACATCACAGAAAGGAAAGCAAAGTAAAACAAAACACTGTGTACCAGATTTACAACCCCCTTGCACCACTTTCGCGTCCAACCCGCCCCACAACATTACAAGTATGTGGGCTTCAACGACCCCCCTCAAGCCCCGGGAACCACCGCCCCCTGAAATTTGTGTATTACGGGAGGCAAACTGCGTGGCCTATGCTTATATTTATTCACATGCCACCTTACGTGATGCACCACTAGGATGCAGGAGTCCTTCAGCCCAGGAGCCGCAGCGTCAATCTGACCGAGACCCGGGATAAAAGCTGAAAGATCAGAATCAGAGCCTAAATATCTTGAACCCGCTGTTCGGAGTGAAAAAGCTGAAACTGCGCTGAGTCCAGAACCGCTCCAATGAAGAGGAGCTTCTGAGAGAGGGCACAGGTGCGAATTCGGCACGTTGATGGACAACCCCAGCAGGTGCAAGAGGTCGACCGTAGTCTGGAGGTGGGAGACGACTGTCTGGGGCGAGCCCGCCTTCAAAAAACAGTCGTCGAGATAGGGGAAGACTAGAACACTTGATCTGCGCAGATAAGTGAATAAACATGTGAATAAATCTTTCTACTTTTATACGAGACTATAGAATATTGTCCATATACCATAACAATCTGCGTTTCAATATGCATGGCATCTATTAAAGAGATAGTGTACATTTTACAGATGAAGGAAACTGAGTCTTCCTCATGAACTTTAGACTCTGCATTGGTACTTACTTGTAATTACTAATATCTCTCAATAAACACAAGGGCTCTCTGTAGAACCACCCAACATCTATACACATCAGCTTGATATATATCTCAAAAATACATTCTTCATTTTTTTCAGCAACCAAATGCGTGGATCCAAGCGCATCTCGCGACTTTTTTTGTAAATAAATGTTCTTACTTTTTTTGCCCTATGGGTCCCTATGTCACCCCCTGAGCTGGCCTAGGGGGTCAGGGTGTGTCTAACCTGCCCCTGTTCATGTTTTACCAACATATTTCACAGACTTATTCACCCTCGCGTCTACCGAGGCACAAAATGGCTGCCAACAGTTCCTGGTTTTGAATGTTTACAACAGCTTGACAGCCAATTTGAATTCAGTGCATGATCGGAACGGTGCGCTTATCCTACGAGGGCAATTCTCGCACAATCCGGGGATCCTCCGTGCCCATAGATATATAAATGACTTTAACCAAAATTTTCAAAGAAACTACTGCACAGATTAACACCAGATATGCCAAAGGCACAAGTCGGAACTGAGGACTACCTCTCTGCTAAATGTGGTGTAATTCCGTTCAGCCGTTCGAGCTGTAGCCGTGGCTAAAGGTCCTATGAGAAATTGCATGGGGAAAACGCATTTTGGGACCCCCCTTTTTTCTCAGCCCCTGCTTCACCAATCACCCCAAACGTTCAGGGAAGAATGGGAACTGAGCTGGCCAAAAGTTTGGAAACTTTTAAGAAGATTCATCAATCGACGCCAAAGTTATTGGCAATAGAATGTTGTGTTTTTCTTATGGATAATAGGTCCTAACTATAACTACCTACAAGCGAGCGCCAGTAGGTAATATATATATATATATATATATATATATATATATATATATTTTTTCTTTTTACTCCTCCTTACTTGGGAAACGCCGCCGCCTTCCAAACCAGCGGGTGTGTCATCAAATGGACCACCCACCAAGTCACGGTCCTCAAAATCACACCAATTCTTCCGCTCAACAACGCCAGCAAAGAACGACAACACCATGTATTGGCCTCCAAATCTTTATTGGGTCAGCTTACAAGGGCCCAAGTGGGCATTTTCAAATGTAGTTCTGTTGTTCTCCTTACCTCAATACAAGAGAACCACTTTTCAAACTTTTCTTAAACTGACAGTACTGATTTATTTATTAGGTATGTCAAACTGACAATTTTCATTTTGATAACCATGTTTCTATTTCAAAATTTCAACTTCTTTTAGCCGCACAGTTTTATATATATTACCAGTATTTGAATTTGTGGTCTCTTATATTGTGTCACTAATTAAAACGTGAAATCTATATGTGTATAAAGCACCCACAGAAATAAAATAATTATAAAAATAATTACTGAGGAAGCTGCAATGTTAAAAATTGCAATTTGTCCTTGGAACTTTTTATGTACAAGCGGACCATAAATAAGATAAAGTGTAACAATCATGGAGGATTCATAATTTCAGAGGTGTGTTATTAAATCCTCTTCCATGTTTAGACCACCCGGTGAGCGTGTATTGAGTTCTATTATGTAACACGATTCAAGTCTTCTTAACTTTTTAACACGATTACCCCCTCGAACACTAGGGGGAATATCGTCAATCACAAAATAGCAGCGCCCTGCTGTACTTTTTTCATGGTGAGACTCAAAATGACGTGCTACAGGGTAAGACCTATCCCCCTTACGTATAGCTCTCAGATGTTGTAAGATTCTCATATAAACCGGGTTGATAGTGCTCCCTACGTATCGCAGGCCTCAAGGGCACTGTAATATGTATATGGCAAATTCGGTCTTACAGGTATAAAACCCTTTGATTTTCTTTTCCCTTTTGGAAAGTCCTAAAGGATAAGATTGTGTATTTTTCCCGTGGGTACAGGCTTTACATTTTGGACATATTAAAAATCCTCGTTTCTTAGCTAACCAAGTCCTACCCTGATTGTCTGGTTTCTGTGGTAGCATATTGCTAACTAGAAGCTGTTTGAACGAACGTGCCTTACGAAAGGTAATAGCTGGTCTTTTCGGCACAATGTTAGCCAGCAAAGGATCATTACAGATTAAATGCCAGTGCCTGTTGTATATTTTTCTAACATGTTTGTGCTGACGATTATAAGTTGTAATTAATCTCACTTGTTTTTTTGTAGTGTACGTTTTATTTTGTTCTCACTTTCTTTAAATAGAATATCTTCCCTACTCCTTTTCTTTGCTTTGTTAATTGAGGTTCTGATATACTCATTTGTGTAGCCTCGCTCTGAAAACCTGGATGCTAAGATGGAAAATTCTGTCTCTAGAGTATTAGTCTCACTGCAATTTCGAATTGTTCTCAAACTTTCGCCATACGGAATACTTCTTATTAGTTTTGAGGATGGAAACTTGCCGTGTGTAGCAGCGTGTTTCCCGCAGTTGGTTTCCTGTATAGCTTCGTATGGAGTTTAGAGTCTCGCACATACACAGTCGGAAAATCGACAAAGCTAGAACTTATTGTGCTTGTCAATTTGAGATTTAACTCATTTACTTGAAGTTTTTTTTATGAACATTCTGACTGATTCTTCGGTCCCTTTCCAAACTATAAAGAGATCGTCGATGTACCGACTCCAATGGAGAACATTCTCTTCCCATTCTGTCTGGAAACTCGCACGGACCACCTGCTCCTCCCATCAGCCCATATGCAAATTCGGATAGCTGGGGGCGAAGCAGGTGCCCATTGCGGTTCCACAGACTTGATTGTATAACTCATTGTTGAACAGGAATTAATTGTTCTTGAGGCTGACAGAGGTCATTGTTAATAACATCTGTGTATGTCACCATAACTTAATAGGTCGATCTTGAAAAAAATGTCTAATGGCCCGTAACCATCGTCATGCCTAATACTAGTATATAATGTAGTTACATCAATAGTTACCAGTAAAAGATCTTTATCCCATGGTAAGTCATAGATTTTCTTTAGGAAATCTCTTGAATCCTGAATATAGGAGGGCAGGAGCTTCACAATAGGGTTAAAAAATGAATTAATATACTTAGAAGTATTTTCCAATGCACTTCCAATGGCAGATCTAATGGGCCGACCCGGTGGGTTGGCCACATTTTTATCTACCTTTGGGATAAGGTAAAAGACAGGTGTCACGGGATTAGATATTAAAAGGAATTGTAATTCCTCGTAAGAGATCAAACATTGAGTATACCATGATTGCAATTGTCCATTATATACATCAAAGCTCTTTTGCATGACATCTGCTTTTACTTTCACATAATTGCTACGATTGTTCAATTGCTTGTATGCTTCACTGAGGTATTTAGTCCTATCCCGGAGAACAACATTCTCCCCTTTATCTGCATCTCTCACGATACAGTTGTGATTTGACTTTAATTTCATGATCAAAGCAGCATACTCTTTTTCTTGCTGTGAAAACTTTTTATAACTTGTACTAGTGCATTTTTCCAAATTTTTCAAATCATTTGTGGCCAATTCATTAAATACATCAATAGAGTCTCTTGTCCTCATTGTGATAAATCGTGAGGTTGGGCGAAACTGCGTTGGTGCACTCTCATCGATGGTTACTAGTTGTTCTCTTCCGCAGCTTGTTCGACGATTGAAGAATTATCCTCATTTTGTCCACTTGGACCCGACTCAACCTCAGTAAATGAGGACTCCATAGGTGGTCTATCTATAGCTCTTAATTCAACCATCACCTCAATATCAGCCACTGTTAAGCTTGAACCTTCTCCAGCTGTATTTAATTCATTAAAGGTTCCTGTAGAGTTTTTCGTTTTAGTCAGGGCAAAGTGTTTTTTTAATTTGAGTGCACGCACAAACTTAAAATTGTCCACTCTGATTGACACATAATTAAAGTCCGCCGGAGGACAGTATGACAATCCCAACTTCAAGATGTTTTGTTCCTTGCTCAATAGTACAATGTCAGTCAGATTAATTAAGGTAGAATCCATTCCTGACAGCGCTATTTGGTCCATCTGCCGGCTGGTACGCTGTTGCTGCTTGTGGCCTTTGCACCTCTTTTGCCTTTGCCTTTTTCTCTTGGCTTGGCACTGTACGATACCTGCTGTCTTGCAGTGAGACTAATACTCTAGAGACAGAATTTTCCATCTTAGCATCCAGGTTTTCAGAGCGAGGATACACAAATGAAAATATCAGAACCTCAATTAACAAAGCAAAGAAAAGGAGTAGGGAAGATATTCTGTTTAAAGAAAGTGAGAACAAAATAAAACGTACACTACAAAAAAACCAAGTGAGATTAATTACAACTTATAATCGTCAGCACAAACATGTTAGAAAAATATACAACAGGCACTGGCATTTGATCTGTAATGTTCCTTTGCTGGCTAACATTGTGCCAAAAAGACCAGCTATTACCTTTCGTAAGGCACGTTCGTTCAAACAGCTTCTAGTTAGCAATATGCTACCACAGAAACCAGACAATCAGGGTAGGACTTGGTTAGTTAAGAAACCAGGATTTTAAAATGTCCAAAATGTAAAGCCTGTACCAACGGGAAAAATACACAATCTTATCCTTTAGGACTTTCCAAAAGGGAAAAGAATTTGCCATATACATATTACAGTGCCCTTGTGGCCTGCGATACGTAGGAAACACTATCAACCTGGTTTATATGAGAATGTTACAACATCTGAGAGCTATACGTAATGGGGATAGGTCTTACCCTGTAGCACGTCATTTTGAGTCTCACCATGAAAAAAGTACAGCAGGGCTCTGCTATTTTGTGATTGACGATATTCCCCCGAGTGTTCGAGGGGGTAATCGTGTTAAAAAGTTAAGAAGACTTGAATGGTGTTACATAATAGAACTCAATACACGCTCACCGGATGGTCTAAACCTGGAAGAGGATTTAATAACACACCTCTGAAATTATTAATCCTCCATGATTGTTACACTTTATCTTCGTAATGGTCCGCTTGTACATAAATAGTACCTGTGACAAATTGTAATTTTTAAGATTGCAGCTTCCTCAGTAATTATTTTTATAATTATTTTATTTTTGAGGGTGTTTTATACACATATAGTTTTCACGTTTTAATTAGTGACACAATATAAGAGAACAAAAATCCAAATACTGGTAATATATATATAAAACTGTGCGGCTAAAAGAAGCTGACATTTTGAAATAGAAACATGGTTGTCAAAATGATATTTGTCAGTTTGACATAACTAATAAATAAACCAGTACTGTCAGTTTAAGAAAAGTTTGAAAAGTGGTTCTCTTGTATTGAGGTAAGGAGAACAACAGAACTACATTTGAAAATGCCCACTTGGGCCCTTGTAAGCTGACCCAATAAAGATTTGGAGGCCGATAAATGGTGTTGTCGTTCTTCGCTGGCGTGGCTGAGTGGAGGAATTGCTGTGATATACATATATATATATATTCACTGAAAAAACCATAGGTTATAGACCATATATAGTTAGGAATTAGCATTTAAAAAACCTTATTTTACTCACACAAAACCATTGAAATTCCATATATAGTTAGTTGCACTAACTATATATCGCGCACCCGCAATCCACTGCTGATCATGTCACATATTACATCATTCATGACATGGTCAGTGACATCACTGATGACATCACTGATGACATCTCAAATGACATCACTGATGACATCACTGATGACATCTCATTTGACATCATTCTTGTGCTAATACGATAAACCTCTTCAGACTCTAATATAACCTTAGATACACTCAGTGTATACAGACACTCACACACTGCCACTCATCCATGGAGTTACTCACACACCCAGTCAGTCATGCAAAGAAACAATCTCACCTCCATTTCTTCAACTATACAGTTGAAACATATACTAACACATATTTACTCTCTTATACAATCCCTGATACAAGTTCACAATGATCGATACAACCACTCACTCATTCAGTGGCTCTCATGCACAGTTATTTATATATGCCAACTCTCACATGTACTGTGTTTTACATATGTACTTACTATGACATGTAGCATTGAGATATCCATTCACTCATCAATACACTCATGCACACAGTCAACTGCCCATGTAGCTGTTTCCACATGCACTCTTGAACTCATACACCTAGTGAATAAACTGCTCACACATCTATGCATAGAGTCACACACCTTCCAGCCACCCCCACACAAACTCAATCTCCCATAGAAATACTTGGGCAACCAATTAATAACACATATAGCCTCTCGTATAGCTAATGATCAACACATGCAGCAGTTTACAGAACAACAGACATAATGATGCACAAATTAAGACAGTTTAGTCACTAACCCATGCATTCAGTGAGACACATTTAATCACTCACTCATACAGTCAGTCACGCACCTACTAAATCCTTCATCCAGACACTTATACATCCACTCATTCTTCAATATGTAAGACATATTTTAACTTTACAGAAACATACAGTCACTGGATGTTGTCATCAGTGATGTCATCAGTGATGTCATTTGAGATGTCATCAGTGATGTCATCAGTGATGTCACTGACCATGTCATGAATGATGTAATATGTGACATGATCAGCAGTGGATTGCGGGTGCGCGATATATAGTTAGTGCAACTAACTATATATGGAATTTCAATGGTTTTGTGTGAGTAAAATAAGGTTTTTTAAATGCTAATTCCTAACTATATATGGTCTATAACCTATGGTTTTTTCAGTGAATTTTCAAGGTTTTGTAAATGCTAATTCCTAACTATATATGGTCTATAACCTATGGTTTTTTCAGTGAATTTCAATGGTTTTTTAATAGCAAATATCATAAGCTGTCGAATGTCAAGTACGTGGTAAGTGAAAACATTTTTGTGTTTATGCACACTGATCTGCTTTGAATGGTGCCCCCCCCCCCCCCTCATTTCTATTAGGAGTACTCTCTCTTTGCAGATAGTGAAAGGTAGTTAACGCAGGCCTTTGCCCCCGTTGTAATCCGTCGTGCCTGCTTCTCTCTCCATTTGATTGATTGTTATCCAAGTATTTACTGTTTTAGAATTAGTTCTCTTTGGTTCATTCTCTATTTACAAACAAACACAGAGTCGCAATACTCTGTTTAGTCTTTGCAGATAACGAAAAATCGTGTAAAAAAAAAGAAAAGGAATCGAGCAAAATCAGTAGGCCACTAATGGGATCTCTTTTTGACCTCGCTAAAATAGAAACATTAGGAACAACCCCTCATGACAAATACAAAACTAGTGAGATGAACTGAACTCCACACAATGATGGCTGCAAAACAGCTCGGCTCCGCCACCCACCCCGCCCAAAATAACGATAAAGAGCGGCTGCCATGATTGGTTGCGGAATGGCCACAACGGAGCTACGAAATGGTGGTGCTCTCATGCTAACCCCAGCTTCAGTCTGAAACATCCAGAAACACTGTAGACTACCAATTCGATCAGTTCCGGTAGCGCCCCAATGTAACCCGGTAGAGAAGAACTAGCCCTCCCCTCTTTGACTGATGGTTCTTGTTGCCTGTCCCTTCTGTTGTCATTTAACAGAACTATTTAGCCTGCTGAAAGGGGTTGTGTTTCGACCGCTGGTTGGTGGAGACATTTTGACTATATTCTGGACCTGCGTTGTCGCGTAATGCGTCATATGACGCGCCGCGTTAGCGCATCCGGAAGTCATCCGGGGCGCGCAGCGCGTAACGTAAGCATAACAAGTCATGTGACTTGTTAATAAAACTTTTCATTGGTTCATTTTACTTTTCTTATTCTAATGATGAAAGCCTTGGTCATATCACCTAAAAATTACGCTTTTAATTACTTCCGAACATTATTTTTGCTTAAATATATGTTATAATGTTCCAGGCTAATGTACTTTCCCGGAAATTTTACAACTGTCCTGCAAGTAAAATATATTCTTTTTTCGAGAAAAAGAGCGTTTCTTCGTCCCATGACGGAGCCGTTGAGCAAAAGAGGGTCGACCTGCTGTCTTAGTCGCCGATACGCCTGAATATGAGATTCTTAGCGATCACTTTATGTTGCAGGAATAGAAAACACAACAGCCCTTGACCATTTATCTTTACTGTGTTCCTTCGTATTATACCTTTTACCCTTCATGTAATTGGTCTGCTTTATTTCACTTGCCTTTTAATGATTCTAAAACAGTGACTATTATTAAAAACTTTACCAATGTATATACTACTACCATGTTTTCTTTTAAAAACCTTTATTGTGAAAATTTCATTATACAAATACGAGCCTATAACCACGTGGGCCTGCCACGGAGCAAACTGTAATCGTATATGATGAATAGACATTTACACTGTAGAGGAACGTAACGGGCGGGCCATTAGTTTGCAAGAACTAAGGTGTCTAACAGTTACGGAATCGGTGGACGTACATTTTATAATTAAAATACGACAGGGCCAGTTACAATAAAATTATCTAGATATACATTTGCGGGCAAGTACCATGGGTGACGTTAATTCGAACTTTCAACAGTACAGTAATCAATAACACATCAGAACTTAATATCAATAGGGATGTCGAAATATTCAATCAATTCTCGTCCCCGCCCGCCATGTGCTTCAAAACTGCATACGTATCTCGTGATTTCAAGGTTCTGCAACCAGTACACAACAAGGAGTTACGAGTCCCATTTATTCCGGCGCCATTTTGGGCGAGGACGGGCAGGTCCAGGATATAGTCAAAATGTCTCTACCAACCATCGACTATGATGATGTTCATATGCTGTATTTATTAGAGTAACACTCATCTGTCCACATGAAATTAATTTACCACAATCTAAACATGTCATTTTAATCTTTCCAAAGTTCTTCTAAATATTTGGGACCGTTTCCCTTGCCTCTGAAGCTCTCAGTGCCACTTCTTTGATGAATGTACTAGCAGGTCAGGGGTTCTCCTCCAAATCTCTCTTTTATGCAGCACTATAATTAATTGGTGCCACCTCTCCATATGACGATGCATGGTATAGTTACCACAACTATATTTTTTTTCGGTTCCTCTGGAGAGTTCATCGTGGCAGATGAAGCGTGTAACGTACCGGGCATTTACCTTTTTTTGCATGTACAGGAAAGGAAAAAAAAATCGAGCGTCCAAGTTCTAAGGTGTCCCAGGGCCATTTTAGTGGACCAGGCCCAAATCCAAAGAACAGGCCGCCATTTTGAGAGTCCTCTTGCAGCCGCCTGTCGCTGTAGCATCAAGAGCAGCCGAAACTCAGCTGAATGGCAACTGAAACGGTAAATGGGCGCCCCACTACATTTCAGCATTGTAGGATGACCACACCAGTACAGCAACTTGCTAGACATCACCTCGGTGCCATCCGGATCTCGGCACCCCACTGCAGATGAAGTGCCTCTCAACTATGAAACCACCACGGTGACATCCGGATCTTGGCGCGTTGTGCTGCCTTCGGCCTATTCGCACATCGGTCCGCTACTGACGCCATCTCACAGGCTAATGGGATGACCCACGCCGAGTTTCAGCATTGTAGGATGACCACACCAACTTGCTAGACATCACCTCGGTGCCATCCGAATCTTGGCATCTCAACGCCTAGTGGTATCTTCCATACAGAAAATATTGTTACGCTGCCTTTGGCCCCATTCGCACATCAGTCCGCAACTTAGACATCACCTCGGTGCCATCCGGATCTTGGCATCTCAGCGCCTTGTGGTGTCAGTCAGAAAATATTGTTGCGCTGCCTTTGGCCCCATTCGCACATCAGTCCGCTACTGACACCATCTCACAGGCCAATAGGGCGCCCCACGCCGACTTTTACCATTGTACGATGGCCACACCAGTGGCACAACTTGCTAGACATCACCTCGGTGCCATCCGAATCTTGGCATCTCAACGCCTAGTGGTATCTTCCATACAGAAAATCTTGTTACGCTACCTTTGGCCCCATTCGCACATCGGTCCGCAACTTAGACATCACCTCGGTGCCATCCGGATCTTGGCATCTCAGCGCCTTGTGGTGTATTCTCTTCAGAAAATATTGTTGAGCTGCCTTTGGCCCCATTCGCACATCGGTCCGCAACTTAGACATCACCTCGGTGCCATCCGGATCTTGGCATCTTAGCGCCTTGTGGTGTCTTCTACTCCGAAAATATTGTAGAAAATATTGTTGCGCTGCCTTTGGCCCCATTCACACATCAGTCCGCTACTGACACCATCTCACAGGCCAACAGGGCGCCCCACGCCGACTTTTACCATTGTACGATGGCCACACCAGTGCCACAACTTGCTAGACACCACCTCGGTGCCATCCGGATCTTGGCATCTCAGCGCCTTGTGGTGTCTTCAAATCAGAAAATATTGTTGCGCTGCCTTTGGCCCCATTCGCACATCGGTCCGCTACTGACGCCATCTCACAGGCCAACGGGGCGCCCCACGCCGACTTTCAACATTGTAGGATGGCCACAGAAGTGCGACAACTTACTAGACACCACCTCGGTGCCATCCGGATCTTGGCGCGTTGTGCTGCCTTCGGCCTATTCGCACATCGGTCCGCTACTGACGCAAACTCACAGGCCAACGGGGCGCCCCACGCCGACTTTCAGCATTGTAGGATGGCCACACCAGTGCGGCAACTTGCTACACACCACCTCGGTGCCATCCGGATCTTGGAATCTCAGCGCCTAGTGGTGTCTTCTATTCCGAAAATATTGTTGCGCTGCCTTCGGCCCCATTCACACATCGGTCCGCTACTGACGCCATCTCACAGTCCAACGGGGCGCCCCACGCCGACTTTCAGCATTGTTGGATGGCCACACCAGTGCGGCAACTTACTAGACACCACCTCGGTGCCATCCGGATCTTGGCGCGTTGTGCTGCCTTCGGCCTATTCGCACATCGGTCCGCTACTGACGCAAACTCACAGGCCAACGGGGCGCCCCACGCCGACTTTCAGCATTGTTGGATGGCCACACCAGTGCGGCAACTTACTAGACACCACCTCGGTGCCATCCGGATCTTGGCGCGTTGTGCTGCCTTCGGCCTATTCGCACATCGGTCCGCTACTGACGCAAACTCACAGGCCAACGGGGCGCCCCACGCCGACTTTCAGCATTGTAGGATGGCCACACCAGTGCTGCAACTTGCTGGACACCACCTCGGTGCCATCCGGATCTTGGCGCGTTGTGTTGCCTTCGGCCTATTCGCACATCGGTCCGCTACTGACGCCGCCTCACGTGCCAACGTATTTTCTCCGCATTTTACACCCTATGCCGCATAACAGGTCATGTGACTTGTTTATAAAACTTTTCATTGGTTCATTTTACTTTTGGTTTCCTAATGATGGAAGGCTTGATCATGTGACCTAAAAACAACACTTTTCATTGGATGAAAACTTTTTTTTTTTCCCAAACGATGAAAGCCCCACCTTGTTTCTGGATGTTTCAGACTGAAGCTGGCGTCAGCATGAGAGCACCACCATCTCGTAGCTCAGTCGTGGTCATTCCGCGAGCAATCATGGCAGCCGCTCCCCACCAGAAGCCTGCAGGAGTCGGAGCCCCCAAAACTTTTGATGAATTCTCAAGGCGGAGGGGACGCTTTCGAAAATGGGGTCCAAGACCTAGCAGACAAGCGTCCGATTTCCAAGGTGTCCCAGGGCCATTTCAGTGGACCAGGCCCAAAAAGGAAACAGCCTGCCGCCATTTTGAGAGTCCTGTGACAGCCGCCTATCGCTGCACCGCAAGAGTGGGCGCAACTCAGCTGAATTGCGGATTTTGACACAGTGGACCAAAAACGGACGGAATGGCAACTGAAACGGTAAAGGGGCGCCCCACTACAACAGATGACACTCCACCTGGAGAGGCCCGTTCACGCCGCCTCCCCCGGAGCGCCCCACGCCGTTATTCGGAGCAGCATTGTAGGATACCAAAACCAGTGCGGCAACTTACTGGACATCACCTTGGTGCCATCGTTCTGCTGCCTTGGAACTATTCGCGCAACAGTTTGCTACTGATGACCCACCCCCCGCGACGCCCCATGCCGTTATTTGCTGGGTGGCAACTTACTAGACATCACTTTCGTGTCATCTAGATTTCAGCGCGTTCTGCTGCCTTGGAACTATTCGCACAACAGTTTGCTACTGATGACCCACCCCCCGCGACGCCCCACGCCGGAAATCTGGACGTTGTGCTGCGTTGGGACTATTCGCACAGCCGACCGCTACTTCGTTGTTTTTCCCTAAAAATGTTTATATGTTATTACTATTTTTGTTTTCTTGTATATATTTATAAATTATTAAAGTTTTATAATCTTACTACTTTGTCGGAGTGCTATATATTTTTAATGTGACACATAATTGTAAAAACTTTGATGTACAAAGAGTCATCCCTGGAATCTTCCGCTTCAGGCTCGGTCCCCTCCCCAATCACAATACAGGATGGTTTTCAGATAATAGCAACGCTTCTGCTGTGACGGATCTCATCGAGTGTGGGCCTTGATCTACTATAACTCCTTTGAAGAGGGGTGATTCTTTACAGCTGTGGCCATAAACTACATCTGCAGGGCTAGCTGATACCCTAGGACCAGCCTGGACAATCGGACACAGAGGAAAAGGAGTGTCAGAGGGTGCGGTAGTGAATAGGGCGAAAGGGAGGTGTCGGGCGGGCACAGGGTGTGATTCTCAGGGAAGAGCAGCGCAGATGGGGGGAGGTTTATTACCCATGCATAAGACAGAGAGCGGGGGTGACCACTGCCTGGGGGAGATGCTTGCGAGGGTGGGGAGCCATGCTAAGGATCGACAGCGTGCACAGAGTGGGTCTGGTCAAGGCATCTAAAATGGCTGCCGTGCACGACAAAAGTGTGGCATTTGAAAAAAGACAAGATGGCGCAGACAATGTTTTTCAACACTTCCTGATTTCCTTCGAATCGAACGTTAACAGACGTTGGGGCATATTACCAAAGTTAAGCGATATTTATCCCTAACGATGCTTAGCAACGATTTTTTTACCGTCAGAAATTATCGCAGATAAACCTTGCTATTATCAAGGTTTATCGGAAATACGATAAAAAACGACCGCAATGCATTAATATCGCTGAAAACTCAGCGATATTCATGCATTACCGAGCTAATGCTCTTAGCCATGTTATCCACCTCCCATTGGATAACATGGCTAAGAACTGCTCAGGGCAGGTGGTAGCTTTTGGAGATATTCGCGCTTATCTCGAATATTTCCAAAAGTTGATAATAGGAGATAGCGATGTTAACGTTTGTTTCCAGTCGCTAACATCTTGGCATGCCCACTTTGCATGTCATTAGTGATAAATATCACTCACATGCAAAGTGGGGCCCAAGATGGTCGCTATATTCTACTAGCCGTCGCTAACTGGTGTTAGCAACAGCTAGGTAATACACATATAATTTTATCTCCGCGAAGCGGAGCGCTGTTACAGATATATATCTTGTTTCTGAACGTTAATTTCTCAAAATGCACTGAAGCACATATATTGAGACCTAGCAAAGGCACATCGGGCTACCAGTCCCTACAATTTTGCCAAGTTTCGTGCAAATCCATTCAGCTGTTCGATCCTACCGAGAGACAAGATGGCGGCCGCTACGGACTGTTTGGAATGTTTACAGACACCGGAGAGCCAATCAGCTTCGCTTCGCAAAGCTCCGTAACGCGAAAAGTACGCGAAGCGGTGCGCTGTTACAGATATATATCTTTTTTTGAACGTTAATTTCTCAAAATCCACTGGAGCACATATATTGAGATCTAGCAAAGGCACATCGGGCTACCAGTCCCTACAATTTTGCCAAGTTTCGTGCAAATCTATTCAGCTGTTCGATTATTATTATTTTTATTTTTTTTTGCCCCGCGGGGCCCTTTTAAAACCTCCACATCAAACCTAGGGGGTGAGCGACAATGTACTATGCCCCCTTATGGTCATTTGCCCCTTCGCTTTGGCCTCCTCTTGTCTCTCGATCCTACCGAGAGACAAGATGGCGGCCGCTACGGACTGTTTGGAATGTTGACAGACGCCGGAGAACCAATCAGCTTCGCTTCACAAAGCTCCGTTGCGCGTAAAGTACGCGTCCTGGGGCGCTGCCAGGTCCGCTGTTACAGATATATATCTTTTTTTAAACGTTAATTTCTCAAAATCCACTGGAGCACATATATTGAGACCTACAAAAGGCACATCGGGCTACCAGTCCCTACAATTTTGCCAAGTTTCGTGCAAATCCATTCAGCCGTTCGGGCTAAAAGTGAGGCCAACCGCCCTATGGAAAACTCAATGTTAAAAACACATTTTGGGACCCCCCTTTTTTCTCGGCCCCCCCTTGACGAACCCCCCCCAAATTTTCAAGGGCTGCTCAGAAACAAAATGTGCCATTTTCCTGAAAATTTCAGCCAATTCCGTCCACAAACGCCAAAGTTATTAGACATAGAATTTTCAAAAATCCCATAGAGAAAAAATCCTAACTATATATACCTACTGGCGACCGCCAGTAGGTAATATATATATATATATATATATATATATATATATATATATATATATATATATATATATATATATATATATATATATATATATATATATATATATATATATATATATATATATGTATATATATATATTCACTGAAAAAACCATAGGTTTGACACCAGTTATAGTTAGCTGGAAATTTTACTGACATAAAACCATTGAAATTCCCACGTTATAGTTAGTTGGACTCACTATAACTTGCGCGCCTGCAATGCACTGCTGATGACGTCACATATTACATCACTCATGACATGGTCAGTGACATCACTCATGACATCACTGATGACACCATCCAGTGAATGTGTGTCTTTCTGAAAAATAAATATGTTTTATATATGTATATGTAAAGGTCAATGGAAGAATAAATGTTTAAATAAGTGTCTTAATGGATGTTTTTAAAAAAAATTGATTGGTTAACTGGCTTATTAAGTGCATCTTAGTGAATACATATATTAGCGAGTATTATTTAAATATTTAAATGTTTGTATCAGTGTTTCACTTTGTGTATAAGTGGCTGCATGGGTTGGTGAGTAGCTACATGTGTGTTTATATGGGTTATTAGATGTTTTTTTTAGTATCAGTATGAGTGTCTGTATGGTTTGGCGGGGGTGTTACTTAGCACATAGATGCATCAATGACTGACTCACTGTTTGTATGTGTTTTGAAGACAGCATATGTGCAGGACTGCATGGGTGGATGAGTGTGTATATGTGTGTGTTAGTGAGTGAATGACTGTCTCACTAGTGTCTTTATCAGTAACTACATATGTTTTAATCTAGTATATGTGAGTATTGATGTATATAAGTGAGTATATGTGAGAGTGAGAGATTGAAAGAGTTCTTGTTTAAATAAGTATGTGTTTCTATAAGTGATTGTTTAAGAGAGTAAGTATGTGTACGTTTCCTTAGAAGTAAGGTGGTAGTGTGTGTATAGCTGTATATGCAAATAAATGGATGTTCAATAGTTTATTTGCATGTGTGATTATGTGTGTGAGTAACTTTTGGATGACTGTCGGTGTGTAACAGGATGTATAGTTGTTTCACTACATATGATGAGTGAATATATGTATGAGTGACTATATAGAACTGTTGGTGAATGAGTGGATGTGTATATAGATAGTGGTATTACTGAATTGGTTGTTGTAACTGGTATGGGTATCTCTATTTTTTTGAAAATTTTAGTTTCTATTTTTGAATATGTGTTTCAAGGGTTACATTACACTGAAAGGAGGTCTGTCACTCTGTCACAAGGATGGTGTCATGAGTGATGTCATGAGTGATGTCACTGACCATGTCATGAGTGATGTAATATGTGACGTCATCAGCAGTGCATTGCAGGCGCGCAAGTTATAGTGAGTCCAACTAACTATAACGTGGGAATTTCAATGGTTTTATGTCAGTAAAATTTCCAGCTAACTATAACTGGTGTCAAACCTATGCTTTTTTCAGTGAATTTAATAGGTTTTTAAATGCTAATTCCTAACTATAACTGGTGTGAAACCTATGGTTTTTTTAGTGAATTTCATAGGTTTTTTAAATGCTAATTCCTGACTATATAAGGCCTGAAACCTATGTTTTTTTCAGTGAATTTCAAAGGTTTTTTTAATGCTAATTCCTAACTATATAAGACCTGAAAGCCCACCAGGAATCTCCAGTATGCGCCAGGGGACTGCATTGCAGAGAGGTGTAATGAAGCCACGCCTCTTTTTACACCTCTCTGCAACGCAGCCCCCGTGCATGTTTGAAGAGAGGGAACTAATTCCCCTTGCATACTGGGGGCCCCTGGGGGCAAACTAGCCCACCTGGAACCTCCAGTATGCGCCAGAGGGCTGCATTGCAGAGGTGTAATGAGGCTATGCCCCCTTGTTACACCTCTCTGCAACGCAGCCCCCTGCCGCGTTTGCAGAGGGGGAATTAATTCCCCTTGCATACTGGGGGTCCCTGGGGGCCAACTAGCCCACCAGGAGCCTCCAGTATGCGCCAGGGGGCTGCATTGCAGAGAGGTGTAATGAGGCCACACCCTTTTTTACACCTCTCTGCAACGCAGCCCCCGTGCATATTTGAAGAGGGAGAACTAATTCCCCTTGCATACTAGGGGTCCCTGGGGGCCAACTAGCCCACCTGGAACCTCCAGTATGCGCCAGGGGGCTGCATTGCACAGAGGTGTAATGAGGCTATTCCCCTTTTTACACCTCTCTGCAACGCAGGCCACTGGCGCGTTTGCAGAGGGGGGACTAATTCCCCTTGCATACTGGGGGTCCTTGGGTCATATATGCCCAAACACCGATATTCCGAACGATTGAAAATGACTTTTCTTGAGAAACATTTGGATTTGGATTATCATGTCCTATACTTTGGAATTTTTGAAAGACTGACTTTGAGGATGCTATGAATTACTCAAGTCTGCCCGAATTGTGTGGGTAAAATTGATACCTAGTCACTTTGAATAAGAATGTACTTACGTCTCTTCTAACATTTGGAAGAAATATCTAGTTATATGACAACAGGATACCGATATAACTTGAAGGAAATCAGAACGCCCTAAAGAAGTTCTGTTGTACAGAACGAAACGTTTCGGCTGGCTGTGGTACATAAACTTAAGGAAAATAAAAGCATTTGAATATACACCAAGATTCAGCGCTTCAATAAGGACTCTAAGTGATATGATTTGATTGGACTTATTGTGCAAGTGGTGCTGTGCCAAACTTTGGAATATTCTCCACTACTCTATACTACTTACTCTCTCCTACTCCACTACTCTCAAATACTCAATCTCTACTACTCATTCTCTACTACTCTACTACTCTCTACTACTCTCTCTCTACTACTCACTATCTACTACTCTCTACTACTCACTCTCTACTACTCTCTCTCTACTACTCACTCTTTACTACTCACTCTCTACTACTCTCTACTACTCACTCTCTACTTCTCACTCTCTACTACTCTCTATTACTCACTCTCTACTACTCTCTCTCTACTACTCACTCTCTACTACTCACTCTACTACTCACTCTCTACTACTCTCTACTACTCACTCTCTACTACTCTCTCTCTACTAGTCTCTACTACTCACTCTACTACTCACTCTCTACTACTCTCTACTATTCTCTCTCTCACTCTCTATTACTCTCTACTACTCACTCTCTACTACTCACTCTCTACTACTCTCTACTACTCACTCTTTACTACTCTCTACTGCTCTCTACTACTCACTCTACTACTTACTCTCTACTACTCTCTACTACTCACTCTCTACTACTCACTCTCTACTACTCTCTACTACTCACTCTACTATTCACTCTACTACTCTCTACTACTCACTCTCTGCTACTCTCTCTACTGCTCTCTACTACTCTCTACTACTCACTCTCTACTCTCTATTACTCACTCTCTACTCTCTACCTCTCTACCTCTCTCTACCGCTACCTCTCTACCTCAACCTCTCTACCTCTACACCTCTACCTCTCTACCTCTCTCTACACGCACACATATACACATATATATATGCATATATATGCATATGCATTTATATATATGTATGTGTATGTATATACATACATATATAAACATATATAATCTGTATATCTAAATAAATACAAATATAAATGCATGCATACATATACATATATGCATACAGATGCATTTTATTTACATGAAAGTTTAAAAAACACTAATAAAAGCAAAGCTAAAAAGCCACCTCATTACAAACAGAATGGCTTTAACTTAAACGAGGGCGAGATCTATTGCATTTTCAATGCTTGTTTACTTTGGTTCCATCAAGAAGTCATTCAGATGTGTCACACATTTGCCATACATTCTGAATGTTAGCACTCTAGTTGCTCATTAGATGGCTGTAGTAAAGCTACTGTTCACCAGGGAAGTCTGCTGCTGGTATTCAAAGTGCATGTTTCAGTCTGCATGTCAGAATTTCTTTAATGAAATTGAAGAGGATTTGAGAAGTCACTCAAAATGTGCCCTAATTTTTCTTTCTGCAGCACTAATCATACTTTCTATGGCAAAATATACCCCCTCATTTTGTTCCTTTTTAAATTAAATGTTTTAAGAGTTACCACTTTATTCCAATCAAGATGGCTTCAGGTGTGCCATACCTTTGTAATAAGTAGGACTGTTAGCGCTCTAGTTGTTCTTTAGAACACTCTGGGACATTCTGTCATTGGGCTATACTTGGGCTACATCTGGGTGATATTTGGGCTACATTTGGGCTCCTTTGTCTCTGGTGGCCATCTTGGGAGACTGCATGTCAGAATTTTTTAATGAAATAGAAGAGGATTTGAGAAGTCACTCAAAATGTGCCCTAATTTTTCTTTCTGCAGCACTAATCATACTTTCTATGGCAAAATATACCCCCTCATTTTGTTCCTTTTTAAATTAAATGTTTTAAGAGTTACCACTTTATTCCCATCCCGATGGCTTCAGGTGTGCTATACCTTTGTAATAAGTAGGACTGTTAGTGCTCTAGTTGTTCTTTAGAACACTCTAGGAGGCTGCAGTAGAACACAAAGGAATCAACTGTCAGTCTCTGTCCTTGTTGGATGTACATGTTTTACTGAGAATGTCAGACTTCATTCTCACATGACTGAGAAAGATAATGTGAATTTACAGAAAATATGCTTTCAGTTTAGCTTATTGATCCCCTTCCAAACCACTGCGGGAAAATCATGAGATATTAGTTTTCTTTCAAACATGATTCATGATATCACAGCAGAAGGCTTTTTCACATGGTAAAATCACCTTAGAACACACCACAATTCCTAAAATGAGTATGGTACCATCAACAAATGATTTATAATGTAACTAAAGTCCTAAAACCCTCTATTAACTACAATGCTTTTTAATGAGGTGCTATCATGTATATTGGTCCCAAGATGGCTGCCAACACTTCTTGGATGATGTGCTGACTGCCAATCAGATCAGATGTGTGGTTAGGCTCCGCCCAGATATATATATATTTTTTAACCTAAATTACTCAAAATCCACTGGAGCACATATCTTGAGTAGGGCTCCCGGTTTTCCGTTTTTACGGATATATACACATAAATACAGACGGAAAACTATTTTTCCAAAATCTGTATTTATATTTACAAACGGAAAAATACGAGAGAAACTGCATCAGCAGTGAGGAAGCACACCTCGGGCGGTGCTCGTTAAGCTCCTCTGCTACAATCTACTGGCGCCAAGTGAGTCAATCGCCTCAAAGACACTCACTTGCACACTTGCAGTGCACATTATGTTAAATGCAGGCGGCCCATTGTCATTCTAAATGTGATAATCATCTGCAGTCAGAATGACAATGGGCTGTCCACAGCCTGTGCGAGGGTAACTAAGCACTTCAACACTTTCAGGTCGAGTTCGCGCTATATAAAACTGTTTCTCAACTAACAATTTCTCCTCTCATTAACGTTCTAATAGCGCCACCGAGCTCCATACGAAGGTGGTGTGCTGAGAGGGGCTGTGTGGGATTGGGTTTGCAGATGTCCATTACATATGCTTTTTGTATCAACACTTCAGATTTCAGTGGGACAGGAGGAGGGGAGGCCGTCGTGAGGAGCAGCCTTTCCCATTCATTCCCCTCTAATCCCTCATTACACAGTACTTTGCCGCCTGCAGCGCCTTGTGTGACGCCTCGGGCAGCCTTCGCCAGAACACAAGAGATTACATTGAGCTAACTTCACATTTTTTGTATGGGGGATGGGGGGTGGGGGCGGGTGTCGGAGTTGAAGGGAGCTGGTGAAGTGAAAAGGTGAATTGCTTGAAAACGTGAACGAAATACATTTGGCTCAACACAGACAAATGTCCTTCCAAGGCAAAGCGCGCAAGTTTCCAACCTTTTTAGGTGTGAGAATTAATTGGTATGTGAGATGACGTCATACGTGTCTCACAAACATCGGAATCAATGACAGCATCAGAAGTGATATCAGGGGAATTAAAAAGGCACATTACATGTAAAACGAACACCTGCACACTCACTAAATGTGTATGGAGTAGTACTCAGAGGTGAAGAGAGAGTCTCCTCCCACCATCTTAAGCAGTCTGTAGTCCTTCTTCTACAAGGGGGTGCTTCCCAGAAGCTGTTCATGGCAGAGAAGAGCTCTGAATCGAGTGACATTTAGTTTAGCTTCTAGTCCTCCTTCTCAGCAGGCGTGATGATGTGACCAGTGTCGCTGGAGCTATTGGTGCGAGAGATGCAGCAGCACCCAAAACTTGAAAGAATGTAGATGGAGAGTATGTTCAACAAATACCTACGTAAAGTTTTGGACTTCTGTGATCATGTATATGTATATTCAGTGGGTGGCATGGACTCTGTGATGGCCTCCTCCCTCATATTTTGGGTCCCACCCATCCTATTTCTCTCTAGATTTTGTTACCAGTTTTATTGCTTCTTTTTTCTTGACCTCTTGTAAAGCGCTCTGATACCCTCTTGGGTCATGTTCGCGCTATATAAAACTTTATAAATAAATAAATAAAATAAAGTAACAGATTGCGTTGGGATAACCCGGATGTCGTGTAGGGTTATTGTGAAAGACTGGGCGCTTTGTCGGTGTTAGTCCTAAGGGTTTAAGTATGCAGTGTTTTTTTGAAGAGTTGAAATGATAGGTTACGGTGTAGGGAAGGAGGTGTGTGGGGTTTCTTTGACGAACAGCCTAACTACTGAGAACAGTGGGCAGTACTGTGTGGGTGGTTTTCGAGGCGTTTGGTAGGAGTACGTGCAGTGTGTTTGATGCTCTTGGTGACATTAATAGTGTAGGTGTTATGTGCAGAGGTTGTGAGATGGGAAGCAATATATGCTTTCTATAGGCGGTGGCAATTTACTATGTGGTTTTCTGTGCGATGTTTTGGGTCTGATATGCAGGCCAGTGTTAATTAGTGAATACATTTCGGTGTATGTATGGGAAGCGTTTCACACACTGGCATCCAAGCAAGGAAGCACACACGCAAGGAGGGAGTGAGAGCACATAGACATATTTTAATTGAAAAGGAGACGCATGCAAACTGTAAGCCGTACTGTAAAGTAGAATCAGAGAATTGTTCACATGAATCAAAACAGCAAGGACAAGCAGGGCAGCTTCAAACTGATCCAGCGTGGATATGCTAGCAACAGTGTGAATTTGGGTAGAGTAGACACAGTGCATTCAGAATCGTAAGGAGACATTCAAGCGAATAGAGTACGATGTTCAGGAATCTCTTCAGGTGTCTTTAAAAGGGAATGTGGGCATGTAGAATTGAGCAGAAACTCAGTGGGTCCAGGGAAACCATAACCTGAATCAAAGGGACACAGACATTTTTACCTTCCTCCTGAGGTTAATGCTGGCAACCAAGGAAAAACAGTCACAGGGGTAACAAGCGCTATATAAATACAAACTTTTTTCCTCCTCTATCCTTCTGCTATCATTCTAAATAACTGACTAACCTATCAACCACTTAAAATGTACTTGCATGTTTCACTATACAAATTCAACACTAATCCTCAATGGGTGCCGGAGTAGCGTACTACTCGCCAAAAAAGCGATTTGACGCCTAGTCAGGGGTAGTAAGCGCAATATAAATGCAATTACAATACAATACAATAAACACTGAACAAAGCACGGGCCTTGAGAAAGCTGACACCGGCCCATTTTGCCTGCTGCCACCAGGCCCTGGTGCGGGGGCGGGGGGTGCCAGGAGCTGTTTACACAGGAGGGGGGCCTGGACTTACTCAAATCCAGAGCAAGAGAGGGGCATGCAATGAATTTCTTGTATATTGTAGAAGTAGTGCAACACTAAGTACCAATGCCTTCAACTTCAAGCGTAGAAAGGCATTTTATGTTCGCTGTGTTTTCAATTTAAATAAATGTGGAAAAATACTAGCTGTAGCGTCGTCTTTTGCGTGTGGCAAAAATAAATGTGGATAAATACAGAAAAAATGCCCCAAAAAAAAATACAGATAAATACAGACGGAAATGACAAAAAAATAAATACCATAAAACCGGGAGCCCTAATCTTGAGACATAGCAAAGGCACATCGGGCTACCAGTCCCTACAATTTTGCCAAGTTTTGTGGAAGTCCATTCAGCCGTTCGGGCTAAAAGTGAGTCCAACCGCCCTATGGAAATTAACATGGGGAAAACACGTTTTGGGCCCCCCTTTTATCTCAGCCCCTGCTTGACGAATCCCCCCCAAACTTTCAGGAAAGGAGCAGAGCGGAGCGGGCCATCTTCTTGGGGAAATTTGCGAAGATTCGTCCACCGGCGCCAAAGTTATTCCCAATAGAATGTTACGGATTTTCTATGGAAATCAATCCTAACTATAACTACCTACTGGCGACCGCCAGTAGGTAATATATATATATATATATATAAATATATATATATATCTATATATATCTATATATATATATATATATATATATATATATATATATATATATAGATATATATAGATATATATTACCTACTGGCGGTCGCCAGTAGGTATATATAGTTAGGATTTTTTCTCAATGGGATTTTTGAAAATTCTATGTCTAATAACTTTGGCGTTTGTGGACGGAATTGGCTGAAATTTTCAGGAAAATGGAACATTTTGTTTCTGAGCAGCCCCTGGGGGGGTTTCGTCAAGGGGGGGGCGAGAAAAAAGGGGGGTCCCAAAACGTGTTTTTAACATTGAGTTTTCCATAGGGCGGTTGGCCTCACTTTTAGCCCGAACGGCTGAATGGATTTGCACGAAACTTGGCAAAATTGTAGGGACTGGTAGCCCGATGTGCCTTTGCTAGGTCTCAATATATGTGCTCCAGTGGATTTTGAGAAATTAACGTTCAAAAAAAGATATATATCTGTAACAGCGGACCGGGCAGCGCTCCAGTTCGCGTACTTTTTGCGTTACGGAGCTTTGTGAAGCGAAGCTGATTGGTTCTCCGGCGTCTGTAAACATTCCAAACAGTCCGTAGCGGCCGCCATCTTGTCTCTCGGTAGGATCGAGAGACAAGAGGAGGCCAAAGCGAAGGGGCAAATGACCATAAGGGGGCATAGTAGATCCTCCCTGACCCCCTAGGTTTGATGTGGAGGTTTTAAAAGGGCCCCGCGGGGCAAAAAAAAATAATAATAATAATAATCGAACGGCTGAATGGATTTGCACGAAACTTGGCAAAATTGTAGGGACTGGTAGCCCGATGTGCCTTTGCTACGTCTCAATATATGTGCTCCAGTGGATTTTGAGAAATTAACGTTCAAAAAAAGATATATATCTGTAACAGCGCTCCGGGCAGCGCTCCACTTCGCGTACTTTTCGCGTTACGGAGCTTTGTGAAGCGAAGCTGATTGGTTCTCCGGCGTCTGTAAACATTCCAAACAGTCCGTAGCGGCCGCCATCTTGTCTCTCGGTAGGATCGAGAGACAAGAGGAGGCCAAAGCGAAGGGGCAAATGACCATAAGGGGGCATAGTAGATCCTCCCTGACCCCATAGGTTTGATGTGGAGGCTTTAAAAGGGCTCCGCGGGGCAAAAAAAAATAAAAAATCGTTTTTTTGGTGGGGTGCGCCCGGTTAGCGTAACGGGAAGCGGACTGGGGAGTGTACTACAAGGAATGAAGAATGATTGACTTTTAACTTATTGTATGTTTATAGACTTTTTTGTAACTTTTTTTTCTGCTGAGTGACGTCTCGGCCTATCTTCACGGGATGCAGTCCCTACCATCTCGGCGTTTAAGCCCAGGGGGACCGGTAGTGTGGGAGAGATAACGGGGCATATTATCAAGGGGGTTTATCGCCGCTTTTTTGGCTTTAAAAGCCAAGAAAGCGGAGATAAAATTATCTCCGTATTACCTAACTTCGCTAACACTAGTTAGCGACCGCTAGTAGGAGATAGCGACCATCTTGGGCCCCACTTTGCATGTCAGTGATATTTATCACTAATGCAAAGTGGGCATGCCAAGATGTTAGCGACTGGAAACAGTCTCTAACATCGCTATCTCCTATTACCAACTTTTGGAGATATTCGCGCTAAGCACGAATATCTCCAAAAAGTAACACCTGCCCTGAGAAGTTCTTAGCCATGTTATCCAATGGGAGGTGGATAACATGGCTAAGAGCATTAGCTCGGTAATGCATGACTATCGCTGACTTTTCCGCGATATTAATGCATTGCGGCCGTTTTTTATCACATTTGCGATAAACCTTGATAATAGCAAGGTTTATCTGCGATAATTTCTGACGATGCTTAGCGGTAAAAAATTCGTTGCTAAGCATCGTTAGGGATAAATATCGCTTAACTTTGGTAATATGCCCCAACGTCTGTTAACGTTCGATTCGAAGGAACTCAGGAAGTGTTGAAAAACATTGTCTGCGCCATCTTGCCTTTTTTCAAATGCCACACTTTTGTCGTGCACGGCAGCCATTTTAGATGCCTTGACCAGACCCACTCTCTGCACGCTGTCGATCCTTAGCATGGCTCCCCACCCTCGCAAGCATCTCCCCCAGGCACTGGTCACCCCCGCTCTCTGTCTTATGCATGGGCAATAAACCTCCCCCCATTTGCGCTGCTCTTCCCTGAGAATCACACCCTGTGCCCGCCCGACACCTCCCTTTCGCCCTATTCACTACCGCACCCTCTGACACTCCTCTTCCTCTGTGTCCGATTGTCCAGGCCGGTCCCAGGCTATCAGCTAGCCCTGCAGATGTAGTTTATGGCCCCAGCTGTAAAGAATCACCCCTCTTCAAAGGAGTTATAGTAGATCAAGGCCCACACCCGATGAGATCCGTCACACCACACGCGTTCCTACTATCTGAAAACCATCCTGTATTGTGATTGGGGAGGGGACCGAGCCTGAAGCGGAAGATTCCAGGGATGACTCTTTGTACATCAAAGTTTTTACAATTATGTGTCACATTAAAAATATATAGCACTCCAACAAAGTAGTAGGATTATAAAACTTTAATAACTTATAAATATATACAACAAAACAAAAACAGTAAAAACATTTAAACATTTTTAGGGAAAAAGAAGGAACAATGGTCAGTAGCGGTCGGTTGTGCGAATAGTCCCAAGGCAGCACAACGTCCTGAGTTCTGGACGGCACCCAGGTGATGTTGCCTGGGTGCCGCACTGGTTTTGGGTATCCTACAATGCTGCTCCGAATAACGGCGTGGGGCGTCCCGGGGGGTGGCTCGTCAGTAGCGGTCTGTTGTGCGAATAGTCCCAAGGCAGCACAACGTCCAGATTTCTGGACGGCACCCAGGTGATGTTGCCTGGGTGCCGCACTGATTTGGGTATCCGGCGTGGGGCATCCCGGGGGGTGGCTCGTCAGTAGCGGTCTATTGTGCGAATAGTTCCAAGGCAGCAGAACGCGCTGAAATGTGGATGGCACCAAGGTGATGTCCAGTAAGTTGCTGCCCTCCGAATAACGGCGTGGGGTGCCCCGGGGGGGGGGGAGGCGGCGTGAACGGGCCTCCCCAGGTGGAGCCTCGTCTGCTGTAGTGGGGCGCCCCTTTACCGTTTCAGTTGCCATTCCGTCCGCTTTTGGTCCACTGTGTTAAAATCCGCAATTCAGCTGAGTTGCGCCCACTCTTGCGGTGCAGCGATAGGCGGCTGTCACAGGACTCTCAAAATGGCGGCAGGCTCTTTCCTTTTTGGGCCTGGTCCACTGAAATGGCCCTGGGACACCTTGGAAATCGGACGCTTGTCTGCTAGGTCTTGGACACCATTCTCGAAAGCGTCCCCTCCGCCCTGAGGATTCTACAAAAGTCTTGGGGGCCCCCGACTCCTGCAGGCTTCCGGTGGGGAGCGGCTGCCATGATTGCTCGCAGAATGACCACGACGGAGCCACGAGATGGTGGTGCTTTCATGCTGACGCCAGCTTTAGTCTGAAACATCCAGAAACAAGGTGGGGCTTTCATCGTTTGGGAAAAAAAAATAGTTTTCATCCAATGAAAAGTGTTATTTTTAGGTCATATGATCAAGCCTTCCATCATTAGGAAACCAAAAGTAAAATGAACCAATGAAAAGTTTTATAAACAAGTCACATGACCTGTTATGCGGCATAGGGTATAAAAAGCGTAGAAAATCCGTTGGCACGTGAGGCGGCGTCAGTAGCGGACCGATGTGCGAATAGGCCGAAGGCAGCACAACGCGCCAAGATCCGGATGGCACCGAGGTGGTGTCCAGCAAGTTGTCGCACTGGTGTGGCCATCCTACAATGCTGAAAGTCGGCGTGGGGCGCCCCGTTGGCCTGTGAGTTCGCGTCAGTAGCGGACCGATGTGCGAATAGGCCGAAGGCAGCACAACGCGCCAAGATCCGGATGGCACCGAGGTGGTGTCTAGCAAGTTGTCGCACTGGTGTGGCCATCCTACAATGCTGAAAGTCGGCGTGGGGCGCCCCGTTGGCCTGTGAGTTCGCGTCAGTAGCGGACCGATGTGCGAATAGGCCGAAGGCAGCACAACGCGGCAAGATCCGGATGGCACCGAGGTGGTGTCTAGCAAGTTGTCGCACTGGTGTGGCCATCCTACAATGCTGAAAGTCGGCGTGGGGCGCCCCGTTGGCCTGTGAGATGGCGGCAGTAGCGGACCGATGTGCGAATGGGGCCAAAGGCAGCGCAACAATATTTTCTGAATAGAAGACACCACAAGGCGCTGAGATGCCAAGATCCGGATGGCACCGAGGTGGTGTCTAGCAAGTTGTGGCACTGGTGTGGCCATCCTACAATGCTGAAAGTCGGCGTGGGGTGCCCCGTTGGCCTGTGAGATGGCGGCAGTAGCGGACCGATGTGCGAATGGGGCCAAAGGCAGCGCAACAATATTTTCTGAATAGAAGACACCACAAGGCGCTGAGATGCCAAGATCCGGATGGCACCGAGGTGGTGTCTAGCAAGTTGTCGCACTGGTGTGACCATCCTACAATGCTGAAAGTCGGCGTGGGGCGCCCCGTTGGCCTGTGAGATGGCGGCAGTAGCGGACCGATGTGCGAATGGGGCCAAAGGCAGCGCAACAATATTTTCTGAATAGAAGACACCACAAGGCGCTGAGATGCCAAGATCCGGATGGCACCGAGGTGGTGTCTAGCAAGTTGCCGCACTGGTGTGGCCATCCTACAATGCTGAAAGTCGGCGTGGGGCGCCCCGTTGGCCTGTGAGATGGCGTCAGTAGCGGACCGATGTGCGAATGGGGCCAAAGGCAGCGCAACAATATTTTCGGAATAGAAGACACCACAAGGCGCTGAGATTCGGTTAGCACCGAGGTGGTGTCTAGAAAGCTATGCAGCTGAGTTGCGTGCGCACTTGCGGCGAATAGGTCGAAGGCAGCACAACAATGTTTTCTGAATAGAAGACACCACAAGGCGCTGAGATTCGGTAGGCACCGAGGTGGTGTCTAGCAAGTTGCCGTACTGGTGTGGCCATCCTACAATCCTGCTCCGAATAACGGCGTGGGGTGCCCGAAGGGGGGGGGGGGGGAGGCGGCGTGAACGGGCCTTCCTAGGTGGAGGCTCGTCTGCTGTAGTGGGGCGCCCCTTTACCGTTTCAGTTGCCATTCAGCTGAGTTTCGGCCGCTCTTGATGCTACAGCGACAGGTGGCTGCAACAGGACTCTCAAAATGGCGGCCTGTTCTTTGGATTTGGGCCTGGTCCACTAAAATGGCCCTGGGACACCTTAGAACTCGGACGCTCGAATTTTTTTTCCTTTCCTCTACATGCAAAAAAAGGTAAATGCCCGGTACGTTACACGCTTCATCTGCCACGATGTACTCTCCAGAGGAACCGAAAAAAAATATAGTTATGGTAACTATACCATGCATCGTCATATGGAGAGGTGGCACCGATTAATTATAGTGCTGCATAAAAGAGAGATTTGGAGGAGAACCCCCGACCTGCCAGTACATTCATCAAAGAAGTGGCACTGACAGCATCAGAGGCAAGGGAAACGGTCCCAAATATTTAGAAGAACTTTGGAAAGATTAAAATGACATGTTTAGATTGTGGCAAATTAATTTCATGTGGACAGATGAGTGTTACTCTAATAAATACAGCATATGAACATCATCATAGTCGATGGTTGGTAGAGACATTTTGACTATATCCTGGACCTGCCCGTCCTCGCCCAAAATGGCGCCGGAATAAATGGGACTCGTAACTCCTTGTTGTGTACTGGTTGCACAACCTTGATATCACGAGATACGTATGCAGTTTTGAAGCACATGGCGGGCGGGGACGAGAATAGATTGAATATTTCGATATCCCTATTGATATTAAGTTCTGATGTGTTATTGATTACTGTACTATTGAAAGTTCGAATTAACGTCACCCATGGTACTTGCCCGCAAATGTATATCTAGATAATTTTATTGTAACTGGCCCTGTCGTATTTTAATTATAAAATGTACGTCCACCGATTCCGCAACTGTTAGACACTTTAGTTCTTGCAACCTAATGGCCCGCCCGTTACGTTCCTCTACAGTGTAAATGTCTACTCATCATATACGATTACAGTTTGCTCCGTGGCCGGCCCACGTGGTTATAGGCCCGTATTTGTATAATGACATTTTCACAATAAAGGTTTTTAAAAGAAAACATGGTAGTAGTATATACATTGGTAAAGTTTTTAATAATAGTCACTGTTTTAGAATCAGTAAAAGGCAAGTGAAATAAAGCAGACCAATTACATGAAGGGTAAAAGGTATAATACGCAGGAACGCAGTAAAGATAAATGGTCAAGGGCTGTTGTGTTTTCTACTCCTGCAACATAAAGTGATCGATAAGAATCTCATATTCAGGCGTATCAGCGACTAAGACAGCAGGCCGACCCTCTTTTGCTCAACGGCTCCGTCATGGGACGAAGAAACGCCCTTTTTCTCGAAAAAGGAATATATTTTACTTGCAGGACAGTTGTAAATTTTCCGGGAAAGTACATTAGCCTGGAACATTATAACATATATTTAAGAAAAAATAATGTTCAAAAGTAATAAAAAGCGTAATTTTTAGGTCATATGACCAAGCCTTTCATCATTAGAATAAGAAAAGTAAAATGAACCAATGAAAAGTTTTATTAACAAGTCACATGACCTGTTATGCTTACGTTACGCGCTGCGCGTCGCGCCCCGGATCACTTCCGGATGCGCTAACGCGGCGCGTCATATGACGCATTACGCGACAACGCAGGTCCAGAATATAGTCAAAATGTCTCCACCAACCAGCGGTCGGAACACAACCCCTTTCAGCAGGCTAAATAGTTCTGTTAAATGACAACAGAAGGGACAGGCAACAAGAACCATCAGTCAAAGAGGGGAGGGCTAGTTCTTCTCTACCGGGTCACGTTGGGGCGCTACCGGAACTGATCGAATTGGTAGTCTACAGTGTTTCTGGATGTTTCAGACTGAAGCTGGCATTAGCATGAGAGCACCACCATTTCGTAGCTCCGTCGTGGCCATTCGACGAGCAATAATGCTAGCCGCTCCCCACCAGAAGCCTGCGGGAGTCGGGGGCCCCCAAGACTTTTGTAGAATCTTCAAGGCTGAGGGGACGCTTTCGAGAATGGAGCCCAATCTCTAGCAGACAAGCGTCCGAGTTCCAAGGTGTCGCAGGGCAATTTTAGTGGACCACGCCCAAATCTGAAGAGCCGGCCGCCATTTTGAGAGTACTGTGGCAGCCGGCTATCGCTGCACCGCAAGAGCGGGAGCAACTCAACTACATGGTGAGCGAGACGCTGTAGGCGAAAGAGCGGGCGGTAAACAGCTGAATAGCGGAAGAGGCACAGTGTAGCAAAAGCGGGCGGAATGGCAACTGAAATGGTAAAGGGGCGCCCCACTACAGCGTGTCTTTAGGTGAAACGGATTGTGGGACAAGGTCAAGAATGGAAGAGTTACCAAAAGGCAAAAAGTTCCGCTTGATCCCGGGAGCCGGCCACCTATGTCGGGGGCGATCTCAGAATACACCAGGAGAACACGACTTGGGGAGGGAGCCGGAGCCAAGCGCCCCCTCCGAGTCCGCGCCATCACACCGTCCCTCGGGGGCCTCCGTCAAGCGGTTCAGGGTGGCACCGCATTACATTGTTCACAAATGCAGTAACGTCCTCAAACAGCCCCCACTTTACTTTGAGAATAGTGAAGCTGAAGCAAGTGCAAATAAGCTTCAGACAGTGTTACAAGCACTCCTCAAAACTTTGAACCATCAGAGTGCATGAGTTTCATGCTCGATCGATTGAGCTAGCCGGATCGGGCAACAAAAAGTATAAAATAGTTATGTAAATAGTTGTTTAATAAAATGTTTTACCCTGTTACTTTGCTGGTGTGTTGTATATATTTGTAATATTTGCATAGAGTTTATCGTTATTTTGGGCGGGGTGGGTGGCGGAGCCGAGCTGTATTGCAGCCATCATGGTGTGGAGTTCAGTTCATCTCAATAGTTTCGTGTTTGTCATGAGGGGTTGTTCCTAATGTTTCTATTTTAGCGAGGTCAAAAAGAGATCCCATTAGTGGCCTACTGATTTTGCTCGATTCCTTTTGTTTTTTTACACGATTTTTCGCTATCTGCAAAGACTAAACAGAGTATTGCGACTCTGTGCTTGTTTGTAAATAGAGAATGAACCAAAGAGAACCAATTCTAAAACAGTAAATGCTTGCATAACAATCAATCAAATGGAGAGAGAAGCAGGCATGACGGATTACAACGGGG
The DNA here is from genome assembly GCF_964261635.1 of Lissotriton helveticus. NCBI lineage: Eukaryota > Metazoa > Chordata > Amphibia > Caudata > Salamandridae > Lissotriton > Lissotriton helveticus. The sequence continues at coordinate 805,030,840 of NC_136057.1, read as the reverse complement.
GCAAAGGCCTGCGTTAACTACCCTTCACTATCTGCAAAGAGAGAGTACTCCTAATAGAAATGAGGGGGAGGGGGGGGCAGCATTCAAAGCAGATCAGTGTGCATAAACACGAAAATGTTTTTACTTACCACGTACTTGACATTCGACAGCTTATGATATTTGCTATTAAAAAACCATTGAAATTCACTGAAAAAACCATAGGTTAGAGACCATATATAGTTAGGAATTAGCATTTAAAAAACCTTGAAAATTCACTGAAAAAACCATAGGTTATAGACCATATATAGTTAGGGATTAGCATTTAAAAAACCTTATTTTACTCACACAAAACCATTGAAATTCCATATATAGTTAGTTGCACTAACTATATATCGCGCACCCGCAATCCACTGCTGATGATGTCACATATTACATCATTCATGACATGGTCAGTGACATCACTGATGACATCACTGATGACATCTCAAATGACATCACTGATGACATCACTGATGACATCTCAAATGACATCACTGATAACATCTCAAATGACATCACTGATGACATTTCAAATGACATCACTGATGACATCACTGATGACATCTCATTTGACATCAATGACCACATCACTGATGATATCATTCATGTGACAATACAATGCATCTCCTCACACTTTAATATAACCTCTGTTACACCCAGTGTTAAATACAGAGTATAATTTTTGAAACCATTGACACACCAATACTAGTTACTACATACGCACTCAGTGATTCCTATGTTTACACACACATTCACTCATTTACCCATACAATCATTTATACATACAATCACTCATCTTTACAACACTATCATATGCACTCATACACCTATACAGACTCTCACACTCTGTCACTCATCCATGGAGTTACTCACACACCTAGTCAGTCCTGTAAATAATCAATCACACTTCCATTTTCTAATCTATACAGTTAAACATAGAGCACCTTACATTTTGAAACATATACTAACACATACTTACTCTCTTATACAATCATTGATACAAGTACACATTGATCTGCACAGAGTCACACACCTCCCAGCCAGCCACACACACACTCAGTCTCCCATACAAATACTTGGGCAATCAATCAATAACCCATATAGTTACTCATATAGCTACTGATCAACACATGCAGCAGTTTACAGAACAAAAGACATAATGATGCACAAATTAAGACAGTTTAGTCACTAACCCATGCACTCAGTGAGACACATTTAATCACTCACTCATACATTCAGTCATGCACCTACTAAATACTTCGTCCAGACACTTATACATCTACTCATTCTTCAATATGTAAGACATATTTTAACTTTACAGAAACATACAGTCACTGGATGTTGTCATCAGTGATGTCATTTGAGATGTCATCAGTGATGTCATCAGTGATGTCACTGACCATGTCATGAATGATGTAATATGTGACATCATCAGCAGTGGATTGCGGGTGCGCGATATATAGTTAGTGCAACTAACTATATATGGAATTTCAATGGTTTTGTGTGAGTAAAATAAGGTTTTTTAAATGCTAATCCCTAACTATATATGGTCTATAACCTATGGTTTTTTCAGTGAATATATATATATATAGATATATAGATATATAAATATACTGTAGAAACTAAATTAAGGTGATAGGGTGGTTGGTTTATGAACTCATTTATTTCCATTTTTGCTGTGTTTATAAATTAAGAATACAGCAGGTGATACTAATACACATTTGCAGACGTGGCACGTACAATATGCTTCTTTTATATACTGTAGTGTAAGGGGCGAGACAGGCTTGTACATATGGGTTGCATGTTCCCATGTGCTTTACTCACACACCCACAACAAACAGATGTGCAGAATGTAATATGCATCTCTTTACTGTTTCTGAGCGTGAGAAGGAGTCATGATTCATGAGAAATTAATTTTCTAGTGGGTCATGCTCAGGGCCACTAGAATTGTGGGATTCTGTGGCTTTTACCATATCTCGCACCTGCCACATAATCCATCATCTGATACATAGTCTGTAGATTTTAACAAAAAAATAGTTTAAAGCTCAAAATCAAAGATTATTTAAAAAAGTGACAACATGTATTTTCATGCTTTGGAAGACCCTTTGCAATGTTAACTGGTCATCTTTCAGATGCTTATTTATGCATGTGGTTGTCACACTGGTACTAATGGGGTGAAATCTTTGCCCAGAAGGTATAACCATCTGTACAAATTGCAAAATAATGAAGAAATACTGTAAAACAACAGCTGCATTATACCATATACTTTGCCTTATTTTCCTGCATAATATAGTCAACCCTGCCGCATAATTTGGTACGCCCCTGCCACACAATTCAAGTGGCCCTGTTTATGATGCCACTTCCCTGCCCTAACAATAGTAAATATTACAATAGGTGGTGCGCATCTGCATGCATAGAAGCTATAAATAATGGTATTGGCAGTCCTTTTCCTTTGCACTGTCACTGTAACATGCAACATGTGAAAGAATAAGTAGTGTGTTTTTTAGGTCAATTACGGTATACTGTGATTATAACATTGAATTTGGCCTTTGCACTTTAGTAATAATGTGTGAACATGTGCTTTAAAGTAATTGCTCCAAACAACTGCTGAGAACAGGTGGGTGTTTGCCTGTGTGTCTTTCCTAAAAAACACCCACACACCACGGACATGAAAATAAATGTGGCCTAATAACATGTTGTTTGAAGCAAATGTATTAATAAGCACACATTCACACATTTATTGCTAAAGTACAAAATTCAAATCTCATTATATTTCCACAACATAGCAAAAGTGACGTGGGCAGGTCACTGTTTGTGGCCTCACAGATTATATTACAACGGCGTGACACACCATGAGGCATCTTCTATGTGAAGTTGCCCTTATGGCACAAACATAACCCCTTGCATCCTGGCACTGGTAAATATACATAAAAAAATAAAAAATGCCATAGCATAAACCTTTACGTGTATGTGCAGATTGTAACATGCTATTTAGCACGCCTTTTGAAAGGGGAAAAGGGCACGTGACCCACTCGATACTTCAGCTCTCAGGAGTTATGGCCTCTAACCCCCTCAACAATGTTAAAAAAACTGCAGATTACACTCTGTGCACAACTGAGTGTGTGTGTGTCCATATGGAGAGACAGACAGACCCGCCGGCCAACCAATGAATGGATGGATGGATGGATGGACCAAACAGTCCCTGAGACTTCAGAATAGGAGGCCCGCTCTATTTCAAGCCCTTGGAGATACTCAGCACAAGTTCAGAAAGTTCAGTCCAGTCCTTTCACTGCCCAAGGCAGAAGCAGCAACTGCAGGCCAACCCAACAGAGCAACAACACAGCAAAGGGACAGTACTCCTACTGGCATCTCTTCAAGATCTTCTTCTTGACAGGTTCCTTGATTCCAGCAAGTTCTCTGAAGTCTTTTATCCCCCTGAGACTTCCAACAGGAGGCAAGCTCTACTGCAAGCCCTTCAAGAAAACTCTAGCCACAGGATGATGAAAGTACAATACAGTCCTTTCCCTGCCAAAGGCTGGAGCAGCAAGCAGCAGGCCAGCACAGCAGAGCACGCAGCAAAGTGTCAGTTTCTCCTGACAGCTTTCCCAGCTCTTTTTCCTGACAGGTTCCTTAGTTCAGCAGTAATCTAAAGTTTTGGGGTTTGGGCCCCAATATATATACTCAGTTTCTCTTTGCTCTTCTGGGCGGAGAGGCTCTATGCTCAGCCCAAACCAGTTCTGTCCTCTCTGGTCCTGCTTTCCAGCAGGAGGTGGAGACAGCATTGTCCAAGGCAGACAGGGCCTATTCAGGTGCAAGGGAAATTTCCTCCCACCACTCTAAATGCAGACCAGGCCTAGTCAGGTGGTATTAAAAACTCATCCCACTACTCTGAATGCAGCCCAGGTCTATTCAGCCCAGCCCTGACTAATTCAGGAAAGGTAGGACACACATCAGCCCCCCGTGGGCGTCTGAGAGAATGCACATCCCCAACCCCTGTCACCCCAAAGCCAGACAGTCAATCAACAAACCAGCAGAGGCACACAGGGTGGCTCAGCAAGAAAATACCCACTTCCTAAAAGTGGTATTTTCAAACTCAGAACATAAGAATCATCTTTACTAAAAGATGCATTTTTACATTCTGAGCCCAAGCATAGTAAACCTCATTTCCTTATATTGCTCAAATGGGTAGTTATTTTTTTTAAACAGATTATTGTATTAATCGACAATAAAACAATCAATGGTATTACAGAGATAAGCCTGAACTCATAGGTTGGTTCCAAGAGACAGCCGTTTACATCCATACATATTGATCCCAGGCCGGTTACCCCCAGTAGGTATTGGTCTTGCTCTAGCGCAAGAAGTAGTTGATTCCTCTAGTGCAGTTTGGAATCCTTAGGCTTGTCCGCTTCTGTACCCCTTGAGTAGACGCGCCTCAGCGGTCTGTTCCATTATTAACCCGTAACAAACAGCAAAGAGAAACTCCTCTGCCCCCCGCCCCCGCAGTACCCCCCAGGCCCTCATTCATCCAACTCCTTGCATGTTAACGGTATTCTGTCTGATAGGGCACGAAGCATGCTATTCCAAGTAGTGTCATTCCCCAAAAGGGCCTACTCTCATCTGGTTTCTCAACGGGCATTGCAGTCTTTTGGACTGCCAGCACGATCATTCAGTAAATCATATACTCAGTTCTCCACGGCTGGGTGTGCCCCCCCAGTGGGTGTTTCGTTCTTGCCCTTCAGTTGCTTTAGCACCTCCACTAATGCCACCCATGCTCTTGCTGCTTCAGGTGTCTTTTCAATTCCAGTCCTCTGAGCCATTTGCAGTCTGAAGATCCCATCGCAGTCCACCCACTTTATAAACTCCCTTGTCCATCTCAGTACACTAGGGGCATTTTTTGCCTTCCAGTGGCTAGTGAGTTCCCATTTGGCTAGCACCAACCCCAGGTCTATAATTTTGCTAGTAGCCTTATTCCTGGCAGTGTGAGGGAACCACTGTAGGAGGCAATACCCTGGTGTCAGCGCTATGTCATGTTCTGTTGTGTCTTCTAGTCTAGTCGTTACCCCTCTCCAGAATCCTTCCAGTAGTGGGCAATCCGAGAACATATCTAAGAACCTTGCGCCTTCCATGTTACAGTGGATTAAGCCCAAAAATATTTATTAATCTTGCATGGGGTAAGCTACACCCTGTGGAGGACAAAAAGTGTATCAGCTGGAAGCGCGCAATCCTACAGTTTTTCCAAGCCCTTTCTACCACTTCTCCCCACAGTTTCTCATCTATGGGCTCACCTAGGCCCGCTTCCTATTTGAGACGTAGTGCCATCAGGGGTCTTCGTGTCACCTGCGCACGGCGTTGGTAGTGACTGCTTTAATTGTTCCAGCTGCTACTACTATATACTGACAAGCCAATGAAGTTGAAGGTTCCGTCAGCCCTCCCCACCACTGTTTACAAATCGCTGCTGTCAGGGTAGCATGTAAAAGGAAATCCCCTATGGGGAGGTCATATCTCTCTAGTAAATTGTTAAAAGGGAGTAAGTTGTTGTCTTCAGAGAGATCTCCAATAGTGGATATCCCCACCTCCTCCCACGTTCGAAGCCTGTGCCAGTCCCCATCATGGGGGAGCGCCTCGCGGATCAGCAGCGGGGTCTCTGGCATATATTGGGATTTTGTTCGTGCTTGCCCACAAGCCCGATTCCAGCATCGCCCCTAAGTCCGCTGGGGTTTCCCCATCCCTCAAAGGAAGGCCTAGCAACATGCAGGATATGAGTCGCAACCCCGGATCCGAGCCCCCAAGGTCCTCCACGTTCCGGTGTTGTCCCACCATCCACTTTGTGAACCACTGTAGTTGAGCTGCATGATAATAAGCTTCAAAATCTGGCACCCCAAAGCCCCCCTCTGCCTAGGGCCTCATCACGGTGGTGAGCGCCACTCTGCGTCTCCCAGTACCCCATAAAAATCCCATGATCATAGCGTTGAGTTGGGCAAAAGGTTTGTGCGAGATCCAGATTTGTATCAATCAAAAATCAAAAATAATAGAGTATTCTGGGTAGCGTGACCATCTTTAACAGTGCCACTCTACCCACCACTTACAGCGGGAAGGTCACCCAAAATTATTAAAAATTACAAATTACTTTTGGTGCTTCGTATCGCTCGTCCTATTTTACCTTCTAATAAATCTGCGGGGTTGTAGTATATTTTAACACCCACATAGGTCAGACATCGGTTTTCCCTCATAACATCTGTTGTTTCTAGTGGGCCAACCCTCTCTGCTAGAGCAGGGAAAAGGCACATCTTGGTCCAGTTGACCTTAAGTCCTGCAATTCATCCCAGTCTACCCAACAGCTCTTTGGCTCGCTGTAAAGCGTCCTGAGAGTTAGCAAGGAACATCAGGAACGTCGGCAGAGAGTGCTATAAATTTGGATTGACCCATCATTTCTAAGCCTTGAAATTAGCGGCCCGATCTCACATGCACGGCTAGAGGTTCCACCGCCAGCGCAAACTAAAGAGGGGGCAGCGGGCATCCCTGTCTCGTTCCTCTGCCTTATGCAAAGGCCTCCGAGATCAGCCCCCTGTTCGACACTCTAGTAGTAGAATTCTTATATAGTATTGCCGTCCAGGCCACAAAATCTTCACCCAGCCCAAACACTCTCAGAACTCTGAAAAAGATATGACCAATCAAGGCCATCAAAAGCTTTCTTGATGTCGATTGATAAAATACAGGCCTCTTCTTTGTTATACGTGGTTGCATCCAGTAGTCTTAAAAGTCTACGAATATTCGTTGCTGTATTCCTGGATGGAATAAAGCCCACTTTGTCCACATGTACAAGCGTCGTCATGTGAATCATCAGTCTGCTCGCTAAGATGCGACTCAATATCTTATAATCTAAGTTGAGCATGGCGAGAGGTTGATATGCAGTACGATCCGAGGTTGGTTTGCCAGGTTTTGAAAGTGGGATAATTACCACTTCTTTCGTGGAAGCAGGCAGATAGCCGTCTTATTACAGCTCTGTTATATAGGGCCATCAGTTGGGGAGCCAATAGGTCTACATACGTTGAGTTAAACTCAATCGGGAGTCCATCCCCGGAGTCTTGTTCCTGGCCATGTGTTTTATGGCACCTCGCACCTCTCCTAGTTCGACTTCCCTTCCCAGAGCCTCTGCGGCCTCCTCATCAATCTGAGGAAGTTCTACATCCTCTAAAATTCTTGCACCCTCCAGTGTCAGTGGGTCGAGCTTACCAGGGTGGTTTGGTATTCCAAAAACTGGAGATCAATATCCTGCTGGCTTTAATAGACATCATCGTCCCGGTAAATGAAAATGTAAATGTAAATGTACAGGAATTTATATAGCGCAAATCACCAAGCGGTTTCTAAGCGCTTGCTTAGGGAACCCGTCCTGGTATTCCCCTGGGAGATAACCCCGGCAGGGTATCCGCAAGGTGAAAGCCAGGCATCCCGCCGCGAGGGGCCGTTGTGGAGATTAAGCAAGCTATTGCCCAGAGTCGCAGAGTGTGAACCCGTGAATCAAGTAGGCACCGGAGCGAGAATTGTCGAGTCCATGGGCATTTTAGGACTCAAGACCCCGCCGAGCCGGGAATTGAACCCTGGTCCCAGGCTGACCTCTGCTTCCAGGACTGCCTCCTCTAACCAGTGAGCCACACTTCTCCACTCGTAGATCCTCCCCCGTAGATCCAGGATTAACGTCCCTTGGTGTGCCGGATTGGCCAGCCAAGCCAGCAACTCTCCAGACTTGTCTCTCTCAGCATGGGCCCAGGCCGTGTAGGCCCTGTATTCGAAGCAACGCAACCTCTCCACCTGCATCGCCAAAGTCTCTCTGGCCCCAAGGAGATCAGCTTGTCTGTTCACTCTCTCCGGTCTATCCCTCTATACATCCTGAAGCCGCTGTTCCGCGTCTCGCACCTCATGCAACCCCTAATAACAGCTTTAAAAGCATCCCATTCGATGAGTGGCCTAGTTGTTGTATTGGCATTAGTTAGGAAATAATCTTCTATAGCAGTGCCTATCGTGGCTCGAAACACCTGGTCCTCCAGCACCTCTGGTCTCAACCGCCAACTAGGGATTGTAGGCCTAGTCCGTACCCAGTTCAAAGACACCAGTAGGGGGTTGTGATCAGATATTGTCCTAGCCAAGTATTCACTCAGGGTGACCCCTCCATGAACATCTGGGGAGCACAATATTGAGTCTAATCGAACTTGCAAATCATGTAAGGCAGAAAAGTAGGGATATTCTCCCTCCCCTGGGTGGTGAGCTCTCCAGGTGTCCGTCAACCCCCAGTGTTGCCGCCAATTTCGCCTAGCGTCAGCAATTCTATGTGTGGGAGCATCAGGGAGCGGCAGGTGGGAACAATTCAAGTTGATGTCAGTAACACTGTTGAAATCCCCCCTAAGAGTACCGAACCAGTCAACACCGGTGCTAGTGTCTAGGAAAGTTGTGCTAAAAATGCAGTTTGCTCTACATTAGGGGCGTAGATACTTCCTATTACTATATCTTGTCCGTCTAATCTCCCCAACACCACCACAAATCTGCCCTCTGGGTCTATTATTTGTCTAACACATTGAAAAAAATGCTGAGTATGTAGTATGAAACACCTGCCCTCTCCACCGGCGCTGCAATGCAGCTCCTTCTTTCTGTGATTAGTGGGTTTCCTGAAACAGTGTAATCTGCACCCCTCTCCTGATCGGGTATGTGTGTATTTTATGATGCCGGATCATGGTCGGCAAACCTCTAACGTTTCACGAGATACACTTAAAACCTAAGGTGGGTCTCATTGTGCGAGCCACAGTTTTCCTCGGAATAGTACCCCCCCAGAGGCATGCCTCGCCCCAAAGCAAAACCCCTCAACCAGCAAAACTCCCCAACTCCCCCTCCCCAGGACAGGTACAGACAAACAAGTCCCCATCCAAACTAAAGGCACACAAACAGTGCATTATAAAAAAAAAGGTGGGGGACGTAAGCTGACCCTGTTAGACCCAGACCTCCCCCAGCCCCCCCACCTTTGTAGGTCAGGTGATGGCCTCCAGTTTACGCTAGTGTCCCCAATGTGCTACCAGTAGTCTCAAGTGTTAGTAAAGGACATCTCCCAGTAATAGGCAATCTCTTTTCATACGACCTGCCATGAGTCCTTCAGATTATGCCATCTGCACTTTCAGGGGTAATGTCCAGAATTTCGAAATCCGATTCCCCTTGCACACTACTCTATCTTGAGCCATTGGATTTGTCCATTTCATGTTCAGTTATATTGCTGTTCGGGCTTGTGTCTCTGGCTAATTTTCGCTACTGCTTGTACAGCTTTGTCAAGCTCCAGTTTACGTCTTTCCGGGGAAGGAGCTCTCCGAGGAGGTGAAGGAGTGTTAGGATCTCCCCCGGGACGAGCCCAGCAATGTGGTACGATGCCCAGCTTTTGGTCGGGCCTCCAGCCATTACAAAGCTTCATGTGATGTGGTAAAGAAATGCATCTCTGCATTATCAGTCACCTGGAGGCATGCCGGGAACAGCATGGCATAGGGGAGCTACAGCTGGTGTAGTTTCCGCTTGACGGCCAGGAAGGAGGCCCACCGGCGCTGCACCTCCCTGGTGAAATCCGGGAAAATCATCACCCTACTATTCCCAATCTGCAGATCATGTTTCTCCCGTGCTCGTTGCAGAATGTAGTCCTGATCACAATAGTGGAGCATCCTCGCCACCAGCGGGCGTGGGGGAGCTCTAGGTTTGGGGGGTCGAGCTGGGACTCTGTGGGTGCGTTCGAGTGCATAAAAGGGGGAGAGACCCTCCAGAGCCACCTCTGCCTTTAACCAAGCCTCCAGGAACTGGACAGGTACATGTATAGGTGGTCGGAGTCTAATATGTAAAATAGGAATAATCTCAAAATAGCACTTATTCTTCTAGATGAAAAATTAACATTCTATCAAAGGCATCAATGTAGCTCAACAGACGAAAAAACAGGTCAATATGTTCGGTGCATATTTATTTAGCACATTTTATAGTTGTGAACTGCATAAATTTGATCCTCAATGGTAGGATAATATTGCAATTAATGCATTGACAATATCAGCGACAACACATTTCTATATAATAAGTAAATTCAAAAGTGTGTCAATGCGCTCAAGGTGCATAGAGAAAGGGTATTTAGAAGGGATGGGTAAGTGGGGGTGAAGGTGGGGACCGGGTAAAGGTGATGTGACTGAGTTAAAATCACAGTGAAGAATGAAAAAGCCTTTACAGCCTATATACAGATCTAAGGGTTCCAAAAACAATCTCAAACATAGGTTCCGTATTTATACATTATTTGGTCCTATGTTTGGAAGAGTGAACAGTAACAATAGTCGACGTTTCGACCCCTGACAGGTACGGGTGATTCAGAACCTCAGGATGGGGTCTTCATCAGGACGTAGGGGTATAACAGGAGCGCCTATAAATAATGCGAAAGTAATGAATGTATCTCATACTCCTATACAATAATTAATGCACTCGAAATTGCGTGAAGCATTACCTACTTCGCATGAGGCCCGTTTGGGCCTGCAGCCTGGGGACCTTCCAAGGTTCCTTTCTGGTGCGAGAGGTCTGTAATTAAGTAAAACAGTGTAAATACAGTGCGCTGGCCCACATTAGGTGAGACACCAGAGTCACACTGTAATCAATCGTAAAGGGGAGAGAACTTACTAGGAGCTTTTCATTCAGGATGCATGGAATTGTTGTCCACTGGACCAGCCGGTCCGTGGTGGAACGTCGTATGTCTCTGCAAAAGAGGTAGGGCACCACACTTAGTAAAGGAGTTAATCTGTTAGGGCGCGCCAAAAATTCAGATTGATAGTCTCATAATGAGCGCAGTTAGAACGGAAAAAGGGCCTTGTGACTCTAGAGGGAAAAATGGAGGGAAAATTGGGTCGCTGTATTATGCGTGGAACAGCATTAATTCACCCAACATCCCAGCGAGGGGTTTACTAAAAGGCGCGGTATCACGCGTATGGCGTGAATGTCCTTTAGATCGATAATAGTTAAAGGGACACAAAGCGAGAGGGGATGGTTTAGAACTCGCGCGGTGTGGCCGTGTAAACTTGGCAATATTGATCTAAAACCCGGGGAATCCGGGACGACCGACCCGGTGTGGGCAGTGTCAGGGGAGCGAATGGCTCACTCTGCCGGTCTCAGTGTATTAGGGGGCGCTTGTTGGTAATGCGTGTAACAGTTAATGAACCGCAACCGCGGTATGGAAAACTTTCCGTCTTTGCAGGGGTATTAATCAAACACGTTATATAGACGTGTTCGCCTAGAACGGTGAAGTCCCGGAGCAATTGTAGCCGAGGCTCACCTAATTTACCGCAGCGCTTGTCCGTCTATTTCCTCTCCTCTGGCTGTCTGAACTGAAAGGAGCCGCCGCGCGGTGCCGGCGCTAAATGTTGCTGGAGGGGCTCGCCCTGCTCTGGCCAATCAGGCACGAGTGGCCCAGGGGGTAGGGAGAAAGAGTTGTTGTTTTGCGCTCTAAGGGCGCTGTTTCTGAGCAAAGGAACTTGAGTGTATTCAGAAAATGGAGTGAGACAAAGTCGGTGGTTGCTCATTGATCTGGTGTGAACCGGCAAGTAAACGTGGGGCTTTCCATTGTCTGCATTTGCCCTTACTGCAAAGTCCAAAAGGCATTGTGTCTAATTTATCAGGGAAGTAACCACATAAGCCACTGAGGGCGGCACGATTCGGTGTCATCATTTTGGTTCTGAGATAATAAAACACAGCCAGATCCAGGACATCACTTCATTACGTGTAAGCATTGTTGGGAATGTACAGAGTTGGGGTACATCACCAGAGCCAGGACCTCAATGCATTATGTGTAAACATTGGTAAAATTGTACATTCGGTCAAGTGTAATATATAAACACATCATTCTATAGCATTGATTGACGCGATGTATCACAGTGTACATGACAATGAATATTCAAGGCAAAGGCATCATTAAAGCCTACATAAAGGCATTCAGTAGTTGGATTAACCCTGATCTAGAAGGGCCACTGGTAAAATTGTACATTCGGTCAAGTGTGAAAGACCAATATATAAACACATCCTTCTATAGCATTGATTGACACGATGTAATACAGTGTATATGACAATGAGTATTCAAGGCAAAGGCATCATTAAAGCCTACATAAAGGCATTCAGTAGTTGGATTAATCCGGATCTAGAAGGGCCATCTGGGAGAAAGTGGTTTCCAGTTCATTGAGGCCCCTTTGTACAGAGTCAAAAAATTGCATCCACTTGCATTCACGCACATTGAGGATAGAGTTGAGATTGCGTAGATCACCCCTTCGGTGTTGCAGTTTGTGAAGGTTTTCAAGGGCACGGACAGACCATTGTGTGCTACTGTTCCAGTCTCTAGGCACAGTTGACAGGCCTTACAGCTTCCGCATTTATGGTTTCCCACGATGGCCGGAAGGTTCCACATTGATTGTATTGTGGGGGCAGTCGGGCTTTCTAACAAACTGCAACACCGAAGGGGTGATCTACGCAATCTTCTGCCCCTGTGGTATGATATATATAGGCCAGACTAAGCAAAAGATAAAGAACCGTGTGCTACAACATTGCAGCAGAATAAGGTGCAAAACTGTGGGAGCCCCCCTTGTAGAGCATTTCCAGGAGCACTCACATACACCTGAATCAATCAAGTGGGTGGTTATTGAGAAAATCACACTGGGCCCACGGGGTGGTAATCTCAACTCTATCCTCAATGTGCGTGAATGCAAGTGGATGCAATTTTTTGACTCTGTACAAAGGGGCCTCAATGAACTGGAAACCACTTTCTCCCAGATGGCCCTTCTAGATCCGGATTAATCCAACTACTGAATGCCTTTATGTAGGCTTTAATGATGCCTTTGCCTTGAATACTCATTGTCATATACACTGTATTACATCGTGTCAATCAATGCTATAGAAGGATGTGTTTATATATTGGTCTTTCACACTTGACCGAATGTACAATTTTACCAGTGGCCCTTCTAGATCAGGGTTAATCCAACTACTGAATGCCTTTATGTAGGCTTTAATGATGCCTTTGCCTTGAATATTCATTGTCATGTACACTGTGATACATCGCGTCAATCAATGCTATAGAATGATGTGTTTATATATTACACTTGACCGAATGTACAATTTTACCAATGTTTACACATAATGCATTGAGGTCCTGGCTCTGGTGATGTACCCCAACTCTGTACATTCCCAACAATGCTTACACGTAATGAAGTGATGTCCTGGATCTGGCTGTGTTTTATTATCTCAGAACCAAAATGATGACACCGAATCGTGCCGCCCTCAGTGGCTTATGTGGTTACTTCCCTGATAAATTAGACACAATGCCTTTTGGACTTTGCAGTAAGGGCAAATGCAGACAATGGAAAGCCCCACGTTTACTTGCCGGTTCACACCAGATCAATGAGCAACCACCGACTTTGTCTCACTCCATTTTCTGAATACACTCAAGTTCCTTTGCTCAGAAACAGCGCCCTTAGAGCGCAAAACAACAACTCTTTCTCCCTACCCCCTGGGCCACTCGTGCCTGATTGGCCAGAGCAGGGCGAGCCCCTCCAGCAACATTTAGCGCCGGCACCGCGCGGCGGCTCCTTTCAGTTCAGACAGCCAGAGGAGAGGAAATAGACGGACAAGCGCTGCGGTAAATTAGGTGAGCCTCGGCTACAATTGCTCCGGGACTTCACCGTTCTAGGCGAACACGTCTATATAACGTGTTTGATTAATACCCCTGCAAAGACGGAAAGTTTTCCATACCGCGGTTGCGGTTCATTAACTGTTACACGCATTACCAACAAGCGCCCCCTAATACACTGAGACCGGCAGAGTGAGCCATTCGCTCCCCTGACACTGCCCACACCGGGTCGGTCGTCCCGGATTCCCCGGGTTTTAGATCAATATTGCCAAGTTTACACGGCCACACCGCGCGAGTTCTAAACCATCCCCTCTCGCTTTGTGTCCCTTTAACTATTATCGATCTAAAGGACATTCACGCCATACGCGTGATACCGCGCCTTTTAGTAAACCCCTCGCTGGGATGTTGGGTGAATTAATGCTGTTCCACGCATAATACAGCGACCCAATTTTCCCTCCATTTTTCCCTCTAGAGTCACAAGGCCCTTTTTCCGTTCTAACTGCGCTCATTATGAGACTATCAATCTGAATTTTTGGCGCGCCCTAACAGATTAACTCCTTTACTAAGTGTGGTGCCCTACCTCTTTTGCAGAGACATACGACGTTCCACCACGGACCGGCTGGTCCAGTGGACAACAATTCCATGCATCCTGAATGAAAAGCTCCTAGTAAGTTCTCTCCCCTTTACGATTGATTACAGTGTGACTCTGGTGTCTCACCTAATGTGGGCCAGCGCACTGTATTTACACTGTTTTACTTAATTACAGACCTCTCGCACCAGAAAGGAACCTTGGAAGGTCCCCAGGCTGCAGGCCCAAACGGGCCTCATGCGAAGTAGGTAATGCTTCACGCAATTTCGAGTGCATTAATTATTGTATAGGAGTATGAGATACATTCATTACTTTCGCATTATTTATAGGCGCTCCTGTTATACCCCTACGTCCTGATGAAGACCCCATCCTGAGGTTCTGAATCACCCGTACCTGTCAGGGGTCGAAACGTCGACTATTGTTACTGTTCACTCTTCCAAACATAGGACCAAATAATGTATAAATACGGAACCTATGTTTGAGATTGTTTTTGGAACCCTTAGATCTGTATATAGGCTGTAAAGGCTTTTTCATTCTTCACTGTGATTTTAACTCAGTCACATCACCTTTACCCGGTCCCCACCTTCACCCCCACTTACCCATCCCTTCTAAATACCCTTTCTCTATGCACCTTGAGCGCATTGACACACTTTTGAATTTACTTATTATATAGAAATGTGTTGTCGCTGATATTGTCAATGCATTAATTGCAATATTATCCTACCATTGAGGATCAAATTTATGCAGTTCACAACTATAAAATGTGCTAAATAAATATGCACCGAACATATTGACCTGTTTTTTCGTCTGTTGAGCTACATTGATGCCTTTGATAGAATGTTAATTTTTCATCTAGAAGAATAAGTGCTATTTTGAGATTATTCCTATTTTACATATTAGACTCCGACCACCTATACATGTACCTATTTAATTGACCTAGGTCAAGGAGTTCTTAGGGTCTACCCCGTTGTAACTCACTACTCCAGGAACTGGACAGCATCAGCCCCCTCCTCTCGTTCCGGGACTTCCACTATGCGCAGGTTATTTGTAAGTGAGCGCCCTTTGCTGTATTCAGCTCTCATTTCCAATACTTTAATCTTGGTTTCCACCATTTTCAAAGCGCGCTGCAGGGTAAAGACCGCCTCCGGGATTTCCTTCACGGCTTTCTCATTTATGGTCATTCGTCCCTTAAGTTTACGATGGTCATCTCTAAGCAAGGTGAGATCCGTTCCAATTGCATCAATTTTTGTTTCCAGTGCTTCCCTCGAAGAGGTGCTGGCCTGCATGATGTCGGTTAAGGTAGGGTCCCCAGGAGCTCTCTCTGTTCGTCTCTCGGGTGCATCTTCTTCATCCTCAGTACGCTGTTCAGCTCCTTCCACTCGCAGGACCTCAAACACCTTTCTTCTGGATACTCTACCCATCATGCACTCTGCAAGAGTAAGTCTTGGATGCCTTAGAGTCCTCGCAGGTCGTCGAGGTCACAGGCAAAAAACGGAGGCCCAGGCATCCTGCAGTGAATCCACCGAGTCTGCGCTCTTTCTTGACCGCCCTTGCCAACCAGCAGGTGGTGGAGCACCCCAGCACAACCTCCGTTACCTGTGCCTCACAGGTATGGAAAAGGGGGACTCTCGTGTTGCGTAGGGTCTGTGTCCAGCGGCCAAGCCTCTCAGGAGTCATCGGTGTCAACTTAGTACTCCCATGTCATCAGCAAGGTCTCCGGCAAGCACCCAGCGCCAGTTAGCAGCCTCTCATCCCTCAGCCACCATCAGACCTCCATGCTCAGTGCCGCCTCAAAACTGCTGCCACCCAATGAGGTCCAATCCAGGAGCCACCTCACCTTGCAGTGTTGCGGGTCCAAGTTCGAGGTACTCGGCTTGTCGGCCAGAGGTGTCCACAGCTCCTAGCAAATGCTGCACAGCGACATCCCAGTGTGTGCTGTGTTCTCACTGGCGGTAGGCTTTCGCTCCTCAACAACCAACCCTCCGTTTGGGAGGGGAGCACAGCACAAACAGACTCCGGTCGCCTCTTCGCCACACCAGTTCCATTTCTCAGGATTGACGCAAACTCGCTACTCGACCCACCGCTCAGCAACTCAGGAACTCAGCTGGTTCTGACTTCAGCGCTTCCTTACTGTAACCATCGCTGTTCCTCCGCCAATGCTGCGACGTTTCAGCTGCCAATCGTCCCTCCTCTAATCAACGTTCTCTGCTGGTTCGTCACACTCGACCTGCCGCCTCCATCTTCACCAGGTCTCATCGCCACCTCCCGGGGCCACCATCTTGAGAGCATCTCCCAAGGCAAAGGTAGATTGGGGTTCTCGTTGTTTCAGCTCGCTCCCCCTGGGCCACCGCCGCTGTGGACCCTCGTCTTGGGTTGGGTATCAGCTCTCTTCACTGCAGCTCGTATCCAGGTTGCAGAGCTCTTGTTATGTCCAGGAGCGTACTGGAGGTCTTCTTTTCAGTGTGCGGCTGCCATCTTAGCACCGCCTCGTCTGGAGAATGAGCAGGGCAATGAACTGCCTTTGTCTCCCTTATTATGGCATCAGCGCTCCCCAGCAATGAACCTGGCAGGGCACCAGTTGTTTCGACAGAGGGTATATGGTAAAGGGCCCCTCTAATGTCTCAGGATCGTTGGTAGTGGAGGGAAGCCACGGAGTAGCTCCGAGGTCCGCTTCTCCCTACATCGGCGTCAAGCCACGCCCCCCTTCCCAATGGGTAGTTATGCTTATAAGATGTTATAAGTAAATTCCCATTCTATCCTATGGGACAGATAGCCTTTAAATAGTGAAAAACCAAATACACTGTAATTCACCACCAGGACATGTCACACACATCAGTACATGTCTGCCTTTAATATACCCTGCACCCTGCCTACAGGTGTACCTTGGGCCTACCTTAGGGGTGACTTTCATGTAAGAAAAGGGAATATTAGGGCCTGGAAAGTGGGTGCACTTGCCAAGTCGCGCCAGGATACTCTGGAGTAATGGAGCGCGTTATAAAACAGCAAATATAAAATAAAGTCGACATGGCAGTCACAACTGCACACAGATACTGCAGTGGCAGGTCTGAGAACCCTTTGAAGGGCTGCTTGTCTGGATGCCACAAACAGTGCTGCAGGCCCACTAGCAGCATTGATGTACAGGCCCTGGGCCACATAGTTATTTAACACGCCCGCGAAGGGTGGTTTGTCTTTTCCACAATTCTGTGTTTGGATTGTTGCCACTGAGCTGCTCAAACCATCTTGTGCATTGCCACAAGTGAATTTTACCAAAATCCGCCATTGCTGCATGTTTTTACGTTGATTGCCCCCTCACTAAATACAGGCAGCATCTAACGGCTGAGGAGTGCATTGGGACTACTTGACTTCAACGGGAATCCTTTATTACCGCGTTTTTCCTTGCTGGTTTTTATCTTCCTAAATAGAGGCAGCACGTTCCTGCTTATTAGGAGAATTTTATTGCATCGGATATTGCCACTGCTGTCCATTCCGATAGCCGAGATTTATTGCACCACACTAGGCTTTTGCCTACACGTATTCAGGCGTGCATCTGAAAGTCCTGATGATGATCCAGTTATCCCTCTAATGGATCGAAACGTCATCGACTACAGTTAAACAGTCATACACATTAATCACATTGATAAAAGAAGTGTTATTACTGTTTTTAAGCTTGTCATAATAATATTCTACAGTTTACAAGCCCTTTTTGTTTCGCCTGAAAAGTCTTTGTTTTACATGCATATGTATTGTGTTTTTGTGTAGGATACAGGACTGTGTCCCTTATTATTGTTGTGTTGTATTTATGTCTATCAATAATTTAATGAAGTATTAAACTTTTTGTCCGGCTGGACATTCAAAATATAGCACTCATTTTAGCCTATATTTATTTCTCTCGTATATTGGTTAATGTAAGGACCATTGTTCCGAATACATAGCTATTACCCAAGGTCCTTTATTACCTATTTATGTTCCATTGTTGTTGAGAACTGCAGTGGCAGGTCTGAGAATGCTTTGAAGGGCTGCTTGTCTGGGTCGCACAACCAGTGCTACAGGCCCACCAGCAGCATTGATATACAGGCCCTGGGCACACATAGTGCACTATACTAGGTATTTAAAGGTAAATCAAATAAGCCAAATATGGAAATACCAATCCATAAACACAATGCACCTGGAAAGCATATGCACTTTAGCATTGATTAGCAGTGGTAAAGTCCTAAAAGCAACAAAAACAGGAGGCCAAAAAACAAAAAGTCTGGGGATAAACCCGCTGAAAAAGCCAAGTCTAACAGCAGCTATATCCTCTTTGCCTGTAAACCTCATTAATTAAAAGTGGCAATGAATATTCATTAAAATATACCACAGTGCACAGTTCTACGCGTCTTCATTGCAATAAATGTCATAGACAATGGTCGGTATATGCTAAGATGGATAGCAATATGCCCCAGACAGAACTCCCCTACAAAGTCACTGAACTCCAACATTCCACAACAACATACAACAGTACACGTTGAAACAGACCCTGTTCTGCTTTGTTCTGCAGAGTGCAAAGGTTGTATCTCATGAGAGGAGAAATTATGTTTTAGCAAATAACACACATTATGAAGAGCATTTTGTTACTTCCAAGCTCGGTGTTGCTCAAAAGCATCATCCTACTGCTTCTTTGAAATGTATGGGTCAAATTTTGGAACAAGGAATTGATATCAGAGTTGATACAGGATATCTACCCCACTAAATATCAGTATGTATGTTTGCAGTGAAGAATGAATATGGTATGAAGCCCCCAAAAGCTAATTAATAACCAAGAAAACCAGGACATTCAGCTACATCAGGAAGCTCATTATCCTATTTATTTAAAGGTATCTTTACAGTTATATTTTTTCTAACAGACGAGGACAGCACAGATGAGATGCCATGGAGTACCATGAGGGGCCAATGTATCTTCCTCCTAACATTGATCATCATTGCAGCAGTTACCTGCATTCTAATTCTATGCATTGTTGGCTTCTTCGGTAAGTCAAACTAACAAATGTCATGTTTTGCGATTAAAAAGTTGTATTAAATCATTTTATAATTTTACAGTAATTACTCCTCATGAAAGAGGGCACAGCAAATTTTCTAAAAGTCAAAATACACAATTTTATACATTTACTGAAGACATTTTAAATCTATATATACTCACCAAAATGTTTGTTATAAGAAATGGTTTAATATACAAAACATTTTGCTTTTTCATAAAATAAACGAACTGCAGTTCTAAAGCTACCTGTATACCATGTCCCCATTGCGCCCAGCTGAAATTTACCTATTTAAGTGAAGTGTTAGCCCCTCCCTTCCATCCTGATCAGGCAAGTCCATCAGAATGCATCTGTTATTGTGCCCCAATACCAGTCTGGAGAGGGTAAGATGGGTAAGAAGATGACAAATCCGCCAGCATCGGAGGAGGTAACTATAACTGCTTTAGACTCTTTTTTGGTAAAAGCTACATCAGCCATCGCAGTACAAAAGGGGGTGGTGATGGATGGAGCATCTGAACCAATCAAACACTCACACCCAGTCAAAAGATCTGGGTTTGATCCATCACCGTTCTTTAGCCCACTCTGCAACCCCAGTTCAGACATGGCTATATGCAAATCAGTCTGACCCTGTGCCTCATGGGAACAGTCCAGCCCGAACTGCCAAGCCATGCCTTCCCTGGACCGGAAACAAGCTTCCGAGGACCGTTTTCTGGCATTCCAGCCGTCTTCTGCCCTACTTGCTTGAATCCAGTGGCACCACCCCCTTTTGTACCACATCAGCCATCGCACACAGAATCGCTTTGACCGAATTGAGACTTTCACTGGGAGGTGGGAGTGGTGGAAAGGAGACCCTGGTGAACTCTGACACTGAGCCACCTTCACTGATTCTATTAGAAGAGCCCCTAAAACCTGGCCCTTTTGAGCCTTCTACCTCCATACAGATTTCCGTGGGCCCCATAATGCCAGCCCCCACTGACCCCACTGCGAAAGAGGCGCCACTAAAGAACTTCCTCATACCTCCTCTAAAAGAGCGCGTAAGACCCCAGTGACACAGTTTACTTCTAACCCTCAAGATCGTTTTCAATGCCAATCATATGGACCATCAGCCACAAGCCTGAATTTGCCTGAAATGTGTGACGAATTACGATATACCCTTGGGCACCTATTACAACCTTTTACCCAGCACCTGCCCAGTGTAGAGCGGACATTGAGGGAATTCTGTCTGTTAAGTCATTGGCTGGGATTGGGGAGGGTTCAACCATACAAACCTCTCAGCAACATTTAATGTCACGAGCTAAAGTAGATGCACGAATTGTCCCCTTGAGAGAGACCAAGGAAGGTTTGATTGATCCTATTCGCCTAATGAAAATTAAAGAGTGACGTAAACTCAGAGTATAACCACCAATGAGGCACTATTAAACAAACCACCATCATCTATAGAGTGATATGGTACTGAGGGCAGGTGAGGGGGTAGAAATGGAGTATCGAGAGTGGGGTGCAACCAACCTCAAGGAAAAGCCCACAGGTGGATATGATGGAGAAGGTAAACAGTTCTCCTCGACTAAATTTACCTTCAGCTGTATGTCCATTTGTAGTCATTATTGTAAATGTCCCTTTATTAGAAGACAATCAACAAGAAACGACGGGCCAACCCATGGATAAAGCCAGACACTGGCTAACAAGAATTGCCAGAGCCGGTGTTGTGTAATATGTGGTATCCCCATGGTATCCGGTATCCCCTGCTCTTCGGCACTTTCCGGAAACGAAACTCAGCCCGGGCAGGTTCAGACAGAAGCAGCTGATCACTGCTCGGGCTGAGTTAGGGGATACACGATTCAACAGGATGTCAAACTCGGCTCTGGCGATAAATCACCTGAAACTTTTGCACGAAGAGAGACACACAGAAATAAATAAAGAGAATAAATCGTAATGGAAATACCAATTACGTTAATAAAGTTAATAAACTTTGTGAAAGCAAAGCAAAGTAACTATTGTTGAAGCATATCGAATCGTAACGAAATAACATGGAAAGAGAATAGAAATAATGACAGGGGTTCAAATAAAGGGAAACATAATAATCAAAACGAGCTAAAGTTTAAAGGGTAAAGGTACAAAAAAGGCAATGAAAAACTAAGACAAAGTATTACAATGGAGAAGAAAGTGTTTTGATTTCCATTGATGAATATGTTACAAGGTGTTAATGACAAACATATAACTTGCACAATAAGTTGAATAACTATGCATGTTTAGTTTGACTCATACAACAGACTTGCCATTTTACCAGCTGCACTATCTTATTGTGTCCATGCAAATTAAACAAGCATTGGCAACGCAATCGGTCTCATACTTTTGTGAAAGTTAGACCTATTGGCGTTGTAAATGACAATTTATTAAACTTATTTTTTAGGTCAAGCCTGGCCAGAGCATGCGCTACTCTGTGGCATGATGTACTGGAGCATGGAATAGAAGCCCCACCCACTCTCCTCCCATATTTCCCATTGGCTTGTGTCATTGTCCTTCGTAAATGCTGGCTTCTGATGCGTTAATAGGCTTGCAAGTCCTTCCTTAGTACCGCCTTGTCTTCATTTGTAACCTCCCATGCGGACTGGCCCTTTAATTTCAGTTGTTACACGGTACGACTTTTTTAGTCTGTAAGCACTATTTTCTTTAATGAGTTTCTCCTACAGCAGGCACAGCATGCTTCCCTGCAACATTCAGTGCACCATGCGTGCTTTCACTTTCCGAGCAGCCAGGGATAATGGCGGCTGCTTCTTTGAATAGGTCTCGCATTTACAAGAGTTTGAACTATTGGCATTGTAAATAACAATGCTTTTTATATATGTGTTAATTAGCAATTACAGATACATAAAAGTCGTTGTCATTTACAATGCCAATAGCTTAAACTCTGGCAAATGCGACACATATTGCATTGCAAATGTATATCATACATGGTTCCTGGTGCACACTGGTGGCACACATTCTGATGTTCGTTTCTCATATTGCTGGTTTTCGTACGCAGATACTGGTACACACTCGTGTCTCAGGCTGCACAGAACACATTCTTGGACTAGTTCCCTTACTGCCTTTGTTCGTACACAGATCCTGGTGCATGCTGGTGGCTCACGGCATACATTCTGGTGCCAGCTTCCTACGTGGTAGATTTTTGTGCAGTAATTCTGGTTCATGTTCATGTCACTCACTGCACAGCACACTCTAATGCTGGTTTTCTACATAGCAGGGCATGTTTTCCTACACAAATCCTGGTGCACCCTTGTGTCGCGTGCTGCACAGCACACTCTTATGCTACTTTTCCACATGTCTGGTTTTTATACAAAGTACACACTAATGCTTGTTTTCCACAGGGGTATTTTTCATGCCCTTATCCTGGTGCACGCTCGTGTCTCACGTAGCACTGCACACATTTTGATGCTGGTTTTCATACACGGATCCTGGTACACGCTTGTGTCTCATGTTGCACAGCACAAACTAATTCTGGTTTTTCACAGGGCTGGTTTTAATGCACGGGTCCTGGTGAACGCTCATGTCTCATGCTGCACAGCAAACTCTAATGCTGGTTTCCCACACAGCTGGCTTTTGTGGATGGATCCTGGTGCACGCTCATGCCTCACGCTGCACAGCACACTCTAATGCTGGTTTCCCACACGGCTGTTTTTTGCACACGGATCCTGGTGCACTCTCATGCCTCATGCTGCAAAGTACACTCTAATGATAGTTTTCATACATGGACCATGGTGCACGCTCGTGTCTCATGCGGCACAGCACACTCTAATGCTGGTTTTCCATAATGCTGTTTTTAAGGCACAGGTCCTTGTGTTCACTTGTGTCTCACGCTGCACAGCACCCTTTAATGCTGGTTTCCCACATGGCTGGTTTTCTCACACGGAAACTGGTGCACGCTTATGCCTCATGCTGCACAGCACAATCTAATGCTGTTTTTCAAATGAGTTTCTCCTACTGCTGGCAGAACAGGCTTTCCTGCAACATTCAGAGCGCCATGCATGCTTTCACTTTCCAAGCAGGCCGGGACAATCGCGGCTGCTTCTTTGCAAGGAAATAGGTCTCGTATTTACAAGAGTTTGAGCTATTAGCATTGTAAATGACAATGTTTTTTATTTATGTGTTAATTACAAAACAGATAAATAAAAGGCATTGTCATTTACAATGCCGATAGCTTAAACTCTTGCAAATGCGAGATCTATTGCATTGCAAATGCTTGTTTTTGTTTGTAGTGGAGTGATCAGTTAGAAAATGAGTGTTACAGCTATTGGCGTTGTAAATGTACATATTTATGTGTTATAGAGTAGAGCTGGTGTATGTGGTGTGTAGTGGAATTATGGGGCTACCATCCAGATAATGTGAGCATTTAAGAAGCAGAGGTGCAGTTAGGATGGATGGGTTGGTGGAATGAATTCTATTTGTATGAATGCTTGAATGGATGGACAGCTGTATGATTACATGCATGGATGTCTAAGTGATCAGTTAAATGAAAAGATGGTAGGTGATACATGGGTAGGAAAGTTACAGATGGTTGGTATGTAAAGAAAAAGATGGAAACATAGGGAAAATATTTATAAAAAAGGAAAGTTTTGTACTTTATTGGACCTTTGGTCAAGAATGGATGATATATCCGGCTACATGGTGGCCCAGATCTCAATAAACATAAAATCATATTTACAAATCAGAACTTGGTGGTGGTTTTGTGCCCTTACTCCAAAACTATGCTTCGTTGTCAGCTGCTTGGATGCCTGCCTAACCCACAGTCTTCCAACACAGTATTACACTTGGACGCTGGTTTAACCCATTCAAATCTTAAATGCTGTGTTCCATCAAACCTTACAAGAGACAGTTACTAATTATGACTGATGAAGGAGAAGTCTGATGACTGGTCCCATTTATAGCACTTGCATGTGGTGTTCTGCACGTTGCAAGGACACGTTGACAATGCCTTGTTGATTAACACAATTACGCCACTCTGTGGCATTGAGACTAGCAAATATAGGCCTATTTGTAAACTCCCTGGTGCATGTCGTGCACACAAAAGGCATGCTACATGTTTCCGGAGCCTTGCAACTTGTAACTGTGTGAGGGCAAGGAAGAGATGGCATGACTGGCACAGCCGTGGCAGTATTACCATCTTTTTGTTCTGAGGACTGCAACATTTCCGAGTGAGCCTTCACAGCAGCAGCTTCCCAGTATCTCTGTTGCTTACTCGATTGGAAGACAAAACAAAAGATATCATATTCTGGGGCCGTATTACAGATGACTGCACCAGCGCTAATTGTCACTACTGTGCACCAGATTATGCGCGCAACAGCATTACAGAGGATCAGTCTGTAATGCGCCATGATGTTGGTGAAGATTTTGAACTCTGTGTTTATAAGTCTTTGCGTCTGTGAGCATATTGTATTAGTACACAGTCGCAAATGTACATAAGCACAGACATACTCTGGTGCACAGCGACAATTAGCACTGGCGCACTCATCTGTAGTACGGCCCCAGAATGTTTAATGTACTGATTTAGTTGATGGACTAGGTGAAAGTCCTTATTCTCTCACCAAACACCTGACCCATACATTCACTGAAGCACTATAAAGAAGAAATAAGGCTGCACTGCGCTCTGAAAAAACAATAGTCTAGCATCACAAATCAGAAGTATAACAATACCCAAAGCACGCTCCAGAAACATTTTGTATGCCTTGCAAAGATGCAGATAACAGTTTCAGGTGTTCAGCATGTATTATATTAAAAAGCACTCCTGCCGAACTTGTGATGCTGTACATGCCCGGACAGCCCACCACCCCTGCCCTATTTGAACTAATGGAGCTCCAAGGCCATGCGCGTTGCATGCTCCAGCTTCACCAGGCCCAGTTTCACCTGCTGCTGCTGGAGCAGCATGGATCCCCTGGGCTCGTTGCTGCCTTCCACGGCCTCCAGCAGCTCAGCCAGTACCGGAGGCAGAAGGAAGGCAAAAACCGGATTATTTTGACCAGCGTAGCACCCATACATTCTCACCCTAAGGGCGTCATATTAGTTAAGGTACTATCAACGCTGAAGGTAATCAGCTTAGGATGCGCCATCTTGGTTAAGGGATCGCAAACAGAGTAATCATGGTTGAGGGCTTGCGAACCTAATACAGTGGCAGCAACACAAAACAAGTGCTAGCGAAAGAAGCGAGACGGCTCTTAGCAGAGGCACTGTCACACGGAGGGCAGACTTCATGATTTAAGTTCACAGCAACCAGGCGAGCCTCCATTATTTTATTTTCACCACTGACTGATGAGAGAAATGGGGGGTTGTGGGCTGGGAATGAGAAAAATGCAGGGGTGGGCGGCCGTACATACGAGATGAGCTTTACATTTGTTGCACAGTGATAAAGCATGGCGTGCCGCGCTGCTACAATAAGAAAAAATAGTTCTCCCCAACAACAGATGAAGAATGCAAGTGGAAAGAAACTGTATTTAGGCGGTGCTCCTCTGCGAAAAACTGAAGTGAAGTATCGCTGCATGAACCACTTAGGAGGCAACAAAGAAGAGCGACACTGGACTGAACCAATGGTAAGAAGCAGGCAGGAGCAAACTCTTTTATCAATATAACAGGTCTTCCAGACAGCACATGTGCGTTCCCTGGGCTCAACCTAAAAAGCAATACAACTATGTATTTTTTTTCCTTTTGACATTTACACCTATAACAGAAGCACACACAGCAGTCCTTTAAAAATATGTATTTCTTCTATGATTGCAAGAAATTGGATTCATATTTGCGGTGGATAACTACACATCTTAAGAAATAATCACAATTCGAGACAGCGTGGACCTACACAGTCACGAATTAACCTAAGCTCCACCCGCTGATAGGAAAGGTGTAGATAAGACCGGCTTATTTTAGGGCAATCAAATCAAATCAGGTGTTTGTTAAGCGCGACTACTCAGCCGTAAGGGTCTCAAGGCGCTGGGGGTGTGGGGAGGGATCGCATGTTCCAGTCCATCAAGAAGGGGTCTGTCGAAGAACCAGGTTTTGAGGTTTCTTGCGAAGATGGGGAGCGATGTTATCTGTCTGAAGTGGAGCGGAATATCGTTCCAGACACTGGCCGCGTGGAAGGAAAATGAGCGGCCTCCTGATCTGGTCTTTCTGGTGCGGGGGACCGCGGCATTGGAGAGCTGGGCTGATCGTAGGGTCCTTTGGGGTGCGCGGAATTTGAGTCGGCTATTCAGGTATGCTGGTCCGGTGTCGTGGAGGGCCTTGTGAGCGTGGGTTAGCATCTTGAAGGTGACTCTAGCTTCGATGATGAGCCAGTGGAGTGTGCGCAGGTGCTGGGAGATGTGCCAGGGGCTTGACAGGTGATGACCAGTCTTGCGGCGGCGTTTTGGATGTTCTGCAGCTTGCGGGTGAGGTTTTTGTTTATTCTGACATAGAGTGCATTGCCGTAGTCGAGCCTGCTGGTGACCAGGGTGTGAGTGACGGACTTTCTGTGTTCGAGGGGATCCATATGAAGGTCTTACGTAGGATGCGGAGGGTGTGGAAGCAAGAGGACGAGACAGAGTTGATCTGGCAGTCCATTTTGAGCTCTGAGTCCAGGATGATTCCCAGGTTGCGTGCGTGGTCCGTGGGGGTGGGCGGGCTTCCGAGGGCGGGGGGCCACCAGGTGTCCTTCAAGGCATCTGGGTTTGGACCCATGATGAGTACTTCCGTTTTGTTTGTGTTTAGTTGTAGGCGGCTGTTTTTCATCCATTTGGTGACGGCTTCCATGCCTTCTCGAAAGTTGTGTCTGGTGGTGTTGGGTTCATTGGATAGGGAGAGGATGAGTTGGGTGTCGTCTGCGTATGACACAATGTTGAGTCCGTAGGTTCTGACGATGGGGGTGAGTGGAGCCAAGTAGATGTTGAAGAGCTTAGGGCTGAGGGAGGACCCATGGGGGACCCGGTAGGTGTAGGGTCTGAGAGGAAAGGGGGAGTCTGACCCGCTGCGTTCTGTCGGAGAGGAAGGAGCAGATCCAGTCGAGGGTCTTGTCTTGGATCCCTGCATCGTGGAGTCTGCATATTAGGGTGCGGTGAGAGACTGTGTCGAACGCCGCTGAGAGGTTGAGGAGGATGAGGGCTGCTGTTTCTCCTTTGTCCAGTTAAGTACGGATGTCGTCTGTTGCGGTAAGGAGGGAGGTTTCCGTGCAGTGGTTTCGTCTGAAGCCGGATTGGGAGGAGTCGAGGATGTTGTGCTCTTCGATGAATGTGACGAGTTGGCTGTTGATGGCTTTCTCGATGACTTTCGCTGGGAACGGGAGCAGGAAGATGGGCAATGTGTGACTTATTTATCCAGTGTCAGAACAGTAATAAAGTAAACAACACCAAGCAATAAAAATACCAAACCAAATTATAAAAATAGAGTAAAATTTAATAAGCAAAATGTATTTATTTATTTATTTTGAAGGTTTTATATAGCCCGAGCAAGACCCTTGCGGTTATCAGAGCGCTTTACAAGGTAAATATCGCAGATGCATTGGCATACGGTAAATAAACATATAGTTCCATAAAAATCACGAATGATAGAAATAAACATATCGAAGATACATAGGCCTATGGTAAATGACATGCAGTTCCATACAAATGAAGCATAGTATAATCACAGTAACGAAGATACATAGAGAAGTAGTAAATAATATATAGTTCCATATTGATCCAGAATAGAGTCGTATAATCACAGTAACCCATGCTCAAGTGAACTTAGCCATGAGAAGGGATTTCATTTGTTTGTTTCAGGATGCAGTAGAGGGATTAAGTCTAATTTCTGAGGGCAATGTATTCCTAATCCTGGGGGCCATCCCCGAGAAGGCTCGGTTGTATGTTTTCTTCTTCTTGTATCTTTGTGGTTTCAATAAGAGGTTATTGGCACTTCTGGAAGCTCTGTTGCCACATGAATGCCTTAGTTTCTGTGCCAGATAGCTGGGAGTGTTGTGATGAATGGCTCTGTGCGTCATGCATGCTATTTTTGTTGAATCCTGGCTTCGAAAGGTAACCAGTTAAGGGATCTCAGGTCCGGGGATATGTGGGAGTTTCTTTTGGAGCCAGTAATAAGTCTAGCTGTTGCGTTGATTGAAGCTACAAGGGTGGCCGTTGAGGATCTGGGGAGGCTGCAGAGAGAGACACTCCCATATTCCAATCTTGGGATAACTAGAGCTTGTACTGCCAGTTTGAAGTCCTTTTCCGGCAGGAAAGGTTTAAGTTTTCTCAAAGTATTCATCTGAAAGTTTGCTCCTTTTGTTCCGGTGCTGATGTGTTTCTGCATATTGAGATTTCTGTCCAGCGTTACTCCCAGCGATTTCCCTGAGTCAACGATAAGAGGTTGGCAGTTGATTGCTGTTATGTGTTTGATGCAGTCTTGAATTATGGGTACTTGGGCGGGAGGAGCGATTAGGAGGAATTCGGTTTTGAGGGTATTCAGTTTTAGATGGTTTTCGGCCAGGCAGGTCTGAGTTTTTCAGAAAGTTGTGTTGAGAGATTTGATGTCTTCTAGTGAATGGATCTTTAGGTATAGTTGTGTATCGTCTGCGTACATATGGTATTCTAAATTAAAAGAGTTAAGAAATTCAGTGAGTGGGGGGGCGTGGTTTGGAAGCCGAGAGAAATGGCAGCTTAGGGCTTTCTCCTCCCGTGACGAGGTTTGGCTGACGGAATTGGAACCTCTTCCGCTGATCCAAAATCGGTCCCATTTCCAGATTCGGGGACCGGAACGTGAGGGGCGCATAATGAGCTGATTTTCAAGTGCGGAGGTGATCGAGGAACACCACATTTTGAGAAAGACCGGAGCGCCCACGCGCCTGACGCCGGAGAAAGTGCGAACATACGGCGGCTTCCGCAGTTATCAGACGGAGGTCGATCGCTCTACCCACGTACAGGGGGCCTCATGTACTCAGGCCCATCAGAGACTGTGACGAACGTCGGGGCTTCCATGACCCGCGCGTGAGTACCCTTCACCATTCTTTCTGCCACCATTAGTCCGAGCTGATCCACACACGGAGCTTTCTCAAGATGGCGGGCGCTCGTATTGACAACCGCGGATCGGTCTTGACAAGGTGACCGCGCGCATGCAATTGTGCTAGATCTGCACCACAACGGTAATTACAACAGAGTGTCTTCGAAAATACTGACACAAGCCTGATACCGAGAAATGCAGTGGCTACTGAAGGGCTAATGAAGGGGTGTGTGAGACCGACGGCTCCCGATACTCCTGATACGATCTAGAGGGGCGATCTAGAGACACTAATTTTTTAACGTATCCACAGGATTCACCGTTGCCTATGCCGCACCACTAAAGTTATATGCCCTGAATCGTATGTTCAATGCGCAGTTTACATACGCTATGCGCCACTGCTGGTCTGTCACGGCTAAGGGAAGCGCTTACAAAATGGCGGGCGCGACATTTCATAACAAGAGGAGCGATCGAATTGCATAGTAGCCCAGCCAACTCCAGAAATGAGAGGAATGAATTCACAGAGGAATGAATACATTACATCGTGGTTTACTCGAACTCTATGATGTATACATATACACCAGTCCAGACAAACTGAGGGCGGGAGCGCAGTTACCGGCAACAACCATGGATGTACATCTCTGGTGAGGGTTCCACTTGCTATCTGCGCTACTGTACTTGCCGACGCTGTGGAGGGGAGATCTATATACCCAGAGTTGACCTAAGCTAAGGTAGTCCAGTGTCACTGTTCACGTGATTATCCTACCCGACCACCCCACGACTGTTAATTACTGCACGCACTTACCTGAGGGCAATACCCTTTGTGTCATACATACGAAACTCTGTCCTGCTACCATTTCTTATGAGTGTGTCGAGCTAGCTTTCATTCTAGTGGTCAATTACACCCTGTGATCTTGCCTCTCAATCGTTGATGGCTAGTTAGCCACGCCATAATATATCTACGAGCTGGCGAGAGAGGAGCTCATAAGTCCCACGAACTTGCGGTTGCTGACCCCATAAGTATTTCAAGATCCAGCGGTTACTGTCCAGATCCGGTGTAATGGAGAACAAGGAGCAAAAAACCCTGAAAAGGGTCAAATCTGACCACTCAAACCCAAGCTCACCCGTTAAAGGCAAGAAAGACACTAATGAAGCAATAGAAATGATTCTAAGCAGATTGGACGAGGTGAAAGAATGGCCAAATCAACTAAGGAAGAGGTAGTGGCAATAAGACAGGACATACGAGATACCAATGCAAGGCT
The DNA here is from genome assembly GCF_964261635.1 of Lissotriton helveticus. Taxonomy (NCBI): domain Eukaryota; kingdom Metazoa; phylum Chordata; class Amphibia; order Caudata; family Salamandridae; genus Lissotriton; species Lissotriton helveticus. The sequence goes on along the minus strand of NC_136057.1, from coordinate 805,000,318 downwards.
CACAGAGACGGAATCAAGGATTAGCCGGTTGGAGGATATTGAAGTCAAAACATGCGGAGCTTTCAAGCGTCTGAACATAGCCTCGGATCAAACAACAAGGAAGCTTGCCGAATTGGAGGACAGGAATCGGAGGGGGAACCTCCGCATTTTCGGCATACCAGAAGGGTCCGAGGATTCACAGGGCTCCTGTGTGCAGTTCCTGGAATCATGGTTCACACAAGCCACCAACTTGACCTTCCATCAGCCTCTAGAATTTGATAGGGCGCATAGAGTACCGGGTAGGATTACTAAAACCCAAAAAGGTCCCAGACCCATTGTGTGCAAGCCATTACGATACCAGCATGTGGAACAGATCCTTGCCTTTGTTCGGAAACACAACCACATCTTATGGAAGAACGCCAAAATATACATCTCACAGGATTACAGCAAAGACACAGTGGATGTGAGGAAGGCATTTCTGGCGCTTCGTCCACAGCTCAAATCAAAGGGATACCAGTATGGTTTCATAGGGCCAGCGAAATACAGAGTGATCATACAGGGATCCCCTCACATCTTTTCAGATCCTATGAAACTCAAACGGATGCTAGATGGCCCCAAAGACCAGGATATGGACACTAACAGCTCAGGCACTATGGCAGCCTCAGCTTCCGGCTACAAATGAGTATCCTTTGTTTACAATCTAACTATGTGAAGACACTCTTTCTGATATTTTGCTATGCTATGATCACTGGTGAGACTTTTCATAGATATGGCGTTGGCAGGATTATTGTCCTTTATGTAACATAATGGTGTAATGGTGCTACTGATACTTGGATGGATAACTGTGGGTGCCTTACTGACTTCTCTTTACAATTCAACACGGTGTAGGTTATGTTCATGTCATTACCTATTTCGTTATGTGTAATGACGGACCCAACGCACCTTGCTGTACTGCCCTATTGCCGTGCTATGCACTACACACAGTTGCTTTTGATATCCACTGATCCACAAGGGGATGATCGAGTGGGATTTGGCCTTCAGACGTAGTGTTATAACCTGTTTTTGGAATGTTGTCCTTGCTGCAGATTGTAGGATGTGTCGTGAAACCTCATTCTACACTCGATCTTTTAGGCCTAGAGCTACACTGATTTCTAATTGTGGTGTAGAATGCAAGTCTGTCCACTGAGTTACCCTAAACACAAGGCTGGTCCCATATTTTTTACATGGTAGGGCCCTTGCCTCTACCTTCGTGTGTCTGGGATTATGATTCTAGAATACATATCTTGTTATATTTAGCAAAGTTTCTTGTTTGATGAAACAGTTCCGATGTTCTTATGATGTATAACCACGGGAGGAAAACGCTGCGATTTTTCTCAAGTCACCATGCCTACTGATTACTGTTGGGGAGGGCGGGGTGGGGGGATAGGGGGCCAAGGGGGGTATGTGTGGTGCGTTTCTTTTACTTCTCTTATTCTTTGTAATGATATTGTCTGACAGTTGCATATCATTTTCACAAGCTTATATGACTATTTACCATCTAGGTTGGTCTGTTGCTGTACTTAGCAAGTCTCTCAGGTGCATCAATATCTATACACGAGGTGAATCGCATATAACAAGCCTAGCTAGTGGTCAAGTGGATTATGTAATGTTTGTAATGTTTCCAGATGGTGCACTCTACAATTGATACGCCGCTTGGCGTGGCAGCTGTGGACAAATTGAAAATACTGTCCCTGAATGTGAAAGGTTTGAACCAACCTATCAAGAGACAAAAAATACTAGACTACTTGCGCAGAAAGAGAGGGGATATTGTCCTGCTGCAGGAGACAAAAATTGATGCTAAACAATTTTACACGTTAAGGAATAAATATTATTCAGAGGTTGTGGGGGCTAAAGCGGTGGGGAAGAAGAACGGAGTTTTGGTGTTGATAGCGAAAAAATCAAAGGTTGAACTTCTTTCATCCACAGCAGATGAAAAAGGGAAGTGGGTTACAGCTAAGCTTAGCAGACACAACGCAGAATTCTATGTCACAAACATTTATGCCCCTAACACTAGCGACCTAAAATTTTGGGAGGACCTGGCTAAACAAATTGAGACCATTCCGGACTTGGCAGTACACCTACTGGCTGGGGATTTTAATCTTCCCATGGACCCTACCCTAGATAGAGAATCACGGTGCACCTTTAGGCCGAATAAATCCCACAAAGCTTTTCTTAACTTATGCAACCGCTTCCATTCTATTCCTCCCCACATGACTCTTATTCTCGTATCGACTACATTCTTATTACATAGAATGGGGTCCCGAGGATAGAAGATGCGTCAATAGAGCCAAGAGTTATGTCCGATCACTCATGCACTTCCCTATCCATCAGTAACGTGAAACCCTCTTCCCGACAAACGTCGTGGCGTTTGAACGATGAAATACTGAACAAGGAGCAGCACCAGATCACTATCCAGTCTGCTATTAACTCATATTTGGACCTTATTAAGAGGGGAGATACCTCAGATCTCGTCCGTTGGGAAGCCCTGAAAAGCACTATTAGGGGGGTGTGCATTAAAATTCGTTCAGCGATGAACAAAGACCATAATATGAAATTAGAAACCTTAGAACGTGAAATATTGGACCTAGAAAATAAACACCAGATAAACAGTGGGGGTACGACACTGAATGCATTAGCCAACAAGAAGTATGAATATAATAAAATAGTGAGCGAGAGGGCTGGATTATGGTTGGACAGGAGATGGAGGTTTAAACTCTGTGAATCAAATAAAGCGGGTAAGAGCCTGGTTGCGTATTTGAAATTTAAAGTACAAAAGAACACAATTAATGTCATTGAGGACACATCAGGGAACGCTCACTCAGAACCAGACAAGATAGCGGAGGTATTTAAAGACTTTTATGAGGCTTTATATGCCAAAAATATATCTGTGGAAGAGAACAAGATTCAGGACTACTTAAACGAATGTGACCTCCAATGCTCTCATCTGAAGAGCAACTACGCCTTAATGAACCGATCACGACTACTGAAATAGAGCAATCGATTAAATCATTGAAGTGCGGAAAGGCCCCCAGCCCAGATGGCTTCATAGCTAAATATTATAAAACCTTTCCTTCTCTGTTGGTGGAACCTCTTCTCCACCTCTTCCGGGAGATAAATGACACAGGCGAAGTTAAAGGTACACTGGCTGAGGCTATAATCGCAAATCTCCCAAAGGATGGTAAAGATCCCTCTTTCCCGAAAAATTATAGGCCCATTTCCCTAATTAATCTTGACTGCAAACTTCTAGCCATGATCCTCTCTGCTCGCGTCCAACGTGTACTACCTCAACGAATCCACCCTTCTCAAGCAGGGTTTCTAAAAAACAGGCTGTCCAGTGACAATACTAGGGTGCTAGCGCACGTTCTGGAGAAAGCGAAACTCCTGGACACACCCACTGCGGCAATAACACTAGACTCCGAAAAGGCCTTCGACAAAGTCGATTGGTCTCTCCTGGAAGCAGTTTTACATAATTTCAACCTGGGGGTAACATTCACGAAATTAGTAATGTCCCTCTACTCTTGCCCTACGGCAAAGTTTAGGGCAGGCGGCTCCTTCCCCTCCTCTTTACGGTTGCAACAGGGAACGAGACAAGGGTGCCCGCTATCTCCCTCTTTGTTTCTGTTGGCGATCGAGCCATTCCTTTACCACATAAGAAATAATGACGCGATTGCCGGTATTCCGTTTCAGGATTGTACTATAAAACTCACCGCGTATGCAGATGATGTGCTTATTATGTCGGAGAAAGCAGAGGAGGCCATCCCCGCACTTATGGCAACCATCGATGAGTTTTCCCGGGTCTCGGGATACAAACTGAACAAGGACAAAACGGAGGTCAAACTCCTTAATAACATTGGTAATAGGGATATCCTTGGAAGCTCCGGTCTTACTTGGCAATCACATTGTTTTAAGTACCTAGGACTTGATTTTAATAAAAATCTAATCTCCACTTTAAAAGTCAATTAGGAACTAACCCTAAAAAAGATCTCCTCATTACTGGACGGGTGGTCACCCAAGTTCCTCTCTTGGTGGGGCAGGGCTGAAACCCTTAAAATGATGTCCACCCCGCTGGTGAATTACTTGGCCAGCATGCTCCCTATGTCATTCACTGATGACTTCATCAATGAGGTGGATAAGCTGTTTGGCGGATTCCTGGGGCAGGGCAAGAAAGTCAGGGTATCACTGAAAAAGCTGCAAATAGCGAAAGAAAAAGGTGGCCTGGGTCTTCCTTCGTTCAGGAATTACCAAACAGCATTCCTCTGCAAACAGGGGGCGCAATGGCTGGTAGACTCCCCATCTTATGTTCCAATGTGGTTAAACATTGAGAAATCTATCATCGCTCACGCGCCTTTACCGTCCCTGCTTACTATGGATCTGTCTCACTTGCCTCACTCCAAATATATTATGTTGAATACCAGACGAGCTCTATTAAGGCTCGACCAGACACACAAAACTAACTTAACAATCAAAAAATCCACGTTTATGGCCCTATGGAGAAACCCCTGTCTTAAATCTGACGGCAAAACTATCTATTGGGAATCCTGGCCCAAGAAAGGCATCAACATGGTGACGGACCTCTATGAGGGGACTCAGCCCCTTCCTTTCTCGACTTTACAGGCAACATATGACCTAACGCCCATGGACTTTTACGGGTTCTTGAAATTGAAAGCCATCATATCAAACCGCGGCCTTGTATGAGCTCCTACTTCCTCTGCCCAGGAAATCCCACAGAAAGGTTGAAATCAAATGGGAGTCAGATCCCAACTCTACTGGGGTGGGTTTGACTGGGACACGATCCATAGAACCGCCTTATCCAGCAAGGTGTCCCCAATCCTCTCTTAGACTAAATACATGTTGTTGAATAGGACGTTCTGGACCCCGGATAGACTTTTTAGGTGCCACTTGAGGGATACCCCCACTTGTTGGAATTGTCAGTCAGGGATCGGCGATCTCGCCCATATGCTCTTTCACTGCCCCTTACTGCAGACCTACTGGGGGAAGATCTTTGACTGCATACACCATGTTCTCAATATAAATCCTGTGAGGGAATTTGTATATGTTATATTGGGAGCTCTTGATCCACAATTACCGAACACACAAGATCGCCAACTCTTGGATTTGATGGTAACACTGGCGTGTAAGGTGATTTTGTGTAAATGGAAAAATACAGCAGAAGTTAACTTTAAAATCTGGCAGGACTGGCTTTCCTTCCTGAGAGGAGCAGATAATCTGGCTCTGCAATCTGCCACTTAGCGACCCTCCAAAAAGAGACTCTGGAAATCACTTGATATGTCTTCCTTTCATTTTGATCTTCCGTGATGTAACACTTCATGATGTATACTTTCGTGATAGGCCTAGTCACAGCAGGAGTCCTGTACCTGACCTCATTATTGATAGCTTGGATTGTCATGTAACTGTACTTTTTGGATTGTCATGTAACTGTACTTGTTTCTATTTCTTTATTTTGTTTGTGTAATTATCCTCATGTAGTCCTGTTTATAGGCAGCGCCAGACAAGCGTGTTTTGATTTTCTTTTAGTTTTGTGTATTGTTGTCGAGCAACGCATCTGATTCAAGCTATGCATTCGAAGCCTTATTGTATTGTACTCTTTTTGTTTTCCCTTTTCTCTTCAATAAAAATGATTTGAATAAAAAAAAAAAAAAAGAATTTCAGTGAGTGGTTCCATGCTTAGATTGAAAAGGGTCGGAGAGAGGGATGGTCACTCCTAAGGTGACTGGGATGGGTTTGGACAGGGAATGGTTAACCTTGAATCGTTGCGATCTGTTTTGGAGGAACGAGGTAAACCAGTTTAGAACTGATCTGGATAGTCCCATTCTGTGTTTCAGCAGGACAAGCAGGTTGTCATGTTTGACGGTATCAAAGGCAGAGGAAAGGTCGAGCAGGATAAGTAAGCAGGTTTCGTTCTCGTCTAGGATTTGTAGCGCATCGTCAATTATGTGGGTTATGGCTGATTCAGTGCTCGGTCCTGAACGGAAACCTGATCGGAATTTTTGGAGCAGGTTGAAATGGTTTATGTGTCTTACAAGCTGGAGGTGTACACATTTTTCTGAGAGTTTGGCCAGGGTAGGGATGTTGGATATTGGGTGGTAGTTATATAAGTCTGCTGGGTCAACCGTTGGTTTCTTTAGGATGGGGGATACCTGCCAGGATTTGAGGATATCAGGGATGGTTCCTTGAAGGAGGGAGGTATTCATAATCTTGGTCCAATGAGGCAGTAGCAGCATGATGAAGTCGTTCATGTAATTTGCTGGCAGAGGGTCAGTGAAGTGATTGGCAGGATTCAGAGGCATGAGCGTTTTGAGTATAGTATCTTCCTTATAAGTGTTGAAGGATGACCAAGATGCATTATTTTTTAGGTCGAACTTTGGTGAGCTCCGGTGTGGGGCTCCTAGAAGGGATGATGAAGAGTCAATATGTGTGTCAGTATGTGTGATTAAATCATTGAGTAGGTCATTATTTATGTTTTCGGTCTTCAGAGTGAAGATGGAGGCAAACTCTTCACTGTTGGGTAGTGAGCTTGAGTTAGCTTGGGGGAGGTGAGGTGCATCCTTAGATTGTGTTTTGATTAGCTCGAAAAGTTTTTGGGGGATGATTCTTGGCCTGGTCTAATTGATAACTGAAAAAGTCTGCTTTAGATCGTCTGATCTTTCTTTAGTAGGCGTTTCTCTTCCTTCTTAGCATCTTGAGGTGGTTGGCGGATGGAGCCGATCGCCGTCTACTTTCAGTTAGTCTTAAGGATCTTCTGTGCTCATTGAGACTTCCATCGTACCAGGGTTTTGAGACTTTTGTGGAAACTCTCTTTAATTGAAGGGGGGCGACCTTGTTTATTAGCATGTTCATGGAATTGAAGTAGTGGTTGGTGAGGTCTTGAACATCCGATAGCCATTCTGGGGTAAGAAGGATGTTGGAGCTGGATGTTATGATTATGTGAGAAGCAATGTTTCTCAGATCTCTCTTCCATTTTTTAGATCTTGTGGGTTGAGCCAAGTTAAGTTTCACTGTTTAATTGATGAAGAAGGTGATGGTATGATGGTCGGACCTATCACATGGATGGATCACATCTAGCTGAATGGAATCTGCTTTAGAGATGACTAAGTCGAGGATGCCTCCTTTATCATGTGTGGAGCTGTTGCAGATTTGAGTGAGGTTGAGTTCCGAGAGGAAGTTTTTGATACTACTGACCCCTGAGTCATTGGGGTCATTCCAATGGAGATTTAGGTCTCCGAAAAATATTTGGGTATTTTGATGTCCGGCATTAGTAGAGACTATGTCCATGAAATGCTAAATTAAGTTGAGGTTATCACCTGATGGATGCTAGAGAGTGTGCAGAGAGCAAACTGGTTTGCTTTTGCTAGTGACGTCTAAGCATATGTATTAGCAAGAGGGGAATACTAGAGATTTGGATCGGTTTACTTAGAGATTGTTCCGGTGTATGCAGGCAATGCCACCCCCTGGCTTGTCAATTCTGTCTAGTCTGATGATGTCGTGGTTTGGGGGTACCATTTTATCAAGGATGGGCGCAGAAGATTTATTTAACCATGTTTCGGTCAAAATTAGTAGGTCCCGTTATTGTGTAAGTATGAGGTCAGCTAAGTCAGCTGCATGTCTTGAGGCAGATCTACAATTTAATAGTATATATTTAAGATGGGGCTTGATGAGGGAAGAGTTGGGTTCCTCAGTAAGGGGTACTTGTCTAAGATTGATTGCGACTAAACCTCTGGGATTATGTGTAGTGAGTCTGTGCGTATTGGAAGGAATAGTTTGGATTAGTGCATTTTTGGAGAGGTTGTCTTGAAGCATGTTGTTGCGGTTAGGTTGTGGGAGATCATAGGAGCGTAATAGGAATAGTAAGTCTTTCTCCGATAGAGAAATGGTCCTTCGGATTGGGTGGGTTGAAGTATTGTGGAGAGGAACTGATCTCCACCTAGAGGGCAAATGTTTCGAGGTGACTTCTGAGTAGTTGGTGTGGAAGTTTGTCTTGGTTTCTCATGTCGAACTAATGTTCACAGGAGGAACAGATCTCCACCTAGGGGGCAAATGTTTCGGAGTGACTTCTGAGTGGTTACTGTGGAAGTTTGTCTTGGTATCTCGTGTCGATCTATTGTTCAAGGGTTGTCGAAGAAAAACCTCACATAGAGCTTGTAGTTCTTCTTTGAGTTGCCGTAGTGAAATTAGAATCTCGTCAAGTCTAGGGTCTGGTGTAGGTAGTAGCAAGATTGGTGATTGTATTGTGAGTGTGGGAGGCGTGCTTGCATCCAGTGGGTAGTATGTGGGAAGCATGTATTCTGGGTTGTTGTGTAACATCCTGCCTGGTTCCTTATCCGGATCAGGGAAGAGTGGACTGGTGTGGAGTGGCGATGTAAGAATCGCAGGGGTGTGCGGTGAAGATGTGGTCGTGGGAGTTTTGATTTGGCAGGGTTGGCATTGAGGGGAAGTATGTCCATTCCAGGTGAGAGTGCAGAGTCTGGGATGGGTGTAAATGCTGGTAGTGTAATAAGGGGGAGTGTAATGGAAGGGAACCGTGCAGGGAGGAGAGGGTAGCACTGGCATTGGGTATAAATGTTGATCTTGACATCTGATGAGCGTGAGAAGACGTAACATTAGGGGGTGATATGCTGTGTGCTGGGGTGGGAGCCGCCTGGGAGGGGGGTGGGGTTTTATCACTTTATCCCTGATGATGGGGAAGATGTTATCCAACAGGTTTAAGCTGCGGTCTGATGATTGCATGAGGATGATTCCATTGTGATAGATGGGGATGGTTGCTGCAGCTTTGTAGATTGGGGAGGGGTGATGGAGATTGTGAGACCATGTGCAGTTTTGCTGGCGGAGGAGATCGTGAAAAGAGCAAGAAAGGCTTTCCTCCATTGTGCTCTTCTTTTATTGTAGACAATGATGTCGGTGGATATGTGCCCTTTGTTTGTTGAGGAGTTGGAGTCCGAGATAGGGGTTTCGGGGTGTTATTTTAACAAATTGTTTTTAAAGCGTTTGGCTGCTTTTTTCAAAAGGTTGGGGGGGTAGTTAATGGTGTAAGTATGTAAGCCGGTGCGTTCCATAGTGGGGTTGGCGCTTGTTGGTGTGGAGTAGAGTGATATGGGGTGTTATGCGTGGTTGTGGGATTGGGGCCAAAGTTGGGGCCTGTGCTGTGAATTGGGGCTTGGGAAGGTAGGGGGTATTTGTGAGCTGTGGAAGGTGATGGAACAACAGGGTGCTGGTGTAGGTTCAGGGCAAAGGGAAGGGAGGGTGGAGTAGGGGTTGATTCAAATTTAGGGGTGAGTGCCCCACTGCCTGCGGATGATAGATGGGGGGCTGGGTCAAGAGAAATATAAAATTAAATAAGGTAAAAATAGGAAATAAAAATTCTCACCTGTGTGCATGTGGAGGGGGAAACCGAGGGACTTAACTAGTGACGAACAGGGGCTGGTCCACTGTAAGGGAGTCAGTCTAAGATGGCCGCTTCTTTAGTAGTGGATATCAAAACCAACAAGGTAGTCCTATGTTACTTTCCATTAGCTGGGCTAAACAGGTAGTCGTCCTATTTCAGTTTCTGTGGTTCTGTGAGTGCTTTGTCCTTTTTCAATTCCTATGCGTCTGCTTCTTGGGAGGATCAGTGTCACTTCCTGCCTAAAACAACAGGCCAAAAGCAGACCCCCAATTTTTGGTAACGCTGATTAGTAGAGGTCGCCATTTTGCAGGCATCGAGGTAGATGCTGCCCGTTTGTTCAGAAAAGGTGAACCTTCCAATAAATTCCCCAGTAAGAAGATGCGGGGTCCTGAAATGTGGAGTGGTAGCATGCATTTGTGCAAATGTGGCAAAATCAACGAGCACGCAGCCCCAATGTGTAGATGATCTTGCCGCCAAACATATAGCCTAAACATGCATAAACGCTGACGATCAAGCAAAAGCCCATACCGTCATAGCCTCTCCCAATCCAGAATGGACGGCTATTTCAGCTGATTTTAATTGGCACCCTGCCCGTTGGGTGCGGAGTCGGGCTAAGGGGTTCGTCCCGGGAAACCCTTGTGAGGTCGGCTTGTTCAGCACAAATAGGTCGTATCACTCATTATATGTGAGTAAACTCACAGAGTGCTCAACATGCGGACAAGCTCCGCTTCTCCTACCCTTCCTGATAGGAACTGCACTCAAGGAAAGCCCCAATGTGACAGGCCCCGGCATAGCCAACAGTACGCTCAGTGCGGAATGGCTCCGCTCCTCGTATCCCTCCCGAACTGTTTTCAGGAGAAGCCCCCATGAGCCGGGCCCTGACGCTGCCACAGAGAGCTTGCCGTGCGGACCAGCTCCTCGCTCCTTAAGTCCTTTCCCGGACTGTATAAGAGAGAAGCTCCAATGAGCAACTGGCCTGGATAGAACACCGCTCGCTGTCTCAAACACCTGCAGCCCTCGAGCAGCAGCCCCATGAAAGGGAGGCATTTAGGGGGGACCATTCAAAGCTGCCATGACTTCATGTTGCGGCAGCTCCAGCAGGGCTAGACTCCCGGCCAGCAGATGACTAGGGGGCTCAGGTCCACGGTTCGAGCCGAGCCTCTTCTCCATCGGCGCAGAGCGATGGTAGATTGATGGTGCGATTGAGGGCTCAACACCAAAACAAGACTAATCCATTAAGGGATACAACAGATATGAATTTTAAAGATTAAAGTGATAGTAGCACTAAAAAAGGATTACTCACCATTGATAGTCAATGGCCACAGTAGAGTTTTTCCTTGGGACTCAGTCTCTGAAATTGAAGTCAAAATACTTCAGTGGGCCAAGCCGCTAGGCTGTATCCGACGGTGAGTTCCATGAGACCGGGTACCTTATCTATCTGGGTCCACTGATTTGCTGCAGCGGCGAAGCTCCACTTGGGGGAAACCGATTTCTTCAAATCAGCGTGGTTATGCGTTTGGTGGATAGAATGGGTTAGTATGTTCCAGTCCTCCTGAGAACTGGAAATCTAAAACCTTGTAGGTCCCAATTTTCAGAGGTGGTATGACACGTGCAGTTAGACACAGCTCAGGCTTCTAGGACCTGAAAAAGAACAGTTGGGATTCAAGACTCACTCCAGGAGAGGCCATTAGCAGGTTCCAAGTCAGGTCCAGTGGTATTGGTCAGCTGGGCACTTCATGGAAAAGTCCTTTAGCAGCTTGTTGTGGACCTATAGCTACACAGGTCAACAGGCATCTACTTTTTTTGTCCTAGTTACAAGGGGAGGCAAGTCCAATCCTTCAAGGCTCTGCTCTAGTTACAGAAATCAGGTCCGGTCCTCTTCTCTTCTTCCACAGGTCCATAAAGTATGATTAAAAAGGGTGTATTGAGGTTCCATATTAATGCTTGGTACCAACTAGTGTATTGCTTCTAATGGCGCCCAAAGCTAATGGGTAAAAGTTCCTAGGGGTAACCCTACCCGCTTTTGAAACTGTTCCTGTTTGCCCTACTGTAAAAAATCCCACAGTGCCCCCTCACTCTCAAAATCCAAGATGGCGAAATCCTTTTCTCTTTATGCAAAGCCTGTGTGCACTTCCCTCCCAGATGTATGACCAGGTAAATCAACACTCTCCTTCTCTGAGGTCAACCTACACCAGTTCTGGAGGTAGCATTTGGGGCCAGCCTAATAAGAAGGATATAAGCCAGGTGTTACCAAACATTTGCCTGTTACAGGGGACTCGCCTTCGAAGTAAATTAAGTTCCTGGTCCAACCCCACTGGTCTTTCTGCCTGGGGAAGAGAAAAACAACTCCTTATTCCCAAGCCATTGTACCTGCCCTATGATCATTTCTCATACCATTCATCATGGCTTATTCCTGGCTGTGACACTGCATATGAGAGAATGAAAATTAGCCTGAGTAGCTTCAAGCAGAGAAAATATTACTTTCTAAAATATACCTTTCCCTAATATTCATTAAAATACGACTTCACACCATTGAGTTGGGATTTTAATAACTTATAGAAAATAGTTGTTTCATCATTTTTGTAGCTTGACCCTAACTGGAGATGCCAACATTTATTTTTACAATCGCCTCCCAATGTTTCCCTTTGGGATAGCAAGAGCCTTCTCACAGTAAAAATAGCTTTTGGGTGCTAGTCACTATAAGGGCATGTTAACTGTATATTTCTACTGTTAACTGTATATTTCTACTGTTCTACTTTCATAGACCATGCACACTGCCTTGTGGGCTATACAGCCTACACAGGAGTGTCTTTTTGATATTTAAAAGAAATTATTTAACCAAAAATGTTTTGCTGAATGAATGCACAGCATATTTTTACAGTGCCGCAGTCAGGAATGCACAGGGTAAGTCTGAAGCCATGTTTGCCCTGCCGCTGTAGTTGATGGCACTAAAGGCACCGCAGTCCTCTTGTGCCATTACATTTCCGGACCCTGTGTTCACTTTCTACACTCGGTCTATTGCATTCACATTGTTCCCACCGCACTGATCCAGCCAGCCGGGCTTCCATTTAACCCACAATGATGCCCAAAGCCATCATCTGAGGACTCTTCAAGATCACACAGTAGCTACTTACATTTTTGAAGAGGCACCACTTGCTGTCTGGACGGTTTCCCTACAGAAGTACCGCCTTAGTGCATAATTCCAAAGGTCTGGGGTTTTACACCTGATGCATGTGCCTTAAGGGCCATCACTCCTAACCTTTTACATATTTTGTAGCATTTTAGCATGTAGGATGTAGCATGTAGCATCATATAGTAGGGACATCCAAGCAATTTAAATATTCCAATGAGGAATAAGCCAATTTAACCATATCTAAGAGGGCGCACAGGCCCTCTACTAGCAGGGGCAAATTGCACAACGTTGTAAAGGCAGCAAAGCAGATATGGGAAAAATCTGGAGGGACGACACACAAAATATGGTCAATTCCTACAATGAATATTAAATGGAAGAATAATTGTTACAAATGAATATAGGGCATTTTACACAAATACCTTTTCATTTGTCAACACTTGGCTGTTTCAGAATAGTAAACATAACCAAATGATATTTGTTTCTGGTGCCGCCCCAGTGTCAAGTCTCTCTTTATTATGAGAGATGTAAATCTTCACTTTTTAGTCTACATTGAGCATTCTGGGACTTTTAGTTTCTCTTTTAAGATTGACAGTATGGCAGAAAAATTGCAGCATGCAAAGCGCTTTTGTAGTTTAAAAGAGAAGACTGACTGGCTTGGAAACACTAAAAGTGCTGTGTGGCAAAAAACAGTGTAATGGTCAAGAACCCAAAGAGAATCCAAAAATTCAAATACCTGCAGTGCAAGATTCACTTTAACACATAAAAGTTACGGTCAGAGTTTATAGGTGTACTAGGCGGTTGCTTCAGGTGCAAAGTGAAGGGCATGCTAAATTCAAGGGGAAACATTACAAATAAAAAAAAAATTAAAGCTAAAAAATATCCTTAGCCTCAATATGTTATTTGATTTTAGGTGGTGGATACTCCCTCTACTTAGCCTGGTTACTGACTAGCAGCCAATCTTGGGTGCTACTGGTTACAGCACATTCTCCCTTTGCTCTATAGCATTTTGTATTTCACTTTTAGAACACATTTGAAAAGGGTAAGTAACAAGACATTTCCATATTGGTTAAGTGAACACAACATTGTTTTCTAACAATGTGTACCAATCTTTGTGTTTTCCAATGTAGTTTTGTATGGGGGTAGCAAACAAAATTGCCCATGCATTAATATATCTTTGTCCCCACTTTTCAAAGGTTTCCTTTTAACCAGTGACCAGTTTAAATGGCCTTTTATTTGTTAGACGTCTTGTTTTGCATTTTTTTATGTTATTTCACAGCTTTCACTTCTGGTGCCTTTTGATTATACCAAATATAATGGCCTGTACAACCTTTAATATTTGGTAGCCCCTATTTTTCTGAAGATTGAACTTGCCAGGATACAATTTGACATGGCCTTATGTTGGCTCTACGAACACAATACTTTTTCTACCAGATAGAATCCTTGCTTGAGTTTTCCAACATCTTTTCCTAAAGTGATACCACATACGCGCTGGACTCTGCTCTGTCGCCGTGAGGGAAACGCCCTGCCTTAATCACCTGGCGTGAGGGGAACGGCCTGCTTTATCCTTGCACCTACCTGCCCCTCCCATCGCTGCACCGCACCACCGTGAGGGGAACGGCTGGACAGCAGACTTCAATACCCAGAGGGCATTGCTTGGCGCAAAGGTGAGAACGTCACCAGAGGGTGCCAGAGGCCCTCTTATTCCGCGCAGCCCTCCCGCAGCGCGAGACGCGCTGGACTCTGCTCTGTCGCCGTGAGGGAAACGGCATGACTTAATCGCCTGTCGTGAGGTGACCGGCCTGCTTTACCCCTGCATCTACCTGCCCCTTGCTATGCCGCACCGCACCGCACTGCCATGAGGGGAACAGCTGGATAGCAGACTTCAAAACCCAGAGGGTATTTTGTGGCGCAGGGGTGAGGACATCTCCAGAGGGCGCCAGAGGCCCTCTTATTCTGCACGCCCCTCCCGCAGCACGGGACGCGCTGGACTCTGCTCTGTCGCTGTGAGGAAAACGGCCTGCCTTAATGGCCTGCCATGAGGGGAACGGCCTGCTTTATCCTTGCACCTACCTGCCCCTCGCATCTCCGCACCGCCGTGAGGGGAACAGCTGGACAGCTGACTTTAATACCCAGAGGGCATTGCGTGGCGCAGAGGTGAGAACGTCACCAGAGGCCCTCTTATTCCACGCAGCCCTCCCGCAGCGTTCCCCGGGCGAAGCCAAGGGCGGGCCCGTCCGTGCCCGTCAGAGGCCGGAGGAGGCTGGGCTGGGCCACCCCCCTTGGCAGTCCCTACTTGCGCCAGCAAGGTGAAGAATAGATTGGGTAAGCCCTCTATTACCTCTTGTATCCCCACAGACTTGGAGACATAGACGCTGAGGCAGCAACTAATTGGCCCCGACACAGTGCTGTGTGACTGAGATGGTGTTAGACAATTATAGGACTGTTCTACTTATGGTTTGACTGAACTGAGCCATAAAGCAACATTCTGGACTGCGAGGAGCCACGCCAAAAAAGGGACTGTTGTGTTGCGAATAGAGAGAAAAAGGCACAATTTGTGTTGGCTGGTGTTACCCTCCCGCTCACCCCTAGGTTTAATTGGGTGTATGAACCAAGAGACAGGTAGTGAAACAATGGGGAAAAGGGTGGGTTCCAGTAGAAACAAAACTAGTTGTGCTCCTCCACCACCAAAAACATCAATAGACAAAATGCTACAGAGGACTATGGGGTGGTCAATACTGAAATTGAGCTAACGGAGGGGAGGCTGTCACTCACTCCAGATATATTTATTCAAACACTGGACCCACTTACACCAGTAATTATGCCTCAATCACTGGAGGCCGAACAAAGTAAGATGCCCACCCGGGATATCCCACCACAAAAGGTTCTGCGCAAGGGCAGACCTTGCACAACCGTCCCCAAAAATGGTAAACGCAAGTTAACGTCTGCGGGCGGCCCTAGGAAAAAAAAACTCTGTGGGGAGACTGTGGTCAACGATGAGAGGAGCACAGAGCAAGACCCCGAACAGGCTAGCCACCAAGCTGCTAGTGGAGATACTCCCTATCCACCCTGGGCATGTAACCTGATGGATGCTTTACACGACAAAGTGAGGGCCACACTCAGAGTTGAACTAGCCCCTCTAATCATTAGATTAGATAAACTTGAGAAAACAATGGCAGCAGGGGGTGTAGGATCTGCTGCACAACCCAACTTCACCACCAAGAAAGAAAGGGGAGGGCCTGAAAGTGGCTGTGATGGGGACACCACCTCTAATGCACAAAATAGGGGGAGAATGCACCATGGAGGGACCACCCACTACACAAGACGGAGGGCAGAGAGAGGTAGACAGGAGAAGAGAACTAGTAACCCCAGCCAGGCCCCGAGAGTAGAGGATACTCCCCCTACTGCAAGATGTAGTGACAATCCCCACCTCCCAATCCCGGATGCCAATAGCAACAAGAGTAGGCAACCAGAGCATGTTCATCAAGTAGCTAGGAGTGCGCTTGATGCAACTCGTCTACCCCATATAAATCTCCCCCCGGCATGCGCCCCATATGTTGTCATACTAACAGGAACCCCGCCAATTGCACCTAACGCAAAAGAGACCCCACTTGAACTTAGAAATAAATGCCTGTTTTGGCTTGCAAGATACAAACATTTCGAGCACCCCAGAGCAGGGGAAATAATTATGGTTTGAAGAGTAGGGTGGGTGGGAACCAGCAGGAAAATAGACCCAGGGGAGTATGTCGTTATTAATTTTAAAAATCCTAATTCTGTTAGAAATTTACTTCACACCCCGACCAACTACCATAATGCCCCAACAGGTATCAGTCTCTGTTCCCTAGACTTCTTCTATCCTTAACAACATACAATGCTAACAGATAGCACAGTTCCCATAACCCAAAAGAAGGACTATGAGACCGCAAAGGAGAGCATATGGGACCTGTATAGCAGGCGCCCCCCAATTCAACATCAGGGTGAATAATAGGTATGAAGGTCTTGAGGAGGTGGGTTGACTAGGGGGGAGCATCAGGAAGGGGATAACCCCTTAATCCTGCGGCAGGCACAAAGGGTAGCATTAGAGCTCAATGGGGCTTGCTTGGTTGGGGGGAGTAGTTCGGATAGTGCCTTGTCCTCTGGCTTACCATCAGTGACCATACAGCGAGGAAGGGCCCTGGTTGCCCCACCTCTAGTAGTTCAGAGGGGCCCCAGTGTAGAACTAGGTGGGGCACCTGACAACTCATGCAGACCTCATGCCAGTGATCTTTTGGCCCGGTGTGCTACCAGCACTGAGGCACAGTGTAGAGCCAGAGTACAGGGTGATAGCATGAGGATCCTGTCCTCGGACCTGGCTGGACTCAAGAACAAACTACCCTGCCCAGACTGGGGACGCTTTGTGGATAACCATGATATCTGCATATTTCAAGAGACATGGGCCAGGGAAGAATATCAGGCTTTGCTTCCTTTAACATTCTGGCTACCACGAAGGCGAGGGGGAGACCGTCAGGTGGTTTAACCATCTGGGTGGGTACACACCTCGGCGTTACAGCCGAGCAGACTCCATCTTTTACCAATGATGTCCAATGAGTTTTGCTAACACTCTCCTCAAAGGTACAAATAGCCCTAATTAATGTCTACTCCAGACCTGTGAATAACAGACAGGAATTGGGTGCTATATATCAGCTGGGACGTTTTATATCAACTCTAGACCCAGCAGTTTTGTTGATCATAGGAGGCGATTTTAATTGCCAATTCGAGCCTCTTATTGATCCATCCCTAGGTGTGCCCACTGAGGAGGACCAGAATTGGTCAATATCCGACCCACAGATCACACCGATTAAAGCCTGGACACCACTGGTTATACAACTCAACTCGCTCACTTTGGCCCTCTCACTGAGGGCTTGCAATGGGAGGACCAAATCTGACAGGCCGGGCCAGCTCACGTTCAATAGAGAGGGGCAGGCCTCCTTGCTTGACTATATTCTGGTCGAGACTAGAACCTGGGATAGGGTCCTCGACTTTTATGTCCACCAGAGGCAGGACAGCGACCACAATGCTCTGATAATGACTCTGAAAGTAGGGAGTATGGGCATGTCCAACCCCCCACCAGTGCCTACTAGAGAGCTTAATGTACTAACGCTATCTAATAATAGGCAGAAAGTTAGATGGATTCACATCCAGCAATCCCTGCCTTAATTAGCTAACATATATCAGCTAGCACTACCATTGTTAACTGAAATGTGGGAGGTAGGATGAGGTGAGTCTCAAGCAGGGCCACAGGACAGGCCACTAAAAATTCATGAGCAGCTAACGGCAAAATTGTTAGATGAATTTTATCCGGTGACAAAACCAAGGGAAAATAATTGCCCCAAATGTTCCTGCTTTAACGCAAGCTGTCACAAAGCCAAACAGGATATTTTAAACGCAATGAAGGCAAAGGATAGGTCAGTAATCAAACAGCTTAGGGCGAGGTATAAGGGGATTACTCAAGCAGAGAAGAAAAACTGGGAAGCGGAGAAGTGGTAAGCCCTTAGGATTGCCCTGAATGACAAACACTTGAAATTATTTTGGGCAATAGTAAGTTCTGGGGACAGGGGAGGGCGACCTGCCCTAGAACCTAATATAGCGCCCGAAGTTTGGGAAACACACTTTGGGGCACTGTATGATGAGCAGAATGAAGTGGGTGTTTTTATAGATTCTTCAAGGCCTTCCCAGGAGTTTCAACCGGAAGGGTCGTGTGAGATTACCCTGGCCGAAGTGGAGCATGCCATTATTAAATTGCAGCCCAATAAAGCACCCAGCCTAGATAAATTACCCAGGGCTCTCTTCCAGACGGAACTCAAAATTTGGGCCTCCTACCTGTGCGCTCTGTTTAACGCCATCCTGAAGGGTATGGATCCCCCGGACACCTGGTGTGGGGCTGAGATAGTCCCCATACATAAAAAAGGTTGCCCTCTCCAACCCTCAAATTATAGGCCCATCAGTCTAATAGACACCACCCAAAAACGGGTTCTTTTGGACCGAATACAGGGGTGGATAGAGGAGATGGAGATACTTAGTCCTTATCAGGCCGGCTTCAGGGCGAGTACATCAACTGTCGACCAGATATTTAGACTACAACTACTTTACTGGAAGACGGTGAGTATAGCGGGTGGCTAGCCTCTATCTCATATTCGTCGACCTGAAGTCGGCCTTTGACTTAGTTCCCAGGGAAAAACTCTGGAAAGTACTACACGACCTTAGGATTCCACCATACCTCCTTGACGTGTTAGTGAGGCTACACGCAGGGAACTATGCACAAGTAAGATGTGGAAAATATGGGGAACTATCTGCACGCTTCCCTGTCAAAAAGGGGGTTCGCCAGGTATGTGTGCTTGCCCCCACTCTATTTTACATTAATGGGCTCATCAAACATCTAAATAGCATTAAAGACAACGACGCACCAAGGTTAGTCTCGGGGAAGGTTCCCGCGTTGCTGTTCGCGGACGACACTTTGTTGTTGTCCAACACACCAACGGGTATACAATGCACCCTGGATGGTTTTGCGGAGTTTTGCAATTTGAGGGGCTTGGAGATCAATTTAACCAAGACCAAATTCATGATCTTCAATCCCCCAAAACCACCCGCTTAAACCCCTCCCTAGATGGTACACCCCTGGAAAGAGTGAGGACATTCGAGTATCTGGGCATTACATTATCAGAACACCTTGAGTGGGAAACCCAACTGGCTAAGGCAAGTCTCAAGCTAACACAGACGGTGGGGGGATCAAGAAAATGCACAGAACATCCATGTTCAAACCAGCTGCTCCTGTTGTTGAAATATACAAAGTTGAAGCCAGGGTTGCACCCTATACGGGTCTGAACTGTGGGGGCACTGTAGGTCCTTCAACCTCATGAAAATAGAGCACAACTTCATGAGGCAACTATTGGCCCTTCCTCGTAGTCTCCCTTTAGTCCCCCTCCGCATGGACTTGGGCTTGCAGTCCATAGATGAAGAGATTGCCCTTAGGCCCATTACATTCTGGCGTAGGGTATGAGCGACACCGGAGTTGTCCTGCTACAGAGCGGAGCTCAGGGAGGTCCTAACTAATTTAACCAACAAGACAATACTGTGGCTTGCTCACTTAAGGGATCTCTGCACCAGGCCAGGTAGGCAGGACCTCTGGAAAATGCCTGAGGTAGGGTCCCCACTAATATCTAGGTTAGACCTTGTGCGGCATTACAGGCATTACAACCTATCTACTCTCCAGGAAAGGGCCACCGGTGGTCGGTTGACAGTAGAGTTCCTCCAAGTAAAGGTTGAATGAAGAAAATAATCCTGCCTGGATATGATCTACCCCCACTGGCCAGGAAACTGTACATTCAATTTAGAATGTGGACCCTTCCACTAATGAGGTTTTCCAGCAAATGGGCTACAGAGAACAAGGAAGAATGCCCGGCGTGTAAATATAGGGTAGAGTCTGAAACTCACGTGCTGTTAGTCTGCCCCGCATATCACTTGCCACGCAAACGATGGCTAGCCGCAATATGCAGAAAAATGTAAATGTAAATGTAGTATACTTGTAAAGCGCACAGCTGCCCCAGCAACGGGGCGTCCCGGCGCTGTATAACTCTGGGGAACCCGTCCTGGCTTTCCCTGTGGGATGGTCCCTTGCTGGGAGTCCCCAAGGTGGAGCCAGGCATCCCCGGAATTGGTGGGGCCGTTGTGGAGATTAGGCAAGCTAATGCCCAGAGTTGCCGAGTGGAACCCCTGATTAGAGTAAGCACCGAAGCGAGAATTATCGAGTCCGCTGACCAAGGTCCACGACCCTGCCGCGTCGGGAATTGAACCGTGGTCCCAGGCTGACTTCTGCTCTCAGGCCTGCCGCCTCTAACCAGTGAGCCACACTACTCCACTAGAAACCTAGGGTTTAGGCACTGTCAAGAGGCCTATAGAATATTAAAATATGACACCCACCCCCAATTGTTTTTGCCGTATCGTGCTTTCTAAAAAGTATGTGGCACAGGGGCTTTCTGAAGTGACTCTGTGGAGTGTTTTATGTATGTTATTTTAACATACCACTGTGGGTCCAGCTAACTGGGAAATGTGCCCTAGTTCTCTGTTTTACCCTCTGCTTTATCTTAATAAACACTAGTTTTAAATGAATTTGACAACTGTTTCTATTCGATTTTATGATAATGGTTCTCCATTATTTTTATACTGTAATGACTGTAGATATATGATTGTACAGTTTACTGTTATTTGTTTCTTCTTTGTTGGCTGATGATTGTAACGATGCACTTTTATGGTCCTAGTCGCCGAAACGAAATAAAGTTACTGACTGACTGACTGATACCACATATTACAGCTCATGCATTTCTGTAAAATCTAATTTCCCCTACTTTCCAACTCAAGTTGCCTTTTATTTGATAGCAGACTGCATTATTTTTTCATATTTGTGATTTCATTCCACAAGCTTTCACATCAGGGTCCTTCTGGGGATACTAAATATAATGCTTTACAAGGCCTGTAATATTTAGTGTTCCCTACGTTTCTTGGGTTAGAGCTGACTTGGATTCAATTTGACATGGCATACTTTGGGCTAGATGAACACAGTATATTCCTGCCAAATAGCACCCTTTACTGTGTTTTCCAACATCTTTTACTGTGGGTATATCACATATTACTGCTCCTGCATTGCTGTCATTTCTGATATCCCCTACATTTCAACGGTTAGCTTTTAGCCACTGACCAATTCAAGTTACCTTTTATATGATAGTAGATTACACTAATTCTTTGCATTTTTCATTTGATTCCACAAGGTTTCACATCTGGTTCCTTTTCGGGGATACCAAATATAACACCTTGGTATCCCTTATATTTCTTGGGTTAGAGCTTACCAGGATTCAATTTGACATGGCATTCTGTGAACAAAGTATTTTCTTGCCAAATAGCACCCTTCCCTGTGTTTTCCATAATATTTTACTGTGGGGATATCACATATTACGGCGTCTGCAATGCTGTAATATCTAGAATCCCCAACGTTTCAAACATAACCTTTTAGCCACATATCAACTTAAGTTGCCTTTTATTGTCTAGCAGACTGCTATATCTGTTCACATTTTGTATTACATTGTGCAAGCTTTCACATCTAGTTCCTTTGGAGGATGCCAAATATAATGTCTCACAAGGGCTATTATATTTGGTATTCCCTGTGTTTCTCTGGATAGACCTTACAAGGATTTAATTGGACATGACATTCTGTTGTCTGGGTGAACAAAGTATTTTCCTGCCAAATGGCATCCTTCCCTCCATTTCCCATAATATTATACTATGGGGATACCACATATTACAGCTTCTGCATTGCTGTAATATCTGGTACCACATATAATGGACTCTACCGCCTATAAAATTTGGTATCCCTTGTGTTTCTCGGGTAAGAACTAACAAAGAATCAATTTGACATGGTCTAATGTTGGATGGCTTAGCACAGTATTTGTTTGCCAATAAGCACCCATCCTTTTGCTTTCCAACATCATTTATTATGGTGATACCAAATATTTGGGCTCACGCATTGCTTTCATATATCGTATCTCCTACGTTCCATGGGTTACCCATTAGCCATTGACCATTTGAAGTTGTATTTTATTTGATAGCAGATTACAGTATATTTCAGTATTAAAATCATAGGAATTTGCATCCAGTAATCTTAGGTGATACCAAATATAATAGCCTATAAGGCCTATAATATTTGGGATCCCCTGTGTTTCTCGAGTTGGAAATTACCAGGGTTTAATTTGATATAGTCTTATGTTGGATGGGTAAGCACAGTGTTGCTATGCCAAGTAGCACCCTTTTTTTGCTTTAAAATATCGTTTACTATGGGGATACCAAATATTATGACCCACTTATTGCTGTAATATCTTGTATCCCCTATGTTTCATGGGTTACCCTTTAGCCATTGACCAGTTGAAGTGCATTTTGTTTGACAACAGACTACAATACCTTCTCACATTTTTACATGATCCCCCAAGATTTTACATATTCGGTTCCCTTAGGGGATACCAAATATAATGGCCCTCATCGGTTACAATATTTGGTATCCCCAGTGTTTCTCGGGTTAGAAGTTACAAGGATTCAATATGACATCACCTTATGTTGCATGGGGGAACACAGTATTTCTATACCAAATAGCACCCTTCTTTTTGTTTTCCGACTTCATTTAATATGGGGATACCAAATATTATGGCTCACTCATTGCTGTAATATCTCGTATCCCCTATGTTTCATGGGTTACCCTTGAGCCATTGAAAAGTTGAAATTTTTTTGAAAGCAGACTACAGTATCTTTTCACATTTTGTACATCATTCCACAAGATTTTGCATCCAATACCCATAGGGGATACCAAATATAATAGCCTATACGACCTATAATATTTGCTATCCCCAGTCTTTCTCGGGTTAGAAGTTAACAGTATTCAATTTGAATTCGCCTTATGTTGTATGCGAGAGCAAACTATTTCTATAGCAAATATCACCATTCCTTTTGCATTCCAACATCCTTTACTGTGGGAATACCAAATATTATGTCTCACGCATTGCCGTAATATCTTGAATCCCCTATGTTTCATAGGTTACCCTTTAGCAATTGACCAATTGACTTTGCCTTTTCTTTGATAGCAGACTATAGTATCTTTTCACATTTTGTACATCATTCCACAAGATTTTGCCTTCGGTACCCTTAGGGGATACCAATTATAATAGCTATTACGGCCTATAATATTTGGTATCCCCAGCGTTTCTTGCGTTAGAAGTTACCAGGATTCAATTTGACATCGCATTATGTTGGATGGAGGAGCACAGTATTTGTATGCCAAATAGCACCCTTAATTTTGCTTTCCAACATCACTTCCCATGGGGATACAAAATATTATGGCACACGCATTGCTGTAATATCTCGTATCCCCTATGTTTCATGGGTTACCCTTTAGTTATTGACTAACTGAAATTGCCTTTAGTTTGATAGCAGACTACAGTATCTTTTCAAATTATGTACATCATTCCACTAGATTTTGCCTCCAGTACCCTGAGGAGATTCCACTCATAATACCTAAACAGCCTATAATACTTGGTATCCCCAGCGTTTCTCGGGTTAGAAGTTACCAGGATTCAATTTGCCTTTTGTTTGATAGCAGACTACAGTATCTTATCACATTTTGTACATCAGTTGACAAGATTTTGTATATGTACCCTTAGTGGATACCAACTATAACAGTTTGTATGGCCTATAATAGTTGGTATCCCCAGTGTTTCCCAGGTTAGAAGTTACCAGGATTCAATTTTACTTCGCCTCATGTTGGATGCAGGAGTACAGTATTTCTATGCCAAATAGCACTCTTCCTTTTGATTTCCAACATCATTTACTAAGGGGATACCAAATATTATGTCTCACGCATTGCTGTAATTCTCGTATCCCCTATATTTGATAGGTTATCCTTTAGCAATTGACCAATTAACTTTGCCTTTTACTTGATAGCGGACTATAGTATCTTTTCGCATTTTGTACATCATTCTTCAAGATTTTGCCTCCGGTACACTTAGGGGATACCAATTATAATAGCTATTACGGCCTATAATATTTGGTATCCCCAGTGTCTCTCTGGTTAGAAGTTACCAGTATTCAATTTGACTTTGCCTTATGTTGGATGCAGGAGCACAGTATTTCCAAAGCAAATAGCACCCTTCCTTTTGCTTTCCAACATCATTTACTAAGGGGATACCAAATGTTATGGCTCTCACATTGCCATAATATCTCGTATCCGCTATATTTCATGGGTTACCCTTTAGCCGTTGACTAGTTGAAAAGGCCTTTTGTTTGATAGCAGAATACAGTATCTTATCACATTTTGTACATCAGTCCACAAGATTTTGCATCCGTACCCTTAGAGGATACCAACTATAATAGTTTATATGGCCTATAATAGTTGGTATCCCCAGTGTTTTTCAGGTTAGAAGTTACCAGGACTCAATTTGACTTCACCTTATGTTGGATGCGGGAGCAAGGTATTTCTATGCCAAACGGCACCCTTCCTTTTCCTTTCCAACATCATTTACTAGGGGATACCAAATATTACAGCTCACGCATTGCTGTAATATCTCGTATCCCCTATATTTCATGGGTTACCCTTTAGCCATTGACTAGTTGAATTTGCCTTTTGTTTGATAGCAGACTACAGTATCTTTTCACATTTTGTACATAATTCCACAAGGTTTTGCATCTGTACCCTTAAGGGATACTAACTATAATAGTTTGTATGGCCTATAATAGTTGGTATCCCCAGTGTTTCCCAGGTTAGAAGTTACCAGGATTCACTTTTACTTCACCTATGTTGGATGCGAGAGCAAGGTATTTGTATACCAAACGGCACCCTTCCTTTTGCTTTCCAACATCATTTACTAGGGGATACCAAATATTACAGCTCACGCATTGCTGTAATATCTCGTATCCCCTATATTTCATGGGTTACCCTTTAGCCATTGACTAGTTGAATTTGCCTTTTGTTTGATAGCAGACTACAGTATCTTTTCACATTTTGTACATAATTCCACAAGGTTTTGCATCTGTACCCTTAAGGGATACTAACTATAATAGTTTGTATGGCCTATAATAGTTGGTATCCCCAGTGTTTCCCAGGTTAGAAGTTACCAGGATTCACTTTTACTTCACCTATGTTGGATGCGAGAGCAAGGTATTTGTATACCAAACGGCACCCTTCCTTTTGCTTTCCAACATCATTTACTAGGGGATACCAAATATTACGGCTCACGCATTGCTGTAATATCTCGTATCCCCTATATTTCATGGGTTACCCTTTAGCCATTGACTAGTTGAATTTGCCTTTTGTTTGATAGCAGACTACAGTATCTTTTCACATTTTGTACATAATTCCACAAGGTTTTGCATCTGTACCCTTAAGGGATACTAACTATAATAGTTTGTATGGCCTATAATAGTTGGTATCCCCAGTGTTTCCCAGGTTAGAAGTTACCAGGATTCACTTTTACTTCACCTATGTTGGATGCGAGAGCAAGGTATTTGTATACCAAACGGCACCCTTCCTTTTGCTTTCCAACATCATTTACTAGGGGATACCAAATATTACGGCTCACGCATTGCTGTAATATCTCGTATCCCCTATATTTCATGGGTTACCCTTTAGCCATTGACTAGTTGAATTTGCCTTTTGTTTGATAGCAGACTACAGTATCTTTTCACATTTTGTACATAATTCCACAAGATTTTGCATCTGTACCCTTAGGGGATACTAACTATAATAGTTTGTATGGCCTATAATAGTTGGTATCCCCAGTGTTTCCCAGGTTAGAACTTACCAGGATTCAATTTTACTTCGCCTTATGTTGGATGCGGTACCACAGTATTTCTATACAAAATAGAACCCTTTCTTTTGCTTTCCAACATCATTTACTATGGGGATACCAAATATTATGGCTCTTGCATTGCTGTAACATCTCGTATCCCCTATGTTTCATTTGTTACCCTTTACCCATTGACCAGTTGAAATGCCTTTTGTTTGTTTGCAGACTACACTATCTTTTCACATTTTGTAGATCATTCCACAAGATTTTGCATCTTGTACTCTTAGGGGATACCAAATGTAATAGCCTATATGGCCTATAATATTTGGTATCCCCTAGGTTTCTAGGGTTATAACTTACCAGGATTCAATTGGGCATGGGTTTTATTTTGGCTTGGTGAGTACAGTATTTTTCTGCCAACTATCACCCTTCTTATTGCTTTCCAACATAGTTTATTATGGGAGTACCAAATATTATGGTTCATGCACTGCTGTAATATCTTGCATCCCCTATGTTTCATGGGTTAGCCTTTAGCCACGGACCAGTTGAAGGTGCCTTTTATTTGATAGCAGACTACAGTATGTTTTCACATTTTAAATCATTGCACAAGATTTTACATCCGGTAGCCTTGGGAGGTACCAAATATAATGTCCTCTACCACCTATAATATTTTGTATTCCCTGTGTTTCTGGAGTTAGAAATTACCAGGATTCAATTTGACATAATCTGATGTTGGATGTGTGAGCACAGTATTGTTCTTCCAACTGGCACCTTTACTTGAGTTTTCCAACACCTTTTACTTCTGGGATACACAGATTACGGCATATGCGTTGCTGTATTATCTTGTATCCCCTACTTATCAAGGGTTACCTTTTAGCCATTGACCAACTGGAGTTGCCTTTTATTTGATACCAGATTGCAGTCACTTTTTGCAATTATGATTTCATTTCACAATCTTTCAAATTTGTTTCCTTTGCGGATACCAAATATGATGGCCTATACAGACTATAGTATTTGGTATTCCCTATGTTTCTCTGGTTAGAACATATCAAGATTCATTTTGACATGGTCTTATATTGGCCGTGTGAGCACAGTATTTTTCTGCCAACTGACATTTTTCTTTGAGTTTTCCAACATCTCTTACTATGAGGATACTGAATATCATGGCTTATGCAAGGCTGTAATATTTGTATGCCCTACTTTTTATGGGTTACCCTTTATCTATTGAATAACTGAGATTTTTCAAGCCAACTGTCACCCTTCCTTGAGTTTTCTAACTACCTGTTGCTATGGGGATACAACATATTAAAGCTCATACATTGCTGTAATATCTTGTATCCCCTAATATTGAAGGCTTACCTTTTAGCCATTGACCAACTGGAGTTGCCTTTTGGGTGATACAGATTGAAATCTCTTTTCACATTTTTAATTTCATTCCACAAACTTTTACATCCGGTTCCTTTGGGGATACTAGATATAATGGCCCATACGGACTATAATATTTGTTATCCCCTAGGTTTTTAGGGTTATTAATTACAAGGATTCAATTGGGCATGGGTTTTATGTTGGCCTGTTGAGTACAGGATTTTTCTGCCAACTAGCACCCTTTCTTGGATTTTGTAACATCTGTTAGTATGGGGATTCCAAATATTGCAGCTTTTGCATGGGCAGTCATATATTGTATCCCATTACTCTTTAGCCATTGAATAACTAAAGTTGTGAGAAGCCAGGTCAATACATGGTGCTCACTAATGTAAGTGTAGCACCCTGCACTAACCTGGGCGACCCTTATGTTGATTTTAGGGGTTTAGATAACCATATAAAGCTCTCTAAGTGGTAGCTGTGGAGAGCAGCCTTCAGGCTTAATCTAGGAGGAGTGCAACACAGCTTGGCTCAACAGTATCTAATAGTTTAGTATAGGCTAAATGAAAAAGAACCACACTGTGTACTTATAAAAATAGATATTTAATCAATCACTCACTAACACGTTACACTATCTCCCACCCAAAGAATTTACTGCACACAATACTTTGGACATAGAATAGCAGTTAGCACCAACACACAGTGGACCCCAGAAGGGTGACAGACCATATATCAAATTAATGGGAAGTGAACCACGACCTAAGGTGAGACTGGACCCAAGAGACGTAGAAGAGTCAGGGACCCAAGGAACCACCCCAGGTGAGAGTTGAGGAACCCCCCCAACGGTCAGGTAAGAAGGAATACTTGACCATACACTCTATACTGATCAGCGTACGTCGCGGTTGCAGTCTTACCACAAAAGGACGAAAGAGTCTGTTGGAACTCAGAAGTTAGTTCGAAACGAAGAGTACCTGAAAGCATAGGGGACAGAGTCTAGGCCACACCGGGACATCCAGAAGGCACGGAAGAAGGCCACTCGAGTTCAAGAAAGCAAAAGGTGAATGAAGAGGCTTCAAGCTTGGGTACACTGAAGCGATAGCTCCGACTGAGCCACAGCGTCCAACCAACTGCGTCAGCATGGGTCACTTATAGCGGGGACAGATCATCAACAGGACCTCTCAATGTCTACAACTCTGTTTGGCACAAGTCAGTTAGGGTACCCGGTGATTGAAGCGATGTAGAAACACTGTGCACAGGGGTTTGGTTCCGGGAAGTTCTACGAAGGATACTGGTGTCAACTCGACGGATCGGACAGCTCAGGCCTCGAGGGAATGCCTGTGTTGTAGAGCCTCTTGGAGTCCATGGGAGCGCACGTTCTTGATGCAGTGCCTGGGAAATTCCTTTGGATCTCTTTAGATGTCCACAGGCCCAGGACAGCACCTGTATGGAGCACGGACACTGATGTTGTAGCGATTAAGCAGGATGATGAGGCCAGAAGTTGACAGAGTCTTCTCCGTTGCAATCTTTGTCCGGAAGCAGAAGGACAATGCGATCAGTTCGGAACAGTCAGCACGATTCGGCCAAGATGTCCAGACGGTCAAAGAAGAAGTGGATTTGAATCTGAATCGCATCCCACAACGAATCTAGGTGCCCTCACACAGGTAAGCCCTTAAGTACCCTAAGGTGAGGGTTAGGATGATTTCAGATTCCCTCCCCGAGAAGGGGTCAGGCAGTGGGGAGGATACTCCCATGTCCTTTGTCCAGTTTTGCACCAGAGCGAGTAGCCAACTGTTCCTTGATCTTGTTTGAACTGGAGTATGCAAGGAGGGCCCCAAATGTGCCCTTCTAGCAGACTATGTGACGCTGGCAAGAGCTTCCGCCCCGGCCCAATACACAAAGTCCTGTCTGGGAGGTGTTCACACCTCCCTGCAACAGGAAACCTATTGTCCTACCTTCCCCTGCCCGGGCTTGTCCCCTCAGCAGGAGGGCAGAATCATGTCTGTGGTCAGCAGCAGCCCTAGGTTGCTGTCGGGCTCTGTTAGATCAGTCCTGGGAGAATAGAGGGCCTCCCGGAGGGGCCCTACTGTGGTTGTAATCATACCTCCAACACCGGATACCATGTTGGGCTATGATTCCAACCTGTTTGATACCAAACATGGCAGGTTCGTTCCAGCCAGTTTAGAGATGGTCATTGCGCAATGACGCAATGCCCCTCTATATGTTATATGCACTTACAACCTGGGAGAATGGACTCCATATGGCGCCGGGGTGTCCTGCTCATGCGGGGCACCCTCACACTTAGAACCAAGCACCCTGCCCTCAGGACTGAAATGCCTGCTAGAGGGGTGACTTATGGGTCTCAAGTGCAATGAGCTAGAGATATAACGAAACTTACATCTCTCGTGAGTGGTGCATGCACCAGCTCACACAGGCTGCAATGGCCGGCCTGTAGTGGTGGTTTGGAGGGTCCCCTCTGGGTGGCATAATAGATGCTGCAGCCCATAGGGGACCTTTGGGGTACCCATGCCCAAGACACCTTAGTACCATATACTAGGAACTTACAAGGGTGGCCCATTAGCCAAATAGGGATGTACCGAGGTACTTACCATAACCATTTTGGGGAGATAGCACAGTGATTGGGGTCCTGATTACCTGGATCACAGTCAGACTAGTCAGGAAACAGTTGAACACCAGCAAAAAGGGGAGTGACCATGAAAGCAGATCCTACTTTCCTACAGCAGTTTATAGAATTAAATAAAATATTGATAACATTACACAAGCTTTCACATTCATTTCCTTTGAGGGGGCCCAGCGACACCACATGCAACTCCAGCACTGCACTGCACACACCAGAAGCCCGAACCTTGTAGAGAGTCTGGGGTGACGGTGCACTGTCTAGCTTTCACTTGGGGTTGATACCAATGCTACCATGATTGTGAAGTCCAAAACTGCTAATATCCCCAGCCCAGGCATTGAGGATCCAGCGGACCCTTCCGCCGCCCCCCTGATAATGGAGTTGGCACTCTGAGCCACTCTCCACAGTCACTCTGTCCAATTTGAATAGATATTGCACGCAATTCTGGACACATAAGCTGCTCTAAAAACCAAGGTCGATGCAGTCTCCTTGGATGTGAACCTGCTCTGTATGGATCACAGGAAACTGGTGGACTATGTGGATATGTCAACATTAAACATGATGCAAACCCAACTAAAGGACATGAGGGCTGAGGTGGCCTTTCTACATCGGAGGATACAGAGGGCTGCTCAAGGCACACTAATGTCCACTTCTTGGGATTTCTGGAGTGCTTGGAGAGCCTGAGTATGGAACTCATCCTTGAAAAGTGGTGGATGACCAAAGTGCTGACAGGCAATATACCCACGTTCTTCTCTGTGTAGAAAGCACATTGTCAACCTGGGAGGTCGCCGCCACCAGGGACCCAGCCAAGTCTTGTAATTGCGAAACTACTTAAGTAGAGGGACAGAGACTTGATGCTGCCTTTGTTTTGGATGAAAGGTAACTGACACTTTAAGGGCAGCCTCATCACTGCTTACCCAGATTTTACTGTGGAGTTGCAGCATCTTTGCAACTCACATATGATGGTCATGCAACACTTCTGGGAGCTAGGCCTGAAGTATGCTCTTCTTTATCCTGATAAACTTAAGGTGATCGATGATGAGTGAGCCCATTCTTTCTTGACTCCTGGATATGCATATACCTGGTTGCATGCTAAGGGAATTGTGAAACCTACAACCGATGACCGGAACTCTGGTAAATAGCTGACGTTGCAGCTGATGCATAGGAGGAGCGGGGAACCCAGAGCTGCCCCTTCATGGCATAGGCAGCCAGGGAGAGAGCACAGGCAGGGGAAGTGTTGCTGCAATATGGCCAATCAATCAATCAATCGGGCAATTTATAAAGCGCGCTACATACCCGCGAGGGTCTCAAGGCGCTGGGGGGGGCTGCAGCTAGTTGTCGAAGAGCCAGGTCTTGAGTAGTCTTCTGAAGGTCTGAGGATCTTCTGTCTGCTTTAGGAGGAGACCGAGGGAATTCCATGTCTTGGCGGCACGGTAGGAGAAGGACCTGCCTCCGGAGGTGGTTCTGTGGATGCGGGGGACGGTGGCTAGAGAGAGATCGGCGGAGCGGAGTGTCCTGGTTGGTGCGTAGAATGACAGTCGGTTGTTGAGGTATACTGGGTCTGTGTTGTGAAGTGCCTTGTGTGCGTGGGTCAGGAGCTTGAAGGTGATTCTTCTGTCGATGGGGAGCCAGTGCAGGTTTCTCAGGTAGGGGGTGATGTGGCCTCGGCGGGGGACGTCGAGGATCAGGCGTGCTGAGGCATTCTGGATTCTTTGGAGTCTGCTGAGGAGTTTAGCTGGGGCTCCGGCGTAGAGGGCGTTGCTGTAGTCGACCCTGCTGCTGATGAGGGCGTGGGTGATGGTTTTTTATGTGTCGGTGGGGATCCATCTGTAGATCTTGCGGAGCATGCGGAGGGTGTGGAAGCAGGTTGAGGAGACTGCGTTGATCTGGTTGGTCATGGTGAGCTTCGAGTCGAGGATGACTCCCAGGTTGCGTGCGTGGTTGGTTGGTGTAGGGGCGGTGCCCAGGGAAGTGGGCCACCAGGAGTTGTCCCAGGCTGAGGGGTTGGGTCCTAGGATGTGGATCTCTGTCTTGTCCGTGTTGAGTTTGAGCTGGCTTTCTTCCATCCAGTCGGCGACTGCCTTCATACCGTGGTGGAGGTTGGCCTTGGCAGTGAGGGGGTCGTTGGTGAGGGAGAGGATCAGCTGGGTGTCGTCGGCATAGTAGATGATGTTGGGGTCATGGAGTCTGGCGATGCGTGCAAGTGGGGCCATGTAGATGTTGAAGAGCGTCGGGCTGAGGGATGATCCTTGTGGGACACCGCAGATCGTCCTGGTGACTTTGGATTGGAACGGAGGGAGGCAGACTCTTTGGGTTCTGTCGGAGAGGAAGGAGGTGATACAGTCCAGGGCCTTGTCGCGGGTCCCTGCGTCGTAGAGGCATGTGTGTAGTGTGTGATGGCAGATGGTGTCGAAGGCGGCAGAGAGGTCCAGGAGGATGAGGGCTGCTGTCTCATCTTTGTCAAGTAGGAGTCTAATGTCGTCTGTGGCGGCGATGAGGGCGGTCTCGGTGCTGTGGTGTTTGCGGAAGCCTGACTGGGAGGGGTCGAGGATGTTGTTGTCTTCTAGGTATCGGGTGAGCTGGGTGTTGGCGATCTTTTCGATGACCTTCACCGGATATTGAAGCAGGAAGATGGGCCGGAAGTTCTTTAGGTCGCTCGGGTCCGCCTTGGGTTTCTTCAGTAGGGAGTTAATCTCGGCGTGTTTCCAGCTCTCAGGGAAGGTCGCGGTCTTGAATGAGAGGTTGATGATGTTGCACAAGTGGGGTGTGATGGAGCTGTCGGCCTTGTTGATGATGTGGTGGGGAAGAGGGTTGGTCCGGGTGCCTGAGTGGATGGTACTCATTGTTTTGATCGTGTCCTCAGTAGTGACGCTGGTCCAAGCGGTGAGGCGGTCGTGGTCGGTGGGTATCGATGGGGCCGTGCTGGGGTTGGCGGGGTTCGTCTGAGGGTTGAAGCTGTCGTGAATGTCGGTAATCTTGCGGTGGAAGAAGGCAGCGAGGGCGTCGCACAGGGCTTGTGACGGGGGGATGCCGTTGGTGCAGGAGCTGGGGTTGGAGAGGTCCTTCACGATGTTGAAGAGCTCCTTACTGTTGTGTGCGTTGTTGTCGAGGCGGTTCATGAAGGCGGCCTTCTTGGTGGTCCTGATGAGGTGGTGGTGGTTGCGGATGGCGGTTTTGAGAACTGCGTGGTTGTCGGGAGTTTTCTCGTTTTGCCAGGTTTTTTCCAGTCTCCGTCAGGTGCGTTTGGAGTCTAGGAGCTCCGGGGTGAACCAGCTGGCTTTCTGTCTGTTATCTCTGTGGGCGTGTTGTCTTGTAGGGGCTAAGGTGTTGGCGCAGTCTTCCATCCAGAGTCTGAGGGTGCGGGCTCCCTCCTCGAGGTCGGTGGGGTTAGTCGGGGGTTGAGTGCGAGGTGTGTTTGCAGTAGTTCCTTGTTGATTTTGCCCCAGCAGCGTCCACCGATCTGTAGGGTGTGGTGATGTGCGACGGGTTTCTGGAAGGTGAAGTGGACGCAGCGGTGGTCGGTCCAGGTGAGTTCAGAGGCGTGGCTGAAGACAATGTGGGGACTGGAGGAGAAGATAGCATCGAGCGTGTGGCCGGCAATGTGGGTAGGTGTTGTGACGATCTGTGTCAGTCCGAGGGTGGTGAGGTTGTCAATCAAGGTGGAGGAGTTCCTGTCGCTGTTGTTTTCCAGGTGGTAGTTCAGGTCGCCGAGAAGGATGTAGTCGGTGGAGGTCAGGGCGTGCGTGCTGATGAAGTCACCGATGGAGTTGCAGAATTGGGGGTGGGGTCCTGGTGGTCTACAGATGAGGGTGTCTCTCAGGGTGGTCTTGGGGTCCGTGTGGATCTGGAAGTGCATGTGTTCGGCGGCGTTGAGGGTGTCGGCGGTGTTGGTGGAGACCCTGATGGTGTTCTTGTGGAGGATGGCGATTCCTCCGCCAACTCCGTTGGTACAGTCTCTGCGGGTGATCTTGTATCCATCGGGGATGACCACTGCGATGTCTGGGGCGGAGGCTTCGTCCATCCAGGTCTCGGTCAGGAAGGCGATGTCAGGTGATGTGGAGTCGAGCAGGTCCCAGAGCTCGACGGCGTGTTTGCGAGTGGAGCGGGTTTTAAGCAGGATGCAGCGGAGCTGGTTGGGTTCCGTTGTGGCGGTCGTCTCGGCGTCTACGATGCAGGAGAAGCTGCAGTTCTGACAGGTGAAGGGGCCGTGGGTGCGCTTGGGAGTGGCCTTGTGGCAGCTGGAAGGTCATCCAGGGTTGAAAGCAATGAGGGTGTTGGCGTCATATATGGATGGTGCGTGATCCAGGGGTCGTGGCGCTGGGCGCGGTCCAGGTGTGGACGGCACAGACGGGCTTGCTTAGGCGTGCTTTCGGCACGTCAGCGGCGCGCCCGCTGAGCGCAGCCGCCATATATGGCGCGGTGAGGAGGGAGGCTCAGCTGGGAGGCAGGGGAGGAGGAAAGGGATGACGAATGAGGAGCAGGGGGCGGGCCGCAGGGGAGCAGCGGCGGGAAGCCAGGAGGCTGGGGAGGGAGGGGGACAGCGGGGAAAGGAGAGGTGGAGCACCGGGGAAGCGGAGCTGGCAGAACAGCAGGGGAAAAGGGCGCAGGCCGTCAGGCAGTCACACAGCAGTCAGGGATATAGAAGGGAAGAGGGGCTGGTCACGAGTAGGCAGGCAGGCAATTAGGCAATTAGGCAATCCGGCGGAGAAGCGCAGGCAAGAGCAGAGGTCACAGGAGACAACGGCGGAGCTGCAGAGGGAGGGGAGCGACCTACCAGAGGATCAAGGGTCGCAGAACTCTTTTGAGGCGTTGCAGTCAAACCGTGTCTCTGACAGTCGAATACTAGTTGCTCCATGGCCTCTGCTAGGGCGGGCTCCCAGGAGCCTGAGTTGACGCCATGGCTGGTGGATGATCTGCTATGAGGGGTAGGGTCTTGTTCTTCGCTGTGGGGTGGAGGTTTGTTCTTTGCAGTGTGATAAGTGGTGTGGACTGCTCACTGGTGACTAAGATTCGTCCCCAGAGCACTAACACAATATATATATCTCTGTATTATACAAGCAAATTCCTGATCGTAAGTCCATGAGAAATTAAAAAATTGATGACATCAAGTGTTAGTCTGCAGTCTTTATTCTCGTATTCTGTTGTGCTCAAGAAGACTTGTTTACACACAAATTCTGTTCTCTGACAATTTGTGTGTAAACAAGTCTTCTTGAGAACAACAGTATACAAGAATAATGACTGCGGAATAACACTTGATATCATCAATTTTTCAATATTTCAATTTCTCATGGACTAACGATCAGGAATTTGACTGTATAATACAGAGATATATATATTGTGTTACTGCTCAGGGAACCAATCTTTGTCTTTCTTTAGCAATTGCCTGCAATTGTGAATTAACAGCATGGGGTGGTGGCTGTTTTGAGTTCACTTTGATGCAACTTTTGTGAATCTGGTCCTAGATATTGAAACCATCAGACTGTGTGCATCAGAGACCTCACTGCTTACTGGTGACTATTGGAAACACCTTGGGGCATGAGAGGGGTTGGGCAGCCAGCTCATTGGAGACGGCCCATGTGTCCAGGAGCCCTGAACTCTCCAAAGAGGACATGTATTTTATTACACATTTCTCTGTGGTTGTTGTTAATTCGTTCGATGTTTATGGCTGGTCACTCAGAGGAGTCCTGGTCAGGGAGGTGGGGTTACAAATCTTGTGTTTTCTTTTGACACAGAGATGAAGTTTCCTATATAGAAATTCAGTGGTATGGCCCTGTACTGTACTGGTCTCCTGATTGTCGATGGGGCATTTGTCGGGACCCGCACACTGGAGTTGTGGGAAATGGGAATCATGCAATACGATGCAGAACTACTTACCACCATACCCGATGGGCACACCTTCAGGCCATATGACCCCACACTATATCTTGCTGAACTGGAATGTGAAGGGCATGGCCACTACCACAGAGATGTCCTGGGTGCATACATATCTTAAGCGGTGTTGCACACATATAGCTTTTTGCCGGAGATGCATTCGACACAGGCAGACTTATAAAAAGTCCATGCAAAATGGAGGGGGCAGGTGTATAGCACTACGGCATCCCATATGCAAGGGGGTTCATGAGATAGATTGCCCCGGGGGTACCAATTGTGAAAGACATGCACAGAGTTGACACTGAGGATAGGTAGTAGGTGGTGGAAGGACAAATGGATGGTGCTCCCCTCATGCTGGTGGTTGTTTATGCCCCCAACACTATTCACTCTACTTTTTTAGGGCTCTTCACTCCAGCTATTTTCCGGGACCGACACAATCCAAGCACATCAGGCAGCAACTTTAATTGTGTTCCAGATGTTGCCCAGGGCTGCTCCACCCCTCCGCTGAGCGGCGCTATGTGTGTCAGAGTGCCACAATACTTTCAGGACTCGATGGTTAACAAGAGCGTGTTCGATATGTGGCGCTTGCACCATCTGGACACCAGTGGCTTGTTTTATTGCCTGGTCCATGACCTCCAAGCTAAACTTGATCTTTTTCTCTGCAACGAACCATTGGGCACGAAGATAACTGTGATGGAGTCCTTGGTGCGCTCCCTCTCAGATCACTGCCCACTGCTGATGACATTACAGCCCTGGGTATTCCAGACCAAGGTACTTCAGAAGCCCCCTTCAGGGAGGCCCTTTCAATACTAATTACACAATATTTCGAACTTAACACAGGCACCACCCCCTCCAGGGTGCTGAAGTGGGATTTCCACAAGGTGGTCATCAGAAGGCAATGCATTGCCACTACGTCAGGGGGTACGTAAGGCCCTGCACACGAAGCTTCTGGACATGGAGCGGGAGTTGACACTACTTGAGACCAAGGTGTCATGGTGGGCCGATAGAACGGAAAGACACAAGCAGCTGAGAAAGAGTCACAGGGATCTAGATGCGCAGTAGGGGAAACATGACTCTAGTCACTGTCTTGCCCTTCTCCATGCGGAAGGGAGCGTTCGGACAGGCTATTGGCATGGCATCCCCTTTTGTATCGCTTTGTTAAGAGTGACAGGCATACCCATCAGTAGGAGCAATCAAGTTGGGGGGTGGCATGGTGGTTAATACACAAGTGACCATTATTGCCGCTTTTGCAAAGTACTATCACTCCCTGTATGCAGCTGTAGACAGCCCTCATTAACCGAATGAAAGGGTTTATTCATGGGCTACTGTTACCCTGATTGATTCCACTCTAATGAGCTGAACTGGATGAACCCCTTCAGATTTATGTGATACGGGTGGCTATAACCCAAATTGCATGAAATAAAACTCTATGTACGGATGGAGTTACGCTAGAATATTATGCCACCTTCAGTGCACACCTTTCCCAGATTCTCTTTGAAGTTTTTGAATAAGCTAGAAAGAAGGGTCAGCTCCCAGACTCGCTCCGTAAGGTGCTGATAGAAGTGTCAAAACCAGTCCCGGATCCCCCCCCCCCGAAGTCCCCTGATATTGGCCGTTCTCCCTATTAAATGTAGACTATAAGATATTAGGGAAGGGCCTTGCTAATTGGCTGTTTCTAACACCCTAGCGTAAGTAGATCAATGTGGGTTTATTCCAGAATGCAATTCTTTTCGCAACATACGATGACCACTTCATCTGATGAAATCTGCCTGGAGTGAGACGGGGGAATAGTTGGTGGTGTCGCTTGACTTAGATAAGGAGTATGACATACTGGGGTGGGATTACCTTCTGGCAACTCTGGAGGAAATCGGCTTCAGGTCGGTGTACCTTAATTAGATATGCACCCTCTATAAGAACCCGACGGTACAGTTGATATCTGACAGCTTTGACATACATAGCTGCACCAGTGAGGGTTGCCACCTATCCCTGTTGATTGATTTGTATCCTTACCATGGAGCCCCAGGCCTGCTGCTAGAGCTTGCAAGTGCAGCTTTGGGGTCTCCAAGTACGTGACAAGCACCATCTCATCTCTTTATAAGCACATGATGACCCTATCTATCTGTATGATGCCACTGTCACACTTACAGCCCTCATGGAGACCATGGAGGAATTTGGAATAGTATCAGGCTTAAGATTGCATTGGTCAAAGTCTTGCCTGTTCCGCCTCTCTCCAGTTCATGAGTATAACAGGAAGGCCCTGATACGGTTTGGGCTGGAATAGCACCTTGACATGCTGAAATACTTAGGTGTACAGATCTACCATTTGGATAATGACTTGTGGAGGGCAACGTTAACATGGGTAGGGTCCCAAACTACATCTGTAAATCCCTCCCTTATGGTTGTCTTTGCAGCTGTCCCTGCTGGGCTGGCGGGTAATCTTCAAAATGCTTATCTTATCATGACTCCTGTATTCTTTGCAGCGTTACCACTTTCCCTCACCAAGCGCTTCATTCAGGACCTCCATGGTCTCCTGCTGGAGCTGATACGGAGCTCAGGCAGGAGACAGGTGGTGCTCTTCATACTCTAGTGCCTGCTTCATGAGGGTGGTTTAAATTACGAGTTGTACTATGCAGCAGCACAGCTGCAGTGGCCGATGTGCTGGCTGGGCACAGCCCCTTGACCGGAGAGAGCAACTATTTACAGGCTCCTTAGTTGGACACATATATATGTGGCTGTTGGACCCCAGGGCTCGCCCACTACATGAGACGCATCAAATAAAGATAGGACATGTGTGCTGGCATGCATACGAGCAAGGCAATGGGTCCCATCCTCCATACTCCCCACTGATCCTACTTTGACAGTTGTTGGCACTCCAGGAGGTGACCCAACAACACCACAACATGTCGACTTGGAGAGAGGCAGAGATTGACCAAATGGGTGACTTTTTCATTGTGACTGCACTTATTCCCTTTTGGAGATTATGGACACGTATGGCATTGTGGCAGGCCATTTCCTGATATATCATGGCAGACAGCATGCGATCACTACACTACACCAACACTGCACCGAATCCTGTCCCAAAGAAAAATATTATGGCCCTTAAAGTTGCATTGCACTCGTCCCATTGTGAGTCGTATTACAGGGCTAAAGACCGATGAATGGCGGACCTCGAGATGCAATTCACAGACAGTCTCTGGACCCAGGTGTTACAACATGTAAAGGAGGTTTCACGTAATCCACACTTCTATTACACACAATGTAACTATTTGCATCAGGGACACCTCACACCGAAACGCATCAAGCACCTGTTTCCTGCAGCATCCTCTGCATGCCCTAGATGTAGAGCAGATGAGGAAGGTTTTTGACCACATGGTCTGGGAGCACCGGTTGATGGAGCGGCCCTGGAGAGAAGTCAAAGAATTACTTCCACTTTGCTAGAGCACTTGGTCCTGCTGATCCTGGAATCATGCCTACTCGATCTTAGACCCAAGACTAAGAGAGATAAGTACTTTCATTGATTCCTTGACCTAGCCATAATACTCTTCAAACGGCAAATCACCATGTCCTGGAAGGCTCATACAGCCACCGATACACCCTGTTGGCTCTCCACATTGCTCAAATGGGCAAAAGCTGACCTGGATGTCCTTACATAGGCACGTAGACATGGAGGGGGGATTCTAGAGATGGGTGCTGGGATACATATATCAGAAACTTAGAGGCAAAAAAGTACGCACGTCCACCCTGAACCCTGACCACTACCCTAGGTCCTTCTGTCCCATCCTACAACTCATACGATGAGCCATGCCAGCACATGAGATAGCAGGACCACATGGTCTGGGAGCACCGGGTGATGGAGCGGCCCTGGAGAGAAGTCAAAGAATTACTTCCACTTTGCTAGAGCACTTGGTCCTGCTGATCCTGGAATCATGCCTACTCGATCTTAGACCCAAGACTAAGAGAGATAAGTACTTTCATTGATTCCTTGACCTAGCCATAATACTCTTCAAACGGCAAATCATCATGTCCTGGAAGGCTCATACAGCCACCGATACACCCTGTTGGCTCTCCACATTGCTCAAATGGGCAAAAGCTGACCTGGATGTCCTTACATTGGAACGTAGACATGGAGGGGGGATTCTAGAGATGGGTGCTGGGATTCCTATATCAGAAACTTAGAGGCAAAAAAGTACGCACGTCCACCCTGAACCCTGACCACTACCCTAGGTCCTTCTGTCCCATCCTACAACTCATACGATGAGCCATGCCAGCACATGAGATAGCGGGACCATGCCCCTATAAGGACTCCACATAGGTAATACAGCCACACCAACACTGCCCCTTACAACCGTGGGTGTGGATCTCAGGCCCCCCATAATTGTTGTCCTGGCTCGGAGTGACCACTGGCACTGGCCTGCAGGATCTTATATCTCCATGTGTGGATTATCCTGTACTGACGCGTACACGTTCCTGGGTGTCCTTCCAAATCATGTTGTACCCCCAGGGACTATTGCCACGATACACCATACTGCCACCCATGTCAATGCAGGGGCCTTCTTCATTATGACATGCTACCACACCTGAGATTGGAGGTGTAACATGTCTAGAATCATATGACAAACACAAGGAAATGACTAATGAGCATGGAAAATTTTCACACACTCACTCCCAGTCACAGATCTGGGTTGAATTCATCATCGTTCTTTAGCTCATTTTCCCACCTCAGTTCAGACCCAGGCATGTGCAAATCAGTCTTGACCCTGTTCCTCCTGGGAACAGTCCAGCCCAAACTGCCAAGCCGGGTCTTCCCTGGACCGGAAGCAAGCATCCTGGGACTGGTTTTGTGGTAGGAACTGGGGTGGCGAAGTTAGCTAAAGAACGATGATAGATTCAACCCAGATCTGTGACTGGGAGTGAGTGTCTGAAAAGGTTCAGCGCTCAGTCTATCATCTCCTTATGTTTGCTTTAGGCTATTGTGACTCCACCGTTTACATTTGTTAATTTTGTTTGATGTGATATCGTTTGTGAGTGGCACTTTGGAATTGTCACCATTATGGTTTTTTGTTTCTTTTTCTACTTGTGCTAGGACCAATAAAGAAATTTGTAAAAACAAAAAAAAGGGTATGTTCTCAGTGAGTCCTTGAAGTCCCACAATCTTGCCACTGGGTGGATCAGTCCTTAAAGAGGACCATCAAATCACTTCAATAACTTAGGTCTTGTTTCCATTTTTTAGGTGTAGGTGTAGGTGTTGGACCTTTCATCCATCACACTGCAGTTTCACACTTTGCCAGCACTCAACTGGGTGTTCTACCTTTCTCCAGTCTATTGCCCTGAGTTTTGGGAGTGTGCTGTATCCTAAAACCTTACACTACAAAAACACTCCCACTGATTGCGTGGATTGGGAATGCTGTTCAAATGCAGCTAATCTCATTTATATGCCTAACGTCATTGCAGTGAAGGCTCTCTTTAATAGAACAATACATAGTAATAGGCAAAATACATAAAAGAACAAGTTCCAAATATGCAGGAAAATCAGTAAGAACTCAGACAGCATCACTAGTAGCATAGGAAAGACTTCTGGCTCACCCCCAAAATCGGGCATTTATGTATGAAATCGCCTCATGGAACAGTATGAAAACTGCTGAATCATGGTGCGAGGAAGACAATACATGTTCAACAAATCAGAATACAGGCTTTAAAAACATCGTACAGCCTGACTACCTAAGCACTAACCTACTATGTGAATAATGAATACTCCCTAACCCTGCCTATTGTCATCCGGAGGTGTCAGAACAAACTAGTTACTGAAACAACAGTAACCATTGTGAATAAATGCAAGCTAGTATTGAAAATCAATTGAGGCCTAGTTAGCCCGGATGCCACACTCTAACAGGTCATATCAAATCGTTTCAAATGCAATAGCATCAGGTCAGTGTAAATGTGTAAATTTGAGTGCTGATTAAGATTATCCAGATTGTTAATAATGCACAATTATTTATTAATACACGATTCCTCAGCTTGCTTGCTAAGAATCTCCTTTCGTGCTCTGCAACCTCCATGTAATTGCTTAAGGGTTCATTCAATCAGTAAAGTGTGGCATAATTATGATCCTGTGTTTAATCTTTTCCAGCTACCTATGATAATTCTTAAGTCATGTTAATCATTATCACAGCAATTTCAATGTCTTCGCTTCCTTTGCTAAGCCCTTACCTACAACATACACTTTAAAGGCCTGCCAAAATGTAGTTATCCGCAGCACAGAGACCAGGTTGAGGTCCGAGTGTTCAGTGATTGCTTTATGCTGTTCATTCCTGAAAGAGACATCTAATTAGAATTCTGGTTTAGATCTCCATGTTCCAGTATGTCAGGTACCTTGCTTACAGTCCTGTAATTAGGGAGTTGTCTGATACGGATCTGCGTGGAATGCAAGGGTGCCCAATCTAGGACATCAAGCCCATAAACACCAGCCGATAGTCTATTCTTCAGTTTGCATCGTGCACTGTAGGTTAATAATTATATTATCGAAGGAGGTTCGAGATCCAATAGAAGTGCAAAAAATCTACTCCTGAAACCTCGTAGATTCCGGAAAGAGAAAACATACAAGCGCTCCTTCTCAGGAATGGCACCCAGGATCTGGAATGCGCTCCCTCCTGAAACCAGGCTTATCTCCTCCACTGCACTCTTCAAGAAAGAGGTGAAAACGATCCTTCTGGCCAAGATCTCCTGAACCTTATAGGGGCTGGATCAGAGACTCTGCATT
Source organism: Lissotriton helveticus (assembly GCF_964261635.1). Classification (NCBI taxonomy): domain Eukaryota; kingdom Metazoa; phylum Chordata; class Amphibia; order Caudata; family Salamandridae; genus Lissotriton; species Lissotriton helveticus. The sequence goes on along the minus strand of NC_136057.1, from coordinate 804,957,790 downwards.
GCTTTGTATCACTGTTCACCTTGTCCTTTGGCACTATATTTCTACTTGGTGGGGACACTACTACGTTACTCTCTTACTACCGACCAATATATGATACACTTTGGTTTACTGATTCACTCTCCCGATGCCCCCACTCAGTGTTCTCTATATACTAGGACATTGATATAAGCCACCCACACAACCCAGGTGTACCTGAACACCTCTGTAGTGGGATCAATGATTTGTGCCGTCTTATATTACTTGTTTACCTGATTGTATATTGATATGGTTTTTTTGTATGTTATTATTATCCTACCATGTTAGTGACTATTATACTGCTCCCACTATCTCTGTTCATTCCTACTGCCCCTGCCCTGTCTTTGTGAAGCGCTCTGATATCTGTAAGGATCTTGTTCGCGCTATATAAAACTTTGAATAAATAAATAAAATAAATACTATGGTTGGATGCTGTGGTAACTAGAGATCCAAAAAGTCACTGTGTTAGACCTTGCATCTTTTGGCGTGTTTCCCCAGGGTTTTTGCTTTCTGACCTCCCGGTTTTGACTGTTTTTGCTGGTTTTATGTCTCTGGGCACTTTCTCCCTTCTGTTCAGTGTTAAAGTGCAATTGCTCCTGTTGCAAAATGTGTTATATATTGGTGTTCCCATGATTGGCATACTTTGTTCACTGGTATGTCCGTAGTAAAGTGCACTAAGAGTACCAAGGCCTGTAAATCAAATGCGGCTAGTAGGCCTGCAGCACTGATTGTGCCACCCACCGAAGCAACCCTGAAAGGGGGTCTCAGACCTGCCACTCAGTTGTCTGCACGCTGTTTTTAACTGATATGTTGACATGGCAAGTGCACCAACTTGCCAGGCCCTAATCTTCCCTTTTCATACATGTATGTCACCCCTAAGGTAGGCCCAAGGTACCCCTGTGAGCAGGGTGCTGTGTATGTTAAAGGTAGGACATGTACTGGTGTGTGTGACATGTCCTGGTGGTGGATTACAGTGTGTTTCGTTTTTCCCCGGTGCAAGCTGTCCCATAGGAAAGAATGGGAGTTTTACTTCTAACATCCTATAAGCATAACTTCCCATTAAGAAAAGATAGGGAAATGGAATTTAGTATGCCTGGACTCAGAGTGTAAAAACACATCTTTTAGTAAAGATTTTTATGTTCTGTGTTTGAAACTACCACTTTTAGAAAGTAGGTATTTTCTTGCTTAGCCATCATATGTGCCTCTGCTGGGTTAGTGGATTGACTGTCTGGCTTTGGAGTGAAAGGGGCTGGGGATGTGCATTCTCTTCAGACAGCTACTGGGGAGTCAAGGTGTGTCCTGCCTTTCCTGGATGAGTTTGGGCTGGGCTGAATAGACCTGAGCTGCTTTTAAAGTAGTGGGAAGAGATTCCCTTGCACCTCAGTGGGCCTGGTCTGCTTTAGACAATGCTGTCTTCGCCTCCTGATGGGAAGCTGGGCCAGAGAGGACCAAACTGGTTTGGACTAGGCCCAGATACTCTCTGCCTGAGAGAGCAAAGGAATTTTGAGTACAAATACTGGGGCCCAGACTTTAGAACTCACTGGAATCAAGGAGCCTGCCAGGAAGAAGAGCTGGAAGAGCTGCCATGAGGAGTACTGCCTCTTTGCAGTGTTGTTGCTTTGTTGGGTTGGCCTGCAGTTGCTGCCTCTGCCTTGGGCAGTGAAAGGACTGGACAGAACTTTCTTTACTTGTGCTCAGTATCTCCAAGGGCTTGAAGTAGAGCTTGCCTTCTGTTCTGAGGTCTCAGGGACTGCAAAGACTTCACCGACCTTGGGGTACCGCTTCTGTACCAGTTGACACAGAGAAGGGAAAAGCAACTCACTCCATCGCTGGCTCCGTGTCCTTAAAGCACTACAGAAGGCACTGCCGCATCTCGCACCGCAACACTGGTCTTACTGAGGATTACACCACCAAGCTGCTCCTTTCACCATGAATTGTGGGCACCGCCCTCCACACCGCCTCACTTTACTTCGCCGCCCTCTTCTCACCGACACCGTTGCTGCCTCCTGACTTCTAAACCGTGAATGTATCGTGGCTGGGGGCACCGCTCGTAAAAAATAGACTCATTATTGTTTTTTCAGTGTCACGATGTCAGAACTGAAGCATTTGCAATGTTATCTACAACGAAGGTGTAGTTGGTGCTTATTTATCATATGCAAATAAGAACCATTGACAAAGTCAAACGTCCTGGCTTGTTGTAGGTGTAATGTTACTTGTTGTATTAGAGAGATCTGAATTTTCTCTAGTGGAAGTTTGAAGGTGGCGCAAAGGGTAATATGCCTGCTGCATAGAATGTGTACCATGCAGATCACAAAGTGCATAGAATGAAAATTGGTTAGCGGGTTACTACTTTTGTCAGAGAGGTAATTTTGTTACTTGCAGTTTATACATTAAAATCCTTATATAGAACAGTAAACTAGTAACTGTCATCAAAGAACTTCATGCACACTGCAAGGTATAGATTATAGCGTTATGATTTTTTTCCCCAGCCATTCATTATCCTAATGTTGGGAATAGGGTTAATTTGGGTACAAAGCAATTCTTATTAAAGAGAAATCCTAACCATGATGTTACATTTTAAATTCTGGGCTTGTGCTTCTCCAGACAAAGCACTCTTAAACTATGCTGCCTATGAGTATGAATGACATGTTACTCCTATACCTGGCAGTCCTCAGTCATATGTAACATTTATTATACACTGATTTGGAGACCTATGATTCATTGTCTCTGTTCAATATGTGTGCAATGTAAAGTACACCCTACACTGGTATGAGAGGCGCTATAAAACAAATTAAATACATCTCAGAGAGAGTGGTAATGAAGACCTTGAGGGACACTGTTAAGGAGTAATTGTAAGGGAATCACTGGCAGGGTTGCCATTCGGGGGCGCCAACAAACATTGTCACACGGGGCACCAGCAGCGCTAAGGCTGGGTTACTGGTGCACATAGCCTTTGCTGCAGCACACAGAGACCTTACAGTGCCACACACAGAGTAAAAAAGTTAGAGGGAACATTGATTGCAAGATGTAGTTTCTGTGGCAGTTACATATCAAAGTGGTGCCTTGAATTACCTGGTTCATTTACTGATGGGATGGCTGGCAATCTGAAAGAGCTTTTACTCAAGATTGTCGAGTTCCTTTTTAATTCAAGGTTGACAACATTACTTAGGTAGATCCTGTCAATCAGTTTTTCACTTATATTTTTAGATTAAGTGTCATACTCCAAGGAACTTAAATTACTCCTATTCCACAGAAATTGGCCCACTGGTAGATGTTTGCAAGTGCCCAAGGATGGAAAGAGAGACAGTAAAGTAAGACATTCCTGAATTTTTGAAATGTAAAGTGGTTTGCAAGACTCAATCTTCTGGTTTGATTACTAGGTCAATAAGTGTCGCATATGTGTTACTGTGTGACAATGTAAAGTTTAAGTCTCTTGAGGACAGGAATTTATCTGGTCTGGTTTCATGCAAGAACTCCTCTGATTTTTTATGACACCTTTGGGGGAGTTTAGAAGTTTTTCAAACCGTTTTCTCTGAGCAGGCAGACTGAACAAGTGGAATACTTATGTTCACAAATTGGCTACATTTTTGCTCACCCCCAGTCATGGTACCAGTAGCCATATCCACCCAACTGGATATTTCCAGGGAGCAGGGACTACCCTAGCAAGTATTCTAAGAGCACCAGATGCACTTTATAAACTGTCTCTGTGTGTAGCTCCTGCTTTGTTCTTTGATGGGATGCCACACAAACAAAAAGCATTTTACTTCAGCATAGTGGATTGTTGATTAGTGGGTTAAACCCGAATCAAAGATCCCAGCTCTACGTTTTTCATAATAGCATGCACCATTAAACATAGTATGTGCTATGTGCATCAGCAAGCTCTTCCCTGACTTTGTGTGACTTAGCATATTTCAGCCTCTTTCTCACCACCGAGGCCCACGTTGCCACATGAGGACCTTGTTTTACATCAACAGCATCACTGATAGACCCACTCTATCACTGTGTCAGGAGGTGCCGGCAAGCACAACTTGGTTGTCTGAACCTCAGTCCTTTGTACCACATCCTTGCTTGCTGTTCCACCTACTGAAATCTAGAATTTCTTTTCCACACACAATTTGTTTGAAAGTCAATGGAAAACTTCACAAAGTTGCACAATTGGATGCTTTCTAGAGGTTTGCATGCAAAATCTGTTATGGTATGTGGATTTGTATGGTGCAACTAATCACTCATGAGGGTCTCCAGGTGCTTGAGCAGGCATGTAGGCATTAGACTAATGGTGTTGGGTGTTCGGCCCACAGAATTTGTTGATGAGTCAGGCTTCATGTGGAATTCAAGGAGCTCCTAATGTTTTAAGGGAGATCCTGAATGCGATATAGTAAAATGCTCGACCTCCTGTTCTGCTTTTGTTGATGTGGGGTGTGTGTGTGAGTTAGAGTGATGCTAAGCATATGTGTCTGGTGTTTTGGTGGAAATAAATGTGGTTGTTCAGGTATGTTAGTCTAGTGTTGTGCAGTGCCTTGTATGCGTGCATGAGAAGTTTGAAATGACTGCTTATGCGGCTGGAGAGCCAGTGGAGCCCTCCAAGATGTGGTGAAATGTGGATGTGTCGTGGGAGGTCAATAATGAGTCTTGTTGCAGTGTTCTAGATAGTCTAGAGTCCGTGGAGGAGATTGTTAGAGAGCCTGGTGTAGAGTGCATTGCTGTAGTCTAATCTGCTTGTCATGAGGGCTTGCGTGACGGTGTGTTTGGTATGCAGGGCCATTTGGAGATCTTGTGGAGCATGTGGAGAATAAGGAAGAAGGAGCTGACTGTGTTGGCATGTGCTGTCATGTTGAGCTTGTTGTACAGATAAATTCCCAGGTTTCTGGTGTGGTAGTATGGTGTAGGTCTGAGCTATGATGGGTACCAGGTGGAGCCTCAAGGAGAGTTTTTGTTTCAGTAGTTCAGCACTTCCGTCTTGTCGCAGTTGAGTTTCAGGCAGTTGGATGCCACCTAGTGTGCTACGTTGATCACGCAGTAGGAGACGTTGGCTCTGATGGATTTTTCTGTCAGAGAAAGGATGAGTTGGGTGTCATCAGTGTAGGATATGAGGGAGATGCCTTGTGATCTGATGATGTTGGAGAGTGGTGTCATGTAGATTTTCAACAGGGTTGGGCTAAGGGATGAGCCCTGATGGTGCAGATCAGGTTCTTGGATTATGATTTGTAGGGTGGTAGTCTGACCCACTATATTCTTCTAGTGAGGAAAGAACTTATCCAGTTGAGGGCCGGTCATTTTTGCCTCCATTGTGCGGTTTTCTGATGAAGGTATGGTGGGACACTGTATCAAAGGCAGCAGATGGGTTGAGTAAGATGAGGGCTGTGGTCACTCCATTGTCCAGTGTGATGCAAATCTGGCCTGTAGCCATGATGAGTGGCATTCCTGTGCCGTGGTTGCTACAGAATGCTGATTGGGTGTGGTCCAGTAGGTCGTGGAGTTCAAGATAGTTGGCCAATGGTTTTTTTGAGGAGGGCTTGGCTGCCCAATGTTTCCAGTCTTCTGGGAAGGTGGCGATTTGATGGAGGTGCTGATGATGTGGGTGAGGGTGTTGATGATTGGGGGTCCTTCCACGCTGTAGATGTGATGGGAGTATGGGTCCGTTGGGGCACCTAAGTGTACTTTTTTTATGATCGCTGTGGTATCTTCTTCAGTGATTGTTTTCCATTCATTCAGGTGTTTGTCTCAGTTGGTGGTGTTCCGGTTGACAATGAGATCTTTGAGGTCTGATTGTTGTTCAAAGTTGCTGTAGATCTTTTCTATTTTGCTGTAGAAGAAGTTCAAATGGTTGTTGCAGTATTTCTTTGATGTTGTGATGGTGTGGGCTTCGACCAGGGCGGTGGTGAATTCTTTGACAATCGAGAAGATCTCCTTTCAGCTGTTGGAGCTAGCCTCTATGCAAATCAAATCAGTCTTTATTTCGATTTTTTCATTCATTAAAGACACAACAAATCAGTACAGTGCAAACCTACACAAATGCATATTATATATTTGCAAAGTGCTAAAAAGTACTTTTTTTTTAGTTCATAAATTGCTAAAATATTAAAACCAGTAACAAAGGATAGATTAAAAATGTTTTAATTATGGTTGTGTGTCACAGACTTTTCCACTGTGATATATTGTGAGTGACCTGGGTGATACACATTTCCAAATGCTCATTTCCATGATTGAGTGAACTAGAAGACGGCATCTTTTCCAACAATGCCGGTTTGGATATGCTGGAAGTGCTACCCCTCTCATGGTCTGATCATGCGGCCATTCTTTTCTCTCTCCGCCTAGGATCCGGGAATCCTGCTGCAGTTGTACCAAGGGAAAAGATTGCTGTCAGGGTCTGGAAAACTATGAATGGGGAGGAGATGGGGAAGTTCTTGACATCAAATGTGCCCAAATTTTCAGCAAATGTTGATAAGGCAGAGGAATTGTACAGAAGGTGGATTGAGAACGCCTGTGATAAATTTGCGCCGATAAAATCTTTTACTCCCAGGAGAGCGTAGCCATTGGCACCTTGGTATTCCGACCTTCTGCAAAAACATAAAACAGAGTGTAAGAGGCTTGAGAGGATCTGGAGAAGGGGTTGTTGTCCAACCAACAAAGAAAAATACAAAGGAAGTCTTATTCTCTATAAGCAACAGATTCTGGAGGCGAAAAGGCCTATTTTGCTGAGCAAATTGAGAGGGCGAATTCCTCTTCTAGAGAACTCTTCAGGACCATTACCAGACTGACAATTCCAACTAAGCCCTGCACGCATAGCAGTGCAGCTCTGTGTGAGTCTCTGGCCTCGTCCTTCAGGAATAAGGTTGAAGGGATTTTCTCCTCCTTTTCCAAAACCCACGGAGAGGCGGTGGTAGCAGCAACCAGTATTGGACAAAAAACTAGGGAGCTCCAGGATAGTCTAGAACGGTTTAATCCTTCACAATGCTCAGAGGTTTTAAACCTACTGTGTACGGTTCGGTCTGGCTCTCCCAATGATCCTTGTCCACCTGCAGTTCTTAAAATCTGCCCCGAGGTTATCACCTCCACTCTTATACCCATGCTCAACATGATCATGGACTTGAGTGAGTACCCCAGGAAGTGGAAATCCGCTTCGATACTCCCCCTTTTAAAAAAACCCAGCCTGGATGCTAAGGATCCCAATAGTTATAGACCAATATCCCGTTTTCCATTTACGGCTAAGATACTAAAGAAGGCCATCAATCAACAACTTAGCTTGTTCTTTCAGAAGACCAATGCCCTAGACCCTACGCAATTTGGGTTTCGTGCAGGTTACAGCACGGAACTAGCCCTAATCAAGGCCACGGAAAAGGTCAGAGCAGCACTGGACCAAGGAGGGGCTGCTGTACTGATTCTGTTGGATTTGTCGGCAGCCTTCGACACGGTCCATCATGGAGTGTTGATGGACCGGTTGGCGGGGCAGGGCTTGGAGTCTCCTTAAGTTCTTTTTGACCGACAGAATACAGACAGTAGACCTGGGGGTGGATAAATCAAAGCCTTTTGCCCTTTCCTGTGGTGTGCCGCAGGGGTCCTCCCTGAGCCCCACGCTCTTTAATATTTATGTCAGCCCTCTGGCGGCCTTGATAAGATCTTTCGGTCTGCAACCTACATCGTATGCAGACGATACTCAAATTGTGTTATCACTACAACGAGGGTCTCGAGTGGATATGACAGCGAGATGCCATGACAGTCTAAAGTGCGTGGCGGAATGGATGGCTTCCAACTGTCTTAATTTAAACGCCAGGAAGACTGAGGTTATTTTGTTCAGATGTTCCCTGACTCCCCTCCAACAGGTGAGTCCTTCAGACCTTGGTGGTCTGCACCGAAGCCAATCTTTGCTTTCTGCATGGGTTGCTTTTGCCAGGGATTGTTGGGTCTAATCCGGAAACCGATACTGCAGCACTCAACATCCTTTGTGGTACAGCTCGAATCCAGCTCCTGGTTGTCCTCGACGCCTCCTGGTCCTCGTGGATGAAGAGTCAAGCTTCACCTTCTTCACCTGACATCACCCGACATCGGTGGGTATCTGTTCATCGCCTTCCTGGTCACTGGCTAGTGACTCAGACTCTGTCCCCTCTGCTTCCAGCTTCCGGTGCTCCAGTGGGTGTTGACTTTAGAACCTCCTAGTTCTAAAGGGGTTTGCTCCAAGTCCTCTTCTAAGTGTTCTTAATCTGTAATTTCACAACCGCGACTTTCCCCCTAGAAGTTAATGGTGATTCGCGGCTGTGTTTAGACACTACACGTGTCCCCCGTGGGTCCCCTGTGTTACTACCTTGGGTGGTGCCTGGTGGCCCCAGCGGTTCTAAGGGCGTACACGGCCTTGTATCTATGTCAGTCATGGTTCTTATACCACTTTCTTAGTATATGGTTTGGTACGCCCCTAGGGCTCCACATATATTGTGCTAATTTACTGTGAGCTAAATAAGTTTACTGAATGTACTTTTGCCTCTAGCCTCTTAAAGAGACTAGGGGGATGTGTTTAGAATAATACATATTACCTACTGGCGGTCGCCAGTAGGTATATATAGTTAGGATTTTTCCTCTATGGGATTTTTGAAAATTCTATGTCTAATAACTTTGGCGTTTGTGGACGGAATTGGCTGAAATTTTCAGGAAAATGGAACATTTTGTTTCTGAGCAGCCCCTAAAAATTTGGGGGGGTTTCGTCAAGGGGGGGCCGAGAAAAAAGGGGGGTCCCAAAACGTGTTTTTAACATTGAGTTTCCCATAGGGCGGTTGGCCTCACTTTTAGCCCGAACGGCTGAATGGATTTGCACGAAACTTGGCAAAATTGTAGGGACTGGTAGCCCGATGTGCCTTTGCTAGGTCTCAATATATGTGCTTCAGTGGATTTTGAGAAATTAACGTTCAAAAAAAGATATATATCTGTAACAGCAGACCGGGCAGCGCTCCGGTTCGCGGACTTTTCGCGGTACGGAGCTTTGTGAAGCGAAGCTGATTGGTTCTCCGGCGTCTGTGAACATTCCAAACAGTCCGTAGCGGCCGTCATCTTGTCTCTCGGTAGGATCGAGAGACAAGAGGAGGCCAAAGCGAAGGGGCAAATGACCATAAGGGGGCATAGTAGATCCTCGCTGACCCCCTAGGTTTGATGTGGAGGTTTTAAAAGGGCCCCGCGGGGCAAAAAAAAAAAATAATAATAATAATCGAACGGCTGAATGGATTTGCACGAGGGACTGGTAGCCCGATGTGCCTTTGCTAGGTCTCAATATATGTGCTCCAGTGGATTTTGAGAAATTAACGTTCAAAACGAGATATATATCTGTAACAGCGCTCCGCTTCGCGTACTTTTCGCGTTACGGAGCTTTGCGAAGCTGATTGGTTCTCCGGCGTCTGTAAACATTCCAAACAGTCCGTAGCGGCCGCCATCTTGTCTCTCGGTAGGATCGAGAGACAAGAGGAGGCCAAAGCGAAGGGGCAAATGACCATAAGGGGGCATAGTAGATCCTTCCTGACCTCTTAGGTTTGATGTACCATTTTGCCAAGTTTGGTGTAATTCCGTTCAGCCATTCAGGCTGTAGACGTATGTAAATGTCCTATGGAAAATTGCATGGGGAAAACACATTTGAAAGTGTTGAAATTTAGAACCAATTAAAATGTTACTTTGGTTTTGTATTTGTGTGTGATGAAAGTTAATTGGTTATGTATATATCTCAAATGAGAGGAAACCACAGCCATTTTGTGATACTACTGTCTGAGGTACATTTGTGAGGAATTTTTGGTGGTGAATTTCTGGTGTTTGATTTACACAGTACTAACACTTCTCCTACTTTTAAAAAGGTGAGTTGTTAATTTGTAAGGGGAACTATGTTGTACACTTGAAGATAATTTGAAAAATGTTTTCTGTTATTTATTTGCAGTCCTTCTGTTATACTAAATACTTGATAAAGTTAGTTTTATATTATGTATTACTAAAAACGATAAATGAAAGTGATTATTTTTTCTGCAATTTACAGCAAGCAATTTCAAAATAAAATGGCTCACAATGAAGAGACCGTGGCAATTTCTTTTGAATTGTCCACTACATTGATTGAAATTGACAGCACCAATAATGAAATATTGTCACAAGGAGGAGATGACTTGAATGATTCCACTACATTGATTGAAATTGACAGCACCAATAATGAAATATTGTCACAAGGAGGAGATGACTTGAATGATTTTTTTGATCAATCTGTTGATGGCGAATTTATCGAATGTTTGGAGACCATTGAGTTACAAGAATCATCATTGCAGACTTTTAATGAGGAGATTCCAGATGAGATGATTGAAGAGGAAATTTCTGATGAGGACATGTTACTAGTTCTTTCAAATTTAGAAAATTCAGAAGAATAAATTTATATTTAGAAATCAAAAATTGTTTGAGACATTATTCATTTTTATTTTTAATTTATGAGGTTGTAGCGAAGTGATTGTAGTATAAAATGAGACTTATAGTATAGAGTGCAACATTTTTATGTTACATGGTAAGTTTACTCATATTTACTTCCCTTCTCCCACTATATTATCTCCAATGTGTATTTGACATCTCTTCTTCATCTCCGGCCTCCTTTCTCTCACTGTGTGTCTCTGATGCATCTTATCGCTGCTATTTTGTGTAATTACAGAAGAGAGTAAAATAAAATAGTTCGGAACGTGAAAAGGGGGCAAAGTAGAGTACCCCTCACCCCCTAGGCCTTCTCAGGCGGTCCCAAAAGGATCAGTTTCTGCTTTCCTGAGAGATTATGGTATGAGTTCCTTATACCACAATAATTTGCATTACAACATGCAAGATATATATCTCCTATTACCAACTTTTGGAGATATTCGCGCTAAGCGCGAATATCTCCAAAAACTAACACCTGCCCTGAGCAGTTCTTAGCCATGTTATCCAATGGGAGGTGGATAACATGGCTAAGAGCATTAGCTCGGTAATGCATGAATATCGCTGAGTTTTCAGCGATATTAATGCATTGCGGTCGTTTTTTATCGCATTTGCGATAAACCTTGATAATAGCAAGGTTTATCTTCGATAATTTCTGACGATGCTTAGCGGTAAAAAATTCGTTGGTAAGCATCGTTAGCGATAAATATCGCTTAACTTTGGTAATATGCACCAACGTCTGTTAACGTTCGATTCAAAGGAAATGAGGAAGTGTTGAAAAACATTGTTTGCGCCATCTTGCCTTTTTTGAAATGCCACACTTTTGTCGTGCACGGCAGCCATTTTAGATGCCTTGACCAGACCCACTCTCTGCACGCTGTCGATTCGTAGCATGGCTCCCCCTCGCAAGCATCTTCCCCAGGCACTGGTCACCCCCGCTCTCTGTGTTATGCATGGGCAATAAACCTCTCCCCATCTGCGCTGCTCTTCCCTGAGAATCACACTCTGTGCCCGCCCGACACCTCCCTTTCGCCCTATTCACTACCGCACCCTCTGACACTCCTCTTCCTCTGTGTCCGATTGTCCAGGCTATCAGCTAGCCCTGCAGATGTAGTTTATGGCCCCAGCTGTAAAGAATCACCCCTCTTCAAAGGAGTTATAGTAGATCAAGGCCCACACCCGATGAGATCCGTCACACCACACGTGTTCCTACTATCTGAAAACCATCCTGTATTGTGATTGGGGAGGGGACCGAGCCTGAAGCGGAAGATTCCAGGGATGACTCTTTGTACATCAAAGTTTTTACATTTATGTGTCACATTAAAAATATATAGCACTCCAACAAAGTAGTAGGATTATAAAACTTTAATAACTTATAAATATATACAACAAAACAAAAATAGTAAAAACATTTAAACAACGAAGAGACCGTGGCAATTTCTTTTGAATTATCCAATACATTTATTGAAATTGACAGCACCAATAATGAAATATTCTCACAAGGAGGAGATGACTTGAATGATTTTTTTGATCAATCTCTTGATGGTGAATTTATCGAATGTTTGGAGACCATAGAGTTACAAGAATCATCATTGCAGACTTTTCATGAGGAGATTCCAGATGAGATGATTGAAGAGGAAATTTCTGATGAGGACATGTTACTAGTTCTTTCAAATTTAGAAAATTCAGAAGAATAAATTTATATTTAGAAATCAAAAATTGTTTGAGACATTAGTCATTTTTATTTTTAATTTATGAGGTTGTAGCGAAGTGATTGTAGTATAAAATGAGACTTATAGTATAGAGTGCAACATTTTTATGTTACATGGTAAGTTTACTCATATTTACTTCCCTTCTCCCACTATATTATCTCCAATGTGTATTTGACATCTCTTCTTCATCTCCGGCCTCCTTTCTCTCACTGTGTGTCTCTGATGCATCTTATCGCTGCTATTTTGTGTAATTACAGAAGAGAGTAAAATAAAATAGTTCGGAACGTGAAAAGGGGGCAAAGTAGAGTACCCCTCACCCCCTAGGCCTTCTCAGGCGGTCCCAAAAGGATCAGTTTCTGCTTTCCTGAGAGATTATGGTATGAGTTCCTTATACCACAATAATTTGCATTACAACATGCAAGATATATATCTCCTATTACCAACTTTTGGAGATATTCGCGCTAAGCGCGAATATCTCCAAAAACTAACACCTGCCCTGAGCAGTTCTTAGCCATGTTATCCAATGGGAGGTGGATAACATGGCTAAGAGCATTAGCTCGGTAATGCATGAATATCGCTGAGTTTTCAGCGATATTAATGCATTGCGGTCATTTTTTATCGCATTTGCGATAAACCTTGATAATAGCAAGGTTTATCTTCGATAATTTCTGACGATGCTTAGCGGTAAAAAATTCGTTGGTAAGCATCGTTAGCGATAAATATCGCTTAACTTTGGTAATATGCACCAACGTCTGTTAACGTTCGATTCAAAGGAAATGAGGAAGTGTTGAAAAACATTGTTTGCGCCATCTTGCCTTTTTTGAAATGCCACACTTTTGTCGTGCACGGCAGCCATTTTAGATGCCTTGACCAGACCCACTCTCTGCACGCTGTCGATTCGTAGCATGGCTCCCCCTCGCAAGCATCTTCCCCAGGCACTGGTCACCCCCGCTCTCTGTGTTATGCATGGGCAATAAACCTCTCCCCATCTGCGCTGCTCTTCCCTGAGAATCACACTCTGTGCCCGCCCGACACCTCCCTTTCGCCCTATTCACTACCGCACCCTCTGACACTCCTCTTCCTCTGTGTCCGATTGTCCAGGCTATCAGCTAGCCCTGCAGATGTAGTTTATGGCCCCAGCTGTAAAGAATCACCCCTCTTCAAAGGAGTTATAGTAGATCAAGGCCCACACCCGATGAGATCCGTCACACCACACGTGTTCCTACTATCTGAAAACCATCCTGTATTGTGATTGGGGAGGGGACCGAGCCTGAAGCGGAAGATTCCAGGGATGACTCTTTGTACATCAAAGTTTTTACATTTATGTGTCACATTAAAAATATATAGCACTCCAACAAAGTAGTAGGATTATAAAACTTTAATAACTTATAAATATATACAACAAAACAAAAATAGTAAAAACATTTAAACAACGAAGAGACCGTGGCAATTTCTTTTGAATTATCCAATACATTTATTGAAATTGACAGCACCAATAATGAAATATTCTCACAAGGAGGAGATGACTTGAATGATTTTTTTGATCAATCTCTTGATGGTGAATTTATCGAATGTTTGGAGACCATAGAGTTACAAGAATCATCATTGCAGACTTTTCATGAGGAGATTCCAGATGAGATGATTGAAGAGGAAATTTCTGATGAGGACATGTTACTAGTTCTTTCAAATTTAGAAAATTCAGAAGAATAAATTTATATTTAGAAATCAAAAATTGTTTGAGACATTAGTCATTTTTATTTTTAATTTATGAGGTTGTAGCGAAGTGATTGTAGTATAAAATGAGACTTATAGTATAGAGTGCAACATTTTTATGTTACATGGTAAGTTTACTCATATTTACTTCCCTTCTCCCACTATATTATCTCCAATGTGTATTTGACATCTCTTCTTCATCTCCGGCCTCCTTTCTCTCACTGTGTGTCTCTGATGCATCTTATCGCTGCTATTTTGTGTAATTACAGAAGAGAGTAAAATAAAATAGTTCGGAACGTGAAAAGGGGGCAAAGTAGAGTACCCCTCACCCCCTAGGCCTTCTCAGGCGGTCCCAAAAGGATCAGTTTCTGCTTTCCTGAGAGATTATGGTATGAGTTCCTTATACCACAATAATTTGCATTACAACATGCAAGATATATATCTCCTATTACCAACTTTTGGAGATATTCGCGCTAAGCGCGAATATCTCCAAAAACTAACACCTGCCCTGAGCAGTTCTTAGCCATGTTATCCAATGGGAGGTGGATAACATGGCTAAGAGCATTAGCTCGGTAATGCATGAATATCGCTGAGTTTTCAGCGATATTAATGCATTGCGGTCATTTTTTATCGCATTTGCGATAAACCTTGATAATAGCAAGGTTTATCTTCGATAATTTCTGACGATGCTTAGCGGTAAAAAATTCGTTGGTAAGCATCGTTAGCGATAAATATCGCTTAACTTTGGTAATATGCACCAACGTCTGTTAACGTTCGATTCGAAGGAAATGAGGAAGTGTTGAAAACCATTGTTTGCGCCATCTTGCCTTTTTTGAAATGCCACACTTTTGTCGTGCACGGCAGCCATTTTAGATGCCTTGACCAGACCCACTCTCTGCACGCTGTCGATTCGTAGCATGGCTCCCCCTCGCAAGCATCTTCCCCAGGCACTGGTCACCCCCGCTCTCTGTGTTATGCATGGGCAATAAACCTCTCCCCATCTGCGCTGCTCTTCCCTGAGAATCACACTCTGTGCCCGCCCGACACCTCCCTTTCGCCCTATTCACTACCGCACCCTCTGACAATCCTCTTCCTCTGTGTCCGATTGTCCAGGCTATCAGCTAGCCCTGCAGATGTAGTTTATGGCCCCAGCTGTAAAGAATCACCCCTCTTCAAAGGAGTTATAGTAGATCAAGGCCCACACCCGATGAGATCCGTCACACCACACGTGTTCCTACTATCTGAAAACCATCCTGTATTGTGATTGGGGAGGGGACCGAGCCTGAAGCGGAAGATTCCAGGGATGACTCTTTGTACATCAAAGTTTTTACATTTATGTGTCACATTAAAAATATATAGCACTCCAACAAAGTAGTAGGATTATAAAACTTTAATAACTTATAAATATATACAACAAAACAAAAACAGTAAAAACATTTAAACAACGAAGAGACCGTGGCAATTTCTTTTGAATTATCCAATACATTTATTGAAATTGACAGCACCAATAATGAAATATTCTCACAAGGAGGAGATGACTTGAATGATTTTTTTGATCAATCTCTTGATGGCGAATTTATCGAATGTTTGGAGACCATAGAGTTACAAGAATCATCATTGCAGACTTTTCATGAGGAAATTCCTGATGAGGACATGTTACTAGTTCTTTCAAATTATGAAAATTCAGAAGATGTTGCCTGGGGGTGGGTCGTCAGTAGCAGTCTGTTGTGCGAATAGTTCCAAGGTAGCAGAACGCGCTGAAATCTAGATGGCACGAAGGTGATGTCTAGTAAGTTGCCGCCCAGCAAATAACGGCGTGGGGCGCCGCGGGGGTGAGTGAGTCCAGTAGGCACCACAGCTATTCTTACCGGCATTGCAGAATTACTGCTGGGGACAATGCCTGTGCTGTAGCAGGGTCACAGCAGAAACAAAAAGGATTCTGTTGAAGATGTTGTTGGTTTTCAATTTGAAAACAGTTCTGGTGTCAACTGCTATGCTAATGTAGTGGTTAATGTTTTGTTTTCTCTAGAAAATGTAAAAGAGGGGGAGGCAGTCCAAAGTTCTGGTAAAAGGGCAAAGGAAAGGATCGGTGGTTTGAACTATCAGTCAAAAAGGGGAGGGGGTGCAACAATTTTTCCTACCGGGTCACAGTGTGCTTTCACCGGAACTGAGGTTTGCAGGATTCTAGTAATTCAAAGTGAGGCTGGCGCCAGCATGGGAGCGCCGACGTCCCGCGGATACAGTTTCGTCACTCCACGGGCGATCATGGCAGTCATTCCCCATCGGGGGTGTCTGCGGGGGTCGGAGACTCCCGCGGCTCCTCTAGAATCTTCAAGGTCGTGGAGGACTACGGTGGTGGAGTCAACCAGTGACCGGGCCATTTCTTTATGCTGGGCCCGCTCTTGCCAGGTCGATCGCCATTTTGAGAGTTCGGTAGCTACTGGCGATCGCGGGGTCAAATGAGCGGACGGGCTCCACCCTGCCGGGCGAGACGTTGCAGCATCGCCACAGTGGAAGAACCCTTTTCCGGGCGCCTGGAGCGCTGAGGGTGCAGGTGGGAAGCCTCCACTGGGGAGGCGGGAGAGGCCTGTTCGCACCGTCTCTCCGTCCCAGTGCACCCCACGGCGTCTCGCTTGAGATTTGTTATGGCCGGACCAGGCGATGTGGACGAGGGGAGGGGGTCGGAGGCATGTGCAAGACATCCCCCCCAGTGTTGTCAAAGCCATTATTGAAGAAAGAAGAAATGTCCCGTCCGTCTTTGGGCCGGGCTTCCGGTGGATGTCGGCCGGACGCCCCTTGCTCTGGCCCCATGAACGGGTTCCTTGGTTTATCGGCTGCAGCCGGATCCCATCGGCCCCGGCCGTTGGTGGCCGGACCGGTAGAGAATGTGGCGGGACTACCTGAAACTGTCAAGGGCCACCGCGGCCGGACTGGGAGAGAGAGGGGAGGGTCGAGGACACGGACATTCCCCCCCCTGCAACTCTCCAGCCTTGTCATCCCCCTGGCCGGGTCCCGCTGGCCTCGGCCTCGGCCTCTCCTCCGGCTACACCCTACGTGATGATCTCCGAGGCGTGGCAGCAGGACCCGCCTTATATGTGTTGCTTCCGGCTGGGCGTAGCCGAAAACCTGTTGCCCTTTGGAAGTTTCTAGAATGGGGCGGATGTCTGCTGACTTCTATCTTTCCCAGTTTGCCGTTATTTGGCCGTGGCAGGCGGTGGGACAGACACGTTTTGGGGCAGTGAGGGGCGATGTTTTCAGGTTTCTTATTACGGGCTTACTTCTAACGTTTCTTGTTTCTAGGACAATAATAGGTTTTATCATTACGTATTGTTATCGTTTCTTTGTTTGTTATTTAATAAAAAGTTCATCAGTGGCCTACTGATTTTCGTTTTCCTATTCTTTTCTTTCCAGGTTGTTTCATGCTAAAGTTTCTGTTAACAGGATACAGTGATCACTTCGTTATTATTGCATATGTCCTTTTCACTAGGGGTGCTCTCTTGTTGGGCCAGATGACCTATCTCTAGTAAATGGTCCGGGTGAAACAGGTGCATCAATCAGTGGGGAGTACATAGGCATGACAGATTACAACGGGGGAGAAAGGTCCGCATTACCTACACTTTCACTACTTGTAAAGATTTTCCTTCGTTTATTTGCAAACAGGGAATACCTCCAAAAAGAACTAATTCCCAAACAGTCAATGTTCGGACAATCAATCAATCAATGAGGAATGAAATAGGTACGACGTGTTAAAGGCTTGCGTTACCTACCCTTCACTATCTGCAAAGGGAGAGAGAATATTCCTATTCTTCCTCGTTTGCAGGCAGAGAAGATCCTTAAGAGAACCAACTTCGAACAATTCAATGCTCGATTCAAACAATCAACAAGGGGTACTGTGAACACAAATGAACGCCGCTTATGTACATACACATTGCTATTTTCAACAGGTTGTTCCTAATGTTTCTATTTTAGCGAGGTCAAAAAGTGATCCCATTAGTGGCCTACTGATTTTGCTCGATTCCTTTTGTTTTTATACACGATTTTTCGCTATCTGCAAAGACTAAACAGAGTATTGCGACTCTATGCTTGTTTGTAAATAGAGAATGAACCAAAGAGAACAATCAATCAAATGGAGAGAGAAGCAGGCACGACGGATTACAACGGGGGCAAAGGCCTGCGTTAACTACCCTTCACTATCTGCAAAGAGAGAGTACTCCTAATAGAAATGAGGGGTGGGGGGCAGCATTCAAAGCAGATCAGTGTGCATAAACACGAAAATGTTTTTACTTACCACGTACTTGACATTCGACAGCTTATGATATTTGCTATTAAAAAACCATTGAAATTCACTGAAAAAACCATAGGTTATAGACCATATATAGTTAGGAATTAGCATTTACAAAACCTTGAAAATTCACTGAAAAAACCATAGGTTATAGACCATATATAGTTAGGAATTAGCATTTACAAAACCTTGAAAATTCACTGAAAAAACCATAGGTTAGAGACCATATATAGTTAGCTGGACATTTTATTGACATAAAACCAATGAAATTCCATATATAGTTAGTTGCACTAACTATATATCGCGCACCCGCAATCCACTGCTGATGATGTCACATATTACATCATTCATGACATGGTCAGTGACATCACTGATGACATCACTGATGACATCTCAAATGACATCACTGATGACATCACTGATGACATCTCATTTGACATCAATGACCACATCACTGATGATATCATTCATGTGACAATACAATGCATCTCCTCACATTTTAATATAACCTCTGTTTCACCCAGTGTTAAATACAGAGTATAATTTTTGAAACCATTGACACACCAATACTAGTTACTACATACGCACTCACTGATTGCTACGTATACACACACCTTCACTCATTCACCCATACAATCATTCATACATACAATCACTCATCTTTACAACACTATCATATGCACTCATACACCTATACAGACACTCACAGTCTGCCACTCATCCAGGGAGTTACTCACACACCTAGTCTGTCCTGTAAAGAATCAATGACACTTCCATTTTCTTGTCTATACAGTTAAACATAGAGCACCTTACATTTTCAAACATATACTAACACATACTTACCTTCTTATACAATCATTGATACAAGTACACATTGATCTGCACAGAGTCACACACCTCCCAGCTAGCCACACACACACTCAGTCTCCCATACAAATACTTGGGCAATCAATCAATAACCCATATAGTTAGTCATATAGCTACTGATCAACACATGCAGCAGTTTACAGAACAACAGACATAATGATGCACAAATTAAGACAGTTTAGTCACTAACCCATGCACTCAGTGAGACACATTTAATCACTCACTCATACAGTCAGTCATGCACCTACTAAATCCTTCGTCCAGACACTTACACATCCACTCATTCTTCAATATGTAAGACATATTTAAACTTTACAGAAACAAAAAATCACTGGATGTTGTTATCAGTGATGTCATCAGTGATGTCATTTGAGATGTCATCAGTGATGTCATCAGTGATGTCACTGACCATGTCATGAATGATGTAATATGTGACATCATCAGCAGTGGATTGCGGGTGCGCGATATATAGTTAGTGCAACTAACTATATATGGAATTTCATTGGTTTTATGTCAATAAAATGTCCAGCTAACTATATATGGTCTCTAACCTATGGTTTTTTCAGTGAATATTTTATATATATACCTGGTGTGGTCCTCCTTTCATTTGGCCATTCATGAGATTATAGACTGGTAAAACAAGCAGCTTTACATTCCTACAAGACTTAGCCTGAAGGCTGCTCTCCACAGCTACCATTACGATAGCTTTCTGTATAGGTTGTCTTTAAACCTACCATCAATAAGGGTGGTTTGGACTGATGCAAGGTGCCCACTAGAATAGTGGACAGCCTATGCCAAGCCAACTTCTCACACACGGCATATCCATTTCCACCACTGGCAAAAAGCATGTGCACGAATGCCCTTCTGGAGCTGCCATACTGCCCTAAAAGTCTGTCCGACCCTGGCACCCCAGAGAAAAGCAAAGTATTATTTGATGGCGACCACAATCTTTAATATGTTACAAGTTCCGTTTGCATATCTTGCCTGCCGGTTGCAGCAAAAAATGTCTGCTTCGTATGAGTGCATGTAAATCAGAGCCACTTCTCCCAGCTTTGGACGTACAGGCAGCATTTCCTCCTCCAATCACCTTCTCTCTGTAATAGAGCAGCTTCCTACGAGCTGCTAAGCTGTATGAGCTGTGTGTTTTTTCTTGTGTACTTCGCATGTATCACTTGAGTTGCACAAAATATTACTTTTGTTAAGTGGGCTGAATGTAATAATTGAGTAGACACTACGATAGTGCAATATTTTTGATAGCTTACAAAGCGATGGAAACTGAATCTAAGCAAAAAGTGGACTTCTTGAACTAGCTTTGGAATAATAATGTTCACGAATTAGGTAAAAATTATTTAAAGGGGACAAAACCTTCGAGTATGAGTAAGAATGCAAATGAACACAGGCACAGGGAATGAGTAGAACTGTTTAATTGTAATGCATTTAGGGTGACAGGCCGTAGAGCCTTTGCATAATAGCTTCCACTCAGCCGTGGCCCGTGGAGGGAGTTGCGGTGGGGCAGAGAGGCGGGGCAGGGGAGGGGCAGGGTGGGGGGTGCTAAAAAACAGAATATGGATAATTGGAGGTAAGTAAACAATTTAATTAATAAAACGAATTTTGTAGTGCGCGCTGCATCGTATTTTGCGATGCAGGACACGCTACGAAATTCGTTTTATTTATTAAATTGTTTACTTACCTCCAATTATCCTTATGCAGGTTTTTAGCACCCTCCACACTGCCCCTCGGCTGCTTCAACTCAACATTCCAAACAAAAGCTGGCATACAAATTGACCTTTTAGACAATTGTGCACTACTGTGCTTATCACTCTGGTACTGTTTCTCACACAATAAAAGTTTATAATTCCCTCTTGTATGTAAGTTCTTCTTTGTGACTGTTCCTTGACCTGTGCATTTTTGCTTGCATCACTATGCTACTATGACTGAAATTGTGATAGTTGGGTATTGTCACTGGACGTCATAATTTAATGTCTGTCAGGGGGCCGTAGAGGTTCTCGCTGCTCAAATGGGAGTAATTTCTGAAATGTACATGTTTTTCATGTCTTCATTGCTTAACTTTGCGCGCGAAAACGTGTCCCTCATTGTCATTGAAGTGCTGCTCATTAATTACACTAAAATTATGAAAATGTCACACATAGCAATCTGAAACCTTGCCAGCTATGTGCTTGAACTAAAGTAAGTAGATATACAAACACAGCTCACGATGAAAGTGGCACAAAGACATACATGGTTTTTCTCAGACACACAATAATATGCTCACATATCAGAATATATGATTATACCACGATTTCAATTACCACGCATGGCTTTACCACGCGAATTTTACATCGCAAGTGGCTTTACCACGCTGGTATTTACAACGTAGGATTTTACTACGCCTAGAAACGTCTTACCTGCACGTCTTTCTCTACGAGCCCTTACTTCCATCCTCCATTGAAACAAGCGTCAAAACACGTATACCAAAATAAAAAAAGGACTGTTTTTTTGACGTACACGGCACGTCTTTGGGGGAGGCTCTTTCCTTTTTCTTTTAAAATTATGTTCGTTTTTTTTTTTAAAGTAAACTGCTTGTTATTTTTTGGGGGGGAGACCCCCCCCAGCCCCCCTCTGCCCCCGCTTGTTATTTTTGGGGGGGGAGACCCCCCCCAGCCCCCCTCTGCCCCCCAAGCCCACGCAGAACGACTCGAAGGAATACCACATCTCCCCCCCAGCCCGTGGTAAAGACGTCGTGGAAGGCACCCTGCGTGGAAGGCACCCTGCGTGGTAAGTGTCACGTGGTAAATGTTAGTAGTGGTAATGCCTTCGTGGTAAATGATGTTTCCCCACATATCACAGACAATGAAGACAATGAAGATTTTACTGTAAATCACTTTGTAATCGTGCTTCTTAAAAAAACTCTGCATTCGGGAACGTAATAAGCAGTTGGAGATGGCCAAGAAAAGAATTGTAATACGAGCTAATTTCAACACCGTGAATTATTTCCTCTTCTGTCTCCAAGAGGTAAGGGATTCAATGGCTGTATGCGTGCGTTTACATCAGCAGCTCTGCTCGGCGCACTGCTCGTTTTGCCTGCCTGAGCCGAGGTTCTTCTCTCCTGGGGTGGGCGGGGCTACTGGGGGCTCGTCCGAGCTCTCCAATAGGCAGGACGTCCGGAAACTGCCGAAGAGAAGGGGATACTCGATCCCGAGGGGATACCAGATATTACACAACACCTGTTGCTTTATCCAGGATCACTTGATTATGGCCAGAAGAATACCATGGGTGGGCCCTGCCCCAAAAACAATAGAGGGTCATTGTATAGTGCTTAACTTCGACAATGCGTGTTTGGCAGGTGACCTGTTAAGACAACTCCCCTCTGCTCCTATACTGTTGACTCAGATTTACACTGTCCCCCTGTTTTCTTTTTTTTTTTAAACCCCTTTGTCCAGATTCATATCTCACAGACCAAAACTCCGTTAGTAAAATGGGCAACTTACTTTGCCCCCCCACAGATGGTCACGTTAAACATACCTACTAGAAACAGATGTGCCACATTGGAGAACTTAGATAGCTGCAATTGACTCACTCCATCTTGTAAGGTGATATACTCTATAAATGAAAAAGTCAAAAGAGGGGTCCACATAGCAAGGCACCCACTAAAACCAATTGTCATACAACCCGCAACGCAGAGTCCGGAAGCAGTAACTAATAGGATAGGAAGTGAGGAAGGATTTGTTTATCCAAAGGACGCTATAGCTAGATCAGCTAATTTTCCTTACATGGGGTAATAACAACCGGCATACAGAATTGGAGAATTCACATATTATCTGCCTCCAAGAGACATGAGAGATAGAACCTATCTATCTAAATGGCTATCGCTCATTTAAAAGACCAGCCCTCCCATCCACAAGAGGCAGAGCAAAAGGTGATATTTTAACACTATGTGAATACGACCTCGCTCAAAATAGTCAAATTCTGGAATGACTCACCATACTTTCACATATTAATTGTAAAGATACACAAAAATAGTAACCTGCTACTAATAAACTATTACAATAATACGTTTACAAATTCAACTTTAGTAGTAGAATCCCTAGGCAGAACCATGGAAGATCTGATCCATAACCACCCTAAACCATTACAAGTTACATGGGTAGGTGACTCTAATGCAAATAGTTGCCCCAGACAGGAGCCACGTTTATGCAGGTTTATGGATCAAAAGGAGGATGCAATCAGTCATGTTTACCATGCAATTCATGGTAGTGCCTTCAATAACTTATTAGTCTCTTTCCAATTGGAAATTAGAAATGATTTAGATCTAAGTACAGGCGACTTGGACCTCACCTTTTATAGTAAGCTGTGGTCCTCAATGGAGGCCATGGTAGTTGAAGCAGGGATAATGTTATTCATAAGGCAAATGTATAAAGAGTCAGAGGTGGTAGTGTGCTACAGGATTCAAGGGCAGTGCACTAAGTGCAAGATGTACGAGCATTGTGATTTGTGACTCGCAAATTGTGACAAATTGCGAGTCACAATTTGCGAGTCACAAATCACAATGTACAACAGTGTCTCAGACACTGTTTGCGTTTCCCAATGAGGTCACAAATTGCATGCCTCATGCAGATTAATGAGGCACTCGCAATTTGCAACCCTATTGGGAATGGCTGGGCCTCCCAGGTATAGTGGCTTGCTGGGCGCAGCAGACCTCCATGTCTGGGACTGCTTTTAAATATGGCAGTTTTTTTTTTTTTAAATGCAGCCTGTTTTCCTTAAAGGAAAATAAGATGCATTTAAAAAAAGAAAAATGAAACGTTTTTGTTTACGTTTTTTAATGGCAGGTAGTGGTCCCTGGGAACATTGCCTGCCCCTTAAAAATACTTTCCCCTGCATTCACAAAGAGGAAGGGGTCACCTGGGGACCCCTTCCCGTTTGAGAGTGCTTTACCACCCTTCTGAGATGGGTGGTAAACTACGACTGTTTTGCAACCGCAATTGTGGTCAGAAAACAATCTTACATAGGGCTCAGACTTGCCATTAGGAAGAGACACCCTTGGAATGCCCCTTCCGAATAGTGAGTCGCAAATCCTATTTAGAGAGTCGCAAAAAAATTGCGGCTCGCTAAATAGGATTAGAACATGGTCCATATGTATTTTGCATGCACAAACGGGTCGCATACTCGTTTGCGCATGCAATATAGGGTCGTACATCTGGCCCTCAATCTTTTAAAATTGAGAAGGGGGTGAGGCAGGGATGGGCCCTTGCTCAGTTGCTAGTCTCACTATATGCAAACAACAAAAATAAGGTATTGATCAATAACGGCAAGGATGTCCCCTATGCCGCTTCTATTCCTCTTCCAATTCTGCTTTACGCAGATGATGCAGTCTTGATGCCCAGAACCTCCATGGCCTTGCAACACATAATAGCGACCTACTCAGCCTATATAGCGGATCTGGAATTGCATGTAAATAAAACAAAATCTTTTATCTTTAGGATGGGTGGTGGCAAGACAAAAGCAAGGAGGTTTCACATTGAGGGCACTAGTATAGAATGTGTAGACACATTCGCCTACTAAGGCATCCTTTTTGATAACAACCTCACATGGAAAGAGATGGTAACAAACAGAGTATATAACATGGCGAAAAGCATAGCTGCTCTTTTTAAATTCGTGAAAAACTTAGGAAATAGGTCCATCCAGGAATGATTAAAATCTATTCAGGAAAAACCATTTCTATAGCGACTTACGGGGTAGCAATATGCGGCACTGTACATGCTGAACCCCTACAAACTATAGAAGGCAAGTTTACCAAAAGGCTACTGTCTGTCCCGGGTTTGTGCCCTAATTTTTTTTGTTGATAATCAACTTTATTGGCATTTCGGAAGCAACAAAAAAAGGTTGTTGGTGGCAGCTCAGCATTTATTAGGCACAGGTAAAAACATTCAGCAGCGTACATAAACGGGTGGGTAATGTCCCAGTCCGGCAGCACAAACTTGTCGATAGAGTAAAACACAACAGTTATATCAGTGCTCATGGTGGCAGCAGGTTAAACCATTTCCCCCAAATTCTGGTAAATTGTTCAGGCGCACCCCGGGCTTCGCAGAGAGCCTCCTCCTGGACCCCGCACCAGTCCACCCCCCTCCTCCAGCCCTTAACCGTTGGTGCAGAGTCTCGGAGCCAATGACGTGCAATATCGCGCTTGGCCACAGCCAACGCCGTCCCCAGCAGGCACTTGTCCGATCTATTGCCATCAAGGCCATCCAATACCCCTAGGATCAGCCGGAGTGGGTCATGGGGGACCTCCCAACCCAAGGCCCATGTTAACTCCCTCTCCACCCCCCGCCAGAACCTCTCCAGTCCAGGGCATGTCCAGACCATGTGGAAAAAATCAGCCGGGGAACATCCGCATCTAGGGCAGTCAGGGGTGGGTCTCAGGCGGGCTCGATGGAGCCTCTCTGAGGTAAGGTAGGACGTGTGCAGGTAGTATATCTGTACAAGCCTTAACTTGGAGGATGTGGTCAGGGTGCGTGGGGCCATCAAGGCGTCTCTCCAATCGGCCTCCTCCAGGGGTCCCACCCATTCCTCCCATCTGGTCCGCAAGCGATCAAGGGACGCAGGACTGTTGTTGATTAGGGCGCGATAGATTCGGGACACTCCCCGCCTCCCCAGGTCTCCCATTATCACCTGGGCTTCTGATGGGTTAAATTCTGGGAGGGTAGTTGGTGTAGGGAGGTGCGCGTGGAGGGCATGTCGCAGCTGGAGGTAGCGGTAATGTTGGGTATGTGAGAGGGCGTGACGTTGCCGTAATTCGGTAAAGGCTCGGACGTGGTCTCCCACCCATACATCTCCGAGCACCGACACTCCAATGAGGTCCCAGCGTCGGAACCCGTCCAGGGACGATACCTCACGGAGCCAGTTCCCAGAGTGGCGTCTGGCGGGTAAGTGTACGGTCCCATCCCGTGTGTCGGAGAGAGGCTCGCCAAGCCGACAAGACCGCTCTGGTAACGGGGGCCAAGGATTGCGGAATCGGGCAGAGGAGGGCTTGAATCCGGGGGAAGTCCGTCTCTGCCAATTCCACCCGATACGCCGCATCGGACCAGCCACCCGCATACCAGTCGTGGATAACTATTAGTTTGGTGGCCAAATAGTAGAGGTAAAGATGAGTCACCCCCAGGCCTCCGTCATAGGGCGGAATGCGGCAGTGTGCAAGAGAGATCCGCGGTTGTCCGCCTCCCCAGAGGAACCTGGACAAGGGTCCGTCCAGCTCACGAAACCAGGTACGGGGGAGTGGGATGGAGGTGTTCTGTAGGGTGTAAAGAAAGCGGGGAAGAATCATCATTTTGAAATGGGCGCTCCGCCCAAGGGGGTTGAGGGGAAGGGAGTGCCATTTCTTTAAGTCGATCTCATTCGGGTCACCAGGGGCGCGATATTCAGGGCCCATTCCAACTCCGGCAGGAGGGTCACCCAGATCCCCAGATATTTGACCGAATTGTGCCGGATGGGAATAGATGACTGCCAGTCAAAGCATTCCCGGGAGGGGTGTGATGGGACCAGGGTGGACTTGGCCGCATTAAGCCTTAGGCCATAGACTCGCTCAAATTCCCGGAGGAGGTGCAGGCATCTAGGGCCCGAGTTTGCCGGGTCTGCCAAATATAGAAGCACATCGTCGGCGTAGAGGGCGATCTTATCTACGTGGCTCTCATTCCAGGCCAAGCCCTGGATATGGCAATCTCGCCGGATGAGCGTCGCCAGGGGCTCCATTGCCAGCGCGAAAAGGAGCGGAGACAAGGGGCACCCCTGGCGCGTCCCTCTACGAACCGGGAACGCTTGTGAGAGCAATCCATTGACTAGCGCTCGGGCCCTGGGATTCGCATAGAGGACCCCCACATAACTGCGGAACCGCGGGCCAACCCCATTAGCCATAACACGTCCTGCAGGTACTCCCAACCCACCGTGTCGAAAGCCTTCTCAAAGTCAAGAAAGAGGAGGGCGAGATAGGGAGACAGACGGGATCGATGGGCCAAGGCCAGATGAAGGCCGCGGATACAGTGGCGGGTTCCCTTGGCCGGCATAAAGCCACATTGGTCCGGGAGGACCAGGTCCTGTAGGAAGGGCTTGAGTCTTTGGGCCAGTATTGTGGCGAAAAGCTTAATTTCAGTATTGATGAGGGAGACGGAAGTTCGCACAATCCAGTGAGGGCGGATGGGACTTAGGAATGACCACAATCATGGCCAGGTCCGACTCAGTGGGGAAGGCGCCTGACTCTATCACATGGTGGAAGAGATGCAACAGCCGGGGTGCCAGAGTGTCTCTAAAGGCCGCATAGAATTCTTGGGGGAAGCTGTCCGGGCCCGGCGTTTTGCCTCGATTTAGGAGGGGGATGGCCTCCAAGATCTCCTCCTGTGAGAAGGGCCGTTCCAGGGAGTCTGCATCTTCTGGAGCAAGGGAGGAAATCTGCACACCTGCACCGTCCAGGAGGGTGGCCAGCAGCACCTCCGGGGGGCGCAATGCGTATAGATGGGTGTAAAATTCAACGAAGGTGTCCGCAATGCCTGCAGACGTCGTCCGGAGGATACCGTCCAGTGCACTGATCTCTGGTCTCTGGAATGACGCGGTGGATCTTAGGGTAGGACACCAGGCTATGGAGGAGTTTACCATTTGTATCACCCCATCCATAGATCCGCGCTACCGACGACCGCCACAGCTGCTGGGCCGAGTCGAGCGAGGCCTGGCGAATTTCCTCTCGGATCAGTGCTAACTGTCGGGCGGGATCCCCTCGACCACTTGCGGCCTGCTCAACCTCGAGCCGTGCCGCTCGGGTCTCCAAGTCCACCAGTCGGGCCAGCCGTTCAGCTCGTTTGGCATAGACCCACCCCCTCGCCACCCCACCGATCACGGCTTTGCCCGCCTCCCATAGGGTCCCTGTCGATGAAACCGAGCCCTCATTGGTGGCAAAATAATGGGGGAGTTCCCATCCCAGCTCCTCCACTAGGGCCTGGTCCTGCAGGAACCAGGCATTGAGGCACCATACCACACGCGACCCCCCCCCCCCGGGGTAAAGCCCATGCGAAGGGAGACCGGGGAGTGGTCTGATAGCCCCCTTGGTAAAATGGCCACACCAGCGAGCAGCTGGCAGTCCAGGGCTGGAAGTAGGAGAAGGTCTATGCGGGAAAGGGTGTGGTGAGAGGCCGAGGTATGAGTGTACTGTGTCTTACGGGGATTCCACACCCGCCAGGCATCGCAGAGCCCCAGGGAGGACGCCCAGCCCGAGAGGGCCGCCGCGGTAGAGGATCGGGTCGCCGAAGGAGGCCCAGATGCATCTCGTTCCGGCTGCAGTACCGCGTTGAAATCACCGCCCACCAGTGTGAGGCCAGGCAGGAACTCGGAGAGGACATGCGTAAGGGAGCGCAGAGTTGGGGATAGAAGGGCGGGAGGGACATAGACATTCAGGATGTTCAGGGGGCAACCTTCCAACGTGCCCGAGATCGCAACATATCTCCCCTGCGGATCGGTGTAGGCTTTGGTCAGGGCAAAGGGGAGGCCTCTGCAGAGCAGGATCGCCGCTCCCCAGGACCCGCGCTGAAAGCCGGAGTGCCAGGCCAATGCGAATCCGTAACGAAGTAGGAATGGACATTGGGTGCCTAGAAGATGGATCTCCTGGAGAAGGAGTACATCTGCCGAGAGGCGCTGCGCCACTCGGAGGACCGCCGCGCGCTTGATGCGATCAAGAAGACCATTCACGTTCCAGGGGAGAACGTGGAGGGGCCTAGGCAGAGAGTAGGCCATTGGGGGGGTGGAGAAGTGGGTCGGCGCAGGGCCCGCAGGGGATCGTGCCGCGGGGGTAGGACTCATCACACCGCCCCCGACCGGGGCACAGGGAATGCAGCGCAGGGCTGCAGGGTCCAGGCACCTGAGGCATTAGGGGGGCCGAGGGAAGAAGGGTGTGGCAGTCCAAAAAGGGGAATCAGGGTTACCAGAGCATCTGCGTGTCGTGAGTGCATGCCGGGCATACTGTGCCCATCGCCGAGGAGTGTCAGAAAGTGCTGCTGTCGGCCACTCGTGAGCGAGCACCAATTTAGCCAAAGAGCAGCTGCTGAGCGCCAATTGAAGGAACAGCCCGTAGGCAGCTAGAAGCAAGAACCATGGAGGAGACAACGGTCTCCTTTTCCCAACCCCCTCAACACCCCCCACCCTACACTTCGAAACAGGAAGCATCTGTCGCCCAGCAAAAACAAAACAATCCCCTCACAAAAAACAAACCACTCAGTAGAGGACAGGAACTAAACTGAAACGCTTAGCTGGGAGCATTGGCACTAGTGCAGTGACAAACAAGGAAGGACCCCCTTTCGTATGGTCAGATGAAGTACAACAGCCATAAAGATTAAAAGTCAGCTAGCCAGTCAGACACAGTGACAACGATCTGCGCGGTCACCAAGAGCCATAGGATACACGTGCGGATGATAAAGAAGGATACCGACAGGGAAAGAGAGAGGAGGAAGAAAGGACAGCAAAGGGAGATGGAGGAGAGAGGCAGGTAAGAAGAGCATCATGAGAGTGACATAGTGCAGATCACAGGTGAGGCCCTCCTCAGGCCGCTCGCTCTCCAGGCGTCAGGCCAGACCCGGAGGAACGTATCCAACATGTCGGTCACTCAGGGCGACCATGGTCAGAGAGAGAGCATAGGACCAGGTTCATGCCTCTGCCTCTTGCGAAGAGTCCCGGATCACCAGGCTGCCAGACAAGTCCGAGTCCATCCAGATTTGCGCAAGTCTGTGCCAGGAATCAAGGGCTCTGCCACGGCGGTCTCGGTGGAGGGGCCCGCCGACGGGGTGTCACCTCGACCCGGGGGAGGAGTAGGAGATGGTCGCCACCCAGTCCCTTCAGGCGAGTTCGAAGCGTCATGGCGTCGGCATCCCCGTCTGCGGGACCCGGTCCGGCGCCGCCGCGGCTTGGGCTCCTCGCGGCCAGAGCGGGAGGCAGGTCCACGGGAAGGGGAAGGCATCCGGCTAGATCTCAGGGGCCTCTCCTCCGTGAGCCAGGTCCAGGCGGCCTGCGGGGTATCAAAGAAGAAGGATTGATCTTGGAAGAGGTCCTTGAGCCGTGCGGGGAACAGGAGACCGTATCACAAGCCCATCACCCGAAGCTTCTGTTTAACTTCATCATAGGATTTCCTTTGGGACTGGACTTCCCTTGAGTAGTCCGGGAAGATCATGATCGTGGAGTTCTGGAACTTCAGGGGGCCCAAGTCTCTGGCCGCACCCAGGATGGCGTCCCGGTCCCGGAAGTTAAAGATGCGGAGGATGAAAGGCCAGGCAGGACCCCCGGGGGGGTTTTGGACACTAAGGATAGCGAACCAGGGGGAAAGTTTCTCCGCCGGCATCCAGGAGCGGAAACAGGATTCCAAGAAGTCAGCCACCGGGCCCTTCTCCACCCCCTCCCGAAATCCAATGAGGTGGAGGTTGTTCCGTCAGGCACGGTTTTCTTTATCCTCCGCTCTGTGATGGACGTCAGACGTCAGTGTTTGAAGGCGGGCCACTTGGGTCTTGAGGGTGGCCAGGTCATCCTCCGTAGAGGATATACGGGACTCTGCCTCAGAGATGTGCGCCGTGGCATTCCTGAGATCCTGCCGGATGAGGGTGACATCAACCCGTACCTCCCCGATCTGAGTCTCCACCGAAGCCTGGGAGGAGCTGATAGCTTGAAGGATGGTTGATAAGTCCCCCCCCCCTCTGCCCCGGAGGGAGGAGGGGTCCTGCACCAGGGCCAGGGTCTGGCCTGGTGAATTTGTCCATATGGAGTTGAGCGGAAGGAACCGAGGGCTGCGTACTTTTCCCCCTGACCATGGCTCCTCCAGGGGAATCGGGCCAAGGAGGGGCCGGCGTCGCAGGTGCAGGTGGTCTGAACACCAGACGTCTCCCCACAATCTCACGATGGCGCAGGAGATCACCTCTTGGGGTACAACAGGCAGAGACATGGAACCACCAACGAGTCCCCGGGGTCCCTCTCACGGAAGGGAGGACGCAGAGGGCAGAGGAGCAGAGGGGGTAGTCTTGGGGGAATCCGCCACGCCTCAGGTGTAGGATGACAATCCAGGGGCGGGGCACTCCAGGGGCCGCTCCAGGCACAATATCTCAGGGCGCTGGGCTCAGTCCAGTCGCGAGAAGGCAGGACGGGGGGCCGGGTGGCTCCCAATGACGCAGGGGGGGGGCCAAGGACTGGCAGGGGGTCAAGCAACACCCGGGGGGCACTGGGGCGGTCAGTTACACAGTCCAGGTGACAGTCCACAGGCGGGAACCCCCGGGGGCCCCAACCCCCGCTCCGACTCCCTCCTCACCTCTGGTCCAGGCGGCCCAAATCTTCAGTAGGGGCCCCAAGGCGATCGCCGCTGCAGAAGCTGGCAGGATTGGACCCCAGGGCCACACGGGGGGTCCAGGGCGCAGAGGGACCGTCTCCAGGCGGGGGCCACCAATGGGGGTAATGCAGGAGGGCCCCAGAGACTCTCTCAGGCGCGGGCACAGGCCCACCGGGTGCCCCAGGACCTCAGGGACGCCCGGCAGGACGCAGGCGGCCCCAGCCCCCCACAGAGACAAATGAGTGCCCAGCAAGGAGTCCTCAATGGAAGGTTTCTGTCTAGCGACAGCGGGGGGGCATCAGGGGGGCAGTCACAGGGCATGGCGGCAAGTCCAGGCGGCCGCCGCGCAAGGCCCCAGTTTCAGGCCTCCAGGCCTAGGTCGAGCACAGCAGGCAAGGCGGGAGCACAGAGTTGGTGGCGTGCCGCACCTCTCAGCCACTCGGCACGCCACAGCACCAGTGCACCACAGGCTGCGGGCAGGGGACCGGACGGGTCAACAGCTCTAGGGGGCTCAGCAAATGGGCACGGCAGGGGTCGCCTCCAGCCCCTGCCACCCGGACAAGCCCACCGACTCTGCAGGGCACACGGGTCCGCTTCCCGCCTCCGAGCCGGGCAGGCAGATGCAACGGCTCCGGGCAGGACAGTGAGCCCGGCGGGGGGCCCAGAAGTCACGCCTCTCCTCCCGTACACCCGGCGGGGCCGGAAAGCCCTCGGGCCGCAAAGGGATCGCAGCTGCCGCAGGGGAGGAGCCGGCCGCTCCAAGAATCACTAGGGGGCCGCCATCTTGGCAGCCTCGCAGCCGGGTGGGAGCAGAGCAGCAGAGACGCAGACCGGGCTCCGGGAGATCGCAAACCTCAGGAGGAGGTGCCCAGCGGACTGAAGAACGCAGCGGTGCCAGGTAGGTCCAGGGATGTAGGCTGCTGCTAACGGATATCGGGCGGATGACGGATGGGGGTCCAGAGCACTCTTAGAGTGCGACCGCCATCTTGAAACCCTAGGCCACACCCCTCGTTTGTGCCCTAATTTAATTGCACATAAGGAACTAGGCCTGCCATGCATTAGCGACAGTATTAAAATAGCCTGCTATTGTTGTGGATTTCAATATGGAAAAGACAAAATGTTCCACATAACAAACATATCAAAGGGATGCTATTAATCTTGATCATGCAAAATCCATTCCCTGGCTAACATACCTGAGACAGACATTTGCATCTTTGGGCTTGGCATACCTTTATGAAAACCCTATTTGCTGTGTAACCTTCCCTAGATCAAAATTGAAAGATATCTTACTATCTATCTGTTCTCAGGCTAGATGGGAAAGGAATGTGGCAAAACACACAATACTTTTATATCAAGCAGTACCGCCTGTCTTGCGAGGGGCCTCTTCTTAACTCTCCTTTGACGTGAAACCCCACCATTACTACCTGATGACTAGATTATGCTTAGATTACATCCCTCTTATGCTGGGATATCCGGCTAATTCCTTCTCTCTAGCTCGCCTTCCAACATGCCTGTCACGTCGTTATGCACATGCGATGCATTATATAAATAAACTACCTCACATATCCTGTTTTTTGTGTTGTTACGGGAAAGAGAGGAAAAGGTATATTGTCCCTTTACTGCGAAAGTTTAGTTTAACCAATCACACTTCAGCTCTTGTAGTTCTCCAACACTTGGAAACGCCATATGTATGTTATGTGACGGCATCATTTCTACAAGCGGTCATATAAACTAGAATGGCTTCTACCCCACAGTTATTTGACCTAGAGGTCCCTGAATCTGGATAGATAGCCCCAGATGGTGCAAAAAGAGAGAAACCGCTAAGCACATTCAGCACTTTGATATATGTCTCTGCTATTTATTGTGGTATATCTGATATGTATCTCTAGGAGCAACTGATTTTAGTTCTATGGAGTTAGGCTTGTTTTATATTTCATATATTAAGGGCTTTTATTTTTTTATCAAGTCACAGAGTGTATGATTTTAAAGGTGGATTGAATGTATAAATAACTGTTTGCATGATGTTCTGTGTGTTTTGATGCATTTTTAATGCGAATAAAGTTTGTTGATTGATAAAGTGGAAGTCTGTATACCAACAGAATATTTCCATCACAATATAGGTTATGTGACCCACTATTCCACACCATGGGCAGCTTTTTAAGCCTATGTTAGGGGAACACTTTTAACAAAACAGGCGGGGATTCTTAAAAGTATCTGGATGCTGCTTTATTACGTAGAACGTGATATTCGGAAACTAGAGGCTGAGGTCTCTACCATGGCCAGCGCGTCATAACTATGGAGCATGAATATTATATCACAACAATTTAATGTAAAGGCGGACAGACAGGTGGCTTTCCTGACGAAATGTATATCCAATCTTGCAGATATAGCGAGGGAGATCCTCCCAGCAGAACGCTAGCTTAGCTACTTAAGGGGGATAGAAGTCACAATGTAATACTTCAGATATAGGAAGAGAAATATGGGTCTATGGGGTATATTATCAAGGGGTTTTATCTCCGCTTTTTTGGCTTTAAAAGCCAAGAAAGCGGAGATAAAATTATCTCCCTATTACCAAGCTGTCGCTAACACCAGTTAGCGACAGCTAATAGGAGATAGCGACCATCTTGGGCCCCACTTTGCATGTCAGTGATATTTATCACTAATGATATGCAAAGTGGGCGTGCCAAGATGTTAGCGACTGGAAACAGTCGCTAACATCGCTATCTCCTATTACCAACTTTTGGAGATATTTGCGCTAAGGGCGAATATCTCCAAAAGCTAACACCTGCCCTGAGCAGTTCTTAGCCATGTTATCCAATGGGAGGTGGATAACATGGCTAAGAGCATTTGCTCGATAATGCATGAATATCGCTGACTTTTCAGCGATATTCATGCATTGCGGGCGTTTTTTATCGCATTTGCGATAAACCTTGCTAATAGCAAGGTTTATCTGCGATAAAAATCGCCGATGTGCGGCGATAATTTTTGTCTCTAAACAAGTTAGAGACAAAAATTATCGCTAGTTGTTGATAATATACCCCTATATTAGTTGGCGAAGGTCCTGTCAAATCACCCGTCCCTCCTTATGGAGGGCATGGGCTCTCCATTCCAGTTAACATGTGTCCCCTATCGATCTACCTCACTTTATTTACGTACCATTGTTTTAATTCCCTCTGTTATTGAATTCGCAGCAGTTTTCTTGGACGCAGCAAAGGCTTTTGACTCTCTAGAATGGGCTTATGAAATGACTACATTGCACAGATATCGCATTGGGGAACCATTCCCGAATACGACCTGGCTATATGCCAAACCTGTGGTTAGGGATATATGCAAAGGGATTAGTGTCAGACCCTTTCCCAGTAGTCAAGGGACTACTTTTTTTTAATGGCTATGGATCCCATGAGCAAATATCTTCAAGTGCGCCATTCACAGAGGGGGCACACGCTGAGTCAAGGAACCTGCTCATGTCCATGTATGCCAACTATATCCTACTCTTCACCAGGGATTCAGGGCGTAATCTTGTGCCAGTAATCAGAGAGGTTAGAATTGGTGGATATTCAGGCATTAAAATAAATTGAAAAAAATCTGAATTGTTCCTGCTTACTGGGTCCTCCATCTGAGCACTGAGAGAGTTGTCCATCTCCTGGGTGGATGAATTGATGACATACCTTGGCATACACATTCACCGCAATATTGAGGCTGTGACTAGACGGAATTACGGCGCAGCTCTGGAATAGTTGGCCTACTGTGTAAAAACATGGCAGCAGCTGCCTTTTCTATAGCAGGTCGCATAGCATTCATTAAAAGGATGGTTCCATAGTAATTGGGCTAGTGCCAGGAAAACGGGCATGGGAGTTAGACATTGGGGAAGATGCGAGATGGGGGTTCTGCTCTAGACAAACAACGGCACATTTTTATGAACTATAGGCATGAAATATTGCACTATTAATCTACGTAGGAAATAAATTAAGCCGGGACACTGCCTAGAATAGGCCAAACTCGATCACACAGCTGTCCCTGCTGTTTTCCCCTTCATACTGATTTCCTACATCTCGCATGGTCCTACCCACTAATATATTTTTGGGGGGTTTGTTGCTCACACTGTATCCAAAATGATAGGAACTCAACTTACATCAGTCTGGACCCATTGATAGAGCACCTGGGTATGTTTAAATGCTTCTTTGCAACATCCCACGATTTTCTCCAATGGCTCTGCTTTTGGCAAAGCGTAGAGTTGCCATGCACTTGATCACTGTACCTTAAGACAGCCTGCCTTAAGAGGGTAAATGAATTAAGGAAATGGTGATATGCAGTAACGCAGTGGATACATATGCATTGATGCAATCTCAGACATTAAGACGTAGGAATATACGGAGCCCGCAGAGGGTATATTGTCTACAGGACACAAGCTCTGACGCATCTGAATATGACAGTAGCCCATCTACAAGTGACATCACCCCAGGCTGATTGAGCTAGGTTGCTGTTACTGTAATCTATGCTAAACAGCTGGGATATTGCCCTTCAACTTGTTAAAGACCTTTGTAAACAAAATGTTTTGGGATGTGTGGGAGAGACTCATGACAGTCCATTGAGGCACAAACGTTCCACATACACCGTGGTGCTGTACCATCCCATCATTTTACCCCTCACAGTCAGAGTGTACTTTTGTCTTTTGAGAACAAGTTGAGTAGCCCTGGTGCTCCTCAGTGTCACTCTTTGGATGAGCTTTGAGTGGGGGACCCCCGATGTTCTCACCTCTCCTAGGCACTCATAGCAAGTGGCCCCTAAACTACTGCAACAGGGAGCTCCTCAGAATTTCCAGTTTTTGTTTTTTCCATGGAGGTTTCGGTGATAGAAAAAGCTGAACTCTCAGTGTGAAATACTGGGGAGAAGCATGTGGACATCCTGCACAAAGACTGATTTCTAGATGTTATTCCCCCAAAACTTGTAACCCTGCTATTTCTGTACTCCTGGAATTATCATGCCGCAACCCTGCACTAGTAATTCCAGGGCGGTAAAATAACGGTAATATTTCTGGAGCAGGTGATAGCTCATGACGGAATGATAAATCTTTTTTTTGTGGTGCCTATAGGACACTACCTACTGCCTTCCCCACATAAATTATATCCTATTAATTTGAGGCAATAGGTTCCATTGGTATTTTTTTTAATGTCATGTACTTCAGCATTATGCTCTGCCATCCTCGTTGTATCTTTTAATGAACATTAAGACTGAACAGAAGTATAGAGCTTTGTGAGAGTTACCCTGTAAAATAAAAATATAGAAGAACTGTGAAACAACAAACCTCTCAAAATTGAAATACGTTTTATATAGAGATGAATCTACTAGAGTGGTATGCTTTGCATCTTTCGTGTTTCAGATACAGTTAACCACTGAATAAAATAAATGCAGTTTTCAGCATTCTTTTCTTTTTTTTTTTTGGAATAGTTTGACTTTACTCTCATCTAACTTCAGTAGCTGGGAATCTTCCAAAGTCACTATGGGGCATATTTACGAAAAAATGTTGGAGCTCGGTTCTAAGCCAAATTTGTCAACACCGCACAATGACATTTTTTAAATGTAGGGATGCACCGTATTCACAAGCATACGGGTCACCCCGGTATTCCTCAAGCGATGCACAAAAAAAGCTGCCTAGCGCCAGTGCAGGTACCCTGCCACCATGTTTCAAGGGTGCCTGCGCTGCCAGGACGATTGTTTATGCAGAGGAAGGGACACCTTCCTGCACATAAACAATCAGTAATGGTGATTTGCTCTGTCTATGTGTGCTGCTAAATGTAGCGCACATAGAAAGAGCATAGAACGAGGAGAATTAATAATTTCTCCTCGTATCGCCATTCTAATACCAGGTATTCCCTGGTGTTCGTTTTTGGTATTGCATCTGCCTTGTAAATCTGGGGCAGCGTTAAAAATCAGTCGGTGTTGCGGTGAAATGCCCACAGTAAAACCCATTGCATGCCCCTTCGTTGCAGAGGACTGTGGCAGTAAGAGGCATATTTACAAGGTGATGTTAAGCCAAGTTAAGTGGCTTAGCACCACCCTGTAAATATGGGAAATGGCTCTACACCACCGGAGTGTCGAAAAAATTGATGCTCCACTGTCTAGGGAAAATAGTGAATGTCAACGTTACTTAAACCAAAGCTCCTACCTTGATTGGTGCAATGAGTCCGCTCACTTACTCATTGGCTGCCTTCCCTTTGAATTAGTGCACAATGCATGTGCATGTTGTTGACATCCATTTAAAAATTGTTTCTTTATCTTCCCTATGTCCAGGGGAAAGAGTGATAGCCAGCCTTACTTCACCCAAAGCCCAGTCCTGGGTTGAATCATGAAATGGAGCTTATACAGTGTTTACTTACACATTATAGCGCTAAGTTGTTCTTTTGGTGCAACTTATTACCTACAACCCAAAATCAGACCAACCATTTTTTTTCAAAACGGAAAATATGCTCCTTGATTAAGTGGCACATACAAAAATGACAATATTCAAGACTCCTCTGAGCTATACTAATGCACACTATTTTAGGTCTGGCATTTGAAAAAGCTTTACCTGTGTCACACAATATTAGAAAT
Source organism: Lissotriton helveticus (assembly GCF_964261635.1). Classification (NCBI taxonomy): domain Eukaryota; kingdom Metazoa; phylum Chordata; class Amphibia; order Caudata; family Salamandridae; genus Lissotriton; species Lissotriton helveticus. Next base: position 804,919,866 of record NC_136057.1, on the reverse strand, counting down.
TGGACTCCTGGTTGGCTGATATATGCACACAGGCCCGGCAGGAAACACAACTCAAGTCAGGGTAAACTAGATACACAATAAGATAACATGTGCCCACCCTCTTGTAGCTTGACACAGATCAGTCAGGCTTATCTACAAAAGCTATGTGTAAAGTATTTGTGCAAGCACAAGGAGATGATGGACGGAGCGCTGAAACTTTTCAGACACTCATCCCTAGTCACAGATCTGGGTTGAATCCATCATCGTTCTTCAGCTCACTTCGCCACCCCAGTTCAGACACAGCTATATGCAAATCAGTCTTGAACCTGTGCCTCATAGAAACAGTCCAGCTCGAGCTGCCAAGCCAATGTCTTCCCTAAACCGGCAGGCCAAAGACAGGTTTGAATGACTACTTCTGTGGGTGGCACAATTAGGGCTGCAGGCCCACTTGTTGCAGGCCCTGGGTATATGGTATACCACTTTACAAGGGACTTACAAGTAAATCAAATGTGCCAAGCAGGTGTTAACCAGTTATACAGTGTTAAGAGTAGAGAGCACATGCACTTTAGCAATGGTCAGCAGTGGTAAAGTACTCAGTGTCCTAAAATCAACAAAAAGAAGGTCAGAAAAAGAGGAGGAGGATGGCAAAAGGTTTTGGGTGATCCTCCAGAAAGGGCTATTTCCTACACACATCTGTTGTTTAAAAAGATAATTATACATAATATAAATGTATAGCAAGTCTTTTGTCGTTCATACTTTCCTTTTGTCCGCCATAGAACACACCATTGTGCAGTGGGTCAATCCACTTACTTACTGCCTGTCTTCACTTTGAGGGACTGCACAAAGCCTTTGCGCATTGTTGACAGTCGTTTAAAAAGATTTCCTTTATCTTCAGTGTCATAGCTTGTTTGTGTTTTTAGGCTATTTATTTTTTATATTAACTTTAAATACAGGGATATTTAGTTTGACTGCACTTCTAGAGCCCTTTTTGATTGTGATTTTCTATAGTTGGTGTTATAAAGTGTTTATGTGACATTTTAACATTGCAGCTACCTGAAATATGAGTGCTTGGTAAGGTTTTAATTAAATGTGTTTCCATCACAAACGATAATAACAATAAAATGTAAAACACAACTGAAAGACATGCTTGAAAATGTAATTAGCAAACCTGACACATTAGTGAATGTTTTTAAAATGTTACATTTTTGTTGCAACCATTTGGTGCCCACCTTTAGTTGGTGGCATATTTTCTTTTATTTCTTTTTGTTTTTGAGGCACAGACTGGCAAGAAAAAAAACAGTGGTGGTGGAACAATTTTCTGACTGTGGGTGTTGCCATCAGTGGTACATCCTTGAAGTCCTAGGTATTCTGAAACACCCAAGCATCACACAGCGAACATGTTTGCAAATTTCAGCGGGAGAGTGGTAAGAGTGTAGTATGTAGCTGGTGTTGAATTTAGGAACATGCTGTCATAAATATATAACTAAAACATGGTGTTGGAGCACTGGCCTTTTACAGACAGCACATTTCCCACTGAAATTACTGGTAAATTCACACAGACCTGTAGTTTTACTAATTTAACTATATAGAGCACAAACAATAATGTGTGGAAATTCGGTTTTGGAAAATATTTGTAATTTTTGCATCACCAAGTGAACTGTTTTGATCTTATTGAAATATTTGTTTTCATCATACTTTAGAATTAGAGGAAAAACACTTCATTTTGCTTTTCTGTTTATTTATTTTGAAATATTTGTACAGTTCATTTATAGGTATTTAAATTTGAAAACTACATCTTACAGGCTTCCCTTTCACACCAGCAAGATTGTCACATACTTCCCTTCATAAAGTCTTGGCACTCTGCAATAAGAGAAAGAAAAATAAACACAAGTCAAAGTCAAAGTCAAAAGATTTTTATTTGCTTTGGTACTCAACTGAGGACCACAAACTTAAAAACAATTTACATGAAGAGAATTAATAGAAATTTAATATAGTATTAAAAAAGATTTTAGAAATTTGTAGAAATTATAACAGACCCATTCGCTGGGTGGTTGTTTTCCTAATGTTAACAAGTTATTTACTGTGGTAATTTTACATTTCCGATATATCGGGTCAAGATATCTTGCCCGTTCTTTTACTACATTTGGATGGGGACAGACAAATAAAATATGCTCAATGTCCTGATCACCTCCTTGACAGAGGTTACATATCGGGGAATCTGCTAGTGACCATCTGGAGGTAAAGGTAGATACAGGTAAGATTCCCAGGGGTCCTCGCTCAGTCCCACCCTGTTTAATGTCTACATGGCCCCGCTGGAGGACGTGGTTACCCGCTATGGGATAAAAATAGTCAACTATGCCGACGACACACAACTCGTCGTCTCCCTGTCCCAGTTGGATAAGAACCCTGAAATCCTACTTAACTGTCTACAAGACATACATACCTGGATGTGTGAATCCGCGCTGAAACTGAACGGGACAAAAACAGAAATCATGCTGCTGGGCAACAAATGGTCCTCTGTCCCTTCTTCAGCCTGGCCAGACTCCTTCGGTGACATCCCCACGCCCAAGACTGAAATTAAAACACTGGGCTTCTGGCTGGAGCAGGACCTTTCCTTGAAGACCCAGGCAGTTAAGACCGCGGGCACATGCTTTGGGCTCCTCCGCTCTATTCGGAAGATCCTCCCCCTCTTGCCCCCCATGTCCAGGAAACTCCTGGTGCAAGGGCTCATTCTATCACGCCTGGACTACGGCAACGCCGCATATCTCGGTGCTCCTGAAACCACCCTGACCAAACTTCAGCGCGTACAAAATGCCGCAGCGAGACTCATTCTCAAACTTCCCCCTAGAGCCCATACCACACCGGCCCTCAAATCGCTGCACTGGCTACCGGTCCGCCAGCGAGTGGAGTTTAAGGCCTTGTGCATCACGCACAAACTCATTAATGGGGTTGGACCTGCCACCCTCAAAGATATGATCACACCTTACAAAGCCCACAGAAACCTCCGCTCGGACAACGAACATCTGGCCACTGTCCCAAGATTCAAGAAGGCGCGCACCGGTGGACGACGCTTCTCGGTCAAGGCCTCCTCCACATGGAACGCACTCCCTCGTCTGCTGCGTGTGGAACCAAGCCACACGCTATTCCGCAAAAGACTCAAAACCCTCCTCTTCCCAAAATAGTTCCTGATTCTCGCCCGTCTCGGATTTTACAGTATTATAGCGCGGGGATGCCTTCGGGTCACCAGGCGCTTTACAAATCTCAAAAATAAATAAAATAAATTCCTAAGCGTAACATTGTTATGGCCCTTCTAGCTCCGTGTGTAAGGCAAAACCCCAGATACGGCCTCATTTGCTTATAATCCAATGTCTCGGTAAAGGTTTTATATGTGGATAACTTACTACAATATGTAAGATCCAAATCGTAGCTCAGTCTCGGTGTGAAGCATTTCAAAAAGAGTTTCAATTGGGATTTTGACCAAGTAAACAAAATATCTTTGGTAAGATTAGCCATTTTAAATGCCGCTGACATATTCCTGAAGAAATTAAGTTTTAAAGAATCTGAATTGAATGTCTCGGCCTTTAACAAAAATCTCAATGTTCCTTCCTTTGCATGCAGCATATTATAAGCCCATCTGATGACGTTTGCCACGGCTGTAGCATAGGAGCTTGTTAATGCAAATTCCAGTCTGAGAGCTTGTACAGATGTTGATCTAGAAACCTTTAATATTTTTTTCAAGATCTTTCCTTCGGTTATGTCCATATACGACCATTGCTTTGTTGGTATGTGCTCAGTAGCATAAGATAAAACCCGGGGTATTTTTGCTCTGTACACTTGGAGTAATGATGAGAAATGCCTGTTTCCGGTGGCAGTATACAATCTAGAGAGAGCCCCAGCATGTATTTCTGATTTTCTCTTTAGGTTGTTTATTTGTTTTGAGTTTTGCAAATTCTTTGTGAAAATCCTGCCGAGGTAAGTATATTCTTCTACTTCCTCTACTCTGATCCCATCAAGATTCCAACAGTATTTGACACTTTTTTCCTACCTGAAAAAGCTACTACTTTGGTTTTTGTTAGATTAGGGATTAAATAATGGTCCTTAGAGTAAACATTTAAAGAGTCCAGTAGCTTTTGAAGACCAAAAGGTGTAAGGTCCAGCATTACTATGTCATCTGCATATAACAGAGCGTGAATGCTCTGTAAAGCAATCTTTGGCGGCAAACTAGAGCATTGTTGCAGATGGTACGGCAAATCACTTAGATATAATGAGAATAAAATTGGTGCAAGAAGGCACCCTTGTTTGAGGCCGTTAGAAGTTTTAATCGGTTTAGTCAGTCCTTTTTCGCTCCCCATTTGTACCTGGGACCAAGTGTTGGTATGGAGCTTAATTACGATCTGCAGTAAATTTTCGGAAATCCCCAGTCTCCTCAATTTTTTCCATAGTGTAGGTCTGTCTACGCGATCGAACGCTGTAGAATAGTCAATAAACGCAGCGTACACTGGTTGTGATTTCTGCCCAATGTATTTGTCTAAGATAGTCTGGAGGATTGATATGTAATCAGTGACTGAATGATTGGGACGAAAGCTGGCTTGGTACTTAGGTATTAAACCCTGCGAGAAGGACCAGTCTTTTAGTCTATCCAAGACCTCCGCAGCAAAGATTTTTCCTGTAGCGTCCATCAACGCTATTTGGCGATAATTACCAGCGATATTTTGACTCCCCTTTTTGTGTATTGGAATTATAGTACTCCCCTGCCACGACTTTGGTAATCTCCTAGTGCAGAAGATATAATTAAACAGAGGTGATAACATCTGACTCCATTCTTTTGGATGTGACTGCAAGACCTTAATGGGTATTTGATCAGGACCTGACGCTGAAGTACTCCTAGCTTTTTTAATATGCATTTCTATAGAAAATGCTGTAGTTTTTTCTATCGAATTTAATTTATTTTCCATAGTGATATCAGTATCATTTCTGTTAAATTCAATTATATTTTCTTTGTATAGGTCAGTTAGATAAATTTCCCATTCTTGCGGTGGAACCGGTATAGCATGCAGTTTCTTTTTTGTTCCAGTCGTTTTGGCAATCAGAGACCAGTATTTTCTTTGGTTATATTTTTTCGCCGCCTCTTGGATATCCACCCAATTTTTATCCTGCAACATTCTTTTTTGGCTATTCTTCTCTCGTCTTAGTTGGTTTTTTAATTTATTTATTTCTTGCTGAATAACAGGTGAAAAATTCAAGTATTGCCCTCTAATGAGTTTATTGAGCTTCCTCCTAATTGTATTTTTGCTGGACACCTTGTAGTTTCTCTTTTTATCTTGTTTTATCCTGTTTAGGAGAGCTCTTTTGAGATTGTTCATAATACATTCAAAGTTTGTTATTTGGTTTTCAGAGTATATACTAGATAAGAGTTGATTTTGTAAGATCGTTTCATTAATGTGATCCAAGGTCGCTGAGTTCCAGAAGATTCGTCTCTGTTTATTATCAATTTCAATATTACTTTTATAGCACATAATTAGGTTCGACGAGGAGGACTTTACCGACCATCCAGTGATTAAGTATAGGAGAGCATGGTCGCTATCATCTGTAAAATTGGTACTCAAGTGTAAAACTGTATCCACTAGCTCCATACCACATATTAGGTAATCAATAGTAGATGAAGATCCATTTCCTCGTCTTGTGACAGACGCCGGTCTATCACCATCCACATTACCATTCAAAATTGTCCCATTTAAATTTGGCAAACATGCTAATAACAATTTTCCTCTTTTGTCAGAAGCTTTCCCTTTAGGGAATATTGGGATACATAGTTCCAGCGTTTCTTCTTCATATAGTTTTGCCCATTTACCTATCTCGGCATTGGAGATTTTTCCGTTCAAGTCACCCATGATTAAATATGACGTGTTTGCTCGATCTTCCATTATCTGTGCAATTGCATCCATGGTTTCCACAAAAGTGACGTCCTGGTTGGTGCCTGGAGGGATATACACGTTAAAAAGTAAAAAGGCCTTTTTTTGGTCAAGGATATGAGTCTTCAGTAAGACTTTAATACATTGAAAGTAGTCGGATTTGGACTCGATAACTTCTTGGAACCATGAGTGCTCCTCACTCAATAAAATTGCCAATCCGCCCTTAGCATGTCCTCTGTTTGCTGCTATAGCCGGAGTATCATAAACATAATAGCCCATCTGATTAAAGGATTTTGTCGCCCATGTTTCCTGTATAGCTAAAATATCTGGAAAGTTATTCAGTGCTGCATTCATTTTATTATTTGTTTTTCCGGCTATATTCCATGAGATAATCCTTAAACCATTGTTAAACAGTGAGTTGTTGTTGATACACTAATTTATTACTGTTTATGGTCTCCGAAACCCAAGCCCAGGACTTTGTTGTTTTTTTGACCTCAATTTCTTCTTGGTTTTGGCACCACACTTTCCTTTCTCCGTTATTTACCTGAATTTTCAAAATTTCCTTCCTTGCACAAGAAAGCCCTGAGTCAACATGATCAGAGATATTGGTGTACCAGTTGTTAATTGGAATATTCAAGTTAGTTCCTAGGAGGCCAATAGGTTTATTTTTGGTTTTGATGTTCTTTGGTGAAGATATTTCAATAACATCGTAGCCGCATTTATGTAATGTTTCTTGTTCCTTTATGATGATCCCAGGAAGAACTGGTGACCAGAAGACTACTTCTGCTATTTTTTTTCAAAACTGTAGACTACTTCTGCTATTTTACGATTTTCTTTTGTGGGGAAGGTCACCAAGTCTATTTCTTTGCTTGTAATACTTTGTAAAGAATGTATTTGCTGTAACAAATTAATTATCCTTCCTCGATTTAATGGTAGATTATCAATTGGAAAAAGTTCTTCAAACTGTAAATGATTAGTCACAGTTGGGTCACCGCCTAGAGGCAACTTCTTATTATTCTCTGTTGTTTCCTTGTTTGTTTGGCCTGCTCTATTAGATACTTTGGAAGGTATATATTCAGGCGCTTTGTGGTTCAAGAACGTTATTGATGGTATATTTGTTATATCGCTAAGTGCCTCTGCCGAAGAATGATTGAATATTATTTTATCGTTCTGACCCTCCTGGTTATTTTGAGGGGTAATTGCATTTTTGAATTTGAGCTTTCGGGATTTCTTTTTATTGATTCTTCTTAACGGTTTCCTATTTCTATTTTTTCCCTTTGTTCCTTTGTTAAGTTTTGATTGGGGGATCTTGTCATCTCCAACTTCATCAGGTAAAAGTATAGTGGAGGTTCCATCTTCTCCTTCATCGGTACCTTTTTGCAAATGTTGTTTTTTGGCAACCGAAAAAATAGAGTACTCTTTAGCTGTAGATAGAGGCTCTTCTCTGAAAAGATTTTTCAAGGAATATATTTTGACATCCTTAGACTTTTTCCGGTTCTTTATATTCGATTGATCATGTATTTTATGTTCAGATGTTTGGGTACTAGTGTCACATTTGTTTTGAGATTCAGGACTTAAGATATTATTGGAGGAAGTGTTGTAATTATCCTGCTTCGCCTCAGTTATCTGTTTGCTATTTATTACATCAGCAAGATCTTTTTTCCTCTTTTCTTCTACCAAAAATTTTAAGATACCAATTTGAACATCCAAAGTTTGATCGGAATTTTCCAAAATGTTACCTAAAAAAGATAGAACTGATTCCAATATTTCCTGTAAGGTATAAAGAGCCTTTGAAATAGGTGTCGCAGTATTAGTTGAATTAATGTCATTAGGGCGAAATGGATCCAATGATGTGTCCAGGTCTATTTTATGATCTAAGGATTGCTCCTGAGACGTGGTTAGTAAATTGTCTGAATGTAACTGAAGATCAGAGATATTTCCCATCAGCTTTATGTCATTTTGGAAAAGATCCTCGGTATCAGAGAGGCTACCTAGTTGTTTTATGGGTGTTAGAGATGTTAGTTGGGAAGACTCGTGAATCGGTATTTGTGTTGAGAATAGGATCTTCTGATTGATTTCGAGACCCGAAACACTTGAAGTTTGAGTAGTTTGTAAGTCAAGGAGAGGCAGCTCTGATGCCTCATTAGATGGTATTGTTTCAGCTTTTACAGGAATTTCTTGGACGTTGGAAGGAGTTTGTTTTTTTGGTGATAAAGCTAAAAAATAGTTGCTAATTGCAGGGGTTCCAGTTATCTGACCTTGTTTTATTGCTTTGTCAGAAGATTTTCTTATTGCTTCCTCGGTGCCCATTCTCTTCATGAATATAGTGCGAGATCGGAGTTTTTGAAGGCTATGAAAGTTTCCTTAGTCAATTTTGTGAGTATTTTAGATGATGTTTACCGCTCTAATGTTAATTAATATATTGACTGCTCGGGTAGTCGGCAATCAAGTAGACGGAAGATACACTTTCCACGCTATTGCCGGTTGTTACTCAATCCAAAGACCCTATTGTGACATAGACATATTAATTGAGATAGAAATTCAAATGGAAATGAAAATAAGGTGGCCCGTCCCGTCCTTGTACGTCCCTGGACGGCCACAGACGGCCCGCTCTTAGCCCGGTCTTCTCCCCGAGCTGCGTCCCGCGCTGCGGGAGATATGAGGCAAGATATAGGGGGCGTGGAGGGTGGGGGGCGGGCCAGCAGGGAGAGCGGACCGGAAGGTGGAGATCGGTCTCGCAGGGACTCCTGGTTCCTGGAGTCCCTGCACACTCGCAGCCCCGCTTTCGCCTCACACCCGGTACCGCCCTACAGCTGCTGTTCCTCTGTGAATGCCTCTGTGCCTCAAAGGGCGATGCGGCACCCGCGGAGCGGGTGCGGCGAGATGTGGCCGCTGAAGAAGAAAAAAGCCGCTGGTGATCAGGTTGGTGAAAGTGCCTCCGTGCAATTTATGCTTGTCTCACAGAGCGGATAGCATGGAACGTTTTTAAGTCTTCAGTCAGTAGGGCGGGGGGCGACCAGCAGGGAGAGCGGACCGGAAGGTGGAGATCGGTCTCGCAGGGACTCCTGGTTCCTGGAGTCCCTGCACACTCGCAGCCCCGCTTTCGCCTCACACCCGGTACCGCCCTACAGCTGCTGTTCCTCTGTGAATGCCTATGTGCCTCAAAGGGCGATGCGGCACCCGCGGAGCGGGTGCGGCGAGATGTGGCCGCTGAAGAAGAAAAAAGCCGCTGGTGATCAGGTCGGTGAAAGTGCCTCCGTGCAATTTATGCTTGTCTCACAGAGCGGATAGCATGGAACGTTTTTAAGTCTTCAGTCAGTAGGGCGGGGGGCGGGCCAGCAGGGAGAGCGGACCGGAAGGTGGAGATCGGTCTCGCAGGGACTCCTGGTTCCTGGAGTCCCTGCACACTCGCAGCCCCGCTTTCGCCTCACACCCGGTACCGCCCTACAGCTGCTGTTCCTCTGTGAATGCCTCTGTGCCTCAAAGGGCGAGATGTGGCCGCTGAAGAAGAAAAAAGCCGCTGGTGATCAGGTCGGTGAAAGTGCCTCCGTGCAATTTATGCTTGTCTCACAGAGCGGATAGCATGGAACGTTTTTAAGTCTTCAGTCAGTAGGGCGGGGGGCGGGCCAGCAGGGAGAGCGGACCGGAAGGTGGAGATCGGTCTCGCAGGGACTCCTGGTTCCTGGAGTCCCTGCACACTCGCAGCCCCGCTTTCGCCTCACACCCGGTACCGCCCTACAGCTGCTGTTCCTCTGTGAATGCCTCTGTGCCTCAAAGGGCGATGCGGCACCCGCGGAGCGGGTGCGGCGAGATGTGGCCGCTGAAGAAGAAAAAAGCCGCTGGTGATCAGGTCGGTGAAAGTGCCTCCGTGCAATTTATGCTTGTCTTGTCTTAGCTATGCATTAAACACTTTTAATGCATAGCTAATGTAACAAGATAAAAATAAAATGTAAAGCTATCTTTGATGATCATTCACCTTCAGAACCTCTGTATGGTGGTTCTGGGGTGCTACAGTACCCCCGCGCCCCTACTTCAATAGATAATGTAAAAAATACCACCACGCTAGGTTGCCAAGACCAGACCTGCAGCTTTATCAGTGATTTTTTTGTACATGACTTTGAACACCGTTTCTCATGCAATATTGATTAGTAGACTGCTTAAGATCGGAGTCAGAAGTAATGTCCTTCGATGGTATTAACCTGGGGCCATTAAATCTTGCATGGTTTCCATCACTGTTAGAAATGGGGGTCTCTAGTTGGCAGAGGTAGGTACCTTTGTCCAAATAAGGGGCCCTTGCTTCTAGTCAGGGTAAGGGGATACACTCCTTAAAATAACCCCTGCTCACCCCCAATGTAGCTTGGCACGAGCAGAAAGACTTATCTCAGAGGCAGTGTGTAAAGCATTTGTGAGCACATACAGTAATACGGTGAAAACACTACAAATGGACACCACACCAGTAAATAAGTAATCTTTATCTAATTCAAAACAAGACCAACGACAAAAATCCACAATACAGTATCAGAAATATCCTCAAAAATAGGTTATTCACTCAAATAAAACTTGTAGCAACAGATAACTCCACTTGGAGTTATAACGACATCATGACCGGCGAAAATCTTAAAGTACAGCGCCGGCCGTGAGGTGTGCGGCATCAGGCCCACAAAGAACAGTACCTTGGAAACAATGAAAACAAAGACATTTCACGGCGTCGGGGAGGTGATGCTTCATTGGTGCCACGCTGCGTCAGTTCATTAAGACCCCAGAGGAGGTGAAGCCTCTGTTTCTAACTGCAGGGGAGGCGACGCGACTGTTCCTTACTGCGTCTGGGAGGTGACATCACAATGGCGCCGAAGCCTTTGTTCCTTACGAAGGCGCGATGTTGATGGATTCTAGGATCACCCTTGTCGAGGATTCGCTCTGCGATGATGGAGTTGGCTTTGGTGCTTTGTTTCCGCCTGGCGCAAAGTGCACTGCATGCTTGTTTTTTATTTAGCACTCTATGGAAGTCCATGTGTTTCCTTGCTCTTCCCACTGCCTCTGTATCCCTGCACATTTTTTTTTATTCTAGTCCCCCCGGCCCCCGCTCCCTGATGCTCAGCATCTTGCTTCTCATTTTTAATTTAATTTATATTTTTTTAACAAGGTCCCAAAAACTCCACAGTGCCACCCCGCAGCTCGCTCCCCTTATTTTTGCTTTTGTGCACTTTTTCATTTTAATTTATCATTCTAACATGACTATCCGCTACATTAGAATGGTAAAACAAAAATGGTCGCCACGAATCATTGCACAGCAGGCATGCGCATTCTCCATGGTGCACGTGTGAGCATCAGGGACGTTCTTGGATAGGTTTCCTTTAATAGACAACTTCCTGTAATGGCACATGCTATTGGTAATTAAAATTAAAAAAAACATTGGAAAGCCGAGCAGCTCAGCTTTATGGAGCCGCGATCGATTGGATTTGCCAATGCTTGTTTTAAACTTTCGGCAGCTGGTTTTCTGCCATGTGCTGTCGTCTACAGTAGAAAACAGAAGGCAGTTTTTTCAGGCAGCGACTGAGGGGGATGGTTGACAATCACAGACTGTCTTGAAAAGCGTTGACTTGACATGAAAAGTATGACTGTGGGCCACTGCCTTGGTTGGAATACGAAATGTAGCCCGAGGTCTGCTCACTTGTGTCCATATTTATAGAGGTCTTGTCTCTTGTCCAAATGGAAAGTTCACTAGATTTGTGTTTTCCGAGCCGCCTTGCTGCTGTATAGATGACAAACATTAGCTCTCGTGTTCTGAAGCGGAGACTCCTCTTACTGTGCCCGGGCCCTCAAAGAAGCAGGGTAGTGGTACAGCTTACAATTTCACTTCCACCCATTTCACAAATGAGCACTGTAAGTGTCACCTCTGAGGGTGAAGAGGTGCTTGTGCCTAGTTGGTGCCAATGGGCACCGGTGTGTCCCCATTTGGAGAGTCACCAGACCTACAGCTCTCCACAGATGGGCAGTTTGAAATCCATCAGTGACTCTGAGATCTGCTTTGTTTTGAAGAGCGCGAGCAGCACCAGGTATGAGGACACGGCAGGGGACAGCAGCTGGGCGGAAGGTGCTCTGGCCCAATATATTTATTGAATTATTCATGTTGTGTTCTATAGAAGCGTTTTGCACTGAACAAAAGGTAAAGGAGGCTGTGTAAACAAAAGAGGATAGTTCCACTTACACATTATAGTTCACAATCTCATTGGCGTAAGAACAAGAGGATTTTAAGCTTCATTAAATAGTAGCAAAATGGATTTGAGCCAGAGATGGTGAAAGCGAATTCAAAATTCTGGCGACACTGCCAGAAAGATGGTTTCCTACATGACTCATGTTTGAAAGTAGGGGGTCCTGGAGAGAGCTTGGCAGCAGGGAAGGAAGCCACATCTAAAGCAGTGGTGCCCAGCCCTGCTGTGTATTGTGAAGGGGCCCTGCTCCCTGCTTGCTTTACTGATGGGCCACCTCGTGTCTTGGGCTGTCGGGAGGCACCAGGCGATGACTGGCGGAGACTCGTGCGGCAGTGGCGGGGTAGCGAAGCTGTGGAAGCGGATTATTATAACTCACTGGTGCAGTGTCACCCTTCGTCCATGGGTTCTAAACAAGTAAGGAGGAATAGACACTGGAGTGAAGTACAAACCAAAGATCATCTATTAGCATTCATGAATGGGGCCTCATCCGGTAAGCACCATAGAGATACTCAAGGAGGAAGTGCACACTGAATGATGGTTACACAGGTTTTTGTAGCAAATGATCACAAACAGGTGACCCCCAGAGGTAAATAGAGCTTTGGGAAAAACACATAAATGAGGTAACTGTGAGAATCAGCAGTCTTGGTGCCTTGCGCAAGCGTCGCATTCTAAGGCAGCACAACAAGACATGCTATCTGGTTAAACTTTCTTGGGGCTTTACCATTGTCTGAAAAACCCTGAGCATACGCCATCTGTTCTTTTGTGCTGACTCCGCATGTATACATAGCCTACAATACTCTAATCTAAACTTTACTTGAGGCTTTACCATTGTCTGAAAAACCCTGAGCAGACGCCAGCTGTTCTTTTACGCTGACTCTTCATGTATACATAGCCTATAATACTCTAATCTAGATTCTTTACCAATGTTTATGCAGGTGCGGTGTCAAGGATAGAGCAGGGGCTGAAAGTAGGGCAGGGGTGAAAATGGATGATGCATAGCTCAATCAAAAAACGAGAGAATCAGATTTTAAATTTCAACAAATCGAGCACCAATGATTCATTAAATTCCTTTATCACTCTTGTTAGGAAGATCAAAGCCAAGGCCCTGGCTGTAAGACATGAGGTGCCTCTCCACTAGCCCCGCCCGGCCGCTCCTGCCTCTGTGAGCAGCGGTGGGAGGGGGCGGCTGCGGCTCTACCGACCTGCGGTTGAAGGCGGGTCCCTCATTTACCTCCTGGTCTATGGCCGAAGACGGCCCAGACACAGGTGTCGCTGTATTCAAATCACTTTATTGGGTGAGAATGCGGAATCGCAGGTGAACGACACTGCATGCAAAAACCACATACAAGGGAGAAGTGAGCTTGCAAGTGTTGCAATGGGCCAGTCTCCTTACAATACATACTACCCTCTCAGGCAAACGAATTATGCTAATTGATATACCTACTCTTAAACACCCACCCTTCTGATACTGCTGAGTCCTACCATTGTTTGACTTTGACGCCTTGCCTAGTTTCAGTCACCCCCTTTGGGATCTTGAGACCTGCCCAAGGAACCAGTTCCCACATTCCCAACTAAACTGTAGTGGAGGTGTCGTGTTACTGCTTCTTATCATAACCTCCAGTGATACAGCAAACTCCAAGAGCTTCTGTGCCGGTCACCGCTATAACAAGCATTTGCAATGCATTAGGTCTCGCATTTACGCGAGTTTAAGTTACTTGCATTGTAAATGACAATGCCTTTTATTTCAATTTTGAAAACCAAAACATAAATAAAAAGCATTGCCATTTACAGTGCCAGTAGCTCAAACTCGCTTAAATGCGAGACCTATTGCATTGCAAATGCTTGTTATTATATGTTGTGATGTGCAAGAATGAATGTGTGTATTATAGACAGAAAGCTTGGGACCATTATGTTCTCCAACTCTCTGATCTTGTTGGATCCGTTTATAACTGAAACTCCTCCTCCCGAGAAACAATACACTGCAAACCTAAAAGAAACAAACATGCACATTAACATAGCATTTTGTTATCCCCATTTTGTTTCGGTCGAAATTACCAACTTTATGTAAGTAGGGGGTTCCTTTAGCTGTTCAGCCTCACAGACCGTCCAGGCCAATCTAATTTCAGAAACCTAGTTCTGTGGAAATTATATGGACCGGTTTCTGTCTGTTGGCTTTGCACGCTGCTCTCATCTTCAGGTCTTCTCCTCTTGTCTTCAGGAACTGTCCTCAGGAGCAGACTCCATGGACTGACTTCAGGTGCTGAACCCACCTCTTGTCTGGTGGCCACACATATTCCTACTTCGATATATTAAACTAAGGACTTCCTCTGCCAGAGGAGGCTGTGTTGCTTCAAAAATCAAACTACACAATAGTAGGGGTGGGTGCAACTAGTGTACTTTTGGGTAGCATACTTCTGTTTGGTCCGTTCGAGTAAAAATTCAACTTGAAAATGCTATTTCAAGGTGATTTTCGGTTGCTGTCATTCAAAACATGACCTCTCACATTCGGATTTGCATTTTTGCATTTAAAAATTACCCAAACAGTCTGCTCAGATAAAAAAATGTACCTGAAATGTTTGCTGACCACCCACATTAAAGGCACTGCCACTTGTTTTTCAAACACTGCCGTTTGTGTTTAAATTTGGAGTTTTGCGTTCAGGAATTATCCGAATGGTCCACTCTGCTAAAAATTTACCGGAAATACCGCTGATGTTCAAAAATTACCTGAGTGGTTGATCTTGTGTTAAAATGTCTCCCCCAAATTATGCATGCTGGAGTAATGGCATAATCGTAGTAATTTTACATAGATTTTGTTAAGTGAAATTACCAAAATTACGTCAATTACTCTGGAGTAATTAAAATTTCACCCAGGCCCACTCAATAGCCCATGTATACTTTGGGAAACTTACTTGCAACCTTAAGGAGGGAACAGTAATTATACACAGGAGTGTGGGTTAGCTCGTCTCAAAACCACCCTGTTTGCTACACCAAGGGCTTTGCTACAAGAAGAGCTACTACATTTACATGTAGAGCCTAATTTCATGGATTTCATTTGCAAATACAATGAGGCAGTGGTGGCTCACAGCGGTAACGCTGTGGGGCGGTGAGGCGGGGCGGGGAGGAGGGGTGCAGTGGAGTCCGACATACAACAGCAGATATTTATTTATTGACTTACACCTCTGCCGTCGTATGTCGGACTCCACTACCCCCCACCCAGCCCTGCCTCACCGCCCCACAGCATTACCGCTGTGTACCGCCACTTCAATGGGGATTAGTGCCTTACGATTCTCAACTGGGAAGGGAGTGCTGTACTTATCTTCCCCTTTAGATACAAAATTATCATAGGTGCAGGGACTCACCAACATGATATCAGCATCTTCCTCTGGAAAGTTTTCCAGTTTGCAACATGTGCAAAGAAGCGTTAAACCTATGTTGTCTTTGGTTTATTTGGATATAGACATGCATCCTAACATGTGCACATGCACATGGGTAACACACTTAATGTGAGTGTCAAAAAACTAAATACGTTCTGGCATCTTTGCTTCCTAATCAACGTAACACACTTTTTCTACATAAGCGTGCGTTGATAAAAAAATGTGTTAATCTGACAATAAATGTTTACTGAATTTATAATCTATAAAAACAAACATATTATTCACACTAAACTGTTAAAAGATAAAATGTTGCTAATTTATACTTAAGAGTCAAACGTTGTTGCAACCTCTAATTATTTGTGAATATTTGCTTTCACTTAAGAATGGAATTATCAAGATGGAACATGAGGGTTGCACACAAAGACCAATACCAGCACTCACATCGTCTTGAAGCTCGTGTTTGCTGCTCCTCTTGACGTAGTCTAGATTGTAACCCCCTACTGGGTTCACCTTGAACCCCTACACATATACAGCGGCTCCAGCCTTAGTTCCTGGCTTCTCTTGATAGGAGAGAAAGACCGACCCAGCCTGATTAGTTGGACCGTTGCAACGGTATGCACCTGTTACAACGCATTTGTTACTCCGCACTACCATTACAACGCGACTTTTATAACGCATACCATTACAACGCATTGCGCTGGGGGGCGCTATAGGATAGGGAATGGTATAATTTACTATCCAACACCTTCCCTAGGGTCCACGGGGACTGGAGTTAGAATAGTAAATTATACTTACCACTATCCAGCACCCCAAAGCGCTATGCGTTGTAATGGTATGCGTTGTAATGGTCGCGTTGTAATGGTAGGTAGTTGTAACGGTATGCGGAGTAACGTTGCAACTGCCCAGCTTTGTGAACATAACCCGGAGAGCCCCTGTAGCTCACTGACTTTGGACTCAGGACCTGCATGGATGGTGCTGCAGGTGCATTTCACAGTGTGGAGCCAACACACTACACACTTTTTCTTTTCTAGAACTAAGGCTGTTGGGCCTGCTGAATCTCTGCTGGTCTGACACTATTGCTGCTCCTGACATTGTCTTGTGTGAAGGACCCCATCCATGCCAAAGAGACCAAAGGAGCAAAAGAAATTATTTGCTCACTCTGTCGCTCAGCGGGAGACTGAGGCGGGCTGTTAAAGAAGGTACTTTGTTAGGAGCAGGTGTTTGCAAATACCTGCGGTGCCACTTGAACCCCACACCGGAGACAGAGGGGGGTGGCCCAAGAGCTTCACTCCTATGTAGTGCAGGTTAGACGATGGTGACTCAGCCGGGTAATTGGACCCTATTTGTACTGAATTTTTAAAAACCTTTTAATCATTGTATTGCTCTCTTTCTGGGCCGAACTGCAGGTTGAGGAGAAAGGATCAATTGTAGAGATAACGGTGTAATCGAAGAGGAAACGGTGACATGTATTCTGGGAAAAGTCAAACTACAAGTGCCAGGTGCAAAAGAAAAAAAAACCTCCGTAAGGAATGAACTATTCACGGCTGACATGGAACAAGTCGAGAGCTCTGTAATTATTCTGAATGCTGAAACAGTGAGAGATTAATGAAGGGGTCTCAGCAGTAGAAATTGTGTAGGAAATCAAATAACTGTGGAAAATGTATTTTAAAAGACAGAGATGACTATGGAGCAATAATATTTGAACATTCTTCTTAAAACTGGAGACTTGAGCTTTTGTTTGAATTCTGAAAAGAAGCATTTTGAATTTTAAATTAGGTTCCAGAAAGAAAGTGCTTTCTTTAACTATGCCTGGGCTGACTGATAGAGAGAATAATACATTTTGCAGCAGACTAGTCACAGCCACCATCTACCCCTATGTCACAAAAGTCCCCTTCATTCAAGACTAGCTTTTAAAACATCAGCAGTGTGGAATTTGGGGTAGTGTATTTTTTTAATTGTGAGAATCAGCCTTAACGTCACAAAATACACTGTACTATTGCTAAACAAAAACAGGTCAAGTGATGGCAACCTTACTAAAATAGGGCGAGGTAGCTGGCACATCCGATACAATCTAGATCAAAATGTGAAACCTGAAAGATGGATGTATGTTTTTGGAAGCCCATGCATTAAAAATAACGGTTGCACTGTGAAGTGTCTAATCATCTTCTGTTGTGGATAAGAGCATAAACAAGCATTGGCAATGCCAATCAGTCTTGCTATTGGGATCTTATATGTATTTAGCTATGCTAGCATTAGCGGAGGGGGAGCTCAAAATGTAGCATTTTAGCTGATGTCTGCGGAGGGCTTCTGCTGCCTCAAAAGCACCTTCCTTATTAAAACGCACTTACCCTGACTTCTAGTGCGAAAGTGATTCAGCACCCACGCTAATGTGCTGCGTAGCTAAATACTTATAAGATCCTAATTGCGAGACCCATTAGCATTGCCAATGCTTGTTCAGTTTTAACTATGCTAGCGTGCTACAACTCAGATCTTAAAATCATGCCTTGCCAATTTTCAAATCTACCAACCGCCACTGAACACATGATCACGACAACAAATACGTATGAACGTTCTTATTGCACATTGCTGCCTCCTGAATCCTCCATTGATAATAGGCTTGTAAAGAGTGTTCGGAGCAATCAAGCACTCCGTTAATTTAAACTGTATTTTTTACTTAACGCTTCCAGTGCTCATTTCACGTGACACATGAACCAATGCGCTTTAGACACTGAATATTCTACGCATACTTTAAAAACAATGTCGTGTGTGAAGATCTGTTATTTGTCACCCAAAAATGACATACAGGGAGGGTAGCCTAGGTTGAATTTAAGAGTACGGTGAAATGTGTAGGCACACACTCGCAGGGAGAAAAATCTAATTAGAGGGCTGCTTGCCGAGCACCTTCTCTTTTAACCACGCACCTGGTATTTAAAGTCCAAGTTTTCGAAGGTGCCTCTGGCCGGGAGATCCGAACAAAATATTACCAGAGTCCCGGCCAGAGAGAACGCTACTCCTAATTGAGAAGGAGAATCAACCGCAATTTATTTTAAAAAACGGTTAACTGTATTTCATCCACAAAACGAGTCGTGGATGAAACAACAGGAGCTGTACCAAAGGGAGAATTGATTAAACTTTGGGAAGACGACAAAAAGACAGAATATAACTGAATCATCTAAGAATAAAAGCTCTGGGCTTGATCTTTCTAGGAGTCACAACTATGTCACACCTATGCATGCAGTATGGCCTTGTGGCATAACGAAACTAGATGGGGCCCCCTGCAAAGTACATAGAGGGGCCTCCCTCTGGCCTCACTCTGAAGCTCTCAAGCCAGGGTACTGTGCTGAGGGGGCCCCCTGGCACTGCGGGGCTTTTGTTACGCCACTGGGGTCTTCTGCACTTAAACATATGACTTTTATTCTCCTGTACTTTTAGTACCTGAACGGTGCCAATATATTTCACAATCAACTGAGTTTTGTCCTAAATTACAGTGATCATCGCTCTGCAAGGAACACAAATTTAATCGGTGAGATCAAACAGGTATATACTTGTAATATAGAATCTGTCATTTAAATTTACAACCAAAGAAAAGGCTAGTAAAATACTCACAATAATAAGCAACCTCCAGAATAACAGAAACACTACATGGAGCAAAGGCTGAGATAATGTGCGTTAATTGAAGAAGAGATTGTCTTAATCTTGGTGAATTTAACACTCTCTATCTTTCATTTGAAGTTCAGGCAAAGAAAGACACAGACGATATGCTCACCAGGCTGACATCAGGAGGAAAGGAAATTGAAGAGCTTCTGAGTATAAACCATTTGATATTTAAACACCTAAAGAAGAATGGACCTTAAAGGGAGCTCTCATATCAGTCAAGACCAACATCTAAGCTTTCTGGTTTACCCTAGAACCTGCTGGACGTTTGTGCAGTGTCTTGGAGACAAAAAGATCAATTTTACTATGCAATCAACGGAGATACTTTCCAGGATGCTTCTATGTGTATGTTGTTTACCACATAATAATATGAAATACACCCTGATAATTCATAATCTGGGCAAGTATAAGGTATTTATCCAAATCCAGGTTAATAACAGTAGAAAAGATTTTCTATTGTCGCCAATAATTAGCACTTACTTGATGTAGAGACTCTGAGCTGGTGATAATGGTTGTTTTCACACATTTTTAATGGTAAGGGGTGACTGCAGATGACCTGGAAACCAATATTATTACAACCTGGAACCTTTAGTTGTTCTCATTTTTCTTTCATTTTTCTTAATAAATATGGAGTGACAGATTCCCTGGCTTTAACCTTTTAGTTAAAAAAAACAGCGCAAGATCAGGCTTTTGATAAGGAGAGGTCTCAAAAATATGGGGTGCCATGTTTACTGTTGACCCAATCAGGCTCCATTGTGCACCCCATCATGTTATAAAATAAATCATCAGATTGGGTGACTGATCCTTCTAAAGTGCTTCATGCTTTTAATTAGGAGGAGCACGACGACTAAATTGACGGGACATGATAAAGACATTTTCGGGTTGAGCAAAGGATTTGGGAAGCAAAATCTATTTGCAGGAGATTGCGACCTCTGGTCAACCAAATGACGCAGATGAATAATGGACACGCTGCCTTGTTGTAAATTTGAAGACGAGTCTTGGGTGGGCGTTCAGTTCCAGTGCATCGCATGGGTAGTTTGGCCGCAGTGTCCATAAACTGAGGAGGAAGAGTCGTTGTTTGTCAGTTTATTTGGGTTACATTGGCATGGGGTACATGAAGAGGCCACTCGTGGGTGAGTAAAGGAATAATTTATTGGACAAATATGTATATCTTCTGTTAAGAAAGGGAACTGCCTGTAGCTGTCTTTCACCGAAAAGATCAAATTATCCTCGTCTTCTCGTATATAAACATACCAGGCCGCCACAGAACCACCACCTCTTTTCCTTCAAACTGCAAAACGCCCTAGACCAGCTCTGGCTTTACTTTGGCTGTGCTCAAATATGCCCTGTGAAATCATTGGTTCAGGCTACCTCACAGCAGTTGCTTATGCCCTTTCACTTGAAGATCAGTCTGTAAAATGAAGTGATTGTTTTACCACAAGTTGCTGGATTCTTCTTTTATTTATTGTCTAATCACTGAAGTGCCAGTACATCGAGGACAATTGTTTGAAATCACCAGGGTGCTTCTTGACATGTATGCTTCCCTGCTTTCTGTATCAAGTTCAGATAACTTATACCTCTACGCTCTACCCAGAGCTGGCCTTCGCCAGAAGAGCGCCCTGGGCGGAAAGAAATGTGGCGCCCTTGCTTCCGCTAGTGAATACAAGCATTTATTTGCAATGCAATAGGTATCGCATTTACGAGATTTTATGCTATTGTTATCTAACAATTGCAATAGCTCAAACTCTTGTAAATCCAAGACCTATTTCACTTCAAAGAAGCGTCTGCGGTTTGAAAGTGAAAGTGCGCATGGCGAGGAAAGCACGTCATGCCTGCAGTAGGAGAAGCTCATTAAAGAAAATATTGCTTACAGACATACCAAGTCGCAACTGGAGTAAAAGGGCCAGTCACCTTGGGAGGTTACAAATGCAGAGAAGGCGGTACCAGGGTGGTACTAACAAGCCTACTAACGACTTGGAAGCCAGCATTTACAAAGAACAATGACACACGCTAATTAAAAATATTGGCAGAAAGTGGGTGGGGCTTCAAAGCCATACTTGACCTAAAAACGAGGCAGCAGGGAGCACCTTTTGTGTTCACCGGTCATTCCCTGGCTAGTCAGTGACAGGCCTCTGAACACAATCATCTCCAGACCTCCCCCAACTCACCCAAATCATCCACAGCTTAACTCTGACTTAAATGGTGAGGGAGTTGTGGGTGTGTGTTTGCAGGGATTAGAAGAAGGGAGGACAAGGAAGAGGGCTAATGGAGTTTAAAAAGAACATCGCTACGGAATGTCAAAAAAGGATTAAAACCACTGAATCACTAGAGCCAGGTGAGAGGAGCGCTGCTGTTGGCACAGCCTTAATGCATACAGCTCTGTGCACCAATAACGTAGAAAAGATGCCATGGGCCCTGATGCAAGGGAGAAAACAGCCCCTTTGACTGTTGTTGAAGAGGTAAAATACAGCAGTTATCAGGGTTCAGTGGGACCCTCAGTGCTCTGTGCCCCGGTGCACTGCACCTTCTGCAATGGTAGCTACGCCCTTGCCGTGCCCTCCTCTGAAGAGTGACGCCCCTGCCCAGTTTGCCCATGCCAAAAGCCGTCCCTGCCTCTACCTATTCAAAGATGCCCTAGCACATGAGCACAGTGCATGCTTTCTGTGCCTCATCTGTCAATGTTCAACAATTTACAGAGGCAGGCAATTCCCCAAAGGAATTATATAAAATTTTGGAAGCATTTATCAAACCAACAGCTTGTGCTAGCCCAGATTATTTCTCACTATCCCTATGCAATGAAATTTCACTGTTTTTTGAAAATAAAATAAATTCAATCTATGAGAAAATCCTGAAAGCCACGGGCTCCAATTGTAGCACTCCTGCCTCCTCCATACCCACCCAAAGAAAAGTCTCTTTAATAACGTTTCCACCAGTAACTGACACAGATCTTCCCCTCCTTACCAGCCACATAAAATCGGGTTCCCCCAATGATTTTGTACCAGCTAAAATGATGGCCCCCTTGAGTACCCTGTTAGGACCCCAAATCCAAACAGTAATAAATCACTCCCTCAGGGAAGGACATGTGCCAGTGGAATGGAAAAAAGCAGTGATCAACCCTATCCGGAAGAGTGCCGTACTTCCATGGACGGACCTTTCCAATCTTTGACCCATCTCCCTCTTGCCCTATCTTAGCAAATTAACCGAGAAGCATGTAAATATTCACCTGTCAAATTACATCGAGGCAGCGGAGGGCCTGGACCACTCTCAATCTGGTTTCAGGCCCAATCACAGCACCGAATCGGCCCTCCTCTCAGTGACTGATAACATCAGGATGTCACTTGATGGAGGGGGCTCAATGATTCTGGTGCTGTTAGATTTATCCGCTGCCTTTGACACGGTGTCACATGAACTTCTTCTCGGCCGATTGAGAGTATAGGCATAGGAGGTGTGGCTCTGTCATGGTTGGAAAGCTTTCTTTCGGGTCGCTCACAAGGTGTCAAGTTGGGCTCCAACTTTTCCACCCATAGGGAGCTCACCAAGGGAGTGCCACAGGGCTCATGCCTAAGCCCCACGCTTTTTAACGTGTATGTGGCCCCCTTGGCAAACATTATAGGATCTCATGGGTTTACCCCGGTGTCATACGCTGACGACACCCAGCTTTTATTTCCCTTCCATACTCTCACACCCGCAATCCAAAAATCATTTGCGGACGGAATGAGAGCAGTGGCACACTGGATGGCACAGAACTACCTCCAATGCAACGTGACCAAAACTGAGGTCATGTTGTTTGGGAGGGCAACTCTAATGTGGTCTCCAGACTGGTGGCCCTTAGAGTTGGGACCTGTCCCAACCCAGAAACAAACAGTCAAAAATCTTGGTATTCGGCTGGATCAAGCACTCCTACTTAAGGAACACACTACCCAAGTCACAGGTGCATGTTTCCGTGTGGTTGGGCTGCTCCGGCGCGTTTTTCCATTTCTGCCAGACAACCACAGGAAAACGCTTGTTCAGACTTTAATAATAAGTAGGATGGACTACTGTAATGGCCTATACATATCGGCCAATGAGGAACAACTGGATAAATTGCAAGTGGTCCAAAACACTGCAGCGAGGCTAGTTCTCAATGCCCCTCCGAGAACGCCCTCTTGTCCCCTTCTTCACCAACTCCACTGGTTACCAGTAAAGCAGCGTGTTAAATTTAAGATATGTTGTACCATACATAAATGCCTGTTCGGCACTGGACCCAGATACCTAAAGGAAAAATTTGTTCCATACACCCCTGGACGTACTTTACGCTCCAGTAGCCACCAATTGCTTCAGGTCCCATGGTTCAGAAGAGCCAGACAGGGAGGTCGGGCCCTTTCTTACAAAGGACCTGTCCTTTGGAACTCCCTACTCCCTGTGCTGAAACAAATCACCAGTCTTGAATCCTTCAGGAAAAACCTAAAAACCTATCTTTTTACACTGCCTTAGGTAAAATTTCTTTTACAAGAACAGTTAAAAATCCCTGATAGAGACTAACCAATGGAAGCACAAGCGCAGAGATATCCCTTCGGGAATTGAATCAGGCGCTATATAAGATAATAAATAAATAAATAAATAAACTGAGTTTCTTTTTTGGTCTCCCGAGCCAGAAAATGTGGTTGAAAGTGACTCAAGCTTAAAATAAAATTATTGACCCTCCATTTTCAGATAAAATGAAAGTTTTGCAACCATGATACATTATTGTGAGAGAAATACATATTTTTAATTCCATTTGAACTAGGGAGGAGTAAAATATTATGATAACACCATATGGAAAATGATTAGCTGGGTAACCTAACTTTGGAATATGGGTAAAATTCTTGGTTGAAAAGTGAGGAGTTGGTTATCGACCACAGATCTTTATAAAAAGATGTAGTGGATACATATGCGGGTACAAACAGTCAGTATTCACATGCTACCTTTCCATTACTACAATCGAAATCAGCTCAGCCCCACGCTCTTTCCCAGGCAAATTTATAACCTCAGTTGCCCTTTACGAGTAGTGGGCTGGCACTGCTGCTGGGGATCCTCAGCCATACTGACCGTGCAAATAAGAGGTAGTGCAGATACTCTGCATATGCATTAGGGTATGTGGGTTATTTTTATTTACTTATTTTCATTTTTTACATAGAGCAAATGTAGTCCAGATAGACATCGGAGCACTTTGCAAGGATGGAGGGACAACAACGTTATTGGGCAATGTGATTCAGAATAGATGGTAAACTACTTACATAATGTCCAGGGAGGAATGAAACACGTAGAGTAAACATGTTCCGTTAGAGCAGGCCCAGATTGGGAACCCAAACCAGCTCTGGCAATTGTGACATACCAGCCTCGCTGCTGCTTTTGTTACTGGGGGCCGATATAGCAGCACTGCTGCAAAACGAGCACCCACTGCTGCAAAATCGACACCAGACCCTTCCAGCCTCCCTGGGTAAACTACTGATGCCCGCTACGACCAGTCCGGACCACAGTGGTGGCCGTCAAAGGAAAGGGTGGTGTGTTGTTTGAGCGGAGCAAGCGAGGGTGAAGTCGACAGACTACGGGGTAGGTAAAATTCAATAAAAAAAATAATAAAACCACTTATCTTGCGTTCGCCGCATCGCCGACTCAGTGAAACGGTGAGCGCAAGGTAAGTGATTTAAAAAAAAAAAGTTTCGTTTCCCCGCCCCACTGCTCTTACCTGTGCCTGCCGTCACTGCTGACCTTGCATTAGAGGCTCGTAGGGGCCAGTGATGAAGTATTAGGTGCAGGATGCACTCGGGTTGGCCATCTTGAGAGTGGAAGTAAAAGTTGCAAAAATATTAGCTCAGAGAAGGTTGATAGGATAATTTGGATGAAAGGGTATTGAATGTTAAGTAGGGTATGTGACCACTGATTGTCAGAAAGCAATGCAGGTTATCCAGGAAGAAGGAAATGATTTGGGGGCGGGAGGGTGGTTGAGTGACAGTGACTCAGAGCTACGGGTTAACAGGGAGGAAGAATGAGAAGTCAGCGAAAGGGGTAGAGGCGAGAGAGCCCACATCACTGAGAAAGGGTTTGGGCGAAGCGCACGCACCTGCCCAATGCCAAAATATTCTTGAGGGTGATAGTGCACTTTACAAATATGTATGTGGTACATTAAGTACCCCTTGTAGTTGTAGTTGGTAATTAAGTACTGTTAAGGTGACTCAGGGAAGATGGTTCTTCTGCCTGATTTTGAAGGATGAGAATGGAGAATGTTGTCTGATGTTTCTGGAAATGTTGTTCCATACTCTAGGCGCAGATCTAGGTGCAAAATCAACTCTGTACTTCCTGAGAATGATTGAGAATCCTGAGACAACATGCAGTATTTAGTTTAACATGGGTGGGGTGGTGGTGGTTCCAGGTGGATAGTGCTGGGTTTATGTCTCATCCGGTCTCCATCCAATCATTTAAGATTATTTTTCAGGTATGTCACTATGCATATACCCAGGGTCTTGATAATAATGCATGCTGAGCACAATGAGAGCCAATTAAGCAAGGTGGGAAATGGCGATTGCGCTTTGTTGAAACTATCAATTTTTGGTCATATTTACTGGCGTTAGAGGACCGCCTGTCTGTTGCTTGTTTAATTATCTTATGGACCTTACTATATTGTTGTACGGAATCTAGACAAGTGGTGCCTCACTCTTCAGAACAAGGTTGTTAACAGATAAGACTATCTATGTTTTTTTTAAAAACCTGTGCTAGATTGAATTGTCTATTCACTCTGTATTACTATTATGTATATTAAGTAACCCAGTAGCAAAGTGTGAACTGTGCTTTCAAGACAGCAGTGCATGCAAAACCTTAACGATAGACTACTAGAGTACACGAGTCGCCATCACAATGCTCTGCCTTCAACTGTGGTTCCAACACAATCGGATATAATGTTCAATTACAAATCCCTGGTCTCAGAACATATCAAGAATGGGCTCTGCATCGTGCCCACACCCTCCTTAAGGGATTCTAAGCTGGTGCATATGTTTTGATGCGCCAATAAGGGGGCTGCCTGATCAGTTTCTTTCAAACAATTATCTTAGTTTTTTTTTAATTATTGTTGAGTGCAAAGTAAGGGGCTGATAAAGCAAAGACTCTACCTTCCAAATAGAAGTTGCTATGCAGGACATAAGGGAAAAGCATGCATTATCACCTCATTGAACATACCAGTGCTAATTGTCTCCTGTTCAACTGTGGGGTAATCATCTTGCTTAGACGAGAATCAAATATAGACATGCACTGTATGGCGATGTGAAAATATGCCTAAAGCGGCAACTGTAGACGGATCAAACGAGCACGAAACAGACAATTACACAATGAGGCAGCCGGTTTTTGGAAAATACCGCAACAATGTAAAAATTTGGTGAAATCACAATTAGCATGTCCTAGACACAATTCTGCTGGTATCTGTAAACTGGAGTAAGCAACAGTAAAATAGTTCAAGGTATACTTTTCTTCTATTTGATTCAAGGCTATCAAAACATACACATATGTTTGTTTCATAAAATACAGATTACAATCAAATGTTAGTCCTACTTCACTGAGTTTGTAGTAAGTACATTGTATTCGTTTTTTAACAATGGAGAATTTCATCTGATTAATGAACATGGTAAATTGTTTTAATATTTATATCATCACGAATATCAATATGCTAAGGAAACCAAAAGCCAACCTTCTGAACTAATTTATTTAATGAATAAATAAAGGAGCATGTTTCACATGTAAATGAAAACTCGTTTCTCTCTTGTCTGGACGTTTAACGTGATGTGTTCAAAGTAAGTTAATTTATGCTTGTGTGTTTATTTAAGGGTTTCAGAGTCTTAAGTGCTTACAGCCATACTTAAAGTTGACATCACTTCTCTCCCCGCCTGTAGCTTGTCCTGTGATTGACAGCTAATGTCACATTATTTATGAAAATATGCCCTCCATCCAGGTAAACAAGAGAGTATGGCAAACACATATAATCGCCTCAGTTTTTTAGGTCTCGCCTTTGCAGTGCAAATGCGCTGCATTGGAGAGAGACCTAATTCCATCGGCACAGCTTTCAGGGCAAAAAAGTGCACGCGTTGCATTGCTTTGAATGGCAACGCGTGCACGTCTGGCGATTTCCTTGCAGGAGCGCGCGACGCCATATGGTGGTGCCAAATGGTCGCACACTCCCGCAAGGGAAGCACGCAGGCCCCCTCCCCTGCTGCCGCGCGCATGTTTTCTTAAATTTAAATAGGTTTTACCAAAACATTACCTCATCGTCGCTTCCCTTCTTTACGATGTTGAGGCAATCCTGCCTCACCAGATACCCATGTCATGTGATTTTTCAAGTGAAATTGGCATCCGAAGTGATCCACCCTCTTAGAGCCTCTGTTAGTCCTTCCATTGTCGAAACGTTCACTTCCGTCTTAGTTCTTAGCTGAGACATTCGACTAACAGGTTACACTTGATTTCTGGCATCTTAACCCAGGGATTAACGAGGATTCCCGTGTGTGCTGCCAGACCTGTGTCACTGCTATACATTTCCCAGTAAAGGGCATCACATGTGTCCGTGCGCTACTAGTAGCAACACACTAAAACTGATAATGCTTTCCCGCCTTTGTATCAACACTTCATGATGTTCCGCCTGAAGTACCCTTAGGTGGGAGACTTAGCATTTAGGTGCTCCAGAAAGGAGGCTGGGGCGAAAACCGGAGGTCTACCAGTACCAAGTCTTTTGCATGCTTCGTCGTCCCGTGCGTGCTGCTCCAGAGGCACTCATTACCATAGCAACTAATCAGTTGCAGCAACAGTTTAGTTAGCGCCAAGAAGATATTCATCAAAAATACAGATTGCCAGCCACACAATTGTTCGAATCCTCTATTTTTGAGGGAAAAAAACAAGTGAAACTTCCTGGTTGATCCGGGTATATCACTATAACCCTTTTATTATTTAATTTTTTCTTTTTTTAAATTGATGTATGAAAAAGACACCTTATTGTATTATATTTTGCTCAACAAACACTTATTTACAACTTACAATAATTTACAACACATAACCATACACTATATACACCATCAAATATTCATAATTACGTATAGACAATAGTAATGCACAATTACTTAAAGACAAGAGTAAAAAAATCAGTAAATGAGTCAGTGAACTACCACTTGATATAGTTAGCTCACACTTGGTAGTTAGCTCAAAAAAGAAAAAGAAGAGATAGACTCTAAATTAATTCAATCAGTCTATTCAACAAATAAATGTCTAATCTTTTTTACGCCAACGCGTTTCGAATCCGGTGTGTCAACTCAACGGATTCTCATCAGGGCTCTGCCTTTATACGATGTATCTGCAAGTGTATAAAGCAAAGCTTGTTTTAGCTACATTATTGATGAATGTTTAAGCTTCCAACTGCACTTAAGACATATTCCTTTTATTACCTGTTTTACCAGCATTCGCCGGTTTGTGGGTAGAATGTTGATTCTGACCGAGTTTCTTTTTTTCAATATCTAAAAATTAAATATAGGTATCAAAACCTGTTTTGTCTTACTTAATTCAACAGAACGGGGGCACATGTATTATTGACATACCTGGATGGATCGTTTATGTGATCCTACATTTTCGTCATTATGAGTTTGTTGTCAGTCTTGTATTTTATTTACAGCCTGAAAATAATAGAACAGTCGTTTTAGGCGCTTTTTCAGCACAAACAGAAAAACGAGAGAGAGAGGCACCCAGTGCTCTACTCGGCATACCTGATGTCGGTAACTCTTTAATGGGCTGTTCGGGTTCTGTACACATACAGCGATAAACGCTCTTTCACAATGCAGGCACCACTAGCGAAGTCATCGATAGTAGTATTCGTTTTCCCTGAAGGAAAATAACATCGTTTTACTAAACCTCAAATGATACTGCGTTTTGGGGCAGATTAACCCTGTGTTATCTTTTCACTTACTTTCTCGCGCTGCAACCCGGCGTCTGGCTAACAGTCTCTGGGTATGGCAGCCATGTTGGAAATGGGTTTTAAATCAACATCAATCCACTTGTGTGGCGGCCATCTTGCAGTGGGGTGTCTAGAGAAGGATATCTTTTTAGATGTGGGTAGAAGGTGAATTACGTATTAACAAAATGCGCATACAACCTATTTGCATGTAAAGCATTCTAGTAGATATAGTCAATTTTGTATGTATTACAACAGTTAAGACCCACTGACCATGATAAAGTCCTTTTGCAAAAAGAGGCATACTTGATACTGAAGTTCAACAGTGCATTAAGGGGTCTTAATTCGCTATCTGAGATATCTAGACTGTGAACTATATCTACTGGAATGCTTTACATGCAAATAGGTTGTATGCGCATTTTGTTAATACGTAATTCACCTTCTACCCACATCTAAAAAGATATCCTTCTCTATGTGAGAAGCAAAAGTGTATAAAAGTTTCCAAACTACAAGTGTTGCAAGGGGCTTCTGCCGAATTAGTACACCAGGATTTCTTTGCTTTTGAACTCTCAGTTTTGGACTTTTTAATGTGGATGAGTCTCATTACTCGTGTCCCACCCATGGTAATCACATAGTAAATGTACTGTGCATGTTTACTGCCAGTGTCCACCGTTTAAGATAAGGCTATTGCAGCATAACTAGAGTAAGATGCACTTGGCTGGTTACTTGTAAACACATGTGCAGGATGCTTGTGTGAGACTACTGTCGCGCGCAGCCCGGTAACTGTGGACAGGTAGCCTGGAGCAGAAGAGACTCATCAAGGTAAGATGTTGACCTGCAATATGCCTTACAATAATAACCTATGTATACAGCTTATGGGTCGTGTAGAATTTTCAATTTTCTCTAGCTTAGCTCAGCATTAGATTCCAGGCTTTTAGTCACCCTCCTGGACCAAGGTAAATTCTCTGCTCCCCAGCAGAGGGATCAAAGGCCTTCCTACACACATGGAGTAATTAATAGTGCTTCACTCAACTGCCTGGATGCGTGGAAGTGAACTCCCCACACAGCCCTAATGGACAAAACGGTTACCCCACTTTAGAAAACGAAAGAAGAGAAAAAAAAAAAAACTATGTGGAGCGAGTCTGTGCGGTTGCAAAAGGATGCAGCTGAAGGCACTGTTTCAATGTTCACTGCTTCCTAGTTGGAAGTGCCCTAAAATGCTCTTTTGGGCTGGTTTTGAATATGTTTCTCTGCTTGTGATGGCCTCAGGATAGCAGGGGACCCACCAACATAGTAAAGACATTGTGTGGGGGCTGCTGAAGTTGCAGCAGCCCCTCCACCCCAGAAGTGAGCTTTGGAGACCTGACCCATATTTCTGGAGTCATCAAATGTATGAACTAAAGACCTTTTCACCACTTTTACCAAGCACTCCTAAGGGTGGAGCTTTTGCTTCTAGGGGTTGTTTCAAAGGCTGCATTTTATGTGGACTGAAAGTGTATAAAAAGACTCAGATACATGTTATCTTGGTTTTAAATGCTTAATTAACAATATATGCTAACAATGGTTTACGATAATCAATTAAATGCTTTATAGATAATAATGATTGCATTGAAACATGATTATTGATTATGGCAATATAAATGATGAGATTTTTAACATGTGGTTATTCGTCTTTTTTGTGTTGAACTTTTGACAAAGCCAATAGGTTTGCCTTATATGTTGTTGTCATGACCCTTGGAGAACGCCACCAGGCATGCATTATTTAAAGTGATACCCCCCGCATTGTGATGTTCTATCTGGTATAGGTGTAGGGGTACGACTCTCAGACGGAGACTGGGAGCCTGTGCATTTTCTCCACCCAGGCTGTGTATTACAGCCTGGTGGAGAACGTGCTAAGTGCGCATGACTGTTTGGTTGGCCTAAGACAGCCAGCCAAAATGTCATGGCACATTTAGAAAGTGCTCACCACAATTTCTACCTGTGACAACCGCCCCACCCGCCCTAACGCAGCTAGGTAGCTATGAAAAAAAATTATAATAATAATTATATTATTTTATTTTTCGTTTTTTCACTGCTCTGAGAGCAGTGAGGCGACGCTCCTCCACCTTAGTGTTGAAGAGTGCATTTCCCTCATTACTCCTAACCCTCCTCTACCACTACCTTTTAAACCACGGCTAGATGAGAAACAATTCCCCTTCTCGTCCTCGGGCTGTGTGTGACGTGCTTGGGATAGCCACATTATTACGGTGAAATACAAAGCGGTGTGAAAGAGATTGGCGTCCTGTTGATCGGCGCTGATTGTTTCCATGGCAGGTTCATTCACTCTGTCGAAACTGCAGTCTCCGTTCTTGCATTACTAGAACTGCCATGTACTATTTCACTTTGTTCTACGCACCCAGCGTTAGTTGTTTTTCAGGTTATACTGCATTCTTAATGTGGGCTCCACAGAACCACAGAGGGTGGGTTACAGTTACCTGAGGCAACGGTTTCGTTGCTGTTTTATTCTGCAGATATGTTTCTTCAGCGCGCTGCTGCTTTCAGCGGCACAATAGGGGCAGATTCGTGTTTATTTTTCTTTCTTCAGCAGACGGTTTCCGTCTGTAGATGCTGGGGCAGACTAAAGGGTAGTGCGTTTCTTTTATTAGTGACTGGCCTCTTATTCTTACCCTGTCAGTGTCTGGGAGTTTGCAGTTGGTCTGGACTGATTTCTGCCATTCCTTTTACAAAGACCGGTAGTTGCATCAAGACACTTTAGTTGGCCTGTGATGCTGGTGCTGTGAATGTCTTACTACTGGCTGCATCGCTTCCACGAAGGCTATCAGTAGCCGTGCAGTTACCACTATCAAAGAGACACGTAACTAAATAAGCAGCCTGAAAAAAAATTACCTGAAACAACAGGAAGGCCAAACATTTCTTCGGGAGACAGAGCAAAAGGCATCTGAGGGAGTTTGAAAGGGAGCAGGGAAGAGAATGTAAAGGGAAGACGAGCAGGCTTAGGTGAAAGGACAATGAAATCCCGCCTATCAATGAGTGATAGAGTAAACTGTCTCACCACCTCTCGTTTTAAGGTATGGGGTGAGGCAGACCAGGACTTCGAGTAACGAAGATTACTGGTAAGTAATCAGGGCATTCACTGCCTTAATACCTGCATGCTATGGGGGTGAATGTAAAGCAGCTTTTATCTCTTAAATGATAACTGCAACATATCCAACCCGATGCCCTCTTCAACAAAGTAAGGGCTGTCCATTATTTCTGTTTTTAAGGTGTTATGCTGGCTGTTTGTTTTAAAATAGTGGACTTAAAATAATTATGTTGTTTTTCCAGACAATACCACACAATCTGTTGATTGCGTCAGCAAGTGCTAGTGATGGGTTTGTGTACGGGGCAGGCTTTGAGCTTCATCGCGATTGTTTCATTAGATGGAACTGCAACATAGAGAAGGGGGACCTAGCACACCTTATCTTCCATTGCCCAACACTCAAGGTATTCTGGGGAACAGTATTTGATTTCATAGACAATGTGTTTAAATCCAAACCAACGAGGGATTTCTCCTCACTCGCGACAGCATTTTTGCAAACTGACCTCTCCTCTGAGAGAGAGAAGGAACTAATGGACCTGCTACTGACAGCTGCGGTCAAATTGGTGCTGACCAACTGGAAAGACACTAGCAAAACTAGCTACCAAGGATGGATAAACTGGGTCACTCACCTCAGAGGAGCGGACCGTATGGCGCTGCAACACTCCCCCTGGAAAGCGTCATCTAGGGGGCTGTGGGGAGCGCTGGACAGGTCCCTAGACCCCTACAAGCCTTCATAGACGATTGAACCTAAGTTCGTTCCTGGGGAGACTCGTAAACGAACTAAATAACCCCGAGTTGTGATAATACGTAATGCAGTCGATGTAACGGACGCTAATGTTTAAGCCATGTATGTATACCTCTCTAATGGTCTATCCTATCCCCTTCTCTCTTCCTTTAACTTAGCTATCCTTTCCTCCTTACATCTCCTTCTCTATCAAAATCTAACGAGCAAGGGGGTAATCACATTTATAATAATGTACCAACGACTTATGCCAATTGTGGTCCACCCTGCAACAGTATTAATGATTGTATACAGTATATAAAAATAATAATAAAAAAGAAGTGCTCACATTTCACGATTCCCATTTCTAAAGGGCACATACGGACGCCCTGTACTACTTCCATCACGTTACCAAGACTGAAATGATATATCCTATTTATCTAACCGTTAAATCAGTCGTAGAGTATTATATTTAAAGAACATTGGTAACACTGTTGCCTTTACAACTCGTTTGCCTAGCAGCATAGGCAGAGGACTATTTTTTAATGATCACTCCCATTTTATTGGACGGAGGCTGCTGTTTTTGTTTGTTACTCTGTGCATTGGCACTCTGCTATCCAGGACCCAATGCACTTGCTCTGAAACCTAACACATGCTCAAACTGGCTGTGCCCCAAACTGGCTTATTTAACATACCTGTAAGCCTCTAGTACATTGTACAAAGTGTACTCAGGGCCTGCAAGTTAAAATTAATTAGAGAACAGCAGAACACATGGTGCAACCACCAGAGGGATAGTGCAAAACATGACTGCAGTTACTACTTTAGCTTGTCTGGGTGGTTTTAAAACTGCAATTTATACCTATCAAAATAACTCTTTTTGAAAGCTACATTTATCGTAGCAGCGTTAACTGTTACATAGAAAAGCTTTGGGATGTAATATTACAATTTAATGTCATCTCTCCTTAATGCAAAATTAATTCTAGAACTTTGTGAAATATTTATTACATGCTTAAATCACTGGTAAATTCGGATTTCTAATAAATATTTTGCAAAGGTACTCACAAAAAGGTACCTTGTACCTGCCAACAGCCTCAAGCTGCTCATTTGCATGAGCTCCAAATGTCAGCCACTACTGAATAGCTGCTTGATGAGGTGTTATTTTTCTCTCAGAGCTGATACAAAGGACTTGGATATGGGGCTGTGTTCTGTTCTGACTGGATGACCATCTAGACAGTTCCAAAGCATGTAATTACCTTCAAATAAGCCTACCCTGTCAAAGGCAGATGTATCTAACACCTTGGTCTCCCCCTCTATTGCCCCTCTAGTCAGCCAGGCACCAATCCAGGTGGGAGAGGAGCTGCCCCATAGCTTGTTTTAAGTGACCACAAAGGAGGCATTGCTCATTCCCCAGGCCACACCTTTGGGATGGGTACAGGATCTCTACAAAGGAGAAGAACGTGTCTGCCATGTTGGATTTAAGTTGAGAGGAGCACTGTGGGGTGATGCGCAGAAATGCACTCAAGGCGCCGAGGATGCCCTATGATGTACTATCTAATCTCTCTCTCTCTTTACTTATTTAACCTTTCCCTTTACTCTTTTTTTCTGTTTCTCCCACCCCACATACAGCCTACCAAAATTGTATAACCAAGCAAAAAAGGGGGCCACTCCAAGTACCAACTATGTACCATCTTCCCTGTAAGTGCGTTTTTCTTGTATGTGTATAAAAAACAATAAATACATAATAAAAACAACAAAAAAAGAACTACTGCAAAAAAAGTGGCTAGGTGTACCCTTGTTAACTTTTTCCTTATTGGTTAGGCAGAGGCCAGGAGCCAGCCCCACCCACAGGCTAGTACCAGGCATAATTTGGCACTCTTTTCAGAACACTACTGTATCTGTGGAAGACAGAAGAAGGAATGCATCTACTGTGAAGACCTTCTAGGAGAACAGTAAGTGCTGGACCCACTCACACTTGTATCCCAAACAAGCTTGGAGTGGAAATGGCGACAGAAGGATCATTATAATTTCAGATAAAATGTTGAATATCCCCTCCACCCCAGAAAGAGAAGACATATGGTCAATCCCAGGACACATGGTGTTAGAAATTGGGTTTCTGGTTGGCAGAGATATGCACCCTGTCCAAGCAGGAACCACAATCCTAGTCAGGGTAAGCAAGATACACACTAAAGGATAACCTGTGCTCACCCTCGGGTAGCTTGGCATAGAGCAGTCAGGCTTATCTAAAGAGGCAATGTGTAAACTATTTGTGCAACACACACCCACAGTAACACAATAAAAAAAACACAAAAAGACTCCACACAGGTTTAGAAAATAGACACTTACTTTATAAACAAATCGGAACAAAACAACAAAAATCGAATAAGTAGAAATTGAGTTATGAATTAAAAAAATCTAAAAAGAGTTCTAGCGTTAGACGCAATAGGTGCCTATGGGAATTATCTGTTTGTGATGGACTGCAGCAAATTCAACAGTTCAAGTCGACCACTCTGAAGCAGCAGGCTGGAAACAAGAGCCACACAGGCTCGATGAACAGAGCACCTTGATCCTGGTCACAACAGTGGCATGCGGGGTGCAGTCAAGCAATGCGTTGATGTTGAGCACACAGTCGAGGTGATGCATTGATTTTCTTCACACAGTGGCTGTGATGCATTGGGTCCGTTGATCACAGAGCTGTTTCCGAATACAGCAGTTCCGATGCCGATGTGCCGGATCAATCCTCACTGGAGGGCGATGCTTCTATCTTCTCTACACAGTAGTGGGGTTCCGTTGGTTCCGAAGTGGTATTTCCGGATGGAATGCAGTGGTTCTGTGTGGGATGCACCGATTCTACTCTCAAAACAGGGTCGATGCACTGGTTCTGCTACATGCAGACTGGAGATGCGTCGATTTATCTTGTGCAAGTATCTGTGTCCACTTCCAGTGGAACAGGAGCAGTGGTAAAGACTTTGATAGGCCCGAGTCTCAAGCAACAGTAGGCAAGCAAACACGTCCTTGGAGATCACTTTGGTACAAGGCAGAGTCCAGCTCTCCTCAGCAGAGAGCAACAGTGAGGAAAATCAGATTTTTTTAGATACATTTGAGATTTTCAGGGGTTTCTGAATGAGAAAACGTTGGGGATCCATGCAAGCCACACCTCCCTGTATTCCTCTGGTGCTCAGCTTTTAGAAATGTCTGGGTTTGGTAGGTTTCCCTAGATGGCCACTGAGCCCAGGACCAAAATCGCAGGTGACCCCTTGTAAAACCAGGTTGTTTTGTGATCGATATTTTGGATTCCTCCACAATATGTTTTGAGCCCTTCCTTGTCACAAGCACTTGGCCCACCCACACAAGTGAAGTAGCATTTTTATCAGGAGACGTGGGGGAATGCTGGGTAGTATGAAATTTGTGCCAGCCCGGTGATCCTACAACTTTCCCACACAGAAATGAGAGGAAAATTTGATATTTTTAGCTAAATTAGAGGTTTTGTAGGTGATTCTGGGTAAGAAAACGTTGAGGGATCCATGCAAGCTACACCTACCCGGCCTTCCCCGGGTGTCTAGGTTTCCGAAATCTCCGGGTTTGGTAGGTTTCCCACAATGGCCCCTGTGCCAGGGCCAAAAACTCAGGCTACCCTCTTCCGAAACCAGGTCATTTTGTGATAGCTAGATTTGATGCCACCACAATATATTTTGAGCCATTTGCTGTCACAGGCACAAGGCCTCCCAAACAAGTGAGGTACAATTTTTATTAGCAGATCTGGGGGAATGCTGTGTGGAAAGATGTGTGTGGCTTCCCCTCCGATTCCAAAACTTTCCATCACAAAAATGTGAGGAAAATGTGTTTTTTTAGACAAATCTTGAGGTTTGCAAAGGATTCTGGGTAACAGAACCTGCTGAGAGCCACACAAGCAACCAAATCCTGCATTTCCCTAGATGTCTAGTTTTAAAAAATGAACAGGTTTGCTAGGTTTCCCATGGTGTCAGGTGAGCTAAGGCCCAAAATCCACAGCCAGGCACATTGCAAAAAAAGGGGTCAGTTTCCAGTGGAAAAATGTGTTGTGTCCACATTGTGTTTAGGGCCGTTTCCTGTTGCAGGCCTACCCACACACATGAGGTATCATGTATATCTGGAGACTTGGGGAAATGCTGGGTGGAAATACATTTATGGCTCCCTGTAGGAAGCTGCCTCTGCATATGCTATACCAAATTTAGGTATAGTGTGCACAGAGTCAAGTGAATTCCCAGAGGCTTTACAGAGGCTAAAGTAGATAATACTAATGCTATCATCTTTTGTGATAGCGTGGGCGAGCAGTTAGAATTAGTGCAGTGCTAAGCATTTGTTGTACACACACAGGCAAGAAACGATTACACACACTCAATGACTAAATCTGAGACCAATGGTTTGTAAAATTATTACTTTATAAAAATGTATGTCTTAGACCCAAAGATACTTTGTTGCAGTAAAATAAGTTTAGCAATATCACTGTTTTTCAGTGTAAAAAGTGCATTTTTCAATCAGCACGATGTTATCCTATGGGAGGAAACACAATCAGCAATATGCAGGTTAGTAAAAGATTTACAGTACTAAGCTTTTGCATAAAGAATCAGTACCAGCAATGTTCAGGTAAGTGACCTCACCAGTGGCACTGGGGTGCCCAGGCGCAGAGGTCAAACTCGATCTCTGGTGCTAATGTTTTTCAATGGAGAAAGTGTGCAGTCAAAGTGGTATTACTTACAGGTAAGTAGCACGGTTTTGGAACCGAAGCCTCCAGGGGTTAAGGTAAGCACGGGGTTACAAGGCAGCAAAAAACTGGACTCCTCAGCCGCACACAGTTGGTCTGTGGAAGAGTGCCAACACTGCATTGAGAGCCCAATGCAAGCCAATGGGGAATTTCATACTTGGAAATAAGCTGCAGACCCAGGCCAGGAGGCCGGACAAAAGCAACCTACAGCATCACAGGTAAGTTGGGTGTCCTTTTACTTTGGAAATTAGCTTACCGATGCGTGGCTAGGGGGGTCGTTGTGCAGAGATTGCAGACGCCAACGTGGAGTCGGCAGGAGTTAACCCATGAGGAACTCTTGCTCAGGATCACTGGGAAATCTTTTCTGGACTGGTAGGCCTCTTAGACTTGGGCCATGGGCAATGGGTGCAGAGGTGGTCAACTTTGCAGTTCCATAGGCAGAGCTTTGGTCTTCCAACTTGTTTTTCTTCTGGACAGGTCCGCTGTTCCCGGAAGATGATGAGTTTTTTTAGAAGACAGGATGTCCTCCCTGGGTTTAGGAGGTCGCTGAGCTTTGGGACAAGTCGCTCTTCTGTAGCAGAGTCTTTGTGGGCTGCAGACAGGCAGGTAGGACTGGGGCCAAGTCATTTGGATTATTCAGTCTTCACTACTATAAGGCTCTTCTTTGCCCTCTCCTTCGTAGGTCGTTGATAATCTGAGGATTAAGATTCAGGGGTGACCCGAAATACTCAATTTAGGGGTGTTAAATGGATCAAAAGGTATTAGCAAATGGGCTATTTGCCTTTAGGGTGACTACACCCTTTGTATGTGCATTCCCCTTGGGGAGGGGGCATATCCCTAACCATATTGGCTGGAATCATCCTCAACAATATGGAGGATTCTCAAAGGGGGGGTCCCTTCAGCTCAAGACACGTTAGGGGTGGTCCTGGCTGAGAGAGAACACACCTCTGCTGCTTATTAATTTTCCTTCTGACTTTGCCATCAAAATAACAAAGGATCGGAAGCATTTGAGGCTCACCACCTTTGAATGCTGGTGTAAAGCACATTCTGACCCACAGAGCAAAAGGCTCCCACCTCGGGATGTCAGAAACATGTCTAGAGGTGGCAGGCTGGTGAAGACCAGTCAGGCACACACTAGTGGGCTGGTAGGTTTTCAGGGGGCACCTCGGAGGTGCCCTCTGAGTGCATTAATTATTGAATGGAACACTGTTATCAGTATGGGCTCATTATTCTGAGATGTTTGGTTCCAAATATCTTGGGATTTAGTGTAGCCATCATAGAGCAGTGTGACAGGCTCCATGCCCATGTGCTCGGTGTGGCTTCACTCTGTACTTTTAGAATGAACTTAGACACTATTGGGACATTTCTGCTCATGCAGTTATACCCTCACATGAGCTATAGTGCACCCTGCCTTTGAGCTGTAAGGCCTGCTGTAGGGGTGACTTACCTATGTCTATTTCAGTGCTGGTAGACTTGCACACAGGGAGGTGTGCCAGATCGACTCTAGCTTTTATCTACACCAAAGCTTGTGGGCAGCAGTGGCAATGTGCATGTTGTTGGTGAGGGGTCTCTTGTGGCATACTACATTTTGCAGCCCATAGAGACCCTTTCTGCTCACAAGGCCTTTGGTACCACTGGTACCTTCTACAAGGGACTTATATGGGAGCCAGAAGTGTGCCAATTGTGAAAACAATGGTATAGTTTGGGGGAAAGAACACTGGTACTGGGAATCTGATTAGCAGGGACCCAATACTCTACAGTCAAAGTTGCATCATAAGCCAGGCAGACTAGAGGGAATGCTGGGTAGAAGGAAGTTAGTGGCTCCCCTCAGTTTCCAAAACTTTCCCTCAAAGAAATGTGAGGAAAATGTGTTTTTAGACACATTATGAGGTTTGCAAGGGATTCTCTATAACAGAACCTGGTGAGAAGCACACACGTCACTACATCCTGAATTCCTCTGGGTGTCTAGTTAAAAAAATGTACAGATTGGCTAGGTTTCCTTAGGTTACGGCTGAGCTAGCACCCAAAATCCATAGCTAGTCGTAAAGGAAAGACAAGGGAACCCTGCTCACGATGGTATTTTAAGGAAAAACAGTGGCTCCTGTGGAAAAGATACTTAATAATAGTTTGAAAGAAAAGGCAAAAATCGCATATATATGGTGGTGTGCGTGAAAACCATGTGCAGGTGAATTGAAAATACTCACTAGGAAACCCAGCCGGGTTCCCCAATGAGCGCGTGAACTTTAGCAATTCTGGGATGCGCAATGGCTGTCCTCTTGGTTTCCGGGCTGGGTTTCTAGAAGATTCATTAGCCGGATGCTGATGTCTTAGTCAATGCGGGCACTGGATGGCAGTCACCGCGGATGGTGTTGATTTCTTTCTTTGATGGATTCTGCAGCAAAAGAACTGCTTCCATCAGTTCTCGGGAGGTCATTTGACTAAGACATCAGCATCCAGCTAATGAATCTTCAAGAAACCAAGCACGGAAACCAAGAGGACAGCCATTGCGCATCCAAGAATTGCAGAATTGCTAAAGTTCATGCGCTCATTAGGGAACCCGGCTGGGTTTCTTAGTGAGTATTTTCAATTCACCTGCACACAGTTTTCACGCACACCACCAATATTCTAGCAATTCCTACATCAGATGTCCCCCACATCGTAGGTCCCCACATCGTAGGTCCTGAAGAGACCCTACATCCATATTAGGATCGAAACGCCATCGACAATTGAGAAAAGCGAACCAATGTAACTGGCATTCTATCATCATATAGATGTTATGTATTTTGAAAAAAGAAAGTGGTTGCTTTTGTAAACAACAAAGTTTATTTGAAACCTTGCATTAGCTCTATGGCCTCAACCATTGATTATCTGTGGGGACTTGAATATCCATATGGATGCAGACTTCGATATCAGGAAGAATGGAAGATACGGATTTTTAGGGCCCTACATGAGTTAACTATAGAACATGGACTTATCGATGTGTGGCACATGCTTCACGCAAAAGAATTAGGATCTACTTTTTTTTCAGCCCCACACAAGAAATTTGTCCGGTTGGATTATTTTTTTATCTCACAGCAGCTTACAGGAAAAGTTAAAATTGAAATTTTACCAAAACTCATATCTGACCATAATCCACTAATACTCAAATTAATGTTGGGCTCACAGATAAGAAAAGTGAGAGGTACTATGTGGTCTTTTGAAAGAAATCTACTACTTGGGGAGGACTATTTTCAACATATGGTTAAAGTTATAGAGGAATTATTTTAAATTAATAAAAGCACTGCATCAAATAAGATAGTCTGGAATGCATTCAAGGCGACAGTTAGGGGAGAAACTCTAAGTTATTCGAATTTTCGGCGTAAAGCAAGATGGATTAAATTTAAGAACGAAACAGACATGGTTATGCAGGCAGAACGCGAGCTAGCTGATAAGATTAGACTGGGTCAGGATATAGAAGGTGCACAACAAGATTTAACAATCAAAAGGGCTACATTGTATTCTAATATAGCTGATCAAATTGCAGCTAAACATAGACAACATAAAGCAGAATGTTACAAATTTAGTGAACAAACTGGAAGAGTCTTGGGAAAAAGATTACATCAGAAGGTGATTTTTAATGATATTTCAAAGATTTTTGACTTGAAGGGGGCTGTGCAAGAATCTAAAACAGGCATATTAAAAGCATTTCAAGATTTTTATCAAGTATTATACAGTGAACCGATAGATGGGGAGCGAGCTGAGAATGGTGCTGTGGAATATTTGGAGAATCTAGATACTACAAAACTCACAGGAATACAAAAAGCATTGTTAGCAGCCCCTATAACGTGGGAGGAAATTGAAGCGGCTTTATTAGGTTTAGCTTCAGGAAAAGCTATGGGATCGGACAATATCCCCCTTGAATTGTATCGTACTTTCAGAAAAGCACTAAAAACAGATTTGATAGAATTATTTCAATAAGCTTTTTCAGGTAATCCCCCAGAATCTTGGTCTATGGCAACTATTGTAATTTTTAAGAAGAAAGATAAGGTTGACACTGATATGGCTTCATATAGACCAATCTCGCTTATTAACGCTGACAGCAAAGTGTACTCGAAGATATTAGCCAATAGATTGAATGATTTAATGCCAAGTTTAGTCTCAATAAGGCAGCATGGATTTATTTTAAATCGAGATACAACAGATCATGTGAAAAGGATTATTTCCCTCTTGGATTGGGCACAAGCTACAAGATCCCCTGTTGCGGTAGCTGTGTTAGATGCTGAAAAAGCATTTGACAGGGTTTCTTGGAAATTTTTATGGTCCACTCTAAGTTGGAAAGGATTTCCTAAAGAATTCATTATTGCGTTAGAATCACTATATAGTTACCCGAAGGCTACAGTTCGTATTTACGGGGGTCTCTCGGGCAGCTTGGTAATAACACGGGGGACTAGACAAGGTTGTCCTTGTTCCCCATTGTTATTTGCTCTTTATATTGAGCCCTTTTTAAATAGACTAGAA
This sequence comes from Lissotriton helveticus, assembly GCF_964261635.1. Classification (NCBI taxonomy): domain Eukaryota; kingdom Metazoa; phylum Chordata; class Amphibia; order Caudata; family Salamandridae; genus Lissotriton; species Lissotriton helveticus. The sequence continues at coordinate 804,877,763 of NC_136057.1, read as the reverse complement.
AAAGAAGCAGGAATCAACCCGGTTAGGATACATCAGGTAGCATATAAGGTATTTGCATATGCAGATGACGTCGCTGTTGTAACCACAGTTATTAAGAATCCTTTATCAAAGATAGTGGAATCGGCTGAAAGATTTGGGGCATACTCTGGCTAAAAATTTAATATTGCCAAAACGCAGTTAATTCACTCGGATGTAGGTCGGCCAATAAATGTGAGTTTTTCTTCTGAGGCCCTCTATTTGGGCATTAAAATCTCAGCAAAGATAGACGATATAGTTCAGTTGAATGTGGATCCTATAGTAGACTCAGTAAATAAAACTCTTGAAAGGCTGAATAATCTTCACTTATCTCTCTATGGTCGCAGTAATGTTTTAACATTTTTTAATTTTTCCAAAATGTCTGTATTTATTTCGAACGATCCCTTTGCTTTTTCCAACCTCCTTCTTTGTCAAAATTGAGAGGGTTTGCTCTAGGTTCTTTTGGGGCTATCGTAGGTCCAGGAGGGGAGTTAGGGGAGGTTGGGGGATCCCACATTTTTGGCTGGGCTGCATTGTTAAAACATATGAGTGTCTTGAGTTTTCAAGATGTAATGACAGAAGAACCTGTTAGCCCCTCAATTTACGAAATGGTATTGGGCGCAGAGGCCAGACAATGTTTAGTTAAAATAATTGAGCCCAGTTACTATAAAAAACGAAATTCAAAATTTTATTGACGGTTTTTAAAATCTGGAAAAGATTAAAAGGTAGATTCGGTTTGAATTCTAATCTGAATTGCTATACACCTCTAAACACCTGTCGTACATTACCAGATCATTTTAGGGATCAGGTGATGGATAGATGGCATTCAGCAGGGATATGTATATTAGGAGATTTGTGTCAGGGGGATCAAATTGCCTCTTTTACTTGGCTGCAGCATAAATACAATTTGGCTAGGACAGATTTTTTTAAATATTTACAAGTACGAAGTTTTTTGGATAAAATGAGGATGCAGGATCAGCTAAAGGTGGAAAGAATTGATATACTGGAAGCCATAAGAGTTAAAGTGAAGATTGGTCCAGTTTATCAGCTTTTGTTAAATAACCTACATGATGATCTATGCATTTTTGAAGATAAGTGGTGAAGAAAGTTGGGGATTGATAAAGTAGTCATGACTAGAGTAATTGAATTAGCAACTAAAGTTCTGATTAATGGTTCATTAAAAAGTCAACACTTTATGTCTATATTCGATTTATACTACACGCCTGCTAAATTGCCAAAATGGAAATCGAAAAGAGGCGATAAATGTAACCGATGTGGATGCATTGCTGCGGATTCCGTTCATATGTTTTTTCATTGCCCTAAATTGTTGCAATTTACTACTGATGTTCAATATTTTTTAAATGTTAGTTTGGGGATTCGTTTGAAACTATCATCAGAGATGGTAATCCTTGGCATGCAAGCAGATCAAGTGGGATCTAGGACTGAAGTAGAGGAAGGATTTTTATTTATCTGCATGTCAATCTTTCGGTTATATATCACTTCTCAATGGTTAGATTCAGATCCACCAGTCTTTAATAACTGGCAATCTAGGTTATTATCTACATATTATTTGGAGACAGCTGCATACAAATTAAAAGGGGCAAAGAAAAAGAATGAAACATAGGTATCAAGGAAAACTATGTGTATCCTACATGGAAACAAGATATGGAGTTTAGAAGCAGTAGTTATTTGTACATTTCTGAATTTGTGGGTACCCATACTAGAATGTGAATTAGAGGGCATTTCTCAAAGATACTTCTTTTTTACATACTGTCTTACATTTGGAAGGCACAAATGCAGAGAAAGACAATTGTTAGTAACACTTGTTCTAATATTCAGAACCTTTGGGCTCCTCTGACAAAATGGATTTGAATTTGTTGTTTAGTGGTCCAAATATTGAATAATGATGTATATATAAATTTATGTGCTCTGTACAATTTGTATGATAATCCATAATGAATGCTTGCTGACATAAACAATAAAAAATAAAAAATAGAAACAAAGAAAAAAAAGAAACCTTGCACATATGGCTTCACAAATGTTATTCTTATGTTTTGGTTCATAATTTCACTTGGGACACACTACACAACTGTAAATATTTTTTGGTATACGTTTAAAACTTTTTCACTACAATTTCAATTTCAACATAATCATTGAATCAGTGTGTCTGAGTCTCTTTCTATCTGGCATCTCACACCAATCCCTGCATATATATGCGATTTTCGCCTTTTCATTTAAATTATTATTAAGTATCTTTTCCACAGGAGCCGCTGTTTTTCCTTAAAATACAAAATCCATAGCTAGTCAAATTGTAAAAGAAGGGTCTGTTTTTCACAGGACAAATGTGGTGTACCCATGTTACCTTTTGGGCTGTTTCTTTTTGTGGGCACTAGGCCTACCAACTTAAGAGAGGTAGCATTTTTATTAGGAGACTTGGGGAAGTGCTGGGTGTGAGGAAGTTTCACAAAAATATGAGAAAAAGTTGTCTTTTTAGACATATTTTGAGGTTTTCAAAGGATTCAGGGAATCTGAACCTAGTGAGAGCCACACAAGTTACCCCATCCTGGATTCCCCTGGGTGCCTAGTTTTAAAACATTTACAGGTTTGAGGTTTTCTAGGTTTCACTAGGTGCTGGCTGAGATAGGACGCACAATCTACAGCTAGGCACGCTGCAAAAAAAGGTCAGTTTTCAGTGGAAAATGTGATGTGACCACTAGGCCTACTCACACAAGTGAAGTACCATTTTTTATTGAGAGACTTAGGGGAGGACAGAATATTAGAACAAGTGTTACTAACAATTGTCTTTCTCTGCATTTGTGCCTTCCAAATGTAAGACAGTATGTAAAAAAGAAGTATCTTTGAGAAATGCCCTCTAATTCACATTCTAGTATGGGTACCCACAAATTCAGAAATGTACAAATAACTACTGCTTCTAAACTCCATATCTTGTTCCATGTAGGATACACATAGTTTTCCTTGATACCTATGTTTCATTCTTTATATTTTACCAAATGAGCTGCTGTTTACCCAGTACACAATGAAAACCCATTGTTAGGTGCAGCTCAGTTATTGGCTTTGGGTACCTCGGGTTCTTGGTGGAACTACAAGCCTTATATATCCCACAACCACAAGGGTTGGTTCCGAAAACAACAGTTTCCTGATTTTCAAGATCTGCCTTAGAAGAAGTTACAGGTGAAAACGTACGCACAAATGGCTGTTTTTCTTCAACTCAATTTCAATATCCACTTCAGCCACTCCACTCAGCCCCTCTGGACGGACCACCACTGCGTACACTTCTCTTTCAACATTGCCACCACTTCCAAACCGACTCCTCACCCTCCGCGAAGGAACTGGAGCAAGATCACAGAGGAGCACGTCAACTCCAACCTCAGTTGGGACCCCCACGCCATGACCAACTCCAACTCTGCAGCCAAGGAACTACACCACTGGATCACCAACTGCGCAGACAATCTCGCATCCCTCCACACCACTGACAGACAATAACCCCTGAAGGCCACAAGGTTCACTACAGACCTCCAAGAAGCTAGACGCTCCTGCAGACGTCTCGGAAAACGATGGAGAAACAGCAAAACCACAGAAGACCTGCCCACCTACAAGAACGCCATGACAGACTTCCACCAATGCATAAGATCCACAAAGAAGACCTTCATCCGGAACAAAATCCTCACCAACTCCAGCAACTCAAAGGAACTCTTCAACATCAACCAGCAATACATCAAGCCCTACAGCGAAGCGAAGCTCCTACTTCCACCTGAAAATCAAAGCCCTCTACAACAACTTCAGCAAGCAGACTCCAGAAGCCACCCTTCCCTCCAGCAATGACAGCCAGCCCACCCTCACCACCTAGACCCCGGTCACCACCGAAGATACCCCAACTACCATGAAGAGAACCCACTCAGGAGCCCCCACGGACACCTTCCCTCCTCACATCTTCCACAGAGCTGCCACCGCTGTTGCGCCCCAGCTACGATGCACCATCAATGACACCTTCAAATCCGGCACCTTCCCAGATGACAGGAAATGCACAGAAGTCAAGCCCTCCCTCAAGAATCCCTCTATAGTCCTGAGTTACCTGAAGAACTACCAACCCATCTCTCTCCTTCCCTTTGCAGCCAAAGTCACTGAGAAGATTGTCAACGCCCAGCTGACAAACTTCATCAAAGAGAACACCATCCTCGACCCCTCCCAATCTGGATTCCACAGCAACCACAGCACCGAGACTGCCCTCCTTGCTGCCACAGACAACATCTGCATGCTCCTCGACCAAGGCCACAGCGCAGCCCTCATCAAACTTGACCTCTCCGCAGCCTTCAATACCGTCTCCCACTGTACCCTCACAGCCAGACTCCACGACGCCAGAATACAGGGAACCGCCCTCAACTGGTTCTGCTCCTTCCCAGCTGGCAGAACCCAAAGCAGAAGACTCCCGCCTTTCCTCTCCAAACACACATAGATCAACTTTGGAGTACCACAAGGATCATCGCTCAGTCCCATGCTCTTCAACATCTACACGGTTCCCCTCGTCGCCATCGTCAGACAGCATGGACTCAGCATTGTATCCTACGTCGATGACTCCTAGCTCATCCTCTCCCTCACGAAGGACCCCGAAACCACCAGACTCAGCTACCAAAAAGGAATGAAAGACGTTGTACCTTGGATGAGCAGCAGCTGTCTGAGACTCAACTTGGAGAAGACAGAAGTCCTAGTCCTCTGACCCTCCCCCTCCGCATGGGACAACTCCTAGTAGCCATCCTCCCTGGACACTCACCCTACCCCCATGGACCATGCCCTAAACCTCGGCATCATACTTGACTCCTCTCTCACCATTACCCGACAGATCAACGCCGTCACCTCCACCTGCTTCAACAACCTCTGCATCCTCCGCAAGACCATTAAGTGGATCTCCCCCGAAGCCAGAAAGCCCATATCCCACACACTCATAACAAGCAGAGTGGAGTACGGAAACTCCCTCTACGCTGGAATCAACAAATCCCTGCTACACAAACTCCAGACCATCCAGAACACTGCGGCCAGACTCATCCTGGGCATCCCACAGCATGAGCACATCACCCAAAACTGAGAGACCTCCACTGGCTCCCCGTCAAGAAGAGAGTAACCTTCAAGCTACTCACCTACACTTACAAATCTATACACAACAGCGGACCCAAATACCTCAACGAAAGAGTGTCATTCCATGTACCCAAAAAGAACCTCCACTCTGCTGACCTTGCTCTGGCAGAAACCCAGCGCATCCACAGAATCAGAGCTGGTGGAAGAGCCTTCTCCTACATCGTAGCCAAAGCCTGGAAAAAGGTCACAGTCAGCATTAGACTCTCCCCTACTCTGCACACTTTCACGAAGAGCTTCAAGACCTGGCTCTTCGTCTGATCCGGAGCTGCAGCCCTCCCCCTGCGCCTTGGACCCTCACAGGTGAGTAGCACGCTTTAAACACCCTGATTGATTATGTTTCTATTTTAACTGTTACTTTATATAGGAAAAATGTGAAGGATCTAAACAAATGACCCCTTGTGATTTCAGAATTGTATCTACTTTTCAGAAATGTATAGCTTTTCAGGATCCACCATTGGTTTGACACCTATTTCTAACACAAACTGGAAGGAGGTTGAAAGCATAAAAAATAGGAAAAATGGTCCTACTAAAATGCCAAAACTGTGTTGAAAATTTTGGTTTTCCAACAAATATCTGCTTGTTCCTGAAAGCTGGGAAGATGGTGATTTAGCACCGCAAACTTTTCATTGATACTATTTCCAGGGAAAAAACAGATACTTTATTCAGCAGCACTGTTTTCCCATTTTTCCCCCCAAAAACTAAATTTAGCTTTATTTTGGCTTATTTATCAGTGCTCTCCAAGAGAATCTACAAACCCTGGGTACCTTTAGAATCCTCAGGATGTTGGAAAAAAAGGACGCAAAGTTGGTGTGGATACCTTATGTGGACAAAAGTTATGGGGGCCTAAGCGCGAAGTACCCCAAATAGCCAAATAAAGGCTTAGCATTAGGCGGTAACCTAGCAGCGAAGGGGTTAATTTCAACGTTACCAGTGAAGAAGATGTATCATTACAATTCCAAAAATATAAAACATGACAAAGCTACACCTTTCTAATCAGGAAATGCAACTTAAAAGTGTATTAAGGAACTCCCAATATTAACCTATGAGAGTAGTCCTCATAGTAGAGAAAAACAAATTTGTGGGTTTGGCACTACCAGGACATGCTAAACTTACAAGCACATGTTCCACCTTTTACTTGCAAAGCATCCTGCTCTATGTGTTACCTCAAGCCTACCTTAGGAATGGTTTATGTGTAATAAAAAGGGGAGTTTAAGGCATGGCAAATGGTTTTACATGCCAAGTCGCAGTGGCAGTAAACTGCACACACAGGCCCTGCAGTGGTAGGCCTGGGACAGGTTTGAAAGGCTACCTTAAATGCCAATAGTAGCATTTAATCTACAGGCCCTGAGTATATGGTATACCACTTTACAAGGGGCTTATACTTAGATTATATATGCTAATTGTGCATACACCAATGTTACCATGTTTAGGGGAGAAGCACAGGCACTTTAGCACTGGTCAGCAGTGGTAAACTGCTCAGAGTCTTAAGACCAACAACAGGAATCAACAAAAAGAGGAGGTAAGCATGCAAAAGGTTTGGGGGAAGACCACCCTAAGAGTTACAGGTCTAACACATGCCCCCACCAGCTGAAAGTAGGGAGAGCTACCCAACTCTGGGAAGTTCTCATCACTAAGGTGGAAAAACCTAGATACACCATCAGCATTGGCGTGGTCTACCATTGGTCTGTGTTATACCCTAAAGTCTGTACACTGTAGGGAAATGTACCACCTGAACACTTTTGGATTCTTGTCCCTCATGTGCATGAGCCACCTGAGAGGCCTGCAGTCAGTCTGAATCCGGTAAGTGAGTACCTAATAAGTATGGTCTCAACTTCGTCAGTGTCTGGACCACAGCAAAAGCTTATCTTTCTATAGCACTCAACCTTTATTCCCTGGGATGTAACCTCCTAGATGAAGGCTACAGGTTGGTCTAGGCCCTTGTCATTACGTTGTGATTGTACTGCCCATAAGCCGTGCCCTGTGGCATCTTTCTGAATGATAAACTCCTTGGAGAAGTCAGGGGCTCCTACTCAGGAGTCACCTCTGTCAAATGGGCAACAATGATGCCATATCGCTTGACAAACCTCCTAAAGTACCCAGTGAGGCCCAAGAATGCTCTGACCTCAGTCTGGATTTTGGGGGGCACCCAGGCCATGATAGTCTCTACATTGGCATGGAACGGCTGCACCTTACCCCTGCTCACCAGGTGGCCCAAGTACACCACAGATCCCTGCCCTTTCTGACACTTACTTGCCTTGATAGTCAGGCATACCTGTTGCAGAGCCTGAAGCAATTCTTGGAGGTGAAAAAGGTGGTCCTTCCAGCCGCTACTGAAGACAGCTATATCATCCAGATAGGCAGCATTAAAGGCCCCCCTACCAGAAAGGACCTGGTTCACAAACCTCTGGAAGGTGGCAGGGGCATTCACTGTGCCCAAAGGGCATCACCTTAAACTGATTGTGGCCCTCTGGAGTGGAGAAGGTTGACCTCTCTTTCGCTCCTTCTGTTAGGGTGATCCTCCAGTACCCTGATGTAAGACACTTAAGTACCGGACAACCCTTGACCTGTCAATAAGCTCATCAGCCCAGGGAATGGGATGAGCATCTGTCTTTGTGACTGAGTTGAGCCTCCTATAATCCACACAAAACCTGACTTCAGATGTGGTGCCAGGTGGGGAAGCATTTAATACCAGAACCACATTACTGGACTAGGGGCTACTGGAGAGCTCTGTTACCCCCATCCCCAACATTTTGGAAACCTCTTCTTTAAAGCTGGCCCTCACCTTGTCTGACAACCTGTAAGATTTGTTCTTGACTGGAAAGTTGTATCCCATGCCCCACATCATGGGTACACAGGTAGGTAGTCCCAGGAATGAGGGAGAACAGAGGCGAGTACTGCCCCAACACTTGGTGGCAGCCCCTCTGCTGTTCAGGAGTCAGACTGGGGTAAAGGATTACTCCCCCTACATGATCCATCTTTCCCTCTGGAGTCTAAAATGTTAGGGAGAGGTTCACTCCCCTCTTCCTCTTCTCCATCTGTCACCAAGAGCATGGTGAGCTCAGACCGCTCAAAGTGGGGTTAGAGGTGAATGCCTAGGGGTCTTAAAGGTCCAACAGGTAGGTGGCCTCACCCTTCCTTTCAATCACCTCATAGGGCCCAGTCCAATGGTCTTAGAAGGCCCTAGACTCCACAGGCTCCATAACCCACACTTTCTACCCAAGGTGCAAGTTCTCAGTGGTAGACATTTGGTCAAACCACAGATTCATTGCATCCTTTCTGGCTTCTATGTTATCTAAAGCTTGCTTCCACAACTTAGCCATTTGGCTTCGGAAGGCTAGCATGTAGCCTGAGGGCTCTTCCTGGGAGCTTGCTCCTACCCCTCTTTAACCAAACCCAGAGGTCCTCTAACTGGGTGTCCATACAGAAGCCCCGAAGGGGCTTAAGCCCATACCATTCTGTGGTACCTCTCTGTATGTAAGCAGAAGGCGTGGCAAGAGGATGTTCCACTTACTCCTCAGGGCCTCATGTAGGACTCTAATCACGCACCTCAGGGTCTTGTTCAATCTCTCAACAAGCTTGTGTGGATGGAAGGGAGTGGAGGACTTGTAGACTACCCCATATTCCATCCACATTGACTGCATATAAGCAGACATGAAGTTGGTACCCCTGTCAGACACCACTAACTTGAAAAAATCCACACAGGTAAAAATCCCAATCAGGGCCTATGCCACTGCAGGTGCAGTTGTGGTCCTTAGAGGGATTGCCTATGGTTACTTAGTGACATGATCCACCAGAACCAGGATAAATCTGTTGCTTGAAGAAATCTGGGGATCCATAGGCCCAACAATGTTGATGCTCACCCTCTCAAAGGGGTGCAAAAGATTGGTGAGTGGTAAAGGGGGCTTTAAGCCTCTGCCTTGTCTTTCCATTGGCCTGGCAGGTTACAAAGGTCCTGCGAAATACATCTGAGGAAGTCTTGATCCTAGGCCAATAGAAGTGGGGAACCAGCCTTGCACAGGTCTTATCTTAGCCCAGGTGTCCTGCAAAGGGAATTTTGTGAGCCAGATCCAGTAGGAAGGCCCTGTAGTATTGAGAAACCACCAGTTCCCTTATTGCCCATGCAAAGGAGCCTGAGGCTCACTTTAAAGGAGATTGTACTCCCAGTAAATATAAAGCATCATCTGCTGCTTGGGCTTCAGCTTGTTGCCTCTTGCCCTAAAGGGTTGGACACTCTCTCTGTGCCCTACAGAACTCTTCCTTGGTGGGTCCTTCTTCCACATGCCATCTAGCAAGCTCTGGGAGATCACCAAGGGGAGCGATGTCCTCCTCAGTGGGCTCCGAAGTTGCCACCCCAAGCATGCCATCCACCTCATTGAGAAGACATTCAGGGGGGTTTCCCATACCCTCTGCTTTTCCCCTTTATGGCAGCTGGCTGCGCCATTATTCCAGGCACCAGCCCCTTCTGACTCACATCCTGAGCAGCCATGGACCTTGTGATTGCCCAAATCCAATCAGGTAACCCATCATCTCCACATGAGTCTTGAGCTCCACTTCCTTCCAGGTAGTGTGCTCAAGATCATTACCAAACAAACAGTCCACAAGCATAGCAGGACTACCTGCAACAATTAGCATCCTGAAACCCTCTTCCCCATCCCCCACTCAAAAGGAACAAGGGCCACTGGATAGTGACCCTCTCTGTTGTCACCTACCTCAACCTGAATGGATTTAGAATCACCTGCTCTGGGTACACCAGCTGACCTCTTACCATTGTCATGCTGGCATGCTGGCACCTGTATCCCTTAGAGCCTCAGCACATTGCCCATTGATGGTGACCCATTGCCTACACTTGGTAGTATTTGAGGGCACATGGATCTTAGGAACCATCTCACTGTAACCCAGGGACACTAGGGTAACCCCACTAAATCCCCCTATTAACTGGAACAAACTTCTTCCCCAGCACTACATTCACCACCCCTGGAACCTTTCCTTGAGTGGTGTGTTGTGCTATTTTTTTAAACTTGGGATCCCCTTTGTAGTGTCCATACTCAAAACACTCAAAGCACTTGGGAGTTGTGGGCTGCTGACTTTTGTCAGGGGAGTTTTTCTTCTGGTGGCCAGATTGGGAATGGTACCCTTTCACCTGTGAGTTGTTTTGGGGGTCTTCAGAAAACTCTTTTTCATCTCCCCTCTTTTTTTCCTGGTGGGAATCCTGACCACCCTTTTGGGGGTCCCCCAGAAAGCTTTTGGAACACTCTGATGCTGACTCAGATGTCCGACTCCTCAGAAAGTTTCCTGGGGTCAGAAAGCTTACTATCAACCAGGTGTTGGTGCAGGTCTGTCAAACAAGTATCAAGCATGTGCTCCTTTAAAAACAAGTTTGCTTAGCCCTGAAAATTCACCAACCTTGCTGCACCTTACCAAGCCCTTCAGTGATTTGCTAGAATAACCTAAGAAATCCACCCATGTCTGTGATGAGATTTTGTGGCTGGCCCTGGACCATTGTCTACACTTCTCAGGGGTCAGCCCAATCCTACTGATCAAGATGGCCTTCATTCCAGTGTAAACGCAACCACTCACACCAGTCACTGATCTGGGTTTAATCCATTGTTCTCTTGCTAACTATGCTACCCCAGTTTGGACCCAGCCATATGCAAATCATTTTTTACCCTGTTCCTCGTGGGAACAGTTCAGCCCGAACTGCCAGGCCAGGTACTCCCTGGACCAGAAACAAGCATCCTGGGACCGGTTTCAGGGGATTACCCCTCAACACAAAGCTAGCTTGATTCCAATGGCACACTGAGCAAGGGACCCATGCCTGGGCATACCCTTGGTCACTTAGGGCAAACATAGCAAACACAAAAAGATGATTGAAGGAGTGCTGAAACTCTTCAACCACTCACCCCCAGTCACAGATCTGGGTTTAATTCATCGTTCTTTTGAAGTACTGGGTTTTTCAGAACCGGTACTGAACCGGTAACCCAGCGGTGCCAGGGACACACCCTATGACTTCGGGTCCTTCCTGTTTCAGACTACAGAAACTCGGAGTCTTCTAGGTGAAGTCAAAGATCGAGTTTATTGGCTGCAACCAAGTAACAGGCATCCTAGAAGTGCAACACGGTGTATATTCTCAGGAGACTGCTCAATCTTACAAAGCCAGCCTTCTCTTTTTATGCAAAATATTATGCTTCAGGCAAACATTCCTAATTTTACAGTTGACCATTCACATATTTTCACTACAAAGAAAAAGCAGAGTCATGATGACAATCCCACATTTCAGTTTGTTCAACCCACAATCAATTACCCGGCAAGGCCCAATATTTTCATCAGATATCAACGAAACCCTAATAAAAACGGGCGCCTTCTCCTTGTAAAGCAAGTCATAAAGTAGGAAACAGGGACAGGTGTGTGCAAGATTAGGCGTGGTTTGTGTGCGATGAAAGGTTTATGGCATGTTGTGCCTTGATACTATCTCGTTCGGCCACTGGGAGAGGAACTGACCGAACAGGTTTGGCCTGGGGCAGTGGAGTCAGCTTGCCCAGGTCGCAGAGAAGTCAGGAAAGGTGTACGTGTCCTTCAGGACCATGTTTGGCTTTAATCATTGGCCTATGTGAGGGCAACTCACAAAATGGCTGCCGTACACAAAATGGAACGCGAGGGTTCAGGACGAAAACTACGATTTCAAGGTGAAATCGTCACTCGAATATGACAAAAATGCTTGTGCATAGTGTACTAACCATTCTCGGTCTTCTGATATCAAAATCGTCATGATACGATGATGTTTATAACATGGGTCCAGAATTTCAAGTACTACAGGCCCTCCTTTTGCCCTTACATAGGCAATGCCCTATACTCATGCTAATCTGAGTCCAGGTCTATATTCCTAAAGTCATTGAGATGTTGCTGTAGCATCATCCTATTACTTAGCTCGTCCCTCGATACAGGCTTCCTTATAAACGATGTAGCACAGAGGCCACATATAGCAGGAGCACACTGTACGCACAGACAGAACAGGAAAAGGATGGCTAAGACCATCCCAATGACCATCAGAATTTTCCATCCCCAGCCGGATACCAGTTCCCAGAACCATCCCATTAACGACCAATCTCCTTTGTCTACATGAATAGATTCGGAAATCTTATGCAGTTTGGAGATGGCCTGGTACACTGTTGGAGCGTTAACTGGAATGAAAACACAGCAACTCGATTGGATCACTCTACATACCCCATCTCGGTCTGCAAGTATGACGTCTAACGCGACCCTGTTCTGAAGGGTCATAAGACGATCCGACTGGAGCTCAGCAGTCAAGTTACTAAGGGCACCGGCAGTTTCAACTATGGTGGACTCAACCACCCTTGTCAATTGCCTTAGGTTCCTGCTGTTAACCATGGGTCCCCAGAACGGCAGAAAACCCCTCACGAAGTCTCCAAATTCTTGTTCTGCAGTATCCTCTTCACTGAAGACACCTCTAACTATCCTTGTCTTATGGTAATCTGCCGCCACTGTGTAGGTGGGAGGCAACAGGAACGAAACAAAGCATGTGCCCGAAAAGTCAGGGGGCAACCATGTATAGGCTTTATCATGGCAGATGAAATAGGTACCTCTAGCTGCTAGAAATGAAGGGGAAGTCTGAGACGCAAAAACATATGTCTCAGTGCAGGTGCTTTTCCCTAACTGAGCTCTGGGATTCTTGCCAATACCTTGCAGACATAGGTGACCCTGATGGGGTACAATCCAAATTGGGGAGGATCTCTTAGCTTGCTGTTTCTCACTCAGAGTAACTCCATATCCGGTCACGTTCCATCCTATATATACTAGTGTCTCTTCCCTCTGGATAGTCTCATAGGAAATATCTTCCTTAATCATTTCTACTATACCCTTAACTAGAGCACTATTCTTAGGATTATCTTCCACAGAACGTAGGGGGTAGGTCTCATGTGCGTAAATGAACATTGTTCTGTATGCCCACACGGAACCATTATGGCTGAAAGGCAGAACCAGATAAGGGATACCTTTATCCGTTGTGTGAGGCATAAGACCACACACCCAACAGTTAGTCGTGTTCATTACTAGTTGGTGTTGGTGCAAAAGCTGAACGAAGGAGTTATTAATAAACTCTAATCTCCTAGCGGATTCATGTTCAGGAAAAGGGTGGAAAGAATGCGAGGAAACAGTAGGAGGAGATATGGGCGATGTAGTGGGTGCAAATGTCACTCGAAAAGAGAATAGAACATATCCCACTAAAAACATCATAACGCTGAACAACATGAAAATACATAATATCAAAAAACGTTTCTTGGTCATCATTCTGCAAATTGTAGTCTTAAAGTTCATTTGTTTGGCAGGTCTCTCCATCTCGAAAAACTCCATCCTCTCTAAAATGCTGCTCGCGATGGTAGGGTGTTCTATGCTAAGGAATGCTTCTGTCAGTCCAGGGCAACTCCCTTAGGCCAACCAGAACTGTCGACCTAACGTCTTCAGCTGCACCCCAAAGACTTGGGCAACCGCGACCCTACAGCGGAACCCGGATGGTGGTTAGAAAAACAAAAATAAAAAAGTTTCTCAGATGAGAGAGCTGCACTTTCAAAAATAGCAAAGAAAAGGAAAATGTATTTGTCCATAGTTCTCGGCCTCAGATTGTAGCGTTGCTTCCCAGATACTGTCTGGTCTTGAAACAGGAGTTCAGGCTCTGTAGTGTTCGATCGATTTGATGGTGGCACAGCTTCTTGCAAGAGATTGTCACTTTCTTGTTCGGAAATTGTTCCTTTTATGCGTGCATCACTGAAAGGCAGAAAACGAGGCACAGTCTCAGTCTCAGAGTCAGCAACACCCTCCTGGACCCACCGGTCGTACGGTAGAGGCAAAGGCACCCTCTTGCAGTGTACGAAGTGGATCCAGTTCTTTTTGCCTTCCACTCGCATGGCGGATCTCGTTGACAGCAGGACTAGGTGGGGGCTGGTCCAGCGGGGCTGATTATTCTTTGTCCGCTGGAAATTTTCCACCAGAATCCACGAACCAGGATTGATGGTGTGGCCTGGATCTTCAGATACCTGAGGCAGAGAATCGTGAACCTGTTGGTGTAAAACACGCAATTTAGCCGTCAATTCGTACTAATAGTCAAGCAGTACAGGGTGTTCGATCTCACTGAATTTTTTCGGCCTTGGCACTCCCCATATGTTGGCCGGACGGCCGAACACAATTTCATACGGACTAAGTCCCACTCGCGAATGCACAGTCATTCTTGTTGATAGGAGTGCCAAAGGCAGAGCGTCAGGCCATTTAAGACCAGAGCTTGCTTGAATTTTGGCCAATTTTAGCTTTAACGTGCCATTGTAACATTCTACTAGTCCAGCTGATTGGGGGTGATTTGCAGCGTGAAATTTCTGTTGGATGTCTAGCCCTTCACATACTTTCTTCATTACTCGACCCACAAATTCACTCCCATTGTCACTCCAGACCATTCTCTGCATTCCAAACCTAGGGAAAAATTCTTTGACAAGGGCTTTAGCTGTGGATAAGGCAGTGTTGTCCTTTAAGGGATACGCTTTTACCCATCTTGAAAAGGCACAAACAACAACAAGTACGTATTTTAGATTGTTGCACCTTTCCATGTGGATGAAATCTAGCTGCAAAACCTCGAACGAATACGTTGGAGGCGCAAAATGACCAGCTGGAGTTGGGGTTCCCCTACCAGGATTGTATTTCAGACACACCATACAATTCTTGACCACATTCTCTGCACACTTGGGAATTCCAGCATTTTGCCATACTGGAGCCAACAACTTACAAATCCCTTTCACACTGATATGAGCCATTCCATGAGCCATTGTAACAACTGCAGGCACATACGCATCGGGTAACAACCATCTCTGATGTTCTGACAATTCAACCCAACAACCATTCACATCCAATTTCCCCTTACTCTCTCTCCATGTACTCAACTCTTTCTCTGTAGCTTCAGTTTGAATAGACTTTACACTCTCTATCGTGTCTTCACACATTCCAATGTCACCAATCCATCTTGCAGGGCCTGCAACATACATTCGACTCATCACATCCCTTGCTGTTTCTTTTGCGACTTCGTCAGCAAATGCATTTCCACGACCAACATCATCAGTCACCTTCTTGTGTGCACTGCATTTTACAATCGCGACTTGCAACGGCAGAGTAAGTGATTCAAGGAGCTCATTCACCAATTGACCATGCTGAATCTTAGTTCCATGCGAAGTCAGGAACCCACGTTCTTTCCACAATCGTCCAAAACTGAGAGCCACACCGAATGCATACTGGCCGTCAGTATATATAGTCACTTTCATTCCTTTCGACAACACACACGCTCTTGTAAGTGCAATCAACTCTGCTGCTTGAGCTGAATTATGTGGGATACGTGCAGCTTCAACAATCGTATGCAAAGTCGTAACAGCATATGCCGCAGTCGTATCTCCATTCGGAAGCTTGAAGCATGAACCATCCACCCATAAGGTACCATCACACTTTGCAAAAGGAGTGTCACTAAGATCTATTCTCCCTTTCGTTTCTTCTTCTGTTCTGAGGAAACAATCATGCTGTTCAGAAGTATCTAACTCTGTTTCAATCGGCAACAACGTGACTGGATTCAACGTGTTGCATCTTTTTATGTGCACATGACTCGCTAACAGTGTTAACTCGTAACCTGACAACCGAGCACTAGTTAAGTGCTGTGTCTTGGTCCTGTTTAACAACGTGTCCACTGCATGTGGAACCATCACAATCAATGTATTAGTCATGACTAAACCAGCAGACTGTCGAATAGAAACAGCTGCTGCTGCTGTGGCTCTCAAGCAGCTTGGCAATGCTTTAGCTACCAGGTCCAAAGTTGACGAAAAATATGCACATGGACGCTGTTTGTCTCCGAACAACTGTGTCAACACTGACAATGCACAACCTTCTTTCTCATGGACATACAATGTAAAGGGCTTACTGTAGTCGGGGGTACCCAACAAAGGAGCCGAACATAATGCATCGCGCAATTCGGAAAAACTTTTCTGACACTCTTCAGACCATGGGAGGGGATGCGGTGTATCTTTACAAGTTAATGCCACCAAAGGTTTGGCCAACAAAGAAAAATTCGGTATCCATTGTCTGCAATATGATGTAATACCCAAGAAAGCACGCACTTCTCTCTGTGTCCTAGGCACACTCAATTTCGCTATTGCCTGAATTCTTTCTGGGGTCAGTTTCCTTCCCTCCTTCGATAAGGGATGACCTAAGTAGGTCACTTCTTGTCGACAATATTGCAATTTCGAAAGGGACACTTTGTGATGTAACTCAGACAAGTGATGCAACAACGACAACGTGGCTTCTTTACAGATTTTCTCCGTATCTGCAGCAAGAAGCAGATCATCAATGTACTGAATAAGGGTAGCGCCATCAGGTAAAACAATTGTGTCAATCTGTGTTTTTAAAGCTTGACTATATATCGATGGACTTTCACAGTAGCCCTGGGTAGCGCGTTTGAAGCGGAAGCTTCGACCTCCTAAACTGAAGCCGAAGATATCCCTACTCTCTTCGGCAATCGGGATGCTGAAGAAAGCATTCTTCAAGTCAATCACCGAGAACCAAGTCGCAGAAGCTGGAATCATAGTCAATAGGGCAGTGATATCAGGAAGAACTGGAAATTGTGGCACAACGATTTTATTCACCTCTCTGAGATCAATTACAAATCTGTAAACAGGTGACTGAGAAGGATCGGTACGCTTCAAAACAGGCAGAACAGGACTATTGCAAACGTTGCCTCTTGTCTCTTCAATTACATCTTTTCCAATCAAATCGTAAATGATCGCTAGCAACGCTTTTTCACCTTCACTAGATATTTTATATTGGGGAATTCGTGGCATTTTAACATTGGCTTTCAATGTCACAACATATGGCGGTATTTCCAAAAGACCCACATCATTAGGACCAGTAGCCCAAAGAATATTAGGAAGAAGCGACAATTCTGTCGGAAGTTTATCCTTTGACAAATACATTGGGGAGACCACTTTCTTACCTAGTGTAAGTTGCACTCCTGAAGGAGAACAATACAATGTCGCATACAATCATTTCAACAGATCCAATCCCAACAAATTTTCACCACAACCTGTTGTCAGAATAAGGGGTGCTTCTAATTCACATGGTCCAACAGAAAGGGACATCGGACTAGAAATCGGGTTCCTAACCGGGGCGCCAGAAAAACCTACTGAAACATTCATTTCGCCAGACAAAGGTGCGCCAGGGAGTTTAGAGTGCATAATGGAACTCTTTGTAGCACCAGTATCCAACAGAAAAGGCTCTGACACACCTGATGTAATCACCTCAACATAAGGTCCACTCTGATCTACTGGAACTGAAACAACTCCCTCTCTTTGTCTATGGCTGTCCTAGCAATCATTACCTTCCATATTCTCATCTTCTGCATAGTAGTCATCAGCATAGTACTAAGGCGTCCTACCAGGCGCGTTATTCTGCTGATCAAAACTATTCATTGAGTTCTGAGGCGGAAAAGATCGCCCGTTCTGGGGGAAATTTCCACGTCCTCTACCTCTAGGCGCTTGTGGAGTACCTCGACCTCTTGCGCTAGAAACACTATTCATACGCAGAAGCAGAGCAGGGCAACTACTTTTAAAATGGCCCTCCTCTTTACAATATGCACACTGATTAGGGCCTACAGGAAAGCGTTGTTGAGGATATTCGGTCCTTTGCATGTTTCTCTGAAACTGCTGAGGCTGCTGATAGTTACTCTGACCACCACCAGGCGGGTATGCCTGCTGTAGTAGGACCTTCGTTTTTAACTCTTTCGTTTTCTTTTCTACTCTATCTTTCTCGTCCTTGTCTCTATTTTCGTAATACTGCGCAGCAGCCAATATCTGTGCTGAAGAGGAAACGGCCCACGAACTTTCTGAATCTTTTAACTTTTACATAACTCAGGAAGCAAATTATGCACAAACTCGTCAACGAACAACCGTTGACCACCTTCTGTACTCATATCTTGACCACTGTGGTCGACAAACGTCTCTTCAAACCTAGTGAAGAAATCAGACACTGTTTCATCTTTCTTCTGCTTACACGCAGACAACTTGTCCCAATTCACCCGCATCGCAGGCATCAAAGTCTTCATGTAAGTAATGATCCTACCAGGGACATCTGCTACTAAAGGCTCCGGTTTAGCACCACCAACTTGTCGGTCATTTGCAGTACTAATATTAGCCCATGAGTCACCTAACTCTTGATCATGATCCGCATGACAAATCTTTCCCCATAAAGGCTGTGGAACAACATTTCCAAACAACATGTCTATGTCGGCTAAATTCATAATGCAAGAGCCTGCAGTCTGTGACAATTCCTTGTAATACCCTGCAGGATTTTTACGGGGATCAGGTAATGTCTGCTTAAGGGCCAATACTTCAGCGCGCTTCCATGGAACATGTACCCAAACACGCTGAAAGTGTGGCTGAATAGGTGGGTTAGCTGCTAGGTCCCCTTCCCTCCATTGTGGGGGAACTTCTCTCATGGGATATTGTCTCACCTTCTTCTTGACAGAGGAATCAGACTCAAACAATGACCGGGAAACACCTTCACTCCTAAACGACAACAATGTCGCAACTGCTTTCTTAACATCTGAACCCACAATTGCACCTTTCCCAAACTCGAACCGTATATGACATAACTCAGGTGGATTGGGCTCCAAATCATTCTCCTTTGAATCCTCACTCAGGAAAGTACACATTTTCTCAAAAACGTATCTCTGTTTTGGTGCTTCCCACTGATGGAAGACATCCATAACAGACTCTAGCTCATATCTTATCGGGTCGGTAACCCATTTATGTGCCAAATAATTCAATGTTTCCTTCTCCCTAGAATCAGGCAGTTGGCTACATAACTGTTTACGCTCTGAGACAGGAGATACACCTGTTGCTCCAAAGAGAGGATATAGAAGGCTAGCAACAGTGCTAGTCATTCTCTGTCGAACAGAAGGAGAAGTCGATGAAAGGACAGGCGGAAGAGCAGAGTGAGGCAAGGCAGACGCAGAGGCAGTGTCAGGAGGAATACCAGGAGTGGTAGTCGATATAGTGGTCAAAGTTGTAGGAAGTAAAGGCAGAGCAGTTGTCAAAGCCGGTGGCCCTTGAGGAGGCTGCACCGGAAGAGTAGGAGCCAACTGAAGAGCAGCCGGTGGTTGTCGAGGAGCGGGAGGCAATACAACCAAAGGTTGCGCGGCTAAAGGCTGCGGAGGTGCCGTAGCACTCTGCGCATAAGGGGGTGGCGAACTCAATAAATGCGACATTAGGGGGTCTTTTTCAAGGTCTTTTGCTGCATCTTGCTGAAGAGGCGGCAAAACTGGATAACATTTATCAATCGCCATTTTACGCTGCCTGTGCAACTGCTCATTTGCTTGTTCTTCCTCATCTTTATATTGCATAGCAGCTTGCATTATCGAAATACCCTTTTCTCTTTTATTCTTTTTAGCTAATTTAATTTTGTTCTGTTTGGCTTCATTACGCCCCAGGCGGAAAGAGTCAAACATCGCCGGCCGGGCTTTCTTCTTAAAAAGTTTAACTTAGATTATCAAGGATTCACGTGTCAAAGCTACCATATTGGGGCCATTTTAAAACACCATCCTTTCTGGTGTATTTAATCCATACTTCATTATATGTGATGGGGCCTACTCCATGTTTCACATAAAGTTCATATGTTGGAGTTCCAATCGGAGGAACCGGACACGAGTCCTCCAATCGGGAATCCCTATTACAACCAAGACAAAACAAGTTTCCAAGTCTGCTAAGACCAGGCATCTTCGCTCTCTAGTCTAGCTTCAAACTTCAAAGGATTATCGAATACGATATTCTCGTGAATACACGAGTCCTTTGGCTTTGGCACTTGCAAGTTCCAAATCAAAGATTCCAAGGGGATACCCAAAACTAAGAACCAACTAAGGACTGGGAGACGCTCCACTTATACTTAACTGAGTTATCGATGACTGCACCAGAAGACTTGTCTATCGTTTCGCTCTACCAATCATCAAGGGTCCAAAACAGGGCGATAGTCAGGGCAGCAGTCCTTCGTAGCCGTCGGGAAGCGGGGAACCTCGCAGCAAAGACTTTCGGACCACGTCGACATACAGGGGTCGATGAAGTTGCGGCCTTCCTCCAGAATTTTCACACAAAGCTCCTCACAAACCTCTGGCTTGGACCGGTACCGCTGATATCGCCCCACGTTGGGCGCCAACTGAAGTACTGGGTTTTTCAGAACCGGTACTGAACCGGTAACCCAGCGGTGCCAGGGACACACCCTATGACTTCGGGTCCTTCCTGTTTCAGACTACAGAAACTCAGAGTCTTCTAGGTGAAGTCAAAGATCGAGTTTATTGGCTGCAACCAAGTAACAGGTACTAGAAGTACAACACGGTGTATATTCTCAGGAGACTGCTCAATCTTACAAAGCCAGCCTTCTCTTTTTATACAAAATATTATGCTTCAGGCAAACATTCCTAATTTTACAGTTGACCATTCACATATTTTCACTACAAAGAAAAAGCAGAGTCATGATGACAATCCCACTTTCAGTTTGTTCAGCCCACAATCAATTACC
Source organism: Lissotriton helveticus (assembly GCF_964261635.1). Classification (NCBI taxonomy): domain Eukaryota; kingdom Metazoa; phylum Chordata; class Amphibia; order Caudata; family Salamandridae; genus Lissotriton; species Lissotriton helveticus. The sequence continues at coordinate 804,856,997 of NC_136057.1, read as the reverse complement.
CGGCAAGGCCCAATATTTTCATCAGATATCAACGAAACCCGAATAAAAACGGGCGCCTCCTCCTTGTAAAGCAAGTCATAAAGTAGGAAACAGGGACAGGTGTGTGCAAGATTAGGCGTGGTTTGTGTGCGATGAAAGGTTTATGGCATGTTGTGCCTTGATACTATCTCGTTCGGCCACTGGGAGAGGAACTGACCGAACAGGTTTGGCCTCGGGCAGTGGAGTCAGCTTGCCCAGGTCGCAGAGAAGTCAGGAAAGGTGTACGTGTCCTTCAGGACCATGTTTGGCTTTAATCATTGGCCTATGTGAGGGCAACTCACAAAATGGCTGCCGTACACAAAATGGAACCCGAGGGTTCAGGACGAAAACTACGATTTCAAGGTGAAATCGTCACTCGAATATGACGAAAATGCTTGTGCATAGTGTACTAACCATTCTCGGTCTTCTGATATCAAAATCATCATGATACGATGATGTTTATAACATGGGTCCAGAATTTCAAGTACTACACTTTTTTCATCCTAAGTGGGAAGGGTATTCCCAGACTTGAGTCCCATGCTCACTGTGCCACTGGATTCAAGCTAGCCTGGCAAATGAGGGGTAATGTCCTGAAACCAGTCCCAGGATGCTTGTTTCCCGTCCAGGGAGGATATGCATGGCAGTCCGTGCTGGGCTGTTCCTATGAGGAACAGGGTCAAGACTGATTTGCCTATGGCTGGGTCCAAACTGGGGTGGCGTGGTGAACAAAAGATTAATGGATTAAACCCAGAACTTTGTGACCGGGGGTGAATGTTTGCATTGTTCAGCATTGAATCCATCATTTGTTCCTCTTGCTTTTGTCACCCTAAGTGGGAAGGGTATGCCCAGACATGGGTACTGTGCTCACTGCTCCACTGGATTCAAGCTAGCCTGGCTGATGAGAGGTGATGCCCTAAACTGGTCCCAGGATGCTTGTTTCTGGTCCAAGGAGGACCTTGCTTAGCAGTTCGGGCTAGACTGTTCCCTTGAGGAACAGGGTCAAGACTAATTTGCATATGGCTGGATCCAACCTGGGGTGCCGTGGTGAGCAAAAGAACAGTGGATTAAACCTGGATCATTGTGACTGGGGGTGAATGTTTGCATAGTTCAGCATTCCGTCCATCATTTGTTCATTTTGCTACATTGCAGTATATCATGCCTGGTCCCTCACCTCTAGTGTGAGAAGTGTGTCCTTCCCCACTGTAGGCATGTCCCTTCATACACTACCACCCCAGCACTCCTCTGGGACCTTTTTCAATCTGAGAGCCACTTCATAGGCTGTAAACCACTTGTCTGTGTCACTCCCACCACATAAATGGACACCAAATCCTTGGGTATTTCTGGTCTTCAGTAGTACACACTGCAGTTATGCTGCCACCATCACGGCTGCTGAACTCCATTTGTAGGGCTCTAATGGTCAGCTCTCGGAAACTGAGCTCATGGGACAGTTTCCTCTCCTCAAGAGCCAGCCTCTTCTCCTCTAGAGCTTGCTCTTTCTCCAGCTTCACCCAAGAAAGCTCTAATTTGAGTTTTCTTTCCTCCCTCCTGTCTGCCAGCTCCTCTGGGGACAGGTACCTTGAGGAGGTGCTGCTCCCTGCTCTGGGAACCACAATTGCTTCCAGCAAGTTGTTGACCCCCTCCACGGGCAGTCTCCGATCCACAGCAGATACTAGGATCAGCTCCTCCTCCTCAATTTTCTGCTCCTCCATCTCTGGGACCTCAGCACCTGCTTCCTGGGCCTTGACCCAGGCTATCAAAGCGTTCTGAAGCTCCACCTTCTGGGTAAAACCTTTTGTAGAAACTTGAAGCCCCTTGCATCCATCCTCAAGCTGGGCCACAGTGTAGTAGGACTCTACAGCTTAAAATAATTACTGCAGGTGCAGGCGCTGTTCCTTTAGAGAGAAACACAGTCTCAGCAAAAAAACAAAAAAACAATTAGGGAGACTGAAAAGGGTCCAAATTGGTCTTAGTATAGAGTTGTAGTGAACAATGAGTAAATATGTGTTATTTCACAATCACATGTACTAATCCTCACCACTTATCACCAATGTTAGAAATTGGGTTTCTGGTTGGAAGAGGTATGCACCCTGTTCAAGCACGAACCACAATCCTAGGCAGGGTAAGCTAGATTCACACTAAAAGGTAGCCTGTGCTTCCCCACTGGTAGCTTGGCGCACAGCAGTCAGACTTTTCTAAAGCAGCAATGTTTAAAGTATTTGTGCAACACATAGTAACATAATGAAAACACCACAAGAAGAATCCACACAGGTTTAGAAAAATAGACACTAATGTTATATATAAATCAGACCAAAACTGCAAAAATCCAAAATTTAGAAATTGAGTTAGGAACTCTTAAAGAATAAAAAGAGTTCTAGCGCTCAGCCAACAGTTCAAGCCAACCACTATGGAGTGCAGGCCTGGGACAAGAAGACCCACACAGGCCGGGTAAACAGGATACCTTGATCCTGGGTGCAGACAAGCGACTTGTCGATGACATGCCCGCAGTCGAACTTATGCACCAATTTTCTTCACACAGTGGTGGAAATGCGTCAGGTCAGTTGAGTAAATCACCGATTCCGAGTGCGGCAGTTCTGAAGGTGATGCATCAGGTTAATCTATGCTGGAGGGGCGTTGCGTTGATCTTTTCCACACAGTGACAGCAAAGCGTTGGGTCCATATCGGTAGTTCCAGATGCAATGCGGTGGTTCCAATTGTGATGCGGCAATTCTACTCCTGCCACGGGGTTGAGGCACCGGTTTTGCCACATGCTGACTGGAGCTGCGCCGTTTATCTGGTGCAAGTACTTGGGTCCACTTCCGGTGAAGTAGGTACAGGAGCAGGGGTAGAGACTTTGATAACCATGAGTGTCAAGCAACAGGAGACAAGCCAACAAGCAATTGGAAATCACTTTGGTGCGAGGCAGAGTTCAGCTCTCCTCAACTGGGTCGGAGAGCAGCAGGCAGTAGGGCAGCAGAAGAGAAGGCCTCCCTGGTCATCAGCCCAGCAGAGTGTCAGTCCTTGACGCAGCACAGCAGTCCTTCTGACAGAGTCAATCAATCAATACATCAGTAGGACTTTTAGAGTGTGACTAATCACCTGTGAAGGTATCCAGACCCTGGGAATGTGCTGCACTCAATCAAAGAGTCATGTCTTGAGACCCATTCTGAATTCCCGGAGCAAGGATGCTGTTCAGAGGTGGAGATTATTCCAAGACTTGGCGGTGAAGTATGAGAACAAATGACTTCTGCCGTGGCTTTGACGGATGCAAGGAGTGTGAGCGAGTTCAAGGGTTGCGGAGCCCAGGTGTCTGGAGGGTTGGTGAAAGTTCATGCGGTGGTATAAGCAGTATATAAGCAGGTCCTTAATTGTGGAGGGCTTTGTGTGTCAGCACCATGAACTACATCTTCTCTGGGAAGAGATCCAGTGGAGGTTCCCGAGGTGGGGTGATCTAGGTCCTTTTTGGGAGGTCCAGGATGAGTCTTGCTGCTGAAATCTGAATGGTCTTGAGTCTCTTCAGGAGATGGGAGGAGATTCCTGCATAAAGTGTTTCGCCGTAGTCGAGACGGCTGATGACCAGTGCCTAAGTGACAGTTTTTCTGGTGTCAGCGGTTGGTCTGGCATTTCATGGTGAGTTGTCATGTGATTAGGATGGGAAACAACCTTTAAAACGCAACTTTTACAACGCACTACCATTACAACGAAACATTTACAACCCAACATCCATTACAACGCATGCATTTACAACGCAACCATTACAAGGCATGACACTACAACGCAGACCACTACAACGCATGGCATTACAACTCAGTCATTACAACGCATACCATTACAACGCATAACATTACCATCCAACACTTACCCTACTGTTGCACCCCCTGGAGTTAGAATAGTAAGTTTTACCCCTACACTATCCAACACTTACCCTACTGTTGCACCCCCTGGAGTTAGAATAGTAATTTTTACCCCTACACTATCCCACACTTACCCTACTGTTGCACCCCCTGGAGTTAGAATAGTAAATTTTACCCCTACACTATCCAATATTTACCAAACATGCAATAAAATGTAATGCGTTGTAATGGTATGCGTTGTAAAGGTATTATGCGTTGTAATGGAATGCGTTGTAAATGTAGTTTTTAAAAATTCGTTGTAATGGCATGCGTTGTAATGGCATGCGTTGTAAAAAATGCGTTGTAAAGGTGTGCGTTATAACGTCATACATCTGATTAGGATAGGCCCGGTTAGAAACATAATCATTTCACATACTCATGTTTCTTAAGTTGCCCTCTTTTTTACACAGTGACTTTTGATATACATTTGCTTATGTGTCTGTGTAATATAATATTCTCTGAAAATGCATTGCTTACATTTCCACTTCATTGGCACACTATCACAACATCTTGAACATTCTGTACAAGAGATGAAGTTAATTTGTGCAAATTTGATTGCATATTAGGTAGGCGACAAAGCTATCGCGGTAGAATAAACAATAGTGACTTGACTGGGGCTTTGGCACTGCAGCATGGGTGTTGTTATTATATATACTTATTATAGAAAAACAACAAGATGCCGACCCCACCACTATTCAGATGCTCATCACTCTGAGCAAACAAATCAGACTAGATTCAAGATTTGTTTGGTATATTTTATTTATACCTTTTGCTTTTAGAAATTTTAAATACTTAAGAATGGACATATGTCTGAGAAAGACGCCCTACATTTAACATTCTACAAAAATGACATACTAGACAAATCACAACAACACAACTCAATTAGAAAACAAACACAAAACACAATATGCCTTGTTAACCCCTTTAGAGCTTGTAAATAAACCTCCCCAGTGCTGCGCTGTCCATTGGAACTAGTGCTGAATGGACGTCCAACGGTCGTGCGCAGCACTGGGGAGGTAGTGGCCGTGACGACCGTTGGCCGACGGCAGCAATTAAGGGGTTAAACAAAAAAGTAAATTTTTCATGTATTCAAAAAAGAAAACAATATTTCACAATACTCCAACTCAATGATAGAGACACGTTCCCAAGAAGAAATCAAAGAACACATATAAATTCAGAACATTAGTCAAGATCAGAACTTAATCCTGTATAGTTCATGTATTCCTTATATTCTGCCGACGCGTTTCGAAACCGTGAGCAAAGTGCACGGAATCTCATCAGGGCTCAATCAATGGGGTTCTGTGAAATGTATTAAAAAAAGAAAAAAGAAAAAAGAGAGCACTGTGTCACCAACCTTAGTTCAGTACTGGTTGACCAACCCCCTCTCCCCCTGTGGTCGCCCTCCTGTACCTGTTTATGAATCAGTAGCAATTGTCGCGGTGATCCTATGATGTCATCAGTATGTAAAACCAGTGTTATCTACAAGATAACAATGCACTAAGTATGTGGAGTTATAATCAGGTTCGTCTCGTGTACTATGAAAGAACAAGAATGTTCGTACCTTGGACGGGTCTGTATAATCCTCCCTTTCCAGTGTTTAGATTTATTGATGTGCCTTCAGCCTCGGAGCATAGCGTGTGGTCTTGCTCCCGCCGCGATCTTGGTCTGCAGCGGCACCTCTTAATGTGTAAACAAACAACGTTCTAGAAAGGACAGGAATCTATTTATAATCATTGCCCAGATGGTTTCTGCATATAGGACACGGCTGAAGAGTACACATAAAGTGCAAAACATCAGAGCTCCCCAGCCCGTTTACCTGCGCTCGTGTGCTTCAGCGCTTCTACTTCGCTCTCCTGGCTGGTGTGTTGCTTCTAGAGCAGTCGGCGAGAGAACGCCTTGCCGCTCTTGTAATTGACACGTCACCTCACACTAGGAAAAAGAAACCAATTACTTTTCCGTTCCCTCTGGGAAAAAGGGGTTTCTAAATGCGCTTGTTTGCACAGAGGCTTACCGTTTAAATCATGCGCCCAAAGCTCCGAACTGTCCAAATGCTACAAAGACAGCAGCCGCCATCTTCTTGGGGGCGGGGATATAGACGAAAGCCCAGCGCATGGGCTTGTGGTGCCTGTAGTTAGAGTTAAGAGACAAATATGTCTCAAAAGTCAGAAGGAGCACTTAGCCCCTTCAGTGCTAATGACGGCTCCAGCTCGTCACGATTCCAGTAGGGAAGGTGTTGGTACATTCCTTATGTTGGAGCGCCATCTAGAGCAAGTCCGGTAGATAATGTGTTTGCAATAGTAGCGCGCAATGCTTTCCAATGGGGCGACCAGATTGCCGGGCTTACATGGAAGGCCTGAGGCCTGAGGTCCAGGGGAGGGCGGCCTCCCCATCCCGGGCACTGTCCTTGGTCCTGCTGCGTGGCAGGGTGCCCGGGACGGGGTCCTGGAGGGCCCGGGGAGGCTTCCCCTGCGCCTCCGGGCTTGGGAGCCCCGGCTGCGTCCAGGGGCCCGGCCGGGCCCCGGGTCGGTGTCTCCGGCCCTGGGCCCTGTCTCCCAGCCTGCCGCACTGCCAAGGGCCCGGGAAGGGGTTCCGATGTGCCCGGGGAGCCTCCCCTTGCTTGGCTGGGTTCAGGAGCAGTGGCTAGGGCCCCTGAGGGCCCGGGGAGGGTGGCCTCCCCACCCCGGACTCTGTCCTTGGTCCTGCTGCGTGGCAGGGTGCCCGGGACGGGGTCCGGAGGGACCGGGGAGGCATCCCATGCACCTCCGGGCTTGGGAGCCCCGGCTGCGTCCAGGGGCCCGGCCGGGCCCCGGGTCGGTTTCTCCGGCCCTGGGCCCTGTCTCCCAGCCTGCTGCACTGCCAAGGGCCCGGGAAGGGGTTCCGATGTGCCCGGGGAGCCTCCCCTTGCTTGGCTGGGTTCAGGAGCAGTGGCTCCCCACCCTGGGCTCCGTCCTGGGTCCTGCCGCGGGGC